>NW_026643273.1:2725775-5451551 GCF_028829835.1 Penicillium mononematosum
TAATATTAGTATATAGAGTAGGTGAAAATTGTCTTGACCTTGAGGTGAGGCTTACAATGAAGAGATACAGCGTAGTCGCTGCCTTTATTAGACATTCGATGCAGACCAAGCTCATCAGCCATGTATGCGACATCATTCTCGTTGTAGGTATTCTCCGAGATTCTGTTCAGAGAAGCTTGACAACGCCCCTTTTGTGGAAACGAGTATCGTGTCTCTGTCAAGCTGCCCCTGAGGATTTTCATCAAACAATGGGCGTTACCGTGGTCATGAACTGGACTGCCCTTACCCGGAGACCATACAAGCACAAGCTATATTGATTGACGCACCCATTCGTCAGCAAACGCATTGAAATCAAGTAGCTAGACTAAGAATATAGAATACGGTGCACGTACCAAATTGCTCTTGCCATCTGCCTCATCTATTAGGTTCCTTGTATAAGCTCTATCACCATCGGCGAAGGCGTACTTTGCCCAGTTATAATCCTCACAGCTGTTGTAAAGCTTCATTAAAGTCATCAATGAAGGTACGTCAGCATCCTCCAGCGTTAGGCCCGACGATGGGCCCAGTGTCTTTCTTAAAGAGGTAACGAGCTTTTCAAATGGATTTTTTTTCCAGCGATGCATCCGTAAGATTGACATCGAGAGAAATTGTTGTAGACGAGATCTCCATGACGGTAAATGGTTCCCGATTTGCAGGATTCCCGTAAAAGCTAGTAGGTAAATGAATGAGATAGAATGTGGATTTTTATTTCTGCAGAAAGTTGCCTATGCCGGACCTTAAGAATTATCATTTCGTTGTTATACTGCTATAGTGTATGCCTATCATATGATAGTAGTACTCCGTACTCCTTCACTAGTTGAAATGAAACAGATTGAGAGTCATGGAATGTACTGATACATACACAATGGTCAAGATCCGCCTTCTCTGCTCTTAAGCTGTATTTTATGTTCTTAGGCTGAACCATCGCATCTTTGGGCCGTTAATCACGTCTTCAGGGTTACTGATGGCGTTTTGGGGCCGAAGTGCTGCTGTTGGATCCTTAATTCCCTGCTCCTAGACTGATAACTGTAAGGACAAAAGAACCCATAAGCGCTAGTAACATGGAAACTATGGTATTTATGATCCACTTCTTTGAATTCTTTTTTTCCTTTTTCCCTCTAATTCAAAATGTAACATTTCACTGATTTGGAAATAGAAGTTTTTTGGATTACTAGATTTACTTAGGAATACGACGCGCGTTTACACCCTCGCCCCTCCGTACTAGTGCTTATGGCCCATTCTAGGGTAGATCGGAAATTTCTAACTGGTACAGGTTGCCTCGGCTCGATAGAGTAGTAGTCTACGGAGTGTTGTAGGCTGGCAAGCGGACTGGTTTACATACAGCCCCCAGTTTCGTAGACAAATCGGAAAGGCATCTTAAGGGTTTGTCATGCATTAAGATAAAGGTACTTATTTAAACGTGACAAGCCTCCTCAACATCTTGCGGAAAACAACAAGCCGACCTCGAAATGACAGAGAACGCCCCCCGTTTGCCCAACGACCCAATTCTTGCCAGGCTGCTTGAAGCCGCCCGCCGTGTACCGAATTCGGAGGTCATAATCAAAGACTTTGTCGGTTTCGAGAAGACGTACCCTGAAATCCTGAGTGATGTCTTGATCACGCGCGATCAGTTAAAATCCTTGTTGTCAGCCTCTAATTTCGACGCAAGAGGTCTCCTTCGTGACGAATCGGTATATATCACAGCTCTCACTCGAACTGGCTATGAATACGTTGTAGCCTTCTTTGCCGTCAGAGCTTTGGGAGGAGCTTACGTGCCACTGGGTGGGTAATCTACACCCAAACAAGGATAAAAAGAGAGAAAGTCTAATCCGAGACCCAGATCCTAGAGCAGGCGTCGAGAGACAGGCTTCTGTTCTCTCCAGGGCAAAGTCAAACTGTGTTTTGTTTGACCGCGGCTGCACTGCTGAGCTCGAACAACTACGTATCAATGCGAACAAGACCGATGGGAAGTCCTTGCTTGTGCTTCCTGTCGTATGCAACTCGCCTATTCTGCCAGGAATTGAGAATATCAGTATTGATGAAGACCTCTATTTGGACCCCAATGGTCCTGGGTTTGTGTGCATGACATCAGGCACTACTGGCTACTCCAAGGGTGTTGTAATCCGAAGGACATGCCTCACGTCTCACCCAGTATGGCTCACGTCTGAATCATCTGAACCGCTTGAGAAGCAAAGTGGCGCCCAGATCAATTACAACGAGAGCCACTGGCTCGGTGGTGCCAAGAACGTAATTGAAAGCATAGCCCTCGGCAAGAAAGTATTCGCCCTCGAATGCCCGGCTAGCTCTAAGGACGTGCTTGAGATCTTCCGCAACAATCGGATCACTTACTTTATTTTCAATCCAGCGCTTCTTCGGGGTATGAAGGACATCCTGCTGGATGACGAAGAATTCACAAAGGAAAGACAAGAGAAATTTTCAGCCTATTTCAAGGGGCTAGATTTCTTCTTGTGTATTGGGGGTCTGGTCGACCAACCGACGGTAAACTTTTGGGAAGCAGTCATTGGGCTTCCGCTCCAGAATCGATACGGGGCTAGCGAACTGACGGGGCTAGTGACATTGGGTTTGACGCAAACTTATGTGAGTAAATACTTCGAAGGTCTTTGTTCTCTACATAGTACTTGCTAATGTCTATTACCCAAGGGCTCCGTCGGAAAGCTTTTGCCTGGTATTGAGATGAAATTGTCTGAGGGCACGCACGGAAGATTGTCCATTAGGACTCCCGACAGATTTCTAGGGTGAGAGCATTGAACCGCTGCATGTTATTTAATATGTTCCAAGTTTTGAATTAACCGTCATTCAGTTATCTCGGTAATGAAGAAGCAACTCGCGCGGTATTCGATGAGGAAGGATACTATCGAACCGGAGATATGGCTGAGCTTAGAGACGGCGAGATAATTTTGCTTGGCCGCGAGCGGGATGACTGTAAGTATCTTCAAGGTCCACTTTTGCAGCGTTCTTTTGGAAAGCTTACTCTTCTTGCTTCTTCCAGATATTACTTTTGGTCAATCTCGAACCTCAGCTCTTAAGGTCGAACGTCACTTGATGGGACTGCCTTACATTGCTGAAGCCTGTGCTGTGGCCATCCCTGTGGAGGAAAACAAGCAGCTATGTGGTGCTGTTGTCAGACTCAAAGATGGTTCCAAGACGACGTTGGCCCGAATCAGAGCAGATCTTCAGGCCGATCTGGACGTCCTAATGCTGCCTACTGTTTTGCGACATCTGCCGCCTCATGAAGAATTACCACGGACAGCCACAGGCAAACCCATCAAAAGACAAGTCATTGAAGATTTCTTTTATGATGGTGACTGTGGCAGGGACTTTTTTGCTGTGGCTAACCCGCCACCTGATGTCGAGTTTTGGGGCATACCTATAGAAGCGTAGCCTCTACTTCGAAGTAACTTGAGTTTTCAACGCTCGAAGGGAAATACAACTCTCTTATATTTCTGGTTCATGATTTTTAAAACCGTTTCCTTGTACTCCAGCTCTATCTCCATCGGACTCCATGTCTCCCTTCCAAAACCACCGCGTAAAAACTCCGTTTTGACTATCTACAAAGCATTAAACGGTCTCATTCAGTCTTTTGGCCAACATTCCATCTAGAGAGCCATATGGGTCGGTGGCCTGTGCTTTCTCCCCATCACTGGGAAGGACAGAGAGTGCCGCCGTCATGGGGACTCGCTCAGGAGCAGGTGCTGAGAGATAACGGACTGCTCGGATCTTATGGACAGCCCTGAAAGACTATTCAATACTTGGGGTAAGCTTTACTGTGCTGGATCTGTCATTTGCAATAAGATATTTATCCACTTACTCGTAGCTGCTTGACCATGCCCTCAAGTGCTTTCCCTATAGCAATATCGTCCTCAGACTTCTCCGAGAGTAGTTTCCGGAAAGAATATCTTCGGATAGTCGCAGAGAAATCTCTCATATTTCTCGAGATATGCATCTTCAGTTCTTCATCTGAATGGTAGCGATCGATTCCCAGAAAGGCATCAACTGCCAGGAATAGCAGAATCTGGCTTCCGGATAGGCCTCCGTACTCGACAGGGGGATCGTCCGTTTCGAGTGTCAGTCCCCAGCTGTGAATTCCCGAGATATGCCTCACCCATATTGCGCGTGATACGTGGGGGTCGTTCATCTTCACATATAGATTTTGCATCACCTTGCGGAGGTTGATCAAAGCTGTCTCAATATGAGCAAGGCATAACTTCTTGTCGCGCCGTTCGAAGGCTATAATAGCTTGGATCATGGCGAAATAGACTGGAATAGCCTTTCATGTGTTAATGGCAAGTAGGCTCAGCTCAAGTACATGTGGAGGGCGCTTCACATACCATGACCTCCGAATCGTAAAATATGCGACTCCAGGCAAGCTCTGTACTTTTCACCGTATCTGACATTCCTTCGTTTACTGGATATACAATCTTTCCATGAGAGTCCAGGTTATAAACAGCGTTTGCCATAATATTCCCACTTGGAGATGTGATGTCAAATCTGCGCTGTATATATGACCATGGTATTTCTAACTCCATAGGGAAACAAAGTCTTTTTTCTTCTTGTGCAACTTTCACAACTGGGTTCGTTGCCCATCTGCGAGCAGAACCAGGCGTCATGTTAGCAAATTTCGATGATAAGGGTACCATGGTGTTTTGTTTTATTGAAGGGCTTTCTCTTTCTGACTTACCGATAAGCGTGGCGTAAGCACGCAATGCAAGAGTAGAATCCATTGTAAGCGTCTCGAGGGAAGTCATCCCAATTGCCGGACTGAACGGTTTCCAGGGCACTTCGAACTGCCTTTATATCCACCTTCTCTGCGAGCAAAGCTTGCATGCGAGAGCGAAACTCTTGACAGCGGACTTTATTACACTCATCATCAAGTGATGGGTTGGCATTCGCAAGAAATGGTGCCATGGCAGCATAAATCTGCCCGTAGATGCGCAGAGCCGCGGGAAATGCATCATGAGTAGCCCTTGGGGGCCATGACCCAGCACCTTCATCATTGATCAGTGCCATGAATGCCGAGTGGACATCATGCCGTATGTTCAGGGCTTTCACATCTTCTAGCGTAGCCTCCGGTGAACGGTGTTTGGTATTATACTGAAGGCGATAGCGCACGATCGCTACCAGAGCCAGAACGATCACGACGGTAGATAATGCGACAATCATTTTTCAGCAGCAGGGGAACAATTGCGACTCAGCAAACGCAAGCCCTTGTAGGCAGTCAATCATAAAAAGAAATAGCTCTGGGTAGAGATATAATGGCAGACAGGATAAGTAATGTATGTATGTAGCCTATTAAAAGAATATTTCGCATACCAGGTACGGACTCTCGGGATTTGTTACTAGTGCAGCGTTGGTAGTGTGGGGGCCGCGAGTATTGTAAAAACCACTAAAGAAAAATACGCCCTGTATTGATTGATCCGTAAATACCACGGTTTGTTATGACAGGCAGGTTCGATACTTGGTTTGTCAGGCTCCAGGGCTTCACATGTTGTTAGCTAATTAGTAGTACATTAGCCAGTCTCTCGCAGATAGAGAATTCAACCTTCTTCTCTCTCTCCCTTCTGGCCTCTGCCAGATCACATTTTTCTTCTCATATTACAACTTGTCGGCTTTTTCTCGCTTTTCTCTTCTTTGTCTGCAACGCACAATACAACCCGACATTTTCTAGCTGCGCGGACAGCCACCGCTATGATTTCGCAAAGGCAACATAGCTTAGAACCAGCACATGACTCCTCGGTTCACTATGTGCCAGATGAGAGTCTGCCATTGGACACAGAGTCTGCTGAACGAGCGCAGCTTCTGCCGAGGTCAGATCGAGAACCGTGCAGCCAGGACGAATCTGACGATGAAGACTATTACTCTACACGGAACGGATTCGCGGTCACGATTGCCATCAGTGTGTTGCTTATGATGGCCGACATCTGCAATGATATAGTCATGGTTCCACGGATGGCGATTTTTGAGGATATAATTTGCCGCGACTATTACGCAGGCATCGCGGCTGGGGCTGACTGCAAGATTGAACCAGTTCAGAGTGAATTGGCCTGCATCAATGGCTGGAAGAGAGCTTTCACTATGATCCCGGGTAAGTCGGAATTTTTGGAAAAAAAAAGGAATTGAGCTTCCCCTAGACTTGCTAATGCATCCGGCATAGGTTTGGCACTCTCAATTCCATACGGCGCTTTAGGGGACCGCATCGGACGCAGCAAAGTGCTATGTCTGGCGCTATGTGGAGTTCTGCTAAACGAAACTTGGACCGCAATAGTTTGTGCAATGCCTGAAGTCTTCCCTCTCAAGGCAATATGGTTCTCTGGGGTATTTACAATCCTCGGTGGGGGTCCGTCGACAGTCGTCTCCATGTGCTACGCAATCATTGGTGATGCGTGCCGTCCAAGCCAGCGGTAGGTCACCTAGGTATATCTCATTAGACATGATAAAGCTGACCAAATTTTACTAACTTAGGACAGCTGCCTTTTCTATGATTTATGCAGGCTTCCTTATTTCCGAAATGGTTTCTATTCCGGTGGGTGCTATATTCATAGCATTGAACCCGTGGATCCCAGTCCTAAGCGCCATAGGAATACGGCTTGGGTTCACCCTTTGTGCCATTGCTGTCACGGTCAAGTATAACTATAATGCAGAAAGGCGTAAGGACTCGCCTACTGATCATCAATTGTCACGCATTACGTCCTCCCCTTTGCCACAAGGAAATATACGATATCAATTCAACCGATGCATCATAGCTCTAGCTGGAGCTACTGAGTGGATTACGAGGGATGTTCTAAAATTGCTTCTTTGCTTTTTCCTGACCCAAGTAAGCCGGGAATCATCGGATATACTCCTTCAGTACTCTTCTCTAAAATTTAACTGGGACTATGCAAAGGTGATTTGCGATTCACTGCACATCTTACACCATATAAACACTTTACTAAAATTCAATTTTAATGTATAGGCATCTTATCTCATTGCATTAAGAGCCGGAGCTAATATGCTTGTGCTTTTCGCTATCATTCCTAGCATCTCACGATATCTCAGGCGGAGAAGAGTGCACTCGGCACAGGTTGACAAGCGTATCACTGTAGTCAGTGGAGTTGTGGTTGTCTTGGGATCTCTCTTCATTTTCTTCTCCTCAACACCGACATTTCTTATCTGCGGCCAAATCGTGATCGCTTTGGGTTTTGCGTTTACAGTGACAGCACGTAGCTTCTTGACTACGTTGGCACCGACGCGATACATGGGGGTTTTATCCACGAGCGTGTCGGTTGCATCACATGCTGGCATCGTTGTGGGAGGGCCATTACTGGCTTGGGCCTTCCAGATGGGTTTGGATCTTGGAAATATTTGGATTGGAATGCCGTTCTTGGTCAATGCGGTTTTCTTTGGGTTGGGAACAATAGCGGTGTTTCGTGCCAGGCCTGGTAACGATTATGAGTAGGAAGTTAAGCTTTCAAATTATGCAATAGGTATAGAGGATAGTATCGTATTGGAAAGAAGTATATTATGAGGAGAAACAGCCTGCCCGGCAGTATTTACAACACGAATCTGCAATTATTACTCGTCAATTTTGCGTTCAAAAACAGCGAGCTCCTTTTGACATGAGAGTCTGTCTTATCTCGCTCATAATACCGCGTGTTGCTTATCGAGCTCTTGCAAATGGTCCTCTAACAAATGACTCGAATTGTTTATTTTTTCCGCCAATATATCTCTCCATCTCTGCTGCAGTTAACACCCACCAGTCTGTGAATATAAGGTGGGAAAAATGACTCACCTGAGCGTTCTTCCAATCTCCTGCCTGTAAGCTCTTGCTAAGTCCAGGCATAGCAGGCGGCGAGTTGTGCCAGGCAGACGGCGAGAAAAGGACATGGTGATGGTCATTGTGTCCATCCAACCCCGGTTCGTAGTAAAATTGTCGTATCAATGCTATGTAAATTTTGTTTACATCACTAATCGCAGGGTTTCGTCCGCATCTGGCCCAGAGCTTCCACCAGGTGCACCGAGACTTTTTCAAGGATCCGGCATAGCTGTCAAAGCGGATGGCAGCTCTAGATAATCGCTTGACTGCATCAGTCATAGGGGTTATATCAACCTTCGAAGACCACAGGTCGCGGTCTGGGAGCTCGCCTAGCCACCCATGGAACGCCACCGCGTAATCTGTGACGCTCATTTTCAGCGGTCCAGGCTCTAGGAGGTGTGCCGCCATGAGGGACCATATCTTCGCACTAGTGACATGGTATTTCCATCCTGGGTCGCCAAATCGGTCCATCCATTCAAAGCTATCGAAGCCAGTATGATATGGGAAGGGAGGCTCCCCTAAAGCAGGTGAAAATCCAAAATCAAGTGTCGAAATGCAAGGGATAGACATGAAACGATTTGCATCGCCGCTGCCGGCAGGGGTGATCTCGCCTCCCCACACATCTCGCACTGACTGGCCAGCTGAAGTTTGATTCGGCGACAATATACTATTTGTTGCGGAAAGTATCGCTGAATAGAGGAGTGGACTGGCTTTGGCATGGAAATGGGTTCCGGATGCCGCAACAACGACGTTCAGATATGCCACCGTTGAGGCTCGCAACCAATTGAGATTTTGAGTAATCCAGAGTAGAGAGCCAATTTGGGCGAACTCTTCCCCTTCAAAACTTGCGAAGACAATCGTACGCTCTGGGCGCCAGCCCTGCTGAAGGGCTGCACCAAAGCTGCGAACGACCTCGTTCAATGCAGCGGATCCACTGCCAGGGTCTCCAGCACCAGGACCCCAGGCGTCACGATGATTGCCAAGGATGATCATCTCGTCGGACGTTTTACCAGTAATTGTGCCGATCACATTGTGGACTTGGGTGTCTCGAATATTCGCAGTGTTGATCAGGTGTAGAGAGAGCCCAGGAGGCGATGGCCCGACATTATAGTCAACACCATAATATTCCAAGCCTCCCTCTTCCCACCGATCTCCCATCTCTTTTGCTTGAGGCCCATGGTCGTTCAAAACTCTCAAAAGGTGAATTGCATCGACAGTGGAGATGGGTATACTAGGGATTCTAGGTAGTTCGCCCCTGAGGTAATCCGCTAGATGATATTGGTGAGTTACACTTGATCAATACAGGTATGAGGAGAGGGATCATTTGCTTACCAATATTACCAAAGCCTCCTCTTTCAATTGCTTCTAGCGGTCGCGCTGGTCCAGCAGGAAAAGGCTTGTATCCGTTGCCTTCAGTCATACTACCATCATTTTGGGGATCAGTGTATAAAACCACACCAATCATCCCCGCTCTTTCTGCATTAGCGACAGAGAGGGAACGGAATATCGACAAGTGCTTCTGGCGTACGTATGGCGATGCATTGCCCAACTTGATAATGCCAATATTTCCTTTGAGGCTAACGTTACGTTGGGCGAGAGCTTCGAAGTCTTCGTTGCTGCCGAAGTTGCAAAAGACATAAGAGCCCGAGACGTTACCGTTAGCTGAAAAGCCAAAGTATGCGGGTACAAAGCCAGCAGACGTGTTATAGTCTACCAAAGGTGCCTCGTAGAGGATTTGGCCATTCCTTGAAAGAGCGACTCGCTGCTCGTTTGTCGGCAGTGGAAGCTGGGTATCGTGGGAAGAAATTGTAGTATTTCCGACACCAAATTCCTTCCACTTTTCTTGAGTCCATTGCGCTTGCCTCCAGCCTTGGCTGGCAAGGTGTGACTCTGACGTATAATACGCACTCCAGTTGCGTGTATGTTCAGATGAGGGAACGGAAAGCAATGTTTGGCGTAAATCAAAAGTAGGAGAGGCGAATATTCGCGGGGTCGTGCCCAAGTAGTAGTAGTAAGACAGGAGGGTGAGAACACCAATAAATGCAGGCCATCTTAGCTTACTTGGAAACTTCGGAAGTGGTGATATGGGGGAAAAGTTGTCGACCTTCATGTTGCCGACAGGGGACAGACAGACTGACTTGTATCAACCTGTACGGTCAAAGAAAATGCTCATCTGCGAGAAGAGCACAGCAGTAGCGAAAGTGATCACTGACACTGAGGATAAAGCATCGAAACGACCCCAGCGCACATACATGCAGTAGGATTCTATTTTGTGAGATAGGCTCAGGCTAGTCTTTTCCCCCCTTATATACAGGTAATAGGTATTGCAAAAACTCCTGTTATGTAAAAAGTTTAAAACCGTGTATTCTTCAATATGACTCCTATCGTAAATCCAGTGATTACATATATTATTACACCGGATGATCCGGACGATCAGCGGCCGAGCTGAGTGAGTTAACGTTGGCCCATGTAGATGATGTGCATCTTACTGCAGACGCGGTAACCTCGGTGAACTCCGCACGATATGGATGGGATGCACTCGTTCTACAAAAGTACACGATAAAGATAAACCTAGGTAGATCGCGCTGAGGTTGGGTAAGCCCCGGGCGTCACTGTCGTTACGCCAATCAGACCTAGTTACCTTTGAGCCCGTGAGATAAGCCCCACTTCCCTCGAGCGCCGTCCGCAACCTTGGAGGGATCAAGACCCACGTGGACCGGGCCGCAGCCTTGATCCGTGAAGTTCCTACCTAATCACGTCTTTGGGGTTATTGATCACATCTTATGCGGCTAAGAGGCTGAAGGATCTGGATCTTCCTTACCCCGCCCTGATGTCTGTTTTGAGGCTATACCACTCCACTTTTAGCTGTAATTAAAAGAAGGATCATGATCCATGTACGCCCGGCCGCAGCCTTAATCCGAGGCTGCACTGTACTAAGTTCCTAATCACGTCTTTAAGGGTATTGATCACATCTTATGCGGCTAAGGGGATGAAGGATTAAAATTCTACCTTACACCCGCCCCCTACTCTCTGCTTTGAGGTTATAAAACTCCTGGTATGTGTATTTTAAAGCTCCACTGCACTTTTCTCTGGAATTCAAAAAAAAAAGAAAAAAGAAAGAAAGAACGTATTATTTACCTGTATTTCATTAGTATCGCTGCCCAGCTGCCAGCATACACACTAATAAACTATAACATGTGCTAAATGCAGGCCGGGCTGGTCCAGACTCACGGCTACGTAGATTTTGACAACAGTGCGATACCTTGCGACCGCCACTAGTTTCTAGCTTCTATCACTTAATACAAGCCAAATACCAGCAGATAACCATGCATACCCCGGGGCCCTGGAACCGGCCAAGGTACTAGTATGTATGTCCTTACTACCTTGCTTGTGTTTTTGGTCATTACACTGGTAAACTGCTTACTAGTGAAATTCGCGATGTTAGTATAGGCGTAACAACATAAAATATCAATGATCGAAATATGAGCTACTTGGCCTATTTATATCGGTATCTACCACAAGCTTTATTTCCTAACAGCTCAGGACCCAAATTTGAAGGCCATAACTGGTGTTTTGCCCAACCTCACTCGTGCGTGATTCCAATGAAGGTGTGGCATGTGCTAATACTATTCCAAATAGTCATGAGATATTGAAAATCGCCACAATGTCACAGACCGTTGAAGCCTTTCCTGCAACTATCGCCTACCATCTGGACACTGATGAGCTAGCCAGTCAATACGAGGCGACAAGCGGCAAAGCCCAGTACCAGACAGGAATTGTTCTTTTACGTGAACTGTCCGTCAATCCAGGAGTCTGCGTTCTTGATATCGGATGCGGCACTGGGCTTCTGGCAGCTCATATCGCCTCTCTCGCTGTTCCTCATGGGCGGGTTGTTGGGATTGACCCGCTTACCAAGCGCATCGATCTTGCGCGCAAGAAAATCAGCCCCGACTTGGAGGATACTTTGTTTTTCGAATATGGTGTTGCTCAAGACCTTTCCAGATTCGGGAGTGAGAGTTTTGATGTCGTTGTTATGAACTCAGTCATGCCTTGGTTAACACAAGAACAACAACTTGAAACCCTTCGAGAAGTGTTTCGCGTACTGAAGCCCGGTGGTCGTCTAGGTGTCGCAGGCGGATCTGGAGATCACCCCAACTATTTCTACGAAATTAGGAGGCGAATACTATCCAAAGACCCCTATCGGATTTATTATCCTGACATCACTATCGGGGCTCCCAAAAGGATTGCTGCGGATGCCCTAACCATTTTGACTAGAGAGGCGGGGTTTTCGTCAAGCAGGGTATGGTTCGATTCTAGTGCGCTTGTGGTGCAAACCAAGGAGGAACTATTGCAAATGGCGACATCAAGCTCCTTCGGCAATTACGTGGGAAAGCTGCCCAGCGAAAGACAGCTGGCTGCGCAGGAAGAGATCATGCGTGAATTCGAGCAGTACCATAAGGGAGGACACTTCGAGATACCCATAACTACTCTCATCGCGGTGATATATAAATAGCTGGTGTGGAACATGTGACCCTGAGGGGTCTTGCTGAGTGAGAGGATGTATGCACTCTACATGACCTCCCAGCTTATATCATTAATTGACACTTTGCCAGTTCGCGAGTATCAATAATCTAGGCAGAATATTTATAGGTGAAATTGGTCAAGTACCTTGATGGGTGCAGTGATTAAATGTATAAACGAAAGCGGGTTATTTTTGAGAGCAGTGAGAGAACAGAATTTAGTTCTTTGGAATCAAGGGATAGAGATAGACCCTTCAGGGAGTTCAAAGGTGTATAACAAAAACACTCCACACTCCATTCATCTCGCTACCCCGGAACCCCACGATCAAGACCAAGAGCTTAGGAGAAGAGCACCCTGTTCCGCACACAACTGCGCATTTTTATCAAGTCGACCTGCAGAATCTTCATCAAATCCAAAAACTTACAGACCTTCGAGATTTTTACCCCACCGTGCGCAAACCCACGTACCGTCGAACCATCGTTACGGCTACCTTATTCTCCGTACAACAAGAACAGCCAGAGCCAGAGAGCCAGAGAGCCAGAGAGCCAGAGAGCCAGAGCCAGAGCCAGAGCCAGAGCCAGAGCCAGAGCCAGAGCCAGATGCCAGATGCCAGATGCCAGTGCTAGTTCAACAATAACACAATCCAATTCTCGAGACTCTAGATCAGTCTTTTTCCTTCGGTTTCAAACACAATTCTCTTTTCCGCGAACCGAAACGAATCGACGCCGGAACGCACCAGACTACTCGACCAACGAAAAGTATGCCAGTGCCAAGAGACCGAGCCCGTGCGATAATCGTGGAATTCCACCATCTCTACCTACATACGACTACAGGCCATTATGCATAACGGGGACTTAGGCGTGGTGTAAGAGACCTCACTAGCAAAGTGCAGCGTTTATAATCCCACCGTCGCTCAGTGGGCCTGAGCCTGAGCACCCTCATAAAAGCGGCAGCAGCTCAAATAGTAAAGCCCGGCCCACCAGGGAAAATCCGGCACGGATAGGTACCTAGGTACTGTATCCAAGCTACGCATTTTCAACCACCATCTGTTCTATCTTCAATGTAGGTATCCCATGGATTCATTCAGAGGCCTCGTTACTCATTCCGAGTACATTAGACCAGATATCATTATTATCGTACATCATGTTTCGGCACCAACCCCTCCATCCCTGGCTGACGAATATTCGATTCCAATCAGAAGACATGAAAGGGTATTTGTAACGTCAAAGACAGCATTAACAAATTTAGTGCTTGATACCCTTCTCCTGCAGACGCTGTTCATCATCAGCCTTGAGATCGGCATCAATCCTAGCACCCTTGGACGGAGCATTGCCGTGCTGCTCAGCCTGTATTGCAACCAATCGTTAGCAAATGTGACTTGGTCAAGGCTTTCATGGGAGACAAGGCTGTGTGCAACTTACAGGCTTGGTAGGATTCTGCTTGCTCATCTCGGCCTCGGCGTCATACTCGTTGTGGTGGTGGTGTGAGGAGTCGGGCTTGTTCTCCTGGGAGGCAAGCTTGTTGGCAATGGAGCGGCCGTCCTTGGAATCAAGGTTATTGTGGCTGGTGGGCATGCCCTCGGCGTAGCGGGCGCGCTCTTTGAGTTCGGACACGGGGACGTTGCGCTGATCGCCTGACTCGTACACGCTGCGGTTTCCGACGCTGGATTGACCTGAGCCTGACATGGCCATGTTCTGGCGGGTGCCCCTGCCGGGTTGACCTGCGCCTGATACGGACATTTTGTGTAGATGTAGAGTAGATTTGGGGTTTGTGAGATTGAGTGAAAATGGTTGTAAAGAGAAGTTTTTTTTTAATGGAAGAGGTTGATTGATTGATTTCTACCATTGGAAGAGCTCGGTCTTATACTTCGTTTGCTGGTTGTGATGTCATCCTGGAGTCACTGAGATCATAGTGGGGCGTAGCCCAGTTTGAGGGTAATGACAAAAGATCCTTGTTCATTACTTTGATCGTATACCTGGGTATACTCTGGGCCCTTCTTTGGGGTTCTGATTTGACTTGCTGACTTGCTGATCAAGGCAGAACTCGATGACACTGTTGATGCTTTAGAGTTCCTGTTAGTGCCCCACTTATATACTTGTTCACGTAGAACACGATTTCTTGTAGTTTGCTGTAGTATTATGTACGTATGCTGCGAAGGAGTTACCTTAATTATCAATTAATATGAGCTAGTATAGATATCTTTCTACTTCATCTCGAATGTTGTATTTGTGGACATGTGTGATCTATCTGTCTGCAAAATCGGCTTATATATATATTTGTGACGTAGGGATAATCGCTAATATAAGGTAGTATAAAAGTTATTTCATTATATTCCCCCTAAAATTGAGGATTCTACTTCTCTAGAAAGAAAAATTCGATGTTTCATACTAGAATATTATACAACATTGAAAATGCTTTGAACATGAAGCGACCCACTTCAGCCGTCGCGGCGCACTGCGATTGCTGGAGAGACCACAACTTTACGTTATATTGAACACTATAATTGTGCAAATGTACACCATGTTCTCTCGATTACCAATACGAGCTAGCAAGCTGCAGCTGACGCCCAAAACCATTTCAATTCTTCTACCATACCAACCGCCAAGAAAAATGAGTTCTTCCACCACAACAGCGGAAGTCCAGCCCCGCTACCGCCAACTCTTCACCGAGCTAGAGAACCGCTTCAAAACCACGAGTCTGGGCAACGATAAATGGTACATCCTAGCCATTTCCACACTAGCCGCCAGCCCGGACCCAGAACGAGGAGACCAGCTCTACCTCCACCTCACCCAGCAGGCAGACTATGCGACCTCAACAGCCCGGCAAGCCCTGATCCGCCGGCTGCGCGAGGCACTCGTCAAATCCGTGCCTATAGTCGGAGTATGCAAGCCCATTGAGGCAATTCTGGCCATTAGCGAGGTCGAACGCGACGAGGACAAGGATTTCACCTTCACCCGCGAGGGTTGGCAATGCGACGAGGCCAACCACGAGCGTGGCACTGGGTGGCTGCAGAAGCTGTACGCGCGTAACACGACCGGCACCCTGGATTTATTCAGTGCGCATAAGGACTTTTCTTGGCTTTCCAAGGAGATTACTTACGGGTTGTTTTTGTCGGATCGGCAGGTCTTGGATGATCTTGATACCCAGCTTGTTGTGCTGCCTGGTATCATGAGTCAGAATCTGCCCAAGGAGACCCATTGGCATATTCGTGGTACGAGGCGCATTGGTGTTCCTCGGGAGGAGGTTCAGGTTATTTGGGATTGTGTGCAGCTTGTCGCTCAGTTCTTTGATGTTAAGCTTCATAAAGTGCCGACTGTTGAAGCTGTTGAACATGATGTTTAGACCAAAAAGCAGTGGTTCTCGAGGCTTGATATTTTAGAATTACATAGTATATGAATCTATATCACTATGAAGCCTTCGGATGCTTTAATATTGGAGGTCTTTTGTGTTGTTTATTTGGTCCGTACATATCTGGTGCAAATATATCGACCAATACACTCTTGGACAGCATGCCAATGACAACCTATATATTAACAAGAGTTCTTCCACATCTTCTTAAGACACCAAAACAATATATACAGTTTATTATATAAATCGATGAACATCTGATCTGGATAGCAACCAACAATGACCTACGTCCGCCGATAACAACCGATAAGGGAAAAAAGTTCGAAAACGGCCGAGCGCGGGGCCAAGATCAACTTTTGAACTTCAATTCTACCCAATTCAAGACAAAACATACCCCAATTAGCACAATATGGTTAAGCGGAAAGACCTCGGTGATGTCACCATGGGCGGCACCCAGCCAGAGAACTCCGACTCGGACGAGGTTAGACTTGCAGCCCGGACTGGACTGTGTGCCGTCAGATTGCTAACAATAATGACGACCACAGGACATGGACCTGGTCAATGTCGACTTTGAATGGTTCGACCCTCAGCCTATCGATTTCCACGGTCTGAAGAACCTCTTGCGCCAGCTATTCGACAACGATGCCCAGATCTTCGACATGTCCGCGCTGGCTGATCTGATTCTCTCTCAGCCAACACTGGGATCGACAGTGAAGGTTGATGGACATGAATCCGATCCCTATGCGTTCTTGACAGTTCTCAACCTGCAGGAACACAAGGTTTGTCAATTCCCGGTCTTCGTCTCTTCATTGTACTAACAATCTGCTCCTAGGACAAACCCGTCGTACAGGACCTGATCAACTACCTCAAGACCAAAGCCGCCTCCAACCCGTCCCTCTCCGCTGCTTCTGAGCTCCTTTCCCAAACCCCAATCCCTCCCATTGGCCTTATACTGACTGAGCGGCTCATCAACATGCCCTCCGAGATCGTCCCTCCCATGTACAACATGCTCCAGGAAGAGATTGCCTGGGCTGTTGAGGACAAGGAGCCCTACACCTTCTCGCACTATCTGGTCCTTTCCAAGAACTACGAGGAAGTCGAGTCGAAGCTCGACCAGGAAGAGTCGCGGCCTCAGAAGAAAAAGAAGAAGGGTGGTGAGCAGGCCGAGCGCTTCTTCTTCCACCCCGAAGACGAGGTTGTGGAGCGCCATGCGCTCTGTGCTGGCTCTATTGATTACACCCATAAGTCCGACGAGGGGCACTCAGACTCGAAACGTGCGTTCCAGGAGCTGGGTATCCGGACGAAAGGTAGCTTGATTTTGATTGAGGCGGCTCAATTCGAGCCTATGGTTAAGGCTCTTACGCAATATATGTCGTAGTGAATGTTACGACTTTGTAGTCTGATGCAATTTGATGTCCAGTTACGACAAAATTTATTCAGTTCTAGTATATTCTGGGGACAGACTGGCGTCGGCCATCTAATTCACATAATCCTTATAACCTTATAATGCTGAGTTTCGATAAATTGATCATATCATAACCTTACCTATGTCAAGGTGTTCCTTATTCCCATTGCGTGCCCTTGAGTCTTTGCATGAGGTACTCGACCTCGACAATCTTGGTCAACGGGATGACACATTCCTATAAAGTAGCACAAGAGTCAGCAATTATGCACCCAAAAGCAAAACTCCACATTTTCTTTTTTTTTCGCACCTTGTACATAGCAACAACAGCATCAGTGTTAATCTTGGGACCATTCTCATCAGGGAAAGCAGGATCAGTGCCATAAGTCTTCGCCTTGAGACCCAAACGCTCAAGAACCTTCAGCTCAACCGCAGAATTGGTAATAGCAGCATCGATGCCGGCCCGATCCTCGGCCTTAATCAGGCGCACAAAAGTCTCAGGATCCTTCTGGAACTTCGACTCAGCAACGAACTTTCCAAAATGAATGCGGCGCGACAGCGCCTGCAAACAAGCAACATCGCAGGTCGCCGCGGAACCGTAGTTCTCCTGTGTCTCGCCACGATCCTCCCGTCCAAACCCGGGACATACTGCCGGCAGGACCTCGTTGATGTACCGTTCCTTGATCACGTCGTTGACGCAGACATCGTTCTCGTGCAGGATGCGCGGGTATTCCAGCGGCTGCAGGATCGGCTCTTCGAGCACGTCCGGGAAGAAGGGGTACTCGTCGGGGGATTGGTAACGGCGTACTCGGGACTGTATGCGCTCTTGTTCGCGGAGCAGGTAGTCCAACAGACTGAGCTCGCTGTTGGGGATCTTGACGCCGCCGGGGACGTAGACAGTCTTGTTCAGTGGGAATTGAACCCGCTCGATCAGATGGAAGGTAATCGTGTCTTCCAGTCGACTGAGAGCCTGGAATATCAGCTAGCAGCTCTCATTGTGTGGGGTTTGGGGTTTCAATAGAAGTGTAGTGTTTCGGGGTATAAGGCTATGGCGGGGGCGGGGGAAAGATTTGGGGAGTCTTTCAGCTGGAGGAAAGATGAGAGCTCACATCAACTGGAAACGAATGTTAGCAAGGTCCAAAGCCTTGGTGGCATCGGAGAGGTCAATGGCGCTATCCATGGTTTGATTTGTGGTGAAGTGTAGATGGAGAGAGACTGCGGGACTGCGAAGTTGGTTTCAGATACTTCAAATCCACTCCGCTTGTCTCCCCCATTTATACGTCGCAGAAGAGGGGGAAAATAGGAAATACGCTGTGTCAGAAAGCCCCATATCATTTCTCATATGCAGGATTCACCAATTGCGTATAGAAAGACCGGTGAACAAGTACTATAAGCGTTACGATGATCTTCGCATTTGGTACTTTGGACCATATGCGACCGAGGCACTTGCTGGAATACCACAATCTAAAACCCACACATGAACATCCTTGCACTTTGATCCGATATTGAAGTCAAATTCGGACAAGTCGAAAGCGAAACATTGAGCATCTGCTGGTTTCAGCCCGTAAAAGTACCATACGGCAGTACCCGGGGAACGCGGTAAACTCGCGTGGACACCAAGTCTCCTACTTCAACCTACCACAAGCTTCCAACTTTCCACTCCTCGTATCGCATGGGTTTTGGTTGAGCCTAGACATTCTCCGTCTCATGGAGAATCAGCGCCGCGACGACTCCCCGTCGGGTCTGTCAGACATCGTCGAGGGCGATGGCCTTCTGGGCACCGGCTTAACGGTAGGCTTTTTTCCACTCTCCGATGACGCCCCCCACCAAACTGCAGGCTGATTGGATTTCATCTGCGGTGATTTCAGACTCGTCATATCGAGGCATTCGGACGAAAAGTCACAACAACTGCAGGACACCTGATGGGACCGGGCGAACCTAATACCACCCACTTACACAATGCTATGAACGACATCCACCGCGAGCTGCGGCGACCGGCCACGCAGCGCAAGGTGTTCTCCTTAACACAAACAACACCGACCGACCTTGTCCGCTCAAAGCTTTCAACTACCGAGATCCAGTCCCGTGCCCTTTCCTCCCTTCCGGATGATCTTCTCGCCAACATCCCTGAAGACACCAGCTCCTACTCCCTTTTCGAAGGCTTCCAGGCCTCCATCCCTGAAGATGAACATGAGAAGAAGCGACACCGAAGGCGCACCTCCAAGGGGAAGCTTCTCAAGGATGTTGAGAGAGGTGGAACCTTGACTGCCGGCCCGGCTGGGTTAAAGGACCAGCGGAAATCGCTGAGTCGCAAGTTGGAGTTGATGGGAATCCGGAAGAACATGTGTAGCGCGGAGATCCACGAAATCGATAACAAGGTCGCCAACTTACACAAAATGCGCAAGATTGTTCTCGATCGATTGGCCGGCTTGGAAATGGACGAGGCGGGTTTGGAGCAACAACGTGGGTCATCACATCGAGACAGACAGGGTCATGGCGAAATAACTGACAAATATGGAACAGTGACGGATCTAGATAATAAATTGGAAGACTTCCCAGAAGAGGAATCACAAGAAACACCAGTTGCGACGCCGCGCTCAGACGGCCAGGATAGTTCTATTGCATCGTCGGGAGATCCAGCGATGGACGCTTCGTTCATGTCAGAATCGATCTACGAGAAAATCCCCCTCACCCTCACCAAAAAGTCTACGACATCGCTCTAATAGTATGGAATCCTCCGGTCTGGTACGCGAATCTCAACTGATAGCAAATTTAGGGAAACGGTCGATGCCAATTCTACATGAACACTTCGCCCCGGGATCTTTGATCAAGGAAATAGAAGCACACACCGACATGGTCACAGCTATTGACTTCGACTATCCATTCGGAACTATGGTCAGCGCTGCACTAGACGATACTGTGAGAGTTTGGGACATGAATGTCGGCCGATGCTCCGGTTTCTTGGAGGGACACAATGCCTCGGTTCGCTGCCTACAAGTGGAAGATAACATCGTGGCTACGGGGTCTATGGATGCCTCCGTCAAGCTGTGGGACCTGAGCCGTGCTCGGCCCGCGACCCGGGACGGGCGCCTCAACAGACACGAGCGTGACCAAGAGGAGGGAGGCTCAGAGCACAACTTCCCAGTACCGCCGTCCTCGAACCTCGAAGACTGTAATGTGTTCTCGCTAGAGGCACACGTCGACGAGGTTACAGCGCTCCATTTCAAGGGTGACACCCTAATCTCAGGATCTGCAGACAAGACGCTCAGACAATGGGATTTAGTCAAAGGACGCTGTGTCCAAACTTTGGACGTTTTGTGGGCGTCCGCCCAGGCATCGTCGTCCATGATGGGTGATTCTGACTGGCGACCATCGGGTCGCATGCCCGACGCTTCGGCTGACTTTATTGGCGCAGTGCAGTGCTTTGACGCTGCGCTGGCATGCGGTACAGCAGACGGCATGGTCCGTCTCTGGGATTTGCGCAGTGGTCATGTCCACCGGAGTCTTGTAGGACACACGGGGCCGGTCACGTGTCTCCAATTTGACGATGTGCATCTGGTCACGGGCAGTCTCGATCGCAGCATTCGGGTAAGCAGTCCAGTTTTCCTTTTTCGCCTAGCCATTGTTTCTAATTTGTCCATAGATTTGGGATCTACGTATGGGATCTATTTACGACGCTTATGCCTATGACAAGCCAATCACCGACATGATGTTCGATTCCAAACGTATCGTGGCCGCTGCCGGAGAGAATGTGGTCAAGGTCTACGACAAGGCCGATGGCAACCACTGGGACTGTGGTCCAGGTGTTGGGCTTGACGATGACGAGTCATCCCCTGCGACCGTTGAGCGGGTTCGTCTTAAGGATGGCTACCTTGTGGAGGGACGTAAAGATGGCACTATGGCTGCCTGGACGTGCTAGACATGTAACATCACTTGGATCACATCTTGCTTTCACCTCAGCCTTTTTGCGACCGTTGTATAGTATTCAATCTATGTCTTAGTAGCGACCGAATCAGGAGCAGGACCACGTTGGTAATTCTGTATACAAGAACAAAGTCCTTCAAACAAGGTAAGACTGAAACAAAAATAGCAAGACCGTAGCAGTCCGAGGCGCAATTGTTGACAAAGAGAGTAACAACAAAGACTATGGGAGTGAGGCTGTAGTCTTTAAAGAACAGCAGAAATATAAAGAACATGAAATTCCAGAGTCCAATCCAGTACAGAACAGCTCCAAAAAAGTTGAGAGTTGAGATTCTTCAGTGATCTTCACGCCTCCACCCTTTTTCCCCATCTACTTTTCCTCACTTCAACCTCCTGACTCCTCGCCCCGAATTCCTGGAAAACTAGGTCTAAATTGTTGCTCTTCTTAAAACAAAGCGAGAACAACTCCTCGGTCTCTCGGGCACGTCACCCTCGGAAACTGGTCGCTGGTAGCTGCAAGTCACGTTCCCGTCGCGTCTGCGCGTCTCTCCGGGGTCGCGATCTACAGGACATCTACACACGGCCTTTCGGAGTCTGCATTTTCAATCTGTTCCGTGGTAAGTCTGAAATTACTGTCGCTTTCTTTGTTTCTTACTCAATACTTGTGGCATTGGCCCTGGTCCGCCATACTTGCACTGTTCCATTCTCGTGGCACATTTCCAGTTCATGTCGCATTGTCTTGATACATATGTACATGAAGGTGTCGATGCTCAATTTCAATCATTGTTTGGTATTTCAAAAGGTTCAATTGATATATTGACTATATTGACCATATCCCATTGTCTGGGTTTGTTTTGCTTTATCATTCCAGTCCAAAGCTGATATCTCAACTAGACAACAAACAAGAACAAAGTATTATCTTTGAAATCAACTCTAGAGCCCAAAAGTACAGATGCCGCCCAAACGTGTTACACGCCGGGCTGGCGCGACTCCTCAACGGCCACATCAAGAACCAGAATTCGAGTCCATCCTCGACCGTGTGCAAGGGCCTGTTTTGCCCAGTGTTCCAGTCCAAGCATCCTTCAACTATGGCGCTGCTACTACCACAGGATTACCTCAGCGCATGTCGATGCGCCCCAACATTGGGATTGATCAGATGGCTGGAACAGTCAATGCCCATCTTGAGGTTGCTCGGAAGCGAACAGCCGCCACGAAGAAGAAACAAGGCCCCCAGGCACACCAGCCAAAGCGTGAGCCAACACCCGACCAGACCCAGCTTCAGCAGTCGCTGCATAACGCAGCAGATGAACACTCCGATAAAACTCCTTCGCCTCCTGTTCCACATTCGGTATCTACAGACTCTAGTCCTGACGCTCAACCTCCACTGCAACGCCACTTATCGAACTCTCCGCTTTATCCATCGCCCCTTCAACGGATGGGATCTCCTCGCGTTCATAGTCCTCTGGGTAGCAGCTCGCCATTCCGCCACAGCTCTGTTGATAATGCCTCTGTGGCGTCTTGGAATCTGGAACGTGATATTAACGAAGATGATCTACAAAGAACGCGACCAAGCAAACATGGACGCAATATCACAGCGCCCCCTCGACGAATTTCTGGCCTGGCTAATGTTCTCGAGGAGGACGAAGAGGATGTCAAGTTTGATCCGGCAATATATAACGATTTCGAGCCCGATGTCCCCAAGGAAAGCCTTTTACGTCGATGGCTAGGAGCAGTGCGGTCCCGACGCCAGGAGCCACAGAGTCGCCATGAAAATGAACCTCCCAGCGAGGTACGCCGAAAAAGCTGGATGCAGAAGTTTGAAGCAGCAATGGAGGGCCGCTACCAAAACTGGATTCGGGCCGTGTTCTATTTGCTTTTGTTCCTGAGCTTTATTTTCGTGCCCCTGATTGCCGCGAAGCTTCGCGATTATCTAGATCATGGTGCCCTGGATTGGGATTCCTCCTCGAACATGACCATAATTAAACCGGAAGTTCTCCATAGCATTCGGAGCCAGGTATCAAAAATGGACGCTCAGATGTCATCCTTGTCGAATGAGATCAGTTCTGCTCGATCAGAATCGTCACTTTCCATTCATGACTCGACGCCCACGGATGCGAGCCTCCATCGAAAACCGGTCCATAAGGTAAATTTCCTCTCGGTGGCATTGGGGGGCAATGATTGACCCGGCGAAAACTTCACCGACTTTGGGTCCCAAACAGCGTGCTTCCCTCCGAGCACTTCTTTGGGCGAGTTCATTTGTGTCCAGGCGGCCCATCCGGTCACAGCAATCTCCCATGTCTGCGCTTACCACGTGGGAAGAGGTGGGCGACTGCTGGTGCAGTGCCCCTCGAAATGGAACGACCCAACTGTCTGTACATCTCGGTCGCGACATCGTGGCCGAAGAATTGATAGTTGAGCACATTCCGGTGGGCGCTTCTCTCGAGCCAGAGGCGGCACCTCGAACAATCGAAGTGTGGGCGCGCTTCAAAGTCAACCCCCACAAAGCACCAGTCAAAGCCAAACCAACCCCCGAGGCTAGACCTGGCCGGCTTGGCTTCATGAAGCTCTTCGGGGATGCGACAGTAACACAAGAACCGCCGTCAACGCAGGCCCCTTCATCCCACGAAACTGGACTCGGAGGATTCCTAATCCCTGGAATCGGTTCGCTTCACGCGTTGGTGATGGATCTATTGCGACGGAGCAACCCCTTCGAGCCCCCAAACGCTTATTCAGACGACCCAATTCTCGGCCCCAACTTCTACCGCATCGGGAAAGTCGAGTACGACCTCCACAGCCCGGACTACGTGCAGGCGTTCAAGCTCAATACCATCGTCGACGTGTCAACCATCCGTGTGGATAAGGTTGTCTTCCGAGTGACTTCAAATTGGGGTGCTGACCACACATGCATCTACCGATTCAAGTTACACGGACACCTCTAAGCCCGGCTACGGATATTCGTTCCTGAGCTTCTTTGAGCTTTGATTCGTCTCTTACACTTCTCTCATGTATTTACCTCCCAAGGGATTAGGTTCTGGCTGGTCTGGAATTTGGATAAAATGTGCTTTGCGATGATACCTTGCATGGCTGCGGCGGCGTTACATGGTTTCCTTTTGGGTTAGTTCTTTTCTCTTTTGCCTCTCGATATTTATCTTTTAGAGCCATATCATATGATAGCCATGATTCCATTCGGGTTTGCTTCTCTCGTCCTCTATAGTTCCATATTTACTAGTCACGAGCAGCCTCTTTAACGACAGTTCGATACGTATACAGGTTGATTGGAAAGGCTCGCTGGACTCAACTGTTCAATGATTCTTGCATCAATATGTTGCAGGTTCCTTCGTGTTGCCCTTGCGTGGATGGCCATGTATATATGGCTTCGATTAATATGAGGCGAGAGAACAACGGATGGCTCTTGCCAACTCATCAGAGTCGCTCCTTCCCACATTCTCCATTCACATCCGCCCATTCCTTCAGCATCACAGTTTCTGTATCTTTTGTGATATACCTGTGACTACGTGGCGCAGGGTACACGACGATTCCTGAGTCTCCCGGTTCTCTAACCCTTCTGGTATAGGGCTGAGTGTGTTGTCCGCCAGGGTGCCACGGGGATATTCAGATAATTGGTACCTTGAGTCATGTCTTACTTCTGTTTTCTTGTAGGTCCTCGGTCTGAGCGCTTTCTGCTATCCGCCTATTTGTTGCGAAGTCATATCTCGCAGATTATTGTCCAACCAACACCGGGACCAGGAACTGAAACAGTTGGTTACAGACTGCTTACCGAGTGGATGCAAACCTGCCACGCAGATATAATAGAGGGTGTGATACAGTTACTACTATTAGATGTTAAGGCATGGGCTTTCTAACTGTGTCCTCCGAAGTGTATAAATACGGAGCTGGGTCCTCAGGAGATTCTTGACCACCAACCCAGATACTGATTTCTTCAAGACTTATTTCAACTACTACCACTATGCTTGCAGTGAGATCACGTCCTTTGCGTGGGAAACATAAGTCGGACACAGATTTGACGAACACTTCACCCGACTTGGCCAATCCCAGTGAACGGCTGATGACAAAAAAGGAGGCAATAGACCTTATCAGCCGATGGTATAAGTCCGGCAAGCCATTCTTCACCAAAGAGGCGCTCCAAGAGCTCGGGGAGCAGGTCAGGACCAAACGTGCCAAGGGGGATAAAATCACCGTGAGGGCACTCACCGGCGTTATCTTCGAAGGCACGGTGAATTTAGGACATCGCTTCCGTGACAAGATTCATCCCAAATGGGAATGCACCTACATCTAGTAAGTTGTTCACCTCGTGCTTTATTTACCTACTGGAGATCTATTGCAACGAGAGCTAATACCGTCTAGCAAGGACCTTGCCATAGAATACAATCATCCAGAAAAACTCAAGTTGGACGTGCAAAATAGTATCCATGACGACTACACTCGAGCTTCGGCCCTCACCCCGCTGCGAGTGACACACCAGGTATACCCAGTGGACCAGAAGGAAAGAATCCGGGGCTACGAGGTCGCGCGGGATATCTTCAAAAGAAAGTGTGTGTCCTGGGACGAAAGCCAGACCCGCACGAGTTTCGAGGAGATTCTGAAAGAAGCCGAAGGCCACAAGATCAACAACATCGTCGGGCTTGCCTGCGGTAGCCTGTCCCGACATCCCAGGTACAACTCTGCGGTTCAACACGCGTTGCTTGTTACCATAAGAAAGTGGCTGAAAACAAACGGGCTGGATGGGAAAGAGCTCTCCTGCTACGTGCAGGATCCGGAATACACCGACGTCGATAGGCGAATCCTTCACGATGTCGGGTTCCAAGTTGTTGATGATCCGGACGGCTTTCTCAAGGTCGATGAGCAGTCGGTTGTGCTATCCATAGCAGCTAACGTACCCGTGAAGCATATCATTGCGGATATTGCTAGACCTGCTATTGTCATCTGGTTGGCGGTTGAAGAAACGAATAATGCTCGTTTGTGAGTGCTGTGTTGGATTGGTTTAATGTCCCCAATGGGGCTTGGTTCCAGAGCTAACATGAATGCACGCTAGGCTTGACCCTGACTCGGAGCGCACAATGGAAATGATGGAGGGGTACGTCAAGCATGAATTTGAATCTGAGGGATCGCGGTTTAGGCAGGTTGTGGTCTATATCAGGAGGACGAAGGATGAGCCACCTTTTCAAGGGAACGCGTGAGTTAGGCTGTCCAGGTGCCTCTCTGGATATTTTCGACGTGTCTTTATATAGACAGTTGGGGGTATTGAAACATGTTTCGTTTCTTTAAGCGCTTTCTCTCCCCTCAGCGGCTACCTGTAATAGTATCTTAGAAATCACAAAAAAAGGCCCCGAGTAATACCTAGGTAGGTATTAGTTCAAGTGGACGCGCCCCGCATGTGATATGTAGGTGCAAGTGTGATGCGCTGGCTTAGGCGCCAGCCGCCATGGCTATATTACAAGTACTGCCTCAAAATAAAGTACTAACTTCTTTTCCAACTTCGAAAGTCCGAAAAGTCATCCAAAAGAGCTTAGATATAGCCACATCGTGAACATGGACGCCATAACCAATTCAGAGCCCTCGGCCGAAAGAGTCTCGCGGTTAGACCTTGACTACAGATACACGCGTTGTCGCTTGACTGAACCTGGGGAGGCCCCAACCCTGGAGGGGGCGATGGAAATCATCGACAGACTCTACGAATCCGGGGTGCCCTTTTTCACCAAGGCTTTAATCCAAGATATATGGGATCAAATCAAGCAAGACCCAGCCCCAGGTGACAAAATACTTACGAACGACATAACCGGCGCGGTTGTTGAATGCGAGGTTGAGAAGGGAAAGGTTAGGCAATGGCAGGTTGACGATACGGAAATGGAATATGTGTGGTGAGTACATTGCCGTGGATAGCTACATCTGTGCTATGGACAGGACTGATATCATTCAGCAAGGAACTGGCCCTCTCTTATCAGTGTCGAGCATCTCTCAGAAACGAGGTTAAACGGAGAGATTACCCCCTCGAGCATTGGGAGCCCTGCCCAATCAAGCTCATGCATCGAACACACGAATGGGATAGCAAGACTGAGACAATCATCCCACGGCGTGGCCCCCTGGACCTTGGAGTGGTCACAAAGACCTTCCAAGACAAGGCCCAAGAATGGAAAGACAGCCCAGCGTGTGAAAAGCTCAAGACAATTCTGTCCTCTTCTGCAAAGAATCATGAAATTGGCAAGGTGGTCGCGTTTTCTCTTGGCACGATGTCCGGGCAATATTTCAATGAGGATGGCAGTCTGTATACGAGGAGTCGGTGGCGATCCGCATCTCAGCATGCGGTTCTCGTTACCATCATGGAATGGGTAAAAGAGAAGAGACAATAAAGAGAAAGTCCTATGTTATTCACAGGAACCAGACTACAGCGAGGTAGACAAGAAGGTTCTGAACGAGGCCGGCATCGAGGTGGTGGAAGATCCGTGTGGCTGGCTCGAGGTGGACGAGAACTCGATCGTGCTCTCGATAGCATCGAATGTGCCTTCTAAGGAGATTATTGCAGACATTTCCCGTCCTGCCGTGATTATTTGGGGTCGAGTCGAGTTTTGCGATGGACTTGAGCAAGGGTTGTGAGTATCATGTCATCTTCTACCCTCTCCTGTTCAGTCTGCTAATATCCTCACCAGAACCGATCCTGACTCTTCGCGAGTCAGAGCAATGATGGAGGGTTATGAGCTGCATGAGTTTGGCCCTGATAAGGAGATGTTTTCGGATATTGTGCTCTATATCCGGAAGTCGGTGGCTGCCCCAACTCCCAGTTCAGATGGAAGATTTTCCCTAGACATGACATTATCATGTCTTTCCGGTGGTCTTTCCGGTGGTCTTTCCGGTGGTCTTTCCGGTGGTCTTTCCGGTGGTCTTTCTGGTGGTCTTTCTGGCGGTCTTTTTGAATGTCTTTCGGCTGTCCCCAGTTTCATAACAGAATTGGTATATTGGGTGCATTCTGAAGATGGTAGAAGGAGGCATACTATGCCATTTGCTGCCCTGGTGACGATAATGATATCAAATATGGAATGCCTCCCTGAAACCGGATCTGCTGTAAAACCTGGTGATGCATGACCTAAAGATACTCATGTAAGTAAGTCTAGTTAGCATATAGTTAATGGTCAATAACATACCTCACACCATTTCATGGTACCTTTTGGCACCGACTCGTCCTGCCAGGAATCCTTGTCGACCCGTTTCCCTTCAACAAGGTAAACCGGGGGATCCCCTATCAACGGGGCCCAAGCTCACCGCTTTCGTACATCCGAATCAGAGCTTCTACGTTCACACGCTGGACTTGACCAAACTCAGTTGGTAGATAATCTTTGAGTTGCTGGATTCTTTCCGCAGGTTGTATGACAAGGGGAATAGGGCAGACTGGGCTAAACACAGGTTGGGAATTTGAGCCGGCCATCTTGAAAAGTATGAGATGGAAAGATGGAAAGGTGAGGAGCAACGTACATATCGCGGGATATACCTGCTGCTCCGAAGGTGGTTAGCGTGTAGTGACGTGACCGAGTAGAGGCAGTATTATAATAGGCAGGCGGTATATAAGGCGGTATATCTTGGAGCTCCCACCATCGTTGGACAATCATCTGAATGTCCCCGTATAGTCCGCGTACTTGCCCCTCATTCGTATAAAATAATCGAATATTATAATCTGATATGGAATCGAAGAATAATACATGTAAATTATTATTATCCCATTTAATCTCCTTTAATCTCTGCATAAGTATTAACTTCAACCTCGTTGCGTAGGATCCCACCCCCACATATCGAAAGGCGGAAGATCCTCGACTCGGGACCTTCAACTCTGGTCACGCGGCTTTCGTGCAGCCCATCCTCGTACCTACGCCCCCCAATGGCCTCCGAGCGAGCGATCGATCGGGAAGAGCGACAGGGCCTTGTAAGTCTTGCCCCTTTTGCTTTTTCAAAGAGGGGAACCCCCTCTTTATATCTGACGTTGGACACTATGGGGATCGGACATTGTGAACGTGTTTCGGCATGGGTTCACCAGTCACCAGATCACCTGGCCATATCCAGATCTTGACTAACACGCAAACAGCGTGCCATTCGTGACTTCCTCAAGGCCCGAAACTCCTACGATGTCCTGCCGCTCAGCTTCCGACTCATCATCTTCGATACGTCGCTTTCCGTCAAGGAGAGTCTGAACATTCTGATTCAAAACGGTACGGGGTTTTCGCGATTTCTTACTTTTCAACAAAATTGCCAAACTCCAGCTGACTGTGAATCCGGGAATCGGGAGGTACAGGCATCGTTTCAGCTCCGTTGTGGGACTCCAAAGCGTCCAAATTCGCAGGTCTTCTGACCACCTCCGACTACATCAATGTCATCCAATACTATTTCCAGAACCCCGCGGCCCTGGACCAGATCGATCAATTCCGCCTGGACAGTTTGCGAGGTGCGTTGGGCCCCAGTGTCGCCCGCATTCCTGCAGGTACACCCCGCAGCTAACGGGAATATACAGAAGTTGAAAAGGCGCTAGGCGTGGCGCCGCCGGAGACCGTCTCCATCGACCCGGAGCGCCCTCTCTACGATGCCTGTCGGCGCATGCTGGAATCGCGCGCCCGCCGTATCCCCCTCGTCACCAGCGATAGCCAGACCGAGCGGCCCCACGTTCTCAGCGTCATTACGCAATACCGCATCTTGAAATTCGTCGCCGTCAATGTCCCCGATACGCAGCAGCTGCGTCGTCCGCTGGGTGAGCTCTTGCTTGGATCGTATGATAACGTTGCCACGGCTTCGATGGACACCCCGGTCATTGATGTCATCCATATTTTGGTCGAGCGCAGCATATCCAGTGTGCCGATTGTGAACTCGGAAGGCGTGGTGTATAACGTATTCGAGTCGGTTGATGTTATTACTTTGATCAAGGGTGGTTTCTACGATGACTTGAGTCTCACAGTCGGGGAAGCATTGAAGAAACGTTCTCCGGTATGTCTCTTCCGTTCCTGGTGATATTAGTTGATACTTACCTTCCCGCAGGGTTTCCCGGGTATCTACACATGTTCATTGAATGATGGACTAGATACGATCTTTGATACTATTCGCAAATCGCGAGTGCACCGTCTTGTCGTCGTGGATGAGCACTTCAAGCTCAAGGGCGTTCTGACTCTGAGTGATATCCTGCACTACATTCTTCTCGAGGGAGAGAACGAGGAAGCATGATCGGCCTCGAGTTGGAATACGTGATTTTTCCCATACATATTCAGTTTTGCATGGTTCCGGCGTTTTGATCTGTTCTGACTGAGGGGAACCTCAGAAGGTAACATGAATTGCCTGGGGAGCACATGGGCCCGGCGAGGCTATGACTCCATGTCCTGGGTTATTTTGATTTTGGACTTCATGAATGTACAGAGGTAATGACATTGTTTCCAAAACCGGTGTTCTCTTTTGTTTTTTTTTATTGCCGAGCAGTGCTGGCACGGAAATAGACCTGGAAGATTTGAATGTCAATTTGAAGCATTATCTTAACTATTGTTCTTCCAACATTGAAGGTTGGCTATAGAAGGTAAGGCGTAGCTTCCTCGTAGATCTCAGCTCCTTCCTCCAGGAGACCTTGTCCAAGTCACTTCCCGGGCCTCCATGCTAGTCCTTACTTCATCACCATCTCTTCCTCTCGTATACATTATCTAAACATAATCATGCGGCGTCTCAAAACTGTGTTCCGGTCCAGATCTGAGACACCTGACCCTGCCTCATCTCGTGCTGTCTGGCCACGACGGCGTCTAGCTTCAGAGGGAGATCCATTGAAGCCTCAGCCAGAATCCGCCTCGAATGAACTACAACGCGATGAGCCTACAACTGAAGCGGGATCCAGTTCCGTGAATAAACTACCTGGCTCTGCCACAGTAGCCCCCGTTCACAATGCGGAAACTGGGTCGGATGCCCAACACGCCCAAGACACTGGCCCACTTCCTCGGTCTAAGAATGGCACCAAGCGTCTGAAGAGAATGGTTGCTCGCTTGCGCGGCAGCCTATCCCAGGAAGATGAACCCATCACAGAGACACAACCTCAAGCTGCGCAGGAGGGTAGCCGCAAAGAGAGGCCGAAGTCCAAACCTTTGTCCTCCAACCCCTTTGAACCAGATACCGCTGCTGGTGAGCCATCTACAACCACAGGCAAGTCAGTCAGGTTCGATGAGCCGCAAGAGGGGCGAAAGGTCAGCACTCAGACGACTCATTTTCAGGAGTCCAGCCAGACTGAGGATACTGTGTGCCGAGACCCTGCCCGGCACATTGCGATGCCTATTCAGGAACCTATGGAGGATTGGGGATGGCCGGGACTTATGCTGTATTCCCCTGATAGTAGCCCTAATGCCAACACTCATACTCTCGAGGGTTCGGACCCGTTCTCGGATGAGAAGGCCACCGACGCCCGACAGGGAAAGTCGGGCTCCTCGAGACATAGTGCCGGCACGAGCCGAGAGGAATCATCCAGGGCTTCTGAAGGGACGCTGGAGCCTATCGCCGAGACTGATTTCGACACAATCGAACCAGTCGTCGAGCCCGAGCCTGAACGTCCGGGCTCTCGGAGGGCAAGTTCGGCCAACAGCCAAACAAGCTGGAGTAGCACGCTTGACTCAGCCAAGGCCATCTCAGCCTTCAACCAGATGGCAGCTCAGTTTAGTATCCCGCTTTCCATTCCAAGTGAAGATACTCCAAGTCCACGTACGTTTGTCCTTACTTGTGCATGGGTTGCCACTGACTAGATCCTAGCATCAGAGGGCAATCAGCCCACGGAGGAAGCGGGCACGAGTCGTCATGGATTTGGATTGTTGGGCAAAGTTCGCAAGGTGCGATCCAGTTTGGAGGCCGACACAACCCCCTTGGCGCCAGCTCCTAAGCTGCGACGGATGAAAACGTTCGCGAATATGCACCGTCCCAATCCGATGACTTCGTTGCATGGAAGATCAATCGAGAGTTTGTCCCGTCTTGGAGGACATGGCTATCTGATGCTGACGGACTTGGCTCCATGTCCCGTGCAGTTGCCCGCATACATTGTGGCAACGCTAATGTTTCTGCATAAATATGGTTGGTGGCGGCGTCTTCTACGTCATGACTTGACTGACCCGGGTTCCTGCAGGTCTTGACACTCCCGAGATCTTCATCCAGCCTGGCGATCTGAAAACCGCCATTCGCCTATATGACCACTTTGCTGGCCAGGTGATCGAGGCCGAGAAAGATGAGTCTAATATTTCCCTTACCATGCGTGTGGTAGCCATGCCCCAGCTCCGTGAGGACTCGGCGCCCGTGCTGAGTGTGGCCTGGGCCTTCAAGGCCGTGCTGGCGGGGCTTCCAGACGGGATCCTCGGGAGTGTCCGGCTCTACCGCGTTTTGAGGGACATGTACTATCATTCGGTTCCAGATCAATCGCATCTCCTCCGGGTGCCAGACTGTATTTCTGAGGCGAGCCCATCGACTGCTGCCCGAGTGCAGCTTATATGTCTTGCGCTCATTGCTCTTGCTCCTGAGATGCAGCGCGATCTGGTCTGTTCGGTATTTGGGCTACTTTCGATGATGGTGACTGCAAGGACCGATGCCCAAGATCCCGGGATGGAGCTCCGTGATCCAGTGGCGAGTCCGAAGTTCCAAGACTTGGTGCGGGTGTTTGGACCGCTCCTCCTTGGGCCCCGGGGGCAAAAGATTCGGGAGACCTTAACAGAGGTGGAAAAGGACATTCAAGATCAACGCGTGGCGGGGTTGTTGCTCAATAATTGGCACTTTATACATCGACAGTTGCAACACTGGACCCGAGGACGGTATGTGGTAGGCAGGGAATAGCCTTGTTTTCCCCTTGTTTTTCCCTTTATTGTTTTCCTGTTTCATATGAGCTGTCTCTGCTTGGCATTCTAGAAGAAGCTCTATACTTCCCTGGATATTCCCCACCAGCCCAACCCTGTTTTTCCCTTGACGGCATTGAATCCTGTTGGATACCCATTCTTTTTGTTTCTATCTGTTACCTTGATTGTTTTTTATTAAAAGGGTCTGGGTTTGGAGGGTTCTAGGTCTGAAGGGGTTTTTGCATAAAAATCCATCCTTTTTTTACTATTCTTTATTCTTCTTCTTTACTATTCCTATTTCCTTCTTCCATTAACTCTTCCTTAACTCTTTCCATGGTGACACTAAAAACATCCTTCAACCTGTGCCATTCGCCCGGATCTTCTGGACCGCAGGAAGTCTTGTCCGACCGTGGCTCCAACTAGGTCGACCGCACCTGGACTCATACGCTGCTTCAGGCACCGACCAAACCATCTTCTCCAGTGAATCAGCGAGTGAATCGGTGAATCAGCAGAGTGTGAGACTTTCCAAGGTTCTCAGTTGAATTTTGGTTAGGGTTATCTAGGGCAAGAGAGTCTGTCTTAGCTTCCCTTGCTCTTACTTTCTCTACTCTTCCATGTTTTAGAAGGAACAAAAGTTTCTCTAAAGCTTCCTTGACATGTCTACCAACCTCAAATCTGTGCCAGGCCTATCATCAGGGTTAGGCCTTGCAAATATCATCGATCCACCATTCACAAATTCCTTCTCTAGTGATCTCCTAGGTCTTCCTATTCCAGACGACGACCAACTCTGGGGTCTGAGCCCAGTTTCACCAATGGCCGGTTGGGACAAAGCCGACTCGGCAGCCTTTGCCAATTCCGCACTCGAGCGGGACCTCAAAAATGCTCAGGTCCGCAATGGTCAACCAACCCCGCCCCCATACGATGATCAAGGCCGAGATCTGTCCCTCGACATGATGGAAAGTGCGAGCAAACGCCGGCGCGTGCGCGAATACAAGACCGCCGCCGCAAGCCTCAGCCCAGATCTCGACGACGCCCCACACGAACGCGCCAAGCGCGCAAAGTTCCTCGAGCGCAACCGTCTCGCCGCAAGCAAGTGTCGCCAGAAAAAGAAAGAGCACACCCAGCACCTCGAGTTCAGCTTCAAGGAGCAGTCCGAAAAGAGGGAACAGTTGATTGCGGAGATTGCCCGACTGCGCTCGGAGATCCTGGGTCTGAAGAATGAGGTGCTGAAACATGCTCAGTGTGGGGATGAGCCGATTAAGCTCCATCTCGCACAGATGGTCAAGAAAATTACTGATAAAGATGGTGCCCCGTCCGCGGAGGCGCTGCCGGAATCGCCTGTCAGAATCCCAGATAACCCCTCTGTTTCTGTTTCCCCGCTCGAACCTACCCCGGCTCCAGTTACGGCTTCTGTCCCTGTGTCTACGTCTGCCCCTGCGCCGACGGCGATGTCGTTTGGCTTTGATGATCCTCTGCAGCTTGAGCCGGCGGCTGCGGCGGCGGCGGAGGCGTTTGAGCAGCAGATGCGGCGCGAGTCGGAGGCTTCGCTTGTCTCGGAGGGGTCTTATTCGTTCTCGGCGGAGGATGCATCCTTTGATGACTTGATCAACGTGTGAGTTGAACGGGAGTTGATGTTATGTGATAACGACCTTTTATGTGGAGGTAATCGGGGCAGCAGGTCTGTCTGGCGTTGAATGTGGGTTTCTGAAACCTTTGAATTGCGATCCAGTGTGGGAACTGGAGGGTGTCTGGCGTTTTGATTCCGGCTTGAGTATACGGAAGCTTCTTTGATATTACTGCGTTTGATTCTCAGTTCTAGCTGCCTTGAGGGCGATTGGCTAGGGGGTGGATTGTTGCTGTGGGCAATTGCCTTGAGATGTATCTTTTATTACATGGCAGATGGAAATGAATTGGTTTCTATCGATGTCTTTATGATAGACAAAATAGAGCTATCTAGCCTAAACTCAAGACCGTCCGGTCGACTCGACATGTGCAGTCCGATGCTTGGATACCGATTCGACATTATCGATCTGCGCATCCTGATACCTTTCAGCAGGTACCTGTGGTGCAGTAGCGTCATCCAAAGGATCTTTCCACCCATGCTCAGCATCCGGGCGAGCATCGAACATCCCGTTAATCTCCTCGAGAGACTTGCCAGCCGTCTCCTTCAGACAGAAGTAAGTAAAGCCCACAATCACCACATCCAGCAGTCCAAACAGCAAGAATGTACCCCATCCTAGGCTCTCCTGGATATACGGTGTTGAGAAACTCCAGACAAAATTGAACAGCCACTGCGATCCAACACCGAACGCAACACCGGGCTCCCGAATGCGCGTAGGGAAGATCTCACTCGCACACGGCCACGGTAACGGGCCCCAACTGAAGTTGTAAGCAATGATATCGAGGTATATCAGGGCAACCGTGGCAATCCCAGAAGAGGTAACCGTCCCATCACCAGGCTGGGGGTAAGTCTTCACGACCGCCGCAGTGGCAATCATACAAACCGCCATAAAGCCCGCACCACCCGCCAACAAAGGCCGTCTCCCAAAACGATCCGACAAAAACACCACAAAAACCAAACAAGCAACGACCTTGATGGCGCCAAAAATCCCCGTCAACAAAAGCGTCCGATCCCCATCCCCAACAAGCAACTCAAAAAACTGCGGCCCGAAATACGCCAACGCCGTCGACCCCGTCGACTGCTGCGCAAGAAACAGTCCACCCGCAATCCCCATCCTCTTCATATTCCCCGCCTCAACCAACTCCCAAACCCTAAATCCATCCCTCGCATCCCTCTCCTCCTCCAATCCCCTCCTCATATCCTCAAACTCCCCCCCGAACCACCTCCCCCCTCCCCACCCCGAATCCAAACAAGACACTCCCACGCCTCAGCCTCCCGCCCAACACCCAGTAACCACCGCACACTCTCCTTAACACCAAACATCCCAACCCCCATCAGAACACCAGGCACAAGCTGCAACCCAACAGGAATCTGCCACTGCCGCGCCCCAGCCTCGTCTCCCATCCCCTTAACCCCATAATCAACCCAGTACGAAACAAGGATCCCAACCGTGTACGTGAGCTGATAACAACTCCCCAACTGGCCACGGATTTCCTTTGGGCTCATCTCCGACATGTAGATCGGGATGACGGTCGCAGACCCGCCAATGCCGAGTCCGCAGATTACCCGTCCGACGTAGAATAGAGGGAGGGAATGCGAGTCGATCGTTTCGAGGATTACGCCCACGCTGAAGATTAGAGAACATAGGCCCATGGCGAGACGGCGTCCGTAGCGGTTTGTTATTGGCCAGATTAGGAAACAGCCGGCGAGGGCGCCGGCTTGTTGGATTCCGACAGCGATTGCGCTTGTGTGGGTTTTCTCCGAGGGGTGGATTGAGAAGGAGGTTTGGAAGGTTTGGAAGGTTAGGACACCGCCTGGGACTTGTTAGTATGATTTGTATGAATTGGGCTGGATAGCATTGGAATGCTGTGTCGGATAGGTGGGTAGATAGGTAGTTACTCACCAATTACCCCCGAGTCATATCCGAACAAAGCTCCGCCGCAGCAGAGTATGAGAGCGAACCAGTATATGCGCCAGTGAGGCCTTGGTGGTCGTGTTGTTCCCATTGTAGGAGCTGGGTCTGGAGGCTCTAATTGTGGTATTTGGGCGAGCTGCGAGTAGGGGATTGTGGATGTTGTGTTCCACCAAGTATTTAGAGTGTTGTACCAATTAGAGAATGGCGATATATGTATGGGGTTATATATATATGTACTGGAAGGGAGAGATGTGGAAGATATAGGCATTGCATTGGACATGTGTAGATGTAAACTATTGAATCAGACCTGTCATAGATCCAAAAGAGGGAAAACGGGTCGGGTAGAGAGCTGTTTCTGGGCGTGGAGAACCCCGGGGCCCGGATAGTGGATTATGTCATTGGGGATTGCGTGACATCCAGGGTGGTATTTTGTTATTTTCTTCGTTTACTTCCAGGACATTGCGTGATTCCCAATCTCATTGGCTTATTTTCTCTTTTCTGAGTCCTGGGCACTGTCGATCAAATGTGGAGATCAAATTCCCCGCATTTCGAGCCGATGGCCGATGGCCGATTGGCGATTTCCATATGACATGTACAGGGGTCTGAGATATAACCATGGGCGTGTCACTCACCCATCACCTCATCTTCTCTACTTTCCTTCAAAATGGCAGCTAAACGTCCCAATTTCCTCGTCATAGTCGCCGACGACCTAGGTTTCTCCGATGTAGGCTGTTTTGGTGGAGAAATCCGCACGCCCAACATCGACCAAATCGCCAAAGAGGGACTCCGATTTACTGACTTCCATGCAGCGGCAGCATGCTCGTAAGTTTCCCTGCTCAGACTACCATCTCTCAGTTAAACTCACAATACCCAGTCCCACACGCGCCATGATCATGACCGGCACAGACCACCACATTGCCGGTCTGGGTAATCTAATCGAATGGACCAACATCTCCGGCCAGAACGGACCTAAAGGATCATCCATGAGCACCGCGCCCCAGCGCGGAATGCCCGGGTACGAGGGCTACCTCAACGAGCGGGTCGTGGCACTCCCCGAGGTCCTACGCGACGGGGGATATCACACCATCATGTCGGGCAAGTGGCACCTGGGCCTAACTCCAGAGCGCTCCCCACACAAGCGAGGGTTTGAGCGCTCATTCGCGCACTTACCCGCCTGCTCAAACCACTATGCCTATGAGCCAGAGCTGAAAGACCAGGACCAGTGCCCGACCTTCATCGAGGCCAGCTACATCGCCCTGCACATGGAGGACGGCGAGTACGTGCGCCACCTCCCAGAGGGCTGGTACTCGTCCGACGGGTACGGCGACAAGATGGTAGATTACCTGAAAGAATGGAAAGCTACTGGCGGCAGCGAAGGCCCCGACGGTCAGGGCGACCGTCCATTCTTCGCGTACCTCCCCTTCACAGCGCCGCATTGGCCGCTGCAAGCTCCGCGCGAGTACATCGATCACTACCGCGGTGTGTACGACGAAGGGCCGGACGTGCTTCGCGCAAAGCGTCTGCAGCGTCTAAAGGAACTGGGGATGGTGCGCGACGACGTCGAGCCACACCCGGTGCAAGCGGAGGAAGTCAAGGAGTGGGAGGAGTACAGCGCGGAGGAGAAGAAGAAGTCCGCCGTGGCGATGGAGGTGTTTGCCGGGATGGTCGAGTGCATTGATTCAAATGTCGGGAAGGTAGTCGAGTACCTTCGGTCGATTGACGAGCTGGATAACACATTCGTGTGCTTCATGTCGGATAATGGTGCCGAAGGCGCCGCCTACGAGGCCTACCCCATGGTCCAGAACGGCGTCATGCCCCATCTGCAGAAATACTACGATAACAGCTTGGAGAACCTCGGGAACGGGAACTCGTTTATCTGGTACGGCCCGCGCTGGGCGCAGGCTGCTACTGCCCCGTCGCGTCTGTATAAGGCGTATACCACTGAGGGTGGCGTGCGTGTCCCATTTACCTGTCGCTTCCCTGCGAACTTCAATGTCAACCCTGTAGACGTTGCGGCCGGTAAGGGTGGGATCACGGATCAGTTCGCCACGGTTATGGACCTGGCCCCGTCTATCTTGGATATGGCCGGGATCAAGCACCCAGCGCCGACGTACCAGGGTCGTGAGATTGTTGAGATGCGCGGACGAAGTTTCCACCCCTGGGCAGTGGGCCAAGCGGAGCGGATCCACCCGGCTGAGTTTATTCAGGGCTGGGAGACGTGTGGACGGGCTGCGCTGCGTTGTGCGGACTGGAAGATCGTTTTCATTCCCAAGCCCAAGGGTCCGGAGAAGTGGCAGTTGTATAACCTCGTGCAAGATCCCGGGGAGATTCACGATCTGTCAGATTCCGAGCCGGAGAAGTTGAAGCAGTTGCTTAAGCTCTGGGATCAGTATGTGCTTGAGACGGGTGTTGTCCCGCTCTGTCCTGATCTTGGGGAATTTTTGGAGGCGACTGAGGCACAGATGCCTGAGAATGCATGGATGGAGTTTGATTATTGGAAAGACGGTGCTAGAGACCAGCCGGAGAAGTTTACGCGTCAACCGCCGAGGTTTCAGCGGACTGTGAGGCCTTTCTGAGGGGGGAGTTCCCTAGTTCGAATTATTCCAAACAGATCAAATAGAAAATGTCTTACAGTTGTCCTTTGTTTCAGAACATGCAACTTGCCGATACTCCTGAGTAACCGCGGGGCAAAGCAATTCACCATAGACCGTCTCTAATAGATATTCCCCCTGAACCCAGGACTCCCCATACCAGGAATAATCAAAAGGCCAATCATGAAAGGCAAACTAATGTTCTTCGACGAAGTAGCCTGGGACAAAAGCGACGCCCAACTCGCAACCTGGAAAACATCCCTCCTCAACCCAGAATCCCTTCAAAAGATAACCACATTAATCAAAACCCACCGCCAAGGCGTATCAGACCACCTCTTCCCACCGCAAAAAGGCTCCTTCAACATGGTAATCCGCCTACGATTCATCGACGGCGCCTCAGCCATAATCCGCTTCCCAATCCCAGGCTACTCAATCTTCCCAGACGAAAAGCTCCAGCACGAAGTATCGGTGATGCGCTTTCTCGAGCGACACACAGGCATCCGCATCCCACACGTCCTGTACCACGGCAGCAGCGACGAAAGTCCGAACCAACTAGGCCCGTTCATTATCATGGAGTATATCGACCACAACGCTGATCTGGTGGATGCACTGAACACGCCCGGAATACCGGACGAAGAGCGGCCGGTTCTCGATCCCAATATCGACGAGAATAGACTCCGCTCGGTGTATAACCAGATGGCGGGGTTGTTGCTGCAGGTGTCGAAACACTCGTTCCCTCGTATTGGGTGTATATCTAATGCGGCGGAAGATGAGTTCGATGACGAGTGGGTTGTTGAGCACAGGCCGTTGAGTATCAATATGAATGAGCTTGTGCAGGTTGGTGGTGTTGCCGCTGGGGATTTGCCGGGCGTGACGGAGACGTTTGGTACTGCGCGGGCGTATTTACTTGCTCTTGCCGAGTTGCATATGAGGCATCTTTCGTCGCAGCGGAATGATGCTGTTGACGATGCGCAGGACTGCCGGATGAAGTATATTGCGCGGTGTTTGTTTCGGAGGCTTGCGAGGGAGGGACGGCTTTGTTGGGCTGGTGAGGATGGGGGGGGTTTAGGTTGTTCTGTGATGATCTAAGGCCGGCGAATGTGCTTGCTAACTCGGACTTTGGGTATAAGATATCCGGGGCTATTGATTGGGAATTTGCTTATGCTGCTCCGTTGGAGTTTGTGTATAGTCCGCCGTGTTGGCTGTTGCTTGAGAGGCCGGAGTACTGCGAGGAGGGGATTGATGACTGGGAGAGGGTGTATGAGAGCCGGTTGGGGGTTTTCTTGCAGGAGCTGCGCGTGCGAGAGGATGTTGATATTCGGCGTGGGGTTATTGGTGAGGAGAATCGGCTTTCTGGACATATGCGGGAGAGCTGGGATAATGGGGGGTTCTGGGTTAGTTATGCGGCGAGGAGGAGTTGGGCTTTTGATATTATTTACTGGGCGAGGATTGATCAGAGGTTCTTTGGGGAGGGGAGTTTGGAGGATCGGATTGAATTGTTGACTGTTGAGGAGAGGGATGGGATGGAGGCATTTGTACAGAGGAAGTTATCTGAGAAGGAGGGGGGTGGTTTAGTGAGTTGATATTAATGGTATGTATGATATTAACGAGGTAATAATATTTATCTTTACAGGAAGTATATAAATCTTCAAGTAGTATATAAGAGCTGGAGTAGGGCTGTCCAGGAATACAGTAAGTTGTCTATCAACATGCCAGAACAAGCCTCAATTTGACGTCTTTGACCTTACTTTGAGCTGATCAGGTACTTTCTGCATGAATTAGGATAAAATCTTGGAAGTGTCTCGGATGTGTAAATGTGTGATAAGACAAATAAGACAAATCAGGCTCGGTGGGTTTCTTTTGATAGCAATGATGATACCCTATTGACCGGAAATACGATGCTAGCAGGCATGTCTCTGCCCGAATCCACTCGACTAAATAACATTAAAGACAAGCAGAGAAATTAGATAAGCGAAGATGGCCAACCTTGGAAACTCCGGAGTGCGTAGGGTTTATCATCAACAAAAATCATCATCTAGCGTACTGCCAGAGAATATTGAGATAAAGGTAATACCCTTTCATCGACTCTTTGCAGATTCCGGCAACTCGTGGAGAGTATTTTCTGTGTGGCTAGGTAGCTCTGCCACAGAACTTTTGCCGTCTAACTCGCTCGGTATGCCCGGGGACTGCAAAGACTCGTGCTGCAACATTGCTGCTCCGGTGATGGGTGTCTGCACTTGAGGTGGTTGCGTCCGTGAGCGACGACGCATGAAATACCAAAGCAAGGCGACAATGATTGCTAGCCCGGCAACACCACCAACCACACCACCTGCGATAGCGCCAGTATTTGGACTGGAGGAGCTACTCGATGCTGGGGAACTGCTAGATGTTGGGGAGTTGCTTGAAGTCGGGGAGCTGCTCGATATCGCGGAGCTGCTCGGTGTTGGGGTCGTGCCTAGTTATATCAGAACTGGGCGCATGTCGAGTTTAAGCAGGACTTGAATCTTACCAAGTGAAACCGGGCTTAGCGACGTCCTACTTTCAATGATAAGATCTCGTTCTGTCCCACACCCAACCCCGCCCTGAGACCTATTAAACCCGTATTGACCCTGCTCACAACAGAAATGCCCGCCATCATAGTTTCGATAAAGATCCCAGGTTTCGTTGGCGCAGTGTGCTGGGTTACTAACTTCCTGTCTGCAGTCTTGTTCATCCGGACAACACAACCCTGTGTTTGCGTCGCTACACGTTGCGCCGGTGGGGCAGCATCGCCAGAAATGTTGAGATGTTACAGGATCCTTCCCTGCGTCGGTGTCGCATTCTCCTATGTCTCTTAGGCAGGAGCCATTTCTGCGTATTGCGAATCCGAACGGGGGACCATTGGCAGTCATGATAGGAAAGAAAGAAACAAAATACCAAACATAAGTTGGTTAAGAAGAGTAGAAGAAGTGCGTGACATATAATTAAGCAAAGGCGAGGAACATGGGACAGAAGGAGGTAATGGCCTTCGAAAGAAGGTTGGATTTAAGTGCCAACCGAAGCGAGAAAAACAGACAGAAGGGGAAAGCTGGTGGAACTCAGTTCTTTAATAGAGGGACCCTGCGCTTCAAACAGCTGCAGGGCTATATTGGTGCCGCCTTGGCATTGATTATCAGTCTTGGCGAAGGTTTCCTAGACCATAACAGATAACCTCCTAGTCCAGCCGAAAGTAGTGTATTCTTTCCAGATGACCTTTGTTCTGGATCTTCTAAGCGCGGATGCCATGATAAACGCTTGAGCAAAGGGAGGTTCAACATAGACGGGATCAAAGCCACGGGGCTATGGGCCCACATGAGCACGGCCCTGGCAGGACAAGGCAAAGATCAACAATGTCAAGGGAAAAAAGGACATCCGGAAAATTATCGAATGGACTGAATAGGGAGAATCAGCTATAACCTTGGAAAAGAACAAGTATTATGTAATTTACTATGTAATGCCAAATGATTTCCATCATCATTGAAACTGGAGGTAACAGCAACTGTACGGAGTATTCTGCGGTTGAAAAGTACCAGGGGAGGACGACCGGGAAGACAGCTTAACAGCGCTAAACCTCAAAAGGGGAAGGCTAATTCAGAACGGCAATTCACAGGTGATGTTATATTCTGTTCCTATAAACATTATTCTGTTGTATACCCGTTTACAAGTAAATCAGTCGGAACCCTACTTTGATAACACTCTTTAACCGAAATTAGTAGTGGTAGCCGGAAATCGTGGAAATATGAATAACTAGTCTCTTTAGCTTTGGTACTAATGTATCCCACGGGTAATAATCTAGTACTTTCTGTTCAAATGTTCTTATTGATGCCATGTGAAACTTGGAAACGCCTGGCTTTGTATTATATAACATTGCCCATCCGACTTCCTGGACATGAAGTACTACCTACCTAGGTAGGTAACTAAATGCTAAAGCATACCCTAAGTATCACTGAGTATCACGCGACTAGTACTAGTACAATTAACTAGGGAAAAGACCTCGGGAAGTGATCACTGAGTAATCAGTGCTGTGAGATACTGAGCATGAACCTCTTATAAAGCGGGGGCACCCCGATCGGGAAATTCACATCGGCCTAAACTCCGCATACACATATATGTACGTATACGTAGGTATGTACTTTGTTTGTATCTAGTGCAATTTGGGTTCAAATATTTAAACTGGGGCTTAGTCCATCATGGAGGTAATTTGTATACTCCCCACCTTGTTCCTGACACTAACGTAAATCCTTCCCAGGTACCGAAAGCCCGGGGAGCTGGCAGGTCGGGCCCGCGTCGACGGACAGGATGCCTAACATGCAGGGCCCGTAAGGTCCGGTGCGACGAAGGGAAACCAAGTTGCTCCAATTGCGACCGACTGCGTCTACAATGTCTCTATAAACCCCCTGTCGCCCCTGGCGTGGGGTGGGGGTCATCACCAACTCGGCCTTCAAACAATATAACTGCATCGCCGAACAACACAGCGGATATAGGCAGCTCAGGCTCGCCCGCTGCAGCCGCTACAGCATCCCGCTCTCCCGATATGAACTTCTTTAGTACCGTGCTTCGTGCAGACGGCCACACAATATCAACGCCGACAACCACACTTGGGCAGCTCCCTACAGACCAGGAATCCTATCTTTCCGAGTTTGACATGCTTGGATTTATGGGCGGTGTCACCTCTGATCTCGAACAGAAACACCTGGACTTGACAACCGGGCTCTCGATGGCTTTCACGGCTAGTCCGGCGTTGCAGTCGCTACCCGCAACACTTATACCAGGCATGGATGAAGGGTACTTTTCAGCGGACCGCCGAGTCCCATTTACTCCAGATACCTCGCCTTCACTTGTTGATAGGACCTCGATTGACAGTGCTGCAGAAGTGCCAACTACGCGGGGCAGCTTGTCCGATGCAGGCGGCACTTCATATGAGGACCAGTTGCTACAGCACTTTCTGACTATTGACCCGCCGGCTGCTCTTTTTGCGCCGGTAAACATCGAGTGGAAGTATATGCGGCCAGCACTGCTGGCTCATGCACGAGATTCTAGTTCGCTTTTGAATGCTGTATACTGCTATGCAGATGTCCATAAAGCGATGATGGAAGGGAAAAATGGCACTGGGCGCCGACCTTTTATAGACTGTCCAGTTCGGAGATCCAAGCTTGTATTCATGGCGAGGTGACCGAGTCTACACTCATCAAAGTTTTTGGTGCTGTCTTTCTCTTAATGATATCCGAGGTATGTTCTGCTTGATCTCGAGATAGAGTGGACTTGGCTCATATTGTCCCAGATCCTCTCATCTCCCGAAATATGTACCGGAACTTCTTATATCCACTCCGGATACCTTATACTACAACGATTCCATAATCGTACCCGACATTGGACCGGCCTCGGTCATCTCCTAGTGTCATGGGTCTCGCTGCTAGATGTCAAGTCCCTGATCGCAGGCCGAGATGGCGACCCTCTCACTGAGCTCGGCAACATCCCAGAACATAGACTAGATACGCAAAATTCCCAAACACCTCACACGAAAGCGCCAACAGACAGCATCGAAGACCCATTCCTCAGCCCAAACTACCTCATCTACGAATCAATCGTAGGCCCAGCATTCCGATTCTTCGTACAAGCCCAACAAGTCGTCCGACGGATAGTCTGCATCGACCTCCACCACCGCAGCCGCGGAACCCTAACGGACGAGTTCGAAGTACTCCAACTCGCCCACAAAGTCGGCGCAGACCTCGAAACACTCTGGCACCGCCGTCCCTCAGTAATAGACGTCTACGGCCGACCAGAAGCCCTAACAGATATCCTGTGTGTGCCTGTGGCATCGGAAATCTGTCGCACATTCCGACAATACGTGGCCAACTTCTTAGCGAACTTTATCTACTTGCATCGCGTTGCGTTTGCAATCTACCCTCGCACAGACCGCGTCAACGGCGCCATCGATCAGATCATCCAACTGGCTACCGTTGACTCTACCGGGCGGGACCATCTGCCCGTTAGCTTCCTATGGCCGTTGTTCGTTGCTGGGCTTGAGGGTACGGATGATCAGCGCAAGTGGATTGTCCATGAGATTCAGCGTATGGCTGCTGCCCATGAAGCTAACTCGGCGCCTTCGGTTACTCGCCACCCGGCTGTTGATAGGGTTCTCGTGCTTGTGGAGGAGATGACTCGGCGGCAGGATGTGTCGAGCACATGGGCGGACTCGAAATGTGTGAGGCGGGAATTGTTTTCGGATTTTTTCGTGATGATTTGAACTTCATGTTGGGAGAGATGTATATAACACTTTTTAATGGTTTGGCGGTACGCTCATATGGGACGACTTTGCTTTTTAATATTTTTGTGACGATCTTGTTCATATACAGATTCTTAAATGAAATATGATACAAGAACTTACAACCACTTCAAACGTTCAAAACCGACCCAGACCCAATCGCTTGATATGACGCTTTGTCCCCGCCCATACACCGCGATCGATGCAGTAGATGACCTCGTTCCTTGCGCACATACGCCGCAAAACAAACAGCAGCGACCGCCACAGCCCCAAAACTGATCATCACCGGATACACGAACTGAGCCGGTAGCGGGAAAGCAATAGTCGAAGCAAAAGAAAGCATCTCGAAAACATTCTGCAGCGCCATTTCAGTCGCAGAGAAGCGGGCACGGGCACGTTCCTGGATATTCTACATAATGGCATTCATTTAGCACATGCAACCCACAAATCAATAATCTAGGAGAAACCACTTACCTCTTGAACAAGAAACTGAACCGACAAGTCAAATCCCCAAAGCCCAACCCGACTCAAAGCAACGCCCGCAATCAGCGTACCCGCCACGAACCGCGAGCTGGAGTCCCAAGCAACGAAAGGCACGGCAGCAGCAGCCACACAGACAAACTGCCAGTTCAGGAACCACAGCCCAGACCGAATGGGACCGATCCGGTTCGTGATCATCGGCGCTGTCCATGTGCCAGATAGCTCGGCGATCACGGAGCCGATGCGCATGTAGCTGACCTGTAACGAGGTAAAGCCCGTGCTTAACAGGTATGTGACCATTGTTGCGCCGAAGGATAGGACTGTTAGGTAAAGCAGGCTCAGGGCGAAGGATGCTAGGAAGACTGGGCTGGCTATGTACTCTTTCCAAGGTGCTAGTGACTCTGGCAACGAGTGGAGTATATTGCGAGACGCATTGTGGTGAGCATCGTCGCTCTCATTGTTTATATCATCTGTTTGTGTGGTAGGAGCTTGTGTCTTGGTCAAGGCTGGGACTGATTGGTAGACTTGGGCAATGGCCATGTATTCGACCAGCACAGATGCCGTATTCAGGGTGAATACTGTCCAAATTGCATATCGGGTTGATATGCCGTCGATCAAGGAGATGAATACTGGTGCTAGGAGCTTGCAGAAGAGATCAATTCGTCTCATGGAGGCGTTCAGGTCTGTGGTTCGATCAAATTAGATATTGTAGTGCGTCAAGTCGTTTCGGTTTTCTCACCTTGCCGAGGGACATTGATACTGTCCGAGATGACAATTGCCTAGTGCAAACTATCAGTGATGTCTTTTCCTAGCATATCAGAGGAGTTCGGATGCATGGAAGAAACCAGACAACCCGAATATGATTCCCCGTACTTACCCAGTCCCGTTCTACAGCCACGGTATTAGCCGTCGCAGCCAATTTCTCCATACAAGCCAGCAGGCCCTGCACAGCGAACAGGCCAATTGTAAGCGGCCAAGAGTCCGTAGACAGATTGGCTATAAAACACAAGCACGAGACCGCGACAGGGACTCTTTGCCACACTACTTTTTCGATTAGCCATTGGCCTGCATGATACGCCGTGCATATTGAAATATCACAAGGACTCAAACTTACCAATAGAATGCCTCACGGCTACGAGCCGGTCTGAGCGATCAACTTGCGCACCCAGCCAGGACGATAGTGCGACGGCTGAAAACGCCCGCACTAGAGCGTATATCGAAGCATACAGTAGCGTCCCCGGGAAGATCGAAGCTAGGAAGAGCACGGCGCCAAATTCGAACATGCGTGAGTTCCATGTTGAGAGAGTGTGTGAGATGTACAGGCGTGCTAGTACTGAGCGGGCTTCTGGTGCTGGGGTATCATTTTGTCGTGAGGCATTATCCGCCGAGGCCGGTAACAGAGCACTGGACGAATTGTTGGCGTTTTCTGATGAGCGCCGGCTAGGCGCTAGGGAACTCTCGAATTCCATCTGAAGACGTGCGATTTACAGCATATGTACAAGGGACTGGTGGGAATGGTATTTGTGGATTTGATGGAGATCAGTTGGGCGACGGATCAGTAATGTCGCGGGTGGGCTGAGGACCTTGTGGAAACTTAAAATGTTGACAATAGCAGACATCTTATATGTAGTAGTTATGTATAATAAATGCACTTATATAGAGTCCTATTAGAGTCAGTCCATCAGTTCAATACTACAGTGCTACTAGGGAAACCAAATCAATCAATAATCGCAAATTCACGAAAATGAATAGTATGTGGTATATGGGCCCAATTCCCACTAAATTCTAATACACCCGAACAATAAAAATTACAAGCTATAGACGGTATCCCTCTCTTTAATCCACCCACTTGAGTCCTTCGGGAGATGATGTTGTCGTCCGTCGGGCAATCACCTCGACGACCTTTCGGCGCACACCCTCGCGGTGGGCGTATTTCTGGAGGAAGTAGTCGACCACGGGTCTCCGCGATGAGTGGCCTTGGCGCACAACCTTCTCAATCTCCTTCTCAGAGGGAAGAGCAAAGTGGGCATGAGGGTAGTTTTTGTAATCTCCCTGGCTCAGAAGCGGTAGGCGGGAGTCGCCCTCGGGGATCTCGAAGAACTTGTCCACGGTTTTATCCGAGACCTCATCGAGCGTAGCGGGCTGCCACTCAGGCTTGCGGGCAGGCTTGGACATCAGGCGGGCCTTGACACCCTCGACGAAATCGGGGTGGCGCATGAAATTGGCAGCGATTTCGTGCTCGCGCTGGAAGGTCTCTGAGATAGTCCACTTCTTGCCAAGACGTAACTGGCGCAGGGTCACCTTCAGAGAAGTTGGAGAGCGGCCTGACAAAGTCTCCAATGTCTTCTGTGCCCACTCCTTGTGCTCAGTTTCATTTTCCAATGCCTGGATGATCTCCTCCATGGTGTTAAATCCGAAACAGCGGTCAATGGCAGTGCGCAGGCTACCGGCCATGAGCATAGGCTCCTCCTCAAGCGAGGGGAGACCAAGGGAAAACTCAGCCATGGTCTTGTTCACGATTTCCAAACGCTCGGGAAGCTCGACGTGGTCGGGGAAAGTCAGCTCAGAAAGACGCTGCGCCACATTGCTCAGAACACTGGAGTGCAAGTAGTGTGTGGCAATGCCTGCATACAGAGCCTGAACACCCTGCAGGCGCTCCGAGGTGAGAGCCAGGTATGTGCCGGTCTCGCCATCCAGGCGCGGGAGGAAGAACGAGCCGCCAACGTCGGGGAAGAAGCCAATAGTGGTCTCGGGCATAGCAAAAACGGTACGCTCAGTCGCAATTCGGAAGGGGGCGTGCATGCTGAGGCCCACACCACCGCCCATGGTGATTCCATCCATAAATGAGATAACAGGTTTCGAGTATGTAGCGATCAGGTGGTCGAGGCGGTATTCGAGGCCGAAGAAATCTGTCGATGCTTTTTGTCCTTCCACTCCACTCTCATTCTGCAACGCGAGGGCAGCAACATCACCTCCTGCGCAGAGAGCCTTGGTGCCGGCTCCGGAAATGAGGATCATGTTCGCAAGATGAGATTTCTCCCACTCCTATTCATCCAACGCTTAGTATTGTATGTTTCTGAGGTTCCAGGTATCCATTCTAACCTTCAGCCGAGGGAGAATCTTGCGAGCCATCGAGCCATTGAGGGAGTTGAGCTTCTTGGGTCGGTTGAGCTCAACGCTGCGGAGGCCGTAGATCGAGTTGAACAGAACATCATCGCGCTCATCGCCGGGGAGCTCTTTGGGGATATCAGGGGTAGTCGACATCTAACAATGGTAAGCACTGGATATCGGGTTTCTCTCCGAACAGGGTGTGTACCATAGCTGTTGCCCGAAAGGCAGGGTTGGTCACCTTGGCTCGTAGAGGCATTGCGGAAGGGACGCGCGAGATCCAGCTCGGCGAGGAGACGCGATTGAATTGTCGGAGTAACATTAGGAACTGGAATATGACGAGAACCAGGGAAGGGGCTTATGTGGTGACAATCAGGTGTTTTCTCCGCTTTCCTTGACCTCGGGAGTTTTTCGCTGGATTTTCTTTCCGCTCCGAGGACCAACTCTCCGCCCATAACCGACAAGCTCGGAGGAACATCTCGGAGACATCTCCTCAATTGATGTCATTTTTAGAATTATAAATGGATGTAAATAATACAAAAAGCCATTCAAGTACTGCATATGCTGTAGCCCCCAGCCTGACTGAAAAGCGATAATGTTCGAAGTATAGTTAGATGATCTATTTGTACACAGCTAGATAATGCCAAAAGAGAAAAAGGAAAAAGAAACAGAGAATGATACAATTAAACGTTCTCCCATGTAGCCCTCATCCGGCTAAATTTCAGGGGATACACCTTTTCCCCGTTTGCTGAAGGCGAAAAGAGAGTGTCCACCTTCGCCAAGTCCGTCGAATGCGAAAGCAGGATCTTGTGCAGTGCATTCTTCTCAATAACCAATCTTGCTGTCTCCAGGACATTCTTCACATCCAAATCCTCGACGCTGATAGTTCGTGCGTGGTTGCCAAACTTTTCCACCGCATCAGAGAACATCTCATTCGGCTCCAGTGTAACGAATGTAGACCGGCCCTTCTGATACCAGCCATGAGCTTTGACGAGATTTCTGATGAAGAATGGACTCGAAGCTTCATTGATATCAATGGTGTTGTCAACAACAATCAATTCACCGCGTGAAAGCCGGTGGCTGAGGGCAATGCGCCAGGCCTGATCGTAGATCTTTCGGGGCAGATCGGTCGAGAAATCACGAGGATGAGGTCCGAAAGCGACACCACCACCTCGTCGAACTGGCGACATCTTATCACCCGCACGCGCACGGCCGGAGCCCTTTTGCGCGTACAGCTTCTTGTGACTACCGTGCACATCGTCCCTCCACTTGGTGCTGGCTGAACCTTGTCGGGTGCTGTCACCCTCGTAGATGACTGCGCGGTGGAGAATATCGTGGCGAGTGGGCATCTGAAGTAGTCGCCGGGAGTAGTGGACCAGACGTTGGGGTTCCAAGTCAGGCCACCGGTAGGTCATGACTTGAACAGGGGTTTGGCCACCTGGTCGTTGTGCTTGTTCAACCTGGACGGCATCCTTGGTTGCTCCAGGGGGTTGCGTTGTGGCTTCGGTTGCCATTGAGCGTGTAAGGCATCGTTGCTGTATAATTCCATGCGCTGTCAGTAAATGCGTCCTAGGACTGGACCGAGCAGAATTCATGGAGCACTAACCGTCACCTGCTTCGGGCCTGACACGAGTCCGCCGGAGCTGCGCGACAGCAGCCTCAGCGACCGAATAACATCGTTTCCGGGCATTGTGAATGTCACGGCGTAATCGACGTATAAGTTGGTGATGTCCGGAGGCTTGAATGGAGCAAAAGTTGATCCCGGGCGGTGGGTGCCAGCAGAACTTTGGCGCTACAAAGTATAGATTCAACTACTAACCAGCCTTTAGTTTTTCTTTTGCCTAAGAAAAAAATGGGTTTAGATATCCTTTAAATGTAGAGGAAGGCGATAAAAATGCACAGACCGTGCAGAGGACCTTTCTATGTGAAGAGCTGCGCAATATTCTACATGGTATCCTCGGAGCACTAGGATGGTCACGTGATGGGATAGGTACCGAACAGAAAAAGTTCCCCGGAAGACAACAACATCGGATCCTCAGGCCAAGCCCATCATAACCCCCAATTTCTCGAATCATGGCCCACTGTGAGCTGGCTTCAAAGCCTCTGCTCCAATGCCTTCGCAACACCTACTCTAGAGGCGTGGCTGGAGTCCAGCTCCAAACGCGAGCCTTCCAGTCGACCGCCAGCGTTCGGGAGGCCGAAGCTGAAACCCCGAGCCAACCTTTCCACAAGGCACCCGATCCCTCTCTTGTGACGAGTCCCCGTCTTGAAAGACGGTTGCTGCGGCAGGGAACCACCCCCATTGGATCTCGTCGTCGCCGTGCCGCGCTCCAAAACTCAGACAACATTCCTTTCGAACAACTACCCTACCAATGTTTCCAAGAAGCCCGGAAGATTTTGCTTGCGGACCGCGAAGAGAAGTTGAAGGAGATTGAGACGATGAGGCAGCGTCTTGCCCGGCAGGAGGCTTTGTCCGTCGAGGAGGCTGGAGGAGCCAAGGCGAAGAAGTCCCGCGTTACTGCGATGCAATTACACCTGGAGCGCCTTAAGGTTCTGGCCGATATTAACGACCCCTTGGTCAAGCGGAAGTTCGAAGATAATGAAGGTAATCATCTCCACGTCAACTGGTCAAATTGGGCCGAGGCTAATGGTCTTTTTTCTATCATTTCAGGTGACATGTCCAAGCCCATCTACCGCTTTTTGGCCGACCGAAAATGGCGCGAATACCGCCGCAAGATTCTGGTCCAGCGTATCACCCAGATGAAGGTCATTCCCGATGTCCTGCCTCACTGCGACCCCGTCGTTGAAACAAAGTTGTACTTCGGCAAGCGACAAGTCCAAGCCGGTGAATTCGTTGAAGCGAAACTCAGCACAGACGCTCCTAAACTCGACGTGCAGATGTTTGAGGGTGGTGAGAAGCTGGTCACCATTGCAGTTGTCGACCCTGATGTCCCGAACGTTGAGAACGACAACTTCGATTATAAGACACACTTCCTGGCCGTCAACGTCCCCATCTCGGCCACCTCCACCAAGGTCGATCTCGCGCAGCTTTTGGAAGATTCCCAGGTGGTTCTCCCTTGGCTACCACCTGTTGCCCAGAAGGGAAGTCCCTACCACCGTCTCTCTCTCTTCGTCATGGAGCAGAAGGATTCCCAGCCTCTCGACTTTGCTGCCGTCAAGGCTAAGGAGGCTAACCGTGACACCACCCTCCTTCGCACTCTCCAGTCCCGTTACCGCCTCAAGGCCATTGGTGCTCACCTGTTCCGTACCCAATGGGACGACACCACCTTGGAGGTCATGAAGCAGATTGGATTCGACGGTGCCAATGTGGAGCTGCGCCGCAAGAGAGTCGAGCCTCTGCCATATAAGAGACGCAACCCCTCCTCGTTCCGCTGATCTTGTTTGTCTTCAAGCCTTTGTATTGTACAATTTGATATATGTATGAATATGCACACTGATTTAATAATCCCTTCCATCCGAACTCCATGCGTATGCTTAAACAAAATGGACCCGAGTGCCACGCATCGGCAAACTGCAATCCACCTGTCCGGTATAATGTACATTGTATAATCCTCAAATGTTCTGGGCATCCAGCTGCGCCGGTTTCAACGGATTCGTCACCCACTCCATCTTCGACAGAGGCCATACCCTGGCAATTATCTTCCCATTAATGAGGCCCATGGGCACTGGACCGTAATTCCTCGAGTCCCTAGACCAGGGAAGATTGTCGCCGGCGAGAAAGACATGACCTTTGGGGATCTGCACAGACACCACAAGTCAGCAATTAAATCCAATCGGAAACAAGACACATAACCCACCTGAATCATATTGCCCTCCTTGCCAATATCCGTACTAAGCGGCTTATCTTGACAGACAAAATCCCCAGGCATGCCCACTACCCGCTTGGCCACATGCACGCCTTGAAAGTTCGGATGGCCATATCGCACGATATCTCCGACCTCGATTCCTTTGCCATTGCGGTGCATGCGCGATATCAGGAGCCAGTCACCTCGTACATCGAAGGTAGGGTACATCGACGGGCCCTCGCTGAGCTGGATAGTTATCAGGTGCTCCCAGATCAGTGCGCAGGCGCAGAACGTGCTGGTGCCATTGAGCGCGACCCGGCCAATGGTACGCAGGTTGGCAGCCTTTATTACAGACCGGATTAAGTGCTCCATCTGTGGTGAATTGGAAGCATGGTATTTCTCAGATCGAGCTTCATCAACTATTCCGCGGTTAGACGGGAACGGTCATGTGATCATATGGAGCCTTTAAAAATACGTTTTTTCTTTTTGCTCCGCTTTTCCCTCTTCTCCCACCATCAGTCAATGTGTCCTGTGTCTTGAACCAGCGATGGATAGAATGTCGCTGTCGTATTGGATCTCGATATCCAGGATCCTTCCAGCTATATCAGCTGCCTATTAATGTTTGGGTGCTGGGCTGAGAAGGACCTGGATTCTCATCCATGTCTCAATTATTCTGAGCATCTCTACAGATTGGAGATGCTCTTGCATTCAATATCCTTTACATATACTATTCCCCTTACCCCTTACCCCTACCCCAATCCCTTTCGGGATATTCGCTTCTCCAAATGCTAGAGCTTGCCGTCGCCGAAATACATAACCAGGACGAGCACGTGTGGACAATGAAGCAAGATGAACACAACCAGCCTATCTGATAGGTTGTCCCCCAGTGTGCCTCACTTTGACCCCATTTCATTATGGGACTGGGTTCTTGAGGCATGCGTAGCGGGGAGACATCTCAATTAGACAATCTATTACCATTTTCGATTTCTCATGCTCTCTCAAGTTCTTTTGTAGCCTTTGGACACTATTGACGAGATTTACCCATGCGTCAATTAAGGTGACTTCTGAAACCACTGATCAGCATCTAACAAGCATGTCAGTCCAAGTCCAAGCAAAGCCAATCAACAAGCATAATACGTACCCGGATGCTTCTCAACGGGCTCAATGCCCTCCCTCTTCTTCGCCTTCTGCCGATGATCCACCCCGTACCTCTTATTCCGATCCTCAAGCAACGAATCCAGGCCCGCGGGATGTGCCAGCTTAACACTCTCATCCGATACAAAGCTGCCCATCAACTGCGGCGGACCTAGAGGCACAGCGTCACCACGATCAACCTGCCAGAAATGATACGTCTTGCCATAGATAGGCGCAACATCACGCATCTCCGCCGTCTCGGCAGCTTCCCATACAGCATCGGGAACACCAGTCGGTGCTGGCATGATCAGCATACCACTCTTGACCTCGAACTCGTGCGTGTGCCAGAGCTTACGCTCTTCGGTGGGAAGGGTCGCGAAAATGCGCGGCGAGACCATGTATTCCACGCCGATGAGGCGGGCGTTTGCCTTGGACGAGTCGTAGATCAGACATTGGCGCATATCTGGATGAGGTATTAGTATCCAGCACATGGGTCATTTGGTTGTTTTTGGCTGTAAATATGTTGTTACATACCCTCTGTTAAGTGAGTGCAATAATGATTGGCCTCGACGCATCGGGTTGGATCGCTGGCGTAGTTGTGGAATGCGTTGAGATGCGCGCAGATTTGCTTTACCGGCGTGAAGTCCTGGATTATCGAGGCTCCGCTTTCGAGGACTCGACTCTTCATTGTCCGTGGATCGCCTGGGAGTTCATTTCCATCGCTGCAACAGCTCTTTTCGAAGTTTGACATTTTGCCGTAAGTGCGTTGACTTCGAAGGTTGTATTTGCGATTTATTTATGAGTGTTTGCGAAGAGAGTCTTGAATTGACACAAACTGCAATTTACTACTTGGATCATATAAATCCATGAGGCAAGTTTCTTGAATTGTTTCCTTAGCATTGACGTCACGATGATTGCTGACTTCCTATTTGGGACTATTCGCTATTACAGCTACACTTACTCCATAGATATGGCTACTGGTATATAATTGGTGGAAATAAGAAAGCGATAGTACATTGTACTTCAAGCTGTCAACATATGTAAAGTCATGCAGGCTGTAGTCCAGTATAAACCGTTGTACGGAGCATATTATATGTTTCTACCGGATACCACCTCTTCTTCATACGGTGACACTACTTATTGGAACAGTTGCGTCAATTGGCTTCTCTTATATTGGACTTAATTTGCCTCGATAGCTCAAGCGATAGTCTCCTTTTGCTGCAACAAGTCATAAGTCGGAGCCTTCCTCATATCAAAATTGCCCTGACCATCAAAACGGTGCTGATCTTTCTTCCGTTGGCAGTAAGCTATTGCTACATTGCGCACTATGCTCCACTCAAGCATGCTCGTGCCTAAAGCCTTGTTATCGGCCTTGAGCGTTTCCAAAGCCTCCTGTACCCACGTGACACAATTCCACCCCGGCCGACCCTGTCGGACAGGCGTATTGCGCATAATCTCGGCTACATGATATCCATCCAATACCTTCCCAACCAATATACGAACAAGTAACATGCTAGTAGCCGCAAGCGAACACTCGAGCTCCTCGAAGTGCCACTCAGAGCCTCCGCCGAGCTTTGGGCTCTCGTTCGCGTGGTAACAGAATCCCGTGCTATTCTCCGTTTCAACTTTGGGCCCTACAATCAGGGACCAATGGTACCTAGTCAAGATATATATTAATCTTGCTGGTTGCAAGCTAAACAACATCATGAATGGTGATCTCACGTGTCTTCCTTGCCTGGCATGGTTGGTCTGCCTCCTCGTGCATGGAGAGCAACATATATACGGTCTTTGTTAGAGGGCATTGCAAGTGACGTTAGCCGAGATGGCTAGATATTTTGCTAATTGGTCGAGTATTGCTGAAGGGATGGTCGAAATGGGGTTCTTTCCTGAATGGGCTTTATGGATGTCTTTATACTTTCGTGGCCCAACGCTCGCTACAAGCTTTAACCAATGCTATAGCCGCTCCTGAATACGATGTGATGTGATTCGGGTTGCAGTAGATCTTCCGATACTCTTAAAATAGAACCGAATTTTGGGCACTTTGTTCGGATAGGTCGTACGTTGAACCCAAAGAAAAAGGGGCCAATTGCATTTACAGAAATTCCAACCGAAGAACAAACCCCTGCTAGTAGGATTGGGCACACAAAAATAGAAAATGGAAATAGACCGGAGCAGCCCTAGCTTGGTTTGATGACGTAGGGAACCTGTCAGCTGACCCCGCCATCATGTGCTTGAGACTCCGCACCAATGCTCCAAAGCAGACGTGTTTTATATCGAATTACCCATGGACCTGGTCAAGCTGGATTTCAACTGGCAAGCTCGACCAACTAATGGATCTATCTGTTTATCTGGATTTGGCTAAAAGATTAGGCATTGATTTGGCTGCTCACTTCGCCAAAATAGAGTATCTTTGGTTTCTCCTACATCTGAGCAGACGACAGACAACTGCGGAATATCAGAAGAAAATGTGGGTAGGTTGTCCCCCAATTGATGTTGACAGGCCCGTCGGCATCCATATCATACCTTGTTATGCGGGATGCCTTGGACACCTCATAGGTATGACCATACAAACCCGCCCTAGTTAGTACAGATCATGAACAGAAATTATAACTGGGATCCTTTGAATGTTATACCCTGTTCTTGTCACCTGATCAAACAAACAGTCTTCAGAGATACATCTACAGCTCTGGAATGTTTCTCATAATTTGTATCTTACCTCTCTATCCTCTCGTGACCAACGGCATCGTTTTGCCATTCCATGCCCGCATCCAGCATCATGGATGTATTCCATTCCGAAGGTCTGCAATACCGTAGTTTCAGCTCTCCTGAGGATGACGACTTCTTCCATTCCATGCAGAGTGACCCCGTTACCTTCACAAACTCCTGTGTATCACTCACACGACCTGTGGACCGCCGGTTCACCAAGAATATCAGAAAGCACCTTACCGAGAACTCGCTCTTGTTCGTGGTTATCTACAGAATACCCCGTTTCTCAGACAATTCAATCTATCTCCGCAATCGGGTGCAACCCGAGCCCGAGCGCATCGGCATAATGTTCTTGAAGTCTGCAAGTCCAGATATGGCTCACCACCGTTGTTCAGAATGCGGTATCGATATGAAGAAGCACTACCAAAGCCAATATGGTGATTTGGCAATCAAGTGGAGGCTTGACTGGGCATTCAGAAGTGCTAATCTGCACCGGGTGGAGTGCAAAGTTTTCGGTTGGAACACTGGCATACTGAAGATTTTTAAGAGTGTTGGCTTCTTTGAGGAGGGAAAGAGAAGGGAGTGCTTGTTCAAGGACGATAAATGGTGGGACGAAGTGCATTTGGGGATTCTCAAGGAGGAGTGGCAGCTAATCAGACATTGAGAGGTCAACTGGTGGAAATTTACTACTATTGTTTCTGCGAAGACAAAATCATCTACAGAGGTACCTATGGGCCTGACACCATATGTGCCTCAGGTCACCTATTAGCATTTTCGCTCGACGTAAGACTACATTAACTCAATACCGAAGCAACATCAAATATTCTTCAACGTTGTTCCATTGTAAGCAAGGCTTCGTGCCCAGATGTCAATATATTCCCTCCGCTGACCCTAGTCACAGGTTCACAGGTGCCAAAACAGTTCCCGCCGAGAACGAAATCTACCCATCCAAGTTCTTCAAGTACCGATAAACTTCGACAAAACTGGTGAGCCATTCTTTCTCCATCTCGTGGTGAGGGTCCCAGTAAAGGGCTTCTGGCCTCTGGTAACTTATGTTGCTACCATATTTGAACATTGTAAAATAAGGTCCCTCTAAAGAAACTCGTTCACTTGCACCACATGGTTCGGACCACGGAGTATTCGCTGTTCGAAGAAGATCGCCATCTTTGTTGACTGCATTCCTCCACACAAATTCAGCTTTTTGCGCTGCCGTCTCCGGAGGTGAGATATAAAATTTCGGCATTCCATCAATAACAATTTGGACAGAATTGATGATAGAAGATGGGTGCGAAGCGGCACCAGTTGAAGCAATTGTTTTGCTCGCCACAAGCTGATCACCTTCTGTGATACCATGCTTCTGCATCATATGCAACAGTTGGTGCAAGGCCGAGTCGAACGGGGTGATATTCAGAAAGTCATAACTGAAGTGTTCTGAACCGATGAACGCGGCCGGGGTCCGCATGATTGCATCAGCGGTATGCCGCAATCTCGACACGATGTGTGCGGTATTTGGCCGAAATTCCTGTGCCGGGTCCAGTGTGCGTTTTAGGATATCCGGATTTGCTTCCAGCATATCAGCAGTCCAGCGAAGCTCCGAAGCCCTCGACTGAAATAAATTGGCCTTTGCTTTCTGTATGTCATGCCAGCATTCCTTCAGCTGTTCGAAAGAATAGTCTCTCTTGAGATATCCAGATTGGTTGGAGTAATTAGGAGCACCGAACCGAGTCAGGTCTGTTTTGCACCAATGGATATTGAGCTCATCACGAATGCGTTCCTTCATATGGGACAGGATATATCCGTATTGACGAGGCCTGAGACAGTGGATATTCGCGCCAAGATCGTCTGCCGCAAGCCAGTCTTTTGGTACGAATGCCTTTCCCACTGCCATGAATAGATCTTTGTAGAAGTGGGCAGCGAATTTGCACTTGGCGAAGGTTTCTGGGTCGGCACCGAACATGTTGCGGCAGATTGGATGGGACATGATACAAGCGTCTACTCGATCATTATCGTAGCATAGCAGCTTGAGGATGTCGCATACTCGCAGGTCATCGATGATTTGGTGAGCGAGTTCAGTTGGTATAGCCGCTATATTGCGGACTATAGAACTGGTTGATGTTTTCGGATTGCCCATTTTCTCAGGTCTGTCGTTTTTGGGAATTTCAAGGGAAAGTTCAAGAATATAAGAAAAGGATATTGCGGAGCCGCATGTGATAAAGCTACTTCGTGGGGCCAAAAGCACGAAGGCACTGAGTCATTTCCGTTGACTCATCGTAAGCTTCTACCTACATATTTATCTATGTCCTTCTATTCTATTCGGTATTTTATCCTCAAAAAATTCAGGCAACAAGATGAAGGAAGAGTCCCCAGGATTGCCCCTGCCAGACGCAGAGACAATTGCACAGCGCCTGCGACAAGACCAACAAGCCTGCAGGGAGAGAAAAGTGCCTAGCAATCTAGCAATCCAACTATCTTCTGTTACAGACGATATATTTGATAAAATAGCCTGGCATCTCCACCCAAACAGCGAAGTGTCGAAAGCATTGCGGTCGACTAGGTGCAACAGCATTGTCAAAGGCATCAAGGCCTACCTAGGCCAATTGGAAGCGATGACCAAATCTGAGGAACATACGTCCATGGATAGTATGCATGTCCCTACATCACACGAGTTGGAAACGACCCTCAAAGTGCTGGACTATCTTCAAAAGCACAAAGTGGTTCCTCCAACAGACCCTTTATCTGAGGCTATTCTAGTCTTGCGGGGTCAACTCTCCATGGACGACAACACTCGATACAAACAACACGAACAATTTCGGAGAGACGACACACCAAGACCCTCAGACGTGAAGAAGAGATGCTACATCTGTCGGTACCGCTTCTCGCCCAATGATTCCCACGAACTATACCCGGCACTATGTCGCCAATGCGGCATGTTTAATATCGGCTGCTCGAACCTCTCCCTACCAGAAAATCTAAACCTCACTGGTAAAATTGCACTCGTCACTGGGGGGAGAATAAACCTGGGTTACTCCACTGCGTTGAGACTCCTCCGTTGTGGAGCCAAAGTCATCGTATCCTCACGGTATCCAGCCGATGCCGCAGTTCGATATTCCACCGAACCGGACTTCGCTCAATGGGAGGAACGACTGAAAGTAGTTGGCGCAGACTTCAGAACAGCAAATGATGCTTTCAGGCTGGTACATATTGTCAAGCAATTACTATGTGCTTGGGATGGCGAGACTCCATCTGATACACCACGATCCCTGGATATACTTATCAACAACGCCGCGCAAACCCTCACGGATCCAATCAAAGGAGAAATAAAAGCCATTCTCAGAGAGGACTATCTAAAAGACCATCCACAGGCCATGTCTCTACTCGCAGAATCCGAGAAAGACAGATACACACCCCGTGTAAGAGGAGGACAGCAAGCAACCTGGATCCCACGCATTACGGACGAAACCCAACTTGAAATTGAAGATGCAAGCAATACCCAATCTACAAACCAAATAGCTACAAAAGGCCTCCGAACGCCAACCGACAATGGAGATGAAGAGCCCTCAAAATCATCCTGGGTCCAATCCCTCCACGAAATCCCTTACTCAGATCTAATAAGCGCCCACTCCGTCAACGCCTTCGTGCCACTAATCCTCTGCCGTGAACTCCTCCCAGTTATGGGCTCTCCACGCTCCTCCTCCTCCTCACCATCCACACCAGCAGGATACATAATAAACGTCTCATCCCGCGAAGGAATACTGGAAGATACACCGCAATCACGGAGCAAAGCCGGACACCACGTACACACGAATATGTCCAAAGCAGGGATCAACATGATAACAGAGACAGAAGCACAAGCTGCGTGGAAGGGACGGCGTGTCGCTATGAATTCTGTTGATCCGGGGTATATGAGTGCTGCACCGGAGTGCCGGACTGTGGAAGGGTGTCCGATTGGTTTTGAGGATGGTGCTGCGAGGGTTCTGTGGCCTATTGCTGTTGGGGAGGTCGAGGAAAGAGTCGTTTGGGGGAGGTTTTTGAAGCATTTTCGGGTCGGGGTTGCCATTACACAGAGAGGGTAGATAATGGCTCTCAGGTTAGATGCTTTACATTCCTACTTCGTCATCTTCGGACCATGAAATGGGCTTTACCTCCAAGAATATGACGAACAAGACTACTACGGGCTTTATCTTCTATGGACAGTGGATGATGGTGGGATTGGATTCTGGCGACATCTCTTCCAGCTTCTATGTTAGAGAGAACTCGCAGGATGAAGGGTTTATTTCTTGCTGAATATGTCTGATGATACAACTGCTATTCCAGTGTCCTTGCTTTCCGTGGAGCCTTCTAACGATCCTGGATGACGAAGAGCCTGTGCTCTGCTATGAGTAGGCAGGAGAATTTCTCTAAGATTCCTGGTTGCATGGAGAGACGGGGATTGGTAGTTGTGATAATTTGGCCTTGGCCTAATGGAAAGTCGACATTGTCAAGTTAGGTCCATTTGTAGCTATCTGGAAAGAGATAGAAAATAACATTTCCTATTGTAAAGAAATCACAAGTTGTATCAAATTGGTTCTTTGTCTAAAATTTTCATCCACATTATGACAGAGTCTAATCAAGCATCCTCCAAGGTCGCAGCAAAGTCATTGAAAAGAACCTGTAGCCGTTGGCCCTCTTCATCCGCAACCTGACTATGGGTTTTGGCACTTCCGATTGGGTGGTAAGGGAATGGTCTAGGAGAAGTTAGAACTGAGCCCATAGAAGGGGAAATTGAGAGGACCAACCCATATTCTGGCACGAAAACAATTCTTGTGGTTGCTCCATCCTTGGCCCGCGAACGGATAACACTTTTCCAAATCCTCTCGAAACACTCTTTCTCTTCTTTGAAGACGGGGTTTGTAGGTTCGGGGCATTGTGAAGCTTGTGTCGTTCCGATTCTTGCGTGGATATGGTAAACCTAGCCCAGTATTAGAATCATATAACCTGAAACTGGGGTGTGTGTTCCTTACATGTGGTATAATTGCGTCCATCATGATTTTATCACCTTCGCTGACGTCCAGCACTCTTTCACATCCAACCATCCAGTGGGAGAAATCGGCCGTAATCCGAAGTCTAGGGTAATGTCAGCACTTTGTCCGGTCGTCCGAATGATGTAGGGTAAGGCTTTCATACTCGGGGACAGCCTCCAAAATGCGCCGTGTGGCATACGGCGTGAAGAGCGATCGGTTTCTGTGCGTCTCGTGGTAGACACGGCCAGATATTCCAAGCTCGCTGTCAATCTGGAGAGTCCCTTTATAGAATTTAATTGACTCCTCGACGTCCCAAAGGTCTCTTTAACTAAGTGTCAGATAGAATACTCAGCCATCAGGCCATACAGTTGTCACTTACTCGCCTGATTGGAAGTTTATAGTCGATGGCCTCAATTGCTGAACCGATTCGAGCAGGCGTCGATAATTTTGCAAGTGGTGGTCTGCTTTGGTGCCAGCCGGGCGAGGCCCGACATACATGAACCAAGACGAATGTATCCTTTGAGTCAAATCAGCAGGTTACTCTTTTCCTTTGCCATTTATCACCGACATTAACCCAATCTCTAAGCCAGTCTGGTTGCATAGCTCCCTGAGACGGGGAAAGTCTCTACTTGGCTCAAGCGGATGAATGTCCACTTCGACACCACCTACCAAGAAGTAACATTAGTCCAACACATCCCAAATATGTATTTAAACGTGGGGGAACTGTGCACATACTGTAACCTTGAGCTTTTAGTTCTGGAAACCATTGGGCCCAATGGTCCATGTTCGGACCAGGGGCAATTCCCCAGACAGATCGAAAACGGTCGATTTTCATAGTGTAGAGTAGATCGCGAATTGGGTGTATTGGAGAAGTTTCAATTGCATTCAATTGAACTGGAGAAACCAATTCATTTATGTTCTCATGCAAGCTCAATGTATATTTCCCCTCATTGAAAGTTCCCACTACACCTAATAGGTGAGGTTCCCCGTCATAGTTCCAAGGTGGGGCATTTGGACCAGCGCTGTTATTGGTTCCTTCTGTTAGAGTGTCCCCACTGCCAAGGCCTGATTGGCCCAAATTGGTGCCTCTGCGGGGAAAAATGCCATTTTAAGAACGAGATTCCCTCCCTCGGTAGGGTGATGTCACATAATGCGGGGGATTGTACTCATTGTGTTGATCTTAATTTGATCAACGCTAGATCGAAATAAAAGATCATGGCGTGGTGGGGTTTCGTTTTGAGAGTATCACCGTGTACTACGCGCATGTCTTGGACTATGATATAAGAAAGAGAGATTCCTTGGTGATCGAGTACACCAACACGATGGTAACTGCAAGACACAGTCCTTTCTGAGCAAAATGTTATCCCTGAGGTTACTTTTTTCTCCTTGTGATATGACTTCTTCCAGAAAGGAATTTTTGGCCCACACATCCACGACGCTGATCGCGATACAAATTCCGATCGATTGTTAGTACCAGCCAATTCTCCCACAGCATTGAATTCCGACCCCATAGACCTGCTTATAGCAAGGTGGGCGACTCCAGAAAGGGCAGCATTCCCCGTGTCAACTCAGTGCGGGGATCAAGGTAGCTCCCCCTCATATCACTGTTTATGGTGAAAGCATGAGTAGAGCTCCACGTTAAATTATTTCATATGCATTGGCCGAACCGTGAGCTACCAATTTCCTACAAATACTGCAATACCCCGCAGAGTGCCCCCCATCGACTCCTCGCAATTCAACCACTTCCGCAAAATCAGAATCACAATGGCAACGACAACTATGAAAGCGCTGAACTATCTCGGGCCTTACCAGGTTCGGGTTGAAGATGTCGAGAAGCCGAAGATGGAGCATCCTGATGACATTATTGTAAAGGTGACTACGGTGAGTGATGTGAAGACTCTGTTAACTTGATAATGAAAATCAAACTGATTGGGTATCAAGGCTGCCATTTGCGGTTCGGACTTGCAGTAAGATTTCCTCAAAAATGCCCGCGCTTCCTTCTAGGAGACTGACTGGGATGCAGTATGTACGAAAGGGAGAACAGCCGCTGAGCCCGGGATTACGTTTGGTACTGCTTCTCGACTGGAAGACCCCAAAACTGTCAAAAGCGCTAACCCAGGCACAGGTCACGAGAACATGGGAATCGTGGAAGAATTGGGTGAGGGAGTTACCTTGCTGAAAAAAGGAGATCGTGTCGTCATGCCCTTCAACGTCGCGGATGGTCGGTGTCGCAACTGTGAGGAAGGGAGAACTGCATTCTGCACCGGTGTCAATCCTGGCTTTGCTGGTGGTGCCTACGGTAAGAGCTAAGGAATCAGTTCCAATTATTTTGGGCTCACAATTCCTAGGATACGTCGCAATGGGTCCCTACCGCGGAGGTAAGGTTTCCAATAAAGGTTCATTGTCGATACAAGACCTCTAACACTTAATACAGGCCAGGCACAGTACATTCGCGTCCCATATGCCGACTTCAACGCTCTTAAGTTGCCCCCTGGTAAGGAACATGAAGCAGACTTCGTTCTTCTAGCCGGTGAGTTTGATGCTCGTCTCTTCACGATCCCTCGTACTAATGCAGACTTGTTAGATATCTTCCCAACCGGTACTATCAACCCTATTACCCCGAAGAGCGAACCGTATCCCGATTCTGACAATATCTATAGGCTGGCACGGTGTGGAAATTTCCGGATTCCAAGCAGGCGAAAGTATTGCAGTATTCGGCGCTGGTCCTGTCGGACTGATGGCCGCATACTCCGCTGCTCTACGAGGAGCGTCTAACATTTACGTTGTTGATCGCGTTCCCGAGCGTCTGGAAGCCGCTAAGAACATCGGCGCTATTCCCATAGACTTCACCAAGGGAGACGCCGTCGATCAGATAATCAGTCACAACGGGGATATGGTTGATCGCTCGGTAGATGCCGTTGGATATCAGGCTGTTGACTCCAATGGTTCTGCGGAAAAGGCGAATATCGTTCTTGAGAACATGATTCGGGTGACTCGGGCTTGTGGTGGGATGGGAATTCCTGGATTATACGTTCCTAGGTTTGTGAAGAAAGATCTTCTATTCTCGACAACTTACCTAACGATTCGATAGTGACCCTGGTGCAGCTGACGCTGCCACTGCGAATGGAATGATCAGTCTGAGCTTTGGAAAGTTGTTTGAAAAGGTATCGAAATGTCCTCTCTACTGTTTTACTAGAGCTAACCTTTGTAGGGTCTTTCCCTTGGTACTGGACAGTGCAATGTCAAGGCCTATAACCGATACCTTCGAGACATGATTATTGCCGGCAAAGCAAAGCCCAGCTTTGTAATTTCGCATGAGATTGCTCTCGCAGATGCTGAGACTGCTTATGAGAAATTCGACAAAAAGGGAGGATGGGTACACAAAAGTGATCATTCATCCAAATGGTGGGTTTTGATAAACTACCTGGAAGTCTGGAAGTAGTAGATCACTTTGAAAGGGGCGCTTGCATATTCACAAATAACTAGAACACGCGAAATTATCGACCAATGACACTAAGATTCCTATTTATCCGTGCCAGAGTACATCTGCTTCAATAAACCTTCTCTAGGAAGAAGATTTCGTGGAGTATCAAACTCAACTGAGACATCCAGCATCCAATACTGCAATTCGATCAAAATCTATGATTGTGTCAAGCTGCCAAACGGTTAGCTCGCTCTTAGACAGACGGAACTGGGAACATACTCTATGCGCGACGCTGAAAACAGTACAGTCATGGAAAGCATCTCTCATGACTTTCTGCACTTGCCGGTCTGTTTGGGCATCAAGACTGCTCGTGGCTTCATCCAGAATTAGCACCTGACACCCAGTATTACTGGTTTGTCTTTTAATAATGGCCCTCGCCAGACAGAAGAGTTGCTGCTCTCCTTGCGATAGTGGATGGTCCTCAAGCAGTGCGTCCAGCCCCCCCGCGACTTTCAATCGCTGCCCAAATGCCAATCTGCTTCAGCACAGATATAATCTCGCTGTCACTGGCGAGCCCCATGATGTCTGCATTATAGCGGATAGTTCCTAAAAGCGTGAACGAATCCTGCGGCACGGCTATCAACCTCTCTTGGATTGATGCGGGGACGATCTTGGAAATGTCAGTCTGATCAATTGTGATATTGCCATGCGAGAAGTCTACAAGGCGCAGCATGGCTAGCGTGAGGGAGCTTTTCCCACTGAAACACGGGACGGTCTGTCAGCAGCCTGGTTAAATAAAGGGAAGTCAGAAGCTGAGAAACAACGTACCTGCCAGTGCGGCCGCAGATACCGATCTTTTCGCCCGGACATATGTGCATAGAGATGTTATCCAGAGCCAGAGTTCCGTCGGGATAACGGAGAGAAAGGTCCTGTATGTTAATATCCCCCTTATCAGGCCACGATGTAGGCAGTTCTGCGGCTGTGCCCGGTCTGTTTTCAGATGGTGTCGTCTCAACAAATGATTTGACACGGGCTATCGCTCCAAGGGAGGTCTCGAGAGTAGTCCATGATGTGATGAAGTATGACAACAATTGGTTGAATCCAAGAATATTGTTCAGCGCGACGCCGAGGAGGCTCGAGTCCGTGTTGCTACGCAGCATGACGGCTAGTGTTACCACAACGGTTGCCAATGCCATCACCACAATGTCCAAGACCAGATTCAGCCACCTCTGTGCGCATAGTAACATGTAGTACGGCTTCTGAGACTCATCAAGGTGCCGAGTTAGAATCTCTGACGAGGCATCTTGCCAGCCAAATGCCCGGATTGTCGGCAGACCTTCGAGGACCTCGGCAAAGTGAGAGTACAACGGGCTTCTAGATTCCAGATCAAGGTATCGTAGTTGGCGACTTGTCTTGAGATAAACTTTTTGCAAGAAATAGAGTACGATCAGTGTGACCGGTATTGTTGTTGCCATAAAAGGGGACCCCATGGCGATCAGGCCGATGGTAGCAATGCACCCAAAAAAGGACTCAGCGGAAGACATCAACGCAATAGGAAGAGCCAAATCCACCAGGGTCATATCTTGACTAAACCGATTCAAAGTCACACCATTATCAGTGGCGGCGAAGAAGGACAATGGTGCCCGTATAGTCGTATCCAAAAGCAGCCAGTGCAATCGAATAGCCGATTTCGGCATCAGTTCAAGGAATACGACCCATATGCACCAAATGGTAAGGAGGGATGCTGCCAGTGTGAAGACCACGTAGACAGATAAATAGAGAGGAAGCTGTCCGCCTCCTGCCGTGGTCCATCTGCTCAACCACACTTGTGGAAAGCTCTCGGCAAATGCCAAGAGAACATGTCCAACAAGGAACACGACGCAAAGAACTGAACCCACTGTTCGCGCGTAGTAATAATATACTGATAGATCTCCAATTTGCCGAGTTCGATCCATATTTTCGATCTCACCGATAGGGTCGGAGTCCGAAACCATGGTGGTTGAATGGTCATTGGGTTTGTCATTGAGGTCGTCCTGGATTTGCGCATCTGAATATTGTCTAGCCTGCCAGAAATTTGTATTGAGAACAGCCTCACTGCCTGTTGTTTGAAGGTCAACTCGACCATCCGAGGTGAGCGAGACCACACTATCTGCGATTCCAAGGAGTCGAGCTATGATGGAGAACATCACGAGTCAGCACGCGCTAGTCACAAAAGTCGACAGGGCAGCATACAATTGTGAGTGGTCAAAACCACAGTTGTGCCCTGCTGACGAAATATCCCATCACGAGAGAGAAGTCGTTGAATGATCATTTCTTGCGTGTGCGCATCTAACGCACTCATGACATCGTCGAGCAACGCTATATCGTGGCGGCTGTACACCGAACGAGCCAGTGCCTCCAAAGAGGTGTTAGCGTTTGTCAGGCGATACACATCCTAATATTGTTGCATACCACTCGCTGTTTTTGACCTCCGGAAAGGGCAAGACCCTTACTTCCAATCTCACTTTGGTCACCGTCGGGCCAACGACGAATGTCCTCATCCAAGCAGCATGAATAGGTGACAGTTTTGTACCATTTCTCATCGACCTCATGGTCCGAGATACCGGTTATGCTTTTCTTGATTGTTGTATTGAGCAGCCATGGATTCTGGCTGCAATAGGATACTCTGCTCGATTTGATATACACGGCACCCGATAGACAACCAAGCTCACCTAGGATGGTCTTTAGCAACGTAGTTTTACCCGAGCCGACAGGGCCAATAACAATGACCAGACTGCCACTAGTGACTTTGAAGGACACGTCATTGAGGGCGGTACTTGTAGCCTTTTGCGACGGTAAGACAGTAACGCTATCTAAGGCGATGGCGACTTCAGGCTCGTTCTTGTCTGAAGTAAAAGACGAAACTCCATTCTTGCGCACTCGGCTATCTTTCATCGGCTCAGAGACTATGTATTCGTGAATCCGCTGGAAGCATCCCATGGCAGCCGCTAGCTGTGGTAAGACAGCGAGAAGTCTTTCTGCGGGCGTAGTGACGAGTGTAATAATACTAAGAGCAGTGAAGGCTTTAACAGTAGTAAGGGAGTCGTCCGCCCTAATTTGTGCTTGTACAGCGTACACAACGAAGGTAATGACGGGCGACCATATCCGAGGCAGACTTGCTGGTTGAGATCAGCAGAGCGACAACATAAAGAGACGAATTGACTAACCTAGGCCATTTAACCACATGATACCCTTGAAGAAAGCGCGAGATACAAAAAGTTCTCGTTCGCGATGCCCCTGGAGGGCTTCGAATAGTTTGCTAGAGAGTCCTGAAATCTTAGCAGCTTTGATAGAACCCAGGACAGATGATGTGTTCTGAATCCTCTTCTGAATTTCAAGGTTCCAATTTTGCTGGTTGTTTCCAATTGTCTTCGCCACCAGCTTTTGACCACCCAGGCATGCTGGCAAAAGATAAGTTCGCAAGCGACACACTTTTTGATGCAAGGCTTTCTTCTTACCTAGAGTCAGAATCAATGGAACCACGCAAGTTGCACCCACTTGTCTTTCAAGTAGCCATGTGCCAATTGCCACTTCAATCGTGCGTGCCCAGACGTCATTGAAATTCTCCAGATGCTCGATGACGCCGTCAATGTCTTTTTGGGGCAAATTAGCACTAGATTTTCCTTTCACATTCTCGGACAGGCGAAAGCGCACCTCTCACTTACCTGTACTCATCAAAGTTAGAGCTGCACTTTCTGCAAAGAGGTCGTCCTGAAGCGTCAAGGTCCTGTCGTGGATCAATGAGATCATTGTTCCACGGAACAATGTGCTGACTCTGGAGAAACGATGTCTGTAGTGAACATTAGACAACTAGGATTTTGATTAGCAGCGAAAGAAATACAAAAGGCAAAAGTCCGAAGGCACAGGTCATACCGCTAACCCAAGGTAAATCAAGAATGTGGCTCCAATGAGACCATATCCACGATTCCAGCTCTCTGTTGTGATCGGGTCCTCTATATAAACCAAAACTGCCGTGATCATGAATGGCTGGGCAAAATTGAACCCAATCATACACACTCTAGGAAAGGCAACGGTGAGGAATTCCCACCAGAAACAGCAGACAAAGGCCCACGGCAAGGGAAGATTGTTCCCTGCTTTACCTGGGGCGTGTCAGCGTATGATACACCCAGCTCCGGAGAAGATATCAAACCATGTTTCTCCCACGCTCTTTTCAGCTTTTCGCCTGCATTACCAGAGGTAAGGCCAGGCTCAAGAGCAAAAAGGTCCCGACTCCCAATGATCTTCCGACACCCAGTCAAAAAGAGCCGGTTCAGCCACCAAACGAAGCTCAGATTAACAATGCCACATGTTGCCTCGGGCGGATACTCTTTATATGGGGACTTCAGATAAGATGTTTTCTCTCGGGTCTCCAATATAAACATAGCCAGTTTCGTCCCAAGAATTGCACTTTGTATAGCTGCAATGGCGACTCGATGGGTAAGCCATAGTGTCCGAATCTGTGTCGCGTCAAACAGAATCGAGAGAAGCAGATAAACAGTCAACAGAGAAGAGGGACTTGTCGATTTTATATCTTCGACATAGGACAGCCCAATAATAATGGTAGAATTGGCGAGGCCCAGAGCAGCAGAGGGGATGCTAGTCGACGTCCGCGAAGCAACTGATACGCTCCATAGCACAAGGAGAGACAGCTGAAGGGCGAAATTTATTGAAGCAGCGACCTGTAAGCTGATCAGCGGCAGCCCAAGTTACGAAAAGTATCAGATGAAGAGAAATGTATCTGACCAACTTCAAAAAATAATCGTGTTCGGATCGCGTCTTTCGTTGACAGCGAGACAGATGCAGTAGGCGGGGTGGTCCAGCCAATAGTAGGATCGCAGAAGGAATGATCGACAGTATAGCCTGCTCGAAGGTGATAGTAAAGTCAAATGGCCTCAGGTGGCTAACGGGCCCGAACTCATTCTCGGAGGTGTCTCCTGCCCAAGGGGTAGCTGAACTAGAGGCCATTGCTGTTGGGCCTCAGATGAGAGCCGAGAGCGGTGCGATAGAGAGACATGTAACATAGGGACAAAGGCCTTCTCCGGGATATTCGGGCATAAAATATGTAGAGGCAAACATTTGAAGGATGACGAATGCGAAGTTGCCTATCTACCTAGGTAGGTACCTAGGTACCTACGTAGACAAAGGAATGGCGATAGATAGCGCCATCATCCAGCTCCCCCTGTTTTGCTTAGTGATCAACGGTTACCCCCGGCCCCGGGCCGTGGACTGCAGGAGCCCTGCAGGTGCACCCGTGCACCCGTGAACCTTGCCAGGTGAGCAGGTACCTGTACGTCAGGTGATGTTCTCTCGGTTACCAGACGTACTTTACTCTCATCCATGTCCAATCCCACCTCGCTCATTTCATGGATTACCCCCGGAGACCGTCGGGCACCTCGTCTTCGTCTTGAAGTACCCCGCCTCGCCCCCTTTCCTCCCCGTACGTAGAATACACCGCTTCTCCTTTCGCTTCCCTATCTGCATCCCCGATTAACTGCGGCTGATAGGAATTCCAGTATTCTTCATTCAGGAAAATTTATAGGTATTATCACTGGAGCGCGTTACATTTGATTCCGTCTGTTGAACAGAACATCTTCGCGTGTTCTATTGCACATATAATGCTACGACACTCAAGATATTTTTGCAGAAGGTAATGTACTGGGAGTTACAAAAGCAATGCCACATGGTGAAATTGCCTGCTACAAGTAGAAGATACGCGCAATGATCTGCGCAGAAACAATTTATTAACCAGGCAATATAACCTACTAACCTACTTTTCTAAATGAGTCTGCTTTCCATGAAAGTGGTGAATTTGTAGCAGCTATGGTTGCGGTTATATCACGCGAGGTTCATCCACTGGGACAGATCCATGGATGCATGCATAGATTATTCATCCGAAGTAATTCCAGGCTCGGTATCTGTTCCTAGCTTGTGTCTCGTAGGCAGCTCTGGGATTCCTCTCAATTAACTTTGAGGTATTAGCACATCTTGATTCCCATAGCCATTGACCGAGTAAGTCTTACATAGCTTCAAATCCACTGGAGAGGCTCAGCCTTCTGGTCCTCATCACGCTTGATCCACTGTAGAGGCTCGGCCTTCTGGTCCTCATCGCGCTTTATCCACTGAAGAGGCTCTGGGGCGCTGGAATAGTCGTCGCTCGATTGCTTACTTCGGGCAACTGGATAGATATTAGCTGGCACGTACTATAACTATAAAGTAGTATATTAGGTCCAATATACTCGAGTTGGTAGAGGCAGCTGGAGCTGCAATAGACAGGCTTGCAAGGAGACCAAGCATGTAGAGACCGTTGATAGACTTCATAGTTGCGGCGGTCGATTCGTACAGTATGCGTGAGGTTCAGTTCGATCTTGGAAAATCAGGGCGACTGGCAGTACGCAATGACTTGCTTTTATGGTTAGCGAAATGTCGCGGACACTTACCAAAGATGCATATTGACTTGCTATCTGGAGGGGGGGTGCGTTGTCCACTACCGATTTACTATTCACTTAGGTCTATCCCATCACGCACCACGTCCACCAAACCATTACCATGCGTCAAACACCGGGCCTAGATGATTGACCCAGCGGGGTTGTGCTTTCCTTCGTCCAGCATGTGACATAAATAGCTCAATTGCATTCACTAGCCCGCTCATAACGCAAATAAACCTACTCTTTTTAACAGCGTATTTTAGGAACCTAATCAAGACCAAAGCGCTTCCACACGCATGATGCTATATGATATGGATTGCATGACGCATTGTAATTCTGTCCTTGTGCGAATTCAAGTTGCCACGTAGATCTGAGTTGCATTAACGAGGCTGCGAACATGGGACGGCACGGCCCAGAACTCAAATTCCACTGTCCAAATGATCACATTCAGTTAGTTTGAGGGGTTCCATCATTCTCGCATTCTATGACACAAGCGATGTTACATTTCCATTGCATGAGGCTGCGCTACAGCACAGGCCGAGCGTTCTCTAGTATGCTAGAACAAGGTTGATATGTCACAATACGCTAAGACAGCCGGTGCCAGGGTTAGAGGAGTGTGATAAGAAATCAACAACCTTGGATCAACAATTCAATTGGACGGCTCTTACGTACACCTGGACAGGCAGCACGGAGTCTCCCCCGAGCCTTATTTGTATTCGAAGATCTAACATTTATTATGCTATCGTCCTGCAGATCATCCGCGCGGGTCCCAAATCTGACCAATAAGGTTATGCCTCATTTCAAGCTATCTAATGTGGAATGGTTGACTGTGTAGTCCCAAATGGCGTCGAAACTGCGACATTGGTGCGTCGTATTCCATCCAATGAAGATCAACTGGCCATTGAAGTCGGTTGGAACTTCCATAGTTGTGTCTCCATAGCATTGCAACGCATGCCGGACATAATTGAAGCAATGTTCACTGTGCCACAATCCATGGCCACGGGGTATAAAGTTCGGATCGGTAGTATCTCCGTCAAGTGCTTCGAAGGCCACCGGGTCGAGCTTACCCTCCATCAACTGCCAGAACGTATGGCGAATGGCACCCTTGGACGGACTAGTCAGCGTACTGCTACTTGATAGAGGTAGTAAATGTAATGGCCACAGGCACCACTCACCAAGCAATGAAGCTGATGAAACATGCTAATGCCGTACATCATCTCTCCGTGGACCACGCCTCCAGGGGTAGCTTTAAATCCTCCCAGTTGGGAACGTAAATGAAGCCTTGGTCATTAAGGGTTGCTGTACTCCTTTATTAGATGCGAACTAATCTCGTAGTATAGCAGAAACAGATCATCTTACGGCCGGCTAAAGCCTCCCATGCAGCATCGCTTCTGGGATTTGAACGTTCAGTGAATATTTCAGCTGGTCCGAACTTTCTCATTTCCAAGGGAACTTGAAGTAATTAGCATGGAAGCGTTGGAGAAGGAAAACTATGGCAGAGCGCCATACCTGGCGGAATGGGGTTCCCGTACGGCAAGTTGATACTGATAAGGCTTCGTCGCACAATAGTGTAGTGAGTCGTAAATGCCACTAGAAGGGAAGTCACGGCGAGCAAGAAGGAAAGAAACAAGATGCTGTTCAAAACCGAAATGTGTCGGCGAGAGGCTGAGCGAGGGCCTGAGATCGCCTTTTTGGACAAAAGCCCTATCTCATCCGCTTTTTCCTCCTCATTTCCCGAGTGGACTGCTGCGTACTGGTCGTGTCGGCTATAGGAAGGTAGAACCCATCTGAACATCTTGTAATAGCCAGCCATTACTGTTGAGTATGTATTGGTCTTGAAGGTATGAATGGCTGTGGAGGGCAAGTGGTTGTACTACTTCTTAGACTCACGTTTAGTTGAAGGAAGCCGGTCCAATCTACATAGTGGGACCACCAAATTCACTTCTAGACTAAATAAAAACAATTAATCCAAATCCAATGGTCAGGACGGATGTCCTGAGCCCGACTGTGGAGCGAATTTGCCATGCCTAGGGCGATATGGGGTTACATACATGTTGCGGCCCTAATGCTGCATCATGTCGGTCTCGATGTGAGTTCAACCTCGCGACCACAACGCATGCATCAACCCCGTTATCTCTGTTTCTTGGCTTATATTTGTCGAATTAAATCACAGAGCAGATATAAGCGAGCGTCCATGTGTTTGCCTAGCTAGGCTACATGACGCATTGCGCCATTTCTCAAATTTGCTGATATGAAAAATATGAAACTAACATACGAGTATCATTTTACTGAGACCCGGCCTTACCCACGGATTCTCTTCTCTGGGAAGAAGGAAATTCCTCTCCCATTTTACTAAAAAATCTCTACTCTACGCTCCCTTTTATTGCCATACAAACCTCCTATCCCTTCAACTTTGCTGCCGGGTGTTGAGATGGCCTTCAGAACAAACGAGCGAGGTCCAAGCAGTATCACTACAAATGACGGCGATGATGAACACTCATTCTATATTGAAAGACGCCGCTCCTTTTTCCGCCAGTATGCTGTTGCAGTACTTTGCTTTCTGTTCACCCTTGGTGGTCTCGTGATAACAACAGTAAACATCACCTCAACCTCACGTTCAGGGTCGAACGTGTTTCATTGGAAGCCATCTGCATCGTTATTGCCAACATCGCCATCGTCCCCATCCGCGCATGGCTCATCACCACATGTTTACGACCCGTCGGCTCACGCCATGACTGGGATAATGAAGTCTCCATGTGGCAATACCTCGGCGGAAGCCAAGACACGAGGCTGTCACTTTGACATCATCACATTTTGCTGGCTACCGCATCGCTGCTATGATGAAGAGTTATCGAATTCCTTTGAGCAACTCGTTGACTGGAAGTGGTATCTCGATCGGAACAAGACACAGCCTGTCCCCAAGACAGAAGCTCTTCAGGGGGAACTGGATGGACTGTATGTAAGCTGGGAGTACCATGTACAGCACTGTGTGTATATGTGGCAGAAGATGCACCGGGCTTTGTTGGGACAGGGAAAGGAAGCTATCGACACTTATATCAGTCCATACAGCCACACAGAGCACTGTGGGAAAATGCTGCTGACTAGGGGAGATGGCTATGCATTGAGCGATATCAACACGCGCATCCGGGTGAAGTTCCCAGATTGTGGGATTGAGTAGAAGCGGGGGTGAGAGGATCCATTTATACAGACTACTACACAGCTAGAAACACTTGAACGTTTCAACCTTGGAAGGTTCCAATGGATATATTTGTGATGTAGTCATCAAGCCTTTCCACCGGGTCTCTTATATTGGTCAATTGAGACAACCCAACGTGGGCAGACATGATGCTGTTGCTATTGATTATGGAGAGATGTCCCTGTCTAATAATAGTCTTTTCCTTTGGATAGAGCAGTCACCGAGTCTTTGGTTCCAAAAGCCGCACGCTTATACTGCTCAGAGCCCTCAATCTCCCCGAATCGTAACTTGGTCTCACCAACCTCCTTCTCCAGCCCGAAGGACCCCAAACAGTGTCCGTTGGCCAAATTGTCCAACTCGGGATTTCTTGTCGTCAGCAGCATGTTGGAAAAGGAGACGCTCTGGGAAACGCCATTCTCGTGTAAGGCAAAGAACCCGACGACAACACATGCAGCGGTAACACCCAGCGCAGTCATATAAACCGCCAGCAAGTTTCGACTGTCGTAGGTGTAGAAGTTCTTAGGTGAGGAGCTCGTCACGGGTGCACTGGTGTTCGCGGCATTGAGACTGAGAAGGCTATAGGTGAAGTTGTGCGAGAGGTCCTCTATTGCTTGGGCCAATGTTTTATTCCGACAAAGAGCAGTTTCACTTGCAATTCGCAGAGTTTGGTAATCGGTACTATTCCACAGCTCTGGGCATGAGAAAAGGCCGGTTTGCATTATCGACATCGTTGTGAATGGCAGGCCGGGGGGCAAGAAGCTGCTCAGTTCTAAGGAAGCGCTGATAACGAGCTTACGCTGTATCAGTCCAGAGAATAGCATGTGCATCACATAGTAGCCTCCATTAACTGTTGGCTCTTGGCGTTGAAATACAACCTTAGAGCCAGCATCTGAGCTCCAATTGGCAGGAGCCACGAGCTCCGTTGATACAGGTATCAGGGTCCGGATACCGTTGGTAAAGTTCTGGCCTACCACGTAGGAGGTATTCCAGAGCTGACAGACAAGCTCGGTCGGTTGTGTGGCGTTGCCGTTCCACAGGGGGTTCCCACCGGCGGCGTACACGAAAAGGGTATTGTTAAGGGCACTAGGAGCAGTCCCTGAGTACACCACTCGAGTGAGATTGGTTGGGTTTCCAATTTCCTGTTCCCATAGTTTCTGCAACGAACTGTACTGAGCCAGACCCACGCCATCACTAAAATTCATGCCTTGCATCTGCACGACAGCTTCACTCAATTTCTGGCACTTGTATGAAGGGCCCCAAAACTCCAGAGTGTAGGATGAGTTAGGGAAAGGTGCAGGAACTGAGAGCACTTCGGCAGATGAAGAAGTAGCTGTAAACAGGCGGGTGATGTCGGGCGAGGGTGATGCAATAAACCCAGCGCCTCCCCATGTTACCCAAGGACGCCAGAAGGATTCAGTGAAGTTAACAGTCGGAACATGCATCTGGGTGACATTGGTGGTTGTCAGGAGACGGATGGATAAGGTAGAAGGCGTAACAACAGCCGCTAATGGGATAAGCCTGGTTTGACAGTGAATAATCGTCCACCCAGAAGATGACTCTATACGCACCAAGAGATAATTGCGAGTAGTGTGAGGGTTTTCGCGTACATCCAGAGGTCGGGAATGAGAAAAGAATTTGGGTTGGTAAGGATGTCAAACATGCCATCAATCGCGCTCAGCTTCACAAACTTCCGGCGGAGAGTGGCCCATATCTGTTGCGACGCTGCGATTCCAACAGCGGATGTCAGAAAGGTCTTGTTTAGAAAGGCAAAGCCAGTTCCAATTCGAATTGCCCACGTTTGCTGGTCGACCGAGTTGACGAGGGTGTTGTCGAGGCTGCTGTAGTAGAAGTGATGGCCCACCGAGATCATCGCACCACAAACAACAGACACAACCATCAGGGTGGGGCACTGCCATCCGAACCCCCAGGCGGCCGGACTATTCCCATGTCTTTGAGGAGAGGCGTACGTTGTTTCGTTGGGTGCTTTCTGCTCGGGAGTATGATGGTCGGGACTCTGAAGAAGGCCAGCGCCATATTCGACTTTATCACCATTTGATGTAGGCATAGTGATAGAGTATTAACTGGCGTGAGCGATTCCGGCTGCTGGGAACCTTCTGCCAGTACTTATTATTGTCCATGCTGAACACAAGGCTGGAAAATGGCATCTCATTACTCTTCTGGGACCCGGGCTTATCCACTTCTGTTCCAGGCTAAAGCGTGGTCGTTCTTAGGTGCATCTTCGCAAAGTCGAATCCACCTATGAGTGATGACTTTGGGCTGAACGGCTGAACATATTAACGCTTTCATCTCCCGTTGATCCACTTTTACGAAGTGCAGGAGACTAAGTTGCTCAGCCTCAGCCACCAACGAGACACAAAATCAGCGTTTGGCAGGTGTCACGGCCCTGGAGAGACCTTGGGACGCTAGTCGGGCCTTAACTTTATTGTTGGCTCTATTCTTATCTCCACCATTTTGGTCTTCATGCATTGAGGATGAAGTATCACGATGATACTCGTCAGAAATGAGGACTCGGAAGGTCATATACTGATCTCTCCCGTAATTCTCGCGCACTTAAGTGCTTACATAAGAACAAATAACCGCTAGGCCAAAAAGATCGGAATTCGATTGACCCTGCGGCGGTTGATATGCTAGAGCAACAACACCTCGCACTCTCCCCAGAACTGCAAGTTTCTTCCCCTGTCTCCTTTCTATTTTCCGCAACTCCTCCGGCCAATAATGTCACGAAAGCAACCAATCTATGAAATAGGTCCATTTATATCAAGTGCCGACAACACGGACACGCAGTTGAATGTTCATGCCTGCGACAAACTCTTTAAAATCGATCTGTTTACTTCAAGCTTCGAAAACTCGCCTCTCCTCCTGGCCGAATATCTTTGCCATGTTCGACGCCAAGAGCCAGAATGGATCCTTGATGGGTCCGAGACTTGGGAGTTTGAAGACCCCCTTGAAGAAATGCATGATTGGATCTTACAACCATTTCTGCCAATCTTCCGGGAACTTGGTTCCCTAGACCCGAGCCGGAAGTACACTCTCGAGGATTGTCTGTTTGCAGAAGAATTGCACTACACTGTACAGGTGGTGGAAAACAAGGTGGTTCCCGTTTATCTCAGCAACACCAAGAACATGAAACATCATGTAATCGGGGCCCGTTTACCATCTTCTGTCGACTACTCAATGTTTCCTGTCTACCATCCTAGGGAAGTTCATGTTCCAATAAGTGCGGATTCAGCTGCACTGCCAGGAGTACCTCGCAAGGTATTTCTTCATGGGGAACCACAGCCTAGCTTCTTCAAGATAGTCTACGGGGTGACGCGCGTATTACCGCCAGGGAGATTCTCACTTATTCAAAAATTCGCATGGCTAAATTCGATTCCCCGATTCTCACATCACAACTGGAAGGGCTGGTCCAGGATGATGATGGGTATGTCATAGGATTGCTTCTATCATACATCGATTGTGGCGGGGCTAGACTCAACTGTATTGATGGACGTGATCCCAAATATTCCGGGCTCCGACATAAATGGGTCGATCAGGTTTCGCACACACTCAAACAGTTTCATTCACATAACATTATTTGGGGAGATGCGAAGGCAGCCAATGTTCTTGTTGACGTCAACAACGATGCATACCTAATTGATTTTGGGGGCGGTTATACTCAGGGTTGGGTTGAGAAGGAGAAGTCTAACTCAGTCGAGGGAGACCTCCAGGGGCTCGAAAATATCAAGCGGTTCCTTCAAATAAAAAGCTAGTACGGGGAAAGAAAAAAATAGAGGAATCCCGGTGCGATACTCCATACAGCACGATTATCTATGTGTGCAACGCGGTTGGCGTGTAGTTGGTTGGAGTTCCTATTGAATTCCAAGTCCTCACCAATTATCCGGGCAATGCAGCTCTGCATGCTACACCCATCTAAACATGGATATGGGAGATTTTACACATACATAGAGGAAGATGGGTCAACAATTTTAATTCCCTAATGAGAGACAGTATCCATGTATTTATCGGGCCGAGTAAGCGCTGCCACAGGGCAAAAAGGTGGGAGCCTTGGCAGCAACAAACTAGATGGCCTACGGGTGAGAGCGTTTTTAGTCGGATCTCGAGATATGAAGGCCCCTGGTCTTAGTATCCTCGTTCATTGAATATCGTTTTCTCTCCGCTGTACCGAATTCAGATACTGTAGGACGACCTCAAAACATTTCTGACATCACTCGATCTTTGGACTTTAGTATTAGCGAATCGCTTCCATTGACAGGCGCTTTTCGATGTCAGGCTACGAAGATATCCAGATTGCCTTGGCTGCTGGAACCTTAGGATAATGCATAACGGACAGCCCTTCTTCCGGTCTACCTGGACGCAGACAGCCTAACGCCCCCCATTAGTAGGGTGGGCGCTTTCCCGCATTTTCTGCCTCTCCCACGCGGGCAACGCCCACTTCGCCATATACTCAGACCCTAGGAGTTGGTCCGCTGTGGGTCGTTCTGCAGGTTCAAACGTCATCATGGCTCTGAGGAAGTCCTCCAACGCATGTAGTTCACCACCTGCAACGTCCCATTCGCACGTCTTCTCCGTCTCGCCGCGGCCCATGTCCCAGAGGCGCTGATGCAGACGCCGGAAGACGGGAGTGTTGATGCGGCTGAAGTCAGCGACCCATGACCCATCCTCCTCGAAGAATTCGGAGCGGTTAGTCCAAGAGTTCCACCATCTCACGAGCGGTTTGCCCAGCGTATTGATCATCCCGCCGACAATGTCATCTCGGTCCCAGGCGAATGTTTCGAATAGTGGACGCTCGCCCAAGACCTCATACAAGTTGACACCTAGGGTCCATATATCAGCTGCAGTGGGTTGAGTGATGGGTTCATCGAAAAAGTCTTCTGGTGGAGCATAGAGGGATGGGGTGTGGAGAGTCGGTGAAGGCACCTGTGACACAATAAAGTACGTCCCGTAGTCCGATATTATGATTTCGGGATTATCCAACTTGTTGGCGGGCATGCTCAAGGTCAGGGGAAAGATGGCATGCGGCGGTGCGTAAGGTTCACCAGTCTTTCCATCAACTCGCGGGATAGGAACCTCGCATGGTTTGCCGAAGCGCTTGTATAGCTCATCTGTGCTTAGGCCATCGAAATCTGGTATACGTAAGAGAAAGTTGTGCAAATGGAGATCTGCCTCCAGTTAGTATTCAGGGTCAGTAAACAGAGATGAACAGCCTAAATGTCCTCACCTCCATGGCATATGCCGTTCGCATGCAATAGGACAACCCTAACTGCAGCTGGGCGGCAGTAGATCTAAAGGCGTCCGCTGGGAACATAAAGTTTCCGCTGTCCTCCTTGGACTTAGCGATGCTAACGGCAGCAGGTGCTCCGACCAAGCACTGATGATGTCCGTTTGGACCATCAAACGAGAAATGATCCAGCAGCGGCGGAATGAATCGCTTCCCAGCATGGGTAAGGCCGCTCTTCATCAGGTATTGAAGGATTTTCACCTCATGGCTGACTGGCGATTCTCTCGCAGTCAATATCTTTAGCGATACGTAGCGCTGGTGTTGTTGATCCCGGGCGAGCCAAATTGTTGAATATCCACCAAACCCAAGCTTGTGAACGACGGTGTAGCGACCACTGCAAAAGGTGTCTCCGATGAGAGTTGGGTGGTATCCGCCGGGCACATAGTCCTCAAGATATTCAACATCTGGCTCAGGGTGGTATATCTCTTCCATTGGTGAATATTATGAGTCAGCCATGGCATGAACCTTAGGGATCGAAGTGGGCGTGGTGACGGAGAGACTCTGCGGTGGCGGGTGGTCTTTGGTGTGAAAAGAAAGCGGCACGGCAAGATATCTTGATTTCTTGGGCGAAGTACCGCGGGTTGGGAAAGTGAGCGAGGAAGTCTCCAGCTAGAGTTCATGTTCATGTTTATGTCTTTGCAGAGGTCATCGACTGACGACCTCGGGAGCTATTACTGAAAGGCGGTGGGGCCGTGGTCATGTTGCTGCCAAAATACAAGGTGGCCAAAGCTTTAAGGTACCTACCTACCTAGGTAGGTACCTGTATCTGAGGTACCTAGGTACTTGTTTTAGTGGGGAATTATACGGGCCATATCCCAGTCTCACAACTTCGCCTTGTTCTCTGAGTGGGCTTCCTTGTCGCCAACGCTACATTATCTGTCTGTAGCTAGCACTTTCAGCGAGTGATGGCTGCTAATTGTAGGTGACGGAAATCAGGTGTATGGCGAACGTATTGGTAAATTCACGATGGTAAAGTTCTCTAACTAACTAAAAACAACAATAGTCCGTTTTTGACAGTCTGGTCGGACACAATTAGTAAGCAATTTGCATAGTCTAAAATCACATGATTCCATGGTATTGGACTCGGTAATCCATGTACTCGGTCTGTATTCTGACACACCCCCCAGCTTTTGAAGCTATTCACAAATGCTTCAAGAGCTGTTAATTCCACCTTCCTAGGGTATAATCAGATATCTGATTTCTCTTATCCCAAGCAGATGTCTAAAAGCCTGCTACTTCTACCTCGGCAGTATCTTTATAAGGCTATCTGCCGGCATCTCTGCTATAGGAATCCAATACACGTTAGTGCGGCTAGCATTCACTTCCTATTTCATCTAAAGCCTATTAATGTCAACATGTCGAAGCTTTGTATGCATAGTGGCGCCTTCCTTTATTAGCAGATCAACAGTCTACTGATTGTCGTATACAATTGATAGCTTATAAGAGGGTTTAAACCCTAGGGACTCGAGGACTCGGCGCTACTATTAGACAGTTTTGCCTACTTCGGATAGAGCTAAAAGCTCTACTTCGGTAGTAGACGTAGTGACAGTCTTCTATTTTAAAGCCTTCCAGTCTATAGGACCACTATAGAGCTTATATATATAGCCCTCTAAGCTCTTCCGATCTCTATTATCTCTAAAAGATATATCGCTTACAAATTCAACAGATTTTGCTATAAGCTATAGGCTAGAATTCTTATCTTTTATCTAAACTCCGTACTCAATTGCATAGTAGCGGGTTTAGTAGAGATATTGGATGACTCTATCAATAGTATCTAGATACTTCGGTCTAGGGTTTAGAAGGAATTCAGCCAGTTTGCTAGTTGCTTTTACAGCGTCTAGTCTAGAGATCGTGGTAGCGTACTAAGCTGATCTAACTTTAGCCTAAAAACCATAGATCTAGCTCGCTATCGCAACGCTATCAAAGGGGAGTAATAGCTCTATACTTAGGGGCGTATTAACCCTCCGGTTAGTGATCAGACTATATCTCGCCGCTATACTCTCAATATAGCTGTTTTAGTATAGCTAGAGCTTCTTTTTAGTCCGATCTCTCATAATACATATATTTAGAAACCAACTAGCGTCAAATTTATAAAGCTCCTAGTACTTTTTCATCTAATCATCTAGATCAGTAGCCTATTTTATATAATCTAGGTAGTTCATAATGATAATATCATTAATATAGAAGAAAACGATAATCCCGTTTATAACAAAAATGTATAGATCCTCCGGTATAGGGGTAAGGCCTAGTTTCACTAGCACCCTAGTAGCTTTTTACTACTATAAACGTAGAGATATCTATAGTCCGTATAGCGTACGGTGTAGCATCTAGCATCGGCCTAATACTTTAAAACTGGGGGATAGCGAGTATAAATCTTATCTTATAAGATAGAGTTTAGAAATACATTTATAATATCTCGCTACTTCATATCTAGATTAAATATAGTAACTAATATAAAAACCGCTCTCGCTATCTTCACCGCGAGTGTAGTAGCTCTCTTTTCTTCCGGTATCATCCACTAAAGATCTCCCCGCACATAGATTCTAGCTTTAAACTTATTAAGTATACTATCGGTATTAAATTTGTATATAAACACCTATTTTAATAGTAGGATTTATATAGTTCGTGTGTTCGGGATCGGAACCTAGGAGAAGGTCTCCTTTCTATATAGCGTATCGATCTCGAATTCCGCTACTACCATAAAGTCTTTAGCGTAAAGATAGGATTTGACTTCATTCTAGTTCTATAGCTCCGGGAGAAGCTAATCTCTATAAGGCTTCCTAGGCTTTTGATCTATTTCGAATCTCTGGTTTATATAGGCTCCAAATATATAAACTAGCGCTAGTAGTTCGTCTTCTTCTATAGCGAGATATACTATATAGTCGGGGTCCTACCTAGGTTTCCGAGATCTAGATCCTAAGATGATATTTATAGTGTTAATACCATCTAATCTATCTCTTCCTATATATAAAACCGGGGTTTATAACAGCTCTTACTATAGCTACATCTCGCTCTCTAAGATCTTATCTTCGTATTCCACCCCCCTAGTCTTAATAGATAGTATAGTTGTCTATATAGTGGAGGTTAGGACTGGCTCTAGTAGTATATTATCTCTCACTTTAGGCTCACTATACGTTCCAACATCTCTCACTTTACTCTCACTATATGTTCCGGTATCTCTCACTTTATTATCACCGGTATACTTAGGATCTATATCTATAGCGTCCGTATATAGAGATCTCGGGGTTTATAAGGCTAATTCTAGGGTATCTAGTGCGGAAGATAATAAAAACGGGGTCCGTTCTAATAAAAAAGGCTGATTTTATATAATATAGGATGCTAGCAAAGTAGGTGACGGAGGTAAGGAGAGATTTACTAGGAAGGACCCAGGTATATAGCCTCTGTTTACTATTTGCTATGTTAGTCTGATCGACGCCGGGGTAATTGGCATATTATTAGATGGTTTTTATATAGCAATTGGGGTCTACTATCTTCCAATTCTCTCACTTTACATCTCTCTATCCTACATCTCTCTATCTATCAGATCTACATCCTACATCTCTACATCTTACATCTCTACATCTTATATCTCTATATCTTATATCTCTGCATCTTATATCTCTACATCTTACAAATCTATATCTATATACGGATCCTACCCTTACTGTATATGCTAAACGTCATTATGTAGGGCGATACGGGCTATAGATAACAGCATCTATATCTAGGTACTTAGTTTAGACTAAGCTTTATCCTATATTAGGAGCGTAGGCCAGTTCTCTCTCTCTTCTAGCGCATTTATTAGCGTACTAACTATATCTTCTAATTCCAGCTTCTTCGCCGTCGTATACCGCCGTATCTTATCGAAAACAGCATCTCTAACAATATCTACCCTTCTATACTATCCCCCTTTATACGGAAACCAGATCCTATATAGGTTTTTAGAGACATACCCTACTAGGAATCCGATCTCTACTCTCGGTGACATCTTATCTAACTATATACGCTTTAAATCTAGGATTCTCGAATACGCTAAGCAGCTATACACCCTAAGGTTTAAAAGGTTAATTCGCTAGTCCTTTATCCTATCTAATACAGCCAGTTTCATCAATTCCATCTAAGGTATAATCTATCTTCTATCTACTAGCTTTATTAGTATACGGTTTAGTATATATACTAATATATATACTACTTCCGGCTAGAGCGTCTTCGGCAGATCCGGGTTTTCATTAATCAATACCCTTACTATTTAGATAATTATACCTCCGGATCTCTCTACTAGTCCGTTTATCTCTAGTGTCTTAAGAGGTAAGTGCTCTATAACACAGCCTTCGGCTTTAATCATATTTTCAACCTTATTACTAGCACTACGCTTATTATCATAGTAGAAGACCTTAATTCTAACATTTAGCCAGTTTCGGATTAAAGCGATAAACTTCCTAATAGCCTATTAGCAGTCCTTCTTCTTCACGTAAGTAAATACAAAGTGGCATCTAATCCTATTAAGATAGAAATACGTTAACTAGACATATCTATTATATATAGGCTGATTTTATACGAGGTTAAAGTGCACTCTACCGAGTACCCTATAGGCTTAGCCTATCTTCCTCCGTGAGATCTGCCTAGGTGCATTTACTAACTAGTAAGCTTCGTATACCTATTTCTCCGAAGCCTCTTACTTCTTAGGGTTACAACTAGTTATCTTTATACCTTCCGTTATCTTAGTGAGTTTTTCAATCCTCTCTTTACTAACATAGCCTAGGCAACGATACTAGGTTTCAATAGAGGCTTTAGATACAGGTTCTCTAGCTAACTTCTTTATAGCTACATTCACTAACGGCTAGTTCGGCTATACTAACTAGGGAAGCTTTTAATCCCGGTATATAGTATATAGTGGGATTTCGTCTTATTCGATCCAGTTCTTTTTAAAGTTTAAAAACGCTCCTATTATCTTAAATATCTAACTATAGGCGATAATATTCGTATAGAAACCTAGCGAGTATTTAATATTAAATAAATCCATTCGTAGCGGTATTTCGTTCCTAGGGCTAATACCATAGATTAAGATAGTTCCGATTCCTTCCACTATCGTCTTCGTGTCTCCTACCCAAATCGAGCTCGTCGTCTTCTAAAATTCGACAAATAACCTCCGGTTATTATAAATATAGACTTATACACCGGTATCGATAAGCCATCTATCGTAGAGAGGATTATAACTAGTTTAGTAGAACATAGAATGATCGTGAATGGTCATAGAATGTTCATGATTAATCGCAGAATGATCGTGATCAATCGTAGAATGTTCGTGATCGATCGCAGAATGTTCGTGATCGATCTCAGAATGTTTCTGATCGATCTTTACAGGTTTCTGGATCTTAAATGCGTCGTTTACTAGCTAGTTCTTAGCTACGAAGAAGCCTAGTGCTCTAGGCTGGAAAACTAGGTTCGCCTATATATTTTTTCTCTTCTACTCGCTTCTTTTCAACAAAGGCTCTCCATTTAGGGTCTGCCTTTATAGCTCTATCCTATACCTTCTTTTTATCTAGGTATATATCTAGCATACCAGCCGGTTTATCCTCTAGGAATATAGCCTAGTATCTCTATAGTACATATCTTATCTTACTATATAGACAGAACCGCTTTTTAATAGGAAAATTAGATAGTTTCTTCCTAGCTAGTTTACTAGTAGATCTACTAGCTAAGCTGCTTATTATTGAATCTCCGGGCTGAGCTTCCTAGTAGCCCTACTATATTAAAAACATAGCTTTTAATAGGCCTCTTTATACTACCTATTTTCTATAGGCCATAAGCTAATAGGCTTTATACTAGGTAAGTAGGTTTGCGAAATCAGCCTATCTTTCTTCCTCGCTTCTCTTATTAGTAGAGGCTATCTCAGCTATAACGATCTAGGCTGTATAGAATTCTAGTGAAATCACTAATATAGCTTCTAGAAATTGGATTAAAGCCTCCCTAGCCTCTATAATCCCTGCTTTTATATAGCGTTTTTATAAGGTTTGCCAATTCAGCAGCCACTAATCAATGTCTGTTATTTTATCTAGACCTCTATCTAGATTCCTCTATACCGTGCGAAGGCTTACTCTATATATAGGGTTACACTCCGGTAAGACCCGCTATTATAGATTCCTAAGCAGTCCCTATAGTGTCTCCTAGTCTATAAAAACCTAGTATTTTTTATAGATACTCTAGCGGATTATATTTATAACTATCTTCCTACCCTAGAGCTTCTTTTTTATATACACTAAGCTTTCTCTTATATTACGTATTTAGTACGCTATATAGATAAAACCAGTCTATTAGATAATCTCTCTTTAGATCCTCCTAACTCGGTTCGATCGGTTCTTTCGGAAGTGCGGGTTCCGTATCTAATTCCGGATCATATAGATCCCAGACGTTGAACTGCTCCGCAATGGTTTTAATCATCGAGAGCCATAGCTCCTAGTTCGATATGTCCTTTTAAGGTAACGCGAGAGGACGAATTCGCAGAGAGAGTGTAATCCGACATTGTGACAGTTCGATTGACGTTCGCAAATGGATTTCCAATGTTATTATTAATGCTTCTTAGGGGTTATCTTAATTCAGGGGTTGTTATCTCCGTATAGCCAGGGGCCGGTCTAAAACTAGGCAAATATAGGCTCAATATATATGAGATTTAACAAAAGGATGGAAAAGAGATCAAAATTGAAGCGATTCCGGGCTCATAACTGACGGAAATCAGGTGTATGGCGAACGTATTGGTAAATTCACGATGGTAAAGTTCTCTAACTAACTAAAAACAACAATGGTCCGTTTTTGACAGTCTGGTCGGACACAATTAGTAAGCAATTTGCATAGTCTAAAATCACATGATTCCATGGTATTGGACTCGGTAATCCATGTACTCGGTCTGTATTCTGACAGTAGGCTATACCTACCCCTTGTCGCCGATCCTTGTTGACCTCGAAACTGTAAGCTCTAATGACCAGCTGGGGTACGGCGCAGTTAATGTATATCCCTGATCCATGAAACATTTGCCTGCCTTCAGCCTGGTCATGAATCGTATTCCTAGAATGCCTTGTCAATGCATTGCATATGGCGATAGGTCCTGTCCTCGCCTCAAGCGTCTATATGATGTGATAGGCTTGCCGAGCGGGAACGCGTCATGCTCATGGTTGGAATACCGCAACAGAGCGCAGGTGACGGATGTTGGAGAAGCTCAAGCCAAAGCAATATATTTGCAGCTAAAAAAAGCACTGCTGGAGTAGTCTGAAGGGCTTACAAAAGGAAGTTCCACTGCTCTTCACTCCATGCCATCCAATGCTTTCTTTGGGCTTACATGTTCTCCCTCCTCTCATATCTCTCTCGTATCTCTCTCTCTTGTCTTTCTCCTGTCTCTCTCATATGTCTCTCTCCTTACTCTCTCATATCAAATATTGGCCCTTGGCCACACACTTGCGATGGCTTCACGAACAATCGAATATGTCTGGAAGGTCGCACGGCCAAAGGATGAAGACGTTGCTCGGGCATTGATATATGCCGCTTATACGACGGCCATTCAGACGGACCCTCGCACAACGAGAGTCTTGATCCGGTAAAGTGAACCTCTTTTGATATCAGACAATGCGGCTGACGTACCGGGCTTTAGATCCTACACTCACCCCACAACTCGAATGGGTGGTGTTTACGCTAAGGACCAATCGCATATCACAATCTCGGTGAAGAATCAAAAGACGATCCAATCAGGGCAACACCAGTCAAGCCATGGTTACACGCGGCACATCAAACCTTTCGAGGTGATTAGGGTTTCACCGAGCGGCGTCCTTAAAAGCGACAGTGGTGACATGGCGTGGCCACCTTCAATGGGAATGAACCCGAGAGAATCTTTCACAGGACCACCTGCTCTACTGGGTCTGAAAAACGCCTTTATTACGTGGCCTTCCGAGGAAACGGGTGAATGAAGCTATGATTGAGAGGGATGGGCCTCCTCGGCTTAGAGGGGCTATGCTGAAGCATCACCTGGGCAGCATGGTGGATTGGTTTCGTTTCATAGCCAAGTAGCCGTCAAGCTTTTAACAGAATCCATCGATAAACCTGTCCTCCTACTTCGGACGCAACATGGCCCAGGTTAGACCCAAGAGATAGCCTATCAATCGCCTGTTCCACCAGAAAACCCCTGGGAGCTAGTTGGGATACATCCCTGTCACCCTTACAGAAATACAGACAGTCACTCCTGTGCACGTTTGGATCAGAAAATGCCTGCGTAGGTGCATATCGTACATCTCCTATTCAGTGTTTTCTCCGCTTTGTCCAGACCCCTTTCTGTCCTATGGTTCAGAGAAAGCCTGGGTTACTGTATAGTCGATGACTTGGGTTCTCCGGAAAATTCTTCAATAGGGTTCAGGTCCGGTGAGTATGGCGACAGATAATCCAGTTCTATACCTGCCTCCTCACTTATCTTCCAAATTCCCTTTAACGCAGGAGAGAATTGCCTCCGCCAGAACGTCTTCCTTGTACTGAATACTTGTCCAACTCTGCCACTTCAAGGACATTGATTGAGCAGTGAACCACCGTAAAGACTCTTGGTAACCGGCAATGCAGAGCGAGCAAAAAAGACATGTTTTGGAATTTCATTGGGTCGAGCCAAATTCAAGTGGAGATAATAATTCGGCTGTCTGTGCTCTCTGACTTCTGGTCCGTATTGAGGAAGGGGTTTGTCTTGATCTGTAGTTTCCTGGAGCAATCTCTTCCAGTTGCTGGTTGTTGACTTGCATGGATGAAATGCCCTGGCCTGGCAATGATGGAAACAACTAGCTCGGAAATAGGGCGTTGGTACTTGTGCCCGGCTGGACCGTGGTTCACTCCCTTAATAACGGGCCAGTACAATGGATCTGCAGCACAAAGTTCAAGTCTCAGCTGTTGAAACCATGAGTGGTAATTGCATTTCTCCAGCGACTTCCGGGGGTCGATCTCATCTTGGGGATGAGGCACTGTGCGGTTATGTCTGAGATGCCCAAGTGGACGGTAACGCTGAGTAATTCTAACTAGGTGGTTTTTCCCAGGTAGCTGCCTGATAGTACTGAGTGTCCAGTTGATAAAGAAAAGAGACTGAGACAAGAGGATATCGAATTCAGGACTTTCGAAATGACTATTAGTTAGATAGATCATCAATTTCAAGGCAAGCAACCATCAGTCTTCATACCGTATGACGTTTGTGACCACCGAGCGTCAGAAAAACAGCCTAGACGCTGAAGCATAATGCATACTCCACTGATATCCCTGAGGGGTCAATAATATATGGGATGATGAAGTAAGTAAGAAGAAGTAAGGTGATGAAGTGAAGTGAAACGATGAAGTGACCATCCTATGAGATAGGAGATTAATAGATTCACGTAGGTTAAAAATATTAGAACCCGACCCGGGCGTCCCCCGCAACCTTAAGATACCTCCGTTTGGCGGGTGGTAGAAGTCTTACGCGCTACCATTGCGCCAGCCGGGCTGGTTAGGATCAGATATCTATAGATGAAGAAATTACCTTGGGAAGTACTATAACATGAATTGCATACTACAGCGAGTAATAAAGTTGGAATTCTCTAACCTCTTCACACATGGAAGAATCCGAGTTCCATGTTGGTTCTTTTTCGTATTCCCCCAATATGACAGATCAGGATAGAAACGGCCAGAATCAACAAGAAGAATTAAAAATACCGAAAGCAGGCCCGGTTGAAACGTCGAGACGCCGATACATTGTGATAACAAGTTGTATACTGAGAACGACACGATCACGATCAAACTGTATCAGCGCTAGTCTTCCCTTGGCAGGAGTTAAAGCCCGGCTTCTGCATACCGAGTAAATGCTGCTGAGTAGAGACACTTAGGAGACGGAGCACGATATTGTTCGAAGCAGGGAGGAGAAGTAGAAGAGAACATGGACGAAGGAAAGAAGGCGAAGTCTTTCCACATACGTCTCTCACTCCAAACGGAATGTTAGTGGACATTACCTTGATAGCTTCTCAGAAGTATGACATGGCAGAGACATGCTAGAAAGACTGAGAGACAGGGTTAAGAGCCAGGGTTAGAAAAGAAGGAGAGGGACGGATATAAGAGAAGCTAATAAAATGCGAATTGGGCAACTAAAGGAGAAAGAGAGGAAGAACTTCTATTGTTTATGCCCGAAACAGGTCTGATGTTAGGACTGAGGCAAACAGGTATCGCAACAGAAAAGTGACCAAAACACAAAAAACTTGTCTCAACAAACATGCTACCTCAACATCTCCGCAAAATCCTGCAAGTAACATAGAGTGAGAGCTTCCGGATAGTCAAATGGCTCTCGATACAGCTCTTAAAACGTGTTTTGAGCCTTAAAACACAACCTGGCTGGCTCCTTATTGTTGGTTTTTTGCACGAGCCGCGAGCTGACAGCAATAGGGGACCCGGCTGGTCGACCTGGCTGGTTGTCTATCTTTAAACCGGCACAAGCCCTGGAGAGGAGTTGATATATGGCATGTATTAAGAGTCCATCCACGGGTGTGATGAAGCGCTGACTCTGGTCATATGATAGAAAGGGCTCGGGCGTGGTAAATAGACTACAACCATTCGCCTCGATCCCTTAACGAGATGTTACGAATAGCGCCCTTCCAACAGCTGGAAAGATGTTTGAAACGCTCGTTTCGGCGGCTATGGTATGTCCAGTCTATATATTGCCGGTCGGGTTTCCGTATGGCCATTGTGCAGAATAAACTACTGCTCGATAAACGGCACTGGTGTCAACAATGGAGTCTCTTCCACCTTCCCCAACTTCTAGCGGTGCAACTACGGAGCCAAACACACCAGAGCCCGTCCGGCCTGACGTTGGCCGATTCGCAATGTTGATGCCCATGAATCAAATGGCAAGGTTGGCTATTGATGCAGCAGTTGATTCGGGCTCTGAGCACCACAAGAAGTTTATAAAGGAAACAGTATTCGACAACAGGCCAACAAGATGCTTCGAACTGTCCCTGACTACGTTGCCTGAACGTGTTGATCTTGGATGGAGGATTGGCAGTGGCCGTCAAGACCTCAACAACGGCGGCGTGGACCTTCTCTTGTGTATAGAAGATGACAAGGAAAAGGGCTACCCCGGCTCAGATGAGGACCGGGTTGCCGGTATTCATGCTCGTTTCAGCTGGCTCAAGGGAGCCGGTGGGTTCTTTCTCATCGCTGACAACAAGAGGAGAAAGAAGGTGATGCTGAATGGGGAGATATTCAGGACTGACCAACGCCTAATCCTGCCTAGGAATACCATCATGATAGGGGAATGTGTTTTCTTTTTGCGATATGAAAACCTGTCTGCCGAAGAAGACGAACAATTCCAGGTTGAATTAACCAAGCATTTCCGTGAACATTACAAGACTCAGAGTCCCCTGGCATTGCCTATTCCAAAAGAGAATGATATGCGCTTTGGGAATTGGATAGTACAGCATCCGATTTCGAAAAACGCCTTCGGCATCGTCTACATGGTTATCAATATCCGGACAGGACAACCAGCGGCGGCGAGACAGATTCCCAAGTCGAGGAGAAACGCAGCTGCTGTGGAACAAGAGCTGGAAATGACTCGGCGTATCTCCGGGTTGAGTCACGTTAGTTCCCAATTTCCTACGGGTCATTTCTGTGCCTCTAACAATGAAAGCTAGCGACGACTCTCAACCACTCTCCAGTGGTATCACCAACTAGGCCAAACCAAGGCTCAAACGGTAAGTCAAATACACCTCTCCTCCAGCCATACTTAGCTCACACAACTAGGCCCGGATCGGATCTTGTTTCAATCAATGCTTGAAACCTACCTTGGACGTTATTCTGCATGAATACATCCTCATATCACCTCTGGTGAACACAACTTTCCGCTCATTGTATATGTCAAACGTACCAGCCGAAGACAGAGTCGCTTGTTTCGCCCAGCTTCTAGAGGCGATCGATTTTCTTCACCGACACGGCATCTGGCACAGGGACGTGAAGCCAGACAGCGTCTTAGTGAGAAGCTACGACCCCCCGGATGTAATGCTGACTGATTTCGGATGCGCATCTGACGCCACGGACATTCCCTACGATGGCGCAGGCACTGAACAGTATCGTGCACCCGAGCAGATCGAGGGAAAACCCCATGGTCGAGCCGTTGATTATTGGGGCTGTGGTATAATCGGGTTGGAGCTGATTCTAAAGAGACCGATTGAGTCGAGGATCGTGGCCGGCCGTAGCCTCACATATTATCAAAAGGTTCTTGAGGATTTACAAGACTCGCCGTTAGCCAGATGTTCCCGAAAGATGCTGAAGGAGGCCCCGGCTTCACGCATGACGGCTTTTGATGCTTTGCTAGACCTTAGGGGCCCCAAGACTGGTGGTGCCCGGATTGACCCCGAAGTCCGATGCCACCCTCCCGAGCGCATTTTTACCAATGATGTCGACTTGACCGAAGTTCATTCGGACAATGGGGCTGCCGATCTGATGGCGGATATCGTTGCAATTGACGAGAGCTCTATCGTCGACGGCGCGACCGGCGATTCCCCTACTCAAGTCGATAGCACAAATGGCTTCGCACGGAGCTCTTCCATCGACCTAGTGGAGACGCGGTCGGACAACGACAGCCATGCTCATGTCAACGAAAGCGTTGTCGGCATGACCGGGGATCGATATACCACAGAATCGAACAAGAGGAGAAAACTGATGCCATCCGAGACAGTCCAAAGAACCTCGGGATTGAATTTTGATTAGTTAGCCAATGTTGTCTCAAATATATATCTCCGTTGATCCTACTTCTTCTGTCGCACATTGATAATTTGAGAATTACGCCAAGGCGACTAACAATAAGATTCAGGAAATTAAACTCAGTCGCACGATCCCCTAAATGGGAAATTGTCCTACGTAGATAGCATCGGCCCAGGTATAGACAGACATATATCGATATTAACAGAACTGGTCTGGTTGTGTAAATCAAAATATCGTTGCCCAAACCTATGTACAGTGTAAGACTCAAATCTGAGGGGCAAAAAACCACAGCGCAGCACCGCAACACCGCAACACCGCAACACCGCAACACCGCAACACCGCAAGCCCGCACCAACAATTAGTGCGCAGCATTCATCCACACCAAGACTCTGTACTCCACTCCACCCGTGATCTACGAGCAAAATGTAAAGTTCCAGTCTACTGCAATGGCCGGTGCCCGAAATCAATAATGTGCTCATCACTCTTGGTCTCCTCTTGGTCACACACTATATTCCAAGGTTGTATCCACCACTTTGTCGCTGTTGGAGCGGGAAAGAAGCGGGAGAGGGACTCCGTTGGACCATATGGCCGATATGGCAATGATACTCGGTTTAGTGGGGACAACTTGGTAAACTGGGGCTTTTGGGGGTCTTGTTTCCACTGATAATATCGTATTGATTTTTTTCTCTTTAGGTTGGACGGGACCTTTTTTTGGGCGGTTTTTAGAGTGGGAATACGGGATTAACTATAGAGTTTGTATGGAGTATAATACACTACCACTTATTAAGTGTTGTATTAAGTGTTGGTGTGTAGGTGCATATGTAGGGGAGGTGGAATGGAAAGCTGAAGTAATGTGGACTCGGCGCATATTAATACATATTCTATGTTGTATATACATACGTTGTACGCTGAATATGCAGAGAGGGTGTGGAGAGGTATACACGGAAGCACTGTATATCACATCCGTGCCTCGGCATACAAAGTTGTGAAACGATAAAATTGCAAGTTTGTGCTCGTTGGAGAACGCGGTGAAGACAAGCGGATGTATATCTCCCCAGGCACCGAGTCGAATCGGAGGAGTGCATGTGTGATAGGCAAGATTCTGATGTCTCAAAGTCTTGACGCGAGCCCGGGCAATTACATTTCCTCATCTGGACTAGTTTATTAAAACTATGGAGAGATGACTCCAGGGCTTGAGCCCCTCTTATCTGGTACTCTGTAGAATGGAAAAAGGTACTCGTACGGAGTAGAATTGTCGAATTACAAGTGGGTATGCCCTGCTTACTCCGTACAGGAAATTGGTACTTGGTGTGGTCTAGGCAAATCTCTATCACCGACACATGATAACTGCCGAGTCAAGAGGATCAGGACTGTGACCCCCGATATAACAAGAAATGGTGTGCCATCTCACTGCAGCTGTTGCATATACCCCTGCTATCAGCTGCACCGGGCTTCTTCTAGACAACTAGATGTCTTTCAAGGTATAAGCTAGACATGTCGACTGTTGGACGATTATAAATATAGTAATACACAGCATATGGAATAGTTAATACAACATACGGAGTAGTCAGTAGTTATTGGGGCTACGTAGTATACGAGGGGCAGCCCCTCATCAGCCCCTGCATGTATACGGAGTACGGAGTAGGGAGTACAGTATGGATCCCCAACTGATCTCTTTGACCTTCCCTTGTTGGGAACGAGATCAACGTACTAAGGAGGTCAGCACCTGAGTTATGAAAAAGGGCCAAGAATGTGGAACGGGTTACCGAGGAGAAACGGAAAAACGTCGAAGGTTTTGGAGTAATTTCCATGGCGGAATGTGATTGGTCCAACCTCTTTGAGGAGAACCACGTTGGCTTGACCGCTAGGCGCCATTGTCTTTTGACTCACACCTTTGCTGCTTTTGACTTCAGAATGTCACTGCACTTGGACCTTGCGTGGGGAACATATCCGTGCATTTATGATAGTACACATTGACTTTCGAATCTGTACGGAGTAGAGTTAAAGAGTGACCAAAAAATAACCGTGAGGCTGCAGCCTTCATCGTGCATCGTGCATTAGACCTTACGTGTCTATGTCTGTATATCCCCAGCCTTGGAGGTGCTGTGTCACAGGACAAGGTCTAGACTGGGTTTAAAACAACTTTTGCAAATCGCCCAGTTCTGAAGCAGCTGATTCTAATATTGCAGCCTATCGGGAGGCGGCAGTGAGTTTCAACCTTTTGAAGGCATTTCATGTCGGAAGATAATCCCAACGATCGTCGAGTCCTGAGATGGGTCCCGCCAATAATGCTGACCAACATCTGATTTAGGGGATGCCTACGGAGGAGGTAGCGACCGAGCGACCGAGGCGATAAACAAGAAATTTTTTATTTTTTTGTTTGTTAGTCCTAGTCCTAGTCCGTCCACTACGTACGTATCCCTGTTGAATCCCATCACATTTCACATCTCAGCCCCAAAACAAGAACAAAGGAGAAACGCACGGGGACCAGGGTGAGCAGGACACTTGCATCCGATGCTACACCGTAAGGAGCTGATGACATGGCGCTAAAGCAAGCCAAATTGACCTGGCCCGCAGCTCCCGCTGCATTCTTTGGGGCTAAGTAGGGGAACCGGGCAATCATAAACGAGACCTGGAACGTCTGGAAGGATGAAGGAAGCTGAGATCGGCCCCCTCCTGTGCCCCAATAGTGGATCGGTGGATTCGTGAAAATGGAAAGGTTCATCAGTGCTCTCTGAGTGGATATCTAATACGCGCCCTTTCGGAAAGTTACTGAACGAAAACGAGGCTGATTTGTTGGAGATCGATTGTGCTCTCGGACGTGACCGCTGATTTTGCTTTACAGCGTATCTCTCCGTGTCTATTTATTGATTAGTACTAGTTTCACTCTAAGTAGATTATATTGAAAACTAAACATGGTACTGGGCCTCGGATCTTGCCCGGCATGCAGGGTGTTGGGAGTCTCGTATTTAATACTCCTCTGGGCGGAGTACTCCGTATATCGTACAACATGAGCTGAATCCTGCGGATATGTCTCTTGTGTTCAAGGGGTTAGATCAGGGCTTAAAGAAATCCCCAATGTTGTGCCGCTCTTACGGTGTGCTCAGTACATACCATGGAAGATCGGCATTTTTCAGGTTGTGTCAGCGGTTCCACTACGGAGGAGAACTCTGATCAAGACAAATCAGACACATCTGGCCTTCTGGAAAGTTGTCTCCAATTATTTCCTTTTCATTTTTCTTCCCTTTTTATGGTGCAGGAAGTGGGTCTTCAAATGCGTTGCGCTACGGGCTTGGATGCCGCGTGATGGGCTTGATGTGTCTTGCATCGAGATCGGCTCCTTGTAGGCTGGTGATCTCATATGTTGCACTTCAATAATGCTAATAATATGTGACCCTTGTTATTCTAAGAGATATATTGCAATTTAAATTGTAATTTCCAGAATCCTGCATTCTAGAGAGGGAAATTAGAAGTAACCGCCCCTGACCAAAGTGACCCAGGCGTCGGGTATTGGTCTGTTTTTGGCTTTGGCAGAGCCCTAAGCACGATCAGATCCACCTGGCCACGTTGTGAATGGCTCTACTCCTTTTTCTTACGGGTCTTTGATTATTTCTTTTCTTATGTGGCTCCATCCATTTTAGGTCCACATTAGTTCAAGACGCCAAGTTCTAGATATTGGCGCCAAATCTTACACTTGGAACTGTTCTACCTGCAACCTGCCTATATTTTTGTACGGGGTACATTGAAAGCTGCAGGTGATATGATGATATGAAGACTGATCATATTTCTATACATCTTCAAACGTCATTGGCAACTCCGTTGAATCCGAACTGAGAAGTCAAGCTCAACCGTGGGTTCAACCGGTTGGGATAGCCGAGCTTCCCGCTCAGAGCCCAAATTTTTTTAAACTAGGCTTTCCTGCTTTCTAGATTGCGTACCATGTTGTATTCCCATTTTGGTGGCGTCTGCGATGGATTCCTGTGCCACGCTGCCGATGAAACAGAAACAGGCCCACAAACGTTGAATCGATACGCTACGTATTAGCTATATTTTAGTTGGCGCCCACCCCTCTTTTTCCTTCTCAGGTGATACTAGAGAATGACCCTCCAAATGTTGATCCTGCAAAAATGCAGGTAGCCTAAACCTCGCATGGTCCAAGTTTCCTTTCGACTCAGCCAAGCCGACCTACGTGGTTGTGAACCTGTGAAAGTCGAGTCGAGTAGTCTATTTCTGGGCTCGGAACATTTAAATGAAAGTCAAAAAAAAAGTCAGAGCTAAAAGAATACATCAACAAAGATCATGGTGGCAATGATGCATCTCCTGCATCATGTACTCCGTAATTCGGGTGGTAAAGAAGTCATGCAAAGAGAATAGCAACCTCACATCCGGGTATGCACGGTACAAAGGGAGAGACAGTTCTTTAATCCAGAAATCCAGACTTCGGGAAGGGCGATGACGATAATTATCTTTAACTCCACTTGCACCCCTGTCGAAATCCAAAATGGGGAGATGTGGTCGATCTCTCGCCCATCACATTGTAACCCTTGCGTAACGAGCTCGGTGACGCTATTATTGGGGGGAAAGGACAATGGAAAGACAAGTTGTCCTGTATATATATATATTAATTTCCACCATATCTGGATTCTTACATTGGATCAGAAGAAAGAGAGAAACAGACTCAGCCTTGGAAGTATTGACCGCAGATCGGACTGGATCGGTCAAATAGGTACAGAGCATTCCCAGCGGCTAAAGGGTCAATGGAATTTTGGATTTCTGTAATTTGCTTTTGCCCAAAAGGGGTATAGAAAAAAGAAAAAGAAAAAAGAAAAGAAAACGGGAGCCCCAGTCTAGGCTGTGTGAGACCATCCATTGGACGATTTGGACTTTTAGCATAAGATACGATAGACTATACCCACTATACATACTATACACCTATATTAGACATATGTATTATACCTATTTAATCTTTTAATCTATTCTATTCTTCCCCATGTTCGCCTCAAAAAGCATGTTCCATGTTCCCACAGGTCCGATCCCACCCCCACTCTGCTATTTGCTGCACTCCGGAGTATTCCCTACAACATATGGGCCCTGGTCGAAACGGTGGAACTGCCCTGATTTTCATGAATTCGGTTCCAGCTGGTTTTTATTTTAATTTTTTTTCTCGTTTCGTTAGTGTCAACGTCGTGTCATCTCATGTGTGGCATCGTAGATCCGGGCTCCCTGGATTCCCTTATAAACCTGCCTTGCCTAGTAACGGGATCTTCACTGGAATTAAAATACTCTCACCCGTTCCTGAACGGGAGCATCGGCTCTTTTTTATTATTATCGCATCCACTCTTTATTCAACTACCACTCCACTACGTAAGCTAATTTTTGCTGTCTACCATTGACTATATACTGACTTGATTCCCCTTTAGTCAACTTCCTCTCTTCATCTTCTTTCCAGTTTCTTATATGGCCAATTATTCTTGGCAACATCAGCCCCCTTCAACAGGCTCTCAATGGCTTCAAGACAATGATTCCTATAGCCAGCCTACCATGCAAGATCTAACTCATGCTTTCCCTCGACCGAGGCACACTCGCGTCATGAAGCCTCGTAGTGCAGGCAACAGTCCTTCGTCAGCAACCAGGAGACGCCCAACAGTGAATCAAAATGTGATGCATGGAATGCCCACTCAATATCAGTCATCACTGGAAGAAGTCCTTCTCGCCTCAGCCGCCCGGAACCCACGTCCGATGAGCTGGCATCCTTCATCCGCAAGAGCGCGGGGTCTTTCCAACCCTTACATCTCAGATTTCCCTTCGGATAGCTATGCCGGTCTGGGAGCCGTGCCTGATCAATACCTCACCTCAGCCGTCTACGGCGGTGAAGGCATCATGTCATATCCTGTGACCGCCGACCCTTCATTCTCCCCGACTACTTCCCTATCTACCCAACCATGCAGGAGGACTTGCCACTACCACAGCACACGCCGGGGTTCATGACTGGCTCACAGGTCGACCCCATGGGATGGGATGTCGCCACTATGTCCACCGATATGTCAACGATGTCGCACCCGGCCTCCGACAACTGGAGCCTGGACATGCTATCAATGGGCACCAACATCCCCCCACCAGAGACAACATGTCCAAGCTACGTCAGCGTCCCCTCCCCAGGTGAACTGAGTGGCCCATCAACACCGGACTTTCTCCCCATTCAACAATTCGAGAATCCCTTCCAGCCCAGCGCAGAGACCAAGAAAACCGGAAAGGGCGAAGAAGAACTAGTCGGCATGGGCCTCTACAGCCAGCCCAACGGAACACTGGCACGAGCCCCGCAGAGCAAATCAGGCGAGGGCCTGAAGCTCGAAGAGACATTCACCCCATCCGACGAAGACAAGGCAGCGAGGAGGACGCAGAGGTCGAGATCATTGGGCAGCAGGAATTGCCCCAGCAACCAAACACCTACCATGAATCCGCGCCTACCATTCGCCAGTCGAACTTCACTTCCAAGCAGCAGCCCAGACAAGCTCTGAATCTGCTCCAGCGGTCTTTCTTCTTCGACCATGATGATGCGGATCAGCAGCCCATGACTGCTGCACAGCCTTTTGCTAGTTTCAATCAGCCCTGCATGAACTATGGGTATGGGTGGATCTGAGAAGATTGCCCCGCGGAGGATTCATTTTTCTACTTGTTTTTCTTTCGCATTTCTTACGGTAACAGCGGCATAGCGTGGAGTTTGTCTTTCATCATCTTTTTCTTTTTTTCGGAGTCGGATACACAAGGATACCCTGGGACGAGCGGTTCGCGACTCGCATCTAGCTACATTTACTTTAGGTGTACTCGAGCACAATCAGATACACAAATCTATCACAATATTTGCTACCTTTCATTATTCTCATCTTCAGTTGAGCCTAAGTTCACGGTGTTAAATCATTGTCGCATTATGTCAAAGACTCGAAGTATACAAACTCGCCCTCTGATTGGCTGCGGATAAAATAAGCCTCGGTAAAACTTACTCAAAGGAACAACAATCCCCCGGAAATATTTCGCAGGCTATCAACGAAAAGTCAAGCAAGCAAAAGGTTACCCATCCAGCGTCGAATTTAATTTTCTATTTCTCATTTCAAACTCAGCGCCGAGAATGGCAAAGGTCATTTTCACGGCTTGGAAAACCAAGTCTCAGTTGCTGGAAGTGCGGAACGAGTTTTATCCTCCGCCTACGTACGCTGGACCGGATTTGCGTTCCCACGGCTGTGCAGTGGTATGTTACATGTGCATGAGGGACAGAATGAGTGTGGTGCCCAGCTGTGGATGTGGATTGCTAACGATGTCGGAAAGGTCGAAGCTTGGAAGCTACGCGGCAATGTACCGCACCATGTTGAAGCTACAGCCTTGTTGACAGATGCTATTCTCCACGATGATGCGCAGAGGAATTCCATTTTCTCAATTCGTGCTACATATTCTGCAGCTTTCTGTCGGTGAGTATTAAACCGTACCTGATCCTGTTTTTACATTTATGGGAGAGAAAAGCCCGTGGGGATGATGTCTCGAATTCATACACCCCCCTCATTCACATAACATATTCCGTCTTCAAAAACTAACGCCCAGCCTTAGCTTCGTAACCGGTCTTGTGGACACCAAGATCCACGGCGTTCGCCGAACAATGTTCCAGCGCGCCACAGACCTAGGCCTGCCAGCCTCTTTCGTGGAACTCCGTCACGAAGCAACCCACCGCGAGCCGCCGTCGCTCGTCGTACTGCGCAAAGCTGCGCAGCGCTCGCTCGAGTGGTTGTGGGACAATTACTGGGCCGGTGTTGGTGACGACTCCGGTGCGCCTGCATTGACCCATGACGACGGTGCATCTGTCAGGGCCGCCCTGTGCGACGCTCTGCAGCCTCTATCCGGCGCATCGGCGGATTCCGTGCCCAAGAAGCGGAAGCGGGATCAGGCTGTTTCGGTCGCTATGCGGCTTGTCTCGGTTTGTAATGTTTCGGGGACTGCGGCGAGGCTTTTGTCTTCTGTTTTGCTCGAGCGGGGGTTCTTGGTGCCTAGTGGGCGGGAGTGAGTTTGCTTCCCCTTTTTTACGTTTTGCTTTTGTCTCGGCTGTGTTTTCAGGGGTCCATTCTTTGTCGGGGAGTACATGCTGACCGTGACATTCTAGCCTTGGAGATTCGATGAATGATACATTCAAGGAATGGAACCCGGTTTTGCAAAGGGTTGCAGAGAGTCATCCTGCGTTCTTGAGGCATTTGACCGAGGATCTGGTGAATGATCTAGCCTTTAAGAACACAACCGATATATCGGCAGATGCGCCTTCCGAGGCACTGTATCTGTGGATCGCGCATATCTTGACATCTCCTGCCTGGGAGTTCCACAGGCAATCATGCCCGCAGAGCTATGTTCTCCGAGCTTGCGATGAAAGTCCACACCATTGGACAAAGTTATTGGGAGACCAGTTAAGGAAGCACGCCAGCAAGCCCAAACCAGTTCTTGGTGCTCGTCCCGCTGCCAAGAACCGAATCACGAAACCGAAACATGTTAGAAATGACTCGCAATACGCTCCATCACAGCTCTCGGAAAAGCTGCTGGAACATGGATGGGGGTTCCTGGAGAAATGGGACAGTCGACCTTTGGGCGTGGTATCAAGTAATTAGATGGGGATGTCTCCAACTCACAAAATACATACGCTGCTGGCAGCGATAGAGACCAAAGCAATCTCATATACCATATAGACCGCTACGTAGTTACGAGCAACCAATCAAAAGCGGTGGCATTACTAAAAGCTGTCGAGCTAAAGTGGAAAATAGTTATTCCGGATGACGTTGGTAATCCCGGCAGCTCCACCCGTTTGGCGTGTGTACATCTTTCGAGCTCCCCTCACTGTTTTCATTCATCGTTGGTGATGAACTTTCTAAGGACACAATTATTCGGAAATAGCTCACCTCTATTCAGGCCACAAATCAGAGCCATGCATATCCAATCAATTCCTATGTGTATGTTGATGCTCCAGTCCCGTCGTATATATTACCAATCAACAGTGGCAATCTTGGGATATTGCAGGAATATTTGCTTATTCTAGGTCAATTCTACAGGGACGGGGAAGGGAAACAACTATGCCTACCTTGTGACAGACGAGCCGACCAAGCAGTCCGTTATTATTGATCCGGCCAACCCTCCGGAGTGAGTTGCATCTTTAGATCATATCAAACTACTGCATGGACTGAACTGATTACGTGGAATTGCAGGGTTGCACCGGAGCTCAAGTCTCAGATTGCTTCTGGCAAGATTGACCTGACGGCCATTGTTAACACTCACCAGTATGTGGAACTTCCATGGGCCGGTACAAGAGAACAATAATCCAAGCTTGCTAACATTTGCTGAAGCCACTGGGATCATGCTGGTGGTAATGGTGACATTGTATGTATAGATTCTCGAGCTATTAGGTGCTAACTCGAGCTAACATTTGCTCCAGTTGAAACAATTCAAGGGCCTTCAAGTCATTGGTGGCAAGGACTGCGCGTCTGTCACTAAGACTCCCGCGCATGGTGAGGAATTCAAAATCGGAGACCGTATCTCAGTGAAGGCATTGCATACTCCCTGTCATACGCAAGACAGCATCTGCTACTATATGCAAGATGGAGACCAGCGTGTTGTTTTCACAGGCGATACTCTCTTCATTGGTGGTATGTGTATCATCTTTGGATCCTCACATCTGTCAAGGGAGTACCATAGACTAATTTTAAATCCAGGATGTGGCCGATTCTTTGAAGGAAATGCCAAGGAGATGCACAAGGCCTTGAACGAGACCCTCGCGGCTTTGCCAGATGACACCAAGGTTTATGTAGGGTTGTCTTTTCTTGTTGACACGAGCCTCATACTGACTCTTTTTAGCCTGGCCATGAGTATACCAAGGCCAACGTCAAGTTCTGCATTGCGGTCTCGCAAACAGAGCCTATTAAGAAGCTCCAGGCATTTGCGGACCAGAACAAGCAGACACAAGGGAAATTCACTATCGGCGACGAGAAGGTAAGAGCTGGACCCAAGTGACACATCTGACTGAGACTGACGAACCTTTAGCTCCACAATGTGTTCATGCGCGTCAATGTAAGTTCCTTATCCTTTGTGCTTGTATCTGCCGTTGCTCATTGAGAACACACAGGACCCCGAGATCCAAAAGGTAACCGGCAAGACCGACCCTGTGGATGTGATGGCGGCATTGAGAGAGATGAAGAATTCGATGTAAAGTATGTGAGTCAAGCGTGAAAATCTACGAGATTTCCTCATACATAGCTGTTTTCCAACGTGGACCGACGTCATAATGCCAAGCCCACCGCTCCCAGTGCTCCCCATAGGAATTAAGTATCTTTTGTATGGGCAAGCCATACAAAGAATACTTTAGCACAGTATAGATATAGCATAGATTATCTTGTCCTGCGGGATAGCTAAGGAAGATATAGGAAGATGCATATAGCGTACAAGGTGTCTGTTTCATACTCTTACTCTTTAGCTAGTTCAAGGGTGGAGAAAAATTGAGATTATGTACAAGTACCTTTTATATGGGAAATCCATACAAAAGATACCTCAATACCCTGATTTTTTGTTTGCGGTGCAGGAAGCGCCGGTGGGCAGAGATAGCTCCCCACTTGCTTTGGTGCCGCCAACATCTCGGGCCCGGACAACCTCAACCATGACAAAGTGACCAAAAGGGAAATCCCAGTACTTTTGCGTGATGGATAAGGCAGCTACGGATGGAGTAAGTGTTAATAGATGCCAGGACTGGGGTATTGCAGTGACTGACCAATACCATCATAGAAAAATGGAGGGGCAAGCGACACAGAGGCTCAGCATCATCTAGAGGTAAAGCAGTTTGACTGACTCCCTTGATAGTCTTATACTAAGTATATGTCCTTACCCAGGTCGTACTTCTACCCGATTCCAACCACCGACGCAAATCCTCCCTTGTCACGATGGACAAGCCGAGGGTCCAACCTCACCTAACTCAGGATGATACGACGACTGCCTGCTACGTCCACAACCTTATTGCGAGCGAGTGGACCGCACCCCCACAACACCTGAAAGACACAGAAGACACAGAAGATGAGATACAGACATCGAACGAGGACGAGGCTCAACCCGTGACAAATACGGAAGGTCTCGAGCCAGAGCAACTGGTGGTCGACCGCGAGAACAAACCGATACCCACAATCATCGAATCCCGCCATCTTACGAAGAGACAGCTATCAGATATGGCCTGGAATGTGCGCAAACTATCCAAGAAGCTGGGCAGCATCAAGCTCAAGCTCACCGTGAAGACTGTCTTTGTGGTCAGCAAGGCGCAGGACGAGTCACTGGTAAGCCTGACTCGAAAGGTGACGAGGTGGCTACTCTCCAAAGACAGAGACTCACTGTACGTGGTTTATGTCGAGCGCCGACTCGAGACGCACCCGGACTTCGGTGCGTTGCAGCTGGTACAAGACGAGCCCTCCGCCGAGGGCCGACTCAAGTACTGGGATCCCAAGCTTGCGCAAGAACAACCGCATTTGTTTGATTTTGTGGTTACGCTCGGCGGAGACGGAACCGTTCTATACACGAGCTGGCTGTTCCAGCGCATCGTGCCGCCCGTACTTTCCTTTTCGCTGGGCTCATTGGGCTTCTTGACGAATTTCGACTTTGCGGATTACCAGAAGAGCCTCGATAGTGCTTTCCGGGATGGCGTTTTCGTCAGCCTACGGCTACGGTTCGAATGCACCATCATGCGCAGCAAAGCGAGAATAAGAGACCCGCACGCGCGCTCTCTATCAGGTCGCGACTTGGTTGAGGAATTGATCGGGGAGGAAGGGGAGGACACATTGACACACGCGCCGGACCGAGTATATGAGATTCTCAACGACGTAGTTCTCGACCGGGGGCCAAACCCAAGTATGTCTTCCAATTTCTGATTTCCGATTGCGAATTCTCCACTCGGTGTTACATGTTAGGTATCACGACAGAAACAGGCACCCAGCTAACCAATCTTCGCTAGCCATGTCTCAAATCGAACTCTTCGGGGACGACGAGCATTTCACCACCCTGCTCGCTGACGGAATCTGCATTGCTACCCCAACCGGATCGACTGCTTACAACCTCGCCGCTGGCGGCTCTCTTTCACATCCAGAAAACCCCGTCATCCTTGTTACAGCCATCTGCGCCCACACGCTGTCCTTCCGACCGATTATTCTGCCAGACACCATTGTCTTGCGCATGGGTGTGCCGTACGATGCGCGCACGAGCTCATGGGCTAGCTTTGATGGTCGAGAGAGGTGAGTTTGTCACATTTGTTATATAAAGCCATTGTTACCCCCTCGGCATTGGCTTGACGCTTGGGTCTGTTATCTGACTGAGAAACTTTAGGGTTGAGTTACATCCCGGTGACTATGTTACCGTGTCGGCATCAAGATATCCCTTTGCCAATGTCTTGCCTCCCGGTGGGCAGGGTGAGGGCTGGGTGCACAGCATTTCCAAAACTTTGAATTGGAATTCGCGACAAAAGCAGAAGAGCTTCAAGTAGCTGGAGGGAATCCTTCGGTATGACCTTTGACTCTTTCTTCCTCTTCCCTTTCCTCTTTCATGAGCATATTTGGTGTCTATTTGGTTTGCTTTGGTTTACAGCCACTGGGTGGTTCATTCATTTATGGGCGTATATGGTTTTATCAGAATCTAGGAAGACGATATGACCTGGGATGAGCTCTTAAGAAAATAAGAAGATGATCTTTTTTACTCCGTATTCTTTTAGCTAATAATTATCTCCAATTCCCATTTGTTCTTTTCTTATGTTTTCTTTTGCTTTCTCTTTTTTTCCAAGTGGACACTCTTTTTTTTTTCCCGCTAGGAGCTGCAGCTCCACTTGGCCCTATAAAAGCCCATCGCCCGGCCCGAAAATTCTTCTTCCTTTCCTCAACCAACTTGGGTTCAAAGTCTTAATGTTGCCTTTGAAATCCAATAGCCCGACAATCTCAGGAGTGTATGTGAACAGATTCACATACTCTCTTCTTCACTGACCTGGTAAGTCCACGACTATTTTTTCGGATTGCATTCCCTCCAGCCAACGGCCTTGCGCCGTTCGATGATGAAACTCTTCCTACATTCGCAGTTTCCACGCTAGCCGTCGCTTGAACCCAATCAAGGCGGCATTGAGCGGAATATCTTCCTTGGATGTCTGAGAAATATTTGGCTGTTCTATGAATTCTTTGCATTTCAACTTTTTGCAGTCGAGACGGTTGCTAATTGTCTCTCAGTAACAGGATTTGCTCGAAAACGCTCGATCGTCGATATCATACATATTATTATCGCTTCGCAGTTTCCAGTGCCTGGCTCTATAGCTAGTTGCACTGGCTGCAAGTGCTCGTTGCTGCTTAGCACTACTCGGCTTACAGGATATTCCAAGTGATGTACTGTGTCGGGAGTGTGAAGGTCCCCACAGTTAGAACATATAGTATATTCGTATCAAATGAATGACAGTTTTATCTGCAAATCTCTTTTAAATCAGGTCTTTTCATAGTATTTCAGAGCCCAGATCGTAGTTCTCTCATCATAAAAGAATAAAATCTCGCAGGATTGCACCCTAGGGAGTTGTGCTCCGCCGTACCGCATCCACTTGTTGACCCCAAACCTCCAAACCTCCCATAGATAACTTGACCAGATCCGCAAGCTCTCAAATTAATATTCGTCGACTCGGATCCAAATTGTAACGCCATTCCCATGGCGGCACCACCTCGACATGCCACGATGCAGTCCATCAGCAATGGCGGCATAGCCCCAGGGACCGACAGACCACAGACACAGCAAACACAAGCCCAGCTATCACAACAGTCCCCTGGGCTACGTGTACCTTCCAATCGCAAGACCATCTACGACCGCCACCTGAACCGGAGTCGTAATGCAGAACTTAGCCGGGCGAGCTTCGCCTTTCTATTTGGGGAGATGGTCACATATGCTCAACGAAGAGTAACAGGTATCCAAGATCTCGAGAAACGGTAAGACACAATCCCCCGATTCAGACCTGGAATGTTCTCCCAGCCCTCCCAAGCCAATTACCACCATATACCTGCCCGGCAGCATAACTAACGACCCCTCCATCTAGGTTAAACGAACAAGGCTACCCCCTCGGCCTCCGCCTCCTCGACCTCCTCTTCTACCGCTCAACCTCAACCTCTTCCTCCGCCCTCTCAAGCTCCTCCACCTCCTCTTCACCCCCAAACCGACCCCTCCGCATCATAACCCTGCTGCACCTCATCCACGGACCCCTCTGGCGCCTCCTCTTCGGCCGCGCCGCAGATGCTCTCGAGCACTCCGTGTCCCCGGACACTCCGAACGAATACATGATCACCGATAACGACCCGATGGTCAACACATATATCAGCGCGCCCCGTGATATGAGCATGCTCAACTGCGCTGCTTATGTTGCCGGTATTATCGAGGGTGTCTGTGATGGCTGTGGCTTTGAGACGAAGGTCTCGGCACATAACCAGCCCACGGAACTCTGGCCTGAGTCGGACGGTGTTCTTGGTTCGTTTTGGGGATCCGGTTATGGAGAGGGAGAAGGTGCTTGAGAGGGCGGGTGTTAAATAATTCATGAATTTGCATTTCGGGTTGCCGGGTGGCTGGCAGGTTGCAGGCTGATTGATGTGTGCTTGTTAGCGTGGTAGATATATGGCGTTTGGAATGCTATGGGGTGGTTATGCAGCCCTTAGTCTGCGGCTCTTTGGTGGCACCGGCATTCCCTTCACGAGTCATGCAAGTACAAGTCTGGACGGTGGATTTCTTAACTGTTCTTGCAATCTGCTGTGGATCATGTGCAGAAGTCTTTGATTGTCGGCCAGCAGATATCATACAATACAATTCCTCCAGGAGAGGATATGTTATATTACGTATATGTACATACACAGAAGAGTACTGGCACATTGGTTGCTCGAGATTCAGCTACCAGAAGTAGATCCCACCATGCACCTCGTGATAGACTGGCGCCGTAACTCCAACATCCAAGCAGGATATCAACACTGTCACCTTCACCACTGGATGATCACGAACTCTCCACACGCCGACGTTTCTCCCGATCATCATAGGGCGACGGACTCCGCTTCCGCCTCTCCCTGAGACCGACTGCGCTCGAACCGACCCGAGTCTCTATCGTCACGCCGGTCTCGCCGAGGCGACCTCGACCTCGACCTCGACCTATGCCGTGGTCTAACAACACTAGCATTGGCACCCGTCGGTCCGCGATCCCCATCATCACCACCACCACGACGATCAGGCATAAACCTCTCATCCGTAACACCTACAGGAGGCCCATCCCTCCTCCTCCTATTCTCCAACCCATCCCCAAACCGCCCCGTATCCTCGGACTTAAGATCCCTATAGCGCGTGCGACCCTTCTTCCCAAGCTTCGTCATATCACGCACCTGCATGTACTGCGGCAACGTATCACGATTGACATCATCCTCAAAGCGAGCCCCCATAAGCTCCCGACGATCCAACCCCTCCGCCTCAAGATCCCCACGGAAGAAAGCCCCCTTATGGAAATACCGCTGCATAAAGCCCGTCTGGCCGCGCGTAGCCTCACGCTCCTCCTTCTGCTTCGCGATGAACTCGCTATCTTCACGCTCGCGCTCCTCAGCCGTAAGGTTCCGCCGACGCTCGACCTCTTCGCGCTCTTTCTCGCTCGCTTCGATCGCTTCGCGCGCGCGCTGCACGCGCTTCAGCTCCCGCAGTGTCCAGGCCGCTTTCTCGGCTTCCGGGTCTAGCCCGTCTGTGTCATCGATGGCTTCTTCGTCTTCGGCTTCGACGAGCTCGTCGTCATCCCAGGCGCGGTTGGCGTTCGAGCGTGCTATCGCTTCTTTCTCCAGTTGGTCGCGGATTAGTTGGTCGGCTTTTTCTTGGCGCTGGGCGGCGCGCTGTGCTTCGGCTTCCGCTGCGCGTTCGGCGTCCGCTTGGGCTTTTGTCTGTCCGGCTGGTGTGGCTGTGTTGCGCTTGTCTTTTTTGATGAAGGTTGGTCGGATGAGCATGCGTCGCGGTGCTTCGTCTTCCGAACTACTCTCCTCTTCAGAGCTTTCTTCCTCTTCCTCCTCTTCTTCGTCTTCTTCTTCGTCCTTCTCCGGGGCGGATGTAGCCGCAGTAGGTTTTAAATCGTCGGTCGTAGGGTGCGGTACTGCTTTCGGTGCGGGTGCGGGTGTAGGCTTGTCATCTTCTTCTTCGGTGACGAACCCTTCCTCGTCATCGTCCTCCTCGGCTTTTTGGGCTGCTACTGCAGAGGCTGGGAATGAGCTCGCTTTGGGCGCTTTTGCTCGGCGCAGTGCCTCGGCTCGTCTGCGCCGCTCTTGTTCTCGTCGCGCCTCGCGTTCAGCTTCGTCATCCTCCTCTTCTTCCTCCTCTTCCTCGGATGAGGGCTCCTCTGCGACAGCTTTTCCAGGACGGTAGCGGGCAGGCCTAACGGGGTTCTTGGTCATTCCCCGGTGTGAGGAGGGGAGCGGAGGAGGCATTGTGGTCGGATGTGATGAGTGTGGAAGGAGGGTGTATGTCGGTTATGTAGAGATATGTAGAGCTCCGTTACCTGGTTTGCAGTTCAACGCCAGGAAATTGTGCCAGGGCTGCTCCGTAGTACGGTGTGGTGTGGACTCGTTGAATTGACGTATCCGGCTGAAGCTTTTACTGGAGATTGATATGCGATCACGTGATGATATCAAGAAGCTACAGAAAGGCAGAAGGGGAATTGACTGCGTCAGCTCAGAGACGGATTTATTATACCTGGGTAACTTTTCCTCTCTCGGAGTAACCCAGAGCCAAATTCCAAATTAAAGTCACGTCCACATAGTGTTGCCAGATATCCAGCTCAAAAACTGCACCTAGCCATTCCATACTATTTAATCACCACGTGACCACGCGTTTCCGCGCCTCGCGTCGATCAACCTGACTTATCCCCGCCGATTCGATTCTCCAGCATCAATCACAGACGAACACCACCCTAAACACATTCAAATCCCGAATTCCCAGCCCGAGTCAGGAAACTCCCAATACCCAAAAATGTCCCTCCAAACTCCCCGCATCCTCCCCTCCCACCTCCACGCCTTCCACCCCTCCAGCGCTAGCTCGAACACCGTTCGTATACTCGGTACCGTCACCGCGCTCCACGGGAGCACCGGCACACTCACCTGCGGCAACAATGGCGATGTTACGCTGATTCTGAAGTCCGATGCGCGCTTGCAAGTCGGGAAGCTGGTTGAGGTTGTGGGGAAGGTGGCTGATCTAGAGGGTGGACAGGTATGTTCAACACCAGTCCCGGAGAGATTCAGCCTTAATATGGGAATTCCGGCCTTCATAGCTATGTGGAGTGGAGGCTAATGCTTACGTCTAGGGATACGGACTCCGTGTACTTGGCTCAACGGAGTGGGGTGACCCAGCTGATTGCGGTATGTTGAATGCCTTTCCTCTGCGAGGTTAATTGACCTTGAGACTGACTTGTGTGTATGGCTATTATAGATTATAAGATCTATGAGAATGTCGTCAATGCTACGCATAAATTCAAGTCTATCTTCTACGAGTAATGGGTCGTGAGTTGCGGGATTTGAATATATGGTCGTTTTACTGAGGGGTTTGTCTTGAGTCTGGTATGAGTCTGGAATATACAGGCTCAAGAATGGTTGGACTCTGTCCGAGTCTCGGACGCTGAAATGCAAGACCATGAGGACAGCCTTGTCTAGTCGTTGTGACATTATCAGTACCCTCCCTTAGAGACTATGGAGCGGGTATCTGTTCAACCGGGCCTGGGAAGTCGATGCTGTTACTGTGATTCCCCGGCTTTTGCGTTTTACCTAGGTACATATGAGGTTATGATCTAAGCTTCTCCCAATTCAAGATTTTACATTGAGCTAAACTCAAGTACGTGGGTGGTGGGAATGTATTTGACTATCTAAGTGACTACTTCTCCGATGAAAGAGGATGTGATGAAACACCCCCATGTATTAGCCAGAATGTGTTTATAATGGGTTTTTTTTTTATTTGGTTTAGTATTTCGTACTATCATAAAAGCTACATAGGAAGGATATTTATCATATTATCCCTGCTAACTAGTATCACCGCTTCCGTTTCAGGGGAATACACCCACCAAAAGGCACAGCGAATGAAGTATCAGAGTCCTTTCAAGGATACTCCAGGTCATCAGTTTGAACAAATAAGGAAAGGCCATAAATCTCAAGGTCGAAGTCAGGATCCGTTACCTGTATGCAACGAGATCAACCCACAAACCGAACGCCGTCGCTAAAGAACAGCAAAAATAAAATAAAAAAAATCAAAGAAGCAAGCATGTTTGAGTTGACATGTAGTAAAGCTCCCGGTCTTAGACAAGGGAGGTGGCCTATTGGCCTTCGGGCTGGCTCTTGGATACATCGGTGGTGAGAGCATCCGAACTGAAGAAGCCGGAGTCGGGAATGACAACATCGTTGAAATTGAAAGGGAGAAGGTCGGGGTTGAAGCTGTCTTTCTCATTGGGGTTGTCCGAGAAGAGAGCGTTGAGCAACTCGTTGGCAGGAGTTTCGCAGGATCCAGCAGGGGAGACGTAGTCCGTTGGAAGCCACTCCGCCCAGTTGTCACCGGCGAATTTGTCGTTCTCCATGTCGAAGAAAGCATCAGTCTTGTCGGCGTCATCAAAGATATCGAGCATCATGCCATCAAGAGACTGGAAGGTTTCCGGAAGACTGTTGTTGGCAGGCTGTGGTGCCAAAGACTGTTGTTTAGCCGGGGACTTCTGTTGCCGCGATGATGACTGAGGACTTCCGTGGATTGATTGGATACGCTGCAGGCGCTCTGCGGAGAGTCGAGCTGGAGACATAACCGAGCCTAGGTCCTTGCGTTTGTTGAGGCTTGGAGAGTTCGCAGGGAAAGACAAACGCTTGTCAATCGCGTTGATCCGCGGGTTTCGTCGAGGGGGTAGGGCTTGCTGAATCAAATCCAATGGAAGGACTTTCGAACAGATCATCGAGGTCATCACCCGGGGTGGGTGCAAGGTTCTCCTTCAGCTGACCCGGCTTGTCATCCTTCGTGGAGGCAATGCGAGGGCTGCGGCGTGGAGAGCAGCTGTTCACCATAGAAGAATCAAGCTCCTTCAGAGGCCCATCATTCTGGGAATTTTGGAAAAGTGACCTTCTCAAAGGCTTGGGGGTGTGACTGTTGCCATCTGTCATCGGAGCAGAGCGGGATTTTGCACGGCTCGTGGGGCTAGACTTAGTGGCGCGTGCGATAACCTCCCTGGCGTCCTCCTTGGACCAACGGCGTCCTGGGGTATCGAACGTCCCTTCCGACTCGGCACTGGTGCCTCGAGGAGACTCGTTAGGCGAATAATCCGGTTCGCCATCATCGTCGTCATCCATTTGGGGAGTCTCCCCGTCAGGATGAACAGAAGACGCCTCAGTGGGTGCTGGAGAGGAAGCCGAAGGTTTCTTCGGTGCGGCCTTACTGCGAGTTCTGGCAGCAGGACAGGACTTGGTCTGGCCCTCCCCGCGGTTCCTCGAAGGACGTTTTTTGTTGTTCTTTTTGGCCGGCTTTGGGGCTCCTGGCTTGGTCCATTTGTCTTCCGGGCGCATTTGTTTGAATTTGTGGAGCCACAAACCACAAGGATTGCAGAAGGTCATCTGATCCCAATCATTATCGTCCTGCTCAAGAGCCTTTTTGTAGATCTTGAAACATTGCACTTCACCCTTGGCGTTTCGGTCCACCGCCTCCCAATAGAGCATGGGGGGAAGACTTCATCATATCTTCTGCAAGGCTCTCGCCGCCCTTGACCGTTTTGACCCAGGCTCTCCGCCAGCTGGCGGTTTCGATGGAGCCACAATTCTCGCAATACGGCGGGATTAAGCCGTTGAGAATAGCATTATCCAGACGTGCCTTGATGTTTTTGGGAACTGGCTTGGCTCCCTGCTTCGGCATTGACTTTGGCTTCGACGGTTGCTTTGACTGCTTAGTACTGGAAGTAGCTGTCTCACACGGCATGAAAGTAACATCCAAAGGCCCAGCAGAGCGAGGAGGAATAATGGGGTCGCTGGCAGGGATTGCGCGAAACAGTTGGGGAACTTCATTGTGGAAGATCTGTGGCGCCGGGGCGAGCGGTTTGGGTGCCAATCTTTGCGCGCCAGAGCTCGAAGAAGGTCTTGATGCGGTAGCTGTGGCGGGACGGGATGCGGGACGGGATTGCGCGGGGCGAGAAGGGGCAGCACGAGATATCGGTTGCGGCGCTTGCTTTGCAATTTGCTCCGTTGGATTATCATCGACGGGAAGAGGATCATTGTTGGTTCCCTGGGCAGCACTAACCATGCTCACTGGAGAGCTTGCCTGCACGGTAGCTCGAACAGAGCACTTGTCCCGGGTTATCCCACGAGACACTTCCATTCTGGGGTCATCTAGGGGAATAACGGTTTCATCGTCCATGATTTCATCCGGTCCTGCACTCATGAAGCCGGAGTCATTGTCCAGAGACATCGTAGGCAAGACAGGGCTTGACCTATTGGGCAACCGGCTATCGAAAACTGGAGGTGATGATGGCATGTTGAAGGATGGCTCAAAGAGACCCTGGTAGCGACTATCCTCAGGAGAGGGACCGCCAGCGTCTGTGGTAGGGATATCATCGCTCATACAGTACGGAGAAGTGTACTCAGCAGGACACGAGGCAATGCTCATGCTGGACGACTCCCGCAACAAACTGCCCGTGGGTCGGCTTCGACGGGGGAAATCAGATGGTCGAGATATGGGGGTGGGTGGACGGACGGGCTCTTCGTGGGAATGCTCGGCCGTGAGAGCAGGGTTCACCGGGGTTGGGCGGTGGATTCGTACAGAGGCCGCCGTGCTGGCTGCAACCCGAAGCGAACTCGGTTGTCTTTCGATGTTCATGCCTGACTTCCCGGGCCAGTTTGCTTGATACACCTTGGCCCTCTTCCTGGCTGGGGCCTCCGTTGATTCTTCATCACCACTTCCGTATCCTGACTGCATAGACCCTCTTCGAATGTTGCTTTGTGAGACGTGTGAAAGCTGAGTCTGGTTGTCGCAGTCCCGCATAGAGGCGCTTGAGGACGGGCGAATCATATCGCTATGGGGGATACTCTGCTTGGGGTAAGACTGATGGTGAGCTGGCGTTCGACATCCACCAGGTGTTGACACTCGACTGCCGGCGTATGAGTGTGAAGGCGATACCGAACGGACCGATCCATTGTGGTGGAATGTAGCGAACTCTCGTGGCGTGGAGCCTTCGCTCAAGAGCTGGTGGAATCTCTCAATCCCAGATTGATGTATCGGAGATCCGACGTTGTCGTTATGGCTTTGGCTTCTTGAGGATTCCAGGAGGGTGGGGTTTTGACGAACAAAACTTGCCCATGATTGTGTGTCAAAGTCGCCTGAATTGCCATTAGCCAACTCCCGATGCTTCTGCATCCTGGCAAAGTACTCACTCTGAGTGACGGTTGGGACAGGCACCAGCCGAAGTTTGACCTCCAACGTCTCTTGAGCACCTTTGGAGAAGAGACCACTGAGAGGGCTCTTGCAAACTCGACCAGTAATCATGGTCTTCGACTGTTGGTTGGGTGTCTCGGTTGTCGATGAGAAGGTGGCCAGCACCGCAGAAAGCATGCCTTGGCCGACAAGAGGGGTCTCGAATTCGGAATAGTCGTAGGCATAGACGGTATAATCCTTTCCTAATTGACCGACAAGCTCCGGGCTGAACAAGGAAATGCGTAAGTATGCTATTATGGCCATCCGGGGATAAGGAAGTCAAACCTAGCAGAGACAATTGCCTGGATGCATGTTTTCAACTCGATTACTCCAACCGGTGTGTTCTCGTCCAGAAAGGCTGTTTGGATGTCAAGCACGTGTGGCCACCGAGCCAGGCAATTGGTCTTATTTTCGTTGTCGAATGTGTAAAGGACTTTCACTGCAGGATAACCATGATTAGTTGCTACTCAACTGCCCTCATTAGAACAGTAGTGGGAAACATACGCCTCATAGGGCGGACATCGATACCGTCCTGAGATTCCATCTCATCAGACTTTGTTTGCCCACCATGCAAGATGGTGGATCAAATTCTGGGGTTGAAATTAAGGATAGAAGGCCAAGAATCCTTCAGTATGATCGAAGGTATGAGAAACGAGGTTCGAGAATGTTGACAGGTAGAAAGAGGGGGAGAGAGAGAGGATTAAAGACAGCCCTTTCACTCGAGATCGGGAATGAACCAGGAGGTATTAGCGAGCCAGCCGATCAGCAGTGCATATCTGGGATCTCGTCGACCGGGAGAATAGACGGGTTATGCAGGAGGAGGTAGTGGAGGGGTCTTTTTTTCTGCAGGGCTGGAATGTTAGCTATTGATTTGCATGTCCTAGAGGGAAAGCGTAGGCACCAGAAAAGGAAAAGCCAATTCTTACCAATTAAACAGGAATCACCAGCAATAGTCTCTCCACTAGCTCTGCGCGAGCAGACAAAAGTGGAAGAGAGAAAAGTGAGGAAGGGATGAAGTTAAGAAGCCTTGCATGCGCGGGTCAAAGCTATCTCGAAAGATCTCCAAACAAGCGTGACGCGACGTGACTGCAGCCAATCGCGACCTCGGGAAATGGCTGGGAATTGGTGCCTGATTTCTAATAAGTGCCTGAATCGTAAGGTGTTAATTTTTTTTTTCCTCAGGTGTTCGAGAGAATTTTGCACGTGACTTGAGCTCTCCGCCAACTTCAACTGTCAGCTGCATCGACGGCATCTCTTGACCTCAACGACCTTTTTATGCCCACCATGTCAGCCGTTCCCGAACCCCAGATTCAGTATGTTACTCTATCAATGACTCATAGCTCTGTCTATGACCAATCGGCTAACAAGCCAAACAGAGACCTTCTCAACAAGCCGAAGAGCGAGCTCACGTACGTCCACCCGTTACATTGAATTTGCCCCCCTTCCCATGCGCTCTTTCTCATTCTGAGTAATCCGTGGTCCCTTGACCTCGGAGTTTCTGCCTGATTCTCGGGCTTGCGGGGTTTGCCTACGACGCCCGCATCTCGGAAACTTTGCGACCGACATCTTCACATTCTTACGCAAGCTGCGCAAAGTACATACATCAGAAAAAAAAACTAATCTTGCATCTTGCATTTAACAGAGAATATGAGGTCGCTCTCGTCGAGGAGCACGAGCTCACCGCTGGTCCCCTGTCTCTCCTGCAGACCGCCACCCGCACTCACACCCAGGTCCTGATTTCCTGCCGAAACAACCGCAAGTTGTTGGCCCGTGTCAAGGCTTTTGACCGACACTGCAACATGGTTCTTGAGAATGTCAAGGAGATGTGGACCGAGAAGCCGAAGGGTGCCAAGGGCAAGGGTGTGAACAAGGACCGTTTCATCAGCAAGATGTACGTACACCACACCGTGAACGGATCTCTGTCACTCTGTTCTATCATTGAAGCAGCCTAACCTTATTGCCTCGTCTCTAGGTTCCTTCGCGGCGACTCTGTCATCCTCATCCTGCTCAGCTGAGCGACTCATCACATTTTCCTCTCGCACACTTCGATCCCCACGTTGACATGATCTTGATATCTTCGATCTGCGGGGTGGTCGATATCCTGCTATTTGCACAGCATCTCAGACCCGTGAACAATTTCCATGGGCGAGTCATCATGTAATCGATCTCGATACCCTTTTTTTCTTTTCCCCCTCACATCCCGCTTTTCCTCCCTTGCTTCTGGTCCCCGCCAGAACACAATTGACCGATGCTACCACTGTCTTGATTGGTATGGTTCCTTATCCCAAGGTAACCGGTGCATGCACGAGATTATTCTGAATTGATCTTGTCTTGTTTTTGATCTTCGGGGATATGGACTAAAAAAAACCTGTTGGCGTTCAGTTCTTTGCGCGGGCTGCTAGACCCGCTGTCTTTTTTGTAGAGGGAATCCTCGGGCGGCGTCAACCTGGAGCAGAGCTGGTTAGGAATGAATGTTATAGAAAGATTTCATCAAACCTCGGTAGATCGTAAGCTAGTAGGCTACCTAGGTACCTTCATAGATCTTGCCCATATTTCCCTCCGTTCTCTTCATCGTGAAATGTCTCACTCCTGCATGTTAGGGCTCATCTAACCCCAGCCCCAGAGGTAAATATTATAGCTTATTCTTCGCCACCTACTGAGCACTGAAAACAGCCAATGTATCAACCGAATAATAATATCATTATCATAAATGACCATATCAAGCTATATCAAGACACAACCATGAACAAGAAAAAAAGAAACAGGGTGGCCAGGCATGTCGCTATGAATACAAAAACCACACATCCATCACACCCAATCATCCCACGCCTAAAGACTCTCCGCAAGGCCGGTCAAAAACTCCGACAACCCAAAGGCCCCAGATCAGGAATCTTCCCAATCCACTCCCCCTCCCCACCAACATAAACGCTCCTCCCAAGACTCGCCTTCATAGCCTTCGTAGACTCGGTCCCCTGCTGCGCCGCCGCAGCAGCAACCCTAACATCCCCCGTCTCAAGCAACGAATCCACAAACGGCGCAAGCGCATCAATAAGCGTCCGATCACCGGGCTTGGCAGGCGTGTATTTCCCCAAAGCCGCGAAAGAAGACTTCAACGCCTTCGCCCACATCTCTGCCGTGATGGGCGTTGGCGAGGATGTGTCCTGTGCTTGTAAGCCGTGTGCGAGTGCGTTGAGGAAAATTGCGTAGATCGCGCCCGATGTCCCGTCCATGACGTTCTCGACGACGGTTACGATTTGTGCTACCGTGCCGACGATGTCGCTTGTTAGGGGTGGGTTTGCGTTGAGGAGGTTTTGGATGGCTTCGGCGCCGCGCTTTAGGCCGATGCCGCAGTCGCCGTCGCCGACGATTGTGTCGTAGCGGGTTACTTCGGGTTCGGCGTTGATTACGCGCTGAAGGCCGGCGCCCAGGACTTTCTTGAGGATGGTTGGGTCGACTGTTGTTGGTTAGTTTTGGATATTGGAGAAGATGGAGGGGGGTTGATGTGATGGGAAAAGAAACTTACGCTGTAGGTTGCTGTGGATGTCTTCAGCTAGATTGGAGTTCTTCAGCTCAACCGGGTCCGCGTTCAGGTTCTTTTCCCAGGTAGAGGTATTGATGGGCGCAGACCAGCCGACCGCCTCAGCCGGTGCATCGAGCAGCTCAAGCATAGTGGTTTTCACGCCGAGGCCCGGGTCAACCAGCTTCATCAGCGAGATACTGAATCCGAGGCCGTTCAGACTAGTCAGGAAAGTGCCCTGGATCACGCGGACCATGTTAACCTGGTAATCGCGCTTGAGCTGGCGATAGACTTCGTCCGTGATACCGGCCAACTCGAGCGGGCTGACACCGCCAAGATTGTTGATTAGCAGCACGAACTCGTCTTCCGGCTTGCGGGTCACGTAGCAGCGGTCTGGGTCGTTGTGGTCGAGTAGCTGGAGCAACATGCCCTGGACCAATTCGACGAGGTCGAATTTCACGCGGTGTGAGCCCGGCTCGTTGTGGATTCCCATGCCGACTTCGACCTCGCCGTGCGGGATCGTGTCTTCGGGAACACCGCGACCTGGCACGTGGACGTGTTCCAGCGATGATCCTAGTGAGACTAGGTTTGCGTTGGCTAGCTGGGCTAGAGCGTAGACGTCTTCCAGGGAACCGCTGCGGAAGATGTTAGTATTTATTTGACGGTAAAAGAAGTATAGCACGTAAAAACATGCGATCGTATCGAACTCACCCAGCCTCAGCCAAAGCACCAACCATCTTCAGAATCAATACACCACCGCCAATACCGCGACGACCGACCTTCCCACCCTTCGAACGACCGACACCGACATCATCATTGATAGCGAAGAATTCCGTCTTGATACCAGCAACACGGGATTTCTCCGTCGCCATACCGAAGTTCAGCACATCGCCGGTATAGTTCATGGGAAGGATCAGCACGCCGTTATCGGTGGGGACACGATCGATCACCGCTCTGCGGATCTGCTCGGCAGATGGCGAGGCAAAGATCGTACCAGCGACCGAGGCATCGCAGAGCCCTTGGCCGACAAAGCCGGCGAATGCGGGTTCATGGCCGGAACCGCCGCCGGTTACGATGGAGACTTTGTTTGCTCTGCGGGGCGCATCTGGACGGCGGAAGATGATCTTGTTCTGTCGGTCCAGGGCCAGAGATGGGTTTGTGAGGGTAAGCGAGTTAAGCGCAGTGAGAACCAAGTGGTTCGGGTCAGAGAAGAAATGTTTGGCTGGGAAACGGTCAGATTTGTGGGGAAGATCTGGAGAGGGTGGAGCGTACTCTGCATTGTTGATCAAAAAGTGGACAGTTTCGACTTTAGTGGATTATGTTGTATATGGGATTTTGGACTTTGGAATCCAGAAAAAAAAAGGAAGAGAAGATCACAGATTTTTGATCTGGGGATTTGGGGAGGGTATAAATGTTTCTCCAAATCCAAGTATCCAAGTACTTCCAAGTAATTCCAAGTAGAGGGGAACTCGCCAATGGGGAATATCGAGGCTCCCGAGATTCCAAGACTCTTAACCTAGTCGACGCCAGTGAGAAGCTCTCGGATTGGATTTGAGGGTCTTTGAGCGCGGGGAAAAAGTGGGTTAGTCTCTTGGGACAGGTTTTGTGTATATATAGCCTGTTATAGCCTGTTGTTGGGGACTCACGGGTACGGATATAGAAGTGTGGGAGTACAGAGTACGTGTTCATCGAGGATACTCTCTCCTTTAAGGAAGTACATCGTGTACATACAATGGAGTACGTATTCCTTTTCTTTTCCTTTCTTTTTTTACCCTTTTTTTTCAAGCTCACATGAACAATTCCAACTGGATCTGCGCTTCGGCTTACCCTCTAGGGATATCCCGCCAGGCACCACATACCAGAATGGCGCTTTCTATCGCCCGAATGGGCATTTTCACCGCCAAAAGAACATTCTTGGAATGCATTCGATGCATCCAGAGCCGGATAATGTACTCTGGTCCACTCTCGTCCGAGTGGACTTTTGTTGAAACCTCAACTTGGTAGGTATGCCGGCATTCCTGGTGCACCTACCACCTCTTACTTGTTAAGCTTGTATGAGTTGTAGACCTACCTAGGTATTCCGGGAGCTATTACAGTTTATAGGAGTTGGTCTCGGCTTTACAGAGATGTCCTTCATAATACCCAATACATATATACAATATAGCATCTCAATGCCACTGTCAATGTCAATTGTCACTCGGACGAATACTGGGATACCGCAATTCCCAAGTGGAGACATCATGAGACCTCGAAAAAAAAAAAGGGATCTACAACACGAAAGGGGCATCCGGACTCGGATCTGCTGTCAGATCCAGGGATGTGGGGTCAACATATGTAAAGGTCTAGGTCATGGGGTGTTCCTTTGGATATGCATCTTATATTGGGGTTCTAATTGTGGGTATCTGATGCATTCGGACGTTAATTGGAAATGATGTAATTCTTATTATCTTATTATCTTATTCCCTACCTAATATCATTATTGAAGAGCCTCGATGAGCACCTAGCTATATTCAATGGCACGGACTTCCTCTTTCGTCCCACTATGTGCTCGTATTTTGGTTTGACTTTGGCTTGGACCGCCGAGGTCAAGTTAAGTGGCCGGGAGGCTGGGGACCGGAGCTATTTGACTTCTCTAAGGTAGACGGAGTAATCAATTTCCGTACAGGACTACGTACCTAGGTACCTACATCGGTACCTAGGTGTTAATAAAAGATCCAAGGATCTTGGCAATGGCGTATCCTGTTGAAATATCCCATTATACTATCTGATGGAAACACTAACCAAATACAACTGTGCATTCAGGGAATAAAGTACCCTACTCTCAGCATGTAAAAATTATGCCTTATGACACGTAACTGTAATGATTGGTGCCTTCTTTCCGCTCGATGTATTCCTTCTCAATCAACCTAGAGGGGAAAACCAATGTTAGACAATAACCGGGGGCGGTAGTAATGAGGATACGTACTTCTCAATCTCTCCCTTAATCTCCGGAGGTTGAAGAACACCCCGGTTCTTAGTAGCATTGATAACCTCCGAAATCAGGTCGACGTGGCTGAGAGTTTTGCGGCTCTTCATAATGCGCACGATGGCAGCTTGCGTCTCGAAGTGGCGGTCGGCCGCAACCCGCTCGTGCGTCGTCTTCGTCTCCTCCTTAGTCTCCTTCAGCTGGATCTGGTTGATCTTGATGCGCAGTTGCTTGTCGCTGAAATTCGCGTTGTACGAGAATTGGTCGCTGGAGTTCACCTCCTTACCCTTGGGGTTCTTGGATAAGACTCGGTACTTGGCGCAGGCCAGAGACTGCAGCGTTCGCTTCAATTCCGGGTCCGCTGTGTGTCATATTAGGGATTGTTCGACTCTTTGGGTGCTGTAGATCCACTTACACAATCCGGTTGCTTCTTGGATCTGGGGGTACGGCATGCTCTCGCCATCAGGGATATCGTTAAACAGTAGCAATACAATCGCCTGGAACGAGCTGACCACCAAGTTCTTCTTGCCTTGAGGGAAGTTTGCAGTCAGCTGACAATGCGCCAGCTGATGTTTCCAGGTGAGCTTGCGCCCTGTGTGCTTGTTGTGGTAGAACGTCTCGAATCTGTTGATCGAGCGCGCAATCTTCGGTGGAATCCGTACGGGGACATCGGGATATGTCGGCCAGGAGGCGGCAGAGAGCACGTTGACTTCGAATTCGAACCGGCCCTTCCGCTCCTCCGGCTGTGACCGTTTGAAGGCCGCCATTTCATCGTTAGCAATGTCCATATCGTTAAACATGGACTCGAGATTATGAGTGAAACTCGACCCGCATTCTGACCGAACATTAGACAAAGCGCATAAAAGTAGGGCATTTGATGCGACAAACCGTTCTTCAAACGAGCTAACATGCTCTTTTCCGCGTCGTTGCTCGCGCTTCGTTTCATCAAGAGACGCCGGGCAAGGTCGTTCTTGTAAAAGGCTTCAAAGACAGCCTTTCCATGTACAAACCGGAAGAGATCGAGAACTTGATCAAGCTGTCGGTCAAGCTCTGCATCGTCAGACATCAGGCTTACTTCCTCTGGATTACGGCCCGGGGGCAGCTTGTAACCGCCCTTAAGCAGCCTATCCACGTATTTGGCGATCATTTCACCCGACTTGGGGTTGTCGGTGCCACCCGTAGAGTCCATCTTCTTCCCACGGTTCATAAAGGTACCGAAGGCTTCGCGGACCGCGTCGCCCAACTCCTCGTTCGACTCGAAAGCACTCGTCCAAATATCATCAACCTTTTGCTTAAATTGGAGCAAGTGAACGACCATATCGGTCTCCCTTTCTTGGTCAAACACGATGCCCTCACCCTCCTCGATGACATACTTCTTAAATGCAGGCTTCAATTCGAGAGTAAGATCTCGCCGGTCAAGCAAGCCGTATAGTTGTTTCAAGGCGGTCTTATTGCCAGCTCGCATCAAACCAAGCACTTCGTTTTCGCTGGTCAACATGTCCGTTCGCTGTGTAACTGAGAGTCTCATCCAGGAGCTCCGACAGCTTCAGCTTCGTGCTTCGATTGAAAGAGAACAGCCCGCACCGTTCTACTTCACGTTCGATCAACTGATGAGCGTGCTCAACGTATGCAGCCAGTGATCCTGCTGCTTGCTGTTGTGCCCACTCCTTCACAAACTCCTCGGTCTTGGCCATGAATAAAGGCTCAAAGTCGCTGCCATAGACATCAAGGTCGTGGAAGAGATCCATGGCATCACTTAGCAATTTTGAATCTGTCGATGCGTTTGTAAATCCTCCTCGATCCGCCTCAATCAAATCATATGCTCCTTTCAAAATCTTTGGCTTCAGACTGGCGTCGGAGAAGATGTATGACCGGAATTGAATCAATCCCATTTCACGGATCACCGGTTGTTCTTTGGAATGCAATAGGAATGACTGGTCGAGATAGTAGAAGATCCAGCGAATAGTAACCTGGGAGAGAGGAAAAGTTAGCTGTGGACTCCATTCGTGATATTCCCTTGCCACATACTAGCCTCGAGTGCCAGGCCGACCATTCATCAATCACTGCCCGCAATGTACCGACATCAGTGCTACCTCCTGCTCTGGTAGCAAGATTGGTGCGCATATTTCCACCGACAAACTCTCTGCACCGATCCTGAAGCTTCTTAGCCAACAAAGCTGACCGCTCCTGGCGGCACACATTCTCTCCACCCTTGTATAGCTCTTCCAGCGAGCTATCAGGTTTCCTGCCCTCAAAAATAGCCGTTAAAGCCGCATCCAACTGCGACCACACCTTATCGAAATATGATTCCTGGTTCAGCCGGGGTCCGGTACGGAGGTTCTTGACAACGAGCCTTTTCGCGCCGGTATGAGGAGAAAAGTTGTTTTGGCGGGCATTAGCGTTCAATCCTTGGGATCTGATGGGACCATTAGGCCCAGAGAATCCCCGACCAGGTGCGCCATTCCTAGGCGGGGAACCGGAAATCGGATGCATCTTATGCGGGATTTTGGTTGAGGGAAATCGTGAGGGAGACGACAGACGAGAACGCTTGTTGGTTTGCGGATCAAGGGTGTCGGGCGAATACCTCTGGGAGAGGAGCTCGGAGATGGTTTGTTGCGATCGCGACGGCTCTTCCTCGAGCTTCCTCTTGCCGCTCGATTGCTTACCGCTCTGCTCGGTGTCGCCTCTCGAGTTCTGTGGCATCTACCCGGTTCAGCCCGACTGGGTTTTTGAATCACTCTCAATAAGTTGGAGATGAAGAAGAAAAGTGGATTCGGAAGAGGGGAATTGACGTTGGACTTTGGCTCCGCACGGCGATAAGATACGGACCTTGGAGAGATGAACTGGACTTTTATAACTCTTATAACACTGAGCTTCTACTTGTTTTTATTCGGTGACTCTCTATGTCTAGTTAGATATATCCAACGTATACCAACCTTGCACTCCTTGCACATCTGCCTCACAGCTATGGAGTACATCCGCAGCGTTGCAAACAGTACACCAATATGTACACCGCTAACCCGTTACTCTATAGGAAAGCTGCATCCCTCGCACTCAATCACCTTTGTGAAATTAGTCTTTCACTTTCCCGAAGCAACATTATACCAATAACTCGTTTGTGCAGCAATTTGCCATGATTGGCCCCCAGGATAGATTCTGGTCTGAAGGCCAGAACTACTACAGCCCAAGGGAAAAGCCTTGTACAGGTAGGTGGAAGGCAGTATTTTTATTTGAATCAAGATATGCCCTGATTACTGGTGCCCGATTCTTCAGAAGTAGATAGTACAATACAACGCACATTGAAGGTTATTATGTAGGTCATGGTACGAAGTCAAGTAATGCAACGCTGGTAAGTACACGATCGTCAATGTAATGTCCACACGTTTTTGATGAAGCTTTGTCTTTTGAAAAAAGAGTCTGAAAGGCGTAAAGGGAACCATAAAAAAGACGTAAACTCGTAAGAATAACCAAGGAAAGACCAATCAATCAACGCGCGGAGGACTCCTCGATTTCTTTCCCATAGGACTGGCGCTTGTTCTGAGAATTTTCATTATTAGCTTCTTGCTTCTGTTTCGCCTACTGCACTATGCAGCTAAGTTGATCAAGGGTGACATACGATCGTCGGCGCTCGCCTTCTTTCCGGAATCCTTCGATGATCTTAGCCATCTCTTTGCGAGACGCATTGGCATCCACTTTCCTCCCTCCCGAGGCTCATACTCACCTTCTCATGTGCGCTCGCCATCAGCAACCGCTTCATGAGAAGATGCCGCATGTTCATACACACGTATACGCCGCAGTCGCTGCCGCCGTCTTGCTGGGGCGAGTCGTTTAGATGCAAGAACCTAATGGGCATGTTTAGAAGGTATCCGAATTTGCGGGTCACCGTGTCTGCCTCCCAGACGTTTCCTTGGTATAGCGAGTCGTAGTGGAACGCGATGCGGTCGACGACCGAGATCAACAGGAGGGACCAGTGCGTGCCTCCTTCTGCTTGGGAGACATTGCGGCAGTCGTTGATGGGGAGGAAGACATGGGTGGCTCGACTGAAGTCCGGGAGTGCTTCGCGGAGGGTGCGAGGATCGGGAGTTTGGAGGATCATGAATGACATGCTGGGGCGGAGAAGGATGATATTGGAGGTCTGGTATCGTGAAAGGAATTCATGTTCGAGATATCTAGAACAAGAAAGTCGGAGATCAGTGCCATGTTCGGTACTGCGAAGTATGTCGGACCGACTCTAGGGACTTACTCCTCCCAAAATGAGATGATCTATGACAAATTAGCTCATATGCCCCAAGCCAAAAGGATTATCTCGCCATTCAAACCCACATTATCTGTGAGCCAGTCGTTCTTAAGAGTTTGCATGTCCTCTCTTGTCACTGCATGCTCGTTAGCCACTCAGAACCTTTTCTCGCTTCGGGTTTGGTTTCCTACATCGCACATCGTAATCTATGAGCACCCAAATGTGACCTGTAAGTATACTGTCTCCAAGATAACTAAGGCGGCTCGTCTATCGTAGACACTTACAACTCAGAAAGGCGTCATCGGGGTTCAACTGCGCAAATCAGCACTCGCGCCGCTAATGCCCTATGGGGCCAAACTCACCTTATCACCAAACCGCCCGCGCACCCTGCGCAACATGATGGCAATGTGATACGCGCGTTGACGTTGATCACAAACCGGAGGCCAAACTACTAGAATATCAATATCGTGAAAGTCGTGGCAAACAAAGCTGTACACTGCGCCACAGTCGAGAACGCGCAATATGTGCCAGGCTCCTCAGATAGCCAAGCCAGACCCCACAATCGCGATAAACGGGGCAAATCTTTGTGCAGGATTTGAGTGTGCAGGGTTTTCCGCGCACAATAGAAAGGAGAGGCAACCTGCAACCTCGTTTATGCAGTGGCGAGCAAAGCTAGAGGCGAGAGAGACGTCGGCAATGTCCCGCGTAACAGACAGTGTGTACCCCGTTTCTGCACTGGAGTGGAAGTGGGACCGGTCGGAGCCTCGGGATTGGGCGGCGCTTCGGAGAGGGAGCCCGTCAGCCTTATGCTTATGGGTGGCGGAGAAGAGGGAGAGGTGGAGGATGGATTGAATGCTTGAATGCTAACGCTAGTTCAATTGCGCTTTATGGACAGTCGCTGGTCGAGGAGAATGTCAAGGAGTATGCCAAGGTTGGGAGTAAGTAGGTTAGGCAGTGGAGGGGAGGGTTAGGCCGAGGCTACGATTTCCCCTTGGAATGATGCAATTTCAGACGCAGGAACAGGAGGTAGCTATGAAAGCACAGGAGTGACAGATCCTCAAAGGGACTGGACTCAGGCACTCAAGGGTTGATCAGGCTGCGTCACATGCAGAGGTCACATGATGCTGCATTATCCTTCGAGTTCTTACAGATTTCATTCTGTCTGATCAACTGGATGCCTTCCTCTACTCGTATTATCAATTGGAAAGGACCGATGCGTACATTATGAGCCATTGCCGTATCTAAGTCAACAGTCCCAGTTCTTCCTATCATTGTATAGTCTACATGTTAATGTTGTCCGATATCCCTACATATATATTTATATGGGTTGGGAGTTTCACACTGGCAGAACTGACAGAATTTGAAAGACAGTACAGAGTATTTGGTGCAGCTTAGCCCATACCTGGGTCACTGTAGGAGCCACTACAGTTGCAGGTGAGAGAAAAATGTTACCAAATCGACATTGCTATGTATAGCGCGACTAGAGACACTGTACATATCTGGGCTCAGGATATGACTTCACACGATGGTGCGAAAAATCTCATTACATCGAAACTCTGATCAATACTTATACGGATCATTGGTGCAATAGTTTCGGACAACGCGGAATTAGTAGTATTGTGAGCTGTTTGTGAGCCCTTCGAATATATTCATCCACACATTGTGTAACTGTTCGATTCCTGACATCTCTGATGTTTAAGTCTGCTCCTTCGCTCAGAAGACAACGAATGACGTCGATTTTGCGAAAGAATACTGCCTTGTGGAGAGGGGTTTCTCCCATAAAAAAGGTTCATGTTCCAGGAAGGCTGATGATCTTGATACATGATGGCGTTGATTGGAGCGCCCCGAGAAATGAGGAGCTTCAGGACAAGGACAACCACTGTATCGGACTTCTTTCGATTCTTAGCTACTAATCTTTTGCTTTAGTGGTAGAAAAGCCAAAATATACTTGAGAAATTGAACGAAAAGCTTGGCACTCTTTTTATAGGTGTTAGCAAACATTATTTAACTGGTCCTTTACCTACCTATGTAATACGTATCGCTTATTTATCCCTATTACCATAGCTTCTACGAAGATTATAAGTCTAAGGGCTTAGGTCCCTAAGTCCCTAGAGTATAGAGGTATTGATTCGCAATATACAAGCTCGCCGAAGGACCGGCTATCCCGAAAACGGGAAAACTAAAATAGCGAATTCAAGGTCCTCCACGGCTCGCTTTACAATTCCTCTCTTGGCTATTTAAAGGCGCTTTTCGCCCCACAGCATCTGAACAAGGAGATATACGGGCAGTCAGTGGTGAAGCCTTAGTTATTATGATCCGCTACCGGGAGCCTTTGTGTATAGGCACTCGGGGGCAGTGAATCCACAAAATGCCGCACTTCCCTCGTATTTTCCCTTGTACCCTGATCTGCCGATGATTAGTCCATAACAAGGCGGAGTGGGGCATTCCTCGATAAGCGCGTGGGGCTACTGCGGATTAATCACAACAGTTCAGCTCAGCTCAATGACAGTCTATTCACACGCCGTCTTTGGGTTGAACCAGTGAATTATTGTCGTCACGAGCAACCCACCTCAGCAGTAACAGCAAGTCAGTGCTTTGAATTCTTTGAATTACTTACACAAGCACTCTTGCAAAGCTCCTAATTAACAGCTTGGAAAGATGGCAACACGCACTCCGCGATACTTGAGCCAAGAGCAGACATCCCAAAGGCCTGCTCCACGGAGGAGAAAGTGGGCTCCTAAGAGCAAGAGCGGGTGTGCAACTTGCCGGTGAAAATATGCGCTCCATGTGCCGGTAACCAGGAAGGCTAACATCGCCGCAGAATCAGAAGAGTCAAGTGTGACGAAGAGAAGCCACATTGTCGACGATGCGTCTCAACAGGTCGAAAATGTGATGGATTTGTAGAGCATCTTCGATATTCGCCACCTCAGTGTGAAGAGCATCAACATCTTGATCTCTTCGGATTGACACACGACAATATTCCTCCTACCGGTCTGCCGAGCCGTGACTATCACGCATGTTGGCGACCTTTGATTGAAAGCCTGCCTCCCAGGGCGGTCGCACGTCGATGTATGCACATTGGTGAGCGGGCCGAAGGATTTCCACTGCAGTATCCTTTGGCAGAATCGTGGAATGACCACTGCCTGCCTCTCGTCATGAATAAGTTCTTATTTGACATGGCTAAGAGTGTCTACAACGCCATCCCCTGTGTCATCTCAAAGGCACACGAAAGATCTGCACTTTACCTAGTCTGCAACGCCGTTGGGTTTGCTTATATGGCCAATGCACACCGGTCTCTCGACACTGCCATCAATCGATCAAGGGCGTATGGAGCCGCCCTTGCGGCCATACATTCGGCCGTACGGGGCCCTCAACAATGCAAGAGCGACGATACTCTATTAGGAGTCTGGCTATTGAGCCTGTATGAGGTAAGACATGGAAGTCAGAGATTGTCCGGATTGCGTTTCACTGACACGCATGCCATGAAGCTCCTATTGGGTGCGCGAGAAAGCGTCAACCCCGTGGCCAAATATTCAGGGTGGGATATCCATAGCCGCGGCCTGATCGAATTGATTCGGCTGGGCGGCACGGAGCGTTTTGCTAGGCGCGATGGGCGGAATGTGTTCTGGATTGTCTTTAATACTGTGGTGAGCCTAGTCATTGCAAGTTTCCCTTGATTCTCCTAATGACAGCTGTGTTAGCAAATCCAAGCACTTCTAACTGGCCAGGAGTGTCCCAAGGAGAGCTGCACATGGATCCGTGACGTCTACAGACATTGTGACCTATCAGAACATACAGTAGTTCGAGCCAGCATTTTCGCCTACCACTGCAGCCATATTTGCAGCCGTATTCGACGACTGGTCAGCATAGGCGATCTTGATAAATTGCTATCCAGTTCAACGTCAATCCTGCGAGATATTGACGGGGTGGAGAAAGCAACGTATCCATTATCCCATGAGAGACCTCTCACGGATTGTGTTATAGACCCGCCATTGACACCTTACACGGCCCCTGCTCGCATAGACCTACGTTATGTCGGTGTCTATACCTACCAAAGCAACTGCAGGATGCAACTCGCGTGTAATGCCAGGGAATTCCTGCTGCACGCATCCAGAGCAGCTGCTTGTACGCCTCAGCAGCGGATTATCTTCACCCAATATCAAAATCGCTGCGTTGAAGAATTTCGAGCCGTTGCGAACAAAGTCTTGTTCGTTATGACTATGGTGCTTGATATAGACTCTCTTACCATATTCGATCAACTAAAAGGACCAGGACGTGTCACAAATTTGTCTCGCATTGTCGACTGGCCGGACGCAATCCGTGTACTGTGGCCGGTGGTTCAGTGGCCGCTACGATTGATTGCCGCGTGCCATCTGTCTTTGGATTGGCAGAGAAGCGCGGCAAACGAGATATTGAACTCGATGAATGAGCAACTCGGGATCATGCGATCCCTAGGAACACTATATTTCTCGGGCATGCATGTTCCTTAACCGACGCATGGCCAAGGCCTCCTCTACGGGGATTTTGGGTTGGGAGGACAGTGCCCGTCTTAGGTTTCACCCAAGAGGTTATCGAGGCCGCACAAGCGTTTCACACGGTCGAGTAATCACTTTGTATCGAAATGATTTCTCGATGATTGATCGGACCATGAATAAGCCAACTTTGGTCATCCACCTAACCGATCGCGGATTTTTACATTTATTCGAAGAATTTGTAGTATTGGTTGATTTCCATTGTCAATTCATGATTTATCATTAGCCCTGGCACTTAATTGCGCCCCCTCTGTGAATGGTGCAATCGCGGCGTAAACCACAAAGAATCAGGATGCTAGTCAAGATGCTAACCGCAGCCTGGGCCTTTCTTGGAATTCTAGTCCAAATAGTCAAAGAATGGAAACATATGCCCTGGAACTCTCCATATAAGTATCGAGCCCAAGTTTTAATTGCCCAAGTTCCAATGCAAATACCATACAAGACTGAAAGCTTTCTTCTGCGGAGTCGACGGCACAGGGATTTGAGACCGCACAAGGTATTTTTTTTGGCAAGGCTCAATTGAGTTAATTGGTCCACTCGTTCAAGCTGACATTGAAGGGTTTTGGAAGGCTTCATGGGACTGATTGGCCTGCTCGTTTAAGTGGACCCTACATATGTACCTAGTACGTAGGTACCTCCGATGAGGCCTCTGCAATATCCTCCCCGAAAGAAAGACTATTACGGAGCATAGGATGGCCGCTGAATAACTGAACTCACCAGCCGATGCTAACTCTCAATTTCCAAGTCAGCCATGGCACTTTAGCTTGATCACGCTCACAACTCAAAAATGCACAACGCCGCACCTTTCCCAGTGACAAAGGCGAGATACTTTTCAGCAGGATCGTCAACCCCAGCTAGAACTCAAAACAAGGAGATGAAAGATCTTCAGGATTTCTGATGCAATTGCAGGGCTTCGATGGTAGACCTGGATCCGCTCGTCTGCCCCAGCATTGCCCACTCGCTGACAACGCTGCAGCCCTCAGGAGAACCTTGCCAATTTTGGCCAAAAGTCGAAGCCGCTGTGCTGATCACAATGACAGATATTCAGCTGCCATGACTTTATCGAGCATCAATGCTATTCTCGGTTGACATCTTAGGTGAGGTGTCACCGCAGATCTCAATTGCGCCGCCAGAGAAACGTGAAAGTGGCATTTTCCTGCCCAGGTGCTGTTATAGTTATGTAATTCGTCAGGCGTACCTAGGCACCTAGGTATACCTATAAAGGTGCCATCTTCCACCGTCCTTACCGACCATAACTAGCCAGCACTTTCAGTCCCAGCACTCCTTTACTACAGGCGCATTACGATCCCTCTTACACTCCGAGATCCACTGCACATAACCATGAGAATCGCAGCAGTGTTAGTTGCAGCTGGTCAGCTGGCTTATGTCTCAGGCGCGACTATTGTTCGCCGCGATGATATATTCGATAACCCTACCTGCGGCATTGGCGGCCGTGACATCTTCCTACATCACGGCGACCTAGAATCGACAGTGGAGAAATTTGCTAGATGGGTTGAGACAGGAGCAGGCGGTCTAGTGGCAGCTGATGGCAAATTCCATGATAAACTCTCGGTACGTGCCAGCAAGCTTTGACTATAGTCATCTTAACCCCGTCCTTGAAGCTATATCCAGACCAGCAGGAACTAATCTAATATCAGTATGACGGCGAGAGCGTCACTCTCTTTGCCTGTGATTACAAATCACATGGCGCAGGAGTGTTATTACCGGCAGCCTAGTGCGTGGAGCGCTGGGTGCGGGTGGCTTCCTTGACGAACAATGCAAGAACGACAATGCTGGGTATGAGAGCAGCAATGATCTCAATATTGGTCGCACCACCGTACGTTTAGCCGCTCGATGAACCTGCCCTTGTTCGTATGTCGATTCTTTGAAGCTAACATAGGCTTATCTGGCTCGCAGAAGGGCGATCACTTCTGCTAATCAGCTAGCTAGAAACCGTGGCAAAGTGTTCGGATTCTTGGTGTTTCGTATGGGAACAACTAGCGTTACTTCTTTTTCACATGAAGTAGGATGCGGAACACCATAGGTGTTCGGTCTGACATGGGTTTTCTGGGGCCGTGGGCACTACCTTAGCTGCGGTAAGGCCAGCCACGGAGTGACTGGCTTGTGAGGATTGGCTTGGATTCTCTGGTTCCTAAAGGCCAGAGTGCCTGAAGTTATTTGCGTTGTCCAGAAGGTGGACCTTTCATTCTTTTTCTCTCTCAGTATGTTACAGAGTTTGAGGAGATGGATGCACTTTCTCTCTTTTCTCTTTGGTAAATAACCTCTATTTTTGTGTTTTATATAGTGAAAATGGCACTCGTATTGAAAACTGACTGCCAAGAGTGACACTTCCCAATTAGGTTAGACAACTGTGACATTAGGGAAACGACCGTGACAATACCTACCTAGGTAGGTACATATAGGGTTCACCATCTCTCTTTTCCTACCGAACTTGCTTCATCTGTTCGCAGCACAGTTCCCCTCATGTCCCGCGCGAAGCTTGGGGCCAGATGTCCTTCTCACAGCGACGTCATCCTTCCAATGCAGGACCCCTACATGACTCAGATCGTCGATGGAAGAAAGAACTACGAGTTTCGGAAATATCGTCTCAGACCCAGTGTGAAAAGAATCTGGTTCTATCGGACTGCCCCACACTCCAGCATCACGCATGTCTGCGAAACATTGTCCGCCCGGACGCGGAATTCTGGCGATCCTCCACTCGAAGAAAACGGGCTGGGTAATGTCGAATTCAACACTAGACACAAAGACTGGGATGGCTATGATTTCGCTTACAAAATGGTCACGGTCTGTGAGCTCCGACAACCGATCACGTTGAAGGAGATGAAGGAGAAGCATGGGTTCAAGTTGGCGCCGAGGGGTCTTGTTTATTTACCCAAGTCGATTAGCGATAGTGTCGATTTGAATCAACAAAATCTAGTAGGAAAATCGAGGTTCGGCTTGCTGTTGAGCCTAGCTAATATATGTCCAGTTGCTCGACAGGAGAAATTGAATCCTGGGGATAGCTCAGGTCTTCCGGTAATTGTGATAGGAAGTTTTCTACTTGGGGTTGATGAGTGCGAGCTTGAGAAAAGGACGAGGCAAATGTTTAGGGTTCGTCCAAACAGCTAGCTATTGAAGTGCGAAGTAAGTCAATATGCGTTTTTTCACCACCTTCCCCATCCCCCTTATGATACAGACAGGGGTTCCCCACAGCAGCACTGCTTTATTACCAGTGAACGCATGAGACCAAGACTTACGAATAGGCCGGGCGGTGTACAGTGGGACAGCTGAGAAAAAAAAGCATATGAGAGGCTGAGAAGTCTTCAAGGGAAAGCGATCCCTGAGTATTTGGGAGAAGGCTTTTTCAATGGTCGCCCGGCGATTATACTTGCTGAAATTGCGGCTCTACATCTGCTTGCTCGGGAGACCGAGGTTGATGAAGAAGCGTTACAATCCCAGCTTATGGATGCTCTCAAGGATCTGCATGACAGGAAAGCCAAGTATTGGGATGAGAGACTAGAAAACCTTTTGTTCTGCGACAACGGAGAGTCCAACCAGAGTAAAGTGATGATTGTCGATCTCGAGGATGTTTTGTTCCCCGAGGAGTCGCCTTCTTGGGATGAATTCGATCAACCTTGGGAAGAAAGCCTCAACTATGCGACAGCGTGTTCCCTTATGACGGAATTTAGAAGATTGAGGCGTCTACGCTGCCAACCAAGAACAATGAGCTTAAGAGTGTCTGCCACAAACCCGATCAACGTGAATGATGGGGAGTCAGAGCACGTTCCCCTGCTATTCATTGGCCAGAATATGCCAACGCCCCAAGTCACGTCCTCATATAATCGGAGGCAAAGGCAGAAACAACTACGAGGATGGGGTCTTAAAGAATGACTGAAAGATACATTATAGGAAGCTATGCTAAAGTGCTCTTACGCTTCTATATCATATACGTAGAATTACTCTTAATTTTAGGTCGACTGAACTAGACTCAAATCATAACATAGCCTCTTTAGTTAGTTTGAAAATTGAGTTATGCTCAATAGGAAGAATTGCAACTGATGTAGGTATACAGAGTTCAATATGAGTTTCAGGTTTTATTAAAGAATTTTAATTTCGTAAGAAAAAGGGGTATCTAAACGTGCATCCCAGAGCTCCAGTAGAAGAAGAGGGTCAGACCATGCGCTGAGATGGGAAGGGGAGGACAAAATGAACAGAGATCAGGTAAAAAGCAACGGGAACAAGAGCAAAGCAACTGAGATGAACAGAAAAAAGAAAACCATAAATCATCAGGATCAGATGAATGAAGCCAAAGCAGATCAAACAAAGCAGCAACATTGCAACTGTAGTTGCATCTGTTTTGTCCTGGTCTTCAGGTATTTTTGAAATATGAAGACAAATCGGAAAGAAATCAAGAAAAAAAAACATGGAATATGATCCTGTAATATCCCGTTAGTATGAAACCTTTGTGTGTTTTGTGTTTTGTTTTCATCGTTTGCTTGCGGATTTCTTTTGAAAAGCACTTGGAGTACATCGAAAACCATGGCGTGGAATTGTTGATTCAGCTGCCGAGTCGGGCAAAATGTTTGTTCCAGATCCACCCAACTGTACCAGTGGCATCGTCCTGATTGCGCGCAAGCCAGAGCTCGCCCTTCTCGCCGATGACGTCGAAGATATCCCCGGAGGCGTAGGTCAGATAGGGATATCCGCCCTCAGTGCGCGCGTCGATGTTAAAGTCATAAACACTCGCTGCGCAGAACAACGGAGCAGGGCCCACGGGAGGGGCGCTGCGTTCAAAGTGCCCATCCACGACAGTATCACTTGGCACATCCGACATGGGCATGGCGGACGAGAAGAATCCAGAGTATCGATCAGTCGGGGAGGTTGGCGCATTGCTCGAGTGCGAGGAGCTGTTGATCACATCCTCAAGGAAAGGGGTGTCAAGGCTGAGCCTCGGCAGGCTTGGGAAAGGCTCGACGTCGCTCGTCCTCGCAGGGGCCGGAGAGCTGATGGCTTGCTGCAGCAATTGATTGGGGGTGTCTGGGACGACTCGGCCAGACATAATGGAATCAGCCCGGTAACGGCTGCTGCGGCTAGAGTGGCTTTCCATCTGGGGAGACTGGAATGATTGGCTGCCGACGCTGAAATCCCGAGAAACGTTTGGTGAATCACCGGTCATAGATCCAGGTCGCGCATTTGAGCTGTTCACCGTAGAGGGACGGCGAGGCGACATAGGGTTTTGCTGCTCGCTGGGTGAAAGGGGGACCAAATTGAGCGAATGGGCCATCAGCGCCCCGTTGCAAGAGCTTAGCTCCCCCATTCGCGCCTCCATCAAAGTGTGATCACTGTTGAAGTCGCTGATGAGCCTGTCGAGGTCATTGGGAAACAATTCCACATGAGCACCAATCTTTTTCTGTAGAACACTGTACCAAACAGTTTGAATTTGGACGAAATTCTTCAGACACGCCGTCATCAGTTTCGTAGTCAATGCATATAGTTTAGGCAATTCATCCTTCAAAGTATCATTCAAAGCCAGGAACTGCTCGCCCTGCTCGGTGGTTTTCTTGTCAGGTTTGTCGCCGCGGTCCTTGATGGCTTTGTAGCGTGCATATTCCGGGAGTCGCTTGTCGCGCTTCCGCATGACTCGTTGGGGTGCATTGTAAAGTCCCAGTAATTCAACCATCGGATCGATGACCGTTTTGCGGACGACAGCAACCTGCAATAATCATTAGGATTGTTCAAAATATAAAGATGACACAACTTACATGTTCTGGGAGAGCAGTCGTCACAAGTTCCTGAACCGTCATCTTGAACTGATGCCACTTGCTCTCCAATTGTGGATATGGAGAAGGCGACATGCCAACAACCTCTTCGATCGAATCGGCATACTCATTGAACTGGTTCACGTAGAGTTGCACATCCCGCGAGTAACTCTCAGCGTCACGCATGACAACCTGCAATTGGAAATAGCCGTCGCTAAGCTTCTGTGCTAGCGAATCATAGGTTTTGTCTTCAAACAGGTCGGAGAGGCCAACTTGCTGTCTGAACTTCTCCGTGCGGCGACCAAAGGCCTTAGATAGACCGGCACGCACATCGGACTGGTTGCGCTTTCGGCCGACAGCTTGACCAACAAGGTCTACTCGCTTCTTCAGCTCGTTGATACGATGAGAGACATTTGTGACCTCTTCGAGAGCATTGGCAATTGCCGCTCGGTCTGGATGGTCGTTGGGCGTAGAGTCCAATAGGTCGCGGAGAATAAGGGATACTTCAAGATTCTTTGCACAGGTTTTACGAGCAAAGAATCCAAATCCCAAGCGGTCGTGAGATCCATAGCGCCCTTCTGGCATTCGCTCAGCCAAAAGCCAACTTTTGGATTACGCTGCAAGACCTGGAGTTTCTTGTTTGCGGCATCATGGTTCTTCAGGTATTCGGTGTACACCTTTTCCATATCCGCCATGTAGCCCACAAAAACCTGACCGACAGAGGTCGCGCGATCCTTTTCGAGCTCCGACATTCCTGCAAGCTCGGCTACTTCATCGCCTGATGGGGTAGTGGACCCGGGAGCCTGATTGTTGCGCTTTCGCTTGCTGGTCCATCGTAGAGTCTTTGGCATGACGTAGATGCTTTGAGCTGCTTGCTTGAGCTCACGCAAGAACTTGTCGGAGAAGGCCGCGACTTGATCGGAATTGGCGAACAGAACCTTGACATCATCGGGATCCAATACGGTGAGCGAGGTGCTCTTGTAGATGTCCTCAATGATTATCATATCATGCCCAAAGGTGTGTTCGGTATCAACAAGTTCTTTGATTATGTGACGCCGCTTCTTGAGACGTCGTTGTTCTGGGGAAGGTGAATCCTTCCGCTCAACCCGAATAGTTTGTTCAGTGGACGGGACAAGTGAAGTAGCGGAGGAGTCAGGGGCCGCGGGAGATTGAATAGACTCCAAATTTTGGAAAGAAGAGTCCTGACTGCTGCCGGGGCTGTGTCCCGCAGGTCTAGGAGCAACCTGGATACTGCGATCGAATCCAATGTGGCCTGACGGCTTAAGCGGATTTTGAACTCCAGGAATTTCATTATCAGTTTGATGCGTTGATGAGGGCGGCAGGAATGCTGATGAAGAAAAGTCACGAGGCTCAGTCTGTTCGTTGGAGGCTTGGATATCAACGGAGACCCCAAGGCCATTGTTCGTGTTTGATGCGCCAGCGTCGTGGGTTGTCGAAGGCACTAGGCGGGGTGTGAGCACCCCTTCGGTGCGTCTGCCGTCGGTTTCGGTGTCAGGGGTCATAGCATCATCCTCAGCCGCGATCTGCATCCAGTCCATGATGGAGGGAGATGCATGTTCCCAATCATCACGCCCAACCAAACTAGCTGTATGTGAGTGCCTACCTGAGGCATGGAAATCCTTGTATCCTGGCACGACAACCGGATCGTCAGTCAGACTATCGGGTCGTCCATCTGTACGTGTATTTGAGGGATGAGATCGAGGCTCGGACGAGGGGTAAATTGCTGAGCCAAGGTGGTGGCCCTTGCCTCGTGTCAACTCCTCCAGATAAAGCTGAGTGACACGCTTCGAATCCCATCTGCCTAATCTAGCCAAGCTTGGTGGAGTAGAGAAGGCATTCGGTCGAAACTGCTCAGATGCCTGAAGTGTGTGTGGTCCCATTACGCCGTGATCCTGAATTGGAGGTGGTGATTCATCGTCCGTTATTGAGGCTGGCCTTGTCGAGACAGCTGAACAAGTTTCAGTTGGTGGTTCCGTTTCACAGCCTCGTAGTAGAGAATCATCTCCACTCTCGGAGCAATGCTCGTCACAGGTGGAATGTTGGTTTTGTCCAGAGGACCATGAACTCATGCTCCATCGGTTGTGAAGATGAGTCCCATTTTGAGCCGGGTGCGTTGATGCACGCTCAATCTCTTGAGTATTGGTGCTACTAGACGAATTGTAGTAGGTCGTATCTCCAAGCATAATCTGGATGGACTCTCTGTCGTCGTTCTCTGAAAGGCTGCAATCAGGTTCGTCGCATGAGTCGTCGCTCGGGCTGCATTCTCGGATTTGCATTATTTGATCCAGAATAGTTCGATGCGAGACGCTAGGGTTGCGCTGCAGCAGCCCGGACTGCGGCTCCGGATCAAAAGTAGTGACATGGGTATCGTCGGAGTCTGACGTGGCACCCGATTCTGTCGGGTCCCCATTGGTGGGCTGTCCTTCACCTGAAGTCGTTGGATTGACACCCTGTGGGAGGCCAAGAGTGGGAGAGTCCATTGTTGTATGGGGCGCTGCCATATCCGATGCCGGCAGGGCAGTGTTGAGGTGCAGCTTAGGAACGGCCTGGACGCTATTTTCCTTATAGTCAACCGAGCCGGTCGACTCTTTGACTATCGTGGCCATCTCATCAGAGGAGGGGGAGTTGGTCACAGGTAGGGTAGGGGTAATTGTAGGGTCATCCACTGATCTCTTGAAATCTTCATGCGTCTCCTGCTCTCGCACCAAAGCGTGTCGTCGAAGCTTTGCGGCAGTTGATTTGTCCGGTCCTCTGTCATTCTGATTCGCTTGAACGCCCGAGTTGATTGAGTGTCGGTTGATTGCCTGTTGAATGTGCCGGCGGCGAGCGTCAAAATCGACCTTGCCCAATTCAGGTAATTTGCGGTCAGGACGAGACCTCGAGTCGCTGTGGGTGGCTTGTTTTTGTAAATTCAAAACTCTATCTCCAATTTTGGAGCGTGGGGAGACCGCGGCACCATGTGACACGGGTTGTCGGGGTCGTGAACTGCGCAACGGAGGCGACTTTTTAGGCGGTGGTTCAGCTATGTAGGCCTGAAGTCTGCGACTGGATTCAGACAATTGATTTCGGGTTCGGCCGATTGTTAGATCCCGTCTACCACGCGAGTTTGTTGCGAACGAAGCGGGATCCGCTGCTGGCATGCGGGGAGGACTTTGTTTAGGAGACGGAATAGGGGAGGCGGCTAGTGCCCTTGGGCGGCGAGGTAATGGCAGCGGATCGGGTGCTGAAGGTTGGATTGGATGATGGTGATAAGCTTTCGGGACCGGAAGCAGCGACAAAACGGTGCGAGGGAGACAGGAATGCGAGATTTAATTCCGGAGTTTGGACTGCCCGGGGGCGATCCATGGCCGGGCTTGGCCTGCCGCAAGGGCGCAGGTACTGCCATTTCGGGATTCCACGGTTCTGCAAGGGGCTTCCTTATTTTATCCAAGTCACTTTGAGCTCGGCGATGTTTGCCGGTGCTATTTATCCCGGGGTTGACTGCTTCCAAAGAAGTTGTGTGTCCAAGGTACCATGCAGTAGGTGTCAGTGGGGATTTTGCAGGATATTGATCGCGATGCTCAAGAAAGGCTGGGTTTGGGCTTGGAATACTTCCATCCGACCCGCGGCGTTGTTGTAGACGCGATAGGGCTCCGTTGTTAACCTGTGTATTGATTGGCAACAGTTCACCAAACAATGGCCGACGAGGATGCGACTCTGTGATCCGTTGAAACAGGGGCGGCGGAACGGCACTCTTTGTGTCTCAGGGTGGACCGAATTTATCTGCCTCTGGCGACGATGGGGTCGAATCAACGGGCGCTCGAGGATTGCTGGCGATCGACTCAGGTAAAGAATCACGATACTGACGACGCCGTGGCAACGCCCGATTTCGCTCTCCGTCAGCACTTCCGCACGGGCTCGGTGCCCTTGAGGTTGGACGAGAAGCAGATGGCAAAGGGAGGATTTGATCGGAGGTCTTGTTGAACTTGTTGACAAGATCTTTGAACGATGGCTGTCGTGACCTTGCATTCGCATGTAACGGGGGTATGTTGGCCGAGGAGCTCCTAATGTTGGAGAATCGGAGGTTGAACGATATGGTTGACGTCTAGCGCGCGATGACTCCAACAAGTTTGTTGGCAGGGGTGACACTTTGTCACCGACTGCAGGATAGTCGGCCGCAGCCATGCCCGCTCTTACATCGCCGAACCCCTCTCTTACATTGGATGTCCCTGGCAGGGATCCACGCTGGCGATAATAATCAGCAGGGTCTGGAGACTCCCGCCCGCTACGATCTTCCAATTGATCGCCCGACGACAGGTGATTCGTGGAAGTGGAGGGATTATGGGGTCGAATGAAGCCCGACGGTAGCGGAGAATACGTGGTCGATGATTGTGCCTGAGGGGGAGAAAGAGACGGTCGGCGAGTCATCTAAAGAAGTGGTAGTGTGACCATTGGCAGATTGGCCAAATGCCGGGGCCGACGATTGTCGCCCAAACGGAGGGTCGCGATACCGGACATCAAAACCCTGCTCGTCACCGCCAGACATCTTGCATGCTTCAGGCCGACAGGTCGACGTGGACTGGTCGCGGCCTTTCGATTCTGGGCGGACTGAGCTGGTGCGTTGTTCCGGGATGGTCGCCCAACGGGAATGTCGCAGGTGAGTCGATTCAGGCTACAAAGCAATCCTCTCGGGTGGCGCACACCCATCCAGCATTCATATTTGAGACAACTCGCAAAACAAAAAAAAGAAATAAAAATAAACCGATGTCGAGGGGATATATCCCCCAACCTAAATCGAGACTGTTGAATGGAGTTTCGGATCGGGGGGGATCGGAGAAGGATGGAGTGGTGAGATCGAAGATCGGCTGCCGAAATTACTGAGAAGACAAATAGGAGGGTCGAGCTCAGGACTGACGTTCTGTCTACCAGCAGTGGATGCTGATAGGTGATGACCTGGTAGTTGAGGGGTTTGAAAGCGAATCCTGGCGGTGGGCCGGTTTGTTAGCTCTCCGGGCCAATCCGTTTTGACGGGCTGACCTACACTAGTGACAACGAGTGTAGTTACAGTGTCGGATCTATTTTGGAATATTTTGTGATAGATGGGAAGAGACAGGTTCGAGGAAGAGATTCGGAATGAAAGAAGAAGAAGAGAAGAAATAAATCGGGATTTACGGAGTAGTTGATATGTTTAAGGTGAAACCGAATTTTTGGAAGTGGATTTCATGGATTTCATGGATTTTGTGGATTTTTCTTTGTCTTCATTGTTATGTCTTCAAGGCTTTGCACAATATACAACTTATATACTTATACATATCTTTGTATACTTGTACTTCTATATAGATAGAAATACTCCCACCACATACATATCAACAATACACCAGATGTATATTCCCTAGGTACATGTATATATGTACCTGGTCTACCAGGAACGAGATGAATCCCCTGACCCAGTAGATGACGCAGTGGAGACGCAATGGCCTATCTAGACCGCCCCGTTCCATGGTTCACTTTGATGTTTAATTGGTAGCTTTGATTGGTTCCTGCCAGTTTCAGATACTTCCAAAGTTCCAAGGTTACTTAGGTACTTCCGATTATAGGGAAATCTCTTATATTGTTTTGTACAATATATACATCTACAACATACGGAGTACTATACTTCAGAGACATCCACTGATCATTCAGTAAAAACTACAACATCCCCGAGTTTGAAAACGCGAGTAATCCACGACTTCTTGCCTGCCGGCTTGACGCGTCGCGCCATTGGAAATCCATCGCCTAGACCTATTAACACGCAATGGAGTAAACCAACCCTGCAAGCTGCAGGGAATCCGAAAGAAAAAATCACGCATCTAATTGCCTAACATGGGTAAGAAGCGGAAAAGACCTATCAAGGACCGCGGGCCCACGTCCTCGTCTCACATGGGTATCACCACATCTCCCCGCCGTTTCAGAAACCCCCATGCGCCAATTTCCCTGGGAACAAAAACAAGCCATCCCGTTATCTCCCTGTACTACCGACAGGTCGTACCCTTGCGGGAGTACCTGCTCCAGCAACTTCCCGTGACCTCCAAGTCGCGTCGGCGCCGTATCCTGACACTGGACTCGCGTGAAGACCAAGAGACCAATGCACAATCCCAAACATTGGCGGAGCTGCTAGACTCCACCCTGGTGGGTGTACTCAAGGACTCTTCTCCGACTCTCAATTCGGAGCGACAAAAGCAATACTCCTCTTTTAATGAGTCTCAATCGCGGTCGATTCTCATCAGCACCGATACGGGGCCAACCTGTCCGCAGTCTGAGGTGCGTCTACGAGGGCCGGACCATTTCTATGCATCAGTTTGCTAACCCTTGTTGCAGGTGGTTGATTTTGTGATCTGGAAACTTTTCAATAATAACAATGGCTCAAAGCCCCAGCATCTGCTGACGCATGGCTTCCAACGCCCGTCTATGGTGCAGAATGTTCAACAAACCAATATTCCAGGCATTGTGTCTCAGTTTCCGAATCAGAATGTTCAGGTTCTCAAAGGCGGTGCATGGGCAGAGGTCCTTGACTTGCTTGGTAGCAATGGGGAGGAGATTATGATGCAGCTCCTTTTCGATTGTGGAGTTTTCGCCGCTATCAACGCTCGAAAGGGCATCTACTACCAACTCAGCGGTATGGCTTCGCCAAGCTGTGGAGAGAGAATTGACCCTGATATTTTTTTTTCTAGGTATACCGCTCTCGGACCTTGAGCCTTTAAGCGATGCGTCCTCAAGAGCCAATAAGTCTGCTGCCATAGCACAGGACCCGATGCCTACAAGTGACCCGAGACATACTAAAGAGAAAGCTGAGCGCAAACAGAACTCCGACAAGACACTCCGAAGTCCAAACAGCATTGTGTTTCTACGGCGGCGTATCCTCTATGGGCGTGTCGAGTCCAAAAAGAAAGTACCTTGTGGATTAGGACAGACACGTATGTGCTTCGCCGTTCCAATATGGAAGTCTAGGTTCATGCTAATTCCCACTCCAGATGTTCTTAGCCGCTTCTCATCGCTTGATTCAATGGCGCAAACGGTCCATGTAATGAAGTACATCTTTCCCCGGCAATTTGGCCTTCTGAATGTGTTTACGTCGGACTCGGATGGACGCAACACCATGGATGACTCCAAGCGATTCATATTTCGTGAGAGTGAGATATCTCGTCTGGAAGAAGCCAAAAGACTACAGCGGCCCCAGCCAGAGATTGAATTCGCAGATGCAGATCATGGCGTGAGAAGTTGCAAGGTACCTAAGAGGCTTCGTGGAATTACTATAGAGCTTGTCCGGAAGCTCCGGAACCGCAACGCACAATGCCCCTACGGAGAGTTGCTGCGGCACTATTGTCCAACCGAAGTGAGACACTTCCGTTTACAGTGGCTAGGGTTGTGTAGCTGACCTTCCGCAGCAAACCGGACCCAGCAGACTTGGCGCACTTGCGTCCACCCCAGATGCCAAAAAAAGCGAGCCTATCTCTTCTCTCCAGTCGGCTTTAGTAACACAAGTGCGAATTAACCAGCCATCGCCAAGTGGCAGTTCGGCGCAGACCTCATGTGAAGTCTTGAGATCAGAGCCGCACACGGCTGTCGACGCATCTTCTGGAATCAATTCTAAGGAACCGGCGAGTCGAAAAGCTCCAGTCAATCTAACTGATTATGCGACCCCGGCGTCTTCTGTCTCAGCATTTTGTCGAGCGGTGATCCAGAAATTGATCCCCCGACAGTTTTGGGGAGCTGGTCCGGATGGTATTTCGAACTTTAAGCTTGTTCTCAGACATGTTGACCGGTTTATCAAATTGCGCCGATTCGAAAGTCTAAGTCTGCATGAAGTCTGCAAAGGCGTCAAGGTTGGTCTTTTTTGCACAGGACTGATCGTCTGAGACATAACCGTACTGATCCAAAAGCTAGATAACAAGCATTCCTTGGCTGGGGCCACAGGTCCAGACGACTTCAACGTCTGAGACAAGATCGAAGATAGCCCTGTCTGACTTGCACAAACGCACCGAATTATTCCATGAATTCATCTTTTGGATTTTCGATTCAATTCTGATTCCTCTCATTCGTTCGCACTTCTATGTCACCGAGTCTCAAACGCACCGAAACCGACTTTTCTATTTTCGCCATGATCTGTGGCAGCAGTTGACCAAGCAACCCTTCGGGGACTTGAAGGCAACGATGTTCGAGGAGCTCGAACCAGATCAAGCCCAACGTGTGCTGACACGGCGGTCACTTGGTTTTGGTGCTCTCCGGTTGCTTCCCAAATCTACAGGCCTCCGGCCCATCCTGAATCTTCGCAAACGAGCCTGGAAGGAATCGTCATGGGGGAAATCGAAAACGTACCTTGCCGCCAGCATCAATTCAAGTATTACGCCTATCTATAACATGTTGACCTACGAGTGCCAGCAAGTTCCAGCCAAATTGGGCTCATCAATGCTCTCAATTGGAGACATGCACCGCCGCTTGAAGGCGTACAAAGAACAATTGTCCAAAGAACTGCCCTCGGGTCATAAACCTTGGCAGTCCAAGCTCCCACAGATGTACTTTGTCAAGCTTGACATCAAAGCTTGTTTTGATACCATACCCCAGGAAAAGTTGCTTAATCTTATCGCAGAGCTGGTCTCTGAAGAGAGCTATCACATCTCAAACCACGTCGAATTCCAACCCCCTCTTACTGCGAAACAAGGAAAGCCCACCCGAAGATTTATGAGCCGCGCTGCGCCTGCGATGAGACCGCATCACCTACCGGATTTCGTCAATAGTGGAGGTGCGGCGCGAAAGGCCAACACCGTTTTCGTTGACACTATGCGTCAAAAAGTCCAAGATGCGGATAGTCTCCTGGACCTCCTCAATGAGCATGTCCGGCACAACCTCGTGAAGATAGGCAAGAAATATTTCCGCCAACGCAACGGCATCCCTCAAGGCTCCGTACTATCCAGCGTCCTTTGCAATTTCTTCTACGCCGAACTAGAGCGAGAGGTACTGGGTTTTATCAACGAGGATTCTCTACTCCTGCGACTTGTGGATGACTTCCTCCTGATCACACCAGATGCAGTCGTGGCAATGCAGTTCCTGGAAGTAATGATCCGAGGCCAACCATCTTACGGCGTACAAGTCAATCCAGCCAAAAGTATGGCCAATTTCAGCGCAACGGTTGACGGGATCTTGCTCCCCAGACTAGAAGGGACCCAGTTATTCCCGTATTGTGGTAGTCTTATCGACACCCGTACCCTTGATATCCACCGCGATCGAGACCGCATCCTAGAAGGCGGAGAGTCAGCGGCTGCTACTCTTTCCAACACCTTAACCGTCGAGGCCTCCCGTTTCCCCGGCCGCACCTTTCACCGCAAAGTGCTCTCCTCATTCCGCCTGCAGCTACATCCTATGTACATCGATGACGGACACAACTCGCGCACAGTTGTACTAGCCAACATCTACTGCAGCTTCATCACTTCTGCCATGAAGATGTACCGCTATATGAAGTCACTCCGGGGCCGTGCGCACCCCGGCCCTGCCATCATAACACAGACGATCCGCGATTTGATTTTGCAGACGGCCGGCATGATCCAGGCCCGGCGTGCTGGTGATTCGGAGTCTTCATTTTCGTGTTTCGTCCAGCGGTACCATTTGCAGTATTTGGCTTCTGCGGCATTTCGATTTGTGTTGAAGCGCAAGCAAACCCGGTATGAGGTGGTGCTGCGCTGGCTGAGACTCGCAAACCAAAGATTCTCGACCCACATCAGATTCCGAGACTTTAAGGATGGCGCAGGTGGTGAAGAAGGGCAATGCGATGTTTGAGGAATGGCGATTCTAGAATAGTTATACAGTGCTGGGCTGTGGAATGCCGGCAAACGCAGATTTGGTGTAAATTGTATAATCAATTGCTCTCGACCTCCAGGGCTGTACAATTGTACTAATTAATTCATACTGTGCCACATCTTGTCAGACAGACAGTAAGTAGGCATTGGGCACCAATCCGACTAAATCCGGCTAGAAAAGATCATGGTTCAGGGGTTCAGATTAAGATATGTGCGATCAGATATTTTCAAGGCTGTGTAGGTTATCCCTTCCCATCTGGGCAGAGATCGGTTCTCATCCAGAATGTACTGAATACTTTATTGGTACTTTCCGATAACCCTTTTTGCACTAGTGTCGCGAAGTATCGCCGAGGTACCCCCCTGTTCTCGGCCAGACCGAGTGCGGCACTGCCTGAGGCTCTCCGCTTGCAGTCTTCAGTCTTGAGCATCACAGCTTCTTCTTTTCACTCTCTTTTGGATTTGGTCTTCGTCTTTCGTTTGGAATTCTTTTACTTCTTTTCTGTCCACTTTTACCCCCACGCTCATTTCTCCCCTTTTTTTGTTTACTTTAAAACCTCCTGATGGTCACCCCGTAATCTCCCCTGATCCCTCTTTACACGACTACACCTGATCTGGATTTCATCAGGCTGCGGCTGTGCCTGCAATTCGTTTCTACCTTAATCGCCTTCTATCGCGGTGTTATCGTTTCCTGTCTGAAGACCTCCTCGACCATTGTCATCCAAAACCCCCGAAACTCGCGTCTGTTGTCGACCCCTTCCGGACATCCCGTCGATTTACTCCCACTCTGTGTTTTATTATTTTTTTTTCCCAGGCAGATCAGAATTGCGGGGATCAATACGTCTGAATAATTGCATGAGATCATGACCACCGTGTGCCCAACACCCAATTCTCCCCCGAGCTCTCCGGGTCCAAATCCTCCAAATCCTCCTCGTTTCATTCCTCCTCCCACCCGGACGGCCCGGATAGTATCTTTACGGACATCTCGAATTTCGAAGATATTGGCTTGGAAGATGATGCCGATTTGTCATACACCGATCCACCAGTCTCCTACGGCCGCTCTGGGGCAATGGCACGGTCGCCCGCCGCCAGAATGTCAAGCAAAGTCCCTGCGGCCTCAACTCGCGAGTTGACCGCGACCCCGAAGCCTCGCAAGCGAAGCCCCCTGCCCCCGCTTCACAGTGGATCGGCCAATGCGCCGCTGGGATCCCTCGCGCCGAGAACTGGAAACCGGAGAGGTTCAAGCAACACACTGCAGTCGCCCGGTTTGACACCATCGCAAGCTCACCGTTCACGATCTGTCTCACCACTACGGCCGACCTCTAGTCGCTCCGCCTCGGCCACCAGCCTTGCTCTGTCTCCGCTATCCGCACGAGTACCCACCCAGAAACAAACTTGGCAACCGAGTCGCAAGTCGGTTAAAGACCTGGAAGAGGAATACCATGATTCGGACGATGAACTACCGGATGATGCAAGTCTGTGGAATATTCCTATTTCTCCGCGCCCAGTGCAAGATCGGACTCCGTCACGGCCTGCCAGTCCAAATGGCCGCAGCCCCGGGCGGCGACCACTGCCTATCCAGCACACCATAGCAGGAGGCAATAAGTCACCCGAAAACACGGCCAAGGCATCCCGCATGAAGCGTATACAGCGGTCGAGCTCCGCGGGACCGGAGCGTGGACAAATCTCGCCACGCAATCCTCGCACCTACTCGTATAACAGTTATCTATCTGACTTATCCGAGGAAGCCAAGATCATCACTGAAGCTCTGGAGCTGCATGCTGATGATAGAGTTCGTAAGCGGGAGGAGCATATTCAAACCGGTGCTGCGCGGAAGTCCAGCGAGGATTCGCATCGCGCATCCCGTGATGCTGTCGCTTTACCGCCTCTGCAGAAATCAAATATCATGATCGATCCGCTGCCGATTAGCAAGGAGAAAGAAAAGGTTTTGACACGGACGCGCCCAAGTTGGCTTCCGCCTAAGGACCAGAAGGAGGAGAGAAAACACCTGAAGCAGTATCAGCAAATGATGGCCCAGTCTCGAGAAAGCGGTATGTCCTAAGACAAGGTTCTTGAAGTATTATCGGCTCTAATTGGTACTTCAGAGAAACGCAAAGCTGCCAAGGAGGCAAACGCGCAGTGTGAAAAGGACAACACCCGAGTAACACTGCAGAACATCTGGGATGAATACGTGTATCCGAATTGGGACCGCGCTCTTCGCGAGCCCCGGATCCGCGAGTTGTGGTGGCGTGGAATCCCGCCTCGCAACCGGGGCAACATATGGAATCGAGCCATTGGCAACGAACTAGAATTAACCGAGGAAACCTATACCAAAGCGCTACTCCGAGCAAAGGATCTCCAAAGCAAGAAAGATGGAGAAAGCGAGAGCAACAAACGATTACTGGACTGCTTTGAGGCGATCGAAACAGACGTACCCAAGGCCTTCCCAGATCTGAACCTCTTCCAGGAAGGCGGTCCACTGCGGGAAACCCTGATTGACGTCCTGCAAGCATACTGCATGTACCGCAGCGACGTAGGTTACATCCACGGCCTGCACACTATCGCCGCCCTCCTCGTTTTGCAATTCCCCACCCCCGCTTCCGCCTTCGTCGCCATGGCCAACGCCCTCAACCGTCCTTTACCCGTCGCGTTCCTCACTTGGGACCGCGGCGCCATGGCCCGCTCCTACACACTAGCCTCGGACACCCTGCGCTACAAGTTCCCCCGTCTGCACACCCACCTGACCGAAACCCTCCACCTCTCCGAGCCAGAGATTTGGGAGCCGATCTTCCGCTCACTGCTGACAAACGGCCTGGACCTCGAACGCATCTCCCGCGTCTGGGACTGCTGGGTCTTTGAGGGCGACCGCATCATGATCCGCTCCGCCGTAGCCATTCTGGGCTGTCTCCAGGCGCAGTTGTTCTCTTTCCACCAGACTGATGACCAGTCCCGGCTTGCCGTGCGTGACGTGCTGGGCTGGGGACCCCGCAGTCATGGAGCAAACAACCAGAAACCTAAAGAGCGGCACAGCGCCCCTGCTGCAGCTGGCTTTGGTGGTGGGCAGATCCAGAACCCCGGCGTTGCTGATTATTGGGTTCTTACTGCCGCAGGCGATGAAGATGGGTTTATGAATGCCGTCCGAGAGGCTGGGAAGGTGCGCCAGCAAGCTCAATAGGCTTGTTGGATAGGACACGGGCTGTGTTTGATTGGGCCTTAAGAATCTCTATGCTCTGGCCTGTCAAGCGCTCACTTTTACCCCAGCCTTTTCTTTCCTCTTTTTCCTCGCCATACCCACACACTCACGATGCCTTATCAATCTTGATATCCACTCGCTATCCCAGAGAACGCATAGCATGACATCACAGCCTGGCCAACGTCTCTGTTGGCCTACAATTGTCTATCCCGTATACGCACATGTCACTCGCTGCACAGTCACTCGCTGCACAGCCTTTTGTCTATTCTCTGTATCTTGAACTGCATGAGAACCACTCGTTTCTCCCTTCTCACTATATTTCTTCTCTTTTTCCCATGCATGAATCCCAGTATTCTTAGCTCATTGACTGGTCTTTTTTTCACTTCCTGCTTTTCCCACTATTTCTCCATCTTGTATTTTTAGCCATCCTGACTTTCATGCCCTGATGCTATCGCTGTTCTTCATCGTTGGTACGTACTTGTTTAGTGGTATTACAAACAATTCAGGTCTTTTCAATCTTTCGATTGTTCTTGCTAGAGGAATAAGCTACCTCTGCATACTTGGGGAGGCAGTGTCGGTCCACGTGTATTAGATGGAGGCGACTGACTACATCTAGCTCCCTCAACGGACAAAGCCCCAAAGAGGGTAAAGCTATATCAAAAGATACATAGGGAAGGAATATGTCAAGTATCGCTTTCTTGATTCAAAGGTATGTATATTTATTATATCCAGGGGTAACAGCCTCTATTGGCATCTCTCTTTCCCTTCGTTCTTACCAAATCCATAGAATCATCGTGACAAGGAGCTATCAACATTGAAATATTGCATGTAATGACAAATGATCAAACAAAGCAACCCGATGCAGGGAGAACCCAAGTAAGTAACGAAGCAAGCCAATGTGCTCCATGATAAGTGTACGATGCGGCTAACCTCCTGGTTTAGTAAAATTGCACATATCTTTGAGGTTTCCTTTTCGGTGGGGGTGTCTTCATGAGCAACCATTTCCAAAGTGTCATTACCACGCAGCCCAGGCCACAGGTCCCTTGGGGAACATCCGGACCAAGACCTTACGCAGTTCATCCATACAGAGGACGCCCATTGCAAGACCAAGCGGGATACACCAAAACTCGATTGGGACCGAGGCCGTGCTGAAGAGGTTTTGTATGCCCGGCACCTCGGTGACGAAGATAGCGATGACCAGCGAAATAAGAATCGCCAAAGGCAGCCACGGATTGCGACGGGCTGGCCGAATCGGATCAGCCTGGAGGAGGGACATGCGCTTGCTGGCGGACAGACAAGACGTTACCCCACTGCATGATGACCAAGGTAACGAAATAGACAGACTGGCCCACGCTAACGAACTTGGTCAATTCGTCCGCGGTATATCCATGGAAGCCATCGGCATAGCCCTCAAACGCGAATATAAGGTCGGAGAAGGGGATACCGGCGTGACGCCACATGTACAGGAAGAACATAGCGTGGGCGCTGAATGTCTCCATCACACCGACGAACAGGTACGACTGGCCGTATATGCGGAGGTTGATGAGATGGTCTTTTGTTGGACGGCGTGGGGGAGACTGAGGAGGTCGAATTCTTCTTTCTCCATGATGAGCGAAAGAGACACGAATAGATCGGTGAAGACGCAGATGATGATCATGAGGAAGGTGCTGAGCGGCGCAGGACAGCCGAAGAACACGTTCATGAGGACGGGCCAGATCTCCGACCAACTACCTGCTGGGAGTAGGTAGGCGATTACCTTCTGCAGGTTCTGGAAGACCAACCGGCCAAGACGGATGGCCTCGATGATAGAGTCGAATTTGTCCAAGAGGACCAGATCGGCTGCCTCGATTGCTACGTCGCTGCCGGATCCGACTGCGATGCCCACGTCTGCTGCGCGCAGGGCTGGGGCGTCATTGACACCATCGCCTGTGACGGCAACTACGTAGCCACGAACTTGGAGTTCTGTTACGATTCGGAGCTTTTGCTCCGGGTTGTGCGAGCAAAAACAATCTCGTCGTAACCGCAGACGGTTTCCCAGTCCTCCGAATTCAACGAAGAGAGGTTAGGTCCTTCGAGAAGCAGGCTGTGTCGTGATTTGGGAACTTTGACTTCCATTGATGGGCCGAGGCCATCCCTCAGCTCTTCGATGGTATCTGGCTCAGCTTGTCCGTCATAGATGCCAATCTCGCGAGCGATGGCAGCCGCCGTCAATCCGAAGTCGCCGGTAACCATGAAGAAACGGATACCCGCCTTGCGGCAAGCTGCGACAGTTGAAGCGGTCTCCGGGCGTGGTGGATCAACAATGCCAAAGATACCGAGAACTGTGAGATCCTGCACACCATGGTCTATCATCTCGTTGCTGAAATTGTTAGAGCCGGGGGCAGAGCGTGGGATGTAGCGACGCTGACAGATGACAATCACCCGCTCTGCGCGGCGTGATAGTTTAGCCTGGAAGTTGGAGAATTTTTCCCGCGCCTCGCCATCTAGTGGACGGACTGCATTGTGAACAGCGGACCAGTAAGTGGCGCAGCGGTCCAGCAGCACATCTGGTGCTCCCTTGACGTAGAGAATGAATTCCTTGGAATATTTTGGATCGCGGTGCAGGGTGAGCATCCACTTGTTCTTTGAGTTGAACGGGATCTGATGCACACGTTCATACGGAGCCAGGATAGTCGGGGAGGTTAGTCCGACACTGTCCCCGAATCTCAAAACTGCTGCATCTGTCGCATTGCCATTGACGGCACGTTCATGGATGGGCAAATTCATTGTAGTCGGGTCGAATGTGGCGTCGTTGCACAAAATTGATGCTTGCAGCATATTTCGCAGGCCTTCGGGAAGATCAGCAGTTCCAAATTCGCCAGGAAGTAAATCCTCGAGGCTGTATTCCCAATCAACCATTCCGAGTGACTTGACAAACATGCGGTTTTGAGTGAGAGTGCCAGTCTTGTCGGAGCAGAGTACATTCACACAGCCCAGTGTCTCGACAGTTGATAGTCCCTTGGGCAAGATGTTTGTCTGTTTCATTCGCCTGGCAACCATCATAAGGGTCAATGCGACGGCGACAGGCACTCCTTCAGGGATGAAGGCAACAATACACCCCATGACATTGTTCAGCATGGCTACGACACTCATGTAAGAAGGGTGATCCCGGTGCAGCCATCCTAGCCAAGTGAAAAGGATCAGCAAAGCCAAGAAGACGGTAAGGATGACAATGATTGTAACGAAGCGATTGATCTCGCGTTGGATCAAGGTTGACTTTTGCTTGACACCAGCTGTCATTGACGCGATGCGTCCCATCACGGAGCGCGAGCCGGTCAAAACGACAATACCAACAGCATTGCCATTAGTGACGCCGGTTCCCATGAGGGCAATATTGCGAGTCTCCAAGAAGTTGGTCTCGGTGCAATCAATCGCGCCTTCAACCTCGTCCGACTCGCCTGTCAGAATAGCACGGTCAAAGCGAACATCGCCCGAGCTGGACAAAAGACGCATGTCGGCTGGGACCTTATTTCCCATTCCAATGTGAACAATGTCACCAGCGACCAGTTCTGTGGCAGGGAGACGAATGAGTTTCTCATCGCGCATCACCATGGCTTCTGCGGGGAGGAGATCCTAAGATCGAGTTCATGACGCGCTTTGTGGACCAATCTTGGAAAGCTGAGAAGCTTGCCTGCAAAGCAATGACGATCAGAATGAGGACGGCCATGGCGAGGTTTTGAGCTGAGGGTGGGTTGCTGAGTGGCTTCCAGCAGATGAAGAAGATGACGACTCCCACCCAAAGAACAGAGCAGAATCCACCGAATACGTAGAAGAAGATCTTCTTGAGATAGTTCTCCCGATGGTGGGCAATGACATTCTTGCCGTCCCGCTGCAAACGTGTGGCTGCAGAGGAAGAGCTTAGTCCAGTACGCTGATCGACATTGAATTCTCGACACAGGCCGTCGGTGGATATAATGTGGAAATCCAAGTTCTCGAAGTAGTCTTGATGGGGTGGCTTCTCCTTTGTGGAATCGATAATGGCCTCTTTGGGGGCATTCTGGGATTCCGAGATCTGGATGGAGATGGTTCGGAACTCAATTGGCAGTTCGGGCATTCCCTGAACGCTGCTTCTGGTGCTATGAATGGTATCACGGCTTATCGAGCGGGTCCGATTCAGCTGAGTCGGCTGATAGATAGACCGGACTCCATCTGCGGAGGTGGATCCCTCGAAGGTGATCTGCTTGGAACGTCCAGTGCGTTCATCATCTTTGAACTTATCACCTTCTGACTCGACATCGATGTCGTTCTTGGTGTTATCTGTGCTCATGGGTGCCGTGAGTTGAAACAGAGGTGCGGAGAGAACGGAGGGAATAGTATAGGAAGAGGAGTAAAGACGAAGAAGAATATAGTAAAAGCAGACACTAAATCAAACAGTATAAGAACGATGACAGCCCGGGAAAGCAGAGACTAAATGAGAACGGCGAAGAGTAGCTGAAAGGTCAAAGATAAAATAGTAGAGGTGCAACCCTCGGCCTTTTATGTAGCCACCAGGGTGTGGGAGGCTCCAGCATGTCTAGACCGAAGCTGGCTAAAGCTCATGTATGAATTGGGAAGGTTCTCCCAGATGCAGGAAATCTATCACGCACGCGAGTCCACGAGGGACCTGCTGATTGTGGGAAACTGAATGAGGGAATAAAGGGAAGACCAAATCCATACGGAATACATCCATAGGGGTCCACAGCTACATAAGTGTAGAGGTTTATATGACAAACAGATGGTTATATGTCTGTCTTGAAACGTTGCTATATTACATACATATACTGTATTATTACAGTGGTGTAAGCATTTTAACCAATCATTAATCGTAGACTGTAGACATGTGACAATACAGAACACAGCCCTAACTTTCTCTTCTGGTTCAGCTGCACCAAGTTAGCTAGATATTAAAAACAGAAGAGATTTCTTGCTTGTGGTAGTAAAATAGAAGAACAAATGCCGCAGATTTCCTAAAACAGGCAAAGTGAAAGGAAAAAGAGAAAGGACACAGCCACAAAAGTGTGGTGTTAGTTCCCGTGAGGGATTTTTCCTCTCCACAGATCGGTGCAGGCTCAATTCAGACCTCACCCAACTCCGTCACTTTCGCTAAGAGCGGCTTCGAAGGATTCGAAAAAATTTAATCGCTCTTTAGATGAGCAGTTTGTCCCGTCCAATCGTAAAATATCCCAGTTGACTCCAATCGAGTCCAATCTATCCATGGGAAAGTTATGATGCAGGGTAGCAGGCATTGGAGTTGAACATTCTCCCGTGCAACCCTTATTCATCTTCCAACCAGGCCCCGGGGATCGGTAAGGGGGACCTCGCTCATTCAAATTCCAGTCTATAAAAGGCATTGGCTCGATGCCTCGTTGAAAATATGATGTTTCTTTCTATTCAAAATTTTGGAGTTCTTCCCCGTTATAAACAACTCAGTGGCCATATACATACAGAAAGGGACGACGCCACACTTGTACACCATTTAAACTGTCATGCGTCCTCCAGCCCAGACCGTCGATCATAATCACACCTTGATACGAGGGAAACTCTCAGCTGAACACCACCTATCCAAGGGTACCGCTATCAAGAACAGCATTCTACCCCTGTTGAGATCGGTCCCAACAGACCAGCAGCCCTTGTTAAGACAAGACTCAGCGCCATCAATATATACTCAATCACAATCACAATCTCCATCCCCATCGCCCAATCTCTCCTTCATAGACAAATATGGCCGTTATCGCCAGATGGTACACTACGGCTCGAACAGCACAACCCGTCTCCACGAAAGCAAAACAAAGCAAGCAAGCGATAGTCAACTAGTCGCAATCAAAGTATATCGACGCTCCATCCTCAGAGGTCCCCCAAGCTCTTCCCACTCAACATCCCTCCATCCAAGCCACCCCAACATCCTCCCAATCCTAGACATCCTCCATAACGAACGCGCCGAGCTCTGCCTGGTAATGCCATACTGCGCCGGCGGCGACCTCCACACCCTCCTATCCCGCAAAGGAGCCCTCCCAACCCAAGAAGCGGACTGTATCATAACCCAGATTCTGCGCGCGCTTGCCTCCCTACACGATCACGACACGGCGCACCGCGATGTCCGTCTCGAGACAGTCCTGCTCACTGCCAACGGGGCTGTAAAGCTAGCCGGGTTTGGCGATGGACATATCCGGCGGATGTGGGAGGAGTCCGCTAAGGCTGGGCGAGGAGGAATACTTCCCCGCGACCACAGCCATCTACACATGGTGCATGGTCGTTCACGCTACCGTGGCCGCTGAATTCATTATGTCGTCAAATTTCTGGGTCTTCTGGCAATGGTGGTCAGGCTGTCATTGCAAACTCACCCACTGCTTCGTTTGTGGGTATGAGACTCCCGTATATTGCCCCCGAAGAATTCGACCTTCATTTTCAATCTCGTTGCCATGATGAACATGATAATCATGGTGATTGTGATTCTCGTCCTGCTGATGTGTGGGCCACTGCTGTGGTTTACATGGCCCTCGTCACTGATCGGATTTTGTGGCGTAGTGCGCGTCCTAATCAGGAGGATGCGCGGTATCTGGAGTATCTCCATTCTCGTAGCGGGGAGGACGGATACCCGCCTATTGAGGCTCTGGGGCAGGTATGTTATAGTGTAATTTTCAGGGCCTCCGGCGCCGAAGACAAATCGCTAATATCTGGTCTGTGTAGAGACGACGCAATGCTATCTATGCAATGTTGCACCCCTGTTCGTGGAAGCGTATCACAACTGCGAAGTTGTTGCAATCAGAATGGATAAATAGTGTGGTGGTTTGTGAAGCGGGTGCGAAGGGATATTGAACAAGGCTGGAACTTGTTATCCCCATGTAATGCGTGCTTGGCCTGAAGATGCTATATTACATCGTTATAATCATTCCTCGGGCGCAAATTACGATATGCTTCTTTTGATATGTTCTTGGCGATTACTCAGATACCCTCAAACAGATAATAAATTTGTTATGCACAACCCTTAAATCCACCTAATCAAACAGTCCCAGCAGCAAGAACATACCCCCCATCAACCACAACCGTCTGCCCATTCAAGTACTGGTTGCAAACCGCAAAAAGCACAGCACTAGCCATATCCTCATCCTTCCCAGGCCTACCAGCAGGAACCTTCTTCCGATACTTCTCCGCCGGGATGTAACTCTTCTGCATCCCATCACTCTCCCCGGCAGTCATCTCACTCAGGAAAAACCCCAGGCGAAATACTATTAACCCTAACAGTCAGCTTAGACGAGCTAACCTCCTGCGCAAGCATCTTGGTCAAATGAATCGCCGCCGCCTTGGAAGCATTATACGCAAAATGATGCTGCGCAACCTTCACAATCCCCGAGATAGAAGTCGTGTTGAGCACAGTGCTAGACCAACCATGCTCGACCTCCGAGCCGCGCTGCAGCAGCGGCAGGAAAGCCGTTGTCATGAAGAAGAGCTGCGAGACGTTCGTGCGGAACACCGAGTCCCATTCCTCGAATGTCGCGGCTGGGTCCTCGAAGAGGCTTTCACGGAGCTCGGAGGTATCTTCGCTCTCGGTTTCTTGCGTATGGCTGGATATTCCGGCGTTGTTCATTAAGATTGAGAGGTGGCCTTCCCGCGTGGAGATCTCGGAGGCTAGCTTGCGGATCTCGTCTTTTTTGGTTACGTCGCCTGGGAGCGCGATTATCTTGCCGCTTATTTCGTTCTCGGCGTTGTTGTAGAGATTGGCGACACGGTCGAGTTTCTGTCCTGTGCGTCCGGTTATGTAGACTTTGGCGCCGTTCACGGCTAATGCTTGCGCGGCCATTAGGCCTATCCCTGAACCGCCGCCTGTGACGAGGGCCACTGGTGTTGTCAGGATGGGGTTGTTGATTGGAGTTATTATTGTAGCTCACCTTTGTCCTTCACATTGAATAGGTTTTCTAGCTTGAAGCTTTGGTTGCTTTCATTGGCTGCCATTTTGATTTCGTCTGGAATGGGAGATCTTCTAGTAGGATTGACTCTGAATTGGCGAGAAGGTAAAAGAGGAGAGAGCTTTGGTATTCGGATTGGTGGAATTGATGTTAGAACCGTTGGGCTCTTGGTGAGGACTGGTGAATAGAATCGCGGCATGGCTGTTCGGGTGTATATATAGGCGAATAGAATGGGGATAGGTCATGACTTTCCGAAAGTACAATAAAGGACAAAAGCTTAAGACTTATTCTAATGATATTTTGTCATGAATCATTTGTAGGTCATATGCTCCAATCAACAATTCCTAATCTTTGAATATCAGAGACCAACGTGGTAAGGGCCCAATATATATCAGAATGACGTCACTTTCACTTGTACAGACAATAGAGTAAATAAAATAACCTGAAACTACCTAGGTAGATCTATCTTATTGTTTAATATAAGAATTATAAGAATTTGAAGTGACTTCGATCGCGCATATTTTCGAGATTGCCTAATGCTGGAGATATATTTACATATGTAGTACCCGAGATAAAAGACAAGTATAGCCTGCATCAAAACCATCCTCATTTGCGATGTAATTTGATGCTGATGCTAAAAGTCCCGTAGCCTAAAATGCGCGCTATCCAGAAATACGTTCACAGCTTGGCCTTTGCAACCAATGCCTCGCTGACCGGCGCTACCTCAACCATCATTTTACCAGTGTTAGCACCAGCGTAGAGGTCGACGAGACCCTGAGGCGCCGCCTCCAATCCACCAGGCACGATATGCTCTTTGCGCTTGAGCTTACCCTCAGCCAACCAAGAGCCGAGCTCCTTGAGTGCGGCTGGGAATTGCTTCGCATGATCGAAGACAATGAAACCCTTCATGGTGATCCGTTGCGACTGTCATCAATTAGCCCGAAGTCCAAAAATTCCCCCCAAACCCAGAGGACTCACAATCACACTCATAAAACTGGCCGGACCTTGCGGCTTAGCAGCATTATACTGGCTGATAGCGCCACAGATAGCAAAGCGCGAGTTAGTAGCCGCCCTCGCCAAACAAGCATCAAGGATATCACCCCCGGTATTATCAAAGAAGACATCAATATACTCAGGCGTAGCGAGCTTAAGCTGCTTCCTCCAATCCGCATCCTTATAGTTGACCGCAGAGTCGAAACCAAGCTCCCTAACCAAGAAATCACACTTCTCCTTAGTACCCGCCAACCCCACAACACGCTTAGCGCCCTTAATGCGCGCAATCTGGCCAGCCACCATGCCCGTCGCGCCCGCAGCGCCAGAAACAACAACCGTGTCTCCCTTCTTCACCTGCGCGATCTCAACCATGCCGAAGTACGCCGTCAGCCCGGTCATGCCGAGCACGGACATTGCGTCTGTGGGCCGTCCGCCAGCTGGCACGGTTATCTTTTCTGCTTCTTTCGCGCTGACCACTGCGTACTCCTGCCAGCCGGAGCTGGCGACGACCCAGTCGCCTTTGCTGTATTTGGAGCTCAGACTGCTGCCTACGGCGAGGACTTGGGCGATGCTCTGGCCGCGCATGATGGCGCCTTGCTCGACGGGGGCGATGTAGGAGCGTTTGGCGGTGAGCCATTGGCGCATGGCTGGGTCGAGGGAGAGGTAGTGTACGCGTACGAGGAGCTTGTCTGTGGGGACATCTTTGGGGATGGGGAGGGTATTTAGGCGGAATGTACCAGTGCTGAGAGAGGGGTCGATGGCCGGGGCCGGAGGGTGGTATAGATGATTTGTTTGTTCGACATTTTGGAGGATGTTTAATGGAATTATGAGTGAGGGGAGAAGCTATGTTGCACAGAGGGAAGAGGAGGAGGGAGAGATATAAGAATCTCTAGGTAGTATCGGAGATGCTCCATATTAGGAAAACTGCTCCTTGGGCCTCGGCTTACCCCCGGGCCAAGTAGAAGTGTTGAATAATCAATTTTCCTGGGGATGCAGGGATGCATTATTTGCTTTTTATTGGACATAAAATAATATCCTGGATATCCATGGATATGCATGAACCCTGGAAGATCTCAGTGATATACATTGAACAGTCCGATCTATACGTCCATGATCAATGGATCCAATCGGCTTTCATCGTGACGTCATTGTCCAGGAAGTCTAGACCGAAAGAACGGAGAACTACGTCCATGAGGACTGTCGTACTTCTCCTAATTAACACCCAGGACAACTAATCAAATATATACACAATCATGTCGCGAACCTACCAAAGCTACGAACACGCCGATCCAACCAAAACTTCCCGAGGCGCAGTGGGTGGTGGCTCTTCAACTGGCGCCCCAGGCCTCCCAACAGGTCTTCGCGACACACGATCCGAGTACGATTCATCCAAGGGCTACAATCCTGCCACAGGAGCCAGTTACTCAAAATCATCAGCAGGCGGACCAACCCAGACCCGGCAGCGACCGCTCTCACCGTCCCCGTCTCGCAGTGATGACCGGACGGCAAAGGAGGCGCCACTCCCGCACACGGCCAGTACGGCGCAGCGGGCGGAAATGGATGATCGTTCGGCTTCTGGGTCTTGGGCTGCACGGGCTGGTGGAGGGTTTGGGGACAAAGTGAAAGGCGCTGCGGCGTCGGTTCATGTAAGTTGGAATCCTTTTTGGGGGGGGAATGGGTTCTGATTGTGTTATAGGGAGCTGGAGAGTCATTGCGTGGGGCGTTGAATACGGCTGTTGATCGGACATTTGGGTCTAATGAGGGTGCTGAAAGGAATCGGGAGATTGCGAATAAGGGAGCGGAGGAGATTCGGTCTGGCCGGTTTACGGAGAACAGGTAATGGATAGATAATGTAATGTGATAGCTTAGAAATAGTAGGAAGATATTTCCAGAATCTACTACGAAACATGGAAGTCATTATCACATGAAAATGAACGATTCGAGGACGATCATCCATGTACGTATACCTATGTACTGTATGTACTACATGTACTATATGTACATATATGTAGACAGAAAGAGATAGATATGTACAACCTAACCTGTACATCCAGCCAAGCATCTAATCTTTGCTTAAAATTTCTTAAAAAGGTTCATTGAAGACGTCCACGAGACGTTTAACTTTTTATAGAACATCCGGCCGACCCGAAGGGCTGTGCTGGTGGAACCCACTGTTTTATGAGAACATTTGAAAAGAAAACAAACTCTTCTTCAAAAATATACATACCAGTATACAGATATACAGATATACAGACATCAGGAGCTTTCTACAATTACTCCACGTTTTGCGCCCCCACATTGGTTGCATCATCCAGTCAATGCCAAGTTTTGTGACAGTTGCAGCAGTTGCACACTCGTACGACCTCATGCTCTGAACCAGTTATAGAGCTTCCTCTTTTCTCGGCATAAATCGCCATGACCTCAATTCCCACCGACCAACCCCATTCCTCACGTCTGGCCCCGAAAAGCGCTGCGCCGTCGGCCGCGACACCCCCGCAGAAACAGACATTGTACTCCGAGACGTCTTCGAATCTGGCCGTCTCAGACTCTCCCTCTCATTATTCATCCTTCTCAAGCTCCGATAGTGACGAACCACTCCCGCACTCCACCGAGGTTACCGATGAAGATGTCGCCAGCGACGTGGTGGGGGTTAGCATCGGGCGCGAGCAGAGCCGCATGAAGGCCCGAGCGACCCCATTGGAAGAGAAGAATCGCGTGCTGGAACAACAGGGATCATATTTTACCACGATACCGGATAATATAGGCGAGGATGGTCTATTTGCGTCGGAAATCACGGCCGAGCCTGAGTCGGTGGAGCCCAAGGTCGAAAAAGCACCATCACCAGCACCGTCACCGCGCGAACGAAGGTCCGGACATAAGCCTAGGGCATCATACCCCTCCGCACAGTATAAACAACCCGAGCCGGGCCACTTTGCGCATGGTCCTCGCAGTGATCTGTTTGCCTCAATTCCTGAAAAAGCCGGGTCGAAAGATACAGCCGTGAGTCAGCGGTCTGGCTTTGTCGGGACTTTATTGAAAAACTCATTGCCTCGCCGACCGCGCGCCTGGTCTGGCGAGTTGAAGAGATTCCTGCCTGATCTGACCTCTTTGAGGAAACGGCCGTCTCTGTCGTTCCGTGTCCCCAATGGCCAAAACCGAATCCGCAGCCAGACGGTAGCCCCGCCAGCTAAAAACAACTCGGGATTGCCGAAAAGAACTTCATCGCTAGTCCTGCGTTCGCCGCCGTCACCTCTTGACCAAAGCGGCTCTAGCATTGAGGATGATGCAGAAGCCGCTCAGCCGATACCTGAGCTGCGCTCACCAGATGGAACCTCGGCCGCAAAACATTCCTTCATAAGGAGGCCTAGTTCAGCAATGCCCGGTCGACCGCCAAGCTTGCGGAGATCCTCGTCGGATCACTCACTGTATCTGCGTGCGTCGTCTACGGCATCATCGCTAGAGCAGCGACCATTATACGAGAATGTACATTCTCAGGTAAACAGTCGGTTCAAGGCAATCAAGGATAGTCTCCAAGACTCGAGTAGCAGGCTGCTCAGCATGCCTAATCTCCATCTGCAAGATATCCGCACTGATTGGGGATCTCGCCCGTTCTTGCTAGAGCTTGGAAATGGTTCATCAAGTAACAGCAACGGTGTGTGCGGTACTACCAAAGCGGAACAAGCACCGCAGCTTGCAAACCCGCCGATAACTCCACGGAACAATCAAAACATAACTCATCCAATCTTGGAAGAAGCAATGGCAGATCTTACGGGCGATGTCGTGATTCTAGGAGGCTACCGAGGATCAATCCTCCGGTCCGCTAAGCCACCCCATCGTCAACTTTGGGTGCCGATGAAGGTTGGCCTGAATCTGCGGAAAGTGGACTTGGAGGTCGGCCTGAACCCAGAGGATGAGGAGCGCATGGAGGAGACAATCATTCCATCTGGGGTTCTCTCCCACGTCGGCCCAGTTGACGTCTGTCGACGATTGATGAAACGGTTGCGCAAGAGCGAAAACGCCCTACGCGGCGACCTGCGCGTCCACGATTATGGCTACGACTGGCGTCTAAGCCCCGAGCTGCTCTCGCGCAGGCTCATCGCCTTTCTAGAGAGCCTGCAATGCAACCAGGAGCCTTCACCTGGCGAACCCCGCCGCGGCGCTACAGTCATCGCACACAGCCTGGGTGGTCTAATAACCCGACACGCCGTGAACGAGCGACCTGATCTCTTCGCCGGAGTCGTGTACGCAGGCGTACCACAGCACTGCGTGAACATCCTCGGGCCACTCCGCAGCGGCGACGACGTCCTCCTCAGCTCGCGCGTGCTAACAGCCCAAGTAAACTTCACCTTCCGCACGAGCTTCGCCCTCCTCCCAGAAGACGGACACTGCTTCATCGACAAGCAAAGCAAAAAAGAATTCCGCATCGACTTCTTCGATCCGAAAACCTGGGAAGAACACCGCCTCTCCCCGTGTCTCGGTCCAGCCCTCCCTGCGCCCCCAACCCCAACCACCCTGGGCTTCAAAGACATCCCCATAATCGGCAAGCGCTTCTCCATGGGTCTACGCGACGACTCCGATGAAATCCTCACCCAAGACCTACACAACCTCCCGCAAGAAGGACACCACATCGCAACAGACAAAGACATCCACGCCAGCAACACACCACACAACCCAGGCTCGTACGCCGCATACGCGGCGGAAAAGGCCGGAAACCCGGCCGACGGCTCAGTCGGACCAGGCGCACAACCGCGCAGCAGCGCCACGACCTCCAAAATCGCCACGACCACCACCATCCCGCGCGCCGAGGCGAGGAAATACCTGCAGCGCACGTTGGCGGAGACGAAGCGGTTCAAGGAGAACCTGGCGTTCCGGCCGTCGCACCATTCCGAGAACAGATACCCGCCTGCGGCGGTGTTGTACGGGAAGACGTTGCCGACTGTGTATGGGGCAAGAGTTGTGTCGCGTGAGAGTATTAAGCAGGTTGATGCGTATGATGATCTTGCGTTCGCGGCTGGGGATGGGGTTTGTCTTGCTTCGGCTGCTATGTTGCCGCCTGGGTATAGGATTATTAAGGATGGGTTGGTGAAGAGTGATCGGGGGCATGTTGGGTTGCTTGGAGATCTTGAGGGTGTTGGGCAGTGTCTTAAGGCTATTCAACGGGGGAGGAAGGAGGGGGTTGGATTGGGGGAGAAGGAAATATGAAGGTTTGGTATGGGCTTTTTCTTTTGGCTCCTGGTGTTGGTTTTTCTTGATCTTTTGATGTCTTTTGATGATACCATTGTCATATGTTGATGATTTTGATGGTTCTGTTGGCTTTTTGGCGATTTTTGGATATGGCACATTTAGATGTGACTATACCATACTAGCATTGAGGTATATTCTCGCTTCTATACCAGGGCAGAGACTATTTATATAGAAAAATAAAGATAGAGAAGAAAAGGTGGAGCAGAGCTCAGTATACGAAAATGAATAGATTCCCTTGCACACACGCTATGTAACCCCATGTCATTCTATGTATGTGCTTTTTGTCCTCAGTCCAATGCCCATTGGAATAGAGACAGTCTCTATGAAGACCAAACAGAAGAAAAGGAAACAGTATCCCGAAATTCCTCACAGTATATGAAGTATAAAAAAAAAGATCATGAAGAAGGATGCTATAAAAACCCAACAAAAAGAAAACAAAGTATCATCAAGTCTTTAATCCGTGCGCGAGTTGGCAATGTTCATAACCAAGATATCACTCGCGCCGACCTTAATCAGCTCATCCATTACGTTCGCAATGCTCTTCTTCTCCACCATCGAGCTGACAGCAACCCAGCCCTCCTCCTCGAGCGCGGTGATAGTAGGCGCGCGCTTGCCGGGGTAATCTTAGACGCAACAGGCAGCTGATCACGCGGGATGTTGTATTGGCACAAGACGAACTTCTGTGCGGTGATGACACCGCGCAGACGGGAGCTGAGGAGGGTGAGCATGTCGCTGTTGGACTTGCGGGACTTGACCAGCACGGCAGTGCTGGAGACAACTGTGTCAATCGCCTTCAGGCCAGCGGCCTTCATAGTCTCACCGGACTCTAAACAGAAGATTGAGTATTAGCAACGGGTTCCGACATGTTCCACAGGGTAGGGTTTTAGATGACACATACCAACAAGATCAACGATACCATCCGCGACGCCGAGAGCGCAAGCAGCCTCAACACTACCGCCGACATACTTGATCTTCGTGGAGAGCTTCTGGCCCGCCTCGACGCCCTCCAGCTTACGGAAGAAAGCATCAGTGAGCGCAGTGAAGCTGGTCACGACGTTGCGACCAACGAGGTCCTTGGCCTCCTTGAGATCGCCCTTCTCGGGGACCTGCACTTGCAGCTTGCAGGCGCCGAAGCCCAGGTCGAGGAGCTCCTCGACGTTGGAAGTCTCGCCGGCGGGCAGGGTGGCATCGTGCTCGGCGACTTGGTCGCGGCCAGTGATGCCCAGATCGACGCGGCCTTCGCCGACGAAGGTCGGGATGTCGGCAGCGGGCAGGAAGATCAGCGCGATGGGCAGGTTCTTGACCAGCGCGATGTCGAGGCGGGTTTCGCGGCGGAACTGGACGTCACAGCCGGCAAGAAGATCGAGGGTTGCTTGTTGCAGACGTCCTTCTGTATAGTGGGGTTTGCGTCGTCAGTCTTGGGTTCTTTATGTTTGTTTCTCGTTCATGTGGGTATCGCTGCTCGCAGAGGTCTATGAGTCACGATGTAGGAGGGCACTTGCTTTTAGGCACGGCGAAGAGAAGACGGCCTTCGAGGCTGTTTAGAATCGCTATGTTAGCAGGAATCCCAATGCGGGTTTCTAATTGAGGTTGACTCACTGGTTGACGAGATCCATGGCGATAGAGCGGTGCGGCGCGGGGCTTTCAAGGGGTTTTGGTTGGGGAATAAGCTGATCGGAGATCAATTGACAGAGAGGATAAGTCAATTGCGATTCAGAGACCGTGGGCGTATCTTGAAAACAAGATAGAACAATTGATATAGTCCGGAGGAGTCAGAGGGAGAGAATGACTCGAGCTTCTTCCGGCAGAAATTGGAGGGGCAGATTACTCCGGCGGACGAATGACGGGACCGGGGGAGCATGTACCGTGTTCGCTGGACAGTATGAGCCCACGTGATAGAATTCTGTGGTGTATGGCTATCTAAAAGATCTACAGGATACTTGGTACAGTCTTCAATGAGTCTTTTAATTGATTTCATAGAATAATTGGCCGTGGGAGCCGTAGTTGTCTAATGATGATGCTGAACGATATCGGAGTGCTGAGAAATATGTTCTGCCTGAATATGCCTTAATATGCCTGACCTCTCAGGTGTCAAAGTTTATCCGCTGACTCATCTGCTGCCTGACGGCTCAGGTGTCCAGCCCTGAGCCCTCGCGTAATTTGCACGAACCCACACAGGCCAAATTCCACTTCAACACTCTCTTACCTTCAGTCCAACCAACTCCAACCCTCGAGCTCAACGCCCTCTCCTTCCCTCCAAGATGGATTCCAGCAAGCAGCCCGTTAAGCTCGTCAAGGTGACCCGTGTCCTCGGCCGCACCGGTATGTGCCATCCCAACTTTTTGAAGCTCCAAAACCCACAATTCGATATTCGATATTCGCGGGGTGCACCCAATGCGCCCCGGATCGCCCGACACAAACCGATGAAAACCAGACACTCGGAGGAATAACAATGGCTAATTTGTGGTCAATCTATTTAGGATCCCGTGGTGGTGTCACCCAGGTCCGCGTCGAGTTCATGGACGACACCTCGCGCTCCATCATCCGCAACGTCAAGGGCCCAGGTATGCGATCTTGATTTCTTTGAATCCGGCGTCTTTGGGGATCACAAGAGGAGGAAAGAAAGTCCACATGGGTTCTACCTATTCATTCTACAATGAAATGAGGGCCCATGTTGGAAATATGAAACTTCGACGATCGACCCAAAAGCCGAAAACTTTACCCGAACAACATCGCTAACATATACTCCCTCCGCAACAGTCCGCGTTGACGACATCCTCTGCTTGCTCGAGTCTGAGCGCGAGGCCCGCCGTCTCCGTTAAAATCCACCAAAACGAAATTTCGCTCGCGTCGTCTATTTTGTCTCTCTTCTTCTCTCGCATATCCCTTGCGACCGGTTTTTCATGATTACTCTTCGGCCAAAATCGAGTCCCCCGCTTTTCTTTCTTGCCGTACATTCAACCTCCTATCTTCCTCAGCCCTAAACCGCCGCGCTGCCCAATCTTCCCTGTCTGCCGACTCTCGAGGGCCGTTTCTACGATTTCCGACGTTTCGACTGGAGGTGATGGTTTGGGTGGATTGACTTTTTGGTTTTTATAATGCCGAAAGTCCCGGAAGGTCGATTATGGAGAAACGATCGTGAGAGAGGGGAGCAGAGAGCGCAAAAAAGATAATAGAAGCCTTTTTTTATTGATACGAGAAAACGAATTCAGGTTCTTGCGCGAGGGCTGGTTTGTGGACTTGTGGCACGGTCTGGTCTGGTTTCGATCTTGGTGTTTTACTACATACACACGTCCATTTGGGCGTGCTTGCATGGGCTCAATGCGACAAACGAGGTTGTGATGTTGTTTCCTCTCTTTTCTTCCTCGTACCAGCTTCTCCCCATTACTGGTACTTAGAAAAGACAAACGCCGATTCGAACCGGACCCTGATCGACAAAACGAACAATGGAATCCAAAAAAAAAGTTTGAAAACTTCCAGTTCAGCCTTGTCGAGGTCGAGGGTTTGAAAGCGTTCGTAGAACATCTGGCCAGTGTAGTCTATGTGAGTTTCTAGATCAGGATATTCCGGGGCTTAACCGCTGTCTGGGGTTCCCAACGACATGTGTAGCAAGTCTGGGCGACAGTAACTATGCAATGTCCCTCAATAGATCGGAAGTCATCTGTATGTCTTAGTGTTTCTCGCTATAATGTGGGAAGGGCAAAGGACATCCAAAAAGACATGGTATCGTTTTATCTTAAATATAATAATGACAAAAGACAAGAGGCTGCGTAGCGGCTAACTTTCCTCGATATTGATTCAAGGTTGATATTCAAATGGATCTATCAAAGATCATGCTAAACTCATGCATAGATGTAACTGTACAACCGAAAATGCCCAATGCCCACATAAAAGTAAAACTACAGCTGCTCCGCACTGGCCATGAGCCTATCAAGAAGGCCATCAGCACCAGCAGACTCTCCCTCGAGGCTACCCTTATCATCAAGGACGCGACCAACCGCTCCAACAAGCCCAGCCAACCGTTTCCGCCGAATAGACTCCTCCAGCTCAGCACTCTTCTGACGGGCGATATCAATAACAGCGGGGGGCAAGTTCGCCAGGCGCGCAACGTTCAACCCATAACTGCGATGCGCAACACCCTCAGCAACCTCATAGAGGAACGTAATCTCCTCCTCCCCGTCCTTATCCTTGTTACCTGTCTCCGTGAACCGCATATGGACATTGCGGAGAGCTTTGTCCGGGAAGGAATGTACCATCCGCGAGAGATGCTGGTAATGCGTGATGAACAGGGTGAGGGATTGGATCGACCGAACCATATGGTCGAGCACCGCCTGGGCGATAGCGACACCATCATGCGTCGATGTACCGCGGCCCAGCTCGTCGAGGATAACCAAGGATCGAGGCGTTGCTTGCTTGAGGATATCTGCTGTTTCGGAGAGCTCGACCATGAAGGTTGATTCGCCTGCGAGCATGTTGTCGAAGGCGCCCATGCGCGTGAAGACCGCATCAAGCAGACCGAGTCGGGCGGAAGATGCTGGGACGTAGGATCCGATCTGGGCCATGATTGCGATCAGTGCTACCTGTCGCACGTAGCTAGATTTACCGCCCATGTTCGGGCCGGTGACGAGAAGCGCGCGAGTACCGTCGTGCTGGAGGTTTGTGTCGTTGGGTACGTATGTGTCTGTAAGGAGTTGCTCGACCATTGGGTGTCGGCCTTGCTCAATGTGGAGACCTGCTTCTTCTGTGTATTCTGGTTTGACATAGCCGGGTTGTTGGGCTATCTCTGCGAGGGATAATAGGCAGTCGAGTGTTGCGAGAGACTGGATGCAATCCCGGAAGGACTGGTACTGCGCTGCAATATCAGCTAGGAGGGTTTTGTATGCTTGATCGCAGGCTGCTGCTAGAGCTTCCTTGTACTGGTCACGCTCGCGGATGAGCTGAATGACTTCTGGCGTGTGGAAGCGGGAGACTCTTTTTGTGCCGCTGACTTTGACCCACGATGCTGGCACGCGCTTGAGTGCCGGGGAGTTGTTTTCGATCTCGATCAAGTACTCAATGCCGGAGACTGTCGAGTATTCGACTTTGCCTCTCCCAATCGTTGACGCCGCCTCCTTACGGTGTTCTGAGAATCCGTGTTCCGTGCTTCCAATTTGAAGCTTAAGTTCACCGATCTCCTCTGTCTCCTCCGCTTCGCGAAAGAAGGTATATTTGTCATTGGTTCGTGCAGCGTGCATGTTGATCTTATCCAAAAACCTGACGACTGACGCTCGGATCGTGGGCAGAGAGGCAATGGCCTCGCTCACTAGCGATGATTGAAAGCCTGTCTGGGTAGGTGATTTGATATCCGCAAATTCCATTGCAATCATCTGCATAGCTTGCAGAACAGTGAGAAGTTCGGGTCGCTCGCACTTGGATCAATATTAGTACTGTTGTGGTCATCATCGTAGAAGTATTACCTACCTTTCCGTAGTAAATGCGGATCAAACTCTTCTCAAGATCACTCTTGACTTTGCGTAGCAACCCTCGCACTCTCTCCACCGGAACCGCTCGTGCAGGATCAATAAGCTCTTCCACGGCATTCGTCCGCTCCTGGAGGCACACTTTGTCCAGCAAAGGTCTTCCCACCCATTGCCGTAACATGCGTTGTCCGAATCGCGTGTGCGTTCGATCTAAGGTCCAAAATAAACTACCTCTTGTCGAGAGATCAGTCTGGTTTTGGTAGATTTCTAGATTGACCAGCGTGTTTCCGTTCAGAAGCATATGCGAACGAGCCGAGAAGGGTTGGAAATATTTTGTGAGATCAAACACATGTTGCAGCCCATATTCGGTCATATGTTCAATCATAGCAGACAGACAGATAGTCACCTGCTCTGGGAGGCCAAGGACGTTTTGAAGCAGCTTCGCAGCTTGAGTATCCTCCTCGGTACTGGTAGCCTTCATCTTTCCTGCATAAAATCCCGACACATGGCTGTGTGCCTCGGCGGCGGAGGTTTTCTTCCTCTGAGCCCGTTCGAGACGCACGGCATCTCCAAAAACATTCATCTTGCTTCCAGATAAATGCTGCACGAGCTTCTCGCTAGCTCGAGACATCTCTCCAACAATCAAGATTTCGCAGGGAGCGATATGCAATAGTCGTGTCTCGATCTCGCTCCGCATGAAGCCATCCTCAAAGTCATCGTAGATAACGTCACCTGTAGCCGGCTGGACAGCGACAATCCCGACATGAACTCGCTCGTCATTCCCGGGGCCCTTGGCATTGGTCTCCGTCATACAGAGCATGTACCCGGTGGCAGGAGAGGCGCCTCCCGCTGCCGGCGCAGGACCCTGCAGACCTTCAGCGTCATCGATATAGGTTCCTTTCGTGTAGAGATTGGTCAATTTGCGAACAAACGGCGCATTCCGGTTATCACCCGCAGCCTTAAGCGCAGCCGTTTCAATCTGTCGCACCACACCGACCTTGTGGCCGGCTGTAACGAGTCGCTTCACATGTACGTGTAATCGGTGCACGGGGATACTAGCCGAAGCAAACCGGCCAATGTGTGCCTCGGATGGGTCTGCAGTAGGTCCCGGTATTAGTAGGTTTTCGGTACTCTGACACGCAGGAAATACTTACGTTCGTCGAATCTATACTTCCCGGGGATACACACGATGCCCAGCTCCTTAGCCGCAGTGCGCGCGTCCTCTCCAAAGAACCGGAACTTGTATCCCACTTCAATAACCAACACTGTATCCATATTCTGCCGCTTGATTTCAATGACCTGCTTCTCCATGGGCGTGAGCTTGCTCGCGCCCTTCTTCGCACCCTTGCCTTTAGTCGGTGGTGGTGCAGGCTCGTCATCTTCCTCGGCTTCTGCAGCTTCTGCCTCCGCGAGGGCTGCATCGTTCACTGCGAGTCTCCCAATGCCAACCTGACAGTCTGAGCCACCGAGCTTCCGGACAAATTGCTGGTGCAGTTTCTCCTTCTCCTTCTTCCGCCGTTCCTGCTCTGGGTCTTCCTCCTCTGTGGGGACTGGCGCAACGGCAGGGGAGCTCTGGAACTTGAAGATATCGGTGCGTTGGCTGCTGCTTGCCTGAGAGGTGTGATCGAAGGGCACGCTTGTCGCAACTCGGATTGGCTCCTCCGCCTCTGTGCCGGTCTTGGCTCGCTTTGGTGCTGGCGCCACGACATCCTCGTCATCTTCGTCATCTTCTTTATCATCTGCCGGGGTGATATCGTCTGGCTTCGGCTCGATCTTGTCGAGTGGCGACGCTTGCCTTTTCTGAGGTGGCTTGGCTGGGGTGGGTGCGGAGACTTTGGGCGTGGCCGAGGAAGCGGGTTTCTGCGTGAAGAAGCTGGAGATGCTTGCTTGCTTTCTTTTTAATGACGGAGAGGGTGCGGAGGATTGCGAAGAATGAGGCGCCATCTTGACGACGGTTCCAACAGCTCCCACCGCAAGTATGTGGAACGGCAGTGGGGTTAAACGTAGGGTTTATGGGTTGAGATAGAAACTGGGTGCAGTGGAATTCAATACAAGAGTATCTCATCTCAGCTTGATCTCAGACTAGGAATGCTTCAAATCAAGTCCCATGTGAGTTCTCCGCATTTTACCCGGAGCTCGACGCGTACAGAACGCGCTGGGGCGTTAATTGGTTGCTGACTCAGCATTTTCCCACCTGGGCAGGCCCGGCGAGGTCCCGAGAGCTTCATGCTTGATCTTCCAAGTTGTATATCGGACACAAATGTAGTAGGAACAAGACTATATCCCATGCTTTGAAGAATTTTCTCATAACGAAGAGAGTCTACGTCCATAGTCTATCTACAAGGAGTAGGCGTCGATATGGTGGAAGGTTTGCATGAGTGAACGTGTATTTGTTACATATTTGATGAGCATAGACATCTACAGCTCTAAGAGGGGAAAAGAGAGTGATGAAAATTGGGGAAAACGAACTGGCATGAAACCATCTGTCTAGCTTGATGTCAACAAGAAACAGACCACAAACTGCGCCAGCAAACAAACCATCAATATGCGAGTGCAACCGTCATTAAGTACACATCTATGGATGTATCCAGACAGGCAAGGGACAAGAGACACAATGCACAGTCCCAGAGGGGGCCATGAAGGAAGGGACCTTCAAGAAAAGAGAAAAAGCCCTGAGAACATTGTTCACAGGGCAACAGAGAGCTATCTCTGTGGAAAAGGGCCAAAAATTATGCCCAGCTCCTACAGGTCAATGGAGAGCCCAGGAAAGTACAGTCTGTATCCACAGAGGCCGAGGGAGGAATGTGGTCCAAGCCTCGACATGCTTCGTGCCATTAGATAGGAACCGTGGTGCCCTATCTGTTTCAGACTGACCTGGACCGCAGCAAAGATCCGAGCTGAACTTGGGAACCACGATGTGCAATGTGGACCCGGAGGGGGTTGGGGGAAGAAAGAAGAAGACAAAGAAATTGGGGGGGGGGGGGGAGTATTTATATTTTTCCAGTGGCTGACGGGAGGAAGGAACTAGGGTAGGGGACGAGTTTTGACTGAGAGGGAAGGCACCTGACTACATAGACTTCATATTGTGTATACCTGTGTATGTAGATAATGTTATCTATTCTTTCTATTCATCGCTTTCTATTCATCTCTTCCCTATTCATCGTTCAGGGCATCTACACACTGATATTCAGTCCAGTATCTGTGTGATCATAGAAAATACCACCCCCAGTCTATCAAGATCTCTCAGCCATCTCCCTACCCGAGATCCTCCAAGCTAGCACACTATTAGCAAGCACCCGATTAACTTGCCCAGGTGCTTCGGCTTCCTCGTAGTCTCTGAGAAACAACAAATAAGCCCATCACAAAGCGTAAGACGTAGTTACTAGCTGTGGCTGGTGTATATTTCCGAGTAAGCATGTCTATGTTGATCTATCACTCATGATGGACTATACTGTGAACATTTGTAGAGTTACATCGACCTAGGTTCAAAGTAAAAGAATATAAACCGGGTCATGGGATGGGATGAAGTGAGACTTAACAGCCAACATCAAAGCTTGCCGTGGGCCGGACGGTGCTAGCCACATATGTATACCGGAGACTATGCTGCTGCAGACTCGAGCTGGAAAGAATACCTCGTGTTAGTACTAGGAATTGGAAAACTAGCGGTGAAAGGCTGAGCCGGGGAATACCTCGTGTATCTTATTCCTGCCATAGGACTCGACAGAGTGTTCTTCCCCCAAACGAAAGCGGCCATATCGAGATATGTTGCGAGCTGAGCGGAAGACCCGTGGACACTCACTAGGCTTACAAGCCAGTAAGCATAAGCGTGTACCTAGAGCGAAATCTATTGGTAATAGGAGGAAATAATGAATGGCCAAGCAACTATGCCTAGTGGAAGTAGTCGAAATATATAAACAAGCATCGAAAGTGAAATCAAAAGAAACCCTTCATATCCCCAGAGGATACATGGCCATTTCGATCACTCCTTGGGATAGGAGATGTACCTCATGTCAGATTTTCGCAGTTGCACAGTTAGAAAGACATAAAAGATATCTATATTAGCTATGCTGATACAGAGTATTCAGGAACCAGAACTGTAATCTGGTAGCGCGGGATAACAAGGGAAAAGCAGCAAGATCATACCATAGCCTGCTTGCTCGTTGAAAGTTTCCAACTCGTCCAGCTCTTCGACGTGTCCAGAACCTAGATATTGAAGACTCGATTATATTGAAGTCAAGTACAAGCTGCGCCATCATTTCAAACGATATCAAGAGACGGTCACAGATGACGTTCATCGATGGCCAAATCTTGCGGGAGCGTTGAGGTGAAGTCAGAACAGAGACTCAGTGCTCTCCGGGCAAATTGGTTGCAGAACCAATGCTTGACTGAATATATCATGACAGGAAAGTGCTTGGGGCAATTCAGGTGCTTACCCGCTCAGGTCCGGCGCCTTACAATGGTTCTGGTTTCACACGCCGAAAGAACGGGGACTTGGCGAGTGTTCATCATAGATTGAGTGTATGCGGTTGTTGCTTGAGCGAGATGTGATGTCGCAAGAGATTTTCGTTTCCTTTTTGACTAGAATGAAAGCAGTAAGCAATTAATACTTGGCGCGGAAAACATTGAATACATGATATATGGCACGGAAAGCATTCATAATGAACATTTTCATATTGATACTGGCTAATCATAATATTGTACATCATATCAAACAGCCCAACAAGGTTGGGAAAAAATGGACCCCCATGAATAATCACAACTGTTGGAAGATAGCAGTTAGGCTGGGTGTCGACAACCTTGGAAGTCCGGGTCGTCGGGTGAGTGCAAACCAATGGTAAAGCTACCACTGTCACTGTCACTGTCAGTGTTTTGGTTGTTGTTGTTGTTTTTTTTTTGAGTTTTGTTTTTTTGGGTTTGTTTTTTGGGTTTTCGGTTTTCGGTTCTGGATATCCATAACATCGTCGGTCATTCCGGGAAACATCGCATAGCGTCACTGTCGCAGGGTTGACCAGCAGGTTAGCAGGTTAACCTGGGGTTAGTCGACATGGTCGTGGGATTTAGTTCGCATCGGTAGAAAAGTAGTATGTTTGAAAGATCTGGTCGTCTTCGGGGATGGTTTCTTCGGATGGAACTATCTGGTCCACTGGAAGCCAGCCATCCTGGGCTGCAGTATGCTCCTCTTCATACTGGCTCTCATAGAAAGGGTGCTTCGAGGGGGCTTGCAGAGGGTTGGAGCGATACCCAGCCTTGTCAAAGACGTCATATGTATCACCAAGATCAGGAAGGTATGAGGGGCCGAATCCAAAGTCATCGGAGTCAGGGCGTTTAGCGAATGGGGAGTTCCAACCGTGGGGGCCAATTCGGCCTTGGGGGTTCAGAATAGGCTCAATGTTCTCTTTGGCAAGGGATGCGTGCCCAATTCTCGGGGCATGAATACCAGTGTTGGTCTTTCCGTTCAAAACAAGGCGAGTGGGGGTCAATGTGTCAAACTGCGTTCTGAATCCCGGTTGCTGATAAGATGTTTTGCTGTGCTCTTCTTCCTTTCCCTCATCAACAAAAACGTCGAAGCCACCCCTCGGCCGTTTGCCAAAGGCGTTCACAGTAAGACCAATCTCTTCATCGTCACCAACATAAGAGTGAGCTGCTGCGCGGCGCGAGCGGCGGGAAGCCTTGTGCTCTTCGTTGGCCTCTTCCTCTGCCACGTCCTTGCGGTCTTTGTCGGTTTTCTGTCGCTTTCTGTCCGCGGCACGGGGCACGTTGGGATCAGCCTTGGACAGACGTGTGCTCCTGGTACGAGCGAGGCCTCGCTTGGGAATCGGAGTCTCCCCTTTCAGTGGGCTGTATTCCTCCACATTGCCCGTGATCTCACGCTCCGTCAACAGAGTTCCGCGAGGGGAATAGACCTGTTCTGTAGGCTCCACGAGCAAAGAAGTTTGTTCCATGGTCTTCAGTACACCACTGTCCTTCTTCTGGTTGCGACGACGACGCATCTGCACCGTGGCGGAATCAAAAATATCCATGCCTGGCCATAGAACGCCCTTGAGTCTTGCGATTTCTTCAGCCCGAGTCTTGTCCATCTCAGCATCACCCGATGCCTGGGTCTGATCACCAGAGTCGATAAAAGGATCAGGAGTGTCTTTGTTGGTAATCCATGTTCTCTCCAAAGGTTCCGGTTTGTGTCGGCGCTGTATCGGTGTCTTTAGGCAAAGCCAATGATTGGCTTTCATCGTAGAGTTCAGAAGCATTAACAGGCTGTAAAACATTTGACTTTGTGCCATTAGACGATCGCATCGAGCGGAGAATCGGACCAGTTCGAGATTTCGCACTGCTGTTCGCCATAGGCAACTGGTTTGGCGTGCTGGGTGCGAGGGTTGTACCCGCATGTTGCTGGTTGTCATTGTGAGAATCGGCCAGGCGAGGATCGAGGTAATCAGGGTTGGGGGTGGCTGGCATTGCAGGAGTGCTGGAGCCCTCAGGCTCCACGGGCTCCACGATGGATGCTCGGCTCCTTGTGCGTTTGGTGGCGTTAGTGGTGTTGGAAGTCGATGCTTCGTCCTTTCTTTTCTTCCGAATTTCTTTGCTGGTCATGCGAGCAGACAGCAGCTTCGCAAAGCCATTGTTATCAAACCACTGGTCGTATCGCTTGAGAAGCTCGACCGAGTTAGAATCGTCGGTGCGAAGCTTGAGCTTGAAGTGGTTGGCCAAATGAGCCTTGGAGCCGGCATGGGTCAACAGGTGGGAGACATCGCTGAACTGCGGCCGTCCAGGACAGATGATGCACTCGAGGGTAGTGCCCATGATGCGAGCCCGAAGGAAGCAACAAGTAACAGATAGAATGAGATGCAAATGGAAAGGGCAAAACAAGGCAAAACAACCAAAGTGTCAAAGCCAAGAAGGTGGGTGTGGAAGAAGCTGGTGAAGGAGCGATGGAAGAAGAAGATCAGGCGTTATAAACAAATCGACAAGGCGGACGGGTTATCGCTTCCCTGGTGTGAATCAGCTATTGAGCTCTGGGGAAGGTACGTCCTGTCGGTCACGGGAAAAGTCACGGGATTTGATTGAGTTCAAAGACCTTTGGAACTTCAATTCATCTGTTCAACATTATCCTTAGGTACACAATGGGTATGTGCCACGATGTCTTAACAGCTCTTTGGCCATTGTAGGGGGGGTATGAAGCGGAATAAGTCAACGTGGTCGTTATTCTCCTCCCGCATTGTATCCCACAGTCCATAGAATAGAACGCTGGGTTATTAGATTGCGGGAGGTTTCAATTGGATCAATTGATCGATCAATCAACTGATGAACTACCCCGCAAGGCATTTGGCAGTGATTGCCTTCGGCATACAACTGTTGATCTGAGTTAGCAACTTCACAATAGAAGACCATATGTATGCCAGTATCTCACTAAACAGCATCTATTTCTTCAAGGCCATTGAACTTCAATAAGCTCAGTCCTGCAAGGCTGAAGTGTGTGTGATATACATCAACCATATTTCCTGGTCGATCAGCAAAGCCACCTGCATCAGGGTCCTATATAAGGGTTAGCAATATATTCCACCACACAATTGACAATCAACTGACCTGGCATTGTAGAACAAATGCGGCGAGCTTCTCGCCATCGATCCAATGTAAACGGTCGATCATGGCAAGGCTTGATCCTACCCACCAGGTGTAGCACGCATCTGCAAGCTTCTCTGGTCGACCATTGAAACCACCGCTTTCGATCTGGCGCTCGCTGAGCCAAGCTCCTAGGCGATCCTTGTTCACCAGGTCCAAGCGACCAGCGATGGCCAATGCACCAATGCAAGTGAACACCTGACCAGCATGGGACTCGGCGCCGGGGCGAATACCATAAGCTCCATCCAAGTTCTCACAACTTTGAATGTGAGAAACTGCTTTGGGGACATCGACCATGTCCATTAGGCGCAATAGCGACAATGCATTGAGGGCACCATATAAGAATCGGGTATCTGTTTCGCCCCACTGGTCTCCCATGAAGGAGCCATCTGCATTTTGTAGGTTTGCAATAACTGTAATGAATTAGCAAACAACCATCCACATCGGTATGAGGGAATGTCATACAAGATCCAACTTTCTCCTTGCCGCCTCGGCCCTGCTTGTCGAGTTCATCAACAGCATCAATGGTTACGAGGATCTGAACTGCTGAAACGGTGTACAACATATGGGCATCATGACCCGGGGCAGCACCGAAGCCTCCATTGTCACTTTGGCACGAGAGAACGAAGTCGATGGTTTGATCTCGAGGTAACGTATCCGGACGACCTAGAATATGCAGGGCGGTGAGGCCCCAATAAACACCATTTAATCGTAGGTGCTCGGTCAGCCAATATTCCAGCTCATCTTTCCTCTATGTAGGTTAGTTAACATTCACCATCTTCTTTCGAGCACGCACAGTGTCCAGGTTCTTGATGTAAGCCACATGTTTTGAGGAGTGGAGTCTGGGGTCTGCGATACCCTCAGCCCTCCCAGGGCCAGATACTAGTGCCATGCCTTGTAATGAAGTTGACAGGGATGTGAAGGTTAGTAGATGAAGAGATGAAGACCAGACAGCTCCAGCATATGTGCACTAATCCGTTAGTAGAAGGCGGTGAGAGAACGAGCTATAGATAGCTTTATGCATGGCCAATATTGGATGAAAAGAACAAATACTAATACAATGTCCGAAGGCCGAAATTTTTATCCAGCTGATCACGTGTACATACACTGGATTTACATTTATCCGGTCATATAGGTTTATCCGACCGTATCACCTGGGCAGTTTATCCGTTTCTCCGGCCACCGGTCTCGGCCCGGACTGGGTTTACTGGCCAAGTCTATAGGTATGTATCTGGTTTGGGATTGTAACGCCCGGTCGCAGAATCTATAGAGGGATCTCTATAAGGCAGACAGAAAAACCCCGGAGCATAGAGACGAGCCGTGGCCGACTTAATTCCCTATCTCCCCTCCGGGTCATCATCCGGGCCTCCAAGGGGTCAACTCGACGTGAAATGGCACAACAACCCTCAGTCAGGGGTCGTTCTCTCCAGGACCAGTCAACTGGAAAGAGTATGTTGAAGGCCGAAGCCTAAGCGTGGACAGCAATGCACGAGCATCAGCACTGTATTACGATTAAGGATCTTTGCGGGATATGGGCCAATGGGGCTACTATCGTGGGAAAATGCCACGCCGAGAAGGTAACATCAGTCTACCGAGCCGATCGAACCGTGAAAGCTATGACCAGGGCGTATTTTCAGATATACTAGAGGGAGAGTTTTGGACTGACTACGCAGCACCCCCGCGGCAATTCATTCTTGGAGTAAGAGACGCGCAACCCTAAGATAGAACGTCTCTTGCGACGATGCCGCACCGGATGGAAGCTATTATTGAGAGCCAGAGTGGTATACTCCGTACATCATACTAGATTCCATACTATGATGTGAATTGATGGAGGTTCCATGGTTTTTGAGGGCAGATTATTGGTGTGGCCCCCCTAATGTGTAGAAACTTATGTCCAGTCACTGTACGGGATACAATATACAGAGTAAATAGGCGAAGGTTCTGTGACATTCGAAGCTAACCATAATGGAAATCCACTCAACAAAGGTGCACGTGCGCCAAAAGCACTCCAGGCGCTAGTTTGACATCTTCAGCCATGTTTCAGATTGGATGGAACCTCAAGTGGAAGGGATCCAAATGGGAGGGCGGTGTGGGAGTCAACGTTTGTATCTGGATATCAAGAGAGTATGACAGAAATGTGTAGAGATCGCCCATATACCTAGGTAGTAGAGATTGTTCGTATGTTCTATGGAGAGTACTATTAATATAAAACACAATCTAAAGTGTTATACAATATCCATATTTATCCTCTGTGCTGGTGCTAGTCCAGAGTATGGTCAATGTGGACTCCGAGCCTTCCCATGTTATACAAAGTGCACACCGTATCACAATTATAGGCAATGGAAACCTCTTTCAAAAATTGTCTCTAAAACAGGAGATCCCAGTGGAGGCAGTCATCCATGGATGGGTGTGAGGTCTTTATCGGTAAGCGGGAATACTCCGTATGAGTTCCAAGGTTTAAATTAATTTATAAAAAGTGGACGACACTTTGGACACGGACACGTTTGTGCATTTATTTCTTACCCCTGATATATAGATGGTTTGTGTTAAATAGATAAATTAATTCCTTATTATCTTACTATGTTGTATGTTGTTATAGATATGTGTATACCTAGGTAATAGTATGCATATGCGACCATAAACAATTCAAAAGCACCAAAGCACCAAAGCACAACCATGGATCTTCCGGTAAAGGAAATCAGGCACTGATTTATTGTACTGTAACTGGCTCTCCGATTAACCAATGACAGCCCGCATCCACTGCAACGTAAGGCAACACATTCCGTGGCTCTGACCTACAAAAGTGGACCTCGGGAGAGCTCTGATCATTCGTGTACAGCCCATACCAAGCACCTTTATTGTAGGTACCTTTGGACTCGACAAATAGAATCTAATCCCGTCAATCTCCATCTGAGTATCTTTTTCGGGAGGTGACGCAAATGTCAATTGAGTAAGCCTAAATGTTATTCAAATTGACAAAGACGGATATAGACGATGATGCTTATCCACCGTCAGACTCGGATCATCCAAGCGAAGGTGTTCCTTGGGTCAAAGTGACGTTTCGCCCTTCAGGGGGAAGATAGGAAATTTAAAAAAAGAAAGATTCCCTTTTTTGTGTATATTGTATATTGTACAAGAATTATTTTACCGAAGTAGGAAAAAGATAATGAGAATGTGGAACGGTTTCAAGTTTCTCCAAAGACCCAAAAAAAAAAAAACAATCTACGAATATCGAATAATTATGACTTCTATAATATACTAGCGTTACTTGATACTAGTAGTCTCTGCTTCGGACTAGTGTACCGCTAAGTCTATCACGAGAGACTTGGACTTGACTTTTTTTTTGGGTTCATAGTATTTCTTCAACAATTCTTCACCTTTTATAACTTTGACAACTTGGACTACCATAAGACATCATACCTCTTTCAGATTGAGTTGTTTCAATGTTCTTTTGACCTTGATCCACACAACTCCTATCTCGCCCCCCCTTCCGCCCTGCCGATCCCCGAACTTCGAAGCGCCCAAAAAGAGGGGGGAAAAGCGAACCTGCACTGAACAAGTCCTGGTCTCATAAAGGATCGGTGGAAACAATTGAATTCCATAATATGACCTCGGGAGGATATTGGTGAGTCAGCTGAAATCAGGCAACGTCCATTGTTTCTGCTGGTTTCTGGCCTCTATCAACAAAGAGTCGGTGGCTTCTTTTAACTCGGGGTTTGCCTGCATATGTCACCTGCGGTCTCACCTCTTGTCCTTTTTTGACACTTCTTCTTCCTTTCACATGTCTCTGATTTTTGCGCTGACCCTATAACTGGTGCTTCAGATCCGTCCTCGATACTTCATTTGATCCATATTACTTTCGTCATTACATTTGACGCACAGGTAGACATCACTCCGTCTCTCCTTGTACTACCCAGCTTCGAAAGTCGCTTCGTCCCCCCACCACACGGTCAGACCTCAAGAATTGATACCCGTACGAGCCTCTCAGCCGCATACGTGACTTGGGTTCCAACGCTGGCCAAATACACATCTAGCAGCCCAAGGATCAATCCATCTGAAGCTGTGACGGGGGCTACAACCCACAAATCCTTGACCTCCGAACTCCCATACATCCTGGACCGGGTCCAATTGCCGCCCGACATGTCAAACCGAACTTCAACAGTGCCCAACCTCGATTTGAGCTCGTGTAAGACCGAGTCGAAGAAAGACAAGATCTCATCGCCTGTGACGCCAGGTGACCACAGTTCAGACGGACCGAGCCCCTTAACACCACGTTCGCCCAAATCTGCATCAAGCTCTCCACTCTTTAAAGGTGCAACAATTCGCCCTGTCACGCAGGACTCCGACAGCAAGGCAACCAGTCCTATTCTCCCACTATCTCCTGGCACAGGCCCCGCAGAGCCTACGACACCCGGTATCACAGCCATTCCTCAACATTTCCCTTCTCCCAAAGACTCAAGGCATACGCGCGATGCCTCGAAATCATTTTTCGGTAACCTCAAAGCACCGAAATCATCGCACAAGCCACAACATTCAGACAGCTCGGAAAACTCCACCGAACATTCCAAGAGCAGAGGGAGCTCCAGAGACCGGAAGACAGCAATGACTTCGAAACAATACGAGTCAACGCCTGATCTTCCAGGGGCACTTGCCCGTGCGAATGGATCCGAAAAGAGCCAGTGAGTTTTCCCTTGCCACCTATGTGGAACATATCTAACGCAATGCTCTCCAGATGAACCCTCAGGCGACAATAATCCGCAGCAAACAGGCACCAAGAAAGCCGGTACAGATCTAGAGGGCGCCGCGCCGAAGAAGAACAAACAAAGATTTGCGAACCTTTTGACCCGATCTCGCTCCATTCGAGTTGAGGACTCCGGAACGAAAGCACCACGCCGACGCCCCTCTACAGGTCTGGCGAAACTTGAAGAGTTCAGTCAAGGCGCAACGACGACCGCGATTCCACCCCGTAGTGCGACTGCGCAACCCGAACGCGCTGCTCAGAAAGGCTTGCAGCCTCCTGAGCGCCCGGCCGACTCCACGTCTTTGCGAAAAGAGCGCAGTCACGGTAACATAGTTGCATCGGGTTCCCTGAGTCAAGTTTCCGGCGCCTCGGCTACCATTTTCAGCAATCTGAAATCTTCATCCAGTGGCACCGCAGATCGTATTGGCAAGGCCGGAAAAGGATTCTTTAGCAAGATCACTCGCAGCGGTAGCACCAACGAGAGAGAGATGATCACCGATGATTCGTACACGTGCTCAGTGATCAACCTCCCGCTCATTGAGCAGGCGAGAAAGACCCGCATTGCGAAGAAGCTTGAAGACTGCCGAGACAAGACCGAGTTCTGGATGCCTGCCTTACCATACCGCTCAATTGATTATCTGAACTTTAAGGGCTGCGAGGAAGAGGGCCTTTACCGTGTTCCTGGTAGTGGCAGGGAGGTCAAGCACTGGCAACGAAGATTTGACACAGAACTCGACGTCGATCTCTTCGAGGTCCCTGACCTTTACGACATTAACACGATTGGATCTCTCTTCAAGGCTTGGCTTCGTGAGCTTCCGGATGAGCTTTTCCCCAAGTCGACGCAAACGATGATTGCTATGAAGTGCGAAGGCGCCACGACCGCACCGCAGCTACTCAAAGATGAGCTCTCCAAGTTACCGCCATACCATTACTACCTCCTCTTCGCCATCACCTGCCATCTCAACCTCCTTCACTCATACGTGGACCAGAACAAAATGGACTACCGCAACTTGTGCATCTGCTTCCAGCCCTGTATGAAGATCGACGCATTCTGCTTCCAATTCTTGGTATGTGACTGGAAGAACTGCTGGCAGGGATGTTGGACCGAGAAAGAATACCTTGAGATTGAGAAAAAGATGGATGAGCGCGACCTGAGGGTCTCACAAGAGCAGGAGGCTGCCAAGGCAAAGGAACGAGCCTCTGCCAGCCATGAACGCGCTGTCTCGTCTTCGAGCAGCAGCGCTGGGGAAGAACCTCGTAAGCCTCCTCGTGAGTCAGCTCGCCCGGCGACCTCACACCTAGAAACCACACGCGCGGAAACCGCCCGCCCAGCAACCGCTCGCACCCGGAAGGCTCCGCCGAAGAATATCGAAACGGCACACAGCCGGAGCATCTCTCAGCTTCCCGAGCTTGGCCCGCCACTCTCTCCTATCAAAATCTAAATCTGAAAGACGTCTCCTGGCATAAAATTGCCTTGGATAAAAATAGCTTCACGTCGTTATCTACCTTTTATGACCTGCTTCCAATTTGGCTGGCCCGATGTTCGTTCTATCTGCTGGACCAGATAGGACTGGACAAGTTGTTTCAGAATGGCATTTACTTCCTCCATCACCTCCACTTTCTCCTCTCCCATACCTCTGATACGAGATCTCCATCGCCCGCTAGCCGTATGATCGATATCTCCATTGTCATTTGGTCTCATATTGGGATCAGATGGCCCATCAATACTCTTCGATGTGTACATCTTTTGCTCTCCTGGCATCTACTCTGAAATTGGCGAATGGCCGGCCGTTTCGTTTACAGTGATTTTGCTTGACTCGCATTGTTTCTCTCTCTTTTCGCTATCTTTTGTCTATTTGGAAGCGCAAATCTTATTCCATGCTTTGCTTGATATTGCAACATCTCCGGATTCCCCTCTGCGGTTGAAATTGATTTCCATCATCGCTATTTTCTTCATGTCTGGTTGCTCCGTTTTGCAATGGGGGTTTACATTTCTATTTTGCTCAGCTTTTTGTTTGAATCATGTATCTGGCGTTTCCTTTCGAGGACTGTACAATAAAGGTGGGAAAGGCACTTTTCGGTTCGAACAAGATCATTTCTGTTACAAAATCCCCATAGCCGCACACAGATATATCAAGGCTATCGAGCTATCGAGTAAAGGCCATCGCAAATATCGATAAATGCAATAAGAGTGCTTTTGGTGAATCACGGTATGTCCACAATACATGAAGAATCCCATTCGACTCCCAACCCCAACGCCAGAGATGTAAAAAGAATCAAGACAGGAAAAGCCAGAGGCTATAAGATAAACGTGAAAGAAAAGAAAAGAGAAGAGCACGAAAGAACCCGATATAATCCAGCTCAATCAACGACCGCCCCTCATTTCGCACGAGCAGGGTTCGACCTCTTCTCATTCGATCGTTGCTTACGCTCATTACGCTTGATGCGCTCCTTGCGTTCACTCCGCGACATACCCCGAATGTTGCTTCCCTCAGCATTAGCCTCAGCCTCCTTCTTCCACTTCTTCTCATCAACCTCAACAAGCCATTGGTTCTCGTCTTCCTTGTTCTTGCCCTTGTAACCCCAGCGCGGCACCCACTCGCCAGTAGCCTCGTCGTAGACGAGCTTCTTGCGGCGCTCCTTGTCCATGCCGGCGGCACCGGGCTTCTGGCTGAACTTGCCGATGCCCTTCTTGCGGGCGAACAGCTCCCATTTCGTGGGCGCCTTCGGGACGGGAAGCGGCTTGTGGCGCGGGAGGTGGATGTTAGGTGCTGGCAGGTTGAGAAGCACGCCGTCAGAGACGGAGGTCTTGATCTCGCAGGTTGTCAGGAGCTGGTTGAGCAGGACCTGGACGCCGTCGCGGGCTGTCGCTTTCAGCGAGTCATTCAGGGTTTGGTCCGCTGGGAGCTCGAGTGGGTTTGGGTCGTTGACGAGCAGGTGGCCCAGGTCGAATGTGTAGGGGGTAGGCTTTGAGACGGTGATGGGCCTGGACATGGACGTTAGTTACTGTATTTTTCTTCGTTTTCTTTCGACTTTTTGGTCGTGCATCCGGTTGGGGAAGAGGGGTTCTTACAGTCTCTCAGTCTTGGAACCTGCCGCAGCCGTAGGCACGGAGTTCGCCATCTCGGTATCAGACATGACGACTAGTAAATTGGTAAACTGTTGATGTTCAAAGGTTGGTAACAGCCCGAAGAAAAAAAAATGTTGGTTATCAGATACAGCCGCTTTTACTTTTCTGCCATGACTAAGACATCCCGACCGCCTTTCCTTCTCAGGGCGGGCGGATTTCGCATCAAATTATTGACCGAAGTGTTTAACTGTTGTTGTTCAACTCAATTCCCACCCACCTCTCCATCTCTGCACCGGTTGTCCCCTCACTGGCTGCGCCGGTGTTTCTGACAACAATGGCTTCCTCGTGGTGCTGGAATTGCCTCTCGAGGCTTCGCCCGACACCGCGAGCACTCCTCCCGCCGTCCGCAACGCCCCGGATTTCGAGCGCCCCCTTCCACTCCACCGCCGTGCACTATGCCCAGCCGGCCAAGAAGAAGGGAAACAGCTTGACTGTCATGAAGCACAGACAGTCAACCAGCTTGAGAAGGAAGAAGAAGAAGGTTGCTGATCGCGGCGGTCGTCCCCCAGCCGTGGGTGAGCGCAAGGCTTTGCGGAAACGCATTGTCTTGAGCAACCCCAACGCCCTTGAGGTTGAGGGCATGCTGGACCTGTCCCGGGGACTATGGTGGACTCCCGTCTCCGTGGTACCGTTCTTGGACTTCCTGTGCCGATGATCGATCAATTGAGAGCAGTGCAAGCCTTCAAGCCCAAGCAGGGCTGGTCGATATTCCGCCGGCCTGGAACGGTCCTCCGACGTGATACCATTGAGATGGGTCGTTTGTTTGAGCAGATCTCTGGGGAGGGCGATGGTGCCAAGAAGGGCAAGGTCGTCAAGAAAATTGTTACTGGTATGAAGGGATCTGGCAAGACCGTGCACCTGCTGCAGGCTATGGCTATGGGATTCTTGAAGAAGTGGGCTGTGATCACTATTCCCGATGGTAAGTGTGACTATCTGCTGGTGTATATTGCAACTTTACAGCTGCTGACCTGTCAATCATGTAGCCCGAGAGCTTGTGTCTGGTGAAACCGCCTACGCCGCCATCGAAGATAGCGACCCACTGCAGTATGTCCAGCCTACTGCGACCTCGGCTCTGTTGACTCGCACTGTCGATGCCAACCGGGAGCTCCTGGCTAGCCTGAAGGTCTCCCAGAAGCACCCAGCTCTGAAGACGTTGAAGCCTTCCTCGACCCTCGAAGACCTCGCCAAGCTTGGCTTCAGTGATCCTGCTGTCTCCTGGCGGGTCTTCCAGGCTCTCTGGACTGAGCTTACTGCCACTGCCCCCGCCGCAGGATTGGAGAAGGACTTCCAGCCCCGTCCTCCTATGCTTGTTGCCGTGGATGGTCTGGCCCACTGGATGACCGAGAGTGCCTACCCGCTCCGCTGAATTCAAGCCGATTCATGCCCACGACCTCGCCTTCGTCCACCACTTCCTCTCCTTGCTGAAGGAGGGCGATTCCTGAAGAACGGCGGTCTCCTTCTTTACGCCACCTCAGCCTCAAACAACCCCAACCCCAAGGCTCTGAACATTGCCCTGGACCGCCTGGCCGCCCGCCAGGCCGGTATCAGCGCTTCCTCGCCCGAATATCCGCAACCACCAGCCTACAGCGATGCTGATCCTCGCGTCCTGGACCTGCTCCAGCCCGCAGAGAAGGCTGTCAGCCCAGTCGAATTGCAGACGCTGGGCGGCCTCACTCGCGACGAGGCTCGTGGTTTCATGGAGTACTTCGCTCGCAGCGGCTTGCTGCGTGAGATGATCAATGACCAGTGGGTGAGCGAGAAGTGGAGCTTATCCGGCGGCGGTATCATCGGCGAGCTGGAAAAGTTCGGCCGTCGTGTTCGCGCCACTGCCTCCGCCTCGAAATAAGGGTTCTATCTTGCATTTCTTTCTCTTGTCTTATCTCCGGCTTTCAAATTTGTGTTTCACGTTTACAACTGTATATCGGATCCTGGGGTTTTCCTTGTGTGTTCTTTGCCCATGTATTTTACAAATCTCACTTGGTCCGCTTGTGTCTGTATGCATATAATGGATTTGTTTTTTTTGGAAAATTCTTATATCCTTTGATTTGGTATCATTCCACAATCTTGCCATTGGGTCGGTCTTTTCATTGCACGACTAATAAAATACTAATCTGAACGGGACCATTTGAAGCTGGGCGTTGAATCGACCCTCAACCCAACCAGACCCCTCAAGCATCCAACTTCTTCGGCCTAGGCGCACGCACCAAATCAGGATAATCAAACCTAGCCGCCACATTCAAGAAAGAAGAATTACCGGGATGCGCCTCCTGGACATCATCCCCCCTGAACAAAAAGTTCATCGGGAACCCAATATCAAACTCATAAGCCCCCTCAATCTCCTTCAAATCCTCATCCGACAAATCAACCCCAAGCCCCTCAATATTACCCAGCAAATGCTCAACCGTACGCCCACCCACAATCGGCACCACATACGGCGCCTTGCGCATCACATACGCCAACGCAACACTGGTAAGCGCAGTCCCATGCCGCTCCGCAACAACCTCCAACACCTTCGACACAGCGATGTCCCGCTCAGTCGCTGGAGTCTGTCGTCCCGGGTTCCCGCTCCGCGCGAGCTCTTCCCGCTGCGCGGTTGTTTTGAACGCGCCGCCGCCGAGAGAAGCCCACGGTGCGAGACCCATGCCTTCGGACGCGGCCATGGGGATTATGTCGCGCTCGAAATCGCGCGCGGCGGCGTTCCATTTTCCTTGGTAGACGGAGAAGGGACGGAGGCCGTGATCGCGTGCGTCTGTGGTTTTGGTTAATTGGGTACAGTTGGATAAATCAGATGGGCCGGTGCTGGGTATGACGGTCATAGCTAGCTAAAGTAACACTTACATTGGTTCGCCTTGCTCACGATCCACGCGGGTGTATCGCTGATACCCAAGTACAGAACCTTTCCAGACACGACTAGCTGGTTGAGCGAGGTCATGACTTCCTCGATGGAAGTGCTGAAATCCCACCAGTGGACATAGAGCTATATTGTGAAGTAGATAATATGTTAGCAAGAATATCCCGAGAATTAAGTCCAGACAAGCGGACAGCACGTACCAGATCGATATAATCCGTCCGCAATTTCTTCAGACTCGCTTCGACAGACAACTTCATGCTCTTGGCGTTATTACCGACGAAGTTCGCCTGGATCTCGGATTGGTTGTGTGTACGGTAGGGCGAGGTATACTTTGTTGCGAGGACGATTTGGTCGCGCACGCCGCGGGCTTCCATCCACTCACCGAGCCATTTCTCGGATTCTTCAGCTTGGTAGTTATTGGCTCTTTTTTAGTTGTGTTAGTGGTTGGATTCTTTATGGAACATGAGACTAATTGGTGCTATGCATACGTGTCGATGAAGTTGCCTCCGTTCTCGTAGTATGTATCCAAGATCTGGAAAGTGGTTTCTTTGTTACATTCGCCGAGACGTTCTTTCCTACGTTCTGTTAGTTTCTATTTGTATTTGGGGTGTGCATATGTAGTATGTATTTATAAGTAGGTATGCCAGTGGACTTACCAGCCATCACCGAAGTTCATTGCCCCCAGACATAGCGGGCTCACCTTAACACCCGCAGTGGGCGCCAACAGGCGGTAGCGGCCGAGGTAGGACTTTGGGGCGGCAGCTCGGGCTAACATTATGGGAATTGAGAGAATTCAAGTGGATGTATAGAAATGAAGATTGGGGGGGATTGGGGAATCGTAGGCTTTGCTTTATAGCCGGGGGGATATGCGGGGTTAAGTGTGTTAATAATCCATTGAGGATGCACTGATGTGTTGTAGTATGACTTTAATTCCTAAGTCCGGGTATCAACTTAAGGTTAAATCCGGTTTTATACTGCGTATTGTTCCAAGGTTGGGTCCACGGGCGGTTTAGTGTACCATTTTAGGTTTAGCGTCACCCTGCTCCTTAGCATCCCCGTGCGTGTTTCTATAAAGTCCCCTCCATCGCCCCTTCAACTACTTGCTGATTTTCGCCCTTCTGCTCTTTCTTTCTTATACACGCCCTGCTAGTGAGGCATTTTTGCTATTAATTTGGGTCACCGAGCTTCGCCACCCCCTTTATCGCCGGCGCGAACCGGCTAGTCTTTCACGGTCCTTCGAGCCCTCGAGCGCAATCTGAGTAGAGACTTGGCTGAGCTGGTCCATCTCAGCTTGTAGGTTAAACAAGGTGTGATCGATTGAGGAGAGGTATAAAGTCATGTATCTCGCATGCTGTCTTCATGAAAAGAGCAGTCAGGAGTCTCATTTTGTTTTCTATGTCAATATGGACTTTTCATAGTTCTGTCCGGGTGAGTTCAAACTCTGTCTCCGTCTTCTTGAATAGCTCCCCAGGTTCTGGCAGGCCAGATTGATGCTGCCACCAAAGGCAAGGGACGCTCGTTCCATTCGCATCAGATCCAAACTTAATAACGTAATACTCCATCGGGAAAATAGGCTCTCGGGCAAGCTTTGCAGACTCATCATGCGTCAAGGTCCAATAGAAACTGTCTTCTTGGTATGGAAGAAGTGCGAATGTATCGGCCTTTCGGCCCATATACGCAACCTGAAGACTGGTCTTGTCTCTGCTATATCCTATTTCAATAAAAAAATTTCCAGCTCCGTTGAAGTATTTTCCGACGTAATCTTCTAGTGGCCTGGAAGGAGTCTCAATAGTTCGGCCCGCAGCTAGACTCTTATTGATATCTTTTACCTGTTGTAACGCGATCTCAGCCGATTGTTTTGCCAGAATGGAATAGTCAGGCGCATTATGGGAGTTGTTCAGAAGGGCTTCGACAAGGAGCTCGCCAATCCACCGCACTCCACCGTTTAAAGACTGAGAATTGGTGAGCACAACAACTGCACTGCCAGTTTCAGGAAGCAAGACATTGTAAGTATTGAACCCAGGGATAACGCCCCCGTGATACAAGGCCAGCTGCGACGGTGCACCTGTTCCAACTATAGGATTGGGTGTGCTTGTATCGCTTCCCTGGGATATGACGGCAGGCAATTGAGCCCGGGCCCAGCCAAATCCGTACGAATGTTCCTGAGGGAATGAAAGGGCAGGGATTGATGCCCTTTCCATAGTTGATTAATACCTCGAATGGTGGACTTGGGCTGATCCGGTGAGCCCGTGTCTGGGTGGATAATCTCATGAAGAGCAGCACCCATGAAGGCTTTATAGAGGGTCAATAAATCATTGACAGAGCTTCGAACACCCCCGGCTGGCCCCATCAACACATTCTCCCCATGCAGTGGCGGTGCAATAGGGACAATAGACCCGTCCTCCAGCGCAGCATAGGGCTTCGCTTCATTTTCGCGGCTCTCACCTGTGTAGTATGTTCGATACAAGCCGAGCGGGCTCAGAAGGCGACGCCGCAGAACCTCCGCAAATGTCTCACCAGAAGCCTTTTCGATCACCTGGCCGAGGACCTCGTAGCCGAAATTGTTGTAAATGAACTGGGTTCGAAATGGCTGGATACACGGGGCGTAATTGAGGATTCGAACGGCCTCCGACCGTGCCAGATAAGGAACATTGTTAGAGGCGAGCCAGAGAGAGTCAAGAGATGCTAGGCCAGTACGGTGTGTAAGCAGATCGGCGAGGGCAATTTCGCCGTAGATGTCTTCACGATGAAATTCTGGCAGCAACGTCTTCAATGGAGCATCCCACGAGGGAATGGTACCGTCGTCATGAAGAGAGGCTACTAAAGCAGCTGTCATGCTTTTGCTGAGAGACCCCAGCACAAAAGTTGTGTCGCTGTCGCAAGGGGTTTTGCTCTCGATGTCGGCGTAACCCAGTGAAGCGGTGTACACGGTTTTGTTATTCTCCACGATGCCCAGCGACACGCCTGGGATACCCGAGATGCTGCAGATATCCCGAATGATCGGGAGAAGAGCGGACCACTTGCTGTCGAGACGCATCGTGCCCTGGCTGTGAGTATTTTGTTATTGGGGGGGTGGGAGTTTGATGTTGGCGCAGCGATCCTAGAACCTAAGTACTACCTAGGCTAAGATGCTCAGGCGTTATGGGGGGCTGGGGTGACGGGCGCTTCCGTAAATTATTTGGAATGGGATTTCAAAATTTACTATGTAGGCAGGCACTCTGTACAGCATTGATCAACTAAAGCTTGACTACAACTACTCCCCCAATCCGTGAACCCCGGAAACACCACGGTTTTACAACTAAAAGCCACGCACAATGAACTTTTCGCCGTCACCTCGACTTACTCCGTACAATATGCTACAATTTATCGGATAATGTCCCTTTCCATTTTAGTGCTCAGCCCTCGTCGCTTTTTGATCGAGCCTGACCTTCCAAGGTTCCAAGGTTGGAACCTTGGAAGTCTTACATAACCTCTCAGTTGAGGTCAGGTGCCCAGGTGCAAGTACTAATGCACGTGGCTATGTTGTAGTCCGCTGGTGCAGATCCCCAAGTGGATTCCAAGGTTGGCACACGTAATGCACCAGGACTGGAGGTTGTGGAGAAACTAACCTTCGAAATTAACTAACTATATTGTTGTTATAAGTAAATTAGCCCGTGTTCCACAGCGGTTGGGCCTTGCGACAAGCAGATTGCCAAGAGCGGCAGCCCGAGTCGATCATATCCATTAGGAGACCACTACGGAGTACGAAATACATAGTTATAGTGCTTATAGTGTATTGTCATAACATCTATCATGGCACCTTCATTTCCCTTCAACTGATAGAACACTTGAGTTCTATCGATGTTATGCCTTTGATTCGTCTCTTCGGTCACCGAAATGGTCACTCCATGTTGTTATGCATCTCATTACTAGCATTGCTGTGCTATAATGCTGTAGCGCTACTCCCTGATAACGATTTGTTATCTTTTAAGTCGGTTTGTGGAAAGCCCCGTCAACAAAATTGCCGATGGAGAAACTAATGGTCAATATCCAGCTTCCCGATGTACGAGCATTGAAATGGGAAGTAAACTACCATGACCGTGAGCGCCAGGCACCTGGATACTGGTTTGTCGCACCGTACGGACAGATCACGGGGGAACCATCCACCCAGAAATATCATCAGTACCAAGTCGGCCCTTATATATATGATGACAGTGGCGTATGTGATCTTTTGCTTGGCGCGGAGTTGAGTGATATGAAAGTTAATAAAAATTCTTCTATAGATGCTCATTTGGGCTGGGTCAAAACAGTTCGATGACCGCAATGTTTTCGACTTTCGCGCAAATACCAATATAGATGGCGAGACACACCTGTCATTTGTCGTGGCATGGGATCCAGAGAATGAGTTCCAGGACCGGGGTCGTGGTGTGGTCTTGAACAAGCACTATCAGGTGGAGAAAAATGTGTTTTCCCCTGCTGATTCCCACGACTTCAATATGCATGAATTCAATATACTGGACGGCGGTAAGACAGCTGTTGTTTGTATATATCGCCCTACATTAGTCAAATTGGGGGACTTTGGCCGTCCGGATGAGAGCTGGGTTGTGTCTGGCGGGATTGCGGAATACGACATTGCGACCAACAGTGTCCTCTTCAAATGGGACGGCGTCGATCACATCCCAGTTCATGAGTCAAACCTCTTTCATGCGTGGGATCAGCCCCAGGGTGCTCCAGGCTGGGACTATGTCCACGCCAATGCGGTCGATAAGAACGCCGCAGGTGACTACATCATATCCATGCGCTTCACCAACACGATCTATTACGTCAGCGGTAGTGATGGACGCATCCTATGGCGATTAGGTGGAGCAGAGAGTAATTTCGACCAGGACTTCACCTTCTCCAAACAGCACGATGTGAAATTTGTCTCATCGAATGGCACCGACCACGTCATCAGTTTGCTCAACAACGCATCCGACGAAGCATCTAATGATGAGAAAGTGTCTTCCGTTCTCTACATCAAGCTAGACACACTGGCTATGACTGCGCGGGCTATCAAGCGTATAAACCGACCAGACGGTCAATTAACGCGTCTTCGCGGAAACGCCCAAACACTCCCCAACGGCAACATCTTCGCTGGCTGGAGTAAATTCGGCTACCAAAGTGAACACGCGCCCAATGGCGACGTTTTAATGACTGCCCGATTTGTATCGGACCGCTACTCGACGTATCGAGCGTATAAGTCAGAGTTTGTCGGTCGTCCGCTCACCCCGCCTGACGTCGTGGCCTCCGTGTACGGCACCAGTAACACGTCGATCCACACGGTCATATACGTTAGCTGGAATGGTGCTACCGATATTGCCGGATGGAACTTCTATGCCCAAGCCCAGGAGCAGAGTGAATCGATTCTCATCGGACACGCCGAAAAACTGGACTTTGAAACTATGTATATCGTCGATGGATATATGGATTATATCACTGCCGAGGCTTTAGACCGCGATGGCCACCCAATGGCCAAATCTGCTGTTCATCGAAGCGAAATCCCACACCATTGGCAAGCTGTCGGGTTTGTGGGTTCGAAAATCCCGTCTCCGCACGATCCAAGCGTTGTTTTAGGAGCTTCCCGGAATGCGTCGGAGAGCAGCAGCAATGGTGAGATTGATCATCATGATACTTTGACCGACACGGTAGGTCTGTTTATCTTCTTTCTGGGAGGTTGTACGGTCATCGGTGGACTGGCTGCCGCCTATTTCATGTTTTACCCTCGAAAAGCTCGATCATATCATCATGTACCATCTGAAGAAGAGGGTCGGTTGGGAGAGACTCATCGCTTGGCTACAGCAGCCGAGTGAGAGTGATTATTCGCCCTCGAATAAAGCATCTCTGAGGCCGAATGTCGGGGCACTGTACTTGTTCCTTGTGGGATCTGGGGACGAGAGGATTGCGTGTGGCTTGCAATGTATATATTAGAATTGTTATGTCCATATGTCCATCAGTGTAGTTAGGGTTTATTCAAAATAGTCAAATTTACCAGGCGCACCTGCAGGCTTCGGAGTGCTAGTCTTTCTGGATTCTTTTACCATACTTGTTGCCAGGAAGCAACATGCCAGGATTATTGAAATACGCAAAGGGTAGGATTGTACAGCCATTGATATCAAAGATGCTAGGTATATGAGCATATAGTAGGTGCATAGGATAGTTATAGACATAGAGAACATGATCCATAAGAAAGGGGAATAAATGAAGGGAAAAAAGATCAAAAATTCAAAGAACGAGCTATTATTGCCCTCCCGAGTTGATATGCGCAAGTTCGTCCGGTAAAGCTATTAACCCGTTGTCGGCATCGAAATCATAATGAGTGCTATCCGACTCCGGTCGAACATCTTTAACGGGATGGAAAAGAATAGAGGGTAGACAATATCGACCGTGTTCTTCCTCGTACTGCAAAACGTTAGCTAGCCATCTTTGATGTCGCCAGAAGCGGTTCCATACCTGTGGTCCACCCTTGCCTTCCTTCTCCCAACCCAGGAAATTCCAGTACAGCCGTCCAGGCAGGTTGGCGCGGTAGTACCAAGATACGTCCTTGAACCGAGACTCTCGGCCCCAGGAAAATGGACTGTCCATAGTGCTCCCACTCCGACCGTTGACACCAGAGTTGAACCAGCGACTAACCCGGTCGCTCGGCATCAACCGATCTGAATAGACGGGATGCGGAACCGAGACGCCCTTATATCCGTGGAGAAAGGCAGTTGATACATGAAACATCTCAGCGCTCATATGGCGACCTGCATGGTTCTCACGGTCCATCGTCAACAATAGCCGTCTTGAAAGGCGGCCATGGGTAATCAAGGAAGCTCTTCGGGGGGTGTTAGCTGCGCGATACCCGAACACCTCGTTCCGGATGACCCATTCCGTGTTGATGGGATTGAAGATAGGCAAGAAGACCATCAGGTCTGCTTCCTCGCCCACACCCCATTCGTAGGGGTCTTGGTTGGCTACTGGGACGGGTGGTGTAGGCCCTTCGCGCTCAAACTCCTCGCCGGTATCTGTCCTCATAGGCATCGGTCCCCAGACACCCGGTCCGCTCTGGGCATCGACGAATGATCGGTATCGCTCGTCGTAGTTGCCATGGTAGCCTGGGATGTAGAATCGCTCATTGCGTTCCCAGATTCCTCGACGTGGCTGTCGCAGCCCGAAGTTCGCAACCGTGTCGGCAAATTCATAGTAGTGACCTGTGAAGCGGGTGTCGATTTCCCAGTTCCAGATATACTCGAATTGGGGGTTCCGGAGGGCGAACTGCTGTACGGAGAGCCATTGTGAATGATGGACACTATGCCCTAAGTTAATGAAAAGGAAGTAACATGAAGAGCGATAGGATATACTGACTCCATAAGTTCGGGGTCGAGTTGAGGATAATTTAATATCTCTTCATGCATATTCCAGAACTGAGTTATACCCCAGAACTCCCGAGGGATGTTCTGCTGTAAAAGCCTCTTCCGCACGAGGGGATCATCGAGCGGTATGCTGTCATCCTTGACGTGTGTCAACAATACAACCTCATACTCCCCTCCTGACTGAAGGGAAAGTTCAGAGATCATCGCTCGAATGTTAATGATATCGTTCTCCAAAAATTCCTTGCCAGTGTAAGAACGAATGAGAACGGCCGTACGTGCCTCAGGGGCGTTATTGTTCAGTCCCTGCAAATGCGCGTCGAATCGATTGGCGTTGTGCGTGGCGCATTGCTTCTGTAGCTTTCCCCAATCAACATCGTTCCAATTAACTTTGGCAGGTCGAACCCAGTTTTCGACATTTGTTTCATCTTCCGCAAAGCCGTAAGCACCGTAGCGAGTATAGCGATCGAATGACAGTGACCCATCGAGGCCGATTGCCTTGTGGGAACCAAAAATCGTAGTTGGGAAGCCTATGACCACATTCACATATTAGCTGGAGACTCTGCCGACCATGATTTACTGCATTGTATCATATCCGTGTGCGAGAGGTCAGCAAACGTCCATGGGCAGGACTTGGCTGCATATCTCTTTCGATGTATGAATTGGGAAAAACAAAATACCTTTCGGAACACCAACGTAGGCGCTTACTTGATCGTCCAAATTGTCCGTCACTTCTTTACCTCGGGGCCCAATGCACGGTTTGAAAGAGCCACGGTGACTCTTCTTCCACTCATTACTTTTATAATCTGGGTATGGGCGATATATCTTTGGCATAGGTTCATTCGCCCAGGAGCTCAGACGAGGGTCATCGATGAGATGAGGGTTGTAAGATCGTTGCGGTAGGATCCTCTCCAGCGTTGATTCAAACCCATCAAATTGTCTGCACTAGTATTAGACAGACTTTCCAAATGTCCCGATCGAGCCCTAAAATGGGCACTGCTTGTGTAACTGACCGTGTGGTAGATTGAATCTCATGTATGTATCGCTCTTGAGGGGAGAGAAGGAACTACAGCCGATTAACAATCTTCTCGGCTTACTATGGCAACTCAGTGTTTACCTGTTGTTGATGGTTCCCATCAGGGCTCCCATCATCGAATGACCTTTTCTCTAGCACACTTACCTTGAGATGGGCGCCGGTCACCGCGCAATATAAGAAGACAAAGGAGACAACCAGCACAGCATAGAAAATGCGCCTGTCTCTGCCCCTCATTATGCTTTTCAGCATCTGTAAATGTATATAAACAGACCAGAATATGTCCAATTCCCTTGTTGATGGTTATTGGGGGTAGAAAAGGTGTTAAGCCTCTGTTCAACTTGACAGGCTCAGAACATATATGAACCCAGCCAGCGGGGTCCATCCGGGCGAAACAGAATCCATTATAATGAATTGAAATGGCCGAGGGGGTACTCAGTGTATACCGCATGCACTTGTCTAATACGCGACCCCTAAGTACTCCGTGCTCCGTAAGTGATTCTTTGATGGCCGCCTCGAGGATGATTGGTTGGGGTTCTTTGTTTGGGCCTAGTGGCATTGCGTCGCCATTGACGATCTACAGGGAGAAACGTTTATGATACTAGTTAGAGGGAATCGAACACGCCAATCGACAGACGCAGCTCGTGACCTGAGGAGCTACAATATAGAAAGCTGAAAGATCCCGCTCGTGACGTAGATAGATAGCCCCTTCTGAGACACTTGTCTTGCATTATTCTATAAGTGAGGAAAGACTGTGGATCATAATGCTAATATCCACCATAATATACTCCGTACATCGGGGAAAATGGACAATTGCCTCTCCCGGGGGTCTTGCCATGTGCTATCAAACCCAGATATCCTTGGAAGCTTTTACTACCCGAGGTGATTGTTGAGAGTATGTAAATAAGACATCCCTCTCTATATTTAGACAATCCGTGTATAGACTAAATCTCCCACTACATTGGATGTTAAGTGGTTCGATGAGAAAGTAACGGGATCGACAGGGTCCTGATGGAACGGGCTCGGAGAAACACATGTTTCAGTACGCGCATAGAATGTGAACATGCTAGCCGCTTTTTTCACTTCATATAAAATCAGACACAAAGGGGAGACCCTATATTGTATACCGTCAGACCCACCAGTCCCGATTCAAATGTTTTATCCCGGGTGTTTCACCCCTTTACAGACCGAGATTGACGACTCCAAGTGACCCTCGTCGATCACGGCATCCCGCTCCCCGAACCCATGGAGCCCCACAATGCAAGGCGAGTACGAGTACTGAGCAAGCGCATAGATTGGTACATATAGGAATTGTTATAACATCGCCAATTGGAACGCCTTTGACGACACACGATACATGTGTGTAAGGAATGACTGCCTCCTACGGCAGACATGTTCTTGTCTACTCCGTACCAATATAGGTGAATACCAAATAAATGGAAACATTTATTCTCGTCCTATTCAAATCTCAGAATTCCGAGACTTCCACTGGCCACCTGTGTATCCGAGGTTATCCCGTCCCTGTTCCCATCCTCAGCCCCGTCATTATGCTCCTCTTCATCCTCGTAGGTTTCTGGGCCATCGAGATCGTAGAATTCATCATATATATCATCCACAATATCCCGATACTCTCTCAAATAGTCATCGAGCTCAGAATCCTCGTCTCCGAGAACACCACCCCATATTTCCTGCTTTGGCGGGATCGTCACAGGACCCGGGGTCCAGTCAACAGTCCCATCATCCTGAGCGGCATCGTTACCGGAAACGGAATTTCCTTCCCTATTATCGACAGGAGGAACAAGCGCTCTGCCTTGGCATCGAGGACACTGGCAGTTCTTTCCAAACAGCTGCACGGCGTGCATGTTGAGGTCAATGTCTTTGCCGACGGGATCAGCGATCCTATAGCGTTGATACGGAATTCTGATCTCCTCCCCGGCTTTGATATCCTTGTTCGCCCAGACCACTACGCGGTTGGGGACCTTGTCATCGTATCCCCACAGTGCGTTTTCAAAAGGACGACAGGAATGATTAAACATGCTTAATCCAGGGAAGAGGTAGAAGTTCCCAAATGACGGCTCCATTGCCGAGAGATCTTCGTTTCTGACTCGCATTCTACTTTGTAGTGTTGGGTGTAGCACCGGCTTGGGACCATCCCGGTCATTGAACGTTGGATTCGCACCTCGCCGTTCATGTTCCCAGGGAACAGCGTTGACCAGCAACTTCCGCAGCACATTCTGAATAACCCAAGTGTCGAATGAAAGGTCACTGAAGATGTCCACTCCAAGGTTGAAAAGTATATCAAAAGGTATCTGGATATTACCGGCCAGAGTGAACGGGAACCAACTGTCTTTCCATGGCTCGTTCGTGTCGGTCCCTGCCTCGAGGACGAGAAGTTCGTTGATTTCATGTGCAAGAAGATTAGGGTCCTCTTGGCGGCGGTGGAGCGTGAGTTCGAGCACGCTCTTCAAGAGTAGACTCAACACAGTCCCGTGGCGTTCATTGGTGTGGGTGAAATACTGCGATCCGCCCCAAGTCACTTTGTTAGGTCGCATGGCATCGTGCAACCAGCCCCAATCGAGGCCACAGAATTCTTCAAAATGATATGTTCCGCGCGCAATCGCCAAGCAATGGGGAGCCACGCCGTCTGATAGTGCGTCGTTGGAAGAACAGAATAGCAGACCGCCCCTCGTGGCTCTGAAATATCCTACATCCGCGCACTTACACATCATGTCAAGACATGCGCAATTAGTCGGGTGTCCCCATCCGGGAAGAGGCGTCGGACTATGAATGGCGTCCCAGTTGTCTTCGATATGCTGAACCTCTTCTGGGTCAATCACGGTTTGACAGTTGTCGCATCGCGCCGCATGGAGAGGACATTCACTTTCATCATCGAGCAGCCTGTTGGGGATGAGGTTTCCGCGAATAACAGGCTCCTCGTAGTGAATTGGGGTTCCTGTTTTTATATTTCTCATGGCAAAGACCCCCAAACCGTTGAAGGAATTGTCCTTTGTGAATGTTGGCTGCACACGGCAGGTCCGTTGGGGAGACTTCCCGGCACTGGCATTAGCCGTGAAAATATTTGCATTCAGTGCATTGATGAAGTATGGTGATTCGCGTCTCACATCCGCCTGGTCGTATGGATATTTATTGGCGCCTGAAATCCATCCTCGGCTCCATTCGTGTCCATAAAGGGATGGATGAAGCGCTGAGGGATTTTTTTCTCCTGTGCTCGATCTCCGCTTTCACAGGAGCGCTCGCTGTCATCCTTTTTTTTGGGAACTGACACATCGCGGTATGGCAGGGGTCTTTGGAGTTGACTCTGCATGTGGTCTTCGAAATCATCCCAACAATTCAGTGCTGCAAGGCTGAGACTGGTGATGCTGTGGAGGGCGTTCCTCAGAGTTGGAATGAAATAGTTGACACCATTTGCCTTCCTCATCTGCAGAACCTCCCTTGTCATTGGGACGCCTTTGACCTTCAATTCCATCATCAGGTGCTGCTGAATGGCATCCCAAACCCGGGTATACATCCCGGGACGCTTGTTCCTTTGCGTTGCTGTCGTCAACACTTCGCAGAGAAGTTCTCCGCGATAGGCGTCTCCGATGGCGAGGTCAAAATGGCCCAACAGATAATGGCAATACGCACGACTGTTCCAGTAAGTTGGATTGTACGGGCTCAGTTTAATTGCCGCGGTGTACATTTCAAGTGCGGACATATCTGTTCTCGTAGCAGGGCTCATTACTGGCCTTGGCTCGCGATGGATACCCCAATTACTCAGGTTGCTTTGTCTCGAGACCCCAAAGCGCTCATCACATTCGTATTCCCATAGCCGACGTTGTAGATCTGTTTTTCTCCCGTCTGTACTTAGGCCCCTCGATCTCAGTTCTTCTGTCAGTGCATCCTTCGTCCAAAGATCAGGGTCTCTGACGTTGAGGCCATGTATGAACACTTTTCCTTCCATTGCATCTAGCCCCTGCACACCGTTATAAGTCTCGTCCAGACCCTCTGCTGTGAATCTGGCTTGTGCATCCTCTCGCGAGATTGGCAGAAGTGGATTGCTCATCAAGTGCTCATAGACATTGTGAGCCAACGCATGCATTACCGATTCTTCTTCTTCGGTTGCTCGTGTATAAGGTCGATTTGCATGTGCTCTCCATGCACGTCCGAGAGATTCATCTGGCTGCTGCCAAAACCGACGGGCAAGAAATGCGTCATCTTCGGTCAAGGCCGGGGCTAGTGGCGCTCGGTTGAAGATATCTGGCCGCTTTGGAAACGGGGTGGGTGGACAATGTCTCCCCTGGGTAGACTTCGTATAATCGTTGCCTCGGATCCATATTGATATCTTTGTGTCTCAAATAATGTTTCGATTTCTTTAGATCGCATCAAACTGCCAGTCCAATACGGACCCATGGAGTTGCCATGAGAGTATAAATGTCAGATCAGTCTGATACTTGCCGCAGGTCACGGCTGAAAGGATCTCCATATCAAAGAGTCCTGGAGGACAAAGAAAAGATAATATCATGCTGGTTTATTTTTGGAAACGAACGTAGTCGACTTGGGTAATAGTTCAACAAAGAACCCAAAAATGGTCCTCTGGTTACCATGAACTTGCTCCGCAACAAAGAAAGCCCAACACCCGCGCAGGTCCCTTGGGTAGCTTCAATCAACACCAATGTGCAATGAGCAGAGAGATCGGGATGCTCGGAGGTTCTTGAAATCCAATCCACTTTTTAGTGGGAACCCGCCTTGCAGTACTCCATATAGAGGAACAGCAAAACAAAAGATGAAACGTCCTGGCCTATGGATTTTGTCGAAGGCTTGTAAACTTAAGCCTTGGATCAAGCCCTTGGATGCATATCCCCGTAGATGTAGAGGTCCAACGAGGAGTGCGTTGTTGGGTTGCACTGGAGTCTCGTGGGGGTGAACCGTGCTGACTCGTAGCCCCCAACACCTGAGCCTTGGAGGAATCCTTCGACACTTCTGAAAAGAACTGGACTTATAAAAGATTCCCATGTCTTTCTAAAGCTCTGAATTCACCTCACCATGCACGGACAGTCGAACCGTCCTGATCCTCCCTCGCAGCCAGAATGGCGACTTCCTACGCGTATCCCCTCGCAGCCGTCGCAGCCGGGGCCTCCTCCTCCCCCTCCTCCACGTCCCCCGGTTGCTCCATATTCACCAGCTGCTCCATACTCGCCGGCGACCTATGGACCGATTTCGAATCCACAGAGACTGCCGTCCCCGAGTGTGGGTGCGGATACAACCACGTGGGGAGTGCGGTTCAACCAAAGCTCCGGTCCCCCATTACCGGTAAGTTCCGACGTTGGAATGTCGAATGTAAATAACTAACAGTCGCGTAGCCTCGACCTTCAAGTACCAATGAGCCACGATATGCCTATGGGCAGTCCCCGTCGAATCTATCTGTCACAGCTCCATTTAACAGAATCCAACCCTCTCCGCCCCCACCTCCATATACACCAACACCTCCAGCTGCACCACCACCACCAACCGGCGTTCCACAACCGCCGCCAAAGATCCCACAAGGCACCCAACATGTACAAACCCTACAAAGCGATCAGACAGGGCGAGCTCCACTGCTCGCACAGGGCGCAGGACCGGCTGCGATGACTGGATCTTACGAATTCCGCCCTGCGCCTATTCTCAATACAAATACTACATCTATCGGCGCATCGGCCCTAGGCGTTGGAACACCATCGGATTGGGAGCGTCTTGGTCCAACCCCTGGGCACTTCGATGATGCAGCGTGGTTCCCACCTCGCAAGACACCCCCTCTGCATCAGGAAGAGTTTCAACCACAAGCAAAGCTTCCGGACGATAATTCCAACTTGTCTGTAGGAAGCGAGTCTGACATCGTCTCTCGCCCAAGAACAGATACATATGAAACGGTTTCGAGTACTATCTCTGGAGCGACACAGTCGGGACGGGGTAGCTCAAATTCGCCCGTCAGTCCATGCACAACCCATGGAATGTCAACACCGCCCCCACCGGCTCGCGTGGATACCACCGGCTCTGGAGTGTCTATGGGTGGACGCTCAGAAAGCATCGATAATGTAATAGATGCATGGGTCCGTCCATTATCCCCTGCACATGAACCAGTTCAATCGGAACATCAAGGCCGCACCGGCGCATTCTATCAGAATAGCCCAGTAGAGCGCTCACAGTCAGCGCAAACCAGATCATCGGTTCCGGACCATTTGCGATCGAGCTCGAATAGTTCTGCACGGATCGTCGAAGGACCTAGAAGGGCGGCTACGCCGAAAAACCAAGACCCCTTCGAAGATCTGGACCCCTGGTCCAAATCATCGTTGGAAAGATATGTCGCCATGCTACGTAAGGAGGCAGTGGCTGACTTGGATGAAGAACGATTTAAGATCTTCACGGCTTTTATGGCCAAAGAGACCAAGCTCCGGGAGATTCTCTATAACATTGAGCATGAGCCTGAAAGTAAACCGCTAACTCCGCGAGCTCCTGACCCTGCTCCTCCGCAGCCACTATCTATTTCCAACAAAAACGAACCGCCTGTTGAGTCAGGACTGATACCCGTTGAGTCAGAAGAAGTCTCGCCTCCCTCGGTCGCAACACCAACAGAGGATGAAGATCTCGATGATGTTCGCAGTGAGTACAGTTCAGGTGGTCGGCCTCTGTTCGCTAAGCAAGCGCAACGGGCCTCGCTGTTTGTTCCTAGTTTATCTACTGTGTCTTCGGGGGCAGAGTCGAGTCTTTCGAGACCCTTATCGGTCATCTCGGCAGATACGCAGAAGCAAGTCTTGGAGCCCCTGACTACGAACCCCCCCGCGACCCATATACACGCCATTCCAGTATACGGAGGGTCCTCAGCGAGGGTCAGACAACCTCACCTTCGCTCGCCCGGCCTATCAAGCCTATTCTGACCTGCGGCAAGCTGCTGTCAATGGGCGAGTCATGTCAAACGCACAGGCCCCTACATCTCGATCGAGGTCAAGCACTGCACTTGCTTCTCCAGCTCAGACCGATGATGAGACCTTTCTAGGTCTTATCCGACACAAGAGCGTCGCTTATTCCAAACCGGCTGAGCGAAGCTCTCCGCCACTTCCATTGTTGCCGGAAAACCTTCGCCAAGGCCGTCCGAGGGGCCTCGTGGAAGAATTACGCACCATAGTATGGACACCCTTAGACAAACAGTCCGAAAGCTCGTGGCACATCACGACTCGGGAAGAACTCGAGAATTTCCCTGATGATTTCTCATACATCCGACGGTCCGTTGATCAATGGGAAGAAACAGCGCGAGTCAGACGGCAAAAGCTGGAACAAGAGCGCACGGCTCGTCAGGAAGGATCAGAGCAGCACATTGATGATCTTTTCAATGGGAAAGAGATTGGGTATGCAGACATCAATACCTTGGAAGAAGACTTTCGGCAAACCGAAGCTCGGGTCCAATTAGAGGAGGAACGACGCGAAGTAGACGCGTTCATGACACATGTCTTCAACCCCGTAGATGAAGGCCTGAAAAATGAAATCTCAGCGCTTCGCAAGTCTTACGACTCTGCTCTCAGTCAAATCGACCGTGACAAACAGGCCAAAGGCTCACCAAGCGAGCGAGGCAGCCCTTCAGTGACGATGAAGATGGTCAACGACATTCATAACAAGCTTGAAATCCGATTCCAGAAACGTCTTGAGATGGCCCTTGACTGTGAGCGACGACGGAAGAGGGCTGAGCGGCGACCACTTGTGGTCATGGGTGATATAGCTGGTCTACAGAAACTGGACGGAGAATTTGACCAGATGGAACGGCGAAACTTCCTGGAAGCGTGCAAGGATCGTGATGACCGGGCCAACCCACTCATGGATTCCTTCGACGACGCAATCTTGCATGGGCTAGGCTTAAATCAGAGACTCCTGGACGAGGTTGCCTCGAAAGCAGCCCGGCTAGATACTGCCACCCTTCGAGCCTCCGGTCTACCCGGATGCCGAAATTGAGCAGATTCTCAAATCTGCGGCCACCTTTGCGGCATCCCTCCGAGCCGATTCGGAGGCCATCATCCGCAGCGCTGGGGTTGCAGATATGGCCTTAAACGACGCCGACTATGGCGTCTCCGTCGCTGAGGCACGATATGCCAGCTCAGACCCGGATATTTTCGATCGGCTGGGGGATGAGAAGAAAAAGGAGGATGAGAAAATTCAGGATGAACTGAATTCAAAGTTGCAGAGCATTCAGGAGGGGCCTGTGCAGATTGAAGCCACAATTCAACGCCTTCTCCTTGGCTTGCACAATGACCCACAAGCCGCTGCCCCCATGTCTCCAGTTCAAGGCTCTTCCCCAACTAACCCATCTGGTGAAGTGGCTCTACCTCCAAGTCTCCGCCCCTCGACTACTACTCCGGGTCCATCTCCCATCCCGGCGCCCGTGAGCCAAAGTACGGATGATGACTTGGAACATAAACAGAGGCTTCGCAGAGCGCTAGAGGCAGCCAAGCAGCGCAACGCCGCCAGGGACCAGCATTGACCGGGTTGGAAGCAGCCGAATCGAACATTCGTAACGCGACGAATTGCGACGAATTTTCTTGCGTTTCAATAATATACCCTTTTTTTTCCGTTCTCTTATCCTACAAATGTTCGTGTTTATGCTACGTATTTTCAAAGTTGATACCCACTTTATGCGATCTGCTAGTTCAATGAAGACTAGGGGTGAATTGCCTATTTTGATCATTTTGTCTCGCACACTTAGTTTACAGCCAATCCTTACTATTCCTGTCTGATTTATTCTCGTACTCTGTAGTCAAGTTTATGAAATATTCTAAACAGGATTATATAGACATCGGAGTACATACCTAGGTATGTATGTGCCTCCAGTGTTAGTTCGAGTCAACGGCACAAAATGTGACGGAGTCTTTTTCCCGATGTTACACGAAAGATTCTTTTGTCTCATTCTGCTCTTGCGATGGCTATAAACATTCAACACCATAGCATTCTCTCTTACCTCCAGACCTCCCAGAACGACTTTGATAATAGACCGAATGGTTGAAAATCATACCTCACTTTTTCCCCTCCCAGAAGTCCCATGAGACTCGGATGCACTTTGAGAGCATGCCGATTTTGCTTTCTCCTCCCTTCGCGCCACTGTGGCTGCGTCATGGACAGGGGCCAAATTCAGTCAAGTGATTCAACCTGCAGGAAGGGGAAAAAACAGCGCACAGACGATATCTTCGGACACTCAAGAATCAAGCCCAAGAAAGTTAGCCATTACCTACGCCTTATGTGAAACTGATTGCGGTGCGGACTAAAGCACAATTTTTAGGCGCCGAGGAATAGCGATTGGCAGGCGACAGCCAAGCCAGTGAGCTAAACGCCAATTGCTGCCGATCAACGGTGTTGCGCAGTCAAAAATGCCTGCCGCAGGTTAACAGGCCTTGTCTCGAGCTGCCCTGGTGCTTGGGCCACATCAACTTGCAGGGATAGAGGATTACCTCTGAGACCCAATACCTAATATGGCGGGTCTTGCTGTGCCGCACAGGGAGCTGTGCGGCGCGCCCGGATTCGCTGCGCCCTCGCACTATACGATGGATATCGATCAACCCCGGACAACTTGCGGCCGAAAGAACGCCGCATACAACATTAGTCTCCTGCGCAGGACTTTTGGTCCACTTGACATGTCTTGTTCGGTTATACTTCGGTGCCCCGATTTCCAATGATTTCTCTGTGCGATATGCGAGGCAGACCCTTGCTATCACCAACCCATCTTCGATGATCTTGGAGATGTGGTATGACGCCAGAGGAATAAAGACATTGCGGTGTATACAGCTTGCTTATCTCGGCTGCAATCGCCGTCCTTGGGGATTGGAGCATTCATCCGGGTTCTCCATGTTTGCCAAGGAGCCAGTCAGCATCCCTGTTTGGAATAGTCCGTCACATTCAACCACGTTGTTGAACAGGGTTTTTACTTCGCTTTCTTTGTTCGTTCTTTTGAGGCAGGGTTGTCGCGTGGACCGGCTGTGTGGCACCTGGACGAAAAAAGAGCCTCGGGGTCCCCGACCTATCCGAGAGCCATACCATCCTGGCAATTCTCCACCACGGAAAATACCAGGGTGCAATCATGGCCAAGGAAAAAGAATTTCTCAGAATGGCGCGAGTCATGTTCTGGTGCTTGGAAACAATTTCCAATTCGCATTCGGTTGCTTGGCCGGCGATCACAGCTTGTGCCTCCACGTTAGAAGGTACGGGCCAGGTTTTAATCTTGTACTGTACGGGAAGTGCAGTGTCTCTCCCGTTATCTCCCTAGCCTCCGCAGCGTTGTCCCTGTCCTTTTTTCCCTGCGTCAGGGTCAATATCGAATATCACCAACAGCGTCTACATATGCAAATACGAGATGCAAGCTTTGCATTGGCCCACCGTAGAATCAGCCACCTCTCAACTCTTGGGGATCAACATACAACATACCAAGATTTTAACTTTCTATCGATTCCAGTTACATTCTTTCCAGTTGCATGCGTTACTCTCAGACAGAAACAGTGCAGCATCTTTACGAGATACGGGCTTGTGTCCCCGGTTGACCGGTGTAGCCACGCCCGAGGCCACAATGTGTTCTCGGGTGCCAGCCACTAACCCCCAGATCTTTCCACAAGATCCCCCATTAGTGGGTGTCTGTGCGCTGCGCGACGATGCTGATCCTATGAGATGTTACAGGTATGATTAAACGGCGCAGCCTTGTTGAGACATCATCCCTTCCTCTCCTGCGGCATATCCCATTGAGCCTCCAAATTTCCCCCTCTTTACCACCTGAGCATTCATATTTCACTAAGCGCTGTTGGGAGGGAAAAAAAAACCTTGCAAAATCCACAAACCGATTCCCACACCCCATGAAAGGTTGGAGATACAATTATTTTGCGCAGTTTGAAATGACGACAAAAGCATGGGAAGCATAGTGTCTCTTCAATGGCCCCGAATTATTTAAAGCGGGCGCCAGAGAAGCCCGTTCCATGGTTCAGTGTACCCGCTTCCGTCCATGGGTCGCGAGAACTCTGTGAGTCTACGAAAGTCCACCGTGTGGGAAAATACGTCTGTTCTTCGCATTCAGTAGCCCCTCTTTGATTTCCTTAGGGGAAGCCTGTCTTCTTCCTTTTCTTTTCGCCATGTCCGCTCCAACTGGGCAATTTCACAGGTTGTCCATTGGTCAAAACATGCCAGAAACAACCCTGCCTGCTAGGGCGGCCCGCGCGGGGCGGTCTGACCCTTCCAGTGATCGTGGAGAGGACGATAGCTCTTCAGTGGAGAGCTCCAGTGGCGAAGAGGAGGAGGAGGAGGAGGATGAAGAAAGCAGCCATGACGAACAGTCCGAATCGAATAGCGCCTCCGTCCTCGCAACGTCCGGCATTACCTATGACCTCAGCCAACTAGATTCCGAGTCTGAAGCCCGGGCCTTTGTGGGCTTGACCGGCCGATTTGATGTTGTCAACTGTCGCTCTACTCCCGCCGGATATGACTTCCAGCTGTCGGATCGGCCACAGGTGCACATTGGCCCGGACTCGTCTACTTGCACTTGTGCGGCCTTTCAGGATCAACCGGACGGGGCGTGCCAGCATATCTTTGTGAGTATGCCTTTTTGGGGAATGAAGCTTAAATGCTGAAGGGCTTGAACTGCCAATACTAACCCCCGTCACCTGAACAGTGGCTCGTCGACCAACTGCACGGCTGCTTCCTCCCCGCGCCTCGGTCTACGGAGGTGACACTGACTCCAGACGGACGTCCGGACCGCCTCCCACGCATTGAGGACCTCCTGAAGGGTAATCTGCTGTCGGTTGCAACTCAGCTAAAGTGGCACTACCTACAGGGCGAAGAGGACGGGATGACGCGGGCAGAAAAGGTCCGGGATATCTTCTCTGCATTCAACCGAACTCTCCCAGAAGACACCCGCCGGGATTTGACAGAGACAACCGAGCAAGCACGAACGCCGGAGGAGTGCGTGGTCCAGGGAGATTTCGAAGCGACGATGTTCCGGCTTGCAATTCACGACGATGGAGTTTTCAACAGCCTCTGCAAGGCGATGCCCTCAGGCGCGTGTGCGGCCATCTACTTCGACAAAGTACAAGAGCAGTCACGCCGACTACTAAGCGACTTCGACCGATACTGCACAACCGGCGAGTTGCCTGCGAACCCCGTGAGCCCAGGCCTGGGCATAGAGGTCAACGATGTCGTAGCACAGCTGCAGCGTTCTGTATCCCGGATTGCGGTCAACATCGCAGCGCGCGCCCCGCACGGCTCGGAGCGCGCCGTCGAAGCCCTGGTGTCTCTCCTGGAGTTAGTCGTGGCTCGCAATAATGATCCCCTCGAAGGCAATCCCTTGGGTCGCCAGTCCTTCCACGGTGAAGACGAGGACCAGCGCAATCTATATCACTTGCTCATCGGGTCGGTCGAAACAGACTCCGAAACAGACGCGCGGCACTTTGTCCTTCACGCGCTTGATTCCCTGCCGCCGGTGGACCTCCACCAGTCCGTCAACCGCCTGCGCGACATCCTCCGCAAGATCGAAGTCAACCGTGCCCCGAAGCCATATCTTCTCCATCTAGGATCGTTGATCCGTGCCGCTGAATCTGCTGCTGCTATGGGATCTGGACAGAAGCGACCGGCGGCTGGGAATGGAAATTCCGGGGGATACTCAAAACGAACCCGTTGAATTCTCGACCTTTTTTTTTATACATACGTTTCTTATCTTGTTCTGGGAGGCCATCGTGTTCATTCATTGCAATACCCCGCTGCATCGTGTCTTTACGTTTCATCATCCACGAGTCGCTCCAGTTCTATTTTGCTTCTGGGTCATGTCATTCTTTTACATCTTTTGGTGTCTACTACATACGATCATAAGAGCTGTTAGCATTGCCATAGCCATTTTACACAATCACTATATCACAAAATGTGCAGACAAAGTTTCAAATCCACTGGAACGGTCCATGTCCATGACCCCCATGTAAAGCAAAATACAAGTCCCATGATGAACATGTCGTCATTCAAACCCAGCACTGCGGCCCTGGGTTCCCACATCCACGGTCCGCCCTCGTGAACCGGGTGTCACCGCTACCACGCACCTGGACAGAGATGAGCTAGCCCGATTTATGAGTGTGAACCATGGAACAAATTCTCGGCACAGTGTGGGCCGCCCACGCATTGAAAATGGCTCGTGGGTTTTGATGTTTTCTCTTTTTTTGGGCGCCCAACAAGCACACGAATCAGCAAGATCAAAATACGGATGCCCAGATCAAGATTGGGAGTCATCCATGGATACATAATTCCAAATGTAGATCTTTACATCCAAATCTGTACGATCGCACATCCGATGATATGTACTCCGTGCTCCGTATCTCCATTTCATATCCATAAATCCTGGGGCCACACCGCATCTCCGTTTCAAACCTGCCCCTCAATCCACCCCCCAATGCACAAGTTAGGTTCAATAATGCTCACCAATAACGCGCGTCGAAAATGCGGTGTCGGACATCCTCATCCTAACTATGCTGTACGATTAGACATGCATGCTACATACATATTAGAGTTTGAGAGTTTATTAGGCCATATGTTCCACGTGAGTACTCGAAGTGGATATTTCATTGCCACGTTTTCCACGTTTTCGGTAGGGATTGATGACCATGTGTGCGACTGGGATTATTCTTTCAAGCCGAGTTTAAGCCGTCAAAATCAATCTTGGACCGTGCACACGGTTGCATTTCTGGATCATTGGGGGGGCTAGTGTTCTTAGTGCTGTCTTTAGCTTATGGGGTGGGCTTGTCTTAGTATAGGTGGACCCGTGCTACAATACGGAGTACAGGCGTGTTGTATATTGACAATGGCATTGTATGTATGCAAGGATCTACATTCGTATTACTAATTAGTGTTGCAGGCAATAGGGAGGGCACAATTATGTCTCGGTATCAAATGGAACTATATATATTGTTTTCTTGGCCCTGGCTATATCTACCTTAAGGAGAGCGACGACAGAAACAGAGTTTGGATATATTAAATTCGTAGTAAAATCACCGAAGGGATGGTGATCTCCATATATCAAAGTTGAAGCAATCTTTACGCGATGAAGAAAATGGGTTCCCTTAAGGATTCAATAAGTGAGACTCCGGTCTAATAGCATCGACAACTTGCGAAATGAAGGCTGAACCTGGGAAGTCACTCTTCAGGAGGTAGGCCGTATGAAGCGGGCTCCCATCTTTGGTATGGATTCTCCTCATAATATCCTAACGATATTCACTGGAGGTCTGGAATGGGTCCGGTTCAAGTAGAAGCTCGGGAAATTTGCGGAAGTTTTGCTCTTCCAGTCCCTTGCATATATGAGGTCATTGAGATGCCTATTAGACGACCGATTGGGTTCCAACGAGTTTTCATCGAATCTCTTTCATGTCTGATTGTAGGATATCCTTGGTCTCGGCATTGGGAAGACCAGCTAGCTTCGCAAGTTCGATATCTAGCTTGGTTGTCTCTTTTAGCTCCTCATCCTGTGCGTCCTGGAAGACTGCCTTCCATGCGCGTCTATAAAGTTAGTTCGAGATTGCAGGCATCGTTATTAACTCAATGTTTACCCGCCGTAGACTGGTTGGAATAGTCCAACCCTTTGTTACGAAGGTCAGGATACGTGAGTAAATATTGCACAACTCGCTTTATGACTCTATTCAGACGGATACCCTCTGCGAGTACAAGGCCTTAAAGGCCACAGATCGAGTGGCATTCTGCAAATAAGCGTCCGGTCCCTGGATCATGGACTTAAAACAATGACTGTTAGTCACTGTGGTAATAAGGATCGCATTGCTGCCCATGGTATTGCAGCGGAAACCGGATCGAACTTCATTGCCATATCTTTTATGCCCTTCAGCTGATGCGCCCAGGTCATAATCTTTTCAACCTCTGACAAATGCTGAGGTCAGTAAGGTCAAATGTGGTCAACTTGATTGTTTCCCGAAGCGGTAGAGTTATTAAACTTCCAAGGTTGAATCTACGGATGACCCCCGACACCTATTTTGTCGATTGAGTCACAATTAGATCACCACCCCAGTAGACTCTGTTGGCTCTTCTAACATCCTCAGACTCATCCAAAAAGAAGCCAAATCATCGAAAAGACGATATTCAAGCAGAATATGAACATGCGACGAGATCTACAAGAACGCCCCGAGATGCTCACTCGGACGAACTGGAAATCATGGAAGAATGAGATCGAGAAACACGCCCGAAAAGAGGGAGTCTGGAAGTACTGCAACCCCGACGCCCCAAGTGAGTACTATCCAGAGCTCCACGAACCCGAGAAACCGCACGTTTCCACCGTCCGACCCGAAGCAAAATCCATCGTTGACCTTGGAGAGGATGACTTCATCGAACTATCCTCGATCGTGGACCAATACTGGAAGCAGATGCGCGCATACGAAAACATTCAAACAAAGCTACAGGTCATCTTTGAGCTGATAGAAAACAATGTCGATTACGAACACTTCTCTCTCATTAAGCATGCAGAAACACCGCTTGAGCAGATGGCGGTTCTAGCCGCTAAATCAAGAAATCTCGCCTGGAGGATCTGCAGCCAAGATGGGAAGGTATACAGGAACTGGCTAATAAGGCGGATGTGCAAGAGCTATTTAAATCATGGAATGCCCTTTTCACAGATTGCAATGGGTATCTTTTAGGTTCCGCTCGAAGGCAGGATGCCTTTTGGGATTGTGTCGAGACAGCGGGAGATCCCTTGGAGAACTGGCTACCTCTCACTTCCCAACACTGGATTGAGACACCCGACTATGTTGAGTCGAGGAGCTATGGGGATGGCTGCGCTCAACCTCGTTCACCGACGGAACAGGAGTCTGTCACTTCGCTAGACTGGATTGAAACCCCTGACGATCTCCAACCAAGGAACTATAAGGATGACTGCGCTCAGCTTCGTTCACGGGCTAGACGGGGATCTATCGCTTCTCGATACCGTAATGGCTACTACGATCCTGTGGTGTCAACTGGTCGTACGTCACTGAGCCCTCAATCCGGTTTTGCAGCTGGTCAGAGTGATCACATTGAAGAGATCTCTGGGGACGATTTGGAGATGGCGGGTCTTCCGCAACGATCGAGACTGTCCCGGGCGAAAGAAGGCGAAAACTAACTGCGGGAATTTGGGTGGAAGGTAGACAACACTAGCTATGATGTATGTTATGTGGATGGTTTTTGTGTTGAGAGGGAACGATGGTGTCTTTCTGTGAGTTGATACAGCTTTTTGCACGTAGCTTTTGCTACCATTGCTTGACGATACCATTAGATCATTAATGGTCTATGTTTTGAAGTAGAAAACAAAAAAAAAATTGATAACAAGTCTTCAATTAGTCAACTGTTCTTTTCCTGGAATCAACTTCTCTCTCCTGTGTGTCTTCAGTCACATTCTTCACTACTTAGTCCGAGATAGACCAGCACCATTCTCAACGGGGTTTTGCCCACGGCGCACCGGGACCGAGTTAGTCTCGAAATGTGGTAGGTTAAGGAAAACAAAAGGGACCTTTCACCGATCGATCAAGGGATTTTGTCCTACTTTTCAATATCTGCAGCTAATCATAAATATTGTTCAATCGTGAACAGCAATATCTTCGTACATTTCTCTTCCATACATCTACCGAATCCAATACTTTAGAACCTAGAAAGCATCCAAAGAGGAACAACCTCATCCTAGCTTATCCCATTCTACCCCAAATTATCCTCAATATGAACAACCTTCAATTCACTCGCATCAACATCCCGATTGCCCCTCCCAATCAACCCCGCAACCATATCCGGCGCGCCCTCCTCCACCGCCTCAGCCGGAACATAATTAAGCACATCATTATGATGCCCCGTAACCACATACCCGTCCGGATCGCCCTCAAGGTTAATGACATTGAAATCGCCAGCCGAGGAACCCGCGCGGACGGGGCCCCATTCTTTCAGAATGTCCGTTGCCTGCGTTGCGAGGTCGTCGGATGTCGGGTTCATGAGGATCACGCAGGTGCCGTGCTCGAAGAGGACCCAGCTCTTTTTGCTGCCGCCGATGAGGATGGAGCGCCAGGTGTCTGGGGTGGAGATTTGAGAGGACGGTTGAGGTTCGGCCATTGGGATTTTTGTTCTCAAATTGGCTTAGGATAATGTATTATAGTATGCAATGTAAGAACCAGGTGTTTCTCCTTGAGCTCCCTAGGTAGGATCTTGCATCCAGTGTAGATTCTAGACGTGGTCAATCCGTTGGACTTGGTTTTGGAAGTGATGCATGTTGACAAATGGAATGAGGCCAGAGATCTGCAGTCAGCTGATTTTATTGTATATTTCAACCATGTACGGAATACTCCGTATGTACCGAGGTCATTTAAAAGTAGTATCTCCTTTTCGTATTCTTCTTTAGTTGCTTTTTCTCATGTAACTTTCATCTATTCGATATTTTACTATAATATAATATAATATGCTATATCTATTTATACTCTAGTGGAAAATCACATATTTATAACTATAGATGGCTAAGGTAATAACTTTCGTCTTGATCTGATAAACTGGCCAATCATCTGATACCATTTTCTCTCTTTTTAAAGGCCGGTCGGGGGGTCGGCCCTAGCTGCTTGTACTAGTGTATATAGAATGTTACCGTCTTGTCATTGTTGTCCATGGTCTATGCTTATAATGCACATCTTGTCGCAAAGTACACAACAGCTGGCCGGCTGGCCCAATGGCAAGGCGCTTGACTACGAATCAAGAGATTGCAGGTTCGATCCCTGCGTCGGTCACTTTTTTTGGTGAATTTTTATAGTTCCTCCAACGGAGAATGTCTTTGCAGCTTGGTCGGATGGAAATTGTCCTCGATGTTTTTAGTGAGATATAATCCATTGAATTGGTGTGAAACGGCAAGAATACCAGATGTGGCAATTACCCGCATGAAATATATATCCATCCTATCCTACCCAAACATGTCTCTAACCACCTATTTTTACTAGAAGATGAACGGAAAGTCAATGCAAAAAGACCAAATTAGATTCAATACATCTCCAGCATTCATTCAGAAAGATCCAACACAACCCGACCCTGCAGCTTCCCCTCCTCAATCTCCTTGAACACATCAGTCAAAGCATCCATCTTCTCCATCCGATAATGAACCTTAATGACACCCCTGGCAGCAAACTCCATAGTCTCAATAGCCTCCCTCCGACTCCCAACTGCCGACCCCGTAATAGTCCACTGCTTGCCAATCATCGCAGACGGGAACGCCGTCGCAATAGCCTGGGGATCATTTTCCGGAAGGCCCACGCAGACCAGCGTACCATTGAAACGCAGCAACGGCAGCGCCTGCGCATACGCCGCATTCGCAGACGCACAGACAATAGCCGCGTGCGCGCCCAGCCCATCCGCCAGCGAATGAACATGCTTCGTCAGTGCGTCGCCCTTATCGTCCCTCGGGAACTGCGTGATATCCACGAAATGCTCTGCCCCAGATTCCTTGACTAACTCCTCTTTACTGCCGTGGTCGAGGCCGATTACCCGCAGGCCCATTCCCCGGCTTGCAAGCTGCACTGCGAGGTGGCCCAGCCCGCCGCCGGCACCGGAGATTACCACCCATTGTCCCGGCCGCGCGTTGCTGCGTTTTAGTGCGGAGTATACGGTTACGCCGGCGCAGAGGAGTGGTGCTGCTTCGGCGGAGTCGAGACCGTCTGGGATGGGGGTTACATAGTTTGCGGGTCCGAGTGTATATTGCTGGAATGTTCCTGGTGTGTAGTAGCCGGAGATTTTCTGGTTGAAGCATAGTCCGTCGGCGCTGGCTTGGCAGGGTTCTGGACAGGATGTGTTAATTCGAGGTGTCTGGGTTGTTGAGGCGGGGACATGGTATACGCACGGCAGTGTCCGCATGCGCTGGAAACCCATTTGACGCCGACTCGATCGCCGATCTTCAGGTTCGACGATTCGGTGCCTGCACCGAGCTTGACTACCTTACCGACACCTTCGTGGCCACCAACTTGGCCTGGCTGAGTTGGGTGTGGGAACATCTTCCACTGAGGGTGTTTGTTAGTGCCTGAGATATAGAGAGAATGGGATACGGCGTACGCTGTTGGCCATGATACTGAAGTCCGAGTGGCACACACCCGAGTGCGTTCTATCATTGTGAGTACTACCCTATGTAGTGTCGAAACCTCCATAAGACGTACAAATTAATCAGAACCTCGCCCGTACCAGGCTCTGGGACATCTAATTCCACAACCTTTGTCGAAACAGTCCCAGGCTGGTCGTAAATGACGGCCTTCTGCTTGGCGGGGATTTCAAGAGCGGCCATGATAACTGATTGCTGGTGATATATTGAAATGAGGTAAAATATTAAACTATAATCAATTCCAATTGGATTTTCAGCGTTGGAGAGATGTATGAGCAAATGCTTAGTCGAATTCTGAAATGGGTCTTAAGTAGATTAACCCATATTTGCGCCAAGTAGTAAAAGAGGAGAACTTGATCAATTGTGGAGAGGGTCTTGTGGTCGAATTGAGGGGTTTGGGACTTTCGGATCGACAGGTCGTTGGCACATTGGCTAATGCAGCTTTTGTACCCGGAGGCACACTGTGCATGCCTCGGAAGCTGGCCTATTCAGTCATAGTCATGCATTATAGTAACGTGTTCCTTCGTGGATGAATTGAGGGGTCAAATGCGGAGTCGTGGAAGGACCTCGGTTCCACTGGCCTGCATACGTCTATTTTTATCTTCATCGCTGGAATAAATAGCAGTAGAGTAGTATATCCAGAGAAAAAGCAGGAGATGGAAGATTGAGAAGGGTTATATACATTGAACCCCCAAGGTCCTCTGGATGATCACATACATTTAATAACATACATACTTCGCCTTTCCGATTTAGGACTCAAGCCTTGCCGCTTTATTAGGCTGGGGTGATATGAATTATATTTACATTGTCTCATTCACAGCTTAATACTTTGTTATCGCAACAGAGCTCAAGTGCCACAAAACTCACGCATACGATGCTCAGCCTTTTGGAACAGTCGTCTTCTATACTCACTATAGCCTATATATCTTCGACTAGGCCGATCTAAGCATACCACGCAAAAACGTAGCTGTCGGCATCAGTTCCTGTTTCATCTTGTAATCAATTTGCTATTTTGCAAATTGAGGATACAAAAACCATGCGGCTCAAATTCTATCAAGTCCTTGAAATCATCCATCATGATGGTGACATCACCTGTGAGCGATACGTTTCCGCTGGCCAATGTGACCCCTTGAGGAATGGGCCACATAGCGAGGTAAAGCGGAGGCAGTTGTTGAATATCCTCTGCATCGAAAGGGGCACAAGCTACATGTGTGTTCGCATTACTAGGCACTGAAACTTAATCGTGATAGAAGCAGGCTAGTGGCCTAAATTACTACTTGGCCATTCATCGCGAAAAAGGAGAGCGTGCGGGGTTATTAGTGCCATTTGTGTTAGGGGTGTGTATGGTATTTAAGCTAGTAGCATTGGTAGATGCTTTTATATATATGATCATAGTAATGCACCAGCCGGGCCGATAGAGGCTATCAACTATGCACAAGATCAGCGCTTGGTATACAGTTTGTTTCTATGCAAAATATATAAAACACATCAACTATATAAATCAACTCGCTTCGAGGCTATCGCTTCCTGCTACCCTAGAACATCGGAAGGGCGCTTCGATTGTAAATATAAATCGAGTCATGTTTCCATGTCTCCACGTTACTATAGCGAACAAGGGATTATGAGGCGGGGGAAGCAAGTCGATAAAAATGGTGAAGAAGGATTTTGTTATCAAATGTTATACTACTTTTTTTTTTGTCTATCTGTATGTCGAATCCAACTGCGGAGACCATATGTGGGCACCAGCTTCTTGATACCGACTACCAAAATAGGTTGAGTCTCCAACAGAGGATTGAGCAGCCATTTTTAAAGCTAAAGAAAGAACAACGTCCAAATTTCCAGCATAGTTAACTCAGAGTTAACAAATAAACAAATAGCCTAAAAAAAACATACAACAGTGAGGATTCGCTGGTGGTCACCCACCCAACTACTAACTCACCGGCGTGTGGCTTGAGTACGGCTGAGCGGACGGGAAGCCCTATTTTCCACACCCTATGGTCGTATGTACTTAGCTAGTCTATAATAGGCCATATATAGCATAAGCTATGCTACCGAGGGTAAAAAAGAATGCGCCATACTAATGGAGACGCGATACAGATGGAGAAAACACTGTGTGGATTGACTGTCTCGCACGGGGAGAGAAGGAAGAGAAGGAAAGGAGAGAGAGAGCGATCAAACTAGTGGGTTCCATCACATAGTGATGCCTCAGGCATCCAACACATACGGAGTAGATAGGGTGAGAAATGGGTGAGAATCACCCAAATCGCGCGACAACAACTTTAAACCACCTCAGTTAAACAACAAACTTTATTGGGAGATCAGTTGCATTGTCTTGTCGCGGAGTTGACAAGTTGCGCGAGCCTTAATACCACCACGGATGTGGACGCAGAACCACTATAGAAGATTATCAGTCGGCTATTCTTTTGGGCGAAGGTGATTATGCCGAAAGTCACTCCTTGGTCGCCATTTTGTGACATCGAGCCTTGGAGTCGGTAATGGTTGGGTATATGATATGGGAGGATGCAGAATATGCAATGCACGATGTATAATACAGTGCTTTATTTATGACTGGATAACTAATCATTACGACAACCTGATGCGTTCTTTAGCTCAACATGAAATCTGCCAGTAATCAGTTGTATTAAGATAGCTACAAATCATCAATACGCGCTATTTCTAGATAGTTGCAGAGTGGGTATAGTGTGCCGATGCCTCATCTCCTGCTTAACCAACTGCATCTAAAGCTATACTTCCCTCGATCGACTTAATGGAGTTGCCTTCTTTCGTCACCATGTATCATGCAAGTGTCTTTGTGTTTTAAAGACTACCTCTAAGGAGGAGAGAAAGCAAAGGAAGAATCATGATATATTCCATCCTAACAAACAAGCATCTATAGGGATGGTCCTACACTTTGATCCAAGAATTCGAGGAAATCAGGTTAAAATGATCTACCCGGATCTTATTGGTTACGGGTTTATTGTAAGCCACAGCTTTCAGCGATCTGGAGGATCAAAAGTAGATTAAGTTACATTTGGGTGTGCTCTGTCCCACGGGAGTTATGTACCTGGGTGCGGGTCTACCCGCTTTTCGTCGCCAAGGTTCGGAACCAGCCTCAAGAGTATCAACGTTACGAGAAATGGAAAAAGCATCGATGGATAACATTGAATCATACAGTTGGGCTACCCATCCAAGTTGAAATTGAGACACAATATATGAACCACCGCGTACATATATGACGGGAAGAGGTCTGTTTAATCCAATTGCCACCTCTTCTACTGAACGGTTAGACTAAAGAGCGAATGGACTAAGTACATTACGTCGAAGAAGCAGAGTCTGATATTAGTGACGATTGCAGATATAAACATTTTAGGTCGGAAGATACGTAGGTGTAAGATTGCGCAAGACAAGGTTGTATTAGAATTCCGATATATTTCCCTGCACCTTTGCCACTATCTCAACTGTAAAGCTTAAGGCTAAGTCTACGGAGTATCAAAAGACAGACCCTTTGCTATAATAGTCGGGTATAGTCATGATAAATGTGTGGTAAACTTACTGTAGAACATTACGCGTTGCGGGCCCACTTAAATCGGTCAGTCCACGCGTTACACTTGTGCCCAGGGGTCGTAACCATGAGATTTCGTGATATATATTACTGCAATGGTGAGATATACGTTATTATTAACGGAGGAAAAACTTGGTCTGTGTGAGCGAGGGCTAAAATAGCCAATATTGGGATCCCTAAGCGAGTTTCATATTGCTTCAGATTTACGGTCCATTCTGACTAGATTTCTCCCCCGGATTGAAAAGTTGGTTGAACACGCCGTGCTTGATTTTCTGTGGGTGAGACAATCCCGATCTCCTCTCATCCTCATTTGTCACGTTTCAGCCACCTTGCCATCACGTTAACGACACTAGTTATCGGGAATCGGTTTACGGAGTAAAAATCTAATATTCATTCAAAGTCTTTTCAATTACAACACCCCCACTGTTGAACTGCGACTTACCCGCTGTTAGCAGCCTCTCAAATTAGAAGTGCCCCTGATCCCTCGCCATAATTCTATCTGAATCTATTCAGCGCCCTGGGCGCCAGGCTTCGGCCATGTTCACTTCTCCAAACGCTAACGGGACAAATGGGAGCATCGGAAGCCCAGGCGCGTCCCGCGACCGCAACTGGTATCAAGTCTCAGTCGACCAAGCTACGGGTCTACCCGACATTGATCCGGTCGTGTTGCCCAAGCTCTCGCCTCGGCTCGAAGATGCAGAGGATTTCGATGATTGGTACGACGAAGTGGTGAACATCTTAACAGACCACAACCTGCACCTCTTGATCGACGCAAATTTGCCCCGCCCGTCGCGCGGTGATCCTGCTAGACAGCAATGGCACGAGCTTTCGTGCCAAGTCGCCAGGTGGCTCGAATTGAGCGTAAGCAACGAGTTCTATCTTGAGATTCGCGCCTACGGCAACGATGTGTATTTGGCGGACGCCTTTATGGCGAATACCAAAAAGCACTTCAGCGGTAAGCATCATAGGTCTCTGAAACCTGCCATGATGAGATTTCTCAATACCCGGCGAGCCGAGTTCGATAACACCAGTGACTTTATTGCTACATTAGAGGATAACTTCTCTGTCGCCAATGCTCGGGGGGCCATGTTTACGCCTTATCTTGCTCTCTGTATCATGCTTCGGGAATTATCCACTGTTTTGGCGCTTGAGGCTTTTATTGATCTTAAAGAAAAAGAGCTGTACGCCGTCAGTGATCCTCAGCTGAATATCACTGAAGCTCGCTTCCACGAAACTTGCAGTACTATCATCAATCATGTGAAGCGAGCAGGCATTGACTCGCTTTCTTAAAAGCTTCTATCATTATCTATGTTTAGCATAACGGTCATGTCCTTCGATGTCTTCCTCAGCAGCGTTCTGTCGGGATTTTAATGTTCATAATTTCTCATTTTGTGAAAACTCCGTGGATATCATGATTTTTTAGTTCAGGAGAATTCCATAACAGAAGATATTTCAGGACAAAAGCCAAAAATATTCATCCTCATCTCTGGTAAGAATTGTCAGCCCCTTCTCACCAGAAGACCTGCAATCCACGCCCTACCCTTGCGCGACATAAGTTGCGACGGTGAGAAGCTATAAAATCCCTATCGACTATATCGAAAACCAAGACAACAGCCATCTCGTTGCCATACTTGAAGATGATCAAGGTCTCCATCATTTGACTGTGCTTGACCTAGATCAGCACAGGCAGTGGGTAGATCAGACTCTAAACACTTCAAGGTTCTAAGGCAAATCAAGCTGACCGGTGTCCTTCCTAGTTTGTTTTGTCAGTCTAATAGCGACCACATTCCCATCTTTTATCATATTGTTCTGAGGCTGGAGATCAAAATGTGTAAACAAGATGCGGTGGGATTGTTGAAGCATTCCACTAGCGTTTGGAACATTATTATTTTGATGGACTTCGATGCGAGCCGTGTTAAAGTCCGACTTAGAATTGGATAGTCTTTGCGGTAACGATAAAAGAGTCCCCAGCTATGTGTAGTGTTTTACCACCAATAAAACGTATAAAGAAGTAGGTATCGCAAAGGCTTCCGGGATCGTCAATATCACGATTAATTGGACCATATGTATAGTATGCGAAAACTTAGGGCATCGGGAACCCATATATTATGCGCCACATGAATCATGCTTTTAGCCTTGATAATATTGATAAAAACACCAAAATTGACAGCGACTTCAGGTCCTATCTTTATAATGGTGACATCTTGGCAGAAAATCAAGTTGCTTTGGTTAGCAAAGTTGATCAACAGCGTCGGGATGCGGTAAGCAAACACTAGGTGCAGGGTAGTGCACATTTAACAGAGGCTCGGAAACCAGGAGCTGGGTATTGCTTGGCTTTGTAGGGGAAGCCATATCCTTGAATTTGAGAGAGTATTCTAAATACGGATGACAGAAATAGTATGATGATAACGATTAGATCTAGAACGGTAGGTATAAGTAGTACTAGGAATAAAGAGCTTCTTAAACTAACAAAGTCTGACTTTATTAGAAGTCTAGCCGTTAGGACTAACTTCGAGACGCTAATCCTCTGGGAGGCAGACAAATTATAATCCATTTTAATAAAGACCTACATTAAGAATTATATATAGAGGAAGTATCTATGTAGAAGATTAAGTACGAATTAATGGCATAGTACAACATTAGTTAATAAATTAATCTTGATCTGCGCTTATTGAGATTAAATTATCTCTCTTTCTCTTAAAAGGTTATATTACCTACAACATAGTGCTATATACGAAACCATCAGTATAGAGAGAGATATATACTTTATGTACATGTAAACCCCCAATCGCGCTAAATAAACGGCAACGACGGCATTTGTGATTTCTTCAGACATCTAAAGAGTTCTGAGTTCGGATTAGTCCTAATAAAAAATAACTGTGGAATTTAATCGAACAATAGCTGTATAATTATAATAATAATTAGAACAAATTAAAATATTTGTATATGAATAACGTATTCCACATATTCCACATGCGAGCGGCGCACACAAGCGAGCGGCGCAGTCCAAAGCACATAGTAAAAGCGATAAATTATAACATGCTATTTCAACAACAGCTATCTGTATGAACTTTTTCTTGTAGCCTAATGCTTTTTATATGATATCTAGCCACTTATTAGAGTTTAGGGGAATTTAATAAATTAGTGACTGAGATATATATATATTCTAGAGTTCAGCGATGTACTTTTCGATACCATAACATTGCAAGTTCTCGATTTATTCAAAATTGATATATGGTACTAAAAAGGCTTATCAATTGCTATCGGCAAGTAATGAAATCAAATAAAAGCGTTGGTTGTTGAAATAGCATGTTATAATTTATCGCTTTTACTATGTGCTTTGATGCGCCGCTCGCTTTTGTGCGCCGCTCGCATGTGGAATACGTTAGTTAACTAAGTGGTTTAGAAGCCTTGGTTTTCAGGTAGAAAGAACCTATAACGTATTTCACAAGCGAGCTGCGCATACAAGCGAGCTGCGCACCCCACCCAACCTACTAATTTCAAATGCATTTATCTCAACCAAAACGCCATTAAATTAAATTTAAAAAAAACATCATCTATCTGGACATGCATCTCTCCTATGACCCCGATTTTTACATAGCCCGCATGTTGGTAAAGCCCTAGTTCTTGGCTGTAAAGGTGGCGAAGGCCTTCTTCGTGGCGGGGGTATAGGTGCTTCTATTGCTTCCACCGGCTGCATAATTAATGTAGATGCTTCTTGAACTGAGAGGCCTTCTTCCGCCGGTATCTGCCTTCTAGATCTAGTACGCTTTTGCTTCTTCTTCTCATTTTCAGCGCGTAAATCGCTCACTTCTCTCTCTAGTAGTGCGGCGGATTGCATCGTGATCTGGCAGGCTTTCAAAACCTGGTTTATAGCGGAATTGAGCGGGCTCGGGGGGGCTTCTTGATCTTGTACGAAGCAATGCTTTGATTGACAAAGCTTGTTTTTGCAATTGCATATAGTTCGAGGGCGTTTTCGGATCCCAATCACTACCCCGGCTAGAAGGGGGGGGTAGGGGTAGCAAGCCGGATATTAAGCTTCGAAATCACTCTCTCCGGTGCAAAAGGGATTAAACCAGTAGATTGAAAGCTGTTTTTAACAGTCTCAGATTTAAAGGCTTCCATTCGTGCAGCAGGGTATGCTTCAAGAAAATCCAGTTTGTCAACATGATTCGATCCGCACCGCATTCGAAATTCAACCAGCCGGCTATAGGCTCGTTTTAACACCGCAAAACAGCCTACATCTAGAGGCTGTAAAAGGTGAGAGGAATGCGGAGGTATACAGATTGGTATAATCTTATTCTCTTCACAAATTTCATCAAATCTCGGGGTTAAATGACTTCTATGGCCGTCAAGTATCAAAAGCCGATACACCCCTTCGTACATAAAGAAGTAGTAGGAATAAAGAGCTTTTCAAGCCAACGAATCCCAATTTCATTAGTAGTCCAGCCGTTAGGACTAACTTCAAAACGCTAGTCAGAAGGAAGGCTATCGAACCAGGATTCAATAAAGACTTTGCCTTTAAAAATCACATATGGCGGAAGAGCCCAGCCAGCAGCATTCGTACACTCGATAACAGTCACCCATTCACGATTTCCAGGTTGTAAAAGTGCTCGCCGACCGTAATATTCACTTCTCATAATCACCCTTGTAGTCGCCGTTAATCCCATCGCAAAACCGGTCTCATCAAAGTTATAAACGTCGTCCGGGTCGATCCCGAATTGTAAGATGGTTTTTTGAACAAGATTAAACCACTCTGTAATAACCTTCGGGTCTTCGCATTTCGCACGCTCGTAGTTATACCGTTTCGAAAACCGAGAGGATAGAAGAGGATATCGTTTCACATAGTTCGTCACCCAATTTTCGCCGACCGAAAGAACCGGGGTAGTTCCGCGCTTTTCAAGAAGAAGATTCGCCATTTCTCGTACCATAGACGGCCGGGGAGCTGATCCTCGAGAATCCATAGAGAGAATCCATTTTTCAAGAGATTCCTCTTCAATTTCTGTCAGTTTATGTGAATTGGCGCGAGAATTCGCGCGAGAAGTGGTCCCATAAAGACGTGTCCGGAGGGTTGATTCGGGCACTTTGAAACGGCGCGCTGCTTCGCGAATAGCGCTGATTTCTTTATTCTTAAAAGCCTGGATAGCTAATAAGATCCTACCCTCTCTCTCTATTGAATCTTTAGAGGATTGAGAGCGAATTGGTGGCATAGTGGGTGGTTGAATTAACTAAGTGCTAATTTACGGACGCGTTTTGGGTGGGGTGCGCAGCTCGCTTGTGTGCGTAGCTCGCTTGTGAAATACGTTAGTTAACTAGTTAACTACGAAATTGCTTTTATCCGATGGGCCGGTGTGACCCGCCATACATGTGAGCTCCATAATTATGGCTGGCTGAGAACACCGAACTTGATAATGCGATATACACTTGTGAAACAAACCAATTCAAAATGCGTCTGCGAAACGTTATGTCTTAAGATGTGCGACGAAACTATACCGAAGAATCCAATTCCGATTCGAGATAATCTCCTCTGTAGGGGCGGGACAAATAGGGGACAAAGAGGGGACAAATAGGGAACAATGGTGAGACATCTTAGTCGCTTGTTAAGGCTTCAAAAATCAAGGAACTCAATGGGAAGCTAAGCGGGGCGCAGGATAGCGCCAAACCAAAAATGTTTCGTGGGCGGGATATTGATATTGCTGCATAGGAGTGGAATGGGAGGATACGTTCAATTGTACCCGAAGGATGGCATTTATCCCACGTGTCTAGGGCAACTGTCAATATTTAAAGTTGGTTTGAATGCACCGTTCTTCCGATTTGTACATTTATGTGTTTCAACTGCAGCGATCACCTCCATGTAGTTACACATAAGTGACTATCTGGACCCACATTGCATTATAGCACTGGAGGCCAAGCGGAAGTCCCCTTTTCAATGTCCCTATGGAGGTATTTGATAACTTTATTCCCTGTTTTCTGATATTTGAACCATTTCAAACGTGTGGGCAAAGCTATACCAGAACAAACATTTGGGTGATTTCAGGCGGACCAAGATTGATAACAATGATCTAATTGAACCATGGGTCAGGCCTGCACTAATGGATAACAAACCCATGGTACCCCCCCACAGATCGAGATTAACAGTAATTACCGAGGTTTCAAGGTTCCTTCGAAGGTTCGACCGAGCGTTAGAAGACAAATTTGGCCCCACAATATAGATGGAGGATTCAAATTTGGCCAGGCCAGACCAGATTGCCCCCCATGTTTATCTGGGTAATCTCCACTCATTTTTTGACTCCTTTATGTATCTCCTTCTCCTCTCTGTCTAGGTGAACCTCTCACTGCAATCATGCCGGCCAAGCCAGAGGAAACAATCTGCAGCATCTCGGCTCTTGCCACGCAATTAGGCAACCAGATCTCTGTGCACATGCTGAATTACATCAGCACCACCAATGACCTTCCCGACGGATTTCGCGAACTTTCCCATACCTTCCTCGACACCTGTCGCATGTTATGGGCCATTGAAGCTGGAGTGAACGAACTAGCCGGCGCCAATCGCGCCCTACCCATGTTATAATTGAAGAGGTGGAAAAGAAATTCGTCTCCACCTACCGGGACTTCCAACAACTTGACAAGATCATTTTGAAGCTTATTCAGTATGAACATCGCGGGACACTGGGAAAGCTTCAGCGAGGATGGAATCGGCCGGGCCATGAGCTCAGCCGCATTCATGAGTCGCTGAAGAAGACCACCGAAACTCTCCAAATCAGTGGTATGGCCTTTCACTGGTCGCTTGGAGACGCCCACCCGGAAGAGTCCGTGGGCATCGGATACGCTGGCCTAGCGGCCGCGCTCGATCGCGTATCCCAAGGCCGCTCTGTGATGGGAATAAACAAGGCCAACTATACCGAACCTGAGCGATCCTCATCGAGTAAGCATCAGTCGCCTGATTCGACGCCATCTGTGCCCCCGAAGGAATCATTTACTGCATCCCGACTCAACCAAGGCATTCGCCAAGAAGCCGAAATCCTGACGGATGACATGTCCTCGGTTCTGTCCTTGAACGGTTTCCTGAACCCCCAGTCTCGTGAGGCTGTGAAAACCCCGTATCTTGATCACCGGGAACTGCCGCACCGGCTGGCCCTACCAAACTCAGCAGCTTCTGCTGAGGAGATCAGCCTCGGCTATTCGAGTCAAGATGCCGCCAGCGCCAATCTAACGGAGACTCTGCTGGCGCACGGCGTCAATGTGAAAGAGGAGACGCGCGATGGTGCAACGTTACTCATCGAAGCCATTCACAAACGCGCACCGGTGCAAGCTATCGAAACCTTGCTCAATTCCGGTTCCGACCCCAATCGCAAAGATGACCACGGCAAGACCGCACTATGCGAAGCTGTACAAAGTGATCAGCCATCTATTGTGACACTCTTATTAAACAAAGACGCGAATCCAAACCTGCCAGGACCCGAGCATGTCCTCTGGTCCGCTGTTCACCGCCCAGGCTGCTTGCGCATCCTGCTCGCGCGGGGTGCCGATGTGAAAAAGACCCCTGGTCTTATGGAGCAAGCGACAGGTGTCAACAATATCGATGCCGTGCGCGTCCTGCTGCAGGCGGGCATGGACCCCAATTCCAAGAAAGACGGAATATACACACCACTCTGCTCCGCCATTCGCGATGACCGCTCCGATATCCTCACCTTGCTTCTCCATCACGGTGCTGATCCTAATGTGATGGCATCTGAATACCCAGCCTGGAAGTGTATCACCCATAAACGTCTTCATTTCCTCCCAGACTTGGTGGCAGCCGGTGCAGATCTCCGCAAACCACCAGGTATTGTCGAGTGCGCCGTCCAGGAAAACTATATGGAGGCTCTGCATTGGCTCGTGCGCCAAGGAAATGCCAATCCAAACGACCGTACTGAGCAGGGCCACACAGCCGTGACAACTGCCATCCGGAAGAACCGGCCAGAAATGCTAGAATGGTTATTGGCAAATGGTGCCGATCCCAACATACGCGGTAAGGACTGGCCAATATACATGGCGGCTCAATCGCCGAGCATGCTACGACTTATTTTGCCCGGTATAACCGATCTTTCCGCACACAAGGGTGTCATGGAGAAAGCAGTCCAGGCAAACCAACTAGAAAACGTCAAACTACTCATCGCAGCCGGCGCCAGTGTAGAGTGGAAAAACGGCGGCGTGTTCTCACCACTGACCACAGCCCTGCGCGAGTGCCACTGGGTTATTGTGCGCTATCTTCTGGACGAGGCTGGTGCCGACCCCAATGCCCCTGGTGAGCATTTGCCACTCGTCAAGGCGATCCGGAGATGTGACGATGGTAACTTTGCCATGATTGAGTTGCTCCTCGAAAGGGGCGCCGATCCCAATAAATGCTACCGTAACTGGAACGCGATCATGCAGGCCATCGAGGACCGCGATATTCGGTTGTTGCAGCTTTTGATTGAGAAGGGCGGTCAGGTTGATCTTACTCTGAAAGATGAGACTGGTACGACGGTTTTGGATATGGCGAACTCTTCTGGCTGGCAGGAAGGAACTAAGCTTCTTTTGAAGAATGCACGCCAGTGATAATTTGTTTTTATTTAATATCCCTCTTTTGTATAGCCTTAAGTAATTTTTCCCTATAATCCCAAGACTTTATCACCATTCATATTCGCGGTACATATGTAGTCAGATTGGTCCGTAATCAGCTGGTACCTTGGTGCTCGAAATTCTGAGTGAGAAGGATAATTTGAAGTTTAAGACCAGGAAACTATGTCTGTTTTATTTGAAATCTACTGTGAAACTTTCCTTTTGCTGTCTTTGGCCTACTGCAGTATTGCCTTCGCAGTTTCAACATAGCTCAGTGACAGGGTTGAGCTTATCAGCGTGGTCCGAATAACCGTAGCGTATGTCACGTATTTCAGCAAAACATGGGAGTGATCAAAGTATATACGGAATAAGAATGAGGTGTTTATCAACCTGTCACTATTTAACATCGCTTAACATCCAGGAAAAAGGCACATATTGTTCACTGCCAAAATAAAGAGCTAACTCATTGTAAAAAGAAACCCGAGACCAATAACAAACACTAGTCAGTATACTGACGATGAAGGAGTTAGAACCATTATCTGGTTGGTTCCACTCCAATTGTTTCTCCGTGATAAAAAATGTCATTTCGTTTCTTGATTGTTGATGACAACGCCGGGACACCTTTTGGCAAAATGGGTCCTACCAAGGCCTATTTATGTACACAAAATAGCCTAAAGGGGTAATTTATGCATTACTTTTGCATAATCTGTCAGTTCTCTTACCTAGGTGGGTAGCTATCTAAGGCGGGGTGCTTTGGAATATGTAACAATCCCTGAATGAAATGCTTATTTACATTGTCTCGCTTAATAGTTTGTTATCGCAACAGAGCTCACAAGTGCCACAAAACTCACGCATACGATGCCCAGCCTATTGAAGAGTTAGCAAAGCGGTCGATGATCAAACCGGAGGAAAGGAAAGAGAGAATACATACCGCAATACAACATAGCAAGGTTCTTCTCATCACTCGCCTGCTGAACCAATTCATTGACAGTAGCCGTGACACTGAGTGTTTTGCTCAGTTTCTTCGCCACCACAGTTAACGCCCGGTCAGCTTCACTAGGTTCATTCTCGTTCTCACTCTTCGAGACGAGAGCGTCAGCGGCTCCAGGAAGAGCTGGAGGCCCATCGCTGGCTTGATTGTCCTGCATCTGCATCTTCTTAACCCGAAGCGGGGAGACCGTCCAGCTGTACAACGGGTCGTAACGTAATACATCAAGGATGGTCATAATGCTGTACGATTCTTGGCGGAGTGCTTCAAGGGTGAATTCACAACAACGCCGGAAAACACCTTCAGTCTTGGTGATGCCGAATCCATCGACTAGATCGCGGGTCAACCGGAACGGCACTACCTCAGGAACAGGTAGCACACGACCTTGCTCGAACGCTACACCCAGATCAATGTGGACCACTTCCCCGGTCTTCTCATCTAGCAGGATATTGTGTCCGTGCCGATCGCCGAGGCCGAGCACATGACCGAGGATAGAGATTGCAGCGGTACTTCGTGTGTAGGCTAGCCGCTTGCTAAACCAGTCGTCTGGGTTGTTAAATTTCTCCATGAAGAAATACTTCATGACTGGGTGGAAATGCTCGGTCACCTGTCGGTACGTTCTGACGCGCTGTTCAAATGATTTGGTCTGCACATCGGCAATGTATTTCCGGCAAGAGTTGGGTTTCATGTCCTTCGGGAAGTATTTTTGATGTGCGGGCATCAGGTAGTCGTGCAGAGGAATCGTGTTTGGCACGAACTCAATGATTCCAGCGCTTGGTGTCAATGGGAGAACCTTGTATGTCCGGATGCCTAAGTTCCGCTGGCGTGTGGGCTGGTGATCTTTCAGAAGACTGCTGACTTGCTCAAATACTTGCTCCATGATGGCATCTTGCCGCAGGTCATCATTTCCTCCCTTGTACTGTTGTTTGTTTGGTTAGCTAAAAACGTCGACAGGGCTTCCAATCAAGAACAAGCTTACCAATTGCTTGTAGCGCTCGCCATTGGATGCAACGGCGGTCACAATCTTTGGCGCGCTAACGCCGGAAGCAATCGTGAAATCAGGCTGGAACTTTGCGATTGTAGGAACCTGACTGTAGTCACAATCCGCACGGAGGCTGATTTTCATCGTCGGTGGTGGTAGTTTGTAAGTGATGGCATCTTGTCCAAGGCGCTGGCCAGTAGCCAAATTCTTCAGTGGAACTTTAGCACCACATTTGTATTTGCTGTCTGGTTTGTCGACTGCAAATCGAACGTAGCTGATGTTCACATTGTGTACAGCAATCCAAGTCTGACCGATGTGATTATCGTTCTTCAGACGATCCACGAGCTGATTTGCAGCACGGAAACGAGAGTGAGACGACTGATCTTTCCCTCCCTTGGACTTGCTGCTGGCGAAAATTTGGTACATGCCATGGAAAGGGTGCTCGACGCATATTCTGAATACCAATTTAGTGAGTAATTTCTGGAAGTCATCGGAGACATCGAGTAGGCGGGATGATAGCTGGTTCATTAATGGTGCAAGTTTCCGGCTGGGAACCTCGTTCAGATACCGAGCGACGGCTGAATTTGCAGTCTCACTGTCTGATTTGTCAAGCCAGAGTGCACAGAAACGTAGAGAATCATTGTTGTAAGTGTCACTTTCCCTCAAACTTAGAAGGTAGTTTTCGAGGCACTGCTCTAGGAAAGCCTCCCTACTTCGCAGCAAACGTTGATATTCGCGGTCGTCAAGGTCGAACCATTGCTTTGATTTGGCCCTGTAGTTCTTCAAGTATTCCTCTCCTTGCCCGTGGCATTCTTCATCATGTCTTCCAAGCCAAGGACCTCTTTCTCCTTGCGGTCACGCAGTTGTTCCACTCGCTTGAAATCCTCGAGCCCGTCAGGGTTCAGAAGCTGTTGATCGCAAAAGGTTGCAAACCCATGATAGACCCGTCCAGCCTCTTCTCCATCTGAGCTTCCTTTCAATTCCTTGACCGCGGGGTATAGGTATTCTTGAAGAATCGAGTCAGGCTTTTCCAAGCGTGCTTCAGCAACGTGGTGACCCTAAACATGGCATTAGCATTTTAGACGGAAAAGTTTTTTTTTTTCGGCAAAGATTTTTCAGGAGTCTTTTAAGGACATCCAACTTACCAAAGTCACAAGAAGTTCGGCCCGACTGAGAGGGATGGCCTGCTTATGAAGGTCATTCTGGCCCTTCAGTTGCTGGAGCATGCGAATGGACGCGGTCATCTCTCCTTGATCCCACAGGACATTCGCAAGATCGAATTTCGCAGCTCCGTCAATGTTCATTCCCAACGCTGCACACGGTTCGGCAAGCTTCGAAAGGCTCATTGCAGATTTGAGCGATGCCTGGGAGATGCCATGCGTTCTTGTGACTTCCAATGATCGTCGAATGACTTTCGCTTCTAGAAGTCGCGAATCTGCGAGACTTAGTTTTGCCCGTGATTTGAGGATGTCATTTTTCCTGACTGATGAAAACAACGCCTCATGCCAAGACAAAATTTCTCCAACTTCATGATAGCTGCTTTGGTTAGTATCCTGTAGACAGGTTTGGAACGGCAAACACGCACCTTTCGGTCTTCAACCAATTGCTTCTCGCCATAATATTCAGCCATCCTTCCTCCATATCTTCAGAACATGCGGAGTGCAAAGTGTCGCTGATCTCAGTCATAATTCCCAACGCGCGCATTGAGCTTCGCAACTGAATAGCGGACCCACTGGTCTTGAGAAGAGAACCGAGTGTTGTCAACAGACCGCTTTCGATTGAGCCAGTGGCCTCGAGCAGAGAACCTGAGGTATTGAGGCTTTGGAATGTACGGAATACAGTGGCGGATGGGGAGGAATCCAAAGGTGATACTGGAATATCCCATTTTTGAAGGCTAGTTGCAGCTTGCAACATGCTGTTAAAGGCGACAGGGGCATCGTTTGCACTGTTGGAGGCAGAGAGCATTGTATTGGCAATACCTTGAAGGTTGGTAGCATTCAAAGCCTTCAACACACCGTATGATTCTGCATTGTCAGACATCTGGATTTCACTGTCGTATTTTGCGCTCTGGAATAGGAGGTTTTTGAATCCGGAGCCTTCATACTCTAGCCGTTCCATGACACTGGTCAAAGATGAGCTCTGCTGAATGCCGTAGAACAAGTCTGGGTCATCAATGTTTTTGAAAACATCATGTAGTAGAGCAGGCGGTGGCTCGAATCTAACAACAGATGATCGACGCGACGTCGTAACCACTCGGGATGTTTGTATTTCCAGGAAAAGGAGCGAAGTTTTGTGTAGACCGCAGCGATGTGCAGCCAAAGATGCCTCTCCGAAGTCAATATCAAGCCATTTATCGCGCTGGACGATCGTTGACTCATCTGGCACGGGTTGGTCCCGAAGGTAGAGGATGCAGTTGATCACAAGCCGAGCGTGAGGCAATGTTTCCTCGCCAATATCACATAATACCTGTTGGAAAGCAGCAGAGATATCTTCTCGGACCTCCCCCTTTTCACCTTTATCATCCCTTTCTGACAGCAAAACATCATGAACCACGTATGGCAACAGCTGCACTGCTAAGCCAGGAGTCACGTTGAGAACTTTGCGAAGAGAGCCAATGACAGGGTCTTCTAAAGCAGCGTTCGATAAGAACAGGGAAATACTGCGCGCCCAGTCAGATACTGAGAGCCCTGAGGCGCTAGTTTTTGCATTTTCGCATCTCTCCTGCTCCGAATTTGAAAGTAAAACGGCGGGACATGTGTATGGGTGCCAGATAAGGGCCTTCATCAGAGATTCGGGAATGGCCTCGCTGCAACCTTGGAAATCTGGATAATGTGCGATTTTACTGACGATCAGCTGCAAGGTACGCTCAACCAGACCAGCTTCGAAATGCTTTTGAACGTGTAGCATATCGCAAAGCACCCGAAGAATTCTGGCCTTAGAATGGCAGAAAATATCAGACGACAAAGAAGAGTCGGGAGATTGAAATAGTGAGAGATCCTGTTCTCGCAGGAGCAATTGATCGATTTTCCCTGTGGCAGCGAAGGACCTTCCGATGACCCGAGCGGCCCAAAGTCGATACTGAGGTCCTCCATTGGAATTTTGAAGTGTGTGCCATAGAGATACGACATGGGAAACGGGATCCACCTCTTCGTTTGAGACCCAATTCCCAGTGTCGGATGTCTGCTCAAATTCGGGACATAAGAGCGACAGAACAAGATCCGCCACAGGCTTGCTCAACAGCGGAGTCACAGCATCGCGGTCTTTGAGAACTTCAAAGACCAAATCCTTCCCAATCTGTCCGCCCGAAGAGTCTTCAGAGGCTGAGAATTTCTCAGCTAGTGAGACAAGCCGATCGAATGATATTTTCGTCTCTGTATCCGAATCAGATGAACGGAGCTCTCCAAGGAGCTCGACCAGCCATTGATAGAATTCCTTCGCGTTTGACTGCACTGATTTGAGCTGACTTTCCTGAGCTGTGTTCTCAGGTAGCGACGAAAATATTCTGCGGAGAGTGACCAGTGTTGAGACAGCAATACCTGCAGTGAATCCTGGTGCCACCTTGAGGTATGCTTTCCCTGCCTCGAGTAGATACCAGAAAACCCCAAGAGCATCCTCGGAACAGTGAATGTCGGCAAGGAAAGGCCGCAAAGAGCTAAGTGTCATCTCTAGAGGATAGTCTTGAAGCATGATGGGACCAGCCACACATGTTAGGATTCTTATTTTGCGGATCACAGAACAAGCATGAAGAGAACCAAGGGCGGGATGTATGGATTCAAGCAGCGAACGGCAGACAAATGACACCAGTGATGGCGTCCATATCGACTCAAATTCAAACCCAGTGCGTCCGCAAAGAAACTCAATCTCATCCAGGAGATAGCGTGCTCGAAAGGAGGGCTGTTGGTTTGCTGGCAGTGCATTTTGAGACGCGCTTTTGTTGATTATTTGCGTCTGAATGTCGAGCGCATAACCGAAGTTTTCACGCTTTGAGAATGCTCGTTCCATCTGCTCATAGTAGTCGAGGGATTTGAAAAACGTAGCAATAATTAGGGGAAACTGGCTCTCGATTTGTGTGATGAACTGGTCGGCCCCGAGAAGTTTGCGTAGACGGATCTCAACGCCCTTGGGCTGACTACCTTGCCCTGGAGGAGTACTGATATCTCGTGCAATGCTGTATGCCTCGGCCCTGTGAAAAGAGGCTGCCAAAAGCTCGAGATGTGGAATCTGGAGGTGTTTCGCAAGCTCAGTTGTCTCCTGTTCTTTGGCACGCATCATCATTTGCCCAACGATTTCATCTTTGACGTCCACCAGCATGTTTTCAAGGCTGGCATACCCGAATATACTAAATGGCATAGACATGATACTCTGTGTCTCGGTCCATGTGTAAAGTATTTGAGACGAGAAAAGTCGAAAAAGTTCTTTGGCGTCTTGCAGACCAAGGGTCTGAGAAACAGTGATCATACATCTCTCGGCATACCAAAGTGACAGTGGCACTTGAGCTGGGGTTTCAAATAGATGGTAGATGCTTCTTCGCAGCAAAGTGTGCCATCTGGAAGCCAACTGCGAGAGCACAAAAAGGCGGACTGCAATTCCCTCGATCCATTCCGGGTCTCGTGGTAAGCTTTCCAACACATCATCGAAGATGGCATCGTGGTCTTTAAGAAGGAACCGCTCAAATAAAGCAGGGATAAATTCTGCAACGCTGAATTTGACCTGAACATTCCCCTCTCGGAGGATTGTGAACAAACCTGTTCGTGGCGACGGAAGAGACTGCTCATTGCCGAATGAGGGGCATGTGCCAATCACCCCTTGGATGAGCTCGGCTAAGGCAATGTAGACCTTCGGAGAAGCTCTTCTGCGGGCCAAGAGAACTTCCATAAACCAATGATACAAGTCCATAGCCGACTCTTTCAAGGTATCGTCAGGCCCTTTTGTCCAGGACTCGACAAAGCTGGTCATCATGCGGATGCAAACGCAATGCGAAGCCTCACACCGCTCCATTTCATAAGACTGCAGACACTTTTCACCCAGATCTTCCAAGATGGAGAGCAGTTCCGAAGGCTCCGATTTCGAGCGGACCTGGAAAATTCCAGGTAAAATGGCTTGGGCTGCCAGGATATCGGCTTCATCTAAGCTTGTCAAGTAATCAACGACAGATGACGAGTCAGAATCTGCTTGGGTTCTGAGAAATACCGAGAGTTGGATGGTTATACAACGTTGATATGTGACAGGGTCAAGGAAGACAGACAGAGAATTTCGATTCAAGGTCAGAATAGTCTCATCAGTCGCTATTGGGGTTTCGGCCATGAATCGGTCGTCCAGATCCATAGGATCTTCGGCTGCAGATGAACCGTTTGAGCTCTGGCGAAAATGCTCGAGCGTTTCTGAGAGTGGAGTAACAAGCTCCTTGAGACTAGACTGAATGGCAGGCGGGGTGACAGAACTCGTTAATGGACCGAGGAGCGGGGACAGCAAGTTCAAGCAAGAATGCATGAAAGCAGATTCGTGAGTATGAGTTGCCAGGAAATCGCATATAGCATCCCACAGACTCCGACAGTTTTGATGCAGATCTTGTGATCGTGACTGAGATTGCAATGATCGAGGAAGACATGCCATGAAGAGGGAAGCCACAACACAAAAGGACGCTAGAATCTGCAAGTTATCCGGAGTGATATGTGATCTTTCTTCATTCATAGCGTGCCATGTGTGTAAAAACGACTCAGATCTCACTCGAAGCAGATCCAAGATCACTATATCATCAGGGTCTTGCCTAGAAAATCGCTCCAAGGACCATGTTTCCCGCAGACTCCAGGGGTTTGCTGCAGCAGGATTCGCATCAAAACCATAATCCAACAATTCCCGGGTCTCGTGGAGAAAGAACCAAGTGCGGCCTATATGCCCCGTTGGACCTGTTACTTGATAACGAGGAATGGCAAAGGATCGATTAGTGCATGACAAGAAAAGGTCCAGTAAGTCGAATGGACGGGCATAAGCAGCTACTCGAGCTGTCTGGATCCGATCGGTCACCGAACCTGCAAAATAACTGTCAGAGCCAGGAGCCACGAATGAAGGATTTTAGGGTCTCATACCAGCCCAAACTTCTCTTAGCCAGCTACATATCTGTATCGAGGTTTGTTGAGCCGACCCAGGATCGAGCTGTGTCCTCATTCGTGCAATTGAGGCCCATAGCCTTAAGGACGAGTCTGAGATAGCGGATGGCCCATTGGCAGAAGTCAAGAGTGACCGCGTTGTCTCCATAGCTACTGAGTAATCCAACAAGTCGGACTGCAAAATCATACTCACTAGGTTGCACGCAGCTCTCGATATCACCGGAGATGAGAATGCACGCGTAGTAAGTTCGACTACTCGTGGCCAGTGGGCCCTAATTCCAGGCAATTTGGCACTAGGCCCGTTCGCAATACTGTTGTTATGCTCAAGTTAGGGCATTTATTCTTGTAGTTTCCATGAGGTTCTTTCTGGGTGCATTTCCAGATAGTCCTTCTAGTAATGATTGATTTACTTACCTTGTCAGAGCAACCATTGTCCAGGATGACACAGCATCATTGCCATCAGAGACGTTCAGAAAAAGCTGCTTCAAGAAGGACTCCTTCGTCTCAATGTCAACCTCGGATTCAAGAAATGGGATCAGTTGTAATGCACATATCCTCCTTGTACCTGTGGCTGAGACCGAGTCTCGAAATACGTCCTGGATCTCGGAACTGAAGCGCTGCCTTTTGTTCGAGCCTTCGCGTACTGACTCAGACTCAGACTTGATTCGGGTATGGATACCATCCGAGAGCTTGAGCAGTTCTGCAATCAACCAGAGGACTGTCCAATTATGCTCCGATCTAGCAGTTCCGAGGCAAGGTCCATACACCGGCCTGCTCCGGCATGCTTCATTGTGATAAAGCGTTGTTTCGTCAATTTGCAGAATCTCCTTTTCTGCCCGTTTCACATATTCCGAATGAAGTGTACTGGCTAATGCTTCAATGTCATGTGCCAGAGATTCAGATGGATCTTTTCGAGCAGTGTCCACGAGGACGACCATCGACAGCATCAAGGTGGAAATTAGCTCTTCCTTGAGAAGCTGTAACTTAGTGGCCCATAGGCGTCGAATTACTGGAACCAGGCCCAAGAGAACCGAACGGACAAGCTCCGATTGATCAAACATGACTTTTGTAACGACTGCATTGATGCTATTAAACGCGAGCTGATGTGCATTTCCAGCCACAGATGACTCGACAAACTCCGAAAGTCCATGAAGTATGCTTTGGGCCGTGGTTTGAAGAGGAGGGTTGGGACTCGTTGTCAACAGTTGAATACAGGTTACAACTTCTTCAATGACATTTCTATTGCCACCGTGCCTTTCCCTGCTCACTGAGGCGGGGGCGATGGCAATCCTTGAGGGGTTGAACGGCTGTCGCTGGCATCTTGATCTTCGGGAACGGATCGATAACCGCTTCGAATACTCAATTGGCTTTCTTCATTCTCCTGGGGACTAATACTGGCAAGGCAAAAGCTTATGAGGTTTTCCCAGTCTTCTTCGTCAAGATGCTCAGTATGAGGACGGTAGCGTAGAAGCGACGCCAAACATTTGGTATAGTCCAGGCTCAAGGGTTCCCATAGACCTTCCCCAGGGGCCGGTATGGTCTCAGTAATGTGGTCAACGATGGCGCGGACCGTTTTGATTCTTAAGTTTCTCAGGAAGAGGTCAACAGCCATTCGGAGTACGGAAGCACATGTCGAGAGTCGCGATGCGGAAGGGGTTTTTGAGGACTTTTGGGCTCGATTATATATTGACCTTTCTGCTGCGACGAAACGAAATAGCGATTCAAAGATCTTGTGGCAAGCCTTGTCATTGAGTGTCTGTCTAGGTAGGTGGAAGATTGGTTAGTTTCGATGGCCTGCAGGGTTGTTTTGGGGGTAGTTGACTGCTTACAGCTTGGAGCTCTTCTTGTTCTGCTGGAATATGTGCTTCAAGTCTAGCAATTGAGTTAGCATCAGTCTTCCTGCAATGAGATAATATAGAAAAGCAACCTGCCAAACCATCCGAGCGGGCCTTCTGTTTGTCTGACGAGAGTAGGCTAATCGTCTTGTCGAGAAAGACCTCCCCCATTGCGTGTTATTGTTGGGAGTTTTTCTCCACGTAAACAATACCCCGAAACCTTGAGTCTCAACAAGTCTTCTTGCACCTGGCAGAAAAAGGCATCTCAGATCAAGTAGCCAGCGATTCAATAATTGAGTCGATAAGCGCGAGGTGATTGTGTTTAGTGGAAAGTGGAGCGGCAGTACTTGCGCAAGCTGTCTACCGCCCGATTTTTGTCGCGTTCCGCCTCTGGACTCTGGAACAAACAGAGCTCTCGAGCTTCACTTCCCAACTTCACCCCGCCGTCATGGCAGAGCTCCAAGATACCCGCAATGGCCTCCGTGGCCTGTATCAGGATCTCTCTGCCCTTTCGAACTCTCAACTTCCCAACGTCGATCGCTTGTGTCTCGAACTGGAGACCCATATTCAAGACTTCCGCAAACTCCTAGACAAGCCAGCAAAGAACAATGCCAGCCGTCAAGCTGTTCTCTCAGGTAAGTAGCCACTTCATATCTTGGTTATCCCGAACGCCCGCTGTTCGTCCGCTTCGATAAGCTACTAACGTCGAATGCGATACAGGGAAGATCACCGTTGCCGACGTTGAATACTCGGTGAACCAGGATTTCCAGCAAGGCGCACTGCAACTTGCGGATGCGCTCGACATCGATGAATTGGAAGCAGCAGTTATGTTTTTGGCCGCCCAGGAAAATTCGCAAACGCTGGACAGGCCTCCACTGATCGCTGCGATAATAAGCTTCCACGAGCGCCGCCTTTTTACCCTCGAGTGTCTACGTCTCATCTTCCGAGAATCGCGCGAAATTGAACATGAATTGACCCACCCTATCATGCACGAAACGCTGGCCCACGTTCTGGAAATTAAAAACAGCCCTCTGCGGAATGCCTCCCTCTTCGCGCGAAAAGCCTTGAGTTCCATGGCCGATATCCAAAAATGGCTGTCCCTTCTTGGAGATCAAGTTCAAAAAGCCTCAGTCGTCGGCCAGGAAAATGACCGCGATATCATGGAAGCCATTGAATTCCAACGTACGAGTCTGCAACAGCAGCATGAGTCACTCGGAGCGATCCTATTCTATATGTTCAAAGGGACATACACGAGCAGCGAAGACTTCCGCATACTTGTGAGTCAGTTGAAGAACGTTGATTGCTTCGACGGACTTTTGTTTCACTACATTCCGGTCACAATTGCGTCTTTTGTACAGCATGGTTCTCCCGAGGGCTCTGGATCCGAGAAGGAGGCACGAGACCTGCACAAATTAATTACCACAACCAAGGATGGCCAAGGGTGGAAGCTGTCAAATTTCCACGCCGCCCTTGTTGCTCTGTGGCTCTCAGTCTACAGTGGATGGTACTTTGATGGTCTTTCATCCCCATCAGTCGACGCAGAGAAGGAATCTGAAGAGCGTACAAAGATGTTCATGTCTTCTCTCGACGATGGTGCCCTTGATTTCATGCTTGCGATCTGCTCCAGCGTCAACACCGAGGAATGGGCAGACCCCGCGCGGAGCGAATTAGTCACATTACTGCTCAGGGAAAGTGTCGTATCATTGCCTGATCCCGAGCCATGCTCTGGCTTTATGAAGGAGCTTTTGATGGAAAACTTCGAGGTTTTTGTGGAATCGTGCGTTGCAAATATGCCTGACGCTGTCCGACGGTTGAAGTCGGAGGAGGACTCACAGCGACTGGACCAGATCACCGCACTCCGAGATGGCCTTACTTCTAACCTCCACCGTGGCTTGGTAGAGGTGCGGACTCACCTTGAGTCACTCCTTATGATCATCTCATTCGCATTTGAGCACCGACAGGAAGCCGCCCAAGAATTCTGGGCTGACCCTGATGGGAATCTTTATGGCTTCCTTCAGTGGGCATCCAAGCGACAGACTGTTCCTCGGGTCAGCGCTTTTTGCGAAATGCTGTGTTCGATATCTGAGGGCGAAGAAAATGCAGGTGCGGCGCATCGATTCCTGTCGGAGGAAGACAAGTTTATGTCTACCAAGTTCAAGCGATCCACAACAATGAATTGGTCACAAATGTTCGCTGAACTAAAGCTTTACGCATCTCGTGTCACTGAGAAGCCTTCCACTACTACAAGCCCCCAAGGAGCGCCAGGGATCTTTCGTCCACGGAAACCAGAGCCCGTGGAAATGAACGAGCCTGAGAGCCCAGTGATGCTGACATGCTACCTTCGCCTGATAGGCCACCTGTGCAAGCAGAGTCGACCTATCCGAGAGTGGATGCTGCAAAACGAATCCTTCAATGTCGTTAGCACACTGTTAGACCTGTGCAGTGGGCCGATTCCATCGCATCTTCGGGCAACTACCTTTTCAACTCTCTCAGCATTGATGACTGACAAATTCTCCGCCGTTGGAAAGGAAACATGGGCCCGTCTCGATGGGTGGTTATCGGGAGGAACTGGTGCGTCCGGCATTGGCAAAGTCCCTTTGGTTTCCAACCCTGCCGTCTGGCACCAGCAACAAGCCTTGCAGAAGATTGGAGAGAGCTTTGACCAGACAAATTCATTTGTTGTTCTTGTCAATGCACTTATTGCTCCCTCGCCCGACTCAATTGACGACCCGATGTCACTGCCTTTCCCGGAGACCCTAGGTGGAACTTATCGCATGTCCGGGATCGAACCTTACATCGATTTCATCTTGGGACATGCCTTTTCACGGAAGATTCAAGATCTTAACGAGTACCAGTCCCGCCTGTTGACCTTCAGCTGCCTGGACTTCGTTGTGGCAAGCTTGAAATCCTTCAATGAAGACCTAGTGTTACTTCTGAGCCAGCCGTCCGTGTCCGATTCCCCGACACAGACTTCATCGCTGCTCACTTACGTTCGCTCCCATCCTTTTGCCCGCGTGGTGGACTGGCTTTTCAACGAAGACGTACTCAAATCTTTGTTTGCAACCTCGAAACAAAACGTTTCTGACGTGGCTGCCGCGTCGCCTGACTCTGTTCTGGTTCTAACCTTGCACCGGAGTCTGGAGGTTATGAACTTGCTCGTGGACCTGCAGTCAACGTACTTTAACATAGTCAAACCTTTGGTACAATCACAGCCCGTACCATCCCGGACCATCGTGGCAAACTCCTCGCTCGCTTCGTTCGAGGACACTGTGCTGAACAATCTGACACTCATCCCCTCACTCTGTCTCTATTGTGGCACGGCGCATGAGCAACTCACTGTCATTTCCATGGCTTTACTGGAAAAGCTTACCAGTTCCAGAAAGCTCAACAAGATGACCTCGCCGGAGCTCGTCAAGTGGCAATCCTCGAACAAGATTGTGGAGGTGCTTGCATCTGAGGTCGACGTGGACAGCATATCCCGGCCTCTTGTGTTACAAATGGAACCTGATGTGAGAGAACTTGATTACGGCCCGAATGCTGCCGGCTATGTCATTCGGGAAAGCCTTCTTGCTCTTTTGAACAGTTGCCTGGGAACGATCACAGACCGCCCAACGGTTGCCCATCTACTGCTGGGATTCGACTGCGTGGGCAATATTCTCGATGTGTCAGCGGAAGGGCTATTCGCGAATCAAAGTTCCTTGCTGCATGCCATCGTGAATTTCCTGAAGGCTTATCCGGAGATCCTCGATGGTGGCATTATATCTTGGGTAGTGCACCTCAAACGTATGGCCTTTGAAGTGCTGAAGCATTTGTGGTCATCGAAGCTGGCAAGCTACTACACCCTCGGTGAAATGCGTGCTCAGGCATTCTTGCGCGAGATGTTTGCCTACCAACCGATTATTGGCCCAAGCACTACCTGGAATGGATTCCCTATTGATTCAGAGGAATTTTGGCTCACAGACGCTGCCACTGCATTGGCTGAATTCCTGCTTTACCGAAGTCACCTCTTCACATATGCTGCAACCGAGGTTCGCTCGACAGCAAAAGCTAGATCACCGGCTCTACATACCCAAATTCTTTCCGTGTTGCTCGGAAACACGGTTGCGGATGACGGTGAACCAATACCCAGTCCGTCCGTGTTTGACCTTTTCGATTTCGCAGATCTTGATGTTGGACGCCAGTTCAACATGCCCCAGCTCCACTTGCTCGGTGATGTTGCTCTTCAATTAGAAAGCAAGCGGGAGGAGGGCGTGTACAGCATGGAAGGGGTAGAGGAGATGATACAAATGCGGAAAGCAGAACTCACGGCCAATGGACCGCTCCGCCCGCACGATGAGGAGCAGCTGCTAGTTGAGGCGAATGACCTCAAGTTGTTCATTCTCGCAACAAAGCAGAACAACCTGATTCAAACAAATCGCTATCACGCCCTCCGTTCCTGGGTAGAGCTCGTTGCCACCATGATCACTTGCTCTGCTATGGATGAAGGAAGCAGGCCAGCTTTCATTCTACATTCAATCCAATTGATTCTCCCTAAGCTCACAACGGCTATCGAGGCGGATCTCCCCGAAGCGCTTGAACTGGCACGATTGGCCGAATTGTTGATCGGTAGACTTGCATCGGAGCCATCAGCAACAGATGTGTCTCGAAGCGGAGATGTAATTGACGAAAAGCTCCACCAGCTCTTCCAACTCTGCATCCGAGGCACCAACCTGGCAACAGGGAATGTGTTGTTGAGAGAGACACTTTACAGCATTTGTTCACACTACATTACACGCATCACATCGTCGAACAAAGGCCATGAAAACCTACGGCGTCTTAGCCAACATGTCATCAAAGCGGCCGGTTCTAGCCTGATTGAGACCATGTGCGATGACGCCTATACTGGCCAAGAGTCGTGCCGTGCATCTGCCCTTGTGCTATTGAACAGTTTAGCTGTTTTAGATCGCCAAACTGACTGTGTGTTGGCTGAGTTAATCTCGAGGTCCAATTATTTGAGCCTATTCCTGGATGCCTTGCGGTCTCTTCCCCTTGAACTTCACAATGCTCAGGGAAGCGGTCAGTCATTTCCCCTTTGAAACAACCGTGTTATTATAACTAATCAAAACTTCAGACACCCCGGCACTACTGGCATACTACGAGTCGCTTTTGTCATTACTTCAGCGGCTCTCTCAAACAAAGGCGGAGCAAATTGTGTGCTCAACTCTGGTCTCTTCCAAGCCGTGCACGAATCACGACTTTTCGCTGCTGATCCAGACATCGGCATTGGTCAGTCAATCATATCCCGGCTCGATTGTATCTTGCTAACGCCCTCAGACATTGAAAATCCCGATGCGCTTCAGAGATATTACGACCTTATCCTTTCAGTCCTTCAGGTCATCGTGTATGCAGTTTTCTCTCGAGGTATCCACAACGAACAGCTTAAGGAGCAGACCCGCGTATTCCTGGCTGAAAACCGGCCATGTATGGCGGGTGTCTTCAAACGATCTGCCAAGATTGGGAACACATCAAGTGCCCACCACGAGACTCTATGTGAACTAGTCAAGACATTCATGGCTCTTGTTACTGCCACGGATTTCATGGAGGTACGTTTTCTTTTTGCAGTTTATTGGGACGAATTGATTATCATGTGACTGACTGCGTGTAGTTCGAGGAGCAGGAAGTCCAACATATCGCCCGACCAGCGTTGTTCTCATGAGCCTTTACCTACTGATGCTCACTGGAAAATTGAGATGAAATGCATGTATCATTATGACCCGGTGGAGTGCAGGCGGTTCCCAGGTTGAGCGATTTTATTTTTGAATTCATTTGCATCATATCTAATTCGTTATGTGTAAGAAATCTGCCCACTTCAAGCTTTCAGTCCTTGTTATGGTTATCCCTAGGGAGAGTTGACAGACCACCATACTAGCCCCGTAGGCCCTATAAGTAATGGCCGAAGGGGACTGCAAAACGTTCAGATTCTCGTCCAAAAAGGAGCTAACCTTGGTGATAAAGTTCCGGACATCAGTCGATAGGTCTGTCTGTTCTCTTTAGAAACTCCTTGACCCTGACTGAAAACTTTTTGGCCTCGGAGCCGTCTAGTTCAAAGTAAAAAAGTTAGCAATCACATTCCTGGGTCGAGAGGCTATGTTTCCCTGATAGATTGCTTGCTACCTTCGAGGCATACCCAGAAAATGCACCAGGACTTCGCCATGAAGCTTTGAGCGCATCGTCGTCATGTAGGGTAGTCCTTTGAAAATGCAAATTTTGCCTAGGTATCTAGTCGTTGCAAACACGCCATGACCATATCTAATATCCTTGGTATAGCATTCGCCAAGTGTCTTTTCTGGCGTCCTTTCTGGCGTCTTTTTTGATACCTAGTTAAACGTCTTTTTTGATGTCTTTTTTTCATATTCTAACTAACACAGCAAAAATAACACAAGACAGCCTTAGAAGGAGGATCGTATTTTTCCGATTCGGTCCCATGCGTATAACCTAGCCCTAACTCCCACCAATTTGATAGACCCGAGTTAGCTGTACATGTATGGAAGCATGTCCACTGGGATCACTATACATACATAGACATGTAGTATGTAGTGCATGTATGTACATGTATGTAGTAGTGATATCATGCTCCTTCCGTATTTCCTTGCCCTAACTGGTTTCCATGGCCACCATCCACCTTCGTTCCTTCCTGAATAGCTTCATATTCTGTTTATCAAACCATCGCAACTTCCTGTTGCCATTGCCCGTTGCCATGGAATATCCCAGTGTTATTTAGTTCCCCCCAGTCCTCTTTTCCTTTTCTTCTTTCTCCTCTCCCCATGCCACTGGTCATTATCACTTGCACTGCTTTTGATTACTACCAAGCTATTTACAATGCTCTCTTCTACTTCCACTGCTTCTTCTTCTGCTTTCGGCAAAAGGACTCGTCCTTCTCGCCTCCTATCTAAACACCGCCCTCCTCCTTCGAAGTCATGCCTCGCCGCTTCAGTCTCTGGCCGGGATCCCACCCCACCTGGAGAGCCTTGCGTCCGGAAGACTGTACATTTCCCCGACGACAAGCTCTCCCTCGAGCGGGTCAGGATCATCCCGGCTCGGCCAGATCGGAACCAAAGGGCCTCCTTCAAGAAAGGCCAGGTCGCGGAGACGAAGTCGTTCATCATGTACACTTCCAATCCCTCAGGCTCCAACCAGCGGTTCCTCTCCAAGCTTCCCGGAAGCTCTGGACCTCGGTACAAAACCCATTCACAATGGATGAGCGTTGTACGTGCCCGTCAACTCGCCGCTGCCTATTCTTCTGAGCCCCGTTCTCCTCCGCGGTCCGCACCTTCCTCCGAAGGGTCAGCGCCCGAACCTGCCACCGATGGTTCGCCCCAAGAGTCTTCCTCCTTTGACATGTCCTCCCTGAAGGTTGCCCTGCCTGAGCCTGCCTCCAGCGGTTCACAGCATGGGTCTGACTTCGACATGTCTGCGATGACTCGTGATCTGCCTGACCCTGACAAGGCCCTCGACATGTCCTCTCTGGCCGATGCACTCCCGGACCCGACTGACACCTTCGATATGAGCTCGCTCATGCGTGCTCTTCCCGACCTCGATGCTGCCCCCGAAGTACCATCCCCTCCGCCTGTGCGCCAGGCCGTGGTTGCTTCCCCCCCCTTGCGAGCCACGCAATTCACCTCCAAAGGTTCGTCAACGTGTGGTCCAGACCCACGTCCAGGTTGGCCCGTTCTCGCCAGCTTCGTTCTTCAACCTTTGTGCGGTCTTCCTTGTGGTGGGGTCTTGCTTCCCATGCCTTGCACCAGCATTCTATGCTGTGCTTGTGCTGCTCCTCATCCATGGGATGTGCTTCTTTTGAAGCTGACGGTCTGCATTCGGTGTCCTCTGAGTCCTCCTCGGCTGATTGGCTTCGTCTTCCTTCCTCTGTTTTTCTTTCTTTTGTTTTTGGGTCTGCTTTTTTCCATGTTTTGTTTTGTTCTTCTGAGGCTTTTGCCGTTTGCTTTTGTGAAAACAAAAAACCTCCAAAAAAATTTGCTTTCTGTGTTGTTGTTCCTGGCGTTCCTGGCGTTCCCTTTGTTTTTCCCTTGGGGGATCTGGGGAGTATCTGGTGAGTATTTTGGAGACATGAGGGCAACGTCTCTGTCTGTGATCGCGCGGAAGGCAGCAGGGACGTGTGGAAGCTCAGGATGGCAACGAGGGTAAGTCATTACCAATCACCTGATGATTTCAAAAGCTAACATCGCGATCAATTCCAGGGGGCTGGTGGGTATTCCCGACGAATCGAACCGACCGAATCGAACGTCACTGTCTGTGAACGTGCGGAAGACAGCAGGACGTGTGGTGGCTTCATTTCTTTTTCCTTCAAGGTAAATATGATTACACTCCTTTCTTTTTGATCTTATACTAACCGCATATCTTCCCGGGGAGGGGAGGGGGAACGTCTCTGTCTGTGACCGCGCGGAAGGCAGCAGAGCGTGTGGTGGCTCAATTGGATGGCGACGGGGGTAAGTCCTTGTTAAGCATCTGACGGTTCCGAAAACTAACATGACGACCAATTTCAGGTGGCTGGTGGGTGTCGTCGCCGCAAATTGTACCAACTGAATGTCTCTGTCTGTGAGCACGCGGAGGGCAGCAGAGCATGTGGTGACTTGCTTCCCCCCACTCAAATCCTTTTGCAAGCAGCATGGTTGAACCGCAAGGTCTTCCTGCTTCGTGTGCTGACATCTTATAGATCGATCAAATGTCTCTGTCTGTGAACATGCGGAAGGCAGCAGGACGTGTGGTGGCTCGCCTTTTTGGCGAAGGGAGTACGTCCATGTCCTTGCCCATGGATTTCTGTGATTGTGCTAACCGACTCAGTACCGAGTATCCTCCTACATCTTTTCTTCTTCTTTTCCTCTCTTTTTTTTTTCATCATATGTTCTCGCAGTGCGAGGGGTATGGAGAAGAAAGGATGGAAGTTGAGTACATTCAAGTGGTCTGTGCGTGCACCAAGTGTATCAAGTATGATCGCTCTGAATCACAGTGGTCTTTTCCAACACAAACAGAGTCACGGATCTTGAGAGAAGTATTCATGGTCTCGGGAATTTGAGCATCATTTTTCATAAAAGAAGAATCTAACGTTACTATAAGGCAAGGCCCAGAAAAGCTCAATCCGACAAACCACATGCTTTCCGAGGTGAATACACAGATTGTAAGGCCTAAGCCCATTCAAGTGTCTGCAACCCCTCTCTCGAGTAGTGTGCCAACAAGCCTATGCACTGTATAGCAGTGATCAACCATATCCTGCAGCGCACCAAGAGGGCTGTGCAAGTTACCGATGACACTAGTGACACTGTCAATAATTGGCGACCACCCAAATACAAAAACAGCCTTGCCATTGCTCGTGCACGAGCGGTCGTTTAAACATGTTTATCTATGCACGAGGTATAAATTATCTGGTCTCAGCAATCTCTGTGGTCACTATCGGTGCTGGACAATCACTGAGATCCAGGCCTACATTACATCAAGGGATTCGGTGCCAGTCACAAACCACAAATGGAGCAGAAATTCTTTCGTCCATGGTATAATTAAAACATCTCTGGTTGCAGTTATGGTGTTCCGTATTCATTTATGATACATGCACTGGCTGTCCAGGCGATAGCGATGATCGTGCATGGTCGAAGTGAGATGAGCAGGACTCGATGATCCGCGTGGATGCCTGGCCTGCTATTTGTGGAGTACCAGCCTGGTCACTCTGTATGATTGACGTCGTGCTGCCAGGGCTGCCCCAACTATGCACAGGGCAGTGGTTGCTGGTTGTCAATTTTCCCGTTTCCTTCCAGGATGTGTCCAAGCACAGCCTGGAGCTATTGGAGACTTGAGCCCAAGACAAAATTGTAGAAAAATGACTGACTTAGCAGCAAGGCCTGTATGAATATGTAAGGGTAACTATAGTCAGATGTTTACTATCGGGCGTGATCGTCAAGAAGGAGACGGGGAATTTACTTTCTTTGTGTAGGGCATGATATCATTTTCCAATAATCTATAAATGATACGAGTAGAGGAGCCCCAAGGCACACTGGATATAGATTTATACGGTAAAGGCATCATGCATTAGATGTGTCCAGAATATATGATTCAGTTAGGGCTAATTGTCACAAAGCCGTCCGAGACCCGAAATCTGCCATATGGTGTTGGGTTTATGTTTTGCGATTGACAAGGGTCTACTACGTGCAGTTTCACACACTGTTGGCTTATTTCTATTTCGAGATGAAACTGATATCAATATCAATAATTGTTTCATGTTTCTTTCATAACATGTGGCTCTCGAAACTCGAAACTCGACGATCCATGTACTCGGACCGCTCCACGAACCCACGAGACTACATCTACAATAAAGAAAATAATGCAATGAATGAAAAGCATATTAGAAGGATATTCGAGACTACTCCTAAAACAGACAAGTTAATCTGTCAACAACTTCGTGATGCAAGAAAGCGCCAGCATAACACCGACCCATGAAAAAGATAAGAGAAAACAGCACAAACTCGCAAGACCAGTAACGAGATCAAGTAGATGTTTATGTATGTTGCAAGAAGGGGGAATAGTCATAAAGAGACAACCCGCGAAGCCCGGCCAGTTGAGAACCAAAACTCTATACAAGTCGTGACGTGTAAATGCGCTGAAACAGATCCAGAGAGGTGTAAAGGTTGTGTATGAGGTGACGGGGGAAGGGTATGAGACGTCACCAGAATGGATACAAGGTCGAAGTGCGAGATATGAGATAAGCAGACGCTCAACGGATCGAAGGATAGCAAAGGAGATGAAAAGATAGGGTGGATCATGGACTGGAGAAAATAATAAAATGCCATGTAGAATGACAAACTCAATCCGATGAATGGACTACGGTGGTGTCGGAGTCTGTCCGGGCTCTGCGTGGTCGCGAGGCTTATCGCGGGATCGCATGTACATGGCATCGGAGTGCGAGGGATCAATCGGGCGGGGAAGACTTCTGTGCTGTTGCTGTTGTTGGGACACAACCTCCCGTGCGTAGAATTCTACGAGCATTGTCCCATATGACTCTAGTTCTTCGACAGTGATGGCGAGTCGGAAGTCATTCAGAAGGAGGAATTGTAGTTCCAAATGGTTGAGCTCCACCAGTGGAAGTCCGCCAACCTGTGTATCCAATAACAATTAGCTGTGATCCGGGAGTCAGATATAAGAATGAACATACCTTTGCATAACGTGAATTGGTGTAGAAAACATCAGAGAAGAACTTGCTCGCACAGGTCACGGCAGCGATGACCAGTCGATGGATATTAAAGCTATCAACGACGAAGAAATGTGAAAGTGCCTCAGCATCCGACTGAGGTGAAAGGCTCGGCGAAATTGAAGTATTCGGCCCATGCGAATCCTGCGCAGTAAAGCCTGTTGAAGGGGGTGGTGTCGCCATCAGAGAATCCCGCATCTCGGAGTCCCCTCCAGACACAGTAGATGCGGATGCGGATGAGGATCCAGATCCCTCGGTAGAGTCCCAACGTTGGTGCAGGGTGTCGAGCTGATCACGGTTGACCAGCTCGGTCATGCGGTCGAAGTAGACCAGCAAGCTTAGAAAGACCTCATAGGTTGTAGGACAGTATTTGTGAATGCGAGTTAAATAACTCAAGATTGTGATGGTCGGGACATTCTTGCCGTGGAATGCGAGCACGCTGGTAGCCTGTGGGCTAAGGTTCGAGGTGCCCTCGGGTGGCGGGATATGGCGATGTACATGTTCGTGATGGACATCGTTTGTAGTCGTGATCTTGGTCAGAAGCCCAGCGACCATCTCGATGATCTCCGTGACCGGCATGGAGCTAATCTCATACTGTCGTTGGTGCGACCCAGTTCCGGGAGTGTGTGAGCTCCGCGACCCCACCAAGTCCTCATTGGCGAGACTCTGAATGTGGGATAAGCTTTGGACCCGGATGCGACTCGGTGAATTGGCTTCGGAGCCTGGTACAGACTGCATGGACTGGTGTGTAGGTTGGAGGCGCGGTGAATCCGGCGCCGACTGATTAGAAGAGTACGGGTTGCTCCCGCTCTGGGTTGGTGGGGTACGTGTTGAGGAGTAAGAGTCCGGAGGAAAGGCATGGCTAGGATGAGACGTCATCGAGGGCGGGCGTGGGTTGAAACTGGGAGTCTCGGAAGAAGAGCGGGAAGCTTGAGAAGGTGTGCGCGAGTTGATGTAAGCCGGTACATCATTCGCATGCACAGGAAGCCGAGCAGAGCCTACGGACGACGGTGGGGCAATAGAGGTGGGGGTGGAGGAGGCAGTCGAGTGAGTGTCCATTGGCTGGGCAAAAGAATAAACTGAATCCGAGTCGATTGCGCCTCCCAACATGTCGATATGATCCGACGGCACGTGGTTGACGACGATGGAGCCCATGTCAAGGCTATGATCTGTTTTTCTGCGGGAACACGGGTCAGCAAGGCGGTCGCAGCTTGGAGACTCGCCACTGTGAACCGGACATGGGAGATCGAATAGAATAGAGATGATATGCACGATACAAGGGAAAAGGGAGGGAAAAGAGAGGGATAATAGAGGGGCTTGCATACACTTTTGATTACCCCAAGGGCTAGACCACGAAATCAGGGAGAAAATCCCCGAGCTAAAAGAGAGAGAGTTCGAGGATCAACGACTGATCGAATCCATTGAAAAGAAAAAGAAGAGGAGAATAGAGACAGAAGAACAGGAGTAACAGGAGTAACAGGAGTAACAGGAGTAAAGAGTAACAGGGGAAACGCGTAAGTTATATGGAAGGGGAGTTCTGAAGTTGGAGGAGTTTGGGTCAAAGTGAGGTGTGAGGTCAGTGAGGTCAGTGCCGGGGAAATATGAAAACATGAAACAGGATTTAATTAGGCAACATGTCAACTTTTTCATATATAATTCTCGTTTGGACTAATTAAGATATAAAAGGGAAAAAAAGAAACATACTCTCTCGTACTGAGTATGTTGTATGTTCTAAGAGATCTGTCATTAAGGGCTGATATAAAAGGAACGGTGTATGTTGTAGAGGGTCTATAGGTTGGACTATATTGACGAATGATAGAACGATATGCATCCTCGTGGGAGTGATGATGCTCAGACATCTTAGGCTTAGCGCTATTTGTTATGAAAAATGGAGATTTGCTATTTAGTCCGGGGATGAATATATTGTATTGGAATTCCAATGTGGATATTTCCCAATAGAATAACCATTTCCCTTTGTCCAGGGCATAGACTGGGATAGACTGGCATAGATTGACATAGACTGGCATTAAATAATGGAGAGTATAGCACTTTGTCTGCTGCATGTGGGATGTGAGATGTTTACCTACATATCTCCCAAGTCTGGGCGGTACTAATGGAAAACTACAGATCTACATAGGAGCGATGTATGTTCTACAGAGTATTACAGTACTGAATCAAACTCAATCCATGAACAGAATAGACCAGGATATATAAATCCGTGTTCCTCCCGGTCTATTCAAGTATATCACTCACTCGGCAGTTATCACCCAATAGCCCGCTGGCCGAGCACTTCCGATCTAGTCCTTGACTTGCTCGGTCCTTTTTCTCCCTACATAGCCCGATGATAAAGGTGGGGGTATGGCAGCACTCGTGGACTAGTGTCAGACTTGTCATATTGGCACTCGGACATAGTATATCCCCGGTGGGGGGGGGGCATAGTAGAATGTGAAGTCCGGAGAACTGGGATCATGAAACCATTTCATTTGGTGATTGACGCAATATTAGAACGCTTATTAATTCGTCACTCCGGGCCCAGTGTAGCCGTTGTCAGGCAGGTAGAGATGTCTCACGGCACCGGCCTTGGTCAGGACCACAAGACGAATGACACCACCGGAGCTACCGTCCCACTTAATCGCCTCCTGCAAAGCACTCCGCACGAAATCGATGCCTTCTTCCTCCGTCATCTGTTCCCGCCAGTGGGCATCGGTATAACCGTAGATGTAGGTCGAGCCCGAACCGCCGATAGCGAACGGCTGCTTGTGAAGGGATCCTCCTAACGGTATCGAGAACACCTGACCTCCGTGTCGTGCATCCCATCCGGCAAGAATGATACCCGCACTGTTGTTCAGTTAGCACGGATTGAGCGATGATCCAAAGACCCGGATACAGACCTCAGCGCGTCCTTGTTCTCATAACACAATTCCTGGAAGAGTGATGCAGCAACCTGTGTGGTAGGGGCCTCGGCGTTCGTTACACCGTACATGTTGAGATGGTAGGAGACAATGTCGGCCACAGCCTGGGTGTCCGCGGCGGAACCCGATCGGCAGCACCAGATGGTGTCGTGCACCTGTGTCAATTTGTCGGTGACTCGGTTGGCAATGTAGGCACCGGTGGTTGTTCGACTGTCTGCACCCAGGATGACTCCGTCTTTGAAGTTGATAGCCATGCTGTTGGAACGTTAGTGGGGATGGTTGCAGATGGTAAGGTTCGAGAGCTCCAGCTCAACTTACATCGAGGTTCCCAAGCTGAATGGAGAACGATACGTTAGTATATGTTGCATAACTCCCATGGTAAATAAAATCATAAGCTTAGCTTACTTGACCTCGCCAGACTTCAGGTGGTTCATGTCGACATGAATGCCATCTGGAGATGTTAGCTGGTTGCTGTCGGCGGATGACGATAGCTCTGCTCACCTTCACCGAGCATTCCTGATGTTCCATGGGGGGCGACCATTTTGTGCTGTGTTCGAGAGAAAAATAGAAAAAGGGGAAAGATGACTTCAATAAATCAAATAAAACGGCAAGGAGAAGAGGGAGGTAAGGGAAGAAGTAGAGGTGATGCTATGATGAACACAGGCAGAAGCTCACAACGCGGCACCTCGGGCGGTGAGGCCCCAGCCCCTACGACTTATCATCTTCTCCCCGCGAGACTCCTGAAGCTCAATTGCCCTTTTCTTCTGTGGTGGTTCATATTAACTTACTGTATTCATCTCTGGTCGCATTGACCATATCTGCTAGTCGATAAATTTGCAATACCAGAATCTCCCAGGCTTCGTTTTGTCGCGTGCTCTATCAGGTCCCCACTCTTAAGCCAACTCAGCGCCATGTCCGAATCCCCTCCGCCTCCGTCTTGGAGCATCAGCAACATGGCCAACAGTGCTGCGCAGTTCATGCGACTGCCGGTTCTTGCCTCATCTGGTCTGGCTGTTGTTGCGAGTGGGCTCCTCTACTTCAAGCAAAAGTACGCTATTGGCAACTAGGCCATTTGTTTACGAAACTAACCACTTTCCCCAGTGAATTAATCTATCCCCGCAATGTCCCCGTTGATGCGCGCACAAATGTCCCTAGTCCTCGCCAATTTGGCATCAGCGACTTTGAAGACCTCCAGATCCCAACACCCGACGGAGAGTCCTTGCACGCCCTTTTTCTCCGGCAACGACAAACCCGCTTCTCTCGCAATCTGACAGTCCTAATGTTCCACGGAAATGCAGGCAACATTGGCCACCGCGTCCCGATTGCGAAAGCTCTACAGGATACACTTCAGTGCAATGTCCTCCTGCTGGAATACCGCGGATACGGGATGTCTACAGGTACACCGGATGAAGCCGGCCTTAAGATCGATGCTCAAACCGGCCTTGATTACCTACGACAGCGCCCAGAGACAAGGGATACCGACATTATTGTCTACGGACAAAGTTTAGGAGGTGCGGTGGCTATCAATCTAGTTGCCAGCAACGAGGAGCAAGGTGATATCGGAGGACTGATCTTGGAGAACACTTTCCTGAGCATACGCAAGTTGATCCCAAAGTATGTTTTCGAATTATCAGAAGATTTCCGGGCGAGCAATGCTAACCTAAACAGTGTCTTCCCCCCAGCACGGTATTTGGCGCGTTTCTGCCACCAATATTGGACTAGTGAAGATATGCTGCCTAAGATCACCAAAACTCCAGTTCTTTTCTTGAGTGGACTAAAGGACGAGCTTGTTCCGTAAGTGTTTCTACTCCCAACATGGCGTTTTTATGGCTAATTTCCCTTAGTCCGTCTAATATGACCCAATTATTTGCCGTTTGCCAGTCCGAATGCAAGATCTGGCGCACACTCCCGAACGGCGGTCACAATGACTCTGTTGCTGAGCCAGGCTACTTCGAGCACATTCTTTCCTTCGTTACGGAAGAAGTGCTACCTAATAAATAGTGCTTAAGCTGACCTGGATTTTGCTTGGGTTTTTCGAATTCCCACTAGCGAACCCTTTACCCAAGGCCTCTCTCATGTTTTCTTTCCCGCCAAGAAGTACAAACACTTCAAGCTTTGCTCCAATGCTTGGCTGTCAAATCCCTTTTCGACAGCCAATCTAGACGTCTGGTTTTGGTCCCTACAACACAAGAATCAATTGACAAGAACTGTTGATTATGACCATGATACCCCCGCCACGCAACCAAGACACGAATTTCACTCTGCATCCGTTCAAATGATCACGGCCTGCCTCTTATGGCCCATACATGGCCCTGATGACTTCCTTTATTGACCCTCAAACCCTCAGGGAAGGGCCATACCTCCCATTTGATTGAGAATGGCTCTTTTCTTCTTTCTATCTATTCTTGTCCGATTTGCGTTCGATTCTTGTTTACTCCTTGTTTACTCATTGCTGACTATTATCATACTCGCGGTGTTTTTGCAATATTGGCTCAACATCGGGCGCCGGGCGTGTTTCTTTTCTCTGCTTATTCTTCTGCGGGCCTTTCTTTCGCCTTGCTTATTGGCTCCGGCAAATTCCCTTCTGTGCAAATACTAAAGGAGAACCCTTTTGAAATCGGTACGAATGTAATAATTTGATTCATGAAACTTTCGCTGTGCAATTCTAGGATACCTACCAACAACGAGTTCTACGATGATATTCCACGAAACTCTTAGGCTCCTGAGGGAGAGGGCATTGGAAAAACCAGTGATCTAAAGAATGAGCGAACCAAACAAGAAAGTCCATCATCCCCCTGGGTGACTGCAGACACAGCGAGTCAGCACAACGGCACGGGTCATTCCAACACATTCTCATGACCCTATATTTTCCTTGCATTGCACGGCGGTAGGAAGGAACCTGTCCTCGGCCTCGATGCGTACATTAAAAGTAGACACTCACCTTCTGACGGGTCTGAGCAGGCTTCTTCTTGATCAAATCCTTGATGTGGAAGTCTCTCGCCGTGGGGAACTACCAATTGCTCGTCCGCGTTGCTTCGGTGCGTGAATTGTCAAAAGAAGGCCATAGTAAACAGCAGGCACCTTGCAACTTATATGCTAATCTCAAGAAAATCATCACTAGCTCGACTCTTTCTGGTTGATCTACAAAGTTTTTCTGCTACTCGTAACACCATCCCTAGTACAAGATGGACACTACAAATAATTCAAATAACCAACCAAGCATCATGACCATGGCATGTAATACAGTTGAATGGTATCGACCAACATCAGAACAGCTCCATGCACCAACCGCGGAAATATTCCTACAATGCACATGCCTGGAAACTGAAGACGAAGCCAAAGAGCACATACAAGATCCGCGACGAAGCGTGGAAGATGTAAGCAAAACACCCTTCCAAGTTGGAAAATCCCAGAATGAGTCATGGTTTCTAACAAACACAAGGCTAAAGTCCAAGTTCTTATAGCCATGCATACCCCTGCATCGGACTATCCCGCTTCTTGAACTTCAGCATACGCCTATCCCCAGTCTACACGCAGGTACCAGACCGCATACGCGAGGGACGGACCCTACTAGACCTAGGCTGCTGTTTCGGCCAAGACCCACAAAGGTAGCATTCGATGCGGGACTATCTTCAGCCACGAACCTGATCTGGGCGGACATGGGTGATTTCATTCAACTGGGGTATGAACTGTTCCGAGATGAGCATTCAGTTGGGGCGCGATTTGTGACTAGGAGCATTTTCGATGAAGACTTCCTGGCTGATAGACGTGGACCTGTTGATATGATTTACTTGGGGAACTTTTTGCATCTGTTTGGCTACGAGGAGCAGCGGTATTGTTGCTCGGATTGGGAAGCTTCTTACTCCTAGGGCTGGTTCTATGGTTTTCGGGCGCAATGTTAGTGCGGAGAAGGGAGGCGCTTTCTTTATGAAGAGTCTTGGATGGAATATGTACCGGCATAGAGATCAGACAATCAAGGATCTTTGGAGAACTGCGGATGTTGGGTTGTTGGAGGTATAAAACTTGCGGCGACTTTCGGTTATCTGGGGATTGGGAGGACCATGATACTAAGCAGATGTCATTCTGGGTTTTAGAGCTGATGGTTGAATGTATTAGAAGAGAGATGGTTGCCAGTGAGTACATTTTTAGGATCTGAGGCAAGTTGAAGTAGATTAAGTTTCGACGTGCTGCAGCATGATATATATCACTGGCTATATCTACTGATTCGACTTTGTTTGAGCGGATCCATAAGTAATGGCTAATTCGTAAATAAAAAGACCGCAAGCACGTTCGTCTCATGTATATATCAGAAGACACATATTAGGAAACAGTCCACGGGTTTCTTCTTTCATTGTTTTACATCCGTTCCATGATCAACGGCCAATTCTTGGGATGCACCCATGTCTATTATTGAAACCACGAGAGTCCAAGTCCCAAAGATCTATATAAAACCGCAAGAAAAAGGGGAATGGGGAGATACATATAATACAAGTCACAAGGTATAGTCCAACAGAAGCAAACTACTGAAGTCTCTCAGCCTCGTCCACCAGTTCCTCAACCTTGAAGTTCTCAACATCACCCCGGGTGAACATGCGAACAAGCTCACTCTTCCGACCAGCAGCCTGGCCCTCAAAGTCATAGAAGCGCTGCACACAGCTAACAAGCCAAGTGGCCTCCATGGCCGAAACACCGCCGTCGGGAATAATCTGGCCATGCATAAGGACCATACCCTTGTCATCCGCCAGATCGAGGTGGTGAGTAATAGTGGTGTGAGGCTGGGCATACGCGCCGTGCATTTTATACACACCCAGATTCGTGAAGATCACAGTAGAGGTGTGGTTATTAGAAGGCGACAGAGTCGACCCCTCAGCAGGCGGGTGGAAAGCCCATTGAAGGAAGTGAATGTCGGCAACGGTGCCAGCTCCCTCGGGTGCTTGCTGCGCCTCTTCGGCGGTCTGCGGGCGCGGGAGGGGCAGGATGAACTGCGGGTTCTCGCGTGCGGCCTGCATAATGCGCTTGTACGTGTCCAACGGGATCGCCGCAGTAATAGCGTGCGGGTTCTCCGCAAAGCGGAGGCGCCAGAGCGCTTCGATCTCCTTGGGTGGGAGCTCGCGGATCTTCTCGACGTCCAGGTAGGTGCTGAGGGGCTTGACGGGGCTGGACTCGCTGGAGACGGCGCGTGCGGCTTTAGCGGTGCGCGACTCCTGTGGGGAGGAGGTGCTTTGAATGCTGGGGGTGTGCCTGGGACGGCGGTGGTGGATGCGGGTGTTCCGGGCTCTGGGGTAGCTGCGGTGGCTGCTTTGCGGCGGAGATCTTGGATCTTTTCGGAGTAGGCTTCCTTCAAAGACTCAACTGACTCGTGTCCCTCTCTAAATAAACCAGTCAGTACTGAAGTAGGAATAATTGTTCAGGAAGGTTCGCTCACTCCTTGGCCTTCTTGTCCAGTTTGGCCCGATACTTGTCCAGACATAGTTTGGATCGTGGTGCGAGGCGAGGAAGCGGACATCGTGGACCTGCGCCCACCGACGCTGCTGATGACGCAGCAGGTTGGAATTGCCACGGATCACCGATTGGAATCCCTGCAGTCGGAATGATGGCATTTTGGGTCTGAAGAGTAAATAGAATGAATCGCCGAATCTCCAGATAAGAGAAACGGCGGCCGGCTATCGGATGACATAATTACTGACATAAGCAGTTTTAATTGCCCAGGTGGTGCCATATAACCAAGGCAGAAATTCAGCATGACCAGGCACCAATATTCCCTAATTAGGATATGTGGGTCTTTATATTTCACTGAAGGATAGACCTCACGTGAATCCTTCACTGGGTAGACCAGCCGTTAGTCGCTATGCTTTCTGCGAGCTTAGGGCGGGGTGAGCAGAATTGCGATATTGCCGTATCGGAATGACCGTACGTTGTATGTTCAATGCAGCGTCGTGGGGATTCTTTTTTTATTTTTCTTTACATGTAGACTTCAGAGTAGGTACCTGCCACATAAGACCGAAGGCGAAAGTGCTATATAATAAGAAAATTTGGAAAAAGACAGTCCTAACTTTCTACTACATATATAATCAATATGTTACATCCACGTCGAGGTTAAAGCTGCACATTGATCCTTTGATTCCCAGTAGTACAAAAAACCATCAACAGCATATCAGAGTACATCCATACCTCGATTAGCTCCAATATGCCACCTCTATTTCTCCACGGTATGGCCCGGCTGGTGCATCCATGTATGACTTTTGCAAAAGCTAGTTACTTCAAATTTAATAGACAACCTAAATACCAGCTCATTGGTTTGCAAATAGTCTTGTCTAATATGTTGCATCTTTATGCTACATCCATATATCATAATGGACCCACCTATGTCCATTAGTCATCATTTCAATGCCCAACCATGGTTACCCATGTGGGATTGCGCCCTGAACTATATAACCTTAAAGGCACCGTCCTCATAAATCCAGCTCCTCAAGAACAACCTCCTCATCTCCCAATATTCCCCATCTTCCCACACCCCCATCTCCCCTATCCCAGAAAAAGGAAAGAGAAAGCCTACAGAAATGGCAATCCATGAAAAAGAGTTCTCCACCCCACCGCCCCATCCACCAGTGGGTACACCCCAGAACTCCCCATCCGCATTGCCATGGTACTCCATCGCGCCGGGGGTATGGGAATTCTTGCTAAACGGCGCCGGAGAGCACAAAGCTGTGCTGCAGTGGTGGGAGCCAAATACTACATCTGCGCAGACAGAGCCAATAACACATCCCTACATCGAGGAGGTCTGCACCCTGCGCGGTGGACTGGAAGATCTTTCGCTCGGAGAGTCGTGGGGTATGGGTGCCTACGCCTACCGGGAACCTGGGATGGAGCATGGACCGTATCGGGCGACGAAGGATGGATGCCTGCAGTTTGTTAAGGTCGTGCCGGTGAAGAAGCAGGGATTGTGATTTAGCTTCGAGTGTGTAGTTGGGATCTGGGAAATTAATGGCTACGTCTTTGGTTGTTCGGGACTACGTATTGATAATTTGGTTTCTTTTGGGAGTTGGTTGGTTCTCGAGTTTTTTTTTTTTCCTAGCTAGTTCATTTTTCCTTCTTTTTCGCTTACAAGTGTATGCCAAAAAATGATGCATGCGTGCGATGCTTTCGACATGCGATATCCTATCGTGTATGAGCAAACTCCGAACTCCAAAATTAATGCAAGCGACTTCGCAAAGAATGAGACATGTCCAACGCTTTTGAAACATTTTTAATTTTGTTTCTCATGTCATCAATCATCAAATCCTGCCCAAAACTTTAGATCAGCACATCATCTGTAGCAGATGCTTCAGGCTGAGTTGCCTCAGCCTGAGTGGGGCGATCTTCCACAGGAGATTCGATCTCGGGAGCAGGTTCAGGCTTTCCCTCAGGGTCCTCAAGGACAACTATTTGCTGGTCCTTGTCCTGTTCCCCGGAATCCTCTTCTCCCCCTCCCCCTTTGCTTCCTCTTTCTCCTCTTTCTCCTCAGCCTCTTCCCAATCATCAACAACCTCAGGTGCAGGGGTCTTCGCACGCAAAGACTTGCCCGCTCCAACACCAGATCTCAGAACCAAGCGCTCCTTCTTCGCGCCATCACCATCAAGAGCAGCATAGATAGACTTGCTCACCCACGGGTTCTGAACAGGAGTTCCAGTCCTCGAACCAGCCGCGCTACCACCCCTACTCTTCGAAGCAACCTGGGCCCATCCACCGTCTCCAGCACTAGCCTGTGCCTTAGCGGCTTCACGGGTCGCCTTAGCCTCGAGAGCGGCGACACGACGCGCTTCTTGTTCTTTGCTGCGCTCGCGCTCGCGAAGCTTGACGCACTCGCGTACGCTCATGCCGCCGATGCCGATGGTCGAACCGCTACCCATGCCGAAGACGGGAGGCGTCCAAGCAACCGGCTTTAAGACGAAGACGTGGCGGTGGGGTTCTGGGTCGTGGCTTTCTGTCACGAAGCCCCAGTCTGCAGCAAGGGAGTGCGCAAATGCACGGAGAGTGGATTTTGCCGGCTGGAAGCGGAATGAGCGGGTTGGTTTCTCTGCCGCTGCCAGGGAGTGAAGATTGGATTCGTAGGTTTGGAGAGTTGATAGAGGTACTGAGCTTGCGAGCTGGACGTATTGGTTCAGCGTCTCTTCCGAGTAGGGGAGGTTCTCGGCTGTGATGGTTTGAAGCGTTGTTGTCTGGTTGATGTCGATGCCAAGAGCACCCGCCAGAGAGCGGTTCCGCTCCAGACGCGTGCATTCGTCGTCGCATGTCAATGGGGTCAGCTCTGGCTGGCGTTGGGGCGACTGAACCTGGCCCTTGGAGGTCACTGCCTTGGCGGCGTTGCACCGTCTTTCTTGCCGAAGTCGTCCACAGCCACATGTCACTGCGATCTTGGACGAACATGGTGTCTTCTCGGGACAAGCGTACGGCGCGTGGCATTGCTCCGTGCAAGGATGGCCGCACATAGTCTTGTTCTTTCCACAGGGTTGGCTGCAAGGTTTGGTTGCGTCTTCACAATCCTCCGGGCGATGGCAGTCCTTCCGGCAGAAATGAGAGCCGCACTTGAGCAGCTGCCCACATACTTGACCGCAGCGCGCATCAGTCAGCCAGCAGGGCACGTTTTTCAGCACCCGCTTTCCACACAGACACGCCTTCTCGGTCAAGAACGGACACTTTGGACAGTTCTCCTCGTCTGTGTGGCAGGTATGCGAGGCTTGAGGGTGACCGCATCGCTTTGGACGCTCACAGGGGAAGTTACAAGCTGGTGGCTTTGCGCCACACGGCTGCGGAGGATATAGAACAGATCTTCCGCAATTACACGAAATCTCTTCAAACACTGCCTCCCTGCAGGTATTGCAAGCACCCTTGTGGCAAAGCTCCGGGCATGTGTGCCTTCCGCATTTCAGCATCCGGCCACATACACGAGTGCAAATATGCTCTGCCTCGATGTCCTCATCAGCAGGGCGGAGATGGGGTCTGAGTTTACGACGTGCAGCCTGGCGCTCATTGGCCCTTTGCTCTCCTGGACAACACCTTTCAGTGCATGTGTGTCGACCACAGTGTAGAGTCGCCTTGCACATGCGTGGGCACTGGGGAGGCTCATTCTGGCCTTGATGACAGATTGTCAGATTATCAGTACGACCACAGTTGCACTTGATGTGCACATTGCGCAAGCAAGCGCCACATGATCCAACATGGCACAGCTTTTCGCAAGGATGACCACATGGAAGTGTCTTCCCACAAGGCTTTTGGCAGTTCAAAATAGGGTCTTCGCAGGAGGTACGAGGTGTGTATCCTGGGATCTCAGATAACGGCGTTTTGCCACAGGCGCAGTTGACAATGACATCTGGTGACTGAGGACAGTGCGCAGGATGAGGATCTTGCGGGTGGCAGTTCTTCTGGCATGAATGTTTACCACAATCAAATGGACGGTTACAAGTTTCTCCACAGCTAAAGCAGCCGGTCCACTCATCTTCCGAGCCGTCATCGCGGATGATTCGGCTGTCCTCCTCATCATCTTTTGACTTACACAGCATCTCCGTCTGCAGTTTCCCGCAATAGCAACGGGCGTCAATGCTAACCTCACAGCCACCACACAATCCCTCATGACAGGGAAGCGGACATGTATGTTCCCCACATGGCAGCAACTCACCACAGATTTCGCCACAGCTCCATCCATTCTCATAATCGGTATCCTGGCAACGCTTCTGCGACGAGTTAAGGCCACAGAAACAATCTTGGGTCGGACCCATAGCAGTACAAGGCGCACACGGACCAGCATGGCACGTTGCATCACAAGGATGGGGACAACCCTTGCGAGGCCGCGAGCAAGTCTGACCACACGAATGCGGAGGCAAACCGGGAAGAGGTCTAGGATCGACCTCTTTCTCGCACCAACAAGAGTAGCTCATGGGGAAGTTTTGTTGAGAAAGGTTACAACCCGGACAACGCCAAGCGCGAGGAGTGAGGTCTTCCTGCCCGTTCTCTTGAGCGGAAGCTCTCTGTGCAGCTGCACCCTCATTCGTGGACCATTTCTTGACACAGCTCAGATGGAAAACAGTCCAGCATAGCTCACAAGACCAGACCCGGGACCTGCGACCCAGCTCGCTGCAGCAAATAGGGCATTCGTATAGGTTGTGCGAGATGTCTTCGTGGATGCGGGTAGCCAGGTCGTCGGCTGTGGATTTCGTCGTGACTTTGGGTTGCGGCGGCGGTGCCTTAGGCTGCCTGGCTTTCCCTTTCCCTTTCGAAGATGGCGCTGACTCGGATGGTTGTCCTTTTTGGGAAGGCGGCTTGCCCGGTACAAACTCCGGCACATCGGCTCTTAGTGTGTGGTCATGTAAATGCCCCGCACCATCCAATGGAGCGCCACTTTCGGCCTGGTCTGGTCTTGTTAACTGAGCTTCGAAACCACGCGCTCGCATCCCACGGGTTCGTGTCTCTGGTCGCGTCTCCTGGCTTTCAGGTCCTCCATTCTGACGAGGTCCATTGTTTCTTTGTCTCCGGCCTCTTCCTTCTCTGTTTCCCCCTCTCCGCGAGCTGGACGGTCCATCCTGTTGACTGGGCTGTGATGTTGTATTCGATTGTGGTCGAGATTGTGTAGGTTGTGCTTGCGGCGCAGCTTGGTTTTGGGGCTCATTCGCGGGTGCTTGTTGCTGACCTTCACGCTTCGCAGAACCCCGCCCTCTGCGTCTAGATGGCCTGGAAGAACGTGGGGGTCGTGGCCCGGCTGGTAATGAAGCCTCTGGCTGTGGTGTTGCCATGGCTGAAGATGCTGCGGAGATCTGACTGGAGACTCCTGGCGTACTCATGTGCTTCCGGTGATTATTCTCACTTGCGCTTGACTTGAATAGAGTAATTGTTGGTCGACTGAGCGTGTTGCTCTAATGTAGGCTGAAAAGGCAGGATAAAGCAAAATGAGCGGAAGCTAGACAGTAAGTAAAGCAGCGAGGAATAAAATCAAAGGCAAAAGCCCGCTTATAGAATGCAAAGAGAAAATTGTGGCGCAACGAATTATCTAGAAGGCGATAAAAGCTCTTTATGGCAGAATCGGGCGGCGAATAAGGCGGTGACATAGTGGCAAGCAGCTCCAGGGCTCTGGGCAGCTGTGAGTCAGCCCCGGAGGAATTACATAACATGACTCATTATGCCTGGGCAGGGGTAATGTGGGTCTGCAATCAATGAATTCGAGTCATGCTTCGTATCACAAAGAAAGAGAATGAAGCAATGCAATTCATTGGATTTGGTTATCATGCGATAGGTCCATAGTGTTTGACTCCACTACGTGCCAAGACATTGAAGAAAGAATTAGTGCAGGAGGCTTATATCCAGAACACCATCTGCAGCATGTTAACGCACAATCGGACTTCGGGAATATGCTCGATCTTAGATGAAACGAGGTAATTCCTTCGATTCCAGCCCGCTACAAAGGGACGTCAGGGAAGACAGTCAAAGCTCATCATAATTGCAATTTAGTCCCGATCCCGAATTAAACATAGACAAAAATGCAATATCAAAGCCGGCGCATCAAAAGAAACATGGCGCTATGCAAGAAAACCAGCCCGTTCACCTCGTAACAAAGAACCATCCATCCTCTGGTTGAAATCATACACACCGAGTCCAGGCTTTAAATGAACACAACGATCTCACCACGATCATTCCGTCTCAGCCTCAACGCGCGGAAAAGATCCTTCTCATCATCAACCCTGCGCTCCCGGTCTGCCCGACTACGTCCACTATCACGACCGCGATCAGCATCATACTCATCCGAGAGATCACGGTGGAAGCGCTTAAGCGCCTTGTTAATGGAGCAGCCACGCTCGCTATCCTTCGAGACCAGCGAGAGGAAGTGATAAGCCAGCTCGCGCTGCAGATCCTCGCCCGTGCGCGCCGGCGGTCGCGACTGCTTGTAGACAGTAACCTGGTGGCCGTGGGAGGATTCAACGGAGCCGCGGCGCTCATCAATTTGCTTAAGACGACGGGAGGGTCTGTCGCCGTCGGTGGGGTTTGAGCTCTTGCGCTTGGACTTGCGGGAGTCGTCGTTGTCGTCTGCGCGCGAACGGTGCGACTTCTTGCTCTTGCGGACTTCGAGCTGTCCGTCGCCGCTGGAGGAGCTGCCGCGGCGGGCGTGGACCAGGGCCTTGGAACCGGGTTCCGTGCTGGAGACGGCTGAGCCACCGAACATAGAGGAGACGAGGCGGCCGGCGCGGTTCTTCATTGAGATGCCGAGGCCTTGATCGCCGTTGCCGTTGGCTTCTTTGCCATTGCGGCGGCTGCGCTTGATCGGGGACGAGGTGTCTTGGTAGGCGCGGCGGCTGGTCTCCGGGCTGTCGTCGCCGTCGGGGGACGCGGAGCGCATCATCCGGTTCAGGCCGCCGGTCAGGCCGGAGTGGTTCAGCATGGGTGTGCCGGCGTTGTTGATGATGCTGGAGGGGGCATCCATCATTGGGGTATCGACTGCTTCGCCCGGAGTGCTGAGCACCTCCGCTTGGCCACGCTTGCGCTTCTTCTCGCTGACGGTGCCTGGGGCCTTCTCCTCGCGACGGCGGTCCTTCTTCTTCTTAGGTGCCGGCGTAACGAACTCTGTTGTGGACGCGTTCCGAGGCGAGGAGGAGTGCGGGATGTCGCCGGCGCCATATGAATAGCCATTCTCCTCGTATGCGATATCGTAATTTTTACCCTCATCATCCATGTTGGGGTTGGTGTCGATACGAGCGAGGGTCTTGCTCGGCTCGAAGATTGATCTGGCATTGGGGTCCATTGTCATCTCTGGCTTGGGCTCGGCAACAGAGACCTTGGAGGTGTTCGGGGTCTCCTCCGCGACCAGGTAGTCGAATACATTGACAGGCTTGTCATTGTTGGCCGGGGCAGGAGGGGCCCTCACCTCACCGGCAGGCGGGGGCGTGGGAGCAGGGGGAGGAGGAGCGTTCTTCAGGGCCTCGCCATCTGAACCATCCTCCACACGGGGTTGCTGGTGGCGACCGTTGGGGGTTTGGTTCGCATTCTGCTTGTTGTTTTGTCCCTTCTTTCCTTTCTGGGGCTTCTCTTTATACAGAGCACCCTGATACTTTTGCGCCTCGCTCATGCATGACTGTAGTGGCCGGTGTCGTTAGCGGATGTCTCCCTTGTTGATTTAATTAGGACTCTAGCAGAGTCGCCGCATGACCATTAATGACCATTACGCGAAAATGCGACGCGGATCCGACGTACCGTATGAGCTCGATATTCTGTTCCGTAGAAGTGCACCATGCAATCGATACAGGTGAAGGAAGCGCCGCGACATTGGCCACGATGAGGATCGAGCTTTTTCTTGGTGAGAACATCACCACATGCCTACCATACTGATTGTTAGCAGCGGCTCAAGCGCAAGGCATACAGACACCAGATAGGACTTACCTCGCAAGAGAAGGAGACCATTGTTGACACTCAAGATCACCTTATCAGGTGCGCAAACAAGAGGGAAGAGGGTTTCGGGAGGGGTGTATCCCTTGGGAGAGTGTAGAAAGCGCCTAAGCGGGGAATTCGCCTTGATACGAAATTCAATATCTCGGCTTTTTCCTTTTCTTTTTTTTGCTTTTTCTTTTTTCGCGTCGAAGTTTGGCGCGCAGGTCCACACTAGTCTCGATGGGGAGCCGCACTAGGCTCTTTTGGGTAATATCGATGGGCTGGGCGCGTCGGGAGGGACCAAAGTGTACTCCGTAACTCTTCCAAGGGTTCCGAGTACTTTGGGAACATTTATCGTATAAAAAGAACATTCGAAAAGAAAGCGAGAAACTGATTTATTATCTACTCAACTCGGTACATGTTTCAGGGTAACTGAAAAAGCGCAGATCCCACGCGGACATGGGTGGTAGGTCTGTCAGGAGACCACATGCTTTCATTTGTCACTTCCCAGTTGAAGGGGCAGACGCGGGGAGGATCTGAGCATTCAGATTGGTCGACTGGCCCCTCGAAACATACCATATTGACGCCTCTACTGTTATTTTTGGCCCAAACTCAAACACTATTCCCGACTATCCCTTCATCTATACTGCGATCAGTGATATACCGCTCTTCGAGAGTTCCGTCATGCTACATGAAACTAGTTGATCTGGAGGGTTGGTATCACGAGGGTGCAACTGACGACATCATCGCTGTTGGTCATATTGAAGACCAAGAGAAAGTTTAATCGGTGCTTTCTGCTAATATAAGCCTGGTATGACGCTTTAGTCTGCTTAGCTGTTCAGGGATATACTGGCTAGGTTTCTTTGGTCATGCGCGCCATCTTCCACACTTGATCACCAGGCAGGATGATCTTTGCGCATAGGATTTGGGTCATGTACTTTGTACAGATCGGCAATCGAGACGATGCGGGAATTGTATACCGTTATCATTCACATTTTATAGGACTAGAGCGCACCTTTGACGTACATGTGGAGATGTTATGGATTGAGCAAACCCCCAAAGATATGCCTGGGAAAGAGAGCCAGAAATCAAGATGCGTTAAATAGTATCTACTGTATCGGTACATTGGTATAATACATCAGGCGGGGACCTCTCTTATCCCAAAAGCCACATGCAGAACACAACAAGGGTATATTGATTGATATTGACATAGTCAACTGACGATTTATTATTGTACAAGGGAGACCAGCTCCATAAGTGTGAGCAGAAAGGTGCATAGCAAGCATCCAAGCGCTGGGTATAAACCAAACAGGATGAGCCCCATGGGGTCGAAAGGATAGTCGAAGGTTCATCCCATCAACCACGGGTTGTCCTAAAGCGTGTATTAGCAACCAAGCAGTCATGATAGATGCCACAACGGGGAAGTCACTAACTCTTCCTTCGAGATCTCCACAGCAGGGCCATCATGGTGCTCCGAGCTCCCCTTCCCAGCATCGGACCGAGAAGCAGCACCCTCCTTGCCCTCACCCGCCTCCTCGTCCCCACCACAGCCGCAATCATAGAATTCCCCCAGATTGGCGCAGTCAAACTCAGGCTTACCAAGCATGGCATTGACCTCATTGTGAACGAAGCAAGCCCATCCGGAGGCAGCATTGCGCGACGAAACTTGAGGGGGATATTTGCTCAAATGCTGCATGAAGTGCTCAGCGCATTCTCCACTGATGTCATCAACCGTTAGTCTCCGATCTGACATAGAGTACGTAGGGAAGGAATCTCATTACCAAGGATATAACCGAGCAAACAGGTAGATATAAGAGCGCAGAGCCTCCTTCTGGTCTTCCGTGGGTTTCTCGGGGAACCGCGCCATAACAGTATGGAAGTACTTCCAAGTCGCACGACCTAATTCAGCTCTGGAACAGCCACCAATTCCGTAATCAGCATTTGTCCCACCACTCGTGTATTTCCCATGTGTCACTCTGGGGGTGCCTTACTTGACCGTCTCATTGCCTAGCTTCGGCATCACCACGTCGCCTTTCAGTGTGCTATCTTCGATGCTTATCCCCGGCGCGGATGCCGATGCCGAGTGGTCGATGTGGCCTGGGGCACGGACGGCGGGGCTCGGTGGCCCCTGCGGTCGAATGAAGAGGAAGAACATGAGGCATAGTGCGATCGCTGCGCTGGTGATAATGCGCCGTGTGATTTGTCGGTTCGCCATGTTCGGGGGTGGTGATGGTTGGGGAAAAGAGATGTCGCCAAGCGTCCGTTCGCGGGAGCACCTGGGACTTGTGAGCAGGGAATATTCCCGCTGGAATACGAGATAGAATAATTCAGCTGAGGATTTGAGAAATGATTGCTAAAGGGAGCTTTTTACGAAGGGGAGTTTGGTACTTCCAAGGGCCGGGGCTCCATACAGCTTAGTCATGATTCGCCGCGCCCGGACAGCGGGGCCGTGGATACACGAGTTGCCCTAGAAGAGTCCTATCATACGATTGATCAGCTTGAGACAACATGATTTGGAGAATGTATCCCTGCCACGTTAGCATTGATTTTTGCTGACCATCCAATGGCTCTCCGAATAATAGATCCAGCCCATCTAAACCCACATTGGATACATTGAAGATTTGACACCGCCACAAAGCTTTCTTAGTTATTGGGATTGAGGTCCCGACTAGTAAATATTGTCTTCAAGATCAAGCTCATCTACATCCCGTCGTGGTGTCCAAATGCAGCAACCGAGTCGCTCAAACTCGGAGGCAGGTCCTCCTTGCGTGTACCCCAGTCGCTCTCTTTGTCCCCAAGTGTCAACTCCAGCGTCATACCTCGAGTAAAGAACTCATGTCCAATCCAGCTCTTGGTGTAGGGCTTTCCATTGAGCCTGGCACTCTGGATATAGATCTTCTTGTATGTTTTGTCGAAGTTGACATTCCGAATGGTAGCAGTTTTCTTTGTTTCAGGGTGAGTGATTGCGACGGCCTTAAAGAACGGAGGAATAATTAAGTACACATTCTGCCCCGGATTCGGGAACAGGCCCATCAAGCTCCAAGTCAGGAATGATCCCATGGCTCCCGAGTCATCGTTGCCAGGTAGACCACTATGCGTGGCGTTGAAAGAAGACGGGATGTAAGCGTGGGCTCGGCTGGCGGACAGACCAGGGCGTCCGGCATAGTGATAATCGTATACAGTCAAGAATACCGGCTCGTTGCCCATATCTGCCAAGCCAGAGGTGTGAAAATAGTCTAACCGAGACACGAAAGAGTCCGGGCCGCCGACCATCTTGACCAGCTTTGCCATGTCATGAGGAACGAAGCTATATAGTATCAGCATCTGAGGGTTGTTGGGGCTCGGAAATGATATACGCACAATAGGTACTCCCAGATGCTAGACTCGAATGTCTCTGAAGGGTTCGAGGTGAGAGAGCACCACGATGTCAAAGCGCTGCAGGCAATGGGATCCTGATAGCCCCAGGTTCCGTTGATGTACTTTGGCTGAAAGAACCCAGTAAAGCCAGTGTCTGTCCCATTCCCCAGCAGCGACTTCTGGTCTTCTTTGTACAAGTTCTGCCAGTTTCCAGACCGAGACAAGTAAGTGGCGTAATCCTTTTTGCCAAGGCCCTTTGCTACAACTGATAGGGCGTAGTCATTGTATGCGTATTCCAGCGTTCGCGAGATACTCCGTGAATTGGTTCCGAAGCCAATATAGTCGAAGTCCAGATATGGAATATAGTTGAGGTGTTTCCAGCTCTGCAGACCTCCTCGCCCTTCATATGACCATTCGAGAGGCTCGTTCTCTGCATCGTTGACCATAGCTTTGTAGGCAAGTTCCCAGTCAATACCCGTGAGGTTCTTTACGTAGGCGTCTGCAAGAACAATATCGGCGTTGGAACCTCCCTGCGTCCAGCCTTTGCAGAGACTCATGCGGCAATCGGGCAGCCATCCTTCGTGCTTGAATGTGTCCAGCAAGCTACGAACCATCTTTGACTGTGCTTTTGGGTCGATGATTGTGAGGAACGGATGCTGCGCCCGGAAAGCGTCCCAGAGGCAGTAGAAAGAGTCAAAATATGGCTCATCACTTTTCCATAGTGGATTTTCGCCGGTCAGATCTTGAGGTGATAACATAGTTCGGTAGATACCACTCCAGAAACCGCTGATCATGTCTTTGCTGGCACCACCCGGGATAACCTTGATAGGACTGAGTTTCTCCTTCCACGCAGCCTCTGCACTTTTCCGGAGATCATCAAATGCGTCTTCCGGCTCGGGCACTTCCGCCTCAGCATTTTTGCAGGCTTGGTCTGAGCTGACAAAGCTGACACCCACCCTCACAGTCACAATTCCATTGTCTGGTCGATCGAAGGCCATATAGCCACCGGCTTGAAGGTAGAAGTTGTTGAAGCCGCGAGTGACAAACAACTCCTGCACTGATCCAGCTCGGTCATTGACCCAGATTCCGCTGTCATCGACATCAGCATCGCCGAAATCAGCACAGAAATATGACTTGTACGAGCCAGCTCCAAAGCTCGGCAAAAAAGTACCGTTGCCTCTGATTCGACCTTTGTCTGCGTCGAGGCTAATGGAAGCATTCTGTCGACTATCCCACAGATCAGTCAGATCCACCGAGATCAACGGATTGAGATCATATCCCTCCGCCGTATATCCCTTTGGAAAAGTAAACCGGTACAATGCTGTGCGCCGCGCCGCAGTCATCTCCGCCTTAATGCCGTTCTCAAGCGTCAAGGAAAAGTAGCCAGGCCGCGCAACCACAGAGTCATTCTTGTAGTGGACCGCGCGAGCAGCCTTGGGGAACTTGCAATTATCCACGATATTGTCTTGGCAGTACTGTGGGAAACAGAGGAAAATTTCCCATAGACGGGTTCCCGCCTGTGCCACTGTCATGCATATGCGAGAAGCCGGTGACATTGCTCCCATCAGTCGAGAAACCTCCAGTATTCTGGCCATCGACGTCGGCGACAGGTTTTGCCATGCCATAGGGAAGGCTCGCGCCTGCGAAGACATTGCCGCCATTGGTTGACCCGATCAGGGGATTGACGTAACGGAGGTCATTCTGGGTTGCTACTGTGTTCAGCGCGCATTGGAGAAGTAGGAGGCTGTATAGAGTGTTTTTCCGCAAAATCGCCATGGCGTTCCGGAATGTGAGGATCAAATCACGCGCAATGACGCGTTGAGTTTGTAGATCTGGGGTGTGAGGAGTACGATAGACGCAGGAGGCGGGGAGAAGGAGCGAGCGCCTTCTGCAAGGAGGTGTTTCTCATATCGCCATGTTGTAACGTCGCATTGCTCGTGCGATCGACGGCCTAAATAGTGTTAGTGTTGAATGCCAGGGAGACCACTAAGTGCGGGGTTAATGTATCCTCAAGTCAATTCATCTTGTTGAAGCGTGTGTTGAAGTTCCGCATTGCCACATGAAAATGTAATATTGTCCTCGCAAATCATTTTAAGGCATTTTAGTGAACTCGAATTGTATATGCTGGTACTTCTTCTATAAGCACAGCCTCCTATTTCAGTCTTCACCATATTAAATGACTGGTCAAAACACGAATGTAAAGAAGTAATAGGTACCTACCAAACTACCTACCTAGGTAGGTACCAATATCACATGGATTATGTGGTCCACTCTCTATCAAAACCTTAAATGTAGTAGCGTCTACTTGACATTATCATCACTTCGTCACAATATTTGTCTTCTCACTACTTTTCTTTGTCAATATGTCGGACATTGTATCCCCTAAAACGGAAAAGAGCCTACAATTTATCTCCTTCTGTTTCCTACCCGGGAATCTACTGAACCCAGTGTGCACCAGACTACAATATCCGATTTGAATCGAGTGGAGCACCGCCCACCGCTAGCTCAGCTTGACACTTCAAGATGAACTATCAAAAGCCAATAACCCTGCCCGATCTTCCTCTCGAGCTATTGCTCATGATATCTGACCACTCGTCGTTCGCTGATGTTGCTTGTCTCGCCCTATGCAACCGCCGATTGTTGTCTTCCTTGGGATCTGCATGCCGCAACCTACCAAAGGGCCGCACTGGGGGCCCTGAGGATGGGCCGCGGATCGATTTCTTGACACGCTTTCTCGTGATTTACCACAGTACCATCTCTGCCACGCCTGCCTACGACTACATCTTTGGCGAAAAGTGGCTCTACCAGGTCCCAAATTCAAAGTTCTAGCCTGTGTAGAGTCCCTTGGTGGAAGTACACATCGCCTCGAAAAGCCTCTCTACATTATCCATTACCCAAGCCACGCCTATTACAAGTTCTATTTCGTTCATCTTCAACTTGCTATGCGAAGATTTTACCACGGAGCTCAATTTGGAATACCAGTTCAGTCATTGCTCTATACAGAGGTTGGAACCAATCCTATCACATATAAAGCGCTGAAACCTACCAAGCCGCACAACAAGGAGGAATTTCAACCTAGTCATATGACGACTCTTCTATCTGTTGACGCACGAATCTGTTCGAATCCCCCAGGTCTTTACTTACGAACCCAAGAGCTTGCGGTAGTGAGGCAAGACAACCTATCACTTTTATTAGCGCATCCTAAAAATGAGTCTATGCACAGCTGTATGCATCTTGGCCGGATCTCCAACTTGAAGGCTGTCGTTCACGAGCTTATTGACAAATATCGCTCTGATATGACAACGAGACCCCGAGATCATGGGCGCTGTGATAAATGCAATACCTCATGGCAAATTGAGATACGGAAAACGGGACAGAACGATGTGTGTTTTGTATTCACCCGGTGGCTTGACTTAGGACCAGGACTAAGCCCGGACGATGACCGGTGGAGATGTCATAATAACTACGAATTCGAAATCAAATTGGGAGACGATGGAAAGGCTGATTCCCGACAGCGGTTTGAAACCGATTCCATACAGGCCAATTGCTCGGATGCGCTCTCAGAAGAGGAAATGTATCATCGAAACATGAGATTTATCCAAGGCCAGGCATATCGAACGCTGATGACTCGGTTTGGGGTATGCAGCTGGTGCTTACAAGGAGAAAAAGTGCTAGATCAGCCTTCTCGCTGTGCTGTCAGTTGAGAGAACACAATGAATGCAAAGTTGATCGTGCCTGCCGTCTGTGACTTGACTGCCTCATCGGGAAGGCTCCCCCTCCTCCGCATAGGAATAGCTCCGCATTTCCATTCCCATTTTTCCTGTCTTCTCCACTGTCACCACTTCGTTGGTTGAGACTACGCGTGCAACTTCACAAGCAAAAATACAGTCAACATCAATTTGGCATGAGCCACATTGAGTTGCTGACTATGATTGGAACCTGCCCAGGTGGACACAAATTGGCTTTTGACTGTATATTTGCTTGTTTGATTGCACGGGGACTCCCAACAAACGGAGTGGTGACCCCACTGAACAAAGCACTGGCCATTAAGATATTTGGGAGATATAGTCGCCTCATCGTTCCTTGAAACTCAACCTGCAAATACCTACGCTCGCGGAAACTACTGAAGTAGCACCAAACTATAACTACTATGTACAAGTCGCCTATGTTGTAGTGTGGAGGGTGTGCGCCTTCCGCTCCACTTAGGTCAATCGAGCATTGCCCCGCTAAGACTACCACTCCAACAATAGTACAAATGAGAACACCAATGAGTAGGAAAAAAGGCAAGAAGGGATAAGGTGCAATAGTACCATAGTAAAAATAAAGCATCTCTGTCGCCGGGCCTCCTCTATGGATGTGGGTATCCATTTGTGACTTACCTAGCGCTGATTCAATTCAGGCCAATTCTATACTAGATAGCGTAGAGGGAAGTAGAGCGGTTGATGTGTATCAAGCACTACAACATACACTCCAAAAGCACTGCTATCCAGGACATGGCGTGATGTCATTGTGCTTGGGTGTTTAGTGGAGTTGCTGACACCCCCACCTATAGAATGTTTCCGAGGTCGGAGTTAAGCATTCACCCGTTACTGCTGACCATTGCTGGGTGAAGATCGTGCCTCGATTGTTTTTCTCCATTGATATACCCATTTCAGTTACATTTCACACAAGACAGAGTGAAAATAGCCCTTGGAACTTAATCCGAGCCAGCGGAGTTAAGACTTGGAAGGAGGACAAGTACGACCCACCTTGTGATCAAGAAGGCTTAACCCCGAACACTAGATTTGTGATATAAATCCAAACTCACTGCCACATCTTGTCATTTGTAAAGCAACAGAAGCGAAGTAGCCCCGATTAAAATATTCAACTCAGTCAACATGGTCAAGACACTTCCCTTCGGCGACATCCAGATCCCAACACCGGGATTCGGTGCCATGGGGTTGAGCCATGGCTTGGGTAGCAATCTGAGCCTCGAGGAAGCCGAACCAGTTTTGCTGAAGGCAATTGAACTGGGATGCACATTCTGGGACACTGCTGTTGTGTACCAAGCCGGTGTGAACGAAAAGCTTTTAGGAGACTTCATCAGGAAACACAACGTCCGCGATAAGGTTTTCAGTAAGACTTCCCGACATCACGAGATATTTACCTGAAACTGACCGTTGCCGCTGGCAGTTGCCTCGAAGTGTGGTTTCAATGTCATTGGAGGGGACGGCTCAATCACCAACTCCGCCTCGCATATCAAGGAGTACATCGAGGGAACCATTGAGAGACTTGGCTTTACTCCTGATTTGTACTATCTGCACCGCATTGACCCCAGTAAGTAGAATCGTTATCGTCTAATTTGCATTTACTGATATAAATAGATACGCCTCTCACCGAGTCCATTCCGGCTCTTGATGAAATTCGCAAGGCGGGGAAGACCAAGTACATTGGACTTTCGGAATGTTCAGCTGCCACACTGCGGAAGGCAAACTCAAGTACGTTCCCATCCAGCCAGATTGCGAATATATTACTGACTGTCAATAGTCGCCAAGATTGACGCTGTCCAAGCCGAATATTCAGCCTTTGAGACGCTCCATGAGACAGATGGCTTGATCGACACAGCGAAGGAGCTGGGGGTCGCCTATGTCGCGTATAGTCCACTGGGGCACGGCTGGCTCGTCGATAACTTCGATTACAACTCCCCGGATGACTTTTCCCCGAATGACTTCCGCCGAACAGGTATCTACCCATTCACAAGCATTCTAACGCTTGGCTTGTCAGAATCGCTAACACAATGCCTCTCGGTAGTTCCCAAATTCCAAGGCGAGAATTTCTATAAGAACCGAGCCATCGTCGAAGAAATAAAGAAGCTCGCTGCCCGCAAGGGTTGCAAGACTAGCCAAATCGCCCTTGCCTGGGTCGCCTCCCAAGGACTGATCCCCATCCCCGGAACAACCAAGGCAGCACGTCTGGAGGAAAACTGGACATCTCGGGATATTGAATTGACTGAGGAGGAAAAGCAAGCAATGCGAAAGATTATCGATGCTGCTAAGCCACATGGCAACAGATATGGTCCCGCGCATCAGGCTATGGTTGGACATTAAGCAGAGCGGATTTAATTGGAAACAAGTCATGCCGGCTCGTATCATCAACTTCGGCATAGCTACCGATCAACTCGGATATTTCCGTGGATGTAGAGGGACAGCCTACAATTGAATTTGTTGCACATACCCTTCGCCGCATCTAATGACGGAGTGTAGATTATTGCAAAAATTAGCAGACTAGTTCTTACAGATTGTACATTTTCATAGAAGGAGGATCAAACGGAATTTCCGACAGGATCATGGGAGCAGTAGACTCCACATGGTGGCAAGGGATGTCAACATCATCCGCAATGGAGGGGGCATCATCGATTGGTGTATTTCGGGAAATTAGTGGATAAGAAGATCAGATTAGATGAAATCTGGTGATTGATTTGATTAACCTAAATTCCAACAGACCGAAAGAATTCTTGGTTCATCTCAGAGTCTTCTCGGTTACAGCCTATATAAAGTTGTTGTTCTGATTCCGCGAGTGCGGTCGCACGGGGTTGCATGCGATCGTTGGAGGGTGTCAACAGGTGAGTGAGTGGGCTGTTAGAACCCCACAGAGAAGAAACTTTAGTATATCCTGCGAAGCGCCTCGAGCGCTTGGACAAAATACGATTCAGCCCCCACTGGGAGTTGGACCACTCAGTTGCTAGTGCGGGCGTTCCGCACAGACACTGCCTAGAGAGGATTGACTTTGGGGAACATCAAGGAGACACATGGGAAGCTTGGGTTAGTAGCGTCACAGATCCTGGTTGCACGTATCTGATTGAAATCAGATAAATCAGAAATCAGATAAGAGGCGCAAAAGTCAAATTGCACCATGGACCGGGGAAGCCGAAGGGGATCTTGTTCAACTATGCTCAATTAGTTGAGACGGTGACTTCGGAGGACCTGAGACAAGATGGTTCATACAATCTGTATGAGGTCAATAATGTGTCTTTGAGTGCTACTTGGGGGTTGGAAAATATCTGTATCTTTTAAGCTTCTCACATACGAACCTTACACTGTACATCGCGTGTACACGCAAGGGGCGAACGGATAGCTTTTTCCGCTGAGGGGTAGTAAGGGGATAGTGAGACAGATGATGGCATGACTTGAATACAGTCTTGGTGATGTCCGCCCAGCCCTTTAAGTGGTATGAGAGGTTGACGCAAACGGGGTGGCCGCATCGAGAAGGTAAGTAAAATGACTTTGGCGGCAGAGACACGCTAGTCCAAAATAGGACGGAACTTCAGTTCCGACCAATCAAAGATGCGGCCCCCACACTGTCCAGGGCGAATGGGCGATGATCGTCCGCCACCGTAACCCCTGATTGGGCTAATTATCAGATTGACCCGACCCACTCACTCCGACATTATCTGATCTTCGTAGCATCGGAGCCTCCGTTCGAGAGTACGGGAAAGAAAAAAAAATTGGAGACCGGACCGAGTCGGATTTCTGGTCTGGAAGCTCCCGGGCCTCTGTCCTTCCAGATTATAGAAAAAAGAGTCCCTCCAGCGTTGCAGATCTCTTCCTTCCTTTTCATCCTCCCATCGCGCCCAATACTCAATTTTTGTCTATCCCCACACAGCCTCCCAGGAAGCAACTGAGGATCTGGCATCCGGTTTGAACTTCCTGTGTTCGGAAAGGGAGACATACAGTAATGGGTCTCCCCGGGACCGCTCAAGGTCGCGATGACGGCAAAATAATCGACCGGACTATATTCGGGGAGGAATCACACAGCACGCAAAATGAGAAATCGGAGGTACGCGGCGCCAACGGCGACAAGTCACCATATGATGCCGAATCAACGCCCAGCGCCGACGGCTTTCATGGGGACATGTTCGACGACGAGAAAGAATTGGCACAGCACCCCGACAGTGTAACGGAGGGTGCGGAATTGGGTCTGCAGAAGGCGGAAGCAGCAGCACTCGTATGGAGCTGGCCAGCCTTGGTTGGAATATATGCTTGGTAAGTGGATTGCGGCTCACTCGTTCCTGCGCACTTGTGATGAAACCCATTCCTGACGATAATTGAACATGCAGGATCTGGATCTGCACATTTATGTTGGCGTTTCACTCGAATATAAGCGGCTTCCTGATCAACTACATTCAGGGAGGGTTCAAGACCGCACCGCAGGTCTCAACGTCCTATATCCTCGCAAATGTTGTGGGCGGTGTTCTCAAGCTGCCGCTTGGTAAGACCTTGAACTTGTGGGGTCGTGCGGAGGGCCTAGTCTTCTCGACCGGCATTTACCTTCTCGGCATGATCATTCTCGCCTCATGTAATGGTCCAGATGGATATGCGGCAGGATATGTGCTGTACTGGATCGGTTACTACTGCTTATACCTGATCTTGAATGTTTTCGTCGCCGATACCTCGGGTCTAAGGAACCGAGCGTTCGCCTTTGGATTTATGCAGACCCCGTTCATCTGTACTGCGTTCACGGGCAGTCTTGCAGCAAACTCGATATACGCTAAATACGGGTGGCGCTGGGGCTATGGTATCTTCTGTATCGTGACGCCTTTTGTGTTCTTGCCCCTCGCCATGGTTTTCAAGTACTTCGAGAAGAAGGCAGAGAAAAACGGAATCTTCCGACGACAACCCAGTGGTCGCACCGTTGGACAGTCCATTATCCACTATATCCATGAATTCGATGGTAAGAGTACCCAAAACAAAGCTCGTGGTATGGACACTAACGTTATATTACTAGTTATTGGTGCTTTCTTGCTCATGGGTGGTTGGGTTATGTTCCTCCTTCCGTTCAGTTTGGCGCAATATGGCCGATCTACGTATTCAAGCGCCAAGTTTATTGCTCTCATAATCGTTGGAGTCTTCATGTTGGGTATCTTTGCAGCATGGGAGAAATGGGGTGCACGAACCCACTTTATCCGCTGGGAGTTAATCAAGCGGCCGACAATTCTAGGCGCATGCACACTCGCAGCCGTGCTATTTTTCAGCTTCGAACTCTGGGACCAGTACTTCTACAACTACATCCTGATCTCCTACGATATTTCGCCAGTCCATGCAAATTACATGCTCCAGATCTACAACGTCGGCTCGTGCTTCTTTTCTCCCGTTATCGGAGCCGTCATCTGGGCCACTTCCCGCTTCAAATACATCTGTCATTCTTCGGAGCCCCGCTCATGATCCTCGGCTCCGGGCTGATGATCTACTTCCGTGGTGCAGACCACGGCATTGGCTACGTTGTCATGTGTCAGATCTTCATCGCCTTCGCCGGCGGTACGCTCGTTATTGGCGAGGACATGGCCGTTATGGCAGCAGGTGGCCGCGAGGGCACTCCGATGATGCTGGCCCTCATCGGATTGTTCTCCAATATCGGCGGTGCGATTGGCCTGGCTGTTGGCGCTGCTATCTACAACAATGTCTTTGTCAACACCCTCACGACACAATTGCCGGACGACTTGAAGGCCAATGCCACCCAGATCTACCTTGGTGGTATCACTGTGCAGTCCACTTACCCATGGGGAACGCCTCTTCGCGAAGCTGTCGCCTACACGTGGGGCTACGCCCAGCGCTTGAACTGCATTGCTTCTACTGCCATCTTGGCTTTGGCTATTCCTTGCATTCTGGTCTGGAAGAACTATGATGTAAACCTGAAGCAGAACAAGGGTAGAATGATTTTCTAAAGGCTTTCTGTTGCACAGTATACTCGGTTATGACGCGCGGGTTGGAAAGCTTTGTTCATATTTTGCGTCGTTTTGGATGTTCATTCTCTGCCGTGCAGAGAAACGGCGTGATTTCCAATGTACATCTATTAATTATCTCGTTGAGCGTGGATGATATAAATATTATATTGCATTGTGCTACCACCGAGGTGGCTACTATTATTGCAATTATTACGACCAAATAGCCTATATTTACTCATTTACTATGTCTCAGTGGCTGAACTAGAGTAGTCTAGCCCTGAAGCCAAAACCCAAACACCCATGGATATCTTCATACATATCTCCAGGGGAATCAATTACGAAACGAGGCGATGGCAAGACCTCAGGGGAAGGCCGTGGTGGGTCTTGATACGAGGCTCATACATCCAAAGGTCGACTTTTATTTCGTCTTCTCTTCCTTCTAGCCATTGCCCTCACTTTCAACGTCATCAAGTTGTCTTTGCCATGCCTTCACTGCGGTAATGAAACTACGCAACTCCTTCGGCGATTGGAAGATCCCCGATATTTCGGGCAAAATCATGACATTTGTCTTGAGTCGCAAACTCAACGTGAGGAACAAGTCCCAAAGGAGGATCACGCACTAATACCATGGTAGATAAAATACCAGATGTTTGGGCCAATCACTACTACGCATTCTATGTATGCTGTACAGATGCATAGTTAGTCTAATTCGGCCTAGTTTTATTTTTGTTTAACTTAATAATGACGGATAGGGACATAGTACATGCCACTTATACAAGAAATTAATCAGAGGTGACTTAATACATGAAGAAGGGCAAGAAAGGACCTATTATTAGGGCCTGATTGCTCACGCCCGATTCGTTAGGTTAGATTATTGCCTGTTTAGTGGGATAAATGCTTCGCCTTCCCCTCTTTTTACTCTCTCCAGTTCTTTGTTAGCGTGTAATATGACAGATCGATTGGCTTCTTATTGCCTGCTTCCCGCCGCTCCAGGGCTGATACATCTGCTTTCGATACTCTTCTCCTCCTCACTTCAATTCTCAGTCAAGAGCCCATCTCTTCCAACAAATTTACCTTCTTTTACAACCCATCCGCAATGAGTGGACAATCCAACAAGGAACTCGAGACGGGCTGTATCGCATGCGGCTGGACACTCGACAAATAAAAAAAGTGTCACTATACTAGCCGCCTCAAATTGTTCTACGGCGCATCCAAACGGGGCGTCTGGTCTATCGGTTCAGATGTGATTTTGAAAGATCGGCCGGACGAGGGCCCAAAAGCAAGAATCGAAGTTAAAACGCTGAACCACCTGGCGACCTATACCGACATTCCGGTGCCAAAGGTTATACGCGACTGGGTCGACCGCGATGGACGCTATTTCGTTTTGAACGAACGTATTCATGGCCAAACGCTCGAGGAGGCCTGGCCTTCTTTGTCAGAACCCCAAAAAATAGATATCGCGGACCAAGTCGTCCAAGTGCGCAAGCAGCTTCGATCCGTGACCTCAACCTCCATCCAATGCATCGATCAGGGCCCATGCTACCCGGGTTTACTGTTTTTCGATCTTGAACCCCACGGACCGTTTCACTCTGACCAAGAGCTCTGGGATGCCTTGGCTCTTAAACTTCACTACCTCCCCCAGCAGGTTTTGGAGAACTTGAAGAGCCGCCTGCCAAAATGCGAGCCGTATGTGCTTAGCCATTGCGATCTTAATTTGGGAAATGTCATGGTCCAAGACGGGAAGGTTGTTGGTATACTCGACTGGGAGTACGCTGCCTTTTTCCCTATCTGGTACGAATATGTTTCGGCCTCTTTTGGATTCACGGCCCTGGATGTAGAATGGGAGAAGTTGCTCCAGGGGCGCTTAGGCGTATATGACGCGGCACATGACGATGCGAAGGCATTTTGGACGGATATGTGTAGTCTACGGCAGTACCCGAATTTGGATGAGAAAGGCCAAGAAACGTTGAAGAGACTGTCTTAGGCTTTGTAGGCTAGTGAAACCCAATCTTTCTCCACAGCAATTTTACTTATATCTGCTGCCCTATGCGGTAATTAGATCCGCTTATTCCTCAGGGAAGAGTTAGCACATTCCTCCTGCTCTCAGAGCTTTCCGGCTCTCATTCATTCAACTCTCGGGTGGCCCTATATATTGAGCAGTGGTGAAAACAAGTCAGATCGATGTGCTTGGGAATTTAGCTCATCCTTGCTCTTTGGATTATGGATAAAGGCTTGCCTGACATGATTGCCAGCGGTGTGCTGGATGGGTATCCTGACGGCCACGATGCATCTTTAGGGATGTGATATTAATTAATACCAGCGAGGGATTTTCATGTTCTTCGTCGGCTTCTATTACAGGATATGAGGTGAGATCTCTGCAGCAAGACTGTATTGTCTTCTCTCATCACTCCCTAGACATAGTTAGCTAAAGATAAAAACACTGGAATGCCCGACTCGGCTCGCTTCCGCCCAATACAGCAGAGTCGCTTTATGCGTTAGCCTTGAAGGGTATAAAGAATCGGCAGCCACTCTGTATTGTTGGCATGTATGAGCATTTCAAATGCCCGGAGCAACTACGAAGATGCTTATAATGCCAAGGAATGGTCGGGAAAGATAAGTAATTAATTTACCACTGAGTATTCAGATAGTTGGAATATGCACTAGATTACCTATTTCTCTTAATAAAAACAGGCCGAGCTATAATCGCATTGATTTGAAGACTAATACCTACTTTATTTAGCCCGACTAGGGTCATTTTAGCCAGTGTTTCCCCCACATATCTCATGTCGGGCTCTTCGATAACAGTGTGTATTCACAATACACCATCGGGATTAATATACCGTGGACCAACCTTGGAAACGAAGCGAGCCGAGCCGGGCATCCGACTCTCTACAGAATATATCTAGTTTGTAAGTACTCGAGTACCAGAATAATAAGGCAAAAGCCGATTATCTCCATACCGAAACCGAGAAATAAATCCAATAATGTCCAGGTGACCGGACTAACGTAAGATTTTAGGCGCATTTACATTGCAGGGCCAAGAAACCCACGAAGCTTTCCGTTCCGGTGCACAACTTTTATGTCCTCGACCATTCCACATGTGCAGCCTTAGAAGTGGACTCCAGTGGAACTTTCCTTTTTGCGGGGATAAAGCTTGGAAGAACTCTCTACCTCTCTGCACTAAATTGGCATTCGAAACGGGGTGATGATCCAAATAATTCCCCGAATCCTTGATCCATCGGCCCTATGACATTGTGCGTCTAAGCACCCGTGTTTTGTAAAATTCATAAGCAACGCACGATGTGACTTTTACTCGGCCCAATTCACTGTCCGACCATTAGTGATCAGTTATCGTCGGCTATGTTAATGGGTTTACCCGGGCATTAGCGGCCTGCAAGATGCACTAATGCAAGATGTGGAATTTATGCCCGCGGGGGTTCGACGGAAATTCCGCTGGTGCTTGTTTATAACAGGAAGCTTCCCGTTGGCTTCTGGGTGTTCGTATTCTTGCGCTTTCTTCTCCCCTCTCTCCTTGATTCTCCTTATTTTATTGCCCACAAGACCATTCCTACCCCTCATGTAATCTCCCGAGGTCGACTACAGCCCGTATTGACAAACGAGACCAAACAGAACCACCAAAAACACGACGCGCGGCTGACATTTGGTATTATATGTATATTGGTGGCAGCGATACATCTCCAAAATGAAGGACGACGAGGGTAAGGATTTCTCTATCTCCATTATTTGCTTATCTGGAAGCAATCACCATCTAGCATCAGTGAATAGAGCAATATCTGAAGAATTCATGCAGAAACACCTTCCGTCGATGGATCGACAAGCGCGAGTAACCGGGAAAAACTGGGAACAGATCTCGAGGTCGGTCCTGTCGACCTGGGTGACGGAGCAAAAGAGGAAAAAGTAAAAGACCCGAATATCGTTGATTGGGATGGGCCAGATGATCCCGAAAACCCTCTCAATTGGACCTCAAAAAGGAAAATCACAGCGACTTGCTCTATTGCGCTGATCACATTTCTGACGTATGAACTGCCCCTCCCTATGTGATTCAGTTGATCAAGCTGACCTCTGAAAAACAACAGCCCTCTGGGATCGTCTATGTTTGCCCCCGGTGTAGGTCAACTAGTCAAGGATTTCAACGTCACCAGCACTGAACTGTCATCATTCGTGGTATCGGTATACCTGCTGGGATACTGTTTCGGTCCCCTGATCATCGCACCTCTATCGGAGTTGTACGGGCGACAGTACGTCTACCATGTATGCAATGTCCTCTACGTGATATGGACCATTGCCTGTGCGTTTGCACCCGAGATTGGCAGTCTTGTCGTCTTCCGATTCTTCGCTGGCTTTGCCGGTAGCTGTCCGCTCACTATTGGCGCCGGGTCGATTGCGGATATGTTTGTACAAGAGCAGAGAGGCGGTGCGATGGCAGCTTGGGCTCTTGGTCCTTTGATTGGGCCTGTCGTTGGTCCGGTCGGTACGTTCATTAGCCTCCTTCTGTAGTTGATAGCCCGATCACTAACTTCGTATAGCTGGTGCGTATCTGGCACAGGCAAAAGGTTGGCGATGGAGTTTCTATGTGCTGGCTATGGCTGTAAGCAGGGACTGTGACACCCGGCGTGGAATAAATACTAATATACTCTCCAGGCCGGCGCAATCACCATAAGCTCAATTTTGAGCATTCGTGAATCCTACGCCCCGACTCTCCTGGCTCGGAAGACCAAGAAGCTCCAGAAAGAAACTGGGAACATGAACCTGCGCTCTGCACTCGACACGGGCCGTACACCAAAGGAACTGTTCCTCTACTCCATCGTGCGACCGACGAAGATGCTCTTCCGCTCCCCGATCGTATTCCTCCTTTCACTTTACGTCGGCGTAATCTACGGATACCTATATCTCTTGTTTACAACCATAACCTCCGTATTCCAACAGCAGTACAATTTCTCCCAAGGAGCAGTGGGACTCACCTATCTCGGTCTGGGAGTTGGCTCTTTGATCGGTCTGTTCCTTATAGGAGCAACATCCGACAGACTGCTCAACTACCTGGCTGCCAAGAACGGCGAGAAAAAGCCCGAGTACCGTCTTCCGCCTATGGTCCCCGGAGCCATTTTCGTTCCTATATCGCTGTTCATGTATGGGTGGACTGCATATTACCAGACCCACTGGATTGTGCCTATTATCGGGACCTCATTCCTTGGTACTGGAATGATGATCACTTTCGTAAGCTATCTTCCTTCTGCCCCGTGACTCTGTCTTGCTGTGTGTTTACTGACTGACACTTGGACTTGATGCTTAGATGTGTGTGAGTACGTATTTGGTAGATGCATTCACGGATTACGCGGCTTCCGTCATGGCGGCTAACACGGTGTTCCGCTCACTGGCCGGTGCACTGCTTCCACTTGCCGGCCCGAAGATGTATGCTGTTCTAGGGCTTGGTTGGGGTAACTCGCTGCTTGGGTTCATTGCTCTGGCCTTTTGCGCATTGCCAGTCGTATTTTGGATCTATGGCGAGCGCATTCGGACTAGTCCAAAGTTCCAGGTGACTTTCTGATAGGGGGTCGTACTTGCTTCGGACGCTGTTGGGCTGTTGCGTCTATTTTTGCTTTTGCACATTATAGTCCGGACTTAGACGCAGGAGAAGTTAAAGATAGATATGAGTTGATGGTGCGGGTTAGTGCCATGGATTAATAGACGTGGGAGACGTTGAAGACGGATATCATTGGAGGTGGGCTGGTGCGATGGAGGTTAAAACAATACAAAAACTGTGCATCCTATAACTTCATACCTCGAATCTGTAGACTGAAGCCACGGTGCTCTTTTTAACCAGGCGTGGCAACAGTTGAGCGCTCTCCAGAATATTCCTCTCTCCAGGTCTGCGACGGAACATACCTCCCTCGCGGGCTGTCTTATTCACGAAGCGCCAAAGCGAGCACCCACCAGTGGACCTCAGGACCCAGCTGGAAATTATGTCAGCAACAGCTATCGGCAGGCTACGCAGCGAAGATGTCTAATGGATAAAGATAGTGTTTTATTCCAAGCAAAGCCCACTGAGAGAAGGGAAGGAGAGCTGGCTATGTAGTTATCTAGCGCTGTCTAGGTTGGCGGCCTGACAAGTTCTCATTATGAAGAGTTTTTATTTGTGCGGCGACTCGGCTAACTATAGCAAACTAGTGTGGTCCCGAGCGGTTGCTAGGGCCTAGTATGTATACCACTGCAGCTACAATCGGACGTTCCGATCTATGATCTTTTGGTCGAGTGGTAAAATGCATCTTATGTAATCACTTAGGATTACCTAGGTACCACCTAGGTAGGTAGGTAGTGGCCTAAGTTAGCGCGAGAATTACACTAGCCCGATGTATAGATCAGGTGATTTGTGAATAGCTTCATATTTGTGGATGCAGATCAGGCGAAAAAGGGGGGATGAGGTTGTTCGGGGGCTGTGTATCTTTTTTTACTGAGGCGATACCATAGAAAATGACACTCGTATTGAAAACTGACTGCCAAAAGTGACTTTCCCTAAAAGGGCACTAGTGTGGCGCCATTAGTGAAATCGGGTGCCCAACAGGGATTACCTACATGCAATGGCTGATCTGGGGAGGGTGCTGTGCGTCCGCCACGCCACCGCGGTGAGAACATCTTAGATCCAACTTGTCTACAACTAACTATAATTTAGTGGCGTTCGAACTAGGTACAATATGCGAGCCTGACCATCTTGGACGACCCTCGAGCATTTAAATAAGTAGCCTGTTCTCCCAGTTTGAGAATGAATTTACTCAAGCATAAGACCTTTGAGCTTCTTCCAGCATCTCGGTTTTATTCCTCCCTGCTTTTACCGTGTTATTACATTCGCGATGGCACGGTCTTCGCGCACTGACCAAATGGAGTATTTAAGCCTACCCCGACAGTATCAGCCCGGCAATGGAGATTCTACCTTCTGCAATGGCGCATCTGCTACTAATACACCTATTGTTACGGCCGCTCAGCCATTCTCCACCGAGTATAGCTTTTGCGATCCTCGTATACAGCATGATGCAGCACTATTTCACGCCAACTTTACCTGGCCGTCTACCATTGATCCTGTCAATCTGGAGGACATGGACAACAACACCATGCAGGGCTTCTTTGCCCAGTTGAATAGTACTGCGGAAGGCCCAGGTACAGACTATCACTGTCTAGTCGGGAACAATGTTGCGGTCCCGTGTTTGGGTTCTACCTCCTCTGCGCAACAGCCAACTCCACCCAAGGATAGCGGTATTCCGACTGCTCGGGGGCACCGTAACCGTAGTCGCCGAACCAACAAGCAAGAGTAAGATACCTATCATCACATTGAAAACCAGCGTTGACAGAATTTTTTATCAGGGATCCATACGGCTCTTTTGAATGCCGCTGGATAGACTGCAAGCACCCCGGGCCATTCTGCCACGGAAGTGTCTTGATGCGTCATATAAAAACCCAACATGTTAATCCGCGTTCCATCGACTGTCCTCGTTGCAAGAAGACCTTCAACCGAAAAGATAACATGAAGGAGCATCTGGGAAGGGTTCACCGGGAATACATCTGAGCTCGAGCCCGAGGCGTTGGGACCTGGATTGCCCGTCTTGGACATGTGTCTTTTGGGATTTTCTTTTGGAATTGGGGGAATCGCAGGGAATGGAAGGATTTGGGCGTTACGCAGGATATTTATCTAGAGTCTGAATGTTAGCGGAATGTTGCCTCATATGAGGGTTGCCTAGTACCGAGCTCATGAGTATAGTTTGAGGAAGTACCACGCTTCTGGTCGGCTCCAAGTTTAGATAGCTGGTACCCAACATACATCTTTTCAAGATGAGGCATCTGCTTCAGGTAAAAGTGGAGATACCTTGATGTCGGGATTGTGCGTTGCTAGCTTTAAAACACGAACATCGATATGGTTTGTTCTGCCAGGACACATTGGAAGATAAAGTGGAAAGGCAACCGAATCCTCAAGGGGAATCGAAACCCAGACTACACAACAACCTTCTAGACGTTGTTGAACTGGGTCTGGCAGTCGCAGGTAGACGAGAGGTTCTATGAGTACCTAAACATGCAGCTGACAGACATGGTTACTAAATACCTAACTAATCTCACATGACTATGCACTGTCTCTTCATGTATGGATCAGTGCTTTCGTTTGTTGAAGCCATGCTTTCAAAGACTGGAAGGAGAGTTAGCCAAAGGACACGACAGTATTAAATGTGACAAGACTTCAACAGTAACAGAGCTCAGGTCAACTCACATTCCCTTTTAGCTTGTCTACTCTCAGCCGTATCGTGCCACAGCCTCAACAGCCACGTAGCGACCAGTGCATCCCTCAACTCCTGCGACATACTACTCGTAACGGATAATCTATATCTGTCATCCTCTTTTTCTTCAACGGCCACCTGTCCGCCATTGGAGTCATTCCATCTATAGCAGTTGCGACCGACTTTCCAATTTGGCTGGATATCAAATAGTAAGAGTTGTTGTTGGCCTTCGTCGAATAAGGGCTTATCCGAGGCGGTTTTGTTCGCGCTCAACAAAGCCTTGAAGGATGTCTTGTGGAACCGTGCATCAGATGTCTCGAGACGAATATTGCCCACCGTCTCGGGCACTGCAGAAGTGATGTAGTACTTAGCAGGTATGTCGGTCCGGTATTGTGCATTCATAGGGTGTGCGAGGTAGAAAAGATGTTGCTTTCGCGACGTGTCAGCAGTGCCCTGGTCTGTCTCGATCGCGAGCCCAGGTACATCGTGCTCGACTCTTTCGAATGTCACGGACGAGTCCTTGTTCGAGATTGACCTGATGTCACTGTTTAATTGGTAAAGTGGGGCTGAAGTTGCAGACCCAGCGAGGACAGATTGGCCTGACAAGTAGAGAACTGTGGGCTCAAGAACGTCCTTCGAGAGTTTTCCGCCTATTTTCTCGAACGAATCGGAGTCTGAATCCATTGTTTTGGGCATCGAGTTTGTTCCGGACCTCTGAATATTGCTAGGAATCAAGGATGTAACTCTCGATGGTGAATGCGCAAATTATCTGGATAGTAGATATAGAGAGCAGAAAGTATGATTTTGCTTTGAGTTGTAGGCTGTACCTAGGTAGTAGAGTGCACCAGGGCACAAGTAAACTTTCCCGGAGACCTCACCTGGGTTGTCCACGTGGGGCAATAACGTTAGTTACATAAGCAGGGGTTTTTGACCGGGACCTCCCGAGGTCGGGACCGGGCCCGCTGCGCCCCACAGGTACCTCTCCCTCACGTGGTGCCAGGCTCACCTGCCTTAACAGTCAACGGATATCGAAGGTCTGCAGTTGCATGAGGCATTTTCATGGATCCCCTGCGACTATCGTAACAAATGGATGCGCCAAGGTTGGGGGCCAGCGCGTGCAGAGTCGAGTAAGACACCAAGAGCCAAGTTTCAAGTTTGGTGCAAGCCGCGAAAAGCCATGAAAAGCCACAATAAGCCACGGAAGTCTAATATTGGCAAGGATCATCCTTAATAGCTAATATAAAGTGATGAGCCCGAGGATCTGCATAAGCGCTAAGTTCGTATATATTGACATTTTAGGCATGGTCTGTCTATAAACTATATTAGTATGTCGGCTTTGAGTGGAGCTGCCGAGGTGTTCAACGGGTGTGGCCGTGGGGCCCGTGGGGCCGGGGACCTCGCCAGATCAAGGTTCGCCCCCGGGGCTATCCTTCGACAGACCCTTCAAGGGAGAACTTGGATTGTTAAATTGCAGGAATTAAAACCCTTTACGGATGACAAATCATTGTAAACTTCCAAGGTTGGGAGAGCCCCGGATCTGTGGCAGCCAGCTTCAATATTTTCCTTGCTGTGCGCGTCAAAATACACAGTCATGCGGTCTGCTTTGAATGGGATACTCACCGTAGCCCAGGTCATTGCCACCTGTTTCATGGGTTGGAAGGCCCTTTCGCTTTGGACTGGTACACCGTACCCGGTGATGATAGTCACTACTGAGTCTATGGTTCCCGCATTCTTTCCGGGAGACATACTATTCATCTCCAACCACCATCGAAACGTCGAAGTAGGCGATCTGCCAGTCTGCTGGCTACCTCATAGCGCATTCCCTATGATTCATAGGGTGCTTCGGGTATTGTACGATGAGAAAAGCAATCCGGATTGGACGTAAGCACTGTACGAGTCCTTGTCTTCTTGCAGTGCGCTAACTGTGAAGATACTATAGTCAGCTCATTTTGACGAAGGGTGACAATAACCTCATTGATGACACGTTAATGTATCCCGAGGGCCAGGATTACTTGCCCCGCAGCCAGATTCTCGGGTTTGTCAGGGGTTACATACCCTTTATTGGATGGTGTGTGATTGGTCTACAAGATTTCAGATGGCTTCGGGAACTTGTTGCTATGTTATGTCGAGGTATTGGCTTGACTCATTGACCTAAAGAAAGTGCGCGATTGAATATATACAAAATTGCAACCTCATTCCTGGACTTATCGAGCTGGATTCAATAGAACATGGTAGACTTTAGGGTAGATCCACATTGGAGATATGCAGAAAAAGAACACAAAAACCCATGCCATGCCGGCAACCGTTCGCAGTGCCCCTGGCAGCCGTGAAAGGATCCTCCTCGAGACTTTCATCTTCGATATCGCAGTCTCCGCCGCGGCAGCAAGGAAACACATCTGGAAGAATAGAACGTCTCGGGATAGTGCCGCATCTCCCAATGCCCATCCAACCAATGCGTGCGAGAGACCAGATATTGTGAAAATGAGCAACGCAGTAATTGTCTTATCCAAGCTTGAACCAGGCTGTACTCCTATTAATTGCCGAGAAACAAGCCGAGAATAATAGACATATGTAGGGATCGTCAATTGGTGCCAGAATTGAGCCCAAAAGCCTCGCACACTGTACGCTTCCATTGGGTTTCCGAAGAGAGCTGGCCAATCTCCGGGATGATCGAACCGAAAGATGGCCACGAACACAATGGCCAAAAGAGAATGATAGAATTCCAGAAAGAAATAAGCACGCCAAATCCATTGGACTGACATAATAGCGCGAACTTGGAATTGATGGGATGATAGCGGGAATGCCATTTCCATTTCGGGTGAGAAGTCGGCTACAACTACTCGCCCAAGCGCACGGATAAAGACTTTCTGAAAGACAAAGTGCTCAAATGCCCACAAAGCCGCTGCCTTCATTGACTGATTGAAGGAGAAACGTGTTCGAGACATAGAATCGCTTGGCCCCTCTTTTTCGTGAGGGGAAAGCCGCAGTGGTAGCTTTCGAGGATTGTTCCATATCCTGTAGCAGTCGACAAAGTTCCAGTTGTGTGTGCTAATCTCTGGATTGACAGCATGCTGATCAAAAGCGAGCAGTTTTGTCGAGTAGAGTAGATAGAAGACAAGTACGCTTGCGAAGGTGCTATCAGCCCCAATCATCCAGGACAGCCTATGGGATGAGGCCAATGACAACAGAGACAATAGCCAGACTGGAGCCAGCAACAGAAGACGGGTCTGCCGGCGTCTTTTGAGACCAGTAATGTTGAGTACGCTCGCTATGAAGTAATAAAACAAGGGTGAAATTGACAAGAGATCCATGGCCTGCAAAATTTTTGAAGTTTGATTGTAAAGAACAAATGTGGAAATGGCAGGTATCAAGATCAAAATGATTATGGTAGATACAACGTTTCTTACAGAGTACTCTCTTGGCCCTTGGGAAACCTCCAAAACCCTCCCCGAGACGCTGTGGATTCTTCGTTCTCCACTATTGTTGGAGGAACCCACATCGCTCACCCTGAACTAGGAGGAGATTGTCTCCCCGTCTTCTTCGACTAGGACAATATCAAACAAGGTATGCCCTAATCCGCCTCTCAGAGTACTCGGACCGCGCGCTCTTTATTACTGTTTTGTATATGAGGATAGCAATGATGAAGGTTATCTATCATTCTATAAATCCATCAATATTTTAATGGTCCTATCTTCCTCATCAAGGTTATGAGACAATAATTTTCGAATCCCCCAGGGTCTGCGCTAATGTTGGGGGCCAAACCCACAGTCATCTTGATAAAACCGGTCTCTACACATGCATCATAGTATTGCTATGGATCAATTGTTGGTCATGCAGTTTCCAGAATCCATTTTCCTGCATAGAACCCCTTCTGACCCGCTTTTGTTCGCGAGGGTGTGGGTCGGTAATCAGTATGTGTTTCGGCCCCTACACGATGATTATATGCCCGTTAGAGCATCTTGAAGAGGAGGTGTGCTTGAATCATGCTGCCAGTCTGCGTTGACAAGTCGAATTTGGTTACATCAGGCAGACTACAGACCCACGCTAACAACGTACGAGCGAGAAACCGCCCCATTCTGCTGTCTAGATCTTCTGGTAATTGCCCAATGTAATATCCCTCAAGCCATTGTTGGCTTCGAGTAAGCACTACTTCGAACTACAGCGATGATTTTTTTCAGGTCATGCGCCAGCCGCCATTTATCCATGAGTACTAACTTTGACGCTATCTACTTTGCAGTCTAGTCAGGTTGTGAGCATTCACTTATCATGGAAGGTGGTCCGAATATCAATTTCGTTCTACATCTTCGAATGGGTATAAAACACCCATCTCTTTTCTCCTCTGCCTCATCTTTCTTCTCCTCATCACAACAAAGACTCTGAACAAATTCCCAAACGGAAACCTCAAACTCTTCCAATCAAGATGATCTCTCCCATCTCTCTCAAGGCCGTCGGTGGTGCCGCTGCTGTTTACTTGTTGGGCCAGCAAGTTCAGTGCCCCTTCATTGCCATTCCTCTCATCGGTGATGCCATTGCCATGACCGTCGCCCAGGTTGGCTCTGCTGCTGCTAGCTTCGGTGGTGCCATTGCCGCCGGCCACTTCGCCGGCAAGAGAGATCTCGAGGGTCGTGACACCTTCGTCACCGCTCCCGCTGGTGTCCCTCAGTACAACTTCGACATGTGCGCCGAGAGCCTGTCCAACCCAGCCGTCACTGTTACCGTTACCGGTCCCGTCCAGAACAATGGTGAGCAGATAACAATAACACTCGACTTTGAATCTTACGCTAACTCCTTCCAGGTATCCAAATTGATGGCCTGCCTTCTAACTGCATGGTCCTCTCCAACGTTTTCGACGGCAATGCTGCCGGTGGCCCCGTTCCGACTCCTTGTGGCTCTGCTTGCCTTCTCTACAACAACCTGAACCAGGATCAATACGGTCAGATGCAGGCCATCTTCGAGCGTATGAAGAGCCTGTAGAGATCTGAGGTACTTTCTGTCACGGTATTCTTGTTCAACTAGGTTAGGGTGTTTTTCTTGATGTTGAGTTGTTGATAATTCTACTGGAGGATGTTGAGGCCTTGGAAGCCGAGTAAATATTACTTCTGGTGGTACATAGAACACTTCACTAAATCATTCGTCCACTTGGCACACTCGCTCAATACAGCCGTTGTATTTTCATTATTCCCTAAGGTCATATATTAGTTTGCTTTTGACAACTGATTTTTCCAAACAGGCCTAGATAGAGTTGATATCGTCATTCTGGTTGTCATGCTAAGAAGAAAGAGTTTCTAAGAAGGAGGGCATACGGAAATCTATCTAAAAAGAATGTACAAAAAGGACATCGGGATGATATCTTACATGACGTCTTTAACATCGTCTTAAGCCAGATGCATCAGATCTTCAAGGGGGCAGACAGAGGCCGTATATGCAACTACTATTGTGCGAGCAGAAAGAAAGAGGATTGTGGATACGTATGATGACTAGAATATTTATATTCAGATAGGTTGTCTTGGAATTGAACTATTGATGCAAGGTGGTATATATATATCCGGGTAACAGGGTATAAAATTGATTCACCGTGGAATGCTAACTAGGCACACGAATGAGAAAATCTATATATTGTTTTTGGATGCCTTCTCCCTCTATTCTTCGATATATAACATGTATTGACGTTGTAATGTGGTATAAAGTAACGGGACTGGTCTGACAGCTAGCTGAGGCGATGGAAATGACAAGAGCGCAGGGGCAAACACTACATATAAGATTTGGGATGATTTTCCTCAAGTCTTCTTTCCCATATCAACAACAAACTTGCTCGTTTTCCCCTTAACATGCAGTGTATAGAGCCTGACTGCAGTAACGACAATCATAAGAGTCCAGCGCTCTCCCAATGCGCTCGACTGGCCGTCCACCACCTCAAGCGTGAACGCATGAGTCAGACTGGGCCAGGCCCATCCAAGAAAGGCAACAGTCTCACCGTCTTTGCCTGCTGATGGGGGCGAGGACGAAGACGCATTTTGGACGCTGCTACTGCCGCTCGGCTGAGGTGGTTGCTGGGTAGACGAGAGCCGAACCAACTTGAACCCATTTCTCTTGGCTTGGTCTTCACCCTTCTTGACTTTCCTCCATGCGAACTCCTGCCGCAGGTTCTTCTCGCCTACCTCGATGGAGAAGTGGAAGGCAATACCTTTGTTTGGACCAGGTTCGGCGCGCAGGAGTTCTGTATCCATGCGGTCGGACTTTGGGTCCGGATCAAGTGGCGGCAAGAAGACGATGCCGTCGGGATTGAATGCATGGAGGCCACGCGCCTCATCGCCGGCGGCAGCAAGGAGTGAATCCTTGCTGCTCATGCCGTTGCGCAGGAGAATTCCAGTTCTCATCCCCAGCGGAGGTTTGCCGCTGTAGCCAGTTTGCATCTCGATCAAACATAGACGGTTCTTGGCATCCTCACCCGCACAGAGATTCATTGATTTCAATTTCGTCCACTGACCATGGAGACTCACTGTTGACGGAAGCGAACCATAGCGAGATGATGTTGTGGGGCAGCTCTGCAATGCCTCTTCATAGTTGGGCGGGGCTTCAGTTTCCTGGTATTCGGGCGCCTTTTGAGTGCTTCTTTCGTCTTGGGCGCCCATGTTGATATGGATTTAGAAAAAGATGGGAAGAGAAATCGTGGGCGCTGGGCGATATTGGTGACTCTTGCCCATCGGCATTGATTTTACGGGCCTTACATAGTATAGTCCGTATAATATCCATAGTTACTCCGCCACTCCCCCGCTGCAGAATATTAATGTCTCAGTGGGTCTAACGTCAAGTTGGATTATTGATTGGTCTTGATTGGTCTTGTGTCTTGTCGAACTCAGGAAGATAAGAAGATTCTGTTCCTTTGAGCTAAATCCACTACCATTCTCTTGGCACAATAGTTCAATTTACCTGAAATTAAATCAATACCTTCCCCAAAAATTTCCCAAAAAGGCAACTTACCCTCAGCATCCTGTCCAAGACATAAGCCAGTTAGTAACAACTCTGATATAGCTCTTGGCCCTCTTTTAGCCCCCAAACCCACTCATAAATATTCATCAAACAGTAGAATTTACGGAGTGCTAACCAAAGTTTCGACTTAACGAGATTCAGTATGAAGACAACGATACTCGGCCGTTTATGCGGCCCCTTTCCTTAGCGATGCAAGACTAATGGCCTGAGCTATCATTTGGCTTAGTGCGATATTAAGGACGTTTTATTTGAGACAACACTCAGAGGTCCTATTCTGGTGCCCTGTGTATATTATTCCTTCCATTCTTAGTATTTTGGCTATTATTTAGAAGAAACGCTGATTAATATGTTGACGAGCATAAAAAAGGACATGCGAATTGCCGTATGTACGAATGTAGTTTCCTAGTCATACCTTAGCCATGTGCCTCAGCGCTGACGATAGTGGTGAAAAGTGTTGGGTAGTACGACGAACTCTCGAAGCAATATTTCAAATAAGGTCAGCGTGGCGGATTTTGCATTCGTCGTTCTGTATTTTCCTATTCGCGACTCCGTACTAAGAAACCACTTTCCATTTTATTGCCTTTTTTCGCTTTATAATTACCCTTCGAAGCCTTGGAAAGGTAACAATGCCAAGCAAGGCCGTCGGTGGAATAATCTGACGAAACTCCCCACTGATCTGGTCGTATAGATAGAACTTGCCATCAGCCTCGAACATGATTTCGCCGGCTCCAGGATCCGTGCAGGACATTATAGGGGTACATTTCCCGAGCTCCGTAGCCATCCTCCGCAACCCAGTCATTCCCGTAGTAGTGTTCTTTCGGATCCATTGTCCATCCCGTATGGGGGGAGAACTTAGCGCTTTATTAGTATCAGTTGTTGTATACAGTCGATCGCGGGACTGCTCGAGGCCACTGGGATTTTTATAGATGATGTAATATCCACATGTTCCAAGGTCAGGATCAGGTAGGTTGTAAGCTTACTGGACATTGGGCGCTCGCCATGACTAACTCTATAACAGAAACTTGGGACTGGCTCAGGGGTTTGATGCACGGAATGTCTTCAAGGTGGATAGGATACAGCTCTGAATCTGAATTTGAACCGGCTGCGAATAGCGATTAATTGGTGACTTACATATGTGGTATCAATCTAATGATTGGATAGTTGAAATCATCACGATTTTCGATCAGCTCTAGTTCAGATAGGTGTCCAAGAAAGACATTTCTTCGAAGTCGCAGATAACCTTCCTCGACAGCTAACTAAGCAGTTCTTGGTTTCACTCAATGTCTACCAAAGATGAGGAGTACATCATCATACAGAAGGCCTTTGACTCACACGTGGACATGGATATATTCAACAAGAGAACTTAATTTAGCACAGCGAACTCTCCGAATCAGAACATAGCACTTCAAATGGGATAGGATGCAGCGTCCAATTATTCTTTTTGAGGAATGGTTGTTACCCATGGTCCTTGTCACAGCACCAACTAGAACCCGCCTCAAGGTGAGAGTTCCACCTTAAAGGTACTTGTCGATCTTCCACCTCCACAATGAGATTAGACGCATGAGTGAAAATCCCCCAGACATCAGGCAGACGCGCATTAGATCGACACAACCGTGCAGCAATACCAAGTGGGGAAGAGACGAGCCGAAATTTGAGTTTGGAATTGCCCACCCATAGTATCATTGGGCATTTTAATACATGTGATATCGAGAAAGCGCGGATTTATTATCCTATGTAGGTTGTGATGCAGATCATTAGTACGCCAAGTCGGCTTCTTAAAATACAGCCCATGCTGACGTGATTAAGCCATCCATGGATGTCTGCTACCTAGGTACCTTGCTAGTTCACACTATCTCATGATTAACCGAGTGCCCGAATATCAATTTCTCCAAACTGGCCCGATTTTAAAGCGAGCTCAGATTGAAATTCTTTTGGTTTGATATAGTACCTAGGTACCTTTTAGACCACTCAATGTCTGAGTAACAATTCTAGACGGGTCCACGGGTCCACCCACGTAATGATTATATAAGCTATAACGAGAACCTCACCGATGCAGCTCAGCCAATCACACACGTCATGTGCAGATCCCCCAGAAAGTACCGAGGTCGGATGTGCGGATTAAATTAATCCGAGATATGAATTTGGACTGAAGTTTGTTGCTTTTTTGTTGGGGACTTTCTCTGCTACTACCGGATCACCCTGACTCGGTTCCTGAATGGCAGTCATCAATGCCATTGCGTCGTAGTCACACAAAGTCCAGGAGGGGATGCTTGGAGTGTAAAAGGAGACATGTCAAGGTCAGTACCAACAAGTTGACTCCCCTGAACCCAATCAGGGGTGTTGGATGTGGCTCAGGACTGTACCTGGATCATGGCTCAGGTGGCCTTTACACACGGCAGTAAACCAGTTGAGACCCATATTCTGACGCAATGCTCAGTGTGACGAGGGCACCCCAAGATGTACTCTGTGCAAGAAGCGAAAATTAGAGTGCAGATATCCCCCGCCAAGTGAAGACGAGGACAGCCCTTTGGCGTCATCCAGCACCCAGGATGAAACAGAAAGTGGGGCTGTGACCCCATCAAGGGATTTTTCACAGGCGACGCGCTTGCTTGAGACACGATTATTCCACCAGTACATGACTTCAACGTACCACACTTTGTCGCAAGACGGACTATCAGCATACCATCTCTCTATGACTATTCCTCGCATGGCCGCATCTTGTCCTTATCTGCTTGACAGCATCCACGCATTTTCAGCTTTACACTTGGCTGCGGTGGAAACTGATAATCGGGCTTCATGGCTGGATCATGCCGCGCGATATCAAAGCCAGGCATGCGCTGGACTGAGCAAGATCCTTCCGGAAATGTCGCCAAAAGATTATGAACCAGCATTTGTCTCATCCATCATCATAATGCTTTTCGCCATTGGATCTCGAGTATTGTCACTTGAAAATCAACCACTGGACCCGCTTTTGGTTGTTCTCGAGGCTCGCACGTTGATATCTGGCCCCGCCATGCTTTTTACCCGAATAAATGAAGGCGGAATTGACGCACAGCTGGACGGATGGCTGTGTGCTCCTGACACACAAGAAAGCCTCGAAAGTGAGGAACATGATGAGTACGGAACTCTTTCTCTCTGACTCATTAGTGGAGGCTGAATGATAACACGAAACAGAGGCAGCAACCCGGTCGAAAACACACGTGTATTATTCAGCCTACACAAGTATGTTCCAGTGACGAACGGAGTTACGGTGTAGGGCTTGCGAAACTGATAATCTAAGCAGAGACATAATGACGTCGCTGGCTCGGCTTCATTCGATAATTGACACAAGGGAAGGATCGGATCAACCGATCTACTCTGCCACATGGCAGCGGTTGCAGCAGGCCATCGAGCCGTGGCCAAAAATCGGACCACATGGCGGTCCCCTTGCATGGCCCTTATTTCTCTCCGACGAATTTTCCTCACTCCTGCAACATGGCGACTGGACTGCCCGAGTTCTTTTCCTGCATTATGGCATAGCTATGCGTCTCCTATGCCATCGATGGTACGTGCGCGACTGGGGCCGTCGGCTAGTATCGGCCACACTGGAACAACTGCACGAGATCCCTCCGGAGTGGGACGAGACTATCTCTTGGATAAGACGAGCCGTTGCGAGGGAGGATTAGTCACAGAAATGATAACCATGTGGGGCATTCGGGGTATGGAGTACAGGGTTCTTATAGATTGAGGTATTATGAAATTCATAACAAACCTTAGAAAACGCCAAGTAATGACGGAATCATACCCAAGGGAGATAAGAGGTTATGTTTGGACGGTATAGAATTTGATCTACTGACTCCAAAAATCCCTCGGAATTTGACAATTCCCCCGAAAAGCCATCTGGCAGCTTATCAGCGGGGTCGAAACTAGGGTTTTACACTTAAAAACACATTCACAGAGTCGATTTCACGGTCTTGGAAGATGTGGACCTTCGAAATATCCGAGCCTTGATTTCCATCCCTCAATTACCATCTCCCGATGCCGGTTGAATTTTCCGACCACCACCACCGCTGATCCTATACAGAAGCGTCCGGGGCGAACCTGAGAGGGGCTCCAATCGTGGCACGCAAAATCCCTGTCAACTGAGCCGAGATGTGGGGAAATAGATAAAGCCTATCTCTCCAAAATTTCCCCTCTCGGGGAATACTCCATGCGCCGATTGGGAGTATTAATATGGGAAGGTGCCATAGCTTGAGTTGGCCGCCCCAGGATCTTCTTCCCCTGGGACACTGGCGCAACATTCCATATCGCTGGGAAATCGTAGACAGATTCTTGTCAACATGTTGAAACCGATGAGGCTCGGAGTCTTGGTGGTTTTGTCGCTGCTCTTGATCGCAACCCATCTGCCCAGCGCAAACACCTCCCCCTTGGAGTTCTCCGAGCGAGACACGGATGAAATTGGGCCTGGGAAGCTGGGCGCTGTTGCTAGCGAAAGCTCAATCTGCTCCCGCCATGGATCTGATATTCTGAAGAAGGGCGGAAACGCTGCTGACGCTGTGAGTGTACCTATCCAGGTGGGCTCGGGGTGAATCTCTGTACTAAAAATGACATAGTTGGTTGCAACGGAATTTTGCATTGGTGTCGTGGGTGAGACTAAATTCATTCGTTCAGTGACTGTATCTGAGCATAGCTAACGGACACAGGAATGTATCACAGTGGAATCGGCGGAGGTGGCTTTATGCTGGTGAGATCGGCAAAAGGTGAATACGAGTTCATTGATTTCCGAGAGACGGCTCCAGCTGCGGCATTCGAGGATATGTACAAAAACAACGAGGATGCTTCCATCTACGGTGGACTGGCAAGGTAAGAGAAACATGCGGAGCGGATAGGAGCTAAGTTAACAGCTATACCAGTGGAGTTCCGGGCGAAGTACGAGGTCTCGAGTATCTCCACAAGAAATACGGCTCCCTTCCATGGTCGACTGTTATGCAGCCCGCTATCCGCACAGCCCGTGACGGTTTCCCTGTTACAGAAGATCTTGTCAAATACATGAAATCTTCCGTTGGCACTGGAGAGGATTTCTTGTCCAAGAACCCCACGTGGGCAATTGACTTCGCTCCGAACGGAACCAGGCTTGGGCTGGGCGATACCATTACCCGACGTCGGTTGGCGGATACCCTCGAAGCTATTGCACAGCGTGGCGCAGATGCATTCTACTCGGGCCCCATCGCGGAGGCTATGATCAACGCGGTGCAGAGCGAAAACGGCACAATGACGCTCGAGGATCTGAAAAACTACACTGTGGCTATTCGGGATATCTCTCAGATTGACTACCGTGGCTACAAGATCACGAGTACGACGGCCCCCTCAAGTGGTAGTATCGCCATGAGCATTTTGAAGATCCTCGGGACATACAAAGATTTCTTCTCGAGTGAACAGGCCGTGAATCTGAGTACCCATCGCATGGACGAGGCGATGCGATTCGGATATGGCGAGGTATGAATGACCAACTTTGTTTCACCCGTGGGCTCTGGCCGATGATCGCTTACATGAAACACAGAGATCTAAATTCGGTGACCCTCTGTTTGTTGACGGGATGGCCAAGTATGAGAAGGACATCCTGAAGCAGTCTACGATCGATGACATTCGATCTAAGATCTCGGATGCTCGAACTCAGAACGTATCTGTTTATGACCCAGCCGGGCTGGAAAGCCTGGAGACGTAGGTCCTACTTGGTGCATTATTCTCTGACATTAAGCTGACACCGTATTAGCCCTGGAACTTCCCACATTGCAGCAGCCGATCATACTGGCCTTGCAATCTCGGTAATTACTACAATCAACCTGCTCTTCGGTAGCCATGTCATGGTCCCAGAAACCGGTATCATCATGAACAACGAGATGAACGGTATGTCGAGAAAGCCAGCGCTAGGCCCTACGGTTAACTAAGATGCTCACAGATTTCTCCATTCCTGGATCATCCAACTCGTTTGGATACATTCCCTCTGTATCCAACTACGTTCGCCCTGGAAAACGCCCCCTTTCCTCCATCACGCCCGCGATAGTTGAGCGACCCAACGGCAAGCTATTTTTGATTGCAGGATCCGCAGGAGGCAGCCGTATTATCACTGCCACCGTCCAGAACATTATCAATTCCATTGATCGGGGACTCTCCGCCGCCAAAGCGTTGGCCAAACCCCGTCTGCATGATCAGTTGATGCCAAACCAGGTCAGCTTTGAATACACCTATGACAATGCAACGGTTGCCTCCATGAAAGCGCGCGGTCATAATGTAACTTGGGTTGCTCCGGGACAGAGTACTGCCCAGCTGATTCGGGTCTTGCCCAATGGAACATTTGATGCTGCTGGTGAGCCGAGACAGCTCAACTCGGGTGGGTTTTCTGTATAGAATTGGATATGGCAGGATGCCAAAGTACATACATTATCAAGTGCGCGTCAAGGTACAAAAGCATTAGATAAATCTAGCAAAAGTTCAACCCTTTCGCGATGCATCCCTTTGTTGCAGATTCTTGGCAGCTGATAGCGTTTCTTTATCGGATGGCCTGTGCTTTGCGATAGTCCCTTTTTTTGATGTAAAGAACTCCAACTCACTTGGCCTTTGTTCTCCTTTTAAGGTCCACTCTGATGTCAAGAGTTGATCTGAACTTCTCTACTTCTTAATTTTCATTTGCTGGCTTCATTGACACGACATCGCGTCACCTTGTCAAATTTACACGTGAATCTACCTCCCCGCGTTAAAGGGAGCTAGATAGCTTCCCTCGCGATTTCCCCGAGAATACGCATTTGACTGGCATAGCAGAACTTGCAGGTGAATTTTTTCCTCTTGCTTTTTGGTTGTCTTTTGGCTTGTGTTAACCAGGCATCTCTCCATCCAAGCAGTTCACATCCAACAGAACAGCTACCACGATATGTCTACAAACCCTTCCAACTTCCCCAACTTCCTACCCTAGACAACTTGCCATCAACTGTGGCACCAGGAATAAAATGACTCGACTCAGTAACATCGCCGTTGTTGTTCCTCTTCCCTCCGTCGACATAGACCCCCTCAAGGCCTTTGATGAAAACTTCTTTGACCGTGCTGTTGACAACATCCTGTCCGAGGAAGCGAGCATTGAAGAATCCCGGGACGACATGATGGACAACAATGTTGGCACCTCAAGTCCCTTTGGGTATGATGGCACATCTGACTCCTCGAAGCTCGGCGTTCGTCGTAGTGGAAGGACCGAAGCCAAGTCGCCGCATTTTTCCACACCCTCGATCTCCTCACCTACAACCACCACGGGAAAGAAACCGAAGTCAAGAACATCTTCCAGAATACGCAAGCCTTTGGCAATGGAGGATGTCAGGGGTAATGATGAGGCTCCTATGGGCATCCAAAACACCATGCAACCTCAGCATGGGGACGAAGTCATGGAAGTTGAACCTTATCCCATCCACGAAGCTGGTGATCACCCTTCTGCACTTCCAGAAGCCACCGGATCCACCAACATATCGACCGCTGAGAATGAAATGACGGCGGAAGAGAAGATCTTTGTTTCCGTGGACCCTGAAAAGCAAATGGAGGTGCTGAAGTTCGTTGTATCACACCCTTTCATGATGGAACAAGTTCAACCTGTTCGACGTTCGGCCAGAAGAGAATTCACTGGCCAAGTGCGCGGGGTCGCTGCAGAGGCTGGACTGAACGACACAGCTATCGATGCTTTGATTGACCATATTCGAAAGACCTACCTTGAGGACCGTGGAATTGTGGAAACAGAAGATGCCGGCTCTGCGTTTGGGGATGAAGTTGATGGCGATGCAGAAGCCCGCAAGAACCTGCATCGAAAGCGGCGTAAGAGCAGCTCGGCTAACGCCGAGGACAAAGAGCACAAGAAAAGCAAGAGACGTCACTCGGATAAGGCAAGGCGGCACAACCACGATGCTACGCAGTATGATGAGCGAACCAATGTTATGGAAGCTCATGTCCCGGCAAGTGTTCCTACTGGCAGCCAGGACAATCGCTGCATTGAGCCGGATGAACCGAAACTTGAAGACAATACGCCGGATCTACCCACGATGCCCACGAACATCATTCGGGGCAGTCCTGGTAGACCCATCGACCTGACTGACTCTCCTCCCTATGACGAGTTCATCCCTGAGGCTGATGCCGTTCCACCAAACGAAGGCGTTGGTGCTATCGGGGGGTTCAAGGATGTCAACGAGAGGATTAAAGAAGTTCTTTCACGTTCACCCAACGACCGGAGATATGCTATTCCCGAGAGCCCATCGCCTGAAAAAGCGGTCGAAGAAAAGCCATCGAAACGTCGTGAGTCAAGCCAAGCGTCGAAAACAGAGCGAAACAAGCGCAAGCGCGAACGGAAGAAGGCGAGCAAAAAACATCGGAGATTGGGTGAACAGAAACAGCCTCAAGACGACTCCATTGATGGAGCAGAGAAGCAGCCTCAAGCCCACTTCGTCGATGAAACAGAACAAGATCAAATTCCGCCTTCTACTCCGCGACGACCCTCTTTCGAGAGCCCCAATGGAAGCACACAGAGCTCCGGTCAGCTCCCGCTACCCGCCGACCCTTCTCTGTGGGACACGGATTTTTGAGTACCAGTGATTTGCCAGGTGTGACTCCAAGTGATGAGGTCCAGTCTAAGTATTTCTTAGGAGCCGGCAACCCTAGAGTTGGCTCAAAAAGCAAGCGGGAAAAGGCTTCCTCGCTGTACGATTTTTCTATTCCCCCCAAAACCCGACAGCTGTTGAAAGATTTGAATCTGCCCCCAGATTTCTTGTCATCGGACTCTCCCTTGAGTGATGCGCCGAGTGATTTTGATTCCGATTGGAATGATCTAGAAGATCCTCCGTCGCATATCCATATCAAGTTATCACCTCCGGAAAGCCCCTGCCTTGTCCCCCCAGTGTACAAATCCCGATCCTGAAACTCCGGTGAAATGCACCTCTTTCGTTAACCCAGAACCCCTTAAAACCCCTCAAGCCAAAGCCCTGAAGCATTCTCCTTATTTCCCACGTGTGCTTGCTGATCCTGAATCTTGCCTCCCATTTCCCCCTATCGATGCGTCTTCTTTCGGACTCATCCAGGAGCAGCTTGCACATGACCCCTTTCGTTTACTCATTGCAACCATTTTTCTCAATCGGACCCGCGGTGGCGTTGCCCTGCCAGTCTTGTTCAAGGTTTTTGAACGATACCCTACAATTGAGGCGATGGCAGAAGCAGATCTATCGGAATTTGTATCGATGATAAACTGCTTGGGCTTTCAAAACCAACGTGCAAGGAAATGTATCACATTGGCACAAACATGGCTATCAGACCCCCCGCACAAAAGCAAAAGATATCGGAAGCTCCACTACCCACGAAAACTGGACGGTCGAAATGTTGGCCGCAAAGAATGCATTGACGAAGAAGATCTACGAGTCGCATGGGAGATTGCGCACCTACCCGGAGTTGGAGCATATTCCCTTGATAGCTGGAGGATCTTCTGTCGCGATGAGTTGCGGGGGAAAGCCTCTGACTGGAAAGGGACGGATGCGACAGAGATCGGGTTCGTGCCTGAATGGAAGTGTGTCCTACCACACGACAAGGAGCTACGTGCCTATCTTACATGGATGTGGCTGAAGGAAGGGTGGGTTTGGGATTACAACACGGGTGATTTGACACTTGCCAGTGACAAGATGATGAGAGCTGCGCAGAACGGAGGGGTCGCTCGTGAAGAAGAAGGGAATTGGATACTAGAGACATCGCTTGTCAAGGCTGTGAATGGATTGCATGAATCGGATTGATTTTAAGAGCATCCATCTCTTGATGTACATGATACATAGAATACCAAGTGTTTCAATTCCACATATTGTATAAGTAGTTGCCTCAGGCAGTAGAACCTGTGTTCCCCCAGAAATTCAGCTGAGGTCTTTATATATCTCCGAATCGGATTTCAGGCTTCCATGCAGCAAAACCACGTCAGTTAAAAGAGCGGGGCCGAGATCGTTCACCGCATAATCACCATAGTGCGTTCTTTCCACTTCCAACAATTTCATGCGTCGTACCTGAATGAGATTATTCTTTTTTTTTCCTTTTCCCAAACCCGTGATCCTTCATTCCAGACCCCAGACACATACGGAATGCCGGATTGGTTCCCGCACACTGCGACGTTAACCAGTCACAACGGCAGCCCGAACTAAGCGCCAGGACATTTGGAGACAAAAATAGGATCACATTCCCCTCAGTGGCGGTGCGAGTCTAGACAGGTAACAGACGACTGACCCTTTTCGCGCGGTCCACAACTCGATTATACGGATTTCGCCATGTTTCCTGTTAGACTAAACCGCGACGATAGGAAGTCGAAGACCGTCAAGGCTACGAAGACCAAAGCAAACAAAACAAACAGAAAGACCTCAACCAAGGATCCAGAGGATCCTTCCACGGCTCGCTCATCAACTTCTAAACGCAGGTCCTCCATGCCTGGACTTGAGAGATCGGAGGCAGCCTCGTTCCTTGGATCGAGAACTAGTCTGCCGTATCCTAGTTTCTCGAAAGCTCATAGCAAGGAAGGCGTCCGAGCGAATATTCCTACACCCGACCCGACCGATTTGACACATGACGACGGCAAAGACGGTCACCGCGAGAATCACCATGCGCCTCCTAGTCCGCCCCTGACCGGCCTCGACCAAGAGTCGAGGAAGGGCAGTATCGTCAACGAGGATGAGAAGGAGGCAGACAAACCTAAAAAGAAAACGAACATTAAAATCAGAGCCTCCGAAGTCAACAGATCCTCCTCGAGTCTCCGGTCGAAACGGGATGATAGCACCAAGTCCAAGTCCAGCAATACATCACGAGCAGAGACCCCTACAAAATCGAGAACACCCAAGGATGAGAGTGAAGCTTCGCCTCGGTCATCGAGCCACAAGTCCAAGACGAAGGTTTCCGATGACAGGAAGCTGCCCAAACGGTCGAGTCGTTCAACGATGTCTGCCTCACGGTCGAACGTCACGCTTCGTGATATCGGCGTGGAGTCAGTCAACGGCTCTGACGCGACGTCTATTGCGCCTAACCAGCAGCATTCTGTGCCACGAAAACCAATGACCCCGCCTACGAAGCCTCCCTCGCGCACCCAGAACCGATCAGCCATGTCCCATCGTCACACTGCTAGTGACGAATCGATCGATTTCGTGAAACCAATGAATCCGAACTCATTTGGTGCACCCCCGCCGCCCCCACCTCCGCCCGAAATGCCTGCCACTATCCCTCGAGTCGATTACCTGCTGAAGAATGGTGGTCTGGAAAACAAGGTGTCGAGAGCACTGTTGGCTAGCCTCGGGCAGAAGGATCCATTATCGCAAGGACAACCACAGTCTCGGGCTATCGCTGGCAAAATCTTCGATCCCTATAACCGTTTACTAGATGACTACCAAAAGGTCATGAATAAGAATGGCTCTCTTGCTGTCGCAACAGGCTATCGATCTGTGGCCCGACGTTTATTGGATCGCCTCGAAGCCGTGTTCGCGCGCGACATCTCGTCCGAGCCATGTACCTGCCAGATATGCGACCAAGCGGAGCCAGACGATCGGCCGGATGGGGTGAGCTGGGGTGAGGTTTTGGAGCTCGTGTCTGGCCGCAGGGAACTTCCTATGTGGCCTCCCTTCACAATGGCACCGAGCGCCGTGGATACCGGTGCGCCCGGCGACGAGCACATTCCAATGCAGAAGCTTGACGTTGACGTTCCTGAAGAGTACCGGGAACACTTCATTCGGCAATCTCGAAAGACGAAGGTCGCTGTCGACAAATGGCTTTATGAGCAGAATGATCCAGGCACCAGCGCTCCTAACGAGGTCGACGACGAGACGTTGACCTTCGCCATGCTTACGCATCTCGAACCCTACCAGCGCTCGTTGTTCTGCTCTTTGCTCGGCATCAACTCTTCTACTCCTGTCCCACGATCCGACGACGAAAAGCCCCGACCGAAACCTTCAGCGCTTGTCTCATCGGCCTCGGCCATCCAGCGTCTTTACCGACTCTCCTCACTCCCTCGCGACCCAGAAACTGCCATGTACATGTTGAATAACCCTACTATCCACCATGTCCTCGCCACGCTTTCCGCCATCAGCGATGACGAGTGGGAAATCCTCATCTCCGGCCGCTTCGACGGATTCCTCCGCAGTGGCGCAGAAGATACAGGCCCGACCGCGAATGTCGCCGGGTCTCGCTGGGGCGGTAGTCGCTCCAATACACCCTTAGGCGGCGGTGTCTCCCGAGGACCGACACCCAACTACATGGACAGCAGCTTCCGACCCTCAAGCCAAGTCAACGGCGGACCCTCATCCCCCGCCTCGTTCGGCGGCCCGATCGCTCTAGACGAGGAAACCGAAATCGCCGCGTTAGCGGAAGTCGAACGCGACATTTTCCTCGGAATGGAAGCCCTCGAAGACGCTTTCGAAGCCCTCCACTGCAAAGCCGAAACCGTGCGGCGCGCACTGCGCGAACGCGGCGCCGGCCTCTCCGTAGCAAACCAAAGCCGCCGGGGCTCGTTCGTCGAAGCGCGGATGGGCACGCCCTTCTCGGGCGTTGGCGGATGGGAAAGCGGCGGTGAAGACGACTTCCTCGACGACGATCGTTCTCTTGCGCCCGATGACTCGGCGAGTAACATCAGCTCGAACCGGCGCCGTCGGCCCAAGAGACGCACGGAGCGACGCACGCCCGCGCCTGTCGAGGAGGAAGACGAGGAAGATGACGGTCTTGCTCGTCGGGATACGCGCAACTCTAGGCGGAGATAGTTTTGAAACAGGGATCGGAATGGAACTAATTCTTTTCGACCTTATAGCGTTGAAATTATTCGGGGCGGTTTGCTGGATAGCATGGGATATGGATATTGCTGTTGCTGCTGCAATGGGCTTGACGAACTCATGATACCCCTCCTGCTTTCTTGTCCTAGCTTTTTCTTTCTTTGTTTCTCACTTGTTCTTTTGCATCGTTTCTGCGCTTGGCCTAATGCCTCCCCCTTTTTATATTTTGCTCTTTTGATGATTTATGAATGCCATGAGCTTCCCTTCCCCCTAACGCCTGTTCGTGCGCTTAGGATATGATACAAGTTTGATTTAGCATCTCTCAGCGATGGAATTGTTAGTACTGTGCAATATAAGAGATCTGGACCTAGGTATTGCAGTGATACCTGGGAGACTACAGACAATTCCGAACAAGGATAAAACCAAGCAAGACATAGAGCAGGGGATTGGGTCCAAGTTCTTCGGGCTGTAGACGTACATTCAGCTTGTCCACAGCTCTACCTTGGCTTCCAGGTCCATTGATGGACATGGTGGTTGAGTGGCTGTGATGGAACTCTCGGTCACGCGACCATGGCTAAACCTTTAGGACGGGGGAGGTACTACTTGTAGATGGACTATGACACCACTATTCTACTATATAATACGTGAATGGCAGTACTATGGTGGGCACGTATCCTCCACCTATAGAGCTGGTGAGCGTAAAAGTGGATGCACCAACAGATATGTATCAAGGTGATATATATTCCTCAGAAGTGCGCCGTGCTGTGGTGACTTTTATATAATCTGTACTACTCAGCTCAATATTAAACATGAGAAAGGCTCAATGACAGTTGTTCTGGTTGGGATTGGCCAAATGGGCTACAGCTATGCTTGCCTACCACAGCAACCCAGCCCTGGAGGCTTTCATATCATCGGCCTGGTCGGTGTCCATCAAAGCAGCTCCCAGTTACGAAAACTACGTGTGGCCGCAATGGAAACGGGAGCACATTTTCGTTGAGTCTGACAGCAACAGCAGTCGAGGCGCACCGTGTCGCGGAAACAGCATTCCGTAGTAATCGCAAGCTCGTCCTGAGGTCACTGGCTATATCTTACGACATCATCCCAGCTGGGTGGAATTCATTCGCCAGACTCGACAGCTCGGCCCTCCGTCCGTGATGATGAGCCCGAACGTTCGCGGCAACGGCTAGTATACCCACAAACGCATACTACAGGACGTAAAGATGCGCAATATACACTACAATACCAGCATATCCATCAAATATGTGATGGGCCACGTGGTTCGGCGTCAACTGTGATAGATGCCAATAAGAAGACCACTGCTGATGGCGGTCGTCCGGCCAATATTGATAGTCACACGGAAACATCACATCCAGCTTTGGCAAGAGCACTAGGACTGATCGACGTGCGCATGATAGGATGATCATGATCTCCAGGGAGGGCGAGCCGAGCCACTAGGAGCTTTGTGCTCGTGGACAGCAGTTCCTACTACCTGCTATTGGGGAGGATCGAGCTCACACCATATGACGGATGCTGTGCGATAGCTTGCCATTGTTCTTGTGGTGGGTCGGTATAAGGGAGAAACGTGTGATTGACGTCGTGTGATGACTATCCACATGTCGAAAAATGATAGCAAGCACCGTTGTTGAATTTTGATACTATATGTGGGAATTTTCCAGAACTTGCAATTGCATACATGTACGGAGTACTCCATATTCAATCACACCTGTTTCCAATTTTGATAGTTGGAAGTGGAGGCAGCAGTGAGTGATCAGCCGCTATTTACGACTGAAAAGTAGCAGAATGGCGAAGAGCAGTCAGTCTTCATAATGTGAAGCAGTAAAACTAACCACAAAAGGCAATTGACAAGGTCGCGTTTATGCACAGTGTGTACGCCGTGCTCCGTACTCTATCTTGTGAAGACTCTGATGTGAAGCCTTTTTTGGGTTTGGCCCACAGTGGACTATGTAGGTTAGAAATCCTTCTTCACCCCTGAGGCCCATCGGGACCTCGGCATGTTTTCATATCTCGGTCTATCCCTTACCGACGGGCAATTTGCATAACGGAGTTCCACTACGATCCACTGCGGTATATACTTCACCGGTAGTACTTATGAAAGTGATATGCCGGAGTTAACCTGCCTAGGAGCATTCATATATTGCTACTGGGGTTGGTGGAGACTGCCTTGCTATTAAGGGAAGGAGACTGGGTGTGCGTCGGGAGGTATTCAGGGGATTTCCCCTTTGCATGACCTCGGGAGCATCTGTATGTTGTACAGCCGATCTTTTAATGTTATTTCAGCTTAATGAGCAGACACTATAAACATTAGTAATAATATCTTATAACATTGGAAAGATCCATGGATGACTTTATGGTAATCACATGGTACGCCCGCCTCGTATTGCTCGAGGATCTACGCAATAGTTCCTCCCGAGCACCTACCGCCACGATGGAAAACCTCCGTATATACGGGGTACAGAGCATGTTCATGCAGATCATTAGGGTCGCGGGTCGCAGAGTTTGGAGATCCTAGACGTGATCAGACGCTATTGATTACCGAAGTATCAGGGTGTCATTCGAGTGATCTTACTTTCTAGGCAAAAGGAACTCCCCCGTATTCTGCGCGCTAAAGATCGATAGGCTCAGGCTATAAGGTTATTTTCTTGGGTTCTGGGCCAAAATAGGAAATTTCACCCCGTCAGGCGCATCTCCAGATTGGACGGGCTGTGTGTATGTTTGGACGCGGCTCAGGGAAAGCGCTAGAGGCGAGTATAGACTTTTCAAATGAGTGGAATGGGACTATTGATATTTCATGACTTGTGGCAATGTTGTGGACACGGTGAACTTTGATATGGTGGGTTGCACGTGCCACTATGTGAGTGAATAGGAAGGACTCCGTACAACATACAACATGGGAAAGTGATCAACAGAATGTAATGATGATGATGATCTACCTACGGAGTACATACTGCAATGAGGCTATAACCGTGCTAGGACTCCTACCCGGTCCTGTGGGCTGCACCGGATAGCGAATCTTCAGTGGATAAGAAATTAGAGGATCATGTATCTTTTGTATGGCAACCCCATACAAAGGATACTTGATCTTTAAATTTGCTTTCCGGTCCCACCACGACCGGCTAGGTGTTGGTGGGGCCTGGCGCGACTAATAAAGAGCTTCATAACAAAGGCCAGAAAGGGGCAAAGAAAGACCCGACAAACTGCATGTACAACATAGGTAACCAAATCCTCATTCCAACAGGATATCCTATTTTCAATCTGAATGAGCTTCGAGTTGAGATAATGAGATCAATCTAGAGATATCTTACAAGCTGCTCACATATGAGCGGGGCTGCCCGCCTTAAGGAATGGGGGAGAGTGGAACTGGGCTACGTACTGAAGTCCGGCAAGTTGGATTCCGAGGAGAAGGTTAAATGGTAAATAAAAAAGAAGGTTGAGGGTAAGTTTTGATGTCGGACATTACCCCAAATTCCGTCAGAAGGCAATCGAACAAGAATCTAGTAGGGTTTTGGGGTCAAGCTTCCATCTCATTCTTCTCCGCAGGCCCCAAGACCTTGGCCTTGCCCTTGGCCTACAACAGACACACAATTTGGCACACAATTTGGCAGGGGCTTGTTAGAATTTGGATCGGCAATTGAGCGGGGCGGAGAGGAAGAAGATGTGGCAAGAACTCTGGTTGGAATGAGACATGGCGTTAAGGATGATTTTAACACACCGGCTTCCGAAATATCTGTGGAAATACACTCCGTATACTCCGTCTATGCTGCACACACGTTCAAGAACATCAACGTTGGTATTGTCTTATATTCGGGTACCTGACAGCCTCAACTGTCGGGATGTCCGGACCCCATGCAATATAAATTCGGATGCTTCCGGGTTACCCCTGACGCATACGTCTAAGACACTTCTGTTGCGTATTACGTTGTGCCAACTCGGGGCCAAGATTCCTTTGCAACGGGCCAAGCCAACTCCACGATCGCTGCGGCTCTAAACCAGACGGTGTGTAATCATCCTTTTGCTGATTTCAAGGTTTTATGTCGATCTTATCCACTAGGGGGGTAAATCTCCACTAGCCCCGTGCCGGAATCATACCGGAAATAGGCAGCTACCTTTATCCAGTTTATCCAGTTTTTCAGCAGACGTTGCAGAGTGATTGAATTGAATTGAATGAATTGAACTACGAAGTAATAAGGGGCTAAACAACCCACGTGACATCGACCACAATTCTTTTCGTGAGTACTCCGCGTATGTTGTAATCCATATGTACTCCATACAATAATGTATGACAGAGAAAATCTGTTTCGTCCCGTCTTCTCCATTAAAAACCGGAGGAGTTTCACTTATGGTTGGACGGTTAGCAGCGGATCGAAGCTTAACCTGGCCCAATGGCATGGCCAAGATGTCGAGAGTCCACAAATGTCCGCGAATGTCCAATGCCCACTATTGTTAAATAATCCTTTTGTTTGACTTTAGAACTTTCTGCTACAACAAATACGGAGTAAGACTGTTTTGTGCGGGGATTCCACTTGAAATTCTATTAGGGTCACCTGGTCACCCTACTCACATTGTGCTTTATATATTCTTTTTTTTTTAACTCGATAGTATTTGTTATTTCGCTGACCTTATATTGTAAACACCTCTACGTTTAGGAATGGCTTTTATAGAATACGATACGGTGATACTTCCAATACTTCTAACATGGAGTCCGTACTCCGTACTAAGAATACACTTGCCCCAATTCAACTTCAATCCCGCTAGTGTTCCAGAAGCCTCGCCCCTGCAGCGAACATACGGTACTAGCGATCTGAGCCCCCCTGTTAATGGGCTAATATGTACGGAGTACGCCTTGACCTTGAAACGGAGACAGAACTCGTGGGATCGGGATGGTTTTTGCGACTTCTTAGTGGTTCTGAAATTTGGGGCCTTTTTCCTATGCCCGTTTCTCAACGGTGAATGGCCTTCTTGGGTATGCTCGATGTACTTTTTTATGCAGCTAGGTAGTTCGGCTTGTCCATCGCACGGGCTAGTACCGAGTAGACCAAACTAAGCTAACCTGTACGGCTATTTTATTCGACATCTCGCCACAAACTCGTCTCCTCTTTACCCACCTGAGGGGCACATATGGCCTAAAGGTGAGCTAAATAGGGTAAGTGGAGATACAATGTGCGTTGTATACAGGGATTCGCAGCTCTAGACCTTGAATTGTTATGGAGACCGCACTTCCTCTCCCAGTCCATATTTCTCCCAGATAAATCCACATTTCACTCGAACCTGTGAATAACCCAGTTATTGGCGGAAACCCTGAACCCGTTTTAAAGTTCCATTTCCATTCTTCTGTCTATCACATTTTGAGTTCAGTCAGTCCCAGTAGTTTGGGAGCTGTTGATTTTCTTGCATGTGGCTGCCAGTTTTCATGCCTCTTCTGTGGCCTCTTCCCCTCCCCGTATTCTTTATCTTCCACTGCGGGCTCATGGCGTAGGGATTGCGTTGATTATCTTCTGCTTCTTATTCATTGGCACTCGTGTCCACCTTATATATCGACTTTTGTTGGCCTCGATCGGGTTTCTGGACAGTCACCCCCAAGAACGACGTCTTGCCTTGAATACCACCCTTTCAACCAGGGAATGATAGCAGACCCCTCAAAGTGAAAACCAACAAGACACTCCACCATGTCAGCACTCGTTCTCATGGGCTTGATGCCCAGAAACAACGAGCACTCATTGGCGCCTCGATTGATCAGCTCCGCTGAACTTGATGTCGACCCTCTCCCGGAAGCGCATCGACGAGGCCTCATAGCAATCACAATCATGGCCTTCCTGTCGCTCATTGCAACATCAATACTCCTCGGATTCATTACCTATCGACTTATTTTCTGGCGCGGCAGCTATACACGATACATCGGTTACAACCAGTATATCATTCTCATTTACAACCTTGTTCTGGCCGATTTCCAACAGTCACTTGCGTTTATTATTTGTTTACGATGGATCTTGCTAGACAAAATCAAGTCCGGCTCTGCCGCATGCTTTCTTCAAGGGCTGTGGCTGCAAATTGGAGATCCCGGCAGTGGTCTTTTCGTGCTTGCCATCGCCTTCCACACATTCCTTTTGGTCGTCTGGGGACGTAAAATGTCCTACAAGGTCTTTGTCAGTTTCGTCGTCGGCGTCTGGGGCTTCGTGGTTTTGATAGTAATCATCCCAATCGCAATGCACGGTGCCAACGTCTTCGTGCCTTCCGGGGCCTGGTGTTGGATCAGCAGTGAATACGAGACCACCCGTTTATGGACTCACTACATGTGGATTTTCATCTCCGAGTTCGGGACAGTCCTTCTCTACGCCGTGATGTACTTCCAGCTGCGTCGGCAGATCGCCGCCTCCGCCATCCTCGGCAACAGCCAGCTCGAGAGCCTCAGACGCCTGCGCCGCGTCGTAGGCTACATGACCATCTACCCAATTGTCTACATCGTCCTGTCGCTACCACTCGCCGCAGGCCGCATGGACACGGCAGCTGGCGATACACCCAGCGTTGTATTCTTCTGCATTTCTGGCGCCATCATCACCAGCTCCGGACTGGTCGATGTCATTCTGTACACCCTCACCCGCCGCAACCTGATCATCGACTCGGAACCCAGCGAGGACCGCTCCTACAACAAATTCAGCAGCAAGGGCAAGCGAGGCGAGACCAACCTCACCACCATCACGGCCGACCCCAAGCGTAAAATGGGCGGCACTTTCAACGATGACCTTGACCGCGACGGCTCAACGGATAACATCGTTTCTCCCGCACACGGCCACCACTCCACCGATCATGAAATGGCCCCGATCGGAAAGGTGTACCAAGAAACCACCATTGAGATCACGCATGAACCTGCGTATCCAGACGCAGCTAGTGAGCGCTCGAGCAAGGAGGACTTCCCCGATCGGCCACCTGCTGGATGGCGGAGATGAACTTTTCTCATGAACCTTTCCTTACACTTCTAATATTCCTGAGTCATCTGAACTGTTACCACTTGCATTTTTCCGTGGTATGATGCCCTCGATACCCCTTTTTTTGTCACTATAGTATATGTATTCCCTCCCTCACGATCTTGTCACTTCATGTCTCCTATTCACTTCTTCTTCCCCCTTTTCTTCCTCTTTTCTATATCTCTATACTTTCACCCTCAATCCTCTTCCACGGCGGAGTCTTATATGTATATACTTACAAAAAGGACGGACACGTTCCTCATGTGAACCATGCGCGGTTAGCATGTGATACTTAATGTTTTCAAATTAGAAGACCCATGACTTGGGTTCGATTGAATGAATTTCCACGTAACTTGACGCATTTGACAAAGACCCCCTCCTAATATGCTACTTGGGATGCTACTGTGCTTCAGCAGTTTTATTACCAAAGGTTCTTTTAGAAAGTACACTATATTTCAAGCATGTCATTGGGCAATCCATGTGAGACGGGTTATTCAAGGACGCTCTCCTACGTCAGTCAGACCTACGCCCACCTTCAAGCGACAAGTATATATTCAATCCTTCCGTTGGGACAATCCAAATTTCAAAATAAATCCAATTTTACATAAGCTCAGATTAACTTCAATTTGACACGTATACTTCAAGAACCAGAATACCAAAGTACCACATCTGACAATCACGCAGGAGGAAGCGCAAGCTTCCCAGAAGACCAACGCCCCTGAGTCCACACATACTCCGTAATGGCCGAGATTTCATGACCAGCCTGGAAGTAAACGCGTACATCTGGACGCGCACCATTCATCCAGCTAACGCAAGCAATCTGCGTTCCGGGGATACAGTCCGCGTGGAATTGACCTTCGGTCCAAGACTTGCCATCGTATATCATCTCGCGCATCATATTCGATGTATTGTAGAAGACGCGCATCCCGACGACTTCCGAGCTAGTCATGTAACTAGTACAGGCTATGGAGGTCCGGGGTTGGACCCTTGGGAACTTGGCGGCTCCGTCGTACCAGCCGCGTTTGCTGTCGTAGCACTTCTCTATTATGCCATGTTCCATGTGCTGGTAGTAGACACTATCAATAGATTTAGTTTATATCCTGTGAAACGATGTCTGATGGCAGTAATTACCGGATCTTCGGTTCAGATGTCTTGAACACAGTGCATGCTATGTCCGTGCCGGGCATTGCGGAACCCAGAGTTGACATTTTCTCCCAGTTTCCATTATCTATCTCCTGTGAGTAATGATAAAACACCTGTTAGCTGGTGACTTACCTTTAACTCCATACTCCTGAATCGTGTTGTCTGCCATCTGACAATAGACTCTGAGTGTCATGTCGGGTCCCTTGAGTTGGCAAGCGGCCAGCTTGGAATACGGCGCCGTCATAAAGCGCTTCTTACCAAGGGTACCCTCGTACCAACCTTTGGATTTGTCATAGGCCATATCCTTCATAGTGTTGTCGGTGGAGAGGTAGTAGACTCGGATCTAGCCGGGTCCTGTTAATCATCCTTTTGGTAGCTTTTTCTTGACAGAGCTTACGTTCTCAAGGTCACTCGAGGTGCAGGCTACAGGAGAGTACAGCTTGGCTGAAGCAATGACATTTTTCTCTGTTCCATTGCTCCATTTGTCCTCGTACCTCGACTCGCGGATCTTTCCCATGACATCTTGCATGTAAACCCGGAGGTGGCTGCTTGCATTGCAGGCTGCGATGGAAGTCCCTGGAAAATATGATATCAGTCTTGATGGACAGGAAGAGTAGTCAGGGATATTTTACATACGAAAGACTATATCGTGAGCTCCGTTGCTGGGCATGGTGGAGAATGATTTCGATACGTTAATTGGTGTTTGTTGCGTCGATAAAGATTATTTTGGATTGAGGTCGGAGGATCTGAACGGGGTTATAACGGCAAGGAGCCTTCTGTTTTGCACATCACGAGGTCACGTATCCAGTCTGGACTGGTCATAAATTCTGGAGCATTGGAAGAGCTGTGATTGTAGGAATAGGCGATGCTTTACACACGAGTAGCCAGGCATGGTGGTACATCATGCAAACAAGGACCGAGGAAGCTCGCGGATTGTCAACGCACAAGGGAACCCACAAAGTGACAAACAATTAATTTTACCGGATGGACTTACCGACATGTCCGATGGGGGACAAGTGGCCTAGGCCCTTGAGGCTCCGGGAAACGTTGAAAGTATGCATAGGCTGTGACAGGCCGTAGATTGTACTACGCTCTATATCCAATCCTCGAGTAAGGATTGCTCCGTCCAGATCAAAGCCAACGGGAATGGATTTGGAAAGTACGCAGTGCAATATTCTAGTGAGCGATAGACGTGTAGTTAGTTTTCTTGCGATTTTGATCGGACCAAGTCATTACTCCCACTGACGCGTTCATCAGACTGGCCTTAGGCCAGGACAACTTCTAGCCCCAGTGTGATATCACTCGACATTTGCAGTCAGCTCCTGCCTCGAGGAAAAACACTCGTTCAAATAAGAAGGCTTGACGTCGGCGTTCCAGCCGGATGCTTTTTGTTTCTCGTTGTCATTCCAAGTCTTGATGCGTTAGTGAATGTCCCAACGATTTCTCAATGCATATTCAATTACGCCGGTTGAAATCGCGGCAAGGGGAGAAACAAAAGGAACTTATTCTTTTTCCAGTTGACGGTTAGTACAGGGCTTGGATCTCATCGGCTCTCGCCCAACATGGAACTTTGGCGACGACGAGCCCCAACGGATCGGTCCAAGCCCCGACGCTGACACAACGGCACTGGTACCACTCTGCGCTCAATGCATAGTCGACAGAAGAGAAAACGCAACGAGAGAATTCTGCACTAGGGTCTTGATATCCGCTGTTTGTACGTCGCTGGAACCGACGGATTCCGTCATCGCGGCATGGTGGCACGAGGCACGACCATGGACCACAGAATGAGGGAAAAAAGGAGTGTAGAGCGAGCTGGCCTTTACTCCCCATAAAACAATATGCCCCCATATCACGTTCGCGGGAGGCTCCTTGTACCGGACTTCGCACCTTGGAAGTGTCCTGAACCAAGAACTTGCAGTGGAACGCACATGTCGGAATCTCGGGTCCATGATCGCCTCCTGGAGCTCGCTATAGATTCCCTACAAATCCATGAAGTGCAACCATTGAGTTTCATGATTTCAGTAAACAAAGTCAAGTCCTAAATGGTCTTGCAGACAAGACCTGCATCCAGTCTCTTGCACGTGGGCGACGACATGAATCATCGCAGACTCCACGTTCGAGACATTATTGCCGATCAACTTATGCATCCTGAGTGCTGTCCGATGGGACGCTCGTGCGTGCGTGGGTCGGAGCATCGGTTCCGGACCAGTGGTTTGGTGACCAGCACGTGCAGAAGGTCTGTCTTGAGCCAGCGATCTTCTCTAGCCCTGGCTCATGGTGCCTTCTTAACGTGCTCAGCCCACTGGCCGGGAGGGCATTCGTCGGTACCGGTGGTTGGCACGCAAAAACCGTCCAGCAAGGTCGTAAGGACGCTGTACTTCAAATCCATAATATCCATGTACTCTGCAGTCTGGTCTAAAACCGTGTAAGCAAAAGAGTAAAGACTGTGCACGTAAAGAGATTTACCTGCGCAGCACTCGCATTGCCAGGAATTCCTTGATCGACATTTTTGATGCTGAAGGCAGCGCGTCCAATGTGCTGAGAGTCTTGCTCAAGACTCCTTCCCTTTCAACTGCCTCTTTTCAGTCCGACACGTTCCTCGGCAAGGTATGTGCGATTTCTTTCGCCATATCGATCATCAGATCTAATCTGAGAGAGATGGACCACTGTAAGGATGTGATTGGTTACCCACGGGACCTTGATCTCGCCCACCACAATTAGCCGTCCACCTTCAGTCACGATGGTAAGGTGGCTGATAGGAGGCGAGCTAGGACTTACGGTCTTATCTCCACGGGCTCGCCGCGCAGCAGCGAGGTGTGGTAAAGGCGCTAAGAGCACTTTTCCGATGTCTTCTGGTATTTTCTCTCCGCGGAAGATTGCGATTTAAAGCTTGAGTGTAATTCCAGAACCGCCTCCCGCGCGCTCAATCATACTTCAAGTCGGCAAACCCGAAAGGGGGCGGTTTGTGGTGGGCGACGCGGGTAAGAATCTCTCCGACTCTCTCTTTATAGCGTCCTTGGATTCCGTGTTCGTCGCCGATAGATACGTGCTATAGGGTCTTGGGGCGTGCGTGATTGTCTGATCAGGCCATTGGCATCGAAATCAAGTGGAAATCGTTGTAGAAGCTGCTTGTTGGAGGGGTTCTTGGCCGCGACGTACACCAACTCGTTAGATGGTCGCACCCCCGGATAGGACAACCCAGGCGCCGTTCTCGTCCTCATACGACTTCTGTCCCTAGCGGGGCGCACGAGCGGGTGATCGCACTCATAGGGTCGACTCTGGGGTCGGGGTCTTCATCGCCGAGGTGTCATGTGGGCCTCTCGGACATATCGTACCGTCTCGTAGCCTTTCCTTCGAGTATAAGTATGACGAGCACATATGTTTCTCGATTGTGGGGTAGTAGTGGCATGTTTGAAAGCAAAGAGGGGAGTGGCTTCCTCCTCCTGTAGTGACTTGTGATGGAGTGAATACGCTTGTCAGTCGCTCCTGAAATATCACTGCCCTGTGGAGGGGCCTGGGTGACACCCTTGGTCGTGGCCGTGGATGGCTTTGCACGCTTGGCTGAATGTGATTGTTGAGTGCGCTTCCACTTGCCGTTTATACATAAGCGAAGCTACGTTCCTCCAACGTCGACGAAGATGGTGCGATGGATCGCAGAGCTTGGAGTCGTATATAGTTGGTCGTATATAGTTGAATCTGCCTGTAAAGATGCCACTCATCACAATCTCACATTGCCCCGAATAAGTGTCTGGCGGACGGGATTTGCGTTGTCGAATGTCCTTCAGGTCGACTAGCCGGTCGTCTCTGGTGTTTTATGGGAATGCCATGTCGCGTGACGTTCGAAAGTGAGAGGATGTGTTTCACTTAAGACGGGTGAAGCTCGAATCTCCAAGGGGAGGCGAGAAGTGTTGCCATGGTGCTGGTGGCTCGTCCGTTGCGCGTCAGGTGTAGTTGTAGAACGAAGGAATGTTGTCAGAGCTAGAGTGTGCCTGGCGGAAAGTTTTGTCCGTAGATAATTTCGGAGGACGGGGAGAAGGCAAGCTTTTGCAAATGAAAGAGGGTCTGGGTAACATGTCATGGGGGGGATAGAGGCGGCAAGAAGAAGGGAGAGGTAACAGAACATCCTTAGGTTAAGCTGTAGTGATGATGCTTAAGAAACATTTTATACCTACGCACATAATTTGCAATCTAGATGGACCTCATGAAAATGCAAAATTATTTGCTTCTTATTTAAAATCAATGGTCTTCTCCTTTGACATGTCTCTCACTTCATAGTCACATTCCTTTGACTTCTTTGTTTCCGCGAGAAAAACATCGTCTTATTGAGAGAAAATGGGCAACTGATAGGTGAAATCAAGTAGGCACTTAGAATGAAACGATGGAAGAAGAACTGCTTCTTCTCTTCATCCCTGTCTCAATGTATTTGTCCAGGATTTCGTTAAATTCGGCGTCTCCTTGGTCCCCAGAAGCATCCGGGGAGTAGCCGTGCGGGATTGATCCTCATCCTCTCCCATTTCTTCGCGGGTCTCCGTGTAGTATTCACCCTCGGAATTGGATTCCCCAAGAAGTGAGAGAAGATCCGCATCGTTTGGAGGTGAGTATTGATAGGGTGATCAAGGACTGCATCGTCAAAGGTGGAATTTGGAGCACGTGGTTCGTTTGGAGGGTCCCCGGGAGAGAAGGTGTAGACGGTCACGCCACGGCAGTGGTCTCCATCCGACGAGGTCCCTTTTTCCCTGTTTGTGGCAACGAAGGAATATGAATAGATAATTTATATGTTGAGGCGTAGCTGCCTGAGGCCTTGCATCCTATAAGAGACAGGAACATTCGGTGTCCATGCCTGCATGGTACCCAGGTGGTCAATTTTCCCGCGGGGTTTGTTCCTTCTTGTAGGGCCGAAATGTTGTCTGATGAAAACCTAAGACACATAGGCAGTTGCTCAACAACAGTTGTCCGAAAGGCGATCAAAACTGGTATCTGGTTTGCTGCAGAACAAAGTACCATGCGGTAAGTGGCTGGTCACATGTATCGGACAATGGAAGTGGGCTTAGCCCTGGGGGGTGGCACTACCTACATATGTAGGTAATTGCGATCGGATAGCTCTCCGGGTGAGCTTGATCAGCCATCCCATGGGACGGTGATGGCAGAATAGTTCTTATTGGCTGCACCATAGGTTGACGGGGCATAGAATCCACATATTTAGAATCACATTTAATTGAGCTGAGTGCAGTTTTTGAGAAAATGAGATCTAGATGAGCTTTAGGTGTCACCGCGGCTGCAATATCCAACTACTTGAGGGCTATTTATAGAAGGATAAGTCATTAAGAGTCGTTCAGCTTTTAGGCAGGATTGTACTTCATGAAATTCTCATGTTATTGTGGCCGGACCCAAGTTTATCGCGTTATCAATGGCACTAAAGCAGCTTCCAAGGTTGATGACACTGGCCCCACTATAAGCTTCCCAAGACTATGAGGGAACGGTCTCAATTTGTGCGGAATTGGTCTTCAATGGCGCTCACTTCTGGAAAGGAAACGCCACGTTGGTACTGATGTCATCAAACGGTCAGATGAATATAAAGACTTGAGTTTCGCAAGCGCAATTTTGAGCTGCTAGTTGACTCGAACCCGGACTTTTATTCCTGTTTGTCTGCTATTTCTGACAGGATTTTCCAATACCAACGCTTATCATGGCGGATCTTCGGACTCCTGCCCCTGAGCCAGCTACCGAGTTGGGACGTTACCGCGTTCTCTCTTCTACGGCTGGGATTCGCGTGTCACCTCTCCAGCTCGGAGCCATGTCTATTGGCGATGCATGGACACAAGCAATGGGTTCGATGAGCAAGGAGGAGTCCTTCAAACTTCTCGACGCATTCCATGCAGCCGGCGGGAATTTCATCGATACGGCAAATGATTACCAGAACGAGCAGTCGGAGACTTGGATCGGGGAATGGATGGCCGAACGCAAGAACCGCGATCAATTGGTGATTGCCACCAAATTCAGCACGGACTTTGGGTCGTACAAGCTAGGCAAGGGAAAGGCCCCAAACCATTGCGGCAACCATAAGCGAAGCCTCCATATGAGTATCCGGGATTCATTGAAGAAGCTGCAAACCGACTGGATTGACCTCCTGTACGTCCACTGGTGGGATCAAACCACGTCAATTGAAGAGGTCATGGACAGTCTTCAAGTCCTCGTGGAACAGGGCAAGGTGCTATATTTGGGTATTTCGGATACGCCGGCATGGGTTGCGGCAGCGGCAAATTCGTATGCCCGAGCCCATGGAAGGACACCCTTCAGCATCTACCAGGGCAGATGGAATGTCCTGCTCCGTGATTTTGAACGGGATATCATCCCTATGGCCCGCCATTTTGGAATGGCAATTGCCCCCTGGGATGCAATGGGCGGTGGCAAATTCAAAACGAAGGAAGAAATTGAAAGTCGGAAGGCTCAGGGACAGCCTCTCCGTAGCCTATTTAGCGGAGATCAAACCGAAGAAGAATCCGCAATGAGTGAAGCACTTGGAAAGGTGGCGAAAGAGCATGGAGGTAAACCCATAACTGCGATTGCCCTGGCATATGTGATAGCGAAAGCCCCAAATGTATTCCCGCTTATTGGCGGCCGCAAAGTTAAGCACCTCGAAGAGAACATCCAGGCTCTCAATATACGGTTGACAACGGAGCAAATCGAATACCTTGAGAGCCAAAAACAGTTTGACGTTGGCTTCCCAGGCAACTTTATCGGCCCAGATCCCAAAGTGACCGGGAAACCGTCCCCTCTATTGGCTTCAAACGCCCCGTATGCGTTTGTGCGATCAGCCAGGTCTATTGCCAGCCCAGAATAGAATTGGTAATGTTGGCCAACAGACCAGTCGTTTGTTCATTATGCACTACTCCGTAGTTAGCAATACCAAAGATAAGGGAAAAATAAAATTACCTGGTCGATTGATTTCCCTTGCAGTAAATTCCAGCTGAGTTGTACCGAATGGGAACGGGCTTAATGAGCATAGCAACCGGACTCTTCTACCTTCTCCAAAACTCCGCCCACCAGCAGTGGATCCCATTCCAACGTCCAGGGCCTTGGTGTGGGAATGACCCTCTCCATGCCCTATGTTGCGACCCAAACAGTCCTCAAGCCTGGCGATATCCCTGTCGGTACCTCATTTCAATGCTTCCAGTTCTTCGGGGCTTCCGTGAACCTCGCCATCGCGGAGGCTATCTCTGAGAATAAGCCTGTCTCGCGACTGGACAGATGGGGGTTTGAGAGACACGAGATAGAGAGCATTCTAAGCGCAGGCTCTGCCTAAGCAAGGAGGGTGGTTTCTACGGAATATCTTCCAGGCGTGTTAGATTCATACAACTACGCCATTACCAGGACGTTCTACGTCGCAACAAGCGTTGCTGCTGTTGCATTCCTGCTTTCACTCGGCATCCGTTGAGAAGCGTCAAGCCCAAACGGCAGGCTGCTGTCTCTGCTGAGGAGACTAGGTTGTGAAGTCAGTAGGGTCAATTCGCCAAAGCAAAATATGGAAGGCGGAGGCTAGAATATGAGCCCTGACGGCATCGCAAATAATCACGTCTTGAAGATAAAATTACTATTTATAGAGTCTAGAATGATGATGCATAGCTAGCGGAATTTATAGAATATATGAAAGCGATATCCATTCTTCTTTTGAGCTTGTACATAACCGGACATTGCTGTTCTTCGTGGGGATTGTAGGTATCCGCACCCTTGATCATGATCGGTTATAATATGGTTCTTCGCTTCTTTCCTAAACCTTCTCACCTCAGAAGCTGCCAGAGGTCCCATCGTTCTACCGGTATAGCGATATGGGAATATATGGCAGTCAGCGATTATTTGCCCATCAAGCTTTGTGTTGATCCATTGGTGGTTATACTGGCCACGCTTATAAGGATGGATATTAGTATATGACCATAAATATTCATTATAGGACACATACCCTTCGTTTAACGTTATAATTACGCGCTTCTCTGGATGGAGTGTATGTTGTGATTGCCCTAGTCTGTCTCTGCTGCATCCATTCGCTTGAAACTGCGTTGGCTGAAGAATGACCCTCGCATGAAACATGTCCGAGATGAAATGGCTAGGTATTGGTGACAGGATGACTCTGGTCAGACTTTTGAGTAGCCCCTCAGCTACCGCCGTTGATGAAAATCACATAATTAATATAGGGGCAAGCCGTGAAAGATTTTTCGTCCAACGCGACGAGCCTTGTTGGGACCAGATAGCAGGAAGCGCTTGCACGCCTGCAGGGATGTTGTGGAACTTGACTTTGGCGAAGATAAGGTTCATCCGATCGACAAAAAAAGATCGATGCCCCGGGTCTGTACTATCTGCCGCCGCAATGAAGCAGACCCACACAAGGGCATGTGAGCCCATCTGATTGGGTTCGATCTGAGAAACTAACTCCTTCAGACTTTCCAAGAGCTGCCACTGGTCGTCATTAGACGCCACTCGGCCGAGATAGATCTGAGAAGCCTTGATAAAAGCCATCCTTGAGAGACGGAGCATATGGTTGTGTTCAGAGTCCGGAGGGAGATCATAACACGTCCAGTCTAGGTAGTGCTCAAGCGGGAGGCTTAATACATCCACGCCTTGAGGTTCGCCGAGTAAGGGTTGGCCGAGAAATTCAAACCTGTGATGGAAAGTCAGACATGTTCAACAACAGGTCGAAGAAGAGTACTATGGGGTACACACATGTGAGTTTGTTGGCTAAGAAACTGGCGCGCAGAAGAGGGTGCAATTTGATCAGCATTTTGTACCAGATACGTCAGGGTCCGCAGAAGGTGCGCATATTCCGAGCTGCCTGTGATGGTCTCTCCAACTAGTAGAACAATCAGAGTCGCCCACGTAGACGTGGTGAACACGCGATCCGGAGACGTTGAGTCTCGGCACAACCGAGATATCAATGTAGCCCGGCCTTGATCGGCAAAGGATTGATAGGATGGGCTATGTAAGGCCAAGTGCTGTGCTGCAACCACGCCCACAGCGCGTTGCACGAGCTCATCTTCGCACGCTAGGGGCAGTAGAATATTGCGATACCCGTTGGAAATATGATCCAAAAGAACCATCACAGGAGCGACCTGCTCCGAGACTACTATTTGTTAGTAGGTATCCTCTCTGGCTAAGAAAGAGCTTACAATGTGACATCAACATGCGGGTTTGAGAATTCAAAGGGGCAAGCCATTGGTGGATTGACCCGGTCACAGAAATAGGGGCCTTATGAGAAAGGCGATCAACATCTTCATCAATGTCATCGGGGTCATATTGTCGCAGATCGACTGTTTCAGCACATGGTATCGTGTCCCCATTGCTCGGGATAGAGATATTTGTTGCTTGACGCGTGCATGGACCAGCTCCTGCGCGTTTCACATTTTTCCTCGTGGTACGTGCCGGCTGGTCGTTTTTCCATCTGATTTCACGTGGCACCGGCGTAGCCTGTATATCGCTTTCGAGGGTCGGCTCGGGCGATGGATCCACCACTGGAATGGTGAATCCTTTTAATCGACCACGTTGGGCCACACCAGTGGAAAAGCGAATCCGACCAGGGCCAGAGCATTCAATTCCCTTCTTCTGACACTTCTTGCACGTGGGTTCTGTATTGTCGCAGATTATACGGCGCTTGGAGCATTGAAAACAGCCTATAGGTGACGTGGAATGTGGTTAGAATGTTTTCCGGGAGCTGGGAGATAAGACTCACCCCTGATTTTGCTCCCAGGAGACATCTGAGATACCACGGGAAGATCACATACGGGGTGATGATATTGTTGGAGATTTTTGGAGAAGAGAAGTGAGAATTGAGATGGGAACCTTGCTGAGTAAATGCGGGGAAGGGTTACCGACGAAGATGGGATTGGTGGAACGTCGCACGTTAGGCGATTGACTGGGCAAAAGCTTAATTGGCCCCTTAAACAGAAATGGATACAAATGGATACAGCTCTTCAATTGGACAATGTTTGAATTAAGCGAGTAATAACTATATCTCTCCATCGTTTAACTGCAGCCGGGGCCCATTGTACTTTCCTCGAGCATAGATTCCCCAGTTTATTCCAGCAAATATGGCCATCACCCCTAGTACAGCCGATGTGTAGTCTGCGTTCATCTGTGTCAGCTATATACCCCTAAGTAGGGGCTACAAAGGATGTAACTTACTCATGTTGCTTCCTGTCACCGGGAGAACAGTCGGAAAGTCGTAGAAAATCAGGACAAGAATTGCGAATGCAATCGTGATGGCATTTACACTCCATCCCGCCACTGACGGTAGTCGAAAGCTGCGATCTCGAGGCAACCACATCTCGGAGCGCTTGCGATACATGAGAAGGGCAGCTGGAATCGCATAGGAGATGTGCTGGAGTACCAGACCACTGCCAATAAACGCATTGAAGGCAGATGAGGAACCCAAGTAAATACACCCAATGATGAACATGATGACGAAGTTGAAGAAGAGGCTCCATATGGGTACTTCGAACATCGTATGTATTTCGCTAAGCCATTTGCTGCCGATAATGGCACGGTCTCTAGCCAGCGACCATGTTAAGCGAGAAGCAGTTTGTTGAGCACCAATGAGGGCGAATACGGCGGCGCAGCAAAGTAAAACGACGAATACTGTAGCGGCCACATCCGACCGCGTAGCCTGGTACCACATCTCGAAAATAGGTACCCTGGATGATAGTTAGCATCTGGGAAGTGCAATATAGCCCGAAGAACGGGGATCGAGATGTACCCGGTAGCAGATGACACCACAGCATCCAAATCACTGGTGCAATATAGCATGGCAACCATGAATGTGAACGATGAGACGAATCCAATAAGCAATGTACTCATCAAAGCTCGAGGAACCACCGTGTTCGCATTTTTGCATTCCTCAGCCAAGTGCAATGCGCCGTCGATGCCGGCGTACATATAGTTAGGAGTGACAAGACTGGTCAAGAAGGCAACGCCCCCAGAACTCCAACCACTATCATTGACGAAGGTCCCCCAAACACTGACGGAGGGCTGGTAATTCGAAGATGACCGAGCGACGCATGTAATAGTAATGACAAAGAAGCTGGCGAGGGTCGCAAAGACTGCAATCATCAAAATCTGCTCGTTAGATATGGAGGTGAGTACTCACATGCAACATCATGGATCCAAAGTGACCGTTTCAGCAATGTTATGTTGTATAATAACACAAGCCCGTTTATGGCTTGATAGATCAGGAAATAATGCCATGCCTGCGGGGCGTAAGTCGGGTTGTAGAACAAGGCGATTCCAACTATGAGCTGAGCGGGGATAATGGCAATTCCGGTGCAAATTGCTATCCACGAGAAGGCATTTGTCATGCCACAGAAGTAACTCTATCTGGTCAGCAAAAAGGAAGTGGATATTCGTTTCCCTCCACAATGACTCACCAAAGACCGATTCATGGACTTGGGAGCCAAGATAGAAGTCCAGTGATATTGCCCGCCCGCAGTAGGATAAACGCTAGCAAGCTCAGCAAGGGTAAGAGCACAACAACCAACCAAAATGAGGATAAGAATGGGTCCATAGACCAAAGTGACCGGGCCACCTTGGGCAATTGCGAGAGATATTGTGCCCGCTATTCCGGCCCAGCTGTCGCATATAACCCAACTTGCTGATATAGTCTCCAGGTTTGTCATTTGTCTTCCCACATCCCCTTGGAGATTCAGGCCTTTGAGCTGTATTTGCTCGACAACGCCCTCTCCATGAGTGAATTCTACTATACCATGAGCGAAATTCGTTGTGGGGGTGCAGGTTAGATGAATGCAACTCACGCCGTTCGACATCCTGGGAGGCTGTAAGCGATAGCTAGTTGTCAGAAAAAGGGATAGATAGAGTACATATGGATGGAGAGATTACAACACATACTATTTTTGCCTTTAAGCTCTTCGATACCCATATTGATTATTTGTGTCCCTGGTTAATAAAATCAAGTAGAGAATTGATGAATGAAGACTGTAGAGACAGCCTCCACGGCAACTTCTAGTTCTTAAGAATGATTGACTCCTCACATGTTGATCGTAACAAAACCCATGAAAGAGAAGATAAGGTTCCTGATAGATTGGCATATAGCGATAAGAGGCGTTGTGCGGGGAAGGTGGCATATTGCCGAAAGGGGAAAGAAATGAGAGAAAATGCTTGATGTTGGTGGCAAAGCCGCACGAGGATAACTCTGGAAAATAACGAACCCAATTGAAGTACGAGGATGGTTCCTATGTGTCCCGACGAGTTTTCCCAGACAGGGTATCTATATACCAATAGAAACTTCGCAGGCCTTTGAGTATATTAAATACGAGTTTGATCTGAAGGAGACAGGCGTGTTAGAAGTTGGATTAATTGAAAATGTCTGCCTGACAAGATTACCTGAAAAGATCAGGATACTAACGCCGCATAAGCGGCCGACTATACTGTTATACATTTTTATTTAAAGCGCAGTACGGAGGGAACAATATAAAATATAGGATATAACTGTGGAATACATTCATGGATGGCTGCTATAGATAAGAACGCAGGGCAGGAGCAGGTTGAAGGTCCTCCTTCACTGTCATAGCCGCCCGTGTACCCTCTTCGATGGCACCATCAATGAAGCCACGCCAGCCAACAGCCCAATCAGAGTTTGCAAAGACAACATTTCCATGTCGAGCCCGCATGGCATCCAAAGACGTGGACAACAGCCCAGGGGGCGAGAAGAACCAGGCGCCCTTGGCAAACTCATCTTTGCTCCAGTTGTGAAAGACCAATCGCTGAATATCCATGTTCCCAGGAGCCATGCTCTCGACAGCATTCTTGGTTTTGTTGATATCTTCCTCGGGATGAATATCGTTGTTAGAACCACCGAAACAAACGATATGAGTATTCCCAGTGGGCATAGTTCCATCACCAACGCCATATAGGAGCTTGTTGGAGGGATAGGATATTCCAGTCCACGAACGCATATCCTTACTGGAAACCTCGGCGTGCACCTTGACACATTGGTTGACATGACCAATATTTGTGGCTGCTTCACGCCGTGTATCCAGAGGAGGGTCAAAGGATATGGAGTTGAGGACGTTGAGGGGAATAGTAGAAACCAGACGGGCACCAGTGTACTGGCGACCACCACGAGTGGTAAGGGTGACTTTATCACCCCGATCACTGATCGAGCCCACGGGACTGTTGAATGCATACGAGAGCCTTCCAGTGGCGAGCGCCTCTTTGAAGAACTTGATCGCGAAAGTCGACTGACCTCCCCTGAACTTGTACGAGATCAAGGCTTCCATGCAGCCACGATAGGAGTAGCCGCATAGGGCCCACCAATGAAGAAATTCAAAGAAGCTGGTTGTTTTCAATGTTGCGCAGCTGGAAAGAAGGATAAAGCTCTCAAGAGACGCACGTTCATTCGGACTAAGAGACAAAGCAATGGCTTCTATCCGGTCCTGGGCGGAGATTTCATCGTAACGGCGAGCCTCAGGGACGTGGAATGCGTCGTGGGGGAAAGGAATAACCTTTCTGCCCATATCACCATCAACATTGACAAATTTGTCGATGGCAGCGGAAAGGAGAGCGTCCTGACATACAAAGTCAATGATGGTTTGCCATGCAGCTGGTATTTAGAGTACGAACCTCTTCTTCGTGGCTCATTATTGCGGAACCCTGAGCTGTGCGCAACTGGAAGTGGTTCACACCACGGGAGAAATCAATAGATTTCTCCAGCTCGGTTCGCATGTTGTATCGCGAGATCTCGCGCCAAACATGAGGCTGACTCCAGTGCACCCAAGTTCCACCCATCTCAAACGGATAGTCGCCAATGTTGGAGGACCAAGAACGTCCACCAATACGATCACGAGCTTCAATTAAGAGGACGCGTAGACCTGTCATATTTAGCAAAACCGTCTAGAAATCAAATCGGGATGCTGGTATAACACACCAGCAAGGGTCAAGTCACGAGCGGCAGTAAGACCAGAATATCCGGCCCCGGCAACGATAACATCGTACTTTGCCGAAGATGACGAGATGTTTGTAGGGGGAGAAATGACACCAATTGAAGGGACACCTTGCGAAAGGCCAGTTTCAGGCGTCCATTGGAAACCGTCCCGGGACGTCATTGTGGTGAGAGCCGGTTAATGACTTGTAGGATAAATATACAAAGTATGAAGAAACAGGTGAGAACTTATCCCTTTTAAAAAGTTATCAAGTTTCGAGAAACATCCGATCTGTTGATGGTTACAACATTTATCGTAGTCCTTGGGATCTCGGAATCAGTCTAAGATCACGATAAGAACGGACTAGAAGAAATACCGGAAAGAGCAAAAAAAAAGAGATTTTTATCCTGCATAAGAGTCTAGCGTGGACAAATATTCCAAGATAGTTCCGAGGATGGTTGCAAGCCAACTTGTGTATGCGATGGTCAGTAGGTCAACCGACGCCACTGTTATGCGATATGCAAAATTACCCGATTAGGATAGTAAAGGGAGAAACCCCGGGCCAACGAACCCCCCCCCCGGGATACCAATTCAATTGGCTTAAAAGAAATTTTTATGTACTTTAATGTCCAATGTATCTTATATTCGAATTCTCGGGAACTACCTAATTATATTCATTCTAGCAATGATTTACTACCCCGATGTCTTGTGCGTGCTGAGTAAAATGCGACACCGCCATTTTCTTTTCTGATGTCTTTTCTGGTCTTTTCTGGTTCTCATTTGTTATCTTTTTTAGTGTTCTTTTTGGTGTATCTTTTAGTGTCTCCATTGCTATCTTAGTGCTGTGGTATTTCGTATACACATATACACATATACGATAACATATACTAACGAACTCCAGTCGCATTTCGGCGTTCCGAAAGGGGTGGCGGCCGATTCTCAGCGTGGACAGACTAGTAGGTCAACCAAAGTTACTAGGTGATATACAAAATTGCCCGATTAGGATAGTAAAGAGAGAAAGCAAACGAACACGCCCGAATACCAATTCACTTGGCCTGAAAGAAACTTTATGAACTTGCCTGTCTGATATTACTTTTTATCCAAAAATTACGAGAAAACTATGTCGCGACAGTTTAATCCCGCGATGTGTCGTGTGTACGTTCAAAGGCCCTTCGGTAACAAGGAAAATCCGGGGAGAAGCTGCGGGAAAACTGCCTCGGGTTTACAGCTTCCCCGCAGCCACAGCTCCAGCTCCGGGTTTCAATCATCTTTGAACTTTTTCTGTCCACATTAGTCTTGATCCTATGGAATTTATTCCGTCATGGATATGACCCTCGACTCCCTTCATGCAGGGAGTATCAAACGCATTCGACAAGCATGTGCCAACTGCAGGTACGGCTAATGACATCTGGAATCTGCGCTTTGTCCTTTTCACTAATGCTGTAACACCCTAAATTATAGGCGTAAGAAGACCAAATGCACTGGCGAACGGCCTATCTGCTTGCACTGCCGTCGTAATCGTCTGGCTTGTATCTACGAGCCGTATGCCACCACTATAGGCGATTCGAATCATATGCCACCTGTTGTACCGACTGGAAACAATCCGAATGCGAATAGCGTCTGTCGCATCTCAGCCTAGCGAAATGTGGATTTAAGGACTGACCTAAGAACAGACAGAACTTTTGCAGCGGATTAGCTCCATAGAGTCTCGCCTAGCCGAACTCAGTGGACGCGGGCCGGCACAGAGCAGGTTCGTTCTTGCATGAGATGGAATTTGTGCAAATTGGCTGACCCTGGGCCATAGCAATAACCTCCAAAATTTTGCCTCGCCCGCAAATCAAATTCGACCCCCGCCAGGAGATAACGAGGTTCCCCTGTTTACGTCGTTGTCACCTCCAACAAGCGACCATTCGTATGTCCTGGTTTCGGTTCACCACGGTGTCTCTTCATCCACTTCTAACATAACACTCCGCACCATAGGCCCTTTCCTCCAACACACGTGTTAAGATCTGTCGTCGACACATATTTCGAACATGTTCACAACCAACCATACTCACACGTTCAAGAGGCCTCGTTTCGGCAGAAACTCCAAACCAACGCGCTGCCACGATGTTTGATCCTAGCCGTACTGTCTTCCGCGGTTAGATTCTCGAGCAACGATTACTTTATTGGAAAGACACAAGATGCGTCAGAGAAATTTGCAAGAGAATCATGGTTATCGGTGCTCACAGAGCATCTGACAGTTGAGGATAACATCAGTGTACATGTAGTACAAACTGTCAATTTGCTTGCAGTTGTCGATTACACCGGTGCGCCTTTCATGCTTTTAACTGCGATCAAGAAGACTAACTATACCGTGATATAGCCGGTCGTGTCAGTTCAGGGTGGCTCAAAGTTGGACTTGCCGCCCGAATATCTCAGGACCTTCATTTGATGGTCGAACCCGACGAATGGCTACCAAATGTGGAACAGGAAGAGAGAAGACGAGCATTTTGGTCAGCATATCTTATCGACAAGCTGATTTCTTGTGGCAGATCACGGCCACTTGTCATTTTGGACGAGGACTGCAACGTTCAATTACCGTGCGATGAACAAACGTTCAGAAATGGAGGCTGGAAGAAGACGAACACGATTGGCCAACTTCTTAACTGGAACTCTGAGGTTACTGAAAGCCCAAGTCCGTTCGCGCTAGTCATGTTAATGGCCTCGATATTGGGCCGATGCACAAGATACGTGCATCAGAACCGCAGAGCCGATGAAATTCCACCCTGGGACCCGAAGTCTGAATTCTCTGCCATCAACTCCTCCCTACTTCTGCTTGAGTCCTATTCAAAGGTCGGAAATCGACCGATGTCTGAAATCCTGCAAAACGAGAGCCAAGCAAACAATACTTTTGACATACAAGAAGTTGGGCATCTCATATTTGCCCATACAATTTTCCACCTTTGCCACTGCCTTCTGAATCACCCGTTTCTGGTGCGCTTAAGACTGAAGGTATTTGGGTCTAAAGCACCGGCTAGCTTCTCTGCACGCTCTCTGCGAATAGGGTGTGATCATGCGAGAAAACTCGTGGATGTTCTGCGAAACGCTTCCGAGAATGGTCATCATGTTGAATCATCATTCTATGCTTATTGTATTGCCGTCGCCGGAGGTGTGAACTCTCTCGCATCACATTTTGAGCATCAGCAGGCAGAGTGCTCACAGTCCGATATTTCATACTACTTCAATGAGTGCCTGGGTGCCCTCAATCGACTAGGAAAGCTCTGGGTTCATGCAGGAAATATGGTACGTTTGTCTACGTAAAGAAATGCTTTCCTTCTGACACTCGTGTGCCAAGGCTGTTCGTCTGCAAGAGTTCCATAACATGTCCCATCAATTCGCCAGTCTTCTGGATCCGACGTGCTTGATGGAAGACCTTGATCCCGTGTCTCAAGAGGTTCTTTGGTCGATGATAGACTATGGTACTCTAGGTGCCGATCCACAAAAAAGGCCACTGACATCAAGGACTGGAATATCCAACCTTCCTTCCCCAACATCGTGGCCTATCGGCTCAAACATCCATGCACCTTCGCGGTTTGAGGGCGGCAACGTGGATATATTCGGTGGACTGACTCCTGCCATGCGACTGAATGAAGTCGAATATCTTTTAGACTGTAGTCCTGGAGCGAATGGGATGATCTGAGCCTAGAAGGAATTATGCGTGGCTCTTGTCCGCGCGTCAATATCCTCGGTCCGTTCGGTCCGATTCTCATCCCATCCATTTCCCCGAACAGGAACTGAAGGTATGAATAACCGTGATGAACTAGTATTCGGCAACTAACCCCGTTAATTCAGCAACCTATTGCACGCTATGGATGGAAAACAGCTTTCACCTTGGAACGGTGTAGTTTCGGGGACCACTGCTGCTATTCTGGCCAACACTCTTGTATACCCTCTTGATATGTATTAAAACTACCTGGTCATTGTGTCACTGGCTTTGTCTAACAACTATTACAGCGTGAAGACACGGTTACAAGTGCAAATCCAGAAAAGAGAATTGAAAGCCAAGGGCAGAGACACCATCGAACATGCCGAGTACCATAATGCAGTAGACACAACTCTACATATCCTTCGAGAAGATGGAATTTACGGCCTTTACAGTGGACTCAACAGCTCCATCTGTGGAACGGCCTCCATGAACTTTGCATACTTCTACTGGTCCGCAGTCGCACGGGGCGTACTTCAATCAGTCCCTCGTTTGCGTGATCTTTCAGAAGCAAATAAAATCGTGAAGGAACTGGGACTTGGGGCTGTTGGCGGGGCCATGGCCCAATTGTGCACCAACCCAATCGCAGTGATTTCTACGCGACAGCAAACCCGCAAAGCTGGCGAGAAAGGAATCTCCATGTGGACGACTATGATGGAGATTGTGCAAAGTGAGGATGGATGGACTGGTCTTTGGAGAGGCTTGAAAGTCAACCTCATTCTTGTTGTGAATCCGATGATCACGTATGGTGTCTACCAATCCCTACGAGGCCGGTTGGTGTCGCTCAAGAAAGAGCTCAGCTCTCTGGATGCCTTCTGTGGGTGCGCATTCTTGGTGAAGGTCTGGACAGTTACTGACTCGCCCGGGTTGATCTGTAGTACTCGGCGCCCTTTCGAAAGTACTCGCGACCATCGCCACCCATCCACTCATAGTGGCCAAGACCATGTTGCAATCCAAACCGCCCGAGTGTCGGAATGGCAAGCCTTTCAAGGGATTTACCGAAGCTCTTGCCTACGTCATAAGCAATGAGGGGTTCTTTCGACTGTACAAAGGGCTTGCCCCACAGATCATCAAAGGGTTTTTGGTTCAGGGGCTAATGATGATGTTGAAGGAGAGGTATAGTTCAGATACGTTCCTGCTTTCCTCGTGGAAAACTAACTTGACGGATAGGACTGAGGTTCTACTTATTATGGCAATCTCCTTGCACAGGAGACGGGTGCAGCGTCTATCATGAAAGAGGCCATCAATTTTTTGATATAATTGATAATATCTCATGTGTATGATTCTAGTTGTTATTGGATTAAGAAATAACTAAATATCGAAATCCTATGAGAAATTTGTCTGGTTCAAGGTCCGTTAGAGAACAGAGCGCTCTGGAGTTCCCGATCCTGAGTATTATCAGATGTGGCTTCAACCCACGATCAAGGCATATATTGAATTTTCCATTACAGACCAGTTCATTAAGAAAGTTTCAATCATCACTTCAGAGATGCCCAGCAGAAATCAACCTTACACGAGGGAAAACTGCGTCGAGTCCATTCTTCGGTCCTGGCGGTCCGAGCCGCGCTCCCTGGCCGCAGCTCCGGTCCGACTGCGGAGATCGGTCCCAAACTAGGGCATAGAGCCTGGAATTCGGAATCAATATACTGATCCAAAGAGACAGAATAATTGGAAAGTATCAGAACGATTGACGTTGGACTTTCAAATCTCAAAAGAGGGATTTCAACAGCAATCATGTCTGTTTCCAACGTGCCGTTCGCGGACCCTTTATGGCTTAACCGGAAGCACAGCCCGTACTACAAAGATTCGCATCGCAAACTGCAAAAAGAAGTTCGCCAGTATGTGGATGAACATATCTCACCATTTTGTGAGGAATGGGAAAAGCAAGGATTCGTTCCGCCCGAGGTAAGCAGCAATGTACTCTATGAGCATTTATCCACAGTCAATATTGAAATAATCACGTTTCAGGCTCAAAGGCGCCACGCAGAGCTGGGATATACCGCCGTCGCTTCTTTCCCACTGGCAATAGACTACCTAGACGGCCAACGACTTCCCGGCGATATCAATCCCTACGAGTGGGATGGGTTCCACGATATCGTCGTGATTGACGAGCTCGCTCGCTGTGGATACCTTGGTATTGTGTGGGCACTTGGGTGCGGAAACTCGATTGGCGGTCCGCCTATTATCAACTTTGGAAATGAAGAGCAGAAGCGCCGCTTTCTTCCGGATATGCTGAAGGGGAATATTCGATTTTGCCTTGGTGTGACTGAGCCTGATGGTGAGATTTGTCATCATTGTAATATTTATACCACTTGTTGACTGACGATTCATGGGCTGTAGCTGGATCTGATGTTGCTGGAATCACAACCGTTGCCGAACGGAAAGGGGAGGTTTATATTGTCAATGGGGCGAAGAAATGGATCACGAACGGCATCTTCGCTGACTTCTGCACTGCAGCTGTGAGGACTGGAGGAGAAGGGACTCACGGTGTCTCAGCTATGGTAATTCCGATGAAAGCTCGCGGAGTAACCTGCAGGAAGATCGAGAACTCGGGCGTTCATGCTAGTGGTACGTCAAGTTATTCTGGCAGATTATCAAGACAAGTCATCGTAGTAGTGCTGGCTGACCGATCTATAGGATCAACCTACATTGAGTTTGATCAAGTTGAAGTCCCCGTCGCCAACCTGCTGGGAGAGGAAAATAAAGGGTTCCACGTCATCATGAACAGTGAGTCTGCCGATCTTCCTTTCATTTTCCGTGACAGGTCTGGGGGGAAATTGGAGGAAATCTAACAGAAGCCAGATTTCAACCATGAGCGCCTGTGGTTGGCCTGTACATCCCTCCGAATGGCCCGTGTCTGTGCCGAGGATGCCTACCAGCACGCCATAACCCGCGAAACGTTCGGCAAAAAGCTCATCGAAAACCAAATTATTCGCTCGAAGTTTAGCGCAATGGCACGCGGTCTTGACTCGACTTACGCGTGGATGGAGCAGCTTGTGTATATCGCAGAGACAGCCAAGAAGGAGGGCACGGACGCTGGAATGGGAGGGCTGTTTGCGAATTTGAAAGTGCTGGCAGGTCAAACTCTGGAGAAGGTCAACCGAGAGGCTCAGCAGGTTATGGGTGGACTCGGGTACTCCAAGAATGGTCGTGGCTCCAGAATTGAGCAGGTCAGTCGTGACGTTAGGGTAATGGTTGTTGGAGGCGGAAGTGAAGAGATTCTGTCGGAGTTGGCTGTTAATCAGGAGATTAGGACGATGAAGAAGCAGAGCAAACTCTAGACACTAGCTGTAAAATCAATACCATCAATGCACATGTGAAATCGTGTATTTTTGAGTCATATGCTTCAACTTTCGACGTTCCTTCGGTGCATATATATACAGACTACTTACTGATAAAGACCTACCTTCTGTGAAATCCGAGAAGGTAATTGCTAACGTACCACTTCTTTCGATTCTTGTTGCTAAGTATATTAGGAATTGTGCTTGATTGAATTATACTATTGTGATAGAGGGTCTTATTTCATACAACAGAGCAAAGAGTCCTCCCTTCCTCCACCGCATCTCCTTGCTTCCAATTCGTCTCGAACTTCCCGGACGCAGAAACAGCAATGCTTACCTCCATCTTCATGCTTTCAATGACCATTACCGGTTCACCAGATTGGACCTCATCTCCATTGTTTTTCAATATCGATAGAACCTTGCACGGCATTGGCGCCTCAATACTCCTTTGCTCAGCCCCGCCCTTGGCCTTTGCCACAGACCGGATACTTTCTGCAAATGACAACAATGTATCGCGTTTGAACTCAACATACGTCCCAAGGGCAGGTAAATGGCAGAAGACCTGCTGGCCTCGATCAATCTCTCCCACCAGCGCGCGCGGTTTGGCTGAAGGGAGAGCCACATGTGCTAGAAACTTGGTTCCGTCGATGGAGAGCTGAATGGTCGATACCAGCCACGATTCAACCATAGCGGGATTTCCTTGTGACGGATGCCATGAATCGATGCTGACTCGATAGGGACTAGAAGACATGGCCATTCCACTGCGTAGTGCCTGGCTGATGTTGTTATATTGGGCGGAGACCTGAGTGGCAGCCCCGGCTGACTCGTCTGGAGACTGGCCAACCTTTTCAACAGGGATGAGATATGCCTCTGCCTCGCTGCTTGAAGTCTGCTTGACTTGAGGCTTCCATATACACATAGTAGTTGCGAGATCAATATCTTCTTGCTTCTTACCAGGCCAGTCCACAGCCGTCACAATGTCACAGTGAACACTGACTGGGTCGAACCGTTGATTGCGGAACTGTGCCCGAACATCCCCGAATGGCTTCTTCCGCATGCCGACTGGTATGGAGCTCGGAAGTTTCCGAACAACCAAGCCCGGTAGAACAGAAAGCACCTTCTCCACATCTAGTAAGTTCCAGTTAAAGGATGGTTGCAGCAATTCATCGATGTGTGTAGGGATGAACGATGTTTCGTATGCAGGGTCATGGAATGCTTTGTTCAATAAACAAGCCTGCAGGAAGAGTTGATTGGTTTTAACACCAACACAAGCAGTATGAGCGAGCACCTTGGCCATCTTCTCCACGGCCAGAGGCCTAGTCGGCGCCCAAATGACAATCTTGGCGATCATAGAATCGAAATAAATTGAGACAGTGGATCCAGTCTCAATCGCCGTTTCGTAGCGGACATCCCGACCTGGCCCGAGGACACCTGACGCTGGAAGCCATAGAAGGACCTTGCCATGTTCTGGGAAGAAATTTTTTTGCGGATCCTCAGCGCACAAGCGGCATTCGATTGCGTGTCCTTGTTGAGTCACATTCTGAACGGCAGGCAGACTTTGCAATTTCCCACCAGCAGCGACAAATAGTTGTAGTGCAACCAAATCCACTTGTGTGACCTCCTCAGTTATCGGATGCTCGACTTGCAATCTAGCGTTGACTTCAAGGAAATAGAAGTGACCGGTCTTAATATCGACGACGAACTCAACCGTGCCGGCGTTCTCATATCCGATCAACTTGGCAATTCGAACGGCAGTGTTGCTCATATGCTGGCGCGTTTCATCAGTGAGGAAAGGGCAAGGAGTTTCCTCGATGACCTTTTGATGTCTTCGCTGAACGGAGCAGTCGCGATCGAAAAATGAGACCACTTCGCCGTGCGAGTCACCCAGAATCTGAATCTCAACGTGTTTGCTGCTTTCGATGTATTTTTCCAAGATACAATCACTTGAGCCGAATGATCGCTGGGCCTCTGATTGTGCCCGCGCAAGCTCCTGTTTCAATTCTCCTGCTTCTCGCACAATTCGCATGCCCTTCCCACCACCTCCTGCGGATGCCTTAAGCATCACTGGGAAACCAATCTCATGTGCAACTTTCCTCAAAGTTTCATCATCCTGGCTAGATCCCGAAAAACCGGGAATAAGAGGAACATCGGGTGCGTGCTTTCGCAAATATTCTTTCGATGACCGCTTGTCACCTAGAGTCGACATGGCACTGGCACTTGGCCCAATGAAGATAAGCCCTGCTGTCCGGATACTGGTTGCAAAATCTGAATTCTCGCTCAAATATCCATAACCTGGGTGGATTGCTTGAGCTCCAACAGTGACTGCAGTACGAACGAGCAAGTCCATGTCAAGGAACGGGTTTGTTTGATTCCTGTCAATGCTGCCAATATTGATGGCTTCATCGGCATCTCGAACATGACGTGAACAAGAGTCCCTTGTATAGTTAGTATATGACCACCATGAGTTGTTACATTGAGCACCTACTCATCAACATAAACTGCGACGGATAGAATGTTCAATATCCGACAGGTCTGGATAATGCGACACGCAATTTCACCCCGATTGGCAATCAGCACCTTTCGGATTATCTGTCGGCCATCACTGCCTAGCGGAGGCTGCGCGACAAATAATGGCTTGCGAAGAGGTGAAGCATTGCTTGTGTCTTCATGCTTATTGATATTTACCCTGGTCATCTTGCTTCAGATTTCAGTCAAGAATCGGACTAAAATTAGGCCGGAAATCTGTGTGATTAAAGATCAATTCCCATAATCAGAGTAGCTATTCATTCTATTCACATTTGTCTTCCACATTCTCACATTCTCCGGAAGGCTCCCTCTCCGAGCCAGACCCGCTCGGTCCGGCGTCCGCCGTATGGCTGTGGGGTCGGTCCGGTGCGCATCACCAACCCCCGCAGTCTTGGACTCTACGGGGACGATCTCGGGAGTAATCCGGAGACGAGGAGGAACGGTGCTGCGGATCTAGTGGAAAGCTTTGGTATGATTCTGGCGACTATTCCATAGTGTGCTGGATACTTGAAGGGTTGAATATATTTCCATAGCAACATTGCCTAGATATGTGACTTTATATTTAGATAGTGTATAGATGCTGTGCCAAAATGTATAGATAGAGCATGACTAAATTCTTGCCAGCAGATTATGCGACTCTGCCCCCTTAACTCCCTGCAACGTAACAACCTCCAAACACATACCCAATACATCGCGCGTATCCCGAGGTTCAATAATTCCATCATCAATCAACATAGCGCTAGTCGAGTAGCACTCCGCATCCCGCTGAACCCTGTCCCTAAATTCCTGCACCTGCTTCTTCAGTTTTTCAGGCGATAGAGTGACCCCCTTCGACTTAGCACTCGCTTGTTGTACATTCTCCATAACACCCGACAGCTGATCGGGTCCCATAACGCTGCAGCGACCAGTCGGCCATGTAAAGAGGAAACGGGGCTTGTATGACCGTCCGCACATAGCGTAGTTCCCAGCTCCGTATGAAGCACCGAGAATGATGGAGATGTGGGGTACCGTCGAACAGCTGACGGCCGAGACGAGCTGAGCTCCCATTTTTATGATTCCGGCGTGTTCTGCCTTAGCGCCGACCATAAATCCGGTGACATTGTGCAGGAAGATAATTGGGGTGTTTCTATAGAAGTTAGTTTGCTCTTCGGAGGAAGAGAATTGAAGACCTTACTGCTGGTTGCACATTCGAATGAATTGCGCAGCCTTTCCTGCCTCGTTTGGGTTAATGACCGATAGTTGATTGGCTACGATACCAACAGGGAAGCCTGTAAAATATTAGCTTGGAACTACTCAATATTAGACCGGGGCTTTTTTTTCTTACCCATAACATGAGCCCAGGCCGTGATGATATTGGGTCCGTACTTCGGCTTGAAGACAGATAGACGGGAATCATCAACAATTCGCAGCAAAACCTCGCTCATATCAAAAGGCTTGCGAATATCAGGATTGACTATCGATAAGAGGTCATCAATTGGATACCGAGGGGGAACGGGCTCAATCATTCTCGGCTTGGTGGTTCGTACGTGCAACGAGGCCACCCACTCTCGGGCCTTTGAGATGGCATCGAACCTGATAATTCCTCCACGTTAGTATCGTATGTAATAAGTGGAAGTGAAAGAGGGTACCATACTCATCAGAAGAAATCTGATCCGCAAGTCCAGTCGTGACAGCATGGACTTTGGCACCGCCAAGCTCTTCAGCCCCAATGACCTCGCCAGTAGCCATTTTCACCAGAGGCGGACCACCAAGGTAAGCTTGGGCTTGATTTTCGACAAAGATTGTGTAATCCGACAAAGCAGGATGATACGCTCCACCTGCGGTCGAAGCCCCGAATACGATTGCACACGATGGCTTTCCGTGCTGCGTGCGCACCGCAAGATCGTGGAAGAGCTGTCCTCCCTTGTGGAAGACTCGAAATTGTTGAGGTAGAAAGACACCGGCCTGTTGTGTCAGTATAAGGCTGTCCCATAGTAGCTCACTGTACTGACCGATTGAACCAAGGAGATAAGTGGTAGGTCGTTCTCAAACGCGATCTCCATCATCCGATTCACTTTCAGCACTATAGCATTTGTTAGATAAATAATTATCTAATTAAAAATGATGAGCTCACCTGTCATCTCATTCCAAGCACCTCCACTCTGTGTTGGGATATGTGACATGAGAAGACATGGCATTCCACTATGTTTGTTAGAGCAGACTGAACCTCAGGCAAGTTACTTCGCCTACCAAACATTGCCAATTCCGGAAATCAAGTTCGCACATGGCGTAGAGTCTTTGTTTCCAAATCCAGCAAAAGCACCGAGTTCCAGAAAAGGCGAGTCTTGATCTAGTAACAATGCGATCCGATCTCTGGCTGTTCCCATTTCCAGTGTTAGATACGGCATAAACTGGGCAAAAGCTCACTTACGCAGGAGCTGGCCGCGGCTCTGGTGTCTTCTCATGGAATCCTCATTCCCCTCGGCAGACACCTTGCTCAAGCAATCTTCGAATCTTTCCAGGACAGGCTCCCAGCTCTTCTTGTTTGCTTGGAACGACTCTGCCCGAAGGTCCAGGTTCGCAGAGTGAACTGGGAATGATGACTCGGTCGCCATACTGAAGCTGACAAGTAACAAAAACGATCAATAGTTCTAGGATGAAAATTACACTGTCAGCAGTTCTCGATCGACGTGTGAGTTAAGAAACCCCCGCAGAGAGACTAAGGCACGCTCGGTCCGAAGCCCGGGGCTCACCCGAGCGCGGGGAGCAGACCCAGGTACTACAGATCTAATGCGGACAGACCATACGTGTATTTAACAATTGGATAGCCTTATACTACATACCCCGCTAATATTGAAGTGTGTTGCATCATCTATTCCAAGGCTCTCCCTATCTCCAATCTAACTCATTTTGGAAATCGACCACAATCAATCTTGACCTCCATTCAAACACAATGGACCCCAAACCCGCTCTCGTTCAAGGCCCCACAGAGCCAGCCTTGTGGTTTGAAACACTGGGAAACTTCATCGACAAACAAGCTGCTCAGTATGAGGATCGAGTAGCTGCTATTTTCCTTGGCAATCTGTACGACTCTCATACCGTCAATTGGCAGACCGGAGCAAGATTATTGCAAAGGCAATGCTAGAGATGGGACTACGCAAGGGGGATTGTGTTGGAATCATGGCAGGGAACTGTTATCAGTATATTGAGGTCTTCCTCGGTGGTGGGCGCATTGGATGCCCTGTTGTTGTTCTGAACAATACCTATATTCCAGGGGAATTAATGAGCGCTGTGCAAAAGAGCTGTAAGTTCTGCATAGTTCAATTGGTTAATACTACAAGTTCTGATCTCTCGTCTCATATATTTAGCTTGCAAATTGGTTTTTGTTGCCTCTGATATTGGTTCGCGAAGTCTCTCAGCCCATATCACAGCGCTTCGTGGTGATGGATCGACAAACCCTGCTCTGCCAGAACTTCGCCGGGTTGTCAACCTTGAGAATAAGGACCCAAGTAACACTGGAGTCGAAATGCAGTCGTACACCGAGTTCACCTCTGGCGCTCAATCTGTCTTCATGAAAGACTCAATGCTCCTCCGCGCAGAGAAGTCCGTGAAGCCGGATGATGTCCTCAACCTACAGTTCACCTCCGGTAGTATCCTTTAATCACCTTCAAAACGTTCTGCGGTCTAATATCCAAAATAGGAACCACTGGCTCTCCCAAAGCTGCCATGCTAAGCCACATGTGAGTACAATATCCCCAATATCCAAAGATAATCCACTAACAAGAGCAGTAACCTCCTCAACAACGCCCGCTTCGTCGGCAACGCAATGCGTCTCACCCCAGCAGACATAATCTGCTGCCCCCCACCTCTATTCCATTGCTTTGGTTTAGTCTTAGGCTTCCTCTCTTCCTTCGTACACGGCAGCTCAATAATATTCCCATCGGACTCCTTCGACGTCCACAAAGTCGTTTCAGCAATCCTCTCCGAAAACGCAACCGTCCTTCTCGGCGTTCCGACGATGTACGTTTCGGAGCTAGAGGCCCTTTCAAAAAGCGGACAGCGTCCCCAGCATCTGAGGACGGGTCTTGCATCGGGCTCGGTTGTTTCGCAAGGTCTTATGAATCAGCTTAGAGAGGAGATGGGCGTACAGAAGATGTTGATCGCGTATGGCATGACCGAAACCAGTCCAGTTACATTCATTACCTCTATTGAGGATGGGGATGAGAAGGGGACAACGACCGTGGGTAGAGTCCTGCCGCATACGGGTGCCAAGGTTATTGGGAAGGGGGGCGAGGTTCTTCGGAGAGGGCAGAGGGGAGAGTTGTGTACTAGTGGATTCGCGTTGCAGAAGGGGTATTGGAGGAATGAGGAGAAGACAAGGGAAGTTATGAGGGTGGATGGGGATGGAGCTTTGTGGATGCACACTGGGGATGAGGCTTTTATTGATAATGATGGGTATGCCCATATTACGGGGAGGATCAAGGATTTCATTATTCGGGGTGAGTTCTCGCATAACCTAGTTGTATCTGGGTTTGCTAACAATTAACGGGTTTAGGCGGAGAAAATATCTTTCCGAGAGAGATCGAAGAACGACTCATGTTGCATCCTTTTATCAGCGAAGCTAGTGTGGTTGGAATCAAGGATGAAAGATACGGCGAGGTTGTTGGGTGCTTTTTGAAAATGGCTGAAGGGTGTTCCAAGATCCCTGATACAGAGGTGAAACAGTGGGTAGGTGAGAAGCTTGGTCGACACAAGACGCCACAGTATACATTCTGGATTGGAGATCAAAATGTGGGAAGCGATTTCCCAAAGACTGGGAGCGGGAAACATCAGAAGCACATCCTGCGGGACCTTGGAAATCGGCTAGTGCAGAGGGATACAGCGAGAGCAAAGCTATAGAAACATTTAAATTCCAATTCCAATCGATTCCCTCATTTCCTTCATTTCCTTCATTCATTGTTCAGTGTGGGAATCTAGAAAGGTCCGATCTATAATAAAAAGTAGGTTAGTAGCCCTCCAAGACCCAGACCTTACTACCTAATTTCGTGCATCAGCTTCCAATCTTTCAGGAGGCACTTCCGATAGATTATTTTCTACAGACAATTCCCATCCAAAGAACGTCCAAGATCCGATCCCAGCGCGGACCGACCGGAGATAAGCTTTGACATTCCAAGTGGAGCTTTTTGCGGACTCGGTCCGGGTGGGACCAGGTTACATCCAGGTGGATATACCGAGAGTATGATAACATCACTCGAGAGGTAATTCCGATGTCAGACTAAAGGTCAAGTTTCCCAACTACTATCACTGTGCATATTCACCACGCCGTGTGGCACCATGACCGTGAAAAGCGTTCCAGCCGTCCGAATCGTGGAAGTAGGTCCTCGAGATGGATTACAGAATATTCGAGATTCGATCCCGACGTCGACGAAACTGGAATTAATCAAGAGGTTGGAAAAGACGGGGCTGGGTACTATTGAGTTGACATCTGTTGTGTCGCCGAGAAGAATTCCGCAGTTGGCGGATTGCCGGGATGTCCTTGGCGATGAGGGAGTTAAGAAGATGAGCGGGAAGGATTTGAGACTTCCTGTCTTGGTGCCAACTGTTAAAGGGTTGGATATTGCAATTGAATATGGGGTTAAAGAGATCGCTGTTTTTATCAGTGCTACTGAGGGGTTCAGTAAGGCCAATATCAACTGCTCTGTTGAGCAGGGCATAGAGAGGGCGAGGGATGTGGTCTCTCTAGCGCTGAAATCAAATATTGCTGTTCGAGGGTGAGTGATCTTGCTTCACGTTTGCTGGGCTTGTCGTCCTGACTGTCGCAGCTATGTATCGTGCATATTCGCGGATCCATACGACGGACCAACGCAACCGGCGTCAGTTCTCCGCTGCGTGAAAGAACTCCTCGATGCAGGCTGTTATGAAGTCAGTCTAGGCGACACGCTAGGCATCGGCTCCCCATCCGATGTGCGCAGCCTCATGACCTTCCTTCTCGACAACGACATTCCCCGCGAGAAACTCGCAGGCCACTTCCATGACACATACGGTCAAGCCGTGGCAAATGTCTGGGAAGCATACAACTGCGGGCTACGAGTGTTTGACTCGAGTGTAGCGGGACTCGGTGGCTGTCCTTTTGCGCCTGGAGCCAAAGGCAATGTAGCCACAGAGGACCTGGTGTATATGTTCCACAATGCGGGTATCAGCACTGGTGTTGATCTATCGAAGCTCGTTGAAATCGGGGTTTGGATTTCAGATCAGCTCAAAAAGCCAAATGGCAGTCGAGCCGGGGCAGCACTTGCGATAAAAAGCAAGTCCATTTCAAGTGTGAGGAGCAAGTCATCAAAATATCCTTCCCTTCAATGGAACCTCACAAAGGAGGCAAAGGGACTGCAGCTTTATCAGTCAGGAGTCAATCTCAAGATCGTCTTGAACCGTCCAAAAAATGGCAATGCATTGACAGCACCCATGATCTCAGCTCTGACATCCGTGGTGACAAGGGCGAGTAAAGATCCGCAGATCTCGCGCATTATTATCACCGGGAATGGTAGGTTGTTCTGCACAGGGATGGACCTCGGAAAAAGGAGCACGCCAGTTGCACAAGGCGGTTCAGCCAGCGATGCCCAGTTTCACCGCTTGAGTGGCTTATTTGAGGCCATTGATCAATCCCCCAAAGTGACTATCGCCTGTTTGAATGGGCCAGCATTCGGAGGCGGTGTCGGCCTAGCATTTTCCTGCGATATAAGACTCGCTACACGGGATGCATCCGTGACGCTAAGCGAAGTGAAGCTTGGGCTCTGTCCTGCCACTATATCGAAATATGTTGTTCGGGAATGGGGCGTTCCGTTTGCTCGTGAAGCCATGTTGTCTGCACGTCCGGTTTCAGTTGAGGAACTTCGAGCGCGGGGTCTTGTCTTTGATGTGGCTGATGGCGCAGAGGAGCTCAGTGCGAGGTTGGATATACTTTTGTCACGGTTGAAGGTTGCGTCTCCTGATGCTTCTCGGATGTCGAAGGAGCTTGTCAGACTTGGATGGGCCCATGCTGGGAGGGATGAACAGGTGACTGGAATAAAGGAGTTGTTTGAAGAAATGATGCGTGTTGATGCTGATGGTGCGCATGGTGTGAAGGAATTTCAGGCGGGACGGAAGGTGGACTGGGATGCTTTTACTCAGGGAACGTCAAAGTCCAAGCTGTAGGCTTTTAAGTGGGAAATGAGCTAAATCGTACATACCGTAATACGCCTTGCATTTCATAACTTGAATAATCCTAATTTCTGCTTCTTCTCTGTCTCTTCTTAATTGGTAGCAGCAGCCATCAAGAAAGGCCGGTGATAACTTGGCGACAACGACACTCGTCGACAATACCTGGACAGTGCCATCGATCCCTAGATAGCCGCCAGGCTGATTGGAACGATCGAACCGGGCTCCTAAAATAAAACCTCCACAATCCTATCCTCGAACCTGTTCAATGCCAGGGACTAGGAATGGCGGCTAAATTTCCTATTTGGGAATTTCCCGTCCTGCCTATGGAGATGCAACGAAGCTTATCTAGCCCAAGGGCTGCAAGTAGTACTGCTTCCGACGTCCACAAGTCTGAATTAATACCAATCGTTAATACGCCGCATCTATATGATGGATCTCACCGGTCAATCACCTACGCCCCAGAATTGGAATTTCCCCGCGGGGCCTTGCTCAATGCTACTCCACATCTATTGCCACTCTACCGGCAGCCTACTGTACTGGGATCAACCGCTGCTGCGGAGTACTGCCAAATTTGGCCATCAGTTGTTGGCGGCAGACGAGTTGTACACCGAACGCGTTGAAGGAAAAGGTATATAAGTTCAAAATCGAGGCGAGATGTTAACATTTCAAAGTTGTGTGAATTTCTCATTTCTCAAACAACACAATGAACAGACTGGTTTCGCCGCAGTGTGTCTCAAGTGCCCTACCTTTCAGGCGCGAAAGTGCGCAGGGAAAATAGGCAAGCGGCTTGTTGCAACCGACGCACCTATCACTCGCAAGGACAAACAAGAAGGCGATATTTCCTCTGTGTTCTCAACATTCTCTGGCAGGAAGAGCGCACCACTGCCCGATCGTTTCCGTGATTTGAAGCGAAACTTGACAGTTGGGTTTGAAGAGGAGATTCAAAAATCCTGGGATGACCTGGTCGAGACGCTCAAAGTCCGCACTGAAGAAGTCGCCACCAAGCGAGAGGCTGTATGTTGATCGCATCTTTTAATGAGAGCATACTAATAAGACTAGATTATTCCCCAACTGAACTTCTCCGATATTCAAGCAGGCAATGTGTCGCCGGCAAACATTGAGGCCATTCGTCGCACCGGTGTTGCCGTGATCAGAGGAGTTGTACCGAAGGGTCTCACTGAAGATCTCCTTGCTGATGTTCGTCAATACTTCGACGGGCACTCTTTCAAGGGCTTCCCGTCTGATGCGGAAAAGAAGGTAGTAGCTCTTGTCCAATCCTCGTTGAACTTATAATGACTTGGTTAAGGTTATCTACGAATCATACTGGAGTCCTTCTCAAGTGAAAGCGAGATCGCATCCCAACATGCTCGCCACACAATCATGGATGAATCAACTTTATCGTGCCGATGCAGACCAGAAGAGTAAGACATACCGCAATCCAAGAGCCGCCATAATGAACTGACGCAACCTAGTTGATCTCTCGGTGCCACTCACCTACTGTGACCGTGTGCAAATCCGCCCACCTGGTGATAAACACTTCGGCCTCCCGCCTCACGTCGATGGTGGAGGTGTGGAGAGATGGGAAGATCCTTCTTATAACCATGTCTACCGCAAGATCTTCCAAGGAAAAGTATGTATATTCCATATTATTTTACCAGCAGAGAGTTAATATCATACAGTGGCGGGAGTATAATCCATGGGATCTCACTGGCCGCCTTGATGCCAACATGAACATGTACGAGGCACCAGGAGGTTGCTCTGTCTTCCGGGCCTTCCAGAGCTGGCTCGGACTCTCTCGCCATGGGCCCCAAGAAGGTAAGTTGTTTATTATATAACGCTAGTCCTACGCTAATTCCGTGCTACTCCAGGGACACTTGTCGTTCATCCCATCCTGCAGCCCACCACTGCCTACTGGATGCTTCGGCCCTTCTTCAAGCCCACTCGCAAGGGTTCCTTGGATGGATGGAAATTCTCCCTCGACGATGAAGAAGGCGAGGTTTATCTGAATGGTGCCAACCCGGGAACTGCCCAGGAACATACCCCTGACCACCATCCCCATCTTAACCTGGGTGAAACCATGATTCCCTATCCTACTGTTGAGCCAGGCGACACCGGTATGGCTATTGTTGATCGAATAAAGCGACCTGTGCTAATGTTTATGTTATAGTCTTCTGGAGCGCTGATACAATCCACGGTACGGAGACTGTGAACGCAGGAAAGAACGATGCTTGTGTGTTCTATATTCCATCAGTCCCATTAACTCCTAACAACGCGGTAAGATCCTCTTTCAACCGATGCATATTCGGAAGTTATACTAACATCAAATAGCAATACGTCGCTCAGCAACGCGATGCCTTCTTGAGGGGCGTACCCCGCCAGACTTCCCCGGTGGTCTTGGCGAGTCTCAGTACTCTGACAGAGCACAAGTTGGAGACATCCAGTCTGAGGCTGGCAGGGTTGCTATGGGTCTGGATCCTGTCAAATCCAATGGTAAGAACGACAAGCTTGTGCAAGAGATCAACAAGATTCTGGGCCACTAAACGCGTATAAATTGGTGTTGTGTCTGTATGTGGCATAAATGTCTTTCATTCAATCTTTTCATATGTTTCATGAAGTTTGATCTGTTCAGTGGATCTCAATTAGGATGCTGCGGCCACGAGTACCTTTCAAGTGCCGTAATAAAATCAATATTTGCTATCTTGTTTCTAGTTATGCTTCCCTGCAGCGTGACGAGGCTGTTAGGTATCATTGACGTTCCATTTGGCAATAATCATCCCTAAAAAGTCAGATAGGCTGACCACGATCTAATAATTTGCCCGGCATAGAATCTTGGAAGGCACCCCAAATATACCTCCACATTGTAGTTTGGACCACAAGTACATGAAACGACCTCCTTCGGATGATGCGTAGTGCTGTGCTTGTTGGGAAGCGCATAGATATTATCAACGTTATCGGTGTCTTCCCTCATTATGGTAGAAGCCTAAAAAAAAGAGGGCGCCATAATCTTCTGAAGCAATTGAAGGGTCGTTCTGATCAGGTGCTAGTATCGTATCGTAATGCTAGAGCTCTTCTGTCCAATTTTGCCCCGATTTACTATAAAAAACTGGTGAAGGTTAAATTTCTGCAAGGCCCACTTACCGCTAATGTGTTAGGGGATCTCAACTCCATGTTTCTCTCACCATTTTCCTGGGCATCTATAGGGTGATCGTATTCGTGTCTCGTTTAACCCGTTTAAGGAATGTGGACAGAGCGGGCGGGATACCTAAATAGGTATAGTACCGACGATCTATGCTCAGCACGTAACCTTATAAAAGTTCACTCAGTCAATTCCACGTCCGAGCACCCTAGCGTATTCGTATTGTCTCTGCGACACAATATCCATCAATTCTTTTCACAAGATTCCCCTACTGTTCCGATATAGTGGATTTTTACCGACTTGATTTGAAGCTGAGTCTATCATTCGGGGATTTGAGGGCAGCGGGTCCCAAGCGACTACAAAGTTGTCCTCTGTTTTATTGAGGACGGTATTGTAAGGAGCGAATACGACTCCTTGGTGTTCCTGCAAGTTGGGCCAAAATGCATCCAACAACCCCAAAACCGGTCCGGGCGAGACGAACACATTGCAAGTCACGCCTGGGCTGCGCCAGCTGTAAGCGACGTCGTATCAAAGTAAGTCGTCCTTCCCTGCCGCCCCCCACATTTTGACACTTTTGACACACGGTCTTGAAGTCTCTGGGTTGTCTCAATACCTGTGTATTCATGCCTATGGTTCCAAGGTTCCCTTCGCTGGGGAAGCAACCTGGTGTCTGGTCCCGGGCATGACAGCGCTAATAGTTTATAGTGCGATGAGAGACGGCCTATATGTTCCAATTGTGTCCACCACAAGATCGATTGTACGTTTGCCACCGAAGTTGTTGCAGAACCTACTTCGCTTTCGGAAAGAGCCACTGAGCAGCGACGAGCACGCCGATCCCGAACTCACCAAAACTCGACCTACAAGTGGAAGCATACCTTCGTCTCGCCCAATAATAGCGATGAGACACGATCATCAACGGATTCGACTGGCACGAAATACGACGCTTCAACAGTTCCTCCTACAACAATCTCGTTGGCCGACCTGCAACTGTTCCATTACTTCATCACAACAACTTATCAGGCCATGGCCGTCGAAGGCGGGCAGGATCTTTGGCAAGTGGACCTTGTTCAATGGGGCTTTGAGTTCCCATCGATTTTGCATCTGGTGCTAGCCCTGGCAGCTCTTCATGCTGCCTACGAAAAGCCAGAGTTACGAGATCAATTCGTGCAGCAAGCAAATGATCACTTTACCTTCGGCATCCGATCCGTGACAGGGATTCTGTCCCAGCTGAATGACGAAAACTGCCAGAAAATATATATGTCAGCCTCACTAATTTGCTTGATATATTTTGGCCGTGGGCCATGTCCCGGGGAATATCTCATTTTTAGCACAAGCGGTCCGTCCGAGTGGCTTATTCTCATGCGCGGAGTCAAATTTATCATGGCAAACTACCGCGACAAAGTCTTTACTGGAACACTTGAACCAAAAGGCGGGTCCGACGAACCGGATTTTGCGATGACGCCTGAGATGTGCTCCGAATCATCTGAGCATACAATGTATACAGAAGCCGTCCAACGGCTTGTCGAACAGGAGGAGAAGGACGAGTCTGACCGCGCCATGTATATATCTGCCATCAAGGACCTCCTTGGGATTATACGTGAGGTCTATCGAAAGGTTTCGGCCGGGAAGACAGGACTTCATTTGATGCACTTGTTGATCGGGTGGCTATATCGGCAACCTGAGGAGTTTGTAAGCATTATGGAGCAACAGGAACCGCACGCACTTATCATTGTCGCGTCTTGGGGCGTTCTTTTGAAATACATGGAGTCCTCATGGCTCATGAAAGGCTGGTCTAAACATGTCGTATTGGGGGGTTTCTGCAACTCTTCGTCCAGATCTTCAGCCGTGGATTGAATTCCCCCTTCGGAAAGTGCAGCATGTTGGATAAAAAATTGTACTCTATGTATGAAGAATTAAATATATCTGTGTACATATATGGATATGTATTTCATCATTGATCCTCTGAGAAAGACAACATTAGGTCAAGTGATGGATCCTAAGATATATTGCCAAAACCTACTGTACTCGACCCATACATTTAGTCATGTTCAATTCAGGGAAGAAAGGATTTGCAGTGGGCTCGGGAGTTCAGTCATTCCATAAAGGTGACTACCACATGCAGATTTGATGACCGTAACCTAGCGCCTTTGTTCCAAGATGAGCAGGGAATTCTTCTAGGCAACCATACGGCTGGCTATCCGTAAACGGAAAACCTACCGCCAGACTTATGAGAATACCTCAAACGCCAACCTTGCATTTCAATTTGGAAGTCGAAGACCCATGCCTATATTATAGGATTCGAAGACTACGTCATCTGTATGGAGTATGTTGTGCGTCTCGAAGAAGTTAATTTTAGACACTGGAACGAGGCTACCTAATTAAAATTGTGTTGTAAGCCTTCGAATATCGCATTGATATACGGAGTAGTGGTTCCTTGTTAATCTCGCCGATTGATGTAATGTGGAGCAGATGTAGTCGCCCAACCAGGGAAATTGGAAACACGAATACGATCAGGGAATCTTATGGGTATTTAAAGGATCCTCCGATGCCAGTTTATGGTTTCGTCTACTTCGACAAGGACCGAAAATTCCAATCTATTTAAACACATATTCAGGATGCGATTTTTATCCGTTTTGCCCGTCTCGCTACTGGTATATAGTGTGGCGGCGGCCGGTTCGCAATGCAAATGTGTAAGGCGCTCGCCTTCGAACTGAAATTAAACACCACTGATGCAATCTTAGGCTCCTTCAGATCCCTGTTGGCCCTCAGACGCTGACTGGTCAGCCTTGAACGAGACCGTCTCCGGTCGTCTGATTAAGACGATTCCTCCCGGATCCGTCTGCTATCAATCAGGGCCGAATTATAATCCATCTGCCTGTGAATACCTGCTCAAAAATTGGTCTAACTTCGAGTATCACTCATCCAATCCGGTGACGGTCTCAGATCCCCTATGGTCGAATAACACCTGCACTCCAATCTACCCCAATGGTACCAGTGTCTCGGGGGATCCAAGTGCGGGTGCTAAGGGATGCTCTCTGGGATATTTGTCTCCCTATGTTGTGAATGCAACCACGGCACAGCAGGTCCAGGCTACTTTGAAGTTTGCGAAGGAGCACAACGTGAGACTCAATATCAAGAACACTGGACATAATCCGGAGAAGAGGTGAGATTACTAGACATTTGTTATGAGTGAGAAGATTATCTGGCTAATAACCTCCCAGTTCTGCCGCTGGAAGTTTGTCGTATGTGGTACTACCCTGCACAGATGAGAGAATGCATAGCTCACAAAAATTAGCATTTGGACACACCACATGAAACAGTTCAAAATCCATCAGGCCTTCAAACCTTCAAACTGCAGCTCCGCCAACAGTCACATGGCAGCGACTGTCGGCGCTGGGATTCAAGATGGTGAACTCCTTGGCCTGCTAGCCAAGCGCAATTTGACGGCTGTTGCAGGAACAAGCATGGTAAGAGCATGCGCAATTCTCTTTCAAAGTTCCACGTGCACTAACAGTGCACCAGGATGTTGGCGTTGCTGGATGGGCAACCGGAGGTGGTCACGGTGTCCTGACTGGAGTCTACGGCATGGGCGCCGATAATATCATTCAGGCCACCGTCGTCACACCCAATGGTGACCTTGTGACAGCCAACGAATGCCAAAACAAAGACCTCTTCTGGGCGATCCGGGGTGGTGGTGGCGGGACATTTGGTGTTATTCTGAGCCTTACAGTCAACACCTATCCGATGCCATCGCTTTCGACCGCTACGGTGTCCATGACCGCTCGTAATGGAACGTCCGCCCAGACATGGTGGAGGGCTATTGCAGGCATCCACAAGGAAATGGTCAAGCTTCAGAATGCAGGTGTGATGGGCTATTACACTGCTGGTGGATCGCCTTACAGCTTCCAGTACACGATGTTCCAGCTCAATACGACTAACACTACCTCAATTGACCGCCTAATCAGCCCGCTCATGATCCACGTCCAAAAACACAATGACAGCGTTGATTCTTCATCATTCTCTTCGTGGTTGCCAGTTTGGTATGCCATCGAGAAGATTATGCCGTCAGGTGGGGATGCTGGTCTCAACTATGGGGCCCGTGCAACCCGGCTGATTCCTCGCAAGGCCATTGAGGATACAGACTCCCTTGCGGAGACCCTCGAAATTATTGGAGAAAGGAATGAAGCCTTCGCGGTAAGTTTAAGTTCCACCTTATTACTACCCGTGAAGTAGATGCTAAAACGGCTTTCGGCTTAATAGGATGGAGTCTCCAATCCCTCCCTTTCTGGCACTATGACGATTAGTCACAGGCCAGTCGACAGCTCGTTGAACCCAGCTTGGCGGGATGCCGCTGTTCATTTGATTAGCAGTGTACAATGGAATGACCTCCTGCCTGCTTCTGCTGCTGAAAAGGCTATTGCGGAGGTGACGAATACTACAGGATACGCCATGCGACAGCTCGCCCCAGACTCTGGGGTGTACTACAATGAGGTACGACCCTTCCCTCCATATGGTTGCAACTTATACACGTATTGACAGTTAACTGAAGGCCAACCCTTGGGAACCCAACTGGCAGTGGGCATTCTGGGGACCAAACTATCCCCGGATTCTTTCGATCAAGCAAAAGTATGACCCGGATAACCTCTTGTGGTGCCACCACTGTGTGGGAAGTGAGTCGTTTGTGCAGCAGAACAATGGCTCTCTATGTGCTGTCTTTTGAATTGCCGCGGCATAGGCGCAGGCCATGGCGGATCCCAGAGGCATGATAAGAGACTGGAAACCATTCCCGGATGGTAAGATGCTCTACCTTCATCGACGTGCCTGAATAGCTCACAAAGCTACAGGATCTACCGAGAGAATGGGCCTGGAGTAGCTGTTTAAGCCTTGTAAGCTTAGCGAACCACTTGTTCCACAGAAGATATATCTTTTAGTGGACACAGAGAGGGAGAGGAAGGGCGAGGAAGAAATAATCGTGTTGAGATAAATGTTATGGCTGCCTGGGATTCTCCGAGCGACTTACCCAGGTAGTTCACGATGATTTGGTGATTGTCAGTCTTGGAACCTTAGGTTGACTGGCCTTCTTTTCCTACACAATAAACTCTCCTTCCCCGGTCCTCCTAGTAGACCCTGCAATCTCATCAGATTTTCCTCAGCCCCGGGCCACGGATACCATACTATGCAGACAATAGTAGGGGCTGCGTCTTTATCTCTCACTTGGAATTCAACCTTCGTACATATCGCACCGTTCCTCCACCTTCGAGCTGACTGGCTCATATCGGCCTGTGCAACTCTCTCTCATCGTCGTCACCGAACCACAGATTCCTGCCTCAACGTTCCCATCCAGATAAACCCAATTCCTACGATTCACTATGTGCGTTGTTGCCTCGTGGTTGACTTTTCATCTGACTATTTCGGACCATGGTTCCATGTCCTCAGCTCGTCGATCTTGAGAGATCTCATCACTGGCATAATGCAGATCAGTTTTCGATTTCGCCCTCTGGTGCTCATGTGTATTCAATTGGCGTTTGATAATTGGTGCATTATCTAGTGAGAGAGACATCTCTCTATTGAGTTTCGCAAAGGAGCAAGAAAAAGGGATGCCGAGTTACTTGGTTACCCACTCTGTTTTACAATGTGTGTGTCTATGTTCTCATTGTGCATGGGACATGCGGTTATCAAATGCTGGATGATGTGACTATAGTTAAGCTGACATTTCGAAACTACACATTATAATGTAGGTTGTTGTTCGCTCGTGGTACGTGTCTCAACACGTTGGCGAACAGTGCCAACCCAACTAGGAGATATCAGCATCAAGGGCAAAAGAGGAGTTCCACATCTTCTATTTTCCTTATGACCAATTATTTTGAAAGAATGGAACTGATCGTGGGAAGATTCAATTCCCCCTTTCGCAGACAGTTGGCTGCAGGCCCATGAAAATATGCCAAGATACCTATCGCCCATGGGGATGACAGCCTTGGAATGGAGCTGCAGCTGACGTCAGTACAACAATAGTCCGATTTAAATGTTATGCAGCTCTGACAATCCGTGTCTCATATAGCTGCCCTCGAGGTGGATTGTGCGCAGTCGCAAATGAACCAACCTGTTGAACCTAATGCAGCCCCAGATGCACATTGCATTGCAGACACATCCAAGCAAGCTCGGTCGGGTCGACTGAATAAACCCCAATTGATTCGACTACGATTGATTATCGCATCAATGGTACAATGGAAATCCAATAACAAACATCGCTCAATCCAGACCGACCTACTCTCTTGGAACGGCCCTTCAGTGGGCTCCTTTGTACGATAGCGCGCCCGATCGAGACGGAGAAATGAACTCATAGTGGGCCCGAGAGAGCGATGAAGTGTTCACAATGACACAATGGATATAGAACTATCCATTTTTGGTTGGTTAACGAACAAATTGGACGACAAAAAAAGAGCGGAGATCACAGTGCAAGGGATGGGCGCTAATAGCACCGCGTATACAGCGCCAGTCTGATGAACAAACACCCCCCCTTGAGTGAGTGGCATGGGAAGGTTGACAAATTGACTGAGATCGGACCTATCTTGCTGCAAGGCTGGTTCCTTAGATCACCGTCTACCTGCATATGGAGTACATATTCGCGCTTTCGAACGAGCAGTCTCACAACGAGGCGATCATTGCAGATCAGGGGTCTAGCGATCCGCGATAGTGGGCCCGGTTGATCGCCAATCAAGGCACTCAGCCGCAAGAATGTCCAACAAATATTTGTTTAGGATATGCTATGATGTGTCCAGGAGTCGGGTCTGAATATGGGAGCTGTCTTATTTAAAGCGGAGATGTCCTCAATTCGTAATTGTACCTTTGCATGAGTAGTGTCGCCTTTCCATTGGCATCTCTCGACCATGTTGTTCTCTCACCACAGTGTTCTGGTTCCGTCCGTCATCTCGCTGCTTCTGACAGGAAGCGTACTGGCGGATGACGCAAGAACAAGAGCACGCGATGCTCTCAATACCCTCCAGGGCTGGTATAACCCCCAAAGTGGCATTTGGGATACCTGTGGCTGGTGGGATGGTGCGAGCTGCATGAATACAATAGCAGATTTAGCTGCCCTTGATCCATCAGTGATGGATACAGCGAGATATGTCTTCAATAACACATTCAACGTGGGGCCGGTGTCCAATCCGCATCCCGGGCCTGAGCAAAAGACCGTTTATACTCGTGACAACCAGGCATCGACTCCTGTCAATGCCAGCTTGTGGCTTGATCAAGCTTATGACGATGATGCCTGGTGGGCCCTCGCATGGATTGGCGCATACGATGTCACCAAGGAGGGGACGTACTTAGAATTAGCTGAGGGAATTTTTGAGAGCTTGGTATGTATAGGTCATGTCTATGTGGATTTGAACGTTTGCTAATCCTTTCTAGGTGAACGCGTGGGGCACGAACTGTGGTGGAGGTGGCCTTCCTTGGAATCCGACGAGCAGATACGTCAATTCGATTACGAACGAGCTGTTTCTTTCAGTCGCAGCACACCTCGCAAACCGAGTCCCCGAGAGAAAACAATACTATGTCAGCTGGGCTCAGAAGGAGTGGGACTGGTTCGCGGCCCAAGCCTTCATAGGTGAAAATGGTACCATCAACGATGGCCTTTTAGACAACTGCCAGAACAATGGGGCTACTGTGTGAGCATTTCCTTCTCCGAGTACCTCTTCTTGACTAACCTTGACCAGGTGGTCTTACAATCAAGGAGTTGTCCTCGGTGGACTGGTCGAATTGAACAAAGCGGCACCCAATGACGCATACCTGCCCGCGGCCAACAAGATTGCAAAAGCAGCCATTGCGACATTGGCTGACTCGAACAAGGTTATCCATGAATTCTGCGAGCCGCAATGCCTTCCAGATGGCACACAATTCAAAGGCATTTTCATTCGCAATCTACGAATGCTGCACAAAGCATCTCCGCATGATCTTTACCGGAATGTGATAAACAGCTGCGCGAACAGCATCTGGAATAATGATCGCAATGAAAAGGGACAGTTCGGTGTCAACTGGGCTGGTCCTATCATGGCAGTGGTTGATGCATCGACGCATAGCTCGGCCTTTGATGCGCTGGTCGCAGCAGTTGCTGTATCGGGTAGCTAACTGTGGCCCAGGGCCATTTCATATTTTCTTTCGGCCTTTAATGTTCACTGGGTTTCAGCAGATTTCATGTATATATATTATTTGTTCTGCATATATATCAAATGTCAGCCCAGCATTCACGGTTCAGTGACATTCGTCTCTTATTCAGTATGACTCTGCTCGCTTCGTCCAGACAGGCTGTCGGGCGGCCTGAGGCCTGTTGTAGCCAGACCGAATAAGGGATGGGAATTAATTCCAAGCTTCCCAGTGTTGCGCCCTGCTTGTCCTGCGCCCACAACGTCAACACTATACAACTGTCCCCTTCGTCGTTCACAATACCCTCTGGAACAGGCAAAGCTCTTTGGGAGCCAAGGTTGTTGACTAAATTAGAAAAATTAGAGTGGGTGGATTCTGGGTTGGAGCCATGGAACTGTGCCCAATGAACCAAACGGATACATACTATATTTTCCGAATTGATACCCATTGATGAATAGCTGACATCGGTAATTGTTGCCTCAACTATTTTCCTTGGTACTATTGTGGAGTGAGTTGTTGAAAACAACGCTCGAACATCCCATCCGGGGATGTTCAGCCGGAAGGATGCAGCATAAAATCCGACACCTGCGTGCGATAAGCCATCTGTGACCGGGTTCGACAATTCCCATGTCGAGGTCGGCGGGCTGCGATAATGGTATCCTTGTCTCTCGGCATACATGGCACTTCATTGAGAGGACCACGGGCAAGATCCTGATACTGCTCTCCTCCAACGCTACCGGTCAACTTATATCGGATTGTGTGTGGCCCAAAATATGTAATTCAAAATACCTCGAAGGAATTTGGTTGCATCAGTGCCAGGAGCCTCCTCATCTTGGCCCATGTGATCAATCAGGACTGAGATAGCATAGAGGCTTCCTTGCGACAGGAAAAATGACAGCGACATGTTGTGGACAACTGTGGAGTTGGCACTCCACCCATGCCGACCCAAGGAATGTGTCGTTCAACCAGACAGAATGTCCGAATCCCGCGCCACCAGATACATTCAACCAGACATTGGATTCGCGGCGATTCGCGTTACAATGACTACGGTATAGTAAAGACCCTGCGTGGTATCCGTAGTCCATGGAGTACAGACTACTCGGAGTATCCAGCTGCCGAGGACTGTGTGTTGAGTTCAGTTACGCAGGGTGTCCAAGCTGAGTCGTCGTACGACGCCTGGATCCCGGGGAGAGAATCAATGAACTTCCGTTCGAGGTTGGACAAATCGGGAATGTCCAACTTGGGAGGGTTGTATCTGACAGTCCCTCGCAGGTTCCCATTGGACGCTGTTGAAGTGTGTAGCACTTCTCCATTAAAGTTGATACCTTCGGCCTCGTAGCTGAAGTGGAGATAACCTCGATTTCCGTCGTGGCATTCACCTGTCAGTCGTAGCTGATTGTTTATCAGATCGGCTGTGCGGATAAGATATCCGGCCTTTACAATTACCACGTCCTTCGATGCTGACGAGTAGTTTCCAATCGGACCTAATACCGGCAACTCCGCCACCCAGTAGTTGTATACGTCATTCCGCCAGAACAGGTAGACCTGGAGATCTTCTACCCGAACGATTCGTCGGGCTGGTGTAACATGCCACTTCACAATCCAGGCAGATGCGTGTTGTTTTATTTCGATGTCGTCTCCTTCGATGATAGTTGGCTTTCCAAGATGACTAGGCATACCAAACTCGTGTGTTTCCCCGGCGCCTCCGTAGAGAATTAATACACGGGTGGATCCTGGTTGGCGCGCCCATGTGAATATCTCTGCGGAGTAGATCAAATTGATGCCGCCGACATCATAACCTGTGACGTGGAATTTGAAATCACGTCCATTCAACGTCAGATGGCCTCCCAGCTGAGGGATCTTGATGGCCCCCATGCTTGTTGGTAATATGAGCGTGTACTGAGTGTTGTCGATGGACGTGAAGTCCGCATGTCTTGATAAGATAGAATTTTGTCGATGTCCCATTCCCAAGGAGAGCAGTCACAGCTATCGAGGGTGCGCCGTAGGTGCCATTCGCTTCGAGATGAGGAGTTGCTGTCAGATAGGCAGGAGAAGCTTAGAGGAAGTTAGCCTGAGGTTTCTGTTCACTATATTTTCCCCGCCATATCGCCCTTTCTTCTGTTATCGCTGCACCATAGTCGTATGATGTGTGCCCGCCCATATACCCAAGGTTACCACAGTTGGTGCCTCCGAAAGTCTGGGCAGAATTCGAAAATAAGTGTTGCAGTATGCAAGGAAGAAGCTTTATGGACTCACCATGTAAATGTTGAAGATCTTGACGCCAAAGCTGTAGTTGTTCTTGTACACAACTGTGACAGCTTCTTCGTTTACTAACTGGTCGCACATGTCCTGAACCCCCTCCCCTAGGATAATTTTGGTTCCTTCTTTGTTTACTAATGGGACCATCCCCCGGCAGACCCCCCTGGAACTCAGCAATAGCGAAGGGAGTCGTTGGACTTTGCAGTTCGTTCGTCCTTGCCAATCATATGGGAAGCTATAAGTAGGCCGAACACTAGGATTTGCGCCTAAGGGGGCGAATGAGTTCCAGCTTGGCGCGCTGCATCGAAGAATTCATCCAACCTCCATATTCCGTCCGTGATAACATGCCCGGGGTTGCCTTCAGCAAGGCTCCAGTCCACGTAGAATGATACGCCGGTAAATCCCATGCCCTTGATCTTTTGGAATACGTCGAGCCGAAGACCTGGGACTGGAAGGCGGAATGGGTGGAATTCTCCTGAAAAGATCATCAACCGCTCTCCGCGTACTATGATGGAATGCTGGTCCCATGTCAACTAGGTACCCGTAGTGCGTTAGCAAAATGATACTGCGAGGGGGTGATGCACTCACTAGATCCTGTAGCCCGTTGTTTTCGGGTTTATTATGAGTTTTGCTAGAGGCTAACACCAAATTTGCAACTGCGGAAAGCAGGGTAAATAATCTTGAGGTCTTGACCAACATCTTTCAGAGGTGGTGGTTGGAGCCACTATATGAACTATGGGCGAAATTATTACTGATGCTCACCGCGCGAGGCAATCGAGGGTAACAACAACACAAATGCAAATTCAGAAATGCAGCATTTTCTCTACTTTAATTCATTTCCCGCATGGACAAAACCGACTCTGCAAACCCCTAGCAACAAGCCGGTCGCTACCTTTGATCCCATTGAAGGAAGATCTCGTGAATTAACCGGCGCACCGGAAAACTACGACCTGTCGATCATTTCAGCAGCGATAAACGAGACAAAACGAAGTACAAAACGTCTTCCGCTTTATATTACTGACACCACCGGAAAATCAGGTTAAATCACCTCGGTTGCTTACCCCAGATTTTGCTGCAAATTACATCATGGCGACCTCATTCCGCCGTCGTCATCGCCATCCTATATCTTCTTTCGAGCCACTCGAGATGGAGTTCCTCTTCGACACTCTCCGGCAAATACCAATTCACAATTTCAAAATCAAACAATGGGAACACATATCAAGCCGATCGTCCTGCACGCCGCCCACGCCACGGGCCCGAACCCAGTCAAGATCGCCATGGCGCTCGAGGCGCTCCACGTCCCATTCGAAGTGAGGCAGTGGGAGTTTGGCAAAGATCCCCAGAAGGGTGTGAAGGGGGCAGAGTTCGCCAAGATCAACGAGAACGGCCGCGTCCCTGCCATCGAGGATCCCAACACTGGTGTCGTCGCGTGGGAATCCGGGGCATGCATGAATTACGTTCGTCGTGTGTACGACACAGCTAACATAATCGGTCCGACGGGTGAATCGGCGCAAGATCTGGTTGATTTTGAAAAGTGGGAGTATTTCTTGTTATCGTCGCTTGGTCCCATGACTGGACAGACAAATTGGTTTAGGTTGGTTGTGTAAATTTGGAAGAAATTCACAGATGATGCTTACTATTTATTTCTAGACACTTCGTCCCGCAGAAGAATGAGAATGCGCTCCAGCGATTCACGGAGCAGACTTATCGCTGCTATGATGTTCTCGAGGGACAATTGAAAAAGACTGGTGGTGAGAGTATCCTGCCCGGTCGTGTCAGTGCCGTTGACTATCATTTCGAGCCTTGGTTGCGTTTGTACTCTTTCGCTGGACTTTCGCTCGAGAAATATCCTTTGATCAAGAAGTGGCTTGATCTTATGTCGACACGGGAGGAAATCCAGCAGGCGTACATCAAGGTTCAAGGTCAAAGTTGAACAGTGTGAATTGAGATTGAATTGTGGGTTGGCTTAAACCGTGACTGGGATCAGTTAGCCGTTTGGGAATATATAACGAACCAGAGGAAGAATGAAACAGCATATATAAAGTAAATATCATGATGTATATCATTTGTTTCGCTTGCTACATATCCCGTCACAAATCCAAAATATCAAAATTCGATTTACCAATAGCTCTCTATCTTTACTTCCCAGTCACCAAAGCCTTCGGGACATTGATGAGATACAGCAGATATGCCTTTCCATCGTGCGATTTTCTTGGCATCCTGCCTCCACGCACATTGACCTGCATAGCCTGGTGAACAAGCTTAGGCTCGGGCATCTCCTTGTCCCGCTGCGTCCTCCACTTCACAAAGTCCTCCTCTGTCGAGTCATTCTTGATGTGCTTGTTTTTGTTACCCTGCTCTTCAACCGTAACATACGGCAATGGGCATCGCGCCGTGTACTCATTGGAAGGAGGATAATCATGTCCTGTGTATAATCTTGTTTCCGGTGGGAAAGTAAGGAGACGTTTCATCGAGCGGAAAAGGGCCCGCGCGTCGCCACCTGGGAAGTCACATCGACCACTGCCAACATCTGGATTGAACATACTGTCTCCCGTGAATACGTTGTTCCCTAGTTTGTAGCCTCCATGGTCCGGTGTATGTCCTGGAAGATGGAGGGCGATGCTGGTCACGTCACCAATGTTGAATACCTCATCAGGCTGGAAGAGATGGTCGAAGGCGTTGTCGATTTCCTGTCTAGGGATTGAATATTTGTTGGCGAAGTGACTTTGGACGACCCTGACGTTCTCGCCAATGCAGATCGGTGCATGAGGCTCCCCGCGGGACCAGAGGGCTTGTTGGATATAGTAGGCCGCTGAGAGGTGGTCTCCGTGTGCATGTGTCTCCAGCAGAAAGGTGACTCTATATCCATTCTTTAGGACACATTCGATGAGTTCGTCCGCAGATTCGGTGGTGATGAGGAAGTTCGCGGCATCATAATTCAAGACTGGGTCGATGATGGCCGCCTCTTTTCTCTCAGGACAGGCGACAACATACTGCCAAGAACAAGTCTTGGGCTCGAAGAATGGGTGGACTTTCGGTTCCATTCCGTTGGCCAAGCCGAGGATCACTTGAAGGAATCGCTGTCAAGTCTGAAGGAAATTAAGTTGTGTTTCGTAGGGTGTATTGAGCTTGGCTGGTTGGAATTACGTATATATACAATCATCAGTGCCACCCAAGGTAGCTCGCATACAGCTGGTTACTCTAGTTTGAATATAGTCTTCGACTGTAGATTATTCAGTGACTACCTACTTAGGTAAGTGACTAACTACATAATTGAAGAGGATGTGACTCAACACCCCCCCATGTATTAGGTGGGACCTGTCAAGTGGCTATACAGAGCCCAAAGGCTCAGCCACGACTTTGTCAAAGAACTTCCACGAGAAAGACCGGTTTGTTTTGGGTGTAGACCTATAAGGACCTCAACAACCTGGTAATGTTGACGTCTTTATGTATAGGTGATGCACGGCCCTTCGCCTACACGATCTCATGGGCTACGGAGAGACCGTGGTCGAGAGGGATGGAGAGAGGAAGAAGGAAGAAGAGAAGAGGAGGAAAGACGAGAGGAGTCCTTTTATACCCTCAAACACACGTACTTTCCTAAATTGAGCACCTTCCTTGCACCTTCCTCGCACTTCCTCGCACCTTCCCTGGGCAACAGACCGGACATCACCTGGGCACAACCTTGAAAACTTCGAGGCGACTTACCTAGGTACCCTTGGTACCTTTATATGGAGCTAGAAAGGAATTACGCGATGACTAAATTGCATAGGTTAACGGTAAGGACAGTCAAATATGAATTCGTTGTTCTAATCTAACTACCACATGAAATTACCTTCTGAAAATAGACCAGCGAACATGAATGGTCGTGGTCACCAAGGAATCGAATCTTCGTGTGGCAGATGACTGTCCTCAACTTTCTTTCTAGCACATTGAAATCAAATGTCTTTCGTAAATCTGTCGGTTTATTGCTAGCCATCAACCCATTGTTTTGTCAAGCAACCGACCTTGCAGTCGCGGACTTTTCAAACATACAAAGACATCCCAAATAAGAGAGGTTGTCCGTAGGTATGGTTGCAGATTGTTTCTTTGCGGGGCCCCGGGGATTGTGATCGATTAGAACCCGAACTCAATCGGCGAGTGTTCCCCGATAGAAGCGTCGCTGACAGACCATTGATCGATTTGGCTCTGGTCACTTGGAACGTCCCAGCGAGCAGTCTGAAGATCAAGGGTGTGAGCAGCTTGGTTGAATCGGCACTGCCAGCTCTTCACAGCCTTGCATCCGGGCTTCTGGCATAGGTGGCCCATGTAGCATTTGATAGATCGGCATGCCCCAGCCCGAGTGCACGGGTGTTGGAGAAGCATGTATCGCAGAACGTCGATGATCACGTTAGAGACATCGCTGTGATCGTAGGTGCAGCTCATGTCACCGCATTCTCCCGACAGATGGTAGCTATTGCAGACTTTGTGTTCCTTGGCTCGAGCGTGGTACTCGTCGAAGGCTTCTGGTGACGGGTGAGGATAGTATGGGTCGATACGGTCCCCATCTTTATTGACTGGGATGAATTCTTCCGTTTTGATGCTTGGCGACGGGAGCATTGATCTAAGGAAATCCTCTGAGCGACCGACAACGGTAGGGGAAGACCACAATTGTTTAGGTGAATCACTTGCGCTTGAGTGTTTAGATGACGGGTGATGATTCAAGGACTGGTTCGGCATAACATGTTGTTTATTGCAACCATTGCCGAACTTGCAGATACCCTAAGTCGATGTCAGTCAACAGCTTACTCACCGTAGAATTGTGTGACCGGGAATCAATACCTTTTGGAAGTGCTTGCAGATTGGCTTGGTAGTATTTCCACCATTTGTACCGTTTGAGCCATTGGTAACGTGGTGTGCACCGTTTCCACCGTTGAATTTGGCCACAGTCGGAGACGCGGCCGGGCCCGTGGGCGGCTTGCTGTTAAGTAAAGGAGTAGACATGAACACCGAAGGCAATTCTCTGATAGGGAGATCCAGTGCCTCGAATTCACGATGGAAACCAGCAGCTTTGATGAGGGTGATACGGTCACTTCTGCCTCTATAGGGCGTCAGCAGGGAGCCGTATCCAGTGTCGTGGCAGCCGGCAAAATAGATATGTCGGCATTGGTTGAGATCCACGAAGAGACGGAACATTTCTTGATTTCGCAGCACATATCAGTACAATAACAAGTCTATTCATGCCAAATTGCTCATTACCTCTGATCTTGAAATCACTGCCTTCCTTCTTCTCTGCAGCGTCGACATAATCAAATAGCTCTTGGGCACGGGTAAATGACGAAGTAAATGGCGACATAGATCGAGCCTCGTGGCCCATAAGTCCAGCTCGTGCTAGCGCCTTGGACAAACCGAGAACATTTGCATAGACACGAACCATGATCCGGCACTGTTCTGCCTGCATTCCCATCGTCGAATGCATAAGCTCTTTGATAGAGTCGCTCAGCTCGCGGGCTGCATTAATGCCACCTTCGCTGCCATGCTTCAGGAAATGCTCTTTGAACTAAAGAGGTATGTTAGGCGATCGATTGGATGTCAAGGAAGGCAAGACAGTCTCACCAGATATCCGTCTCCGTCCACAAGGACAAGGACGAAGGGATTACGATCCTGGTTGATTGTAAGTTTTCTCACTCTCGTAGTTTCTGTAAGCCAGTCGACTCGTACCTGGCCTCTAGCCTGTCTTTTGTATTTCTCTCTACCTTCTTTAACCTCTTCATAGTCACTTTTGAGCGAGCTGTAGTCGTCCAACAGACTCTTGAACTGGGTGAGCAGGTCCTGAAGATTGTCATGTTGCTTTTGTTGCTCTCGCGATAAGGACATTAGATGCCCATTCAAGGAATCTATATCAGAATCCCGCAGCATCTTGTCGGAGGTACCGGGACGGCATGTGCCAGTCCCATAAGCCAAGTTGATTCAACGCAAGCTGCCAGCATTCGATTGAGATTTGGAAGAAGAAATCAAATTTCCAATCTGTGAGGGAGTGATGGAGAGCTATGGTGGGGAAATTTGTTTGTCTGTTTGGCTTGGGCGGTCAATGGCCGTTAGGCATCAGGTGATCCATAATTAGCGGATGATACGACGCGCTGTTGTATCACGTGTTGGGCTCCATAAAAACTACAAAAGAGGATTAGCGTTAACGCGACCCATTCGTTCTTCTGGTCTCGCTTTCATCGCGCACATCTACAGCACTCACCATTGCCAATCACTATTTTAAGGGGTTCAAGGGTTGAGACCTTGGTAGAGTTTCAAATACAGACCAAGACACTGTCCTGTGACCCAAAACGTTGTATATGCTTTCATATATAACAAATACAACGAATAAAAGCTGAAGAGCGACTCCACTTAGTTACGTGTGGACTAGATGTGCCGACTATTTCCCATCATATCACGGTGATTCGTCGTCTGTCTTAAGGGACCCTAGACTCCTAACGTTGAGAGTCCTTAGCGGTTGATCACCCGTCTAAACTAGCGCTGGCGAGTATGGCTATGGCCAATAGTGTCCCAAAGGATGTTTCATAGGGTCGTGTTCCGAAACAGGAGTCACGACCAGGTTCCCTTGTGGCAGCCCAAATTTTCTGAAGCAGAATGCTTCCAAGATCTCCATAGATTGTGTTACATGTGCCGCTGTACATGGGGTCGCTCCTGTACGTCAAACCAAACACTTGAGCATAGGTACCTGTCATGTGACCCCTGGTGACCTCTTGGAGACCAACCTAGACAAACCCCGGGGTCTTAGGCTTACATCTCATTAGTTTGCTCTCTCTCCTTTGCTCTTTCTACTTCATTCTCTTTTTCTTTCCTTTCCATTTTTGAATGAGGTCCAAAGCCATTCCCGAGTTCTCTGATCATGACGGTTCCATGCCATATCCGGGACTCAGCTTCCCAGCTCTTCTATCAGGACCATCAATCTCCCCCATACCAAGCCCTCCTAACTATCACTGAGCTCCCGCATCCAGCCCGTTCCATTATAGGAGCGTTCCTCATAGATGCGCAGGATCCCCAGGAAGCAGCCCGCTACTTTTTGCGGGAGACCGCAATTGGTGGGACCTCCCAATCCGCCCCAACAAAAACGATTACGGAATTCCTCTCGGACTGGAAATATTTGATCAACCTGTAAGTGCAACATAAAACTACCCACAGCGAGTCTCCCTTACTTTTTTCTAACTTGCGAGCCCGTAGTTCGGCCTATTGTGGCAACAAACCTGTCCGCTGAGACCAAGCGGCTGGTATATGAAAGAGACGGCGGGCGCTGTTGCCTCACACAAAAACATTTCAAGTCTCTAGAGGATTCTGATCTGCGATTTGTACACATCGTCCCACCTCGGGTGCTGATGAATCCAGATCTAGTCGAAGGAATAGGTATGTTCTTTCCATGTCATATGGTCTTTGCTGACACCAGCGCGCAAGGGTCGACTGTATGAAATGTTTTGCGCCTTTTTGTCCAAGGACTCTATAGGATCTATCCAGTCGGTCCTCTCCTTGACCTCGCGGCCGATGGAGAGACCTGATAATCTCTGGCTGACATCGGTCTCCGCATGCGAGCTTGTAGAGGCCGGCGATGTTTACCTTGAAATTCGGCGCCGGGACGATCAGAATTCAGCTCACAGAGGGAGTGTAGGTCGCAATCCAGCCACTTTTACAAGTACACGCTGACTGAGGTGCAAGTATTACATCAACACCAACCTGTACAGATACCGAACCCGGGGTGAAATGCTCATTGATTTATCAGACAGGATTATGCTGCTTGAAGATAAGACTACTGCTCACACCCCAATTACTCACAAAGATCTCTTTGCGCTTCATGCCCCGTTTCCAAATCACTGGCATGGATGGAGTCCCGGAGGCAGATGATAGAACAGCGGGATCGTCCTGGTAATGTTGAACCTCCTTTTCCTGAATCATCTCTAATACCTCCAAGGTGCACAAAGCATTCGGTTGCCGTTGTTACCCATGCTATTATTTCGCACTATTGGACAAGTGTGGACCACTTTGCCATATTTTGTTCGATCCAAAGCCTATGAAAAGCTCCGGTCGCTTGGTTTCTACATTTATGGACCGACTCTTTCCCCAAGTGTCCAACGGCTGCCTTTTGGGCTGTATTTACGGAAGGGACAGCCGCATGAGGCAGGTCGATATCGAGCGGAGGCACATACCCTTGACATGGTGGAGGAATTCACTGAAATACCCGCGCCGCGGGCCCTCGATGTCTTGAAAACCTCTGATGCTTCGTACCTGCTCATGACCCAAGTTCCAGGTCGTCCAATCGGCCACTTTCTCAATATTATGACGGATCAGCAAATGGAAAACGCCGTAACCGACCTTAAACGCTATATCTCCCAACTGCGAGCGATCCCCAACCAAGTCAGCAAGTTTCAAATCTGTAACTCACAAGGTGGCGGGATACTGGACTGGCGCATCCCCGACAACCAGAGAGAGGAACTACTCTTCGAAACAGAGGCCGACTTTCACAGCTATCTGACTAGAGTGACGACGGATGATACTCGAAGACTCGCGGCCAAGTCTCATGCCGTTCCCCACGCGATCGTCTTTACGCATGGTGATCTAAATCCTAGGAACATCCTCGCTGAGAATGGAAAGATCACTGGCATTGTCGATTGGGAGAATGCGGGCTTTTTCCCTGAGTACTGGGAGTATTGTAAGATGCATTACACGGTTCGCAGCTTGATTCGGTGGCTGGCTGATGTGGTGGATCAAGTATTCGAGGGCTACCGGGACGAGCTGCATGTGGAGAACATGCTATCCGATTTAACAGGGCCTTTCTAAGTGCTTAAACACATGCCCTAAGCTCACACTGATGCAAGTAACTACGACACGGGAGCAGACTGAAGGGAGCTTGCCCAGTAGACCTGCTGTCTATTCCTATGCGAAGGATCGCCGTGGGGTCACCCGTTGAATTTCAAGCTGGCATATGCCTCCCATCTCTTAAAGCGGAGACAGAAATGCAGACACATGGAGGTGTTCCATTGGTAGCTTAGTCTAGACATGTATGTGTTTCAGTCTCCAGTGCGTTTTTACATAGTAACCGTACCTATACCTTGACTTGTGTCTGCTAAATTTAGAATTTAGTTGTATTGACTTTGATACTATCTTTGAAACATCCATTGTATTCTGCTAAATAGACCAAGTGCATGGCCAAGATTAAGGCGGAGCGGGAAGCATCCGCAGACCCACAAAATCCTCCACAACGCGCAAAATGAGCCCATAGCACAAACTCCTATAGATGGCTGATGCATGCACAGAATCCGCACCATATGGCTACTGGGTTGAAACAAGCGTTGTAGTTAACGGGCGCAGAACCCTGAATGTAGGTCAATCCAGGGATTGCAGGTCAAGTAGTAGGTTGCAGACTCAAATATCGCTGGCCTTGAAGTTATGTCCAGCCAGGGATTGGTGGGCAAGCAGCAGGCTGATCTCTATAGCGCTTACCCGCATGATCTCATGCCTCTTGTGTTGCCTGAGATACGTAAACTCCCGAGGTCGTCGCTCATGACGCTGTGCCCAAATTTGCATCATAGGTGAAGTAATCATGGGATGTCGGTACGCTACGTATGCCGATAACAATGTCCATGAAATTTAGCCGATGCATATACTGAGTACACGTCCAGGTGCGAGACCCAGCTGGTCAAGATCTTTCCTGACCAGTCTGTTGAATGGATTTTGTTGGTCATCGGATAGTTCGATCGTGAGATGGGAGACTTCTGTACTGCATATGGTTCTTAATCAACTTTCGTTGACTTTCAATCTCTTGCTTTCCTCGGGATTCCATTTGAGATCTTCCATTTCATGAAGACAAACTTGAATCGGAGGAATAAGTATCCATATCACAGACTTCCACAGATGGCAGAGCATTTCCGTGACGCTTAGCCGCAACGTCCCATGCCTGTTGTGCTTTCTTCGATACGTAGAACTGTGAGGTGACCGCCCATGTTACTTTTCCCAGGGTTGCAACGTATATGAAATAATAATGGGCAGTCGGCACGCTGCTTAAACTGAGATCTATCTCCATGGACTGTAGTCGAGGCATATGTTGAGCAGCACGTCCAGCAGCGAGACTCAACTCATCGAGATCTTTGCTCTTGAGTGCAGTTCGTAGGTCTTCGTCCGTTAGATCGGCAGTGTGATCCCGTGAGGCGGAATTCCTCGAGTACATTATGGTAAGTTTGATAAGGTTTGGCCAGAATGGGGTGATATTGGCATCTACCGGCCAGAACAAATCAGGGCCGATCGTGGTTTCCGATAAGTCAACAACTTCCAGCTGCTGAGTCATTTGGCATAAAGCAAGGGAGCGAGAGTTTGGGCCTGGGGTTGAGTGCGGTGAATAGTCTTCGCCATATGGTTGTCTTGGCTCGTATCTCAGTCGTAAGTGTCGCAGGGAAGAAGGCCAACGAGCAGCAACTCTAGGGAAATCTATTCGCGGTGTTAGAACGTTATTTTGGACTAATGAAAGTGCATGGGAGACGTTTCTATGACTTACCACCAAGACTATCACCCATTTCGGTACCATTCCTGACTTTGTCGCGAAGTGTGGCGGTGACGGTTTGCAGTCGTGGAAGATGGATAACCATCTCAGATACAGCTCCAGGTGCGATGTTGCGGAAGTTCTCACAGCCCATCACGTCTAATGAAGTAATGCACTTGACGTCAGGAAGAGCAATCTTTCCCATCAGCTGTAGATAGGAATCCTGATACCGGCGCTGTAACAGCTCCTCCTCTGGGAAAGCACGACCTCGTTCAAATCTGGTACGCCGTATAGTCCAGTCCGGCTCGGCTTGCCAATCACTTGGGGACCTGACGTAGATCTGCAGTAACATGTAGCGGTCGTATTCGGGCCATGAGCTCAGAATTTCAAAGAGAGATGTAATGGCTCGCGTGAAAGCGTTGTTATTGCTGTCACGGTCATCTTGGTTTTCATACTGGCCGCGGGCGGCAATACTATATTTCGGAATAACGACCTTGAAATGTAGACTTCGGAGGTGGAAACGTCGACCGGTGGAGTTGGATACAGGAAACATCTGGCGGAAGTCTTCGAGGTCCGCCGAACTGATATGCAGATCGGCGAAGGTGAATCTCTCAGCGGCCACCTGCCATTGCCGGCAGACACAAGCGCATGAGGCTAGGTGGCCTGTCTGGTAGGAAAATATCTCCTGAAGAGTTTCCAGCGGTAATGAATCAGCCATGGCGAATGAAGTGAAAGTTGATTGGAGCCGGTGCCTGAGCCGTGAGGCGATTGGGGAAGATGTGGAGAACGCTAAACCCATTTTGGTATGCAGTATGCTGTGACAACCCCACTGCCTAGGTCCTAGGTTACCAAGGTAGGTATCGAACTCCATTCGTATGTGCGCATGTGAACGAAAGGATCATCAACCTTGGAAAGATCGTCAAGGAAGTGGTTGCACAACCTTCAATTCGTGACACCTCGGTCTCACACCCATGGGACTTGGCACAGATCGGCCATGTTTTATAAGTCCGGCTACTCCTCCCTGTTTCCCCAGATTTGAATCGGTTCCGCGCTAACTATTACACCATTTTCACGATGAGATATGTACTATTTTCTTTGAGCGCATTGGTGTTCTACGCCATATTCTACTTTTCCTACATCAACGGCCTCGATGCCCTGGGCCGCAAATCCATTGAGTCCGGCAAGCTCCCGAGCATCGACGCGCCTTTGCGGACAGTCTACACGGGAATCGAGGAAGTGGATCACGTACTGACTCTTTTGACCACATTTTTCTACCCGGCACTCGATGGCACCAACCCTGGTCTCCTGCTTCACGGAGTTGGATTTAGTGGTACATTCGGCGCAACCTGGACTCTGATTGTCTTGGAATCTTGGAGAAACGGCAATGCGGGGACAATAGCCGCTTAGTACGCCATGCCCACTGACAACCTTGGAAGCATATTGAGTAATAAACAAAAACTAACTAATCATATAGCCCGACTTTATTTGGCCTCGCCGCTCAAGTATTAACTTTCGCCTTTGGGATTCCATTGACATGTGCTCTTCAGCTGGGCTCCTCGATCACTGCGCGCCGTCCTCACGCAGACAATATCCGCATCCCGCGAGCAGTCCTCGCAGTTCTGCCGTTGGTCTTTGTCGTCGGATACATGGTGCCGACCGTGGCGATGACGTTGCCCGCTCCCTCTGTGATTCCCGTGGACCTAAAGCAGATCGCCATTACCATCTGGCACCCCTGGCCCGCGTATGTGTCAATCTTGACCACGGTCGCCTACTTTACTCTGTCTCCTTTCCTCTCCAACAACCACCGGGCATCCATGTCTAGCTTGCGCTGGGTCTACGCATTTGCGTTTGCCAATGCGTCTCTGTCGCACATTGTCACATTGGTCGTCTCTTTGGCAACCGTTGTAGTCCCGGTTCTGTTTGAAGACCGTTTTCTGGACTCCCTTCACCCGGCCAATGTTTTCTCAGTTCCTCTGCCTTGGTCTGGGCTGACGGTTGATAATGTCGGTGACGGGGTCCATGTCTTCCTCCGATGGGACTATATGATTGGTTCTGCGGGTGTCTTGATTTGGGCGATCTCGCTGTACACCGTTGCTCACAAACAGCTGCTCAATACTGTATCTTGGCTCAGTCTCTTAGTTAAGATTGCTCTGTTGACGGTTCTTGTCGGCCCCGCAGGTACCGCGGTAGAGTTAATTTGGGAGAGAGATGAGCTCGTCTTTACTGAGACCGGTGGTAATAAGGAGGTTTCAAAGGCCAAGAAGTCCACTTGATGGGAATTGGTTGGGCAATGATGAAAATACGATTTCGGACTATCATGAAGAAATATTTGTCAATGTATAAACTGAAGTTGGGTATATCTAGACGGGTTCGGTCTTCGTTTAATACACATATGGAGTCATGTCCGTTGGCATTCAATTTGTGCAAGCAAAATCATACATTCATACATCACAGGGACACAGACGGCTTCTTGTCTGCCATAATTTCATAAATCGCGCTGACGTACGCCTTGACGTTTTCATTTCCCAAGACCCCAGCCCCCATTTTGTTCATGGCATAACCAATAGTCATTCGGCGATCCAGATCCATGATCAGCATAGATCCACCCCAACCTCCCCAGAAACAGATATTTCCATTGGGGATGAAGGTGATAGACTCCGGGACTGGCAGGGCGACACCAAGCGCGAATCTGAAGTTCATGAACAACACCAGATCAAGACCACTAACCCGTTCCTGGATCATTTGATCGATAGTCTTGAGCCCAAGATACTGCTTCCCATCAACAGTCCCCTTTAGGGACACCATTGACCCAATCCGAGACAGAGAACGCGCATTCGCGAACCCATTGATAGCCCCAATCTCAGCGCCTCTGTATTCAGGAGTCTGGGCATCCTCCGCCTTCAGCGTAATATTGCCAAATGCCCTACCCACAATGCTTTTCGGGTCCATCTCCGGCATAGACGCAGGCGGAGCAGGAATGATATCCGCCGTACGCGGCCAGTCCTTCTCAGCCACACCAAGACTAAAGTCCGCTCCCAACGGACCGGCAATCTCATCGACAATGAACTGCTTCAATGACTTCCCGCTAATGCGTCGCACGATCTCACCGATCAAATGCCCATGGTCTACCAGCTGGTAAGCGGATGCTTCACCAGCCTTGAACCACGGAGCCTGCGCAGCGAGCAGGTCCGTCGAGGCTTTGGTGTCGTAAATGGTTTCCATGGGGATGCGCTCGTCCCAGTTGGGCAGCCCAGAGGCGTGGCTGAGGATGTGCCACACTTTCGTGTCTTCTTTTCCGTTGGCTGCGAACTCCGGCCAGTACTTTGATACTTTCTCTTCGACGTCTAGCAGGCCGCGGTCGACGAGGATTAGTGCGGCTAGGGCTGTGACGACCTTGGTAGATGAGAAGACGACGACTAGTGTGTCTTTTTCCCATGAGCGTGTCTTGGCAGCGTCGGCATGGCCGCCCCAGATATCGAGGACGTTCTCTCCGTTGATGTTGACGCAGAGTGAGGCGCCAACTTCTTCGCCTGAGGTTAGTCTTTCTTGGAGAAGATCGCGCACGCGGTTGAATGCGGGGTCGCAGTGACCTTGTAGGGTGGCCATGGCGAAAACTGCTTGGTTCTTAGTTTTAGGTGGATGGTGATATTTGAAGCTTTCGGTAGGTTTCGACTGTACAATTGATTTAGCAGTGAGTGTTCCACCGAATTTCGATGGGACCCTTGCGTTTTTATAAGCGGATTTTCGTGACCTTCTAGCCCTAGAACATGTTAGTGCTTACTGTGGGGACATCCCCGTATTGACTTGGATTGACTCAGGTTGACCTTGGAATGAATCCAATGCCCTACTCCCGTGTCCACGATCGGAGTCCATCCTCACAATCTCCGTGCCGAGGTACACCCTGTAAGGTTAAACCCCGCAACAAGGACGTGTGCACACTTCATCAAATATATATTACCACTTTCGGCTATATATATTTGCACCACCAAAGGCTTAGATATAAATATAACTAGTACCAGTGGATACAGAATAAGCTAACTAAGAAGAATTGATCAACACCTAAGATAATAGCTTTTCCCTTGCCCTGACATCATGATAATGAAATGGACACGAAGCAGTCGGGTGACGGTTTATACCTAGTCTCGCCGAGCACTTAGATGCTAGCGCTAGCCTCTAAACGGATCATGGAGGAATGATGGCGCAGCCATTTATGGATTTCTGCAGAGGTACGTGTTTACGTATCTAGTGGAGATCACGCATAACCTTGACGATGCTTGAAGTTGATAGGTATTGTCGTCGTTGACTCCTATTAAGACTGACACAGATATTAGCATGTTAGCAGAGGCGGTACTGTGTCCAAGGCAACTACATACACGCAAGACTTCGTGGTATTAAAACAATGTTCATTCCGTGGCATGTACAACACCTCCGAACGACAGGTGTGAATAGTGAGTCAATAAATACATAAAAAGAGTATACAAAATGAACACATTCGCTATAATGCCATGCAAAACAAATCACAACCGCAATTACCATTTTCCATCCTCCATATCTACGCCGACTTCATCGGCGCAGCGGTAGGCTCATGACCTTTCTGAATAGGGACCCGTTCCTCCGACGCAGAAGAGAAAGAAACAGCCTCACCAGAAGCAACCCGCTGCTCCGCATACTCCTCATCATCTTTCCAGAAATCCTTCTTTCCATGAGCAGCACGGTTAACCCAGGGAGGAAGGAACCCGCCCTTAACCTTCCAAGACCAAGGATCAGACTCATCCTTGTTAGGCGGGACAATGCGACCACCGGTGATCTTCTCAAGACACCACGCAAAGCCGTTGAGGGTGATATAGCTGGTGATACCAGCGATCAGACCGTAGGCAATACTGTATGTGAACGGCATGATAGCGATGGTGAGGAACGCGGGGATCGCATCACCGTAGTACCGCCAGTTGATATCGGCGGCAGCCTTGGCCATCATCGCACCGACAATCACGAGCGTGCAACCCGTGGCCCAGGGTGGAATCGAAGCGAAGATAGGGGCGAAGAACACGGCGATGAAGAACGCAATGCCGGTGACGCAGGATGTCAGACCGGTTTTACCGCCTTCGGAAATGCCAGCGCCGGACTCGACGAATGCTGTGACCGGGGGACTGCCCAGGAGGGATCCGATTGAGATGGAAATCGCGTCAACCATGTAGGCCATGGCGCTGCCCTCGAAATCCTGGGTCTCCTCGTTGATTGCGCCGGCAAATCGGGCCATGGAGTACATTGTACCTGTGGTATCCAGGATATCGACATACTATCGAAATGTTAGTTGTGAACTTCTGCCTGTATAGAACGTTGGCGACGTACCAAAAATGTAATGAAAGCCAGTCCAAATTCACCGCCCTTGCCAGCCAAGTTCCAATCCTGAGCGAGTAGAGTATGCTTGATAGGATGGAAGGTGACAACTTGCTTGAAGAAATCAAACTTGCTGGTTCCGAGCTCCGTGTAGGGGAAGTAAGTGACGGGCGTAGTGCGAGGCCAGGAGATGATAGAAACCAACAAAATGCCGAGAATGACAGCACCCTTGATACGGTACATCATCAGCAAAGCCGTCATAATACCGCCGCAGAAGATACCAATCCACATAGTCGGACTGCGCATCTTGGCGCTGCTCATGCACAGACCCGTCTCCTTGTCGAAATCCTGCTCCAGACATCCAGCCAACTCGATGGGAGTGTCAGTGGCACCCTGAACCAATCCAATACCAGCACTGTAGGTCAAACCGATCAATGCGAGGTAAAGACCGATGCCGACACCAGTTGCGAGTTTGATAGACTTTGGCAGCGCACGCGCTAGCCACTGCCGCATACCGATCAACGTCAAGCCCAAGAATACCCATCCTTCCACGAAGACGGCCGTGAGGGCAGTCGAGTACGGGACCATGCCGCTCCCACGGACTCCAACAACGGTGTAGGCAAAGTATGCATTCAGGCCCATTCCAGGTGCGAGCGCGATAGGCAGGTTGGCGAAGAAACCCATGCAGAACGTTGAGAGGGCGGCGATGGCGGCGGTGGCGGTGACGATATCCCGGTTAATTTCTTGCGTGCACATAGCATACTCGACGTTATTTGCGCAGTGGTCTTGCATGTCTTCTGCGGGGCAGACACAGGTTCCACCGGTCAGAGAGGTGATATTGCTGTTGACGGAGATGATGTATGCCATGGCGAAAAAGGTGGCGAGGCCGGCGCGGATTTCAGTGAAGAAGTAGCTGCCCTTCCTCTCTTTAGGCTGAGACTATGGTTTAGTCTCATATTCGGTATTGGCCGTGCGATCACACGTATACAGTGTAGTATGACTTACATGGCCGGAGCCCTCCAGACGAAACCATTTCCCCACGGGACTGCGGGCAACCCGCAGGTTGGTGTCGTGGACCCAAGTACCGAAACCCATTGCGAGAGAGGAGCACGGTCGTGTGTGGATACAGCGAAATCCGAAGACGCTGTCGTCCTTGAGACGCAGTATTTAAAAGCTGTTCCTGCAGTGGGAGTTGTGGAATATAGGTTTGAAGGAAGAAATAGGCAAACCTCAAGGTCTCTCGGCCAACCACATCTTGCTGATAAGAAAAAAAAAAAAAGTTCGCCTCCAATTACAGCTATCTTCGGCCGGTTTGGCACTTGGCGGCTCGGGCGGGTCTCGTTTCACCCGTGAGATGTCGCGTAGATAATCTCATTGGCTGTCAGTTTGCCGACAGGATTTTATCGAGGGTCGTTCAATGGGTCAAGAGTCGGGAAACCGACGGAAAACAAAGAGACAGATATTATGCCGACTCCAGAGTCACTTCAAATGAAAAATTCAAAACGGCATGTTCAAGAACAAGACCCTTATTCCTTCAGAATTGCACAAATCCCTGCAATGCCAAGATCCCGGTGCGCTCAGTCCTCGTGAGCTCGATCTTATCAATTGTGTGTCGTGTGTCGCATGTCTCGCATGTGGACCCTTGGAAATGTGGGCGATAACGGAGTAAGCCGATGATATAAGGAGAAATCGCTTGCACCGGGGCATATTCAATTATCTCCAGTCTCATTACTCTGGGATATCTGGGGCGGCCATATCCGATCGTGGGCCGTGAACAAATCTCACCCGCAGATATCGGATTAGTGCGGTCTGACAGCCTTGCTTCGTCCAGGTGCTTACATGCTCCTCCCGGAAAAAGAAACAGCCGGCCTAAACCATTGAGGCAGTGGATGAGAGACGAGAATTATGAAGACATGAAGAACAACTACGCGGCACCAGAAAGTCCATTCGTCTAATCATCTTGTATTGATTTCTTCGATGTATCTTGGAGTATACCTACGTATGCATACGTAGGTAGGGGATCTTCTCTACCACTTCTTAGCCTTCCCCTTCCGTTTTAGTGCTCAGACCTTACCGCTTTTGGGGTTGCGAAAGGAGAGTACAATCAATAACGATGGAGGTGGCGCCGTGGCTTCGCCGTGGCTTCGCCGTGAGATTCACAAATCCAATAAGGAAATCGAGGATGAAGGCTATGAGATGAGGACCAGCACAACGACTAGCTCAGACTCGTCGCAGCTCGAATTCCAATCTCCTACTTATACCCAGCAGGTCCCTGAAACGATCCCATATGTCGATGTACCGGGTTGGTCGGCTTGAACACGTCTTGTCAATTCAGGTTGGTTCGGGTAGACATGGTACAAGGATGAACAGCTTGAAGTAGTGCAGCCTTCAAATGGGCTTGGGATTCAACGGGCCGGTGGGGTCTTCGGTCTTCTCGGGGTTGGAAGTAGCCCTCCCGTAGACGGAATGCTTGAACATCAAATGAGATCTCAGTTGCATTCAAGCAAAGGGCCTACATCAAATTAATACTGGCAAGCCTGAGCTGTAGCCATGTGAACGCGCAGTGCAACATTTAGGTTGGTGTGCTTGCGTGTAGGTAGTCAGTAGACGGTCACTGGGCCAGACTTTTTAGTTGTCTTGATCCAAAAAATGCCACACCAAGCGAGAATCTTCAATAGCACGACGAGCATCTTCTTCCGGTTGACCAACACCTTCTGCCTGCGCTGCAGACCTGATCTGTTTACCTTCTGCTTCAAGCTGGTCCAGGGTAATCTCGATATCGGCTTTGACCTTGTCAATTCGGTTGATCTTTTCTTTACTACGAGCCAACTGCTCTTCCAACATCATGATGAGCGATGCGCGAGCCTGGTGCGGTCGGTAGAGGTTGAGAAGGTGGTGGGCGTTGATAAACAGGTTTCGCATGTCGTCCACTTTTGACTCGAATTGTTCCGGCGATACTGACAGGATACCGACAAACTCTAGGAAGTTGAGGAGAAGGGATTTGCTGATCTTCAAAAGGTAGTAAGCGTGGTTGAGGGGCGGGGAGGGCTTTGAAGGGTCTTGTTCGGGTTCCGTGACTGGATCTGGGTAGAGCTGCTCAATACCTTGTTCTTTCAACGAGGGTAGTTTAGTAGAGAGCTGTAGACGACAAAGTCAGCCAAGCTAGAGCAGATGTTCAGCGTAGCTCCAACTCACCGTTTGCTGCTCGCCAAACAGGGAGTACTCCCCTGTCGGGGTCCTGGGTGGCACTAACAAGCGTAGCTCTGGAGGCAGATCTAGGGCACGTAGTTCTGACGGTGTCAATTCCTTTGTGTGATTGGGGTGACCGTTCACGTCTTTTGAAGCCTCGGTCTTAATCTGCTCCAGCCGGTCGAGATTCTCGCGCGTGAAGTGCTTCCACAAAGGCGGGGGCGGCGCAAAGGCCGCAGTCACGGCTCTCTGCTGGTTCGTATCCGCCATGATCAAGGCTCTCTGTGGAGAAACCTCGGGAGGTCTCTGACATTGATGCCTGGTTGGCGAGATGCGGAGGAAGTGAAGAAGGTTATCAGAGCGCAGAACGCGGGTGGGTCCAGAACACGGAGGAGCAAGTGGGTCTGTGCATTCTCGCTCTGCGACAGTGTGTCCGCTTTACTTCACTTTCTTATCCACCAGAGCACTCGACATGCTCCAGTGTGAAGACCCTCAGAGCATTCGGTTCCTTGTACAGGACATCTAATGGCAGCCCAGGCCCGGGGTCAGCCCATACATTGCACTGTGTTGGTCTCACGGGAGCACTTGCTCGCTTCTCCCAGCGCTCTTATGCGGCCGACTATATTGCACTGGGGTTTCTAGCATTGGGCTGGGTGATGGTTAGTGGACCTATCCTGTACTACAGGATTTTCAGTTGCTAATGTCATTGCGAGCAGATTCAATTCATGAAACTCGCCCACCGCATGCTTTCCCTTGACGACAAAGCCATCATGTACCCATTCGCGGTCCATGAGCGAGTCCCTGTCCGTACGGCTCCCTCGGAACATCCTCCGTTTTAGGATACTCATATTGTGACTAGTATGGTCCGTGATCTACGCTGGCGTGATCCCACTCCTTATCATCATGGCCTGGTCTGCCATGATGCGCCCGGGGGTGCAAAAGACTCTAGTGACAGTGCTGGGGCTATTGGTTGCATTGATGTTGACTTCATTTCTGACTTACGTGGTTGACAATGCAGTGGGACGTCCACGTCCTGATCGGCCTTCGCGTTGCATGCCCTCTCGCGGTACCAAAGACGACGTCCTGGTCGCATGGACTGTCTGCACCCAGTCCAACCAACACATTCTGCAGGAGGGATGGCGCAGCTTCCCTAGTGGACACAGTAGCTTCCCATTTGCTGGCCTCGGGTACCTTTCTCTGTGAGAATCACTCTGCGAAATGCACTCGAGTTATCTACTAACCAACAGCAGCTTCTTCCGTGGCCAGATGCATGTTTTGCGCCCTCGGGCAGATCTCGGGCAATGTCTGCTAACTTTCTGTCCGCTGCTCTCTACACTACTTATTGCTATCTCGCGCCTCGACGATTACCGGAACGATGTATGGGATGTCACTTGCTCCTAGGTCTCCTCGTGAGCTGGTTCTCCTACCGTCGCTACTACCCACCGCTGCTGTCAGTTCGATGTGACACGCCGTACGACAAGGCAGAAGCTGCCAGGTTGAAAGGCTTCTGCAGGTTGGATGATGAAGAACGGGCTTTGTCACGACCGTTGGTCCACGCGACGACTATAGCTGGAAGAGACAGAGACCTCCCGCGGTCCATAGCTTTGTGCGTGGTAGGTACCCAGTATATAGTCCATCGCATACAAGCAAGGACCAGTGCTGGGTTCAGGCCCAAGTCATACCTAATAGTGGGGGCTCACTAAATGACCCTAAGTCCGGCCAGAAATCTACTAAATGACCCTGACTCTGAGCGTCCCCACAAAAGCGGCGCTCAGATGGGAGAGCCCCACCCGGCAGAGGTAATCCCCTACATAGAGGTACGTACGTAGAGAATGCACATCATAGACAGATTTACGGTGTGTTGTATTCACGTGTTGATTCACCGCTCTTTGATGTAGTATAGTGTACATGTCGGAAGAGCAAACATGACAGCTAGGATCAATTTAACTAGTTCCCTCTTATCTCGACATATCGCAGGATTCTTCCCATCTATCGACTATGCGCCGCTTTGAGAGAATCCACGACGTTGTTGAGCCCGTCGAGGAATACCGCGCGGGAGGCTATCATCCAGTGCATCTGGGCGACATCTTCCTTGAGCGGTATCAGGTCATTGGGAAATGGGGCTACGGCACATTTTCAACAGTATGGCTCGCAAGAGACCTGAAGGTTTGTTCGGAGCTATTTCTTTGGGAAGTCAACGTGGCCTTGTGGTCTTACATAGTGCCCCCCTAGGCTACAAAAGGACGTCACGTTGAAAATCATCAAAGCAGACGCCTCGAAGACTAGCACAGAGCTCTCTATACTGCTTCAACTATCAAAGACAGAAACGCCTCATCCGGGGGAGAGATCATATCATAGAGCTCTTGGATCATTTCGAACACACGGGGCCCAATGGTCTGCATCTTGTGCTCGTCTTCCCTGCTATGCTATCCGACGGTGAAAGAATATGTGAACGGGGAAAACCGCGCTCCGCTGGCTACATACGGTCTATCTCTCTGCGAATCATTATTGCTTTGGAGTTTCTCCACATGCAAGGCTTTGTTCATACTGGTAAGGTGTCCAGAGCAAATCACTCACTGTAAATTTGCTAATATCATCTACATATTTGCAACCGGCCAATATATTACTCTCTATGGAGTGTAGCTCGATTAGTGATATGCTGTTGCCTCCCGAATACAACCCTGTCCGTTGGCTCCCTGGAGTTACGACCGACCAGAGTGCTCCTGAGTATCTGATGGTGACTCAACGACCTCGTGGTCTACTGGATGATGTCGACATTTCAACACTGGTTGTCAAGATTGGTGATTTAGGTGCAGGTAAGGAATTCCATGTCAGACGTGAAAGCAGCAATGCTGAGACAGACCCTCGATAGTCGTCCACAATGGCGACAATTCTTCTGTTCCCGTCACGCCCTTGGCTTTGAGGGCCCCTGAGCTGCTCGAGAATCTTCCTTGGGATTTCAAAATCGATGCCTGGTCCCTAGGCTGCTTGGTACATCATCTACTTACCCTCTGCTGTCTGGTTCATTGTTCTTGACTGACGTATATGAAGTTATTCCAACTTGCCACAAATGAACCACTATTTGTCCTGACGGAGTTTGGGTGCACATCTGACGAGTCCAAGGGAAGTTTGAAATCCCTCATACTGAACTTCGTTAGGGCTGGGAGGAATCAGTTCGCTGTTTATTTGCGCGAGAGACTGCCGCCTGTCTTTGTCGCAGACAATGCGGACAAATTGTCGAATTTCCTCTGGTCAATGCTACAGCAGAATCCGCAAGATCGCAGCTCTATGTCCGACCTTCTATTTCATGCTTTCTTGAGTGAATGAGGAACATAGCAAGTCCAACGGTTGAAAGTTACAATGTTCAGATGTCCATGGATTTCATTATCAGTACCAGGCGAATTATGTTGAATACAAAAACACGATCTGTATAGCATGTATGTTGAGACAAAAATAATACTATGAAAAGTACTATGAATATGAAAAATTCCAATTGTATACTATAGAAAGTAAATGAATGATTTGTCTATCTTCTTCATACATGGAAAGGAGCATCTATTTATGCTCCTTTTTCGTATACCCCCATTATGGTAGAATAGAAAAGACTCGGTGGGAAACAGGACTCGGTGAACAACAACAACAAGAAGAAGCAAAAACTGACTGAAAGCAGGCTCAATTGGAATACCGAAGCGCTGATGCAGTGAGATAACGACCTGTATACTGAGGACAGCAATGTCATGATCAAACTGCATATAGCCAAGGGAGCCAGGCTTCTTCTGGCAGGAGCCTGAGTGCAGATCCTTCGTGTATGGGATCTGCATTGTTGATGCCGAATTAGGGTTAGCGTTGCATCATGAAAAAGGCCAGTATTAATGAGAATTAACTGGGATTTTCAACAAATTATATGTATGGAATACAAAACACAAACGTCACGCCTAAACAGACCCATCCCCCTTCTCCGACTTTCCTGCAGGAGAAGGGTCTAAGATTGGCGCAAACTTAGACCTCTTACGCAACGCAGGTCCCCATTTGATAAATGCCAAGGGAATCGGGATCATGATGAGTGCGAGACACCCGAGAAGTGTGCCAGCCCACTGTACACCCAAATTGACGAACATCTGCTTCGAGAACAGGGGGAATGCAGCTCCCACCGCTGAACGAATAATGGTATTCGCAGCAAACACAGATGCGGCACTGGTTTCAAAGTCAATATGACGTTCCATGGAAAAGTGCAAATCAAACGGCTTACAATGTCAAATACGAGTCAATCAAATAGTTGAAGCATTGCAGGAAGATAACATAGATCCCAAATCCAGTCACGACTCCGCTGGCGGTCGGGGCCATCCAATGGATCGACTTTGTCCATCCAGTCCACCCATACCAGAAGAGCCCAACACAGAAGCAAACACCTCCAAGGATGGCAGGAGGGAGCCTCCATTCGGCGACCGGGATGTTATTGTTAGCTGTTAGCTTTTTGATATATGCCCTTTGGCCCAAAAGGACATAGGCGCCAGCTAGGAACTCGCCAATAATCAATCCGATGAAAGGCAGACCTCCAACACCAAGGTTCATTCCGTGGATTCCTTGGAAGACAACGGGGTAGGCACCGAGAAGTGCATACATCAGGCCATATACAAAACTCATCCAGAGAGAGATCTGAAGGAACGTTAGCATGACTCAGTACGAGATATTTGCGCACGACTTACCAGGAAAACAATTGGCTCGGTGAAGAGCATACGAAATGGTCTACTGAAATTATTCGTGATCAGCTCGCCCCAATCGACCTCGATCTCTTCTTGTCTCGCGCGGATTCCCCAATTGCGTGTCTGTCGTCGCAGGATACCCGCCTTTTCCACCAGGACAGAGGGCGCATATGTCTCTTTCAGGAAAATAAGACAAAGGCCAGTGGCCAGCCACCCCATAATGGACGAGATGTACATGGTCCACCTCCATCCCAGATAAGACATTGTGATGAAGCCGCCAGTGAACGGAGACGCGAAAGGCCCCACGAATACAGCCATGGCGAACATAGCGACAGCCACGCCCCGCGTCTGGTTATTCCAAATATCTGCAAACACGGCCGGAACAATGGCGATCGGACTAGCAGAGAAAAAGCCGGAAAAGAATCGCGTCAACATCAAGGTCTGAATGTCCTTGCTGGTCGCTGATGCAACGGCGAAAATGGAGTACCCGAACATGCCAATGCAGATTGGCCATCTTCTCCCAATGAGCTCACTTGCCGGTGCCCATACTGTCGGCCCCGAAGCGAATCCCAGAACATACAGGGTTACGCCGAGGATAGCGACTTCCGTGCTGATGTCAAAATTAACACTGATTTCTCCCACGGCGGAGGAGTATATGGCACTGGCGAAAGACGAAACGAAAGTTGTATATGCTAGGGTCGCTGATATACAGATTTTGCGTCTGAGGGACCAATTCTGTGGGTGCAGAGGATCGTCCGCATCGTTGAACTCGACGATATATTCTTCCGGATCTGGGAGAGGTGGGGGATGAGGCTTGCCAGCTCCCAGGGGGAGCCACTGCTCGCGCGGTGTGATTCCTATGCCGGAGCCGACAGTTGAGCGATGTTGGAGTCGATAGGTGTTGATTCGTTCTAGCTCGACGTCGTTCAGGTTGCTTTGGCGGCGATTGATGCTCTCTGAGCGCATGGGCCCAATTTCCGATAGACGACGATCGGTCCCCGTCGTGATGGGACTGAGATCATCGCTTTCACTAGTGCTAGTATCGTCTGGACTGTGCGACATGCTGAGCTGTCCAATGTACTGGGTATCTAGGAATATGGATAATAGATACAGCAATTGATAAAGCTAAGGGTTCGGAACATCCTGTTTCTATGGATCAGACGACTATTTTCATCACTTTGATGGTACCTAGGTAACCCACTGCGTCATCGATAGCTTTGCCCGGTCATAGAACCAGTGACGTCCCAACAAGGTAATACGTCCCGGTCGCAAACCATGGTTTGGTCTGTGGGGACATGTTAAGTCTATTCGACAGTTATGAACTACCTAGACTTTATATCCAAAAAAATATGCATTTTAAACTACATAATTACCGGGAATTGGCGGATAGAATAAAAGAGTCATCTTGACAAAGTATGTAGACTATCGGTGTTCAAGGCAGGTACAAGGGTGGTTGGTGATGGGAGTTCCTAAATTGCATAGGCATTCTCTGCAACATGAGACTGGACTGTGTCCGATGGAAATGATCATTCTCAAGAGGGCTGGAATAGGTACATAGGTAGCCCAGGCGTCCGTTTCAATCCCCTAGTCAGTTTCACCCGACACTTTGAACTGCACGTGAAATGTTATTCGTCAAACTTGAGTGCCAATATCAGCCAGCATAAAGATTTAGTTGTAGATAAAGATTTCCTGCTCCGTACGGAGTAGAGGAATGGAGTGAGATCAGCATTTCGATTTACTCTCAATTTCTCCCATGTTTAGCCCCCTGCAAGATACCTGAAACGGGTGATCTTCTCCTCGCCAAGGCCCGGGCAACCACAGTGTGTGACAAAGGCTGAATGAATGAACGTGTTGGGGCAAGCGGAGCCCCGGTTTAAGGGGGCTGGTTATAAGGCTCATACCCAATCAGCTGCAAATAAGCGCAGGAACAGCATCAGTAAATGGCAATGATGGGCAAATGGGATATTTAGCCTCGCCCGACCAGGAGAGGATTGCCCGGGGCCCAATTGCGAACCATCCAATGCTTTGCCTCGATTCCACCCACGAAGGTCCAGATCCTTAGCGCCCGCTTTATAAATTAACGCTTATTTATCCTGCATAAAGACGGGCTGTGTACTCAGTCCGGAGTAGCTGCAGTTTAAACTAAGAAGGCCCCCGGCATGTCGCTGTTGCGGAAACTGAGGATTAAGAAAACCCACGAGATGAGACAATCAAAGCACATCCCCTATGGCGCTGTACCAGTGGAGGAAAGTCACTCGAATCCAAGGCCATCATCAGAATTCCAATATTATACAACAATCCAGCTTCCCGAGGTCGACGAGCAGAAGCTCCAACCGCAGCCCCTCAAGCTCTCTCAAGTGGATAGAATTTTTCGTCTGATATGGGACTTGATTCTTGCCATTGTAGCCTCACTCTTCACCGTGTTCGGGATATGGGTTCGTTGTATCGATGGACAACCAGCGGGCCCAGACTCCATGGGGGGCTAAACTATTCGAGGTCTCTCAATATGTTAGCTGCCCCGATCCTACTTTCATCCTCATTCTTGTCAAACCTAGCTGACACCACATTTCCTCTCAAAGGCGCCCACTGTATTCCCAGTCCTTTTCGCTGCCATTGCTGGTAGCAGCATCAAAAGTATTGCATCATGGCGCATCCAGACTACTCGAGGAGCAACGATCGGGCTAGTAGAGCAATGTCTCGGCAGCCAGACTATCACAGGAGCCATTCTGACTCACATTAGACTCCGTGCTGTGAACCTCGTCGCGATATTTACCGTCTTGCTGTGGTGCCTGTCTCCGTTGGGTAGTCAGGCATCTCTCCGAATAATTTCCATCGTCCCGAGTTACCCAGGTAACCCGGTCGAGTTGACTACTTTGGATACCTTCACCCAGTACCAGTACGGCTACGGGCAAGGAATATCGGAAGCCGTAACATCAGTCGCCAATCCTATGACTGCTTCTCTGTCCGCAGCCTCCCTACTTGCAAACCGTAACCAAGATCTTTGGGGCAACATCCGGTTTCCTGTGATTGAGAATCTTGAGAAAAACAGTACAGGGTGGATGGATGTACCCCAAAATGATGACTTGACGTACGCGTCTCTTGTCGGTGTGCCGGTGATTGGATTGCCCAGCTCCGGCAACACATCATTTACCCTCCCAGGCTCGTATCTATCCATCTCCTGTCCTGTCTTCGACACATTACACAATATGAACCTCACCAATTTCACCGGCCCAGACGCTCCGTCCCCGGGTAATGGGGACGATTGCAGCTGGACGAGCGCATGGGGTGGATTCCAGTTCCAGATCGCCATCTCGGAGCCGTGTTCGAACTCACTCAATGCATCACTGACGAGGACTCGGAATGCCCGCAAGCTGATATGGGAATCGTTCGATCGTGGTTATGCAGGCTCTGACGAGCATCGATCCCCCATAACACGGGCCATATGCGATATCAGCACGACCTATGTCGAATCCAACGTGACATGCGAGAGCTTAGGCGGGAGTCAGTCTACAAACACTTGCAACTTGTCCTCCGCTCGGCGGTCGGTGGATAAATCACATTTCCACAAAAACTGGACTACCTTCGATGTCAATTTGGGCGCAGATCCCAAGCTACCCATACGATATAATGAAGGGTTCTTGTATATCCTCACTACCCTGTTTCCCCACACCGAGCAGAACGGTGGTCTACAGCCCTTAATTGGATATTTTATCGACCCTTTTCATGCTGTTGGAAACTTCTTTGGCGAGAATCTCATGTCGCCTGAGACCACGACACCGAAAGTCTTCGGCACTCGTCTATCGCAGCTCTTCAATTCTGTGCTCTACCTCGGTATCAGCCCCTCGGCATTCACGGGCTCTGTCAACATGACGGATATCACACGGAAAACAAGCCCACTCAAGGATACACCCATCAAATTCGCAGCCAACAATACCCATTTTCAAAACATTGTCAGGTGTAATTGTGCATGGCTCGCCGTCCTCATTATTTCCTCGGTGGTGATCTTCAGCTTTGCACTAGTGGGCGCATATCTCCATATTATAACGATCGCTCCCGATCTTCTAGGATCGATCTCCGTTGCCCTGTTGCAAAACAAGACTGAAGGAATTGTCGGATCCTCTACGTGGTCTTCGGAGGAGTGGTCGAAGAATATGAGAGACACGAAACTATGGCTTGGAGATGTTCAGCCTGAAGCTGACGTTGGGTGCCTTGCTTTGACCACCGTAGCACAAGATGTTCCTCCTGGTTCGGTCAAGGGAAGACTGTATTATTGAATAATAGATATATATGATGTAGCGCTGTGGATGAGCGAGAAGCATTCTCAGGGATTTTTGATGTGTGCCGAGCTTGGCTTGGGTATGATATATTGTTGGAATGACTTCATGAGGTTTTTCCCTTCGCATAGACAAGACCAACAATGAATTATGTTTTACGTACCTCATGTAAATGAGACTGCGGACACCTTTCCTTTGTCATATTCTTCTAGCCATAATACTAATAAGGGATAAAGTATCTAAACTAAAGACATCTATAAGGACAGTTGAAGAAATATTTGAAAAGATAGTTAAAAGAGTATCTAAGAAAGAGCCGTGGACATCACAAGGCCGTATAAGAGGCCGACTAATGTGCGTGGCTTCGACCTAACAACAAAATCACGGGGCCTCCTGCCTCCGACTGGTATCTCCAGTCATCGAGCCTTCTCCTTCTCCTTCTCCTTCTCCCCAGCAATCTCTCACCAGCCCACGGGCGGTTTTTCAACAACCACCCCAAGGCCAGTGTGAACATCAACATCAACAAATCAATGACTCGATGTCTGGTTACATGTTCCACACCAAGAGCAAGTTCAGATTCTCTGTCCAATACACCCAGAAAGGCTGATACAGGGCAAGTTCACTCATTTTAATTACCTTCCTGGGCGGGATCCCACTGCAGAGATCGGAAATCAATTCGGCCATTATTTGACAGCGAGAATCCTCCGGGACGCGAAGAGGTTCAGAAAAATTGCTAAAATTCTGTCAATCCTTAACTGGCATCAGTTCCTTGACCAAATTGAAGCCCACCCTATCCACAAACCTGGAAATCCTATCTTTGTCGGACCCTTTTCGAATATGCGACATCGGCAATCCCTCCTACAACGATAACGGACAATCATCTTTCCATCACTTGCCAGCCGACAGGACAGACACCCTACACCGGTAATTGTCACGTGCCAACCTATAGGGCGCGTTCTAAAGGTCAACCCGCTGCGCCATCAGCAAAAGACTAGAATTCTAGGACGAATCTTAGAACCGCGCTCGCTATATAAGGACATGGTCCGTCACAGTAATCACATCATTGTGCTCAGTGTCTTCAATCGACCCGTCTCTAAACCTCCCTTATAATCTTTTTATTGTCTTTTACCTTCACTTCCATCTTACTCTTTAATTTCTCTCTCCATTCTTCTTTCACAACATATTCAACCCATCTCTCCATGGTAAGCGAAAGCTTATTAAAGGATAGCAGAGGGATCACAAGAGAGGGCTGCTAACCACAAATTATAGCTTGAGATTACCCAGATCGTTACTATTTCATGGCAAGGCCCGATCGAGGAGCACCGGGAAGACCGCTTCGTATATATTAATATTATTGCACTACGTAACAAGTGCATCCAATGCATCTTGGGTATTAAACAAGATCACGTCATCATTAATATGCCCAGGTGTACTCACATATATGTCTACAGATTAATGAGGCAATGTTTCTTTCCTTGCAATGCTGTGCCCCGTCTGCCTCCCGAATGAAGATCTTTGTTGCACCTCAAAGTGAAACCCTTGAGTGATATATGATCTCAAGAGCTTGCTGGCTCTTCCCAAAGTTCAAGCACGTTATACAAGCATCAGATCGATTGCAGATGGGGGACCGGTCGATCCTAAATGGAACTGCTATGCAATAATCGAGGTCAAAGCGCTTACTTTGACCGACTTCCTTAAAAGCAGTTGTCATGGAACAGGGCCTTGAAATGCTAGCATGGAATGCTGTCTCTTTGGATGTATGGACATACGACAAGCGGATGCAAGAATAAGCCGATGACGGTGAGCAAAACTGCCATATGTTACAACAAGCATCACTGATGGATGTCCGCAGCTGGGTCATGCTGTCACAATATGCCACATATGTGCATATTATTATCGCGGAGGTAGAACCCTTATCAAGCAGAAGCCGGAAGCCGATGAGGTCCGAAAGGCCGGCTTAAGTGAGTACCTCGCTCAAGAGCCCGCCTAGTGGGCCAAGGCTGCAAAGGATAAGCTTGACTCAGACGATTGGGGCTCCGTTGGGCCTGATATGGAGCTTTCAAAGAGGGTTTGCCGAGCAGTCTTAAGGAAGATCAAGTACCAGGAGAGCTCTTGATCAAAAGAAGATGATCTGGATACAACTTACGTCCCGAACACGGGACAAGATAAAGAAGAAGACACCAACTCTGGGGCTAATAATAATGAGGAACTCGGAGACTCCGAGGATAAGCCATTCGACACAATCGACTTAGGCCGCTCGTTGGAGAAGACTCTGAAATGAAGGTCCAGCAGAGGCCATCCGCAAGTGGCGCTACAACACATCCGAAAGACCGACCTGGCGGCCAGGCCACGACGACATAGCTTCCTCTCTCCTTCTTCTCCTCTCCAGAGTCCAATTTAGCTACAGTCTCTGTATCATCTACATTCCTTCATTCCTGCGTAGCCTTCTGTTTAACTGACACAAAGCCCTAGAGTCGGGGTCTCGCTGTTGAGAGCCTCAGTACTTTATGAGTCCTCACCTCTCCCCTGTGTTCACTTCATCAAATCAAGAGCTATTGGACTAGTTGACGAAAGCCAAAGAATTGAGACTGTCCCCATTCGGTGGATGAGTATCCGAGAAACTCATCTACCGGGTTGATTTACGTTTTATTATCGAACAATCAGATAAATACCTGACTGGGTAGCTTGTGATATCCTTCATGAAGGTATTGTATATGTCATGGAATGAACAGATTGACCATACCGGACATTCTCATATAGCTATTTTCGTATTTATAGATAATACATACATCGACTAATATCAGTCATTCCAAACACAGGGCTGGTATATCGACATCAAGTCGCAAGAAAAAGACCCCCAAAACTCGCTCGCTACAAAAAGAACTAGACCAAGCACACCTCGACACAGGCAAACAACTTCAGCTAACAGAAATTAAAATATCAACATAAGACACTTTAGAACCGATTAAAACCCCGCTTGACACTGCTCCCATCCATCTCACTGATTGGGCTGCTGCCCAACTCAGCACTCCCTTCATCACCAACCAACTCAACAACGCGAGATCCAGGGGGAGGTCTGAATGGGCGCGGAGCATTGTCTGATACTTTCTCCGTAACCGCCGTGGTACCACTGATTGATGATCCAGTAGCATCCGCCTCATGGGGCCCGTATCCACCGTGCTGGTTGGCAGCAGCGAGAATCTTCTTGTTCCTCTTTCGCATGAAGATGACAACCAATGCGACAATAATGGCGACACCAGCTACGACACCAATCACGACACCGGCGATAGCACCGCCAGATAGTGCTGTGCTAGAGGAGCCACTGTTGGCACTGTCTGCAGAGGCTGCGGCGGACTCGGTGGGGGTTGCGGTTGCGGATGCGGATGTCGGAGACGCAGATGAAGACGTGGATGTGGATGTGGCGGATGTAGACGATGTTGAAAGGACCGTCGTGGATTGGTCTTCGCTGATAATTTCCCGCTCAAGCTTCACGTCAAAGGCCGAAAAGTCATCGCTGGCGTTCTTCCTCCATGCTCCGCATGAGTATCCCGCCCTTGAATCACACTTGATGTCGCGGTATATTGAGACACAGAGACTACTTCCCTCAGGATCCCAGGAAAACTCCTTGTCTTTACCTAAGGGGGAATTTGTGCAGTCCTGTCCCTTTTGGCCGCGGGCGATTTCAGTATCGTCGGTTGCGTTGGTGTAGCTGAAGGTCCATGCGTGCGCCAGGGGAAGTACCCAGAGTGCGTATAGTGGTAACAGCATGGCTGACGTTGTTTTGAAGGATGAATCCAAGCAAAAAAGAGTGAGAAAATCGATGCGATGGGATTGGAGCTTTTTCAGCTGTTAGATATGCGGGAGGGGGAAGATGTCAGTATTATACAGGGTGCAGAGACTCTGATTGCTGATTGAATTTGAAGAATAAACCTCGTATTAAAACGAGCCTCGTCCTTGGTGGGGTCTCTTCTTGCCTATGTCTGGAGCCAGTTAAATCTCCCAGTTCTGGACCCTAAAATGACTGCAACGGTCGATCAATACTCAGTGGGGGAACATACGGGTGAAGACCAAGGAGCTAATTTAGAATGCAGATGAACACGGTCTCGAGCGCATCTCCTGGGTCGTACTGCGCAGATCGCTCCGGTATGGATTAGTCGCGTGGGTCGCAGGAGAATCGAACTTCTTCACGCGGCCATCCCACAGAACAGTCACCACTTAAAACCAATTCTGAATAGGGTCGAGAGATATTTGCGACCTACATGCACGGCTGTAGGCCGTGAAGACACCGTGCAACTCCACATGTATCTAACACCCGGTGGCTGACCATGTCCGAGAATACGGGGTGCTGCAGTCCTGAGCTCATACTTCGTAACATCCCTGTCAGAATCATAGTCTAAATCCAGATACTTAGGCTATTTCTGTACACATGTTGCGAAAACTGCAAATTGGAATCTGGGGTGGCACCCATCTTGTCTGTGGAGAATGGTGATTGGTGCCCTATGGGCCGAATACGAGGTGATGAGCATGCGAAAAATTCAAAACCGTCAACCATTGTATTATGAGTATTGTCGAGAAAGTCAAAGATGAACGGTAATATCTGCAAGGCCACACATAAGGAGTTTGTTGTTCTCTTTGGTCTTTCATGTCTTTCATAGACCCAGCCTTCAGCAGAGGGGAAAAAACACAGAGCGCCAAGAATTGCGGACCAAGAATGCTTGGTGGCATCGAGTCGAATTGCTTGACAGGGGGTAATTTCCAATGTTCCCCTTACCTAAGTACATTAGTTTTGCCTTGGAGTTCTCCACGGCCATTATTATAATAATAAATCGCATCTGTTTTAGTTGCAGCGAGGGACGATCAATACTCCGTAGGGCCCCATTATTAGGGTCTATCGGGGTACGGAGTACGGAGTACCATTTTAGAACATGAATCTCGATGAATCCAAGGATACGACGTTGCAGAGGTCCATGATAGCAGGTAATCAAATCGAATTCGTTCCAACCACGATCTGCGGTGGCGAGATCGTTCTGTTTACTCTTTAGGAAGGCTAATGTGTGGATGCCTCAGGCAAGATTTTTATAAATATAGATCGTTGTGTCCTCGGGTGTGAACATCCAAATCAACTGGTATGTAGTCTTCCCGTAATTACTTCAACGATGAAGTCAAAGAGAATAGAGCCCTTTCGGACTTCTCAATAAATCGATCGCAGACTTGACTGTTGTTGCTACTAGATATGACGTCAAAACACAGTTTCAGAGGTATGATGCGCACAAAGTCATTGCTAGAAACAATATAGTTGGTTACTTCGATTAGTAGGGACTAGCATTACTCAAATCTACTACAAGGCCAAAGACTTACCCCTGTCTATGATATAAATTTTGGCCACCATCTAAAGAAAAAAGCCCCTGTGACTCTGAATCGAGTCGACTCCATGCACCCGACGAGCCGAGTGTAGAGCATGATTGATAGGTGACGCAGCGGTACCGGTACGGCCCTAGGGTTGTCCAAACTTTCTCGTTTGTGAGAAATGTTTTGTTCGGCCACATCCAGGTATTTCAACGCTTTTGAACACCTGAGCTTAATTCTTGCATGCGCAAGTTGTAAATATCGGTTGGTCAAATTGGCCAAAGTAGATCGACCTTGCAGCTCAGCATGGGCCCGTACATGTGGGAAGGGCTCGCGGAGCTCTGCGGATCTTCCCTTCTGGCATCTGTTGTTTGCCAACTGCTATAGCCATGGTAGAGAAGCGCCGGGAATCCAATCAAATCGGGACCCTGTCTCAACTTGGAGGTCAATCAGGCACGATGCAAGGTACCAGGGCAGTCGGCATCATTGATTGGCAATGCTCCTTGTCCGTCGCGTGCCGGAGTTCCCACGATGAAAAATAAGCCACCCTGACGAGCCTGATTACTCGTGTCAATATTCCCTCGACAAGACCACCGCCGTCTGCTGAAGTACTTGTTGAGCTTTCCGTCGCAATTTGCAAGTTTGAATCACATTGTCGTCCCAATTCGTTTCATTGGTGTAACAGTAGGTGTCTTTCCCAGCGCCATCGATATATTCCTTTCTGTCATTGCTTTGGCTGAGGATCTCCTTGGTCATTACGTTGGAAGTAGTCCTGGTACAACGAGGTATGAGCGGTTGCTGAATGTCAAACAACGCGCGATGAGTCCATTGCCTGACCGGCGACTGACCCGTGAGACAGAAATTCACTTTCGACCTACCACCGCCCCAGCAGCATGGCAGCGATCAGAATAGTCCACCACACGAAGTCCGCACCCCTGTCTCTCCATTCAATTGTAGAAAGATCAGGCCATAAGGGCAACTGGGCGAACAGGAACCGCGGGGTGGTGCTTGTCTTCGTAATCGTTTTCATCGTCGTGCTTGGAATCATAGCACTCTTCGCATACCGACGATGGTTGAAACGGAAAGCCGACAAGGAGTCCTACGAGACGACACGTGATTAGTTCATCTTGTTCTCTGCTCTTGCCACCAAAGTTCATTGGGACTCGGTGGCGGATGGCATTGCTGTGATCTGGGGCTGTGTCTTGGATTTGGGCTTGTGCGTTGGACTGTTCGGAGTCAGCGGTGTTGTGCTTTGTGGTTGTCTCTGCGTGTTTAGGTTTGGCGACGTGAGTTCGGCCTTCGGTGATGGATTCCTATTGTCAGTCCAATTCTGAGACTATGGCATGTCTGATGTCCAGATGCGAAGACATGACCTACTGAATGTTAGAGATCAATAGTAATCCATAATACGAGCCTTGGTGCCGCCTGCGACGATATCTGATGCCTTTTTTTGCCGACGTGTTTCATAAAGGTGTTGCTGAAGAAATCCAATGAATCCAACGTCCCTCCCCTTTTGTGCCTTCCAAATCAAGTTGAAAAAACTTCCAACTCAGAGGTCAATTGCAAGCCATCAAGCTTCTCTCGGAACGTACCGAGTCCAATTCTTCCAATTAGCACAATTCATTGATTGTTCAGATTGGGATATTGGGAGCTCAACACTAGTGGCCTAAGTGCGGCTGAAACTGTGTCTCGAAGTCAGAGAACAAGGCATCTGCTTTCACTAGCAGAGTGATGTCGATTTCTCTACTTACGTGAATCCAGGGGGACAGGTCATGGAGATGTGAGGAAACACCAAACTGGCCGTAAAGAGAAGACTGCCAAAAATAGCCAAACAAGGCCCTCGGCAAAGGAGGCAAAGAGAGCCCACGGGCCTGAGAAAGCCTGAGCAAGCAGTAAGCGCTTCAGTGCAACATCTAATCATTGGGTGGACGTACCCTGGTCTGGTCTGCGGCCTCCATTTTACATCGTGGTCTATCAAAGCGGGCTAAACGGCTGGAACGGATGGCATCTCACTTCCCATCGAAACTCCAGGTTCTACAGATCCAGACTTGCCCCGTGCAACGAGAAAGAGCAGAAACATAGGGCTAGAGTTCCTGCAGACACACCCTTTTGACTCGACAGTGATATATTCTATATCCTGATTGATTGCAACAGATGAAAGAATTGAAAGGAACAGGGGAAATGAAATAATCCACGTAACTAACATATTCATGCGAGATTACATGAGAAAACCATGCCAAGTTCTCCCAACCATTCGTCCGGTTCCTTGTGTGCACCTGCCCCTTGTACAGAACCACACTTAGCCTCTCATACTGTCGGTCAATTCTTTCTCTTACCCTCCCAGGGCCATTCCCTATTTTGCTCAGAGCACTTTCCTTTCTCTAGGTATCTTCTAGAGACAACCATCATATATTTGTCTCATCATTTCGGATTCCTAAAGTGAAGTATGAGTTCGGAAGCAGGCCCATCTGCTGTCTATCCAACCGATGGCAAAGGCAAGAGAAAACGGGCCCAGTCACCCTCTCACAACTTGAGGTCTAAGAAGGTTTATTTTCCCAAGTACCTTGTTATTGAGACCATGCCTCTTACACACAGCCCCATAGTCCAGGGATATGAGAGTGCCCCAGAGGGAGTCAGCCGGAATCGATTCACTCAAGGTGAGATGAATTGCTGCTGTTCTCTGTTTTCCCATCAGAAGATGAAGGTCCATGGGGACCTATGGATATTGCCAAACTCTCCGTATTTGACAACGGCTAATTTCGGAGAGGAAAGGCACCAGAGCCCATTGAGACAAGTGCACAGAACCATACTGACCACACATTCGATGACCTCGGCAACTTCAGGAATTTCCTACGCGACTCCCGTGACGAGGCAGAGCTCGCCGTGTATCTCGGACTTCGGCACAAACACGACCTCAGACATTTCGCTTTGTCCTGGCCTATCATCAAGACCTGGCTCACGGCGCCACATAAGCAGACTACCTCGCTGAAAGTTGAAATCAATCATCTCATCCAGGATGGCAAAGAATTATCCTGTATCGAAGACCCCTACCAAGTTTGGCCGGAACGTCCCTGGGAGTCTGAGGAGAACGCTTCTGTGAGAATTACACACATCATGGCATGGCATCTAGTCCAGATGTCCAAGGACATAGAGGAGTACACCATGTCCAGTGATCTGCATAATTTCCACCGCACAAGAAGATACCGCGGTGAACTGAGCGCGATATTGGAGCTCGAAATCCCGCTGGACAATATTTTCCATCCTCGTCCCCAGCTTATATCTTGGAGGAACGAGCTAAGCGACAGATTCGATCGCTGCTGGACAATCTTGGGCTATGTTTCATGGATCCCCTACATGAAATCCTGGGAAAAGGCTCTTGAATTCTTTGTCTCCTCAAAGAACAAGGCTATCATATACGACAGCGGGATGCCGACAGGGACGAGACCAAGACCCAACGACCTTAGGCTGGCTCAGCAATGCTCTTCCTCGCGCCTCGCGGAAGGTCCTAAAGGCCCTGTCCCAATTCAAGTAAAGGTCATCTGGGACAGAAACCAAAACACAAACGTGAATATGGACCTATGCCGCGTTCTCGCAGGTATAGCTCATGAAGGGAAAGTGCTCCCTCCGACGGACCAGATGATGACACAGGACCCTAGAGCATGCCGGACAGGCGCTTCATTCCGGGATATCATTCGACACATGATGTCTTGTGGTGGGTATGGATTGAACTTGTGTGATATGACGTTGTCGTATCATGCCGAGGCAGATAATTTCTACTATCAGATTGACGCTTTCCGATCCCAGTGGAAGGTACTGCAGGGGGTATTCTCAGACCCGGCTAACTCGAACTTTGTGATCCGGGTGCTTTTGGATGTCCATGATTTCCGGAATGGGGAGGTCTATGAAACGACTGAACTGCCGCCGGTGTACTGAATACCACCTTTTGATGCCAACTACACCTCAACGTGTTAGGACTGGCCTTTATTGGGAGACCTTCCTTCAACAGGAGTGCTCGGTTTGGTGTTTGCCTTTACCTGTGATATCCGCTTTGGTTGTTTTTCTCGTTTTCATCGTTGGCTTATGTTCTTCTCTGACTCCACGAGTTGTTCCAGATCATACAAGCCGCATGCGGACTCCTAATATATATAATCAGAGGCCACATAGCTGATCGTCTTGTCGTTGCTACCAAAATCGGATATATACTCTTTTAGCCTATTTGCTCCAATAATAGTGATATTAAGACACGACACACAAAGCTTTCAAACGATTGTTCTATCGTTAATGTCTTGATGGCAGTCTTCAATTACTGAGCCCTCAGTATGTGTTATTTGCTGGTGTCAGATGGCAATTCATAGAATTCTGGAATAAGCGTTGACACATTTTAACAATTTACGACGGTTCATTCAGACATGAGCTAATACATAGCATATGGAACATGGCAACATCAGTCTCATACCCCAGATATTATACTCACTATAAGATCTTGTGGGGAATCAACGGAAAGACAGGGGTATAATTCTTCCACCAATCACCAATCTCCGGGCACTCCCCTCGCCCTCCCGGCTCCACTAAAAGCCATCCCGCCCATGTCAACACCAATCGTCTTTCCCCGTGAGCAAGATATCGAGCTCTATACCCTGAGCCGAGACTATCTCTGAATGGACGGAGAAACTTGTCCCGGCAATATTTCCATCCAACGTTCCCCCGTATCCCCCGCCATCAATTCCCCCAATTCGTTCCCCAGTCTCCACACCGGGGGCCCCGGACTGTCTAGCTCGGCAGCCCTGAAGGGCTACCAACAAGGCGAGATGCCATGGCAGCCACTTGATTGCTTATTATGCTTATGTTGTATATTGCCGCTTCCCGTTAGACCGATTGAGCGCTAGGTCATGTATAAAGCCCGATGCCACCCGAGCTCAATGGCTCTTTTGCTTTCTTTCTTTTTTTTCTATTTCTTTGTGTTACGAAGTCTTCTCCTGGGGTTCATCTTGATTCTGTTGATAAATTGACTGGGGAGATTATCCAGTCTTCTTCAAGATGGGCTTCGTCAATTTCAAGAACTACCGGGTTTACATCCTGACCTCGGTGGCCTATCTGGGCTCCCTACTCTTCGGTTAGTGGATTTGGCTACTCCGGCTACAGAATCCTGCTAACATATGCTCTTTCTAGGTTATGACACGGGTGTTATGGGCTCAGTCCTGGCTCTTTCGAGTTTCAAAAAGGACTTCGGCCTACCCTTAGAGTCATCTGGATTCAGCGACGAGAAGAACGCCCAAATCTCCTCCAATGTGGTCTCGCTACTCACAGCAGGATGTTTCTTCGGATCTATCTTCGCTGCTTACATGAACGACAGACTGGGCCGTCGATACTCGCTGATGATCTTTGCCCTGATCTTCCTGGTCGGAGCAGCAGTCCAAGTTGCAGCTCACCATGAAATTGGCATGATCTATGGCGGACGCGTCATCGCCGGTTTTGGTATCGGTGGTATGTCCAGTATCACCCCAGTCTTTGTCAGTGAGAACTGCCCCCCTGCAACCCGAGGCCGTGTTGCCGGCCTCTTCCAGGAGTTCCTGGTTATCGGTAGTACGTTCGCCTACTGGTTGAACTACGGCGTTTCGCTCCATGTTCCCGAGGGTACGAGCCAATGGCGTATTCCAGTTGGCATCCAGCTTGTCCCCGGTGGTCTGATGCTCATCGGACTGTTCTTCCTCAAGGAATCTCCTCGTTGGTTGATGACGAAGGGCCGTCGTGACGAGGCACTCCAGTCCCTTGTTTACATTCGCAACGAGCCTGAAACCAGTGAGGCTATTCAAGTCGAGTTCGCTGAAATCTCGGCTGCTATCCACGAAGAAATGCAGGCTACTGAGGGTCTGACGTGGAAGGAATGTCTGAAGCCGAGCAACCGATACCGCTTTTTCCTCGCCTTCGTCCTCATGTTCTGGCAGCAGTTTTCAGGAACAAACAGCATTGGATACTATGCTCCTCAGATCTTTGCAAGCGTGAGTACACCACAGTTTCTCTATGCCATAGCATCTTGGCGCCTTTCTGAACTAGCGAAGCTAACGTTTTTCATCATCGCAGGTCGGATTGAGCAAAACAGACTCCTCGTTGTTCGCCACTGGTATCTACGGAACAGTCAAGGTGGTTGCGACTGCTATCTTCCTGGTCGTTGGTATCGATCGCTGGGGCCGAAAGAAGAGTTTGATTGGTGGTGCTGCCTGGATGGCTAGCATGATGTTCATCATTGGAGCAGTCCTGGCCACCAATCCCCCCTGATCCGGAAGCGACATCCGTCTCATCGGCGTCCACTGCTATGGTTGCGATGATTTATCTCTATGTCATCGGATACTCAGCATCCTGGGGGCCAGTCCCCTGGGTGTATCTTGGCGAGGTGGGTTATTCATTCTAATGTGTATATCCTTACCCATTGGAGTTTACTAACATTATTTGTTCCGATAGATCTTCCCAACTCGTCTTCGCGCCTACGGTGTTGGTTTTGGTGCCGCCACGCAATGGCTATTTAACTTTGTCATCACTGAGGTTACCCCTCGCGCTATAAACAAGATTGGCTGGAAGACTTTCCTCATGTTTGGAATCTTCTGCTTTGCCATGGGAACCTTCGTCATTGTATTCTTCAAAGAAACTAAGGGCCGGACCCTGGAGGAGATGGATCTCATTTTCGGCGCTGTTGATGAACAGCAGAGACGCGCTGATGTGGAACACACATTGCAAAAAACTCAAGTCATGCATGAAGAGCATGTTGAGACCATGGGGACTGCAAAGAATACAGAGACTTCGGAGACTAGAGAGCACAAAGAGTGAATTGGGTGATAGAGTCATACATCTCCTGTGTTGAAATATATAGATGGATCTAAGTATTTTACATTATATATACATAGATGAACATGAACATTTTATATGAACATTCGACAGGGGTTTGGACATTGGGATACAATATCAGCCCGTATACCTCAGCGCAGAGAGCCCCACAATAAATTCCGCGGGGAACTTCGAGATTTGCCCCTCACGCGACAATTTCTCTTTCCCGCACGCGTTGACGCCAACAATCTCAATGGGATCTCTCGACGAAACTTGCGCTTCTTTGCGCGCCCAGATCACTGCGACAGAAGCACAACTCGCCGGGCTGAAACGCGACCTTGCAAACGCCGAACAAGCGGCGCAAGCGGGGACCGCAACGACCGCGGAACTCCGACCTGAAGACCTGAATGGCGAAGGAAGACGATGGCCCTTGCTTCAGGAAGAATATAAGCGATATGGACGGCAGATGATTGTTTCCCAAGTTGGTCTGAAAGGTAAGCCACGGCTTCATTTTGGCGGGATTTTTGAAATTCCTGAGCAGAGTGACTGATCGCGACTTCAATGATTCAACAGGTCAACTGAAACTCCGATCGGCCAAGGTTCTGCTTGTTGGAGCTGGAGGACTCGGATGTCCAGCTGCGCAGTATCTCGCCGGTGCGGGCGTTGGTACTATTGGCCTCATCGATGGGGATACGGTTGAGGTGTCGAATCTCCATCGCCAAGTGCTACACCGAACGAAGAATGTGGGGAAGTACAAAGTGGACAGTGCGATTGAGTCCTTGCGAGAGTGAGTGGATGAGGGTAGGTCTATGGAGCTAGGCGCTGACGATTTCTCGTGACATTCACCAGACTAAATCCGCATCCCACGTATATTGCCCATCGAACACACCTCACGCCCGAGGCAGCACCTGCGGTCTTCCAGGACTATGATCTTATTCTCGATTGTACCGATAACCCGGCGACGCGCTATCTGATCTCGGACACTGCAGTTCTTCTTGGGAAACCATTGGTCTCTGCGTCCGCCCTGCGGACTGAGGGCCAGCTGATGGTGTTAAACAACCCGCCCCGCGCGCCGGGCGACAAGACTGGAGGACCGTGCTATCGGTGTGTGTTCCCGAAGCCACCGCCGGCTGATAGTGTGGTCAGTTGTGCGGATGGGGGTATTTTAGGTCCGGTTGTTGGGACCATGGGCGTCTTGCAAGCCCTGGAGGCCGTCAAGGTCATTACTGCACCTGAGATTGATGCAGCTTCAGATGTGACCACAGCTCGTCCACGGGATCCTCCGTCTCTGCATATCTTCTCTGCCTACTCATCCCCCCTGGTCCGCACAATTCGTCTTCGCTCGCGCCGGGCCAATTGTGCTGTTTGTTCTGCTGAGGCAACTGTTACGCTGGATACAATCAAATCAGGGTCGACTGACTATGTGTTCTTTTGTGGATCCGCAAGCTTGCCTTCGCTACTTGGTCCCGAGGAACGTATCTCTGCTCGAGAATACAACGAAAGACACTCAGCTCTCACCTCTGATTCGTCACGCCTTCACACGATAATTGATGTCCGAGATGAAGCTCAATTTGGGATCTGCAGTCTGGAGAATAGCATAAATATTCCTATATCGAAGATCCTTTCCTCGGGTCATTCTGCTGGGTCACAGGGGGCCGATAATGAGCAACGAACTGCACAAGTGCCTTCTTGGCTGCCATCAGAGGTTGCCTCGTTGGAATCTACGAACCCAATCTACGTCGTCTGCCGTCTAGGAAACGACTCGCAGATTGTCGTCAAGAAAATGAAAGAGCTAGGACTAGATCAGCATGGGAAGAGATTCATTGGTGACATTCGCGGAGGACTACGATCATGGAAAGAACAAGTGGATTCCTCGTTTCCTGAATACTAAATGAATCAGACCGCTAGATTCTCACATGAAACGACTGTCCAAAATATATCCCTTCTTTCTCCTGTTTTTACCCACCTGCGAGCCTCCAGAGCCCACCTTACACTTAAACTTGGAATGGCCTGGTGAGGATTACCAAAACCATGGCTCTAAGGTCTATATCCACCACCAATCAGTGTGAACACGGCCCTCATCGAGGTTGCCGAGTGCCTCGAAAACACCACGGGTGACATCAATGTCAAACTCTCCACATCCCTCACAACGATCCACGAGAGTGACATCTATACCCCTGTCGCCCCGTTGGATGTGGATTGGCCGACCACAAAGTGGATTGTGGTTGGGGTTGCCGTCTACATTTGCGCGGTCATAGACAATATGAGACACGGCGCAGACGTGGTCTCCCCCGTTATTAAACCAGCCACACGCTCCAAGCCCTGTCTCATACCAGGTTAGGTCACCACCAAATGCCTGGGTTGCGGTGGGACTGTGTGTATTGTTCCACTGGCTAGAACTGGGAGCAGAGTCAGCATGGGCCTTGATGGATAGTGGATGTGGAAACAGGAAGAAGAATGAAAGGATGGCAAGTTCGTGTCTGATTACTTACTTGCCAAGGCCATGAGAAGTGATGGTTTCTTGAGGATCCATGGGGACCCCCATAGCCAATCCCATCAAGAGGAATCCCATCATGGTGATGGCCTTGCCCTTGCACTCAAAGATTGCGTTGGAAGTCATTGTGGGCCGTCTGCTTCTTCTTGCTTTCCAACAAAGAGGCGGTTTTGGCAGTCAATTTCAGGTTGGAGTTGGGGATAAGTTCACATCGCCACGAATTCGTTCGGTCTTTATATCATGTTTCCAGGAAGGTTTCCTGTGCTTAAGTGGTATGTATTTACGCTCTTCAAAATGCCGCGGAGTATCAGAAAGGAACTGCAAAGAAATACATCCGGAGTATCTGAAATGGCCGGAGTGGATGGAGTGCTTTTGAGAGAATTTTGGTCTGTGGCTGTCTGTATATTAGAAAAGATATAGAAACAGAGTAGCCCTCATCTTGGCATTGTGGTTCTATTCAGTTATGTCCATATTTTGGCGCAATCTTACGTTGGAATCAGTTGAGAAGTCTGTGGTGCTGACCGCAGGACATGTCTTACAATGTACGAAGAGTCGGAAGATCGGAGGAAGCAATATATCCCTAAAAGGAAGGATACACTCGGCGATTCATTCGGCATAGAATACACTCCATGTCGGCATACAGGATAACTTTAGAGCCTATCTTCAACTAATCATAGCTCTTCTACCTCTCCATTCTCAATAAGTTGTCCCGGTCTTCTACTGCGTACTTATCTAAAATCATCACCTTCGACCTGCATTGATATACTCTTTCGCTAAATAATGTCCACTTGGTACCACTTCCGATTCTGCGGAAGAAAACCCAGCGACAGTCACAAATATCTTGAGGCGTGCAACAGATGGCCAGCTTTTTCTGCTTGAACCCAAGTCTATCGTATGGGACAATATCACTATCCTTATAATCTGGTCAATGGGTTTAAGCCGTGGTTCCTCAGCCCTTAGTGAGAGCAATAATTAGATCTTCATATAGATGGTAGGTTATTATTTCAAGATAAAAACAAACGTATGCCTCCCCCATTACCTTCATAGTCCTGTTTGTGGAAATTCAAGAGCAGTGTCGAGCTACCATGTAGAGTAGTGAGGGCAGACTGCCCCCCAGGGGTTGTCGCCATTATGCCCTTTGGGATTTCCTTTGGGATTTCAGAGCTTGCTATATATATACAAGTTTAGTATCCGACAAAACGTAGGCTAGAGAAGGATTCTGAGGATCTAAGTACTCACCACTAACCAATCCATGCCCCCAGAAATACCTACGCCATCAGTAGCGGAGCAAGGAGCAATATTCCATATTCGATCCCCTAGTTCTCTCAAATGTAACGCCTCTGCTATCTCCACCGGGCTCTTTGCTCCCTTTAAATCCTGTTTGTTGGCGAACACAAGAAGAGGAGCATCGCTAAGCTGACGCATACATTCCAAATTAAGCAAGTTCGTGAGTTCATTGGCAGCGTCATCTAGTCTAATATCCGTGGAGTCGACGACAAATATGATCGCGTTGGTCTGGGCGATATAGACGCCCCACTCCGGACGCAACGTGTGCCTTCCTCCTATATCCTATACATCAGACAGATCAGTGACAGTTCTTTACATATGTGTAGTTAATTTGGGAACCTGTTCGAAAGTCATACCCAACAAACGAAGTTCATGCCTCCATGTGTCAATGACTCGACATTAAATGCTACTGTGGGCACCGTTTCAATAGGACCGTAGTTCTAAAGACACTCGTATTTAGCATTCAACCACGAAAACTGACCATCTTCGAATTACTTTCAGCTGTGAGAACAGAATTGTAGTCTTTCCGGAATAAAACTGGCCGAATAGAGCGTGGAGGTTAGCACACCTGCAAATATCCTAGACTTGGATGCGAGAGAACGTATAGCATACCGGTCCAGCAATAAGTATTCGATATTCCTTCTTCTGCCAAAGCGAAGATATTGGCAACGATACCATAGAGCCCATGTTTATGTTCTTGGAAACCGAGGAGAGAGTAAATCACCAGATATACGTATGACAGCAGGCAGAAGGATGTTGATTACGGGCACTGTTTTGACTTACACCCTTCCGCTAAACTACTTCGGGTATGTCCAATGGCCGATCTCAACCAAGCCACATTAACGGCGCCGTTCATAAGCTGGTATTTATATCCTCGCGCACATCGATACTGTCAAAATGCAGCTGGTAGGGCCTAAGTTCAGTCACCGAAGACCGGTATAGAAATAATCAGGATAGGTCCAAATTAGCTAAGTTTAGTAATGATACATCAGTACTAACATGTTTCAGCTAAAGCTAGACTAACTGGTAATCGAGATACAAGCATAATGGCTAGTATTCCCAGCCTGTAGTATCACCATCCCAGTCACGACGTGTCCACCGATTATTTGGGGTTCTAACCAGGTCAAATGTAGGCAGACAACCCCTTATCCCAGATCCTGTTCTTTTTCCGAATAATCCAACGGAATCCAACCCAGAATCTGCAAACGACAGTTTAGATTATCTATGATCACCAATCATACGGGAATTTCCGCTAGGATAAACTTACAAAGTCTCCGTAGTGGGATTCCACACTAGCCGGTGAGGAGACGTAGGCAAGGGCCAGATACCAACTGTAGAGGAGATTTCCCTAAATTTATCGACAAATCAATAAGTATCCACGGTCCACTAAGATGGCCCAACTTACTTGAAGGTCCTTTCAAAGTGTTCGCGTATTTTCGCACGCTCATACCGTGGCAAAGCCCAATATCCAGTCGCATTTCCAGTGAGATCGCCGATAGGAAGTCCCTGAACCCTTTCCCATACAACGACGATATAAAACCCACCAGGAACGAAGCCTGAGGGCCCCTGCTTCGACACCTTAGATCCCAGCAGTTTCGGTGTGAATTTCGAAACCGTTGTATGGTCGCTTAGAATGGTATATGCCTCGAGCTCCTCAGGCTGAAAGGTGTCATCGGCTTGCGCGGCGCGAGTATCAGAATCTTCGAACTCAGACCCTATATAGGGAATCTGTAGATATACCCGTAATATTGCTTCGGTTGTGCTTCTCTCGCTTGGGTTGGCGTTAGCCTTTATACAGCTCATTTTTAGGGTCGCATGGCTGGGTGAGATGCGTGACTGCGCCACTCTCTGGATGTCGTCTTGCTTGAGGCGTTCGAGGATTTCCCACCGGGTTCCGTCGTCGGTGGTGATAATGCGACCGCGCTCATAGTGCCCGCGTGGAGGTCCCTGGTCGAACCAGGTTCTCGGGGATGTCATTGTTGATGATTGTGAAGAAGAATAAAGGGGACCATTTGTTTGCATCATAGTTAGCCATTTCATTTTGGGGCACCTACGGAGGCCGATAGGCAACCTATTTTCTAAGGCATAAAGTCTACCAGAGAAGAATATGAGGATTTATGCTAGCCATTGAATTTGACTAGCTCTGAGTGCGCTTGCTAGACCGGCCCAGAGCTATGAGGAAACCTACGGTGACGATAAAACGGATCATACATTGGCAACACTATCTACGAGATGATATTCCGATTTTATTCAACCACCTTCGCAGGTAGGAAGTCTTAGTATTCCTAGGAGATTTTCAATTTGTGATTGACCTGCCCAGGACACAATTAGGCCACAGCAGGCCTTGTCGAGCTCTGGGTCCGTATTTGAAGATGGATTCACACCAGTTTTGATCATCCGCTTATCCATTGACAACAACTCCCCCGTTAGGATGCAAACTCTGGCCAGAGATAAAACTACTATCCTGGCTTGCAAGGAAAACGAAACATGTCGCAACCTCACTGGGCTGTCCCGGGCGACCCATCGGCGTGCCGCTGAACTGTTCCTGCGCCGAGGTAGTCATGGTTGCCGGAATTAGAGGAGTCCAGACTATATGATAATTAGTGCTGATGAAATTGTTTCGGTGAATCTTTCGACTTACTTGGCCCGGGACACACGCAGTTTACCCGAATCCCATTCTTGACTTGCTGGTTGGACAAGCCCCTGGTGAATGCAACGATTGCACCCTTTGTTGAAGTATAGTCGAGCAGATCAGGGCGACCGATATAGTGGTTAACGGAAGCGCAGTTGATTATCGTCGAGCCATTCTTCAGGTGAGGAAGCGTGTACTTTGACAGATAGAAGATGGGATGGATATTAGTGTCGAATGTGCTTTCCCACTGAGACCTGTAATTGGACAATGTAAGATACTCTTATCAGTGGATAGAATGGAAGGCACATACTCTTCCAAATCTTTGATATCGTCAATCATCGTTTGAGTCCCAGCGTTGTTGACTAGGATGTCAATACCACCCAAACTCTTGAGGGCTGCATTAACCACGTTCTGGCAGTTCTCTTTATACCGAATATCGGTCGGGAAGCAGTGACAGCTTTGCCCGATTTCTTCCACTCGTCGCTTTGTCTCCTGTGCATCCTTTTCCTCTTCGGGCAGATACGTGATAAGGCTAGACGCCCCCTCCATGGCAAATAAAATTGCAACTGCGCGACCGATTCCGGAGTCCCCACCAGTTATGATGGCCTTCTTTCCTGTGAGTTTTCCCGCCGCTTTGTAGGTTTGATACCCATTATCCTCAGTTGGGAGTTTGCTCGAGGTGGGCTTCGGGTCTTCCATCTCACGCTGTGAGCCGGGCTTTTCGTGATGCTCAACAGGGATTTCATGGCCTGCGGTCTGTGTGAAAGAGAGCCAAATTAAATTAAATAATACATCAGCTTACCTTGTTGAAACTGAGATTGAGGTCCCCGAGAGGGCTTTTCCACTTCCTGTTGCATGTCGATGATTTTGTTCAAGGTATTGCAGTAATGCGAATGAATAAGTGTTAGTGAGAGATGATTGATCAAGTTGAAAATGAGAAGTTGATAAAGGTCCGTCTTTGCTGCCTTGTAGATTATCAGATCTATATATTTTTGATAAGTATCGTCGAGCTCGTCAGTATGACGTCAATCCATGCCAGCAATCTGGGAATTGTCACTGAACCTGCCCGGTTCACCTTCAACCTGCCCTGCTTTACTAGCTAAGGTGTGCGAAATGTTAAGAAGTCGGCGGCTGGCTAGCCTCAATACGAAATCTGGATTGTCTCGGCTATTCGGTCATGTCAAATCTAAGAGATCATGGTACGTGCTCGTGCATGAAAAGAGGGTTGCATCATATATATATATCCTGAGCGTATTCATCTATGCTGTCTAAAGCTGCGGATATCTAACTTTATATCGAGCACCTGGTTAGTCGTATAAATGCGTTGATAGGCTTAGAAGTTACCTCTAGGAGGGGAAGTCCACTCGGTGTCCCTTAGTCAGTAAATCAGTGCTATAAAACTCCCGAGATCGGGAAAGCGACCTATATTTTATGTAGATAGTGATGTGAAACGCAATAAAGGTGAGTCGAAATGACTCATCTCCCGGTCGGAGAGATCGATGATCAATTAGTCTCCGTCGATTGTGCCTGGCAATGTTGCGTCCGGGTAAGATCGCTCCGATTGGCCAAACGGGACCCACTTAGCATCGGGCTACTCTATAAATCGGATGAACGAGGGCGTGATATTATCAATATGCTTGTGAAATATGTCCGAAAATAAGCATTTAAATAGGGTCCTTAATCCATGTTTAGTATACATTAACTCAGTTTCATTCTTCTTATCTGTCCTCCCATTTTTTTTGCTCTCTCCTCCAAAGGACTACATAATCTTCTACAACGCAATGTCTTCCTTGAACGACCTGCTTAAAATCGCAAACCCAGTTCGCGCGTTTGCCTTGAAAAACTTCAGCGTTACTGCTCATCCTGATGAGGTTCTCCAGATCCCCTCACGAGAAGAAGGGCGTTTTATTCGAATTCATGCCTACAATACACTCCATAGGAGTCCCCCGGCCCCGGTTCTCGTCAACTTCCATGGCAGTGGCTTCGTGAACCCTTTGCATGGAAGTGACGACGAGTTTTGCAAATTCATTGTCGAAAAAACTGGATTCACTGTCCTGGACTGCTCCTACAGACTCGCACCGGAGAATAAATTCCCTGCTGCAGTCCACGACGCCGAAGATTCCGTGCGATGGGTTCTTTCGCACCCGGAGAAGTTCGATGCTTCCCAGCTATCGATTTCAGGCTTTAGTGCTGGAGGAATTCTGTCTCTAGTCCTCAGCTCGGTGGTCTTTCCACACGGAACATTCAAGAATGTCTTCGCCGCATATCCTCCAACAGATATGGTCCAAAGTTCGGCGGACAAGATTGCCCCTGATACCTCGAGGGATGGTGCACCTGTCGAGCTGCTGGATACATTCGTGAAATGCTATTATTCAACCCCTGAAGAAGTGCACAGCATCCTTGCCTCACCGGCCTTCATACCGGCCGAAATGTTCTCTGATAGAATTTTTCTCGCTACTGCGGCGTGCGACTGCCTCTGTCTCGAAGGAGAGGCGCTTGGAAATAAGATCAAAGCTGCGACGACCAAACGTGTTCAGATGCACCGGTATGATGGTTGTGAACACGCTTTTGACAAAGCGTATGAAAAAGGCTCTGTCCAGGAAAGAGCGAAAGATGACCTCTACGAAAGGATGGCCTCGTTCCTAAAAGAGTGATCGGTTTGTGTTGCGATTACACCCCAGCGCTAGCATGTTTTTTCCTTTCTGTAACAATGTGCATTAGAAGATATAATATCTTTCAATTTTTGGTCCATCCTTCATTGAAATGTATTGCCTCAATGGCAAATCGTAAGTACTTTCCCATCCCATAGACATTGGTGACCGGTCGAATCGGATGGCAGAATGATCGAACTGATAGGCGGAATTCTAGCTGATGCTATCGGCTAGCCCTGGTATTTAGCTCCCGAAACAAACAAACATAATCTAGTCTATGAGATGAAAGAGCTGTTACTATGTAGCTATTGTAATGAACGATGCGTTGCTGGCCTGACAAACAAGGCAGAAACCCCCCAACTTTATATGCGGAGTGCATGCTCCCCCACGTACGGTAGCCAATCACTCGTGGGCGGGGGTACTGCAACCTTGGAAGCATCCATCGGGACTTCACCCCGACTTCTTTGCTCTTTCATATATTCGACTTGTTCCTGAAGGTTTCTCTGATCCTGTCACATTCTCGACTGTCTTGCAGATCCTCGTTGGAAAGTCACGTGGGCGATGTCGCTAAAACAAGGTTCCTGAAGATTCGGATCTTTCGTGGCTGAGCCGAGATCCATCATCACTGCGACCCCGGTAAAGATGCCGCCCGTTCGATCTCACCGGTCGGGATCGTCCTTTGGGTCGATACCGTCACAGCAGGATGCCCAGGATGATAGCAAGGAGAAAACGTCGCTCTTCGGCTTTGTCAAAAAAGTGTGGCAGAAAACGGGGTTGGACAGACCCACAGTCCTTTTGATGATGAAGTGAGTTCAGGACCAAGCTTCCGAATGTGCCACAGTAGAATATCTCTAACAGCTACTATAGGGGCGGTGTTCCACCCACCATAGCCGTTTCCATGTGAGTTACCAACCCTGGAAGTTCCCGGTCTATCGGAATCAGCCTGACCCCAGTCCAGCTATCAATCAATGCCCGTTGCCAATGAGTACACGACCCTGGGATATCTCGTGGCCATTGTCTCCATCTTGGGATTTGCGATCATGCCCGCGCAAAGTTTATCCAGATGATGATCTTTGACGTTTTGGCTGTCTGCTTAGCAGCATGTTTCGCCCTGTTGACAATGTTCTCCAGTGTCAGGGCACGCCAACACACCTCTACTAACCCTAATGATTCATACAATGCTTCAGCATCTTCTGTGAGTGGTTTGTGGCTGTTCTTCCAAATCTGGATGGTTCACACCTTCCGTGCCAAATACCCGCAGCTGCAATTCCCCGTGATCATTTACGCAATCTTCGCGAATATTTCTTCGGTGTACGCTCCGCAAATGAAGGATATGCCAGCTGCGATTGGTATGGTGACTAGATTGCTCAAATCATGCCTTACTGGTCTTGCCATTTCAACAGCCACGTCGCTATTGATCCTTCCGATGACGTCACGGCAGGCTGTCTTCAAACAAATGGCGAGCTACATTGGCGGGCTGCGGACAGCCTTGAATGCCCATGCTATATATTTCCAATCATTGGAAAGAGACGACATGTTCGGTCGCACGGAGACATATGATGATGCCCGTGAGAAGTTTGGAAAGAAGGGAAAGATATACAGTCCTGAGGCAGAAGCCATCCGCGGTGCGGTCCGACAGATCACAGATATCCATGCCAAGCTCCATGGTGATCTTACATTTGCGAAGCGCGAGATTGCATTGGGAAAATTGGGACCCGACGATCTTCAGGCCATCTTCCGTCATCTTCGCCAGATCATGATCCCAGTGGTGGGGTTGAGCTTCGTGGTGGATATCTTTCAACGACTGTCGGACTATAACAGGTGGAATCAACCCATCGATCTAAATGAGCCTGTGGTCCCAGATGATATCCGGCAGCGCGTTGTGCACGAGTGGAATGATATTATGAGGGCGGTGCACGATCCCTTCGCCGTGATGATCCAAACCATTGACGAGGGATTGCTGCATACATCCTATGTCTTCGGGCTAACAAAGCCATCCGAGTGCACAGGTACAGCGAAACCTTCAGATGACAATTCAATGGAGGAAGACAAAGATATCGAGGCCAGAGCCGAGAATACTGCACCTGGGGAAAAGGCCTTTATCGATCACTTTGAAAAGAAACTTGGCGCATTTCGAATCGCAAAACGCCTTGCTTTGCGGACATGGGCCGAGGAGAAGGGTGTCACCCTCCCGCCCGACTTTTTTGATCACCCTGCTTCTCCTGAAATGTTGAACACCGATTTTTTGGATACCTCAGCCACGCAAAAAGAGCGAAGCCGGCGGCAGCTGTATCTATTTCTCTACGTAAGCCTTCGTCTACCGGTCAGTGATCGTGCTGGAAGCTAACAATCTCAGATGGAACAATTACTGTACTCGACAGGCCAAACCGTGCTCAACTTCGTTCGTTATGCCAATTACGTTGAGGCGAAAGGAAAGCTATCGAAGACCCGACTTGTTATTCCCGGTGGTAAGCGAGTCTGGAAGTGGGCTAAGTCCTTTATGACTGCGCAGGATCACGAAGATGATAATATGGGTGACATTCATACACAAAACAACATCCTTCAACTTGGCGAGGCGTATAAACTCCGCAAAGATCCCGAGCACCTGCCACCGACTACTCGTTTTGAGAAGATTGGGGACAGAATCCGGGTCATCCCGGGGTTTCTGCGCTCCCTTGAGTCGAGCTATGGCTTCCGTGTTGCCTGTGCCACCATGACCATTGCAATCGTCGCGTTCCTACGCGATACCCAGACCTTCTTTACCGCACAAAGGTTAGTATGGGGTATGATCATGGTTAATCTCAGCATGTCTCCTACATCAGGCCAGAGCATTTTCAGTTTCGTGCTGCGAATTTTGGGTACATTCCTTGCAATGGTAGCAAGTCTTCTGATATGGTATATTCCCGGGACGAAGACACCGGGGATTATTGTTTTCCTGTTCATCTTTGTCTCAATTGCCTTCTACATCCCCATCAAGATGTTCCGTTTCCGAGCTGTCGGGATTATCAGCATTATCACCACAAGCATGATCATCGGTTATGAGCTCCAAGTTCGCCGCGTTGGCGAGGCTGTCGCGACATCCAATGGACAACCCTTCTACCCAATTTACCTCTTGGCGCCTTATCGGCTGGCTGTTGTGGCGGGCGGTATCGCTGTGGCATTCATATGGACATTCTTCCCATATCCAATCTCTGAGCACTCAGTCCTCCGCCAAAGTCTAGGAGCCTCGTTGTATCTTCTGGCAAACTACTACTCGATCATCCACGAGACAATCTCCGGTCGCATGCGTGGTGACGAAGGCGAAAACCTGCTCAAGACCTCCCAGGGTCGCAAACTTGAGAAAGCGCGACACAAGGTGTTCTCAAAGCAGATGCTTATGCTGGCCGGTTTAAGGGAATACTCTGGGTTCCTTCGATGGGAGGTCCCGGTTGGCGGTCGGTTCCCTAAGAAGCAGTATGATTCGATTATTGTCTGCGTAGAGAAGTATGTCATCTCCTCCCATTACCGTTCTAGGCACTAACAGTGCTTATCTTTGTAGCATTGTCAACTACCTCAGCTTGCTAGGCTACGCATCTGATACCATCGTCCACCTCACCGAGGGCGAAGATCCCGCAGATACCGCGTGGATGCACGATTTCCGACGCCTGGTCAATACTGCCAAAGTGACGACCCATGAGGTCACATCTTTGCTTTGCCTTCTATCTGCTAGTATTACCAACCGACAGCCTCTGCCACCGTATCTGAAAGCTCCCCGTCCGTATGGTTTCGCGAGGCGCTTGAACGAACTCGACAGTGAACTTCTGAGCCTCCGGCACATGGCCGAGCCAGGATTCGCGGCGTTCGCAGTTTTGCAGATCTCCACCCGCTGCATCGTCGGTGATATGGACCGATTGCTCCGGTACGCTTGGAACTTCCCTTGTTAGATCCAGCTGGGTTTGCTAACAGTGCTATTCACTATAGGCTCGTCAAAGGCTTAGTCGGCGAATTAGACTTCTCTTTCCACGCTGTGAGCACAGGAGAGTCAATGGCCGAATCGCGAATGCCCTCGCGGGTGGGTTCGAGAGTGGATTTGAGCGAGTACGCATCCTCGCAACCTGGTGATAGGCACAAGAACGATTAACGTGGTGTTTTCTCTTGGTGTGTTCACCGTTTGGAGGCAGCTTTCCCCTAAATATTTTGACATGCACCTGTGGCTTGTACATAACGACATAACGGATATCATTAGATTATTGGCTTCGTCGCCGCAGAGTCGTACAAATGACCGCGGCAGACTTTCCCCTCAACGATACCCCACAACATACAGTTCTCCCGCAATCGGTCAATATACATATATCAGACTTCAAATCCTCAGTCTTTCTCCTTCCATCTTCATTCACATTTACTTGCTATGAACCAACCATAATGGCGAAATTTAAGGTAAAACACTCATGGTAGCACGGGGGGTTCCGAGCCGCAACAGTGATCCTATTCAACTCCCACGGTGGTAATGTCGTTCTCGACGACCTCCACCAGCTGCGAGACAGTGCTGAAAAGTTATTCAAGCACAGGTGGAGTTCCAACCCCAACACTATTCGTATCTACCGATCTCACCCACCGGCCAGAGCTAACGACATGCCTGGAAGCGGCGATTCCCATCTTCCGCAAGGTCGACAACGGTCGACACCGTCATAGCCAACGCAGATTTATGAAGTCTCTCTTTCACTGACTCCAATAGCCACGCGTCCATTCGGCAAATATCGAAGGGCACTGTGGTTCGCTAGCTGGTCCTTTCCCCAACGTTTCTTTACCTTCTCATCGTCCTCCTTACACGCATGGTCCAAGACCGTAAGCATATCCTCCGAGACAACCTGCGCGACAGCCTGCCAGCTATTCCCAATCATCGAATTGGTGGTGTAAATCACAAACAATACCGTAATAACCGCAAGTATAATAAAATGAACAACGATGATCGATACACCGGCAACAAACCCGTCCCACCGGACTGGAATCAAAGTAGTGGACGAAAACACGGTCAATGCCGAGGCTGTGGGATCCTCCCGCATCAGGTGCTCGTAGTATGCTGCCTGGGTTTCTCGCGTTATTAGTGCTTGAAGGGCGAGAGCAGGACTGTTTGTATCGTGTAGAACATCTTTGAATAAGTCTGTATGACTCTGGTCTGCTGTACTGGTGTCTGCCGTATTTGGTTTCGAGAGGAGGATGCCCGGGTTCGCGGCTGGAAAGTCCGGCGGCGCAAGAGCTTGCTGTGCTGGCGGGAAGCGGCCGAGGAATGTATCTAAAGAATGGGCCTACTTAGGGTTAGGAGCTACCGAGACGTCGAAGTGCATAGTGCATTGAGTTGAGATTCCTGCTAAGTTATGCATGACAAGAAGTCAGAAAGTCGGGATTAAATCATTCCGGACTCATTCCTCAAAGTTTCCGAATGATCTAGTGAAGGAATCCGATTTCAGGGACACGACAGTAATGCATCTCCCAGTCTAGGCGGTCATACAGCTCCACATACCCAACTAGTTGGATCTTATTATAGCGCACTCTCATGCACCCCACGTCCCACTCGGTACAACCATCAACTGCGTCGAAAACCTCCGGTTCATAAACACCACCGTATTCCTCCAGCTCCTCGTCATCAATCTCCTCCATTTCCGGGTTCCAACTCCCACTCACTAGAATAACATAGGCGGAGTGGTCACGCTCGTCTGCGTACTCGTCCATATCGGCCGGACGATTAATAACTGATTGCAATGATTCCTCGTCGACCATGAGACAGAACTTGTACCGGCCGGGAGGCGTCGCTAGCGCCACCTCTGCCGGGATGCCTTGTTCTTGTTGGGGCGCAATAGCCACCCACTGGTTAAAGTGATCCCGGATAGCGAACGAGGTCGCACCGTCAAAGCGCCGGTCCTCAAAGACAGTCGGCCTAAAGCGATCGAGTATATTGAGACCGTTGTTCCTTTCCAAGCTGGTCTTGACAGGTTTGAGATATTGATGCATAAACTTCTCCCAATCAGAGTCGCTCTTGTAGGTGCAGCGGTACAAAACAAACCCCCAAGTTTTGTGGCCGTTTTCATCCATAAGTCGTTCAAGTTGATCGGCGACTTGGTGTTTGGTTGACTCGGTAGGATCTCGTTTAGACGGATTTTTTGGTCCCATGGGAAAGAAGGACATGGTGGAGAGGTGATTTTTGGCTCGCAAGCGGCGGCTGGGAATTTGGACGAACTTCTCAGCAGGGCGCAACATTGCAGGAAGGGAAAGATAAGGCCATATCATAGTGCAGATGGTGCCTAGCACTATAAAGGGAAATTAATGTTATAAATGAAACGAACAGCTTTGTTACTCCGTACTCCGTACACGCTCGGATGATCTCCACTACTCGTCCCTTCACTTTCGCCCCTTTTGGGGTTGTGGGGCCGCTAGGAAAACGTCAGCCCAGGTAAATTGGAATGTACCTTTTGGGCATATGGAGTTCCATATCCATACAATGGTATCTTAAACTTAAGAAATTCAAAACTGTCATGTGGTAGGTACTGAAAGATGATAGTGTGAAAACTACCTCAATCTATAGCTACATATGTACTATATATATATGTATTGTACACACTACTTATTTGGAACTCAGTCCCTACTAAATATATACAGTTGAAGGCCAAGTATCATGCTCTAGCCTTGTTGCCTATATACGCCTAAGTAACGCCGTGTGTGAGATATAAAGGCTTTACTCAATTTATCTTGTGTATGGGCACCTATATGCGTATGGTCTGCTGTTGGAGAATCCCTATAGATCGGATGTCTCTTTATGTCATGGAGACCGAGCCTTTGCTAGTTTGCCATTTCTTTGCTAGATCAGGCTTTATAACAGCCTTCTTTTCATATATTGAATAACAATTTCTTCCTCATTTTTCCCGCTGTTAGTATCTCCATCTGCATCGTAGCCTCAACATCTGCTTAGTTGAATATCTGGGGGGAAGTATCTGGCTGCATGCTATATTAGACCCCAAAGCTTTATAATTTAAGCATGATAGGCGAGTTTCAGTTGTATAGCTGAGCAAATGCGAGATGACACATTTCCCGTAGTCTACCGCAATGCGCTCATAATGAGATAAGCCACCTATCCACTATATATGTAGGCATAGGCGTAACTATTTCTGGCCATGTACATCTTCTATCGTCTGTGCCTTCACAAAGAAAATAAAATGTCTGACAGTCGTTCTAACCCCGAACATCATGTTGGGCGTAGCTTCCTCAGGGATATCCCTCTATCGACTAAGAGGTATCGATATCAAGGGAAGGAGCACTTCCTTCGAACTAGAGATCTTGAATTTGATCGTTTCCAGCGTTCGAAACATGACACATCACAGTACATCCTCTTTGATATCGATGCTGATACCCTTAAAAGGGATTTCCTAGATCCTCATATCGAAGATAATTCCTTTACTTTCGACTCTTTCAATACAGAGGAAAATCTTCTTTTAATCAAGATGGAAACCCAAGAACATGCGCAAGCGATCCAGGAGTTTGGGTATACAATCATGCGCCAGCTAGACGATATGAGACTTCGAGACGTCATACAGAAGTTCTCGACAAAAGTAGAAGCAGATAGCCAAGGCAAAGTCCCTGACAATGGCTGGGGTCCAACGAGGCCAAACTCCGATCGTGACCGTAGGCCGACCATCGTCCTAGAAGTTGGGGTCTCGGAATCGCAACCCAAACTCGAGGCTGACACTACCTTTTGGTTGGATCCAGAGCGAGGCAACGCGAACATCGTCTTGACCCTCAAGTTGAATCGAAAAAGGGCCCAGATAACGCTGGATAAGTATGAATGGGACAAAGCCAACGGGGAAATAAACAGGGTGCAACGGATCCAGATGACCAAGGGTGGGAAAACGAAAAGGAAAATCACCGTTTCGAAGGCCCCATTGATTATCCCATTCGAGCAACTCCTAGAACGACCTATATCTTCCCCCGTCGAGAAGGATATTATAATCAAGGAGAGTGAGCTTCGGACAATCGCACGCAGTATCTGGAATGTCCAACGCAAGTAAAGGGAATCTTGCTTGACGTCCTCTTCCGCACTTCGGCCTCGTTCTCTATTTCATGGTTGGCTTGAATCGCACACTGCCGAAGCCTCTTTTACCTGAAGGTGCCAACCTTTGTATACAAACCCGGTGCGAACCCGCCTTAGATTCAGGCAGTTCAGACAGAGAGATCGAGATAGCTGCCTGATGTTTTGGTTCCGAGAGCTTGTCTCCTCCAATAAACAACTCTCTGCTCGCTCTGGGGCTTTCGTCTTATTGACTCATCATGAGACACTTCTATCTCTGATAATTGATCCCTACAAAGAGTCTCTTCTGGGCAATTTGCTCGCTTTGTTTCGTGCGTCTTTGCACCCAACCACCTAAGCTCACGTGCCCCGCACACCGCACCTTTTAAGGGGTATCGAGTTCTTCTCTCATTTGACACACGATGGTGACCAGGGGACTCTGGAACTTGCATGCCGACGGTATGGACTTCCCTCACTGACCAAGTCCTGGAGATTAACATTGTTATAGGGAAATGGTACCGTTGGTTCCACCCTCCCCGTGGACAATCTTCATCCCCAGACTCGCCAACAACACTGACTACTATTCGAAAAATTCTTTCAAGATCCGACACATTCAAATGGGATACTGTCCCATTTCCGACACCACTTCATATTGAGCTCGACTATGTCTATAGCATTGATGAAGATGCTGGTTATTTTACAGTCACCCAGTGGACAGGCGAGGATGGAACTCTATACCCGCAAACCCGCCGGGCGACATTGGACTCCATCCGAGAGACATCGCTCGAAACAATAGAATCACTCCTTGAAGAAGTTGTGGAGATGCCTGAGCACAACGATCACGAGCTGAGTGACGAAACCGATGTGCAACATCTATTGAAATCATTCCAAATCAAACCCAATATCCCCGCCCAGCTAAACGAGCTACAATTCCAGCTCTTTACAGACTTTGTTTTCATATGGCGGTTCTATTTTGACGGTACCCCTACCTGGGAAAACTCGTTTCCAACTTTCGCCGCCCTTGCTATTGGACTATTGCGCATCGCAGCATGGGACTTCGAGGTCAGAAACACGGATACTGAGGACCTGCCGACCACATTCTCGTCTCTTCCAGATTGGAAGTCACCTGTCGACGACATATTCTGGTTCCACAACTATCTGATCGTGTGCTGCAATACCGATCAAATTGGCACTTCTGTGGCTACAAAAGCAAATGATTTTGCATCCCGCAGTAACAGCCACGCAAAGACTGTCCATGGGATAGCCATTTCAATACGGCATATTGCTCTTTTCGAGATTCGCAATGGCGATATACTTCAATCTCCCCCTATCCCCCCTTGTTACCAATACTTCAGCATTGCATTGCTCCCCGGATTCAGGATACTAGCTTATATATTCACCTCAAATTGCTGGAACGGAACTTCGGCGGACTCCAGAGAGTCTTGGGGAGTTACAATACCCACGGAACTTTTCGACATGATCCTTAAGGCATGTGCACCGAGGGATCTGGTCTCAATGGCACAGGCGTCTTCTTTAGTCGAGAAATGGTATTACTCTTCCATTCCCCAAATCTGTGGCATCAGCATACACAACTTCGCCCTCTCAATACCATGTTGCGGCAAACTACATCTATCGGATGCCCCCCGGGGTTTACTGCTCGCTCTGTTGTGCCTGGTCACATATGGAATGTACAGGCCTGTCCCCTAATGTGTCTTCTGGAACTGATAAATACATCTGCTCTGATTGTCAAGAGACCAGACCTTGTACTTTTCTTGAGACTGGCGGTATTTACCAAACCTACCGTACAACGCGAGTACGGAAAGCATGCAGTGTAGTCCATGGTGGAAAAAGTACGGATTTTCTGTTGCGAGATTCTAAGCCATCCTATCGCCGGCCAGAGTTATGGTTAATCCGAACCCTCCCCCGCCAGCCTCCTGCGGGGAATGTCGAGTATACAATATTATTCAGTGGGGTGTTTTCTGGTCTCGGGTATGGATTTGATGAGTCGCATGATTGATTTACATAGCAAGGGGAGGTCGCATATCAAAAAGCGTGATCCTACGTGGACGTTGAGGTCGTGGTAGTGTCAGTTAATTCACTGAGGTTAGAACTAAGAATGAGCTGACTGGATGATAAGTATAAAATTCGTGTATAGCTCACTCCCTAGCATACAGTTGACCAGAGGACATAGTTCAAAGTCGACTTGCCATTTCCTCCCCAACTCTTGTCCACTCATCATCTTTCACATCCTGGAAATCCATCAACCTATCAGGTCCCCCAAACCGGTTCTGCGTAGACTTCCAGTCTCGGTGGATCGCAGTTTCCGGTCGCCACCGTACAACATCCTTCAGCTCCTTTTGTAGCTTCCCCTCGAGTGCGTCTGAGATAAACCCTCCAATAGTAGGCATTTGCATGGCCCCATTACCCGAGCCGCCAACGGCAACCACGAGAGAAGCATATTCAGGGTGTCGGTCAATCAAAAAGGCCCGATCAACCGTATCGGCATCCCAGCAGATACGAGCAAAGGAAAAGGGTCGATCGGCAAGATGAGGCATAGTGTCGCGCAGGAAATCCCGAGCCCGAGCTTCAGCTTCAAGGGGGATCTGCTCCTTAGCGAACGGAATGCTTCTCTTCTCACCCTGGTGATCAGGATCTACCACGAAATTGCAGTACCCGGGATGCTCATCACAGATCTTGAGTTCATGCTTCTCCTCATCGGGCTCCATAAAGAAGCCCTTGGCAACATTAAACAATACAGGGAGATTTCGATATTTATCGGCTTCCTCGGGCGTCATGGGTATATGACTCAAGGTCCAAGCAGTCGGACGCAGCTGCTTTTTAAAATCTAGCAGACGGTCACTACCAGCACCGGCTGCAAGAATTGTCCGATCTGCATAGTGACTCACGCCATCCGCGGTTCGAGCCCCGGCCACATCTCCATCCTTGTAGATCAGGCTTTCGACATTTCCCTGTGGTGATCCATTCACGAAGTCCACACCGAGGAGCTGCGCTTCGTTGTATGCTGATACCATCGCTTTTCGGGCATGGATCCATCCAGCTCCGACTCGGCTGATCCAGCCCTTCCAACCGGGGAAATCACCAGTCAAGACACCAGGTGGCATCGTTCGACGGAAATCTTCGGCTGATTCCAGAGCCACCCAGTCGCCTTCAGAGGGGTCGATGTCTTCTGCTTTGATGTGCTCTATCAGGGCGGGTGTGTGCCCAGACACAATGAAGCCGGTTTCGTGGAAGTACGGCTGGAAGACTGGATCGGTCTTCCAGCCTTTCAATGCCGCCCTGGTGCAAGTTGCAAACGCGATGCTTCGAGCATCGGGATTCGGCGCTGGTAGATATTAGCCGGTTTCCATATCTTCACGCCAGGGTGTATTGGTTGGATACATTTCAATTCCTTGTGCTCCATGATCTTGTTGATGTCGTTCCCGCGGCAATGGGCGACGGGACTGGGTGAGGGTCCAGCACTTTCACATTTTTGTATCCACGACGGGCCAGATGGAGAGCAGTCGAGCATCCCCAAGTGCCTGCGCCCACTATCAGGATTGAGGAGGTCTGGTTTAATTCGAGTGTTGCCATCTTGCTGTCCTGCTTCGTGGTAGAAGATGGAGGGGACAATTGGAAATTGCCAAGGGCAACTTGGGATTATAACGTCATATGATAAATGCCCAATCTGATCATTCAATGTGACTTTGAAGAATTAGAAAACACCTGCCAATGCGTGTCAGCTTAGCGTGAGTGTCGGAGGGGAAATGTCCCGCGTGGACCTTCCCTCGACTCCAACCTGGGGAAACGCTTCTCCGCACTTTATCCTCAACCTCGGGCTTATCGAACATCTTCAACACCTTACGCCAATGGGCATTTCTCTCTTTTCTATGATCGGTATCAATACTATCCCTTACGCCAATGAGTCTTCTCCTCTTTTCTATGATCGCCGATGCTGTCGCTTGGAGCTTCCGTGGGCTTTTCCCCTCACCAAGTGGCTTACCTCGATATCGGAATCTACAGTAAACAAGATCGGGCAGTCCCGACATACGATGTTTATGGCTTGGATCATGGCCATTTGCTGTATAGTAAAGTAGCTTCACTGGAATATATAAACATTGGCTGTCCCAACTTTCCTTCACGACTTCCATTTTGCGTGCAAATATGGCTCACTCAAACGACATACAAACCGACGTTCCTGGAACCGTTTACTTGGTTGACGGTATATTTCAGTCTGCGTCTAATCTTTAGATGCATCATGGTATTAACTAGCAAATCTCAGTATCCCGCACCCTACGAGATAGTAGCCACGCCGGTCAACAGGATGTTCTCCTCGTCCCTCAGCCATCCAAGTCCCCCGCAGATCCCCTAGTAAGTTATGGCACTCATAACAGAAGATTGGCATTCTAAACATCCCAGAACTGGAGAAAACTGAAGAAATGGTGGTCCCTATTCCTCATCTCCTTCTACGCCTGTGTATTCTCCTTCGGCGAGAACAATACAGGTGCAAGCTGGACAATGATATCAGCCGACACCGGCGTCACTCTAACCAACATGAACGGCGCATCCGCGCTAAACTACCTCCTTCTTGGTTTCTTTAATATCATCTGGATCCCTTCGGCGATGAAGTTCGGCCGGAAGATCATATACATCCTGAGCTTGGTAATCCTCTGCGGTGGGAGTATTTGGGGTGCTTTCTACACTGGTACTGCTCAGTACTATATCATGCTTGTCATTCAGGGCATTGGTACCGCGGCATACCAGGCACTCATCCAGCTTACTGTGAGTATATACCCCTTGTCTTTCAGTGTATAATTACTGAGATGTGTTAGATATTCGACATGTTCTTCGCCCACGAGCGCGGTCGAATGGTCTCGATTTATATCTTCTTCCAGCAACTCGGATCCATCCTCGGGCTAATTCTGGGCGGTTATATCGCCGACGGAATTGGTTGGCGCTGGAGCGGGCCTATTGTGGCTATCGCATGCGTAAGAAACCCTATATAGGGTGACACATTAACCGATCTAACTATCGCAGGGAGTCTTAATCTTGCTCTTTATATTCACATTCGACGACACCATGTTCCCACGATATCGCTTCAACAACGCCTTACTCGGGCTTTCCGTGCCGAGTGCACCTACTGACGACCAAGGCAAGGCCGAAAAGCACCCAAGGGCTGCCACGCCCGTATCGACTTCTGAGAGTAACAGTTCTGGCGAAGAGATCCCTGCGCGAACCTACAGGCAAAAGATCGCTTTAGTCCATTACTTCTCAGATGACCAAACGACCTGGCTTCAATATTTCCGGCGTCCGTTCTACCTCTTTGCATTCCCTAATATTGTACTGGCCGGTATCCAGTTCGCATTTGGCTGCACTGCAGGCATTGTCTCGTTCAATACAATCTCGGAGATCATGACTGTAGCTCCCTATAACTGGAGTGCCGGGTCTACGGGGTTGATATTCCTAGCTGCTCTAGTTGGAAACTTCCTTGGGTAAGATAACATCCTGGAATTTAGGGACGTCGGCTAATTTATTTACTCCAGGATGGGAGTTGGCTTTCTTTCCGACCGGATTGTATTGGTTTTGTCCCGTCGGAACAGGGGTTATAAGGAGCCGGAGATGCGTATCTGGGCTTATATTTTCCCTTTCATTTTCGGTGCTGTGGGTTACTTTACCTACGGATGGGCTGCCACGTCTGGTGAGCATTGGATTGCGATCGCTGTCGCTTTGTGCTGCTTGATTGCTCAGCAGGTCTCTATGACCAGTCTGGCAACGACTTATGCAATGGAGTGCTTTGACGGGGTAGGTCTTGATCGGCTATGGCATCTTCACAGCCTTGACTTTCTACTGTGGCTTTTTGCTAACAAGGTTCCTTTGCCTACAGATCTCCGGTGAACTGGTCGTAGTACTCGCCATCTGCTCATCCTTGATTAATTTCGCCATCTCCTTCTCTGTTCAGCCTTTTATTGACGCGACTAACTTTGGCTGGACATTTACCTGCTTTGGTATGCTGGTTGTGCTTTCTATGTTAATGGGTTTTCCAATGATGGTTTGGGGCAAGTCATGGCGGCGGAAGTGCAAGGGACGGTATGAGAAGTTCTTGTCGGAAACTGGGCGTGATATCCATCCAGCCCTTTAAGTCGATATTAGTATCAGTATGGATACCTTCGACAACTCGGCTTGATTTATATTCCTCGCGCTATTGGATATACATACCACATTTCGGGTAACATATGACTGTTTTGTGGGCTGGAGCAACTAGCGGCCTAGCTAACCCGCCAAATGTCTTGTCATCTCAGGTCGGAGGGGTGCAAGTCGGGCAAGGCAGTGCATTCTGGGTTGAGATAGGTCGGCGGCTCCGTCGAAGTTGTCATATTCTGATAATGAAATTCACTCCCCGTGTATATGTGCGTTTTTGTTAAAGTTGGTAGCAGCAGTATCGCAAGGAAATCCACTCAGCATAACTGCTCGGAGCATTACAATCACTGGGCCTTGGCAGTTTCGGGGTTCTGTTCATTCAAATTCAACAGGGACTTCATTCTGCCATTTTCGGACATAGTCGAAATTCCGATCATTCACTCCGTGTTCTCGATCTGACGAGCTGGATTCACTTAACACGGCATTATCATCCCTGTCAGTCAGAAATTCCAGCCATTCGTGTTTCCAATGTGTCTTTTCTTCTGCCCTGACACCTTCGGCGAAAAATGTCCAAGAAAACAAGTTTCGTGTAGCAATTTCGGAAACACTTTCGTCAAACCCTTCTTCAACACTGGGTTGTGCAAGGCTCGGCCCAATGATTGCAAGTGTTGACAGCTTCTTTTTCAGCCAAGAATATGTAAATAAGAGATACCCATTGGCGGAAGATCGAACTGAATTTGGAAGTAGACAGATGACAGCCAGCGTGCCTGTGAGAATAGTGCTGTACTGTAAAATCATCAACTTTTAGCACGTTATTCTCTCACAACAGGTAATAAATAGTTGGGATACATCGTGAAATCTGCAAACCTTTTGTGACCAGGTGGTAATCCTGAATGATGACATGTATAAACTTGCGCACGTAATGGCAGTGGCTGCCGGGACCCATGGCAATATATGGACTCTAGATCTCGGGTTTGCTGATTTCGACCCGCATGACATGCCAAAATCACTCAAGACTTCCCCATTTTGACATAGCCAATTCCAAGAGTGGTATTCCGGCCGGTGATCGCACGATAAATGCAGCCTCACGCCAAGAGATGAGTTCCGGACATTCACCAAGCCAAACGGAGGGTACGGAGAAAGCGGTGGGCTTCCGTACTCTTGCGAGTCCTCATCCGTGACAAATAAGAGGCGGAATTCATCTTCCCTTGAAATCATATCCACCCCATCAATATTCTTCACTGCCACTAGGCGGTAGGATTGAGGGTCCATAAATGATTGCGGAGATGAAGTCCAAACAGCAGCCTCCAGAAAGATGGTTGGTAGGAATGTTCGCGACACTTCAAATACTCGTGGCAAAAGACCCGTAATTGCAGAACCTAGCCATAGGGACGCTATGTTCGGTCTCCGACGAGACATGGCAAGAACTAGGGTGTGGAAATTCTTTGATTGGATGAAAGACGGGAAGACTTCCTTCATAGCTGGATTTAGCCACTGACTGGCTAGATTGCATGGGATGCCTGGTTCCCAAAAAGAGCTCCTAAGACATGACGCAACGAGATCTGAAGTGCATGACAAGGCCATGAAATGAGGAAGCTCGGCAGTGGTTGGAACTTGACTGACATATACCAACTCGGTGTTCCGGCGAGAGCTGGGCCTATTGATAGGTTTAGGCAGGGTGATAGAAGCACCAAATCGATTATGCGATGGGAGCGTCATAACAGCAGCTAACGCACCAATCAATTGATCAAAAGCATCATGGAATCGGGCAAAGTTGCAAAGATATCCATAAAGCTTCTGCTGCAGATGGTGGCTCGATGGCGCAGCCCGGGGACGGTACTTTTGCGCAATGGCGCAACCTGAATGGACTGCCGTCCAAGTGACATTCCCATGGCGGATAGTACTGTTTCCCATCCCGAGCAAGAGTTGCTTCCCAGCCACGTCCCTCTGCGAGAATTGCAGCCCACCAGCGAACTTCAGCCATATCATTACTTCCAATATTAAGGTCGAAGTAATCACCTGCCTGATCTCCTTCACCTCCATCCCATTGTGCATGATTGTTGGTATACCCAACTTTATCATCCGTTGTTCTCCGGCGTAGCTCTATCATCCGCACTGAAAGGATGTATGACCAGCCAAGGACAAACGCACAAAGATAGTTACCCACAGGCTCTTGGAGTGGTTGAAACCCAGTCCATTCCGGGATATATTCTGCTGACAGGTTGCATGTCTTCGGATGAGAATTTGCAATACAAACATTTCGGGATAAATGCTTTTTGAAAGTAGATAGCTCACAAGTACCCCTTGAAATTCTATCAGCTGGCGAGACTGACCATTTTGAGTAGCCTTCTAGGGACAAAGAATTCTTTCTGGCGCACTCTGCGACCTCTGTGGACTGGGGGATTGAAGGTGTTTTGTTGAGGAGAACTTTTACATTGCTGCAGAAATAAGGCATGTTGGTTTCGGACTGAGTGGATGATAGTAAGACATGCCATTTTGTCCGAGAATGATTCAGAGTCTTGGATGTAACGTGGAAGCCAGGGCGCAATAAGTCATGATTGAGATGCATGAGACCTTCTTGAATGACGTCAAACTATGAAGATGGGAGGGCTCTCCTCCCAGTGATGTTTTAAGTATGCAGAATCTCCGAAGGTTAACGACACTAAACGAGGACGCTCAAATGACGAGTGGTGCGAGTTCACAGAAAGGGGTGTGGATATGGGTCTGAATCAACTAAGCAGTAACCACACCACAGCACGTAACTTGAGCTTATTTTGGGAATTTTCAGTACGTGAGCGATCAAAAGGAAAAAATTCCTGAGTACGACCGAAAGGAGCGGATGGGGGGGAGAAGGAGAGAAGGAAGAGCCGAGTTTGGTGTATATCACGTGTTGGTGTCTTGCTACTCCTAATACTAGGAAAGTCACTATTAAACCAGTTAGTACTTCTTTTGATGGCTATATATACGCTTGGTAAAAGAATAAATAGCCAGAACAAGGTATCGTCTAATATTTTTCCTGGGAATATAGCTTATCCACTGTATTCCACGTAAATATTCCATATGATCTCCCTTCAACACATTTATATATATTCCGTATTTGTTTTTGCCATAACTTGAAGACTCTATGTTGAGATAAATTCGGCGGAGTTCAGCAAAATTCCTTACATCATCCACGGAATGTTCGTTGCACCTACATCACCACAGCCAACAAGGGGCGAGGAGGCTGGAATGCCAACGGTGCTAAGGCCCCGGCGCCCTTTAACCCATCATTCCTAGGGGTTTGGCTCTAACGATTTCCCCGCGATAGAAGGTTTGAATAAGTTTAGATCAAATTTCGGACCAATGGTAATGCATGTAATACCTATCCCTTCTTTTATGGAATCCGCCTAACCGTCTCCTTTACAGGTGTTTCGACGACGAAGGGGCGAAAGAGGAGCTACTATTACACATCTCTTCTATCCCACGTTAGTGCGGGTAACGTTTTATCGCTAGCTATGAAATTTCTCCGTGAATTGCTGTTCAGTTTCGCTTGATGCTGCAGTCGACCTCAGATACCGCAGTATCCCCAACTCCGCGACGAACGCCAGTCCAGCGACAAGTATAGAATACTCGGACAAGGCTTTCGACAGCCAGGATCAACTCAAATGGGACGCCATTCATTAGATGAAGACATCTACGATAATCAGTCCAAAATCAACTTCGGCGTACCGGACAGCGTCCGAAGCGAAGACGATGTGACACAAAACCCAGCCTTGGGAAGCTCAATCCAACTATTCGAGAGCGAACCCTCAGCCGAAGAACAAAAACGACGATTCGAAGTGCGAGAATGGCTGGTCTTCATCTGTATCGTCATCCTGGCAATGATGGATTCGTTCAATGCGACTGTTTTGATCCCGGCATTACCTGTAAGCTACATCCAACACTCCTAAGTGTCATTATATATCTATAACAGAGCTGACCAGACCCTCAATACAGCACCTGGCAAACACGTTCGGAAAGCCTCTAGCAAGCACATTCTGGGCCAACACGGTATACCTCATTTTCAGCGCAAGCAGCCAACTCTACTTCACAATGGTGTGCGAAGTCTTCAATCACGGACCGGTATGGATCATTGCCGTGGTTCTCGCAACAATCGGGACAGGGATCTGCTGCGGCTCTATGAGTCTCGCGGAACTGATAATCGGCCGCATGATTCAGGGTATCGGCAGCGGCGGCGCAATGAGTCTGTGCTCTTTGGTACTGACTGAGACGGCACCTGAATCCATGAACGCACGGTATTCATGCTATATTCTGGTGACGCGGATGTGTGGCGGTATCCTGGGTCCCATTCTCGGAGGCTTGTTTGTCGATAATGCCAACTGGAGGTGGGTGTTTTATTTCAACTTTCTCTTCTGCTCGCTTGGTTTGCTGGCTATTCCGTTTGCTGTGGATCTTCGCGCATTGAAATATATCCCGCTGCGCAAATTGCGTATTTCGGATTGGACGGGTACTACTTTGGTCACTTTGGGTCTTGCGGTCATTCTAGTCGGTCTTTCTTGCGGTGGGAGCTTGTATCGCTGGAGGGACTGGCAGACAATTGTGCCACTTGTGGTGGGCGCTGTGATTCTTGTTGTCTTTCTCTTTTATGAGTCCAAGTGGGCTCTGTATCCGCAGTTTGGGAGGAGGGTATTCCGGTCGAAGATGATGGCTATGACACATCTAGGGTGCTTTTTGCATGGCTTTGTGGTTAGTAGATGCTTGCTTTACATTTGGTTTGTGGTATCTGACATACGAATTTTAGCTCTTTGCTCACTTGCAATTCTTCCCGCTGTACTTCATGTCCACTCATTATATGTCCGCCACCTTGTCAGGCGTGAGCTTGCTGGCCATGGTTGGATTTGCAATTGCGCCAGCTACGGTGGTTGGTGTCCTTCTAGCAAGAGAGCTAAGATGTACCCAGTGGATCATCTCTGGTGGCTGGGTCTTGACTGCCCTAGCGAGTGGATGCTCTATCCTCTTGGATAGCTCCACGCCGACTGTAGCGTGGGTATTTCTGTTGTTCACAGCAGGCCTTGGGCATGGCCTCTTACTTTCGAGCTACAATGTCCGCATCCAGAATCTGCCCAAAGATGAGGATTGCTCCCCGCCAACCCTGCCAACAACCATGTCATTCTATATGCGAGCTTGGGGTATGGCAGTCGCGGTGCCTGTCGGGGGAGTTGTGTTGTTGAACTGCTTCCGCAATGGACTTGCAACTGTTGACCTAAATCGAGACATAATAAACACCGCCAACGGATATCTCATTCTAATGCAGGATGTGAGCATGACAATTGAACAAAGAGAAGCGGTTACAGTTGTTTCAGTTGCGGCGTTTCAAGCGGTATGGGATTTCATCACGGGTGTGGCTATCATCGGGGGGGTTTTCGTCTGGATTCCTGTGGCGAAAAGGAGGGATGTGAATAGTAAAAATTTCAAAAAGGAATGACATGGCGATTACAACATTTGTCCTGACACGGACGTCTCAAAGTAGCACGGTCAGCTAACCTGATAGAGTATAAGGACATGGCAGGCAACGCAACGGCAATGAGCCAACGCGGCTATTCAATTTTGGTAAGAATAAGTGGGATTTCAGGCTAAAGGCTAATTTGACATAAGAATGAAAGACGTTGGCTCGGCTATGGTAAAGGTCGTGGCAATCGAGTCGACATGGGTTGTCCCGTGATAGTCGCGTGCCTTTCTAGCTAGCTTTCACTCGATCCGCTTCTATCCTTCAGCCTCTCCGGGAGAACGAACTCTCGCTTCCCTTTGATTTTCCAGCCAGACAGCCTGTCTTTGCCAAGCATCTCTAGCGTCTTCTTCTCGACGAGACTGTATTTTGAGGGATCATTCCGGTCAAACTTGAATGGTTGTTTCAAGGCCACTGGCGGGTTGGTGATAACTCGTGGATGTCTCAAGCTGTTGACTGAAACCGAGTGGCACATCAAAGGATGTAGAAGAATCACATCGCCCACCTTGCCAGTCATCTGGTGGAATTCGCTGCAATTCTTAACGATCTCCGAGTAAAATGGGGTATCCTCAGGGTTTTCAGCAGGTTCCTGGCCACGGGGATACATATACGGTGTCACGCCCTCAGGATGATTGTACTAGAAACAAGAGTCAGAAAGACATGAAAGCGGAACAAGTAGCTTGGACACATACCAGATGCTGGGCAACCGATCTCATCGCCTGGGGGCAGATCATAGTGCCACCTGCACGATCTTGGATATCGGTAAATAATGGTATAACGAGCAGGGCCTGTTCAGGCGAATCAAGGAAATGGATAAAGAAGTCGCCATCCACGTGCCAACCCGGCAGATCAGCAGGATGGGGCCATGTACCCTCAGACTCGGGCGAGCCGAGATTGACAATCAAAGCATCGTCCCAAGTAGCCGATTCCGGGGCTACACGGTCTTCGCCCCCGAGAAGCTCGCAGATGGCCGCCCATGCCTTGGGGGCAAAGGTCCTGACCGGCTCTTCCTTGGTGTCTCCCATGTGGGTAATTTCAGTTGTCCAAGTTGATTTGTCCGTTGCTAACATACCGAGCCTGGTCCACACGTCGCCTGCCCATTCGGATGCTTTCTCCCGCGAGAAACAGTTTGGTAGACGCACGTACCCATATCTCATGAAGTGATCGATTTGCTCTTGTGAGAGCTTGTAGTTGGGATTGGCTGTCATTGTGTCTGGGTCCTCCAAAGTGGAGCTGCAGCGTGAGCCCATAATTTTTAAGAATGAGAGATAGGGATTCGTCTACCGGTGCAATATTTACAGTTACTTAGTTGGGGAAGGTGTGATGTGACTGGGCCCCTTATTCTGCCGGTAATTCAGATCGCACCAATCAGAGGTCGTTCCTTCTCTTTCTAATTTGAGGAGGACACCAGCACATCACCGAAAGAAGGAAGCGGTGAACCCGCCTTATAAGCATCCTCCTATTATTCTATCTCGTATTCCTCTATTCCTCTTCTTCAAAATATGGCGTTTGCTTGGGGCTGAACAAGATTTCTTGTGCCATTAACCGAGTAATAAATGGCGTTGCCAAGATACGAATTCCGGCTAAACAGTCAAGCCCGGCCTAGTGCATGCCCCCGCAAATGAAGAATGCTCCCCAACTTCCCCCGAGTTGCTTGGCATCACCACTCATACCACTCCATTTCATTTGCCTTCAGGTGGCGTCCAGGCTAATATGGTTACTCAATTTGGCACGGTCATTCGGAGCCTGAACCTTTTTGGCGCACAGAGAAATCCCTAGCACGAATCACCAGAACCTTGAACTGGAACAGACCCTGTGCTAACAGAGCTGACCGAGCTCATATCTCAAATGAACACGGAGAGATTATCGATTATATGCACTCTACCTTCTCCATGTTTATCAATTTGTGGGCCTCGGCCCGTCCAACCGCACTATTGTGGGGAACAATGAGATTCGTCTCGTATCCAATGAATCCCAAAGAGCAGTACCCAAGCGAGGGTAATTGTGACCACACGACTCGGCTGTTATAGTCCATTGGCTGCACCAATCACCACTTTCTATACTCCTGAGATTAGCCTGTGATGCCTCGTGGCCCTAAAATCCGGAGATGGAACGTTTTGGCTCTACTGGCACCCCCTATAGGGAAAGGCTGGTCTGACATACCACCAATCTGGCTAGTCTGTGCATGAGGCATTTCTAGCCCCGGCCCAGCGCAGAATTCGTCCTAGCGTCTTGAGAAATAATCGGATTTCTTTAATTCTATCTTTTCTAATATGTGTTTCAACCGCAGAAACCGGGGAGAGCTGTCTACCCAAGCGACTCAGCCAAGACATCAATTCTCATTAACCGGCTAATATCACAGCTTATTTTATCCCAAGATGGCAAATCTGAATTGCTTAAAACCTCCGGCGGAGCCCCCCCAACTCTACATTCCTCTGCTTTGTTGTGTCACAAGCTCGGTGGACATCTCACCTCTCTACTTGGATACTTCATTCACTGCGTTCACCTAAGCAGAATATACAGACAACATGGGTATCGCTGTCGGAGCGTCGACTCTACAGTCCGATTTGGACGCGACTCAAGCTGCACAGCCTGAATTGGAGAAAGTTAACTGGTGGCAAGAGCCTGGTCTGCGCAAGCTCTATTTCTGGGCTGCTGTGCTTTGTGTTGCTTCTGCTACTACTGGATACGATGGGTAAGCTTTATAGATTCGTGATCGGATATGTATGGAGCTGACGGCCTCGCGCAGAATGATGCTTAACACGTCCCAGAATTTGGATGCGTGGCAAGTGTACTTCGACCACCCCAGTGGCGACAAGCTGGGATTGATGAATGCAATTTACCAGATTGGTAGTCTTGCCAGTTTCCCTTTCGTGTAAGTTATCCCGTACTAAATACAACAGAAGCTTGCTGACTTGAACTAGGCCTTTCATCGCTGATCGATGGGGTCGCAAGGTTCCCATCGCGATCGGATGTGTCTTGATGATTTTCGGTGGCTTGCTCGGTGCATTCTGCACAAACTATGGAAGTAAGCTTGGCCATTTTGGGTCATCCCGAGGTCAGGTCGTCGCATTTACTAATCCTATTTAGTGTATGTCGCCGGTCGATTGCTCCTGGGCTTCGGCAACAGTCTGGCCCAGATGGCATCCCCAGTCCTACTCGCCGAGATCTGCCACCCCCAACACCGCGGAAAGGTTACCACTATTTACAACTGCTTGTGGAATCTGGGAGCACTACGTATGTTTCCTTCAGGCCAGTCCCTGGACGCTGGTGTGCTGACTGGGTCTAGTTGTCGCGTGGCTTGCATGGGGAACGATGTATATCAACAACGATTGGTCCTGGCGCAGTTTGACCATCCTTCAAATCCTCCCCGCTGTGATTCAGATTGCCTTCATCTTTTGTAAATTCCATTTTCCCTGTACTGGATTGGATCCAGGTGGCTGACCATTACTAGGGGTCCCGGAATCTCCTCGTTGGCTCGTCTCTAAGGAGCGATACGAGGAAGCATTGGACACACTTGCCTACTACCACGGCAATGGAGATCAGAACAACGCCACTGTTCAATTTGAATACCGTGAGATTAAGGAGACTATCAGCTTGGAGATGCGGTACCAGAAGAACAGCAGCTATTTGGATTTCATGAAAACCAAGGGCAACCGTTACCGCTTGGCACTTCTGATTTCTCTGGGTGTCATTTCCCAATACAGTGGAAATGCCTTGTTCAGTAACTACACCAATTTGATCTACAACAGCATGGGTATCACCGAACAAACTAAGAAGATTCCTGTTCGTGGCTCCTTCCCCTCCACCAAATAAACCCTCACTGACATTCCATAGCTCAACGGCGGACAAACCCTACTCAGTTTGGTTGTCAGTGTTTCAAGTGCATTCTTCGTTGATCGAGTCGGACGACGACCTCTATTCCTGTTTTCTACAGTTGGTATGTGCCGGGATTGCCCGGGATGAATTTGCCGACTTACTAACTTTCTCCTCTCAGGCATGGTTCTCATGTTCCTTGCATGGACTGTAGTCTCCTCTGTCTTCGAAAGAACCGGCGATGTCAAGACTACCGGCTACCCACAAGTCGTCTTCGTCTGGCTCTTCTCTGTGTTCTACGCCATCGCCTGGTCAGGTCTGCTCGTCGCCTACTCGCTCGAGATCTTGCCCTACCGTCTGCGCGCCAAGGGTGTTATGATTATGAACCTGACGGTGCAGGCATCTCTGGTTCTCGGAAAGTAAGTTGCTCTACATATAGATATCTGCTCTTTGGACGAAACTGACCATCCTAGTTACACCAACCCAATTGCGTGGGAGAACCTTCCTCACCACTGGAACTTATCAATGATCTACACGATCTGGATCTTCATCGAGCTCTGCTTCGTTTACTTCTTCTACGTTGAGACCAGGGGTCCCACTCTCGAGGAGCTGGCTAAGATCTTCGATGGTGATGATGCCCAAGTGGCGCATGTTGATCTTCAGCAGGTTGAGAAGGAGATTCAAATTACCGAGAAGGCGTCGCCTGAGCATAGGGAACGTGCTTGATTGTGTGTGGTTGTGAAAAGATATCCATGGGGCATACTTTGGTGCCGATTGTAGTCAGACAATACTATAATTTCTTGTTACTGATGAATTTAATTGACAATGATTTACTTGATTGCTCCTTGATTTCTGCAGGCAGATAAGAAGGTTGTACATGGTACGGTGCTCCTCCTGCAACCATTACTTTCCTGCCCTGCGTCGCCAAAAACCCGGGCTGTTAGCTATCTCGAATCCCTCCTTCTCCACGTGCATTACTTTAACCCTTTAATGAACTATCCACAAAGCTGCAAGCGGTTCGTCATGGTCGACGAAAAATCCAATATCCACTCCGCAAACGAACCTAGTCTAATTTTCAGTGCTATGACGGCGGCATTCGGGACGGCTTCGGCTTCGGTTTCTGAAAGTTGAGAGATACGGTTGGGCCTGGGTCTTCGCATGGTACCGTGCTCCCGCCCAGCTTCCTCCGTTGCAACCTGTATAATGTCCCTATCACGAACTCCACGAACGGCCATTCTTTGGCCTTAGAGCCGTTTAACAGTGGAGAAAGCCCCTAGCCGCCTAGCACTGGTGCCTAGGATATCATCAATAGAATCGCCTGTGTCGAGGAGTTGTAGGTATCGCAGCTATCCTATCGTGGTAGCAAGAAGTTCACTGGCTGTGTTCAAGACTTGGTTGGTAAAGCCAAACTGGTGGCACGTGCTATAAAGACCCTCTATACTGGATATTCGGGGCGAGTGTAACCTGAGCATGGGATATTGGACATGGGAGGCGTCCGAGGCCGATGTAACCCATTCTGCTGGGATTGTGTGGATTGTGTGGGTTACGTTGGTTGTTTTACTTTTCAGCTTGGGCTGTTGAACAAGCTCATTCCAGTCATCTTCGTCGGCTCGGATATAGAAGTCGTCGATCTTTCCAGTTCGAAGAGTGTCCCACGCAGCTTCGCGTCTCGAATATAACGACAGTTGGTCTCTGTATGGCCACTTTGGTGGCACTGGGTGCAGTAGGTCTACGTCATATGTCAGTGTGTATCCTAACGGTGTATTAATACGTGCTAGGGGTAGGTAGCATCATGGTCATAGGAATTTCAGAACTGGGACGGGGAGAGAATCTGCACTTACGTTGTTTGGAAGGGGGTGAGCTCCGGCATCAGCCATTGTAACAGCGCTGCACGAGAGGAGGAATAAAAAAGAGGCCGGACGAAATGAGGTTACTCTTCAATCGAAGAAAAAAGGGATGTTGATGAGGAGAGGTTACTTCTCTGGGGAGCCGGCTATTGGCAGCGTCCCGGGAGGCCATATTCATTGCCGATATGGACAATTCAGGATCTGTTAAGTGCCGACCTGGCCTATGAGGGGGCCCAGTGCTGCTGGTTGGGCCCTGTACATTGTAGGCTGCCTCAACTTGACTTTTGAAGTATGCCATGGGCTCATAGTGCCGGCATATTCCCAGTTGTGGACTTCGAGCTGAGATCAAGACCTTCGTTTGGTAGGTAGACGGAACCTAGGCAGGGAAAGCAACATTGCGTTTCGCTAGACATCCACGTTAGGACATATCAATGATAAGTATGACGATTTGCTCGGATTGGTTTTCTGCGTCTACCTGGTAACTCAAGAGCCTTACCGATTCCGCATGCTCTTCGGTTTCCTTGTTTCTGCTGACAGGCCTGCGTCCATACATCAAACTTGTTGATCACTTTCTTGTCAAGCGAAAACTGGTTGATCAACCGTTGTGAGATTCTTCAAAGTTATTCTGGACCTCCTGGGGAAGGGTATAGGCAAATTCTAGGGCAGGTCCTCGGAATCCTGACATCAGGGTCATCCTTCATGTTGGACGTCCCAATCCATGCGCACTTGCACTGTTTCACATAGTGCTTCACATTCTCTCCGGGTCTTCCGGAGAAGTGGTAGGGTCTCTCATGGGGAGAGAAGTCAGGATCAATGATCTCGGGTTGGGGTTACCCAAGATGCATTGAATACACTTGTCACATTTGCAATATATCTGAAGCGGTCCTTCTGCTGCCGCTGGATTCTGTTTCGACGACCTGGGTAATCTCAAGCTGTGATCTCTAATTAGCTCTAGCACTCGTATCTTTCAATGAGCTTTCACTTACCATGAATGCCTTGACGAGAATTAAGATGACATGGACATTCTTCATTTTTGGACGATTGGTTGTGTTGTGAGAGGAAGGTAAGATGAAGCAAAAAAGAATGAAAGACGGACAATACTCGGCAAACGGAGAGGACCTGTTCCTTCCCTTTATTCAACTCAACATTTTCACTTTCACTTTCACTTCACCTTCATCTCCCACTCTTGAATATTCTCAAAGCCTCACGGCTGTCACTTGATCCAACATCGACTCCATACCATTTAAACCCCTTGCACCTCTCGACGTCTCTATGTCCCCAACCACCGTCGCGAAAGCCATCAAGCTTTCCTTCAACGTTCAGCAGGATATTAGCAAAGGACGCCGTGACTCATATCCCCATGATGCTTCAGTCAGCACGAATGGGTCATATCCTGCATTTGATCCCAGCCGAGAAGCACAGCTCAGGAGTGCTGCGGATCGCGCCAAGCCATACCGGGATAGACTGGAACGAGCCGATCAGCATGGTAGCAGGAACAGGCTTGCAGTAAAAGTACTCGCCCCCTGATCCAACCCGCGGATCTTCCTAAATCCCGAGAAGTGCCAAGGGTTCCATTATGAGCTCCAATCACTATCCTGGAGAGATGGATGTCCCCCCCGGAGTCAATGACCTGATGGGGTTCGACGAAGCGCCTGCGGTGCCATCTCTGAAGTTCAATCCCTCTTTTCGGGAGATGGATGTCTTGCCTGGAACAAACGACCTAATGATGGTCCAAGAATCGTCTGCGGTGCCATCTATAAAGCCCAAGATGGTTTTCTTGCCGGAGTCAATGACCTGATAAGGGTCGAATCGCTTGCGGTTCCATTTATGGGATTCAATCAATATCCTCGGGAGATCGTTGGCCCGGAATCAATGACCTGATGAGCTTTGACTAGTCGCTTTCGATGACAGAGATAGTTGGCTACGTTCTTTATAATATGCGGACTAAATAATAAAACCCGGAATAACATTTTTAGTCAAAGTCCCACCCAAAAAGCTCAACCTAACCTAGATTACGATAATCTTACAAGCTTAGATCCGTACCTAGGTAAGGAGTATAGTCAACTCCTAATTGCTACGCACCTTGGAAGTATGATTATTGACCTGTGTCAATCAGCAAATCAGCCAATCGTAGAATCTCTCGGAGCGGTCTCGAAGAAGAACGGGACAATTACTATATGTCGTAGAGGCTTCTTTTCCCCCTATAACGCACATCAGATGAACGGACTGGCTATCGTCGCGGTGATCGCAACTGAGAGGCCATTCATAAATACATATAGTGTCAACTGGTGGCAAACGCAAGTCTCGCCAGACCTAGCCATTTTACCATCGGCTAATTGAACTATATTATCAACCACTTCTGTTAGGTTATTAGCGACATATACCCATCACTATTATTACCAGTCTTATGACTTGAGCACAACTTGTATATCCGATCAATTTGAACGAGTTATAATATTATTACTTCTGTCAAAGGATAAATTTCCTGACTTCCTAGACATAAATGCTAGTAAATCACGCAGGAAACTTATTGTTAACAACAAACAGACAATTCTCAACTACCTCCCATCCCCATCCCCAGGGATATATCACACCCAGCTCCACCTCACAGCTTACCCTGACCAGCATTAGCATTAACGCTAGCAACAACAGAGGTGTAAGCGGAAGCAGAGGCAATGTTCTTTCCACCAAAGTTAGTCAGGAAAGCAGTATCAGCCTGAGACAACGCCCCAGAAGATCCATATCCATTAAGCTGGCAAGCACGTCCAATATAGTTCGAGCAGACAGCATTGGTGTTGGAATCCGGCGAGGAGAACAACTGTCCAGCAATGGGAGACTCGGCAGCAGCAACAATGTTCTGGAACACGTTACCCTCAGCGAGAACGTAACCACCCTGGCCGATCTCGAACGCGTGGCCGGAGTTCTGGTACCAGTAGTTGTTGACCTGGTGCGTGTGTTAGTGACTGTATTTATATCATATTTCCAAAGAGACTTGATCCCAGCGATCGACTTACAGCGTGCAGAAGGGTGTTACCCTGGACCTTAGGGGCGCGTCCGCTGGTGTGGTAGATGTAGTTGCCCTTCATGGTGACGAGATCGCTGGAGCCGTCGAGGTAGATGCCCCAGTAGTGGTAGCCGTCGCAGGTGGCGGAGTAGTCGCTGGTACCGTCGATGAAGTTGTTTGAGATGGTGACGCGCTTGGAGGCCTTGGTGCCGAGGACGATGTGTTGGCGGCCAATGCGGGCGGTTGTGACATGGTCGATCCAGACCATGTCGGCGTCGTTCACGGTGATGGCGTCGCCGCCCCAGACGTACTTGGGGTTGATGTCGGTGATGGCGACGTTTCTGGGTTGGTGGTTAGTTTTGGGATTTGGGATGTTTTGTATGGTATTTGGAGGTCTGTCTCTTACTGGATGATGACGTTGCTCGCACCGCTGACGATTCGGAGACCCTTGCCCTTGATGACACCGGCGCTGCCGCTGCCGACGATGGACTTGTTGGACTTGACGGTTATGCCGAGGGAACCGGCCTTGTCACTGGAGCGGTCAATAAGTATGCATTCCAAAAGGGGATTCATTGTCATCATGGGGGTCGAGGTTGTTCGTACTAGCTGACAGAGACGGTGGGCGCGTTCGGCTGGTAGTTGGTGCACCAGTCGTTCTGATTGATGGCAACCTGGCAACCAGAGCCAGTGCCCCAAGGGGCGCAGCCGGTGCCGCTTCCAGTTCCCTCTGTGCCCCGGAAGTCGAAGGTCTTGGTGAGGACAATCACGCGCGGCGAAGAGTCACCCAGGTACGAGACCAGCTCGTCTGTGGTGCTGGGGTAGACAGGGGTGGCAGAGCCACCGCCAGTGACGCCCTTGGCAAAACCCTCTGCTGCCCCGGAGACACCGACGGCAGCGGCTCGCATAGCGAGTGCTGCAAAGATGGCTGTAATCTTCATGGCTGGAGCTGATAGTTGTACCTAGGCTTTTGAAGATTGGAGTGGTTTGGATGAAGAGCTGAAGAAGACATGTCGGGCGTGGTGGACGTCTTATATAGGAAGAAGTATAAGCACTCGGTCCAATGTAGATAGCTCTCCGAGCTAAGACAAGGATGTTTGAGAATTGAGTCTCCGCACCCGGGTAATCTCCGTAATGGAGAAGCCGACGTTCAACCGGCAAATAACCACCGAAGCCCCAGGCCTTTCAACACACGTGGGACCCAGGTCTGGTCGCATAATAGGTTTTCCCATAATCCACAATTTTGCGGAGAAAGCATCCATTGCTATGCAGGGGTATGGAGTAGATTTTGTGAAGAATCCGGAAGAATTGCAGACTCGTGCGACGGGGACGATAGATACACCAATAGGCTGGCTGTGGGATAGTTCGTATATAACGCCCTCCGTGGCCGAACGGTATGCAGAAACAATTCCAGGAATTAAAGAACAGTGATCTGGTGCCACAATTTCGCCACAATTTCGCAAATCAGGCCAGCCCTAGAGGATAGGAACCGGTGCGTGAAGATGTTTCACCTTTAGGGTGTTCCCCACATCTTTAACTGAATGGAGTCGGCATGTCAGCTTTGTCGTCGGACTTTTACTCGGATGAGTATGGTCTCCGGGGCCCAGTCTGATAAGTCTCCTTTTCCACAGGTCCGGAAATAAGGTCTGTGTTGGTTATTCTGATTTCTCCTGCTCCGTAATAACCAAGGGGGTCAAAGTGTGAAGTTGGACGAAAATTTCTCCGTCTTGGCGAACGTGGTGATTTACCTCTGTCGATCTTCGGAGAGCTGGTTCCAAAGTTATTATTGCAGCAATGATATTCATACTCTAAATTCATTAAGATGTGAAGATCAGCTCATGCCCATGACAGTGTTACCCACCAGAGCTGCCAGAGGAGATCCACTGAGTTCTTTCGAAATAATTTCAGGGGTTCCCAACCTTGGAACATTTGAAGTTAATAATCATACTAACTAATTGGCGTGTTTCATCTAAAAGGTCATGGAAACAAACAGAAAGGGATGAGAATCTCTAAATAAATTCTATCCATTAATAATGTGTAGTCTATACAATGATGTGTGGTATACAAGAAACAAGAAATGATCTATAACCATTTCGAAAAATGAACTCACATCTCTCCTAAAAGGCGACAGGCAGGGGGCGCTCCAGGTAGCCACGCCACTGAGGGAGTGCACGGTCGCCCTTGGCGCCTTGGTTCTTCTTCAGATCCTCGATGGCACTGGCGTACTTGACCAAGGTGGCCTCGGAGAAAGCAGTGTTCATAATAGCAAGACCAAAGGGCATGCCCGAGGCATCATTGACACCAGCAGGCAGAGTAATGACAGGGTATCCAGCCTGAGCAGCGATTTCAATGCTCTGAGCGACATCGGGGGGCACAAGGAGACCGTCGAGAGTCACGTTGCCCTGCTTCAGAGCAGCATCGATACCCTCCTCGCGGGTGGTGCGCTGGCAGAACTCCAAAGCCTGGAAGTAGGTCTCGTCCATGACACCCTTGGTCTCGAGGGAAGCGAGAAGGCCGTCCTGGCCAGAGCCGAAGGCAGGGTGGATACCGGGCAGACCACCCTCAGAGCCATAGTTATCGATGTTGTACTGGACAAGGTCCTCAACGGAGCGAATGTTAGTGTTCTCGACCTCGGACAGGTAGTCGCGCAGGTTGTTGTAGAAGTCAACCTTGATGTAGGAGTACGAAGACTCGTTAGAGTAGCCGCGGGTGGTGCCGTAGTCCCAGTTCCAGCCATCGGGTGAGACAATCTTCTTATAATGGGGCAGCTCGGTGCCGTTGATGATGGTTGCGCCGGCAGACTCGATCAGCTCAACCAGGTCAAGGAGCTGGGCGATTTGGTCGGCATCGCCAAGGGCCCAGAAGGACTCCCAGGGGATACCGAAGACGGCGCCCTTAAGAGCGGTCTGGTTGGTCAGGAACTGGGCGTAACCACCGACCGGGGTGAGACCCTCCTGGGCGGAGGTGTAGTTATCACGGGAGTCAATGCCGTAGATGGCATCGAGGGCATAGACGGCATCACGGACGGTCTTACCGAAGGTACCGACGGTATCCTGGTGGGCCGACTCCGGGATGACACCGGCACGGGAGGTCAGACCAACAGTGGGCTTGATGCCAACGACGGAGTTGCGCTGAGCGGGGTTGATGACACTACCGTCTGTCTCGGTTCCAAGAGCAATCGGCACAAGGTTGGCGCCGACAGCAACACCAGAGCCAGTGCTGCTACCACCGGGGTTAACGGTGAAGTTGTAAGCACTGCGGCACTGGCCCCCACGGGCGCTGAAGCCTTCGGAGTAGTTGTTGGAGCGCATGTCGGCCCACTCGCTCAGAGCAGCCTTGCCAAGAAGCAGAGCACCAGCCTTGCGCATTCCGTGGACAACATAAGAATCACGGGCACGACGTTGCCGAGCAGAGCCCAGCTGCCTGCAGTAGTCTCCATACGATCCTTGCTGGCGATGTTGTCCTTGACAATGAAGGGGATACCGTGGAGAGGACCACGGACAGTGCCTTGGGCACGCTCATCATCAAGCATCTTGGCAATGGAGAAAGCATCCGGGTTCACTTGTAGAATAGCACTAGCAGGGATGTTAGTCAACGGTTCTATGACAGGGGTTCAACATAACATACTTCAAGTAAGGTTGGGTCTGGTGGACACGGTCCATGTAGCACTCCAACAACTGGACGCCGGTAAAAGTGCCAATTTCCAGCTCGGCCTGAATCTGATCGATAGTAGCCTCCTCCAACTTGAAGCCGTGACAGGGGCGCATAGCGAACTGTGCAGCGCCATCACCGCCCAGGCGAGGGAAGTCATATTTGTAGGGATCGGTGAGGATCTGGGAGTCGACCAAGCAATCGGACTGGGCAACAACGGAGCTCACCAAGGCGAGACCGCTCACCAATGTCTGAATTAAAGGTGCCATGACGGAAATTAGATTAAACCCCCAAAAACCATGTGGCAGAAACGCTAATATTTTGGGGGAGTTCGCGTTGTTATACTCCCAAGATAACCGTGGATCCCTCTGGGGCTAACGCGTGACTAATAATAAACCCGCCCGAGCATTCTCAGGGCATTTGCTGTATTTTACACTTTTGGCTCCGTTTTTTTCAGTTCTATCTGCTTTAGACAGCTTCTCGATTCGATCAAATCTCATTCCACGATCTCAAACCATTGGAATTGGTGGCGTTTTCCAGCTGAAAAACTTCGTGGGAAATGTTCGAATCGACTTGAATGGCCTGTTAATCTATCTTCGGCATTGATTAATCTATATTCTAGTACTAAACACTTCGGTAGTGAGCCATAGAACCGAGACGACCTGCCTAAAACTGCAACATTTTAACTGCCCAGGTGGATCCGAAGAATCTACCGACCCCATCGGATGTCATCGGAACCAACTTGCGCTCCGTTCGATCGATACCCACAGTAAATGTCTTTTGATTGGCTGCCTTATACGAAGGCTCCTTTCCAAGGTTGTGCCAAAGACTCTGCGACTACCAAGCTCGGGTTAGCTCGGGTTAGCTCGGGTTAGCTCGGGTTAGCTTGGCCATTGGTAGATTTTGATAAATGGATGGTATGATAACGGGGCTTAAATCTCAGGATATCCAGAAAACTGTGTGTCCAGTCGCGTGTTAAGCGATCTTTCGCGGAATAAGTAGATCGGATTGGCTGCAGACATGGGGCGCTTAATTTTTAATTTCTTTTTTTTTTTTTGGTCTATATTCTGACAGGTGACGGCTATCTACCAATATGTTTTGTGGTACTCCGTAGGAGTATTCCATCCCAACTTCAGCTTTGGAAACCAGTATAAAACTCTATTAATCACCGGAAGCTTTAATGTAACCTTGGAGACAAAGTGAATCCTTGGGACTTACTCCATAAGCTTCAATTGCGCCCTGAGTCCGTGAGTCCGGAGGTTTATATACTTGGTACAGAGCTCCCGTTGGTCGCTGACACCGTGATCCATTTGAATAGATTGACAGGCCCGGTTCCACTTTCCTTAAGAGAATTATATGGATTAGTATACGAATTATACCATTTTTGCCATCGAGTGGTCCCTTGGGATAATATACTATACCTCATCCCACTGATATCGTTTGCCTTCCTGGATCTGATGTGCAATGGCTCCTTGATCTATTTCTCTTATATATCTTTTCTTTTCTAAACATGTCACTCGTTTGAAATCAATGACTATTCCCGACGATATCCTTGCTGCAGACGCAGCAGGGAGAATCCCTAGCGGAGTCTCGCTCGAATACCTAGCAGAGTCCCGCGATAAGTCCGCCATTGTGGGAATCATTTTCATGATATGTTTCACGGGTCTATTGATGATTTTACGTCTATATGCCCGGGCATTCATTGTGAAGAAGATTGGTCTAGACGATGCATTGGCCGTCTTGACATTGGTAAGATCATCCTTCATCCACTTTAGATCTGCACTCAACGTGCACTGCAATCGAGCCGCTATCCACGGCAGAATTAGCTATAGTTACAAAATATATTCGGCAACTAACAATGGCTCCCATCGCAGATGCTCTACATTGCCTTTGTGGTCCTCTCCATCATCCTGATCAACCTGGGAAGTGGTCGCCACATCGAATACATCCAATATGTGCTACCACTTCCCACAGTCCGCGACACCGAAGTCCTAGACTTTGTCGCCCACATTATCTACACAACAGCTCTATTCCTATGCCGTCTCTCTGGTCTAGCCTTCTACTTCCGGCTCTCAGCGCGCTCAACAAAACTCCACATGAGCATCATCATCGCCGCCCCGCTCCTTCTCGCCGCCTACTTGCCCCAACTCTTCCTCCTGATCTTCCACTGTAAGCCGGTAACAGGGCTCTGGCCCTACGAGTGGCAGGTCGAGCCGAAGACATACAAATGTTACACATGGGGACTCGTGTACTCGGTGAACTCAGGTCTATCTCTCGCATGCGACATGCTGATGTTCGTCATTCCGGCGGCACTCATCAAGGGACTGCACGTCTCCTTAGAAAAGAAGATCAAGTTATCTTTTGTGATGTTCCCCGGTGTCCTGTGAGTAACTTCCCACTCCCAAAGTCTCACAAGTCCCACAAAACTAACACCACATAGCGTGATCGTGATCTCCGCAATCCGCGTCTGGCTCGTAGCAGTGGGCCAATGGAACTCCGACGGCAGCTGGGCCTACAATCCCATGATGTGCGTCGAGAGTGCCGAGATCGCTGCAACACTAGTCGCGCTCTCGGTGCCAGCGCTGAAACCCGTCTTCGGAAACCTCTTCACACACCTGACCGAGTACACCTCCAGCCACACGCGCTCGCGCTCGACTAAATTGCAAAGCCTCGGCCATTCCAAGACTATTGGCAGTGCTGCGGTCTCCAGCAATCGGGATAGCAAGCGTCTCCTTAATTGGTCTAAGATTGGGAAGGATGATTATGAGATGATGCCTTCCGAGGTCTCGGTTTCGAGGGATGTTCGAGGTGGGTCGAGGGGAGTGATCATAGTGGTGAGGAAGAGAACAATAGGCATGGCTCTCAGAGTCCTGGGATTCGGGTTACGAATGAGGTTAATATTAGTCGGGGAAAGGAGGGGGATGTTGGGGTTGAGAAGCCCGGGTCTAGGGAGAGTTAGAGGTGTTTTTCTTATCTGTTATAATAGACATATACTAGACTATACTTATATCATGTTCAAGATCTATCTAAATATGTCCTACGGCTCTCCATTTATAGCGCCGACTGTTTCGTGAGAACTCGCTTCTATATCAACGGATAGTATAGAACGGCTGTATCAAACCTCATCGTCCAAACCTTTGCCGCTGCGGCTTTCAGAGTGTTAGACATGAAACTAATAGCTGAGGTATTATACCAAAAGCTCAGGATTTCCTTGGTTGAAAATAGACATCGGTATTTCGATGTTTGAGAATGAAACTCGCGATGACTCGCTCGCCGCTGTCCAACTGCTAAGCGCTACTTTGGGAATGTTTCAATATCATCAATCTGATATAGACAATAGAACAACAGAATCTGGGGCTACGCATAAATAGAGTGTTCTGTCTCAACAATTAGGCATACCATCTTCAATCTCATCTATTCTCATCTGACCTAATTTCAAGCTATCAAACTCCTCGACTTCAATATCTACTATCTACCTTATTGCCGATACCATGGCTTCAAGAGCCGATCTCACCTGTCATCAAGCTACTAGCTCTCAAATCAGACCTCCATTCAACCCCACACGCCAGCAGCTCAATAACCTCAAAATACCTATAGCTGAACTCCTGTCCTACCATGGGAAAAGACACCCCCACTTTCCAAAAACCATCGCAGAGTATTACATGCTCGACGGGATGACGCTCGACGATCTGCTCAGGTTTTTTCATCAAACCTATCCCGAAACCACAGAAACCACCAGCGAACGCTATCCCTCGACGATCCGTTCATGGCTCAGGAGCAACAGGCCGCAGTGGTATCTAGTCGATGTTGAAACGAAGCGCTGCCTGTTCGGCACGTTCATTGGGTTAACCAATGAGCTCGTGGATCCCAACATTCATCCGCTATCTTACCGGCTGGTGCATCACAACCCGGCGATGAACCCGGAAAACCCCAACCCCGCCTCTGTCGAGGCCCCATCCGGTGCAGAGGCTGTGCAAAGGCCAGAGAAAAGACGTGAGAAACGAAAGGGGCTGTTCAAGTGGTTTCTGCCTCGTAAATAAGCGGTCTGGTTAATTTCTTTTTTTGGGGGGGGGGGTTGGGTTGGAGGCGTTTAATAGCGCGGCGCTTAGTTGGTTTTGGTGAGACATCGAACGGTTTCACTTTCCTTGAGTTGGATCATTACGTATTTGGTGCTTGTATCGAGTTATTGCGGAGGTTCTCCATATGTGGATATATAATTGCAGTACTCCGTACAACATACTCCGTATGTTCCAGAAGGAAGAATGCTGGATGAAGTCCCCTTGCTCGGTCTTCGCGTCCCCTGCATGTGGAGGATCATAAACCCCAATTTAGAAAGATAATTGCTCAACGATCCTACAGTCCAAGATGGCCTTTGATGTTGTCAGGTCAACTTCACACTTCGATATAAAACCAGCTTCGGCTTCGGACTAAGCAAAAAGCGAGGCATCGGTTGTTGCTATGATTCCTAGCAAAGATTACCCCTGAGTGCAACGTTGTCATTTCCCAAGATGCATGAAGCCATACCCTTTCGGGTGATGTTCAAAGAACTCCGAAATTCCAAGGTTGATTATCAATTATAGTGCTTACTAACCTCGATCGTCCACCTGCTGGGCACGGGTGGATCGAGATGCTTCTAAGAAGCTATTGGCGATCAACGAATTGTCATATGATGAACCCATTTGATCCTTAAAAAGAATAAGAACATCCGCTGCTCCAGTGAACGAAATACTTACTCTATACACCATATTGGCTTGACCCAGTGATCCTTTGCCAAAATCGATCATAATTCCTACGATTCTCCAAAATGACCCTCAAATACCTCATTACAGGAGCGACTGGAGGCCTCGGTGCCGGAGTCCTATCCTACCTCACTGCGAATGTCCCAGCATCAGAGTATGCTGCAGCATCCTCCAAAGAGGAAAATCGTAAACAATTCGAAGACCGAGGGATCGAATTCCGAGTCGCGAGCTACGACGACCCCAAGACATTAGAGACCGCGTTCGAAGACGTGGAGAACCTCTTCTTCGTCAGCACCAGCACCTTCGACAACGAGAAGCGGCGCAAGCAACACGAAAACTTTGTAGAGGCAGCGAAGAAGATGAACGTGAAACATGCAAGTCATCAAACTCCCCGCACAACCACTTTCGCTAACATCAAACCCGCAGGTGTGGTATACATCTCTCGCATTCGGCGGATATGGTTCCGACTCCAAGGCAGCTGTCCAACAAAGCCATCTGATGACAGAGGAAATGATGAAACAGTAAGCCGAGCCCCGACCGACAATCCATGCAATCTTACTAACACCAGCCAGGGCCGGCATCAACTTCACATCCATCCGTGAGGGCCTGTATACAGACGCCTTCCCGGTCTTCATGGGCTGGTATCCAAGCACATCGACCGTCTACCTCCCCTCGGACGGGCCGATTGCCTTTACACTGCGGTCGGAGCTAGGCGAGGCCAATGCGCGACTGATGATTCAGGGAGGACATGACCGAGAGATCGTGCTTCTCACCGCGCAAGAGACTATCACATTCTCTGAGATTGTGGATTTGATCAACGAGACGACTGGCCGAAATGTTCAGTTAAAGCTTGTCTCGCCGGAGGAGTTTGTGCGGTTGAAAGCGGCCGACGATGAGGGCGGGAAGCCGAAAGGGTTCTTCCAGGCGCTGTTGTCGTGGTACGAGAGCATTTCAAAGGGCGAGACGTGCACGATTGATCCGCTCATGGCGGAGGTGCTGGACCGTCAACCCGTGCCGCCACGTGAGGCTATTCGGGCGTTTTTGACGGAAAATCGGGACTATGAGTGGCATCAAAACTATGTTAATCGCGGTTAGCTGCAGAGTTGTTAGCAGCTGACTGTAATGATCGCATATATTAAAATCGAAATGTGACAATGCGGCAGTTTCCAATGGTTGGCATGTGAGTCGGCCGGAGTAGCCGTTATCCAGTCTCGGCAAGCAGATCGGGAGTGGCCTTGGAGCCTGAGGCACTTAGTTTTGTGGGTTTTGACGAAATCATTGATCATGGAGGGTTGGAGTAGATAAGATGGGAAGATTGATATAATTTATCAATCACATCACACTCGTACTTCCAATTGACCAGTATTTAACACATATATGACCCTGTCGGAGTGTATTATCGGCAGTAGACAATTCCCCAATCCTCCAAGTTGACGCCGTGTCCGCCCGAGGCTTGTAAACACCTTCGCTCTGATTGGCTACGGCCCGCTGATGTCAGCATCTACACACCCGACCCGTCAAACCCGAGGTTACTAGCGAAGAGACTCCTTGGACTTCATTTCGTCGAGGATCTTTGTTGGTTTGTGAAACTCGACTTCGTTGTCGCTATCTTCACACTTTTGAAAAACTCTCCTCTCTTATTTCCCGTCTCTCTGCTATCAATCCTCATCCCCTCCACCCTCATCCACCCTCTCTTTCCTTTTCACCTCGGTGTTTTTCACATTTCCGATCACCCGTCATGGCCTCCCTCCGTACCACTTCGCGATTGTTCGCGGCATCCCGGCCGATGTTCCGCCCTGTCTTCGCTCGCACCTACGCGACTGTTGAGCCTACTCCCTCCGAGCAGCCCAAGATGAAGACCTTCAAGGTCTACCGTTGGAACCCGGACCAGCCCAGCGAGAAGCCCCAGATGCAGTCCTACGACCTCGACCTGAACAAGACCGGACCCATGATGCTCGATGCGCTCATCCGGATAAAGAACGAACTCGACCCTACCCTGACTTTCCGGAGATCTTGCCGTGAAGGTATCTGCGGTTCTTGCGCCATGAACATTGACGGTGTTAACACTCTCGCCTGCTTGTGTATGTACCCGGACCCGCACATACGCAATGTCGAAGCATCCACCAGCTCGTACTGAAAGCTAATCCTTTGTCTGTATAGGCCGCATCCCCACCGATACCAAGACCGAATCGCGCATCTACCCTTTGCCTCACACCTACGTCGTCAAGGACCTTGTCCCTGATATGACCCACTTCTACAAGCAATACAAGTCCATCAAGCCATATCTCCAGCGCGACACCCCTACCGAAGACGTGAGTATCTTATATGCCACAGCATCGCCTACCAAAATCTAACAATTGTCAGGGTCTCGAATTCCGTCAGTCCCCCGAGGATCGCAAGAAGCTCGACGGTCTCTACGAGTGCATTCTGTGCGCCTGCTGCTCAACCTCCTGCCCCTCTTACTGGTGGAACAGCGAGGAGTACCTTGGACCCGCCGTCCTGCTCCAGTCCTTCCGTTGGTTGGCCGATTCCCGTGACGAGAAGACCGCCGAGCGCAAGGCCGCTCTCGACAACAGCATGAGCGTTTACCGTTGCCACACTATTCTCAACTGCACACGGACTTGCCCCAAGGGCCTGAACCCAGGTCGTGCGATTGCCGAGATCAAGAAGATGTTGGCTGTCTAGAGTTGTGGATATAAAACGGAGTACCGCGGAATTTTCTTTTCTGTCCAATGCTTTTCCAGTCGCCTTTCCAGTCGCCTTTCCTCTGTTTCAGTATTCCCTATTTTCTTTTACTTTTTTTTTTTTTGCCCGACTATGTCACGGATGTTTCTATAGGTGTAAATTGTGGACATTTGTTTCTTTCAGGAATGCACTGGTAGTCCATTCGGCTGCATGATGATAGCGCAACCTATACCTTGTATTGTATTAATCTACCAATCTAGATGTCTGCTATTTCCTTATAAATCCATGTATATCTGCAATTTATAGTGTTCAACACCATAATACTTTCCTGGCAGATGTTAAGCGAATCCGAATACACTTATCCGGTATGGGCTAGGCTTATTCGGCTATATGTTCTGCCCACACTAACGCTACCACGCTAAAAAGGCCACCTGGACATTGCCTCCACAAATCGTAATAGGGAAATAAGCGATTACTCAACTGGGCTGTTAGCACAGTTGGTAGTGCGCCCGCTTCGCATTACTGCGAGCGTGCGGGAGGTCCTGGTTTCGATTACCAGATAGTCCATTTTCGTCTTACGTTTTTTTGGCTCAGTCTCCTACTCTTTTCGTAGCTTTATTTGCTTTGTCCTCTTGCTGGCTGCAACTGGAAGCGGGCTATGAAATCCAACTCACTACCAGGATTGCCATTGGCCACTCGAATGGCGGACTCACGCGGGGGGGGTATATCAGCCCAGTTATCGGCCATGCAGTTCTACCTCGTCATCCGTAGATCACATCACATCCTTTCAAATCAGGGGGTCACCCATTGTTCCCGGTTTATGGACAAGGAGGATTGTGCCCGAGCCGACCCTTAGCGTTCGTTGCGCCTGCAGCTAGCTGCGCGGTGGGCGAAATCAGATAGTGCTCGGCGAATAGCAGCTTTACATTGCACCTTAGCGGCCCCTCCGGGCGTCATAGGATCCAAATATGGTTGCATTGTCTAATTAAGCGTGTTGAATCAGGAAAGAGATGATTTCGCGCTAACTACAACATACCTAGGTATGCGCTGTGCATTATGCGCTATGCACTACCGACCTCGTGGGTCATCCTCTCTTTTTCGACGAACCTATGTCCTCGCCCCTCCTATATAATGTATTGCTTTCGCTCATTTTCTTCGGGATCAGTGAACCGTGAACCGGTTTGTCTATAATGGATTCCTTGACACTATTCGTGTCCGTGCTGGCGTTGCCGTTGGGACTGCTGGTCTTGCGCACGGTGTACCATCTGTACTTCCATCCGCTGTCCAAGTTCCCCGGTCCAAAACTCGCTGCTGCAACCTTTTTCTACGAGTTTTATTATGATGTTGTCAAAAGCGGCATGTACATCTGGGAGATTGAGCGCATGCACGAGAAATATGGTGAGTATATAGATCCGATGTCAACATCCATCCAAACTAGCAAAAACCACACCAAAATAATGCCGAAATGCACAACTCCCTAATATTTCATCCAGGCCCAATCGTACGCATCAATCCACGAGAAATCCACATCAGAGACTCATCCTACTACGACGAAATTCATGCCGGCGCATCGCGCAAACGCTCCAAAGACCCCAAATACGCCATAGCCTTCGGCGCGCCCAACTCCCTCGTAGGAACAATAACCCACGACCACCACCGCTTCCGTCGCAGCCTGCTGAGCAACTACTTCTCCAAGCGCTCGGTGGTAGACCTTGGTCCGTCGATTCATGAGAAAGTCGACAAGCTAATCGCGCGCTTCGAGCAAGCCCACCAAGCCGGCGATGTGCTGCACTTGCAACTGAGACTTCGCTGCGTTGACCGCCGATGTCATTACCGACTACTGTTACGGCTGGAGCTACGGCTACCTGGATGGCGAGAAGGGGTCGGTGAGCAACGACCTCGTCGACGCTGTCAACGGGCTGATGGTTATGATCCACATTAACCGGTTCTTCCCGTTCCTCATTTCCATTTTCAGGAATGCACCGCCTACCCTGCTGCGCTGGCTGCAGCCGAACATGGCGGATTTGTTTGATGTGAAGGCCAGGCTGAGACAGCAGGCGGATGATACTCTGCAGAAGCAAGGTCTGAAGAAGGTTGATTCTGAGGCGAGATCGACTATATTTGATGCGCTGACGAATTTGGAGTTGCCTGAGAACGAGAGGACGCTTGATCGGCTGGAGGATGAGTCTGCGCTGTTGCTTGGCGCTGGTACGGAGACTACGGCTCGGTCTATTACTGTCGCGATGTTTTATCTCATTCATAATAAGGAGATTATGGCGAAGCTGCGGGCGGAGCTGAAGACTGTGCTGCCGACTCCGCTGTCCAAGGCTTCTTGGGTGGATTTGGAGAAATTGCCATACTTGGTGGGTTATTGTTTCTGGGCCAAGGGCCTTGGTTTCTTCCCTTGTGCATTGCTGATTTTGTCATTCCCTAACTGAGACGGGTGTCGTCAATGAAGGCCTGCGTCTCAGCCACGGCATGACAGCCCGGCTGGCGCGTGTTTCACCGACCGAACCCATGCTCTACAAGGATTGGGTTATTCCTGCAGGGGTAAGTAATGATACTGGTTTCTGCCTACTGGCTGTAACCTTCCGGTTCGACTTGGGCGTGACACATAACGAACCTAAAGCCGGCTGGGCTTTGCAAAACGCGTTACTAATTATTGTGCGTTGCAGACTCCGGTTAGCCAGTCGAACTACTTCGTCCACATGGATCCCACGCTCTTCCCTGAGCCAGAGAAATTCGACCCGGAGCGTTGGATCCGCGCGGCAGAGAAGGGTGAGTATCTGAGTCGGTATATTGTCTCGTTTACCAAAGGGAGCAGACAATGTCTGGGGATGAAGTGAGTTGTGCCTATACATCGCCTTGCAAGATTTATTTACTTACTTTATCTAGCCTTGCCTATGCGGAGATATACCTATCTTTGGCACATATCGCTCGTCGCATCGACTTTGCGTTGTACGAGACTACTACTGATAATATCTGCGTTTATCGTGATATGGGAACTGGGTGTCCAGAGGTTGGTTTGTTTGGTGTGAGGGCTACGGTGGAGGGTCTTGTGGAGGAGTAAGGTTGTGTTACTGTAGGTTGTAGGATTCCTCTGTGATGATGATCATGATTATGATTATGATGATGTATGAGAGTTAAACTTGTACTTTTGTCATTATTAAGGTCTTTTGTGGTGCTTTTTAACGTGCGTGTTGGTTATGCAGGTAACCGTCTTGTGGGGTATGTTTCACTTCATCTGTACTCGAGATAGTCTATAGCTTGATGATGAAGGATATTCCATTCTGCTAAGATTTTGATATGTTTAATTCAATTTACTGGATTTATTTGCTAATCAATTCATTGGGTATGTCGAATCAATCCTTTGGAGATTCCTTATATATATCTGCGGACCAATGCGCCAATATCTAATGTTTACAAAGAATATATATATATGGACTTCTAATATTTGAATTCTAAATTTCCATCCAATAGATTGAAGAATATTAGTCTATTTACTCGTAATACGTACAGAGCCATACATACGGAGTACTTCATCTAACATGAGAAGGCTGCTATTGCGGTCGTTTTCAAAACTGACTCTAGATAACTATTGGCCCCCACCACCCCCAAGCAAAGACTTGTTGGACCGAATATAAATGAACTGAATAGTAGAAACTAGGTTCCAACCAGCCTCTGCCGGTATTAAGTGAACCATTGAGCGAGGGCTAGTATCAGGGTCATGCTCGATGCAACCCAACAGACACAATAATGTATACACTATCAAATTCAAAGACACAGACCAGACCTGACGCGATCCTGCGAATATGTGACAACAACGCAGAAATAAGAAACGTACATATAATCAGTCTCAATGTAAAGTAAGCTCGTACATATCATGGACTGATTGGCTGGTTCTGCAAGGGGTGAAGCTCGCTAGGGGTACCTCCTGCGTGCCAGAATACCCCCTACACATTCATCACCCTTTGGAGGAAGTTTTGATGGGGTCTGATCACTGTTTGTGTGTTGGGGCAGATATCTCCCCGAAGACATCTGCACTTTATCGTATACCTGGTATAGTACTAGTATACAAAGCAGTCTGTTCTTTCTAGGACCATCAGCCTAAGATAGAGCATTAAGCAACAGGAGTAATAGTCCAGCTAGGAAAGACATAAAACAGTCACACCTGTTGCTCTGGATTGTAAAATCTACGTATTTTTAACTCACACCCACGAGGGATCTGAAAGGAGCTTTTATGTGCGCCACCTTGTCACATTACCTCCGATATCATCCAACCGTTAAGTTTACACGCTTTCTCTACATGAAATGTTGATCGTTGGATTTAATGTCCACCATCTGACAAGCTTTCCTCTTTCCTGGGCAGGTCGCTAGACGATCATTCCGCAGGAACCCAGCATACGCGGCAATTGAAACCCTTTGCAACCCTCCGATAGGCATAGGCTCCCTGCTATGTGGTCGTCATCCCAGCGATGTTGATCTTCATCAATAAGAGCGCGAGGCATGGAAGACGGAAAACAGAATCACAACAGTTCATCCAGAGCCCTATATTGCCTACATAAACGCCATTATAACCCTCTCTCCGAACCCTAGCCAGTCCTTCATTTGCTTCTCTGACCATCTATACTCTCATTTATTCCACAAAATCCAGGCCACTTGACCAACAACATGCATGTTTCATACATCTCTCTGGCGTTCTTCGCCGTCGGTGCCATCGCCGCGCCCGCCGCTCCCAAGCCCGACGAGTTCGGCGACATCACTAGCGGCTTCCCTTTCAACACAGTCGGCTCTTCCAGCATCGAGGACAGCGATGAAGGATTCGACGACTCCTTCCCCTCCGCGCTCGACGCAATGCACCAGGCCTTGGCCCAGAAGCAGCAGTCCGCTCAGTCTGTTCAGTTCGCATCGACCTCCCACCCCCTGATGGCCAAGCCCACCAAAGCCCACCCAACCGCGAACTTCCCGGCTCCCATCGTCTCCCAGGCCCCAAGTCTCTCCCAGGCCGCCCCTGTCATCTCGCAGGCTCCTGTGATTTCCAAGGCTGAGCCTACCCACGCCCTCCCCACTACATCTCACGCGGTCATTCCCACTCCCGCGAAGAGCAGCTCTGCTTCTCCTTCCTCTAGCGCAACTCCTTCGCCTAGTGCCCCCGCTGGCCCTCTTAGTGGCCTTGTCGGAGGTCTCCCCCTTGTTGGAGGTTTCGTTGGCGGTCCCCTGGCTGGCCTCGGTCTCCGTCGTTAAAAGTAGTGTCTGATGTGATCTTGGTGTGGAGAGGAGTATTACCTTATGTATCAAATGTTGATGTTGGTCACTCTCGCTCCTTTTTGTACTTCCTTACCTCTGGCAATGGATTGGTGGCGCCTTTCTTTTTTTATTTCTCTGGCAATCATTCATATATCCAATGACTTTAATTTATAGAATCTTCTTCATACATTCTTGAATCTATGACATTATCACACAGAATTTCAGCACTTGAAACATCAAGCCACCCCGAAACCCCTAACTCGACGGGTATCTCCCCCAGACCCCAACCGATCAATGCATCCCTCAACAGCCTTCTGCATAGCATTGGTCGCCTCCTCCAACAGCGTCGTCAAAGGCACCTTCCCCGCCATCTCCGCCTGAACCCTCACATACTCATTATTCAACACCTTATTGATATTGATCTTGCTCACCCCACAATCAATACACTTCCTAAAGATCTCCTCGGTAAACGGATCCGCCCCATGAAGCACAAGCTTAACTTCCCTCCCAACAGCCTCATTAATCGACCGCAACCGCTCATACTCCAACTGAATCCCACGGGGCCCATACTCGCCATGAACATTCCCAAACGCAGGCGCAAGCCAATCAATCCCCGTATCCACAAACTCCTGACTCTCCTCCGGCGTCGTAAGCATCCCCTCAAGATCAGCCGTATCAGCAACACCATCCTCACCACCCTCAATCCGACCGGGCTCCGCCTCCGTCGCAATCCCCCGCGCATGGCAGTACTCCACCAGCTCGCGCGTCAGAGAAAGGTTCTCCGCCTTCTCGTAGTGCGACATGTCAACCATGATGCTGTCGAACCCGCCCAGGTCCGCCGCATATCGGATTATCTCGGGCGTTTGCGCGTGGTCCATGTGCACGGTTATCGGCACGGTGGCTTTGCGCGCGGCTGAGGCTGCTGCGTGCACGAGTAGCCCGTCGGCGTAGTGGATCGCCCATGGGAAGAGCTGGATCATTGCTGCGGAGCGCTTGGCTTCGGCGGCGCGGACGGTCGCCAGGATGCCTTCCAGGTTGTAGCAGCACATTGCGGGGATGGCGTAGTGGTTTGCGGAGGCATGGTCGAGGATGCGCAGGGCGCGGTTTTCTTGGAGGGTCATTTTTGGTTTGGGTGGGAGGGTGAGGGGCTGGGAATTGGGGGATTTTGTGGATTTGAGGGTTACTGTAGACTAGAGTCTGTTGTGTTATATAGTCTTGTCTTGTGCGAGTTCACGTCCGAGTGTCGGAGTTGCTCCGGGGCTACGTCACTTTGAGCTATCAGGCTCTTCTGTGCCTGTTGACATGGAAGACGCGGGAGAGTATACCGGAGGAGATCAAACCTTCAGTATATCCGGCCTATAGCCTCGGCAACTACATAGTATCTTCACTCCTCACTGCTTTGGGCAAGACTAACAACCTCGACGGGATTCGGTTACAGAGAGCAGGGTCTCTTATTAGGTTTCGTTTTAGCATTAAGCATAGAATGTTTCAATCAAATCAAATTCAAGAACTCTCTTATTTAGCCATTCAGAAAGTATAAAAGTGGTGTTTAGCCTGTGATAGTCGGCCAACCTCCGAACGTCTACCAAGTACCACATACAACAAGCACAAGAGACAACCAACCCCACGTTAACCGGAAACCAAGAAACCCCCCAATTCCAAAACCGGACCCTGGCGAAGCCATCGAATATCGGCAAAAAGAAGCCAAGGTAAACCCCTCGGACTTGCGCCGAACCATCCCGCGTTTCCCCAGACATCTTCCCCTCATAAAACCCCCACGCAAGTCGCGCAAGTTTATTTTATTTAATACATTAAATTTCTCCAGGGACTATCCTACCAATTGTATCCATCATTCATTTATCTGAACAACAATGTCCAAACCCTCAATCGGCTTCGTCGGCCTAGGCGCCATGGGCTTCGGCATGGCCACACACCTCGTGAAAGAGGGCTACGCAGTCCACGGCTTCGACGTATTCTCTGCCTCAGTAGAACGGTTCAAGGCCGCAGGCGGAATCCCAGCATCATCACTACAGGACTCAGCCAAGGAAAAAGATTTCTATGTTTGCATGGTAGCCTCAGCGCCGCAAGTGCAGAGCGTCCTTTTCGGCGATGACGGCATAGCCGCAGGTAAACCACCACACCCAACCAGAAACATATTGAAAACATACGGAAAGTAAAAGCCTAACCCATTCCCGCAATTCCAGCCCTCCCCAAAAACGCAACCCTCCTCCTCTGCTCCACCGTCCCAGCATCATACGCCCAATCCGTCGCCGCAGAGCTCGTCTCCATCGGCAGGAGCGACATAGCCTTCATCGACGCACCCGTGTCTGGTGGTGCGCTGCGCGCCGCTGCAGGCACGCTGTCGATTATGGCTGGTGCGTCTGATGAGGCGCTGCAGAAAGGCCGCTTCCTGCTGCAGGAGATGTCGGATGCTAATAAGCTGTATCTTGTTCCCGGTGGGATTGGTGCTGGTAGTAATATGAAGATGGTGCATCAGGTTTTGGCGGGTATTCATATTCTGGGTGCTAGTGAGGCTCAGGGATTTGCGGCGAGACTGGGGTTAGATGCTGTGAAGACGGCCGAGGCGATTAAGTCCGGTCCGGCTTGGACGTGGATGCATGAGAATCGGTTGCAGCGGATGTTGGAGGAGGATTGGCATCCTGGTGCTAGCGCTTTGACTATTATTCTTAAGGATGTGGTAAGGAGTGATGTCTTTTGCTTTTTCTTTTTCGTTGAGTTGGGTTTGGGTTTGGGAGGGATTTGGCTAATTGCGTTTCCATCAGGGGATTATCACGACATCGGCGCGTCAAAGTCAATTCCCGACTCCGCTTTGCTCGACTGCTGAGCAGGTTTATTTGTCTGCTTTGTTGCAGGGATATGGGGCTGTTGATGACTCGTCTATGGTGCGGCAGTATTTCGCTGAGCCGATTACCAAGGTCTCCTCTACTAAGTCTGATGAGGAGACGGCGGAGACGCTGCAGCTGGTGCTGGATCTGATGGAGGTGACGAACCTCGTTGCGGCTGCTGAGGCTATTTCATTTGCGCGCTATCTCAATGTCGATCTAAAGCAGTTCTATACTCTTGTCGGTGATGCTGCTGGTGCTAGTCGGCAATTTATGACGAAGGGGCTGGAGATTATTGAGGGGCTTGGACAGGGTGCTAATGGGGACTCTGAGACTGTTGACGCTGCTAGTTCTCGTTTAGAGAAGGCTGTGCAGAAGGCACGCGATCTGCACTGTCCTTTGAATCTGGGCAATGCTGCTTTGAACGTGTTGTTCATGGCTAAGAAGTCTGGGTTAGGAGCTGAGGGAAGTACTAGCGTGGTGAAGGTTTTTGAACCTTAGTTTAATTAGGATAATCAGATATGAAGGTTTATAGTCTAAATTCTACGTTCAAGGTTAAATTAACTGTCCTTTCACTGATAAAAGAATGTAAAAGAATGTCTTGATAGTATCAATAAGAAATACGTTGTGTGTGGGTATCCAGAATATTATATCCAACCAAAAGACCAATTAGTATGTACAGCCTAGGAGACCCCAAGGGGAATCCAAAAGCCAAAAAGAAAGAAAAGACAAGAATAACCAAAAGTCCCGACCCAAATCTTAAACTTAAACTCATTTCGCATGCCACACACAGTAAAACATCTAAACCTCAATTCCCTTGAGATTCTCGACCGAACCGACCGAAGTCCTGTGATCCTTAATGAACTTAGGCCAGGTATTCGTAAGCACAAGGTACTTAATACTAGCCTCGGCAGCGTCAAAGATCGAAGCATCAAAGTCCACAGGAATATCACCCCAGTACTGCACGCGGTCCTTAATCGACCCCGGCCTCTCGTGCATAGTCTTCCCAGAGTCCGAAGAAGAAGGCGACGGCAGATCGAAAGTGTATTTATCAAACGGACTGGTGGGATCACAGGATTCGCGCTCCTCGCCGTACACAAGGCGCGTCGGCTTCTCAAAGACGTCTTCCAGCTTGCGCAGCTCCTGGTGCGAGATGTTGACGGGGAACTCGGCATGGCGGACGCTGATGAACTCTGCGTAGATGTGCAGTGCGAGGTTGAAGTGTTCGCGGACGATGTCGCGCTTGCTCTTTTCTTGGAGGGCGCTGCCGTCCTTGATGGATTGCGGGAGTCGGCTGCGCCATTCTGCGACGCTGGTCAGGAAGACGATGTTCTCGCCGGAGAATTCGCGCAGAGCGGAGAATTCTTGGAGGGGAGCGGGGTTGCGCTCGAGGACGTGCTCGAGGGCCCCCATTGTTAGGATGCTGTCGCGGGAGCTCAGAGTACTCGACGAGCTGTTTGATTTCCAGCCTGACATCATGGATGCTACCATTGTCATGTCGGAGTGGAGGGATTTTTCTTCGGAGCCGGTGGATTTGACTTTCAGCTCCCAGCGGGCGATCGACTCGAGGGTTTCCTGTCGCAGGGACTGATGGCGCATTACTTCCCAGCAGGGGAGGAAGACTGTGAAGATTTCGATGAACATGATAGATAGGCAGATCCTATAGTATAGTTGCATTAGAGAAGTAGGTCTTTGTGGTTATGTTGGTTTAGAACTTACCACTGAGGAGGCACCCAGACTTTGTTGACTGGGGCCATGGCGGGGACGTAGAGGCCGATGAGCCACATCGGGGTAGCGTGAAGGTTGGAAACAGCGCAGCCAATGGTCTGGACTCGCCAGCCGTGGGTATCGTGGATGTTGCGAGACTTCCAGAGGACGATGGGGGCAACGATCCAAGACCAGAAGAACTGCGAGACCACACCGGGCCACCACTCCCATCCTGCGCCTTGTGCTGCCAGCACCTCAGCGGGGGTACCATGGACTCCGGTGCCAGGAATACCCCATGAGCTATGGTACTTGCGAGAGATCAACCACATAAGGATAGTGAGGAACACCTGCATGAGATTTAGATAAGACTAGTCACAGACATGGAAAGATAAAGTTGACATACCTGAACAAACATGGCAATAGCAACGTAAATAAGGATCTTGGTGGTATATCTGAGAGCACGGAAACGGTTGATCAACCCACCCTTGTGTTCCAAGGCAGGCGATTCAGTAAATTTGTATCCGTCCAGAGCGTATTTTCTCTGGAGCTTTGCGACATGTTGGAAACGAGTGTTGGAGCCATGGAAGAGTGCCATGCCACAGGGCAGAAGGGTCCCCATAAGCCAATAGCCGCAGTCACCCGGCAGCAGAGTGCCGATCATAGTTGCGAACTGGGTCGGGATCCAGTATAAATGAAGGATAACGATAGAGGTTAACGATAGAGCGAGGCCTCGAATGCGTAGTGTCGGCATATCACGGTTGGCGATCAGATAGGCCATACCGGCCACCAGGGCAGAAGTCCAGACACATGCCCAGACAACCCACCAGATGGTGACGGGGCCGAGATCAATTTGCGGCTTGGACTCGGCCGTGGCACCGTATTCGGACCCCATATCAAAAATGGTGCAAGTGCTTAAGGAATGTGTGTGAAGTTGGATAGCGCTTGATCGGTCCAAAGTGCCGGGTCATCTCCCTTATGTACAACGTGCATCGATGGACTGGAGCCACGGGGGTCAGCACTTGCACAAGGAAGTGGGCCCCCCTAACCAGGTTTTTCGGTGTTCGGTGATGTCGATCGCAGGGCTAAAGTGGCCTTTTTCACTCCATTGTTCTGCTGGCTAATATTACATTGTGGAGACTTTCAGGCGATGGAGGTATATAACTGCTCAGTTCTGGTTTCGCTGGAGTTCCGTTGCTCCATCGCCGTGTTGGTCCGTTTCTGTCCCGTTCGCGGATAAGAGAAATATCCACAGTTTGTAATTTGTCAAGAGATACGAGGATATGATTGGTTGAATAAGATGAGTTTTGAGATTTAAGATCTCTTGGCGGGTCCAAGTCGAAGTCTCCCCTTTTTCTATTGAATCCGCCCTTGACGCTATTGATTTTCCCAAAACTGTGTTTCCCGTGAAGGAAGTCGATCGTAGCCCTAAGAGGCAGGCCTTTTTCACTTCTTTCACTTTTTGCAATGACGTTAGAATGTTATGCAGATAGTATAATAATTAGGTGTTCGTTCTGGACTTCCTATTATCGCAAAGTCCATCTCATGTTTCAGACGCGTTTGTACGGAGTACGGAGTATCCACGTTGGATTACATGCATATGCAGGGACATTCTCTCCTGTTGGACTCTCAACATCACATGGGATTTTGAGATAATGTCTTGAATTCAGTCCAAGTCCATAGAGTCCAAAAAGAGCCTGTAGCAGGATCCAATGTAACAGGATCCAATGTAGCAGGATCCAAATATAGCCAAATATAGCCTAGTATATCAGACCCCGAAGAGACTATCGTTTTACTCCGTACAAAAATCAAGTATGATCAAATTTGAGTATTTCATATATTCTATCCTCAATATTAGAAAAGAAAACAAAAAACCAGTCTATTCTCATACCCAAAAGAAATTATAAAAAAAAGAAAGTAAATCATAAATCGCATCACTTCATACGTGAAGGCTCAAAAAGTCCCATAGCCTTAGCCTCCTCCTCAGAACCCGCCTGCAAATTCCCAGAATACTTAATATCAAACCCAGGAACAAGTAGGACATCCTTCAGGCCCCTATTCACAACCTCTTCCTCCGAACTCGCATACATATAACCGTAATACGTGTACTGCCCCGCGTCAGGGATCGACACGCCGCTAACCTCGGCCTTCGCACAACAATCCCCATCATGTTCAAGCTCCTTCAATCCCATCTGAAAAGCATCCAACTCACAGTATGCCTCAACATACCCATAATACCTCCCACCATAGTAATCACCACATTCACCCGGAACAGGCTCCGCATCACAGAGACCCATATATCCAACCTCCTCCAGGGAAGTCGCACTCATGTACCCGGTGTACCGATGACGCACCCGCTCCGGCATCGTAAACAGCCCATCCTTGCAACACCCCCATGGATGTCTGATATCAGTAAGCCCCATCGCACGCGCATGATGCAGGTCATCCGCCCGCAACAACCCGTAGAATTTCCCCCTCCTCACCGGGTATCCGACGGATATCCTCCAGCCAACGCTTCTCTGCATCAAACTCCGACGGTGCATGCATCACTCCATAGAAGAGGTGGAAGTCCGCTGTGCGCTCCGCGCAACATCCTCGCACGTGCACCGGGTCCAGTAGGCCCTGGCGATTCGCGTCGTCTTCCGACTCAGCCATCATGAACCCTTCCCACTCACCTGAGTAATTGCCATACGGCCGGACCTCGCGCAGCCCGCGGCGGTAGGCGCCTTCTTCGTCGGCGAACATGCTGCCCATGTACATGTGTTTCTTGGGCGAGGGGTCGGGGGTTGGTGAGGACTGTTGGCTATTGGGGGATGGACAGGTGCGTGGTGAAACGGGGTTGCTGGCGTTAGCGGGGGTTGCAGGGGTAGAATTCTTTGCTTGCCACATTCGGTTGATGGACTCTGTGTCCCAGAGATGGGGGTCCTCTTCGATGCCTAGCTCGGCGTTCTGCTCGCGTCGGTCGTCTCGGTCCTTCTGTAGAAGTGCGGTGTCTAGGAGCTTGGAGATGGCTTCCTGTCGGGCTTCTTTTTCGTTGTTTTCTTCAATGCGCTTCAGGACCGTCGCTTCAATACGCTGCTGCACAAGGTCAATGTCAAGAGAGGGCTCGTTAGACGAGTTATGGTCAGCAACTGTCCCCTCCAGAGTGTGGTGGTCATCTACGTCGGCGTCAGCGTCGTGCTGTTCATGGTCAGTGTCCACTTCCCGCTGTCGCTGTCGCTTCTCAAGATATTCGTCGATTCTCATCTTAAGTACATTATACCTTATCAAAGAAGATCCGCAGAGCGAGTCGGAAATACCTGTGTCGCTGCTTGCATCGCTGAGAGATGCACATGCAGCAGCCTCGACACCCGGCGATTCGGCCTCAACACCGCCCTTTGGATCGTCGCTCTCACAGCCGTGTGCGAGATGAGCCGGAGTGGTCTTGATTGTAGAAGCAAAAGAGTCAAGATCACCAGCTACCTCCGCACTGGGATTAGCACGAGCAGAGTTAACGACCGTCCGAGACGAGTTCTCGGAACGCGCCAGGCGTCCGCAATCCGACTCCGATTCGACAACAGCACGCGGGCAGATCTGGCCATTGTCGCTGTGGCCAGCACCGTCCTCGTCCCCATTGCCCGAATTACCAACGGCAGCACCCAAGAAGATCTGGCCATTGTCGCTGTGGCCAGTACTGCTTGTGTCCCTGTCGTCGGGAGTGGAATCACCCACCATGCGCGCGTTAACTTCAATGATACCGCCTGTGGCACCCAGGCCCTCAATCTTCTGGTAAGAGTTTGACGTCTGCGTCTGGCTGTCTCCGTGAGAAGAGAGGTTCTCGGCCCACTCCCGCTCGCACTGCACGCACATGCTGGGCTGGCTGGAGAGGAGGAGGTCGTGGGAGGGGTTGATCTGGGTGCAGGATACGCTGCTCTCTGGACCAGCCAGGCGGAGCTTGTTGGTGCATTCTTGGCAGCTGGTCATGCTCCAGTTGGAGATGTGTCCGCAGCTGGGATAGTGGTGGTAGGTGTGTTTACACATTTTAAGGACTAGAATAATGGAATAGATGAGTCTAGAGTAGAGGGAATATAAGAGATGATATGAGAGGAGTGCTCTGCCTATTTAATCTGCGCGAGGGTCGTGGTTTATATATTACTCTAGGGGTTGAGGGAGACTCCGGGCGAGTACAAAGCCGAGTCGATGAACAAAGGAGATATAACAAAGATGGGGTTAATGGCATTGTTTTCGGACGAAACTCTTTGTTTACTCTGAGTAATTGTTTGTGAACCAAATTCCCAAGGTTCTTTTGGCCGTTAGACGTGTTTCAAATATTCTCAAAGATATTCTGTGCTATCCAACCCATCTGACAATGGCCATTGTAACCAACTCAGACACCATACAACATAATCTAGGTGACGGTAAAACTGCTCGGGAAGTGATCGGCTCCCGGAGCCCTGGAAGCCTGGAGCACAGGGTGAGTTGGTCAGCTCCCTGCTTTTTACCTACGTAGTCTGCTGCCGGTATGGATCAGAAAGAGAACGTTCAGGCGGCAGATGAGATTGATCTCAAAAGTCCAAACTGTACTGCTACAGATTTCAGGTCATTCGAGGAGTCATGGCTCATATCTGCAATGGTTTCTTGTTTCGGGCTACATATGCCCATACCGATCTAAAATAATGTTCAGGTTCACCTCGGCTTCACTGAACGATGTGTTTCATCCACTTCCCAATCCAAGACTCGAGAGGCCGTCGATAGAAGCCCGCTTTACGCCTTTTTCGGTTTCTGCGAGGTCTGCCCCCTCCGTATATACTTCTCCAAGTTCCTCGCATCGCTATCTGCTGGGTTAACTTGCCCGTGAATAGGGTCGACAATAGGAAGAGGTCCCCTTGCATATTTTGGATGATTCAAGTAGTGGGGGCCAGAGGTGGGAACTCCACCATTTTTCGTATTTGTTGGGAGCTCCTCAGACGATTGGTGATTAGGACTAAGACAGACTCCGCACCCGCCGCATATTATAAAAAAGTTGCTATCGAACGAGGAAAGGAAACGTTCCGGAAGATGTCGTTCAATGAGACTCAGCTTCAACGTCGTTAGGTCGGCTTTAACATCCCGACACATAGTCTTCCGCAGTTGGTACCATACTTTCCTTTTCAGCCAATCTAGCGATGGGATATCAAAGAAAGAAAGCTCCAAATCCGTATGCAACTCGGGAGCATTATCAAAACGAGAAGGGAAGGATTCATTGAACTCGGAAAGGCGATGGTGGAGATCCATACGCTTGTCGTCAACGTTGCTGAACTCTAGATTTTCAAGCAAGAGATACTCCTCAATCAAACATTGAAGATACCCCATAGCATCCTCCATGGAATTTTGGTTTAGTTCACTCAGGTTCTGTAGTAGCTGGAGGCGTCTTTCCGGACTGCGAGACTTTTGAAAGAGGCTCTGAAAGGCAGATTGTTGCATGACATAATCTCCGAGATCTTGAGCAGCTGAGGAGACGATTTCAAGACTGCTTCCGGTGACACTGGTAGATTCTTTGGCTTGTCGCTGTTGATTTTGGGTTGACGCGTTTTCCGTTTTTCTCAGTCCTAAAGATCGTGTCCTGTTCACCGGGTCTGTGGTGGACTCCAGTAAGCATATCCTAGAGCTCAGTCCTGACTGGACTGCAGAGAGAAAGGATTGGTTGCTTATCCATCGCCCTTGTCCTGTCTCAAGGAGCAACCAATTCAAATATGATCGACTGTTGATCAGATGTGGGTGCGTCAAAACAATGGACGTCGCAACTGAATGTGCCTTCCTGGAAAATTGGCGTTGGACGGATAGAACAGCCTTGGGGCCGGACTCGATATTCAGAAAGTCGGCAAGAAGAGATGCATTGGCAAGTTCTGTTAAAAGAAGTTGCTCATCATCTTTTGACGCACCCTCGTATCTAAGAAACACGTCTGGTGCCTTTGATATATCATCGCTCGGCTCGACAAGGTCCCCAAAGCCTGCACTGGCCGTATACTGGCCATCGCTATCTCCAAGTAACTGGACCATGATCCGTAATAAACGGTGTGATTCCCATAAAAAGCCCTCTTGAACTAAGAAGCGGTACCAGTTACCGATTCGAGGTAAATTTTGTTTCTGTGTGTTATTTCCTGGCAAAAGCGTGCGATAAACTGGGCCTTGATCCGCCAAAAGAAGTCGCGGTGCGGAGAAACTGCACTCCCTGCCATGTTGGCCAGGCAAGGAAAACGACCAATCCAAGAGAAAATTGAAAGAATCGTTGTACAGGTAGGTAGAATGGGTGGCCGCATATGCGACAATGCGTAAACAAGCTTCCACCAGCTGGATCTGAGAAAGAGTGAGTCATGCTCAACCGTGAGATTTAATTACCTACCTGGACACCATTGGACAATTTGGACCACAACGGATTTTCTTTAATCTCACTCGGCTCGCTCGCGTATATTTCGATTGTCTCCATAGTCATCTCTAATGCCGGTATTAATGCTCCCCTTGTGTGGATCTCCGTCAGAGACTTGAGAAGTCTTAGCAGCCGAATCTCATGTTCAGAATATTGCATGAATGAGTCATCTAGTTGATCCGAAATAAATATTTCGAGACGTCCGAAGCTCCCCTGCTCTAGGAGAAGGTCTGCATATTCGGCTGCCACTGGGAAGAAATCAACATGAGCTGCAAGCCGTTTGTCAAAGAGTTTGACAGCTTCTTTGAAGTGACCTAATCTGTTCAGTTGAGACAAGCGCTCTATATCCGGACTGACATCCAAGGCTGCTTCCAGTTCAAGATGTATAGTAATATCTTTAGCGCCAGGTCGGAGTTGGCAATCAGGCGACTGTGATCTCGGCTTCTCTTTTGACAGTGTCCTTGCTCTTTCTGCTGGAGGGAAAGCGCCAAAGGTTGGGCCGAAGGAGTTGCTGTTGCCGGACATCCGTGCAGTCCGCGCCTGCGGAGGCCACCGCCTCCTTTTCTCATCTTCCTCAGGGAGGTGGGGGTATTGGCCCGGATAGTCCTCAAAGTCTCGCCACCGAGAAGGGCCCCGGCGGGGACGAGTCTCATAGCACTCGCGTTCGGACATACGCCGGATACGCTGGCGTACCGCGTTTAAGCCGCTCGATGGGGGGCAATAAGTTCGAGAGGCTGAATCGGACGGCTTCAATTTATCCGGAGGTGGCAGATGTGTCCGGTCATCGTCATATACCCCCGACGAAGTCTCCTCGTCCGAAAGAGAAATAGACGGGATTCCGCGCCTGTGCCCCCAGCAAGGAAGATAATCAGCGATCCGCGGCCCGTGGTCTGCAGTCTACAGTCTTCGTGTTTTGCGAAAAGGGGGCAACAGATGGGTAGAAGAGGAGGAGGAAGCAGGGAGGGAGGGGAGAGGAGGGAGTGGGAGAGGGCAAAGGAGATGAAGGAAGAGGGGATGGGATAAACCTACACCATAGAGATAATGCAGAAAAGCCTTGTAGAGCCGGAAAGAAAATCGAAAACCGGTGTAGAGTGATACTCTCGGGTGTAAGAAGCGAGGAGGTATGGGAGAACGAGGAAGGGCGAAATTGGTAGTTTTGATATGTTATTGATGGAGATTCTGAGATGACAATTTGGACAAGAAGTGAACAAGTCGAAGTCGAGATTCAAACTAGTCTTAAGGCGAAGAATTGCAAAATAGAAATAAAATAGGGGAAAGAAATAAGAATTAGCCAGGGCTTTTAAGGCGGGTACCTAACCAAATGTATGTTGGGCTTTGGGCATTGATGTTTTTCTAAAGATAAGCAGGCAAGAGTACTGTGCCTAAATTCGTGTAGATTGTACATACCGAGGTACGCACATACACGTATGTATGTATGTGTGTGTATAAAAGGTCTGCTCCGGTTGACTCACTCGATAGACCTACTCTGCTACCGAAATACCTATAATTCATCGACCCCAGCAGCCGACAGGATCAAACACCTCCGAACTTCAATTGTGTGGATCATAATGATTATCCATATAGGCCTATCCTTGTCTTACCTCCCAAGACTCTTGCCGTTCATAAAGAAAGGTCGAATCTCCACATCTCTCTCGCCATTGAATAATCCCGCGAGACCTACCTACAAGCCAAAAGTACTGGACATAACGTGACAGTTCAGCTGGCATCCGCAGATATGAGGGGGCATACCAATACTTATGCAGACTCGACACCAATAAGGAACACCGACGAAGCCCCACATCCAGACTGTATTATACGAAACGAACTAATGCGGCTCGGGTTAAAAGAAAAATAAAGGTGAAAGGTGTAAGTGATTCCGTGCCAAACCCCGCTCCTGATCCGTTCAGCTTGGGACAACCATCCTCCTAGGACAATGCGTTTGAACCGTTCACGTCGCTCCCCGAAGCCATTTAGATATGTGGATGTCTGCGAAATACAGTCTAGTGCAAGCCTTTGCGATCTTAAGGTCGGAAAAGTACGGGTCGACTGTTGCTTCCTCATGTCCAAGATGCGCTGGGGGCAGCTCGACGGCAAAGACTCTGGCATGATGTACCTGGACCTGACATTTCACCAACCTGCTGACTGCAAACTGGCGCAAGCGACCATCACCATGAATTTTCACGAGATCCAAGGTTCTCGTGCAGGTAGTCATTCCAAGGATAACTCCGATCTCGAAGTCACCGAGTTCTTCGGCCCCAGGACACTGAGTGGTGAGAAGAGACAGAAACAAGTATCCACGACCCTTGAGACCAACCCCAGAGTCGGAAATGCCGGCGGCCACTTTGAAGGAATTGGCTACTCGAGAACATCAGAAGCCAGCTACTCCTCCAGGTGGAAATTCACTGGGTCGCGGTTTACCATCGAATCTTCTACCAACGATGATACTCGAAGCAGCCGGTACCGACAACTCGTTTGGCACTTGGAAGAAAATGAGTTGGAGCACCAGGCGGTTCACAATTCCACTGTGCATTCTGCGCTTGCATTCCACCATTGCTCGAGGGATTTTTACCTTGACCTTCATATCGAGGTCAAAATGCAGCGGTGGCATCACCGACTCCAGCAACATTTCGTCTGTCCACCGCGAGACCGGAAGGCATGCACAAGAGCCAGAATCGAACCTAGTGGCAATGCAGCACCGGATACACTCTTTGAACAACTGGCCAGAGATCTAGACCACTCCATGACAGAGGCGAATTTACATCCCGTGGTTGGTGAGTTCGCCCGAACACGCCCCGAAGAGGATTTGGCCACTGACGCCTAATAAAGAGATATCGGACCCGCGACCGACGTTTATAAGTAGTTCTTTCAGAGATAAGGAGAGGGACACAGGTGCTGACCTCAGAAGTCTCCCCAACGAGTCTCTTATAGCGCTGGTACGGCAGGTGACCGGCCAGGAATTGCCAAGTGCCTTTCCAGAAGCCGAGCCCAGCTTGGTGACGTCGATTCGAACAGGTAGCTCCAGCTCTACGCTTGTAGAATCGGGTACCTTAAAAGAGCATGACGAAGGAACTGAGCCTGATGCTGCGGTTGACAAGGTTGCCAGTCCCTTGCCGTCTGTTTCTCCAAACCAAGTGAACAGTACCCATACGCTCCACGAAGCTATATTGCATATAATTTTCTATGTTTTATATCAAGCAGCACGGTTTGCGGCTGTATTGGTAGCATCGCTAATTTCGGGCTTGAATGGGCTTCATTCGGCTCTTGCCCAGGCGGGAAAGTGACGGTAAATCGTTATCATTATACTATGAGTTTTGCAACGGATCTGTATGGCCACTCTGTTCGATTCTTAGATCTTCGCGTATCAGACGAGCTCTGAACTCTCCCAAAGTTTTCGGGTTCCTTTTCCCTCATATTTGACCCTTCCATCGCCCGGGTGTCTGTAGAAAAACAAGTCAAGAACAAAACAAGTCAACCCTCCAAATCCACCAAATACCGGACCCCAGAGTCGATCAACCACCAAGCAGCAGTCTCATGCATCCACCTCAAAACAGGCCTCTCCAACGGCATCTTCCTACCCTCATCCGCCCTCTTCCACATAACAGTCTCACTACAAAACACAACCTTCCCTTCTTGACTACATTCCTCAAAACTAATCGCCAACCTCCCTTGCACAAAATCCACCGTCTCCATCTTAATCTCAAATTCAACCCGATCCCTCCTCCGCACCACAACCCGATAAACCCCACAAACCAAATCCCCGACCTCAAAATCCAGCGCGGCAAGATACCCCGCCTTGAAACTCTGCTTCTGCTCTGGCGTCTTGCTCGCCATGGCAAGCACAAGCGCTTGCGGGAAGCGCGAGAAAGCGGTCATGTTGCGGCGCACGAGTTTTGTAAAGAGCAGTTCTGTCGTCTCATTGCTGGGGAGACAGACCCGCGACACAGACTTTGACGCGTGGTCGTAGAGCGTGAAGTACTCATCGCTAAAAACAGATTCCGGAATTGATTCTATGTTTGTTGGTTTTGTGGCTGTGGAGAGGGGTCCCAATGTGGGACTTGTGTGCTACGCGCTTTGATAGGCGTTCGTGGAAGATGTAAAAGTAGATTGCCGAGGAGCTGGTTATTATTGCTGTTGCCGTGAAGATAAGGCGTATCATTTTGTTGGTTGCAGCCCTGAGATGTCTTCAATGGTGATATTGGGGGTTTCATGTTGAGAAAAGTCGATGTCAAGTGATCGCATCATCGGATACGAGGTCGGCTTGGCGCGTCATATGTCCTACGTCTTATCGTATTTGCCAGTTCAAGTAATTCTCGTATAAATTCAGTATATTAAATCGTCAATCAAATCGACCTTCACAAATAAAATGTCAACATTTGAAAAGCGCAACACCAACCCCATGACGTCAAACAAAGTGGTATCAATTCTGAAAACTCGAAAACTCTCAATTCCTCGCCCCATTCTGCAAGACATTTACACGGCCACTATTATGCCATTTCGCAAGCTTAGCACCACACTTTCCACAAGAATGCTCAGCATCCTTAAGCGAGGCCATCAAGTAAGGGATACAGCCTAGGCAGCAACAGAAGCAAAGAACAGCAGCCCAGCCACTATGAAAAAGTCAACCACCAATCTAATAATTCACAACGGAATCCAACTTACTGCGTGGTTCCACCGCTTACAGACTGAACACTAGTCATCTCCCGCTGTCCACAAACAGGACAGTCAACCGGACACGGCGCAGACTGGACACAGTGCAGCGGAATGGCCGCGGCATACCCACTGGGATGGGCGGAAGGCGTGTAGAACTGCTGCGGCTGGCCCGGCCCCTGGAGCTGTGCTTGGGCCTGTGCTTGGGCGTGCGCGTACTCCGGCAGGGGCTGGCCTGCGTATGCCTTCTCGGGCGGAGCAGTCATTGATGTCGATGCGTCGTATGCTGGTGCTTGGCCGATAGAGTCGGGTTGGTGGGGGTATTGTTTTTCGGAGGGGTTGGTTGTTGGTGTTGGCTGCATGGTGTCTAGGAGGGACTGGCCAGTTGGGTTTGGGCTCACGGGGCCTTGGGTTTGATGGTCTGGGGTGACGACTTCTGGGGCTTCGCTGTATGTGGGGGTTATTGCTGGGGCTGTTAGTTATTGGGTATTATATGGGGATGCGAGGAAGTAATGTACTTGGTGTTTGCTCGGGGTGTTTGGGTTGTTCTGGCATTCTTTTGGGTCTGGGAATTAGGGAGAGGAGATTTCAACTTGGTTTAATGGGGGCAGGAAGGGTTTTAAGTCGAATCTGACAGAGTTTGCAGATGGTAATAATTAAATGATATAAATAGAGCGGTCAATAAGATCGTCAAGGGCTAAAATGTCCGTTGTCGTTCGTATTATAGTGGATACCTGGGGATTTCACGGGTGCACTGCCTTCAACGGGTTGGGGAAGACAAGTCTGAGCCCACGGCTAGGTACTTATCAGTAAGGGTTTCAAGTCACTATTTAGCCAGAGGACCAAGCGAAAGCCGTCAGATTGGTTGATCCAGCTCTTTACTCGTATCCCATACGAGATTTGGGAAAACGGGAATTGTCTACAGAGGCATATGGAGTAATGTAAAAGGCTATTGACAGGAATGCGGCTTATTTTGCGACCAATCTCCACTTGTATCAGGTCCACATGAAGGGTGGATACTATCTTCTATGTTGTACTTCGTATAACAGACTCGAGGTGTAGAATTCCTATATTAAACAGCAAATCTGTATATCACAATATGAGCTTATTAGGATTGGTATATTGTAGTTGATTCTACTTGTTACTATTATATTTCTTATCTTTTATTCTTCTATATCCCAAGAAGAAATCAAAATCAAAATCCGCCCCATTTGGACCCCTGGCGATTTTAAGATTATTACATCCGACACGAGAGACGATCTCGAACGCCAACCCAATCACACGGCGACTTGCGACTCCGCAGCAGATCAATTCCCACCCGGGCGCCCATCTGTGAGCCTCTGAAGGCTGAGTGGGAGGCTGAGGCGTAAATGTTCCTTAACCATGCCGATACTCGTGGGGCTGCGGGATATTTGGCCCCCAAGCACTATTCAGAACACGCTGTACATTATTACATTAATTGCGTCATTGCGTATATATGATACCCTAGAAATAATAGCATCATGCCATCTTTTAATATAAAGTGAGATAAAATTGAGTACATATGTATCTAATGAGTCTATGTATAATTGTTAGCTTCTGGGTGGAAATCGAAATAGTATCAATTGATATCCCTCTATCTTAAGTCACAAAGTTGCATGTGGAGTAAGATATATATGCATATATAAGATAGAACAAGATATTAGATATACAATTACTATCCCAATAACATTTCCTGCTAAAGACCAAGACCCCAATCGAAAAAAGAAACAAATCGCTTCACGCTAGATGCCAGATGCTATACACACACATACTCCATAATCCCAAGCCATCAGAAATACTGATACCGAACCGGCCCTGCCCCAGGATGATATCCATACTGCGCAAAAACCCCCAAAATCTCGCTCCTCTGCATCTTCGCCGCATAAGCCAAAACCGTCTCCATCCGACCAATCCCCCCCCTTAACAAACGGATCCGCCCCACGTTCCATCAAAAGCCTAACCATCTCCAAAACACCCGTCTGAACAGCCTTATACAACGGCGTCTGCCAAGGATACCGCATAAGATCAACAGCCGCACCACGATCAAGCAACAGCCTCGCAACCTTCATATTCCCATTCAACGCCGCCAACGCCAACGCCGTATCCCCCGTACGATTAACAGCATCAACGTCCGCCCCGCAGTCCAGCAACATCTCCACAATCCGGTCCTGTCCGTACGCGGCCGCCTGCGAGAGCGCCGTCTTGCCCGACCCCTTGCCCGCGTCGATATTCGCGCCTGAGGCAAGTAGCATCCGCACGATGCGATCGAAGCCGTACGCTGCGGCGATGCCGAGAGCTGACTCGCTTTCCATTGTTCGTGCTTCCATGTCCGCGCCGTATTCTAGTAGGAGGCGGGTTGTGGCTTCGTGGCCGAAGGAGACGGCGGCCATTAGGGCTGTTGTGCCGTCGGGTTTTTGGGCGTTGGCGTCGGCGCCTTTGGAGAGGAGGGTTTGGACGGTTTGGTGTTGGTTGGCTTTTATGGCGGCTATGAAGGGGGTTTTTGGGCTTGTTATTTCCCATAGAATGCGGCTTATTCGGTGGGGCTTTTTGGACTTTGTTGAGACTTTGAAGGTGTGGAGGTCTAGTGAGGGTTTTCGTGGCTTGTGCTCGGTAGGTACTGTCACTGGTATTGGGAGGTTCGCGTCGTTTTCTCGTGGTTTTTCCTCTGTGAGAACTGGAATGGGGAAGTCTTCGACTGGTAGCGCTTGTTTCTGTGTATCTGTGCAATCTTGCATGTCCAATATCACTGGTATTGGGAGGTTCTCTTCTTGTACTGTTTCTTTTTCTGGATATGGTTGCTCTTGGCTCGAATATGAGCTATGCCTATCTGAAAATGAGAAGCCTTTCGGTGGGAGCGGGAGAAATGGAAGCCCAGTTGGTTCATCTGCTAGCCAGTCCTTGTCGTCCAGGCTTCTTTCCAGGGCTGGTGCTGGTGCCGTAGATTCAGCGATTTCCTCCACTGGAGCCGTGTTTTCTTTGCTACCAGATAGTAGGCCATCTGTCTCTGCTATCTTTCGAAGGGTCGATATAACGAAGTCACGGTTCAGAGTCAATAAATCAGAAGCAATACCGGTAGTCACCAACTCGCCCTGCAGCCGAGCCCAGACTCCATCTTCCTCAAGCCTCGAAGAATCCTTCAAAATATCGGAAACAACCAAAGCCTCCTTCTTGTTGGCATGTATTTCATCGATAAAACACCTCAGCGCGCGCTCAATAATCTTCTGAGATGACCTGTATCAATGTTAAAACCCACACCAACCCATATAAAGAACCTCGCGAACAGACATCATCATATTCAAATTTACCTCGGTAAGTCCAAAGATAACTGAGGAGAGACGCGCCCGAATGTCAGAAACCAGACTCTGAACCCCGAGCGCATCTGGATGCAGCAGCAGCTTCTGCAGTTCAAGTAGGACGACATGGCAGCTGTGCAATCTTTTTTTCAAAACTGCAATATGGACGCATCCTACACCTAGAGAGGGAAGTGTATGTCTCGGACGCGCTTAGCACGGCCAGAAGCAGGCCAAGCTCGTTTTGGGCCTGGTTCGTTAGGGCCATTGACCCCCGCGTCGACTCATACAGGGAGTCGGCTAGCAGTCGGATTGCAGTGGTTTGGTGGCATGGCTGACTACCTGCCCCTGCTTGTAGAGACATGATGTTGGACTTAGGGATACGCAATGGGACTTGACCTGGGATGAGTGCGACATCCAGGTGACTGGGGGCTCATCTGGAGGGGCCCGTGCAGCATCGGGCGGTTTTGGCCCCATCTGGGCCATTTTTGGTGATTATGTCATGGGAGATGTGATATGTATTAAAGGAAATAAAAGGTAAAGGGAGTAAATTAGACTCGATTTAAGTGAAGTATTACATAGGGGAGACAATGGGAATGGCTCGAATCCGATTTGAAATCAGTTCCATGTGCGTAGCCTGGAATGGACATGGGACTACAGCCTCCGTATATATTCACAACACGAGGATCCCATGAGTTAGTCTATCTACTCCGTATAGTACTCGGTTTCCATTCGAGTTTGAGGATTCGAAACACGCGTATTACCTACTTAATTATGTCTGGAGGTCTACAATGGAAGATAAGTCAAACAAGTATACTTGGTTTATTCAATAACAGCAAAAGCAACAAAAGTAACTAAAAGAAGCTCATGGACGAGAAAGGTGACCATATTCCATATCCAAGGGCAGCGGCCGGCTAGAGAGCAAGATATTACTCGGACGAATATCATCCAAATCCGAAGCTACACAAAAGTCAACGCTTGCCTTGGGTTCTACCGACAGCTCATCGGCTTCAAGGTCATCAATGGCCTGGGTCAAAGGCGCCATAATGCGGTCGCGGCAAAGATGCTCGAACTGGCCGAAAAAGTGGTCTACAGGCCTATTGCAGACAGTGCGAGAATTCGGACATGTCTGTGCCATCTTCTCGCCTAGGACAAAGATGGCCTCCAGCAGCCTCACCAGTCTGTGGAGGTTTGGAATGATCTCGGCGCGGCGACCGTCTCCGAGACTCAGCATTCGAAGCTCCTCGTATAGGCTGGCCTTGAAGCTGTCGCATGCAGTGAGGAATCGCTTCTCATAGTTCATCCTGTCGACCGCTTCGTCGCTCGGGTATCTATTCGAAACCATATTGGCTGTCTGTGGTGAGAATAGGCTGAGGATTTGATTGGCAGAGTGAATGGGTGTAGGTCTGCTTACCTGGAGTCTTTGATGACTGTAGATGATGGAATGGATGGTTTGAAGAGACGGGAATTTCCATCTATTTATGCTTTTTCAGTTGCTGTTGACTAGTTTATTAGACAAAGACCTAGTCAATTGTAATCAACAAAGGAACAAAAGACATGTCTTTCATGAACCTTTTGTCGAGTCCATGGACAAGGAGACAAAGGCGAGCGCTTTGTCTTCACACACGGATACAATCAGGACCGTGGTGGTTGACAAAGAATGAACAAACAGCTCGACTGCTAAATCAGTATTTTGAAGCCACTCCGTCTAGCAGTGAATAGGGATAATGAAGCTAAGGGAGAAATACTGCAAGAGACAGTAAGACAGGGGAGAGAGAGCAGAGAGAAGCCTCTTCAAACAATCACTAATAGTATGCTCTGTAAGTTTTCATGACTGTCTCTCTGACTCAACAACCCATAAACTAATCTTATTCCTAACTATCAGGCTACCTAGTGGTACGTCGAAACCATGCTTCACTAAGTAATTCTTTTGCTGTCGGACGATCACCAGGGTCGATCTTCATCATGCTCCTTAACAACATTACAAACTCCTCCTTGTCATTTCCCGTGAGACTCTCAATCCAGTTCTCCAGAAAGGCTTTTGGTCGAGGGATAGGATCGCAGATGTTTCCTTGGTCATCGAAGTATTCAGCTACGATCTTTGGGTCCCCTAGCGCTAGTAAACGAGGAGGAAACGGTCCAAAGAGAGCCACTATTTCTTCGAGATGATGCTTGGTCCGGAAGACGCCTCCGGTTTGCTTTGCTCGACCATCGAACATTCGCACCGCATCTAGAACCTCTAGTAAGACAGCACCTAGATTCCAGATATCGACTGGTGGTCCCCACGGGGCTCCAATGATGACTTCCGGTGCTCGAAGCAGCACAGGCTGTATAACTTCTGTAAGGTGGTTATCAATCCAGCTAGCAGAGCCCCAATCGCAAAGAGTAACATCAAGGGTCATCAGATCCGTGGATTCTCGGATATAGAAGTCCTTTAAAGGTTGAGACACAATTGTCGAAGGTTCAGAAGTAGGGTCGTAGGCCATAGGGTCTGGAGTTGTATCCTTTAGGTAATCCTCAATGATTGAAAGGTCCGGAATTTGCACCATAATATTCCGGGGTTGGATATCTACGAGTTCCATTTCTCAGCTCTCAATATCACTTGCAGTTTTAGATTAGCGTACCTGTATGTATGACTCCTGATCGGTGTGCGTAATCTAAGGCAAGAAGAAGTTGCTGGCCAAAGAGTTGCATGATCGAATTTGGGACCTGATCTTTGGCAAACAACGTGCCAAAAGTCCTTAGGTTCTCTCCCATAGGCTCCAACACAAGACATAGATGTTGGCCATTTGGACCAAGATGTTTAAATGAATCGACAAGCGTGGGGATGTGTCGGTATCCATCATGTTTCGGATCTGAATCGCCTAACCGCTCGAGAACTTCCAGTTCGAATATATCTTGAGACCCATCATAACATTCTGCGCCGAGAACCTTCAAAGCCTTGTAGCTGCCAGTCCTAAATGATCCTGATAATCAGAGAACGCCCCATCAAAATAACGGTGACAGTCGTCTCGCCTTTGATCCTTTACTAGCCATACTGTCGAGTACCGACCGTAACCAAGTTTTCTGAGGACCTCATAGCGACAATGAAAGACATCGCCGAGATGAACAGGGTGGAATCCACCGGGCTGGTAAAGGTCATGGGCTTCTTCGGTGCGGTAACCAGCCATCACTAAGTACACGGGAAGACGGGGCTGAGCGTGGATATAAGGATTTACGTTGGGGTGCGCAGTCACGGGACCCTATTTGTCCTAGGACGGCGCAGTTAGATCCCTTGCATTTGCTCTCTGTTCCCCGAGTTAAGTCGATAGCCTAGCAGCGGATATCGCCACTTGACCATAAGAAAGTCTGCCTAGAGGATCATATCCAGGGTTGTATATTCTGGTCTAACATAACCCACTGCCATATTATTGAAATCTTGTTCCGGTCTTATCGACTGGACGTTTGCTAGGGCGGTACAAGTATGAGGCATTTGGTCCCTCACTGTTGACAGCAGAAATAAATGATGTATACGAGGGCAAGCCCGGCTGACCCCGATGCGGCATGATCCTGGTAGAGGCTATACATACTAAGAGCAAGCATCTAGGTCGCTTTGTCGATGGCCCTGGTTTAGTTCGCCGCTTCTCTTTTGGTCTGGGGATGGGCATGGACATGTCTTGGGACGAAGCAGTTGCTTTATTCCGAGGTATCATTGAAGGGAGCGGTTTCTAATTTGACTGGCATGTCTGGCATCAAAATCGGCTATGTCAAGTGGGCCAGTGATGCTAGGTTGCAAGCTCTCCTGCTCGCGTTGGGAGAAACCTACACTCTCTCTAAGGAACGGAGGGAGTAAGCAGCAGGTAATTAGGGTATCTGTAAATGGCTAAAAAGCTCTCGGAATGCGTCTTTTGGTCTATCAGCCCTTTTAAAGGCCGGAACTGGCTTCTGTCGACTAGACCTGGCCCTGCACCTGAACGGGTACCTGCACGATATTGTGTAACTTCTGACAGACTCTCCCGGTGAGAGAAGACGATCAACAAAAAATTGTCCGAGTAACTAGCCTCTGAGGTTAAATTTGCTAAGATAATCATGAAGCTGTAGAGATGAACGTACCTAGTTAGGGTAGGATGTCTGAAAACAGCTCTGTACCTGCGGATCCGTTCCCGTCGATGCTCCACATCCCCACTGGAGCTCGAAGAGAATCAAAGTCCAATGCAAATGCATTTATAAAAGACGGAATTGGGACAAAAATAAAAATATCCACTTTGACTTTGAAATATCAAGGAAAGTTAAGAAGGACAAAGCGTTGAGGGGTTGATGTCACATGTTGAGAACCCCCCGCTGGAATTTCCTTGATCTGGACCTTCCAAGGTTCCCCCCATCTTCTCTCCACCTCCCCAGCTCTCTCCCCACCAGATATGCCTTCTACCATTGACAGCTCAAATATTCCCACTGATGGCACAGGTAAGCTTACAATTACTAGTATTTTCAAATGTGTTTCCAATTTTAACAAAAAAATAGGTGTTATCCAGCTAGACCCATGGCTGGAACCCCATCGCGATGTCTTGAAACATAGATACCAAGTAGTCGAGGAATGGGCCAAGACCATCAATGAAACAGAAGGTGGATTGGACAAGTTCAGCAAGGTGAATTGAGCTCCATTTATTGGTATCCTCTAAACTAATGCGTTTATCAGGGCTACGAAACCTTCGGACTTCATGCGCAACCCAACGGAGAGATCAAATACCAAGAATGGGCACCCAACGCAAAGGAGGCTTCTTTAGTCGGTGAATTCAGTACGTTGTGTACTACTGCCCATGTTTGGAGAGCTTGACTGAGACTGGCAGACAACTGGGACGTCAATGCCAACCCCATGACGAAGAACAGCTTCGGCGTCTGGAATGTAACGGTACCAGCGAAGAACGGCGTTGCCGCTATTCCCCACGACAGCAAGATCAAGGTAAGCACATCAACCCTGCACGTAAACAGAACACCCACTAAGAAGCTCCGACAGATCACAATGGTACTCCCCAGCGGCGAGCGCATCTACCGAATCCCCGCTTGGATCAAGCGCGTGGTCCAAGACCTGACCGTGTCTCCTGCATATGATGCCGTTTTCTGGAACCCGCCCGTAGACGAGGTACACAAGTTCCAGCACGCGCGGCCCAAGAAGCCGGAGAGCCTGCGCATCTACGAGGCACACGTCGGCATCTCGTCGCCGGAGACTAGGGTTGCTACATACAAGGAGTTTACGAAGAACATGCTGCCTCGTATTAAGTATCTGGGATATAATGCAATCCAGCTAATGGCCATCATGGAGCATGCATACTATGCTAGCTTCGGGTACCAGGTGAACAACTTCTTCGCGGCGAGCAGTCGCTACGGATCCCCAGAGGATCTGAAGGAGCTTGTTGACACAGCTCACGGCATGGGGCTGATCGTTTTGCTTGATGTGGTTCACAGCCATGCCTCCAAGAACGTCATCGATGGAATTAACGAGTTCGATGGAACGGACCACCTCTACTTCCATGGTGGTGCGAAGGGCCGCCATGAGCTGTGGGACAGCCGTCTGTTCAATTATGGAAATCACGAGGTGCTGCGTTTCCTTTTGAGTAATCTGCGCTTCTGGATGGAAGAGTATAAATTCGATGGATACCGCTTCGACGGTGTGACCAGCATGCTCTATACGCACCATGGTATCGGAACGTACGTGCATTATCCTCCTATTCTTTTTAGAAGAACCTGCTAACTAAAGGAAACAGCGGCTTCTCCGGCGGGTACCACGAGTACTTCGGGCCAGCCGTCGACGAGGAGGGTGTCACATACCTCACCCTCGCCAACCAGATGCTGCATGAGCTCTACCCGGACTGCATCACAGTCGCAGAGGATGTCTCCGGCATGCCCGCACTGTGTCTACCCCACGCACTAGGCGGTGCCGGCTTCGACTACCGCCTCGCAATGGCCATCCCAGACATGTGGATCAAGCTCCTGAAGGAAAGCACAGACGACGAGTGGGACATGGGCAGCATCTCCTTCACGCTCACCAACCGTCGCCACGGCGAGAAAACCATTGCCTACGCCGAAAGCCACGACCAAGCGTAAGTCCAACCTCCAAACCTATCTAACCAATCAACTAACCCATAACCCCAGCCTCGTCGGCGACAAGACCCTAATGATGTGGCTCTGCGACAAAGAGATGTACACACACATGTCCACGCTAACGGAGTTCACCCCGGTAATCGAGCGCGGCATGGCGCTGCACAAGATGATCCGACTAGTAACACACGCCCTCGGCGGCGAAGGCTACCTGAACTTCGAAGGCAACGAATTCGGACACCCAGAATGGCTGGACTTCCCCCGCGCCGGCAACAACAACTCCTTCTGGTACGCGCGCCGCCAGCTAAACCTAACCGAAGACCCGCTGCTGCGGTACCGCTTCCTGAACGAGTTCGACCGCGGGATGCAGCTAACCGAGCAGAAGTATGGGTGGCTTTCTGCGCCCCAGGCGTATATCAGCCTGAAGAACGAGAGTGACAAGGTCCTTGTCTTTGAGCGGGCTGGATTGCTTTGGATCTTCAATTTCAATTCTACGAAGAGTTTCACTGATTACCGTGTCGGCGTTGATGTTCCTGGTACGTATCGGATTGTTCTTGATACGGATGAGACGGTGTTTGGTGGGCTTGGGCGGAATGTTAAAGAGACGCGCTTCTTTACTACTGATCTGGAGTGGAATGGGAGGAGGAATTTCGTGCAGGTTTATATTCCTACTAGGACTGCTTTGGTATGTGTTTGGCCTTTTTCTTTACTCCCCGTCTGTGTTTGTTCTGGTTTGCTGACTTTGCTACGTTCCTTGCAGGTCCTGGCTCTGGAGAGTACTCTGTAATGTGAACGCCAATCCATGTCTGTGCCTGTGTCTTGCATGCAGCCGAGTCGGAGACTGAACTTCCGCTGCTGGTTATTTTACAAGGTGGTGTTCTTCGCTCGTGTGGTTGACGTGATTTGACCTACTTCCTCGTTGTCTAATCTCCTGCATTTGTTTCTAATCACGGCTATCTATGTCTAGCAACGTCTCATATCATATACATTGTTTTTTAAACGCATTTTGCATTGTAGACTGGACAGAGAGAGCTTCGAGGAAGATAGTGTGTTGCACTGCACGAGTCATCTGTAGGTAGTATAGAAAGACCCTCTCGAGGAAATAAGTTTCGGTATAGAGGCACCATATAACCTAGACCAGTCCCAGTCAGAGAATGACAGAACGAACTACAAGCTACAGATCAGCCAGAATGATCGAGTCGAGTAGCTGTACAGGGAAATGTACAACAGCATCCATCAACTGCACCTACACCTACATCTACATCTACATCTACACGAACAAAAAAACCCAGGACGCAATCACAAAGGAAAAGATGTCGAGAATCAGGTTTTGAACTCTAAATACACAAAATAATGAAACACGCCGGTCGAGGGGGGTTGTGTAAGGTATCTCCAATCCAGACCGGCTTTAAAAATCCCATCAACTCGCTAAGATAGAACGCATCACCCTCCCCCAAGCCATAAACAAAAACTCCCAATCATTCATCGTCAATCCCAAACACCACGATTCTGCCCACAGTACATCCCAGAATATTTCATATTCCCTTGCTCGGGTTCCTTTCGGATCGAGTCTAGAAAGAACAAAACAAGGGAGTTCCAACGTTGATGCGACAACCATGCAGCGAAAAAAACGGAAGTGAAATCAAATCCCCTTTCTTGTTGCATTCGTTTTTCTCTTAGATCGGGTAATGTACATAGTAATATACACGCCTCGAAAAAGGGAAATGGTGTTGTCGCGTACAACGTTGGAACATTTGAGTGTTCTGACAAAGGGAATTAAATGAGACTGGGAGAACCAATAGAGAATAGGTGAGGGAACAGAGGACAAGGAGAGGAAGAGCTTGAAGATGGAAGGGGGAAGTTAAGACGGCGCTAGCTAGCAAATGACAAAATTACATTTAGGCCTTGTTCTCAAGCTCAGCCAGAATCTTCTCACCCTTGGCGCGGGCAGCGTTGATGTCGCCAACCATGTAGAAGGCGGCCTCGGGGAGGTCGTCACCCTCACCAGCAATGATGGCCTTGAAGGAGGCAATGGTGTCCTTCAGGTCAACAAGGGTACCCTCGATACCAGTGAAGACCTGGGCGACGGCGAAGGGCTGGGACAGGAAACGCTGGAGCTTACGGGCACGCTCGACGGTGAGCTTGTCAGCCTCGGACAACTCGTCCATACCGAGAATGGCAATGATATCCTGGAGGGACTTGTACTCCTGGAGCATCTGCTGGACACGGCTGGCGGTGGCGTAGTGCTCCTCACCGATGATACGGGGGTCGAGCATACGGGACTTGGAGTCGAGAGGGTCGACAGCGGGGTAGATACCCAACTCGGAGATACCACGGGACAAGACAGTGGTGGCATCCAAGTGAGCGAAGGTGGTGGCGGGGGCGGGATCAGTCAGATCGTCAGCGGGCACGTAGACGGCCTGGACGGAGGTGATAGAACCCTTCTGGGTGGTGGTGATACGCTCCTGCATGACACCCATGTCGACAGCCAGGGTAGGCTGGTAACCGACGGCAGAGGGGATACGACCCAGAAGGGCAGACACCTCGGAACCGGCCTGGGTGAAACGGAAAATGTTGTCAATGAAGAGCAGCACATCCTGACCCTCCTGGTCACGGAAGTACTCGGCAATGGTCAGACCGGTCAGGGCGACACGGGCACGGGCACCGGGGGGCTCGTCCATCTGACCGAACACAAGAGCGACCTTGGAGTCACCCTCAAGCTGGATGACACCAGTCTCCTGCATCTCGTGGTACAGATCGTTACCCTCACGGGTACGCTCACCGACACCACAGAACACGGAGTAACCACCGTGGGCCTTGGCAATGTTGTTCTAAAAGGCCGAAGTATAAGCATTTTACGGTCATTTTCAATGGTAGAATAGAGAGGGGAAATCCTTACAATCAGCTCCTGAATGAACACGGTCTTACCGACACCGGCACCACCGAACAGACCAATCTTACCACCACGGGCGTAGGGGGCGAGCAGGTCGACGACCTTGATACCGGTGACGAGAATCTCGGCAGAGGTGGACTGGTCGACGAAAGCAGGGGGCTCGGCGTGGATGGGAGCGAACTTGGTGGCCTTGATGGGACCACGCTCGTCAATGGGGTCACCAGTGACGTTGATGATACGGCCGAGAGTGGAGGGACCGACGGGGATGGTGATGGGAGCACCAGTGTCCTCGGCGACGACACCACGGGAGAGACCCTCGGTACCTTTAGATGAGGTTAGTTGAAGCTCTCATATACAGTAGAGGCAGACTCAGTGGGTCCCCCGATCGGGTAGGGAACGACACGGTGGCCCAAGAAAGGGGTGAGAAGGGGGGGTGCGAAGCTTACCGTCCATGGCAATAGTACGGACGACATTCTCACCCAAGTGTTGCTGTAGGGCAATTGTTAGCTTTGGTCGATTTGAATCAAGGTTCAGCCAATCAGATCACGTACAGCAACCTCCAGAACGAGCTTCTGGCCGTTGTTGGTGGTGGTAATGGCGTTGTAAATGGCAGGGAGCTTCTCGCCGCTGAACTTCACTATAATATGGCGAATAGAAAGTCAGATACGGTTTTGTTGATGTTTTTGGGGTTGATTGCGATGATTTCGGCGATGGATTGGGTCCAGGGAAAAGATTTTCGCGAGGTGCCCATTCCGTCAGGAGTCGACAACACGTACCGTCAACGACGGCACCAATGACCTGGTGAACCTTTCCGGTCAGAGCAGCGTCGGAGCTAGCGAAGCGGGCAAGAGCCGGGAGAGCATTGGAGCGGACGGGCTGGAAGGCGCGGGCGACGGGGGTCGTCCGGGCAAAAGCAGCCCTGCCAAAGGACCGGGCGAGACCGCTAGAGAGATTAAAAAATTAGTTTCAAAATGAAAAAGAGAAGAAGCTTAAATGGATCAACAAGTCATACCTCTTGAACATGATGACGGTGTTGAAGAGCGAGATGTGATGGAAAGGAAGAGGTGAGGTTGGAACGGGAAAAGAGGGAAGAAGAGGAAGGGAAGAGGTTGGTGGATGGGGACTGCTGGCCCTTAGCCTTTCCGGGGCGGTTTTGCCGACGATCCCGTGATGAACCGAGCACCAACTTGAGCTTTCTACAGGGAAAGAGCTTAATTTTCTTATTTAGAATGATTTTTTATATAGAAATCTTCATCTTTATCTTTTTTAAATACCCATTGTCACTAATCTCGTGTGGTGAGGTGGTGACCGAGGAAAGCTCAGCCCGTTGCCCTGGAATTCGCGCACACACACCGGGGCTTGGCGGCCGGGTGCAGGGGAGCCACAGCGGTTTTTTACTGAATGACATGGCTGCCCCGGAGAAACCTCCATGATATTTCAATTAAAACATCTAGCCTGTACGGAGTAGGCTGGTGAAAGTGTTTAGAATGGAATATATCATGGAAGATGACCCTTTGGTCCGAACATCGGAAAAACTCTGACATGTTGTTGGGTCAACCAATTCCGGGTAGAAACGAACTTATATAGAATTTATAGACCTTATACACTAAATTATATATTCGAAGCTAATATTATGTTTTATATTCATTATAATTTCAATTCATATTTCTATTTCTATTATTTTATATCTCCATAAAAAACTAATTATTATTCTGTTACCCTCGAAACCGTGTTCCCGCAGGGATTCTCCGCACTTACGTTGGTTCCGAATCACTCCGTAGGCCACGCCATATCGGAACATTTGGAAGGAGACATATACACAGACACATACACGTATTTTATATCCTATATCACACCAAAACTCTTGCTCTATGGCTACAAAAGAGATACATTGATTATAGCACAGTACGGGATACACGCATTTTCCAATGCTTGCCAAAAAAGATAGAATGGAACAATCGACGGCCGCGCACACGGGCGGAGGCCCATCCTCCGATACAAAGACATGTCGAGCATGGCTATGGAAAGAGTAGCTTGTAATAAGATCGACATATAGGTCGTGCGATGGGTGCCGCCGTCCGTCCAGCGTAGTTATCAACTCATTCCCGGTCGGGCAACTGGTACACCTATGACTTCTCGGCAGGGGGGCTCTGGACGAAGCCCTTGCCTTCGTAACCCTCTTTGCTGATGCCGTGGATGGGGTTGATCTTCTCTTTCTGTAGTCGGATAGGTTAGCATCGTGCAACTCGGCTGGAGCAGAGACTTCTCCCGACTGCGGTCGGAAGGGGGAAACGGGAGTGATATGTACCAGGGCATATTCGTTGGAGGCCTCCTGCCACTCCTTGGACATGGTGGCGGGCTGCTTGCCGGCAAAGGCGTGGATGGCGTAGAAGACAGCAACGGAGACCGCAGTGAGCTGGAGCACCTTGGCGAACACGCGCATGCCCTCACCCTTGGGGGGCTGAGCGCGGGGGCCGTGGGCGCCGAAGGCAATGTAGTAAGCTGCAACAGAGGAAGAATTGATGTCAGCGGGAAATGGCTACTTGCAAAGACAATTGTGGAAGTTCGAGGGGGTGGGACCGTCCCGAAAACAGATAACCTCGGAAGCCCCAGGGTAGTCCAGGCGAGAGGCTGTCTTTCAAGGCCACCCGTTCTAGGAATATCACGTACCGGCCTTCTTCTCCTGCAGGGTCATCTGGTGCCAGTCAACCTTCATGCGGTCACGGAGCTGCATCCAGAGCTCGGCCTGCTCCTGAGGGGGCATGACCTCCCAGCGCTTCTCAATGTTGGCGAGGGTAGGGTTGGGGATAGCATGGTCCGAGGCAGCGCGGGTCTGCAGGGCGTTCACAGAGGCAGTCGGGGCAGCACGGATGGCCGCGGTGCTGCGAGGGACAGCGCGAGAGACGGTGCGAAGAAACATTGTGCGGCAGGCGGGAGGTGGCAGCACCACGTCTAAATCGAGTTCAATTGAGGTGATTAGAGGGAGGTCGGGAGGTTGAAAGCCAGAAAGCACGCCAGGGCACGGCTTAGGAGAGAGTGGAGGGGGATCGTGGATGGGGAATGACTTGAAGACGTTTCTTGTGGTTTGAGGTGGAAAGGCGAGGATCCGGTCGGGACTAGTGCGGTTTTGGTTTGGCCGGCTCCTCATTGGCTCGTCGCCCAAACCGGCTCTCCCAGTCAGCATCATCATCATTTTCAGCAATATGGCATGATGTTGATGTTCTTTTGAGTAGCTTGTGACCTCTTTTTTTAATATTTCAACTGTCATCACGCCTCTATTTGCTAATTTCCCCAGTTTCAGCCACTCGCTCAACTCTTTTTGACGGTCGTCGGAAGCTTTACCCGCCTATGAACTAACTCAGTCAAGCAATAACTTCGCCGGAAAAGCCAGGAGTCGTCCAGTTGCTTAACTATTCTACATTCAACGCCACACATCCTGAGAACCTCTCACCCACCATGTGCAGTACAACCAACAGGCAGCGAGATTTTGTGCCCGTTAACCAGATACTCTCAATCTGAAGTGGAAATCATTCAGAACGATTGGAACAAGGAAGTGGAATCAAGACTCTTCAGGCCTCTCGCGAAATGAAAACAAACACGGGCCAAGTCGTAACGGTCTTGCATTGCAACTAAGAAGAAAATGGGAGAACGGTGTGCAGAGAAGGTAATGAATTGATCGTTCCGCGGCGCCGTCAAGGGCGCACCCCTATCAGTCGCGCAGCCCGGATCCAGCCGGCGCTATCATCTATGCCTTGCCACCGCTGGCCTCCTTCAGGACTGTCTTCCACTCGATATCGGACTTGTCATCGGCGTGGATGGAAGTGACGACGTTGAGCGCGTTCTTGAGAACCTCGCGGGTGCTGGCGTAGATCATGGACCACTGAAAATGGAATTAGTTATTGGGTCTGAGATTGGGTTTGAACCTGGGTCTGGTGGGAAACTTACGAGAGTGGGGGTCTCGCTAGGCACCCAGGAGATGAAGATAATCTTGCTTCTGTGGGAATAATCAGGTTAGCGGGGGCCGGAGAACAATTGTGATCATGGGAATGCGCACCTCTTGCCCTCGCCGGGAAGCTCGTACTCGACATCGTAGACGGCGTAACGGGGGGCGACACGGCCCTGGCTGTCCTTGGCATCGGCGAGCTCGTTGCGGAAGACCTCGTAGTCCTGGTCCTTGCCGACTGAGTCTACGACAACCGACTTCTTGTCGTCGGCGATCTTGTAGATGATGTACTTGGTCTTGCCGTGGCTCCGGCTGAAGTCTTGGAAGGCAGTGATGCAGTCATCCTGAATCTGGACACTGTAGGCAGGTGTCAATAAATGGTGGAAAGTGAGGGGAAACCGGTTGCGAGCGCAGGAACCGACGACTTACCCGGATGCGAGCTGCGCGATATCATAGTCAGCACTGAATGTTGTATACAATGGGTTTGGGAGTCAATACTAACCGACATGATGGCTTATGTAGATGAAGGAGACAAAAAACGGACGGGGCTGTCTAGCGCTATGTCAGTGGCTGGGGTGGCCAAACTCAGGGGAATCCCTCGAGCTTCTCGGTTTGGTATGAGAAGCCAAAGTAGTATGCATTCCAATGACTTACAGGGATTGAAGGAGGCGGGGATCGAGGCAACGGAGACGGATGAGACGGGGAAAGATGGAGTTTGAGGGGTGAATTGTTTCCCAGGTGTTGCCATGACCATAGTGGGGGTTGCTGCACGTGATATCAGACTTTTGGTGATTAAAGTGCTCGGTACCTGTTTACAAGTGTAATTACATGTAGAGAATTGATCTAATATGGTTTTTAAAGGTTTTTAATATTTCCAAGGCCGTTGGGGCTTTTGACTTGGGGAATGACATATATTGTCTGGCGTATGCGTTGATAATGAACAATGTTTGTGTGCTCACGAGTCTTTTCCATTTGCATCCTCGAAGTATCAGATACTCCGTACATGATGTACGTCGGCTTTCGAAATCACACCATCCTAGACTACAGCTGCATAACATGTATGGAGTACATAGATGTGAGCTTCTCTCCAATGTGGGTGTCTGCGAGCTAAAATTGGCCGACCTTCAACCATGGGACACGTCAGTGGCTATTTTTGTCCAGGCCCACCATATGCAGACTATAGTACTGTAGGTTGTATATTCAAAGATGTACTGCGTCTGCCTATTATTATTCTACTGCCTAATCACAGATATTCAGTATCTAAATATATAACTTGGTAATGCTGGGAATCTAGCATCATACCCAAAATATATATATTATATAGCCCGGCAAGAGTGTATAGCTTCCCACTGAATCAATATAGATTGAAACCAGAAAATATATAAAAAAAACACATAGGTATCAACACGACAAATTCATTTCTCATTCCTAAATCCATAAACAACATAAAAAAAAAAATAGCCCAACCAGTAGATATGTACCAACCCAACCCTAAAGCCTGGTACAAACACAAGACCTAAACCTTCGGCGCCGGCGCAAACTTAGCCCTCATCTTATCCGCGACAAGCTTCTCATCATAAATGAAATTAACACTCTCATGCGCAACCGTCGCCTCAGCCCAGCGCTTAAACCTCGGAACCTGCTCTAGCAAAGCGGGCAACTTAGCCGAAACAAGACCATGCTCAGGCTTAGCGAAGCTCAGAATCCTCAACAAGAACGGGCCAGCCTGAACCTCCGCCAGGGTCAATTTCTCACTACCACCAAAGAACGGACCCTTGCCTTCCGTGTCGGCCAGGAGCGGCTCAACCTCCTTCACGACAGCAGCGACCAGCTGCTCGGCGGCGGCATCGCGCTCGGCGTCATCGGCGGCGCGGATACTGGCGAAGAAAGAAGGTAGGGCTTTGCTGAAGAAGGCGTCGACGAAGAAAGAGAGACGGGCGCGGTAGAGGGCGTTTTCGGTGGGTGAGGATGGGGGGAGGAGGTGGCTTTGGTGGGCGTCTGCGAGGAATTGCGCGACGATGCCGGATTCGGTTATGATGTTTCCATTGTAGGAGATAGTGGGGACGAGGCCACGCTGTTGAGGGTGTTAGTATACAGTTCACAGTGTATGATTCGTAGTATGTAGTGTACGTCGATTGATGAAAGAGTGGGTGTTGAGAAGAGCACTGTCACTTACCGGGTTGATCTCCAGATACCACGGCTCGCGCGGTGTGCTCAGGTCAATTGTGACTTCTTCGTAGTCAAGGCCGATTTCCTTGAGAGCAATGTGCGCGCGATGGGCCCAGGGGCAGAGGCGGCTGGTGTAGAGGATGATCTTTGGGGAGGACATTATGGATTGATATGTTGTGTGATTGCGTAGGAGTCGAGATCAGGGAAGGAAGTTATATAGAGCAAGACACGCCATTATAAATGACATTGCGAAATCCAAAGAGGGGTTGGATTAGTAAAAAGCAATTGTTAAGCAATCGCGAAATCGAGGGATTGATTCCGCTAACTCCGTGCCCGGATAAGAATTGAGCAGAACCTGGGTGAACCTGATATATCTTCAATGTTTGGGTTACATATTGAGAAATTATTGTACCTTAATTAAGGTCCAGCTTTGATAAAATTGGTCTAATTATGTACATACATTAAAGCGTGCACTATATGTGCCCGATATCTTCTGACCAAACCTTCAGCGGCGTTCATCCATCGGGGTATAGAAATGGTCTCAAGTGGCAACCCAGGTGTAGTACGTAAAAAGACCGGAGATGTGCTCTAGGAGAAAAGAGCACATTGACCGAGCCCGATGCGCCAGCGACCGGTTCCACACGGATCAAGTGGAAGAAGATAAATGGAAAAAATGTCAAAATAAGGAAAGGACGAGATGACCGTCATAAAATGGGGGGTATATCGAATACGAGTATAAATGAGCATGGAGCCAATCGTTGAGATTGGGAGGATGGCCAGCCAGGGCGTGAAAAGCACTGGAAGACGGAACAGAAGGATCAACGCGCTGTCGTCAAGACGTAATTTTGCATGAAAACTGAGAATTGAGAACCGTGCTCAAACTTCCTCGTCTTCCTGGCCGCCGTCGATGATCTTGTGCCAGTGCTGTGGTAGACAGACACAGACCAATGGGAAAGCCTTGATCTCGCCTGACGGCATGGGCGACGAAGCGCCATGCATACGCGAGCCGTTCGAGACACCACTGTCGCGCTGTTCGCGGTAATTCAAGTCTTGGTCCTCGGCGCGCTCGGGGAGGCGCACACCCGTCGCCCAGCCATCGTCCCAGATGCCAATCACCCTCAACATCTCGCCTCGGTCGAGTTCGAATTCGTCGCCTGCGCGTGGCGAGTACGCCCAAAGGACGGCAACCTTGTCGCCAGCATGAATCTCATCCTGAGAGTAGTAGTCGCGGAAATAAGACAGCTGCTCAGATCGACCACTGGTTACTGCTTCGGGAGAAGAGTATTGGTTTGTCGGGGCGGAACGAGGCGAGCTGTCGCTTTCTAGTCCAGCCAGAACCGAGCTACTCGAGAGTGAGCCATGGCGTTTCCCTGTTACTGGTGGGATTCTCTTCGACATAGCTCCTGGACTAGCGCCCATGCCTTCTGAGTCTGATGTGTCGCTGTACTTGGCTCCGCCTCCGTACATCGCTGCAGAGGTACGCGAATAGGCGGGCGATGATGTACTGGGCATTTCGCGCAGCGCAGACATCCGTGTGACTCGGCCTCCTGGGACCATATTGTACGACGTTGGGCTTGGGGGCTGTTGCGTCGATGGCGATCCACCCTTTCGTTGTGGGTTTGGTTGGTTGAGCGCGTCATTCTGAGTCCGGCGGCGGCGGCGCATGAAAATGCAAAAGAAGGCGAGTGCACCTAGAATGGCAGCTCCTACAACAGAGCCAATTACGATACCAGCAATTGCGCCGCCCGACAAGCCATCGCTAGAATCTCCAGTGGCGGAAGGCAAGGGCGTGAGAGGTGGTAGAGTAGCAGTCGGTATTGGGACACCGTCGCAGCGGCTTGTGGCGTTGGATTTTGTGCAGCAGCTATCGGTGCCGTTCGCACAAAAAGTGCAGAGACCAATGGTATTCGTTCCAAAGCCACAGTTGTCCGGCTCATTCGCAGCTCCTTTGACACAATCTCCAGAGAGGGCGTCGGATGGTTTTTCGCAGATGGTCAATTCGGCGTAGATCAGGTCCGTGTAATTCTTGTCGGTCTCGCCGCATAAGTCTGTATTTGCCATGGTCTCCTGTTCACTCCGGGCCCAAAGTGCACATGTGTCGACGCAAATTGGTAGGGAGTCATCTCCGGAAAGTTTGCAGTCTGATATGGAGCTTTGCACGACACTGCTGCACAAAACACTGGTTGTATACTGAGCATAGTAGTTGTTGGGCGCGCTTGAATTGATGCCTTGGCATCCCAGTAAATCATCATATCTGGGAGTGCCTGTTAGTGACTCTTTTCCCGGTCTATTGGTGTCAACACATACTTGGTCGAGATATATGACCCACGGACATAGTCATTTAATGAATTATCGAAATCCGTCACATTCGATATGTTTTCAAGGAATGGGCTAACAGCGCATTGTCAGCAAGTATTTTCTCCATGCCTAATTGGGCGTGTTCCCACTCACAAGCTCGCATATAGGCTGGAACTGGTCGAAATTGACGCGCTACTCCAGGCAGGACAGGCACTTGACCCCGAGAGGGAAATGCAGTTCGACATGCCGGACGAATTTGGCGGTCCTTATAGATGAACCCCTTTGGGTTATATCCGCGGAATGTGTCAATTGCGATCGAGAATGTTCCAGGACTCGGATATTCGAAGAGAAGATAAAATCGTCGACCCCAGGCCGAAACTCAGAAGAAAAACGCGTGAAAAGCAGGTAAACGAGTGACTCGGGGTTCTGCCCGGAAGGAAAGGTCAACCGAGCCCCGTAGGCCTGAATTCGAAATGGGAAAAAGAGATGACAAGATGAAGTTCTAAGAATGGAAAGACAAGATTAGACCGACGGTCTGGGCTTGTGGGTAACAGGGGGGGCCAGGGAGATGAACTGCTGGGAAAAAAGGGCAATTATGAAACACGGAGAGGCATACGGAATAAACTGTACAGGTTCACGCTAAACTCGATCTTGATCCAGATAGAGGGACTTGTAGAAGACAATTAATATAAAAAGGGGGAAATTGTTCCGTTGTTTACCTTTTTATTTTCTCTTTGTTTGGACTCATTTAGGTATCAACGTTCAATTGGGACTGAAATCCTCTACATCCTGTACTTTGTATATTTGCATAAAATACAACGACAACTATCAAAGTCAATTCTGATTGGCAATGGCCGTTTGTCAAATTCTGACCGGTCCCTCTCTTCACCTCGCTAATGACCCGTTCGCGGCTCAGACAGGACGATCGCTATCACCAGCCGTCTGGAGACAATCGAAAACTCGGAAATACTATGTTGTATTACAACAAGCTTCAATTTTATTTCCCGGATTCCCTTGCGTCCTGCACAGAATTTGCCAATAGATGTAGCACATTTCAACGTATGTGAGGTATCGGTTGGGAATGCGAGGGACCAATTTGGACTCCGGTACGGGGGAATACGGAGTACAGGGTACCAATCAACAAGCAGCAGGTACCCGGCAGACACAAGTACCAGGTACTTACATAAGACGTGTTAAATCAAACCCGCTTGGGCAGACATCTGATAAGTCTGATTTCTATAGATCATCAAATCAGTAATATGGACACCTTGCTTTGAAGTAGAATATATTGTAGAAAGTCATATAATATTACTTATGTACTCCGTACCTACTCCCGAGGTCCGTTCATGTCAATGTAGGGCTTGGCAAATTATAGTCATGTGACCATTGACATCATCTGATCTGGACCAGGCTGCCGTCAGACAATCTGCGACTCATCCAACCTGTGGAAAACCTCTAACCATTGCCACACATTTCCAGTCTACTTTGATACAACTCACATTTTCTATAAGATCTCACTGACACCGTGAGCCATGTGCAGCTCCGACATTTTCCTAGCGGTACTCGCTGTCTTCTTCCCACCTATCGCAGGTAAGTCCAAACCCGCAGACCAATACACCTACACTCTGTGCAATGCTAACCAAACCCCCGCATCAACAGTCTGGGTCAAGGCTGGGTTCTGCACTGCAGACTCGATCATCAACATAACCCTCACCCTACTCTGCTTCTTCCCGGGTCTCATCCATGCATGGTACATCATCCTCAAGTATCCGGAACCATACGATGACGACGTAGCCTACGAGCCCATCCCCGGTGGCGGGAGTCGGCGTCGCGATCTGGAGAACGGCACCGTTACCTACTACTACGTTTCGCGCCAGCCCCAGCGCGGATATGGCACAGTCGATAACCAAGGCCAGCAGGCGCCTCCTCCGGCGCACAAGCCACACAACCAGACTGAAGAAAGTGGACATGCTGGGAGCAGCAGTGCACCGCCGCCACCCACTTATGCCGAGGCTGTGAAGGGCGACAATAAGGTGCAGAGTCACGAATGAGAATGAGGCTGGACTCGTTGGCTTTGCTTGTGGGCGGCGGCCTCGGCTTGCCATTGTCTCATCGGTCACTCTGTTCCCCGCCCGGTTGTACTATCCATACCCCTCCGCTTTGCTGTTCTTGTACACGCACTTCTTGAGAACTGCATTGTTATGTTATGATTTGACGAAGGAATGTTCTATGTAATTCTGATTTCCTTGATTTTGTTCACTTATGTGTATCTTCTTCGATTGTATGTTCTGTAAGGCCCTAGGTGCGTGATACTATACCAGTAATTTTTATCCTAGCCTTGGAGGCATTTAGCGCTACCTAGGTAACTTGACCTTTGGCTGAAAAGTCCTAGATATAAAATTCAACACACCCCACCTGAACAATTTCCATGTTGACAAGTTGCTATATGTTTTGGGACTTCTTGTAGACTGTCAATCGGAATAGAGTTTAGGGAAGAGAGAGAGACTAAAGATGATCTCGACGACGGATATATCCCATCTCTCCAGGGGTTGTTCTAAAAAAGTAGTGTGAGTACACGGCAAGATGTCTCATATTATCAATAATTATATACGATACCTTGGTAGCTACTAGCAGAAGGGATCGAGTGTCTTGTAGCCTTTTAGTAATATAAGAGAACGAAAGTCAGAAACTGTCCAAAACCGGCTTCGTGGCCTAGTGGTTAGGGCATCCCGCTTGTAGGTCTTCGACCACAGCAACGGGGGGGATCACGCGTTCGATCCGCGTCGGAGCCTTTTTTTTGCGCGTCACACCTTTTGACCTTGCATGAGATGTCCAATATTTTTAGTAGCGTACACCACCCTGGAAGACCTGGACCACATTGACAGCTTCAGTTCCACACGTCAGCGAAACTCCCGGACCCGCCCCCATACCCATCCGGATGAATTATATCCAGACCAAAAGACAGGATGGCGAAGTAGAATCTGCCTCTCATTGTCACCGAGCATCACTAGTGCATTATGTTGCCTCGGTTGCGCCGGACTTGGACAAAATAGGTACCAAGGCAGATGCTCTGTCTCAACAATAGCCAACCATACTGGCTGTCTCAAACATACATGTACAATGTCAAGCCTCCATACCTGGAGATATTATGGCTAAACTTGGACTCCAAGAATAGCACTAATCCCCTATACAGATGAGGTAGGATGCCCTATTCTCACTTATTTTTTTTACCTGAGATGTCTCTCGATTTGATATGCGTATGGTCTTGGTTTTGATAAGGCGACTACTAGAGGGAGGCGAAGAGGGAAGTCGTTAGGGAATGTTCAGCTTCTTGCTCTGCTACCTCTGGGGTCACATCGAACACAGTTCCATCTCCGATATCCGCCGATAGCAAAAACCATAGGATATTAGTTGATAGAGAGGGTTGAGGTAAATTCATATTTGTATTGGATGACATAGTGAGGTTACTTGTATGTCACACTCGCGAGCCTGATTGAACCGACTTGACCGAACTAGGTGATTCCGGTTTGGGGGCGTCAGGAAGAAGTCACGCACGGCTGTTCTGCTGTGGTTGGCGTTCACATTGGCTTCATGGATGACCTTTTGGGCCTGGGAGCTTCAGTCATCGCGTATGGATACTGCTCTTATGGAGTTCTGCTCGTCTGACCATATTTTTTTCAGATCTCCTCATTAATCAGGAATCCGAAACGGGTATAGTGTACAATCTTAGCACGCCTGTCGCGCTGTCATACGCGCCTCAATTGCTAGCAGTACTAAGATTAGTAGGACTATATAGTTATAGAGATAGGTATGGATTCTGTACATACGTATGTACCGAGCAGGTACAACATCGGTAAAGGCCTTGAGCGTTGGGCGGGGTGATGACATGGTTGATGAGCTGTTGCTGGCTGGAATCTCGATGTTTTTGAGACAGAGAAAAAGCCCTGGCGTTCTATTGCATTGACATGACCGTAATACTATATCTGCTCTTTCGTTCGGGGATCAAGAGATGTTGGGTTGCTATCATGTTCAAGAGCGGAGATATGATATTGTCACCAACGATAGAGCTGGCAGCATCAGAAATATCATCGTTCATTCCAGGCAGTTCTCCCATTTCGCCAGTCAGAAGCTGCGACTCCGGTACGGGCCAGGTCCGCTGATGTGACTCGCACCGATGCTTCTGGCCACGCTGCATATCAGGTTGTTGCGAGCTTCCGTGTAATGGCATCTAGGATTGTGAGCACCGTGCGCAGTGCTTTCTGGGGAAGTCTTGGACTTACCGACATCATCGCAAGAGAAGCACTGGTATTTCACGGTTCCTAAGTGCCAAATCTTAGGCTTGAAGCGATGTAAACTCGATGACCTTGTAAGCGTGTGCCTCGTTGTTGCGAGGATTTTGAGCTAGCTATCTGGATATGTCTGCAGTAGTTCCGAATCATGCTTGTGGTTTGGTTGACTGATTCAACGGGCACTCGACGCTTGTCCCCATCGAGTCGGGTGCGATTCATGCCGCTTCCGGCAACGACATGTCCGAGGTAGTATGCTCCATTGTTGAGCATTTTTGCATATGCATCCCGCTCCTTTTCGAATTGTCGAATACACTTTAGCGCAGCCTCACACTCACCCCGGCAGAATCTGGCAGCCATCCATCTTCTCCTTTGTCGACCTCGGCTTTTGAGGTATAAAAAGAAGCGCCTTCATCTCTTTAATGGACTGATTCAGTGATTTGATCGTGGTTCTCAGGTCTAGGGGTGCTGGGTGGTTGATTCGAGAACGCGTTTGGTCCCGGGGAGAGCCTGATATCACACTCGGCTGAGTTACCTTTGAGCAATAATTGAGTTGACAACTCGGTTATTGTAGTCACCGACATTTGGATGATTGGAAGGACGGTTGGTCGGCAGACTCATCAACCTGGATGGCCTATACCCTTACTAAATCAGTTATGAGGCATCAGGTGTTTATCCTGGATACCATACCAACTATACCTGCTAGGAATGGCTCTGAACCGTTGTAAATAAGTGTGGATGTATAGAACAAGAAGATGAGGACATTGGTATGAGGGATGTCCGGTTTAAGGATTTGATAATGGCAACTAGTACTGAAGAGCACTAGGCCTAAAATGGGCTTGTTGCCCGGGTGATATAGATGAATGGTGTAAGGTTAAGAAGAGAGGTGATAGTATATATGTGAAGAGAAGAAGATGTGAAAAGATATAGAAGAATGAAATATGTAAAACATTGACGGTATAGTAGGTAACAGCATAGGGTGAGCTGGTCATACCTTCCTAGGATACCTAGGATATAGATCCTTAGAATAATCTTAGTGGCCAGGACAATCTGACAGCATCAGTAATGAGGCTCTTTTGGAGGGCCAAAAGCCGCAGATGCCGTGGCCGGTTGGGCTCGCCAAAGACCGATTGGACGGAGACTAAACCTCTGTCAGCCACCAGCTATCTTGGCCTTAGCATATACGTATTCAAGATAGACGTATGCAAGTGCACGGTGTTTCTCTCCGGCTATTATGATTCTCTGCCTGTTCTAGGCCGCGTTTTACGTTCTTTGTCTAGGCTCCAATGCAGTGCACGTGGTCGCTTTGTATTTCCTAAATCTCTCTCTGCCTCTCGCGCTTCTTTATCCATGCCCAAGAGCACAATCTCCCACCACAGTCATCCCTCAGCCCTCATCACACATCGATCGCCCATAATGGCTGTGTCCCTCAAGTCAGGCCCCGCCATTACTGTTTTTCGGGGCTTCCCTGAAAAAGGCTGCTACACCTGGTCACCGTTTGTCACTAAGCTCGAGGCCCGCCTGCGCTTCGGCAATATTAGCTACAATGTCGACGTAGGCTCACCCCTAAAATCTCCTAGGGGCAAGCTGCCCTACATCACACTCGAGCGCGATGGCCAGTCTCAATCTATCTCCGACTCCACCCTGATTGCAAAGACATTCATTGAGTCTGGATATCTGGAGGATCTCAATTGCAGACTCTCCCCCGTAGAGAAAGCCCAGGACCTTTCCCTCAAGGCCCTGCTCGAGGATAAGCTCTATTTCTACCAGGTAATACGAGCCCCATTCACATTCCAACACAGTACACACTCGGGATCAATACTAAAGCCTACAACTAAACTAGGGCCACGAGCGGTGGGTCGTAAACTACTACGCCATGCGCTCCAAGATTCTGGCCAGCATCCCTTGGCCTGTGCAGGTGATTGTCGGCAACATAATCTACAAGAAGAACGTCCGCAACCTGCAGGGTCAAGGAACGGGCGGCTTTTCCGCCCAAGAAATCGCCACGTTCCGGCAAGAAATCTGGGAATCTGTCAACTCGCTTGTATCGGCCGCGCACGCCCAGCATCGGGATCGGGAGGGACCGTTCTGGGTATGGGGTGGCGATGCCCCCACTGAGGCCGATGCTGTGCTGTTTGGCTTTGTCGTGTCGGCGCTGGTCTGTGGAGCGTAAGTACATAAGTACACCTGACGATAGATCGTGCTGACTTTTCAAAAGGGCCCCGGAAACCAAACAGATTGTGAACAGTTACCCAGCTTTGGTAGAGTATGCTCGCAGGATTCATGACAAGTATTTCCCGGATTATCAGCTTTGGGAATAAATTTGCATTTTGTACTGGATTTGTTTCTCTTGGATTTGGAATTGTAAACGGTACTAGGGTAGTATAATGTCGTTGCACATATTCGCTCACTTGAACAATATCTATCTCTGGCATTATTCATAGTTATAGATCGTTAGATGTAGTCTAGCCTTAGCTATATCATTTCCTCCCCGAAGCCAGTGCCCCACCAGCTTATAACCTATCTGTCACATACACATGACTATAACATGTTTATAGACCTAGTAAACTCGACTGTTGATCCCCAGGATTCAATTGGGGCCCTCTTTTAGCGACAATACTGTTCCGGAGATCTAATCCTCCGAGCATACTCAGCAGGGCTATGGATGGTTGGAAAACATAAAATTATCTCAGTATCTAAGTACGTATGTTGTTCGGAGGGTATGTGACCAGAGCCTCAATATTTTGGCTCTTGTTGTCCTCATGGCATGTATTTTGTAGCCAAAACTATGGAGGAAAAGCTGTTTCGCTAATAAGCCAGAACATTACCTTAATACAATTGACCAGATATGTAGTAAAGTAGTAAAAACACAACATTTTCAAGGTTATATCCATAGAAGCTTCTACATTGACCCATCTAAAGCAATCTGATAAGGCTATCCGAGGCCAAGTTCCGTCCCGAGATGATCCTCACCCGGTCATTCTTTGCACCACCACCACTTCCTGCCACAAGCCCGTGGCCCTTGTTTTGGCCATGCAGTCTATGCCACAGCTGCTTAGACAATCGCTCCGGTCAAGTCTCCAACTCACAAACACCTCCTCCCCGTGCGAGCGCACATCCGCCTGCATTCTCCGTCAGACCGACTCCGCGGAGCTTCTCCGCCTGCGTACAATGTCAATTCCGCCGACAGCCAGGCATATTTTCGGCCTTCAATGACAGAGAGAAGTTCTCCGCTGATACCGAGAGGTTAATCAGGGAGAAAGAGAAAGAACTGGCCGACCTGGAGCTCGCCTCGCGCGACCCGGCTCCGATCCCGGGCGTGGAGGCGGGCAGTTCTCTCGATTCGGTGCCTCCTGCCACAGAGACCAATCAGAACACCACACAAACACAACCACAAACAAAAGAGAATGAAAAAGAACAGCCAGTCTCGCAGGATGGAGATGCTAGTACCGCTAGCACGACGAGCGGAGGCTTGCCCTCGTACTTGGAAAGCCGTCGGTCAAAATGGTCCAAGCAGTTCAGCACAGTGATGGACAATCTGCAGTCCAATGTTTTCGTAGCGGGTCAGCGTTTAAATGACCTGACTGGATACTCCAGTATCGAAGCTCTGAAGAACGATATCCAGTTCCACGGTATGTAGCATAGCACCGTCGAAACCGATCCACGAAATCCGAGACACTAATCCCAATTATCCAGAAAACCGACTCCGCACCGCCCGAACAAAGGTCAAGGAAGCGAAAGAAGAATACTCCGCAGCGATCAACCGCCGCTCGACCTCCCAACGCGAAGTAAACGAGCTCCTCCAACGCAAGCACGCCTGGTCCTCAACAGACCTGGAGCGATTCACCCTCCTCTACCGCAACGACCACACAAACGAGGTCGCCGAGACCGAGACATCCCAGGCTCTGTCAGCCGCAGAGCGCGAAGCCGAAGAGGCAGCCGCGCAACTGAGCAAGAGCATCCTCTCGCGATACCACGAGGAGCAAGTCTGGTCTGATAAGATCCGCCGTATGTCGACATGGGGAACATGGGGTTTGATGGGCGTGAACGTCCTGCTATTCCTTGTCTTCCAGATTCTCGTGGAGCCGTGGCGTCGGAAGCGACTCGTCAAGGGTTTCGAGGATAAGGTCGTTGAAGCATTGGAGAAAGAGAAGGTCTTGAACCGGGCTATGTTTGCTGAGAACGCTGCTTCGGCCTCGGCGCTGCCGAATACTACTATCCTCCCTGAGGTTATTGATTCTACCGATGAGAACATAATTGAGACCGCTCCTCGTTTGATTGAGCCGGAGCTTACTGCGACGGAGATGGATGCGTCCGCTACGGGGTCTAGTGTTATGGTGGCTGACGCTAATGCCCAGTCTCTTCAGACCCGTCTCTCGAATATTACTTCGCCGGTCTTGTCGCTCGAGTACTGGAGGCAGGTGGCTAGCGAGTTCTTCAGTGATCGCAGCATTGCTGTCTCCCAGTTCGATCTCACCACTGTGGCTCTCCAGAGTGCTGCAGCTGGTGCAGCTGTGACGGGCCTACTATTCGCCCTGATAGGATCTCGGTAAAGAATTGTTTCATTTGAGCATGTTATAGTGCATTGCCAGCGGGAACTCAGCATGTCCTGTTTCATGCCTGGTCTCATTTGACCCTTTTGGTTGGGGTGGTTATACTTGTACATACAATTGAGAAGAATAGATAAGCAGTTGGATATAGCCTTGGAATCGAATATAGTGTATGACTACTGGAGTATTCCAAGTTGTAAAGCGAGTATATCTTTGAATAGCGAATCATTGGTGTTGATTGTTGCTTTTACAAGGAAAATATGATGCTGTAGAACAAAGGAAATAACACGACTAGGTGATACACTAAATAAAGAACATATGTACTCAAGGAGACCATAGGACATTCTCTGAACTCCACAGCTCGTGTGTTTGCCACGGAGAAAGATCAAGATCCAGGAAGATAGGGACAAAGGAAGAAAGAGGCTCATTTTTTTGTCCATATTAAAACACAGGTCTCTTAATCTTGACAAGACACACGGCCGCTCTGTCTAAAAAAAAGGGAAAAACACACACAAGCACATACACAGATAGATAGGACACACAATCCATCTTATCCAATCCACACTTCTAATGAGACAATCCGCCCATTGGCGGCATTCAAGAAAAGGGTGTCAAATTCGTTTAACCGATAACCAGGGTCTCATCCTCGGGGAAGCTGTAGGTGGGAACCTCCAAGTTCAGAGGGGCGGGACCCTTGCGAATACGGCCGGAGATATCGTAGTGAGAACCGTGGCAGGGGCAGAACCAGCCGCCGTAGTCACCGGCCTCACCGATGGGGACACAACCCAAGTGGGTGCAAACACCTGTAGAGGAAGGAGAGTTAGAAAGTTGCGGGGATGTTGTTTGCGAAGCATGTTCACTTACCGAGCATGACGAGCCACTCGGGACGCTGGACACGGTCCTCATCGGGCTGGGGGTCACGGAGACCCTCCCACTTGGATCCACGGGCCTCATCGATCTCGGACTGGGTGCGGTGACGGATGAAGACGGGCTTACCACGCCACTTGATGATGACCTGTTGGAAAGGGTGTTAGATAGGGATACTGGGTACTGAAATCGGTCGGGTGAGGTAGCGAATAGAAACACGTACGTTCTTGCCCTCAGGAATGGCACCGAGAGCGATCTCAACCTTGGCCTGGGCCAGGACATCGGCGGAGGCGGACATGTTGACCAGGAAATCTGGAGAGAAAGAATAGCATCAGTTGTCTGTTCAAAGTCGCCCGAATTTCCCCGATTGTTCAAGAATCTTGTTTAATCGCTTTATTTCCATGCCAGTGCTGTTCTCGTTTCGGATTCGAAGATTTCACAAAAACCTACCCTGGACAGTAGCCTTGGCACCGACAGCGGACGCCAGACCGAGGGAGCCGGCCATGAAGTAGGAGAAGACCTGGTTGGAGCGAGGCGAGCTGTTGGACTTGTACTTGCTGAAGTTGGGGATCTTCAGGGTCGAGCCACTCTCGTTAGCGCTGGCGAAGGGAGATTCGAAGGACGACTTCGCATCGGCAACTCCCCTCCGCTGGCAGGAGGTGACGGCGGCGCGGGAGGTGGGCAGCTGCTGCCGAGCGACGGTGCGCAGCAGAGTGCTGGAAGCGGAGGAGAGCGACATTGTGAGGGCAATTGACCACGGAGGGAATTGAGCCGCGAGTTGTGGAGAGCGAAGTGAGGATAGAGGGTGGATGAAGTCGGAAGTTGAAGTTGGAGCCAGAGCTTTCGCTAGCGATCGGAATCACGGGGCCTGTCATTGGCTGATCAATTCCCGTTCACTCCCTAACAAGAAAACATTCTACAACTTTTATACAATTGGAATATGATTTCTATAAGTGATATTGATTAATTATTGATATTTCTGCTTAAATTTGACCCGTCAATTGTATACTATCTCATTTTCTGTTTTGTTAATATCTAACCCGACCCAATGCGACCATACAAATCCCAAATCCAATGCGCAGAGAAACCCATTATCAGAAAAACTCCTATGCAAACAACAAGGTTCAACAAAAAGGGAACAATATAGCGCGATTAATCTTGCATTTCCACATCATGGTCATGGGTTGCCATGGGCTCGTCTGTCCGGTCCGCAATCAACGCACTTACAGGGACCATAGGCCGAGGAACCGACGGAGATGTTGTCTTTGAATCTTCTCTTTGTGGGGTGGCATCTCCTGTACCTGTGCCATTTGCTGGTGCTGGAGGTGCACCGGTACCATTGAGAGTACGTTGGCCCTTCTCCATGGCGCCTTGATTCGCCGCATCCTTCGCCTTCTTCTCCTTGAATTGTTTGTAGGTCGTAGTCTTAGGGATCACGTCGGAAAGGAACTCGAGATTGTCGGTGTGTGATACCGCCGAAGCTATTGCACGTTAGCATGCTGTCTGTCCTCTTGCCAACTGTAGACGTGATAGGCGTAACCAACCAAGATCTTTGTACTGGACAGTCTTGCGTGGTTTTCGCTCGGATTTGACCACGTTGTGCCCTTGCTCAGCAAGGTATTGGATGAACATCTCCTAGATCTAGCATTAGTCGGTGTTCCAGGTATGTTCGAAGGTGTGGCGTACGGTAGCCATTGCGATGACGAAGGTCGCGTTGTTCGAGCATTGTACGATATCCTCGTCCAACTGAATAATCTTCTTAATTCGAGCAACTATAGGAACCTGTTAGTATGCCAATTCAAAGTAATAGTAGTGTCTGGGGCTTACTCGGAAGTGCGCTCTGTCCGGTGATCTCATCCGGCTCTCCCACAGTCTTTGGAGCCATGGTGTTTAATTTTGGTGAGACAAAGTGTTGGCAGGACAAAAGTATACAATTTCCAGCTTGCGCCAGTCAGATATTCCCGTTGTAGAAGCAAGTGGTAGCCAGCGTGGAGTCGAGAAAGAGTAAAACGCGTGGCCGCGTTATCTCAGGAGGCTCTCCGTTATCGATCCATGGATACTTGGCGACTTCGCTTTGTCACATCATCTACCTCTGAGAGCTCCATTTACCCCCTTCTTCTGAATTGTTGATTATAGGGCGTTGAAGAAGCAATCCAGGGGGATCCGACTTCGAATTCGAGAGTTCGTTTTCTCAAACCGAAGAGGGCGGCGTCCATCGAGGACACAGATCATCGACTCAACCTTAAATCGACTATGCTGACCCTACCCCCTCGATCAATGTTATGACCTCTACACGCCCCTCCCCGACCTTTGACAGGTCTGTTTCAGTTTCAAGGGAGCGGCGCAGCTCGCGATTGCCATCCGGTCGTTCTATTCCCTCCCCCATGGACCCACGAGCCGATTCCGACAACCAAGAAGCACCCGCCATTCCAGAAGAGATCAGTGGGATCAAGCGATATGAAGATTTTACCACAATAGACTGGGTCCAAGATGCAGTCTATGAGCAGTCACGGCGGCGCGCGAAACGGCGCAGTGGCACTGGGTTTTGGGATCAGGAAGGCATCTTTGGCTGGAGACGGAAAATGTACGAGTCATACGACGCAGGCCAAGCATGGCTTGTGGTTACGCTTGTGGGCATGGCAATCGGATTGAACTCGGCGGTGCTCAATATCATCACGGAATGGCTCTCTGATATTAAGCTGGGCCACTGTACTACCGCATTCTACCTCAATGAGTCGTTCTGCTGCTGGGGCGCCGAGAATGGTATGTTCTGTAGGTTGTACAGCGCTTCTTGTAAACTAACCCTTTTCCTTGATAGGCTGCCCAGAGTGGAAACATTGGACTTCATGGTGGTTGTTAAATTATGTTTGCTATTTCTTTGGCGCGGTAAGACGTGTGGCTAATACTCGAGAAACCTTGAACTCATAGGCTAACCTGGGAGATAGTTGTTACTTTCATCCATCGCCGCAGTCCTCGTCAAATCATTTGCGCCGTACGCCGCAGGCTCTGGTATCTCAGAGATCAAATGCATTATTGCTGGCTTCGTCATGAAGGGCTTCTTAGGCGCCTGGACTCTTCTAATCAAGTCAATTGCCCTTCCACTAGCTATTGCATCGGGCTTGTCTGTTGGAAAAGAGGGCCTAGCGTGCATTTTGCTGTGTGTACCGGAAACGTGATATCGCGGTTCTTTGGTAAATACAAGCAAAATGCATCAAAGACGAGAAGAAATCTTGACTGCCTCAGCGGCAGCTGGTGTGGCTGTCGCTTTTGGCAGTCCAATTGGAGGCGTGCTGTTCTCCCTGGAGGTGAGTTCAATGTCGCGGAAGTTCGTATGATTAAAGCTGACAGTCGATAGGAAATGGCAAGCTATTTCCCCCTGAAGACTCTTTGGCGCAGCTATTTCTGTGCGTTGGTGGCAACTAGTGTGCTAGCGGTACGTTTCCCATATTGTCGATCGATTTTGGCCCATATCTGATCCATTCCAGGCCGTCAATCCTTTCCGAACTGGCCAATTGGTCATGTTCCAAGTGGAGTATGATCGCACATGGCACTTTTTCGAGTTCATCTTCTTTATTGGCATCGGTGTCTTCGGTGGACTTTACGGTGCATTCGTAATGAAATGGAACCTTCGAGTGGCCGCATTCCGCAAGAAATACCTCTCACAGTGGCCTATAACCGAGTCGGTTGTCCTTGCAGCACTCACTGCGATACTGTGCTACCCCAACATGTTTCTAAAGATCAACATGACGGCAATGATGGAGATCTTATTCCGCGAATGCGAGGGTGGCCATGACTATAATGGACTATGCGAGTACGAATATACCCCTCCATATACATGAAAGCACACTATTAACTCATTGCAGGTCCAAGAACCGATGGCCGATGGTCTTCTCATTAGCTATTGCGACCGTTCTTCGCACTGGTTTGGTGATTATTTCCTACGGATGCAAGGTGCCAGCGGGTATCTTCGTGCCATCCATGGCCGTCGGGGCTTCATTTGGCCGCATGATTGGAATCATGGTACAGGCATTACATGAATCGTTCCCCCAATCGGCATTCTTCGCTTCGTGTGAGCCAGATGTTCCTTGCATTACACCGGGGACATACGCGTTTCTGGGAGCTGGGGCAGCCCTCAGTGGGATCATGCATCTGACTATTTCTGTAACGGTCATCATGTTCGAGTTGACTGGCGCACTGACTTATATCCTACCGACCATGGTAAGTCTTCATCCTAAATGCCATCATTCCATTTAACCATGCTGACTATTCTTGTACAGATCGTGGTAGGCGTCACCAAAGCCGTTGGCGATCGATTCGGCAGTGGCGGTATCGCCGATCGAATGATTTGGTTCAACGGGTTCCCATTCCTGAGACAACAAGGAAGAACACGTCTTCAACGTGCCTGTATCCCACGCAATGACCACAGGCCCACTCTCAGTACCAGCATCGGATTTCCCCGTGCGCGAAGCAGAGCATCTCCTCACCGACAACAAATTCCAAGGCTTCCCTGTCGTGGAGGACCGCACTTCCAAGACTCTGGTCGGATACATCGGCCGAACCGAGCTCCGGTATGCCATCGACCGCGCCCGCAACCAGGGACTGGTCGCGCCAAACGCCCGGTGCGTGTTCACCAAAGACGCAGCCGAGGCAGCCGTTGCGCGCAGGGCATCCGTCTCGCAAACCTCCCGGTCATCGGATACATTCGATGCAATCGAGAGTACCGTAGGGGCTTCTTTCGTCGATTTCTCGCGATACGTCGACCACACACCGCTGACGGTTCACCCGCGTCATCCTCTCGAAACGGTCATGGAGATCTTCAAGAAGATGGGCCCGCGTGTCATTCTCGTCGAGCACCGCGGCAAACTCACCGGCTTGGTTACGGTCAAGGACTGCTTGAAGTATCAGTTCAAGGTCGAAGCCGAGGAACATACACTGGCAGCAACGAGTTCTTCTGAACTTGGTGCGCTTGGTGGACACCTGAATACCCCTGCCTCTGAAACACTGGAAGACCGCTTGTGGCGGCTCATTCAGACCGTGGCTGGGTTTGTATCTGGTAAGGTCTCTGGCCGGCCGGTCCGGCCGCGTGACCGCACTGTACCTGAGACAATCGGAGCCGTCGGATATCCTAGAAGGAAGGGACGATGATGCGGCGGTAGAATTGGAGGACAGAGAAGATCGGCCGATGATCCCATGAAAAGCGGGATCGCTATGTTGTTATGTTTATACGTTATGTTGATAGATAGATATTGCCAAATACCAAGCGTTGCTCGCCCGTCCATTTCCCCATCGATTGCAAGCTCCAATGCGTTAGTCCGCGCATACCTCGACATGATACTCGGTTTGGTGCTAGGATCCCCAAGGAAGACGGTTGGATCATCAGAGGAAATTCTGTGTCGTGGGGGTACGAGACCCGTTTCTGGAAGATGATCTAGATAAAGCCTCGCGAGAAGATGCTGCGCGGCCGACCCGACTAATGGCTAATAGGTTTTCTAGGCCTTGTTCACGCCGGCCGTAGAGAGTGGGGAAGACCGATACAACAGTCTACGTTATCTCTACGGATAGTAGACGTTAACTTCTACCGGATCGACCTAAAGAGCAAGGTGAGTTAGAAAACACTTATATATTCCTATTACTATATCGGGCTCAACACTGCAAGGCTCGGGTTCTAGGCCCGCATTTCCTGGAAGGTATGACTTTCCTCGCTGAAGAGCATCGACGCGGCGTATTTAGGTCTCGTAGACCTGGTCACGCACTGTAGTGTCGATTTCATCCTTCGCCCAGTGCACCAGTGGTAGCACGTGCCATATCGAAATAAAAGAAAGGCATTTTTAAAGCACGGCTTTGATATTTAGTGCTGAATTATTTTGATCTGAAGAAGAAAGAGATAGAAAAGAGAAGAGCAAAGGGAAAAACCGAGGAGTGACTTTCGTCAACATTGAATAGCGCCGGGAGGTCGCCCAAATTCGGGGTGTCATGCGTGTCTTCGAAGATGTCGATTGTTGTATCATCTGAATCGATCGGCATTATCGTATTCGATATTGTCGTGGTACGGTAGTGGTTCATCTTGGATTCAGTGGTCTGTGAGATCATCCCAGATGCAAAAGCTTGAAGCTCGGACTTGATGACTTCCTGAGTGGCAGATTTGATCCCGGAGTTCAGCGCCGTAATCTCAGCTTCAATACCTTCCTCGATGATAGCTTTGAGATCAGACTTCAGTGTTGTCATCTGTTCTCTGATGGTTATGCGGATCATGTCTCTGATCCTTTTGTACCCCCCCCCAGTCCATTGGGGAAGTGGGAGTGGGAAGAGGAAAAAGTTGAATTGAGTTGAGTTGAGCTGAGTTGAGTTGAGGATAAGCGACCAGGGAATAATTTGTGCAGCTTCGAGTCGAGGTCTCCCCGTAGAGCATCCTCAGCCAACACATCGACCATCCTGGATGTGTTGCTGGGCCGCTGTTTTACAAGTGGCCGGGCTGATTTATATACAATTGAGGGCCAACCCTCCCTCCTGGCTCTGGGGAGGTCCAGAGCATCGCTAGTCTCCCCATCCCCGGCACCACAACCCCCCCTTTCACCTCTTTTCTTTCCCTCGCAAATTTCGACATTTTACACCCAACGCCCCCCAGAAAAGGCCTGGGAGTCAACACCATAGGGGCACCGCCCACTAGGCTGGGCTATCCAGGGACCGCGCTGAGGGTCACATCGACCTCCCCAGCGCAGTACGACTCTTGGACTTGTGTGGTAAGTGGAGGTGTGTTTAACGCTTGCGAGCAGAGGGAATCGATATATGCAATGGCGAGTCGGTGGGAGTTGCGGTATTTCGCCCACCTCCAGTTCCGACTTTGTCTGCCCTGAGTCCGTCTCCCTAGCCGGACTGTTCATGGTGGTGACGACGGTTAGTGGTCGCGGTACCCTATTATTTGCGCGGCTCACCTCAATATCCAGGAGACCATCTCTGCTGGCTTCTGCCGAAAGAATTCCCATCTTGACTCGAATGATCGTAGGGATTCCGCGATAGTGTCGTCAGCCAAAGAATGATTGGCAGTGCGCTAAACACAGCCGCGTGGTGGGATGCCCCTAGGGACCGAGTCGAAGGAGACCGATAGGGAAAATCGGGTGGTAGTGTAACTCGTCATTGGGCAAGGTCTCTACCTCAGACCACAACTTGTATACCGTAAGATCGGCGTCAATACATGGATCGAGATTGCTCGGACCGGGCACGGGGACATTCTCTACGAAGTAGTCACTCCATAGTAGACTTAGATAGGTTTGTTTTCCGGGCATTCAGCTCCCTTTAAATGGTATGGATATCCCTTTCCATTTCTTGGAAGTGCATCCGGCAGGACCATGGCTGGGGCGACAATGTCGGAGAGGCAGCAGGTGACTGTAAGTACAGAAGTAAGAAAATGATTCAACAATCATGGCTTCACTCACAGGATGCCTCTTATCCGTGGCCCCCGAATCGCACTGAATCAGGCGCAGCACATATGAGAGCCTTATGATGGCCCTTTGAGAAAGAGCTCTCTTAAGTGAGAGGAAAGAAAGAATGAAGAAGCAATAAGTAAGATGGAAGGAGTAAGATGGAAGGAGTAAGAGGGAAGAAGTAAAGGGGAAGAAGTAAAGGGGAAGAGAAGAAGTGAGAGAAGAAGAAGAGCCAAAAGCAGTTGGACCAAAAGTCACCAAATCGGGCAGGTGCAAGGTCTACAGGCACACGTTCTCTAACATAACAACATATTAACATATCATTCTCACTAATCCATCATGCCTCAGACCAGGCCCTGTGTCTGGGTTATTATAACAGGATGAGTGGGACGAGATAGCACGAAACTCACTCGGACACCCTATTCTTAGCACCAAAGACAAAACGACGCTCTTGTTGCCTAAGTAAGAGAGAAAAGACCTCCCGACAAGGAGTGACAACTGCACACAGGAGCGCGCCTACTGTGTTCCAGTCCGATTATATATGGTGATTGAAATTGTGATCAATTAAAAGATTACAGGAGATTATAGGACTTTACTCCCTCACTTCGACATGGACGACAGCTGTCTTGCCCCCTGCATCCCTTGCCTGCTCCTTCATATCCGCGACGGCCATCTCACCAAGATCAACCGCATCATCGCCATCGAAGTACTTGGCAATTTCCTCCATAGGGGTGTAACGTGTCTCAATGAGGAAGCTGTAGATGACCCACACCTCCATTGCTAGGAATACACAGTACGCAATGTAATATTTCCAGGCAATTGCATCGAGAGCAATCGCGTTGATATACTGGTTAAAGAAGAGTGCCGCGGTGACGCAGAAGTTCAGCCAGGTGAAGCCCTTGGCACGAAGGCCATAGGGAAGAATCTCAGTCGTGTAAGTTGCCATCAGACCAGATCTTTAAGCATCCAATTGTTAGCAAAATCCGCAGAAAAGAAACCAAACCCAGTAAAGGCAGGTATCAGTACTTACTTGATATCATAAAAGAAACCATACAAGACGGTCAGGACCACGAAGATGTATCCCAACGCATTATTCGGCGCGATGTCATACCGAGCCGATACGATGGTCCAGGCGTTGAAGACCAGGAACGTACCAACTGTTGAGACTATGTAGATGGGACGTCTTCCCAATCTATCAATGAAGAAGGCGAGCAGGAAGTTCATAACTAATGCTTCGCTCTTGATGCCAGCGTTGATTCCGAGCTGGGTGGAGGCCTTTGTGATACCGACGCTATCCATGACATACTTGAGATAGTAAGAGATCAGGCCATTGCCACTCCACTGACTGAAGAGGCCCAGGGCGGTGATCAGGCCGATTCGCTTCCGGTTGCCCTTAGTTCTCAAGAAGTCAACCCAACCAGTCTGGTTAATCTCCTTGTCCAGATTTATGGCGGCCTTGATTTCGGCATACTCCAGATGCACAAATTCGTCGTTCGGGTTCCCCTCGCCGTGGTATTTGACGAGGACCTGCATAGCCTCATCGTGTCTGCCCTTGCTCATCAACCAACGAGGGCTCTCTGGCATCAGCCAAATACCAGACACAATGACGATTGTGCAAATAGCCTGCAACAGGCTTGGAAGTCTCCAGGACCAATCGCTCTAAAGGAAAAAGAATGTGAGCCGAAAGAAATGTTTCCATATTGATTATCGGATCCACAGCAACCGTGGGGTATAGTACATACCTCAATCTTCAAAGTGCCCAAGGTCACCCAGCTGGCAATGAACGCACCGGAATGGTAAGAAGCACCACTGAGCGTGACGAGAACGGCACGATCTTGGGGATGTGCTATCTCGGCGATCAAGAGAGGGGCGCTGCCAAGAACGATACAGTCCCCAAATCCAATGAGCAAACGGGCAGCGACGAACATCCCAAAACCAGTGGCGCCAGATTGCAGACCCACGGCAAGTAACATAATGAGGCATCCAACAAAACAGCCGAGCCTGCGGCCGAAAGCATCAATCATATAAGGCACGATGAACAGACCGATCAGTGAGCCAAGACTCATGGACGCATTAAAGAGACCGAGAAGGGCACCGCGCGGATGGTCGAAGTATTCCTGCCAGTAGGAGAGAGTTTGAAGACCGTTCATCATGGAGCCATCGAACCCGTTTGCGGTGTTGGTCAGAATGAGGATGACGATGTAGATGTACAGGGTGCGCATGTTCTTTCTCTTCCACCAGGGAACGCGCTCGAACTCCTTGTGGGCGAAGAAGAAGTGGCCCTTGGTGGGCTTAACGGGCATAACCCGTTGAGACTGCTTCGGGGCCCGGAATCGCAACGCCATGACTACGAAGCTTGACCTTGAAGGGAATAAGGAAAATATTTAATTCAGAATACTGATGATAGAGCAAAACGATAGCTGCCAATTGAGAACCTAGAACAATAGCGGGAAACTACTTCTTTATACGGTGCAACCACGGGCTTAGCGACATGTATGTCGCTTGATTATTTCCCGGCTATTCTCTAGAGTTTAGCTTGGCTTGCCGCGACATGCTACCGCCGACTCAGCATCAGAAATGAAGGGCGATATCTCTATTTTACCGGAAGGTGGCGTCGTTGAATTGTGATTCTGAAGCTCGATACCTCTAACCCCACAATTACCCCATGGGGATGTTGGCAGGTGGGGTTCGCTTACTCCCGAGGTTGTCCAAGGAGGCTCATAGCTACGAGGTAAATCATCTTGAGCTAACTAATGATGCTAGACTATGGATATCCGGGTGATTACCGTAGCCTTAGGTCCTGTGGCTAAACTACCACCGGGAAGTTGCTCTTCGGAGACTAATAAGATATGGATAAATGAACTTCATAGTAAACGCCAGGCCTAGAGGGCCTAAGGGGCCCGAGCGGTCTATATGTCTGAGGCCAAGTACTGCCAAGGACTGCCATCTATGTATCTTGGCTCTTTGAGACGCTTACAGGGGAGATCTTGTGACTAGATCCTTTGTTGTATTCCCCAATTTAGCCTATAAGCGTGCTTGGCCATGCTTGGTGGCCATTGTACAGCCTATTCTATTTTCTGAATCTTGGCTAATGTCGTACGCAACTTGACCTCACGCGCCAAAAGATAATATTTAATGTTTGGCTGGCAAGCGGGGGAATGCCATGGGCTACCAAGTCTCAGTTCCCTCCATCTTCATTAGTATTCCTTGAACAAGCCAATTATGCCAGATACAGTCAACCCTATCATACCAGGTTACGCGCCAGATCCATCCGTGGTAAAAGTTGGCGACTGGTTTTATCTCATCAACTCCAGTTTTCACTTTTTCCCCGGCCTTCCCATTTACGCCTCTAAAGACCTCATATCATGGCAGCAGATAGGTAAGTCCACTGGCCGGACGGTGAACGAGGGATTTGATCGAAGATTTTGACCTGGAGCCACAGGAAATGCAATCAACCGTCAAGCCCAGCTCAGCCTAGCAAGATCGGATGCAAACCTCGTTCCGGTGGACAATGGTAAAGTTATGATCGCTAGTGGAGGGTTATACGCACCCACGATCCGTTATCACCAGGGTACATTCTACGTCGTCTGCACCAATGTCATCCACTTGCCCGGCGAAGAAAAAGACCTAACGGAGAATTTCATCGTCTCGACCGATAATATCTGGTCGGACATATGGACCAACCCAATCTACTTCGAATTCGATGGCATCGACCCCAGTATACTTTTCGACGACGACGGAAAGACCTACATCCAAGGGTCCGCTGCGCCAGGGCCGTACACGACGATCAATCTCTTCGAAGTCAACCTCAATACCGGCGCCAAGCTGTCCGAGGAGAAAGTCATCTGGCGCGGCACTGGCGACATCTATCCGGAAGGACCGCATCTGTATAAGTACAATAACTGGTACTACTTGCTCATTGCGGAGGGCGGCACCCATGAGGGACATATGGTGACGATGGCGCGCTCTAGACACGTCTCGGGCCCATACGAGTCCTGTCCTAACAATCCGGTCTTAACGGCGCGTGGTACAGCAGAGTATATCCAGTACACCGGTCATTGCGATATCTTCCAGGACGAGAAGAATCAATGGTGGGGGACCTGTATCGGGGCACGCGTTGACAACCAGGGCCGATGCACCATGGGTCGGGAAACCTTTTTTGACCAAGGTAGCCTGGGACAACGAATGGTTTACCTTCGAGCAAGTGAAGTTGAATCCCAGCCTCCCGGAAGCCCGGTCGAGTTCAAACCTTACGGCAAAACCTGGCGTTGACCACCTCTACATTCGAGATGCCGTCATGGGCAACTACCAGCTCACCGAAGCCTCCGTGACACTGACGGCGTCATCGGTCGATTTGTCACACCCTGAACTTAGCCCGACGTTTATTGGCAAGCGGCAACGAAAGTTGCACGGCACGAGCAGCGTGGTCCTTCAAGGGATTGAGGAGTCTTGGGGCTCTGCGAAGATCATGGCTGGACTAGCCTGTTACAAGGAAGAGCACCGCTACGTACGGATCTACTATGATGCTGCGAAACTTGAGGTGGTCTTCGAATTAGTCAACGCCGCGAAGAAGATTGCAAGAATCGAGAAACACATCCTAGGGGAAGTTCCCCTCTCAGTGGCGTTCCGAATGGACTACACGGAGAAAGAATATCGACTGTTGTACTCTGTCGAGTCCAGCACTGGGCAAGATTGGACGTGCCTGGGAACAGTTGACACATTGGATATGACCAACCCTGATTTTACTGGTCCAGTGATAGGCATCTACGCTCTCGGACAAACGGAGGGTGTGCAAGTTCAGTTTGGAAGCTTGAATGTTGACTGATTCGCTTGTTCTAAGCTTGGGTTTCTTATCTTACATCTAGATGAAATTTCACATTCTCCCAGCTGCTCCAAAGGAAAATATAAACACTCCTTTGGTCCCTCTAGTAGATCTCGGCACGGCCCATCCATCGGACATCACGGGACGGATATAGGTCATAGAGAGGTGCCTATGGATGGCCTAAATGCGGCATAAGTTTTTATGTACAAGGTGTTCGTTGATGATGTCTGATGACCTCGTTGTAGTAGTCCTTCTTTTTCCCCGAATCCTGTTCATACATACAAATACAGTCTATTGCTCTCTCTCCTGCTCACTTCCAAAGATACCATGGTCACCTTGCATGCGCTATTGCTTTTGTAGACTCATCATCCGTATCACTCCCTTCTCTCCCCATGAAAAATGAAAGCGGAATAATATCCCTGTGGTAGCGACGCGGAGTACTTTCACTTCGACTGCCAGAAGGATGGCTAGCTGAGCGCGATCCGCCAGTGGTGCTAGGAAATAGCTTTGGAAATAGCTTGTTCACGATCGGCTTGGTCGCCGGAATGCTGGCAGCGATGATAGCGACAGCCAGTTCGATGCCCGACGAAATAGAAACCCCAAAGGTATCCCAAGACGGGTCTGAGCTTTGATATAATTGCACAATGTAGACCATCCGTACGGCGCTGGCTATACATGCACTTTTGTCCCAGTTAGCACTCATGTATGTTAAGCAAAATTCACCTGTACATACAAGAAGCCTAATGATAGCAAACCAACGACGACAAATCTTTTCTTAGTTCCGAGATGAAGACCTGTACTTGATTAGAGGAATAATTAGAGTGAATTTGTAACCACAAACCTAGAACTGTTTTCAGTGGCAAGACAAGAATCCAAATATCCGTTACCAGAGACAGTGCGGCTGTCGTATACCAGAACGGGATAGATTCAAAGCACCTATAATGTTTATATTTTTCCTTGTTGTAGACAGCATCGACTGGAGAGCACTGGAAGATGGTGGCGAGAATAAATGCGACACTCATGGCGGTGATGAATGCGATTGTTCCAAGGGAGATTCTTCGAATGTTAGGGAACAGTCGCAGGTATAGCAGACATATTGATACCTTGATCAGACCGCTGATCAGGCTATAAATGATATGATTCACATATCGAATCTATATTTCTCGTATCAGTTAGCCCTTTTGTTTCGATTTAGGTTGTCATTTCTCGGAATACCTTGGACGAAGGTAGCACGTTTGCTTTGACGAGATCCCATTTGTGCTTTCCTGTTCCGTACTTGACTCCTACTCATGGCATAAGGGATGGCATGGTCACATAGGGAACTGAAGGCATACCAAGTCCCGCAAGCACCACATTCAAGACTGCGAAAACCGTCGCGGCCACCATTGTCCAGTCGTCCAGACCAAACATTTTCGCTATGAAGACCCTCGAAATCACGCGGAGGCCCACAATGATCGCCGCGAAGCCCGTTATCGTGCTGTTGATGATCAGCAGTATAGGCCCACGGTTCTCAACCTGGATTGACAGTTAGAGAAAGCCCTAGAGAAGCCATTTTGCCTTTGAATAGACCTTCCACTCACATCGGATCGCGGTTGAAGAGATGCGTCCATAATAGGTCGATATTGCGGCACAGAGTACTAACAGGTCACGAACGGAACCACTATAGAGGTTCCATATTAAATAATTTTGATTACAGGAAATTGGTAAAGACTTTTCCCCAGCTAAATTGTATCGGCCAATAGGTGCAGTAGCTATTTTAATGGAATGACGATAAGTCCTGCCCCAATTAATATACAAAGGCTCTGTCTAAAACCTTGGGAAAATTGGAAGGAAATAAACTCAATATATTATACTATTTTGGGTCAATGTCTTAACTATCTTAACAGCCAGTTCGGGGATACTCGAGAAAGGGTCCGAATCTCCGCTTACATATCTTCCCAACGTTCTCTAAGGTTAAATACATTCTATCGAGAAGCCCCGATCACTTTTGTCGAGTATCCGCGAACTGAAACCCGCATATAGACCGCACTAACAGAAGCTATATGACATGATTGGATATATATTGGTGCATATGTATAGCCATCGCAGTGCCTTGCATGCTCCATGATTTCTTCTACCGGACTGAGACAATCAGTATTGCCAAGACAGAAAATACTTCCGGATGGCCCCAAATATGGCAGGATTGATTAAATCGCCATATTGCTACGGACTGCTCCGTACGAAGCAATACCTAAACGGGCCAGTCGGCTCCTCGGCTTTTGGAGCTGTCCGGCTTGGCAGAGATCGGGTATCTTGATTTCACCTCCGACATCGAAGTAGAGATTGGCCTATTGGTGAAGGTTTTTTTTTTTAGCGGATGTTGAGCATAGATCCTGCATTTCACCTCAGTGGAGAACCAGAATGTAGGCAGCGAATGCCCTTGTGGAATGGTTTGAACAAAGACGCTAATATCGACACCATCACCAAGTCGTTAATAGCCCTAACCTGCGCTTCAATGTTTTACCCCACGGAGTACCGAGTACCGAATGGGTTCATAGCTGCATTCAGGATAGCATCCCTAACCATCCGTTCCCTCGGTTCGATTCTACGGAGTATATCTACAAAAACGTGCTAGTAATATTCTCTAATCCACATTGGTAGTAGGCACTTGGTAGGGTGGATCCAAGCTTCCACGCGTGTACTACTAGTCAGGATAATAATAAAAGTTATAAGCCTCGTGAAAATCAATTTACTACCCTCTCGGACCTTTTTGTTTTAACTTTTCTGTTTCGTCCTGTCACAGTTCCAACGTTCGAATTACTCCGATGCCTTCTCTTTTGCAGAAGCTCCTGCTAGGAATTCCTCTGGCATGCTTGGCTAGCGGCCATTGCATCGCAGATTCCCTCGGCTCAAACTATAAGATCGACGTTCATTCCCATGTCGTTCCGTCTATCTGGAGGGAGGAGTTGATCTCTGCAGGCTTCCCAGTCAAGAATGGTACTTTGTACACAGATGGCTTCCCTGTCGCAGATTGGACACTGGACGGGCATATTAGCACCATGGATAGCCTTGGAGTTAATTACTCGACGATTAGTGTCAGCGCGCCCGGCGTCTTCTTCCTAAAGGAAGCCCAAAAGGCCAAGTCACTAGCCCGCAGCATCAACCTCCAGCTTCATAACTACACTGGAACTCACCCGACTCGACTTGGAGCCCTCTGTCTTCTCCCTCTCCCTTACGTTGATGAAGCCGTTGAGGAGTTGAAGGTACCATCACCCCCCCAGTAAATCAGCCTGGTCAAACCTAACTCGAAATTCGTAGTTCTGCCTGGATACCCTCGGGTTCGTTGGCGTGGGGCTGTTCACCAACGCCAATGGAACATATTTGGGCGACAAATCCTTTGACCCTATCTTCTCTGGCTTGGACGCACGCAACGCCAGCGCGCTTGTTCACCCAGCCGCTCCGGATTGCACATCTGTCGCCGGGGGCTGGCCCATCCCGATGACCGAGTATCCTTTCGACACTGTGCGTGCGCTTGAGAGCATGCTGTTGACGGGTCGACGTGCGCAATATCCGGACATCAAGATGATCTTCACCCACGGCGGTGGCGCAATCCCCTACTTGGCCTCCCGAATCGCCGGGATGGCCTCCCTTCCCTGGTTGGGTGGACTGTCTGTCCCTGAATCCCTTGTGCAACTCGCCGGATATTATTTTGATACCGCTGCCTCGACTTCTGCTATTCAGCTGACGGCTCTGAAGAGCTTCGTTGGCGCGGATCAGATCGTGACTGGAACGGACTGTAAGTGGCAGTGCTGGTATCAACCCGGAATGTGCGGCTGCAGTATACTAACGCTTGCAGATCCATATGTTCCTGTCTCACAGGCGTCGTCGGGATTAGCTGCGATTGAGGGTAATGGTAACTTTACCAGGGGGGAGATGGGCAAGATCAATAATCTGAATGCCTTGACAATCTTCCCGCGGATTATCAATGCTTTGAAGCTCAACTGAGATGTATATTAGTTAGGCATGGCTCGTATGTAGTAGGTAGGTTACTACTAACATAGAACATAAAAGAGCTCTTTTACTCCATAGAATCAAGGGTATTGATATAGTTGGGTTGACTGTAATTATTTACATTGCTGTAAGACCAAAACAAAAGGTCCAACCGACTCATCCTAGGCTAACTCTGCAAATGCAGCCACTTTCTGTAAAACCTGTTGTAAAGCCGGACCCGAGTAGCTGAAGTCCAGGTCCTCCTTGTCAATAAAACACAATTGAAATGGACGATATAGTCTCTTGTCTAGAGACGTTTTTGCAAGTTGGTATTCTGGGATCCTCCAAAAGCTCAGGGGCTTATCCACTTCAAGTACACTATGCAGATTCACACTGTCAAGCTGAGAAACACCTCCACTCAACTCGCGGAGAATAGACCGCCAGCCTCCAAACTCGAGTTGCACAAAAGAAAAAGTCACACGACGAAGAGAACTTTGAATACTGTAAAGGAAGATGGCCAAAGCAGCCGAAGATTCCAATGACATACGTGAGAAAGTCAATTCTTCAAGTTCCGGCAAGCACCCAGCCGACGAAAGCTGGGAGAGAAGTGACGTCGATTTGCACTTGTAGCTGAAAATTATCGTCAGCTTTTTGAGAGATTTGGCACATTGGATCGTTTTCGCCATCCAATCAATAGTCCCAGACTCGGCATCCGGGACTGCAAGGCTCAGTTCCTTGAGATGGGAAAAGGCCGGGATCCCGAAAGTGGTGATACCAAATTGCGTTAGGTTATCCTGGTGGGCTCTGCTTCTGTATTTCATAATGTTGATTGAGAAAGATTCCATCGGAATGTGCTCGGTAGCTATGGCTTCGAGAATAAGACCAGTGGCTTCGTCAAGCGTGATGCCATCGTCACCGGTTTTCGGTATTGTATAGGTTGAATTGCGCAGCTCGAAAGATTGGCAGTTCACTAAGCGTTTCATCACATCGCGCCACGCTTGGATATATGTTCCTTTTGAGGTGATATCGGGGGATAGTGGTCCCAGGCAACCTTTCGAATTTCTGACGATTTCTAATTTGCGGACACAAGGGCAAAATATTTCATCGTTGGCTGCTTCCTTGACCCGCGAAAGTGACTTCGGTGAAAGGTCGGTCTTTAATGTGTGTACAAAAGTCTGTGCGAAATGATGAAGGCTACTCTGGTACATCGCTCGGCAGGTGAGCCGAAAAGCGCTTAGAGCAGGAGACTCGGTAAATTTGGCGATGTCTGCCAGCAGCTCAACTGGGAGACTGTGGATACCTGGAACGTGGGATATGCGGGTGTCCATACTGAACGGACGAGTAGTGGATTTGATAATAGTTGGAAAGGTGGTGGTATGAAAGAGAATGATAGTGAGCTGGATGAAAGGATATGATATTGTGTTGGATAAACGTGAATAGAGAATTGGAAGAAAAATGAAGGATAGTTGCAGGACAGTGGGAGGTATATAACGATCTAAGCTCCGGTCCTATTTCGGGAACTCGACGGTCTCTTGAGGAAAGGCAGTATAAAAGCGAAACATGGACTAAGGCCGCTGCCTCTTTCGGTATATTCGGCATCATAATCACATGGGTCTAACTATATGTATATAGCTCCATTACCAAACTATGACATAGGGTAATAATAACACATAGCAGCTGGTAATAAAATAAGGCGGAATAAAAGACAAAAAATAGAGGGTATATTAAGGTATATATAGGGCAATTTGGACAAAGGCCTGGGTTGTCAGGCAGATGTTCAGGGGAAAATAGTATAAAGAAAGCTAGATGAACACAACAATTTCCCTGTTATGATTTAATGCCAATGTGGTAATATAAAGTGATGAAAGGAAACTGAACAGTCTTTTTCCCACTGTGAAAGGTCCAGTTGGTGAGGTCAAGATCTGGCTGATCCAGTAGCTGCCAGGTTTCCTTTGCGGTGCGGGTTCGGAGACAGGATATCAGCCCATCAATGAAGGTAGTCAGAGGTGCCACGGGTAGAATGAACGTAAAAAAGAGATGGATTGGCGAACCCCAGTACCAAACAAGAGTTACAACGAAAGTCCAAAAGAAGACCAATGGCGAGCATAGACAAGTCCAAATATCGCGTGATGTGACTTCGAATATGCTGCAGGGAATCGAATTAGCTTATGGAACAAATGGTATTAACGGAACAACAACTTGCATAAACGAGTCAGCAGTCTCGATTGCGCTTTTCAGAATTCCCGCTGCATCTTCATCTCCAAAATGGTGGAAACAGATATTGAAGATGCGGCACTCCTTTTCTCGAACTTGCTGCAACTCGAGGAACAGCCCGAGCATCCACCGGGCTTTCGATATATGTGACATTCTGCTGTTTCTTCGATATTCGCTCCCACTCTTCAATATGAGGATAAAGATCGCTCAAGACAAACTGAACAGGGCCCTTGCCTTCGGACTCGAGTTCTTTATTGAGCTCTGATTCGAGGACAGGGGTAGGCCCACCAGCACCAGCGCATATGTCCAGAACTGTGTACGAGGAAAGATCTTCCAGGTGCCCTTTGAACACTGCACATGCCTGTTTCGCAAGGTTTCCATGGCTCCACCCGGGAATTCGAAGATTCCACAGCTGGGTGAGAACCAGTTGCTCGTGCCGGTGAAGCCACGACGGGCACCAATTTTGGTCGCCAATCTCGAGAAGATGTGACCGAGGCCAAGTGAATAATTGCATTATGTTTGTCCCCAGATATTGGCGGGAAGAGTTGTCTAGTGAAAGAACCCGAGATGGGCTGCTCGTAGGGAAATCGCCCAGTCACGTGCTGTCACACTCTGTGTCCAGGCCACTTTCCAAATAAAAACACACAACAGATTAGCTTGCGTTAATTGCTTGATGTCTCTGGTCGTGTCCTTGATATTACATGTGGCTGTATCCAGGGTAACACCGGGTTGTTTTCCCCCAAGTCCACAACTCCATCAAAATATATGACTTCCATCTCCGAATTGACAAGCTCAATCAAGTATTATGACACAGCATATTGAGTGTGTCACCCTTGGACTAAACCTGAAGTCCTACACATCCACGGATTAGATATATTGTCTGCATACGAGGCTGCACGGTGGTCACAATCAAAACCCCCACTAGTCCTAATTTGGAACCCAACGCAGTCGAAGGAACATCACTTTGACATCAACAGAGATCATGAAGGTTATCGTTGTCGGCGGCGGCCTAGGCGGCCTAGCCTGTGCAATTGCTTGTCGTCGCGAAGGTATTGACGTGGAAATCCTCGAGCGGTCCGACCAAGTCCACGAAGTTGGAGCAGGCATCCAAATCCCACCAAATGGCGGTAGGATAATGCGCGAATTTGGCCTACTTCCCCAACTACTGGAGCAAGGAAGCCAGGTGCAACACGTAGATTTTCGGAGGTACAAGGATGGTCGTCTTCTGCGATCAATGCCATTTGGGGACGATATCACGGAGGAGTTCGGGGTGCCGTGGATGTGCGTGATTTAGCCTGCCCCTGGTGTTTACGGACTTTACCCCTGTGCAGAATTATTCATCGGGTGGACTATCATCGCATCCTTCTTGATGAAGCAATCCGACTTGGTGCGGTCCTTCAACTGGGGGCAGAAGTAGAGGATATTTACACAGAGCAGCCAGCCGTTCTTCTCGCCGATGGGAGATGCATATCGGCAGATGTTGTAGTTGGCGCGGACGGTACGTTAACATATCTTTCGTCGGCTATATATTTGAGTATATCTGACAAGCAAAGGCCAAATGTCCACGGTCCGAAAGGCCGTACTTGGATCCCCTGATTCTCCAGTGCCAACGGGCGACATGGCCTACCGAGCAACCTTTTCACGAGAGCAGCTTGAGGCATTGGGAGATCAAAAAGTAAATGAACTATGTCAGAAAACTGCGGTCACAAGCTGGCTAGGACCGGAGAAGCATACTATTTTCTACCCTCTCCGTGATGGAAAGGAGTTCAATCTTGTTCTCATGAGGCCCGATAACTTATCTTTGGACTCTCGTAGAGAGCAGGGAGATATTGAGGAGATGCGAGAGAGCTATGCCGACTGGGACGAAACGTAAGAAGCGCTGGAATAGTCAACTCCAATTGCCCACTAATACGTTTCTCGCTATTCTAGATTGCAAAAGCTGGTTTCCTGTGTTCCATCGGTATACAAATGGAAATTGACACATCTCTCCGAGCTAGAATCGTGGACCAAGGTCGGTATATCACTATGTGCTTCCAATCACTAACTCGCTAACTAGGACTCGTTAGGGATCTGTTGCTTTACTTGGTGATGCCTGCCACCCCACTCTGCCATATCAGGCACAAGGGGCTGCGATGGCTGTCGAAGACGGAGCAATCATCGGCAAGCTTCTTGGCCTATTGCAGGTTCATTATCTGGATCCTAGAAACTCTGGAAGCGACCCATCAATCTCGATGCGATCTTCAGCTCAAGATCTCACAGCTGCTGTTTTAGCTCTCTACGAAAAATGCCGGAAAGCACGCACAACCCGAAATGTTCAAGGAGCAGTCATGAATCGGAAGCTTTTTCACATCTCGGATGGCTTTTTGCAAAGGATTCGAGATTTCCTGTTGGGATATGCAGGAGTTACCCGGAAGAGCGATTGGACATGGCTGTCTTCCTTCCGCCAGGGGCAAACCCTTGGTTTAAATGTGCTGGAAGATTGCGAAAGGGTCTTTGAGGAGTGGAGATTGACACTTTACTTGTGTATCATGTGTATTACGGATGCCCGCTATACGGATGATACTGCGCACCTATCGTCATAGCTCCAACCGTTTCCTTTAGCAAGTCTTAAGATTAGTGAACTAGTTTTAGTCTGTCAGTATGGACAAGACACAGGACCAAATATTAAGAAACATCCAAATCTATGGACCAATCTACAAACCCGCATACTCCATCCGTACAAGTATCATTGAAGCCAAACCCAAATCTCCAAGTCCATCAACATATCCAAAATTTCTAGATAAATTATAGACCGATTATAGATCCAAGTAACTATATAACACCTCCAACCTCCAACCTATCCAAAAGCTAAGCCCCCTCGCGCATCCCAACCAAAATACACCCAGCCCCCATCATCGCAGCCCCCAACCACCAAAGCCCGCCAACAGCCTCCTGAAAAACAATCATCCCAAACAGCGCCGTCGCCAAGAAGTTCGACGCCGTATTCGTGATGGAGACTTTGACCGTCGACGGGCCGGCTGTTAGCGCGCGTGTGAAAAGCGCCCACATTATTACGTTGCAGAGGACGTTTAGACCAAGACAGGCCTGTAAATATTATTAGTTATAGCAAAAACAGAACTAATACAGCACACAGTTATACATGTATGTTGTAGTAGACGGATAATATTTGGGCTCGGGCTTGGGGGATATGTATAGTCCAGATACAAAGAGAAAATGTGTAAACATACCCCTCGAGTAAGCATCTCAATCACAGGCGATGAGTCCAGACCGAAGAGGTGGGCGAGGGATTGCGCAAAGGCCGTTGTGTGGTTGTCTGTGGTTCTGTGGAACGTTAACGTTACACGCATATAGCTTGTGGCTTATAGTTTAGAGCTTATACATAGCTTATATATGTATAGGTGGGATTGTTCCTTGAGTTATAGAATGGTTCACGTACAATTTCGCGAAAACACCGTTCAATGCAGCGAAGGCGCCGCTCGTGATTGCGAGGATAATCCAGGGGGATGTGGAGGATTGAGGGATTGACTGGGGCGTTGAGGCAGACATGGCTGTTCAGAAATAACTGTATACCCGGTTGTATATCAGACTCTTTCTTATATGGGATTGCAGGCTATATCCAAGTAGCGTAGAATTCAAGGGCTAAGAATTTTGGAGTGACGTTGAAGGAGTTGGCGTGCCAAGACTGATAGTGATAGTGATAGTGATAAGATAGGCTGATATGGATAATCGACGCGAAACATCAAGGTCGAGGCACTTGTATAATTGGAGGCCCAAACGATACCAGTATATATGCAAGTAATCTCTATCTGCCACTATGGCGACAGCCTCTGAAGCCGCCACTTAGCACCCTCCCCCTCGCCCTCAACACGCACATACCGGAACCGATCATGCAAACGACTCCGCCGTCCCTGCCAGAACTCCACAGACTCCGGCACAAGCCTCACACCACCCCAAAAGGGCGGCAGGGGATATCCTCAACACCGGCAAACCTCTCCTCCATCTCCTTAACCTTCGACTCTAGCAACGCCCGCCCATCCTCAACATCCGTCAGATGAATATCCGCCGGAACAAGCGAGTCCCCATCAAACACCCCCTGCAACTTAGCCACACTCTTCCTCCGCTGATTCGCCTCCAGCTGCGCCGGCTCCGCAGACCACAAGACCTTACTCTGCCAACTCGCCCATCCCCCAATCCGACTCCCGCGCTCACGCGTCCGCCAATACATCTCGCTCTCCTCGCGACTAAGCGGCTCAAGCAAGCCCTCGATACGAACCTGCCGCTCAACAGTCGCCCAGCTAAACGTCAGCGCGCCCCATTTATTCCCTGACCCGATATCAGACGTCACCGTTGGCTCTAAGTCTGGTTCCGGCATGGCGCCGAGTGTATCGCTCTCGCTGAGCCCGAATACTTGTCCGCCTTTGCCTTCCCGACTACCCCAGTTGCTGTAGACGACCCAGCCGCGCTCGTCGAGTTCTTTTAGGTAGACGACGCGTGCGCTGACGCGGCCGGAGGGTAGGGAGGCTGTTGATAGAGTGCATGTTTCTGGGGCGGAGGAGGCTGGGAGTCGCGGGTCGTGGAACCAGGTGTTGAATTGGTGGAGTGGGTTTGTGCCGTGGATTTGGGAGACTGTTAGGGGTGGGTTTGCGCCGAATTGGTGTGCGCGCGCGGCGTGCGAGAGGACTTCGGTTTCCGTTGTCGAGTTTGGCGTTGAGGTTGAGGTGCGGAGGGCTTCCGCGGTTTGGTCTATGGCTGCTTGGGGCTGGGGTTCTGGGGTGGGCTCGGTGGAGGTTGGTGCAATGTCGCCTGGTGCGACTTCCGGAGTGGTGTTTTAGCTTGAGGTTTGTATGGGGGACGTTTGGTCGGATCTGTGTGTAGAGGGATGGCTTGACATGTAGACTAGACTTACAGATTAGTTTCTTCGGACGCCGGTGGGCATCTGCCTGGTGTTCGTTCTGGTCCATTGCTGGTTTGCTATTGCTAGGTTGGTTGGTTGAGGAATATCGAAGTTGGCGGGGTTGGCGGGGAAATCGGAGGAATGAGTCAACTGCTGAACGGACAGTGAAGGGCAAACGAGTCTGCATTAAAACAATGAGTGGATGGAATGAGTGCAAAACCTCAATTGCTGGAGATTTGAAGAGGTAAAAGTCCAAGCTGGACGCTCTAGGAATATAAAATGGATGTTTTGGTTTTAGCGGGAAGTTCCGAGACGTCATGCCATTTCCTCGGAGAATGATGTATAGGTATAAGAATAAGAAGATTAAGACTAGAAAAAACTAGAGGACATATTATACTCATTCACTTTTTTTCATTTTGATTTTTGCGTCTAAAACGCTGTGTGAGAGTTGAGATGTGTCTATAGACAAAAAAATAACAATGGTATACAGTGCTTCAATGCACGCCCTTTTTGATCGCCAAAATAAACTCCGAACCTTCGCTGGATGCCAAAATATGAATCAATAACAAAGAATAGATATCCCACCAGGTATATCCAACTGCCGCCCTGCAGACGCCGAACCGGGAATATCCCAACACAGGGATCCAGCCCTGGCAGAGAGATTGTAGGCAAACATTAAACGGGTATCACCTGGTCACAATTATAGTCAAGAGAAATTAGAGAGACGAGGAAGCTCCACCGATGAGATCGACGATCTTGCCAGCCACCGCAGAAGGGTATCCGCGCGACATCATCTCCTGGACAATGGTGGCGGCACTGGTACGATCATCGGCGCTCAGGAACGCGCGGGTCATCGCTTCGTAGGTGCTGGGCTCTCGCTTCTGAATGCCGATGCTGTCGTAGATGGCCTTGGCCTTGGTAACGTTACCCTCGGCGGCCCAGCCGTGGATCAGCGTGTTGGCGATGTAGGCGGTCATCTCGACCTTGCGTGCGAGCATGTTCTGGACGACCTCCTCGGTGTCGGTGACGCGGTGGTTGGCAACCATTGACTCGAAAAGGGCTTGGTAGAGGCATGGCTGGAGGCGCACACGGTGGTCGGAGATTACGGTGTCGAAGACTTCGCGCGCACCAGCGAGGTCGTGCAGGACGCAGCCCTTGGCGTGCACTAGCGAGGCGTAGTGCACGGCATCCGGCTGGTGGCCTGCGGCCTTCATGGATTCCAGCACGGCTTCGGCGGCGGCCATGTTCACTGGTTCCAAGGAAGCGTGTGCATCAATGAGAAGCTTGTAGGTGTGGAGGGTGGGCTGGATGTTGCGTGTCTGCATGCGCTCGTAGTAGGCCAGAACTTTGCTGATGTCGCGCTTGGTGTTGAGGAAGTACTGGATCATGGAGTTGTAAGGCGCCGGGCGCGGCTTGTAGTTGGGCATGGACTCCATCTCTTCGAACATCTCCTCGGCGAAGCGCTCGTCGCTCACACGGCAGAGAGCATTCACAATGGTTCCGTAGGTAACACTTGTCGGGCGCACGTTGTTGGCACGCATCTCGGCGAAGTACGCAAGGCAGTCGTCAATGCGGCGGGCCTTGCCCAGCTTGCCGATCAGCGCGTTGTACAGGAAGGAAGTGGGCTCCACGCCTTCAGCCACGGCACGGTGGAAGACCTTGAGGGCCTCAGTAGCCTCGTCGAAGGTCTTGGTAGACTCCTTGAGGGTGGTGATGTACAAGCCGAAAGTGTTGGCCGAGGGTGCGGAACCGAGAGTGAGAAGCTCCTGGTGGTACTGAGCAGCCAGCTTGCGGTCGCCAAGGGTGAGGCAAGCAGCAACCATGGCATCAAGAATGGAGACCCAGCCGTATTTGACAACGCTGAAGTTCATATCGAGGGGAACATCAGTCCGTGCCATGTTATGGATGTCGTGAGCCAGGGTCATGCGACCAGCCTTGGCCGCGGCGGTAATCAGCTTAGCGTAGGTGATGTAGCGCGGGTGACGACCGATGCGGCGCATGTTGTTCAGACGAGTCAGAGCGTCATTGAGGTGAGTCTCGGCGCGTCCGCTAGTCTTCTCAAGCTCCTCAGCAATGATGGCGGATCCGCGGAAGTCGGTTGCGTGAGCGTAAGGATCAAACGATTCGGGAGCCGCAGACGGAGTGGTGATCGAGGTCTCCGCCATAGAGACAGGGCTTTGACGTTCAGATGAAAGGAACATCTGAGAAGGCGAAACGGAGGTCTGGGAGCCAGACTCCAGATAATCCTGCCACTTCTTCACGACATCAGGGCGATTGACAAAGAGCTTCGCAACGGCCTGGTCGACGAGGCCAGTGGTGTAGAGGTCCAGAGGAAGGGCAGAAGACAGAGCGACGTCAAGCATGTGCGCAAAGCGAACGGGATGAGCGACATCAAACAGCATAGAACCGCTGCTGACCAGCATGCCAGCCTGGACTTGGAGTGCCAGGGTGAGGTCGGCAGCCTTGAGCTGGGAGATACCGATGGGGCCAAGGTTAGCGACAGCATGCTCAGCCAAAGGAGACACTAGACCGCCGTTCTCTATCATGGACCACAATAGTGTCATGGATGACTGAGGGGAGAGAACCGCGGTCGACTCCATGAGGACGCGACCAAAGAGATGGAGTGACTCGGTAATCTGTTCTCTGATGGGGTTGGCGACGGCAGCGGGTTGATCTTGGGCAGCGCTGCGGATACGCTTGAACATGTGGCGGGCCTGGTGAAGACCTTCCTCGACATTTCCACTCTTGAGGAGAGCGACCGTGTACATAGCCGTCGGCTGGACCAGATCCGGGGTTGCCTGACCCACCGTGTTCAGCATGATCCACAAGGAACGGGCAGCCGAAACATCGCCCCGGCGGACTTGAAGGGCCATCAGCGAAATCGCTGGGTTCTGTCGTACGTCAGGTGCGGTGGGCAGACTATCGTAAGCCTCAGAAGCGGTGGGGAGATCACCCGCATCGGCCGCAGCAATACAGATGCGAGAAATGGCCTGATTCCGAGCTTCATCATGCAACTGATTCTTGGCTTGCTCCAATGCCTTGCTATAATCTCCCGCGTTGAGCGAGTGCTGCACAAGTGCATCCTCGATAATTACAGCTTCCACTGCAGACCATCGGTCCTGGCGACCTTCGATTACCTCGTCGAACGAAGAACGAATGCGATCCAGGAACTGGATAGCACCCTCTTCTTTACCACAGGAGAGGTACGCGCGGATCAAAGCCGCATAGACCTGACCATCCTGGCGCTGAACGATACTGAAGATGCCGCTGTCATCGGAGACAGCGAGCCCTCGGTACTCGTTATAACATTCAACGGCACTCTTGAGATCACCAGTGGAAGCAAATGCGGTGATCATAGATGGGAAGATGGTGGCATGCGGAGTCATCTTCTGTGATTCCATATGGGCGTAAATCCGGATCATATCCTCCACCTTACCTTCCTTGGCACAGGCAATGATAAGGTGACGGTACATCTCAAGCGGGAACACAAGTCGGTCGTGTCGGGCTGTGGCGGTATCAAAGAGCTTGACAGCGATAGACAGGGAAGTATCCTCGGCGAGAAGATCCCGCTCTAGTTCACTCGACTGAAGCATGAACTTGCCAGGCTCTTCCATACCACCGAATCGAACCCGTTCCTGCTCCAATGCCTCCTTGGCCTTGATGATGTCGTGAGCCCGTGTGACCAGAAGCTGAACAAGAGTCTCATAGGTATCTTCATCGGGAATTACCCTTCGACGAAGCATGTCAGAGTAGACATCGAGAGCCTTGGGGATGGCCTGAGCTGCATCAGGGTGAAGACGAATGGCAGCGAGCAGCAGGGCATTATACGCGCCGACAGTCGGAGTAAATCCGTCTCGGAGCAGAGTCTCGAATGCAGCGGGGATTTCAGCAAAGTTCTTCGAGCTGACCAGTTGCACAACGCGATCCGATGCAATCTGAGTGGCCTCAGAGACCCCTTCCGAAACAGCAACCTCCTCGACAGTGGGTTCAACCCTCGCTTCTGTCCCCAGCGCAGCCTCCTCGGCCTGTGCCTGCTCCTCCTGGATCTGAATCTCACGTGCCACGGCGGCCTCCACTTGGGCACTAACATCCTCGTTCACGGCAGCCTTGGTAGGGTGAGGGGGAGTTAGATCGGACGCAGCCCGGTCTTCGTTGACGTTGTCGGCCTCCTCCACTGATGGCTTCCAGCCAATACGGCGCTTGAACTCAAACTGGGTCCAGTCACTGTCATCACCGGTCTGCTGGGCGTTCTGCCATGCGGCATAATAGGCAGCAAGACCGAGATCTCCATTTCCAGATCCTCCCTGGCTTGTCTTGGCACCAGCACCAGATGAACTGGACGCATTGGAGAAAGCATTCTGCAATTGGGTTGTGCGGGAGAATTTGGCGGGTTGGGCGGCGAGCTGGTTAAAAGGGGGTGGTCGACGCGTACGACTGCGACGCGGCGACTACGGACTGAGCGTAGCCATGAGTAAAGGCTTTGGTGAAACTCTGGCGCGCGAGGTGGGTGAATGGCTTGAAAACCATTTATCTGATGGGGAACCTCTTTAGAACAAAGAGGCAATGCTGGGCAAAAAGTCAGTGTTGGTCAAAGATTCATTCTCACGTGCTCTCCAGGGCATACCTTGCACTCAAGGTAATAGCGAAAGTGCAGGTTCATTTGACGACAGCCTGTCGCCAATGAACGCGCAAATGCAAAATTAAGAGAATAGTATTAGAAGGACCCGTTTGTTGACAGGGCCAGAAATGAGGGAGAAAATATGGAAGCCTGAAAAAAAAAAAAGAAACGAGGGGCCAAGTAATAATAATATTACATATGGTTTCTGGACGGAGATGGAGTTTCACAGTGGGCCAGTCTGTTAGGGCCGATCTTCTCCGGAGAATCCTCTTCGGACTCCGCTTGAAAATCTACAAGATTGTACGGAGTACATACAACATACGTAGCTTTGCTCCGCCTCATTCCTCTTTACTATGTATCCAAGTCTTTTAGGGATTTTGTACTGGTACATTCATGCATTGTATCTGCCGTATCAGATCTTCCCTGTAGCGTGGGGGTATCCCGTCGGGTCATCTCGAGACTACACCAAGCCCAAGTATCGAGTACTGCCGTACAGCCGTAGTAGGCTGAATACGGAGAGAGTTAAAACGTCAAACAGGTCAGGTGGCTCAATCGAAGTTCTATATGAAACCACCAATCAGCATCCCGCTATTCCGTTGAAACCTTGGAAAAAGGGGGGGGTCCCTGGAAGTGAGTCACGTTTTTCTTCCGGTTCTTTTTCTTGTTCTTCCTTTTCTCGGAACTTCCTTCTTCTTCCCCGTTGACAGTTCGGAATCCCGACTGGCCGACTCGGACTTAACGGAATGGCAGAATAAAAGTTTGCAGGCGGTCAAGAGGGCCCTTGATTTGATTTGTAAGGCGACTACCGGGGGTTGGATTCTCCGGGTCCTGAACAGGGTTTCTGCGCACTTTCCCACATGACATCGTGGTCTCCCTTAATTCGACATGGTCGACGTCAGATCAAGGTGCATTGACTCCTTGTTTGGGTCTGAAAACACCCAAAATCGGACTTCTTCGGCTGTTGGCATCTCATACGGATCTCACACCCGTGACCGAGCACCTACCCTAACCACTGAAATTGAGACTTTGGTCTTCAGTGTGGCTTAGAAGATGCCCGGTTCTCAATGGGGTATTTCTTGGGGCAATGCCAGTCCTGGTAGACCGATTTTGGGTGATTTTCAGGCTCAAACGACGAGCTAATGTACCTGGTTCCGAAATGATTCGTATCTTTGACATGGCGCTTATTCTCTATGACAGAGATTCGAAGGATTTGAAAGCCGGTCCCAAAGTTAGTTGACTAAGAATAATCAATGAAGAACACCGTGGGTTTGCACGGCTCTGTCCGAGAACATCCTTGCCTCCCCCAGGCACTAAGTACGGTAGGCACTAAGTACGGTATGACAATCCATGTCGAGCGCCCGACGTATTTGGACATCCGGCCTCATCATCGAAGGGATGCGAGGGATGCACGAGGCCTTGCTTGTTTTGCCGAAGAGCATGCTAACAGGTAAGATGTGCTTGCTGACGAGAGTTGACGACTCCTATTGATGAGCCAGGAGGTCCCATCGCAATGCGTAACACTTCACCTTCTCGCACCATTCCAGCCTCTCAACGAATTGCAGTTACCATGCTTGGTATAGACTCGTATCCCGCAACAGTGCAAACAAACAACAATCACAAGTGCTCCTGCGTGGACTTTATATATGTTGCACACGCACTCCTATCTTCAGCAAGTCGAATTTGGATGCGGGACGGACTGCATCGTGCATTATCTCCCTCCAATGGTAGTTCGCACATGCGGGTATCACCTCCCAGTCTCAGCAAGCTTGACTCAAGCCCGTGTTACGGGAGAGCTTTCGCATCGGTAGACGGAGGTTTAGCGTCCATGTTCTGTGCACGTATCCCAGTTCAGGCATACACGGGTGCGTGGTTCACCTAGCGCACCTGATACTGATAGAATGTGCATCGCAGGGGGTATACAAGGTCAAAGTAAAGCAGCGATGTGGAAGTTAAGCAAACCTGCTAGGGGGTCAGGGATATTGAAAGTAAATGCATACCGCGACTGGGGCTCTGGGTGTTATAGATCGTTGCTCGTCCTGGCCTAGTGGTATGGTGGACACCTTGGTCTAGCGGGTTGGTCTTTTGGATTGTATTTCTTATCCATCAAACAGCTAGCCTTGGTGCCTGCCTGCCTCCGTATCATCTGGACCCGGCGTGCCGTTCTGATCGCCGGTCAATCCAGGTGATGACAATTTTTATTTCTCTCCACGTTTTTTTCCCTCTCCACTTTTTAGCCTTAGCTACCATCTCACATGTGTGTTGTCCACCGGCATTTCTCACTGATATTTCTTTCGCCCTCTTGATTATACGTCGTTTTCCAGGTAGCTTACTTCTTCACCAATATCAACCCATATTGCACTGTGTATGCACTACGGCATCTCCCATCCAGTACCTCTCCTGACAGTAAATCCCTCTTACTTTTTAGTCTTACCTGCGAATATAGCCCCCAAACTGAGCCACCTACTCTATGTATACATATGGCGGATAGAACCGCAGAACGTAGCCGCTTAGCAGAGCTGCTGTATATTGTACCTACATGGATATATTCTAAGGCACCCCATAAGGACACCCGGTGCCAACTCAACATATAATGCCACTCTACCCCACATCATCAATCGTTTCATGTTATACACCGTAGACTGCTCAGTTAAACATAACAGAAATTCTATAACCTACCATATGGTACCAAAGGTGCCAATCTGACGTCAGTGGGTCATATACTGACACTCCACATGGTCGAACACGACCCGCGGTGTCGATCGATTTCCGTGCCCCAACGTGATCATCAGGCGGAGAGAGTGAGAGGAGGTGCGGCACATGCCCTACGATACAATTAGCCTTTTTTCCATTTTCCATCTTTCTCATTCATACATAGCAGAAAATTTCTCGTTATATATATCGAATATAGGACCGTATTGCACATCACTTCAACAATACTCAGAGAGCACCAGTATCGATTCGAACCCAGTCTCAACTTGGACGTTGATGTTTTATTGGTGAAGATCAACCAGACAACTCGAACCCCGGGGTCGTAACTATAGTTACATAATGCTATTAGATCAGATGCTTATGGAATTGGAGTACACTTTCCTGATACATCGTTCTACCCCAGTCAATATCCCCGCGAAATGACTCAGAGATTGACAACTTTTGTGATTCTGACTACGAATCCTAAACCACGGACCAATGAAACCATGACCTACCGCAGAAGGAGCAAATGCAGCGCTACAAATATATTACACTTTCGTTGGCTTCCGTAGCCCTGTCTATATTCCTTATCACCCAATTATGATTGAGCACGCCATGTGATGCGAACAGTCCCTTGATATTACGTATCAGGGGATCTACTCTGTGGTAGTGTAGGATTCTATTAGTGGAGTACAGCCGGGACGCGCAAGGTACATATATGCCAGGAACAAAGCGTGTGCACAAGTCGCTCGTAGGCCGTGGCGGAAATCGATAATGGGGCCATTTTCGACGTCATCTGCCAAGAGGAAGTCCACATGCAGTAAAAATATGATTTCTCCGTGTCTCCTTCAGAAACGTGAAATGCTTATCTGATCTACATATATAGCTTTGACCTGCTCGGTTTTCTAAAGAGTTTAATTCAGTTCAGTGTTCCCCCACTTGGTACTCGTATCGGTTGGCTCAGTACTTTATTATCCACTAACCATGCATGGCTTGAACTATGACGTGAGAATTGTAAGTGATATTCATTACTCACGCTATGGACCTGCCAAGGTGCATATCCTAACACTTTGTGCCTTATGCTACCTCAGCCCTACATAAGGATAATCCAGTATATTTCGGCTGAGCCGGATAGGAGAAATGCACTGGAAGAGTCCACGGGTTCTATATAGGAGCATAATACTCTATTTGGAGTCCACGTGATCCCGGAAATACGGGGTCTCGGAGTTGAGTTTTCGTCGGGACGATCCATTGTGGGTCTCCAATATAAAGTCCCTCATACCTTGTTCAATCACATTCACAAGGCTGCTTTGGGCTGTTGTTACTTTATTCTTTTTATCCGTATTCCCAGTGGACTCAAAGTAAAGAAAAGGAAAAGAACTTCTACAACATAGAAAGTTGAATAATCTTTTCAATCTGGGACAAAATGTTGAGTAACACGGGAGAAAGTTCCGGGACTATGTGTTTCAAAGCGGGTGAACCGGAAGCTTACTACGGAGTAGTATTTGGAGGTTAGGATCTAGCTAGGCGCTGTGTAATGTACCTTTATATTGGATATTTCGTATTGTATATTGCATATCCCACATCCTACATCCCACACTTGGGTGATCAACATGTATGATGATGTTGGCTTGCCGATTATCATGTTTGTATCCAGACCCATATAGAATACAGCATTCAAACTATAGAAGTGGGCCTAGATCGTCGTTCCCATGACGATGCTCATTTCCTTTAAGGGTCCCGCGTCATGCGTGCTTTGACATGTAGTCGCGTACTCCGTACAACGGCCTCCTAACCCCTCTGCCACATGGATCTCGGAATTCGGAGAAGGAACGGAAATCCCCAGACAGGAATGGCAAAAAATGAAGCAATTGGGAAGTATGGTTCTTGGTTATCCGAATGAAAATTTCATTCTTTGGGTCTCTGCCGTCTTAAACGGATCAAACCATTATTAATGCCGGGATAACCGGTAAGAGCTTCCACGTCTGGTGATGAAATCCACTATGTGGCTACTGACTGTACAGCTGTCTCGACGAATGACTTTTCGTCTTGATAATGGATAAAGGGATTGTCTGTGGCTCTGAGCGTAGTGCTTATAAATCGCGCCAGATCCCCCCAGTGGCCGCTGGTCACTACACATACCCTCTTCCTCCAAGAGTACCTAGTATATACCTCCTTCATATTAATAATAGCTTGTATAAAGCTCTACCACCATGACACAAACCCTCTTGGATACACCACGCCATCCTGGGCGCAGCGAACGAGGTTCGGAGAGTGATAGCTCGCTTGACGAGATCGCGCAGGAGAAGCAGAATGCGCTGGTGACAACACTCGGCCATCATGGAAAGGACCTCGACAATTCGGCATCCCCGAAGCGGTGGAAGAGTTTCTGGACGGCATTCCGACACCTGGCCCACTTGACCCCGAAACAAGTTGACGATTTCATGGCATCATACGTCATCTATAACCTCGACTGGTCCGACGAAAAACAAATGACCGAGTCCTTGGGCCCGAACTACCAAGAAAAAGTCGGCGATTGCTTGAAATCCTATTATGGAGTCCTGAACCACCTGTGCGCACTGGGCGATGTCGAAAAAATGTATATCCCACCCTGGATGAGCCCAAAGTGCAACGTGCTAGAGAACCAGATCCTGTACGAGCGCTCAATCGCACAAAACATCGGCCTGGGGACGGGAAAGAGGGTGCTGGATCTCAGGCTGCGGGCGCGGACGTGTTGCCGCCCACATGGCGCAACACACCGGCGCCCAGGTAACGGGCCTCAACATCGACCCGAACCAGGTCGAGCAGGCGAAGACCTTCAACCAGGAGCGCGGACTCCAGAATACCTTCGTCACGCAGGATTTCAACGATCTCCCCCTGCCCTTCGCCGACGAGAGCTTCGACGCATTCTACCAGATCCAAGCACTGAGTCTGTGCAAGGACCTGCCTGCTTTGTTCCGCGAGATCTTCCGCGTCGTCAAGCCGGGCTCGAAGATCTCCCTACTGGACTGGATCAGCCTGCCGGATTATGACGCGAGTAATCCGGAGCATGCGGAGCTCATGCGTCGCGTCAAGCCGCTCATCGGTGCTGTCGGGACACCTACGCAGGAAAGTCTCGAGGCGGCGTTGAAGGTGGCTGGGTTTGAGGTTGTGCGGTCGGAGAACGCTAGTATCGATGGTCTTCAAGCCCCGCTTATCGATACCGTAGATATATATTTCCGCACCCTGCGCCAGGCGATCCTTGCGCTCGTCAAGGTGCATGTGCTGCCGCGACACTTCAAGACTTTGATTAACCGTCTTTGTTTGGATGGCCAGGCTTTTGTCAAAATGGATCGTATGCGTCTGGCTACGACGAGTTATAGCATCATTGCGCAGAAGCCCAAGGCTTCAGCTTGGAGCAAGTTTGTCGGCCACACTCGATCTGTGAGGAGGTTGGATGGAATTGAATAATTTCCTGATATGAGATTCCGCGGTGATAAAGTCGGATCAACATCCACCTGGGCAGAGCACATCCCCCTCGCCAACGCCATTGTCGCCCCTTACGAACCGATTGGACATCTCAACGCACAATGCATCCATGGATACCCTGTACATTTATAATCAACGGATGGGAAGACTAGGATTTGGCGCTTGGGGGAGTTTCCGTTATTTCTTCCATTTCTTTTTTAAATTTCTTTTTCAGGGGTGTTTTTTGAGCAAAAAGGAGTTTTACGAAGGGAATTGCATCTACATCGGTCTGATAGTTCACAATACACTACATTTAGAGATATCTTGTGAATATATAGCAAAAAAAAGAAGTATTAATTAACAAACACATAACTAGTTAAATGAAAAGCATTAACCAAGTCAAAGTCCTCTACGAAACCATAGAGGATGGTATAAAAAAACTAAGAAGAAAAAGAAAAGGTCCTACCCGGGATCGAACCGGGATTGCTGGTATCAGAAACCAGAGTGATGACCATTACACTATAGAACCCATTTGATGTGAGGAACAGCATTTTCTATCTACAAGAGATCATCTGCACACACACAGCTTATATTCTTAAAACACCTGGGCAAGTCTGGGCTTGTAATATCTCCACTAGTCCCCATTAGGAGAATTCCATACACCATTGTACCCCTCTAGAATCTGGGAAATGTTCAAGTCTCCTTTGAGCTGCGTCTGCATGGCAGCGTAAGCCCAGCAAATCTTATCTGCACTATTCCAATCTACTCCTTCCAAACAAACCCCCGTGACCGCGGGGCAGTCCCTCCATAATCTCCAAGCGCCCCGTAGATCCCGGCCTTTTTTTCTCCCCACAACAACCGTATCTCCAATCTACCAGTACTCCATGTCTCCTTTACCGTCTTCCGTCACAGCGCTGTCTGCGCCGGGCAAGGTCCTCTTAACCGGTGGCTATCTCGTGCTAGACCGCGGTTACACGGGCACCGTATTTGCGCTCGATGCCCGCATCCATGTTATTGTCCAGCAGCTGAGGAGGGGTCACCGCCGCGGGGTGTCAGGATCTGGGTCTGCTCCTGGCGCCGAAGCGCCATCTAATTCGGGCGCTGAGGACCAGGATGGGGAGGACACCGTTGTTGTGCGTTCCCCGCAGTTTCTCGATGCGGTGTGGGAATATGGTGTGCAGCGATGCGGGAATGGTGGGGGTGTGAAGGTCATCCAGAAGGGAGATGGGTATGCTTAGCTGTCACCCTCTCTTTGCGCGAGATTCATTGACTAACATCACCTTGCTTCTCTTTAGACCGCGAAACCCCTTTGTCGAGACCTCTCTTAACTATGCATTGACTTATATCAGCTACGTTGCTGACTCCAAGGACTTCGGGTCCCTGTCTGTCACCATCATGGCTGATAGCGACTACTACTCGGAAACCGCTGCCTCCAGGCGTACGGCGTCGCGGGGACGTGGTGGGCGCTTTGTCAATTTCGGCGTTCCTCTTTTCGAAGCCCACAAGACAGGATTGGGCTCTTCAGCTGCTCTCGTTACTGCGCTTGTCTCCGCCTTGGTCATTCACCGCACCATGCAGCCGGAGGACCTAGGTGCTGGTCGGGATAAACTCCACAACCTCGCTCAAGCGGCCCACTGCGCAGCCCAGGGTAAGGTCGGATCTGGATTCGACGTTGCCAGCGCGGTCTACGGTTCGTGCCTCTACCGACGTTTCTCGCCGTCAATCCTGGAGTCCCTCGGCGATGTAGGCTCGGCTGGTTTCGAGGAGCGCCTGTTCCCTATCGTGGAGGACTCTGATCCCGAGCATCCATGGGACACCGAGTGTGTGGACTTTGGCATGCAGCTCCCCCGTGGGATGCAGCTGGTTCTGTGCGACGTGGACTGTGGTTCCCAGACGCCCTCTATGGTCAAGAAGGTTCTCGAATGGCGGAATAATAACCGCAAGGAAGCGGATATTCTCTGGGCTAGCCTCCAGAACAACAATGAGCGACTGCGCCAAGAGCTTAAGCGCCAGGCCCAACACCCCGATGCCAATCCTGAAGGCGACTTTTCTGATATCCGCACCCTTATTCAGCGAACACGCCAGCATATCCGCACATTGACCCGCCGGACGGGCGTCCCCATTGAACCCAGTGTACAGACCGAGCTGCTAGACAGTGTTTCAGAGATCGAAGGTGTCATTGGCGGTGTTGTCCCGGGGGCTGGAGGATACGATGCCATCGCGCTCCTGATCCGGGATGATCCCACTGTAATTGCGCGTCTGAGAGATCATCTTGCGAACTGGACGAGCACGATCGAGGATGACTTTGGAGGCAAGATCGGCAACGTACGACTGCTAGGCGTGCAGCACGGGTCCGAAGGTGCGAAAAACGAAATGTTGGAGCAGTATGCCGGTTGGGTCTAGGTTGCTCTGCGGTTTTTGAAACAAGGCAACCAGTATCCCCATGACTGATCAACAACGTGTTTCGGCTACCAGCTTAGCCTCTCTCCCCTATTGCATCCTGGGCCGGACCCTCCAGAAACATACACAGGCCTGTAGGATAATTAATTGCACGAATCACGGCTGAAAGATCGACTTTAACTCAGATCTCCCTATCTTTTACTTCCCCTACCCGCTCCACCAGTATCCACCTATCTGCATCTCTATCTTCAAACTTATTCCCCCTGCATATGCACCACGAGTCCCATGCTTGGCCGAGGGCTGCCCGTTCTTTTTTCCCGATGGCCTCCCTGTGTACGACCGCGGTCTGTTTGTCAGGTATTTCAATCGAGACGGGACAGCTCTCAAGGGAATGAGATGTGCAGGTAATATTCTTCAGCTTCACGATACCTAGTCTATGAGATAATGAATACAGAATACACTTACATTTTTCCATGACAGTGAGACAATTGAAACAGCGACAACTGCATGCTCCGTATGATACATATGTAGTCATGAGATCCCAATCGTCGTACAGAGAGTACAGAGAGTACAGAGCTACACATGTGGAGAAAGTGACCTGTCTTTTTCATGCAACTATCCAGACATGTCCAGATCTACATAGCATTAACGTACGGAGTAGCATACAAGATTATAATTATTCCCCCGGATCTTCAATTGATATTCTTGATTTTTATACGTTGTATATGACACTAAGCTATACTAAATTATTTAGCACGTTTCAATTTTTTCCCCTTTGACCCAAAAATAGGGGAAAGATTTTAGTCCCGAGACAGTTCAAACCAGGGTCACGAAGTCTGTTAGGCTTGCAGATCCCCTTTTGCCTTCTTTCTCCCTCTTCAACCTATTCGAATATTAAAATAAGATCATTTGGGGGGGTATATGTACAGCCATTCCCACACTACAACAGTTGTAGTTTGATTATCTTGCGCCTCCCGCTTAGTCTTGACTCCTCACATCTGCATCTCTCCCTCCATCTCCTCCCGTTCCAGCTCTCACGGAATACCTTTCCTTTCCAAACCCCTCCGTTGACAGTGCCCCTTTTCCCGACGGGGTTAAAGTCAATCATTATCTGCCATCGGGGCATCCTAAAATGTCTACAACCGATCAGCCGGAGTCGGGGGAAAACAGCAGAGATACCAACCCACCCCCGGTCACAACATCTCCGCAGGATCAACAGACCACAGCACCAACCACAGAGCTCCAACCCCAACCAGACCTCTCTGCTGATACGTCCATCCCATCCGTCCATGATCAAACACCCGCGAACCAGACCCAGGTCCACCCCGCAACTGGACCCAGTAGTGGCAAAAGCGAATCCGCCCCCGTGACAACGTCACCTACCACCAACCCTCCTCAAACTGTCGACAACACACTCGCTGTTGCGCTGGCACAACCCACTACACCGCCTTCAATGGAGACCGAAGAGCCAAAGACAGCGCCCGAGACCTCAACGGAGCACTCCGATGACGGTTCCGGGAAGGAAGTCGAGGAGGATGCTGGTCCGTCGCTGGCGATCACACTGCTATTGACAACGGGGTCGCGGCACCCATTTACGATCGATGGGAAATATCTAAGGAAGCGATCGGTTAATGTTGAGAATTTCGACCCGTTCTTGATGAGCGTCTACACGCTTAAGGAGTTAATCTGGCGCGAATGGAGATCTGGTAAGTGTTTCACCCCTGATCTAGTCCTCTATATGGGCATCGGATGGCCAGAACATATCTTGATGTGAGATGTCGTGGGATGAGAACGGGTAAGCTAACGATGTCGTCGCAGATTGGGAGACCCGTCCCTCGTCACCGAGCTCTATCCGTCTTATCTCGTTCGGGAAGTTGTTGGATGATAAGTCACCTATTTCTGGTATGTTTCTTTCTCATGATCGCATCGTTTCTATGGCTATAGACTCTGATACTAATAAACCGACCAGACTCCAAGTTCAGCAAGGAACATCCAAACGTCGTCCACATGACCGTTAAGCCGCAAGAAGTCGTCGACGAGGAAGACGCAAAGGGAGCCAAGGCACAGTACAGCCGGGAGGGCGAAGCCAATGAGCGCAGCCCTGGATGTCGATGCGTGATTCTATAACCTCGCTGCCCCGCCTGGGCAGTTACGGGTCTGAAGCGTGGGACAACCTGCTACCGACAATGCTGTTTGCTGCTTACATCCTTCCACCCCGATACCCGACCTTTCCATCCTTGCCCATATTCCGCCAACCTCTCCACCCTCTACCTGTCATTGCAGCGATTCGACTAATTCTGCCTGGATGCAGGATCAACATCCCTGTTTTGCCGAGCCAACATGGGCGCTCTGGAAGCGGCGTTTGGACTTTTTTTTTTCCTGACTGGACCTCCATCCTGGACCATGGGTTTCGACTTGCTTGTCTTATTTCTGTGCTTCGGCCATCCGCTTGTTCTATCATCGCCATATCGTCTGCATGCGGGCCTCATTCATCTATCCATGGATCTTTTCTATCGGAGTGCTTCGTGTTTCCTTTCCGACCTGTCTTCCGAGGGCTCGATTTGAGATTCTTCTTTGCTTTTCGCATTGCTGTCACCATTATTCTTACCCCGATTTCTCGATATATACCCCCTCCTATCCGACTATCCTTTGCTTTGTGCTCTATCGTGTGCCCCGTATGGTTCGTTTCCTCATGGACTTTCGTGTACTTACGACTTTGACCCCTCCTTTTCTTTCTCTCATTTCTTTCGCGTTTCATTCCTTTTGCTCGGTTTTCTAGCTGCTTATGGTGGTTAGTCGTAGTGTATAGGGTGTTTTGGAGAAGGTTGACAGGTTTCTTTGTCATATATTAAATAACTTCTAAGGTGCCTATATATTCCCGCAGTCTTGGTTGAATTGCTAGTCAGGCGTTCGAGGGACGATCAATTCGAGTCGCTTTACTCATACGGTAGAAACCTCTAATACCACGACTGGTGGTCCTACAAGACTGCTTGGTTGGTTGAAATAGACCATGGATTGATTCAATATACCGAGTGTACCGCACTGCCTTGATAACAGACAGACACACCGGAAAGCATCAAGTCCAGTGATCTATCATTCTATCTGACGACATAAGGTAGGAGTATGACGAGGGACGTAAGAGGAGAATAGTAGAACACATCGACATAGAAAAGCAGAGAAACAAAAGAACACCATATCATCAAAGCCATTAGAAATCCATCTTGAGTCTCTTCTCCATCTCATCATGGAAAGCAGGCGGCTCACGGAGGTCATCACCTAAATCAGAAACGATGTCAGCCAAAACCATCCAATCCCAAACCCCAAACCACCCCATACGCAACTTACCGTGGTAAATATCCTCCCACTGAACCTCACTATCCCGACCCCCAATAACAAGAATATCCTCATGAACATTCCCACCCCGCACACCGCCAAGCACAGCAGGCCGGAAAGTCCCATCCCGAACGATCTTCAACTCCATCCCGCGACGAACAGGCTCCGCAATCCCGTACGCTCGACGCAGTCCCTCCATCTTCATGGCGTCCTGTGTAGCCCGCCACGCGAGAAGTCGTGCCTCGAGTGGGTGCGTAGATGACGGGACCTCGCCGCTGGAGTTCGTCGACGACGCGTGCGCGGTGGCGGGCTGCGTGAGCTTGTTGCGGAGCGTGTCGGGGAGTCCGGGGCGGAAGGGGCGCCTTTGGATGGGCGGGGTGCCTGGAGGCTTGCTTGTTGCCGGGTTGTGAGGTTGCTCGTTTGTGTTGCGTTGCCGCTTGGGGGGGCGATGCGGAGGGACTGGGGTTTTGTTAGTTTTATGTGTTTAGAACTTGGATGGGTTCGATTGAGGGAATTCAGGATAGAGTTTGGTAGCGTTTGCGTTGGGAATGGGGGTTCTAGATGCTTTGCTTATGGGCTGGACTCCAGGTGATGTCCCGGGTCCGTAGCTTGATAACATACCATGATTACGGATGGATAATGGTAGAATGTCGGCTTCAAGGCTCGAGATCACAGATTGGATAAGCCTGGATGTTTATTCAGAGCTCAAAAAGAAGATAGAAAAGTAGAAACAAGAGCAAAGGGAGGATGCAGGATGACAACCACCGATGATGCTTCAGGCAGAGAGAAGCAGCGCGGCCAGCTCCTCCGGCAGACGAGAGAAACCAACAACGCAACACCAACCCATCCAATCACGTGCCCTCCACTTCCGCCGGCCAACTCAATTCTATCGCGATATTCTCGACAGCGAAAGGAGAAACGAACGCACACCTCACACCACCTAACATGTCTCAATTACTCTCCCCAATAGCCCTTCGGGCCCTACGGACTCTGATTCACCGTCCTGCGATCTCCTCGCCCCTCTGCCGCACCATCACCACATCACCCGCTACCTTCGCCTCGAAACAATCCCCCATCACCTCCCGCCTCAACTTCCACCCCGTCTTCCGCACAGCCGCCGTCGGCTTCTCCGCAGTGCCAAAGCGGCAATTCTCTAGCTCGCCTATCATCCGCGCTACGTACAACCAGGTCCGGCGCGGTATTCGTACTGGACAGCGGGCTCGTCGGGGTGGATCCCCTGCGTTGAAGGGTACGCCTGGGTTGAAGGGCGTTTGTCTTAAGACTGGTGTTACCAAGCCTAAGAAACCTAACTCTGGTGAGAGGAAGGTTGCAAGAGTGCGGTTGAGTTCTGGCAAGGTTATTACTGCTTATATTCCTGGTGAAGGTAAGATTTACTTGCGATTGAACTGGATTGGATTGGAAAGGTGCTGGAAATAGGATTCTTTGGATTCTTTTGCAGCGCTGGCTTTTTATTACGGAGATTTTGGCTAATTTTCTTGTACAGGCCACAATATCCAGCAGCATAGTGTTGTCCTGGTCCGTGGTGGACGTGCTCAGGATTGTCCTGGTGTGAAGTATACCCTTGTTCGTGGTGGAATGGATTTGGTAAGTCCTTTTTTGGCTTCTGTTTCGATATACCCACGTCCGGGTGTATGTCTTTCTAGATCTTTTACTGATTGTATGCTACTAGGGTGGTGTTGGAAGCCGTATGACGAGTCGCTCGAAGTACGGTACAAAGAAGCCGAAGACCAACTAAGATGGGTTCGGGGATACAGGTTGATCGTGACCTGCTGTGAGATTATACAATTTTGACCTTGTTTGATCAGCTGCTGTATAAGAGAATAGCCTCGTTAGGCTACTGGGATTTGGCTCTTTGCTCTTCGGAGAGCAACCTCTTTCTGTTCATATTTGCATGTAACACTACGGATTGCGACTGTTTATTATCATATCATCCCTTTCAATGTTTAACCTCACTAAAGTCAACTGTATTGATACCTTCGAAATTTTAGAGGTATAGAAAATGGTTCCGGGAATATCACTTTACTCCGTACCCATGCAACGAAACAAGCCCCCAAAAAAGGATGAACGCCATAGTAACACATGTCAGACATAGAAGTAAAACATCCTGGGGTAACGCGATAATGGGAATCAAAACGAAACAGTTTCAAGGTTATACCTGCAGGTTTTTGCCCAAGCGTGGTAAAATCGAATAGCATATTGCTTCATTCAGGTATGTTATCCACCCGAGCAGAGCGGGCGGACGGAGATTTTACCGGTTTTGTAGTTGCCGCGCAAATGGGTGACACTGTCAGCCTCTAAATGTGCAGCGCTTCATATCAGGACGAGACAACCGACCCGCGCATTGTCGCTAGTAAGGAAACGAAACGACTGGACCATCCGTGGATAGACCCAGAGGGACCGAGAGAACGTGAACAAGAGGTGTAAATCAGTCGTATTTCTTCTCCCATCCGTTCGGCTTCTCCATCTTGGTGATATCGAACCAATGCTTGGTGCCTGTGTCATAATTAGCTTTGCATTGGTATAGGCCAGAGGGGTATGAGCATACAAGAATAATCTTTCCAGTCGAAGTTATCCTTCGGTTGGCAGGAACACCTCAAGTCCAGGCGTTTCTTTTCATCCGTGGGGCAATGTGTGAATGGGACATGGTAGTAGGCAATCTCATCCCAGAAGTGGATTTCCTCCTTCTTCAACATCAGAGAAGCGGCAATAGAGTGAACCGGTGCGTCGCCCCATCGCTCATAGAAGAAGCCACCATCCTTGTCCAAAGACGTGAAATAATCAATGTATGCGTCGGACCGCAGCCACTCCAAGCTGCCAATTTCAAAGTTCGACCACTGGTAGAAAGGTTAGCGAGGTCGAAGTCACAACCAATTTGAAGTACTTACGAAGTGGCAGTTGTTGTATGTTTCTCCACCGTCGTTGCTGATGAATTCCATGGCATTTCCTTCAGAAACATGCTCGGGGTGGTTGCCTGTGAACTTCTTCACGCTATCCCACAGCGAAGGAATGGTCGCCCCATACTCGTACAGACTGATGACAAAGCTGTACTTCTTGTTGTTCTCCTTCATGAAGCGGAACGGATCGGAGTCGATATCACAGTAGAGCTCAATGCTAGGCTCAACGCGCCAGTAGTACTCATAGTTCATCATGAGTGGGTGGCGGAAGAAGAACCCAGACTCATAACGGCACATATGGCGGTAACTCTCCGAACCGCCGTAAATGATCTTCTTGCGGTCCATCTCCTGTCGCGCTTCTTGGGCCTTGTCCTGGTCGATCCACTCTGGGTACGACCAGTGTTCCTTGGGGATGACACCATAATGGGTTTTGCCTGAAACCAGTGCGGTGGTCAATTTCTTGAACTCATCATCGAACTCGTCGTCGTTCAGGAACACCCAATCATAGTTGTAGTTGTGGTTGAAACGGTCTTCGACTGTTCGAATGGACTTGACCATGTCCCAAAGGTCGGAGTTGCGCGCGAGGGTGACAAAGGTGGCATTTACACGTTTGCCATGGTGTGGACCGATAACTTGCGGTTTTTGTGACTTGACTGAGTCGTATGTGGGGGCCTTGGGTGTAGGTGTGGTTAACGCGGTGGTAGGAATCGGGATGGAGGATTTTGAGACGAAGAAGAAGACCGCCAATCCCTACTCAATGTTAGCAACGAGTATTCATTGGCATAAAAGAAAGACTCACTATGACGGCAAAGAGTAAGTAGCGCGCATATCGAATAGTGATAGACATGGTGATGTGGGGGGAGGAGGAATAAGGATGATTCCCCGTTAAGTGGCAAGGCAACAAGACAGGTCAGATCGGCGCAGTGGGAACCAATCCAGATCAAAAAGCGAGCGACATCAATGGAGGATGAGACAGAAGCAAAACGGAGAAGTCAGTGGTGGAAATTCCGAATGGTTTTAGGGGGGGGGGGCAAGAAGAGATTAAAGGTGGAAAGATCAAAGGCCGCGCAAGACAATGACAGCCGCTTTCAGCCACTGGGGTGTCACCCAATTTGAGACATTCTCGTGCTCAGGGGATATTATTAGAGTAGGTGGGTTAAGATCCGTGATTCGATCTTGGAGATGATGTCAAATCCACTTATAAAAGAGAAGTAAAAGGGAAATGATTCTCGTTATACTCCGTACAATATATAAGTACTGAGTAGTATCCCTATACCTAGGTATGTTGTTGACTTATTATTGTTACTATTCCGAGTATATACGTTATGTATGTTGTAGAGAGTTTTCCAAAGTATTACCACGTATATTCTAAATCCTCAGATAGCCCTATAATATCTTATCTCCTCTTAATCTTAGATATCTCTTTCCATATCCCAAAGAAGTTGAAAGCTGCACATCACAGAAGATCGACACCGTGGCTTGGCAAAAAATCACTTGCTGCCTGAGGCATCCGCACTCCAGAACTTCCCGTCCATCGATCGCACCTTTCCTCAACTTCCCCCCCACTAAGCTATTCACCCTCCCCCACCTCTTTCTCATTCTTCATCCAGAGGATGGCTTTCTTTGGATTTGATACCACCCTACCCAGGGACCGTGACGGTACTGGGGCTAAGGGGTTCTTCGAAAACCCAGATCCCTTTGCCGACATTGCTCGAGCGAATGCGCTGGGAGATGACGACGTGTGAGCTTATCTTTTTTCCCTAATGGCTTGGAATGGGCCATTGTACTTATTATCATCTAGGATCGATTTTGAGGATACCTACGATGGTCTTGGAGATCAGCTTTCCGACGACCAGGACGAGTTCAACGATGACACGTTTGGCGGAACGGGCGCCGATACATCCGTCGGCAGAGACTTTGATTTCTTTGGGAAAACTGCCCAGGTTTCTGATGCCATTGGCGAGGAGCAAGTTCGCTTTAGCCTACAAAATCCCAATGCAGCTCGAGTCGCTCAGCAGCCCGCCCAAGTTCCTGTTCAGCCGGCCGCCACCCAGACCACTAAGCGCTCTGGATATGAGAAGTACTCCGATCCCGATTATATTCCAGACTTGCAAGCCAAATCTAGTGTCTGGGGTGTCTCGCAGAAGAAACCTGAACCAGCTGCCGCTGCCGCTGCCCCGAGCCGGAAGATGATGAGCTTGGAAGAGGTCGAGGCACAGATGCGTTTTCATGGTCATAATACTGCGACTCCAGCCGCAGAAGCCTTTATGCGATCCATGGTGGAGCAGCCTCAGTACCCACCTCAGCTCCAGCACCTCCAGACGCTTCCTGATGGGTTCCCTCCGGTGCCGCCAGAGTTCATCCAAGCACAGATGAAACAGGGCCACCTACCCCCGCAAATACCACACCCACCCCCTGGTATGCCAGAGCTTTATGGTGGGCCTGGACACATGCCACCTGGTGGGCCGTTGCATATGATGCAGAACGCCAATCTCCCCCCCGCAAAACATGCCGCCTCCTGGCCCGCGCCATGCTGGTCCACCCCAGGCCCAGCGCCCTCAGCAACCCCAGCCCCCGCAACCTCTTCCACATCAGCAAGGGCCGCTTAGCCGGGTCTCCAACAATGGAATGCCGGTGATCACTAACCCGCAGCAACTCATGCATCTCACGGAAGAGCAACGTCAGGCTTATTTGGTGGAAGATGCTAAGCGGGCAAAGCGCAACCACAAGATCTTCCTCCTTTCCCGAGGCAATGGTTTGATGACACCGCAGGACAAGAATTTCATCACCCGTATCCAGTTGCAACAGCTGGTTGCGGCTGCTGGAAATGTCGCAGATTCAGATCCCGAGGCCGTGCTGGCGGAGGACTTCTACTACCAGGTGTACAGCCAGATCCGTGGCGCACCGCGCCAACACCCCCACCAGCCCCTTGGTCATTTCGCCCAGACTTATCTGCTCCAAACAGGTAACCGTCTCGGTGGGCACCGTCGGGGCAATTTCCAGAGCGCCGATAACCACATGCAGCGAATGCAGCAGCAGGTCCAGCGTGCCGTAGAGGCGGCTAAGGCCAAGCCCAAGAATAAGCAGCTCATTATCGAGGGCAGCTTGGGCAAGATCTCATTTAGCAATGCCAAGGCGCCCAAGCCGATGCTGAATATTAAGCGCCCTGATAGCTCAGAGGGACCTAAGCCCAAGAAGCAGTCGGATCTGAGTCTCAGTGACCGCAAGTCGATCCTTACGAATCTCGAAGGTGTTTACAGTGCATTGATGGCAATGGAAGATATGGAGCGCACGATGCCGCCACCCCCCGAGGAAGGCGACGCCGAGGCAATCCAAGAGCACATGGAATGGAGACAGAAGCTTCACTCGCTGAACCAGAAGTTGTGGCGGTCATTGAAAGTGATGGAACCAATTGTGCCCAACTCGACGACACCCCACCCCTTTATCGCATTCTTGTCATACCCCAAGGGCAAGAAGGCCATTCCTCGCATCTTCCGTCACATTGACCAGGAACAGCGTGTCACTATCCTCACCATGATTGTTGTCCACCTGGATAGCTTAGATGTGGTCCGTCTTGCTCAGCCCGTACCGGGTGAGGCCCAGCCATCGCTCGGTGTGCGCGAAGCTATTGACCTGTTCTCATTGGCCGTCATGCCCTGCCTTTTGGGATATGTGAACGAGGCACCATTCAACATTATTATTGGCCTTTTGGGATTGGTCATTAACCAAACCCATGTGCAGAGCGTCGCTCGCACCAAGGTCGGATTGGGCATTTTGACCATGTTGCTCAGTCGTGCCGAGATCGTCAAGGAGGCCGGTCAGGCTTCCGAGCACGATTGGCAGCAGTGGGTTGAGAAGTTCAATGTGTTATTTGATACCTTGGAACTCGGATTGAATGACATTTTCCCCGGATCGATCAGCTCCGGTGACGATATGTATGTGTGGCAGTTCCTTGCCGCCGTGGGCATTGGCGCCAGTCCTGAGCAACAACAACGTCTGGTTATTGCCGTGAAGTAAGTGTTTCCGGTTTGATCTAGTGATACGCAGAAACAGTGCTAATCAATTCCTTATAGGGACCGTGTCATGGAAACCGTGGGATATAGCAAGACCCTTCCTGCCGACATGGGCAGTCAGCGTCTGAACAACGTCAACCTTTTCATGCGGGCCATTGGTCTGGACGTTGAGCTCCTTGGTTAAAAAAAAATAGCCAGTTATTTTCTGAGCTATTTCGATTTTGATTTTGCCCTTGGCATGTTAACCACCACTTCCAAGCTCATCCGGACTTGGATGAATGAGAAGATCTATGAGGCTTTGAGTCTCGGTCTCATGGGAAATGTTGCTGAAATGCAACACACTATCTACCATCTACAGGGAATACGGGGCCCCAAATCAGGTTGTATTATTTTACCTGAACCCGGTTTATTTTATTTTTTTTTCCCAATACCAATTTCAGTTCAATGTTCTATATTCGACGCCAGTAAATAATATGCCGAGAGGTCACCGGGAACGGACCGAACCCCTTGCAGATGTCTGTCTCTATTCGGCACTGAAACGATGTTTGCAGGAAATTCAGGAGTTCCAGGGGAATACAGGGAATACGGGAATTCAATTTCTCTTTGCATGCAAATCTTTGCATATCTTTGCCCGTTTCGAGACTCAGGGCTGTTTTCACTGCCACGATCTCGGTCACACCACATACTTTGTACATAATGTCCGGATCAACAATGGCTAATAGCCTCAATTGGGAGAAAAAGGGAAATTAGAGGTGAAAACATGCAGATCAATATAACAACACTCATGAATAAACATAAAACAAGTTGAATATAAAAAACCAACAGGCCGCATCATCGCATCTCCACGTGTGAAAGACACACCGGGTCCCCCCCCACCCAATTTCCCCTTAAAAGCTGCCCCTCGTCCCCTTGTATACTCCGGACTCTCCGCGTACTATCTTTCTACCCTCAATTATCACACGAAATTTAATCATGCCTTCTGGTTCAGTTCTTGTTGCTGGGTAAGTAGTTAAATTCATTATTTGGGAATCTTATACTTGAACTACAACTAATTCCCCGCATAGTGGCACGGGCTACATTGGCTCGTTCACCACCCTCGCTCTCCTCGAGGCTGGCTACAAGGTCGTCGTTGCCGACAACCTGTACAACTCTTCGCCCGAGGCTCTCAAGCGTGTTGAGCTTATCTGTGGCAAGAAGGCTGAGTTCATCCAGCTCGATGTCACCGAGGAGAACGGCTTCGACAAGGTGTTCGAGGCTCACCCCGACATTGACAGCGTTATCCACTTCGCTGCCCTGAAGGTGGGTATCTTCACGGACTAAGAAAACATAAACCGTATAGCATGATCCAATAGCTAATGCAATTGCCCCGATTCAGGCCGTTGGCGAGTCCGGCGAGAAGCCCCTGGACTACTACCTGGTTAATGTTTACGGCACCATCAACCTCCTGCGCTCCATGGTCAAGCACAATGTCACCAACATTGTCTTCTCCAGCTCCGCCACCGTCTACGGCGATGCCACCCGCTTCCCCAACATGATCCCCATCCCCGAGGACTGCCCTTTGGGTCCTACCAACCCCTACGGCAACACCAAGTTCGCTGTTGAGACCGCCATCACCGACGTTATCAACGCCCAGCGCAACAACGCCATCAAGGCCGGCAACGAGGCCGAGGCCAAGAAGTGGAATGGCGCTCTGCTCCGCTACTTCAACCCCGCCGGTGCCCACCCCAGCGGTATCATGGGTGAGGACCCCCAGGGTGTCCCCTACAACCTGCTCCCTCTGCTTGCCCAGGTTGCCACTGGCAAGCGCGAGAAGTTGATGGTCTTCGGTGATGGTATGCCAACCCCCTCTCCCCTCCATATTACCTAGGTCCCTAAGCTAATACCACCCTAGACTACGCCTCGCACGACGGTACTGCCATCCGTGATTACATCCACATCCTGGATCTCGCAGACGGCCACCTCAAGGCCCTGAACTACCTGCGCGCCAACAACCCCGGTGTGCGCGCCTGGAACTTGGGTACCGGCAAGGGCAGCACTGTCTACGAGATGATCCGCGCCTTCTCCGCCGCTGTCGGGAAGGACCAGCCCTACGAGGTTGCTCCCCGTCGCGCTGGCGATGTCCTCAACCTCACTGCCAACCCCACCCGCGCTAACACCGAGCTCGGCTGGAAGGCTGAGCGCACCCTCGAGCAGGCTTGCGAGGATCTCTGGCTCTGGACTAAGAACAACCCCCAGGGTTACCGCCAGGAGCCCCCTGCTGAGCTCCTCGCTCAGCTTAAGAAGTAAATTTACTTCGGGTCCTGATATAGCAAGTGTTTTGTGGTTTGTGATGATCTTGCCTTTGTTGATATAGAAGTCTTGGATCTAGTTGGTAGAATACATGAAACGAATTTCCTTTTTTGTGATGCTTGGTCTATAAGTTCGAGCTTGTTCTCTTATCACAGTAGAGTACAGCCCTCAATTCCGTCTATATATCATATCATGCCATACCTACAAAACGGGTATACATTTCTCACTTATTTCTGAGCTTTCCGACTCCTCCTCGACCCATCAGTCTTCTTCCCCTTATCTCAGCCGCCTCCTGCTTCGCCTTCTCAGCCTCAACCTTCTGCTTCTCAACCTCAGCCTCCTTCTTCTCCAAAGCCCTCATAACAGCACTCTCCTTCTCCGCCTCTTCAACCATTTTCCCACTAAACTCCCAAAGCTTCTTCCCAACCTCATCACTCCGTACATCAGTCCGCGCATAATCCATCTCCCGACACTCCTTAATCAACCACCCACCCTCACCCCGCCCATACTGCTGCTCCATGGCCGCATAAAGGATACTCTGCGCACCCTGCACAGGCGACTTCAACAGCAGCCACCAAATAGGCCAGGTGAGCAAGTACAACGCAAGACCCCACAACGACCCACCAGTCAACCAGCGCCGCATGCCCGGAGTCCGCGTCAACCCAGGATCAACAACGATAACCCGCGTACAAGGCGGCAGACTATCCGGCCTCTCGTACGCATTCAAATGCCGCTGGAACGAGTGCGCAAAGATAGTCAGCGCAAGCTTGCTGAGCGCATACACGCCCTTGGGCTGCGCGTACAGCGGGGGAGAAGTCTTCGTGCGCTTCGATACCACCTTCTGCTTCCCCCGTGTCACAGAGTCCAGCTTGCTGAAGTCGGCGCCGATGTAGCTCGAGCACGTTGCGAAGATCACGCGCACGTCGCGGTGGGCGGGCTGCGCGCGTAGGGCTGGGCTGAGGATGCTGAGGAGGTGGAAGTTGGCGAGGTAATTCGTTTGCCATTCTGGGTCGATGCCGTCTATTGTTAGGGCGCGGGGTCTGGAGGGCTCGGCTGTCCCGCCTGCGAGAATTATACAGTCTAGTCGGCGGGGTGGGATGTTGTCGATCCATTTTGTTGCGAAGGTGCGGATTGAGTGTAGGGAGGAGAGATCCACTTGTTCGGCGTAGATTAGAGGGTTTTTTGTGCTGGTGCGGAGGTCGTCGATGTATTCGGAGAGGAAGAGGTCGGAGGGTGGTTGCCGGGTTAGCAGGATTACTTGGGCGCCGCGGGTTGCGAGCTCGCGGACTACTTCTGCGCCTATCCCGGAGGTTCCGCCCTGATGGTTTTTTTTGTTAGCTTGGCTAATTGGGCAGTGGTGTGGTGTTGGGGAATGTCTTACCGTTACCATTATAACTTTTGATCGCATCATTCGCTCGGAGCCGTTGCGGGCTCCTTCGAAATAGTATTTCAGTGCTGCGAGGGCTAGCACCCATGGTGCTATGCGGAGGACTGTCCAGGCATGTGGGATTGACGAGATGCCATCCCGGAGACCCTGGGCAATGATGGGGATGGGCATATTTAGTTGAGATGGGAAGATGGGGGAGAGAGGACAGGTGTGTGTCCAAAGGGATTTCTCCAACGTACACGTACCTCCGCTTATCTCTTATCGCCACTCTCTAATTCCGCTCCGCCCCCCCAACTTCTCTTCTTTCTTCCCTTGCCTTCACAGCTCTACCAATCCCAACCATGGCCTCCGAAGACGAAGACTACTTCCTCCCACCAGAACAACAGCGCCCCTTCAGCTCCGGCATCCGGCGCAAACGCGTGCAGTTCGTGCGTTCCTCCAATCTAGACACCACAACTGCTCCAACTCCCTCCTCTTCCTCCGGCACCAGCATCGCAGACAAATACCTCTCTATTGTGATGAGCCAACCAGCCCCAAACACATCACCAAACACACCAATCCAACACGCGCCGTCGTCACCACCAATCCGCACACACTCCGCGCCGCCAGCCTCAGATATCATCCCGCCTCCACCCACAGCGCCCGCACCAGAATACTGCGACGTGTGCAAGCTACCTATCCCATCACAAGCACCAGGAGACACAACAGACCAAAGGGCCCGACACGAAGCCTCTCTCGCGCACCAAATCTGCCTCACTCACTCCCACCCGCCGTCGCATCTCGACCGCACGCGCACAGGTCTCCGATACCTCTCTACCTACGGCTGGGATCCTGATAGTAGGCTGGGGCTCGGTGCATCGGGCCGTGAGGGTATTCGTGAACCTATCAAACCTCGCATCAAGCGTGATACGGCTGGGTTGGGGACGGGTCTTGATCGGGATGGAGATCCGCTGCCGCCTAGACCGGCGCCGCCAGTGAAGGTGCAGAAGCTTAATTCTAAGCAGGCGCGGAATAAAGCTGCGGAGGATAAGAAGAGGGCGGAGAGGATCAGGAAGGCTTTTTATCAGAATGATGAGGTTTCGAAGTATCTTGGGGAGGGGGTTTAGGTGGTGGATTTTGTGGATGGTGGAGATTGACTATCTTTCTTTTTATACTTACGTTTGATGATACCCTATTTGTTATTCGGTTATTCTGTACATAATGTTGTCTTATGTGGATATCACTTTCAATTGGAGATACAGCATTTGTCTCTGTTGAATGCTTGGCTTGAATATTTACCGTGTGCTAGGTACAGTAACTTGAAACTGGTGTCCAGATTCTACCTAGCATAAATTGTAGTGCAGTGAAAATACTCCCATGACTTGGGTCTTTATAAGACCCATCATAGGAAAGAAATGAAAAACCGCTGAGAATAGCGCCTTGAATGCTCGGGACCAGACCAGACCAACAGAAAGACAAGGAAAAGAATGGTATCACAAAAGCGCTGGACAGGGACAGCAGGACACAGGAAACAGGGCGGGATCAAGAGAAACGGAAATGGAGAAGGCTACTTGAAGAAACGGTATTTTTTCTCCTTCTTCTCCTTTTTATCCTTCTCCTTTTTATCCTTATCCTTCTTGTCGTGCTTCCCGTTGCCAGATGAGGCAGGGCTGTTTCCGCTTCCGTTTGAGCTTATTGACATACCAGCCATCATCGCCTCTGGAGGAGCTGGTGGATTGAGGTGTGCTGTTGAGACGGGCTTCTTCTGTGGCGGCGGATTGGGGGCCGGAGGGGCCTCGCGCTCGAAGAGATGGGCCGGAGCGGTAGGTTTGGGGCGGTCCGCTGGGAGGTCGAGACGACGCCGGTCAACACTAAGGTCGCCTACCTGGCGAAGGAAGAGACCTGGGGTCAGCATGTGCGTCGTGGCAAGGTAGACGTCCCGGTTGTATGCCGCTGAGACTTCGTAACAGGCTCGTGACTCGCCGTAGGTGGCACCACCGGCCATAAAGACAATTATGCGCTGCCGGGGCTGATCGACGGATCTTGTGCGTGCCCAGGTAGGTTTTGCACTGCGCAAAGACGCCTGCTGTGACTGCATTTCTTGGGCAGCTATGGCGCTGTCCGTCTCGGTGTGCGGGCGGGTGAAGGGGAAGGAAGTCGCGTCCAGATTGCCCTGAAGCTGGTCTTCGAGCATCTGCTTGAGAGCCAGCTCATACCGACTCAGGCTGAGCTCCTCTGATTCAGGTGGTGGGTTTCGTCGGGTGAAAAGAGGTTGCACTGGTGGCTTTTCGTCTTTGAGAGGCTTCTCGACACGAACTCCAAGGAGGTCGAGGTTGGCAATCACTGCGCCGTCCTTTGATGGGAGTCCAGCGTGCGCCATGAGTTTGCGAATGTCACCACCTAGCAATCCACCACGATAGATGATGTACAGGAGTATTAATCGAAGTCGATCTGGTTGTATGACGGAGTCGTCATCAAGGAGCTGTACGAGCTGCGCTGCTAAGTTCTTTGCCTTTTTGTAGTTCTCATCCAGACCCGTGGCGAATGACTGCTCGGTGGAGCTCACTTCCAAGAGTTTGCGGGACTGGAAGTAGTTCATACACTCTTGTGCCATGTTGAGGTGCAGCGTGTAGGCACTCTTGCCCTCTTGGAATTCTGTCAGTCCGCCCAACATATCCTTGATGGTGTTCACGTTGTGCTTGTCATTACTAAAATCCCAAGTTAGTAGTCCGACTCTAGTATAGGGACGACCTGTTGAAACTCACTCTTCGGCGAATTGAGGGTGTGCTGCTCGGAATTTGGCAAAGTCCTCGCCCAGTTTCCCAAGCACGTCCTTCATGTGCATATGGCGATAGTCCACCCAGACTCGATCATGCTCGCCGATATCCATCTCCTTGGTCTCCTCATTTCTGGTGCCCTGGTTTAAAACTGTCTTGTAGGTGACCTTGTCTCCATCTGTGACAGGAAGAAGATCGTGGACCATGGCCTGGTATGTAAACTCGTGAAGAAGTGGCGCGAGCAAGTCCATGGAACGGTCTACTACGAGCAGTACGCCTCGGGGGCGGTTTGTTTGAGGCGGGAAGTCACGCTGGTACTGCGCGAACTGATCCAATTCATTTTGAATGAAGCGCGCCAAGTGAGAGCACATAACTCCGGCCTCATGAGTCGGAGATCGAGGCCGATAGTACCGAATTACAGGGTACTCGCCCAGGGAAGCGCAAAGAGAGACGACCTTGATTCAACGTCAGCAAGTTCAATTGGTGTACTCGGAGAGTATATCATACCTTCTGGGCCAATTCTTCCAAATGATGCCGAATCAAATTGTTGCAGCCAGGGTGGAAGAGCACCGGGAAGCTCCACGGATCCCGGAATGTGATCAAGCGCGATTCTCTGGGGTAGAAATTGATGTTCATAGTGTAAAAGTCCGCAATTCGCTCGCGCGCCATTTGGGACCGGTCAAGCCGAGATCGCTGCTGCGGATCGAGGTCTATAAGCTGTGTGAGTGGAATGACGTCGCAAAGACCTTGGGTTCATCGGCCCACTAACATGAAGTCCACACCAAGAATGCCTTTCTGTATCGGCCCACCTCAAAATCTGCCATCAGACAGTCGACCACGTACGACTCCGGGGACAATATGTACAACGCATCCATATCGGGATTGGGCGGTCGTCGATGTTCGAGCTGCTCAACATCTACAGAGTGGCATTAGTGAAATCGCTTGAGTCGCAAACCACAAGACGAGCTCACTAGAAACATTGAGATTGAGAATTTCTTCCTCCTTGACAGCGCCTTCGACCAATTTCTTGCTGGCCTCATCCACCACCAAGACTTTCCACTATTAGGGGGGGAGGGCGCCGTCAGTATCCGCGGTAGAGGGGTTAATCGGAGGGGTCGGGCTCACCTCGTTGCCACCGGCATTGCGGATTGTGTTCAGTATAACTATTCCAGACAGTTCAAGATCAGCAGGGGTTCTTTGGAAGAGGTAGTAGAAGTAGTCACCCACAGTCGCGTTGAATGTTAATTATCGAGGAGCCCATGCTGGCGGGCAGCCCACAACTTGGGGCTTCAGGGTGAGGATTTGGACAAAAAGGAAGAAATAAAACAACAGATAGTAAGGAAGATTGACGAGATGTTCACAAGGGAACTAGGGAGAGGAGAGGTGGCCGTCTGAGGTATATGAAGGGAAGATGGTTTTCCCCACCATTGGAGCTTTAAAGTGGAGCGGGTCGATAAGGGAACTTTTTGGGTTTGTCTCCTATGTCCCTTGATACTCTCTACTTCTCTTTGTTAAGCAACTGTTCGACCCTCTTTGCCCCCCCGAATTGTTCCTTTCTACGGGATTGGAACCCCCCGTCGTCCAGGAATGCAGCCATGGACTGCCGGTAGTCGTTCCCTCTGCGCTTTGCGACCCTTGACTCGTTTCGCTGTACGACCCTTCACTACAACATCGATTCTACAACGATCGAAAAAGGCCAAATCCGCAATCTCCCCGGACAGGAAATCGGACACAAAAAAAGGCAAAACACTTGTGGGGGGGCTCCCCCGGAAGGTCCATACGACAGGATATTGCGGCTGCACGAGATTTCAACGAACTGGTGGAAGCAACCCTACGCGATGTATACAGCAAGTTGAACAAGTCAGGCGAATCGCTAGAAGGATGGACTCAATTTGAGCGCCAAATAAAAAATGCCTGCAAATCAGATGATAAGAAGGCATCCGCACAATGGGGACCCCTTCGGCATATTAAGGTAGCGCTGCAAAAGGCCTACCTTGCCTCCGGACTTCAGGGTCTGCGGGAGGAGGTGGAATACATGCAGTATTCGGAAAACATCACTGCTAGGTTTTCAGCACCCATTTTAGAAGCACAGCAAGAAGTGGCCGACCTTCGATGGCCAGCCGAGTGGTATCCGCGCGCACGCTCGATGCAGCGAACAATCCATCTCCATGTTGGACCGACGAATTCCGGAAAGACCTACCATGCGCTGCAACGGCTGGCGAAAAGCAAAAATGGATTCTATGCAGGTCCGCTGAGATTGCTCGCGCAAGAAGTATATCATCGATTTAAGGCCGATGGGGTTCCATGCAGTCTCGTCACTGGTGACGATGTCAAATTTCCCGATGATGATCAAGTGCCGCGTATTACTAGCAACACCGTGGAAATGGTCAGCCTAGGGCAGGAATATGATGTTGGCGTGATCGATGAGATCCAAATGATTGCTAACTCATCAAGAGGATGGGCATGGACTCGAGCTTTCCTTGGTGCTCAAGCCACCGAACTGCACCTGTGCGGTGAGACCCGTGCGATACCGCTGATTCGGGAGCTATGTGCACTCACGGGAGACAAATTGGAGGTCCACCGCTACGAACGTTTGAACGCCCTGGAAGTGATGCCGCACAGTTTAAAGGGTAATCTCAATAGCCTGGAAAAAGGTGACTGTGTAGTCGTATTCTCCCGGAAAGGTATACATGCCATGAAGGCAGATATCGAGAAGACTACCGGAAGACGCGCTGCCATCGTTTACGGTGGTCTGCCAGCAGAGATTCGGACACAACAGGCGAACCTATTCAATGACCCAGAAAATGACTATGACTTCCTCGTGGCAAGTGACGCGATCGGTATGGGTCTTAATCTGTGAGTTCTGCCCTCCCTGATAATATTTTGCGCTTCCATACTAACCCACGATAGGAGCTGCAAGCGTGTTATATTTGACACCCTCGTCAAACGTGTTCCGGCTGGACTTCAACGACTCACTGTCCCTGAGATCAAACAAATTGGTGGGCGCGCTGGTCGATATCGTCCAGCCAATGCCAAAGAAAGCACAAATGATGAGCCTAACGTGGGCCTGATCTCCTGTCTCGAAGAGGTTGACCTTCCATATATCCAGCAGGCTATGAAGTTGGAGCCCCCACCGCTGAGTGCGGCGGGTATTTTCCCTCCAGAATCTGTTTTCCGGAAATTCGCAGCCTACTTCCCACCAGGTGTACCTTTCGAATATCTGATCAAGCGGGTCTTGGAAATTGCCAAGGTCGGCCCTTTGTTCTTCTTGTGTGATCCTAGCAGTCAGTTGGAAAACGCCGAAATCATCGACACTGTGAAAGGACTACCATTCGAGGACCAGTTAAAGTTCATGGTTTCTCCAATGGACCGTAAAAGTTCAGGCTCGCGTGATGTTACTGGTGCTATGGCCGACTGCGTAGCCGAACACCATGAGGGACGACTGTTGGACATCGCGTATCTTAACCTGGAAGTTATCGAGCAGCCCGTTTCTGGCAGCAACGACTATTTGCATGATCTGGAGAGCCTTCATAGGGCAGTTATCTTGTACCTGTGGCTCAGTTTCCGTTTTGGTGGTGTCTTCACTGACCGAACCCTGGCAAGCCATGTCAAGGAACTTGTTGAAGAGCGGATGGTTCGGGCATTGACTGAATTCTCTGCTAACAAGAGGCTGCGGAAGGGTGCTTCTCTGAAGCGCCAGATTGCGCTGCAGAAACAGTTGTTGGAGCAGGAACGTATGGGAGTTGCTGGAGACTGGATGAACCCCTCCGGTGAAGGAGAGCAGATGGAAATCAATCTGCCCGAAGAGGCTGCTTCAGAGGTTGCGGAAGGTGCAGAGAGTGCAGAGGGTGCATCGTCTGACTCTGAACTCTCATTATATGAGCCGTCACCAGAGGCAGAGGGCGAGGAGGAGGGCCCATCCCCCGACTTGGACGACTCGGAGCCTGATTCAACTGAGTCCTACTATGACACAGAAGTTCCCAGAGAGTGATGAATATGTACAACAGGAAATATGTATATTAGATGTATAAAACCGATCTCCAATACTCAGTACCTAATACCTATGGATCTCATTATTGTTCCTTTTTGATCAATTGTGCGTCTTTCTCGGCTTGCATTCACCTCTTGATTTTCCGGCATTTACTATTATTCCGTCACCATAAATCGACTATGAAGTCTCACTGATCTGATCGCGCGCCCAGGTGCTACAGTCCAAAAATGTTAACACCTGCCCCACACCTTGATCACATAGAATTCTGCCAGTTAAAATCCCCCATACATTCAAACCAGCTGTATTCAATTATTAGCGCATATTATACGGCGGTGTAGACCATACAGGAAGGCGGTATATACATGGGGCCATAGGGGTGCTAAGACTTTTCAACAGTCAATAAATTGAGCATACCGCCTTATCTTATCAGTGGCGACTTTCGGCCACACTAATTTTCCGCCTTCAAGATCCCGACAGGCCTCCGAAGAGCTACAGGGTAGCAGTGTTTTGCGCGCTCGCCAATTTACACGTCCCTTGTCTAGTTCTGCTGGCTCTATCTCTTATTTGGTTGGATCTCTTTTGCTCCACCACCCATCATGGATGACCTCGAGTCTTTGGAGCTGTTCTCGCTCGTCTCGCGCGTGACGAACGAGTTCGAGAACCACCTGGGAATCGCCGACAAGACCCTCGCAGAGTTCGTGATCGACCAGCACCTCAAATGCAACGGCAAGTTTTCCGATTTCAAGAAATTTTTCGACGACATGGGCGGCGAATTCCCGCAGAGTCTCCTGGAGAGTGTCGATCGCATGGTGCTCACGATGCACCCAAAGTACAAGGGAAAGAAAGCAGAGAACGCGAACGGCGCTCCTGATGCCAACGACGACATGGATTTGCTTGACGCTCTGGAACAAAAGTCTCGTGTGTTCAAGGGCCTTGCAGTACCCGATACGGAGAAACGCTGGGAGGAAGAAGACTACATAGATCGCCAAGCGGCAGACGAGGCCGATGCACAAGCAGGCGCGATGGACGACACTTTCGCCATGCTTGAAGGCCTGGCAGGAAAAGCAAAGGAGGACAAACCACATGCATCGAGAAACGATCGCGGGACGAGGAAGCGGAGCCGCAGCCCCGATTACAACGATTACGACCGTGGACGGCGCAGAGACAAATACCGCTCGCGATCAAGGTCTCGAAGCGCCCCGCGGTATAGCAAAAACGATGATCTCGTAGACGAGTTCGGGAGATCGATTGGAAAATACGGCAACCGGGAAGACAGTCGTCGCAATGGACACAGTGACCGCCGGAGACGTCGTGATCGCGACGAGGATGATGATTTCCGTCGTCCTCCGCCTGTTGAGCTGGATGACCATCCTGTTCTCTTCAAGATCTATGATGGAACCGTGACCGGTGTGAAAGACTTCGGTGCCTTCGTGAATCTAAAGGGCGTCAGGGGCAAGGTGGATGGACTTGTTCACGTTTCAGCAATGCAAGAAGGAGCACGAGTGAATCATCCCTCGGATTTAGTCTCGCGCGGACAACCAGTCAAAGTCAAGGTGGCTAGTATCGATGGCACTCGCATCGGACTGTCCATGAAGGAGGTGGATCAAGTGACAGGCATGGATCTTGTTCCCCAGAAACGCCTTGCTTCCGGTGCAAATATGGAACGTCTCGATGGCGGATTCACAGATGACAGGTACGGTAGTCTCGGCTCCGAGGTGCCCGTCATTGAAGGTTCCGGAGGTCGGCCAATGAGGAACCGAAAGCGCATGACTTCGCCGGAGCGATGGGAGATCCGACAGTTGATTGCCTCCGGTGTTGCCTCTGCAGCAGATTATCCCGACATCGACGATGAATATAATGCAACGCTCACCGGCGAAGGCACTTTCGAGGAGGAGGAAGATATCGATATTGAGGTCAAAGACGAGGAGCCTCCTTTCCTGGCTGGCCAGACGAAGCAATCCCTCGAGCTTTCTCCCATTCGTGTTGTCAAGGCTCCCGATGGTTCAATGAACCGTTCTGCAATGGCAGGCACTAACCTTGCCAAGGAGAGACGCGAATTGAAGCAGCAGGAAGCACAAGACAAGGCAGCCGAAAAGGCGGCGGATGTCGATCTCAATGCTCAGTGGCAGGACCCCATGGTTGCACCCGAAGAGCGCAAGTTTGCCGCTGATCTTCGAAGTGCTCAGCAGCCCAAGCAGGACGAGGCTATACCGGAGTGGAAGAGAGCGACGATGGGCAAGAACACATCTTTCGGGAAGCGGACGAACATGTCCATAAAACAACAACGCGAGAGCCTGCCAGTCTACAAGTTCCGGAAGCAATTGCTGGATGCAGTTAAGGACAATCAAATGATGATTGTCGTCGGAGATACAGGTTCTGGAAAGACCACTCAGTTGACGCAATACCTGGCCGAGGGCGGATATGGAAACAACGGAATAATTGGTTGCACTCAGCCTCGCCGTGTTGCTGCCATGTCAGTGGCTAAACGTGTGGCCGAGGAAGTTGGTTGCAAGCTCGGAGCAGAGGTTGGATATACCATCCGTTTCGAGGATTGTACTAGCCCAGACACCAAGATCAAGTACATGACGGATGGAATGCTTCAGAGAGAAATTCTTCTGGATCCAGACCTCAAGAGATATTCTGTCATCATGCTCGACGAAGCGCACGAGCGGACAATCGCGACTGATATCCTGTTCGGATTGTTGAAAAAGACAGTCAAAAGAAGACCTGATCTCAGGTTGATTATCACGTCCGCCACACTGGACGCTGAAAAGTTCTCCGAATACTTCCACGGCTGTCCCATTTTCTCCATCCCCGGCCGGACTTTCCCTGTCGAAGTCATGTACTCCAAGGAGCCCGAATCTGATTATCTCGATGCCGCACTCATCACTGTCATGCAAATTCACTTGACAGAACCCCAAGGTGATATTCTGCTCTTCTTAACAGGTCAAGAGGAGATTGATACGGCATGTGAGATCTTATTCGAGCGCATGAAAGCTTTAGGGCCTACTGTCCCTGAGCTGATCATCTTGCCTGTCTATTCTGCACTACCTAGTGAGATGCAGAGTAGGATTTTCGATCCTGCACCTCCAGGCGGACGTAAAGTCGTTATTGCAACCAACATTGCGGAGACCTCGATCACAATTGATCAGATTTACTACGTCATTGATCCCGGTTTCGTGAAGCAGAACGCCTACGATCCAAAGCTCGGCATGGATTCTCTTGTGGTGACCCCGATTTCCCAAGCGCAGGCAAAGCAAAGAGCTGGCCGTGCCGGAAGAACTGGACCTGGAAAGTGTTTCCGATTGTACACGGAGGCTGCCTACCAGTCTGAAATGCTTCCAACAACGATTCCCGAAATTCAACGTCAGAACCTCTCACATACCATTCTTATGCTCAAGGCAATGGGTATTAACGACCTTCTCCACTTCGATTTCATGGACCCACCCCTACCAATACCATGTTGACAGCACTCGAAGAACTATATGCCTTGTCAGCACTTGATGATGAGGGTCTTTTGACTCGACTCGGACGAAAGATGGCCGATTTCCCCATGGAGCCTGCGCTTGCCAAGGTGCTCATTGCATCTGTGGATTCGGGCTGCTCCGATGAAATGCTTAGCATTGTCGCCATGCTGTCAATCCAGTCTGTCTTCTACCGCCCCAAAGAAAAGCAGCAACAAGCAGACCAGAAGAAGGCCAAATTCCACGATCCGCACGGCGATCATTTGACCCTGCTTAATGTCTACAATGCATGGAAGCACGCAGGTTTCAACAACTCCTGGTGTTTCGAGAACTTCATCCAAGCACGACAGATCAAGCGCGCCAAAGATGTGCGCCAGCAGCTGCTGGGCATCATGAATCGCTACAAGCACCGGATTGTCTCTTGCGGCCGGGATACCATCAAAGTGCGACAGTCCCTGTGCACCGGCTTCTTCCGCAACGCAGCGCGCAAGGACCCCCAGGAAGGATACAAGACCCTGGTGGAAGGAACACCTGTGTATATGCACCCCAGCTCCGCGATGTTTGGCAAACCGGCCGAGCACGTCATCTACCACACCTTGGTCCTCACGAGTAAGGAGTACATGCACTGTACCACTGCCATTGAGCCGAAATGGCTCGTGGAAGCGGCGCCTACTTTCTTCAAGGTTGCACCTACGGATCGATTGTCGAAGCGTAAGAAGGCGGAGCGCATCCAGCCTTTGCACAACCGCTTTGCTGGCGAAGACGATTGGCGTATCTCTGCCCAGCGGCGGCAGGGTAGAGGTGGTGGTGGTGGAACTTGGGGTTGATTTTTGTTCTGTTTCAAATATACCAGCCATGGTTGCAATTGTGTGTTTTGTTTTCTTGCGTCTTATATCTCCCTATCAATGTGCTTTTGCATGAACCACTCAGCTTAAAATATCGGAGTTACTTCTTTTGGATCTAGTTCTTGTATGATATCTAGATGGGAATAATTAACTTGTTCTCCTAAGTTATCCTCTCAATTTCGAAACTCACTGGGCATCCAGCTGGCAAAAAGGACTTAGTCGTAAATGCATCAAACTTCTTCCTTATCTGGTTCAGGTATCGCAATGCGTAGCGAGCACTGGGGACTAAATGACAGAGGAATCGACAACCACAGTAGTAAAAGTCTCCACTGCCCAGGTGGAGGCTAATGGCACACCGCCTATATATTAACCCGACAGAACAAGGCGGTGTATCCACACTTTTATCCTGGGCGGGGAGGTCTTGACCAATCAAAGAACTGGGAACGTCGATGGTATCGGAACATCTGAAGATAAAAAAAAAATAAGTTACAACACCAACCCATAAAATCATGTCGCACATCACAGAACATCCCTCTCGGGTTAAGAGAAGAAAGATTGATGATCCTAAAGCAGAGAAACCAACTGTCACGTCCAATATCAAGTCTGCGGCTTCCCTGCGCGACCTGTTGGCTGTCCAGCAAAATGCCCCGTTGGCAAAGCAAGGTGAGACAGATCGCAACCCATCCAAACCTACATCAAAACTGACTAGCATATAGGTATAATCAAGTTTAAAGAGTTCTTGGTGTCAATTGCACACACGGAAAAGGAGAGCGACAAAGCAGAGAAATTGCGCGTCCTCAAGGAGTATTGCGATAAGCAAATCACCAACTCCGGAAAAGAGAATGAAACCTCAGTGTGCTTCGCGGATCTCATCCAGTCTTGGTCATTTGGCGATGGCAATAACAATGAGCCTTTATTGACCAGTGTCCCTTCTGTTCTTGCGATCTTCCTCAAGACGATTTCGTCGGAACTCGAGTTCCGGGACTTCGGAATCGCCCTGTGCAAGCATTTGCTGCAGAAAGACCAGCTGAGATTGTTCAACCGTGGTCTGACAGCAACTAAGTCCAAAGAGCACTTGATCTCACCATGTCTCCGTTTGCTTACGGAGATCGTGACTTTTGACGGAGGAGCCGTTGCACGACAGCTGTACCTCCGGCGGTACATTACCTTTAAGCGACTAGAGGTATTCTTAACCCCCAATAAAGCACAGGAGATCTCCGAGGATGAGTTCCACAAGTCGACTCTCAGACGCAACGCTCAGCGATACCTGCTAGCGAACCTGAGGGTTCAGCATGCCTCCGAAAAGGGTGATATCATCGAACAGCACAAGATCACCAGATCTTTCCTTGAATATATCCGGAAGGATCCGCGGGATGCTGTACTAGAAATTATCAAGGCTATCGAGAGGGACGTGGTACAAGATTCCGCTCTGTCCCGCAAATCGAAGAGCAAATTTTTCAACAGACACAACCTCGAACGACTGGTGACACTTTATGGTTATGATCGAGAGTCAGATGAACCTAATGCGGGAGGAATAGTCATCGCCAATGAGATCCACCGAGTCATGATGAATGTGTGCAAAACTGCCGGGCTCGGCGTTCTCTTACCCGAGACCGGTTGGTATCCCGTCGGAACCGATCCAGAGACCTTGCCTGTTGATGATGATACGTGCATTGAGTTGGGTCTTGATTCCCCCGTCTACGTCGACAAATACAGAGAGTCTGTCCCCGTGCGGAATGGCTCCCTTTCATTCCTCATTCAGTGCCTCCGGCCTGATGTGGATAGTCTTCAGATTGAACTGCTGGTGTCAATCTTTAGGGTGGCACCAGAGCTCGTCGCCGATTACTTCTCGAGGAAAACTATGTTTATTTCAGACCCCAAGGCCACCCCATCATGGATGGCCGAATCTGCTTTCCTTTTCTCAACTGTGCAATTGCCTGTCCCTGCAAACTGTGGTTGGAAGGATAAACAGCCTATCCTGCCGCCGCCGGTTTCTATCGTTATTGAAAATATTCTCCCTCGTCCCCTTGGCCAGAAGATCATGGCCCGCTGCCTCAACCAGAATGCAGAGATTATCACTCTGTTCGCTGTGCGGATTTTGACCCTTGCGTTCACTAAGCTGCGAGCTGTCCTCAAAATCTTCCAGGCTGATCACGGCCAAGGCCAGCTATTCTGGAATCAGGCTTCTGCCAAGTTGCTGGCGGAGTTCTCTCGCCGGTGCCCTGCTGTCAAAGATGTCGTTGTCCTCTTCCGACGAACAGACAAGGAGGACCTGACCCAGCAGGAGGCTGTGGCAGAGCTCTTGACCTGTTACTATGAAGTGATGCCGGACATTGCTCTGGAGGAAAATTTTGATGTCTCACTGGTCTTGGTGGATGTTCTCAAGCGGCTGGAGGCCCCAGGCGTTAGCGCGGATGATTCTGAATCGCTTCTCAGCCAGCTTCAGAGCATCCTCCAGATAGCACAGCAGTCCGCTTCATTGCGTTGGTGGCAAAAGCCAGCATCTATGCAGTACTCACCCTTCACCTCGATTCTTAAGGTTCTCATGGGTACTTCAGATAAGGACTCTTCGCGGCGTATCTCTACCCTTCTCAAGACCGTTCTAGTTGAAAACTCTGTTCTGCAAAGCTCGCCACACGCATTTGCGTCTGTCTTGTCAAGCCTTGAGAATTCCGAAGCTGAGGCTTTGCATTCACAGCTGGTCTTCTTTGATAACTGTGTCTCCCGTGTCGCCAAGAAGCCGGTTCACTACCAGGATTTGCTACAGTCATTATCTGAAGATGTGTCTAAAACTACTAGCGCGCTTGTTGCTGCCATTGTTGAGCAATGGCCATTCGTCGTCAAGAGTGGAGATGCACCCACGGAAGCTGCTGTTGGAGCGTGGATCGCAAGTCTTCTAGGTAATCTGAAGCAGGCTGGTGAGAGCACCAAGGTACTCAAGGCTGCTCGGGATGCGTTGGTTGAAGCCACCGAGACTAAGAAAACCAAGTCACTTCTAAAGAAGTCCCTGAAAGAAGCGGATGATGCCGACAACGAGGACAAGATGGACATTGACTCTGGCTCTAACATGCCTAGTTCATCCAAAACAGCCTCTACCGTTGATCTCAATGAGATCTTTGGCTTCCTGCCCACCGAAGGCACAACCCACAACGCCCTGAACAAATGGGAAAGAGAAGGACATTGCAGAAGCAGTGGACCAGGGCCACATCGCCGAGTTGATGCTCTGCCTTTGTTCTCAGCATGAGGAAGTCCGACGACAGGCATTCGCCAGCATTATTCGCTTCATGGCTAAACTCAAGGAATCAACCTACGCCGAATGGCGCACGGTGTTTACTCTATCCGGCGAGCTCCTCGAGACGGTCAACAATATTGGCATGGAGAAGCCCGTTCCCTGGATTGTGGGCGAGTGCGCTTCAAGGTGTCTGGCGGTTCTCACAGACCCCCTCAACAAGGTCTACGGCAAGGTCAACAAGTTCCTGCAGAAGGCACCGGCCTGGGAAGTCGAGAAGATCCCAACATACTGGGTCGACAAAATTCTCCTGCACGAGCCTGAGTTGGATGATGGGTATTTCGAGGAGATTGACTGGCTCCTGAACCTGTTTATCAAGGCACTCCGCACCGAGGCTGTAAGTTGCTACCTTTTAGTTCTCTACTCTAAGATCACAATTGCTAACACATCGACTATAGGATATGGAGGTTTACCGACGAGCCAATGTCTTCGAGCGCATTCTTTCCCTATACCAGTCTCCAACCCTGGGCCCAGCAGCTCGACGCAAGATCCTGCACATTGTGTACCGTGCCGCTCAGGTCGGTGGTAGTACTACCCTGATCACCCGTTCTGGTGTCATTAGCTGGATCCAGATCCAAGCTGCAGAGGCTGGTGCGAAGGAGGCTCCTCAACTTGCGGCACTTGCACGTGCTTTGTATGAAACTTGTGACCGGGAGCGGGTTGATGGCTGGAGTAATGGGACTCTTGGGCGGGTCGTTGATGAGATTCAGGCGCAAGTTTGAGGTAGCGGAATTTGTACAATAGTAGATTGGATCATTGGCGTTCTTGCCTTTCTGGTCATATGTGAGCTAAAATTAACTCTCATCAACATGCCATTCTATCTTTCTACAGTATACTACTCCCCTTTGTCGCAGTTTCTCTTTGCACCGAAAATCATCTATAGCAAACAGAGACCCCATCCTCGGGTAACTTTCCACTTCAGGTTTGTAATTTTGTCTGTACTTTTGGTAAAAACTAGTTTAAAGAGAGAAAGAAAATTTGAATTCCCACTAGCCACTAGGACTACAATAGTGAGGTCTATACTACCGTCTTTTTAAATAGTTTAGACTAATACTACATAGTACATGGAACAACTAAAGATTAGTGCGACAAGAAGGAAAATCTCTCCATTATTTAGGGCCTAGTTCACAGATCAGTGTCGCTGGGCACTAGTGCTCTCGAGCCTAAGCCATATATAGGAATATTGGAACCAGTTAACGTTAAGAAAACACATAGACGGACGCACTGTGGACCCTACGAGCCTCCAGTCTCAGTCAATTCCTACCTATCGCTTCTACGATGCTCCATGCGCTAATATTCCAAACCACTAAATAATCAAAGACCGGTTCAGAACGTCGGCAAATGCAATAAGGTTCAGGGATGCATCACCAATATCCCCAGGTATCCCCAGATATCCCCCACCCCCGCAGCCGACCGGAGTGGGACCCGAGGGGGAACGAGACCCGGAATGAGTCCCGGATGATATCAATAACCGAGGGCCAACGTACTCTTAAACAATGTCCCCTCCCTTGGCATATACGCACTTCGCCAAAGAGACAGCAGCTGTATATAGAGGTATAACTTGTGGCTTGCTACTATTTTCATTAGAAATTATCGGAGAAAGAATAGATTATCAAAATAATCCTGATATTTTCCTAGTTAACAGAGTCTGGGGTAGATCCAAAGGAAGAGTCTGGAGCAATAGAACTACTCCGATCTGGCCAAGTGGACTCCAACTAGATCCGTTGAGCTGATGAACAGAATTTTACCCCATTTAGATCATCTGGGAACTTTATTTTTTCCTCATTTTAATATAAAGAACTGTATAAAGAACTGCATGGTGAGGTGTTTTTATTTCAGTAGTATCCCTCTATACCACTTCCCCCACACCATAAGCACTTGTCTGGCACCTTCACTATGGTCAATGCCTCCCGGACCCCGTCCTTAGCTGATGAAAAGGGCGTGGCGGAATACGAAGAAAATGTGATGGACATCGCTGCCGGAAGAGGCCATCTAGCCACGGATGAATATGGTCAGGCCCTTGTGGAATTCGATAAGGCAGCTGAGTCGAGGTTGCGTCTGAAGATTGACCTGTTCATCATTCCCACGGTGTCATTGATGTATCTGTTTTGTTTCATCGACCGGGCAAACATAGGTGCGTATATTGCCTATCATTATTATCTGGCCCAACTAATCACTGTTGAAATAGGAAATGCTAAGCTAGCTGGCTTTGAGAAGGACCTGGGACTCGAAGGACTTGATTACAACATCGTGCTGTCGGTCTTCTTTGTCTCATATATCGTCTTTGAGATCCCGAGCAACCTCATGTGTAAATGGATCGGGCCTGGGTGGTGGCTTCCAAGCATTGAAATCGGGTTTGGCATTTGCTCCGTCGCGACAGCATTTGTCAATAATATTCATGAGGCGTGTGGTGTTCGCTTTCTTTTAGGCAAGTAGATACCCCCCCCCCCGGGACAAAAATTCAATGTTTTCATATGAATACTGTGCGAACACCGCTGACTCTTTACCAGTCTGTTCGAGGCAGGATTAATGCCTGGAATCGCATATTATCTTTCGCGATGGTATCGAAGGAGTGAACTTGCCTTCCGTCTGTCGCTATACATCGTTATGGCTCCATTAGCCGGTGCATTTGGTGGCCTTCTAGCTTCTGGTATTCTGAAGCTAGATAGCTTCGGCTCTCTCTCAAGCTGGCAAATGATCTTCGCAATTGAAGGCATTGTTACTATCTGTATCGGTATTATTTCATTCTTCACCCTAACCGATAGGCCGGAGACGGCGCTATGGCTCTCACAAGAAGAGAAGGATCTAGCCGTTACGCGTATTAAGTCTGAGCGCGTGGCGACAACCGAGCTTCTCGATAAATTCGATACGGCGAAAATGATGCGTGGCATCTTTAGTCCAACCACGATCACCACGGCATTCATCTATATGTTGAATAATATCACCGTTCAGGGCCTCGGAATGTTCGCACCCACTATCATCAAAACTATCTATCCTAATGCCGGGGTGATATCCCAGCAACTACATACGGTCCCTCCGTATATTGTCGGTGCATTCTTTACTTTATTATTCCCGTTCCTTAGCTGGCGCTTCGACCACCGACTGATCTTCTTTGTTTTATGTGCACCACTAATGATAATCGGTAAACATCCACCCTATTATAGTCTCCGATCAAATGCTGACTATAGCAGGCTATATCATGTTCCTTGCTTCCGAAGACCCTATGGTACGATACGGAGCGACTTTCCTGATCAGTAGTGGGTCGTTCGCGTTTGGGGCTTTTTGCGCGGCGCATGTCTCCGCCAACGTCGTGTCGGATACCGCGCGGTCGTCCGCAATTGGCGCAATGGTCATGTTTGGCAATATAGGCGGGCTTATCAGCACCTGGTCGTACCTCCCCTTCGATGGCCCTAACTATCATATCGGGAACGGTCTCAACTTGGCAACTTCCAGTACCACCCTCCTTCTGGGCGCTAGCCTGTGGGTCTATATGACCTGGGACAACAAGCGGCGTGATCGAGTGGATGTTGCTGCTGCCTTGGCAGGACTTTCGCAGATGCAGATTCAGGACCTCGATTGGCGCCATCCTGGCTTCCGTTGGCGACCTTAGGTTCAAGTTCTCTGGTTGGTTTTGTGTTTTTTGGCTTCGTCTTGGCGATTGAAGACTGCGAATATGCCCTTGTCTCAATCATGGAGCCGAGAGGCAGAGAGAAGTGTGACCCTGGGTCTACCACGCAGTAAATGATGATAGACTTTATCTTCAACTTTGTTTGAATAGATGGTGATTGTGGGTTAAAAAGCATAATTTCTCCAAGGATTTACTTGCAGCCGACGCAATGAGCGGACAGCTCCTCGCTATGGTATATATCGGCTCGTAGTTCCCCGGTCATATTCAAATATCCCACACCACCTTTTAAGCCTAAATGGTTGAAGACTTGGGCAGCCAGAGGCTTCCCGACGATTCAAAAAAGGAAAAAGAAAAAAAAGCATGCAAAAACATACAACAGTGAGGATTCGCTGGTGGTCACCCACCCAACTACTAACTCACCGGCGTGTGGCTTAAGTACGGCTGAGCGGACGGGAAGCCCTGTTTTCCACACCCTATGGTCGTATGTGTTAGTTCAAGTGCGGGATAGATTTATAGAATGCAATCCTAGAGCGATGGACGGCTGGATAAGTGTGCTATAGACAGGGTGAGGACCCTATGCGAGCACAGGCCTCTCCTCAGAGAGTTTAGTATTATCGAAATGGTCTCCCGAGGATCTTTGTTTATGACTTTTTGTTTAAGAGAACTGCGATATGAAAAGAGAGAAAAAGAAGTGCCTAACTGGTTCCTCTGAATGGTCAATGATTGTCCTGGATGATTCATTCTCCGAACCCATTCTCACATCGAACCCTCCTTATCCGCAAAGCGCCCGTCACTCATCTAATCCCGCAATGTGATAATCATCTGCACGGGCGTCTAGGGATAATGAATTCGACATATAGTATCTGAAAATGGACATAGACGCATATACGAATACACACAGGTCACGGTAGATTAAGGTGCAAACATCGTAATATATCACACGTGATGACTAGTAAGAGAGGGGAATACTAGCTTATACTTGAGTGGAAACGGTTATCCTAAACGAATTAGTATCAAGGTATAGGTGAGATTTTACTTAAATCTTCGGTAGGTCTGCATTTCCTTACTATATTTATAGCTATACGCTAGCTAAAGAACTAGGCTACCACTGCAGCCTAAAGGCTAGTCTAAAGGGCTTGAGATTTGCCGTAACTTTTAAGGTCAGTTTAGAAAAAGAAAAAGAGGCAGGCAGGCTCAAGCGGCTAACCCTATAGTAGCAGACTTTAAGTAGTTACACCATTTGGTGTATCGGGATTGATATAGGAATAGAAATATGTATAAGAGCCAAAAAGAACAAATTAAAGAAAGAGTCGAGATTAACAACCAAAGAGTAATAATAGGCAGTTCCTAGAAAAGACAGTACTGTAGAGCTAAAGAAAGGAGTGGAAGACGTAGCAAAGCAGCAAAGGAGAACAAGAAGGACATCAGGATGGGCGAGGGTAGAACGACCAGCGAAGGGAAGAAGAGACGAAATCATTCAGTATCCATCTCATCATACATCTCAGGGTCATGGTTGAAGGTTAGGTCAGACTCCCCTGATCCTTGTTGTGTCCGTCGAGATGTACGTTTGGAGGAGGCTGGTGACATTGAGGCCGCTTTCGTTATTAGGTAGACTAGCAAACCAAGGACTTGTTCGAAGCCGTTTCCAACAACGCCGACTGGCTTGAACGACCACTGGTAAACATTAGAATCAGGGTCAATACCACGATTTAGATCCACTTACTTGAGACTCATTATCTAGCTTCATGAACGTAAAGTTCATGTCATCGGTAGAGATGCCGTAGACAGTGGCATCTGCATTACCAACATCTTTACGCTGTTTATGGACTCATCCTTTTGACAGGTCAGCCTAAGATTGCGTTATGATAACGATATCGTGAGGTACGTACCCATGTATGCCAGCGCCTGCGGGATACCTTCAGTACCACTGCTCGGTCTCCTGGCCTCCATGATGACAACGTTCAAGTCGAGGCCTTCCTCCTCTCCTTGCAATGTCATGATCCACGGAGGTAAGGACAACAAACGAGTGAAGAGACTGGTTAAAGAATTCACTGCCTTGGATTATCGCCAATGCATCCTCGGCAGATTCGACTTTGTGGAGGGAGAGTTCTTGGTCAAGGGCGTAGTCATTACTGTCGTTTGAGTCTTGGGAAATCCCGCTGTTGGTTGACGTGGAAGCAAGTAGCGAAGACATGATGTGTAAAAGAAAAGGAGAAGGGGGGGGGGTGCTTTGTTGAAGATGGAAAGTGCAAGTATGGAAGTCGCGAAGTCAAGTGTCAGAAAATAGACCGTTTATATAGATTACCGAGTCTAGTACCATTGAACTATATGATTTTAGACTACCTATGCAAATTACTTACTGATTGTGTCCGACTAGATTGTCAAAACCGGACCATTATTGTAAGATCTCGCCACAGTCCTTAAACCTTGTACAATAAGGTTTCCGACTAGTCACGACTCATAGTTGGCAAACTACAATCAGGATAAGAAGATGAAGACAATGATCTCTATTTGCTGCCGAACGAATCAAAAACAAAACATACAACAGTGAGGATTCGCTGGTGGTCACCCACCCAACTACTAACTCACCGGCGTGTGGCTTGAGTACGGCTGAGCGGACGGGAAGCCCTATTTTCCACACCCTATGGTCGTATGTGATAGAATATGTGTGGAAGAGACTTAGACGGAATGCAAGCCATAGGGCGATAGGATATACGGGTGAGTGCCCTATAGACAGGGTGAGAACCCAGTGCGATCACAGGCCTAGCCTTAGAGAGTTTAGTATTATCGAAATGGTCTCCCGGCTAGGATCTTTGTTTATGACTTTTTGTCTAAGAGAACTGCAGATTTGCCGTAATTTTTAAGATTAGTCTAGAAAATGAAAAAGAAACTGTGGAAATAAATACGGCGTACTTTACCACTAGACCACCACAAAAATCAAGGTTTCTGTTTAGGGCCTAGGGAGGGCCAGTTTGACAGAAACTAAGAGCCATTGTTACGACGGGCATCAATCTGATTGATGCCCTGTTTGTCAGGCCTCACATGTTTGCTGGCTAGTATATTAGCTAGTTAGTCTCTTGCAGAAAGGGAATTAACCTCCTTCTTCCCTCTCTCTTTCTCTCTCTCTCTCTCTCTCTCTCTTTTCTTCTAGCCTTTGCTGCCAGATCAATAATGGTGAGGTTATTGAAATGAAAGGTATTCTCATATGTATGTGTGTTAATTTCGAAATACCCATGACGTTTGAGTCTGACATGTGACATAAGAGTGATGGAAAGATGATCTGTGGATTCATCCGGGCTTCGTTCCTGCCGGACTAGTTTTTGTGTCCTTGCATGTCCCTCGAATTACATCTTATAATTCATCACACTATGGCGACCACAGACCGGGAAATGCCTCACCCGTCATCTCCTGGCTCCGCATCTTCGAGTTCAAGCGCATTCTCGGAAACTACTAAACTAGAAACAATGCGACTCTCCGGTCAGAATTGTTGGGCTTGTAAATCAACACTGCCGGAGACCTGTCCTGTGGTTGCCCAAGAAGACACGCAGGTAGAATTTATCTTTTTTGTCTGTTCAAGAATGGGCTGACAATTCTCTATCTAGACAGACATATGGGAACAAGCCGGGCTGTTTACTCTCTCGTACAACTCTACTTCAAACGCGATTCCTCTTTGTCCAACCTGCCATACTCAATTTTATCGAGCCATTGATCCTGGATACGTCTTCTTCCCCGCTGATCTTGAGCTTTTTATTCATTTCGAAATGGAAGATCGTGAACGGCGCCGGATCGCCGAAGAAGCTGGTTACCCAATAAGGCGAAGGGTCCCAACAGCTATTGAATACCGAATACACCAGCAGGAGAATTGCATGGTTTCGTCAGATGCTATCGGTGGTCTATACAGACGCGTATTCTTAAAGGAGTTCCTACTCGGTGGCGAGATTCCAGAGATAGTGCGGATGTTTTCCACACCTAAAGAGTGGCATGGGGATCCGATGGCTTCGATTAGAAGGGCTATGGGCTATTGCGGCGCTTGGAAGCCCGCGGTCTTATCTTGTTGACCCCAAAATCCGGAATGACATTGAAAGTCTGGTGATGAATTTAAGAGCGCCGCCGATATACGTATTCGTGAGATCTACAAACTGGATGCTCAACTGGAGAACAAGCGGCATTTAGAAGAGCAAGTTAACCAAACTGGGGGTACTGTAGTCATGTTTCTTTTAGTCACTTGAATATATCAAAAGGCAAATGGGGGATGGTAAAAGCGTATCTTTACAATGCACGTACATAAAGCAAGTATGCAGGTATCCCCTCGTATTCGTTATTTTTAGGACCTTTTATAATGTACCTTGTCAGCCGTCTGGCCTCATCTGTCGTAAGAAGCTCTTTATCCAGAACCGCCTCATCTCTTGCTCCTGGATATGTTCTTCAAGGTGCCAATTGAAACTATCACATTCGAATGGCTGGAAACCACTCTTGCAGAACTACGTATCAACTCTCGTGAGTGTCTTCATCCTCTCGGGCTGAACAATCACTAGTAATGGTATGGGTACCGCAGCTAGAAGTACAAACGCCAACAATGAGTTCCCCCAACCATACCCGAGCTTGGAATACATATATGGAGCGGCGACAGGGAGAAAGGCCCCTGCGACGTAACGAAGAGGCAGGACGGCGGCGATAGCGGAGGCAGAGCGGTCGCCAAAGATATCTACCAGGTAGTTCATAATTGGGGTAGTGCTACTCGATAGCGAAAAGCCGCATAGAACAGTAGCGATGGTCGGGACGATCCAATGATAGCGATAATGGAGGGACCATCCGTATACCAGCAGGCCGACAGGGAAGGCGACCATGGCCGGGATTATGGGTATGAGACGGTTTTCAGGACGCGGCGTACAATCACCAGGGCTTGTGCGTGAAAGCCCGCGAATCAGGAAGTAATCAAGAGTGAAAGTGCACATAAGAGCGCCACTGAGCGTGCCGATGGCTTTCGAGAATTTAGATTATTGCTAGGTCTGGAAATGGGGGCTCCCTGAGATTGGTCATGACTTACTCAAAGCAATATAGATAAGGCCGGAGTGACTCTCAGAGAAGCCATAGACTTCCTGGAAGACAGTTGCAGTGGTAGCGGCAAGGAGCGAAACGTAGCCGAATAGTATTGACAGATACAAGCCCATAAGCACTGCAATGCGGGAACTGCTTAGGATGACGAAAGGGCGTATCGTGAGTAAGGCAAGACCTTTGAAAGTTGCCCAATTCCACCCCGTGAAGTACTTCAATGTTGAGCTGACCTTTTCTTGGTTGGAGCTGTCCTTCTGGAGCGCCTTCCGTCTTATTACTGGCACATATGACTCTTTCAACGCAGCAGCCATGATTAGCGACAGACAGGCGGTGACAATAGCCATGAGCCAGAAAGTCCAACGCCAGCTCAGATACTGTGTAATATAGCCTCCCAGGATGGGACCCACGGCACTGCCAAGGATAGGGATCATACTGGTGAGCGACATGGCGGTTCCCCGCTTCTTTACGGCAAATAGATCGCCCGTAATTGCTGGATTAAGACAAATTGAGGCGACAGATGCGCCGGTGAGAAACCTGAACACAATGACCATGGCGAGGCTGTTACTGAAGCTTGTGACCATGGTGAATATGAGGAACAGGAGATTGAAGAAGTGACAAATCGGCACACGCCCGAAACGTTCAGACAATGGGCCAATATAGAGCGGGGCGATGACCTCACCGAGATTCGGAACAGTTATGTAAAAGACCAAAAGAAAGCTGTCGTAATTGTTGAATTGCTGGGCAATGGCAGAGCTTGCTGGAGTGCAGATGACGAGAGACATGTTGCTGAAGAGGGCATCAGTGCATAAATCCTGCCATAGAAACACTGTAACTTACACCACTAGGGACATCAAGGATAAAGCGATCAAGATGAGCCACTTCCGCTTGGTGGACCAGTTCTGTGGCATCGAGGGGTTTATGTCCTCATCCACGTTCGCGGTGGCGATTGCATTCTTCGTCCCATGCTCTACATCCACTGCCAGAGCGTTAGGCGACATGGGTGTCGAAGGAACAGTAGAGCGTAACAAGTCTTTGCTGGATCCCTCCATGACAGTGTTAGTCCCTTTTGCTTCCTTTCTTTTTTCTTTTTTCTTTATCTTTTTAGAAAAAATGGAAAGAAAAGAGAGAGAAAAGAATGGGAAGAAACTAATACCTTTGGACCCTTTCAATTAGTCAAACTGATTGTAAATCTATTATAAGATCTATTATAAATTACTTTTACACTTGTAAATGTAATCTAATCTCGTATTTTTGTCCTAAGTGACGTGCTTTCTAACTATTGGTTATGTACAGATATAAAAAGAGGTCCATAGATATACGGGACTCCACAGCGGCCCGTCACCCGTTGGTCCTCCGTCCAAAGGTCAGAAATATCGATCACGATAGGGAAGTGTGACTAACTCAGCCCTAATCCGGGATAATTGACATTCTTACACTAGAGGCGATCTGTTATAGTTTCTGTTGAGATACGAAACTAATTTCTAGCGGAGCCAAGTTACAACAGAATGCGGTATTTGGTCCTAGTAGGTGTTTAGTATACACGCTAGCTACAACGCGATGTCACTGCCCGCTGCAGCCTCAAGGCTAGTCTAAAAGGTTTGAGATTCGCCATACTTTTCTAAGCCTAGATTAGAAAATGAAAAAGAAACAGAACCGCACAACCACCCGACAGCAACAACAAAGAGCAGCCCTGCCAATACCTGGGTGAGAATCTACATTTTCGCTGAACCCAGAATAATGGTGAGGCTCCGTGTAGTTAAAATAAAAGGTTTCTCTATGTATGTTTGCTAATATTGCGAAATATCACTACCGTCGGGTGTGGAGTGCTTAGACTGAAACAACAAGGTCTTTAGAAAAACAAATTAAACAAAAACAACTAAATGGAGAAATGTAAATTGAAAAGGATCTAGGCTATGGAACAAGTGAGATTGCTCATTTTCCAAGTTAGTTGTAAATAATGAATGGTGTCCTTTCAGAATTCATCCCAAGCTCGTTTCATTTAGCTGCGTTTCATTAAGCTGCGAGCTCTAGGCGCTTTTTTTTTCTGTCCTAGAATCCCTCTCACGAGTCATCATTATGTTGTTACCCAAAAACTCCGCAATTGCGGTTCAACCTTCCAGGGAGAAGGACATTCTCCTGTCTGGGAGCGCCTCAGGGATCTACCTTGAGGGTTATCCTAGCATCCAATACCGGGACTATGCTTCTGTCGGGGCAAACTCCCACAAAAACGAAGTGAACGAAGAGATCACTTTCAATATCTCCATTCCAGCTCTTGGGCGTGGAATTGCTGCAACCGTCAAGGTCTGCGCGGCGTGGGCTGTCCTACTTGTTTCGCACGGATGCACGGCCAAACTGCACATGTTAGCCTCCGAATCAGAGGAATTCATCGACACTCTCAACTTGGCCGTCGAGTGGAGCTCATGTGTTGGAGACCTTATTTTCCAGGTTCAGGCTAAGCTTGAGGATTCTTTCCAGGGTACATACTGGGACGACAAGAGGGAGCCTAGGAGGGAGCGAGAGTCCAAAGTGACTTTCTTCCTGTCCATTACCCCAGGCGAGCCTGACCGGGAAGAAATTCTCCTCAAGTTTCACGCAAGAAACGGCAAGGTCTATGTTGGGGCAGTTGGTCCTGGCACCTCCTCACGTAAGGCGTTGTTACGACACCTCTTGGACCAATATGAATATATTGTCCGCGAGATTTGTTCACCCGACAATATTGAAAAGCCTCTTGTTGACCTGAAAGCTGTCTCTATTCAGGACCTCACGCAGATTTGGGCTTGGAATGCACGGGTGCCACCCAGAGTCAATGTTTGCATCCACGAGATCTTCATGGAAAGAGCTCGGCGGCATCCTGACCTGTTGGCTATTTCAGCGCATGATGGCGAACTGACATATCGCGATTTGGATTATCTCTCAACCCGTCTAGCTAATGCTATCATTCAGCAAGGCATCCAGCCCCATAGCATCGTGATGGTTCTTATCGAGAAATCTATGTGGGTCCCTGTGGCGCAGATCGCCGTCATGAAATGTGGATGTGCCTCGACGGTGCTCGATGCATCCCTTGCATTTCAGCGACACCAGTCCATTGCTGGGCTGGCGCAGCCTTCAGCAATTCTGACCTCGCCAGGTTGCGCAGAACAGGCCAGGGGATTGGCCCTGGAATGTCCCCAATTCGTTCTGAGTTACGGCTCAAGTCGACACTGGCCCAACGCCGGGCTTGGTTCCCTTCCAACAGTCAACCCCTCAGCCTGGTTGTACATTGTCTTCACATCTGGGAGCACCGGTACCCCCAAAGGGGCTATCATCAGCCATGCAAACTATGCCAGTGCTGTTGCTAACCAGCAAAATGTCTTGGATATCAGGGAGTTTGATCGAGTCTTTGATTTTGCATCCTATGCCTTTGACGCCGCTTGGTGTAATGTGATCCATGCCTTGACGGTCGGAGGTTGCCTTTGTATTCCTTCCGATGACGAAAGAAAAGGCGACCTTGTTGGAGCGCTGCGCAAGTATCAAGTCAACTACGCCGTCCTCACCCCCTCAGTCGCTTGGTTTCGCGCTTCTGATCTACCTGCTAGTCTTCGGACATTTCACTTTGGAGGAGAACCACTCAAGGCTGCCCTTGTGAAGGAACTCTCTACCCGCTCAACGGTCATCAACGCATATGGACCTGCTGAGTGCTCGACCGTCAGCACGGCGGTTGTGGCGGACCCCAGCGACGACAATGACCCAACCATTGGAACTGGTCTCGGGACCTGTACATGGATTGTCAAGTCAGATGGAAGCGACCTCGTGCCCATTGGAGAGATTGGAGAGCTATGGCTCGAGGGCCCCATTATCGGTCAGGGGTATCTAGGTGACCCCGAGAAGACCACCGCGACATTTATCGAAAATCCACTGTGGCTGACCCGAGGCTGCCTCGATTCCTCTAGTATGAAGGACTCTTCCGGCCGCCAGGCAACACTTTATCGCACCGGAGATCTTGTTCGCTACAGACCAAATGGAAGTTTGGAGTTTGTAGGTCGGAAGGACTCTCAGGTCAAGATCCGGGGCCAGCGTGTTGAGCTTGGGGAGATTGAGCACAACCTCCAATACGCCTTGACAGCTGAAGCAAAGGCGGAAAACGTGCAGATCATTGCAGAGGTTATTAAGCCGGAAGGAAGCGAAATTCCCACGCTAGTATCCTTTCTTTTCATGGCGATCAGCCCAGGAGTGTCATCTGCAGATGCGAAGCCTATCCTCTTCCGAGCCTTGGAGGGTATTGAAGACCGACTTGCCGAGCTTGTACCGCCTTACATGATCCCATCAGCATTTTTGCCTGTTGAGAATGTGCCAATGACACCCACGGGCAAGGTGGACCGTCGAAGTCTGCGTCTAGAAGGCCCAAAAATGTACTGGCTGCAGCTTAATACCAATACACAGTCAGAGCAGGAAGAAAATGAGTCTGAATTGGAGGCAAATATTCGGACAGTCTGGAGTGAAATTTTGAATCTTCCCCTCTGTCAGATCCGTCTGGATTCCAAGTTCACACGTCTTGGTGGAGACTCTATCACTGCTATGCAGATTGTTTCCCGCTGCCGTTCGCAGAACATTTCCATAAGAGTCGCCGATATTCTGAAGCTGCAGACCGTCAGGCAGGTGGCTCAATCATGCAAGCCCGTCCAAGAGAAAGTGACATGGCACGGCACGGAAAAGGAAGGCATCGCTTGGACTTTGACGCCGATCCAACAGATCTTCTTTGACAATAACCCCCAGGGCATGAACCATTACACACTCAGCTATATTGTCAAGCTGATGAGGCCTACAAAAGACCAGGAGCTCCTTGCCGCACTTCTGGCTATCACAACTCGTCATAGCTCGCTTCGTGCCCGCTTCCGTAAGCGCACGGATGAATCGACCTGGGAGCAGTACGTTGCGCCGGCAGGGTCCAACTCTTTCCTCTTCAAATCGCACGATTTCGTGGATGGCCCAACCATGCAACTCGTAGTTGACGAGCGACAAGCGGGCATGGACCTTGTCAATGGCCCTACTTTTGCTGTCGATGTTTTCAATAGCTCAAATGAGCCACAGACACTTCTCATGAGCGCGCACCATGCCGTGATGGACCTTGTGTCTTGGCGGATCGTTTGGCATGAGCTAAGCCAATATTTATCGGGGGCCACGTCTCTACCGCCAATCGAACTCTCGTTCCAAAAGTGGTGTGAGATGCAGTGCGAGGAAGGCGAGAAACTCGATCCAGCAAAGGTCCTTCCTTTCACAATTACTCCCGCAAACTTTGAGTACTGGGGCGTGGCACCTGGAGAGTTGTTTTTCAGGGAGTCAACTTCACATGTGTCTATTATTGATGCGAAGACAACCGCGCTGCTTCTTGGCGCGAGCAACGACAGTTTCCGAAGCGAGATCCTGGATATTCTCATAGGAGCACTGGTTTTCTGCTTTTCCCAGGTGTTTCCTGATCGGAGCCCACCTCCTGTGTTCCTCGAAGGTCACGGTCGCGAGCCCGTGGCCGGCATGAATGACTTTGACTTATCTGAGGTCATCGGCTGGTTTACTTCAATCCATCCTATCGAGCTACGCACTGGGCCGGACAGCTCTGTCTTTGACTTTATAAAACTTGCTAAAGACATCCGCAGGCGAGTGCCCGGTAAAGGAAGGCCGTACTTTGCCTCTCGTTTCTACAGTGCAGCTGGAAGGAAGGCATTTGGGCCGCACAAGCATGTTGAGCTGATCTTCAACTACCGAGGCTCGTTTCAGCAACTCGAGGATGCCAAGTCGATATTCAAGCTCGAGGATAGGATTGATCGCAACATGGTCATTCCTGGCGATGGGTCCGAATATCAACGCCCGTCTCTGATCGACATGAATCTTGTCATCCAAGAGGGTCAGTTGCAGATCTGGACGAGATCCCACAGACATATGCGAGACCACGAACTGGTCACCCGCTGGGTGGACCTGTACGCAAATACTCTTGGCAGTGTTGCGCAAGAGCTTGCTGGTATGCCAGCCCGCTATACACTTGCTGATTTTCCGCTGCTCGACATCTCCTATGCTGGTCTGGATACGCTCGTGGCGGAGCAGCTAATGAGTGAGGGCATTAAAGAGACCGATGTGCGAGACATATATCCGTGTACACCGATGCAGGAGGGAATGCTCATCAGCTCAAGCATTGGAGCCGCCTCCTATAACAGCGCCTGCGTCTGGCAGGCAGTGTCAAAAAACTCGATTGTATCAGTGCCTCGTCTGAGAGCGGCGTGGGAAACCGTCTCGCGAATGCATCCGGTTTTCTCGACAATTCTGTCAACGCATCCCGAAACCGGTCGTTTTATTCAGGTTGTCTTGAACGATCCCAATGAGACCATCCTCTGTCAGGCTGCAAATACCGAAACTGCCGTGGAGCATCTGCAGCAGATGCAAGTTGTTAAATCCCTACCTTCGCAGCCAGAATGCTTCTTCACAATCTGCAGCGGCCAGGACGGCGATATTGCGTGTCGGCTTGACATTACGCACGCACTTATGGATGCATTATCGTTGCCAATCATAGTGCGAGATATTCAGAAGGCGTATTTCGGACAAGCATTGTCATTGACAGCGTCTTTGCGCGACTACATTGAGTATTTTCAAGGCACATCAGCCATATGTCGCCTTTCATACTGGAGAGAGTACCTCGCTGGTGTCAAGCCCTGTGTTCTGCCAAGTGATATGAAACCAAGTGGTTTGGAGTCTCGGCGCAGCGGTCTTTATGGCTGGCTCACCCTCCCCACTGCCCTCACGGCACCTATCGCTGGTATATGTCGCCAGAAGGGATTGACTCGCTCCGCTTTTCTTCATCTGGCCTGGTCCCTCGTACTTTCGCATTTGACAGGGATGAGGGAGGTCTGTTTCGGCTATATCTCTTCTGGCCGTGACACTCAGGTTGATGGGATTGAGAATATCGTCGGGCCCTTGATCAATATGCTGATCTCACGCATTGATACGGACCGGCCTATTTCCGATGTGGTGACAACCATCGACAGGTATCATGTTGAGCATCTGGAGAACCAGTATGTTTCGCTAGCAGAAGTTCAGCATGAGGTCTCCACAGATCGCCTTTTTAACACAAACATCACGGTTCGTGAAACTCGCGGGCGGTGTGGAGCGGTTGATGAAAGCATGCACCTCGTGGAGGTATCAGAGGAAGATCAGCATGAGGTAAGTTCTTCATATGCGTCCAAATATCAAATCGACTAAGTCTCCATTTCTGACTGTACATAAACCTACAGTATGACATGGTTCTGGCTGCCACCCTCAATAAGGGTGATACCGAAGTCAGCATCCAATATCGAACAGACTTTGTGAGCTTGGCCAATGCCCAGGTAATTCAAGCCACTTTACAGAGTGCCATCGAATATCTCGGTTCCGTTTGGCAACAGGATATCTCTGCCGCCGTCTGCGAAGATTCGCTTTACAATGCTTATTTCTATCACATGGTTGGCACTGATGAGACGTCCGCTCTCCAGCAGTGGAAAGCCCACTTCAGTGGCATTGACGCTAGCTGTCACTTCCCTTCCCCTCCCAAATCGCCTCATAGGCCAGGTCTGGGCGCCTCAGTTTCCAGTACGATTGAGAACGTGCAATGGCGAAATGATTGCAATATCGCCACCCAGATCCTCGCATCATGGGCCCTTTTGCAATCTTCTTACGGATACTCTGGCGACGCCGTGATTGGCGCCTCTTCATTAGGCACCGAGTACGGAGTAATTAGCAGCGGGATTCCTGTGCCGATGCCGATGCGGATCAAAGTTGATCTTAACCAGAGCGTCGTTTCGTACATTGACTCGGTACAGTCAATAATACAAAGCTGGTCTAAATTGCCGCAGCTCGCTATGCACCGCTTGCGCGGTCTCAGTGCGGAGTCAGGGCTTGCCTGTGGCTTTCAGACCGTGGTCAGAATGGAGAGTGCTGCAGCCCAAGCGGATGGTCAAATTCCAATAGCCACTTCCAGTGCAGTTCCCGCCCTCTCCGTGCGCTTCACTGTCGAAGATACAGGACTTGGATTAACTGCAGAGTATGACCAGGATGCCATAAGTACTGAGAGAGTAACTGCGCTCTTCTCACAGCTTGATGGGGTGTTACGCCAAATTACCTCACTCGTCAATTCCTCGTCACCTCTCACTGAAATCGATACCATCAGCAAGGAAGAACTTAGTGTCATCTCTGGTTGGAATAAGACATCCTACGAGAATGTTCAGGGTCTCGTCCACGAGCTGATTTCTCGGACAGTATTAGCAATGCCAGAGTCGCCTGCTATATCCTCCTGGGATGGAGACCTTACTTACCGCCAACTTGACCAGCTTTCCACGCGCCTGGCCCACCAATTGGTTCACATTGGAGTAGGGCCCGAAGTCATTGTACCCCTCTACTTTGAGAAGTCTATGTGGATGCCAGTTTCCGCGGTAGCTGTCATGAAAGCGGGTGGCGCTGGCGTGATGATAGACTGTACGCAGCCTATCGAGAGAGCCTCTGCTATTGTTCGCCAGGTGGATGCAAAAGTGGCACTTGTGTCAAAAGATAACGCCGAGAGAGCTACCCAATTTGAAGGGTTACAGCTCCTAGTTGTTGATAAGATTTTTGTGGATGCTTTGGACGATTTGGAGAAAGGGATCTCTCTCCCGCAAGCCGTTCACCCGTCAAACTTGGTTTACGTTTCCTTTACGTCTGGTAGTACAGGCAAGCCAAAAGGTGCCATGATCACACATTCTTGCTTTTCATCTGCGATCCAGCATCAACAACGAGCCCATGGCTTCCGGGCCGGTCAGAGGGTTTATGACTTTGCCTCGTACGCTTTCGACGTCAGCTGGTCTAACTTGCTGCACTCCCTTACATCGGGCAGCTGTTTGTGCATTCCATCAGAGTACGAGCGAAGCAATATGCTTTTAGACTCCATCAGAGATCACAAAGCCACTCTGATAAACGCGACTCCTTCCATTCTGCGCCACCTAGACCCGAAGCAGCTCCCAGACCTGGAGCAGATTTTGATGGGTGGAGAGGCTTGGTCCGAAGCTGATTTTGGTGACTGGATCGATCACAAAAGGCTGATGAACAGCTACGGCCCCGGTGAATCTACCGTAAAGGCTTGTATCAACCGCGCTGTCCGGGGCATGGTCCCCAATACCATCGGGTTTGGAATAGGTCTCAATACATGGATCGTGAGGAATGATAGCTCCGGAAGACTTGCACCCTTGGGTTCTGTCGGCGAGCTTTGGCTTGAGGGCCCACAACTGGCCCGTGGTTATATTGGAGACGACGCAAGGACCGCTGCTTCGTTTGTGACGAGACCCAAATGGACAGACAGCAGTGGACAGGCATGCCGGTTTTATCGTACTGGCGATCTGGTTCGTTACGAGCCCGGCGGGGCTTTGGTTTTTGTCGGGCGCAAGGACTCACAGGTCAAGATCCGCGGTCAACGGACCGAACTCGGTGAGGTCGAGTGCAACATCCAAAAAGTGCTCCTCGCGGATGACGTCCGAGCTCAAGTCATTTGCGACGCCTTTAAGCCCCACAAAAGCAACAATCCGATTCTCGTCGCCTTCTTGAGAATGGAGGAAACGGATCCCTGGCACAAGCTCGCTGGTCTGGACGAACGGCTCGCAAAACTGGTACCTGACTACATGGTCCCAACCGCCTACATCGCGCTGCAGGAGTTTCCAATGACGACAACAGGTAAGATCAACCGCAGATCTCTGCATGAGACGTACGCAAGAAATACGCTGGAGCAGCTTGTGGCACTAGATGCATTCTGCGTCTCTGGCCATCGCGCTCCGAGTACCGCATCCGAGAAGGTCCTCCGGGATCTTTGGGCCGAGGTTCTAAACATAGAGCCAGCGACAATATCGGCTGAGGATAGCTTTCTCCGGATCGGGGGCGATTCTCTGGGGGCTATGCGTCTTGTGAGCGCTGCGCGGAAACGCGGTCTTGTACTCAACTTCGCAGATATCTTCAAGCAGCGGAAGCTCAACCTCCTTGCCCAGATCATCGACAAGCAAAGACCGGTTTTGCACGTGCCAGGTCCCACTGTGAAGGCTTTCTCGCTGTTGGATGGGAAGATCTCCCCACAAGAAGCGAAGAATCAAGCTGCACAACTTTGCCATCTTGAGCCCGCGGACATTGAAGACGTTTTTCCTTGCACACCTTTACAGGCTGGGCTCCTGGCCGAAACTGCCAGACGCCCAAACGACAATGTCTTGACAGAGACGCGGCTGTTGAAAGAAAATGTCGATATTCGTCGCCTGCGAACCGCATGGCAGCAGGTTATCCGAGCCAACCCTATTCTCCGAACCCGAATAGTTGATATCCGTCAATACGGCCTGGTTCAGGTCGTTGTTCGCTATGAATCCTGCGGGATCCAGGAAGATGGTGTGACATCAGCGCTGGACTTCGGCCTTGGTACGCCTTTGGTCTTCTATCGGTTTTCAGGGTTGTGCTTCACATGGAGAATCCATCACTCTCTCTACGATGGATGGTCTATCCCCATCATTTTTGACTCCTTGACTAGCGCATACCAATCGGAAGCCATCAAGGTTTCCCCTCCCTTCCAAGGCTTCATTAAGTATATGAAAGACTGTACTCAAACGGAAGCGGCAACAGATTTCTGGAAAGACCAGTTCAGCGATTTCGACGCCGACAAGTTTCCCGTCCTTCCTTCGCCGACCTACAAGCCAAAATGTGATAAGCGCTTGCAGCTCGACATCAAGGACCTAGCTTCGCATGGCGATTACACACCATCAACAAAAATCAGACTTGCCTGGGCCATCCTACTGTCTACAATCTCGAACTCAGCAGATGCTTCATTTGGTGCCACTGTAGCCGGCAGACAGGCAAACGTCCCTGGCATTGAGGATATGACGGGACCGACGATTGCAACGGTCCCTTTGCGAGTGGCGATTGATCGTAAAAAGACCGTGAGAGAGCTGCTTCAGCAAGTGCAATTACAAGCCGCAGAGATGATGCCCTTTGAACAAGTCGGCATCCAGCAGATACGGCGCATCAGCCCAAATTGCAATCTTGGATGCCAGTTCCAATCGCTCATGGTTATTCAGCCCGAACCTAGGCATCAGGACACGAACAACACCCTATTCGAATCCTGTCCTGTGGAAACTGAAGCTGTCGATGTTGACCCTTTCAAGCTGTATGCCATCTGCCTGGAGGTTGTCCTGGAGCCGAACAACATCCGTTTCTGTGCCAATTACGACTCTAATGTCGTCCCTCCAACGCAGTTCGGTCGCCTGGCGGACAGATTTGAGAATATCCTGAGGCAGGTTTCCTTGCCCGAAGTCCAGGCCAAGCCAGTTTCTCTGCTCAATACGAGCAGCCTAGGAGATTTAGAGAAAATCTGGAGCTGGAACGATACCATTCTGGAGAGATCTGAGCAAACTGTCCACGAGATTTTCCAACAAGTCGCCTCAAAGCAGCCCGCAGCTCCCGCCGTGTGCTCATGGGACGGTGATTTTACTTACGGGCAGTTAGATGAAATTTCCACCCGAATTGCCCACGAACTCCTCCGGGCTGGTCTTCCTCAGAGTGGCCAGCGCATTGTCCCCCTGCTGTTCGATAAGTCGAAATGGACATCGGTCTGTAGCATCGCAGTCATGAAGGCCAACGGCACTTCGCTTGCCCTCGATGCCACTCTTCCCAAGGGCCGTCTGCAGATAATGGTTGACCTTGCTGGGCCGCAGATCATCCTCACGTCCGCTGCACAGGAATCTCGAGCACGAGAATTGGCTCCTTCGACAGCCCAGGTCATAGTCGTGGATGACATTCAGGCACACAATATCAGGCTCCCTGACAATCCGCATCTACCCGCCGTGGACCCGGATACTTGGCTCTACGTGGTCTTCACATCTGGTTCGACAGGTATCCCCAAGGGCGCAATCATCAGCCATTCAAACTTTGCCAGTGCGCTGAAGTACGGCCAAATGGCGCTCAAGTTTGGTCCTCACTCACGAACATACGACTTTGTGTCTTATGCTTTCGATGTCTCCTGGCTCAACGTGCTTTATACACTTTGCGCAGGCGGATGTCTCTGCGTACCGTCTCAATATGAGATACAAAATGAAGCCAAGGCAGCAATTGCTCGGAGACGCGCGAACACCGCATTCATCACCCCAACTGTTGGCAAATTGCTGCATGGAGCAGACCTCCAAGTAATCAACTATGGTGGTGAAAACTTACCCCGCGACGAAATCACGTATTGGAAAGATCGCGCCCAAATCATCCACTCATACGGTCCATCTGAATGCACACCGATTTCGATTTCTCACGTTCTCGATCCCATGCGCAGCCGTATAATTATCGGCAAGGGGCTTGGAGTACGAACATGGATTGTTGACCCAAATCACAGCAACTCGCTCGCGGCTGTTGGCGATATTGGCGAGCTTTGGCTCGAAGGGCCTCTTGTCGGTCAGGGATATGTTAATAACCCAGAGAAATCAAAGGCATCATTCCTGGACGATCCCGCATGGCTTATCCAAGGCGGCCCCGGCTGTTCCGGTCGCCATGGACGAACGTACCGTACAGGAGATCTGGTGCGCTACGAAGAAGATGGTAGCCTGGAATTCATTGGACGCAAGGATGCCCAGATCAAGATTCGCGGACAGCGGGTGGAGCTTGAGGAGATCGGGCACCATATTCTTACTGCTATCGGCGAGGCTACAGTATCCCAGGTAGTGGTGGATATCATCAAAATAGCCGACTCTACTGAATCTGTCTTGGTCGCCTTCGTCGAGCTCTCGCAAAGCAACATTGTGCCTGGAACTCAGGAAGCGCGAGCTTACTTGCAGCAACTTGCTAGCACTACCAGAGATCGCCTGTCAGCCACAATACCAAGCTACATGATCCCCAATGCCTATATGATCGTTGACAGCATTCCAAATACAACATCTGGAAAGATCGACCGCGGCAGCCTCCGCAGAGATGCATTTTCAATGCAAAAGGGGGATCTTTTCCAGATAGATATCATTGAGAGACGTGCACCAGAAACAGTAGAGGAGAGAAACCTCCATGCTCTTGTTGCGCAGATACTCTCTTGGGATGGGGACGCCTTTGGGATGAACAACAACTTCATTCAGCTTGGCGGTGACTCTATCAGTGCTATGAGACTTGCTTCGCTCGCCCGCGACAAAGGGATTCCTCTGGCCGTCGCAGATATCCTTACTAAAGAGCGGATCGGCGATCTTCTTGTGACAGAGCAACAGGCTGGTCTCAAGTATGAAAGCAGGTTGTCGCGCTTCGCCCTGCTGGATGTTCCAGACCCGACCGCTTTTTCCGAAGACGAAATTATGCCGCAAGTTCAGTCCGGCCATGGAAGGTTGGTTGATATACTACCGGCAACTGGCATGCAATCTACCTATCTCAGAGACAACCTTCATCAACCCCGGCGATCTTGGTTCTACAGTTACATTGACTTCAACCACATTCGGAATGAGGATCTCCTCATACAGAGCTGTGAGCAGCTCGTTGGGCACTGCGACATCTATAGGACAGCTTTTGTTTGTTCCAGCAATACCTTCTACCAGGTTGTCTTTGATTCCTGGAAGCCCACCATAGACATTGTTGATGGCGGTGAATGTATTGAAGATGCATTCGACAAACTTCTGCAAGAAGATGTGAAGATGCCGGCGTCCCTGGGAGCTCCCTTGGTGCAGTTCATCCTCATTCGCGGGCAAAGCGCAAAAGCGAAACTCGTATTCAGCATGTCGCATGCAGTCTACGACGCGATCAGCTTTGGCCAAACCCTCCAGACTTTGTCTGACATCTACAATGGCTTAACCCCGGAGTTGAATGACTTCCGACGTTACGTTAGCCACATCCAAACGTCTAAGGCCGACAGCTACTCCCACTGGCGCCAGACACTTTACAAATCCACTATGACCATGATCCCCTGCAATTCGATTGGTTCTACGCAAGATGGCGTCCCTACCGTGCTTGACCACTCCATTCCTATGCCTAAGCCGCCCTTTGGCATTACGCAGGCCTCTCTCTTCACTCTCGCCTGCGCCTCTGCCCTTGGCCGCCTTACCGGATCCACGGACGTTGTCTTCGGCCGCGTCGTCTCCGGACGTGCGGCCGTTCCCGGTTCTCTGCAGAAGGTCGTCGGCCCTTGCCTCAATCGTGTGCCGGTGCGCGTACAGTTCACCTCCGGCCAGACCAAAACTGAGCGGCTCGCAGTGCTTCAGAAGCAGCAGGCGGAAAGTATTGCTCATGAAACGATCGGCCTGTCGGACATTGTCCAACACTGCACTGACTGGCCCTCAGACACAAAGGATTTTGGCTGTTGGGTCCAATATCAAAATGTTGACGAAAAGCCCGTCCTTAACCTGCCTGGGGCTGTAAACGGACTGGGAAGCAAGCAGATGTGGGGAATCCCTGTCGCTGCCGACTTCCTTGAGATCTTTGCCATCCCAAGCCAGGATACCCTCACTGTGCGGGTTATCGGAGGTCCTGGATATACAAATAGTGTGAAGGCTGAATTGCTTGATGGGGTTTGCTCAGAATTGACAGATTCAATGTGACCGGTGATGATGTTTTAGTTCAAATCGTTTTATTTGCATGACTCTGGCTCTTATAGCCAAAACTATTGATGAAATGGAAACAATGTTTACATATGTTGTCCCTACATAGGTCACGGTAAATACTTAAATACGGTAAGTGGGGTACGGGTTATACGGGACGGGCCGATATAAGAACAGGAACCTTCAAGGTTGGAGCAGTATATACAAATCAGCGAATACTATCAAAGTCTTATTCGGATTTGGCAGTATAGAGCAGATAGCCTCTTAGGAAGTAGAAGGATCAAATCCGACTGTATTGATACTATACATATACGTACTATATGTTAAGAAAAAAGGAAAGAGACTGGAAATGCTCCACTGTGGGTTACGTGGCGTCACGAGACACGCTCCAGGGTTTTCCAGGGTTTTACTACCAATTCCCTTTTTTTTCCCGGCCCCTGAAAAGCTTGTCTCTGTTGACCGTAAGGCAAGTTGACAACCATGAACAACCATAATGAATCCAGTGCCTCCGAGAGATCACCCCTCCTCCAAGATAGCATTAATGTCGATGTAGACGTGTCGCTTCCTCTGGAAATACCACACACCTTACCACCCAGGCTCAAGCGTCGAGTCATCCTGCTTCTGTATAGCTTTGCGTTCTTTATGATGCTTGGAGACAATCTACAGCCAGCAGCACTTATTCAAATATTTGAAAATGTTATCTGTGATGACTACTACAGCATGCACGCCCTGCCTTCAGCATTGGATATCACCGCTTCTCCAACATCTCAGCTAGCTGATCGATGCAAGGCACAAGCTGTGCAGAAAGAAGTTGCGCTGGTGCGCGGCTTCCACCAACTAGTTCCCGTCTTCGCGGCCGTGCTGTGCACTGTGCCGTATGGCCTTCTGGCGGAGCGCGTTGGGCGGAAGCGTGTACTCTTCCTGAGCGGCGCTGGGGTTCTCGCCGCGCTTTCCTGGGTGCTGGCTGTCTGCTACTGGCGATTTGTTTCGATTCGTTGGGTCTGGCTCTCTGGCGCTTTTCTCTTTATCGGTGGCGGTGATGCGGTCACCTCCAGTGTCGTTCATATTATGGTTACTGATGCCACTGTCCCGGCCGAACGCGCGCAAATCTTCCTATTTCTCCACGCGGCGGATGTGATTTCAGGCTTCCTAGGGCCAGCTCTCAGCGCCGCATTGATGGAGAAAGGATATACCTGGACTGTCTTGCTACTTGCTGAGGGCGTACTGTGCTCTGGCATCATTCTGCTTACGCAATTCATTCCAGAAACGCTGAACTTAAAGGAGAAGTTGACCTTTGACACGATGTCCCCGCAAGTTGGACAGTCATGTCCACGGCGCTTGGAATTGGAATTGTCAAGCTCGACCAAAGCAGCAACCAATTTTTTCGCCCAAATTTCTGCCTTACTGGCCCCTCTACTTGGTGTGCTGACATCCAACCCACAAGCCCTGTTACTGCTCTGCATTTTCGCGCCTCAAACTGCTGCCCGGGACCTCTTCACTATGATCGGCCTGCAATACTCCAGTGCCAAATACTCTCTCCCCTACAGCCGAGGAAACGTGCTTCTATCCGTTTTTCAAGGCGCCCAGGGTCTGTGTGTCCTCGTGCTACTTCCCTTAATAACCCACTTCATCGCCGACCGACGGGGATGGACCGCCTGGGCTCGTGACCGCCTATATCTCCATTGCGTCCATGACGGCGACGGCATCCGGCCTAATTATCATAGCTGTTGCACCAGCTTTGGCGATTGAGGCCACAGGGCTGCTGCTCGTGGCGGTTGGCAGCTGTACAACAGGGTTTCTGATGAGTTTGTTAGGCGCAGCTGTGCAGCCGGGTGAGGTGAGCGCAGTGTATAGCGCGGCGCTGATGCTCAGCATTGTGGTACGGAGTCTTATGGGACCAGTGGCTAGTATGCTGTTTGTGAAGGGCCTGGAGCTGGGGTGGCATTGGATGGGCCTGCCATTCGCAGCAGCGGCCGTGCTGATGACAGGCATGGCTATAGCGAGCGGCTTCATCTGTTTAGAGAAGAAGGATCCTGTCGAAGTGCACTCTTGTTAAAGTGGCATTCTCCAAGGAAATTTGTCATTAATTGTCGAAAACATATAGATATGCGTAAATATATTAGGAGCTGCCTTTTACTTAAAATCTGGTACATATTCATAGGTTATAATAGATACTCATAAACTACAGACTATACAATTATACAATAGATATAATACAAATGCCCTATCTACTAGCAATAATTACTTACTCGGTTCAACGCACGACCCAATGCGTTGGTATATCTTATATAGGAAAGTAATGTCCTGAACATTTTGCCTCGTGTAGGACAATGTCCTCTAACCATAAAAACGTCGTCTTCCAGCTAGGATCTTCCAAGGTTCGTTTGCTATAGATGACTTCTTGGTTAGCAAACAAAAAGAACAGCTAAGGATGCAAAAAGAGGGGGGGGGGGAAGGATCCTACCTAGGTAGCTTGTTCCTCTGAATCCCTGCTCCTCATTGATGTCCTAATTTTCTATTTTTTCATTCGCGGAGCCTACCAAGGTATATACTCTCAGATCGAAACCTCCTTATCCGCAAAGCGCCTGTCACTGATCTAATCCCGCAATATCGAACAATGTTCACCTGCACGAGCTACTAGTGACAAACTTGGTATACAGTATCCGAAAATGGACAGGAACATATATACAAATACGAACACAGGTTGATTAAGGTCCGAACATCGTAATATATCACACGTGATAAACTAATACGAGGGACAGAATACTGGCTTGCATAAGAACGAAAACGGTTATTCTAACCGAGTCAGGATCAAGGCGTAGGTGAGGTTCCACTCTAGTAGGTCTGAATTTTCTTACTGTTAGCCAAAGAACTAGGTTAGGACGTCTTATTGACCAAAATGCGATTCGAGGGAATCCCCTAGAGGTCAAGTTAACCGAATTTGGGGCGCTGCAGTCATGCTTCATTTTCAGTAGTTGAATAGATTAGAAGGCCAATGGATGATAAAAGCGTGTACCTTCCCCCTCCGGCGTGCCAGAACTACCAATCGAGGCGCAGGTGCTATAAAGTAGGGTCTTGGCGCTTCACGAAGTGTATAATGCCCTTCAGGCTCAAAACATTGCTTGAATAGAAGCTGAAACTACCATTTTCTCTAATGATACGCTGAATTAGAAAGCTGAATCCTCAATACAAGGATTCTGATTTTGAGCTCTGAGTAATGCCTTCTAACAGAACCATCCAATGTTTCACCCATAAAACCCATCGGCTATTAACGCCCATTATGAGCAAGTAAGCTGCATATTGACCTGTGGTCTCTCATGCGTAGCCTTCTGTTTCGCTGACAGTTACCACTCGTCAGACATCGCGTGCCTACCTATCGGTTACAATGCCCGTAAACCCAGCTAACTAGTCGCTAGTCACTAGTCACTGGCCACCTTTGCTCACCTCTCAAGTATGCGTTCGAGTTTGCTTACCTTGCTTGTTTGGTTTTAGCCGACGGTGAAGCGTCTATAAATGGAGCCCAGCAAGATCGGTCGTTTTATTCATTTTCTGTTTTCTTTCTTTTTGTCTTATCTTACTGTTCGACGTCCAAGATCTCGCCACAGTCCTTAAACATTTCCTAGTCAACTTGGGTTCAAAAGGCCCGCAAATATGAAAGCCGTTATCTACACCGGCGAAAGCAAGATCGTAATCGAAGATCGTGCAAGACCAGTCATTTCGGAGCCCACCGACGCTATCGTCAGGGTGCTACATACCACGATATGCGGGACAGACCTGCAGCATTCTACAAGGCCACGTTCCATCATGTACACCAGGCCGCATCATCGGGCATGAAGGAGTCGGCATCATCGAGAGTCTCGGCGCCGCTGTTACGAACTTGACCGTCGGCCAAATGGTAATCATCTCCTGCATCACCAGCTGCGGGACCTGCCATTACTGCCGCAAGAAGATGCCCTCTCAATGCGAATCCGGCGGTTGGATTCTCGGAAATAAGATTGACGGTACCCAGGCCGAGTATGTCCGCATTCCTCATGCCCCGTTCTCGCTACATGCGCTGCCGGAGACCATCGATCAAAAAGTCGCGGTTACCCTGTCTGATACTGTCCCGACTTCTTATGAATGTGGGATTCTGAACGGTGGGATTCAGCCAGGGTCGACTGTGGCGATCATAGGCACTGGCCCGATTGGGTTGATGCTCCTCCAGATGGCGAGGAATCTGTTCGGTCCGTCAATCACGGCGGTGGTGGGGAGGGGTGCTCCCAGACTTGAGACAGCCAAGTCAATGGGGGCTGATCACACGTTCAGTATGCTCGATGGACAGGATGCCGTGGTGTCTTCAGCTCTAGCAGTAACCAAGCAGCGAGGGTTCGATGTGGTTATTGAAGCAGTTGGGACGCCAGAGTCTTTCGAGACGGCGCAGGCGCTCGTAGGCGCTGGGGGCACCATTGCCTCTCTGGGTGTCTTTGGCGAGTCGTGCGAGTTGCACTTGGAAAAGCTATGGAATCGCAATATCTGTATACTTCCCAAGTGCCCTCCCTGCGCTGGTCATTACTGACTATCTTTTCGCTAGGTTTGAGGACTCGGCTTATTGACGCTATTAGCACTCCAGATCTGCTTAAAATGGTGGAGGCTGGTGGCATCGATCCTAATTTTCTGGTCTCGCACAGTTCGTATCATAGTATTCTTTCCCCTTGTTGATGCTAATCATGGTGGCAGGTTTCGCATTCGACGATATTCACAACGCCTACGAAGCATTCGAGGCATCTTCGAAGCATGGCGCCCTGAAGGTCGTAGTAACCATGCCTGGGCTTAGTATGAATGGTTCTTCTTGATTTTCTTATTATATCTGTTATACTATTACTGTGTGTGACTATAAATATCTGTACCCCCGAACGTTTGCCAAGCAAAATCCCTCCTGTATAACATAAAAGCGTAGAGCGGGAATCGCACACCCATGGCGCCGTCCAACCAGAGCCCCATCAAATTTTGAAGCATTTTGAATATACAGTCGTGATGCTTCGGTCAAGTGGAAAAGTAAAATAGGGACTCAGCGGTGTTCCATATCTGAAGGTGCGGAGTCAATATAGCTCCTTGGGCGGCTTGTATAAAGTCACTACTGCATCGACTTTGACGCACATCATGTACTACCTTGCTAAGTACCCGGAGCAACTTGCGAAACTCCGCGCCGAGGTCGAGCCACTCCTAGTAGGGAGAACTACTCTAGATCCTAAGGATGCCGGCGAGGCCAAGCATCTGAATGGTATCATCCACGAAGTCCTCCGGTTACATCCTCCTATCCCGTCTGGTTTCCCGCGACTCACTCCCGAGGAGGGTATTGTGGTTGACGGTACCTATATCCCCGGAGGAACCACAGTGACACTACTATCGGATTTCTTAGTCTAGCTCTTAGCTTCAACAACAATCTCATCTCACATTGCACCATGCACTTCGACGTCCACCATGTAGACCTCTCTCCTCACAGGTTATGGGTCCCTGAAGCTCTATTCAACCTTCCTCGTTATCATCAGCGTTATCCTCCATCGGCCTCTCCATCGACGCCGCCATCAATATCTTCGCTATCGTCAACATCGACATTCACCGGCCAGGCCACACACACAATCATATGCAAGCAAAAAATCTCAACTTACCCGCAATTTCGACTGTGAGCTCTTCCACCATATCCAAATTGCGTTTCATGTCTGCCCATGCTTCATAGGCCATTTTCTTGCTGATCGAGCGCTTGTTGCGTTGGTGGCCCCGGTTTTGATCCCCTGGGGTCAAAAGGGCCTGCGCACGCTTCCACAAGCTGCATCGCTCAAATTGTCCATTCCAGATGCAGTTGGCGCAGGCACTAAGATACCCTTCGCCCTCCCGTAGTTGCACGCACTTTGCCTATTAACTCATCAGCCACCTTCATTCCCCCTGACTATTGGAGTACCTGAAAGGAGTAACATACCCAGGGGCCATATCCCTGCAGACAGCTATCGCACCGATGTTCATTGGTCTTCACCTCTCCCTGGCAAAATACCGCTGCAAATTCGACATTGACCAGGTGGTTGCCAAGTATCTCATCCTCGCGTCTGCCACCCGCGAAGTAACGCTCGCGAGCCATAAGCTCCCGGACCGGTTCCTGTTTCAACATCATGGGGAGCTGGCCCTTCAGTAATTTCCCCCCTGCGAGCAACTTTGGAAGCGGCCTGCCAGATAAACCGTGCCCACTCCCCAGAGGTCGATCTGAATCCCCCGCATGCGCCTCCGGGACGACGAATGGCTCCCCGATCTTAGCATAATCGGGCTCGCTGGGCCAACTATCGTTCATATCAGTTTCATGCCTCACTTTGATCCAATATGGGAGACTTACTAGGTCAGCAGGGCAGCGCCTAGCCCGCGAGATGTTGCTTGGCGGGCGATTTGCCATTTAGAGAGCTGCCGGGGGGGGGGGAGCGCTGAGGGGGGTCCGAGGGGTTGCTCTGTCAGGTGCTCAGTGGGGTGCATTGGGTTGGAGCAGGGGTTGGATTTTGAGGCTGTTACCCGGTCGAATCCCAGGTAGTATCCATCTTGGTGATATTTGAAGGGAGGCTGGAGATGTAAAAGGTACACGGTGGATGGAAAGGGAGAGAGGGGATAAGAGATATGAGTTGAAAGATGGAAGGTTGAAGATGGGAGGTTGACGAGTGTTGACTTGAGGGCCACGGTGATCTGCCTGATTGAACCAAACTTCTAATTACTCCCCTCTTAGACCTCTGAGACCTACAATCCACTTGTATATAGTTGTTTGGGCTGGGCTTTTGGTACCCAAATCCCACCTAGTTCGGATTTGAATCGAGAAAACAAAATACATTTCATCTGGCATATCTGAAACCCCAGTATAGTTACCTTTATCAGTTCCTCATCTGCCCCGTTGGACACTCTACCTATTAGCGGTGCCAAAGTTCACCACATCATGGACGATTATGCTGAGGACTAAAGTCAATCGGAATGCAAGGTGGTCTACGGGCTGGGGTATATATTTTAGATGAGTTATAAAGATAGTCGCAAAGTATTTTATTAATATTTATACCAATACACTCTAGCTTCCTATTTAGGCAATCGTATCGAAGGACCTAAGAATGTATGTTTGCATTGTTTGCTAAATTAGTCAGCAAGGAGCACGTGGCAAACCTTAGGACCCACAAAGCTTGATATTTTTCTTAAGGTTCTTCACGAATTTTCCCAACGCGTGCTGCTGAAACACACACCTTTTTTTCAATACTCGGCCTCCTCAATCAAGACATACGTACGATTGAACGTAAACTGACGAACTAAATTGCTTTCAAAATATATAATTGTGTAGATTCTCATAGTGTGTGGAGTGACCCACCGGCCTTCAACCGTTCGAGAATTACTACGTATAGAGTACGGAGTCGTTCTTTTGGCTTAGCGAAAATTAGGTTATTAAGCTTAACAAGACGGTGTTCTTACGAGGAGCGAGAACAAATCACAAGCAAATGACAGCCTTATCCACAACTGCTCTTTGCATTAGACTGGTGAACTTGCTGTAAAAGACGTACCAAAGAGGAAAGGCCATACGTATTCCCATGCAGATGGCGTGATCGCAGAGAATCCGGTGGGGCCAAATCGGGTGAATCTTATAGGAAGTTGTTGGGAGTTTGTGGGCGTCTTTCCAAAGTTATGTCCGATAAGGTAGGTAATGTCCGAGATTCGGGATCTGTCCGAGTCTCGGGATCCTTTTTTTTTTTTGCCGTGTCTTACCAGTAGACGTGTCCGAAATACCGAGAGACTCACCTTTTACCTCTGTCGTGCTCCTTGCTAACAGCCTCACTGTTCGACATCCACCGCCATTAAATGTCAATCAAGAAAGATGTCGAAAAGATGTTCCCCGGCGACGGGGAATTGACCGAAATGTGTGACCGGGACCAGGAGATATATAAAGCAGGTGTCCAGAAGTTCAATCGTCTGGGATGGAAGCGCCTCACGATCGTATTGATCGTGGAGGCGGTGGCACTGGGATCTCTTTCGATCCCGTCTACGTTTGCGACTCTCGGGATGGTGGCGGGTGTGATCTGCTGCGTTGGCCTCGGCCTCATCGCTGTCTACACTAGCTACGTTATCGGTCAGGTCAAAGTGAAGTTCCCGCATATTTCAGACTACCCTGAGGCAGGCAGACAGATGTTCGGGCGATGGGGATATGAAGTTCTCTTCATGATGCTGTGTTTGGAATTGCTGTTATCTGCCGGATCCCACTGTCTAACTGGGGCAATCGCATTCGCAAATATCACGGGGAGCAACATTTGTTCTGTGATTTTCGGTTTCATCTCGGCTATCATCCTGTTGCTATTCGCCGTGCCACCGACTTTCTCTGATATGGCTATTCTCGGTTACATCGACTTCGCCTCAATCATTATCGCCATCGGGATCACTATTATCGGAACTGGAGTGGAGGCTAGTAATTCTACTGGCCTCCAAGCTGTGAATTGGTCGGCTTGGCCAAAGGATAACCTTACCTTCTCCGAAGCATTCATCGCCCTTTCCAATATCATTTTCGCGTACAGTTTCGCTCTATGTCAATTCTCCTTCATGGATGAGATGCATACGCCGACTGATTTCCCTAAGTCCGTTTGGGCCCTTGGTCTGACTGAGATCTTCATCTACACTGTGACTGGCGGACTAGTGTATGCCTTTGTCGGCCAGGACGTTAAGAGCCCCGCCCTGTTGTCTGCTGGCAGCCTTCTCAGTCGGGTTGCGTTCGGTATCGCCCTACCGGTCATCTTCATCAGTGGCTCTATCAACACAGTCGTACTGGGTCGACTAGTGCACGGCCGCATGTTTAAAAACTCCAACATCCGGTTTATCAACACAAAGATGGGATGGATAACCTGGCTGGTTGTCGTCACAGTCCTGACGATCCTTGAATTTATCGTTGCGCAGGTCATTCCATTCTTCAATGACCTACTGTCCCTTATCTCGTCATTATTCATCTCCGGTTTCACATTCTATTTCCCGGCTATAATGTGGTTTATGTTCATCCGCGGCGACGAGACCTCAATGGGCAAGAAAATAGTTTTTGGCGTACTCAACGTCTGCATCCTGTTCGTTGGCCTAATTGTTCTAGGTGCTGGAACATACTCGAGCGTTGTTGATATTGTAAGTTTGATAAGACCTCTCCTATATTGTTCTGCTCGTGCGAATACTTACCCACGAATAGATCAAGTCATATGCCGATGGTACCGTCGGAGGACCCTTTTCATGCAGTGTCTAGGCATTGGTGCTTTGCATAGCGTGTGTATATATAGATAAGATAGACATTTTTCGATTGTAATATAGACGATCTATAGACAGTTAGGCTCACAGATTGCAAAATACACTGAGTCTATAAAGACAGATAAGATCAATAAAATACAGGGGAGATATTGTCTAATGCCAGGAGGAGTAGAACAGAAAGTATCACGCGAGCACATGAACGTGGTCTCAACATATACACGACTACAGATATACAATAGGAGACTTACGCGTACATGTTCTAAACTTTGTTCTTAGCAGTGCGAGGTCTCAACAAAATCAAATTAGCTGAGAGACAATAAATATATGACCGTGATAGATTTGATCTACAATGCAGCCTGGCGACATATAGTTTTTACGAGAACACTACGTTTCTCGCTGGAGGACGCTATATCTAGATCAAGACCTTGTACAATACTAGGATCTGAAGGTCGGTCCGACAAAGTACGACTCATAGTTGGCAAACGATAATCAGAATTAATGATAACAGATGATGATAATGGTCTTTATCTGCTGCCATGGAGCCTATCTAAATAGCTTCATGGGACAAAGGAAACAAAAGCACAAAGCCCGGAAATGTCTAGCAAAAAGCAAACGAAGATCTGTCATAAACTTTACGAAAGCATAGGCATGAAGGAATGTATCAGGGTACTTTGTGAACGAATCAAAAACCAAAAAACATACAACAGTGAGGATTCGCTGGTGGTCACCCACCCAACTACTAACTCACCGGCGTGTGGCTTGAGTACGGCTGAGCGGACGGGAAGCCCTATTTTCCACACCCTATGGTCGTATGTATGAGGTTACAGGTGGAAGACAATTATAAAGTATTCTAGAGTAACAAAGACAGTAGCCAGTGGTGGAAGTGAACTAGAAAGGTGTCTCATGCGGTGACCGCTGCTTAGCCAAGAATAGACACCTAAGGATGTGACTAACGGTGACGAGAGGTAGAAAATAAGTAACCCCAGCTCAAGGGCACTCGCCTACGTCAACCACACTGCCATCAACTAAGATGCGTTCTCTACTCTGTTAATAACTTCATTGAAGTCTTATCCGGGTATATTGGGCAATTTGTGCATGGTCATAACAGAATGACCAGGCGATTTTCAAGGATTGAAGTTGCAGTCTCATTATGCCTCTCACGACTGATATGGCGGAAGCGGCTCATCGTTCACTGGCGGCGGTGGTGAAGAAAAAGCAGCAGAGGCCTGAGAATCTTCTCTTGGCGGGGTTATAATCTTTCCCGTGTAATTTGGATCTCTTCTTTCAAACTCAAACTCCAATTTCTGAAGGTAAATTGACCGGATTGATGGCCGTAAGCGGACAAGTCTTGTACAATACGCTTCCCACAGCGCTGCTGAGCCCCGGAAATCGATTTGTACAGTGAGATACTCCGTTGTCTTTTTCATTCCACTTCGACCAGCAGAGGGCTGAAACCCTATTCCTCCCTATAATATAGTCAGCTTGTTGCGGATAATAATAAGAGAGAAACCTACATGTCGTTCCACGCTGACCGTATGACGGCTTTGATTCCCGTTGAATCTTGGGGCTACAACGACTTCCACTCGAACTTCAGCGCGTTCGGTCTGGAAGGTTTGGCTGTGTAGGAGTGTTATGGAGTTAATAAAGTCGAATGCATTCAACCCGTTCTCATCCGTGTGGAGGGTGTAGATTGGCATTTTCAAAACGACTTTTGCACGTTAAAAGAAGAATACAAATATATGTGAGAGGAATCCGCTATATTTCGAGGTGGCTTGTCTGCCTTGTGCGGAGAAGCACGCCAAGACGCCAGTGCCCCGCTACATGTTTACCCGTTCAGATGACAGCGTATAACATAGAATATTCCTTTCGAAGCTATTCAACTTCACATAGTTTTGTTAGCGACCATTCCTCCAGTCCAGCGAGGGTATGATCATCTCGTGCACAAGGATGTGCAAGCGCTTTGGTATACTGAATTTGTCCCACAAAGGTTGCATCGTAACGTTGCCGGAATTGATGTCCTATCCAATAACTTCACGTTAGAACCACCAAATAACAAGCTTTCTTATACTACACCTTTCTCTGTCTATATCCCCCCCCCCCCCCACACCCACCCCACCTCTGTGGCGTTCAAAGCCTTGCCATAGGTGGATTTGTTTCCAATCGTACTTCGTCTTTCTGGCCAGATAACTGACTAACCGGAAAGTGCCGCTTTTGTTTGAAGAAAAATTGTTCTATCACAGAGGCGACACAGGACTGATACAGAGGCTATATTTTTATTACGGTATTTACGAATGCACTTGTGGAGAATAAAGCGGTGAAACTAATTTCGACCATCCTATAGAAGCCATAAAATAAAAGAGTGGCATGGCAAAATTGTTTAAAAGGCATCTAGCAGCCGCAACCCCCAGACGCACCACCCCTGCCACAGGCGTAGGTTGTAGTCCCGCAGTCATTGTATGTACTGCATTTAATCCAGCTGCCCAGCCCGGCCTTGTACGCAGTCCAGCACCATTGACCATTGTCACCGCAAGTCTTCCAGCAGTAACCCTTCGAGCAGCCGTAAGGCGCAGCAGTGTAGCACGCGTCAGCAGCTCGCTCCTCCAGGCCACCAGCCTCAATCTCAGTTGAAGTTTTTTTTTCACCGGAGGGAGCATCGGCTTCCTCAAATGGAGCCAGAGAGGCTTCGTCGAGGAAACGCTCGCGGCCGTGGGGGTGCTCAACGCACTTGCGAAGATCGGAGAGGCTAACACCCTCAGGGAGCTTGTCGGCCTCCATCGACATGACGCCGCCGAGGTTGCTGCACTCGTCAGCGGCAGCGGCATCGGGGACGGCAACAGAGAAGGCTGTAGTGGCGCAAGTGGCCAGAAGGATGAGGCACTTGTTCAGTTGCATTGCGAAGATCTATGAGTGCAGTCAATATCTCGGTCGAGTCATCACAAGAGACAATTGTTCATACATGCAAGTCAATTGTAGACACTGAAGGTAGTCTTTGAGGAGAATGTCCTGGAAGAGGTGGTTGAGATGTAGAATGATCGTTTCAACGGTGACAGAAGCCCTCTTCTTATACACTTTCCCCTCCGCCGTATAGAGCCCTTAGCCAACCCGCGACTCGCAATTGTATGCGCGATTTTCTTCGCAAGGTCACATTGCAGATTCCATAAACTTGCATCTAGTACTCTGTATTCCGCTAGGATATTGACACCGTCCACCTAGGGTAGCTAATCCCGAACGAGTGAAAGGACCAATATGATCTCCGTAGGGGTCCTTTTTCCGATATCGGGAAAAGCTTTGCCAACGTCAGCAAAGTGGGCTCTAATGGGCTTGTTCCTGAGACCCTTCTCTAGGCGGAGAGATCCAATTGGCCATGTCTTGTGAGAATGGGCCCATTTCAGGTACGGGCCGAAAAAATCCTAGTCTTAACTACCTAGCAAGGTAGGTAGGCAGAAAGCTTACATAGGCAATGACTATTGCCCCGATGTAGTAAATTGGCACCCGATAATTCGTTTGGGAGGGTCCATGCTCTATATCATTTCTTATTGCCCTTAATATCTTGAGGTAGCGAGAAGGATATAAGAGTTACGGCATGTCTTTACAAATTGCACAAGCCAGTCATCTTTTCACTGATAATCTAGTTCTGAATGGACACAACCCTGCGGGTTCATTCGGATATTTGGGGGCCATGTAGTATTGCGAGGCTATCACGATGCGCTGCCACCTCAGATTAGAGTGGAGACCGGACAAAAAGACTGAAATCGACTGTGATTACCCGCGTAAGTACTCCCCTATTGTCAGCACTAAGATAGGGACTCTGTTTACCTACTGAAATTACTTCCTAGGCTCTGCTTTACTGAAACAAGTCAGTGGTTGGAATTCTTCATTTAGAAAATTGATACTTGGGGCTGCGAACTGCAACCTTGGGGGCATGAGACACCACGTCTCGTCGTCTCCTGGTTCCTTTCTCCCCATTGTCTGCCAGACTAGTATTCTTATATCTCAAAGACTTAACTAGCTTGTAACAAGCGGTTCCCTCGCGTTAGAAGGGTGGACACTCACTTTGCATCTGCGCACGGGGGTCTGGCTCCTTTGATACTCCACTAAGCGACATTTGGGAAAGATCAGCGCGGTAGACCCGAGAGGACCTTAATTAGGAAATTATGAACTTCACTAACTACTTTGAAGCAGTGCCCCCAGTTGGCCTTCACATATCTATCATGCTAGGCCGATTCATAGGATGGATTCCCCTCCCCTTGGAACCCTTCGCCGACTACTATATGCCTTCTAACCACCCTTTGGGGCGTCTCCGGCCCGAGAACAGACCTTGGCAGTAGATCATCACCTGTGTATACGGCCCCCACGTTTTGAATATCCATGAGGATGGGGCCGTAAAATGGAGATTCGAACGAAGGACATCAGGCGGAACCCGTCTCAGGGCGTGCGTGTCTATCTCTGTACTGGTGCCGGGGATATCACCAAATTTAGTATATGCGAATGAAGGCAATAGTGTTAGTGCCATCTATAGTGACCTCGTCCTCGGTATCAACCATACCGAAAATCATGCCACCAATGAACTTGTTACCTTTACGCTTTACAGAATTAAGTATTGGTGTCATGCCTAATTAACAGACCATTTACATTTAAATGGACCGAACCATAATAAATATAACTATGCGATTTCAGGTTAACAAAGGGAATTGGGGGTCACGTATGGAGTTATATATATAGTAGACTGTAGATATGCGTCCACGTTGAAGCAAATCCTAGCGCTATTAGTAGAGTGAAAATTTTACACATCAATCTTTAAGCAGGAAAGATCACGTTCTGGTATAGTCAGGGTGAGGACGTGAGAGTAGTTCGAAAAGTATAGGGGGAAAAGAGAAGCTGTGGAAGCCGACTGAAGAGAGGAGTTGAGTTGGGTATGAAGAAGGAAAGGGATCGAGGGCAGAGGTGAAGAGTGAAAGAGCGGGCAGTTCGGGTATATAGAGGTAACCATGATAGGGGAGCTAGCCCATTCCTGGATTAGCGTTACTTGTATGAGCCCTGTCGGCCTCAACCTCATCAAGTTAGAAAGAGCAAACAAGAAACGACAAGAAACGACAAGCAACATGCCATCGTCTTCATTGCCATTGGCTGATTCTTGTAGTTTATGGAGTCTTCGGAGGCTGGACCTCATCCTCTTCTTTCGATCCACTCTGGCAGAGTATACGCCCATGGTATCTGGGCAAGTCCTCCTTGACTTGACTGAGAGTCTTTTGCACTGTAAAGGAGATAGAATTTTGTAGGTACATGGCAGCGCGATTCCAATCCTTATATGAGATGCCACAGAAAGCGACAGATTCCAGAGGATAGGAGTAGAATGTGAGGTTTTGGGTGTTCTCATTCTTTTCAACCCAGTGGCAAAAGATGGTCATTGCTTGTTGGGTCACGGTGGCCGAACAGGCTTTGACAGTACTGTCGAATGATATGTGTGTAGCGTCCTCGCCGTTTGCGAGAACCGAAAGATGGCTTAGGCTGAGCAGCATATTTGCTGTATTGTGGCGGTTCTGTGTCTGCGCATCTAACCCTCCGCTATCGCCTTTGGCTTCGAGGGCAAAGCATGGAAAGGCGAGCTCAGGAGTTCTTGAGATTGGTCCCAGGTGGGATGAGGCCCGCCTTATCCCAGCGGTCCGTCTATGCAAACAGATTAGCGTCATTGAATGAACACCACAAGAAATGGCATACTTGGTCGTCTTCCATGGCAAGAACATGCGCACAGTCGGCCATTCCCCCGCGACAAACCCAGCATCTCTTGGAACCATCATATATGGCTTTTACCTGGGTCTTGGTTGTTTCCGAGAAGCGTCCGGATTGAGCAGCTGCGGATGGAGTAACAGCCGACTGTCCGCTTGTCGATGATGCTCTTGATTGTGGTAAAGGCGTACTTGGGCATGATAGAGCATGGCGGACCAAAGCTCCGGAGGCAGAAGTTGAGACAGGTGAGGTTGGAGAGGGCATCGGGCCTGGGGTTGACATTTCGTGAGTTATAGAGTATATACCCAATGAATGTAGCTGGGCTTCATGTCGCTGAGATAGGGTGGATTTTAAGGAAGCAAAGTGACTTACACCACTCAAGGATCTCCTCCCAGCGGGAGGTGATCTCAAAATTGCAGCCATCGTGGGCAGGAGCCATGATGGCAAACGTTAATGTAGAAGGTGCAAAGTGTCAACGGCGCGGGGAAGGTCCGTACTCACGAGAGTTGATAGGGGCTTAGTATCCGCCCGTGTACCACGGTACCGGAGGTGTCTAGTTCAGCAGTGAACTAAACTGACCACTTGTAGTTCTTGTGTGAACTACTCATGGAATACAGATACAGTGTGAAATCAGTATGAGAAACAATGTATGTATTCAGAGTGGACAAAGAGTGGACAAAGAGGAGAAAAAGAGAGAGAGAGAGAGAGACTATGGGGTTCCATCTATATAGTGATGCCTAAGGCATCCAACGTCCCCTTATAGAACCTATATTATATCCCCTAATATCAGATCCTCCAATTCCGGTATATATAGTAAAAACTCATCTTATTAGTGTATATTTAGGTTATCCTAATTAACCGAGTAAAGGCCTCGAATTAGTCTTTTCCTAGAGCTTTTATAAACCTATCTACTACGTTTTTCTTTAATACAAGGTGAACAGTGCCATGATGTCAAGGCCGATGTCCAGAAGGGTAAGAGTTAACAAGTGACATGTTGTTATATGGTGCTGACAACTTTCTAAAATCCGCTAAGAACCAGACGGCAGGGCACAGTTTGGTATAAGCGAATGGATTATGTAGCTAGATGCCACCAAGGAACCTAACAATATCAATTACCTCCTAGAAACATCCATCGCTTTAGAAGTAGTGACCTCAACTTCACATTTACACATTGTTCAACTAAGAGTAGTCTTTGCATTTCTTTGGTGTCGCATACAAAGCGGAATATGTACACCTTGATGCGTGGATATATATATATATATACTGACATAGCTTGATGGAAGTCGATAGTATGGATATTTTGATAATAAGATCAAACTATCCCACATAAGATGGGGTTCCTATTGCGCTATTTGTGCGAATCGACTATTTGAACGGATCCAAGCACCCTTTTTAATAAACACGAACGGGATGATAGCCATGGCCAAGGAAAAAAAGCCCAGCAGGGAACTTGCCCAGTCAATCCCCAATCTGGTATACATAGCATTTGTAGCCATAGGCAGAAAGACCGCAAAAATAGATCGCGATGTACTCGCCGCAGCCGCGGCCGAAGCTGAGAATTGCTTGTATGCATCAGTGAGATAGTTGATGAGTGCGATGAAAATCAACAAATAACCGAACCCGAAGAAAACTCCGGACATCATCGGCATCACTGGGTGGATGGAGAGTCTCGAAGACCATCCTAGCCAGAAGAGAGCTATTGGGATTGCCGGTGCACCAATGCAAGCAAGAGGTAGGCGGCGATATTCCTCTAATTTGGCCCAGGACCTTCCGGATTTCAATGCTTTGCTGTGGTGCGAGCTGTACAAGAAAAAGACGAGGAATGCCATGATTGACCCCGGAAGAACTGAGAAGTAATTAGTATTAGTATCGAAGTTTGGAAACGGGGGAGGGTTCTCACTTGGCAGGAAAGCCAGTCCAGAAATCCCAGCAGATAGACCGTATAAATCTGTAGATGTCAGTGAAGTTCGATGGTGTGCATGGTAGCAGAACCTACCTTGGAAGACGATAGGATAGGCTTGGAAATATAAATATAAAGTCGCGTAAACAAGCGCGAGGTACATCGAACAACAAAAGACAATCGATTCGTGGAAAAACATCGAGAATGGGCGACTGAGAACAACGCTCATTTTAGAAAAGAATGAATCTCCACCGGGAAGGTGACCCAGATTCTTCTGGTCTGAAATATCTTTTTTGTTGCCAGAATTCCCATTCTTCAATCGCAAAACTGGAACATATGTCTCAGGCATGGTAACCAGAAGCGGAAACCCAGGAGCCGCGATGAGAAGGCCTGCCCAGAAAGTCCATCTCCAAGTAATGGTTGAAATGAAGCCCGAGATAATCGGTCCTAGCAGAGGCGGGAATGTTGTTGCAAACATAAACCAAGACATTGCTAATCCACGCTGGTGGGGATCTTCATAGATGTCAGAGAATAGACCACCCAATATGGCATTTGGTGCTGAGCCTCCCAATCCGCAAAAGAACCGGAAAATAAGAAGCGCTGGAAAGTTCGGCGCTAATGCACATCCCATGGTGAATATGAGATATATGGAGTAGGTAATAGTAAGGACCGGCTTTCGCCCGAAATACTCGCTCAAGGGTCCAAAAAGGATAGGACCTACAACAGAGTTAGCTGGACTCTTTTAGTTATCAGACTTGAAGTTGTGTGACATACCTATGGCAAAACCGGCCATATAAAGTGAGGTCGGAAGCACCATTTCTATGCTATCGCCTGGGATGTGAAAATATTCGGAAAGCTCATCATGGGCTCCGGATGCAATAGAAGATCCCAATGAACTGTTGAATACAAAATATACTCCTGCAATAACAATATGAAGCTTTCGGCGCTGTTTGGTCCATATTAACGACCGCCCGAGCTAAGAGGTGCAACAATATCATACCAGTGAAAAATTAAATGGATGCGATAAATCCCGATCAGGATCAATCTCCCGAGCCTCACAGGACGTCTTTTTGCGTTCTAGTTTGGCCGTCATTTTTTTTTTGAACCCTTTCAGAAATCAGTCTAAATGACCAATTTCAGCGCCTGTGCAGTTTGAAACCCGATAGAAATTTAAAGAATTACGTCTTAAAAATTTGACTCATGTAGGTGGATCGGCATTTGACCCGAAATTGGTGGAGACATCCATTTTGAAATCTCTGTAAAGTATCGTGAAGCATTGAAGATCTACTGTACCTAGTCTTATTTTCCTGTTCGATTAAACTTCCGGGATCATGTATTTAAGTACTACGAGAAGCAAGACCGAAGCCGAATGGCGCCACGGCAATGTTCAGAGTTTTAGGTCGGCAACCCAACGGTTATCGGAGAGGAGTCCGAGATGGTCTAAACCATAAAAGATCCCGAGAGAGCACCAACACGAAATGACATTAATTTTCAATTCATATACTTTGTAGTGCTTCAAATTTGACAGAAGTCTCTCAGAATTAAATGGGCGATATGTAACCCTCAGGCGCGATGTTAGGGTGCGAATACCTACCTACCACCTGGGCACTGCGTTAGAGTTACTCTGCCCAAAGAAGCATAAACCATTGCAGCGTCTTTGGTATTCATAAGAGTAACTTGGTTATGATTCTCTCCCACCTGTAACCATGTACATACGACCATAGGGTGTGGAAAATAGGGCTTCCCGTCCGCTCAGCCGTACTCAAGCCACACGCCGGTGAGTTAGTAGTTGGGTGGGTGACCACCAGCGAATCCTCACTGTTGTATGTTTTTGTTGTGTTTGGTTCCCTCGTTAAGTTACTCCGTAGGACAGCGTGTATGTGGAAGGAGACTGACAGTGTGCTATACTGAAAATCTAAAAGGGCTGAAGGAAGGGCACTTGTAATCATTTTTGGACGGAAGTCCGCACTATAAAAGCTGATTTTGGCAGGTAGTAGTATAATAGTGTGCCTCAGTGTCGTGTTCTCATTTCTTTTAATATTTTAGTGTCCTTTTTTTGTTTTTCTTTTCTTTCAAGGACTGGGAGTGATAGCATACTGTTTGGCACCCTTCGGTAAGGTACCCAGGTGCCCAGATGACTATATTTGTGAACTAGCAGGATCGCTCAATTCGATTTAACATATAGATACAACCCTCTCAAAATTAGATTATGTCGTACTAGTCTATACGCCTTCTCTACACCCCGACACAAGCTTTCAAGAATAAGAAAATTCAACAGAGTAATGACAAATACTTTCTGTAATTCTACTTATTCCGGAAGGCGATTGTATACACGCTTCAGGCACAATACTGTCTGATGGACATGATCTAGACGTAGAAGAGCGCGAAAGCAGCACCGAGTAGAGCCATGACTCCCTTGGGAGCGCTCAACTGAGACGAAGCAGCACCAGTCGAGGATAGAGGGGAGGCAGAGGCACTGGTGGGTGAATTGTCGGAAGAGGTAGAAGAGGAGGAGGAGGCGGAGGAGGAGGTGGTGGTGGTGGAGCCTGTGATGAAAAAATGCGTATTAGTATAATAACCTTGTAACATTGTGCGGAGTTGCATCATGCCTGAGGAAGACAAAGGACTAGTCGACGACGTGGGCGTTGAAGATTCCGGGGATGTAAGGGTGGAGGTGACCGATGTAGAAGTGGTCGCACTGGATGTCGTGGAAGAAGAAGTGGAGGAGGAGGACGAAGAGGAAGAGGAGGAGGTTGAAGATGAAGAGGAGGAGGTTGAAGAAGAGGAGGTTGAGGAAGAGAAGGATGTGGAAGAGAAGGATGTGATACCATCATCCGAAGCGCCCTTCTCGACAGTAAAAATATCACTGACGGCAAGCTGGCCAGCAGAATCAATTATCTGGATCTGGTAGTCATCTCTATGCCATGACAGAACGGTATTAGTTTTGCTCTTTTCTGCTCACCCAACTGTATCTTCTACATACCCGTTGGAAATGCTAGGGTTAGGCTGGGTCGTATATTCGCCGTCAGAGGTCTTGACGTTATCCGCCAATTTGGTCTGGAAAGAGCCATCCTGACTTCGAAGGATGATGCTGATTACTGCAGGATCACCAGAATCGCTAGTGAATTTGATAGTTTTGGCAGTGGAAAAATCCCACTCCGTGTCTGACGACGGAGTGGTGACGGTGATTGCAAAAGCCGATGAGATGAGGCTTAGGGCGGTGATGGTGAACGAGTAACGCATTTTGATTGAATGGGATTATGGAATTACTAGAGAGTGTGATGGGGGGGGATGTCCCACTCTCAAGAAAAGACTATATATATTCGGTCGTTAGACTGGGCACTAAATTGTTGAAAGATCTATAACTATACAAAAATCAGTAACTTTCAGGTGAAGCTGAGCGCATTGAGGATACGAGATGGCCCAGGCCTTGATCTCTAACATGAGCTGAGCCTCCTGTGGAGAAGCTGGAAAAATCCAATGGTCATTCTGGTGTCCACGTAGAGTAACAACGAACACAGCTAGGAGCACCTCTGCATCGGCGACCTTGTTGTGTTGGGTCAAAAAGTGAGCATTGCGCCTTATCTTTCCAATCAAGTTTCCAATATTATGACCTGTGGTCCTCGCTAATAGCCTTGGAAGGAATTAAACTTCTAATGGCTATGTACAATCATGTCAGCGCTAATTTAGCGTTGATAAGTGGAGTAAATACGAAGCACACCGACAGGGCTGGGAAATCGAGGCTATCATAATTACCTGGGTACCTGGGTAGAAATCTATTGTTATATATTTCGTATTGTTACTTACAGCCGAGAACTAATACCGATCATGACCGGTAACATTCACCACATGAGCTCTGGATGCCGTCTTACTGTGTGTTGTGCTCCAACAGTGCAATAGTCAAAATTGACGGAATTCTGCAAGTATGGAGTTTCTAGTAACTCAACATATTCCCTATTTTCCAGTTTAATTCAGATGTAATAGAAAGCAATAAGAATAAATGTATTCATCTATAGTAAAACCACTGCAGAAACCATCGAAAAGAACGTCAACAAAATCGAAAGCGAATGCGGAGCACAGGAGACATGTCCAAATTAGAAGGAATGGCTGTCTAGAGAATTATATGGAAATGTAGGACGTGGTCAATGCAGCCGTGACTATCAATGTCCTCATCTCCCACAAACCGAATAAAGAAATGCCAGCGCCGGTGGAAGTATTCGGACTTGCTGACGAGGCTGTCGATGTTTGGGTGCGATCTTCACAAATATTAGTGCTTCCGTTCAGGCTTTCAGTAGGATAGTACACCCGAGGCCCTCCATCCGAGCTGAGGTCCACATTGATATTTCCGCTTGAATCAGTCACAAGTGTTTTGCAAGAAAGGAGCTCGGTCACATTTTGTGCGGATGAAAATCCTGTGCCGTCGGAGCCAAGCGTGATTTGGGTGGTGGCTTTAGTGGCTGGTTTGGCTCCCAGGTTGGACACCACGCTCACAACCTGGTTACCGGTAAATCCCTTGCGCATGGCCAAGATATTTGTTGAGTTGTAGATTGGCAATGAGAGGTACGATAGATAGTCGCTCCCTGACTCCGGGTCGACTGTGAACTTTTCTCCGTCGCCGCTCGCATATGATCGAATGCGATTCAACGACTGGACCAGCAAAGGTAGGGAGGTCGAGTTCATCGAGTATTTGGTAAGCCATAGGGCCTCCCGGTTGACAGGGTTGAACCCACCTGACAGGTGCTGTTCTTCCCCGTAGTAAACTGTACGGTTTTTATTAGTGTCTTTGGCTTTCGTTTCCATTTGTGAAGGCGCAACATACGGATGGGGATACCGTCAGCGAGCATGCTGATTGTGAGAATGTTGCGAGCCAGCTAATCAGGAGTGACAAAGTCAACACGTGCTGACAAAAACCTCGATGCACTCAACTTACCGATATGTCTGAAGTATACGAGCCAAAGCGAGGGACATCGTGATTCGATGTGAAAATTCCCAAGGGAGTACATCCTCGCAATGTGTCCTGATGTGGTCGATAGCCTGTAGGATCCTGTTCAGGTCTCCATTGGTCGTGTTGAAGGCCTCCGAGAGGATATAATACCTAGAAAGTGTCAACATGGCCTCTATTCATTTTAATGAGCTACTCACAACGGATAATTTAAAAGTCCGCTTAGACTGGGCTGCAGAGAACAGTAACCGGATGCGACTCTTGTGGCTCCTTCACCCATAGTGAAAACACCTGCTGACTTGCTGAAATCGGAGAAGAAGACGGGGGGAATGTTCAAGACACTGTCGATTCGCAACCCATCAACTACAAAAGATAATTGTCATTAAACCCGTTGGAGAGATAGGAAACGTATAAACATACTTGAGTAGTTCGAAACCAACTGAGTAACCCAGGTTCCCAGAATCTGCTGAACTTCCTGATCCTCGTTTCGCAGATCTGGAAGCGATATGGTATTGTCTCCCAACCAGCACTGATGAAGGCTTAGCAATGCTCTCATAACACGCTATGACAGACTTACATCCAGAACACAGGTATCATTTGTGGGGTCCTCAGAAAGTAGCTTGTAGTCGTGAAAATACTTCTGATCATTGAATGGATTGAACGTGCTGTAGTCGATAGTGGAGGCATTTCCAGCCCAGGCCATGTCACCAACGACAATGTCCAGCATCAGGTACTTTTTTTTTCCATGTCAGTTTCGTGAGTAGGCATGGTAGCCGGCGACTCACCATGTCACGCGCGTGCAGCGCTGCGGATAACGCTTGGAGGTCATCGGAAGTGCCAAAATGGGAGTTGATGGAATACAGGTCGTTTGGCCAATACCCATGGTATGCTATCATCGATCAATCGTTAGTTTTTTAATCCGTTGACAGTCAAGATGACCATACCTGAGAGATCCGCCGTGCGAGTTGACTCCTGGCTTTGCACTGGAGAGATCCAAACTGCATCGAACCCGAGTTCCTGAATATAATCCAGCTTATTTATTATACCCTGTAAACTCCCACCACAATACTCTCCCAGACCTGCATCACAGGAAGCGGTGGTTGAGTTATCGGATCGAGCGAAACGATCGGTGACCACTTGGTAGACGGACCGACCGAGCCATTGGTCTCGGGAAGCCGCATGTACAGTCCCGGCAGCAAGCAAAGCCTTCCACCACCACATTGTGGCGTTTGTATGACAGGTAGGAGGAGTGATGGAGTCTGAGACAATGAAAAGACTACTTAAATTAATTGACAATGTCAACTATGTCAACAATGTCATATATGCTGGGTGAAAATGATTTACAATGTACAACCTGTGTATTGTACCGTATGTGTAATACATACTATTAATGCCCAGGTGCTGCGATAGATATATATATCTGTCGGCCCGATCGGCAGCTCTCGAACCACTCCATTCCAATCGAGGGCACTGATGGCTTCCAATGGCAGACGGGCGGGCCCTGATTGGTTCGGGACTGACTCGTCTTGGGGCTCCGCTAGTCTACTTGACAATCCTTATCCATGTTACTTTGGTGTGCTGACCTCGTGGAAGAGCCGCATGGTTGACTGCAATCTCGCCCGATTTCTTAGACAGTTACAGTAATCATTGGGCGATGATTGATTTTTCCATCAGATTCCTTGATCGGGTCCACATGGGGATCCAAAGATGACAGGCTTTGTTCCGGGTGGTCAGATAAGGAGCAGGGACGGAGTGGCCGCGAACAAAAACAAAAAGCAATACGAGACAGGAACGGCACGCAACGAGCACCCTCATCATCATATCCACCTCTCACCCTTTCTCATAGGTCTGTCCTGTATCAGGTGTGACGTGTTCTATCTTCTATGAGGCGGGATACCCGATCTTGCATAATTTACACTTTATGATCGATGATTTCCTCCCGGTATGACTCTTTTTGGAACACTTGTCCGGAGTATAGCCGAAGGTCCTATACCGATGCATGTCAGATTGTACGAGACATCATCTGGCTTGGTCTAGATGCCCGAACAATGCGCGCACCGAATATGGTGTATGGAAGCTTGAGATCCATCGTCCAAAATTAGACCCGTTCAACCGCTTAGCTGAGTATGGAGATACTTTGCTGTGGATCGAGGCTGTACAGCAAGGCTGGCTCGGGTCTCCAACGGTTCGCCTGATCCATGCGTCTATGCTGATTTGCAAAACAGTGATTGGTATTCTCGCGCCCAGAATCAATTATTGCATTGGCCTGGACAGCTCCGGAGTATTCATTATCTTTTATATGCTTGCTTCTTTTGCGCATCTGTGCTCTGTGGATCGTTCAGTGTCTCTGTTTCTATGAGTTATCCCTTTCTTACTGGTATGCACTCTGTGGTTTTCTTCTTGCAGTTGAGGCTCGAACAGCGTGTCCTGTGAATGTCACCATAGTGGCATCTACTGTGCGGAATGAAGTTGCTCACTTCCATCACTAACTACCTTGCCATTGTTGCAATATCTATACGCATTGCACAATCCTTGCCATATCTTCCAGAGGAAGCAAACTGGAATCTCAATCAAAATCAGACAGCGACACACCCCCTCGACTACTCGGGTCAGTGGGATGGCCACATATACAACCCCTCGCCAGAGAACTGGCGATTCCCCTTTTACACGATATTCCTCGACAGATTTGTAAATGGTGATCCGAGTAACGATAATGCAAATGGGACACAATGGGAACATATCTTGACCTCCAACGAGTTCCGCCATGGCGGCGACGTCCTTGGGTTGGTTGATACGTTTGATTACCTTCAGGGGATGGGAATCAAGGTGCGTCTCTTGCTTCAGGAAGACTGGATGTGAAGAATATATTGACCATATCCAGGGCGTTTATCTCGCTGGAACACCGTACATCAACTTCCCCTGGGCTGCGGATGGATACTCCCCGCTTGACCTGACTCTGCTGGACCATCACTTTGGTACGATCGAGGACTGGCGCACAATGATATCTGAGGCGCATCGACGGGGGCTTTATGTTCTTTTTGATAATACCATTTCAACGTATGTGAGATCCACGTGCGCAACCTCCGATGTCGTCTGCTGATTGTGGATAGAATGGGCGATCTTATCGGTTTTCAGGGTTTCTTGAACGAGTCCGCGCCGATCAATCCCAATGAGTACGACTATTTATGGAAGTACGGCCGTCGATACTGGGACTTTCAGCCTGGAAATGAAGTTGAGAGTGAATGTCTTTGGGAGTATCCTCGGTTCTGGGATGACGATGGGACCGGTTTGACCACCACATCCCTTGGTCCTTCATGTCGGAATAGTGAATTTGATCAGGTAACATTCATTTCTTTCAATATTGAGCATGACTGACTTCTACAGTATGGAGAAGTTGCCTCCTTTGGAAACTACACCGAATGGGAACGGCAGATATCCAAATTCGCATTTGTGCAGGACCGTCTACGCGAATGGCGGCCGGACGTGCTGGCCAAGATCAAACACTTTTCGTGTCTAACCATCACCATGCTTGATATCGACGGATACCGCGTTGACAAGGCCCTACAAGTTACCCTTGACTCTCTTGGAGAATGGTCAGAATATATGCGGGATTGCGCCAAGCAGGTGGGAAAGGAAAACTTCTACATTCCCGGAGAGGTTGTGTCGGGAAACTCTTTTGGCTCGCTTTATATCGGTCGCGGTCAACAGACAAATCAAACCAAATCCAATATGACGGAAGCGTTTATGATGACGAACAAAACGGACAAGTCAGATGAGGATCTGTTCTTGAGACCTGCAGAGAGGTCCGCGTTGGACGGGGTGGCGTTCCACTACACGTTATATCGTGGTCTGAGCCGGTTTCTAGGGTTAGTTTCTCCCCCTCAGCACTTTCAGTTTACTTAAACTAACATTGTATCGTTCAGACTAGACGGTACCTACACCGCCGAAGGCGACCCGCCAGTCAACTTTGTGGAGACCTGGAATGGTCTTGTGGAGACCAACGATATGGTCAACACGAACACCGGTAGGTTCGATCCTCGTCACCTCTTTGGTGCCACGAATCATGATGTCTTCAGGTGGCCAGGGATCAAAAATGGGACCCACAAGCAGAATTTGGGTCTGTACATCGCTTCGTTGCTCATGCCTGGAATCCCCCTCCTCTCCTGGGGCGAGGAACAGGCTTTCTACGTACTGGACAACCAGGCTGACAACTATATCTTCGGCCGTGCACCCATGTCATCTGCTCAGGCATGGCAGCTGCACGGATGCTATAAGCTGGGGTCATCGAAATACGTTGATTTCCCGTTCGACCGCTCCCTAACCGGATGTGAAGATGATTCCGTCAGTCTCGATCACCGTGATCCTTCTCACCCAGTGCGGGGCCTCATAAAGATGATGTTTGAGATGCGTCAAAATTATCCCGCTCTGAATGATGGCTGGTACCTGCAGCAATTGTCAAATCACACGTTCGACATTTACCTCCCAGGCAGTAAGGGGACACCGACTGAGACCGGGATGTGGAGTGTCATGAGATCACGCTTCGTGGATGCGCAGAATTTCGATGGTCAAGGACAGGGGAATCAGAGCGTCTGGCTGTTGTATTCTAATAACGACAAAGCAGTCGAACACCAGTTCAACTGCAGCAGCAAGGACGCTTTGATCTCGCCATTTCCCATGGGAACAACGGTCAAAAACCTTTTCCCACCGTTCGAGGAATTGACACTGGCCAACAGCTCGATTACGCTTGGGTATGATTACTGTTCTAAAATTGCTTCCTTTTACTGACAATGAGAAGATTTGAAGGGTCTGACGTTCCCAACGGGTGCTATCCCAACCTTACTATGCCGGCCTGGGGTTTCAAAGCCTTTGTTCCGAAGGATAAATTCGTGCATCCTTCTCCATATATAACACGCTTTTCCCCAGGGCATGATGCTCGACTTGTGCCCCAGGGAACAAGCGGAGAGACGATACGAATTGGCTTCGAATTCTCTCAGGAGATGGATTGCGAGGATATCACCAACTCGCTGACGATCACGTCCAAAGCGCTTGACGACGAGAGCCCGCAGCTTGACACGACGTCGGTCTCTTGTAAATCCATTGAAGAGACTGATGTTGCGACATGGCCGGGGGCACTCACTAGCGTTTTCAGCTACGAGGTAGATTTGGGCAACGTCTTTCCAGGGGTTCACAGAGTCACACTTAGCAATGTGACAACAGCAGATGGAAATCAATCCACAGGTGTGAGTATATTCCTCGCTATAAAGGTCGGAAAAGCCACAATACTAATTGAGTCGCGTAGTCCGTCGACCACTTTCTTTTCCGTATCGGACAGAGAAACAATCCGATGGTCTGGCCACAGTTGGCCAACTACAGCAGAACGCTCCTGTTCGACAACCCGTCATCTGAGACTGAGCCCTTATCAGTAATGCCGCAGGCCCCTGGTGCAGACATGTGGCGATACTCGTTGGATTTTGGAGCTACATTCAGTGCTTGGATGACCTACACCGGCTTCAACACGTCGATCCCTGGAAAAAACTGGAGCGGCAGTGAAAACCAGGCCTGGGAAGGAGAACACATCATTGCCCAATACTGGAGCAAGTTGACCGGCAGTAGTGCTCACTGGCAGCATGGAGACACACAATGGGCATACAAGCCCCCACGTCGTTTCCCAAATCTCTTCATCGAAGGCGAATTCAACCAGTTCGGATATGACGCTGGCTACTCCAACAAAATGGCTCTTAGCAACGTCACTGGCCTATGGGAAATCCACTTCATGGGCGAATGGCCCGTGCAGGTCGCATTCAGCGCATGGGGATTAAACGAAGATGGCCTGCCCGATCAAACGCAGGTATTTGGGGACATCAATGGAGACAACGTTCTGGATCAAGTCCCTCCAATCACGCTGCTGACCAATGCATTCAACGTCACCATCCCACCCCCTTCGCCCTATCTTTCCTTCAAGCTGTCGGTGGGTGACGGCGATCTTAAGGTCTACGCCACGCCCACAGGATCCAGGTGGGTTCAGCTGGCCATCTTTATCGTGCTAGCGATTGTGCCTGTCGTCACCGCTGTCGGTGCGGTTTATGTTTACCTGAAGGCATTTTACCAGGTCAAATTCAACCAAATCGGTGTCACCGAGAAAACATCAAGCTTCGCTCCACTAGTGAGCGTCTTTCAGAAGGTGGCCCATCGACCTAATGAGAAGGAATCCAATCCCGGACTTGCTCTAACCAATGTGGGCCCGTTACCGTCTGAGAGTGGAGGCGTCGTCGGTGCCACAGTAAACACCCGCCGACGAACCGTGCTCATCGCAACAATGGAATACGATATTGAAGATTGGGGCATTAAGATCAAGATCGGCGGGCTTGGTGTGATGGCCCAGCTGATGGGGAAACATCTGACCCAGCAGGATCTCATATGGGTGGTCCCTTGTGTTGGAGGCGTTGACTACCCTAAGGACGATCCTGGTGAGCCGATGGTGATCACCGTTCTCGGGAATAACTACCAAGTGGATGTCCAATATCATCGGCTGCAAAACATCACATACGTCTTGTTAGACGCGCCTGTGTTCCGAGCGCAGTCCAAATCAGAGCCGTACCCTGCCCGCATGGATGACCTGAATTCGGCTATATTCTATTCCAGTTGGAATCAATGTATCGCCGAAGCTATCAGGAGATTTCCGGCTATCGACCTCTATCACATCAACGATTACCATGGCGCCGCTGCCCCTCTCTATCTTCTACCTCACACGATTCCATGCTGCCTGTCTCTGCATAATGCTGAATTCCAAGGACTCTGGCCAATGAAAACCCCACAGCAAACTCGAGAGGTTTGCAGTGTCTATAACCTTGACCATGCACTGGTCAAGAAGTATGTACAATTCGGCGAAGTGTTTAACCTTCTTCATGGAGCTGCCAACTATCTGAAAATTCACCAGAACGGATTTGGAGCTGTCGGTGTCTCCAAGAAATATGGCAAGAGATCGTACGCCAGATATCCTATTTTCTGGGGTCTCAAGAACATTGAAGCGCTGCCAAACCCCGACCCATCTGACATAGCTGAGTGGGATCACAACGCAAGTAACAATCTCGAAGAAGTTATCATCGACGCAGAGTTTGAAGCTAGTCGTGCCGCACTTAAGAGACAAGCGCAAGAATGGGCAGGGCTCAAAGTTGACCCAGAGGCCGAGCTGTTTGTGTTTGTCGGTCGTTGGTCCATGCAAAAGGGCGTTGATCTGATTGCAGACATCTTCCCCTCCATTCTGAACGCTCACCCAAAGGTCCAGTTGATGTGCATTGGTCCAGTCATTGATCTCTTTGGCAGGTTTGCCGCGTTGAAACTGAATCGACTCGTAGAGCTCTACCCTGGGCGTGTCTATTCCAAACCAGAGTTCACTCCTCTACCGCCCTTCATTTTCAGTGGGGCTGAATTTGCCTTGATTCCTTCGCGTGATGAACCGTTTGGTCTGGTGGCAGTGGAATTCGGACGAAAAGGAGCGCTGGGTGTGGGATCACGGTATGGCTGACCTGACTTGGTCTACCACCAGTGCTAACCTGTGTTTCTTTAGTGTTGGTGGCCTTGGGCAGATGCCAGGATGGTGGTTCACAATGTGAGTTTCCTTCTCTCACGATATGTTCAGACTAACCCATTCTAGCGAATCCATGACAACCAAACATCTTATCCAACAGTTCAAGATGGCCATCAACGACGCTCTGAAATCGTCCCAGGAGACGCGAGCGCTCATGCGTGCACGATCCAGCAAGCAGCGCTTCCCCGTAGCACAGTGGGTTGAGAATCTGGAAATCCTACAAGCCACCTCAATCGAAAAGCACGTCAAGTACTCTAAGAGCCACGATCGCAGTTCATGGAGGATTTCCTATAACAGCACCCTTGTCCCAGAAAGCATCCGCAAAGTCTCCTCGAGCCCAAAAGACAGCCGCGAACAGAGCCGATCACGCAGCTCCACCGCGTCTGTCCCGCCGAGCAGGCCGATTACGTCTGATATGAGACTGTTTGTACCTCGACCAGGTTTTGACCACGTTCTCTCGCCGACAAATCCGCCTTCCAATCTAAACATGTCCGACAACGAGCCCGACTCTGACATCGACCCAAGACGCAGACCTTTGTCCTCCGACCCTCTCGCCGATTCGCGAATAGTTTACTCTTCGGTAAGCGATGGAGAAGATTCCGAGCGCATTTCTGGGGCCACCCAAGAGGACGACAGTGTTCGTCCATCGCCACTTGGGACACCTACTTTTTATTTTGCTCGATCTGGTGCCAGCACACCAGTTCCCGGTGCACCATCAGAAGACGGTCTGCTGGGTCGAAGAGACGCAAGGGTATCCATGATGAGTCTGGTCAGCGTCGACGGGATAATAAAGGAGAAACAAGACTACAACCTCCAGAAAGTTGATCCATTTTTCACGGATGCGAATAATGAGTATGCGGATAAGTTTGAGAAGAAGCTTGCGGATCTGAATGGCAAGAACTCCGAAGACCAGCTCTGCATCGAAGAGTTTCTCGAGAAGAGCCAAAAAGACTGGTTCAATCGATACCGCGACGTCAAACTGGGCAAGTCCCCCTTGGCGTCTCCTGCTCCCTCCCTCCTTCGCATCAAGGTTCATGAAACCGGCCAACCAGAGGGCCCGTCAATTACTGGTCCAGATGAAGACCCAAATGCCGGGCAATTCATTCTCCCAAATGACTATGTTCCCCCCACGGGTTTGAAGCGTTTCATGTTGATGAAGTTGGGTGATTGGCCTGTGTACTCTATGTTCCTCGCTATTGTGAGTTGGAACCCTACCAAAAGCTTTCGTTACAGAGGTTGACAGCATTCTTCTAGGGCCAAATTCTCGCCTTGAATTCGTACCAGATCACACTCCTGAACGGTGAGATTGGACAGACGGCCGAAAAGCTATACATTCTGGCATCCATCTACCTTGCCTCTTCGATCATATGGTGGATGGTCTTTCGTCTAGTCCCCTCAGTCTATGTGTTGACGATTCCTTTCTTTGTACGTTCACGTTCCTCTATCTGGCTTACGAGGTTGTAAACTAACTACCCGCAGATATACGGTTTTGCCTTTCTGTTTGTCGGTCTTGCCGGTCCCATTCACAACAGCACAAGTCGAACATGGTTACAAAACGTGGGAACCGGCTTATATTCATTTGCATCTTCGAGTGGCTCGATTTTCTTCGCTCTCAACTTTGGAGATGAAGGTATGCAACAATCCTTCTAGGAAGTATGGAAGTTATCTGACTTGCTTGTCCAGGTGGAGCGCCTCTGAGGTCTTGGATTTATAGAGCCACCGTCATCCAGGGCAGCCAGCAGTTGTTCATCAGTTTCCTTTGGTACTGGGGTAGCTGGATGGCTGCTCTCAACCAAAAGGGGAGCATGCAATTCAGCCTTGCCACAACCGATCCAGGCACTTTGCTCGGGGTCGGACTCGGACTTGCCTCTCTTCTGTGGCTATTGGGGGCCCTGGTCTTCTTTGGACTTCCTGCATATTATAGACAAGCACCAGGTCAAGTGCCGACATTCTACCTATCCCTCTTCCGCCGTCGCATAATTCTTGTATGTCTCTTCCAGTTCCCCCTCAAGCTAATTTTGATTCTGACGCTGTATTCTGCAGTGGTTTTTCTACATGGTGTTCATATCAAACTACTGGCTGTCGGCACCTTACGGTCGAAACTGGCTCTATCTCTGGTCCAGCAAGCATGCACAGGTGTGGCAAATCATTCTCCTGGTCCTCCTCTTTTTCATCGTTGTCTGGGCGGCAGCTCTCTGGGTCTTTCACGTCTTTTCCAAGAGACACGCCTGGTTCATCCCGATCTTTGCCGTCGGTCTTGGTGCTCCTCGATGGGCCCAGATCCTGTGGGCAACCTCGAATATAGCCACCTACATCCCCTGGGCCGGTGGTCCCGTAGCCGGAGCTATCCTTGGTAGAGCACTATGGCTCTGGCTAGGAGTTCTGGATTCCCTTCAGGGTGTCGGTAAGTTTCCTCTCGCAGCGCATAAAACGTAACACAAACTGATTCACGCCAATACAGGGTTTGGAATGATCCTCCTCAACACAATGACCCGATTCCACGTCACCTTCACACTTCTAGCGGCGCAGGTGGTCGGTTCTATTGCGACTATCCTCGCCCGCGCGACAGCACCGAATAAGTTAGGCCCGGGTGATGTCTTCCCTGATTTCTCCGCTGGAGTCGCAGCCGGCTTGGGAAAGGCAGACTTCTGGGTCTGCCTGCTCTTCATGCTATCCATCAACGTGCTCTGCATCTTCTTCTATCGCAAGGAACAACTCACAAAACCCTGATCGCCATTCCAACCTTGACTAGCATTTTCTTTTCTTTTCTTTTCCTATTTTACGTCAACTGAATATTGCGTGGCATAGGTATTGTGATTGAAGGATTAATTATACTATGGGTTGCATTTTCTGGGGCTCGATAGACTTTGCCCCATCTTTTGGATTTGTATATAGTGTATAGAAAGACTACTGTACAAGTTATATAGTCCAAACTTAGTGTTCCTGTTCATGTCTGAATAGCCGAGAATTAACATGGAAACAGCCTAAATATAGGATGAGGGTCTAGCCTAACTAGTATAATTGTGTCAATCCGTTTTAGGCCTAGTAAGGGGAAGTAAGCCCTCTTATAAGTAACGTATATGTTATAATGATAGTCCTTATTTTCGTCCTTATTTCTTCGTATGCATCTGCTCGAGTTGTTATTTTCACTCTTTTCAAGATAATTCACTCACACATTCTTTTATTTCATTTCTTATTCCACTCTCTTATTCCACTCTCTTATTCCACTTCTCTTTCCATTTTTGCCGCGCATTTACGAGTCTCTCGTTCTTATCCAATGTATCGCATTTTTCTCTCGTTCGTCGTGGCTCTCTGCCTTGGCACGCGCTGGGCGGTCGCTGCTTCAACCTCCGAAATCGCCAACTCTCTCAATGAACTAGCACAGCAAGGATTCGCTGCTAAGGAGCTCGTATCGGTAGTAAATTCCACTGCGGACGCTGGTCCAATTCCGGTAAGTGGGGGTTTTTTAGGGACCATGAATGAAACAACTCCTAATAAAATTCAGGATATCTACACTGAGATAGACACGATGGTCACTGTGGTTCTAACAAATGTAAAATTTATGACCAACACGCCGATCATTACCGATCAGGGGGAAGGAGCAGGACGTGTACGAGGGATACTCAAATGTAGGTTGAGGACGAAAAATAAGTCAGTCATTTATACTTAATGACGCTAGTTCGTACAATCCCTCCTCGAGCTCATGGACGCCTTGTCGAGCAGCGCAGCCCAGCTGAAATCCATCAACCAAACAACCAAGGACAGAGTTCCCTCTGAAATTCGCATCTTGCAAACTGCCGTTGACGTGAGTTTCGTGATTAATTCTTTGCCACGCCCTGAATTGATTGCGGAGAAGATGCTGACACCTCACGAGGCCTACTTCTACAACATCATCGGTCTTTTCCCGGCCAACAGCTCGTACAACGCCCAGGCCAACAACCAGAAAGCCCAGGTGGATACGCATTGCTTCCAGGCTGTCTGGGCATTTGATCTCAGTTATAGCAATGGTAACCGGGCTACTCATGAAGCGCGCAGCAACAGCTCCCTTCACTCTCGATGGATGAAGCGCGGTTCCTTGTGATTTTAGACTATATCCACCTTTGAATATGTTAAACTATAGGAACTGAGGTGAACTAATACTAGAATCTTTCAGGTAGAAGATTGGTTAGTAAAACGAGTGTGTATTGTAAAAGCAGGATGCATCACTTATATTCCAATAATATTGACACGCGCTTACCTGCTCTTCACGTTTTGAGATGCGTCCAGCTACTAAAACAGTGCAAAAGACTCAGGTATCTGCGTCTTGCTTTTAATGACGACCTCTTATTTACAACTCCATGTGACAAATTCAAGCCTGACTTGGGCATTCGAGAGCTTTCTTCAATTCAGGGGATTAAATTGGTCGAGGTTTGCGGATTTGATGGGGAACCTCTAGATGGGAAACTCGATTCTGCTAAGTGGTTGAAGGATCAAATGCAATCTCGGCAACGAAATCGGAAATCGCAATGTTAGGTCCATTGACGGAAAGTATGTTCACATCCTTACATTAAAGCTCAGATTACTTCCACTTTTAACTGTCTTAGTGCGATTATTGCGTATCCACCATCATCTGAGCACATTCATCTATTAATCGCGCAATCCTCTCAGCTGCCGCAGAGCTCCGTGGAATATTATGCCCGCCCTCATGTTGATATGCCAATCGTTTTGTGGACTCTGATAGATAAAGTAGTTGCAGCGAAGCAGGCAACCGAGGATCAACTCGCCCATAGACATGGAGCGTTGGAATTTCAATGCGCAGATTCTGCGGCGTTTGTATAGTATCCAGTCCGAATACGTTCGAGGGGTCAATCGGGGCCGACGGATCCAAATGGAGATCGGTATCACCATTTCCCCGGAAGTAGTCCATCGGTCCTTTCCCCATTTCAGGATCGCTTCCTTAGATGCTCGTTCACGTAGAGCTAACTTGGTCCGTCTGTCCCACTCATGAACTTCGTCCGAAATGGTCATTCCCAGCCCTTCTAGCACCGAGAAGACCGGTCCCCCGCATATGAATACCACGGCTTTGAATGGCAATGGCTCGGTTGGTCTCTCTGTCTGGTGAAACCAGATGTAACTAGCGACCAGGAGACATCCCCGAGAAAAGCATACCACCCCGTCATATGGGCTGTTGTGCTGGATCAGATATTTATGGAAATTTTCACAGGCAGCTCGAATATTAGGCACGGTTGCCTTTTGCCACCATGTGTAGTAGGGACCGTCTGGATAGCGGAGGTCCAGACCGGCGGCTGGTTTGGAGGTGAAGGGGCCGTTGATGAAATGGAATGCATGCTTTGGGAGGTGGGCTGTGACAGCCGCTACAGATTCAGGGTTAAATCAATTTTACTTTCTTACGGTCAAACAATGCCTACCCAGCTGGTCCTGGAAGATGGTGGCGGAGGACCCTGTGCCGTGGACGCATAACCACTTCATATTGTGATTGTTTCAGGACTGAATAATATAAAAAAGGTAAATGATAAAAGGAAAGTATTAGACCTCGAAAGATCTGTCTATGGAGTAGCACCCAAGACAGATGTAGATCCAAGATGAGCGGTCAAGCTAGCTGGGGATGCTCTGCGCCAATAGACGTAAGTTCTTATTTATAAATATGATAGTTCATCGTTGAAAGCGATCTCGAAAGTTCCAAGGTATCAGTTAGAGTGTGAGTCGCTAAAGTCACTCTTTACCAAGGTAGGTATAGCCTGCGCAATTACTAAAGCTGTACCGGTAGTATCTCCTATCATTTCAATCTTTTCCAGCCTTCCCCACCGATCTAGCGATCGGATCCAGAGGGAATACCTGCGGGCCCCTCCGAAAAGCTTCGTCAAAAATCCGATCGGCACGGTTGCGCAGTGGCTCCGGCGTCACCCACGAGTTTTGAGGATCGCGAAGCCACAGACGTAGCAAGTGACGGCTTCGGATGTTTTCAGTTAGCCGGTCTTGGACGTATCTCACCATGGTTACCAGCTTACCGATTGTCTGGACCATCCACATAGCTGTTACGAGCATGTATCATGCTTAGGTTATTGACGAACTGCATATCGCCCCTCTCCAGCTTCATGGCTACATGAAACCTTTCTGCAAGAAAGTGGAGAGCATCGAGTGCCTCCACCTGGATGGCGCTGAGCATATTCGTCTGGGTCCGAGAACCAAATCCAGAAAATGATCGTCGAGAGAACTGCAAGATCACCCGTTCTGGGGCTGTACCGCAAGCTGGTTGGTAGAACAGAAGCGGCCGGTGAATGATCAGACTGGGGTCTTGTGCACTAGTGAGGCCGTCAGCAAATCGTATCCTTTCCCCGAAGTATAAAGTTCCGGCTCAGAATTCCTGCTCACCTCGGTATCGGCCAGTCCTCCGCTAATACGCGGATCAGATCGGGGCGGGTCTCTGCGAGAGCATTGTACACGGTCCACGAACTCGCAAGCAGACTTTCACCGCCACTTGAGGGTTCACTTAAGACGAAGAGGGACACGATATCCCCCACATCTGTGTGATATACCACTTCGCCGTCTGAGTATGCTGGAAGGGAAAAGTTCTGCGAGTCACCCGGGTGTCGCATGTCGGTTATGTGGGCCAGCATCACGTCTGCTGGCCGCCCTTCAAATTGATGGTCTTGCCGACCGCGGATGGCGGCGATGTGGGAAGAGATCCCGAGATAGATGATCGTGAGCTCTTTGCGACAATACCGTTCTACTGGGACTCCTCGAATAAGTGTGAATCCATAGCCTGAATGCAGATTGTTTGATGCGGACCGGAGAATTGGGTGCAAGCACGGCAAAGGAAACGTTGACGCGTCCAAGGTCTCTATTGGCTGATTCAGATCTGTAAGATACTCGTCAGTCTTGAGCGGGGAGAAAGGAAGTAGAACGGTGGCTGGCTGACGTTGGAAGTGTCTGAGCGCTGCGTCTATCTCGTCCAACTGCGGAGCTTGAAGAATTAACAGGTACGGAGTGTCAGTGCCTGAAGAATAATTCATAGAGATATTTTCTCCTTTCCAAGCCATATCGGAGGCCAATTTGTGGGGAAATCCATATGGAAGGATTCTTTCCATGGGTCCTTCCCGTAAAGAGTCGAAAATCCGAGTTTCCCCATTGGGATCTGGCAAATAAGGAACTTGCGGGAATGACTGGGCCATGATGTTGGAATGGAATGAGTGTGGATGGAGACATAGGAAGATGTGTGAGGGAACCTTATATAGTCACATGTCATATCTTACAGTTTGACACTCTCTACGGAGTAATCCTGCACTATTTCACGATACTTCATAATACTGTACAACATAAATTTCTGTGGCTTAATGGATGTGACCTATCAGCAAAGTGGAGAGAACACGCGCTACGTGTCATGGCTAGAATTTGACGATCAACTGCAAAGCCAAGTTAATCTCTCAGCAGCCCCAGAATAGACGGGACAAAAGCAGCCAATTGAGATAGCTACAATACTTACAGCATTATTGTTTTGTTGAGACGCTGAGGCTAGCTGGGATAATCCCAGGCAGACAAGGACATACTTATATTCGAGGGCGTATGCTCTTGATCATAAAAAGTTGTTTTAATGATTCCAACAGAAAAACATGACTATCCTTTCTAGGCACAATCGAGCGTCTTTCGAAACAACCAAGCGTGTTCTTGCAGAAATCGTCAACGAAGGTCTAGTTCCTGCAAAGCTTGAGATTACTGCACCCGAAGGGCCACAGATACTATGCCTACTCAGTACACTCAATCCTGAGGGTATAGCCTTGGTCAAGGTGGCAATCAAACCCAGCACTATCATTGAAATGAGAGATGATCGCGTGGTGTCTGTTGTACGACCAGACAGCTTACAGCCACCTGTGATTATCGCAGATACCAATCATGAAGAATTCGACCCAGGGACAGTATTCAAGGTCCTCAGTACTTCGTTCGGAGACGTCGCCAGCGAGACCGTACTGGATGAAATCGTTCGAGAGTTGCGCAACTCAGCGGCCAATCAAGGTAAGATACTATGGATGCCATCTTATCATTCTTGTATTAAAGATTTACTCAGAGAAATGGCTCGAGATTGGTCAGGACCAGCCATTATTAAACCTCAAGGATAGGTCTGCTCACTGGGAACGTACATTGACCTATGGCCATCCGAGTCATCCTGTAGGGTTCCATTAATTGAAACCAAATCCCCCCTGAGCTCTTTTCTAATTTTTTTGTTGAACAGTACCATCGATTGTGTTATGCTCAGGCACCACTGAAACAGGTCACCGCAGACGATATTCCTGCAATGCTCAAGCCAACTCTGGCATTTATCTCTGTTCCACGTACCGATCTTCGTGTTACAGGCCACTTTGAGCAAGAACTGCAGCCACTCCTAGAGAGACTTGAGATTCCAGGAACAACCAGTGACCGGGTGATCGTCCCTTGTCTTTCTCAGCAATTACCCTCTATTCACCAGAGATTCCCCAACGCCACCGTCCTGAAGCTCATCGAGAATTGTGCCGACGCTCAGGCATCAATGCGTACTATGACCCTACGACCAGATTTGGCATTCAACTACCACTTGAAGCTCTCATTGGCTTGCCAGATAACTTCCGCCCTGCGAACTATCACGCCTTGGACAACCTGCGGTGGCCCTGTTCAATCAGAGATCCTGGAGAAATTGCTTCCAAGTGATCTCTGGGTTTTCCGAGAGGTAGCAGCGGTAACAGGCAGTCAGGAAAACTTCAACGACGCACGCCACCTTTCTTGTATTCTTCGAGATAGCCTGGAAACCAGGGCTCGGGCAAATGATGAAACTCTTATTATTGCTGCAGCATTGGCCCAGAAGCCTAGTGGAGACGGTCGTACATATGCAGAGATTCTGTTTGGGTTGGAAACAACCGCTCAGAAAAAGGAATGGTTTCAAAGGTCAGTGGAATGGTTGGTGACAGAAAAAAATCAGGACAGATGTTGATTTCCATATCGAACAGATACGTTACAGTCCTGTTTGAGCTCGTACTTCCCCCGTTGGTTCAGTATGGAATCGGGTTAGAAGGACACGGGCAAAATCTTGTGACCCGTGTTTGCCGTCAGACAGGTCGAATCAAAGGATTTGCCGTGCGCGATTTCGGAGGCGTGAGAATGCATGTCCCGACATTGCGAAATCACGGCGTGAGATTTGACGCACTACCGCCAGGAGCAGCCACCTTAACGGATGATTTGCAGAATGTCTGGAGCAAGGTGCATCATTCACTTCTTCAGAACCACGTCGGGCTACTACTTGGGGCGTTGGGCTTAGAGAATCGTGGTGGATGGGCAATTACCCTCGAGATTTTATCGACGGTTTTGGTGTCTGATAATGGCTCTCCGGGGGAAACCTTGTTCGAGTGTTTTACCAAGGACACAATGCCTTTCAAGTGCTTCTTGAGAATGAGGATGGAAAGCAAATACCGTGACGTGAGTTTTCCGAAGGCCATCTGTTGCTTATTCAATCACTGAACTAACATTCCTTCTGCAGTACATCGAGAGGGAGGTTCCTAATTCGCTTCTCATGGATACTCCTCGATGGGAGTCTCTATTGGACACATATAGACCCTCACTGCATGCCACTTAGCAGTTTCATGCCGAAGAAAAACACAACATAAGGAATAGAATCATGCTGAAAAGTATTTCCCTAGTTGTCATATGCAATGCCTGTGCAAGGATTTCTCTTTTGTAAAGCCCATCCATTTCACGATGTATAGTGCGAGGTATCACGTAACGGAACAAATTATATGGTGGGGCCGAGTGGTTACGGCCCGCATTGGCGTGGGACTCCCGTTGGTTCCTCTTCCTGTATCAATCCACGGGGGCTACCTAGGTAATGCTAAATTCGGGTAAGCTCTCTATCCAGGTTACATCGCAGTCTGTCACTACTAGGTAGCCCCTGTATGGCCCCAAGTCAGCTGGCCCCCACGCTTGGTCTTCCACAGTCATCATGCTATCCAATCAATAATGATAGTTACCTATTCTCTTGGAGACGACGCCTCTCCACCCTGATCCGCTATCGGGGCATTTTGGCCAACGCTATTCGACGCGGTGCTTAGAGCCAATTAATCTTTGTCGCATCCCTATTTAATCCACTGCCATGACCAACGAGGGGTCCGTCCTGCATCGATCACCCAGAAATCACCCAGAAATCACCCAGGCCTCAACATGCCGTGGACGACGGCCGAGCACTCGCCAAACACCTTCATCCGGCGCCTTGGCCCTAACGAGGTTTTTATCAAGCTGGTCAGTGATCCCGGCCACCCGCTCGGTCGTGAACACTGGGCCGTCAACTACACAGCCACCATCAGTCCTCGTGGGGCATTCGCGACCTTGTCGGGCGAGCCCGACCTTCTACCAACCCTCATCCGCTACAGTTGGTTGCATCTGCGCTTCCAGCACCCCAGTCTGGCTGCGCATCCCGACTCCAACTCGAACGTCGTCTACACGGTTCCTGACTCCCCCGGTGCTCTTACCGAATGGGCCTCGCAGACCTTTACCGTGGAGGCCGACGCCCAGTCCGCCGATGAGGTGATTCCGACCATTGCACCATCAGCCGACGCCCAGCTGTACTATGTCCCCCAATCGAGTGAACTGCTCCTACACACCGCACACTGGCGCATGGATGGAGTCGGCGGCCTGATCCTCCTCGGCCAGCTGGTGGACTTGATGGTCTCGCACGCCGACACCCTCCTCTCGGCGAAGCTGCCAGACCCATTCGACTCCTTCCATTGGGGATCGGAGGTCGCACGGCTGGCTCCACCGGTCGAAGAAGCCGGAGATATGCCCCTCACCACGAGCGCCGAGCAGAAGGCTATCGCCCACGGGGCAGCCGGCACCTTTGCCCTCGCGGCGGGCGCCCTCGGGGTGCCCTATACCGGGGATGCCTCGAGCGTACCCTCCGGCACGCAGGCGGCCGAGCTCAAGTTGTCGCCCGACACCACGTCCGCCGCTCTGGCCGCCACAAAAGCACGAGGCGTCGGGATCACGGCCGCCGTGCATGCCAGTCTCAGCCGCGGTCAACTTCCGGCACGCAATCGCCGAGCACCAGGGCCGCCACTACACTAGCACCATCAAACAGTCGCTGCGGCCGTATCTACCCGAACCGTACTCGACCCCCGCGGCGGCAGCCGGGCTATACACGTCCGGCTGGTTGGTGCGGGTCGACGCCTCCGGTACGTGGGAGGAGAATGCCCGCATGTATCAGGCGGAGTACGAGAAGGGCATCAGCAGCGAGTATCTCCAGGCGCACCGGGAGTATGCGTCCACTTTAGTGGAGCTGATTAAGAACCTGCCGGTCCCAACAGAGCCACCCAGCGATATCGATATCAGCAGCATGGGGATCATGGAGAAATATCTGGAGCGCGAATATGGGACCCCGGAGGGCGGGTTTAGCATCACGCATGTTGGGGTGGGCGTGGAAATACTTTCACGCCAAGGAGTGGTTTTTGTGTGGACGTTCCGTGATCAGTTGACACTGCGGCTGGTGTATAACGAGGCTTTCCACACCCCGGAGCAGATGACGGAGATTTTACACGACATTCAAGCGGAACTGTTGAAGCAATTGCGGGTGGCGGAGTAGAGGACTGTTAGACACGAAAACAGCAGCTCATGCGTGCACACATCCTCCACTATGCCGATTTTTTTCCCCGACTGTTATTTATGGGCTGAAGCATCGTGCGAATCTGCAGTCAGGGGAAGTAGGCGCCGTGGTTTCTCACTGGCATGAGCTGGACTTAATCGGTTAGACCATCCTTATTCATCACACTGCCGGGGGCGTTGGGGTTGCGGGAATCCAATACATGAAGCACCTCGGGGCAAAGGTGCCTAGGTAATGTACCTGTATATTCAGCAGCCATAAGTTGGGATTAATCAACGAAGTCACTCGATCGATTTTTGCCGAAGTCGGGAACGAATATAAAAAGTCATTCCTCGTCGAGAAGTCTGGTCTGGATCCAGCGCACATTTTTAGCTTGCGCGATTCATCGACCTTGGAAGTGTTGGAGGAGATGAAGATATAGACAAAGGGAGGAAAGAACAAGTGCTGAGAGCGGAAATTTCCTCAATAGATGGGAGTATCACATCCATCCTCTTAGAAATGCTACTACCTAAAAGGGAAACCACCTCCCAGTGTTGGTTCAGACCAACACATTCCGATAGAGATCTAGGTAGACCTATATACCCTGGCTTTTGTGAAAGACTGCACATGAGAAATTTGGTTTTCACAATGTAATCGTTTACGACCCTCATGATATATCCTACATAATTAAGTGGTGATGTCCACCTAGACACGTCTGATTAATATCGCTCCTCGCGTGTTGGGGAGAAAACCCTGGAATTGAGAGCTTCCTCGACCATCCTAGTTCATAGCCTGACATTGTAGCTCCCAATTATTTCTACACAAGTCGATATTCAATCATAGGCGATATTGTATTAGCTGTTATGATATAATACTATTAACGAATAAGCCTCTCATACTCGAGCTTGCTCTAGTACACTGTTAAAAATGTGAGAGAAATATCAGATCTCGTTTCATATACAGGTCTAGGCGTTGTTGCTCTGGTGCTTGAGAGATATATCACTTGCTAGTCCCTCGGACAATCTATAGATGACGGGTAGGGCAGGTGACCTCGAGGTCCACGCCCGATGACTCAGCGGCAGTGTGGACGGGGCCAGGCTTCCAGGTCCCGGACACCTACGCCTAAACCCGCATAGGAGAAATGCCATCACCCAAAGCCAAAGGATGTTGGGCGGATAAGAATGGGCCAACTTGGCCGCGGGAAGAATATTGTCCGAGTATTCTTTATGAATAGGTGACAGTGCGGGATCGTCTTCGGTATCTGCCGGGCTTTGGCGCTGTCCTAAACCCGATATCCGGAATGTGAAGCAATGATGATCCAACCATTTAGGCTTTCCTCCCCATAAAGTCCGTAACGATTCGATTGAATAGTTTGCGAGAATCAAGGCAAGCTCTTATACCGTCAACATGAACTCTCATAATTTAGCACAAATTGCTGCAGTCTCGTCGTCCATTTGGCTGTCGGGTATGTGTCTATCTTGAAAAGAAAATATGCAGGATACTAAGCACGTCAATAACACAGGCGAAATATTCACCTACTCTTGGGGAGCAGTGCCCGCTGTCTTGGAGGCTTGTTCAACCTCCCAGCATTTAGCTGCAAAACAATGGGCCGCATTTTATCACAAGGGGCATTCGCTAGGGCCGCCTTTCGCCATCCTGGGAGCGGGAGGCTTTGTTTGGTTGGCTCTGAAGTCGGGTTGTTGGTTGTACTGGGGGGGCTGCAATTCTCGATATTGCTATCGTTCCATACACCTTCGCGTTCATGGTACAAACAAACTCGAGCATATTCGAGTTTGCGAATGCGAAAGACTCGTCAGAAAAGCCCGCCAGTGAGGAGAATCAACTGGCCCCCCTGCTGAAGAGATGGGCGTGTCTTAATACCGTTCGCTCACTTTTCCCATTGGCCGGTGGTATTTTGGGATTGGTAGCAGCCTTGTGCTAATCCTGTTACCTTCCTGTGCTGGTTTGAACAACCGAATCTTGTTTCGTTAGAGACAGCCTGCCCATACCGCTCACATCAAAATGAAGACGAAATGAAGACGAAATTCCAACAATGTCCTATGTCACACAATTATCTTAGCATATCATGCATAGTATGTGTCGTATTGGTCTTCTGCATCCAGGCGAACGGTGTCACAATACCCTCGCCCACGGGAGTAAGGCCCTGGATTCCACGCTCAGTGTCGACGTCGTGGATCTACACAAAACGAAGCGCAAGCGCTACTCGTCCACCATCTAGATCCGGGGGCCGCTGGCATGGTCTCCCGACGGAACGCTTTTGGCTGGCCTGCACTTGGATGACCTGACCAGTGTGTCCAATTTTCACGCGCAGATGGACGGTATCCCTCGGATGGCATGTCTGCCGGGCCATCTGGGGGATATCACGCAGGTAGCCTTCATGCCAGATGGCAAGAGCATCCTCCGTCTCGCGACAGTGTGAGCCGTATGGTCACCACATCCCCCGCGAGCCCAGGCAAGCTGCTTAAGAGCTTCCGCGTGACGTCGTCCAGCCGCTACCCGTCCAGCATTTTGCAGATATCGTCGGACGGCGGTACCAGGTTAGTGACCGCGGCGGCTTTCGGCGGCTTTCGGCGGCTTTCAGCGAGGGGAGCCGGTTGTGGGCAGGTTCAACGGCGGAATCACGGTGTATAACTTGCTTTATGAAAGGGAGGAGCCCCCCGTGGAACTGGATACCCACGAGCCGTCAGCGGAAGTTCCAGCAATGGATAAGACAAGACCGTTCGAGGTGTCAGGGTAGGTGAGATCAATGCGAACTGAGATAATTGAAATTGGGGTTGTGAGAGGGTTATATAGAAGGATCAACAAAACCTAGATTGTGCTGTCAATTGCGCAGATATCACTTTGGGATTCTGCACATATTTGAGGTACTGTTAGGCTTCTGCCTTTGTAGGATTGTACCCTTAAAAGAGAGAATTAGAAAAATAGTCTCTGGTTATCCCTGGTCATACGTAGGTTGACACTCCCCCCGCCTTTTTCTGCCGTCTACCCATATTGGACTGAGAGGGGGAAAGATAAGAGATCTAAAAACCAGATATCTCAAAAAATCACTAAAAGCACGTGAAAACGCTACAGAAATTGGGAACTAGTCTTGTTGCCGAGTAGAAGGACCAATTCTTAATGGAAAATAATCAATTAATTTTGGAATCACGACATTTGCTGTATGCAGTCACCATCAGAGCTACATGTACATACCTCCAGGCGGAACATCCCGGTCTTGGCACGGGCTTATCTAAGCACGACCCCTCGACAAGTCCCAACGGATTCGGAATATCAGCCTCCTGTTCTGTGTGAGACGACGAAACCCTCGAATCGCTATTCACGCTTGCCAAGTCTTTGTACAAAGTGACAGGATGGCCAAACCCAATATCAATCGGTATCTCCGGCAGTCGCTGGACCATATCTTCCAAAACAACAAGAAATGGGTGTCGTCGAAGAAACAGACGGATGCCTCCTTTTTTGACAAGCTTTCTGCTGGGCAATCGCCAGACTATCTGTAAGCACCATAGCCATGGCCTGGTTCTCGTCAAAATTTTCATATCGGAGCTCGTCTAACGGCAAATCAGGTACATTGGCTGCAGCGACAGCCGTGTCCCCGCCAACGAAATTATGGGTCTGGAGGCCGGCGAAGTGTTCGTCCACCGTAATATCGCCAACCTGGTGCCCAATGTCGACCTCAATGTCATGTCGGTGATCAACTATGCTGTGCGGCACCTAAAGGTCAAGCATATCATCGTGTGCGGCCACTACAACTGTGGAGGGGTCAAGGCGGCCCTGACGCCTGCTGACCTTGGGTTGCTTAACCCATGGCTCCGGAACATCCGTGACGTTTATCGCTTGCACGAGAAGGAACTCGACGCGATACCCGAAGAGCACGCGAGATACAATCGATTGATTGAACTCAATGTGATGGAATCCTGTAGGAATATCATCAAAACCGCGGCCGTCCAGAAAAGCTACCAGGAGAACCAGTACCCCATTGTTCATGGTTGGGTTTTTGACCTCGGCGACGGCCTGCTGAAAGACCTCAAGATCGATTTTGAAGCTGAGCTGGCGGATGTGCAGAAAATATACTGTCTCTCGCCGGGTTCCAACTCGGAACCCTGAGTGCTCACAATCGCGGTTGTCAACTGTCATGTTGCTCAGGCTGTATCTTCAGGCATCTTTTGGCCATTTCCCCCTTGTCTCCATGGCAGTGAGTGATCTCTGTCATAGTCAGTTTTTTCTTTTATCGATCAGTTCAGCTTCTTGTTTCTTCCTCTTTGCGCGCAGTGGACATCACATGCACGTAGTAGCCAAGTCATCCGGAAGTGAAGAATCTCCGTCCTGCTGTAGATAGTTGGAATGAAATGAATTGAGCTGTTCACTGAGGTGGAGAGGGGGGAAAACAAGGCTGCCTCGACACCTGTTCTAGGCGTTCCGCTACCCTTCCGATAATCGATAGGCCTTCTCAACCTCCGAATCATACACTATCCCGTGGATATGTAAGCGCCCTAGCGCAATTCCATTGGCAACTTCGGGACGTTCGCGTAGAGAATGAAGTTGATCAAGAATATTCAACTCGACAAAAGCGCGATCCCGCTCCGACACTGGAAGTTGATTCAGACCTTGATGCGCAGAATAGAGAGCATTGAGCTTGCTATATGACCATTATTAGTAACGCCATGGAATTCCTCCAGGGCTAGGCAGAAGACTTACCTCAACCATGGACCTTTCAACCCATCTCTAGCAGTTGCTTTCACAATGCGGCACCCGTAGTGGCCGCAAATGACGATGTGTTTCACCTAGACGAGGTAAGACAAACGAACTAGCAATGGTTTTGGAAGCGAGGACAACCTGAAGGTCAACGACGGCATGTTTTATAGTAGTATCGCAGGACAGGTCGCCATCAATGATCATATTGCCGATATTTCTGAGCACCAGCAGTTCGTCATCAAGAATATTGAGCATAGTGAATTCTTTGAAATTGCTATCAGAGCATCCAATCCACAGAACCTGCGGTGTGTTATGTTGAAGGCTAGGTATATAGTTTGACTCGAGAGGCTCTGTAGCCAGCCTTCTGAGCCGTGTTTCGCTCATGCTGTTGCGAGTGAGTAGTGTCATAGGTAGAATGGCCTAGGACTCTTCATGGGAGGGAGTATTGCGGGGAATCAAGAGGTATGCAACTCGGCAAAAGACTGTTTAGAAAGGAGTGGAGGAGAGTTAGGACTGCCGATCGTGTCTATGTATGTTCATAGTCGAACTGCCGGGGCCGATTGTCGGTTCCGAGACATTACCGGTTCGGCCGAAACCCCCCCCCACGCGTGAAACCAATGTGTAACACGAACCAAGAACCAGTCAAAAGAGAAAAGTATCTTGGTGGACCCCCACTGCCTAGACAAGACCTCGGGATATGTTCAGGTGTAAATGCCGGGGGGCTTAAGGGTGATAAATAAAAAAGCAACCTTGGGAGCAAACTTGCCATAAATGGACTAGCGCTCCTTACCTTCCAAGGTTAACGTCACAGCCTACCCACCCGTACACCAGTTTCTACTCTTGGAACCTTGGAATCTTTCAGCTGATCGCATGTGGTAGTTTCAGCTCAGTATGTGGTAAGCAGCCAAATGTTCCAAGGTTGACCCTCTCCCTTGTCTTTCTTTTCCATACTTCATAGTCTCATATGATGGCAACTACAATAGAGGAGCTTCCAGTCGAGCATAAAACGTCCACCCATAACCCGCACTCATCCCAGAGTGCCGCTGAGAAATGCAAAAACAAAAACATACAACAGTGAGGATTCGCTGGTGGTCACCCACCCAACTACTAACTCACCGGCGTGTGGCTTAAGTACGGCTGAGCGGACGGGAAGCCCTGTTTTCCACACCCTATGGTCGTATGTGTCAATTTAAATGCGGGATAGATTTATAGAATGCAATCATAGAGCGATGGATGGCTGGGTAAGTGTGCCATGGACAGGGTGAGAAGCCGGGTGAGAACCACCCTCAAGTCGCGCGACCGTCGTATTGACCCTTTCTGCTGAGTGATAGTGTGGAATTATAGAATCACGTCGATGCACATAAAACAATTGCTGTCTTGGCATCTGCACACAGCCACCATCTAACATTAGTAGCATAAGCAATACATTGCAACAAAACCCCATCTTGATTCAAAAACAGAGCTACTCTGTACATAATTATCGGTGGCGTCTGACCACGTAATGTCTGGGCTCGAGGTTCTCGGGGTCGTCGCCAGCATACTCCAGATCGCGGACGTTGGTGCTAAATTATCAGTCAAACTCTGTACATTTTACCGGACTGTGAAGGTCGCAAACCAATCTATGCAAGATCTTTCCTGCGACGTGTCACTCACCTGCAGCATTCTCAGCGAGCTCGCTAAAGCCCTCGAACAAGACGACCAGGCGAAGCTTTGCTCGGAGCAGGCCTTTTGCATTGCACAAGAAGTCTTACAGGAATGCAAAGCAGTCTTCCAACAAATTGAAAACGCAATCGAAAAACATAATCAAGATGGTGAAAAGAATTGCTTTACTCGTGGGGCCCGAAAAGTAACCGTTGCACTCCTCGGTCCGAACTTGGATGTCCTTAAGAGCAATTTGGAGAGGCTCAAGTCAACCACGTTGCTGATGTTACATGTTATTATGTACGCCGGGGAACTTCGCAAGTATGTCTAAGTCAACATTGAAATCTTCAAATCCTTACTCTAACCCTGAACAGGAGGAAAGTAAAATCTACTCTTATCGAACAAAGGAATGTAATTCACACACTTCTCGAAGAGAAGAAGGTGAACACTTCCAAATTCGATCAGCTCAGCAGCTCTATCCAAACATTTAGTATCTGTGATGTTGATGGGTCTCGTCAGGAGTCATCAAGAAGCTTGGACACTGAAAAACAGCTGCCCCCTCTTTCAATGGAACTAAGGAAGTATCACACACTCGTCCAAAAGCTACTCTATGAGATCGACGCATGCAAGTATAGCCTGGAAGAGAGCCGACATCTCAGAATCCGGAATGGTGTTGTGAATGTACATACAACAGAGGCTGTTCTATTCCAACATACCCATGGTCATGCAGCGACCCAAATTTTTGATGACCCGTTCTTCAAATTCAGGGACGCTTGTTTCCCTGCACCTGTCACCACTCGAGAACAATCGTTACCTACTCGTGAAGCCCGAGATGCTTATTCCAGGCCTCGCGAATCTGATTACAATGTCGTTCGCCATTCTGACGCCGAAGAGGACCCGGACTACTACCATCGACACCGTCGAGTCCGCGAATACGACCGCCCTTCCCGGCGTAAGCTGGACCCTGGTGGTTCCATCTCCCAGGCCAGTCGTCGTGGCGGCAATCAGGACCAGGATTATAGCAGCGATGACAGTATGGCCTACATCCGGAAGGAAACCCGCCACTGTGAAGACCATCCTCATCACCGCCGTTATATGGCGGAGGGTGCATTGGCAGATATAGGTGCGACCGAATTTCTCCGCAGCCGCAGTAAGAAAGATGGCGAAGTCAGCCACGGGGCCAGCCGCATTAGTAAGACTATTGGTGCAGGCGCTATCGGTGCATGGGCTGTCAATCCTGCGTCGCACGCCCGCGACTATTACCGCCGCAGTCAGAGCCATCGCCGTTCTTATTCCTTCGAATCTGATCACTCTTTACACCGCCACAGCCGGCATGGCCGTGGTCCGAGCCGGAGCCGTAGCCGCTCTCACTCTCACTCGCGTGCGAAGACTCTCCTCGAGCTGGGTGTCGGCGCCCCGGCCATAGCTGCTGGTTTGGCTGCGTTACGCAGCAAGTCAAATGCTGGAGACCGCAAGAGCCGGCCTCGCACTCGCTCCCGTTCTCGGGCTTTCAGCTGGGTTCGCTCGGAGAAGGATGGAGAAAAGGATGACTCGGCTCGCAGCATGTCTGAGCGCCGCAAGCATATGGCTGGCGCCGGATTGGCCGGTGCGGCCATTGCTGGCCTGGATGAAAAGGTCCACAGCCGCTCACGTTCTCGGAAGGGTGAACGGTCTCGCTCCAGAAGTCGAGTCAAACAGGCTCTTCCAATCGTTGGTGCCGGACTTGCTACTGCTGCTGCCACAGGCCTCTACGAGAATAGGAAAAGCCAGAAATATGGGAAGGACGGTATAAGCCGCAGAAAACACCGCTCAAGGTCTCGCAGCCGCGCTCCATCACAGTTTTACCCCGACCCATCCCGCGACCCAGCCGGCCTGATCGAATACGGGAACGACCCCGTCACAGGTAGCATTCCCGCTGAGCACTACTACGGGCAGCCCGTCAGCCATGGCGTGCCCTATACCGTATCCAACACCTGCGGCAGACGCTCAACCCGCAACCGCAGTCGCAGTCGCAGCCGCGGAGGAGGCCGCTACAGCAGCCCATCGGGCTCAGATCGTGAAGACCGCAGCCGCCCACGAGAGATCACCTCAGCTCTCGGCGCCACAGGCCTAGGCTATGCCGCACACAAATACTCCCAACACAAAGATCGCAGAAGGTCTGAGGAGCGCGAACTGTTCAGGAAAAAGGAGGAAAAAGAAGAAGTGAGCCGCAAGCGGTTCCGCTCTTGCTCTGATGACGACGATGCGCCCCGTGGCCGCACTCGCACTCGTTATAATCGAGATTTGATCAGTCATGCAGTATCTGATGTAGGGGAGACTGCAAGAGGAGATGGACAATCGGAAGAAGAAGGTTCGAGACATAAGTGTCGTCGAATGAAGTCTCCTTACCGTGAATTGGAAAAAAGCACAGAATATGACAAGGTCAACCTAGGCGCCACCCTGACGCCCAAGACTGCAAAGGAAGACATATCACTGCCCTCGGCTATTAACAGGGAAATGGAGGATACATTGGAAGGTTTAGTTTTACAATGGACAAATTTGACACGAGAAGAGATACAGATTGAATAGGATGACCGCGCGGTATGGTTAGCAATGAAATGGCTGTTTTTCTTTCTGCATCTGGTGGGCTAGCCCATGTCACTCACACTCACGCTAACACGAAATCTAACGCTGTTTTAAAGCCAAGGGCTTTTTGAGAATTGGCCGCGTATAGTAATGGACTTAAGTACAGCTGAGTCGCTGGGAGCGTGGCCAGCCGCACTGGACCACTTAGCTGAGCTATAATGGGACATTATTGGATATCTGCTTTCTGCCTGAAATACTCGCTCTCTTAGCAGAATGTTCAGCTTCAATTCTCCGATCTAAGAGGCGATCTAGTGCTAGAAAGAAGGGGAATGACACAGTAGCAGATTGAAGGAGGATGAGAAATTGGGATCTCCTTGCTCCTTGGGACAAGTTGAGTGATGTGCAAACAAGCTAAACTACACATCAGGTGATCCCCCACAACTGGACCTAGATATCCCCACAATCCTCCACGACTCCACATCAAACTATCGAACCAGCAACTATGGGACGCTCTTGTTGCGGAAGCACGCCCTCTCAAGCAGATGCAATTGACAAAGCAGAGGTAAAAAACCCAGATACCTCTGTCAACTGCAATGGCGGTACATCGTCGGAGATATCCGGTCAAGAGAACTTTCGTGAGAACGGCGCTGCTCAAAACAACGGCAGCAGCAATACAACATCATCCGCCAAAATTGCAGACCCCTGGTGTGAGGAGCCTACTGAGACCAGCAAGGGTAAGGCTCCGCCCGGGGCTTGCGAGGGAGGCTGCTGCGGCGACCAGTCTGCCGAGGCTGTTGGTATAAAGAGTGTCCCTTCCCTTGGTTCTTCTGCTTCCAAGGAAGCTTGTTGTGCAGAAAGTGCTACCACCGAAGCTGGGGTATTAAACTGCAGTGTTTCTTCAGGCTACACTCCCACACATGCCAGCTCCGGTACCCCACGGTCGAGCGAACCTGCTACTTCCGCTGAACCTATTGTAGCAGAGTGCTGCGAGGGCAAGTCTTCGCCCTGCTGTAATGAGACCTGCCTCGACCGTCTGGCTTTACGTGAGTGCGATACTGGGTCCAACACCCCTTGCATGGAAGCAGCTGGACAGTGTATGTTAAATGGAAAGCCTTACTGTCACATTACTCTACTGATTTTGATACGATGTAGCTTTCCCTTCGACATCCACACAGGAAGCTGCAACGCTCAAGCGTGGAGCTTGCGACCGTCATCGTCGCTCGGTTAGAGAGCAATATTCTGCTAAGCTTACAGCACTCGGATGTATCTGCCGTGCTCTTGTTGCCCTTGGCAAAGACTCATGCTGTGAGCCTCGAAAGGGCTCGTCGCCGGAGAAGGCGCGGTGCTCTGAAGGAGCCTTGAAGCAGTCTTCTTCGCTCGGTTCGATTGGGTCTCGCTGCGCAAGTGGCACGTCTACCAGTCAATCCCTGCTTCGTCGTACCAACCAGGGCCGAAAGAATAGAAATGCGCGTGGTATTGAAAAATGTGCCAGCAAAGGTTGCTGCAAACCCAATATTAGCACATTCAGCGACAGATTGACCGGTCCCTGTGTCTCTGAAGCAGACGAACGGAAAATCGAGTCAGCGGATGATTCCTGTGCTGATATTTGCTGCACCTCCAAAAGGCCATCCTTGCCCAAAGAGAAGAAGAGTGGGCTTGTTAGCATTGCCCGTGACCTGGAGAGCCAAGCCATAGGCGTCGAGCATGTGGTTCTCTCGATATCTGGTATGACTTGCACTGGCTGTGAGACGAAACTCAACAGAACGCTCGCGACAGTAACAGGTGTTAAGAACTTGAAGACCAGTCTAGTTCTCTCTCGAGCTGAATTTGACTTGGACCTCAATCTCTCAACTGTGGACTTTGTTATCAAGCACTTGGAGCGTACTACAGAGTTCAAATGCGAGACCATCACCAGTAATGGGTCAACTATGGATATCATTGTTTCTGGGGATCCATTTTCAATCGTCAACCAGGCTTGGCCAGAAGGCGTGACTGACATATCCCTTGTGGAGAATTGTACTGTTCGCGTTTCCTTTGATCCAGAAGTGGTTGGTGCACGAGATCTCATTGAAAAACACTGGAGTGAGATAGCAAATCTTGCGCCCATCTGTGGTGACCCAGCACTCGCCGCTGGAAGCAAGCATGTCCGCCATTCCGGGCTCATGACTCTCTTATCTGCAGTCCTCACGATCCCAGTCTTAGTGATGGCATGGGCTCCCATCCCCGAGAGAGAAATCGCCTATAGTTCTGCCTCACTGGCGTTGGCTACTATCATTCAGGTTGTGATAGCAGGGCCTTTCTACCCCAAAGCTTTGAAGGCTCTTGTCTTCTCGCGAGTCATTGAGATGGATCTTCTTATCGTGTTGAGTACCAGCGCAGCATTCATTTTCTCTGTCGTCTCTTTCGGCTTTCTCGTTGCTGGTAAACCTCTTTCTACTGGCCAGTTCTTCGAGACAAGCACACTTCTGGTTACATTGATCATGTTCGGACGATATATCGCCACGCTTGCCCGACAAAAGGCGGTTGAGTCAATATCCATTCGGTCACTTCAGGCCCAAACCGCCCTTCTTGTGGACGAATCAAACTCCTCCGAGGCACGGGAAATCGACGTCAGGTTGCTGCAATACGGAGACACGCTTAAGGTCCTCCCCGATATGAGAATCCCAACTGATGGAACTGTTTCATCTGGGTCATCCGAAGTGAATGAGTCGATGCTCACTGGAGAGTCCCGACCTGTCGAAAAGAATCCCAAATCGCGTGTCATTGCAGGAACAATCAACGGCTCAGGAATTCTATTTGTCAGGCTAACTCGCCTTCCAGGTGACAACGCCATTAACACTATCGCCGCCATGGTCGATGAAGCCAAACTCTCTAAGCCAAAGATCCAAGAACTTGCCGACAATGTGGCTTCCTATTTTGTTCCAGTCATTGTGGGCTTGACTATCATTACATTTGTCATTTGGGTGGCTGTTGGCATAGCAATGCAAGGCAAGACTGGATCCGAAGCAACCGTCCAGGCTGTCACCTACGCCATCACGGTGCTTATAGTCTCCTGCCCTTGTGCCATTGGTCTCGCCGTCCCGATGGTGGTTGTAATCTGCAGCGGCATTGCGGCGGAGCGAGGCGTGATATTCAAGTCCGCACATTCTATCGAAGTTTCCCACAGAGCCTCTCACGTGGTCCTTGACAAGACAGGAACCCTGACCCAAGGAAAGCTCAGCGTAGCTGTTGAGCACCACGTTGGAAACGGAGAATCCTGTCTGTCGATTCTTTTAGGCCTGGTCGGCGACAGCAAGCACCCGGTTTCGGTGGCTGTTAGTAATCGTCTTCAGCAAAAGGGGGTTGTTGCAACAGCTGTGCCTGACGTCAAAAGCTTGACTGGCCGAGGCGTGGAAGCGAACCTAGCTGGTCAAAGGCTCCAAGCTGGGAATTCTCGCTGGCTGGGGGTTTCCACCCACCCCCTGGTGCAGCCGGTGCTTACACAAGGCTATACGGCGTTCTGCTTCACCATCGACGGTGTGCTACTTGCAGTCTTCGGTCTCGAGGACTCTCTCCGATCTGATGCAACTCACGTGGTCGAGTCTTTGCAGAGACGCGGCGTATCGGTTCATGTGGTATCGGGCGATGACGAAGCCGCCGTGCAAAACGTGGCCACAATGTTACGAATCCCCGAAGGCAACGTTCATGCCCGCAGCTCTCCGGCAGATAAACAGGTCTACATCAAAAGACTCCTGAGTAATTCTTCGCATGGTAAGGCGCCGATTGTCATATTTTGCGGTGATGGCACCAACGACGCCGTGGCGCTTGCGCAAGCAACGATCGGCGTTCACATGAACGAAGGCAGCGATGTGGCCAAATCTGCAGCCGATGTCGTGCTTATGCGTCCAGATCTGTCTGGCCTTCTCACCATGATGAATGCTAGCAAGGTCTCTGTGAGACGAATCAAATTCAACTTCGTTTGGAGTTTTGTCTACAACACATTTGCCGTGCTTCTTGCGGCTGGGGCCTTTGTGAATGCCAGGATTCCGCCCGAGTATGCGGGACTGGGTGAGCTAATTAGCGTATTGCCCGTGATCATCGCTGCTGTGCTCTTGCGATGGTCAAAGATCTAGCCTGTGGGTGAAACTATCATTGTGTTATCTTGAGATTCTCCTCTCGTAACAGAAGATGACGCTATTTTGACTGGCTATTGTATCTTTCCCGATATGCCAGTGCAGCTTTGTGACTCAACGTATGGAAACATGCATCGTGTCTGGCTCATTGTTTTCAACAAACAATCCTCCATGTCTTTAAATGAAATTCATCACTTTTTTTCTTTTATAAAGCTAATTTCTTGCTATTTCTTTATTAAATAAGGACATATATAAAGAGAGACCGAACGTTCTTACAGCAATGGCCACTATGAAGACGCGGAAGAGCAACCATCCGCCTAACGCAATAAAGTGTGCTGAAGGTGTAAGGGTTGTATTGTGCACAATGCTATGTAATGATAGGAATTTGGCAATCTAGTGTAAGTCTCCTACAGAGAACTCATAGGAATAAATATTGCAAAAGAAGCTCTGGAATCGGCAGTGGAATAGTACGATATCAAACCATTGGGGATTAATCGCATAAATACATACATATGGACTCAAGAGTAACGATGTCATGAACAGCAAACATTTACCCAAAACACACGGAGTGGCCTGGACAGTCTCTAGTGGGAATTTCCCAGGCTGCTGGACACTTATAGGGGTACAGCGGTTTTGGACCTAATGGCTAATATACTCCCTTCTCAGACTTTTATGTTCTTCTAGTATGCTAGAGTAGATGCATCTTTGCATGTAAGGGAGTTAAGACGTCGTGGACACCAGTTTTCACTGGTTTGAAACACCATGTACGATCAGACATATTACGTATCGGCCGTTCATATATTGAATCTGTAAAATTCCTACGAGGACCAGATTCTCGAATAAAGTGATGGATAAATTAAGGCTGGTCAGCTATCTATGGAAACAATGGATCTACCGGTAACCAGCGAAGATCAGCGACCCAATAAAGTCATAGTTGAAGACCATCCATCCACCACCTTATCGACACATATTGTCAACCCCCAGTCATAGTCGTCAAGACTATACTCATCAAATCCATCACCAGAAGACCCAGCATGGACGCATCACCCCTTGAAAGATTTCAAGAACACCAGGAAAATATGAAGGGGGGAGGCAAAGAAAAAGCCCGGTAATAGATCCAGCAAGATCACACCAGAAAGCCAACGCAGCAAAGGCTCAAACGTGGAGGCGTAGGGGCAATTATTGAACACGGTCATCATTTGCCGAAAAGGGGCATGAGCAAATACATCGAGGGAAGGAAAAACAAACAAGAAAATGGGTATTTTGTTCTCTTCGCGAGGATGTGCGACACTGCCATAGGATCTTCTGGGTGGAAGGAAAATGAAAAACGAGAACCACGAGCCCCTGTACATCGGCTTCACCAAGCTTGCGTAAATAATCATAAATGGTCATTGGGCAGTGGTAAATGGTGCGTAAATGTAATCGAGGCGATAGAAATCCTTTTCCAATATTTTCCGTTTATCTGAACTGGCCGGGACCGACCATGCCGCCGCGGGAATCGCCGCCGTTGGACTGGCCGAACATCTCCAGGAGGTGTCTAGATGAGGGGGGAGGACCCTGTGGACCAGGATTGCCAGGTCCAAAGGGCCCCTGGCCACCGGGACCTAGTCCCATCATAGCCTCGGGGTTGGGTGGCATAGGAGGGAAGCCCGGGGGGAGGACCATTCATATAACCCGGAGGTGGCATCATGCCTGGAGGCAGGCCGCGAGGGAATCCTTGACGCTCGTTCATCGCAGGCGCGTTGCCAGGCATAGGAAGCATGCCAGGAGGGAAGTTGGGGTTCATGCCGCGGCCCGGGGTGGTTATTCCAGGAGGGCCCATAGGGCTTGGTACATTTCCCTGCTGCGGGACAGGCTGGCCGGTCCATCCAGGAGGTGGAAGATGCTCGAGGCCTGGGGGGTCGTTGAAGCGGCATGGGAGGCTGGTTTGCGCCTTGAGGAGGCCGCGAGCCACCCGGAGTCATAGGACCTTGATTACCCTGGGGGAATGTCATATCGTCAAAGAATCCCATAGGCGGACCATTAGCGGGTCGCCGGCGGAGGTGCTCGCTGTCTGGTCGCTGCATGTTTGCAATTGCTGGGTCATCGAGGAAAGTCGGCGTCTTTTGGGCAGAAAGCCCTGGCGGAGGGCGTGGCATGCCTTCTGGCATCAGACCTGGAGGAGGGGCAATACCCGGGTTGGGAGACTGCTGGGATAGATGACCCGCAGACGGTGGACCGACTCGGACTTGCTGCATCAAACGAAGCAAGTGCGCCCTCTCCAGCGCCTGGGGATCCTTGGGGCCAACTTGGGCCATGGGGTTCTCGGGGCCAGCGCCCATATAATCAGATCGGTGAGGGGGGTTCCCTGGAAGGGGATGACAGAGATAGTGCGGCATGTTGCTGCTCAGCGTGCATCATGGGCATACTCCGTTGCTGCTGGGCCAAACCCATTTCGTGAGGCGTAGAATTCTCCGAGCGTTGTCCACCAAGCATCTGCAGAATGCGCTGGAATCCTTCTTGGTCCGCATTGTGGGATGGAAAAGGCATACTCTCAGACGCCGACTGGGGCTGTTGATATTGCTGGGACTGGGGTGGGGCACTGAAATAAGGCATCGGCTCGGGCTCTTTGGCAGGGCTCTCTGGCATGGGGCTAAAGAGACCTGCAAAACGAGATGACTTTCCGGTCTTTCCGGGAAAGGGGGAGGGTTCCTTTTTAGCGACTGGATCGGCAGCCATAGGAGTACTGACTTCTGGGGTCTGGGGCTGAGCCTTGGAATCACCCAGGAGCCCAAAGAATCGTTCCATCGATTCGTCGGACATGAACTGAGCACCGGAATTGCTGAAGATCTCACCATCAGTACGACGGGTCTCCGGCTTTTGCTCTTCAACGTGTGTTTCTCTCTTCTCCTCGGCATGTGCCGGGGTTTGTGCGGATGGTCCCGATCCAGCCTTCATACGCTCTTTCCAGCGTTCAAAATCCTCCTGGGTGTGTACTCGTCGTGGTTCGTCTCGGTCATTGGCATCCAGCCATTCAGGTTCTTGTTCAAATTTGGCGCCGCGGTTCCACTCGCGCTCGGTGCCGTGTCGGGTCTGGTTTTGGCGCCATTCTCGGTTGCGCAACGGCGGTTTGTCGTCATCAGCATCAGCACCCTCTGGGGCATGTTCATCGCGGAACCAGCTTCCTTCATATTTGGACCGTGGGGGCTGTCCTTCTTTCCGGGTGGGGAATCGGCCATCTTTGTCGCGGGGAATTCGTTCAGCATTGGAATCGCGGGGTCCTTCTTTGTTTTCCCATCTGTCAAATTCGCCGTTTCGTCTGGGCTTACGCTCCTGCTCATCCGGGCCAAATGTGCGACGTGGGCGCCCAGCATTCCAGTCTTCTCGCTCACCACGCCGGCCAGCCAATGGCCCTGACTTGGCATCCCGTCTATCTAACTCTTTATCCGGGGCATCGCGGTCCTTAAACAACCTGTCTCTGAAATTGAATCGGTCGTTCTTCGTTTCATCCGAATCATTGGGCCGCGCCGCTGGTCGATCTGTCAGATCCAACGAGCCTTTGCCGCCGATGCGAGATGAGGCGAAGGCGGTTTTCGGGGGGCCGAGTACAATGTCCTCTGGAAACAGAAGAAATCCAAATTAGTAAGTGCTTCCATGGCAGATCTATCGGGATACTTGATGATCCACAGAAAGGGAGATAATAATACCAGAATTAGATCCCCGCGAGATATGTTTGGCTTCAAAAAAGCTGGGCCTTCTGTTTGTGCCAGTCTCAGTCGGATTGTTGGCATCACGGGTGCCATGGGGTTTGCGTTGTGTGGTTGTCGGGTCAGGTTGAGGCCTAGAGGTTACGGTCAGTCTTGGAGGTTGGCGGTGCGGGACAGCCGAAGAATTGTAAGGATTGGAGCCACTGTACATCCACTCTTCAATCGGAGGCAGGCCAGGAGGCTTTGCGACAAGGGGCGAGCCGCGGAGCCATATCAGCTCGTCGATCTCGTACCGTCGCGCCATGGCGGCTCGGTCTGTGAGGTTGTGTGTGTGTGTGTGTGTGGTCTTCTTCACAGTGATGACCGGTTCATTGGTTGGAGTAACAAAGCCGGATAGAGGAATAAAAGAGGATATGGGAATGGAATATTTCAAGCGAAATATGGTGAATAGAAAGCAGGCAGCGTTGGGTGGGTTATGGAAAAGAGGTTGGATGAGGAGAAGCACACAAGCCACCTTGTGGCGACGGCGGTGACCAGAGTCTCGGGAACCGATTCTCTACTTGCCAGTTGCTTAAATACAGTCTGGCCGTTTTCTATTATACCTATTATATTGAAGAACGAAGGGTTGATATTAAACTGTAAATCTATAATAGCGCAAGCCCTGTACAATTATTTTCTTTTGTCTCGCAATCCTATATACCCTTTAGCCTTAGTATAGTTTTTGACTCTGTAAACTCAGTTAGCATTATACAAGCAAATCACAGACAGTCATTACGCCTGTTATTTTGTTCAATAAATGCACATGTGCTAAAGGTCTATAATACAAGGAGACTAAGACTTGGATGGTAGATATAGCCTGAACATCCTTCGTTACTTTTCAGAGCTTCTCCTCCAATTGCACCAAAGATTTCATTGGAGTACACTTAAGCTAAAGAAATGGCCATGCCGATCACCAGGCCCACTCAGGGGTCTGTCCCGCTACTCCGTGCGTTGTACATACTTGGATGGTCTTGCCAAACTCCAGTCGGCAAATCTCTTGTCGGTAAATTGCACATCAGGAGGGAAGAGAGCGCGGAAACCTATGTGTTTAAAGACGGTCAGCCTACCTAGGTAGTAAATGCACTACAACAGATAGATACATTGTCAATGTAGGCTCGGCTCAATCTTCAAGACTTCTTAAACAGACTTTCCAAAGACATGATCAAATTCGATGCAGTGATTACTCTATACAAGTCAACCAGTCTGTTGTAGAATGTGAGCATGCACTGCACGTGACAAACCTTGCCCCATTGCGAAGTATAAGATCATATCATTCAGCATTGCACAGTTATATGATCTACTAAGACATTTCAAATATTCTTTCTAAAAGGAATAGAATAAATAAATCCTCAACTGCAGATACTATGAATTACATATTAAGCGTGCCTATGTATAAGGATTATAACGACTCAGCATCTCCAGGGACCTCGGGAGGGCTACAAAATACGACGACTAAGTGTCGACGACTAAGCGACAAACGACGAGGTCCAGATGCCTCACAGAAATAATAAACTAATTCCGTCTCTCCATTCTGTATTGTTTTCCTCGTCATCCGACGCAGCCCAAAAACCTTGTACGCCAAAGTGTGCAGGGTTAGGCCGCCGAGTATCGAGGACAGCTACAGACAATCCAGCTTCAGGTTTCGTTGTATTGTGATTTAAACAGCCAAGTATCCCCTCGCATTGAACCCGGTCTTTAGTCGTTCGATCCCATGCTAACATACTCGAAATACAGGTCGAGGCGCTCGAGCCAACCGGCGAGGGCGAATACTTGATCGTTCGAATCAAAGTTATTGCTACCTACCTTGTTCGAAGGTATGATATCTCTTCAAAAATTAACAATTTACACAAATTGGGCTATATGGAGACATCCCTGATGGTAAGACTCGCATCGCGAAGGGCATTTGCTAATTGAATGGCCGGATAGGCTGTCAAGATGGATCCCGCAGACGTGCAGCTGAGGATTGAAGTAGACGACGATGGGGTAAGTCAACGTCTCGGCGCTTTCCTCGCCCGCGCATTATGCATGTCAAGCTAACGTTTGCTCTCGGCATTCACATAGCTTGCTCACGTTCGCACCAAGCCTGCCGTTCCATACGTGCTACCCTCTGTGGAAAACGACTTTGACGAGGACCCTTTCATTGAGTCCAGCTCTACCCGGGTGAAGCGCAAGCGTCACACTGCATCCACGCACGCGCAGGAACATCAGTCTCCTAAGGACGTAGGACCTTCCGCTTGGTACTTGTCTGCTGCGTACTGGAACTCTCTGACCTTTACACGCGCCTCCCCACCTGATGACCCTCGCCTGACCCGGCTTGGTAAGTCTCCCATTCATCCCATCTTCCGTTTACTCCCATTCATCCCACCTTCCGTTTACTCCCAAATAATTGGATGAGAAACTCATTGGTCCGAATCTAGGGACCGAAGTGTCTGGCCTCTCTCCACGCGCCAAACGTCAGCTTCTCAATTCGATGCCTCCTCTAGACACTGAGGAGCTACCCGATCCGCCACGTGAAACGAACAACTTCAGCTCGCGCGTTTGGGAATCTTACCGTCCCTCGAACCTCCACTTCACCATTTACGAAGACCCACCGGGTCAAGAGACACCCAATCCCAGCCCTATGGAGCAACCACTCAACCCTCTGGAAGAGGATAAAGAGAACATTTTCCTTACTCAGTCCGACTTGGGAAGCTCTGGCGAAGAGGAAGAAAGCACCATGCCTAACCTCGCTTGGAACGAAGCTTCCACCGGCCCTCGCGATGCCTTCGGTCTTCCACTTCACCGTCAGATGTCCGATTTCGTCCCGCCTCAGGACACCCCGCTCCCTGAGCCTCCCATGCGTCGTGGTCGACAGGTCCTGCGAACCCTTTGGGTCGATGAGACACAAGTCCGTCAGGAAGATAATGGTCTGACCGACCGCCAGCTGCGGGATATTGAGCAAAATGAGGCGATGCACCGACGAGGACGAGCCAGAATCCGGTCTAACCGTTACCAAGTGCGTGATGACACCCCATTTCGCCCTCGTACCGACTTGAATGATGTTCGCCGCGTCCTTTTCCAGCGACGTGAGGATCGTCCTACCCCTGTTGAGCAGAACGAGCAACGTCGCTCTGCGACTCCCGAGGACAACGAAGATACTCGCTCTGCCACTTCCGAGGAAAACGAGGAGGAGCCCCAGCAAGGACAGCAGGTGCAACAGGAGAACGATCAGGAAAACGATCAGGAAAACGATCAGGAGAATGATCAGGAGCAGGAGCAGGAGCAGGAGCAGGAGCACGAGCAGGAGCATTAATCTGGGAACATACGGCTTCTTGACCTGAGATCACGATTTAACACTGTTATGACCTCGTAATCTCCACGCTATCTTGCGAACATCTTGACTTTGTTTTGCACAACCTGCAATCTTCAGGTTGTGTTCTTTTCTTCGAATTTGCTTTCACGATTCACGGCGTGTATGAGTAGTCTATTGATAGCCGATGAATCTTTGCTGTTATTTTCCAACCAATATGGTAGACACAGCCAGTACAGCTTATCCTATTTGCATAAGTCGAGTAAGCCTAATGTGATATTAGGGACTATCCATGTTGATCAGCAAAAAGCGGGCGTCGCTTCTGTTATTACCTAGGTACACTGAGTGTCCTGGAAAACATCCCTCCCAGTAAAGTAAATGAGCATTTCAGCGCTCAAGCAGCTGATCTCGAACCCATCCTGCCATGCAGAATGCCATGATCCATATGTTTCCTTTTTTTGATGGTCTTGTTGGGGTTTTCATTCTTTTTTTGGTGTCCTGCTATATCCGTCGGGACTGGTCGTCTGTTTTCTCTTCGTTCGCTTCTTCTGTGAAGAGTGCAGCAAGCTAACTCCGTTTCTTAGCAGCCTTTGCTTTGTCGGCTGTCTTCGAGGAATTTTTGGAAGTATCCTTCGGCGGTAAATAGACCTGGAATCCCTTTTGGGGGTCATCATCGACTTCACCGAACATCTCCAGCAATTCTCGTAGTGTGTTTCGGTCCATGAGTACACTCTGGCTCATGACCTCGCTGATATCCTTGGCTTTCCTTTTCTGGGTACCCATCATCCAGTCGTCAATGGATTCTTTGATCATGAGCACGATACATTCGACATCGCGCTGTTGGCCAAGACGCCAAAGACGTAAGAATGCCTACCATTTCGGTTAGGAAACTGGTATCTCCAACTCTCGATTCACGCCCGTCCACTTACCTGGTCTTGGACAGCCTCGTTCCACCATAGATCAACCAGGATACACTTGTTGGCCACGGAGAAATCAAGACCTAGACCACCCGTTTTGATCGAAGCAATCATGATCTTGCATTCATCGTCCGTCCGGAACCTGTCCAGGTGGATTTCCCGTGACCTATTGGCCATTTTGCCCGTCATCTGGTCAAATCGAGTTATATATGCTGTGTTGGTTAATTGCGGTGGAAAGCCTTACCTCAGAGTAACTCCAGCCATTTTCTTTACACAGATATCCTAGAAGCTTGGCGCTGTTGACATACTGTGTGAAAATCACGATTTTGGCCGTGCTGTCTTCTTCGAACCACTTTTTCACTTGAGACGTGATTGCATCGAATTTGGAGCCTGGCATGGATTTCCCGAATGCCGCTATCCAATCTTGTCCTTTATCGTTCTCTTCCTCATTGGGAACATCGCCCTCAATAGGGCTTTCATCTTCCACCTCGTCTCGGCTCTCCTCTTCGTTGCTATCATCGCTAGATGTTGGGTTTCCGTCGGCCAACAACCATTCTGTAAAAGTCTGCCCATCCTTTTTACCCTTCCGGCGTTTCTTGGTTTGAGAATTCTCTGGCATTCTCGTACCTGATGGCGCTGGTCGCTTTCGGTGGCTGGCCGGTCCAACAGAAGAAGACTCGGCATCATCCAGTTGAGGTGTGTCAAAGTCATCGTCATCGTATATTCCGTAGAATGCAGCGGTTTTGATAGGCTCCACGCAACGGCGGCACAATCGAGCGACACCATCGGTGTTCCCTTCCTTGTCAGCGAGTGCGTCGAAACACTCCTCGCAATAAAGGTGTTGACAGTCAGTGATAATGGCCTTTGCTGGGAGACCACGACAGCCAGGACAAAACCATACCCGATTATCAACTTCGTAGAATGCGCCGGCTTTGTTACATTCTTCGATCTTCTTTTTGAAATTATCAACGAGGTCTTCGAGTTTTCCAGCCGGCCGTGGTCGAAGACTTTCGCTTGCTGCTCGAGATCTCAACGGAACCACAGGCATACTAGTCTGGTATTTCCCTGCAATGCAGCATTTTGCAATTATGCTTGATGGGGATGGTTTTCCTGGACTCGTTTCGTCTTTTATCCAACCCTTCAGCTTTGCATCTAGCGCGCTGTCGGAATAGCACACTCGCTTGAGGTAATCTTCTGCGGTAAGTGGATGACTGGAGAACATCTGTAGCTTCAGGATCATCGTCAAAATGCACTTCTTCTGCTTTTGCTTTCGAGTAACTGAAGCATTTTTTAGCAGCGAATTCAATGTATTACAACTTCAGATGGGTTGCAGGCTCACCATTGACTTTCGCGAGGAACCTCTCCGCGATTGCGTGGTAGATCTGTCTTTCGACTGGGTAGAATTCAATCTTGACCTCCTTTAGATCAAACTTTTTGAGCTCGATAAGGGGTCTTCCCAAGTGACGGCTCTCGTGGGTCTTGCGGTGGATGATGGCACGAAGCATGTTGATCAAACGCTCTTTCGCAACAGGCGTCCCCTAGATTGGCAAAGGATTACTACATTTGCATTTTGTTGATAAAGTGCAAAACTTACGTTGCAATAGTTGTGCATGAAAACCTTGTAGGGTTCACTGTTGGGCGCCTCGATGAATGCAAATAGAGCGTAAAGTTCGTCAACGCGGCTATGTTCAAAAGTCAGCTTGAATTCCTTTTAGGATTTATCTAGACAAGACTTGTACTCACTTGTGCAAAGGTGTTCCGGTTAAAGCCCATTTGTAGTTTCCACTTAGAGCACGAACCGCAATCGACGTTCTGGTATTCCTGTTCCTGATCATGTGTCCTTCTGTTGACTGTATTTAATCACGGTTTCATTAGGTATATATTTCTAATCACTTACCATCGAGAATGATCCTGTGCCAGTTGATTTGATGAAAGACTCCTGCTTTCCCGTCATATTCTTGTTCCCACCATTCTTCGATAGCGGCATCAGTCTTGAGTCCCGGAGGCGGCTTTAGGTTAGGATAGGAGGATGATATTTCCGTGTACGTTGTCAACCTAGCAATTATTAGTAAGTTGCAGGGTGTCTGGTTAAGACACTTACACAATCCCCTGTTGTGCGAGATAGTAGGCGAGGTCATCGGTTTCCAAGCGTGAACCGGAGCAATGTGCAATGACGCTGCCGGCTGCCCTGGTCTCACAATGCTGGCGAATCTGCGACATCCTGTGAAATTCAGCGTCAAAATATAATACTTGGCATGGCCGAAGGGAAAGCCGTACCAGGTGGATATCAAATTTCTCGGGGCGACAATAAGAGTTGGACCTTCTGGCTCAGAGGGCACTTTTCGGTTCACGATGCATGCTAGAAATATTTAGCTGTGTCTTTCCACAGTATCCCTTTTCTTTCTCTTACCTAGGGCTGACAGAGTCTTGCCAAAGCCCATCACATCACATAGTAAGCCACCGTTTGGCTTGCTGGATGTGGTCTCGCGTTTGCACTATATTGGTCAGTAAGTTCGAGGTTTGAAGGAAGAAATTCGAACTCACCATCCACGCGGCAGCCAGTATCTATTCTGAATGTCAGAACTGCATTTAATAAAAGTGAATGTGTGACACAAACCTGATTCACCATAAGGGATGTTTTCAGCCCTCTCACCCTCCATTTTCCTTGGCCGTCCGACCTTGCGGATGGAGTGAAAGTCCGGGTCGCTTCGTCCAAGATAGAGATGTCAGCACGTGCTCCAGCCTTTTCTGCGACTGGGATGCTTGCAAGCATCTCTCTGAAAGCCTTTTGCTTGTTCTTTTCCGTCGAGACAAACCGGGGGGTAAGGGACCCTTTGCTGTTTTGTGGCCATCGTCGTTACTGAAAATACTCCGTATCTCTTTGTTGGACAATGCTGTGGGCGGACGAGGCTTCTTCTGCGCTCCTTTTGCGCCAGGTCCTTGTTCTGTTTCAGCCTCAGTCTCGTCGGCCTGCTCACGTTTTCGAGCACCTTCCTTCGAAAGCAACTGAAGAAGACCAAGTCGTTTGGCCTTTTGGATCTTGAATTTTGAAACTCTTGTAGTTGGTCGCTTTGCGGTAGCAGGCTGTTTGGAGTATGGCTCAGTTTGTGCTTGGGGCTGAGACTCTCTGGGTTGAGGCTGTCCTTCCAAGCCAGAAGAAATATTCTCGCCATCGGACCTCTCTCCCGATTCCACTTGAGCATTGAGGGCACAGAGCTTGTCATTCTTGACCTTTCTTCTTCGCTGTAGTTCTTCCTCCCTCCGTTTCTCAAACTCAATTTGTTGTTCGATGGAGGGGTTTTGCAGGCTTTGGAACTGTTTCTGGTATTCATTGAAACTAGGCCCGTTAGATCACCGTTGTCATGAGGATTTGTCCTTGGCACTTACCCAGAAACATCATCCTCGTCTGCCTCAAGGAACGGATCGCTGATCTTTGGCGAGCTAGCGCCAGAAGGAATCGTCGTCTTGCACGAACAAACTTTCAACGGGTTGTTCAACAGACTCAATTGGTTTTTTTGCAGCCTTCTGGCGCTGGTAAATTGCCATCAATAATGCCGGGCCCGGAATTGGACGTTTTGGAGTTGACAAATCATCGTCTTCTTCTGTAAGGTCAATGACGAGACGGCCTCGGTGAGCATGTTTGAACTCCTGCAGTTCCATTTTGATGTCTGGTTCCTGTTTGATTCCGGGTTCTTGTTTGATGGCCAACGGTGGCTTGAATTTGTCCCAGGTTTTGATTTGCTGGGCGTTCTCATCGGGAAATTCTTTCTTGATCGGCGGACTATTCAATCCAGCCGAAGAAGGTTGCCCATTACCCAATTTCTGCAGTGCTGAATAAACTGGGTCTTGAGACGCGTAGCTAGTCCCATCGGTGGGTCTGAAAGTGAGACGGCCATCGCTCAGTTTGAATTGGGATCGATCCATTTCAGGAGCCCTGTTCTTACTGGGTGCTTCCCTTTGCGCGGAGGATTGCATTTTGGTAGTGTCAGGCATGGCTGGAAGTAAGAACGAGAGTATGGCAGGGGTAATTGAAGAATGAGAAAAAAAAAAAGTATAAGCTCGTGTAAGCTCTGTTGTTGTAGAGAACACTTGTCGCAGCAGGAATGTGAAGGAGTGATGAAGGATGAATGGTGTGAAGAAGAGGAAAGCCTTTTATACCCACAACAGCTAGGGTTTGAGATATAATCTAGAGTGACGAATGAATCAGGTGATGACTGGCTCAAGTTCGGTAGTGTAGCAACGAGGGAATAGGGGAGAGATGGTGGATAAATGGTATAAAAGGAAGTGCAATCCTTTTATAACCAGCGCCACTCGGGTTCAAGGTGCAACACAGGTAATGGAAGCAATCAGATGGTGACTGGATTGAGTTTGGTAATTGCAGACGATAGTGTAGCAACGGGGATATGGAGGAGGAGAGATAATGGACATATGGATTGAAGGAAGCAAAAGCCCTTGTGACCGCCACACCTAGGGTTTGAAATAAAACTTGGGAAAATGAATCAATCAGATGATCACTGGCCCTGGTTTGGTAGTGTAGACGACAGCGTAGCAACATGGGTATGAAGAAGGAGAAAGGAAGGACGTATGGTGCGAAGGAAACGAAAGCTTTTAGTAACCGCAACGTCCTGGGATTTGGAATGAAACATAGAAAACGAAAAGAGTACAGAAAGTGGTGCGGCTTTGGTAAATATGGACGACACTGTAGGAATGTGAAGGAGGAGAGATGAAAGGTGCGGAAATGACAGCCTTTTATAACCACACTTAGGGTTTGAGATCGAACCTGGGCCTTATGTTTGTTGAGGTAGTCTTTTTGGTAGTCTTTTCAATGGTCTTTTCAATGTATTTTCAATGTATTTTCAATGTATTTTCAATGATCCTTTTAGAGGTCTTTCTAGCAGTCTTTCAAACTATACTTTTAATGTATTTCCTTGGATATGTTTTCGTCATATATTTCGCTATAGCTAAAAGGATGAGAATAAATAGCTGTCACAACCTGCATACATCACATAGTTTTCATATCCAGCCTTGTTATATCAATAGGTGCTGGAGATCTAGATAGTAGTTTTATATTAAATCAAACAATTTTAGCAATGCTTATGAAAATGATTCGGTTCATGTCCTGGTACAATGCTATTTTCTGCCGGGCAAAAAGCCTTAAAAGCCCTCATTATGACTATGTAAGTATATGAGACCTGCACGAGCACAATGTTGTGCATAGCACAGATCGAAGCATGTCGCGGACTGATAGTATTACTGCATTGACTGTAATAACAGACCTGAGTACCGAATGTTAAATGAGTGTATGTGCCTGCCAGCCAAGCCATCTGCATAGCGCAACCATAATAAGAATAAACCTCTTTCGCTTCTGCGCCCATTTCCTGTTCTTCCCTATCCTTTTTTTTTTGGTTTTTCTTTCCTTTTCTTCTTCGCCCACCAGATAGCCCCCCTAATCTTCTTCCGAAGGATCCACCTCGTCAAGAACCCCTGATTCCACGGCCTGTCTCCAGCTCTGGGTATGCTTGTTTCCCTTTCCAGCGGGAATCAAAAACCCACCATTGGGCTCTTCGCTGACGTCCTCGGAGACACCGAGTATCTCCTTTAGTGCCTCCTTGCTGAACAGCTGATGGATGTTGCGGGTCTTTTCGTCCTGCAAACTCATCATCCACAAGTCAATGGATACCTTTGCCACAAGTTGGACGTATTCCACTGGACGTGGTTGTCCAATGCGGTACAGCCGACAGTAGGCCTAGCAACTCATTGTTAACAAGCTTGCCAATGGTCTTTCAATCCCTCTGAAATCCGGAATCTGACTCCCTTACCTGGTCCTGGATAGCTTCATTCCACCAAGGATCCACGAGGATGCACTTGTTAGCCATGGTCAAATTGAGACCAACGCCGCCAGTCCTGAGGGAGGAAATCATGACCTTGATGTCTTTTTCCTTGCTGAATTGTTCAATCCGTTCGTCGCGCGAGATGGGGGATACCTTCCCTGTAATCTGTATTGGCGTCGTTAGTTTCGTGTCACTCGGTGCTCTCCTAATTTTAACGTACGACTGTGTATTTCCAGCCCTCCTTCTCGCACATTAGCTGAAGAAGTTGGACTGTCTTTAGGAACTGGACGAAGATGACGATCTTAACTTCCTCGTCATCTTTTACCCAACTCGTGACGATATCCCGAACGGCTGTGGTCTTTGCCGATGGCATACGATCCCCGATACGCGAAATCCAATCACCCTCATCCTCACTGGGCTCATCCCACTCATCATCTGATGGATCTCTTAGTAGAACTTGCTTTTTGAATGACTTTTGTGGGCGCTTTTTGAAGACGTTCTTGCCCTTTTCCTTCGGCTTGGACTGCTTTCTCTTCTTTGGTGAGCTTTTCTTTGGTGACCCCTTCTTTGGTGAGTCCTTTGGTGAATCGTCGGAATATCCGGCCTCCTCAATGGATGTTTTGCATGAGGTGCAGACATAGGTGATGGTGTCGGTTTTTCCATCTTGGCCGGGCAGTTCATCAAAGCAGCCTTTGCAGTAAACGTGTAGACAAGAGGTAACAACGAATGGCTCTTCCTCCGTTACGAGATTCTCGCAACGAGGGCAATTCATACGCAGAAACTTTTCAAACATTCCATCTTGTTGACGGATGTGCATGAGATGATTGTGAAATAGTTCAAGAAGCTTGGGAAAGTCCCCTGGAGGCCTTGGCCGGGAAGGAACCTTGTCTCCGACAGCGAGGATCAAGTCGATGATGATTCCTGATGGAGTTTCGGCCACACCTTCTGCTTCTGCCATGGCTTTAAGCTCTCCGATCACACGTTGATCGAGCACGGCTTCGAGAGTCTTTTCGGCGAGGAGTGGATGGCTCACGAACATTCTCAGAATTGTTATCACGGCGAAGATGCATTTGCTTTGTTTTTGTTTCGTACCAGCCAACCCATTGATCATTGCAATGCCAAGATCTTGAATCTCCCTGTAAAGAAGCTTTTCAGCTTGGCAAAGTTCGACCTCCACCACTCGATTGTTGATCCCTGGGAGCGTGACGATCGGCTTGCCAAGTATCCGAGTGCTGTATGTACTGCGGTGCAGCACGGTTTCAAGGACTTTATCCAAACCATTGGAGTATTTTTTCAAGAAAGTCTCGTATTCCATCCTTTCCGATGTAAAGATGAAATGCAGATATGGGTAAAGTTCTTCCACGCCACTAAAGCATACAGTCAGCACGAAGAATTTCAGGTGATTTTGAAGCTTGCTATATATATAGGAGCTAGTGCTTACTTGTGCAAAGGTGTCCCGCTGACAGCCCATTTGAATTTGCCGCGCAAGGCTCGAACGGCGATAGAGGTCGCACAATCTTTGTTTTTGATGGCGTGAGCTTCATCAAGGATAATCCGGTGCCAGTCAACCTTATGGAAAGGTCCAGCTCTGCGTTTGTATTCCTTTTCCTTCCAGGCCTCAATCTCTTCGGGAGACTTGAGCGTTACTGGAGGCTTCAACTTCGGATGCGAACCGCAGACCTCCTCATATGTGGTAATCCTATAAGGTCAGCAAGCGTGTTTTATATCCATGGATGGTTAGTAACCAGCTTGAATCGAAATTTGCCTTACACGATAAGCGTTTTTCGCATCACCTTCGCAACATCACGCTGGCCCGTTCGTGCACCGGCGTAATGCTCGAGAACGTCTTTGCTTATTTTTTCCGCACAATGCAGCTTGATTTGTTCGAGCCTATAACAGTCGAGTTAATGAAGACATCCATTATTCTTGAGTCGACAAAATGAGACATACCACTGTGTAACCAAGCTCCTGGGAACAATGATCAGCGTCGGGGCTTTTCGACGAGATGAAATTCTTTCATGTGCGAGAATTGCTTAGAAAAAAGGTAAGCTTCTGACTTTGCGGGATGGCCGTATGTTCTTCATTTTTACCGAGAACTGTCACTGTTTTCCCAGGCCCATCTCGTCGCAGAGCAAGCCTCCATTAGGCTCCACCTCTGAACGTTCGCGATTGAACATCCAAGCAGCGGCCTTGAGCTTTTTTCAGTGGTTAGTCACATATCACAAATTGAGTTTGATAGATCTCGAACCTGATGGTGTTTCAGCAACGTCTTCAGACCCTCAACTTTCCAGTTCATGTCGAAAATTTTGGCCGAAGGATCGAACTTCTTCGAGGCCTCAATCAGTGCTGCAGCGTCCTTCTTAGCTTGCGGTTGGTCGTCAATCGAGAGCTTTGCGACCTCCTCGGCGAGCGCTTCCGCCTTGTTCCTAAGCGTGGACACAGGGGCAAATTGCTGCATATCATTTTCATTCCCATTCGCGCTCAGTATGTCGCATTTCATCAAAGACTTGACTGTGGCGTTCAAGCTTGATGAGGTTGAGGGTTTTTCCTTCTGTCTTTGCTTGCTGGGCTTGCTTGAGGGCCCCATCTTTGTTTTCTGTGGCGACCACTCGCTGTCATTGTCGGAATTTCCTGGGGTGGCTTCAAAATCCTCGCCAGAAGAGCCTTCAGCGTTGGCAGAGCTCTCGTCATCGCCAGACTGTGCGTCATCATCAGAATCTTCCAAGTCTGGTCCATCCAGCGAGTCCTCCTCGGGTTCCTTAGGCAAATCCGCTGACTCGGATTTTACCTGCACGTCGTTGACAGCACTTGGCGTCTCGTCTGGTACCTCCTCGAGGAAGTTCGTGAAATTTTCAATTGATTGATCCATTTTGACTCGACTTTGCATGTTGAAGCTGCAGGATGGATCGGGGTGAGGCAAGCAGGAGGTTGAGTGAGCAAAGTTGAGTGAACAAGGTTGAGTAGAGAACTTTGTGTGTGTGTGTGTGGAATTAGGAATCGAGGACGAAGGGACAGTCGGGTGAAGAGGCTCCGAGAAGAAGCAAGAGATCAATGCAGCAATGCAGAGCAAAGGAGGGACCCCGGAGGTTGATATGAGGGAGATATTTTGAACGGTGGTGAAAAGAGTGGTTAAAACAAAGAATGGGTTAGAGATCAAGAGTCGAAGAATCGAGGAGCATATATGGAGAAGGTTTGATAAATAGAGTGAATGAACAGAGAGTGAACGAAAAAGAGGAGGTGACCACAAAGCAGAGAGGTACTGGGTAAGGAATGGTGAAGGTGAAGATAGAGACAAGCAGGGGATGTTCAAGGTGTAGGAAGAACATCTGAAGAAAGGCTAAAGGAGAATGAGGAGAGTAGACGAAATGAGTAGACGAGAAGAGTAGGGATAGATATCTCGAAGCCCAAAGATGATTGAAATGCTCGAACTTGGTTAAGTGGTGAAGATGGAGGCAGAGATGCTAAGACAAAGCCGGGAAATGAAGCCTGGTGTTTGATTTTGCATGAAGGAGTCTGGATAGTCAGCTATAGGAGATATATATGAAGATATATATGGGTATATGTCATATAATAAGTTATATTCCTTATATAGATCGTCTTCCCTTGATACTTTCATATATGTCGTATGCTAGACCTCCCGGGGAGATCGGATAGGATAATAGTTTTATATCGAAGGCAATTATATAGATACATGCGAAAATATCTAAGCTTATGCCCGGGTACGTTACTATCTGAGCAATGGATTCTACCTCACCCTGGGCTATTCAGTTCTCTAGTATTCAGTATATCACTTGCGTGGCCTGTGAAGCCACCAGTGCGCCATATCATATTCTGCTAGAACATTTTATAAAACTAGTATTCGTGTGTGTTATTGACTATAGAGATAAAAATTGATAAAATTGACACTATAGGAATTTGAGATATTGTAGAAGTTAAGATATCCAAGGTCATATACAGAAATGCTCTCTTTATAAATGAAGCCTTTTTTAGCCCTTTCCTGTACTATCTACCTAGTAAATTGAGACGGGTAGAAAATATCTACATGACTAGATATTAAAAGGCCTACCTAAGAAGTCTACTAAAAAGGACCACTAAAAAGGACCACCATTATATAAATTGACCCTATAGAAGTTGCTATTGTAGGGATTAATCACTAGAATTTGTAGGTAATAGTAAATCGGGGGTATGACAGTCAAATTTTAATATAGAAAAACACCATATGGCGCACTGGCGGCTATACACTACCGTAGTACGCGGTTTATCCGGAGTAAACACAAACACCGGACTCTTTTGCAAATTCCAGGGAACGGAGTCATTCAAGGTGTTCAGGGTGTAAACAGTTCGAACAATTCATACAATTCATACATCCGGCTATCTATGCCCCTGGGAAGCATTGCATTGATTGTGGTTCCCCAGCAGCCAAGGGCTCACTTCCAGATGTTTAGACTAGTCTTGCGGTCGCGACCAAGAATCATCAAACCCTCAGTCTTCACTGCATCCTTTGCAACATCACCGTTCGATCTTCCGGGTGCCGATAAGGTCGTCTACAGTCCAATCCACGCCTCCGTCTACACCTCGATCGACCGGCCCGTCCCACCCATGCCCCACTCGCCGGTGACCGTGAAGATCCAGGGGCCCAACGAGGAAGCCGGGCCCGACCATGAGACCCATCTTCAAGACCAGCTACAATCTATACAAAGGAACACAAAGTACCTCCGTCTTGATGAAGACACTCCCTCCGACAAGGAGTGGGCACTCCTAAGTGCTCATTTCTCCCACGTGGAGAATCTCGAGCTTGACAGTGGGTTCAACGAAGACCTTAACGATAAACATATTCCGCAACACTGGCCTCTTCGGCGTCTCGAGCTACGGTCAGCATGTGGCCAGCTCGTGCAGAGTCCCTTCATCCTCCAGGGGCGAGTCGCTCATCTGAGTCTGCTTCTCACTGGTGGGCTTCGCTTCGCCGGCTCAACGAATTCGGAGCTGTTGCGCGAACACAAGGAACAAGTGAAGCGTGGAGAAATAGAAGCGGAATATATTACGCACAATCAGGGGATGCCGGAGGAGAAACGGCTCGAGGTGATCTATATGCCGGGTCTGGTCTGCAGGCATATGAACAAGCTCCACTCGGATCTTGACGGAAAGTCAGACCCCGAGAACGTACCCACTCCTGATCAGATCAACCTGCACACACTGGAGATCTTCGAGAACGATGCGGTTGATACTTTTTGTCGTCTGACGATGGATCAGCCCCATTTGCTGAATAACCTCCAAACACTCCGTATCCGCTCTACGAGCGGATTGGATTTTATTTATCTCGACGAGGGACTATTCCGGTTCATACTGCCGCAGTTGGCGAATTTGAAGACGCTGAACTTGACGGTTGGTGATGTGTTCAATGATCCATCATATCTTCCGACCCTACACGAGATCCTCCCACCCAATCTGACAACCCTATTCTTCCGTGGTCCGGCTTCTTTGTGTCAATCCGAGCACTGGTCCGCCTGGCTACGCGCATTTGAATCGAAGGATTTTCTGCCGCAATTGCAGCGTCTCGCTTTTGTCCTTGACTTGCATCATGAAGAAAAGGAAGGTCGGTATCGGAAGCGCGTGGTTCCTGCGCCTGCAAATGTCCTCTACCAGGCTCGCATCGCCTGCGAGCATATCTATGGCACTGTTAGGAGGCGCGGCGTCAAAATTGTGGAGATGCCTCCCGAGCCTGAAGCTGAGAACGATCTGTTTGAACCTGTGGACGATCGCTGGTGATTGGTGGTTTACCTAGTAGTAGTATTGTGCTGATCTCCTCTCTTATGATACCCTCCCCTCATGTACTTATAGCAATTCAAACTCGTCTGTGAATTTACTACTGGATAGTCTATATACCTGTAATTGGCATTTGCACCATACCTTATTCTTGAAGCATTGAATGCCACGAGAGTACGCGATGGCTGACGTCCTCTACTGCACAAAGACCAGCCAGCTCTCCACCTCCAGCCACAAATATATTCCATCTTCAGCGGGACTCTCAATCCATTCTCACCAAATGTAGCAGCTCAATCATGGAAACATGACCAGATTACCCGGGTATGTGTTGAGGGATGCCAAGACAAGCCCGATATAGCTAAAGAGACGCCCTTTTCTATGTTTAGTTGCACGAAGGCTAAGAGGAACAAGAGATAAAAGAGGAAAAATTATCCATATCATTCATAGCCCTAACGAAAAGTGGCCGGGTGAATATAATACATCATGCAATAAATACTCTAAAACAAGCATCGTATAAAGCATGGTCAAAATCTCCAATTTCGTGGCCAAAAACCTCGCAACACACATTATCGACATGAAGCGTGGAAAAGCACCGAGTGATTACTTTAAAGATTATAGAAAAGGAAAGCGAAAGGCCCAGGAGTTGTAGAAGCTCCAGACCAATCTTAGATGGACAAACATAAGAAAATGCCCGGGGTAGAGCCAGCCAGTCACATGGACTAACTGGCCGGGTATCACAGAATAAACCGGGTCAGCGGTGGCATGTCTATATGCAAGGCATATGAACAGGGTGCATTCACCAGCCGGTGAGACAAATCATCGACTAGAACGCGAACGGAAACTAGGTCGAGGTCGAACATGTAAAGAAGGCGTTTAGTAAGCAACCTTCTCCTCGTAGATGGGGGGCTGGCCCTTCTCCACGTTCCACTGGATCTTGCACTTCTCGTCGAGATAGGCGTCCTCGTCCGTGATAGGGATGACACGCGAGGTGTGCGCGACTTCCTGGGCGCTGACTCCGATAGGGTCGCGGGGAACCCAGAGAAGAGGGGCCTGCGAGGTGATGGCCGGGTGGCAGTAGGCGTCACGCTCGACCTCGGCGGAGTAAGTGGGGATCTCAGAGGAGCTGGGGACTAGCTTGCGCATCTGATGGTAGTTGTGGTACAGGTCCGGACGGAGGAACTTGGTGAACACGTTGGGCTTAGGTGCTGGCGATGAGGTACCGGTGAGACCCTTCTCGGCAGAGTCGACGTTGCCGAGGCCGTTGTCCACGTTGGCGACGCCGCTGTCGCGGGGTGCCGAGATGGATCCGCTGGCGCCGGTCAGGTCCTCGGTCTTGGACTTCTCGTTCATAGTACCGACGTTGGCCTTCTCGGCAGCGAGCAGAGCCTCCTCCTCGGCCTCGAGGTTCTTGGGCAAGAAGTTGAGAAGGGGCTCCATGGCGGTGTTCATCGCGAGGTGGAACAGAATGACAAAGACCAAGAAGATGATCATCAGGATCAGGGGACCGAGTGCCATTCTGTTGGCACCGGAGCCAATGGCGAACAGACCAATCAGACAAACCATGGACAGGTAACAGCCAACGGTGAGCTGTTGCAGACCACGAGTGTAGCATCTACCCTGGGTGTCGATGGTTGCATTGGACACGTACAACAGGTTATACCGGTAGGCGAAGTAGAACAAGTAAAGACCAATGGTACCGAAGCCCATCACAAGCGGCGCAATGCAAGAGTAGACGATTGCTATAACAAAGTTAGTATCATAATCAAATAAATAGGCTATGAGTTTGACGTACCGACAACGGTCAACAACGTGAATGTAGGGTAGACAGTGCCCCATCCGAGACCAGCCAAGCTTGACCAACGAGTGTACATCTTGCGAGGGGTGCTGTCCAGCAACTTGCCGAGGATCTTGCCAAGGATCAGGCCAACAATCTGGAGAAGAGCACCGGCGCTGAAAGACAATCCCTGTAGGATGATGTAGGAGATGTAGAAATTGGACGCGGTAGGGATCTTCTCGGCTAACAGAGAGGCGGCCGAGGAGGGGTTGTCAATGATATCACTGACGACACTGGTGGCCGATGAGGCAACGGTAACCACCAAGAAGACCTGAACAACCTGGAAAGCGAAGAACCAGTTCTGGACAGTCAATTCAACGGCGGGGGTACTAGGAGCACCGCCCAACTTGGCCATCAGGCGAAGGATGATAGGCACCAGCGCCATGAGGACAGCCATCAAGACAGTGGGCAGAAGACCGGTAATAACACCCTTAATCCACGACGGAACGCTGTCGATGAACTTCAGGAAAGGAACGATCTTGGTCAAAGAGTCAATGTTGGAGATGGCACCAACAACTGCAGTAGGGATGGCCCAGAAGATGATCATGGCGCACACAAAGGCCATGGTAGCAGCGTAACGACCGAGGCGTTCCCACCACTTAATGCGGAGGTTGGACCAGATAACCTGAGTAGGGTCTAAACCAATGTAGCGAGGGCTCATGTGCAAGGGGAGGTTGTGGGCCACAGACTGGAAGGAAGCCTGGGCATCAGACTGGTTGTAGAACTCGACAAAGACAGAGGAGACTAGCTTGGTTTCCCCAGCACGGTGCTTGGCCTGCAACTCCTCGATTTCGGGAGACAGACGCTCGATTTCGGAACGCGCCCAGTTGATAGTGTCGACCTTCTTGCCAATAAGCATCTTGAGACGGTGGGTGGGGCGGTTCTTAGCCTCCACCCAACGAGCAGCGACGGAGCCAGACTCATCATCAAACTGACCATTTCCAATGTCAGTCTCGGGGTTCTCAGCCGAGCCCTGCTTCTTAAGAGCCTTGCTGCGCGCCTTGTTAGCAAGCATGATCAGCTTGGTCTCGGCACCCTCGAGCTTCATCGCAGCAGCATCACGCTCCTTGACCTTCTCCTCGAGTTCCTTGGTATCAGTTGCGATCCAGACATTCTTGACCTTGTCGCGGCCGAACATGGTGTGAAGCTTGTCCTTGTTCAGGAGGTCATCAGTAACGGCCGTGAACAAGACGGTGCGAGACGAGATGCGGCTAGCGTAGGCGGGTGAGAAAAGGTACGCCTGGCGCAGGTTAATATAGAACAGGTGCTCGCGGGTAATCATGAAGAAGATGAAGCCGACGAAAATCCAGGCGACGAAGCAATGCGCGTAGTAACGACCGTATTGAGTGTCGCTGATATTCGAAATGCTCAGCATGTTCAGTTGGCTCTTTCCACCACCAGCTGTGGCATTGACGGGCCACAAAATGGGGAAAGTGATACAGCAGCCCACGAATAGCATGACGGAGCACAGTTTGAGGAAACGAAGCATGAGGTAGGCATCCATTGAGTGATGCTGCAGGACGTAGGTATCGGGTAGCTGATACATGGCCTGGATCCAGTTCCAGAATCCGGTCGGAGAGTCGGGGGTGCGTTGCCAGGGACGGAGGTATCCAATGTAGGTTCGGGGCATGTACATTCTGCGGTTGCTCTTACGCAGGATGATGAAGAGCAACACCATCACAACGAAGGAGATGAGGGCGGGGATTAGGGTGGTGAGCAGACCAGACAGTGTCGGCGAACTGTCCTGCGGCTTCTCGCTCTACAACATAGTATCATTAGTAAAGAACCAGCTACCTACTTAGGAGTGCAAGAGAGCTTACCGCCTGCCTGGCAACCTGCCAGTGAACGGCATCGTTGCCCATTGTGAAGGTTATTCGCAATGGTATCAAAAGGTCCAAAATGCGATTAAAATCACGCGTGTAAAGAGTCGAGGAGGGGAGGGGAGGGGAGGTGGGTTTAAGTCTCCCCAAATGTGTGAGAAAAATAAGGGAAGAAAAACCCGTGGACGAGAGAAGCTTAAAGTTTGGGTAAGGACCCATGGGCAGCAGGGAGAAGAGGGGCTAAGATCTGCGATCTACCAATGTAATTGGATCATCTTAGATTATATTTTCGAGTTATTTTGGTGATTTTGCTATTTTATTATTCTAATAATTCTTTTCCTCATTTTCCTCCTGCAATTGAACCTAAATATCACATCTAGCGCCAGTCAATCCATGGGTGGTAAGTGGGCGATCCAAACTTCTTCCCACAATGGTTGAGATGCGACCAAAGATCCTCTCGTTCGTCGTAATCAAATGACCCCCGTGGCCCCATTCTGTGGCTGAATCATATGGGATAGGTTCTTTTTAAACCATGGATTTAATTAATTTTTCCCTACACGGAGAAGTCCGCCACAACCCTCAGCCACACATCTCTGTGTTGTACAACCTAAATGAGCTACCGTAGGTACTTCGATGACGATCATGACGCTCAGTTAACAGGGGTGGTTATCAATTATGCTACTGCGCAAGGGATGCTGTGAGACAAAACAAACTTCTCGGGAATACTTCGTACACTGTACTCCGTATAGAATCCTCGGTCGCACATATTCGGAATTGGAGCAAGTCCCAGAGAATTTATCTGTCTGCCCTTAAAGAATCCAGGGGTATGTTATTTGCGTCTCCACCCGGTCAGAGTCACAAAGCACATGGGTTATCTTTTGTGTGAGTGTTAGGGGCTTTTTTTTTTTTTTGCTTTTTCACTTTTTGCTTTGTTTACTCGTATCGGCTATTGACATGATTACGGTTCGTGTTATTGCATGCCCAGGACGCTCAGTCACAAAGCGATCGTCAAATTATAATCTCATATCTGAGCTGGATCCAATACGTAACTCTTGGTATATCGGGATTTGTCGCCACAGAGAGCGCTAAGGCTAAGTGGGTTGCACTATTGATTGACCCAGATCTTTGTGTTCAGTGGAGCCAAGATTGGCATGAAACCCCCTTCGCGACTCGAATTTAGTACTCCAGAGTATCCATATCGTAGGCAAAATTAGCGAACGGGTTGACATTCTCACAGCTTGAAACCTCAGCTGCGCCCCTAGACAACAAGCGAGCTGCATTTACTACGCCGTAAGAACACTACATCGCACTTTAATACGAAAATTAGTTTCAAAATAAGTGATGAAGTGAACAAGGACTGCACATTGAATATACACATAGTTTACCTACAACATACGTTGTAACGCTAGTCACAGGCCAGCAAATTGTATGACGATCGATCTCACAAGTCGCGGTGGACACAGAGTAGATGGATGTGGTGACGATAAGTCGACGGGTGGTACACTGTATTTGGTTTAGCGTCGGGTCGGTTTTGCTGTGGAGATACCTCGGCGTTACGCATGCGCTTGGGACTCATGGAGACCCGATTTTCCTTTGGCAAGTGTGGCAACATCTGAAGAAGAAAAAAGTTTTTCATTTTTCCATTTTCTTTTCCCCCTACATCGATATACTACTACCATACAGAGAATATCAAATTGTCTGGAAATCTGGAACAGAGGGGCAAAGAGCCCTAGAGCTTCCCAGGTTCCCCCTTAGTCTCCACTGCGGTGAACTCAATGACGCTTAGACTTATCCTGGTTCCCGGGTCCTCTAGGACTGCCAAGATATTCTAACCGTACCTGAGTTGTGTGTTGATATCATTAGTTGTACTCCGTAGTAGCTGGGTTGAGGTGAATTAAAAAAAAAAAAAAATTATTGAGAACTATGTGAACTACTTCGAAGCTCTTCTTCAAATGCAGCGACCCCGCGAATAGGTGTCTGAAAAGATAAGAAACTCATTAGAATCTCATTGAACTGGAATTGGAGGTCAGGCCGTAGCCGTTTGTGCGCCTTGACCAGCTCGCCAGTGGACCATCCACGTTCGGGGTCTTGTAAATCGGAATCGTATCCTTCCTCCAGCAGTAACCACAGAAGGGTTTCGCAAGCTGGATCCCGATCAAGATGGTGCTGTTTCGCCGTAGCAGATAAAAAGTGAAGGAACCGGTCGGTCTTACTTGGGGACTCCTGGAAATCCCACAGTGCAGCCGTAATATAAATGAGCGCCGCCGTTCGGGTGACTTCTTGGGTATGCGCACCGCGAACGACGTATACACGTGACTCGTGCGGCACTTGGGAGGGCCGCGGTCCACTAGACAGCAAGGAAAATAGAGGGCTTTCCATCTGGAAAACCTTGAGCCTATGAGGTGCTTGGAGGAGGTATTCGGGGGAGCTGTGTTGCCGCATGAGGTCTTCGGCTCCGTGCAGAAAAGTGAGCAGCCATTGCTGCTCAGTCAAGCTGATCTCGGGGCCTTCTGGCATCATCAGGTATCGGATGTAGTGGATAAATACTTCCACGGGCCTATTGGTTCCGGTTCGCGGTCGCATGACCTGGACCGCACGGTCAATATATACCTGGGCCAGTTGCTTGCTCCCGAAACGCCCTTCGTGCAAGGCCATTCCACCCAAGGCCATTGCAAGATCATCCGCTTTGACTAGCGCCGAGCCTGAGGTAGCGTCATCGATGAGTTTCGTAGCTTGACCAACATGACGTTGAATTTCGGTGCTGTCAGAGATGCCGTACAGTTGTGCCTTCCACCGCGCACAGTATGACAGGACTACTGCCTTGAATGAAAGAGGGTGTCCCATAGCCGTACGGAAAATCTGGTTTTTCACGTGAAGGTTTTGTCCGGACCAGTATGACAACTTGTTCCTCCAATAGTCAGCCAATTCAACATCCATACTGTCGTATTCGATTGGGAGACTGGCGAACGGATCCCTTCGCGAAGCATCGAGTATAGTGATTGGCGAGCCAATGTGTGGTAGCACGGGGGTATGAGGTTGCGGTTTCATGTTTGAGAATCTGATTTGAAGCTGCAACGCACCATAGCGTTAGCATCTAGATCCATGATCCTTTGCAGCTAAGCCTACACCTAGATATTCCAGCCTTGGCTGTAGTCTAGATACTTGACAAGAGGAAAGGGATTCCCATACCGAAGTTTCCCTGTTGGGGAAGTTTTGCGCAGCTGTCGAGGGCGTTTCCAATCGACTCTGTTCGGCAGCTCCTGCCTCTTTCTTTGCCGGATATGAGGTATAATCTGGGATATGGTCTCTGGGAGGTGTCGCATGTGACATTTTGCGCTGTTTCCTTTTTTCCTGTACATGGTGGCGCATAACATGAGCGCGCTTTTCTTTGGATGACGAGTTCTGATCAACAAAGTAGAAGTGTTGGTTCTTGGGAGGTTTGTTTGTCGATTCGGCGGCGCGCCGTCGCCTTCCGGGTTTGGCAGTTTGATGGCCTTGGCCAGAGGCAGATGGTACTGTATGTAAAGCTTTAGCTGATTTGTGCATGCAAGTTGAGAGGTTAGCTTGTCAAGGCGGGGGGCGGGTACCCGATGCATCCGTGTCAGACGGGCCGACACCACTGGGCCTGGTCAGTGTCGTCACTAACCGTTGTTCGTTCTCGGACATGTCGAGCAGCGAACACATAGATATCCTTTGTCAACACGATGAGGCAGTCAAAACTGCATAATCAGCCGATGGTCACCAAGGTTCCTCCAGCCAAGGACTCGGGATTTGGGAGAAACCATCGCAAGACACACAAGTCCTATGTGATGATAGTGTCAGAGGGTCACGGAGAATGTGCGGAAGAAAGGAGAGTCGCGCTAGCACAGAAACAGTCTAACTTACGAGGCAATACCAGAGTGGGAATTATATTTCCCGGGAGGGAATAATAAGGGTTCAGGTGCTTCGAGTGCGGGCACCCCGGGGAGGAGAAGCTGTTATATAAGCGCCAAGCATCAACCATTTACCCAAATGGAGAAACCGGCACGGCAGCGTTAAACTCAACCTTGGAAGTTTAATAATGACCAGTTGACTCTCTGCCAAGAATCTACCTTCAGTATCCTCAATCCCTCTTATAAAGGTAATTATTCTCTTAAAGGCTTAATATTTTGTTCATAAACGTACTCGTGCACTTGTGAAATAACCTCGGATTTACAGAGTACATGGGTATTTCTTTTTCAAATATATATTACGTCGTACTCCGGAATGCGAAGTAGTACCCGGGATTTGAGATATATCAAATCACCTGGGCAAGACCCCCTTTACTCAACGAGTGACAAATAAGAATACAAGACCGTGACCCTCAAGCAGAAGCCCACTTAAAATTATGACTCTTATATTATTAGAACTGACAAATAATTCGGGCCAAACTGACCAGACTGACCAGACTTGACCAACCCTGCAGTTTTTAAAGGATATGCTACCCTATTTGCCCTTTGATCATAGGTATAATTATATAAGATGAACGTACTTTCCAAGCTTGTGGTTTTAAATTCAACAGCCAGGTCACCGTAAAAAAATCTAAGAGCTGACATTTGTGTGCCCCATATGAGCGGAAGTGGGGGCGCTAAGCAGAGCACTCAAAAGTTACTTTGCTGCAAAATGCTGTGAAGATGAAGAGGACCTATTGCCTACATGGGTTAGCGTGTATAATTACATAAGGAAACCACTTAACGCGTCGGCGCAGGATCAACTATTATTCCGAATACGCGTTCGCGTCGCGCCTTAGTTGCCCAAGGAGACCCGCGAAGGAGACCCACGAAAAACTAAGATAGCAAACTGAGTCTACGATATCATCTCTCCACATTCCCTTTTTTCCCCCTCCTTGAGACGTGAAAGCTTAATACCCTTTTCACTGCCCTGGCCATTTTCAGGCCATTAGTCCTCTTATCATGTCTTCCCTTTTCGACGCCGTGATCCAGTCCGAGCTGGGCTCTGCGCCTTCTCGTGATCAAAACCTCCGATCCGACAATTTGCCCAGCTCCCGACGTTCCGAAAGCAATGGCCCTATGAGTGATATGAATGCTTTCCCAGATGACCAAGTCGTCGGAGCGGGAAGCTCGGCAGTCAGCCGTATGCGGAATCCATATGCCCCTGGGCCCCCACCGGTGGTCGACGAGGCGGCAGAGAAAGTGCAGCAGGCATTTGAAGAGCTGCTTGAGTCATACATCGATGAACCCTCGTCTTCTGCACCGCCTTCATCAGGAGAGTTTCTTAGCGACAAGTATTATATTGCTCAGATCAAGGGGATGAAGAAATTCGAGCTCTCAACTCTCTACGTTGATTTCACACACATCCTTAATCCCGTCTTGGCAGATGCCATTGCCGGCCAATATTACCGATTCCAACCCTTCCTTACTAAGGGACTGCACAATCTCATCGCCAAGTACGAACCAGAATACTTCGTCTCCCATCGAATGACTGCCAGCGCCTCTTCGCGAGCCAGCACCTCGGTTGCCTCAGCGTATGCGGGTGTTTCAGATAACCCCGACCTCGAGCGTCAGATCCGCGAGAAGACTCGCCATCAGCAAACCGACAAATTGTTTGCCCTCGCATTTTACAACCTGCCTTTGGTTTCCAGACTGCGACAACTTCGGACGAATCAGATCGGAAAATTGCTTTCCGTCTCTGGGACTGTGACGAGAACTTCAGAAGTTAGACCAGAATTGTCTCTGGGAACTTTTATCTGTGAAGGTTGTAAGACTGTCGTCCCAAATGTTGAACAGACTTTCAAGTATACGGAGCCGACAGAGTGCCCCAATAATACATGCGGCAACCGCGTGGGATGGCGCCTCGATATCGGAAAGAGTACATTTGTCGATTGGCAAAAGGTCAAGCTCCAGGAATCGTCGCACGAAATCCCGACTGGTAGTATGCCTCGCACAATGGACGTCATCTTGCGTGGTGAGATGGTAGATCGCGCCAAGGCCGGCGAACGTTGTGTCTTTACAGGAACCTTGATTGTCGTTCCTGATGTCAGTCAATTGGGTCTGCCCGGTGTGCGCCCCGAGGCCGTCCGCGATAACAATTCCTTCCGGGGTAACGAGGTCGGTGGTAGCGGAGTCTCTGGATTGAAGTCGCTGGGCGTGCGCGATCTGACTTACCGATTGGCCTTCCTTTCTTGCATGGTTACCCCAGACACAACGACTCCTGGCCAGAAGCCGGAGCAGCAGCTGAGTGGCCAGTCCAATAATATCCTGGCTTCCTTGAACCAGAACCAGGAGGCTGATATTGGGGATGAATCAGCCCAAGAAGCTTTCCTGCAAAGTCTTACCCCGGCTGAAGTCCAGGATCTCAAGCGACTAGTACACTCCGAATATATTTACTCCCGGCTTGTGGACTCGATTGCCCCCATGATCTGGGGTCATCGTCAAATCAAGAAAGGTCTGCTTTTGCAGTTGATTGGTGGTGTCAGCAAGTCGACTTCGATTGAGAGCATGAAGCTTCGTGGTGATATCAACATCTGTATTGTTGGTGATCCGTCGACCAGTAAGAGTCAGTTCTTGAAGTAAGTTTTGCCAACTTCTCCCACATACATATTAGTTGCTGACATGGTTCCTCAGATATGTCTGCTCACTGCACCCTCGTGCAGTATACACCAGTGGTAAAGCCTCTTCGGCGGCGGGTTTGACCGCTTCAGTTGTGAAGGACCCCGAGACAGGCGAATTCACCATTGAAGCTGGTGCACTGATGCTTGCGGTATGTTCCAAATCTGGCTCCAATTGAGTGTGGCTCCATTGCTGACGTTTCCCTTATAGAACGGTGGTGGTATTTGTGCCATCGACGAGTTCGACAAAATGGATATCGCCGATCAGGTCGCTATTCACGAAGCCATGGAACAGCAGACAATCTCTATTGCCAAGGCTGGTATCCATACTACTCTCAATGCTCGTGCATCCATCTTGGCTGCCGCCAACCCCGTGAATGGTCGCTACGACCCGAAACAAACCCTTCGGAACAACTTGAACTTCAGCGCTCCCATTATGAGTCGTTTCGATGTGTTCTTTGTTATCCGTGATGATCCAAAGGAGTCTGTTGACCGCAGTTTAGCCGAGCACATTGTCAACGTGCATATGAACCGCGATGAGGCTGTTGAGCCCGAGCTGAGCACAGAACAACTGCAGCGCTACATCCGGTTCGCACGCACATTCCGCCCCGTCTTCACTGACGAGGCGAAGGCACTGCTGGTCGAGAAATACAAGGAGCTGCGCTCCAATGACGCCCAGGGAGGTGTGGGCCGCTCTTCATACCGTATCACCGTTCGTCAGCTCGAATCTTTGATCCGTTTGTCCGAGGCTGTCGCCAAGGCCAACTGTGTCGAGGAGGTCATTCCTAAGTTCGTCATCGAGGCATACGATCTTCTTCGTCAGAGTATCGTGACTGTTGAGAAAGATGATGTTGAGATTGAAGATGATGTGCCTAGTCGCACCAACGACGCCGACGAGGACCAGGAGATGGCCGATGGCGACAACGAGGGTGACAGCCCTATGCGCGACGTCGCAGAGCCTGCTCAAGCTCCTGCCCAGCCGGAACGCCAGAAGACCAAGATCACTTATGACAAGTACGCCAAAATCCTGAACCAGATCGTCAGGCGGGTACACGAGGACGAGGTGAACTCGGGTGAAGGTGTCGAACAAGAAGATCTTGTACTTTGGTACTTGGAGCAAATTGAGGGTGAACTCAACACCGAAGAGGATTATGAGCGCGAGCGCGAGTTGGCAGGCAAGGTCTTGAAACGCATGGTCAAGGTTAGTCTCTCTTCCTTTGCTACGGCAATATCTATATATTCCACCAAGTACATGTCACTAACAAAGTTATTCTATAGGACAAAATTCTGCTGCGTATTTCCGGGTCTGGTCTCACAGATGGAACTGAGAACGCCCAGCAAAATGACGGAAAGATCCTTTTCGTCATGCATCCGGATTGTGCGTTCGAGGAGATGTGAGACGAGATTGTGGTTTTTGTCACTTGATTATGTTCCTTTTCTTATTTCATACTGTCTGTATTTCAGGGCTGGGCTACGTTGAGCATTTTCAATGGGTTAAATAGAAGGAGTCGGGGGTTATGAGTGATGATATCCGTTTAGTTGCGTCTTATGTTTGATAGGACATGAATGATACTGAATTCAAATATGTCAAAATATATTCAATCCTTCCAATGCTGTTCATTTCTGTCCTATTCTGGGGATCATGACCGGTGTTCAATTCCATAGTAGGCAGCGAAGTTGGGCTCCTCGAGTAGACTGACTTCCATGGCTTTTTTCCTTGGTACACGCAGTCCTCAGGGTGGGAAAGTCGGTCTCTCGGGATCTATGAGAAGGCAACGACATCCAAAAAGAGACATATAAAAAGAGATCTTGGAGCTATCATCTTAGCCAAAAGATCAAGACAAGCCACACTTGTCATGAGCGGACACAACAGTTATATTATCAGCGAGATCAGCGCACATTCTCTGATGATACGCTTGTCGCGTTGCCACCTCATGCTCCAATACTTGAGCTTTGTGGGGACTATTGTAGCGGAAGGGTATGATAGGACTATCGGGTATGTTAGCGAAGTTTCAATGCTAGCTGAGCCAAGAAGTAACGACCGGCTTGCTGTACGATTTTCTAGGTTCATGTTGGCTGCACCCTGTCTAGGCAAGCCTGCCGTATATCAAGAAGGCAAGGAGAAGCTGATGACAATAGACCTTGATCTAAATAAATATATACCTAGGTATAGTGAGCCACATGATAGCGAGGGACATTAGAAAGTCAACAAGTGTTGACTCACTTTCCGGGGCATCTAAAGGTATTTTTAATTCAAAGTCGATGATGTACTACGCAAGCACGTCGTAAGTGCGCCCTAATATCTACTCCGTGAACGGCTGTTCCAATACGTCCATCAAACTTCTAAGGGCAACCCGACCCCATTGTTCTCACTATATATTGTAGGAACTATGTCCTCCCTACGCATTGGCCCTACCTATCCTTTCTTTTCTTTTTCGCAAGTTTTGTTTAATCATTTATCTACAGAGGTTTACAAATAGCAGGCAGATACAGATTGAGAAATTACACTCCTACACCTCTCTGAATTCACTTCTTGGACGCAAGTCCGGGTCTCCTGTACATGCCTTTATCTACATGTATGCATCTTTCATTCTTTGATTTTATACGGAACTATAACCTTTAATCAACATGACAGTGCTTCCTAAAACCTTTCTAGTTATGTACACTATGCAAATATTCGGTTTCATTTAACAGAACATTGTGAGAATCAAGCGTTTTCACAGAGTACAGATCCCCTATACATCCAACCTTCAGCATCTGCCCTGTCTCCTATATCAAATTTTGGCCTTCCGCACCACCAATCCACTATAACCTCCTTCGTACGAGTGAGTAATTAGAGATTCCGGTCATTTTGAAGAGGAATCGGCGTTGTCAATGGTCTCAGTGCGAACTACGTGGGGCCTCCTGAATTGGATGCCCTAGAACGGCTATACTCCACACTCCAGCCATGTTGGTGGTCATGACGGGTATAGGAAGGGAGGTGGTTATTCATATCCTCCAACAACGTCCTAGATATGATTCAAATCCTCAGAAGTCACAGTTCGTTATAAGGCAACGATAACAACAAAAAAAGCTTTGGTAGTTCAGTGGTAGAATACTACTCTTCCAGTCTCAATCTTTGAGTTGATAAGTAGTGGCCGGGGTTCGATTCCCCGTCAATGCATCAAGTTTCTTCAATATTTTTGAAAACAATTCTTTTTTTTAATGACTTGAATTATACTTTGAACAATTGATGGTGTTTTTGCCTGCTAGACAAAATAGATTTTGCACAGTTATTGCCTGAAAGCTACATATATGCCATCGGAATGTATAATATACAAAATTCTAAATTCCTATAGCAATCCTGGGAAGGTACTAACTACTCCTACGATCACCTTGGCATGGTTGGCCCATGATTCAATAACATAGTTGAACTAAAAATCTTTGCCTAGATTCTTCCTAGAATAGCTAATGCTAGGAGTTTAACTATTAAGCTTCAATCTCCTAACTTTATAGGAAAGCCTATATATGTATGTACCTTAGTGAGGTTGTCCTTCAACTGCATGACATATATTCTCCTATACTCTTTATATCAGATGATTTCTCGGGCTACTGCAATCCACTGGATAGGCGATGTAGTCATTGTATTGAGTAGTCGGTCAATAAAATTAGCTGACCCTCTATGTTGTATTTACAAAGGCGTTTCATGGGTATTTGCACCCCAATACTTCGATAGTTGACCGCCCTATTTATACCGCCTCCCTATTACTATAGGTATAGACCCCACACGCGTAGTACGATTAGATATGAGTGGAAGCAAAATTCTTCTGGCAGAAAATAAGTGGCTTCGGAAGTACTGGGGTGCAAATACTCATGAAACATGACTGTACGAGACATCCTCGAGTTTATTGTGCTATATCATACATCATGACCACCCCAGTTATAAATACGATTCATGTTCTTTTGTACTTTGCAATAGTACCGAGTACGTGTGCATGTGACATGTAGGTACTTTTGTCGAGACCGAGGTTATTGATACAACTTGTTCTACAATATATGCTGTCGTATTTAATTCAACCCGAAACACCCTCTTCCCCAAGCTTGTTTGGAGTGGGTTTTACCTTTTAACAATCAAATACCCGCACAAAAGGGTTATGCTGTGTATCATGACACCGTGTACAGAGACACAAAGATTTCATTACGCCACAATTTAGATATCACATCCAGAAGTACCATTATCCCCCTGAAACCATTGTAATAATGGAAATGAGAAGAATCTTCCCTGCTAGCACGCTAGGAGAATCCTGCGACCTTTCCAAGGAGGGCAGGAGTTTAATATAGGGTATGCGCCTTAGTTCGCATCCATCCTTGTGAGCTCAGCACTAAGTAATAATTAGAGGAAGGGCTGCCGTCAAATTCATCGAAGAGATCCTTGTCTTCCGGGACTAATTGGCGCCCTCCGGTAAGATCCCGCGGTGGCTTGCTTGGCTTACTATGTTCTTTGGCACCTGTCAATTCTGGCTAGTGGGGGTGGGGATGATAATATAAATTGCAAATACGAAAATTTCGCTGGTAATTGTGCTTACTTTGGTTTATTTCTGAGATGAAGACTGAAAATGTGTGATAGAATCTCCTATTAAAGTGGTAAGGCACATTTCTGTATGTGTGCGTATATATATATATATAGTATGTCGTATTTTGCACAGCATAACCTCACCTGAAATCAATTCTACCGTATCATTCTCCTTTAACCCCCTCTCTCCTGCATTGTATGTTGGTACTTCTGTCCCGCGAAAAAAACAAGTGGAATAATTATCCGCGCCCAAAAGCGAAGTTGACAGCGAATTGATCGGCAAGGAGACGGGCGGGGGCTTAATACGGAGTATTGATGTACTGTACTGTATGTATTAATATCAACGAGAAAGCAGACTGCCTTTGATGTTAAGCATCGTAATGTATGTTAAACTTCAACTAGATTTGAATTGTATCCAATATCTTTAGAGCCCATGCTCAAAGTGAGACACTGTCCCCTACGGGAGGCTTAGTGATAGAGGCTCTCGATGTCTATGGAATGAGAAGGAAAGAATAGGATACAGACTTGTACATATGTATTCAAAGATATATTTTAGTTACGCTGTACTCCGTACTTTCGTATATTCGAGAAGCAACATCCCTGCACTTGCATCCTGACAGGTGGGAGCCACACACTTTGTCCTCCGTACTCCTTATAATATTATTATTTCAGCTGCATCCATGAATGTGTCTAGACCATATGCATGTTATATCATGTCCACGCACACACCGAAAACTAGATTAAAGTCTTTCCTTTTTAGTACAATATAGCATGCACGGAGTACAACATGGAGCATGTCTTAGTTGAATTGCCTCTAAAAAATGCATGTAGAAAGATTCGTACATTGCCATGCGTACTTTGTACTTCAAAGAATAATAAGGCTTTACCGCGCTACGCACGAAGTACCTTTAACGTGTCGCATAATGTCCTTTGTATTTCATGCTCCGCAGCATATGCCATGCATGCAAACTGTGCACATCCTTGAAGGCAACTTTGAATGTGGAACATAGTAAGTTGCCGCCTCAACCCTCGTGGAGACCGAACGTGCCCATGTGCCGAGGTGGGAAACACTGATCTAAACAATGAGCCCACCCGTGGACCCGTGGACACGGGTGATACTCCATCTGTTAGAGCATAACATAATATTGGACAAAGAGTTGAAGTTTTCCAAGGTCCACTTGTAATCTCCGTACTCTATTATTACCTCTATTACCAGACTGTTTACTTAATTGGGACAGAGTTCCAAGGTTGGGTATCAATGGCTCCCGGACCCCACAATATGGAGAGTGGCGACTTGGCTTGGCGAATCATCCAGTTCTCTTCCCGTAGGCAGGGGATGGCAACGGTCATGCATTGGGTCATAGCTGCATTCGGAGTACTCCCTATGTCTAGGATTATTACAGGGAAATCGAGGCAATTTAAATTCATTTGTATACTTCACATTAATTGGCGGAACGCGACTGAATGGGTCATGGAATGTCGCTGTTGCATCTTCAATATATGTTGTACAAAGTACAGTTATTTGATTGTATGTTGGATGTTGTAGAGGATCCTATATGCATGCAAGCCTGACAATGGAGCTGAAAAATCCACAAAAGTCAAATTCCTGCCCATAAATATGTACTGAGAATGGATCAAGGTAATGAACGCTGAGAGGCCAAGATAACTCAAATGGGCCAGGGATAGAAGCAGGTAAAATAATAATAAAAACGCCGATTCCAACGCCGTGCTCCCTTGGGAATGAGTCATGAGCTGATGCAAGAGACAGACAGGAGATATGTACCCCAAACAACGGCAATATTGAAAAAAATTTGCTCAAAGACAGTAAGAAGGAGTAAAATATCGATCGCAAACAAGGGAACGAATGGTGTAATTGGTATGCGCGCCCCCATAACTGCAAATCAGATGGCAATCAAAGATGCAGAAAGGCAAAAAGGAAAAGGCCAATCAGAGAGAAAGAAATGGTCTCAACAGATCAAAGGTATCAACTGGCTGTAATGGTTTTGCTGGAAGGGTTTCAACACACGCTAAATCGCTAATATGACGGTCAAGTGGTGGCTGTTGCCAGTGTTTACGCTCGCATCCGGGATCGGAATGCAGATAGGTCAATCGACTCAGCCGAGAGAGACGAGTTATCATCGACTTCAATGGTGCCTGCCGCCATTGAGGGCTTGCTCGCAGCAATAGCAGCAACCCTTGCGAGTCGCGCCGCGGATGGGGTAGGGGGCGGTTTGGGAGGCCCTTCTTCTGCCGTCCCTTCTTGCTGTTTTTGCTCGTGCTCTTCTTGCTGCTTCTTTTCGGCCATGATACGGTCGACTTCGTTGATAGCCGCCTCGAGTAGCATCTTGAACTTCTCCTCCACCCCGTCCAGTTCCGTTCCACAGTCGCCAGATCGAAGGACCTGATAAGCTGCCGTCTCGCAAAGCGAGTGGGCAAGTTCCAGTTGCTTGTCTGCAAAGTCAAAAGGCGAGTCTTTCCGAAGTGCGCTAGTCCCAGAGACACCGACAAGTCCAGCGGTGGTCCGGGTGCTGCGAACACAAGAGAGTGGCCCTGTCTGTCCCAGTCCACTTGGCATATTCATGCCTTTGCTCAACAGGCCCGCGCGAAGCCCTGTACGCGGCATCAATGCCATCTGCCCCCGCCTGATGTTGTTCCTGGCCACTCCTATATCACGTACGATTGCCTCAAGCGTCTGCTGCGTATGGCCATCATACTCAATGATGACATTGTGCCGTGTGCTTACCAACGTGTTGTATTCTTCATTGGACTCGACTGACGGGGCCTCATCTGTAGTGCGCTTGCGACCTGAACGTTGACCTTGCTCAGACGCATCCTGTGGTGTCTCAACTGCCACAGGTTCTGGGCTGGGACCCTTTCTTTGTGCGATTGGAACGAGGTCATCGGTATGAATGGAGCAAACAGAGCTGTTTTTCCGCCGGCGGGGCTTGAAGTTTGCGTGACGTCGGTAGGCTTCTGAGTATTCACCGTGTTTCTTGTGGGTGTGTGTAGCAAGCTCTGAAACGCGATTGATCCATGCAGGGAGGTTGTCTTTCATGTGGGTGAAGGCCCCTAGAGCATCCATTGATGCCATGGCCGTGATAACAAATATTCGATTGTTGGATCCCCTGGGCTCGTCACACTTTCACAGCTGGAAATCAAAGGAATCGACGGTCAAAGTATTATATTGGAGTAGGTGCTTCTGGTGTTCGTTTCGTCATAAATCGTGAGTTCCACCGGAATCGTAAGTGTTTGCGGAGAGACAAAGTTGCGCCACGGAGAAGGTAGATCGCGGTGCGGGAGTGGAAGAGAAGGGTTTCTTTAGTAGCCCCTCAATGATAAGTTGTGCGTTGGATATGATCTGCAGTTAAAAATGCAAGTAACGGTGAAGCAGAGAGTCTGGAGAGGGGAAGTGAAGGGAAAGAAAAGAATGGGAATCGAGAAATCGAAGAATAGGACTGGTATGGTACCAGTATGGTAATTACTTTGTTTTGTGGGCCTACCAATTTGTAAAAAAATTTATATGGGGCTAGGCGGTTTCGGTATGGAAAAGACACCCCTGTGTGATGTACTTTGTATTTGATAGTCGGAATCCTGCACCCCTTCTAGGGCCAACTGCAGCAACTTCTGTTCTTACTGAATTGTAGGTGATTGGATCGCTTGGATCAGAAATCACTTGAGGAGCGGTGAGGGAGGATTTGCTGCATGTGTCAGTGTCAGTTTATGCAGGCTAAAGAGTAGTGTTGTCCTAGGGGACTAAATGGATGGAGTACTTCGTACAACACCACTACTTAGCTTGCTCTACGCAGTACGGAGTATGTATGTTGCAGTTGACCATTGGACGTAACAAGTCTTGCATGGAGTCCAAAACTTTTATGATAATCAGTGTGACAGAAGATCCTGATCAGAGAACCACTGCATCCAAGCCACCCATTCTTCGGAAAGTCGAGTTTCCCGGCAACCGAAAGACAGGAAAGACAGGATATTCCTTGGAGACTGTTGAACCAGACCAGGCCGAACAGCAAAACACTCTAATTTGACAAAAAGAACCCTGTACAGACATCAACACACGGGTACCTTTCCTAAAGGAGAGGTTTGACACGTAACGGCCGCTTGTTCCTTTTGGGGACCAAAAACCGGGGACTTGGGGATCACGGGGAATACGGGGATACGAAAATACGAAAATACGGTGTACTGTGAAAACCAAATACCAACCTTGGAAACATTTGAGACTCTGGGACTATTGGGAACCGGACGATCCCTCCCGCGGAAGACCCGGGAGAGTCCGTGGTTGGAGGCCGGGGGACCCACTGATAGGTGGTTGGCTGATCGGTGTAAATCCAGTATTGTAAACTTGCTCTGCACATTCGCTAAAAATGTAAATGCATAGAGTACGGAGTATAGTACTGCGTACTTCCCTGTTCTCATATTAGTCCCCGACTCTTCTCAAATAATATTTTACAACATATAAAAACTGAAGTCTCTAGGTCTAGGCTTAACATGTGACATACACAAATCTTGCTGGGAACTCTAGTGTCCAACATTGGGCTAAAATCATTATAGGCTACAAATACGCAGTCTACATGTCAAATTATGGGGGTTGACGCTTACAGGGGAACGACTCGACTTCGAAAAATCCATGGATTAAGTAGGTGGCCAGGAACGCCAGGAACACCGTTGCTCGAAAACAAAACAAACCAATCCATGGGTGCCGACCAGGCTCACGTGGCTTCAAGCCACGTGAAAAATCCCGGTCAAGCACGTCCCATATCAGGGACCGAAACATTTCCTTCTCAGATGAAAACCAGTACTCTGTAGAACTCCACCAAATAACATCTCAACCGACCGCAAATATCCATCCCGAACGCATGAGAGCCAAAGAAACCCTGACCAAGACGTTGGGAAGGTGCGATGATAGACGTTGAGAATGTTTAACGACCAGACCGGGCCCAAGACTGGATCCAGCCCTCAACAGTGTTCAGGATAGTCTGGCCAGAGGCCTGGACGTCGCGGTGAGCTTCGTCGAGGGTCTCCACGCTCTCCTGGAGGACCTGGAGGGTGCCGGCCATGACATCGCGGTGAGCTTCCTCGAAAGTCCGCATGCGCTCCTGGAGCCCCTGGAGGTTGTCACGAAGCTTGTTGGCGAAAACTTGGTTCACGGACATGGTAGAAGCAGCGTGAATGTTTTCGTCGGGGAAGTTCGGGGCCGCTTTCTGAGACACGGCGGCGGACTTGGCACGGCGAGTACGCTTGGTGGGTTTCTTGACCACCGGCTTCTGCTCGGGCTCAGAGGGCACAGAAGAAAGATCATCGCTGGACTCGGCGGGGGCGGGACTCATCTCCTACATCCATCTGTTAGCTTTGTGACAAAGCCACTAAGCAGTCACAGGCAGGTCTATGTTACATACCTTGGACTTCGCCTCAGCGGCCTTGCGGCGTCCTCGGGTGGCAGCACCAGGAGCCTCGACGGGGGCAGGAGTGGCAGCTGGGGTGGGGACCGCAGCGGGAGCGGATGGGGAAGACATGCTGGCTGGGATGGCTTCAGCCTCGGCGACCTTCACGGGTTGGTTACGGTGAATGCACCGCTTCTTCTTGGCTTTACAGTCAGCACAGGCAGGGTTATGGTTAGGCATCTCGGAGTCAGACACTGTTTGAACGTGTCTGTGGTCAGCGGATGTTGGGATAAGGCGGGTGAAGAGATCAGGTCTGAGGAAGTTACTTTTGCTAATGATATGGGGTAGACGAGAAATGAAATGTATTTGTCGTGCGTGTGACCGAGTTGAGCGCTGCGGTCGAGTTGCGACAGGTGTGCAAAAGTGAAAGTCCTTTTAAGTGGGCGACAGCCAGAAAGCAGAACACCGAAGTATCAAACCAAACGGTTTCTGCCACCCAGCACTCCTCAAGACAAAGGTCCTATGGAGACCACCAGCATCTTGCTTGAACCTTTTGGAGATATTCTATTGAAGCCTATAGATATAGATACTTATAATCTCAAGATGGAACCATCTAAGGTAGGTAGTTAGATATCATGCAAATATCAAAACAAACATACCGATTGCACCTTACCTGGATACAAGTTATTAGAATATGTAGAAAAGAGACGCCTTTGCAGTATTACTAGAATCACGGCCACAACTCCGTTTCATTCCAAGATCCATTGCTTCCATCAATCAACGTCCAATTCCATCTTTTGCCGTTCTCTTGATCAGTAAGGTCTAAACGCTCAACCTCCTCGGGCTGAATGACGACTACTCGGAAATTTGCCCGTGCAACAGGGTCATGGAGGTCCGACACGTTTTGACCCAATTTGAAATCCGGTTGGCTAGGAGTTGAGGACCTAGGTTGTCCAGGGGGAGGGTTTCGGAATGAACCTAGATCCCAAGTCAGTATGAGCCTGAGCTGGGGATGACAAGCAGACAGGGATATTCAATGAGCATAAGATCCATGAAGGAATAAAGCACCTGCACGCGAGAGCCGAGGTAGAGACAACGTACCTCTTGCGATAGGGGAGTGGTTCGCAAAGTACTTTGTGACAGCCTTCTCCCATGTCCATTTTGCAATGTCACCGTCATTATCCCCCTTAACCCTCAATGCTTTTCTTATCTCAGTTCGGGATGTCTTCTCTTCCTCTGCATCTTCTCCACTTGGGTTGCCAATTGCATATGCTGTCCCCTTGATGCGCCATTGAGTCATGAGATCTTTCAACCAGAACACAGCCTCAATCGCATGACCGGAGGACTCCAGTTGAGGAAGCTTGTCCATTCGAGCATCGGTGGTAAATGTCAGCATGTCACTTTCGAATACGGGCGGATTACCCCCGCCTTCCACCTGTTGATCCATGGCTTCCTGGCCCTGAGGGTGAAGCTCGAGTTCTGGGAAGAAACCACGACAGCCACAAGTCCGCAGGCGAGGTACAGGTCGTTGTTGGGCATTGTAGCCAATTGTTGCAATTGTGAATTCGTACCCAGGTGTTTGTTCGAGATGAGAATGAAGGAGATCGCGCCATGGGGCACGCTGTGGGTTCTCTGACGGTGTGCCCATTGTGACAGCCTTTGTTGAGAGACTCAAAGAGCAGCTGGGAGAGTTTCTGCTGTCTACTTTGATTGCACTAAGGCGCCGTAGGGCCGCCCGCAGAGAGCTTTGGTGGCTGGCGGAAGCGGAAGCGGGAACCATATGATAGTACCGAAGGTCCTAGCCTCTTGCAAATGCGAAGATCGGACTGGTGGGGGTAGAGCTGATGTCTAACCTCACTCAGCCTGCACGATGAGACAGCAATAAGGGGAAAATGTTAACTTGGTGTTGCACATGCGTATGTCGCACGAAGCAAACCTGGAGTAGAATTAGAGATAAGCATAAAAAGAAGAGTTGCATGGACCACGGTTGGGTGCTAATGGTGACATCACGTTTCAGTGGTCCGTGCGTAATTGTGTACAGCGTCCGTTGTGGAGATCCGCATGCCAACCAGAATGCCAGGGTACAAGGAGTGCAATAGACAGCAGCTGCAATGCATCACGTTCAACGGACATGTATCTGGAATCGATTGGCAAATGAATGCCGATCTGAGGTTGCGTTGGCTGTTAACCGGCCCATCTTTTCACCCCATATCTATCCAATAAACAAATCGATCAGGCAGTACTCAGCAGCACAAAATCTCCCTTGTGAGTTTCACACCACACCAGCTAGAATTCAAAATCCACCCACTAGGATGGAAATGAATACAAGCTCAGGTTGGCCCTTACTTTGGAAACAATCGGAGTTTTGCCTGCGAGAAGGAGAAAAAGGGGTGCCTTGGTCTTGGGTTATCCCGTGCTTTTAGTCGCTTTCTTCCTTTGACACTAGATAATCGGATTGATGCGACACGCAAGATACTTTACTTGTCTTTCCTCATTGATGGTTAGTGCCCATCGCTGAAGGTTGGCTTTGGACATTTACTGACTCTTTAAAATATATCAACTTAAAAAAAATGAGTTCTGCACAAATGTTGTCGTATCAGGAACGGATAATGGAAGTCGCCCTTGGAGCAGCGAGCCCCAACAGACGTATCTGTCATGAGTGGATGCTTCACGATACTATCATGGCTATGCGAAGTATGGACGAGGTTCTGGCAAATGATGTTGCCTAGGGATTTGCCAACTACTGCAGGCCCAGACAGCCCGGGAGAGGACCTCAATAACAACTCTTGGGTCATACCTCGAATCTAGGGAGCTAGGTGTGGGTATGTATTGCCGTTGCTGCTCGTTTTCGGATATTATTGTTGAATACTGACGGCCCTTAGATTCTACTCAGCTCTCATTAGATTCAGTGCCAGGCTGTATCTCACTACTGCTGAACTCGAAAAGACCGCACCTTTTGGCAAGCATCGCATTTTGGCATGTCAGTGCTATGAAAGATATATATAGCTGGGAGAGAGCGTGGAAAGTATACCTGGCGAACCCAACCGATGGTGCCCATCCATTCTCCGCCATTTACATTTCTGCCAACGAGACAGGACTACTATACACAGCCTGCAAGCGATTGATGTATAGCTATTGTCGGGAATTGGAGCTTGCCCTCAAGCAATTCAGCAATGAAATTCGACACAACAGCTTGGAAAACTTGACACATGAATTGGAGATGTACATAAGGGGTCTGGAATACTTTATGTGCGGCATTGAGTTGTGGAGTCAGTGGACTCCACGATATCGGCAATGAGGCCCCATAATTTCCGGATCGGTCTATCTTGACGTGCGTTAAATTAATCACCAGAGCCTTCGCGTTTATCTGTATGAATAGTTGTTCGGATAGGAGATTGGCCAAGCCGTATATTGTCTCCAATTAAAAAGGATATAGGCAATCCTCTTTGATTCAACGAGTTTTTACAATAGAAGTGAATGAGATATACGCCTAGTCTTAACAAATATACGCATGACTTAACCACAGGTGATTGAACGGAGATGCTGCTCCACGATTCCCTCGAGACGCCGGGACCTATAGATAGGAAGGAAACTGGAAACATCCAAATTATTAGAGCAATTCGCACCGATTTCTCCGGAAAATGTAGATCGTTCCTGGATTAAAGATAGGAAGTGCTAGGAAGCCCACAAGTCATCTTTTGCCATCGAGTACGACAAAGAGCCGGAAGCCACGAGGGGGCCCTCAGAAGATTTCAGATTTCCATCGCCTCTCTTCCAACCTCTCTTCACACCACTTCTCTTCAGCCCAGCACCCGAACCACAAGCCCAATCCCGATCGACTGGTGCATATCATCTGGTCATCATGGCGCTAAATACAACCAAGGAGAGTATTGATACATCAGGTACGAGCTCCAAAGCAACAAGCCAAGATCGTGACACCCTAATAAACTGAAAAGAAGAGCTGACGAGTTCCAGTCAAATTCGCCGATAGCAAACCACCCATCAGAATTTCTGGGGATGCCGAGAAACCAGACGAAGACTTGACAGGTCGAGCCATGAAAAAACGAATCAAGAATCCGAGCATTGGGTTGGACTCGGGACAAGCTCCAGGATACTGGGCGCGGCGAATCAACACACGCACTTGGTCGAAAGGAGTCTATGATTATGCGACACAAGGAACCCTGCTCAACCATATGAAACAAATGCAACTTCTCAGGGAGCCTGTCCTTAGGACTTCCAGGATTTGGAATGGCGATCGGCTTGATGGGATGATCCGCAGCAAGAAAGTCAACATTGAAGCAATTCATGCGCAGGCAGTGGGCACCGAGCTTGACGACGAAGAATGCTGCAGTAGTTGCAACCTAGGACACGGCCCCTTCTTGACCTGCGTCAAGGTCCCCAACACTTCAGACAAGCCACAAGTTTGCGCGAATTGCCACTTTGGAGGAAATGGGGAACGCTGTGATTTGAATAAGCTGCAGCAACCGGAAAAGGTTGGCGCGGATGAAGAGGAGCCCGGCAAGTCCAGCACACTCAATGAGTCGAATCTTTCTACAACTGTTAAGACGCACAAGGATGCACTTGGTACACAACCCCCGCAGGCAACAGCAGACTCTCCTATCCAGACTGCGCAAGAATTGCCAGAAGGGTTGTTATCACTCATTATCGCGCATTATGAGCTTCAGATTGGCAGTTACGATGCCAATATCATCTCTCTCGCGAAAATACTCAATAACTTGAAGATACAGCGGGACCTTACTGCGAGAACACTTGAGGTTCTGAAGGGAGCGGCGGCAAAGGGCGGAGCTCAGGGACGCACGCCAAGGGGTGAGAAGAGGGTCATGTAGCCAAGGAGAAACCCTTTGTAAAGGATGTCAAAGATGGCATCTTACTGGCGAGAACAAAGCGATCAGTACCCTAATACATACAATCATGATCATCAGCTTCTGTCTCGTACTCGCCATTCATTCCGGTTTCCGAACGTGTCTTGTATCAACAAGAGTCGCCGACGAGTAGTCAACCTGCATGGACGCTATATCAACCGGGAGGGCGTATGTCTTTCACCGCTTGGTGTTGTGGGTGATAGCTTTGATATCGATGATCCCGGAATTTTGAGCTGGTTCATGGCTGGGTACTCCTTGACTGTCGGCACATTCATCTTGGTCTCTGGCCGGTGCGGCGATCTATTCGGCTATCGTCGAATGTTCATCATCGGATTCTGCTGGATTGCGCTCTGGTCTCTTGTTGCAGGTCTCAGCGTCTACTCGCACTATATCCTCTTCATATTTGCACGTGTTTTCCAAGGCATCAGTGGCGCATTGGCTCTTATTGGAGCCACATACCAGCTAGGAAAAAAAAGAATATGATTTTCGCCATCTTCGGTGCCGCTGCCCTAAATAGTGCGCTTTTGGGATCTGTCTTCGGCGCAGTCTTCTCCCAGTTGGCTTGGTGGCTTAAACCTATTGGGCCCTAACGTTTGTTTGCTTGTTAGTTATTCCTTGGGGTATGGATATGTCCTTCCCTGCAGCAACTCTGATGTTATCAAATGCCGTCGAGCGCAAGCATCAAGGTGTCGCTGCATCCCTGGTGACTACTGTTGTCAACTATAGCATCTCGCTAAGTTTGGGACTCGCCGGTACAGTGGAGGTTCACGTCAACAATGGAGGTCACACTCTCGACGATGTCCTTAGAGCGTATAGGGGCGCGTTATACCTGGCTGTTGGTCTCGGTGGACTGGGGATGTTTCTTAGTGCGATCTACGTATTCAAGGGTTATCGAGCTGAGAGGCGGCCAGCGAAATCCAAGCACGAGGAAGCCGAGGGATAGATTATCGGCCAAATACACGTAATATTTGATCTTATACTATCTCAAAAATCAACAGAGCGTCACTATTTAGTAAGATTTAATAGCTGGAAACCGGTGAGATAATCAATCAGATAATATTATAATACTGCCTAGGTAGTAATTGCTATTAGGTTATCTTGAGTTATCAGTCTTCTTCCTACATAATAATCCAATCCTTTTCGGAATCATTCCTTACAGACAAAGCTGAATGTCCGATAGTAGTCAAAGCAAGAAATTAATCATACCTTACACCTTTTCAATCGCCTATATTATATATTACGTGTATGTGGCTAATTCTTCTTTCCTTCCAGCTATAACGCTAATAAAAGAGGGGAAACATCTCAAGAAAAATACCATCGAAAGACCATCAAAATGGACATGGTAAAGTCGTATAAGCGCCGAATTATTCTTGCAGATTATGCATTGGTATCAATCAATGCCAAGTCTGGCTCCAACTTGCGAACCCGCTAATTTCCCGACCCCTATTCCTTAATTTAGGGGTTGGTAGTGCTAATCCGAATGTCTCCCATACTAGCCCGTGGTGACGGGATTGTTTGCCACGGCCAAGAGGTTGGTGTCGAGGATAGGAGAGGAATATCCGGGATTAGTCCGTAGTTGATCAAGTAGAGTGTCAGATTCTATAGTCTAGAATATTGTCTTTTTGTACTCCGTAACTCTTCGACTCACATTACAAGCCACCCAAGAAATCTCCGTAGATCTCTCCTGAAATAGGGATTAGGGATTAGATATGCATTGCGCTAGCTAACCTTTTAGGATATAGGCAACCTCCGTGCCAAATTTGGAGGCATCTTAGAGTAGTAAATGCCAGACCAGAGTTTATTCCAAGGTGCCCTGCATCTCTCTGACAAAAGCCGTTTCTCTATGTAGACTATTGGCCAATCACGATATTGTACGAAGAGGCAGCGTGATTAAGGTCCTAAGTCTCCACATTGTATCCACAAGTGACACCATTCGGGGACTTTTTTATATTTCAAGGGCCTACGGAGTAGAATAACTCAATTCGCCATGAAATATTTTTATCAGATCAAAAACGTACAACTTAAAGTACTTAAAAGAGATAAAAAAAAAATAAAAAAAACAATTTCAATAGTACTCGCTCAAATCCTGGGTCAAAATGGTTACCTATGTTGTAGTTATAGGATTTTTAGGTTTGCATATCCATAGTATCCTCCATTGTTTCACTCAAAACAGCCTACAGAAGTGAGTGAAACACTCTTATCTTTATGTCTTATATTCTAGACATGCTACAAAGTACAATCTACCTATGTTATAGATTCGGCACGGGCGCATTCCGAAAATCCGAGTAAGATCGGCATGCCTATTAATCCCGACTCTTCTTCTAAAGTGGGTCATGATTGTTCCTGACTAAAGATGAGTAAGATTTCCAACGTTGATGCGGCCATCTTCCGCAGAGTAAGTGGATCTACAGAGAAGATTTTGTCAGCCAGAGACAAGTAGAGAAACTACAAGAAGTTTAAAATGCTTATCGGCGCTTTAACGGAAAAACAACGGAGATTTCAGGTGTCAACATTGTCCATTCTATCCACAATTGCAACATTCGAAGGATCTACTTCTCATTCCGGCCCCATCCCGTGCGGCTTAGACTGGGATGAAGGGGATACCTAGTGGTAGGCAGTGATTTATTTCTCTCACTACTCCATAACGGGCACATAGATCGGGCATATTGAGATTAGTTGATCTGACAAAGGGTTTCGCCATGTCCCTGAATCAAAGTGGATCGTGATGCTTGCAAATCATGTTGTGACCCCGAAGTATAAATCAACTGTGTTGCCTCGAGGTAAATTGTTAAGAAAATCAACAAGCTTTGTTATATCCTCCGGGCCACTTTCATTAATCACACTCTCTCAGGGCCCAATATTATATCAATCATGCGCAGCCTTATTGGCCTTGCACTGCTTCCACTAGCAGTTGCAGTCCCCCATGCCTCACACAAGTCAGACTCGACTTACGACTACATCGTCGTTGGAGGTGGCACCAGTGGCCTCGTTGTTGCAAACCGATTGTCCGAGCAAAAGAACACCACCGTCCTCGTGATCGAAGCCGGTGGCTCCGTATATAACAACCCAAATGTGACCGACACTCTTGGATACGGCAAGGCGTTTGGAACGGACATTGATTGGGCCTACGAAACAACAGACCAAGAATATGCCGGTGGATCCTCACAGATAGTGCGTGCTGGAAAGGCACTCGGAGGAACATCGACCATCAACGGCTTGGTGTACCTCCGTGCCCAGGCAGCTCAGATCGATGCGTGGGAAGCCATCGGAAATAAGGGCTGGAACTGGAAGACTCTCCTCCCTTACTTCAAAAAGGGCGAGCAATTGCAAGATCCGGCAAAGCACCCTGTCTTGGATGGATCGGGTATTAGCTTTGATCCGGCCTACCACGGCTTTACTGGGCCCCTGAAGGTTGGCTGGCCTTCAACTCAGTTGAACGATGGTCTTGCTCAGAAATTGAATGCTACCTACCAGAACCTCGATGTTCCCGTTCAGTTCAACCGTGACCCCAACAGCGGAGATATGGTTGGATACAGTCTGTATCCCAAGACGCTTGATTACGAACTCAACATCCGTGAGGATGCTGCTCGTGCCTACTATTATCCTTATCAGAACAGAACCAACCTCCATGTCTGGCTCAATACACACGCCAATAAAATTACCTGGAAGGATGGCCACGAGGCCACCGCTGATGGTGTCGAAGTCACCCTTTCGAACGGCAAAACCACCGTGGTGAAGGCTAGCCGTGAAGTAATTCTCGCTTCTGGCGCGTTGAAGTCTCCTGTTCTGCTGGAGCTTTCTGGTGTTGGAAACCCAGAGTAAGGCTAACACCGCTCAGTTATACATTTGACCAAAACTAACCAAAACCCTCTCGTTAGCATTCTTTCGAAGTACGGAATCGCCACGAAGGTTAACCTGCCAACTGTTGGCGAAAACCTGCAGGACCAAATGAACAACGGCCTCCAGTTCGAGTCAAAGAAATCCCACGCCGACGGCAAGAGCACTGACTACGTCTCATACCCCTCAGCAGCCCAGCTCTTCCCCAACTCCACAGCACTCGGAGCCAATCTTCTCCGCAAGCTCCCGGCCTATGCAGCCCAAGTTGCATCCGCCAACGGCAATGTCACCAAGGCCAGCGACATCTACCGCTTCTTTAAGATCCAGTGGGATCTGATCTTTAAGGATGGTATTCCTGTCGCAGAGATCTTGCTATCGCCGTATGGAAACGTATACAGCAGCGAATACTGGGGGTCTGTTCCGTTCTCTCGCGGTAGCATTCACCTCTCTTCTGCGGACCCTAAGGCGGCGGCTATCATTGACCCCAAGTACTTCATGCTGGACTTTGATTTCGAGGCCCAGGTGCAGGCGGCACGGTTTATTCGTGAAGTTTTCAACACTGAGCCACTTGGTGATATGGCTGGTGCTGAAACCACCCCCGGTCTTTCTACTGTTCCTGCTGATGCAGATGACGAGGCCTGGGCTGATTTCATCAAGGGTAAATGTAAGTGTATCCTTCGCTTTGCTCAGAGATGGTTGGAGGGGATTACATTGCTAACGATTCATTTGACTAGACCGATCAAACTTCCACCCGATTACCACAGCTGCCATGCTGCCCAAGGAGATTGGTGGTGTTGTCGACACATCGCTGAAGGTTTACGGAACATCAAACGTTCGTGTTGTGGATGCATCCATTATGCCTTTCCAGGTCTGTGGTCACCTCCAGAGCACCGTGTATGCGGTGGCTGAGCGTGCGGCCGATATCATCAAGGGGCGGTTGTAATGTGGTATCGTGCTTCTGAATGGAGATATTGTACGCATAGTGTTATAACAGGTATTCCTATTGTGAAAAAGAATAATTGGCCATTTTTGCAGCCTCTGTGTTTGGCGATCAAAGCCCTTAGTAATCTGGTATTGAAGTTCCAGAAAGGGAAGATGGAGGGGAAGGGGAAAGGGGGGGGACCGGAAATAAATACACATGCACAGTCAAACTTCATTAAAATCGATCTATTCTGCAAGCCTCTAATCTGGGCTCCCAGATTATGTCTCTATGTTGTATATGTTGTAGTTAAGAGCGCCAAATCTACCTAATTAGGCTTAGTACCAAGCCTTGTATGGATCTTATCTACTCCAGCCCTACGTATATGGCATCATAATTACCTTCATCTACACCAAAGTATGGAACAGACTTTGACACCTCCTCATCCACTTGATACAAAGTAAGGCTGCAACCAGACTCAGAACCATGCTTGTGACTAACTTGCAAAGCTCGCGCACCGTCATGATGAACAAGGACCGGCCATCGCTCATGCAGCGCAAATTTATGCAATTTTTCGCCGAGCAAGATGCTTCGGAGGGCCATACATCAAGCCAGTGTCTAGCCGACCCCTCGCACTCTTACTGGACACCTGAGCCGTTTCAAAAACAATACTGTTTCTTCTACGGAACCCTGATGGACCCACCGGCACTTGCACGAATGCTACAACTTTCAGAACCCCCTACTATGCGACCAGCTAAAGTGATAGGATACCATATCAAGCTTTGGGGACCATATCCTGCCTTACTTGTTGGACCGCCTCTTCACCCAGTTGATGGCCTAGCATACGAGGTTCAGTCACAGGAGCAACTCGATCGGTTAAGTGCCTATGAGACCAGCAAGTATCGCATTAAGGCTTGCATAATCAAGCTTCCTAGCGAAAACGGTGACGAAGAAGAGCGTGTTAGGGGTATTGTCTTTATATGGAATGGGGAATCCGAAGAACTACGGGAAGGGAATTTCACTCTTGAGTAATGGTTGGAGCAACGGAAAAAGATATATATATAAAGCGACAGGATAGGTGTAATTCCAGCTAATATACACCCCTAGAGGCTACCCTATAGGTTCTAGTAGTGAAAAATCTTCTTACTTAAGTAACTTACTCACCTTGTAAGTACTAGGTATCGACTAAGCCGAGTAAATCGATAAATGCTCTATAAGCTTACGTTAGAAGAAGCTTCATAAGCCTATCAACTAGTATATCGGTAGTAGCTACCTACTGTATAGAAATAGAGCCGGTATTAACTTCCTAGCGTAGCTAGTGGTTGACGGACGAGAAGCGATCACTGTTCCAACGCACACTTTCGTGAAATTAAGACATATCAGCCTCTGCTTCACCTAAGGACCGCGGGACTAGAGTTAGCGTTGACCTGGAAATGTCACTGGAATTCTTAGCATTATATTGACCCAAGGAATCCGTTCCAAGACAAATATCAATAAGTTACCACACATATCGAAATTGTCGGTCTTGCTTATCCGTGAGATCTGTCTGTGGCAACCCATTTTCGTCCAGTTTGACCTCTTGATCCACACTAACACCCAAACTGGCAGCTTGTTCATCACGTTGCTTATTGTCCCATACACACAAGAAGCGGAATAATATCACCACCAGGAAAAGTAGACACCATGTCACAATGGATGTTATCACACCCTCCGTGTAACGAGGGCTGTGAGTCCATAGTTGAGGTGAAGCAATGCAGGCAGCGCAGTAGCCGATGAAAAACATGCCGTTCACAATAGCGCGCTTTGTATTTCCCTTGAAATTTGATGCTGCAAGTGAGAGAAGTGGTGTCATGGATGCGGTAATGCATGAAGACTGCAAAGAACGGTGTTAGCAATAGAAAAGCGACCCGGTCAATAAGAATACATACCAGCCACGAGGCAACAATAAGACCCCACTGAGCCGTCACGTCCAACTTCATCAAGAAGACAGTCCCAATTAAAGGCGGGATGATAAGAACAAGAACGACCAGCGTTCGCTGGTTGGGGAAGATGAACACTAGACCAGCACCGATCCACAGGAAAACGACTTGCACAGCTCCCGATGGAGCCGTATATAGCATAGTCTCAAGGTTATCATAACCAATCGATTTGATCACGAGAGATGCAAAGGTCAAAACCGGCGACTGCATGCATACCAAAACACCAAACCAAAAGACAACCCACGCCTTAGGGTCCAGCATTGTCTCTTTGAGCTGGGCAACAGAAAAGCAGGCCTTGTCACCACCATCTCGGTCCTGTGACATCCGTAGCGATAGGACTTCCCTTTCACGGGCGTTCAAGAACCATGCATCTTTAGGCCCGTTGGGCATAAGGAAAAAGAACGCCACACCTGCGGCAGAAGTTATCGTGCCACAGATGATAAATAGCACTCGCCAGGGGGCGATGGGAAGTGAGGTGTTTTTGCCAATACCATACATCAGGAAGCAGCCTAGAACCTGCGCCAGGCCATTCATGGAGATCCATAGTGCCGTGCGGACATTGTGTTCTTTCTTTCGGTACCAGATACTGGTGATTGTGACAAAGGCAGGCGAGACGGCGCCTTCGCTGAAGCCGAGAAGGAAGCGCACGGTGGCAAATCCGGCGAAGTTGTTCGGCGCTGCGAGGCACATGCATACAATTCCCCAGACAATTCTGAATTGGCAGTTAGCATATGATGGGCAGAAGCATAGTAACATGTAAGAGTTCACATACACAGTTGCACCGACAAATTTGGTCAATGGGAGCCGACTCATGAGATGAGATAAATGGATACTCGGCGACCAGTTGGCCAACATAGAAGATCGAGCTTGACCATGAATATTGTGAGCTTGTCATGTTGAGGTCTTCAATTAGACCAAAGACGGCAGCATAGCTGAGACTCTGCTTGTCAAGGTATTGCAGGAAAAAGACGAAGCACATCTGGAAGTATGCGTCATTAGCTTGACAAATAGCCAAGGGGACAGGTTGATCCCCTTACAAAGGGCAAAATGACCAAGTCAATTTTGCGGAGGACGGCTTTCTCTTCCTTCACGGTGTAATTCCCACGAATCTCGAGCATCTCACCGTTCGTTTGATCGACATTATCGCTGCTTGCAGCATGCTTCTCCAGGTTGTCCATCAATGCAGGTGATATTGGTAGAGGGACGCAATGTTGGTATTTTCTTTTCTTTTCTCTTGAATTTGCACAAGCTCAGTCTTTTAAAACAATCAAGGATGACCAAATTTTCAGGAAAGGGCTGATATTCCCCGGATTTCTCCCTATTTTTAAAAGGAGGCTTATCTTCAACTGCCGTGATATGCGGAGAAACGGGCATCGGTCCGATGGCCATCGGGAATGTGGCAGCCAATTTGCCGAATGAGAGACTCTCCCCGCAACTTGACCTTTTTTCTACTCTCAGATTTAATATTTAAACTCATAATCTTGGCTTACCCAGCATCTTTTCATCTTCAACCCCACCATGTCACAAACTACCCTGCCCGGCTCGGACATCAAGCCATGGACCCGTCCCGCACCGCAGGGATATAAGTTCACCAACGCAAACATCGTCGATGTCGAATCAGGCACAATCAAAGAAAGCACAACCCTCATAACCACCGATGGCAAAATCACCTACGTCGGCCCAGAATCATCCATCCCAGTCTCACCGACCAACCTCGAAACAGTAGACTGTCAAGGCAAATACCTCTGCCCCGGTCTGTTCGATGCCCACGTACATCTATGCGCAGTCCCAGGCTTTAGTGACCTATCCAAAGCCTTCGGAAACCCAAATGATGTTCACCTATTGCGGCAACCCTACACGGCCTCGCAGATGCTGCATCGCGGCTTCACCAGCATCCGCGACTGTGGCGGTGCCCAGCTCGCTCTGAAAGAGGCAATTGAAGACGGTGTCTTCCCCGGCCCGCGGGTATTTATCGCAGGCCATGCCCTCTCTCAATTTGGTGGGCATGGCGACCTGCGCGGTCCACATGAAGCTACGGAATGCTGCGGCGGCACCCATAGCAATAATCATCTGGGCCGTATATGCAACGGCGTCCCTGAGTGCATGGCTGCTGTCCGTGAGGAGGTCCGCTGCGGAGCGGACTTCATCAAGATCATGGGTTCTGGTGGTGTGGCTTCGCCAACGGATAAGCTGGAGCATCTGCAGTTTACAGCGGCGGAGATTCAGGCAATGGTTGAATGTGCTGATAATGCTGGGACTTTTGTCACGGCCCATGCATACACCGTCAAGGCTATCCGGCATTGTATCGATAATGGTGTCCGCGGTATTGAGCACGGGAATTTCGTGGATCCACCCACTGCCAAGCTGATGGCTGAGAAGGGGGGTCTACTTGACACCTACGCTCATCGCGTATGCTCAGATGGCCTCCGAACGATGGAAGAATTACCTACCCATTGAGTCCCAGACGAAAAATTCTATTGTGTTGAAGTCTGGTCTTGAGGCTTTGAGGGTTGCCTCGGAGGCTGGTGTGACTATGTGTTATGGGTCTGATTTGCTGGGCCCGCTGGGATCTGCACAGACCCATGAATTTGCACTCCGCTCGCAAGTTTTATCGTCACTTGAAGTCTTGCGTAGTGCTACTGTCAATCCCGCGAAGATGATGGGATGCGCGGATAAGCTGGGTCAGATCAAGATGGGCTTCCATGCTGACGTTGTGGTTCTAAACAAGAATCCACTTGAGGATGTGACCGTCTTTGATAAGCCTGATACACATGTGCTTGGTGTGATGAAGGATGGTCGTGTCTATAAAAGTAGGTGGGATGCGTTGCTAGAGGATGGGCAGATTCCGGTGAGAGTACAATGATTATATTGTCGTGTACTGCATTGCACACATTGCATGGTGGTTGGTGTTCTCAGTGTTACGACAGGAATAAACATATCCAAGTCCAAGTTGCACGTTGTTTTCCCCCTACGATCCTTGATATTTTATGTCAACCCAGAGAAGTCTAGGACGTCAAGCCCAGTTAAACCCATGAGAAACGCTGGATCATCACTCTGGAGTCCTGATAAAAGGTCGTACTCTATAGACTGGAACTCCCGTGGCATACCAGAGCCATGTGCCAGGTTTTGCGGGATCGAGCTTTCCGAGATAGACTGTTCACCAGCATTCCTCCAATCGGAAATATTCTCGTTTGGCTGTGGTGGGTGTTGTACAGTATGTAAAAACGGTAGTTCAGGCTCTACCTCATGGATTACTCTTTGCTCCATTGTATGAGAGCGTTCCAATCTGGTAAGCCATTCGGCCCATTGGTTGTAATCAGACGTGGAAGCCGAAGCTTGCACATCCTGCCTTTCGCTGGGAGTAGAGGACGCTTGATGGAGCTTCTCTGCGGCCTCGTTTGTTATCGACTGCACGGCCTCGACAAATTTCACTCCCAATTTGGCTGTCATGTTCCCTGTTGCCATTTTCCGAAGGCAATCTAGACCAAATTTCACTCGAGAATTGTATCCTGAATCGCGTTCGGTGATTCCAGCCACTAGTGTCACGATCGTCGCAATACTGCATCCCTGAAAGTCTGTGAAGGAGAAACGAGTGATGTTGCGGGTTTGTGTCAGATTTTCAAACAGCAGGAGAAGTTTTCTAGCTGCCTTTGCACAATCTCGAGATTGCCTCAAAGTAGCCTCGCTTGGATCAGGAGGGTGCGATGCAGGAACCATATGACGGCGAAGACTAGTTCTGGCAACAGTTACTAGGGCGACTTTGCCCATGGTTATCCACGCATAGTAATAATTCAAATAGAGATGGAAGATCGTGCGGTATCTTGAGTCTTTAGGGTCCATGTTGTCAAGCTTGAAGTCTAGTGGTAAGGACTTCTTCCACTGCCGAAGATCAGAGGCCAGAGCTTCGGATTCTGACTGCCCATCTGTTGCGGTGCCAACGCTACTTGAGTAGTTATTAGTTCGTATGTTCTATCGGAGTGGACAAAACGTACCATGGCTCTGCAATTCGATCGAGAATCTTGATCAGACGAGTGTACGCCATCTGAAATTGAATATTGTTGTATCTTTGCAGGCAATCCAGTGATGGGAGAGGCGATGGATGTGGCACTGTGGCTACGTTGGCATCAATAGAGCGAGGTCTATTTAGTTTGACAGTGGTACACCTGGGGTTGTTAGCGAGGTTGACCTTGACTATGGCCCTGTCACCTACCTCTCGAGGGAATAGATTGACCACCATAACCGACACCGGACCTCTCTCTCCCGGTCATCAACTGCTTGATCTTCTGGGTTAAGATGGAGATCAAACGCCAGTGCTTTGCGCAACGCCAAGCCCATATAGACATAGGATGATCCAATGGCACTTGCTGGCATTAGGTAGACACCCAACAAGAAAGGCGCTTGAATGGATCGAAGGCAAGGCCGGTCAATCAGGTCAGGGATAAGCGTTTTGGCATGGGTATAGAATACTTGGCCTAAATCATCATTATCCCGACATAGGCTGACTGCAGATTCATTCGGTCTTTCTAGTGGCGTCCACTGACTGCCTAGGGCGAATGTTGCCATTACAAGGCAGACAAAGCTCAAGTCAGATCTCAACGGGGAGGTGGTGTCGTTGTAAAATTGGTCAATTTCAGACAATATTTGATCCTGGTCAAAGTAGAAGAATGTATCTGTTGCATGTTTGATAAATACTGAAAGCAAAAAGTCGGCAATAGGGCGTGGAGGAAATGCGTCAATTGCTGCATGTGAACGTGCCACCTCGGATGGATTAAGTGCCTTTGAACGCGTCATATGCTTGAATTCGTGAGTTGGCATGGGTTCAGAATCAGGACGATATGACTCACTGCTTGCATGCTGACCATATCCCTTTCTTCGGGAGCAGCATCCGGACCTAGCGAGAACGCCTCCCTCAGACGGGAGAGGATGTTTGGCCACGGGGTCCTTTTGGATTGACCTGCAACAACATGTTCGGCGAGCCTTTGGGACAAAACTGATGCTGGAGAAAGCGGATCATTATGATTGTCGTCATCTCGCCGTAGCCGAGTTTGGCTGTTGCTTGATACGGTGGCTTCACCAGGTTCGGTGGGATCACTAGACGTGGTATCTTGACCAGAAGGCGATCTCCCCTGTCTCGGGTTAGACAGACGCTTTTTTTTTTTTCCAAAGGATAATAGACTCGATACCTTTCAAACCTGCAGGCAAAGTTGCTCGCACAGCACCGCTGGCATCTTCCCGGGATCGCCTCCACACACTTGCTTTTTCTCGCCTTGCAACGATTACATCTGGGCCCAGTTAGTGAATATACCTCAACTCAGATGGATCATGCATACGCTCGAGGTGCCCTTTTGCGATTCTCGTCGGCAACCCGCCTTCTTCGTCGTCGTTTCGAGGCAAAATCCATTGCAATAGATTGGGACAGTTATCCGAAGGGCCATATAGGAGTGGACATGTAAAGGATGAGGAAAAGGACAATTTCCCGAAACTCGGCAATCTGGCCGGGAACCCTCGTTATCTACCCCACACTCCCAAGCATCCCGGCAATATCTGAAGAGAAAAGAATACGAGATAAAAATATTTATATCGGGAGACTTTTGAGTCACAACCCATATGTATCTGGCTATTAAATGAACTATGTGTTGATGATTCTACGAATGATATTACCAATCAGACACTGTCACAGCCCTGGAGGCATCTGATATTCCTCGATTTGCTCATTGCTTTTGCATGCTTCAAGGATTGCACATTGGGGTACTGTTTGAATTGGCAATCCTTTCATCCTTGTCGTTATCTTCATCTCAACTCCTAGCCGAGTAGGGGTATTCCGCATTGTCATCCCTCTGGATTCCACTGATCCCCATAGAATCTTGATACCATAGCCAGAGCATGTCCTGTTGCTCCCGATCCAAGGCAAGAAATTTCACACATAGTTGAATCTCAGACGAGCTGCGTAGTTCTAACAGTCGCAGTTCCTCATCACGATTTTCCCGCCGCAGTCGTTGGATGGACGGTAGCCTGCGAAAGACGTTGGTGATGTTCGCCTCCACCCCACGTACTCGGGCGAGTGCACGGTGGAGATTTTCAATGTCAAATAACAAAACCAGAAATTCCTTTAAAGAAACTGAGGGAGTGGGCAACAGGTCGGGGGGTGGCGATCTCGAGGTAGAAATTGATGTCTTCCCCGTAGTACTGCATCAAGCCGTGTTGGTGTTCAGGAGACAGAGCTTCGAATGTCGTTCGCGCTTTTTTTGCCGCCTGGGCAGCGTTCTCTTCCTGGTCCCGCGAGAATCGAGCCACCTTTTCAACGGCTCTCTGGATCTCCGGATGTTGAGTGCTGAGGTCTGGAAACGAGTCCAGAAAGCGAGAAGTAGTTAGACAGCAATTCGCCGAGTGGACAGCGGTCTTCAAGTCATCAAGAGCCTGGCGAAGCTCTGGATCCAAGCACCTCTCACTTGATGGCTATATGGCAGAGAAGAGGTGTTAGTGTAATTGTCTCGAGGTTACCCAGGTGGTTATCCAGGCGAAGATACTCACTTCGGCCATCTCTGTGAATAGTTGAAAGATATTCCGAGCGAGACAGGGAATAAAGATGAAGAAGAAATTCTCAGAGTCCTGGAGGCTTTGAGACAACGTTTCGCCAAATCGTATTTGATTCATCTCGAAAGTTGGAGTCAGTGTAAAACCTGGTCCCAAATCGTACCTCTCATCACTTTGCCCCTATTTCTGAAAGTATAGAGAAATTCCTCGGGGCCCCGGGGGAGTTTGTGAGCTGAGGTAACTCCCCTGCAGGTGCCCATGTGACTTCATAAGTCTGCGGTTGCCCAAGTTCACCTAACATTTTAATTTCCCTCTCACAACACTCCATCTTCACTTGAATCATGGGGTCAGTCTAGTAATCATCAAAGCATTATCTAAAGACAACTTGCTAATACGATACAGTTACACGCACTACTATGCCATCCTTGGCTGGGATACGCCTGAATGGGAAAAAGCCTGGGACCAGCTCATCCAAGATGTTCCCGAAATCATCAAAGAAGCCCGGGTTCCTCTCAGCGGCCCAACCGATGATGAAGACAAGATTACACCGGTGGTTGTAGACTCTGAGGAAGGCATATACCTGAATGGGGTTAGAGGAAATGCCCACGAACCGTTCATACTGCGCAAGCCATGCCACTGGACTTTCTGCAAGACTGCTCTAAAGCCATATGATGTGGTCGTTGCATCCATCCTTCTCAGGACTTGGATGCTGGCACCGAAGAACCTTGATCTTGGGTATGTTACATGTTACATCCGCAGAATTCATTTTAATGATGTATAGCTCCGATGGTGGCTATGAAGACTGGGCCGATGCGCGTGACCTGTGTGCCACCTTGTGGCCTGAGGAGCCTATCGATGCCTTGTGGGCACATGGTGACGAGGGAAATAACATGGAGGCCGAAGGTGAGAGGGACCAGCTCAATTGAATGCGAGGAATTCCTTTTTTAGGGGGCCATTAAGCTCATTTATGTCCTATTTCATACCCCATGTGGCTCACATTGATGACCTTGGCTTGTGGATGCACAAGATCATGAACTTGCTCTCTATTCTTTTCGATCTTCTATTTGATTTCTCTTATTCCTTTTACACATACAGTCTGAGGTCTGCGGGGTACAGCCTCGCTGGGGAAATATAGCCCGTCTCGCTTCCTTACAGGGGGAGTTAATTTGTGGGATTCATTTGATTCGTATATTCAAATACACCATAAGGTTATGGCAAGAATGCCGGGGTCTTGAGGAACTTGGTATGCATGGCCGAATTCCGTTCAATGCGATCTTGATTGACCAACTATTCACTCAAACCAACAGTACATTCAGTTAACCAACAATCCATTCACGTTCTTGCCGCTCATCCCAGGTTACTGGCACAAAATACCCTCCCTCTGGCCATTCTGCAAAGCTGCCAATAGACTTGATTGTTCCCAGGCCTTCATATTGTCCATAATGAACTGCATCCTCCGTCGTGTGCAGTGACACCACTGCACACGCTTCATTTGATCCAGGTCGAGAGCCTTTTGACCCACTCGCAATAATCCCGTATGTCCCATCTGGTTCGAAAACGATGGCGGTTTTGGTCTTCAGCAGACAGACATTGGACAAGCTGATGGCTTCTTCGAGATTGTGCTCTTTGATCCACTGCTCCCAAGCCAGTTGCCCCTGCCTAGGGTCAAGGTCAAAGAGTCTGAGGTCGAACACTATGCGGGATGGGAATACCCACGACGTATAATCTGTGACCTTGAGTCCTCGAGGTGTAATTTTTCCGGGTTCGCCCATGAGATATTGGATCTCTTCGGTATATTGACACACCTTCATCGCCCAGCGCATTCCATAATCTTCAAACCGTGGTCCAGGCTGGAACAGCACGCCTTGGGGGAAACTGTCAATTAGACTGTAGAACTTCCGCATTCGTTCGTCGGATCCCTTGGCCTCGAGGATTTCCTTCAAGTCGAGATTGAGAATTCCCGCTAGGATGGTTGGGCGATCGCGTGCCTTGCTGGTGGCTCGTGTGGCTACATTAAACCAATTCCATACGATGAGCTGATCTCTGGTAATGTCGTTTCCGCCCCAAGGACTAGTAATAGCAACCAAGTTGACGAAACGTTCGAATTTGGATGTGAAGTCGATGGTATGTTTAAAGAAGCTGAACCAGACACCCATGGCGAAGGTGGTAATCCTCTCCTGCATGATGGGCATTTTTCCTCGGTCAAGCTTGGTCAGGAGCTCGTCGGCGATGGTGGCAATGTTGACTGCCTTATCAGAGAACAACATATACAGCCGGCTCTTGGCGGCCAGTCCTTCTTGAAGCGTCCATAACCGGCGCATCCAGCCCGAGCAGTACAGCACCCTCAGGAGAAGTTCTAGGTGACTCCTAGAGCTGGCATTCACGTGCCTCATCTCTGAATCAAGGATCATCGTCCGGTAAGCTGTAATCGGTTAGGTTATCATCCAAGAACTTCCAGTAGTTTGCTAACAGTTTGCACTAACCATCTACGTATACTTCACGAATGCGCTGAATCGCCAAGCTCCGAACGTCAGGCTGATGTGGTATGCATAAGGTATCAATCCACAATAGTACTGAATCATCTCTGCGCAGAGTTTTGCTGCCCGCGAAATGGGCTAGTCGAGCCACGCCAGTGTGTAATGGTCCGAATGGGCCCCCCTCATAGCGAGGGACATATTCGCTGCCAGTGAGGACACGTCTTGCCTCCTCATAAAGGAGCTTTAATTGGCAGGTTGGGAGACTGTTGCCCTCTGTGTTACCTAGCCCATCAGACCACACATGCGAGATGGCCAAGTACTGCCTGCCCACGCGCTTTCTCACAATCTCAACCTTGATATTCTGGTTGCCGAGCTCGTCCTCGCCATCAGGCGTGAGCATCAAAAGTGGAACCCCTCCATCTAGGAGGATTTTATGCAGCTGCTCGACATTGGACTGGAGGTACGAACAGGTGCACTCTTCTTGCACGTGTCGAGTGACATAGTCGCTCTCATCGATGTTGTTGGCCACACATTCTGTCTTCTTGCAGCGCTCATGCGTTATTGTATTCCATTCAGCCTTAAAACGCCTTAACTGAAGCAGATACACTGGGGTGTCCACTCCACCACCGGCGATACGACACTTGGCTGCCTCTAAGGGGCACCATCCCTCCGCGACCATCCGCCTACAGTCAGATTCTCCGGTGAACAACCATGACTTAACACAATGGGTCTGGGTCTGAGGACCATCTCGTTTGTCTGCAATATTCCAGAGAGCATAGCAGACCAGCCGAATAGCCAATGCCATATCATTCCGCACGTACAAAGGGCCGTACCCGGAAAGTTGCTCGCAGACTTTTTTGACAATGTCAATAGCTCGCTCGCCGAGTTTCCTCTTCTTCCATTCCTTGGCATTGCTGACATATTTATCGAGATGCTTTGTCGTTATATACTGCCGAGGGTCTTCTTCCTGCGCAGGAGAAACTCGGACTGGTCCAGCTGGTCCCCGAACACATAGTGGAGCATGCCGAAGTAGAGCCAGCATTCTATCTCAGAGTGGAAGCTCTGCGGAATTTGACGCGGAGGAAATTTTTCAGCTCCTGTTTCCAGTTTCCAGCCACAGCGAGTCGGGAACTGATCCCAATCACCTCCATCATATAGCGAACCGTTGTACTCAATCCGAAGAGGCTTTGGGGATTCGTCAGGAAAGAACACATGCTCCGCCATTGTAATTGTTTGCCCAAGAAAATTTGAGAGTCACACCTTTTCAGTCAGATGAAGCCCCGCGTCAGCATGGAGAATAGGCGTGCCCTAAAGCGCTAGTCTCTTACTGGTTGGTCAGTTCCCGTGCCAAGAAATGCTCTTTTTCTCATCTTCGTATTCAGCTCTGTTGCAAGTGGTACATGTATTTTTGTGATTTGGTATGTTATGATTCCTATGTTGTGGCACTCTAAGACCTGAACCCAACGGAATCATGATGACAAGGTCAATCTTGGAACTGGCGCAGTCGCGGATAGTTATCTAGGGGAGAAGAAGCCAGTCGCTTGAATTTCGAAAGCAAATCTCTTGGGGCACTGCATGCATAGAATGACAGTTCTTTGACCTTTGTTTCGATCAAAGCAGATAAGTAGCAGACCGTCGTACGACCTACCGCTACGTACCAAATTGGGACCAAGAAAGTGATCAACAGAAATATAATGATGACCACGATCGACATAATGCAATAGTTCTCCAATATAGCTTCATAAGGACAAAGACCTGAAAGTCAGAAAGAATCTCAAAGGGGCAAAGAGAGATCTGCCAAATTGCATGTAAGCAATCAATACAACTACCACTCGCGGGACAGGACCCGGTGGCAAATTGCTATATGCTGGGGTATCGCACCTCCTTTTTCAACCAGCCTGCATTCTACGCCTCTGTTTGTTGAATTCTTTTTCTCGCGCGGCCCGTAGTAGCTGACGCCGAACGTCCGGGTCATCGCTGGACCACCATTTTTCCTCCCAAGGCAGTAGGCCGCCGCCTCCAGGGAAGAACTCTGAGAGCAGAATTCGACCAGCCCCCTTGAAGTCCAACTCGAGCTCCATTAGCGTATGCATAATCTTGAATTCGGCGAACACCATCGGGATTGGACTTGCTTCGTTCTTCGAGTCCGGACGCGTAGCCAGCCGAAGCGGAATTCCCAACATCGCCGGCTGACGCGGAGCCCCAGCCGTGATGAGATTTTGCACCATGCCAGTGCCGCCCACCGCGAGTAGAAACCATGAATGTTCCTGGATCCCCGTGCTGCTGAGGAGAAGCATGAGCCACAGCACCACCAACAGAAACATGACCATGCGCGTCGTATTGCCTGGGCTCATCAGTCGCATCAGTGGACTCCTGCGTGTCTGCTCCCCCTCGTCTTCCGGCAACTGGCCCCCAGCCATGTCTTCCAAATCCAACCCGCCCTTCGCACCACGCACCAAGATCACATGCTGCGTGCCAACACCAATCGTCAACGCAATATCCTTGCGCTTTTCTAAGATCCGACACGCCCATTTCTCCTTCCCCCACTGCGGCAGTGCGCCAGACGCGTAGGCCAGTATTGTCCCGGCCACCGTCACCAGGAAGATACTCCAGTCTCCGAACAGGGCAAATGGTATCACACTGACGCCTAGTTGAACCACCGTCACGACGATTCCTAGCCAATGCACCCAGTCACGACCAGGCTTCCCCACCGGATGGGGACCATCCAGCGCCCACTCATAAACACTGATGCAGAGGCCGGCCTGGCGGGGGCTCACAAATTTGCGAGGATTGGGGTTTATTTCTGTCGTTGCCGTGACCTTCGCCGACATCTCCATGTCTGCAATCCTGGCTTCCTCATCCTCGTACAAGACCGGGTGGGCTTGCAGTCGCAGTCGTACTTCTGCTGGCATCCAGTATTCATAATTCTGAAACACACGCCCTAAAGTCCAGGACCGGTTGAATCGCTTATACCCCGTGGCTAGGTTGATTACCTGGAGCGTAGAGTCAGGGCTCGGAGGCATCAGGCGGCCCTCGCTTTGGACAGTGAGTAGCGCCGAGATAGCGTACGATACCCATCCGAAAGAGAAGGTAACGGGGGTGATAGGGCCGCCGGAGAGGGCTGCCTGAGCGATGGCAATGACATCCCCGCCAATAATTAAGAGGATTGAGAATAAATCTGATGGATTGACCCACTGCGCACGAAAATTGGATGCTGTTTCATCCATACTAGAAAACGTAAATCCTACGGCTTCACAGTCAGAGTATCAAATAAAGGGAGAAACACTTGAAGCTGGGGCTGAACTTTTCGCTTACATCACGCGCCAACGGCACGAGTGTCAACGTTATCGGAGAATACGAGGATATCCACAATTCAGCACTGACCACCTGCATAATCCAATACAAGTAGAAAAAGTATATCAGCACAGACAACATTAGGGAAAAAGTGAACTGGTGATAGTCCCTGTTACCTCCATAGTTATAGGTACATAGGTATATGGAGGTAGGAACAACCTTGGAAAGCACATGGCCCGAACCGTGGAACATTGGAACCTTATTGCCTGCTTAGTCATGAATCAACGGAAAAGCCACAGTTGTTTCATGTCCGACTTGCAAAACACTATTGTCTCGCCCAAACTTCTTGCCTACACTCTGCACTCAAGTTCAAACTATATACAAAGCTATAAGAATGCCAATCACCAAGAATCTCGCGCTGCCAAGCTCGACGAAGGAGCTGGCACTAACCTCGGCCTCGAAATTATTCATCGCCTTCATCTCTTCACCAGATCCAATTACGAAGCAACCTTGGTGCCCAGATGTACGGGATGCTTTGCCACATATCAATAAGGCATTCTCAGGAGATGATGCACCTGAATTAGCTATCGTCGAGGTTGGGCAAAAGCCCGAGTAAGTTTTACCATGATCGTGTCTGAATCTGCAACATTTTGTTTTCAAAATAACATTGCCAATGTGTCCTGTGGTACATTCAGCTGATATCTATCAGATGGAATAACCCCCCAGAATGTTTACCGAACAACGTGGGGCACTAAAAACATCCCCGCGCTGGTACGCTATGAAAAAGTCAATGGGCAAGTCACTGAGACAGGGAGATTGGTGGAAGGAGAAATTCTCAACAAGCAAAAGCTCCTGGACTTCATCGTCTAATTGTATCTCTTGTCATTCATCATGTACGCACCCTTGCACTACTCATATCGAACTGCCCTATATATCTCTAAGGTACTGGTCCGTTTCTTCGCTATCGTATCCAAATGCTAGCTGCGCCATCACATGGACATGGAGTTCTTAACCTCTGGAAACCCTCGGAGCGCTGTGAAACAGGCGTAAATCCTTGATGCCGGACTCTTCAATACCTCGCCAAATTCCTTGGCAAGGAACCGTCTAAAGTAGAGGATTGTTTCCTTTCCCTTTCTTTAGTAGACATGTCGCTCTAATATTACTAGTTGTTGGTAGATTCTTTATATACAAGCTTTGTTCCCATATACCAAGAATCATACACATCCCAAGGCCATCTATACATCTGCTAAACCTTAAATCCACCAGGCATAAGAGTCTGGAAGACACCATGAGGATCATACTTCTTCGCAATACCAGCGAGCCTTCGGTGGTTCTGCGCGCCATAGCCAGGGAAGATAGACTGGAAGCCAGCAGCATCACCCATGTAGTTGAAGGCGTCGTACAGACCGGCCTTCTGCGTAGCATTGTTGATCTTGTAAGTGGTCTCTTCGACCCCAAGAAGCGACAATGTCGTCGTAAGTTGAGCCAATCCACTCAACCACTTCTGCGTAGCAGAGATAGACCTGCGAGGAGTCCAGGCCGAGGGTGTTTCCGCCACGAGCCTCAGATGCCTTCATCCAGTCGGCACCGATAGGTTGCCAGTCCAGCTGGATAGTGGAAATGTTGGCGGTAGGAATCTGCGCGTACAGCTTGGGGAGCTCGTTAAAGAAGGTTTGGTTGATAATACTGATGCCGTTGAGAAGCTCCTTGTAGCTTGTGCCCTTAACGGTTCCGGCGACGAATACGTCACTAAGTCTCGTTAGCTACTAAGTCCCATGATGGCCTTCTTGGCGGGTGATCGTACTTGATGCCATCAATTACCATTGCACCTGTCTCAGTGGCAAACTCAGCGACCGTCTTGAAGTCAAGGGTGCTGCTGATAGCCGGGATATCGGTGAACGGCTTGAAGATATCGGGGTAGCTGACGCTGTCGCTGTCGTAGAACAGAATCACAGAGGCGAGCGTAGTCTCGCCGGGCACGAGGGCTGGTACAATGTGCGTCTTGGGGTCGTAAATGTCAGACGCGTAGGTAGCCGCAGCCTAATGAAACTAGTTAGTGACGAATCATACAGCCAAGGACTTCAGCATTTCGTACCGCCAGGAACTGATCGATGTATTCAGCAGACACGGTATGAGCACCAGCCCAGACCTTGCGCGACTTGATAGTCTCCAGGTCAAACCGAGTGACGATGCCGAAGTTACTGCTCCCGCCCTTCAAGGCCCAGAACAGATCCGGATGGCTCTTCTCGTTAGCTTCCACAATTGAGCCATTGGCAAGGACGATCTCGTAGTTGACAACGGTATCACAGCCGAAGCCAACCTGGTTACCGTAGAAGTTGATACCGCCAGCGAGGAGCAATCCCGGCACACCGACAGGGCCAAGACGGCCACCAGCAGCGGTCAGGTCGAACTTCTGCAGGTATTCGTAGACATCGCTCCATCTAAACAGAGGTAAGCAAAAACCATCACCAGTGCCGACAGAAAGGGGGAAAAATCAACTAACCGGTGTGAAGGACCAATGGACACAATGGACTGATCCTTCGACAACTCCAAAGTAGTCAAGTTCGACATAACAATCAAGACACCATTATCGATATTGTTCGAGCCCTGCGACCGTCAGATCAGGGCGAACCCAGTATAGTATTTAGACAGTTTCAGATCAAAAACCCACCCGGATACCCATGTGGCCACCGCCCCGAACAGCAAACTGAGCATTGGCATTGGCCAGTGCCACGATGCCGTCCGCCAGCTGCGCACTGGACTGTGGTCGGAACACACAGCCAGGAGCCATCAGCTCCGTGTTCGACCAAAAGTTCGCCGCCTCGTACTTGTAGACGCTACTGTCGGCGAAGAACAGTGAATCCCCAAGGGGCGCCTGCAGCGCCTTGCAGGCTACCGAGACATTTGGGCACGCGTTAGCGGGTGTCGATGCTGCGACCACGCCGGCTAGCGAGAGCACGGCTGGTGTTATGTGCATGGTGAAGAGTATACCTGGTTGTGTATACAAATTTCGAACTGTGATCAAGCTAGGGGGTTCGGGTCAACGAGAAATAAAACGGAACAGCAGGTAATCGTAGCTTAACCCCGAGGCGTTACTGGATTTGGACCTAGTTCTAAACGGTTCTGAAGCTGCTCTAGCTCTAGCTCGTCCTCTAGCTTGCCGAGTTAGATCGGTTGGGTTATTCCAAGTGGAGATTATATGGGTCTCATCCACTTGGCGTATACTACTCCATATAGTGGAACCATTTCGCAGAGATTGTGGTGGGCGTTGTAGTCGAGGGAGAATGTTCATAGACTTCCCTAACGCAGTTCTATTATTATAGTCCATGCAAACCGTACAAGTGCAGTAGCCGTATAAGTGCACTAGAATGTAGAATGTAATTCACTTCTATATGGTGTGGCGTCTCTTAAAAGTTGCCCAGGGCTGAAAAGCTCCCGACCCACCTGAACTTATAGTGTCTAGACATGATTGGGTTGGTATATATTGGACTAAACACTCGGTTTCTCAGCTTCTGGCGGAAATTGGAGTGGAAATTGGCCAATTCCACTTGGCCTTTTCATGTACTCCGTATAATCATGTCAATACTATTATACGGAGTATGTTTACGGGAGTTGTTTGGCGCTATTGGAAAGAATATGTACTTAACTCTCTCTTCGATGTCAGGGCTTGTAGAGGCGATTTTGGTAGTTCTGCATGGTTTGTATTGCATAGTACGGAGTACTCCGTACAACAGAGATATCATGGATTGAATAGCTAATCAAGGCATAAATAAAATATTTAACTTCTAGTTATGAAGTTCATAAAAGAAAAAACATATTTTTCCAGTTCGTCGATCCTTACTTTGTTAGGGCTATACTCCGTAGATCGAGTTTCCCGACTTGGCTACTTTGGAGATATGCCGGAGAACTATCTCCGTTCTCACACTTTTATATACCTCGGTGTCAGTTTGCCTGTCGAAGTTCAACATAGATACAACAGTCGGGTTAACCATTTGACTCCATATTCCAATTTGACCGGTATTGACTGGAATTTGGCCGAGTATAGACTTTATTTACCCTTTACCATTTTAGGTAGATTCTCATGCAAAATGGGTGGGATATATCGAGTGGATCAAAGTCTCCACGTTATCCGCGAGATTATTTGCTGTACCAACTTTTAGTATTCACTCGATTTATGGTCAATTCTCATTCAACACGGGGTTGCTTGCATGTCACTTTGTTTTCCCACGTGTCTTTCCTCGAGATTCAAATATAAATCTATATATACCCGATTTCCACTTACTACCGCACCTGGACTTCGATTGGAACAGATGGATCTCATTATCCAATGAGCGTCATGGCTTCTTCCATCTCGCCGGCCATGCCGCCGCCGCCGGGTCGGACATCCAACTTCGTTAACCCACCCTATACGGGTACTAAATTTGTGGTTGTCAATTCTATCTTTCTACCGCTGGCTATTATTGGTTTGGCTGTGAGAACATGGACTCGGGTGTTTATTGTCCGGAGCTTTCGCTATGATGACTGTGAGTGGGGAGTGTCGCACATGAAGAGATGGCACCACTAACAGTCATATAGATCTAATGATTATGGCCCTGGTGTGTGCTAGATGAACTAATTTCTGAGTTGTTTACTGATAGCCTTGGCTATAGATTTTATCATGTGTTCTCTCCGGCGTCACGTTAGAGAGTAAGGAACTCAACAGTCTGATACTGGAGCCTCGCTGACACAAACTCACCAACAGTGCTCAATTGGGGTCTCGGGAAACATATGTGGGATGTCCCAGAAGCATACCTATCGCCAATGTTTGAAAAGGTTAGCAATCCCAGCCTGTCAGGTATCTATCAGACGATGATGATAGCTAACCTCTGACACAGTTGAACTTAACATCCGCTATATTCTACTGCGCCGCGACGGGCTTCACAAAGTGTTCCATCCTTGTATTCTACCTTCGCATCTCCCCAGCCGGAACTTCCATATCGCCGTCTGGGTCCTTGTCTTTATTGCCGTGGGATACAGTTTGGCCAGTGTGCTCGCCAATATATTCGGCTGCACCCCGGTTGCCAAATCTTGGGATGATACAATTACAACGGGGCATTGCATGAACCGACCAGCCTTCTATTTTGCCAATGCTGGGCTGGGTATTTTTACTGACTTTGCGACCGTCGTGGTTCCGATGTATGTTGCTATTTGAAATTAACCCGGCAAAGGTGCTAACTAATTTCAGACCATGGCTGCGCCGGCTACAAATGCCGTTGGGTCAGAAGATTGCTGTGGCTGTCATTTTAGCAATGGGTTGTTTGTAAGTGATATATTTCCATCCCAAAGAGTAGACCCAATACTAACGTCAGGACTCAGTGTTGGGGTTGTGAGCTGTATTCGGCTATCATCTCTGTATATTCTTCAGACAAGCCCTGATTTAACATGTAATGATCGGAAATTCCTACAAACAGAAGGAAATCGCTAATACAAAAAAACCAGGGACGACTACTGACGCCCTGATGTGGTGCACCATCGAGTTGAACCTCGGAATCTTCGGGGGCTGCGTGACTGCCATTAGACCCTTTGTCCGACGATACTTCCCTCGATTATTAGGTCTCTCAACATCCGGCGATACCTCGAAATCTCGCAAATACGGCCACCAACTCGGCTCTTTCCCTCACAGCAGTCAACCGGACTTCACAGGGCGCAATAATCAATACTCCGCAACACTTACTTCACACAGCAAAGCGCCGGATAATGACAGCGAGGAACACATCCTACCAACCGAAGAGAATGGGAAAGGAGTGGAAGGCATCATCCGAACGGTCGAGTTCGATGTAGAGAATTCTAGTAGCTCGCATGCCAAGTGAGACATAATTTCTTTTGTTCCAATCTCCCATCCAAGTGGAGATCCTGAGTAAATGATGTACGGTCCTATCAATATAATGTAATTCATCCACTATTTCTGTAAAGCAATAACAAAGGATGAGACTAGTATCTCCGCGAGTCCAATTCACTTCTTCCTTGCGGCGGCAGGTGAATGCGTATATAAGTAATGCCAAAGACTCTCTGCTTTGAACTGATTCTAATTATTGTATCAACCATCATGGCAGCTATGATATTGTACAAGAACCCCATCTGCATGGCCACCCATGGTGAAGTACAATGACAGATGGGAGCAAAGCTAGACCTTATAGGCCAGAATATACCGATCTCCATCATACTCAGTGACAGTGTAATACTCCTTGCGAACAGGATTGAAGCTGAGATCTTCATTTCCAGCCATGAACCACCCCTGGTGTTTTGTCGCCGTCTTCCTTGTTCCCAAGTAAAAAGATCGCCTTCCTTGGGAGCTCTGCCCGTACTGCGCGAGATGTAAAACTTGCTGTCGTACGAAACAGCACCCTGCACGTTGGGTATATTGACACAGTGCGCCCAGCTTGCGGTAGCGATGCCGTTATCGTCGGTGCGCAGCCGCCGGGTGGTAGCATCCAGATTGTATTTCACATAGCGGATAGGGACTGGCGTTTTGTTGGCGTCATCGAAAGTTTCTCCATCGCGCACAAACTCGCCCACCATAAGGGTGTCGGGTGAGTCGCTGCGGTCAAGGGAAATCCAAGAGAAGCGGAAGGGAGAAGAGTCGCCGGGGGTCCATTTGTAGTAGCTTTTCGATGGTATCAGACTTTGGTCCAAAAGAAGATAATATATAGAGACTTACCGGATTTGAGGAAGCACATATCGGTACCCATCCGCAGAATACCCCTTTCCGTCTTTGGTTTTTCCGACACCGTCTGCAATCTCGACCTCCCAGATATTGTCCAAATCAAATGCACGAATACCATTATTGGTATCGACAACATACAGTACGTTTCCATACCACATGATGCCACCCGCATGAATACTGATGGGTTTGAAGTCGTCGTCGGCAGTAGGATACACGAGCATCACATGGCGATACTTGTGTGTTTTGCGATCAACAAAGCTGAGCCGTACGCTTTCTCCCTTTTCATACCAACTGACGATCCACGCCTCGTGGTCATTCCAGGTCCCCTTTCCGAAAGCATCAGCAGAGCTGGTGATTCCTTGCGGAACCCACTTCTTCGTGTTGTCATCGCCCGAGTTCCAAGCCCATGCTTCGGCAGGAGACCCATTGCCGACAGAAGGCGAACCTTTGCTTAAGGCACGATTCGCTGATTGAAGAACCGCAGTGACGCTCGCAGTTTTACCCTTTGACTTGAAGTACTTTGCGAGCACAGGTAGGTGAGCATTGTCTGCAGATTCTTTGAGGGTGAAGTCTTTGCTGGCAAGAGTCGTCTTTCCCTGGCAGTAACGAGGGTCTGCCGCAATGGTGAAGGGCAAGCAAAGAGAAAGAAGAGTAGTCAAGACTAGTGTATACCGCATGATGGGACTTTTGTATCGAGAGGGCTTGTCTTTTGACCATTGAGCGAGGACAGACTCCGGGAAGATGTAATTTATAGTGCAGTCTGCTGCATCTAGGGAGTAAGAGCTAAGATTAGCTGCATATGAAGTGTAACTAAAGTGCCACTACTCCGTTCATGCCTTTGTAAAGGAGTCTTTCCTCTGGGATAGCTCTTGTTAGGGATGTGATCGTCATGGAACACGAGACTTGTTAGGCCCAGTTGGAGTAGTCAAGCCCCCTCTGCTGTTGAAAATAGCCCTGCGAGGAAGGCAGATCGACACGCAGAATGATGCCAAACTAAGGAATTTGTGGAGGCTCGTATCATGTGGAACACTGGTTGGATGGTATTTTCCACTGGTCCGACACGAATCGGGGTCGGCTTGACCCGCCTTCACTCCTGCAAGACTTACAAGAGATCTTAGTGGCCTTACTATCTTGGAGTGTAGTATAGGTTGTTCTTTTCAGTTGATTCCTACAAGAGTTTATATCGGGACTTCCATACTATTACACATATGTTTTAGACTAGAAATGTTCGAAAGCCGAGGCTTCGGTATACATACGGCTATGATCCAAGAAAACAAATCCCCGTACATCAACTCAATCATCAACCACGTACTCCGTAGTGAATTTCCGATATTCTTGTTCTGTCCATTTCTGTTTAATTAGATTCCCCATCGGATCTGCAGTATACGAGCGATATCCCGTTTTATCCCTGCCACTTGCCCCGAGGTTGCAAAGAATGAAGAACTCGTATTACACAGCCCCTGCATAACCAATCCCACCCTATACGTACAATGTTCTATATATTATCTCCGATCTGAGAATTTAGGAATAGAATTATACTAAGTCTTTGCACAGCTTACTCCATACTTTGTACTTGGCTTTCTGGAAGTTCATTGGTCTGTATACTGTACTCCGTACGAGTTGCTGACTCCACCTTAGATTCGGGGTTAATTGCTTCCGTTATACTTCGTGCTATTAATAGATGCATGATTGTATACGAGATTTACGAGTGCCATTTTCCTCACGGTTCGTATGATGAAGCATTTCCCCTTTAGTGTATTGAATCATCCTGTAGAAGCTTGGAGAGTCGAACAAATCCCCTATCTGGGAGCATTTGTTGCCGCAAGTTCGGCCTCCCGTAATCTGACGCTGTATGTTCCAATGGATGCGTCAGATGTCAACAATTTGAAAGGGATTAAGAAGAGCCATGAATATACCGTTCGAAAGGCTCACGGCGTGCTCTGGCATGGTGGCAAGGTGTGGGCCATCGGGGAGAAATACCTTGACAAATATGATGTGGTGGGAAAAGGGAAAGATATCGAGCTGAAGAGCGATGCAAAGCCAATCTCATTGTCCAAGGTGCCAGGCAGGGCGAGAAATGGTCATGACCTTTCTGCCAGTTACAAGGATGACGATATCCTGCTGTTGACGCATACCGCTGCAGCGTATAAATACAACACAACCAGTGGGGACTTTGATACTCTCATGGGGATTGATAAGCTCAAGTCTCTGGTTCAACACTCTTCTGGGGAGTATGCCTGGGTGGAAGGGGGAATGGGTGGAATGGGACAGTATGTGTCGTTTAGTGATGAGAGCGTATCCACGACCATGACAGACAAGAAAGGGTGGGAAGATGCTGGGCTTTACAAAGAGGATCTTTGATCCTGGGTATGAATGATCCTTATGGTATCAGGTTGGTTTATATCTGAGGCTGAAATGCTGAATCATAATTGTACATAGGAATTTATTTACATATATCATATAAATTGTCTCGTTGAGATTACATTTTGCTCCATCGAATTAGTTCGGACTGAATACTACACAGGGATTGATGATATATAAGACCCTGTTGGTGAAATAAAGACAGACCGTGCCTCTATATATAGAATCGCCGTTCGCTGATAGATGCGGTCATCAAGCAAAGGATAGCAGGCGGACATTTAGGCTACCGTTTATTGGAGATGCACCAAATGATCTTTTGGATTCGATATGCTCAAAATTCATAGCTGGAATCTTTCTCTGATCCCAAACTAGGGACATATGAATAAATGAATACCCAGATACGATACACACTGAACCCCACCCGGTCAGAAAAGAAACCCAGAAAGCTAAGCTCCAGAGAAGAAAAGACAAAACGTGATTGCATGTTCATAATCCGCGACACAACCCATGCGAGAGATTCAAATCTCATCTCTCACATCTGCATGGCATCGTCACCATCGACATCCGCTCCACCGGGTATCCGCCCCTCATTAAGCTCTTTCTCCAACTTTGTAATCTCTTGCAAGCTCTTCGCCTCGCGAATCAATTTCTCGACGCGCTTGCGCTCCTTGTCGGTGAGTTGTACTCGCACGCCCTTTTCGGCGGGGGTGCGTTCAGCCGGGGTAGAAACATCGAACGTGCGGGACTTGACACCCATAATCTTGGATGCGAGGGAAGAGGGTTCCTCGTAGGTGCCGAAGAGCTCCTTGGCTGTAGCGCGCTCGGCGTCGGTTACTTTCTGGAAGTCAAGGAAGCGGACTGAGGGAATGCGCCAGATAATCCAGTAGCGGTAGTTCTGCGAGGATCAGTTAGCTTGGCTTCCAATACAGTCTAGACATGTCATATATAGCCAGATCTAACTAGTATATGGCCGCAGGTCTGGACAAACCTCTTTGCGTGTCACCGGGTTTTGCAGGAGAGACAAGTGTGTCAGCCGTCCCAAGGTCCGCAGCGGATCTAGGTCGGCAAGTTCAGACACATTGTTTGCGGTCAAGACCAGGTTCGTCAGGTTAGGCACTGAAGTTGCGAATGCTGGTTGAATGTGATTGATACGGTTGCGAGCGAGGAGGAGGGTGCGGAGGCGAGGGAAGTGGGGGAAGTTTCCAAGAGAGGAGATGTCGTTATCGGTGAAGTCGATCGCATCTTGATCCTAGGAGCTGTTAACATCGGATTGACAAGGGTATGACTGAGCTGCCTGCGGACTCAAAAATTGGTCTAGCGGCAACTCGAAGACATAACAAAGGCATATAAGCCTCAATAATTGCTTGAAAGAAACACAGCACTTACTTTGGCGATACCCAAGTTCTCAATTGTGGGGATCTTGTGACCTACACGACCACACAAAAGACGATATCAATCCAGCTCTTAATCAAAAGTGTAGTACCTGTTCTTTTCAGGCAGGCGTGTAGTGGGTGAACGCACCTCGGAGATCCAGCTCACGATCTGTGAGCGGATTGATATATGTCAGAGAACTTTGAATGAGCTCAGCGGTCAAGCGCATGGTGGCGGCGGTGGCTGTTGCCGAAAGTAAGGGGTGTACGGGATGGTGAGTTTTATGGCGACGGCATAGGTGGAGTGCTATAGAAGAATATTGAGCAAGCTTGGTGAAATCTATGGCACGAGTGAATCGGAAGCTACTTGCGCCAGTTTCTCTCTACATCATTTTTGCCAGGCGGTGGCAGTCCTGGCACGTGACTTTATATCGCCTGAAAAAGGCGGCATCGAATTAGCTGCCTCCATAATTACCTACCTGGGTAAGATCTACAATATAAAATGCAGGAGTAGACATTGGCAATGTATTAATCTATATTCAGGAAGACATTCTCAACCAGTAGTAGTACACACCTCATTACGTGTAAATCACCGGCCTGAGATCGAAAAAGCCCGCAACCAACCACAAAAAGGTACTCCAGAGCACAGTGTTGAAATATGATATGAAGAATGGAAAGCAGACTGCCACGATGCACGCGACACAATAAGAAATGAAGTCCCTTTGCATATGAGAAAGGGGGAGGGGGGGAAAGAAAGAAAGAAAGAAATCGACAGCGCCGAAATTGAGTCGGCGCATGTCAAACAATCAAACTCCAAGTGAAAATGCAATGCAGGTAAGAAATTATGCATAATTCGGTCAGGTATGTCACGTTACTCGTCGGTCAGGGGCGTCATGCTGGGCGATTTTTGGTGGGATCTTGTTGGACTGCCAGCTCTTGATCGACGCCCGTTAGTTGTGGGGCCCAGAGCAATGGGAGCCAGGTGGTCCCTGCTCTCCGTCCTGACCACCAAGCCTGCTCTATCCATAGCGATGCCGGAGCCACCGCTGATTCCAAGACCAATCGTCCCGGTTGAACTGTTATCCAACGCATATTTGAAACTAGGGGTGTTGCTATTGCTGCCCCAGCTCGACGCTCGCTTCGGTGGTCCCAGTCTAGCCGAGTCCGCCTCGGAAAGACGTCCACCATCCTCGCTCTCATCGGACTCGATGGCACCAAGCTCGTAATCTTGCGCACCGTCCTCGAGAACTCGCTCGTAAGAGGGGGCGCTTCGACTGATGAACGGTAGCATCGACTTGAGTCCCTTTCGTTTCTTCGGGTGATTGGGGTGCGATGGCCCACCACGGCGTAACACGTTACTCACGCGGTTGAAGATCCGGGATCGACGGCTGCGTCCACACAAGAAGAAGCCGACCATGCCAACAATGAACATGAAGAGGACGAATCCTGGGATCCGGCGCGGGGAATCACCGTCGAACAGCGCGTCATGCCAGTGTTCACTGTGGAAGCTGTCTGAATCCGGTAGTAGCTGAACACTAGGATACTGGAAGTCGGAGGGGATGCCGGGGACATTGCTGCCAAAGCCTACTGGGAGACCTTCTTCGATCTCTAGAGGCACCTGAGAAGATGCGTACAAGACGATCTTGCCCAAAGTCCAACTCACTTCGGTCGAGTCAATCTTGTTGACCGCCTGGAAAGCATCAAGATAGCCCTTTTCTTTTCCATGAGCCAAGACTTCTTTAGTGCCGTTGTGCGAAGAGCCAGTTGTACTCTCCAAACCCACGCGAGGCACTCCAATGCCATCATGTAACATGTTGATGATCCATGACGCTTTGAAGCATACTTCGTAAGCCTTTTGGCGATCAACCTTCTTTCCCCATTTGTGCTGTCCAAGGCCTTGCTCAATGGAGTCCCAGTCTTGAGAACAAAACGTTTGAACCCGTTCTTGATAGGTGTTGAAGTCGTATGCTTTGTCCTTATATCCCATTTCGAAAATCTCGTGAGTGGTGTGCCAGTACTCGCTGATCCCGATAAAATGGTTGACGTCGAAATCGATAGCTGGAACATGGATACCGTTAAGCAGACACGGTTCATCCGCACACGGAGCATCCTTGTCCAGTAATGGGAATGTCTGGCGCAGACATTCGTCGAATTTGCCTGTGCCTAGCAAATATGTTTCCGTTCCGCTCGCCGACGCCACTTTTCCGTCAAGCGTAGTCCGTAATCCACTGGGAAGACATGGGTCAGGCATCTCTTTGATTCCTGGCCCAATTGCCGTCTGCAAAGCCTCCAAATAGCGTCGCCGGGCTTCGTGTACGCCGAACTCCAACCACGAAGTGACAAACACCCTGTGCTCTTGAACGGATCCATCAATGTTCCGCAATCGCAACAATTTGAGGTCCTCGGCATGCTTCTCCGTCTCCGTAACATTCGGAGCGAATGCAATTTGGGCGGATGCGCCACCCATATCAAGGAATCCGTAGGTGTTGTGTCCCTTTCCATGGTCGTGTTTTTCCGGGGCATCAAAGGATCCCATCAGGTAGTTTGTCGCAATCCATCCGTATAGTCCCTCGGTCACGCCCGGAATCACCTGGATGTGAACGCCACAGTCCGGAAGCAGAAACTCCGAGTTTTCACGAGCATAAGAACAGATCCGATCCAGAAGCAATTGTCGCTCGAGATTTCCTAGCAGTCGCATGCCCGCAGTGGCGAGGAGAAATATAGGAGTATCCTTGGCATCCTCGGAAGGGATGATTCCTTTGGCGTGGTCTAACAGTTGAGCGAGATGGTCTGATCCAACCAATTCGGGTCTGTTGGCGAATGAAGAAACACCTTTGGCGTAGGTGGGTTAGTGTCGGGTTGGTGGGTTTGTATTGGCTCGAGCTCGGCTCACCAGGGTGAATCTTCTTCGTCCATTCCTCCTTAGTCTTGATTTCCGGTAGCGACTTCAACTCCTCCACATCGGCGTGCTTTCGCGCAGCAGAATTCCGTAGCCATCGGTAAACGTGTACGCGGGTCCCCTACATGGTTGATTAGTGACATGATTCCAAGTCTCCGGAGCAAATTCGACATACAGACGAGCCCGCGTCCAGGACGACACCATAACGCCCTAATAGAAAGGTCAACTTGACGCATCATAAAAGTCGAGGTGGGACTGCATACATTTGCCCATTTGGACTTTTGATTATTCGCAGATCATGACAGACTTGTCAAAAGCAGAAGACAAGTTTATTCAAATTAAAGTGCAGGAATATGGAGTAAACGAATGACAAGTAAAGAAGACTTGAGAGAGAAGAGAAAGAGGAGAGAGAGACGACCCAAGCCAAGAGAGATAAGGAGACTGCCAAAAGCGGCCTGGACGCGACGACTCCGGGGCGGTACGAAACATGACGGGCCGGACTAGGAATTTTAAGTGGCAACATGGGCCCAGATTGGTCTGAATTCAGGAAAGTGGGGCAATTTATGAATAATTAAACTTCATGTGACCAGATAATCCCTTTTTTTTTGCTTTTCTTTTCTTTTTTTCCTTTTTTTTCCCCTAACTTAAAATGTTATTTTCAATTCTACGTCCACGGGTACGATATACAATAGTAACATCGAATGTCTACAACATTGTACGATCTTCAACGTACCACCTATGTTGTATACTTTATTTTTTCTCCTGCAGATGTGTACACGTCTCACTGCGGCATGCAGACTAATCACGTTGTTTTGATCTTGACAGGGACAGTTCCACTTGAATCTTGACTATCTCAACTTCACTATTTATTAGCGTAGTTAATACATTACCTAGGTATAAGCGGATATGTATTCCAGCTTCGTCATCATGGAATGCAGTTGTGAGAGAAGGACCCTTACCCTCGTACTCCGTACAGGGCTTACACTAAAATGCCGAGAGGGGAGGGTATACGTCAGCTCCTCCCTTCCCCGGCCTTGGAAGCCGATGCGAGATTCGTTGCGTCACTCTGGCGAACAAGGGTATGTCTTGGCAAAGGCTTTTCATAATTTCCTTTTGGCCAGAATGATACGGAGTATAATCCCTGCTATTGTAAAAGAAAAAAGAAAAGAAGACCTCCTTATAAAACGCCTTTCCCATTTATAATATACGACTATCACTTAGTATGGAATATCACCTTACTTCACTCGGATTTAGGCACAAATTGCACGTCACAAGCTTTCTTTTTAGACATCTGCCGCTGTAACATTATGCAAGAGAGATGGCAAAAAGGTAAAAATAAAATTAGAAACATTGGAAGTTAATGAATCCGAGACGGGTTACGGGGTACACTGGGACCTCTGGAATATTGGGCTAAACTTTTGTACCTACATATTACCACCCTATATATACCGCCTGCCCGTTATATACTGTCATGAATACCGCCTCCCCTTTTGAACATACTACCCGGACCATAGGAATATACAGTCAGCCGCTTATCCGGGCGTAGTCTTCTTAATGGTTTCTCAGGTAGTCTTCTCCCGTAGTCTTTTCAAGTGTCTTTTTAGTGGTCTTTTTTAGCAGTCTCCTTAGGTACATACCTTTGACTGCTAACCGTTAGTGCTAAATCACGTGTCTACACGTTAACTATATTAGGAGTTTTAGTCTGACAGAACTGGCGGAATTTGGAGGGCGGTATATCTGGGTACAAAGCTTTAGCCCAATATTTTGGAGGTCCCACTGTCCATGCTCGACATACAATGGGGGTTCAAGTCACGGGACGAGGCTGTAACCCTGTCACTTCTTTTCCTGAGAGCCAACCACTACGGGAACCCGCCCATCAAGCACACTCGATGAAGACCCACTCAGATCGTCGAGCAGCGCCCGCTCACCAATCTGCTCATCGATAAACTGCGCGCGGTCCAAACCAACCATTTCCACCTCCTCATGTACCCGCAACTGCATCCCGGGTATGAACTTGAGAATGTAAAGTAGGATACACGAGACAACGAAAGAATATGCCGAGATAGCACACACCTCAGCCAATTGTTTCCCGACTTGCACTCCATTGCCGTCAATGCCCCCAGTAGCCTCGGTCACGCCATCCAACGCGGCAATAGACTGCGACGCAAAGATCCCGGTAAGGAATGCCCCCACCATCCCGCCGATACCGTGTAGCTTGAATACATCCATCCCTCGTCTATGTGTAACCACTCATTGATGTCTTGAAGGAGGGCGCAGATGACGCTCGTGAGGAACCCGATAACGGCAGCAAGCCAGACGGATACAAATCCAGCGGCTGGCGTGATGCCAACTAGCCCTGCGATTGCACCTTCGCACGCTCCCACTACAGAGAACTTCCCGCGGTGCTTGATATGATCAACCAGAACCCATCCCAGTACCCCCGTGCAAGCCGCAGTGTTGGTGTTAAATGCCGCTAGCATTGCCCGCACGCTAGCATTAAGAGTCGAGCCACCCTAAGAAATAATTGCGGTCAGATTTGATTTTAGGGGGGCGGGGAAAGGAAGACAGAAAGGCACAGGTGTGACATACGTTGAACCCGAACCATCCAAACCAGATCAAGGCCGTCCCCAAGAAGACCAAGGTCGTGTTGTGTGGTTTCGCATGTGAAGTGCGGTCGATATTCTTCCGCTTCCCCAGAACAAAGGCATAAGCCAACGCCGACCAGCCCGATGCGATATGAACCGGGCCGCCGCCGGCGAAATCAAGTGACGGAAGATTATACAACCATCCGTTGCTGTTCCAGGTCCAACAGGCTAGGGGGGCAGTAGACGACGGTCGCCCAGCAAAAGCTGAAGATCAGCGAGGGAATCATGTTGCCTCGCTCGAATGCTCCGCCGACTACGATCATGACCTGCCACAACATTCCATTAACTTTGATTTCGCGACATAGAGTTGTCAGATGTTTCTTACCGTGCACGCGCAGAATAGAAGCTGATAAAAGCAGAATACAATCTCTGGGAGATCGGCCGAGCCAGGTGATGGTGCTACCATCACACCTCTCAATCCGAAGTTCTTAAGAGTTCCAATGAATGGACTTGCATCCCGCGCATAGGTCAACGAGTAACCCCAGAATATCCATTGGAACGTTATTCTGGGGTATTTGTGTCAGTACTATGAACGAGTGGGTTCGGAAGAAGACCTCAACATACACAGCCACAACCATGAACGCCTGGAAGAGTAATGCCAGCGCTGATTTTCTCCGTGCGAGGCCGCTGTAGAGAAGACCAATCCCGGGATGATCAACCAAACGATGAACGAGCACAGGATGATGTAGGTGTAGTTCCACTCGACCCCTACATATTGAACATTTACATCGACCTTGAGTGGATCTCCGCCTGATGGGGTAGACACATTGTATACCGGCTATATTATACGTGTCAGCTGTGCGTAAGTGTCATTTCAATGTGTTAGACTTACAGCGTCTGCCATGATGAGAGATAGAACGGATCGCAATCCTAAATCCCCAGTTCAGGGTGCATAATACATATATACCCTCCAGCAGAGCGGACCTCACAATAGCAAGAAATATAGATTACCAAGCCTCTTATCTATACTATCACAGCAGCCAAGTCTCCATTTTATCAACGGGGAACTTTGAATATATGGTAGTCGCCCACAGTTCATAGGAAATTCCCGACTCTTCAGGATTTCTGACTGTCAAATCCAACATTTATGATAAGGGGACTTGATTCGGTCGGATGTAAGATAAGGATCCGAGAAGGCGTGTTCCGTAGGGTTTCAACCATCCAATTACGCCTTATTTTCGTGTCGACCCGGGATCTTACAACCTTCTAGGGCTTAGGCTCTTGTTATCGCCTATCTTCGCGAGTTTGGGGGATGGTCTTGGCGTGGAGTTTACATTGAACATTGAACAGTCCCGAAAATAATACGGAGGGGTCTATATTATACTAAATGAAGTATTAGATCAAAAGTGAATAGGGTATCAAACAAGGACCGAAATGCTCAGGTATAAATGCCTCCACAGCCCCATCCTCCTCATGTCCCTAATAGTTCCCAATTAATAATACTACATGTACCTAGGTAAACTGTGGACTACTCCACTAAACCATAACTTATAACCCAGATTATGATTCCTTGCATATCTTTACATTATTACATACAATATGAATCTTGTGGTTAGAATAAAAGCTGTGGGGCTTTCTTATTACTTGAGGCTGTGTAGCTGCGGGGCAGAGGGGATCGAAGGCACAGAGAGCGAGTAGCCCAAATTCAGAATTGAATCACTTCAGTCATTTGTTGCATAGAACTTTGAATTTTAGAAGTGCGATCAATTGCATCTTTGACTGAACGAGTTTTGATGTTCACTCATTTGGTACAAGATCTTCAACGAAATTTTTGAAGCCAAATTGAAGATTATTGCAGTTTTGTTGTAACTAGGTGGAATTTTGAATTTGAAAATACCTTGACAGGTTTATTAAGGGATAATCTCATAAACCGTGTGGGGAATGTGAATGCTGCATAAACCGGTTTCATGAGCAAATTCTTTCCTTTCGTCCATATATTCACTTGATTTAGCCATACCATCCAATAATTTCAGCCCTATAATGCTGTGATGGATTGGGAGGCTGAGTCCAGAGGATAAGAATAGAAATGGGAACGCTGTGGCTAGGGCGCCTATAACAATAAACCTAGTACGTATGTACATATATACCTCATATGGAATACTTCATTCCACATATTATCCCATAGTATTCCACAGGTAATCCTTTCTCGATGCGCAAGAGAGGATGCAGCACAGCCACTCTTGCTGCCGTTTCCCGTGAGGCTCCGTGAAAAAGCGGAGCATTTTTGATTCCTGTTTCTTCTTTGAACAAGGCTGACAGGCCGGCAAGACAGGACTAAGATTTAATAAGTTGGTCTTATTGGCCTTATTAGTCTTGGTATTCTTGTTAGTCTTGCATAGAATCACAAGTGGAGGGATGCGCCCGGCGCTTGTTCAGCAGTCCCCCTCACCTCCGATTGATCTTCCGCCCCCATCGGTTCTGCTTCTTTTTTTTTTTAAGTCTTCCTCCTTCATTTACTCTTTGATTTCTCATCGTTGATTTCTACTTCTACTTCTAATATTTGGGGCCTCGTCTGTCCAGTCACAGTCTCCACTGCCTTACGTGTTGGGGGGGCATCAAAGAACACACTAGGACACTAAGTTGTTAGGACAGGACATAACAGGGCAGAGACACGTGCACAACACACTCCAATATAGCTTGGATAGATCATACAAACAACCCCACCCGTGGACTCGATGCTCTTTTAATCAGCTTAATTGATATCCCCCGTTTTCGCGGTCAGTCTTGGGCTAATTGACCGCTATTTGAATATGTCGCGCGCCTCCCCACCCACTCAGGGGCAATCGCCAGCAGATGCCATCCAAGATCGATATGCTCCAGACCCTTACCTGTCAGCCGCATCCGACCCGGAGGAGATCTCCTTCCAGGCCAGTGCTATTCGACTAACGCCAACGCCATCGCGGGGCAGTCCTGGGCAGAGTGCGGGACCTGGCTCATCCCCTCATGAGGATGCCCGGATCGACTCCACAATCCAGGGGTATTTGGACCCGAGAGCAAATGATTATACGGACTTAAGCACTTGCACCTCACCTATTTCTGATACAAGTGTCTTTGTGGAACCAAAAGATATCGAACTGCCTAGTGGTTCTACCTGGCAAAATGAGAATATGCCATCGTACAGGATTGGGGAGAACAATGTGCGCGTCGATCCGCCGTGCGGTTCGTCTATGACACCAGATGCCTTTCACTGGACGAGCTCGGACCACAAACGAAACCCGAGTCCTTCATCTCTGGCAGGTCTAGAGCCTCATGGGAGTTCTAGCACACAGCAATCAATTCCCACTTCGTATCAGTCTGGCCTCGGTGTCTTTAACGCAGGCGCCGAGCCATCGAGACTCAGTGTCACCAACGAGGAGCTGACTACCGAGCTGGCGTCGAGCGCAACCAGGGGAAGAAGCCCCGTCGTCAAGGTTACCACCTTCACTCGAGGCGATTCGCCCGAGGAACGCAGCACATCACCCCAAAGACACCTCAACCGGTCATTTGCGCACCTATCTGCTAGTCCAAGCGAGCTGGAAGACGAAGATGATGGCGATCGTCACTCGGTCTCGTCCGTTCCCGTCAGGCGATCCCAGAACGGCGGATGGATTCCAAATCCATCAACCCATCTAGCTGGCATCGATCCAATGTCCCGCGGAGATGAATTTATACCAAGTCCTAATGAAGTTTATGTTCAGCGAGAAAGGGACGAGAAAAACGAGGACATTTCCCACTGGTCTGTCTCTGTGAGCGCAGCCAACAGTGACGCCGGTGGAGACTCGCGTAGTCCACCGCGCCCACGCCCGCGCCATGTTTCCAGGAGACTTCGAGCCAGGAGTACCGGGGATAACCCTTTGAAACAAGAAGATTATTTTAGCCTAAAATCTCGCACCGGAGACGCATCATTCCCTGGGCCCGGGATATTAGTTCATGAAAGTAGCGACGACCTCAGCGAAGACGAAGCAAGCATTGGCACTTACTCCGACGAGCCCTCGGCCGATGTGGATGAGCCTGGCAGATATGATCGCAGCACCCCCGAGGTCTATGCATCTTTCTCTCCGACCAACGACGAGGAAAGTATCCGTCTTTACCCCTGGCACGATCCCCCTCGCGATACGACACCCAGATCACAAGCGATGCAACCGGACAGTTCTACCGACGCTATGATAGCTTTTAACAAACGTGTACGGGATCTCGAAACGGCATCGCTGGCAGCAACAATTGATAACAATAGCATTATCAATGTTGGTACATCTCTCGAGAACTTTTCTTTAACCGAACAACCCAAGAAACGCACCAGTCTGTTTAAGCGTCAATTTCTGCAGGCATCCTCGAAACTGAAGCGCCAAGCATCTGACCTTTCCATCGGTCAATCTAATAGCTACCCCGGGCTTCCGCAGCGTGATACAGAGGATTCACCGGCAAAACCGAGTTACTCACCACGAAACGTGTTCTTGCACCGTCGTCATTCGCGGTCGCCAAGCTTGAGCAACGCACTTCTTTCAATGACCAGCCAAATGGCCGCTGTCGGGGGTAGCCAGCCCGTGCGAGCAGTGTCGCCTGCGCCCTCGCCTAATCCGGAGAGGAGTTCCTTGAACATCCAATTCAAAGGCCGAGGTCGAAGCAGAAGCGAGATCCCCCGACCAAGTAGCCCGGGGCTAGTAAATCTTATGACCGCTCATGGTGGACCACCAGTCGCAAACATCACATCGCCTCGAGTCAGTTCGGACACCGACCAAACACCCAGAAGTACACCTCTGGGCACTGAAACCGGAGGCGCTGAAGATGAGAATGATGTTGAAATCAGCAATAACAAAGGCGTCGTTATGGATTTCCCTGCCGTTCAAAGTCTCCCAGTGCCAACAATCGAAGGGTTCAAATCGCAGATCATGCAGTTGAATCCAAGGCTTGAGCCGGCTTTGATTCACCGCCTGGCACATGAACAAAATCGTCGATACAAGATCTTGGTTGATCTGCAGCAGAAGCATTCTATTGCAGCTGCCAACCACAAGTGTAAATCTGGCGACTTTTGTACGGTTCAGGGAGGGCAACCCACTCTGCTGCAGGACCCCAAGGCCCCGAACGATCCCGAGGCAGGACAGATCCAGTTCCAAGTGACAAGTCTCAGTTATGGACACGAGCAACAATATTCTCCAGGCGACAGTACTGGGGCCGCGGCACCATTCCCTCCTGGTGTGCCCCTTCCTCCGGTCACTCGTCTTCCCGCGCGGTTTGAGTGCCCCATTTGTTTTGAGGTAAAAACGTTTCAAAAACCATCAGACTGGTCAAAACACGTCCATGAAGATGTGCAGCCATTTACCTGCACCTTCCCCCACTGCACCGAGCCAAAGTCATTCAAACGTAAAGCGGACTGGGTTCGCCATGAGAACGAGAAGCACCGGCACTTGGAGTGGTGGACCTGTACATTCCCAGAGTGCAACCACAAATGCTACCGCAAGGACAATTTTGTTCAGCATTTGGTCCGGGAACACAAAATGCCAGAGCCCAAGATCAAAAAGACGGGTAAGGCTCCTGGCACTGTGGATGCTGAAACTGTGCCGAATAGCCGAAGGGAGCAGGAGCTTGATCGATTATGGCAAATGGTCGAAGAATGTCGGCATGACACTGCACAAGCCCCCCAGGAGGAGCCATGCCGGTTCTGCGGGAATGTCTGTAGCGAGTGGAGAAAGTTGTCCGTCCACCTTGGCAAACACCTGGAGCAGCTAGCGCTGCCCGTTTTGCGATTAGCGAAGCCGAGTAACGCTCCAACCATTGTCGCCAACCCCAGCCAAGTGGAGCCGATTCGCGGATCATCGGCCGCAACCTATCCCTCTGTCACGCCATATCACCCTGGTCACGAAGTAGCCGAGACTGCCTCGACCCATCTGCAGCCGCAGTATGCGATCCGAAACACTAGCACGCCCGCTAACCCTGCGTTCTCAATCAACAACGTTCCGCTGACAAATTATCCCACCATCTCCGACGGCGAACTTTCCATGGAGCCTGAGTCCATGACGGACTCACTTACCCCTGATCAGTTCCCAGGGTACACGCACGCGACGGGCCAATTCGGCCAAACTACGCTCCACCCCGCTCAGGCCCAGGCGTATCCCCTGCATCAGAACTCGGTGACATACCCACCGCCTTATAACGCCGTTCCGAGATCGAGATCCCCCGAGGCAGATCTCATGCTGCAACACTCGTATCCTCTCGCCCAGTTTCTCCCTCATCCCTCTCTGTACCCCGATGGGAACTACCCTGCTTACCAACCCATGGAGTCCAACATCCCCTACAGCTCTGCCACCTACTCTTCTGGGTGTTCATCCCGAATGTGATTATAGATACGATGCTCCCCTGAGATCGCCTTCCCCCCTTTCTTTCTTCTTTCTTTACTGTCTATTCCCCTCCCCCGTTCTATTGTCAATTTCCCCACCTCAGCTGCATCATAATAGATGGCGCGTGATCAGTAGAGGGGATTCCTGTACCATTTTTCCAGCATCAGGAGAGTTATGCAAGCAGTTCCCAATCTTGTGCATTTCTGGAATGATGACTAGATGATGATTTAATTTAACATGCTCCTTCTCTCTTTCTTTCTTTTTTTTTTAAAAAAAAAAATGTGCCTCCAATCTGTACATATTTCGGGCGCCCAGGAATTCTGTTTCAGACCGAATGGCGTATTTGCTAAACGGCGATGTGCATGGCATATGAGAGATCAGATTTATGTTTTGGCTTTTCCTCTTTTGTACTAGGCTGTTCCCACTTGCACACTGGTTCCACGGTTCGTAAGAACATAAAGACATCTGGAAGATCAACAATGGCCGAGACATACTATCCGTCAGGTTAAGATTATAAAACCCAAATACTCCAAGTGTCGTTTCAAAGTTAAACAACCCTTGACTCCTAAATCTGAAACTACACAATATGTACGGAGTACCGCGTATAAACGTGCGCATTTATCTTATTTATCCCTTGCCGAACGAACATGGCAAGCGAGCATCGGCGTCGATCAGCCTTGCTGATCGTCTGTCCTGTCACAGCCCAATCTGGTCCTTGCTTCCTTGCAGCTCCCTCTTCCCCTTTAGAGACTTATCGTAAGATCTTCATCGGGGGCTGGAATTGTCTTGCATGCCTCGTGCAGGGGGACTAACGACATTTATATATGCGTGTGAGTATGAGTGCGTGATACGTGTAAACTATGGATCTATGTGGAATTATGTTGTATGTTAGAAGCGGGCTAAGCCAACCCCGGGAGATGAGTGTGCGAGTGTCGGCCGATCGTGAACCGGACGACCTCGGGAGGCCTAGGGTTAGGGTGACCTTTGGGCCGTTATTGGATGTTAACTATCAGCCTCATGTTTTTGGTATGGAAGATATCATCATACTTTTGGGAATAGCCCCGTCCAAATTAATATTTACCCGGGCGAAGGGGCTGTGCAATCAAGGGATGACATGTTGCATTCTACGCTGGCAACACGCGAGGGTGAACTTTGTCTTAGCTTTTCCCTCTCAAATTTGCGTTTTGCTTTTTTTATTATTTCTTCCTTTTTTAGCTTTGTATTCTTTTTGAGCATATTCCTAATTATGTTTAACACATTCCAACCCTTGAATCGCCTATCGCGTGGTGAAGTCAACCGGCTCGGGGCGAGGGTGTGGAGCTTGCGTGTCTCTCGCGTGTAGGGTTTGGCATTTGCAGCTGCATCGTGAGTCTTTTAATACTGTACCCCTCCCAATTTGACTGGCTTATTCTCTTTGGACTCGACGAAATTTACCACTCTCTTTATATTAAAAGACCTTAGTATATTGTCATGGAGGTTCGTGCCCTGCTTACTCTATTCACCCCGCTCTCCACACGAATCGATCATAATCTAACTCCACCAGGAAACAAAGCTGGACTGGAATGACTCCACAGATGTCCTTCAAGGCATCATGGTTGGACACGAGGGACATGATCTGTCCGATCCTAAATCCTCAAATCTCCCTTTTGATGCCACAAACCCACTACTAGACCTCCAACTCGGATCGCTCGATCCAACACTTAACCATCCACTCCTAAGCCAATGGGCTTCACACCCCCGAGACCTATATTATTCCCAATACACTCACTCCCGCCTGACAGGCGACCAAGATGCCTGGAATCCGCTGCTGGCCACCGGTGTCCCGGCCACGTCCATCTCGCATATGAACATGCCTGCCCAGATGCCCGACCAGGACTGCTGCTTCTCACATCACTACAGTGAGCCCTCTGAGGACGGGAGTCAGTATATTGATAGCTATCACTCTACTGATTCCGGGTATGGTGGGACCAGCTGTACAACGCAATCCGTTGTTGCTTCGTACAGCGTGGATTCCTCGAGCCCGCAGATCGACATGACAGATAATATGTCCACCGAGTCGGGGCCTTCGTTTGATCATCCCAAGTATGGGTCTGTGTCTGGGCCATCGTACACATCGGAATTTGTGGGCTCTCCGCAGCAGTTGGTTGATGCCTCGATGCGATGCGAGCATCCATCGTGCAAGTGGGTGGGGAAATGCCCTTCAGACAAAAGGTACGTCTTTGTAGGTGTGATTTGAGCATTGTAATAGCAGGAAATTGACTTCCACAGGAAACACGAGGCTCGTCACAAGAAACTCTTCAAATGCGACGTGCCCAACTGCCCACGGAAGGACGGATTTGGCACCATTAACGATCTTGCCCGTCATAAGAAATGCGTTCACAATAAAGAGCCCGAGCGTGGGCCCAAGATGATGTACATGTGTTTCGGGACAAACTGCCCACGCCCGAATAAGAGGTGGCCGCGCCTGGATAACTTCAAGCAACATCTGAACCGCATGCATCATGAAGAGGATGGGGATGTACTCCTGAAAAAGTGAGTTCAAAATGAAACATGCAATGTTCCAATCATTAATTCATGAACAGGTCTATGGATTGGTATGAAAAAGTCATCCTCCGACAACCCGAACAGAACTTCGACGGGCGTAGCTCAAGAGATGAGTCGGTATTAGAAGCGGAAGACGGGGCGTCAGTCCAGTCAACCGCTGATCTCGAGCAGGAATACAGCTCAATGTCTCAGCAGAGGACTGATATTTTCACGTTTGGTGCTGCCACGCCGAGACCTCCTCAGCATGGTGTGCCGTCTCTTGCAGACTCAACATCACAATTCCCCGCTTTGGGCTCCTTGGGTCTGGCAAAGAGCCAAGATCCATCCGCTGAACGCGGTATCACGAGGCCGGATGGATCGCTTGCAGACGCAGCTGATAACTTGATCAACGCTATGACGAAAATGATGAACAACCGCGGGCGGAGATCAAGTCAGAATATTGACGAGGGGATCGACATTGAAACCGACGCTGCTCAGCTCTCCCAGCCCCAGCGGCAAATGCTACAGAGGGTCCTTTCGGTGGCCTTGGAACGATTATCCGACGACAATGAAGCCACCGTACAAAACCCTGATACCGAAAAAAGTGGCTGGTTCCAATGTGACGCGTGCCCAAAGCGGACCCGGCTTCGCTGTGAGATGAAGTAAGCCACCCCTGACTCTTCCATATTATTATCCGGGTATTAACCACAGACGTCATCAGGAAGCACCAGAAGCGTCACGAACGACCTTACGGCTGTACATTCCCCCATTGCGCCAAATCGTTTGGCAGCAAAGCCGACTGGAAGCGCCACGAGAGCTCCCAGCATCTCGGTGTGCCAAGTTGGTTCTGCACAGAACACGATGCGCAAACAGGCGCCTCATGCGAGCGGCTATTCTATCGACCCGACACATATACCCATCACCTGCGCCAGCATGGGATTCATGAATGTCACCTCGCCGCTTCGGCTGGCAATAACCGGCTCGATCTGGCCGGCCAGACACATTTCTGGTGCGGGTTCTGCAACCAGAGAGTCCCACTAAAGAACCATGGCCCTGAGGCCTTAGATGAGAGGTTCAATCATATTGACATCGAGCATTTCAAGAAAGGCGAGAGGGGCCAAGACTGGCGGTTCCCGTCTTCATCGCTCGAGGGAGACGAGATGGATCAGACCAAGGATGTTGCAGTACAGAGGGTTGGACACAGTCGGAAGGCTGCAACTACTGGCGAGCGGAAGCGCAAGTACACTGCTGCATGACATGTCAGGGTTCTTGAATCCTGGTTCCGTAATATAATAAGAATATTCTGCAATGTTTGGTTTATGGGATCATCAAGACAATGTATCCCCAAGTCTGAAAGTGCCATAGCATTATTCAAAGCCACAATACAATATGGTGCTGAGCATCAATAAAACACAGTATGGTACAGATTTTCTCAAGATATTTCTCAAGATCGGGTTCATTTCTGGGTGCTAGTAATCTCCCGGGCCTCTTTCTCTAGCACGGCCACTTGCTCTGCGGGAGGGGTGAGCGACATGTATGATGGGGTAATGCATTGATTTTATTAGGTCTTACTATTCTTAGCCACCTTGATCTCATCCATCTCCAACTTCAACCAGGTCCAATAAAGGACTTGATAGACGAACACGCCCCCCAAGAAGACCTTGGCGAAGGGACCAGTGAAGGTTCGATATTGGTTCATCTGGACAGAAAATCAGAAAACTGCAATTTAATATTGCGGTGCTGTTAAAGAAAAAGAAAACATATACGTACCCCTTCCTTGTACGCACTTGGCTTCTGTGTTGAGTTGAATATGGCTTGTGTGGAGGTGAAGGTGCGTCGGCTCATGGGAGCTCGAGCAGACTGAGAAAACACCACAGCCGACATAAACCGACGAGCTGGCTGCGAAAGCATATTGTGATTTCAAGAGTTGCTTTCTTTCTCGTTGATACCCGAGGAGACTAGCCAGGGTGATGTTGAAGTTCGCGTTCCATTTCGGGGTTAGCGGTCTTGGCATATATTCCTCAGGTGTCAATTTATTACACTGGTGCTTATATCAAGAACCCTTTTTTCTTGCTTTTTCTTCCCCATCCAACTCCGATTTCTTCTAGGGTTTTGTCAATTAGCGTTTTGGAAGTCGGCGCTGTGAGCGTGGCTGTGGATGTTGCGAAAAACGCGAGTCTACTCCTGGAGGAAATATGGGAGTCGGGCACTGCACCACTGGGTGTGGGTGCTGCTCCAACTTTCGAGGATGTGAGCTCACTAAAACAGAGATGGGCGATATTAGGCGTGCGCTGCGGGCGACTCTCAAGTATTCGGATAGGGCATATCTTCTCACATTGTCACGCGCTTATTTGTTAAGGGAGGAGAAGGTCAATCCTGCTGACTCGGCGCCGAAGTCGTCCAAATGGAGTAAAATCACGGGAAGGAAGTAGATACTCGTGGAAAGATGCTATTGGCACTATTGCTTAGGTTTGGAGATTCAACGGTTGAGCTGTATAGTACATATAGTCAACCGAATCCATTGCAATTATACAAATTATTATCCTTCTAGGGAGAAGAGAAGTAGTATTTGATGTCACGATGGCAACGAAACGCAAAGAGGCCTTGTCAAGGTAGATATTGGAGAGTCTCTATGGCTTTCATCGGTGCTGTAGTGAGACATGGGTGAAATGATATCGATATGAATGTCATTATATCAAAGTAGGAGATCAAGAATAAGCCAAATTGCATCAGAAAGACGGCATTATATTCTTAATTGGCTTAATAAATGGGCGTGCTAGATGAGTAGTATGTCCACCTAGGTGTAGATCTACCTAGGTAGGTAGGTATATTGTAGGCAGCACCTGGGCACGAGCCACTGCTGAGTCAGCGGCACATGATATCAGGTCCGGTCCAAAGCGTCGCAGAAAAAAAAGACAACGCAAAGGAAAAACCAAAGGGCCCTATTCTCGTCTTCTTCATGTCCCATATTGCCCTCTGACACCTCCTGTCATCATTGTATCATGTCATTCCCCACGCATCCATCGATCCTGAATGTGCCGTATTGGGACATCAAAATGGTCGAAATAATCCATTCAGCTAATTCAGGAGGAGAATGGAGTACTACAATAGCTCGATTCATGGGGGCTTGATTCATGGGCTAAAGGGTGACAATGGCTATTGAAGCAATTCCCATTGGGAGAGGGTGGCACGTGCGCTTTATTGACTAATTCATGCGCCACAATAAGTGGCTAATACATTCAGGCAGTCAGCCCCAATGAGCGCGAGCCCTTCCGCCCTTCTTCCCTGAAGTCTTTGTCACTCGAGTTCCCATCGTCTTCTACTTTCTTTTACTTTCAACAATTCTTCCCGTCTACTGCGCATTTGACCTGGTGGCTGACAGCTTTCCAACACTTTTGTTTTCCCACGCGTTCCCGAGTCCGTGAGACCCTTCCACCTCTGCCCCAATTGCGCTCCACCACCGTGCCGTCTCCGCTAACATATTGATCAGCAATTGTCGGGAAGAAAGTATCAAGGTTGCTGCTGTGACAGGCATATTCTTTCCCATTGATCGAGTGGTCCAGCTGTTGCTGGCGACAACTGAACCATTCGTAAGTGTTGTCCTCCTGCCCACATCGCGCAACGTCAACGATCCGCCTTTTTACATCTTTGTATCTTCCTTGTTATGTGGGCCCTTGGCCCCCTTGACTGTGTATCCATTGTACTTTCTTAATTGCGGCGGTTTGTGCTGACTTTGCGGTTTCAAAGTGATCCCCTAATCACCAAAACTACACCATGGCTCGTGGCGCAAAGCGTACCCTGGACGAGGTCGCCAACAAGTCCGACTCCGACGACGAGGACTATAGCGACCACGCTCACTATTCGCGTTCGACCGGCCGGAAGTCGAAGGCCAGCCCCAAGAAAAAGTCGCGGCCGGCCCCAAAGAAGAGACGGCGCAGCTCGGACGACGCCATCACCTCGGACGAGGAAGACCTGTCCGAGGATTTCGACTTCGATGAGGTGGAAGAAGAATTGGAGGAGGAAGTTGAACGCAATGTTAGAGGAACGGCTCGTCGACGAACCACCCAGAGCCGTCGCCCGCACTATGAGGAACCCGATTCGGAAGACGAGCTGCTCAACGATGATGGTGAGGATGAGGCTCGAGCTTCTCCTCCACGCAAGAGCACCGTCCTCAAGTTGAAACTCCCGCCAATTACTTGGCCTTCTCCAAACGTGTAACCCGCCGTACCCGTGACGCTTCCGAGGATATCTACGCCCTTACCAACTCTGGTCGTCACGTACACACTGTTGAGCGAGGCACACATACTCCGGAAGCCGAGATTCCATCCCCGTCTCGACGCTTTGCCAGAGCCGACCGCATGGCCAAGCGCACGATCATTGATGAAGAGGATGAAGACGCCGAGGGACACGAGGATGACGAGGATGTCATCAACGAAACGACTATCCAGGGCTCGCAAATGGAGGAATTGGAAAGTGACGTGCCTCAGGGCGGCGCTAAAGGTGATACATTGCCAGTGAATGATGGAGACCACGACCCAGTTGATGAAGAAATGCCGGATGAAGACGTTGTCCCTGAATCAGAAAATGGCGATGCGAAGAACGATCATTCCGAAAACACAGATGAACTCCCAACAACTCGGCGACGAGGCAGGCTCTCCCACGAGCAACCTCTCGAGGAGAATGCCGCGCAAGACGCTGAGACGAATGAAGAATCGCAGCTACGTCGATCCAGCCGTAAGCAGCCGTCTCGAAGCTCACAGCGCAAAGCCAAAGATGAAGAAAGTGATTTCGAGCCAGAGGAGCCATCGAATGATGAGGAGGAAGAATCGGAGCCTGAATCGCGTGCCTCTCCTCGTAAAGAAAGTCAAGCTCGCGAGGAAGCCGAGGATAGCTCTGCCAGTCGGCGCCCTGGCCTGCGTCAACGGCCTTCGCGGACCCGTGCACCCACAGAAGAGGCAGAAGAACTCGCCGAAGAATTGGAAGACCTTACTGGCCGTACCCGTCGCCGTGCGAAACAAGCGGTCGTGTACGAGAAACCGCGTCGCAACCGAAAGAATGTTGATTATCGTATCATTCGACCTGAAATGCTTCAGCCTAATGAAGATACCGACAATGAAGTGATCGGGTCTCCATCCCGACGTGGCCGTGGAGGAGGAGGCTGGCAACGCACTTTGTTCTCCACTTTAGGCCCATTCGGTGGCGGTGGTAATTCAGCAATTCTCGGTGTTCCTGGTGGCCCTACTGCAGTCGGAGGGGCGGACAGCGACAGCAGTGACGACGAATGTGTCCAACAGCCAAACCGTGCTCCTGGTGTTGGAGTTGCGGTCACACACAACCAGTCGGCTGATCCTGCTCAGAACTCGGCCGGCACGCCTGCAAACCTTGGCAAATTCAACAACAAGCAGGCTTTGGCTGATGCGGATCCTCTGGGGGTTGACATGAATGTCAATTTTGACCATGTTGGTGGTCTGCAAGGGCACATTGACCAGCTGAAAGAAATGGTTTCTTTGCCGCTTCTGTACCCAGAAATCTTCCAGCGTTTCAAAATTACTCCTCCTCGCGGTGTTTTATTCCATGGTCCTCCTGGCACCGGAAAGACGCTCATGGCTCGGGCTTTAGCCAACAGCGTCAGCTCAGAAGGACGCAAGGTCACATTCTACATGAGAAAGGGCGCGGATGCATTGAGCAAATGGGTCGGTGAGGCTGAGCGACAACTTCGACTTCTTTTCGAAGAAGCTCGCAAGAACCAGCCCAGTATCATCTTCTTTGATGAAATTGACGGTAAGAGAGGCCTTTTAAGCACATGGTTGACAATTGCTAATCTTCTATATCAGGTTTGGCCCCCGTGCGATCGAGCAAACAAGAACAAATTCATGCCTCGATTGTCTCGACACTACTTGCTTTGATGGACGGCATGGATGGTCGTGGTCAAGTGGTTGTCATCGGTGCTACCAATCGACCTGACTCTGTTGATCCTGCTCTTCGCCGGCCTGGTCGTTTTGACCGTGAATTTTATTTTTCATTGCCTAATATCGAGGCACGTCGTGCTATTCTCGATATTCACACCAAGGAATGGGATCCTCCTCTCCCAGACAACATCAAAGACGAACTGGCGGACATGACCAAGGGCTATGGCGGTGCTGACTTACGAGCGCTTTGCACTGAGGCTGCAATCAATGCTGTACAAAGAAGATACCCCCAAATCTACAAATCAGACCAAAAGCTCGTGATTGATCCAAAGACAATCGATGTCGCCCCGAAAGATTTCATGCTGGCAATCAAGAAGATGGTGCCCTCTTCAGAGCGGTCTACCTCATCTGGTGCGACTGCCCTCCCTCCGAACATTGAACCTCTACTTCGTCATCCATTGTCCGAAATCAAATCTTTGCTGTCCGAGATCCTTCCACAGCGGAAGAAACTTACTGCTCTCGAAGAGGCTCAATATGAAGAGCCTGATGATGGTGGAGGCTTCAGCCGAGAGCTCCTTTTGCAGGAGTTTGATCGCTCGCGTGTTTTCCGGCCCCGACTGCTCCTTCGGGGCCCCCATGGTATGGGCCAGCAATACCTCGCGGCCGCGTTACTGCATGTGTTTGAGGGCCTGCATGTGCAGGCCTTCGATCTCCCCACTCTGCTAAGTGACTCAACCCGCTCCCCAGAGGCAGCTGTCATCCAACTATTCACGGAGGTCAAGCGACACAAGCCGAGTGTGATTTACATCCCAAACATTCAGCTGTGGTTCCAGACCGTGGGACCTACCGTCATTTCTACCTTCATGGGTCTTTTGCGGTCGGTGCCACCTTCTGATCCAGTTCTTTTGCTTGGTATTCTTGAATCACAAGAAGAGGAAGTGGATGAGGGTCTACTGAAGAATATGTTCGGGTTTTCCAAGAAGAACCTGTTTGATCTATCTGCTCCAAATCATGACGCGCGTCGCGAATTCTTTGGCAAGATCATTGAATTCGTGAAGACTCCTCCGAAAGGATTCCCGAACCCAGAAAATCGCAAACTTCGTCAGCTGGAACAATTGGAAGTCGCGCCACCTCCGCCTCCCAAGCCTGAGGCAGAACTCACCAAGGAGGAGATCAAGGCTCAGAGGAAGAAGGATTACATATCCTTGAACCTTTTGAAAACCCGAATTCAACCTATCATGGATCAGGTCAAGAGGTATAAGCGTTTCAGAACGGGCGTGATCGATGAATCTCAAATCCGATACTTGTGGGAGGAAGAAAACCCCAACATTGTTACCAGTGATCTTCCCCCGGATCAACAAAATACCTACCGGCCTTATGAGAAAGCATACGACAAACATGGTGTGTTGGGTCTCCGTGAAACTGCCACCGGGAAGTTCTACTACAACCTGGAGATTGTGACAATTGAAAAACGCCTTGCAAACGGATACTACAAACGCGCCGTCGACTTCGTGGCGGATATCAAGCGAATGGTCAAAGATGCTCGTCAGACTGGTGACCCGGAACGCATCCTGCGATCAAGTGAGCTTTTGACTAATGTCGAAGTTGATATTGCCGGTGTTATGGTAGCCGAACCAGCTCTTATGGCAGAATGTGAACAGGTCTATCTGCGTGAGATGGCACGCGAAAAGGAGGCCGCGGAGCGTGAGAAACGTGCGCAGGTGGAGAACGCAGCTCCCATTTCTGAGCCTACCAATGTGCCGCACGACAACACTGAATCAGGCTTATCGACTGGCCCAGTTCAACACGGCGAAGTGTTCGCCGACAATGGGGATGATAAAAAAGCCGCTTCGCGCCCCGTGACTCCTACATCCCAGTTCAAGAGTTTCCGCAATGGAGATCATTACGGGGGTGGTTCGGATCTAAACGAGTTTGGTTCCCATGCTGTCGGCGCGAGCAATGGCACCCATGGAGATGGAGACGGTGACATTTTCATGTCCAATTCTGAGGATCACTCGGGTAGCAAGGATACACAGGGAAGCTCATTCGGGCCATCTGCACAGCCCAAGCCTCCTTATTCCCACACTGCACCTTCTCAGCAGATTCGTCGAGAATCCGGTCTTTCCAGCTTTTCTCAGCGAGGCCCCATGACTCCAATGGCCCCGGGATCTCAGCCAGCTGATTACACCAATGAGGCATCCACTACTCAGACGACGTCTGATAAGAAGTCCTCTGAACATTTGTCGAATCAAAACTACCACACTCAAAGCCCTCATGTCTCAAGAACTGAATATCCCGACCTTACTCCATACCCCGATCGCGTGTCGCAGGAAGACCACCTGCCCGACACCCAGCAAAACGACAGCAGCCAGCCTTCTCCCCATCCCCGGGACTCACTGCTTAGCAATGCAGACACCCAGGAGAACAGTGGTTTGAATGGAAGCCAGTCGCAGTCGAAGCCACAACCCCCGCTGTTCGATGCACCCAACATGCCAGCAACGAGTGCTTCGGCTAACTTGCAATCGATTCTGAACGAAGGACCCCATGAGCCATTCGTCCTCGATCTTGAGGTTGTTGAGCGTCTGCACACGCAACTAACCCTGTCAACCAGTGGATTTTCAGTGGAGCAGCTGGAGCAAATCAACACCAATTTGATGGACTATGTGTGGCACATGCGTGGAGAATGGAACCGTACTCGTGTCGCCGATGGTCTCGGTAAAACATACAATGCAGTCCTGGAAGACATGCAGGAGATGCAGGAGATCGGGCCCATCAGCCAACAGACCAAGGATATCTTGGCCAACCTGAGTTTCCAGTGAGAGCTGTGTGATGGGTATTCTGTACTTTCACCCTTTCTTTTCTTTTTTCTTTTCCCTTTTCTTACTTTGTCAATATGTTGACTCGGTTCATATTCCCCTTTGATCTGGCGATGGTTTTTCTTTGTGGCGGGATGGATAGGAGGAGCAAATGTGTCAATTACCCAATTTTCTTAATTGTTCATGCAAAAACTAGTTTCAGCGGGTTATTTTGACATGGGAAATGTATGTAGACTATGAGAATAATGGTCTTAAAATATGTTCTCTTCATAATTGTAACTCTTATAAGACAACAAGACAACATAGTTAACCTGTCGATGTATACACTTTTATATACTTGAGAGTGAACATGTGACGTGACCCACTAAACACCCTGGCCTTTCGAGACACATTTCGCACTTCAAGGCCCTTTCTTCATTTCAACCTTCACACTAGTAATGACAGCTTGACCATCTCTATCTCTTCTTTCCCGGACCTTCAATCCCTCCTCCCTCCATATACTGCCCTAAAAACCACATCGCCGCAATGTTCGACGTGGACTGGCTCAGTCTTGCCGTCCCAATCGCCTACCTAGGCATTCTCTTGGGATCACTTGCCACATTCTCCTCCCTCTACCGCAAGCGCAAGGCCCGTATGTGAAAATCCCTAGGAAGCCCCAACCTCTCCAACATCCGACCCTTTCGCGCGATGTGTCCAGTTGTCCTAAGAAGCTAATATCTGATTCCTGCGTTATTCTAGACAAGGCAGCATCTCTAGAGCCATGGTTCCCTGCCCACCTGCAGCGCGACATCTACTTTTCTCTCCTCCACCTTGAACCCTCAACAACTTCCACAAAAGAGAAGAAGGCCCCTGCCGTCCCCGACTCTATCTTCAAGGCTTCTCTTCTCCGCCGCGCAGCTGAAGACATCCGTCGTATCATGGCCCTGCGCAGCCAGAAGCAAGCTCTCACAACGCTCGTCCAACGTGGTAGTGTCGGTGATGATCTCTGGCAGCGATTCCAGCGCGCGGAAAAGGAGATGGAAGATGAGGTCAAGGACGTGGTTACAGAGGTATGATAAGACTCCGTTGCCTGGCGCGAATAAGCTATTGTTTTCGAAATGATTGTATGCGTTTCGTGCTTTGCTAACCAAAGTCAAACAGGCGAACGCCTATGTCCCCGGCTGGGGCCAGACTATCTTCCAGTCCGCCAACGAAATGATGAATAACGATATCTACCGCAAGCGCATGGACGATCAACAAAAGAAATTGGAAGAGGAGCGCCAGTGGTGGAGTAAGAAGAAGACGAGTATCCAAGAGGGATTCATGAAGGAGTTGAATGAGGGCTCGACCGCTTCTACCGACGAGGCTAAGACTACCAACACCACCACCAAATCGTTTGAGGCATCCACGACTCCTGCCGCTGGTAATTCTGTCCAGGGCAGTGATGATGATGCTGTCCTGGTGGAGGCGGACACCTCGAATACCCCTGCTTCTTCGCCAAACGCGAAGAAGAAGAAGGGCAAGGGCAAGAAATAGATATGAATTTCTTTTCCCCCCTGTTACTTGTACTTTTATCTGAGGTTCAAAATACACTCCTTGCTAGTGGTTTTGGGGCTACGGATTCTGCATGAGGAATTTACATTATTATACCAGTTATAGGTTGAATACTCAAAATGAACCTATCAAAGCACCTGTTTTGGTCAAATATACCGTGAGCCGGCCAATTTAAGGCCAAATATCCATGGATAGTTTTACACGGGTTTAGTCACTGGTCGATAAATACCTGAACTTCCAAGGTTCTTTGCTCTGGTCGCCACCGAAGCATATTGTGCATCGATTTAGAGTTGCTGCTATTCTAATGCGAACGTACCTTTCATATTAAAGAAGTCTATTAATCTACTAACATAGCAACCGTTCTATGGCATCCCTCCCACTGGTCTAAGAGGCGTAACCATCTCGTAAAATATGGATATCGGTTTGAGTGAATTGCAGGGCATAGTAGCAGGTTGAACGACAACGTTTAGAAAGGTGATTCAGGCGAAATTATGCCATATTATAGGGTGATTTGACCTTTTTCTATACATATTGCTCTAGTAGACACGCCACCTAGGTAGTGGAGGCTGGGAGCATGGCTAGTAGATAATGGGGATGATATCAAAAGAGGAAATACCAGAAATATGGTAGACCTACATCGATATAAGTACATTAAGTCTAAATACAAAGATAATATACATAGCCCTAGTGATTGGGGGGTGAAACAAACCGCAAAACCGACAAACGCCATGAAATTCCCCCCAATGCAATGGAGAAGCCAAAAATAACTGAGAGAGATGGTTAATGACTGACATGGTCAATCACAAAAGCTTGCTATCGTCTATCCCCAAGGGCGGCCCCAAGTCGATGTGTTCGGCCAACATCTCCTTCGCCGCTACCTCGAGTTTATTTTCGACTTGAACTGGATCCAAGGCATCTGCTCGGCTCATCACGATCCGTAGCAGACTAGTCATGATCTCCAGTTGGTACTGTTCCATCTCACGCGGATCCAGCTGTTCAAGACTCAATCCTTGCAATCGCAGGTTTTCAGCTTTGCGCTCACCCAACAGTTCCAGCAAACGGCTAACTTGGGCAATATTCTCTTTACTCCGTGGTGTCGAAGACAAGCGGCGCAGGCGTCGCTTGGGAGTGTCGGCCGGTACGCCAGCCAGTCGCGCAATTTGGAGAACTATCATGCGGGCGGTGGTCTCATCAGGCGCGAAGCCGAAGGCAGAATGCATGGAGTGTATGACGACCAATGTGCCGGAGACGTCTTTGGAAAGACAGAAACATCGGACAATCTGATCAAATAGAGCCCTAGGCATCTGCGCTTGGGTGGCTTTCTGGGCGCGAGGAGATAAATGGGAGTACCAGGACATCATGTTGGCATAGAGCTGACGTGCCGATGGAAAGCCCGCATCGAAAGCAGTACGTCCACGGTCGTATTGGAGCTTGGCACAGTCCCAGAGGCAGGCATATGTCTCCAGGTCGGGCCGGATGGCGGTAGACATTGTCTGGAACTTGGTCCAGAGTGCTTTCACGTCTTGCTTTCGGAGCTCTGCGTATAGAAGGTGGTTCATAAAGTAAGAGTTCGGCTTGATATGTGCATCCCCAAGACACTTGACCAAGTATTTGACCATGTCGTCGTCACCTCGGCGTGTGTAGTGAAGAAGAAGGATAGAAAAGGTCTCGATGCTCGCAGGCGGGACCTCTCTCTGCATAAACTGAGGCATGCGTACAGATTCTGTCTCCCCGTACTTGACCTGAAGTTGAGGGGAACTCTCGGCTGGTAGATATCGCCTCCATACAACATCGATACGCTTCTGGATCATGGCCCACCCAAGTCGCTCTGCCTTGTGGCGTGCACTCGTGTTCCCATCACGGAGCCAGCCCGCAATGATTCCATTCAAGTGCTTGCTATCAGGCTTCACACACCGCTCATACATAAGTTCAATGACCAGAGCAGCAGAGTCGACCTCGCCCATACCAATCAGTTTCTTCATCCAACTTGCATAGAAAAACCGATTCTGGAACTGACGAGGCAAAACCTTGAGCGCTGACAAAGAGACCTTGTTCACTTCATTTTCGTTGATGCTCGATGCATGAAGATTACCCGCCAGACCCAACGCGGCTTTGTACAAAGCAGTCGAGTCATTGGCCGGGTCTTTTCCCGTCACCATCATATCCTTGAAGATTGCAACTGCAGTATCCAATCGACCAGCCGTGAGAAGAGCAATGCTGATTTGATCATAGTCTTCCATGGTCATATCTGAGCCCAAGAAAGTCTTCAGCTGCAGATAAAGTGCCCAAGCCTTTACTTCAGCTTCCTTCCCAGGCAGCCTTCCCCATGCTGTGATGACAGGGATGAGTACGCGCGGCTGACGAGTTCGGTCGTTTGCCAGAAAAGCCAAAGCAATATCTTGAGCTCGTTGTGGGTTATTGTCTGCAGCAAATAAACGCACTCCGAGCTTCCAGTATTCTTCCAAATCCTCCTTCTTCTGGGACAGCTCAGCTTGATATGCCTCCCATTCCTCCAGTGCAAGGTTGGTGGAGCCACTTTCATGCAGAGATGTGATATAAAACAGGATTTGAGGCGTAGCCAGTTCTTGGCCGATAGATGTAGCGTCCTGGACCAAGATTTGCAAATGTTTTGAGCGTGTAGCCTGATCGGACTCTCCTATTGCCTGTGAATCCCATATTGTTTGGAGTGCCCTCTCCGGCATTATTGTCAAAAATCCTGGAATGGTCTGCTTGCATCGTCGGTACCACTTCCATAAGTCTTGTCGAGCCCGCTCGTCTGACATCTTTTCTTGGAGTCGTTGTAGGGAATTATTGAACTTTATAGCGTAGGGATGAGCCTCTGCCCCTGCACGTTTTGCTGCGGCAGATCGTCTGGCAGCTATTCTTCGCCGATTCTTGACATCATCCTCCCAGTTCTCTTCTTCCATCGCGAGGCCTTCAAACTCCTCTCGGAGCATATCATCAAGCTCTTTGTCGAAAACTTGATCCAGCCCAGGCTCGTCTGCAGGCTTAGGATTTTCCTCGTCAAATTTTCTCAGAGCTTCTAGAGCAATCTTCCGGTCCTCTTCTGGCAAACTCTTGATGAAAGGGCTGTTGGGGGCGAAAGGTCCCTCCTCCAAGACCTTTAACTCATCCTGAAGCTTCGCGAGCTCCTTTTCGACCTCATCTCGCTCCTCCTTATCTTCGGCTTCGGGGTCGATTTTGCGCCGTGTTTTGCTTTCGGGGGATTCTTGTTCGTAGAATGTGACTTTATCGTTCGGTCCGCCAAAATTAAGACGCCGCGGAGCTACGGCGGAGAAGGCCCGGCGTGGAGCGCGTGTCGATGGGCTGCGGGCCACATGCTGACACCATCGGGCTCCTTGAATAGCCTGGCGCAGCATGAAGTCTGAAGTCAATCGGTCATCGAAAACCAGATAAGTTGGAGAAGTGAAGAAGTTGAAGTTCGGAAGAGAACCAATTATCGCCTGATTGGGTTTAGCGCTTGTCGCGCTTCCGCCCTTGAAGTCATCCCCATTTGCGACAAGCAAGTCCTTTCGAGCAGCAGCATGGATGCTGATGGATTGAACGATGCCTTGGGCTTGTCAAATGACAAGTCCCAGAACTTGGTCTGTCTTGAGATCTAACATGATATTTTTGGGCTTACGCGCTAACAAATCATCCCAGGGTGCGTACATCTACCAACCGTCCAAACATGGAAAATCAGCAGGGGAGCGACCTTCGAAGCGACGCAAAGTCTCGTCTACCGCCGGTAGAGACGAGCAGTTTGACCGACAGCGCTTTGTGCCCCTTTTGAACGGAGACGAGAACGCCGAGTCCGTTCAATTGCGACATGATACATATCGGGAGCTCTGGTCGAAGCAAGAAAACAAGATTCAGGTCAGTCAGGCAAATTAATGGGTGGTCATATTGATACATTGCTTACCAGGTCTGAAGGATATCCTCGAGGATGTGGATGCTGGAGTTTTGACGGATGTGTTGTCCTTTGTCAGAGACACCTCACCTCAGACGTACGTCCCTATTCCGATCCGATCCACGAACATGCGTTAACTAGGACCTTAGATGTGATGGATGTATCCCTACGGCTTTAGTGACTGTTGGTTCAAATGTATCCTCGCTCAGCAGATTACTATCGCGGCTTAATGGTCAATTGATATCGACCGAAGAAGGCAGTGTTGTGGTTTTGGAATCAGGCGATGCGCCCAATTTGAAAACGACGTTGAAGAACATTATCCGAGCTGCCGTTACAAATACCGATGGCAATGATGGATATCAAAAGTTCCTCACAGATCGTGCTGTATGTGATCTAATCAAAAACATCCGATTATTGTACTAACTGTTCACCAGGGACCTCGACTCCTAGGTTACGATTTGGACCTTCTTCACGATTATGTACAGAGAAAGGGGACCAAGAAATTAGTCCTGGCTCTTCGAGATAGCGAGGCTTTTGACCCTGGTCTTTTGACCGATCTTTTGTCTCTATTTAAGTGCGATTGACATTCCAAACTTTGGTCGATCCCCTAACTGACCGTCTACTAGATCATGGCTTGACCGTATACCATTTACAGTCTTGCTGGGCATCTCTACCTCTGTAGAGCTGTTCGAAGGCAGACTGCCTCGCTCCTGTGTTGCTCTCCTTCGAGGCAAGCATTTCGAGGTCCAAGAAGCCGGCAACTGTGTCGACCGCATCTATGAGACTCTCCAGACTGACCCAGACACTAATCTTTGGCTGGGTCGCAACGTTACCAGCACTTTGTTTGAGAACACAAGTGACTATTTCCAAAGCCCGGAGGCTTTCAGTCGCATGGTTAAGGTGAGAACTGTCCCAGATACCTTTGACAGTATTCTAATTTATATGTAGTATGCATACATGTCTCATTTCTTCGCAAATCCTCTGGCAGTACTATTAGCCAAGCCAGATTCTACGGTTATCGCCCAAAACAAGCTCTGTGAGGCCGTCAGAAACCTGCCATCATTCCGAATGTAAGGGTCTCCGGTTCTGAAGGTATAACTCAACTAATATGGCTCAAGGTTCTGCGAGGATCTAGTCGAAGAAGGCTCCACCAAGCAAGTCAGAGATATGCTAGAGGATGACAAATATCTTATTCAAGAGACGCCCAAGTACCTGGAGGCAAACCAGCAAAGAATGCGAAACATGTTCCAGGCAGTCCGTGTCATACATGTCTGTCTTCAATACACGCAGAGCGCGAAAAAGGCTAATGTGTCAGACCTTTCTGTTCGCGCACTCTCTGGCGAACTGTCTGAGTCTCCTATTGTGGAAGAAATGATCGCCACGGCGAAGACTCTAGATTCTGACAAGCTTGATGAACTCCTCGTGCGCCTCGGGGCAATAATAACCAACCCAGAAGCCGATACGATTCAAGAAGATCTCAGGGCATTATTGGAAACGTGCTCGGAGTCCGGGCCACTACGCAGTGGATATAATATCAACAGCACCGTCACCAAAACCACTGTCGTCCAGCAGCGTATCCGGCTAAGCAAAGGCCAAGCTGATCTATCGGAACAAGCTGCGGAATATACCAACATCGTTGACCGACTGGTTGCTCTTTTGCAAGTGCATCTCACAGAAAGCCTTATCAACCCACAAGATCTGTTTCTACATGAAGCCTTCTTGTTTGATCTGCGAAACCCGTTAAAGGAAACATTCGCCCCTCGGCCGCGCTTTGCAATCGAACGCGCCCTGGCTACTCCCTTTGATTACCTGCTTTCCTCGTCGGATGTTACTACGGCGAAGGTCTCGGCCAAGCAACCTGCCACCTCGATTCTGTATCAGCTGTACCTTGATTCGGGTGCTCTGGTGAATGTTCATGATCTCTGGCAGGCTTTTTATGGTGTATTTGAGACTGAAGAGGCTGGTAGCTGTGATGACCGAGTCGTGATGTCTCTGTTCTATAGCGCTCTCTCGGAATTGAAGGCGTTTGGTGTGATCAAGAACAGCCGGAAGAAGACTGACCACTTGGCCAAATCAGCATGGATGGGGCTTTAGTTTTATATTGAGGTTCAAATAAATTCGTGACATATCATATTTCTGGCGTGGGGTATCATTGACATAAAAATACAGTAGCTAGCGTTGCAGACAAGTTGAAGATCGTAAAGAGCATGAACTCACCGCGATCAATCAATAGGTCGTTGGATTATGTCGTCATTTCCAATTGGCCGTCCACCGTCGCTCAAAACCATAGCTTCTCTCCTACGTCGGCGAAGTGCCTGCTCTTCGGGACTCCCCTCCTGAAGTCTACGTGAAGGAGTTCGTCCAAAAGATCCACCCGCCTCATCCGCATCTACCATCCACACATCGCTGTCCCCGTCGTCCTCATCGTCATGGTCATTTTCTTCGATCATGCTGCCCATCAGCCCATGTTTCCGCAGCTGCTTGATCCCATCCGGGTGCGAGGAAAGCGAGCTGAAAATTGAGCTCATGACTACGTCATCCGACCACCATGTTTTCATGAGGATCACCACGTCCCGCCGGCGAGAAGGCTCGGCTATTGCACATGGGAATGGATACCTGCAGAGCCATCGGCTGATGATCCCCGCTTCCAATGCGCCTGGTATGTTCTCTGGCAACAAGACATTCAGAATATTCAGAGCCTTCTTCTCTCCCATTGGCCGTGTCTTGGGCAAAATGGGCGAATTAGTCGTAGATGTCTTCTCCACGTGTTCTTCTAGTAGGTTGCAAAGGCAGTTTATGATGGCGGTAAAGGTGGGTACGTCGGCGAGTCGAGAGCAAATCGAGGTTCGAGTGACTGCAGAATAGTATGAACATCCATGTACTGTGAAAATAAAGCGGGTTTGTAGCATACGGGCTCGGTTGGAAACCAAAAAGTTCAATGCATTCAGAGCTCGCCGCTGTTGAACTTTGTTCCTGGATGCAAGTTCCTCCAATAGCAAGTCACGGGTATCTCCCTTGGTAGAACGTTCCGAAATGATGCGCAGGGCCCTGGAGGAATTAGCTGACGCACAGACTGGTTCGAGATGATATTGTTTTAGCGTACGCAGCTCGAAGGTCATGGCTTGTGCTTTGAGAAAGCTTCAAGAGAGTGTCTAACTTGAGGGCTATAGGATTAGTTAGTACAGTATCATATTGGACACAGATATCTGCGCGCCTTCTTCTGTTCCCTCGCTAATGATCTTGTCTTCCTTCTCGACATGTTTGATTTCTGTCAGGTCGACGACTTGACGGAGGTCTGTGGCGATACCGCGTATGGCAAAGAACAGTGAGACGCCTAAATAAGTTAATCATCTGACTGATCTAGCTTCCTTAGGAAAAAGCGACCATACCTAGGCACAGCCATAGCACACCATCCCCGGAAAAGGGAGCCATAGTGGTTGTGGGAGTTGGAGAGATGCGGAGAACACAATCGGCAGAATCTTGATCGGCGCGGCCGCGGAGGCGGTGTACTTGATTTTTTTGAGAATAATCACGACGCAGAAAAAAATAACTCCCACTCTCGAATTCAAAGCCAGCCACACAAAATGCCGCCTTCTCAGCTAAAGCAGCTGAAGGCTTCCCCTCCGTGAAAATGGGGTTCTTGGTCCTCAGAAGTCCAAGAAAGAAAAACGACAAAATGCGAAGACCGGAGTCGGTGCGAAGAATCGCAACCAGCGCGAGATCGCTTTGCAAGCCATTCGAGATCGGTTCAACCCTTTCGAGATCAAAACGATAAACAAGTCAAACAAGTTCGATGTCACGACTAGAGATGGTAATACGACCGCTGGAGGTGGCGCTCGCCCAGGTGTTACTAAATCACTGGGTGAAGAAAGAGTAGGTTTATCTGCTTTCCTCAAGTATTACGATTATAAAGCTGACTTTAATTAGCGACGCGCCACTCTTCTGAAAGAAATGAACAGCCGGAACAAGGTTGGTGGACTTGTCGATCGCCGGTTCGGTGAGAATGATCCCACCATGACACCCGAGGAACGGGCCGCCGAAAGATTTGCGAGAGAGAGCCAGAGAAAGATGCGGAAGGAGTCCATGTTCAACCTCGAGGATGATGATGATGAGATGCAGCTTACTCACATGGGTCAATCTTTGTCGTTCGATGGACCAAACCAAGACGACTTTGAGGCCGGAGACTTGGAGGATGCGGAATCCGACGAGGAAACGTCACGGAAACGGAAGCGAATCGCCGATGACGATGAGAATCAGGATCAGGATCAGGAGGACTTCATCGACTACGGAGACGAAGAACAGCCAGGGCGCAAAAAGACCAAGGCCGAGGTCATGAAAGAAGTCATTGCCAAGTCTAAGTTCTACAAAGCGGAACGGCAACAGGCCAAAGATGATGATGAAGACCTACGCGAAGAATTGGACAAGGAACTTCCTGATCTTTTCGAGGCTCTGCGAGGCATTAAGCCTTCAGCCAAGCCAGCCAAACCCGAGGCACCGAAGCAGGATTTCTCAGAAATGAACCCAGAGCGTGCTGCCATGCTTGAAGAGTCGCAAAACAGCAAGGATCCAGAAAAGGAATACGATCAACGCCTCAGGCAGATGACATTCGATCAGCGATCAAAACCCACAGATCGCACGAAGACCGAAGAGGAGAAGGCGGAGGAAGAGGCTGAACGGCTCAAGAAACTTGAGAACGATCGCCTTCGACGAATGCGTGGAGAGCAACTCACTGACGATGAGGAGGACAATATGGATGAGGACAAGATTCTCGATGATGACGAGTCGGAAATTGATGATGCTACGCATTTCGGTCTTCCAGCTTACCCTACTGAACCACGCCCCGAGCTCGGCGTTGAAGATGAAGATGATTTCATCATTGACGAAGATCTTGTCGAGACAAATTCAAATGCCAGCCTCGACATGGGCGACAGTGACATGGAAGAGGAGGAAGATTCGTCGAGCGATGAGTCTGACGGACCAGATGGTGAGGACGAGCTCATCAACGGAATGACGCTACCGGCAGAGGATTCCGCTGCCGCTTCGACTGTTGCTGAGGTTAGCAAAGAAGCGAACGGAAAGCTCGCATTCACCTATCCTTGTCCAAAGGACCACGAAAGCTTCCTGAGTATCACAAAGAACGTGGCTGTCGAAGAGATCCCGACAGTCATCCAACGCATTCGAGCATTGCATCATCCCCGGCTTAAGCCTGGCAACAAGGACAAGCTTGGCCGATTTGCTGAAATCCTCGTTGAACATGTTTCTTACATGGGTAACAAGACAGAGCAGCCTCCATTTGCCATTCTGGAGAATATCATTCGTCACATCCATTCTTTGGCTAAGACCCATCCTTTGAATGTGACAATCGCGTGTCGAGCTCAACTTCGTGAGATTGGCAAGGAACGCCCACTCAATCTGCTGCCGGGTGACCTCATCTTGCTTACCGGTCTCTCGACCTTCTTCCCCACATCAGATCACTTCCATACCACAGCCACACCCGCTCATCTCTGCCTGGCGCGGTACCTGGGCCAGTGCACCACCACCTCGCTAGCGGACCTTGCAAGTGGTACATTCGCCGCAAGTCTTTGCCTCCAATATCAACAGGCCTCGAAGAGATATATGCCCGAGTTTGTCAATTACACTCTAAATGCTCTTTGCAATCTTGCACCTACGGAGCCGACTGCGAAGTTTGGAGCCTTCCCCTACAGAAAGTCCCAGGAATCTCTTCAGCTCGTGCCCTCCAGGAAGGTCACACCTCGCAAGCTGCAATTCCGCGATGTAACCACCTCTCCTTCTGATCCTCAGGCACAGGAGGAGCTGAAGATCTCCCTCCTCACCACTCTCGTGTCTCTCCTTGGTTCCGCTTCCGATATTTGGGCCGAGAAATCTGCTTTCACCGAGATTTTCACCCCGGTCCGCGCCGTTCTGCAGTACCTCCGCCAATCCCTCAAGGCCAAGGTATATGCAGCAGCCCAGGAGCCCATCCAGAGCACCCTGGATAAGATCGATTCCCACCTCGCACAGGCTCGTCTCGTTCGTCGCCCGTTGTTCCTGCACGACCACAAACCCCTAGCCATCAAGACAGCCATTCCGAAGTTCGAGGAGAACTTCAACCCAGACAAGCACTACGATCCAGACCGCGAGCGTGCCGAGTCCAACCGCCTCAAGAAGGAGTTCAAGCGCGAGCGCAAGGGCGCCATGCGCGAGCTGCGCAAGGATGCCAGCTTCGTTGCCCGCGAGCAGCTGCGCGAGAAGAAGGAGCGCGACGCCGAGTACGAGAAGAAGTACAAGCGTCTTGTTGCGGAGATTCAGAGCCAGGAAGGCCGTGCTGCCAACGAGTACGAGCGGGCGCGTGGCAGGCGGTAATCTTGCATCCCAACTTCTGTTCCACGTCTTTTTTTCATATATCACACTCGGTTGTGCGTCCTGTTGGACTGGTATATACATCATTGTTTATCTGGCGTAAGGCTGGTAATAAAAAGTCAAGTTCATCGAGATATCCGAGGGAGTGGATTAATCCAAAGTAGAGCAAGGATATTCAGTTTCATTTGCTTCCAAGAGATATGTACGTATACTATATACTACTGCTTCAAATCAATACCGATGCTAGTCAAGTATTCACATCGGCTTCTCTGTCCCTGTGGCACCGTCTCCATCTTGGTCTGGTTGGTCCGAATGAAGATCCGCTGGTATCCATCACCACCTTGACCCCAAGTCTGCCATTTCAGACTGGAAGGAAGACGTTTGGTGTTCGGGTCCAGAGACGTAATGAAGCTTGTCCAGTAACCCTGCATCACGGGCACGATGCCTGCGTTGGTGGTGTAGTACGAAGCTGGAGCTTTCTTGTTAGTATTGGTCGGACCCCAGATCGCATTCACTTCGACGGTGTGTGGTGTGCCCACTCCTGAGCTCTCGTCGGCGGGGTCCTGAACTGCGTAGTGGTAGTTCCAGCTTGGGACACCTGCCGCTGCGTAAATAGAAGACAAGTCAATTCCGGGACAGATGTAGCGCATTTCACCGTACGCCGTGCTTGCCGGCCGCCAGTAGGACCCAGCACCAGGGAATTCCTTCGTCTGGTCTGGAGTAAGATATATACTGTTGATCCTGTCAAGATGGTCCCGTGTTATTGCTGGAAATTGGTTCTGGATGAACGTGTCTGCCTCGTCGACACTAGAGGTGCTCTTGGGAACGAATTTCGTGCCTTCGTTGGTATCATCGCCAAATATCACTGGTACCTTGATGAATTTGCCTTCTTGGAAGAGGCGGTAGGTGTAGTCTGGCACCAGGTCCTCGTCAACTGTGGGACCATACAGGTATAACGGCTTCCCTTTTGCTCCTGGGTGGGGTCTGTTGACGTTCTTCTGTTGCAAAGCATTGACATCGAGGTTGCGCAGACATGCCAGGGTATTTTGACTACTGTCACATGCAGTCGCAGTTACCAGTGCGTCGTATGCGAATTGACTTTCGGTGACGTTGAGCATCTGCGCAAAGCTCTGTGACTCTGCAGCTGCTGCAACAAACAGACCTTCATCTTTACCACCGTATGCGGAGAGCATGAGAGTCACCGAGGCAGCACCTGCACTACTACCACCAATAACAACATGTTTGGGATCTCCACCAAACTAGAAACAGTGTCAAAACGAGATACCAAACGAAGCCAGGAGAAAAACGAGGAATAATTGGCGACTTGACCTACTTTGCTGATATGCTCCTGAACCCACTTCAGGGCCTTGCGTTGGTCTTTCAGACCATTGTTCAGACTGGCTCCTTTTTCAATCTCTTCTCCGGCAAGGAATCCGTAAGGTCCAACCCGATAGTTGAAAGTGACCACCACCATATTGTTTCCGGATGCCTTGATCAACCCAGTGCCGTCATAGTTGGCATTTGAATTGGCAGCAAAGCCTCCTCCTTGGATCCAAAAGAAGACAGGCAGTTTCTTTGAACCTTTTGCTGCAGCTGCGGGGGGCATATATATCAAGGAATAGACAGTCCTCTGAAGTTCCTACTGGGACTGCCCGGCCTTCACTTCCTGCTGTGGGGATGCATATACTTCCATGCTAGCAATGAATGGTCAGTAGCCACCTTTGGATAATTCAAGATAATAGATGCATACCTCAGTTGCTTGCTGTATTCCCTCGACAGACAAAGGATCCTGCGGGGCAGCAAATCGCAGATCTCCTACAGGAGGAGCAGCAAACCGCATGCCAAGCCACTGTGTGACTCCGGTGGATAGGGTATGACCCTCATAGCGAGCATAGCCCAGGTCTACCACTGTAGAAGCGGATGCTAGGGATAGCAAAAAGCAGATATACAAGAAAATAGCCATAGTGACCGACGATCTGATTGTGAACCGGTCGATGCCATGGCTTATAAAGGGCCCCGCGGACACAAAAGAAAAGCCGACCCTTGACCATCGAAGTCACGGTGACAACGCACAGAACTCAGCTACTGGAGGGTAATACGAGGACAAAGCCCTTGCGCCACTGTTGCTTCATTGAGATATGCATATAGACGCTTGCGGGGACCTATCACACGTGCAGCAAGGAATCTGTACGGGGAAGAACAGCGTCCATAGAAAATATTATGGGTGTATCTAGCGGTCAGCAGACTACTCGGCCTCAGAAGTAGGTATTAGGAAGGGAAATCCATTAGGTGCCCAAGTGCTCCTAGAAAGTGCCACTATGTAGTCATCTACACTTTGTACTCAATTTTTGTAAGATAAGACATTGAAAGACATCTGAAACCATCCAGTCTCAACGTCTTAAACAAAGACAGAGGGGTTGTGCTCTGCATATACAACAGGGTAGATACCAAGTTTCTTTGTTTCTATTAAAGGGTTTAATCCAATATTCTACTGTTATAGAACAGGCCAAAGATGTATTCTGTACTCTATACCAAATAATATCAAATAATATACAGATTAATAGATTAATAGTGTACAACATACCTAGGTAGTATATAATAGAGCCTCATCCTGGGATTAATTAAATGGGTGAGCCCCACTGTTCCCCGCAAAATCCCAAAGCGGTGTCTTTGTCCGCCTGCGGGTCTCTCTCTCTCTCTACTCTCTCTCTCTCTTTTTCTTTACTAGACCATACACTGATGCTTGGCAACCGAAACAATGGCCTCAGAAGATGAAGAAGACGACTACATGAATATGGTCATTGAGGAGCCCACCCAAAAGGAGACCTTCACACAAAAAAAGCGCCGGGAACTACGAGAGGTACCGTATCCTCCACATTCTAACATATCTGTCTCCGGCTGAATTCCAACTAACATTCTTTTTCCATATGCAGGCCGAAGCCCGAGGCCGAGTCCCATCCAAAGCCGAACGCGCCGCTCGGGAAGCCGCCCGCCGAGAGGAAGCCTTGGCCAGAAGCACTCTCAACCCCAATAACAAAGGATTCCAAATGATGGCAAAGCTTGGGTTCAAACCCGGTGATGTGCTTGGCAAACCTGCTACACCCAGCGATTCTGACACTACCAACACCGACTCTTCCCTAAAGGCGCGCGCTGAGCCGCTGAACTTAACCTTGAAGAAAAACCGTGGTGGAATCGGGTTGGACACGGAAAAGAAGCGCAAGCTCCGTGAGGAAGCAGAAGAAGCAGCAAAGAGAATAAAACATGAGGAGGGGACTTACCGGGATCGCGTTCGTGAAGAGCGCGAGTTGAGACGCATCGAAGCGCAGGTGCGCGCTGCGCAGAAAGTTGCAGAGAGGCTGGATGCGGAATTGGAGAGTGGGGCAACCGCCGAAGAGAAAGAACAAGGAACAGGGTCCTCGGCCGAATCCAACAAAGAAGGTGACTCCGCAGATCCTGGTCAACCACGCGACGGACCCGACGCAGCGACAAAGAAGAAGCCAATCAAGCCCACGTCCCAAATCAACGTACTCTACCGCGGTCTTATCCGTGAGCGCGAACGGAACGACAGTGACCGCCAGGCACGCCATGCTCTCCAATCCTCACTCCCTTCATCATTTTTCCCTAAAGCACGGCTACCAGAGTACGATGATCCGACTATGGACCGGGAAGATAAAAAGGCGCTTAGTAGTGAACTGGATCCGAATACCTCCACACTGGAGATAGAGCTGGAAGAGGATGACGAGGAGCTTGATGCCTTCAATGCGCTAGAGCCAGCTGAGCGGTTACACAAGCTGGTTCTCTTTCTGCGGGAGACATATCGGTATTGTTTCTGGTGTAAATATGCCTACGAAACCGATCTTGAGCTGGAAGGGTGCCCTGGCCTGACCGAGGAGGATCATGATTGAACCGTTTGTATGATATGGGAATAGTCTTGGCCCAGCAATCAGCTGACGATTTCTTACGAATTTGTATCTCTACGAAAGGCACGAAAGAAAAAGAAAAGAAGAAAAAGAAAACAATAACATGCAGCTCCGGTCCTCCTGGCTAAACCATAATATACAGGTCCCTTGGTATCATAAAAAAAGGTATACAAAATACAGATAAGAAGGGCAAAAAAGGAAAATGTAACTAACAGCCTTAACAGGAACTTTACTCCCTGCGCAAGAGATCATGCAAATATATGTCGAGATCATTCATGCCCATCACAACCATATCAACACCTTAAATCGAAAAGGATATCAACAAATCAAGCGACAATTCGATCAACCAGCTCCTCGACCGAACGATTCTTGCATTTCTGCAGGGTCTGGTAGCACGACTCGCAGATGCGCAGACAGCAGAACACACAGCGGTGCCGAATCTCAATGTCGAATTTCTGACAGGTCATGCACGGCATTGGACACCACGTATTCTGCGCCACGGGCATGGCGCGGTGCTGCTGGTAGCATGTGAGGTGGATCTCGTTCAACTTCGGCGCCACGGGTTCAACATCCGGAGGGACAAAGGGTGAGGGGGCCAGCTCCTCGCGTGGCTGTTCTGGCACTGCTGGCGGTTCAGCGCTTTCTGGGGTCGGGATGAACCCTTCCAATTGGGGGGAGTTGGCCTCGTCGGCTGGAGCTGGATCCTGGACTATGGTCGGGACTTGGGGCGGGACTTGGGGCGGGGAAGAGGGTGTCATTGGAGTTGGCTGTTGCAGCGGATGGAAATCGGGCTGTGATTTCTTGGTTCGCATGCCTGTCGTCCGAGGGGGAGACTCCGTTGGGACGGGGACCCGTTGAATTGGGCGTCGTTCTGGGACTTCATTTTGGGGGATCGGAAGGAAGTATGGGTTGTCCGATGAGGCTGGAATGTCCACTTTCGGGGGAAGTGGGAGTTCCTTGTCCGGTGGAGGGGCCGGCTTTGGTGGTGGAGGGGCAGGGAAGGCTGCCGGTTTAGGCGAGGTTGACTCGTCGGATGGCACCGAATCGGACGATTTCTTTAGGGAGAATTGCGATTTCGTTGCTGAAGACTTCAGTGCTGTAAGAGATGGCACACGAAGGCCGCGAGGGCGCTTCTCTGAGTCGAAGATGGCCATATTCCTATATATCTGAATATCCAAAATGAATATTAAAAAAAAAAAGAAGGGAGACAAGTAATTTAAGGAGAAAAGAATGAGAAGAGATGGAAAAAATTAAGAGATCGAATAAAATTTGGCGCTGAATCCACTCAATAAATTGTTAGCCGATCCAGTCATTTGCAGATAAGAAGGTAATCCCATATTAGAAGGACTAAAAGGACTAAAAGGAGGAGGACTATCCTATTATATCCTATTAAACCGCATTCCCCAAATTGATCGGATCTATTGGTTGACGATCAATCTGGTCGGTTTCAGATAGTGGGGATGGGATCGGTAAATAATAGATCTATCGACTTATAAGATTATAAGTTCAGGGGTAATATCATCCAGATGTCTGTTAGAACCGAATACGGAGTACAGAGTACAGAGTACTATATTTTACATATATGTACTCCGTACTCGTACAGACTACTACATTCTTACTGATATCATATCGATCGTCCTATTCCCGCATCCATCAGTCTCAAATTCCCAATGTCATCCCTACATATGCACGTTAATTAAAGTTACATGTCGAATCTCCGATATTTCAGATCTCTCATTATTTTCAAAATCATTTCAAAATCATTTCATATCATTTTATATTTAGCGATCGGCTTCAGCAACGGGTATATACGACCTGCGTTCTCGTGCAGCCTAAATCAGTTAGTCTTGCCCAGGCATTGGCATTGGCATTGGCTTACCTCGACATATCGCTCAATCCATGGCTTACACGCTGCCCAAACCAGCAGTCCACATGTAGCAAAAATAAAGATAAACACCACCGTCTGGTCTTTCCGTGAATCTCGCTCTATCCCAGACCCGTCAGCACATCTGTTATAACATCCAATCCAGGTTCCTATTAGCTCCACTTACGGAAGCAAGTCGTGTACACATCTTCCTCCTTGGCGCCTTTGCATGTCGGTAACTCGTAGTCGAGACAGAACTTGCGATTGCAATCATTGCAATTCAGGGATCGGTATTTCTCAGCTCGTTTACTGTATTCATCGGTATGCTCAAGCTCGGAGCTGAGAAAGCGGCGCTCATCAAAGCGGACGTGGTCGATGCCGGAGGAGGTTTCGGACTTGGAGGGATTGAGGGGGATGATCGTACTATTAGAGAAACAGGTGCATTTGCAGAAGGAGGTTGGCGCTGTAGGAATTGAGTATTAGTATCACACAAAATATTGACGCGATGGGAGGTAGCATTTCCATCTCCCCTGTGGCGCTTTAAGAGGCATCGGAGAAAAGAGGCTAGCACTTACTGGATGCTGCTACCAACGATGTGAGAGACAAAGATGCGAAGAGAAGCAGCAGCAGCTGTATGCTACGCTGTGAGGACCAGGTAGAAAACATCCTGGGCACGCAGTGGACGATGCGACAAGTCCTGGTTTGGCTTGGGTTTAATGACGATGGATGCGGGTCACATGACTACGTACGCAATCCAACAAAGCCCAAGGAGCGAAAGATGCCTGGAGGGTTCTGATATTTATGCTTTTTAAATTTGTGTTTCTTCGAAGGCAGTGGGTTTAAATTACATGGTATTTGTGTCGTCGGAAGGCTACTGGCAGCCTCGTTTTATGTATAAGCACCACATCAGACCTCGGGAGTCTATATTGTAAACACACATCGCTCAACCTCCCCGAAGACTGGGTCTCGAATTTATGACTTCCCCTTGATCCCCTTCTTCCGGCTGTCTCTCTGTCTCTGTTCCTTGGCAGCATCACGTCGCCTCTTCTTCCAGGCTCGATTGTTGTCACCGCGATTCTCCCAGAACCACTTTGCGAATTCGGTTTCCTCCATGCTGGCCCCGGCTTCACCGCGAGCTTTCTTCACAGGGCTGTCGATCGAAACGTCCTCATCCGAGTCCTCACTCTCGTTCCACGTCATGTGGCGGGTGGCCGCACTAGTGTCGGGGGTGGGAGCTGCGCTGCGCTGACCTCGATGTTGCAGGTCATTCTTCGTGAAGGGTGTGAAGGGTGTCTGCGGCTCAGCCAATTGAGGCTCGTCCTCGGATTCAATGTCATTACCAAAGAAGCTGAATCCAGTCTCGGCTTCGGGAGCTGGCTGGTTATCGGATGCTGTCGGGGCCCGTTTGAAAAGAGCTTCAAGAGGGTGGACTTCCTTGGCAGATGAATCTTGTTCCACCTCTTGCGTAGCCTCGGTAGGCATCTCAACCGATTCTGACCGGCTCGGTGCATCAGTATCGGTGCCGTTAGCCTCTGTAGGCTTGGTGGTCTCTTCTTGGGACTGCGGCTTGACATCCTCCTCGTCAGAAGACGATGAATCTTCAGGGTCCTCGCCCGCCTTCTCCTCCACCTCACTCTCCGAGTCACTGCTCTCGTCTGAAGACGAGCCACTCGATGAGGTATAATCTTCAGACTCGGAAGATTCCTCTGGAGTCTTTTCTTTGCGTGAACGCTTTTTCATATCTTTGGCGGCCGATTTGGCAGCTCGGCGCTTCTCCTTGGCCCCGGGAATCTGACCAGGCCGATAATTATCCTTCGAGATCTTCTCACTGGCGGGTTCTCTCACATTTCCGGCAGCATCTACCCAACCTTTTCCATCCTCAAATGTAGCCGTAGGTGCTGCGCTTTCCTCCGCGGTGCGCAGGAAGCTTGGATGGGCCACCGTTTTCTCAAATTCATGGATGACATTATCCTTAGACTTCTTCTTCTTCTTTGCTTTCTTATCATCGGAAGCTGTGTCGGAAGCTCGGTTGGGTGGGATCGTTGCTCGGAACAGGCATTCGGATTTGTCGGTGTACTTGGACTTGGGTTGCAATTTCTCCTCCTTGCTCTTCTTCTCTTTCTTCTCTGACTTTCGTCTTTCCTGCTTGGCGTCACCGGACTCGGTCCAGCCTCGTTTCACTTTGCGGTCTGCAGGAAGCTCAAAGCCTTCTACTACACCGTCCTCGGGCGCTTGCTTCTTGGACTTCTTGGACTTCTTCTTGGCACTAGAGGGCGCTTCAGGCACCACATCCTCTTCCTCCCGGTGTCTCTTTTGAGGGCGGGCCGCTTCCACTTTGAACTTCTTGCCCTTGAGGATCGAGCCGTTCAACTTCTTCTTGATCTTCTCCGCTTCCATGTTTGGCAGAGTCACGTATCCGTAGTTATTCTCTGGGAAGGTGGTAATCTCGTGGAAAGATATGTCTGTGGCCAAGTTGCGAATAGATGCTGGTAGCACAGACGGAAGGATATCCTGGGTGAAAGGCGTGATATGCAGTCTGGTCGTTTCAGTCATTGCCAGAGGATTCTTGGTAGGAGTGAGAATGAGTAGGGCTATCACTAATGCATGACCTGTGAGGATGTCAAGGTTTTCAAAATAAAATTTGAGAAGATTCCCAAGCTTCAACACTCGATCTTTTTTTTCTTTGGCAAAAATAATGTATCTTTGATTTTATGCCACCGCCTTTTCACGTATGGATGTCTATTGGCTGAGAAGGTTCCGAGGTTGATCAAAATGTTGGCCTTAATTCTTGGCCTGAATTGGCCTGAATTGCCTGAATTGTGTCTACCCAAAGTTCAGTAACTAATAACTATTGTACATGTACCTAATGACTTCATCTCCCTACAGTGCATTAAGTTAATATTTTTGAGATCTGCAGGTAAAAGTAATATCCTATGATGTATACATTGATCAAAGTAGAGAGTATAATCTGCCCATGACTTGACAATGACGATGGATCAACTGATGATGGGGACAAAGCTTGTTATTTACATACGTAAACCTGTTTATATCCGATATTCATACTGTAGATGTGGTATATATACATATGCTGTATGTTGTTGTGTTAAGAACTAAGAATATATAGTAATTCACTTAGTCTAGGCCTTTTATGAGATACCTAGGTAAAACAGCCATACTTACCTAGACACCTAAAGGGTCTTCTTTTTTTGTCAAGAAAAGGAAAAGAAAAAATATCAAAAATATCAAAATATCAAAAATTACATCCGCCACATCCGATATTTCTTTTCTATTTGAATCTGTAAACATTCTTTGATATCTTTTGGGCTGGGGTTATGTAGAAATTCCTCACCGATCTCACTTCCCCAGTTACTCCGGACAGATCACAAACCCCCCCCCGCTCTGAAAGTTACTCCTCTTACCTCCACTCTTCTCTCCATCTTAATCTTCCCAACTTTCTTACTCCCCCATTTCATTTACCCTTTCTAACTGTCCACCCCCAAATACATCCCCCCCCTTGGGGGCCCTTTCCGCCATATCCGGGAGTTATCACCGTGACTTGTCGGAACTGTGCATTAACATCATATCATCCATTTCCTTTTCCTTTCACTGCATCCATCTCCAAGCTCTAATATGGGAACTCCCAGACCAAGGAGTCACGCTCCACAGCCCCGTCAAGCCGTCGAAGTCATCAATTATCCCCGGGCGCTTCCGACGCCTCAAGTCGGCCATATCAAGGTTCTCGATCAGCAAGAGGCAGTAGGCCTGATCTTTCGATCCTTGGAATCGGCAGCAGTCATGATCGAGACGTGGCCACATTGGAACATCGGCGGGAGACAAAACAAGAGCGCGAGGCCCGTCGCTTGGAGAAGGAACGGGTGGCTCGGCTCAAAGAGAGGGAGCGCAGCATGAAGGAGGAGCACGTCGATGGAGGCTATCTCGTAACACAGGGTGTGTATGTGGGGACAGAAGACTACAATAAGGCAGTGGTGCGCCAACTGATGGTAGGTTTGCCTAGAATCGCCCTCGATACGAATTAGCCAAGGCTGACAGCGGGCTAGATTGAACGCCGACTGGCTCCCTTCTGGAGAGGTCTTAATGATTTCTCAGAGTCGTGGGCTGAGCATCAGATTATGGCGGCTGCACGAGGCATGCCCATTCCCCCGCCCGATGAGATCCCGCCCGAGTTAGAGTACAAGTTATCCAAGATCCCAGACACAGCCTCGGCCGATCCGACAAATATCCAGCATCTGACAGTGCCGATCACATCCAGATCGCAATCTTATAATTCAGATGCTTCGCAATCCTCCAACCCCCCTCAATCATTACCTTCCGCATCTCCGATCGCATCTGGGACATCCACGTCCCCTCTTTTCCGAACAAGAGCGAAGACCTTGGCTGCTTTGACTACCTCCAAGCATAGCTCACAAACAGATCTAACGCCCCGGGAATTGCAGCTCCCCAAGGACCCGTTTGTCAACGGACAGCCGATCGAAGTCAATTTGTACAAAGACGCAAGCGAATGTCCTATCTGTTTCCTCTATTATCCGCCTTACCTAAACCGTACCCGGTGCTGCGATCAACCCATTTGCTCTGAATGCTTCGTACAGATCAAGCGCCCGGAGCCTCATCCCCCAGAGCATGGAGAGCCTGACGCGAATGCTCCTTCAGCGGAGGGAGAGCAGGCTGAGTCGACCGAATCACAATTGGTCTCGGAGCCCTCGGCATGCCCCTTCTGTGTTCAGCCAGAGTTCGGAGTCACCTATTCACCGCCCTCGTTCCGTCGCGGCTTGACTTATGCTACAGACCCCAGCGCCCGACTTTCACCTAACTTCACTTCCCCTGTATCCTCCACCTCCTCCTTATCATCTGGCACTGCAGCCGTGCCAGGCCGTCGCCGTGCAACCTCACTATCCGCCACTGATCCCACAGTGGTAACAACGGACAGGATTCGACCGGACTGGGCCACCAAATTATCGAATGCACGAGCCCACGCGGCACGTCGATCTGCGGCAGCCACTGCCCTTCACACTGCGGCGTATTTGATCAACCCCGGTGCATCTGGGAGTGACTCGCGTGGGTTTGGCATCGGACGGCGCGGAATGCGAAGAGCTACGGGTGGAGAAGGGTATAGCGGCCGGACCGCTTCACCCGCCCTCAATGCATTGGCTTTCTTGACGGAGCGATCGGGTACTGATCGGACACCTCGAGCAACTGGACAAGATACCGATTCTGCTTCTGCCGAAGAAGGAGCTGGTAACCCAGCTGCCGCTCGATCGAGTTCGAGGCGCAATCGAATTGACGATCTTGAGGAAATGATGATGATGGAAGCTATCCGGCTAAGCTTGGCCAGCGAAGATGAGCGCCTCAGACGGGAAGAGAAAGAGGCAAGAAAGGAGGCCAAAAAGAGGGAGAAGGAGAAGGAGAAAGAGGCCAAGAAGGCGGATAAAGTCGCTCGCAAAACTGGCCTGTACAGCAATAATGCTAGTGCCTCCGCTTTGGATGTCCTTGGCGAGTCCAGTTTAGGTAGGGGGAATAGTAGCTCATCCTCTGTCATAGGTGAAGGTGTCAATGGTGAAGAAATCGCTGCTGGTAGCAAAGGCAAGGGGGGTTGACCGTGCATTGCCATCGACCGCAGAAGAAACGAACCCCCCCTACGCTTCTTGATCCAGCAAGCCAGCCGGCGGATCAGTCCGAGCAGTCACGACAATCTCACCTAAGACAGGTCTCTGCCTCTTCATCGTTCTCCTCTGTCATGGAAACCAACCCGGAGGATGGCGCAGGCGGCCCTGCTGCTGGACAGGGCAACACCAACTCTCTTGAGCCAATGTTCAATTTCCGCAGTCTAGCTGCTGTGATTGGAGATGAGGAGAAAGTGGATGACCCTGCGGAACACGTTGAGGATACCTCCAACAAGCCACAGACAGAGGGCTCTTCAAGTGCCACTCCGTCGGTCCACCAGCCTTTCACGGAGGCGAACCCTGCATCGACGCCCATCGTTGAGTCTCGTGATCACTCCGGGACCCTTCCCAAGGAACTTGAAACTCGCTCTGTCGAGATTACCAGTTCCCCGATGCATCCAGAAGCTACTTCATGAAACCCTTGGGCTTTGTTTCTTCTTGTTTCTTTCTTTTCTCCCCCCGTTTGGCTTTCTTTGTTTGTATCTAAATACAAACCCGGACCGCATGGCATGTGGATTAGCCGGCGCAGGGATGGGTCACCGGTGAAGGTATCTCTGCTTATCTTTTTTTTATGCTCATTGTTTTTCCCTTTTCTTACACTGGGTCTTCCATATCATCATTTCTTACTTTCTGGTCAAGGATAGAAATTCTTTTGTGTTTAGCATTCAGATCGGTGAATAGTGAGATTTCTGCTTCAACAATTAAATAAGGACAACTATGAGAACTATGTACATAAATATAACCTTGAGTAGTCGTAGTCTAGTAATCTGATTATATTCAATTCTTCTACAATGTATTTTGCATCTATGAAGTGCATATGCGGCTGATCTGCGGGTCCAACTCAAATGATTACCTGGCCTGTGATTGGACAATGATGTTTTAAGAAAGCAGAGTGGGGAATCTTGGAAGGCTTTATTGTTTATTTCAGGTTATCGGCTTATATTTATGATATGATTATTATATGCTCTGTCATATGATGTGATATTAAATTTCACAGCTAATCTTATTGAAATGTCCTTGGAATATTCTAGACTATTACCCTGATACATTACGTATCGCCACAAGTTCGCCACCTAAAGACATTTTTTATGACGGGGAAGAGGTACAAACGTACATGTATTTACGAGACCTTCAAATTTAAGTGGCACACATATGTAGGACATATTTACATGTATTTACACGGATATGAAGTACGTATCAATAATCCTAAAATTTATTGAGTTTACATGTATTGTTCTAGGTACTGGGTCAGGGTCAGACTTTGTCCGTTCTCGGCTGAAAATCTTTTTCCAAGGTTCTTCCTTCTGACCTCTCAACCACACCCTTGTTCCACCTTGATCAGTTTATTTTCTCAATAGAAATCGACAGTCTCGAGATAAGAAAAGAGAAAAGAAAAAGAAAACCAAATCTGCTGCTCCGCTCCTTAGATACGGGCAGTGCAGTGGATAACAAGATCAGCTCGACTTGCCGGGGTGGATTGCCGTAAGATCTTAGCTGCTTCTGAAGAACTATGGCATTGACACCACAGACAAGATCACATTCGTCGCCCGACAGCTTTCCCACAGCACAGCTTTTCCTACTAGGTATGTCATGTCCTGGCCCCGGGGGTTTTTGTATTTGGCAATGACTAACACAACGAAACAGCAATATGCCGGGTTGCAGAGCCTATCGCCTTGACTTCTATCTTCCCATACTCGTGGGTGATGGTAAAGGACTTCCACATGGATGATGGCAATAATGCCTCCTTCTATGCTGGAATTCTGATTTCCGCATTCTCGCTCGCAGAGGCTCTGACCGGTATGTTCTGGGGTGCTTTTTCGGACCGCGTGGGCCGGAAGCCTATCCTTATATCTGGCTGCGTCGGCACTATGGCCTCTTTGATCCTGGTGGGGATTGCTCCGAACTTCTGGGTCGCGCTAGCCGGTCGAGCTCTTGGAGGAGCCCTGAATGGGAACATTGGAGTAATTCAGACAATGGTTGGTGAACTTGTTAAGCGACCTGAACATGAACGTAAGTCTATCACTATCCTAGCATATATAGCAGAGTTGAGGATTAATGTTGTATGCAGCTCGAGCATATGCGGTCATGCCTTTTGTTTGGTCAATTGGAACGATTATCGGTCCAGGTATGTATTGTTCTTCCCATACTGGAAATTCTACTGCGAATGCTAATTACATTCAGCGATTGGGGGCTTGCTAGCAAAGCCTACTGAAGGGTTTCCCTCCCTGTTCCCAGCCGATGGCCTCTTCGGGAAATTCCCTTACCTTTTGCCCAACCTTGTTTGCTGTGTCTTACTTCTCCTTAGCATTATCGGTAGCTGGCTGTTCCTGCAGGAGACTCACCCAGACATGCAACCTGGCGAGACCCATGACCATCTCGACCAGACAGTTGAGCAGCCGCTCCTGGTCACATCTGGCGCAACTGCCAATGCCGGTGTGGACCTACGGGCGGAGTCTTATGGGACCTTTAATCGGGTTCACCTGCATAATGATGAGAGTTGGAATGTGCAAGCCGATGGATCCTCGCCCACGTGGAAGAAATTACCAAAGCCCAAAACTTTCACCTGGCGGGTCACCATGCTTGTAGTTGCGTTGGCTATCTTTACTTATCACTCGATGACATATGACCATCTATTGCCAATCTTCTTACAGGATAAGGACCCCCGAGGGTCGTCACATTCGCACCATTCGCCCTTTGACATCCCGGGCGGGGTTGGTCTTTCAACTCGAACTGTGGGTGTGATCATGTCCACCGATGGCATCATCGCCCTTGTGATCCAAAGCATCATTTTCCCCGTGCTGGCACATTATTTGGGAATCTGGCGGCTCTTTGTCATCGTTACGGTGCTCCATCCAATCGCATACTTCATGGTTCCCTTCCTGGTCTTTTTGCCACGCCAACTCATCTATGTCGGTATTTATGCTTGTTTAATCGTCCGCAATATCCTGTCCATTATTGACTATCCTATCCTCTTGATTCTCATCAAGCAAGCTAGCCCCGCAGACTCCGTCATGGGCAAAATCAATGGCCTCGCTGCTTCTGCTGGGGCTGCATCTCGAACTCTTGCTCCTCCGATTGCTGGCTTGCTTTACAGCTCTGGGGCTGAGATTGGCTGCACTGCTATTGCCTGGTGGGGAAGTAGTCTTGTTGCATTGGTCGGCGCTTTACAGCTGTGGTTCATCCAGCGCGACAAACGTTCATCAGCAACTGTGGAGCCTGCAGCTGTTTGTCATTATGTTGCTCTTCCAGAGCAGCCACATGACGACATTGTCCATATCATCGTCAATGGCGATGATGCGCGCACAGAGCGGTAAGAGTGTCGGATTAGGAGACAAAGGTGAAATTGGGGGGCTCTTTTTTACTGGAGTCCTAAACTTATAGAACTCATAGAAATCATAGAACCATATATTTCAGATCAACAAAGGCATTGTCTAGGGAATTGTCCTGTCTTATGTTACACATCATCCAAGTAGGAATCATGTTCTTTGTACAGATTCCATAGTCTGTTAAAATTGGAATCCTTCTAGCTATAACACCCATAAAATCATAAGCTAAATGTATAAGATAACTGGACTACATCGTTTTTAAGGACAGTACCTACATACATGTAGGTATGCGTTGTATAGTAGACACCCGAGATCCGATTAGATAGTGTGGATGCACCTTTCCCAATTAGGCCTAGTTTTGTTTACCCAGCAACGTCAACACAGCAACTCTTTTGTATACACAAACTCTGCCTTGCTCTGCTTTCTCACTAAAAGTTGGTTCTGAAAAGAGAGACGGCTTCTTACAACTAACCTTTTCCCCTCTCTTTCTTCAGGGATTGTCTTGCTTTCATAATGTCAAATCCACTCTCACCCCTCTCATCCTCCTACCAGAACGCGCGCGCACAATCTCAAATGGCGAATTCTTCGCCCTTCCTTCACAAGACCCTTGACCAGCCCTCGGAACAAGTTATTCCCTCAAGCCCATTGAAGAGAGAATGGACAAGCCATGCCGTGCCGAGTCAAGATGCCTATGATGAAAACGAAACCTACCCTAACGACCCCGAGAACGAGAATGAACACGAGAATGACGATTTCAACGATGCTGAATCATATCAACAAGGTGCCAGCTCACCGTTCCAGTTTGACGGATGCGAAGATACTGTGGATTTCCAGAAGCTGCGAGAAATGCGACAGACCTCATCCCAATCACACCCACAGCTTGAACCACTAGAGGAGGAGAGCCCTGCAAGCTCCCCATTCCGTCCGCATGTGGCAGAGGATACAGCTGATTTTCGAGGGTTGCGCGAGGTGCAACCCATGTCACCTGGCTTGGATAAGCGGTTGGCCCTAGAGGAGCCAATGAGCTCCCCCTTCCGTCCTAATGCCATTGAAGATACAGTGGATTTCCAAAATATGCACGAGGGTCAACAGTCGTCTCCTCTGCCATGCCCACAGCTTAAGTCATTGGAGGAGGAGAGCCCCGGAAGTTCCCCATTCCGGCCTCATGTCAGAGAAGAGACAGCGGGTTTCCAAAAACTGCACGAGGGCCAGCCTATGTCTCCTGGATTAGGAAGGCGGCTAGCTCTAGAGGATCCGGAGAGCTCCCCATTCCGCCCTGAGGCGCGGGAAGAGACAGTCGACTTTGATCGCTTGCGCGAAATGCAGAATGACTCGCCGATTCCTAAAGCGCGGCCATTGCCCGATCCCGCTAGTTCGCCTTTCCGCCATGAGGCAAAAGACGTGAGAGCCGAACCATCCGATCTGCATGAGATAAAACAAGCTTCACCAATGGTGTCTAAGTATTCTTCGCCTGCTGTGGCACTGAATTCGCCCGTCCGCCCTGAAGCATCAGAGACGGCTGATTCCCCGAAGCCACACGAGTTGAAGCAAGACTCACCGGTGGCATCTAAGCGTTCATCCTTTGCTGCAGAATTGAGCTTACCCGTCCGCGACGCAGCGCCAGAGGCAGTTGATTCCCCCAAGGTACATGCCCATGCGGAGCCACCAGTAGCATCCAACTCCTCTTCCCCTATTCCAGTACCCACTTCAAAGGAAAATACTCTTAATCCTCGCAAGTCGCGCCGGATATCTCGTGCATCACTTGGGCTTAACCAGCGGCCGGTTGCTGCAACTCCCCGCAAAAGATCGTACGACCAAACACCTCAGGACTTGGAGGACGATTTACAAATGAGTGAGCGCCATAAGAAGGGTATGGTAAGCCGACCAGATGCACCAGCGATTCACATCGATGTCGAAGAGGAGCCTAGTGTAGTCCACGACCAGAGCGTCCTTTCCGCTACGAGTGCTGCCCACGACCGATCAGCAATTGGCAACAGCATGATTGAGGACAAGCACAACGAAGGGATGAGCACGGTACTTCATGAAGATGGCAACAAAGAAAATATTTCACTCGAGAATTCGATGGCTGACGACTCAATGGATGACACTTGTTTGAGCACGTTTTCCGCCATGCCTGATATGACTACATTTGCAAAGCTCCGCGCCCAGTCGCCGATGAAGTCAATGCGAGGCAGTGTCGCCCCCAGTCCAGCTCCCACTACGGATGGGCATCGACACAGTATCGATCCGACCACCCCGGGCACAGGGCGCAGGGCATACAGAGCGAGTGCCTATCTAGATGGAAATTCACCTATGGGATCGCCTACGCCGAGGCCCAGAGGCCCGCGGGACATGGCTAATCCAGCTGACTCCGCCAATTTGCTTGATTTCACCGATCAAATGAACTTCTTCCCCGTCAGTCCATGCAAAGTGCTCGTTTCTCCCCCTCGCGGCGTTCTCCTCTGCGATCGGCCCGGCAATCCATTCGTTCTCCCGGGAAGATGTCATCACTGTTGGACTTTGATATTCCAGCTGCACCTACCCCTCGATCCATTCCCACAGTCACTCCCCGTGAATTGGAGTCACTGAAGTCCGGCTTCTTGTCTGAGATATCTTCGCTCAAAGCCACTCTCAGCGGCAAAGAGGCTGAGGTTGCAAGCCTAAAGCAAGCAGTGGCAGATGCGGAGAGACGTGTTGGTGAGGCTCTGGAAGAAGTACGCAACGAAGCCGCCGGCAAAGAGGTGCTGGAAATGGAACAGGCCGAGTGGGAGCGTCGAGTCAACGAGATGGAAACTGTTCTGCGGTCCGCCCGATCCGAATTAGTGGAGGGGGAGCGTGAGCGTGATCGCCTGTCCCGAAAGGCCGAAGAGGCCGAAAAGATCAAGGAGAACTTAGAAGGCAAAGTTGTCGAGCTCGAAAGCCAGCTTTCTGCTGCACGCGCTGCGACTGCTTCTAGCAATGGTACAGCTAGCTCATCTCACCAGTCTGCCCACTCACAGTCTGTGCACTCAGCTGAAGACACTGCGCGAGAAGTTCAGGACGCAGTTGAAAAGGTCGCTCGCGAGCTTCATGTGCTCTACAAGGGAAAACATGAGACCAAGGTTGCGGCTTTGAAAAAGAGTTACGAGTCTCGCTGGGAGAAGCGTTTGCGTGAGGCGGAGAAGAAGCTCACTGCTGCACGCGAGGAAAACGAAACTCTCCGTGCCGAACGTGATGCTGCGCAATCTGATTCGACAGCCGCGGCTAACACCAGTCTCGTCGCTCGCGAGAATGACGAGCACGAGGCCGAAAAGCGTGTCATGGAGGCCCAGATCAAGGGTCTACAACGAGAAATGGCTGCTCTTAAGGATGACACTGAGCGAATCCGTGCAAATCTGGAATCTGAACGCGCCGAGAAGGGCGAGCTTGTTGCTGCTGTTGATGAGTGGCTAGCCATGCAGCAGGCGCCTGCCCCATCTCAGCCTCGAGACCGCGAGCCGTCTGTGGCATCTTCAGTGCACAATGACCACATTGACGAGCCAGCTCAGCCATCCCGCGAAGTCACACCCGATGACTTCCGTCGCAGTGTCAGTCGTTCTGTGTCTGGAAGCGTCCGCCCTCCTGCCACTACGGAAAAGAGGATCCCTAGGTTCGGTGCTCCCAGCGGTCATTCTCGTGGTAATAGCGGTGGCAGATCTGGCATTGCAATGCCTACTCCCGGCCGAGGTGGGATCATGAGTTCAATTGAGAGGATGGGCCGAGGTGGTGTTTAGATTGTCCTATGGATTTGACTTGCGTCGCCCTTTCCTATTTTTGTTTTGTTTCTTTGCCTTCACGAGTCGTTCTCATCTTGATTCCCCGGCAGCAGATGTGATTTTCGGTTTTACTTAAATTTGGTTTATGATGTTTATGTCTACTTCTACTTTTCGGCGTCTGTGAAGATTGGTCCAAGCAGGAGGGGGGGGGTTGGTTTCGAATTGGGTCACTGAACATTGATATGAAATGATGTAACGATTCCACCGATCCATTACCATTGTATATTTTTCAGGCCCTCGGGGTCATACATAGACAGTGAGGAAGCGATTGTAGTTTTGCCATGTCATTGGGCGCATTCGAGAGGCAAGTCATCAGTCTCTATACAAGCCCCCTATACTCATTCTGACGAGAGTACCTTGGTTATCTTTCCAAACCCCGTTTCCTGTTCTCGACTATATACACATAAGCCACCAGCATCAAAGGATAGCTGACTCATACATAAGCAGCAGACACCGAGAGATGAAAGATAATAAGGCCAGCGGCTGGTTATATATATCCATAGAGAGGCAATGACCACCTGCAGGGAGTAAACATACACGTCTAATAACGTCCTATATGATAAAATCCCACTCCCTCCTCCCTCTCCGTATTCCATCAGCATTAGGTATCCCCTAAGCATCTTCATTGCTAGCTCGAATTTCACTCAAGCAGCAACCTTCAGCGTGAGACTTCAGCGCTTCATTGTTGACGGTTCCTTGACTATCGTCAGCGTAGAGGGGTCACTGCAGTGGCTCACCCTGTCCTGGTAACAGCTAACCTGTCCATTTATGGTATGGCCTCACTGACCAGTCGCAGATATCTTCGCCATTACGTGGGTCACTTTCATCTTTATGGCATTCTTCATGTTTCTTGGATTTGGACCGACGGGGATTGTTGCAGGTGTGTACCACTTTCTTTGTGAGGCTAGTATTGCATTTCAAGTTGTGCCTACCACCTGTCTGTAGGATCTTTGGCGGCTGCGTTCCAGTCGTTCATGTATGGCGCATTTACACCGGCGGGTGGAATATTTGCCACTTTAACCAGCATGGCGATGCTAGGTACACTCATGCCTCTAGAAGTGCTTGTTGCTTCTGCTCTTGCAGTGGGTGTCGCAGTGGGTGCAATAGTGTGGAAAGTGGCATTGTAGGAAGACTTTTAATATCTCGAGCGCACTCTTCAATATGAAAGTCATGGAATCTTGGAATACCGGAATTTATACCTCATAGCGGAATCCTTTCCACCCGTAGCCAGAAAAAGAAAAAGAAAAAGAAATTTTATTTTCCTTTTTATTTTATTCTCCAATTAAGTCCCCCACCTTCTCTAGTCACGCGCAAGAAATATATGTAGAGATATAGAGTGTTATCGCTCAGACCTGTCCATAGCCAATATGATTCACTGGAGTTAGCTATTCCCCCGCATTTGGAGGGGCAAAGTACGCCACTGGGATGAAAGAGGATATATACTTTTAGCTTGCGAGACTCGGCTTTCCCCCCGGACTCGCAAAACGTGGGGTGAAATCATGCCGGACTGCCGTCTTGGTCTTTTCTCTGTTGGCTATTGGTCTATCGAATGCTTGGCAAGTTGGATACGATCTATTGTCAATCATCTCGAGTTATTAAAGTCATTAACGGTGACATGTCCGAGATGTACATGCTATCCCATGATTCTATTTTGTATCTTGCCTAGGTTTGTCTGGTAATATAAGAGCTTTTTCGCTTTTCCTGAATATTCGAAACATCTTGGAGTCTAAATGCAAATCCTGCTTTAAGTCATATTTAGAGAGTACCTGGACCTGTTAAAGGGGACCTTCCAAGGTTGGGGACCTGGGGACCTCAATCGAAGAATTAGATAAGCCACCAAAGTTCCAAGGTTGGAATCGAACGGTTCCGGTTCGGATGGCAGAGTCGGCAATCTATCGGAGAAGTCCCTTCTCTTTAAAAATGAAATCATTTTATATATTTTGTACAGAATCTCGTCCTTTTTGTCTGACGGAAGATGCCGGGAAGCAGATAGAATATCAACGGTCCGGTAATAAAAACAAAATCAAATCCATTGACATTTGCTATGTTCGTGATTGGCGTCCCCACTGATACTGAGGTAGAATTCTCCATTTCTCCATTTCTCCATTGGATTCGAGGCTTTTAGATGGCGTCATCCACATTTTGGAATGGCAAAAATTAAAGAACTGGGCTCTCCGTAGATCGTATATACAACATAAAAAAAATAGTACATACAACATAACTAGAGTACACATTGAGAATGTTACATATTCCGAGAATCGGCACTTTTTTGGTCCACGTGAGGGTTCGGCAGGCCGGTTGAAACAATGCGGGATATAAATTTATAAAATCTACTTTGGCCCGTTCAGGGGTACTCCACGATTCCGGTTTTATTCCGGGGTTGGGTTTTTGTGGGTAGTACATATATTGTATAATCCAATATGTACAATATACAGTCAAATCTGAGTATATTCTCCCTTGCACATACAATGTAATCCGTGGCACAGCGTATAAAATATAACATATATTCAATGTTTCAACATCTTGCACAAAGCACAATAATTGTCTCACAAGAATACCGTTCCACTGTGGAAGGCCTGGACTCGAATATTAATAATAATATAACAGAGCTGCGTCAAGATGGAGCCGTTAGGGCCGTGCTATTACGTAGGTTAGAGCCGGGTTACGATATTACGTGTAAGGAATTCATGATTGAAATTTTATATAGTTTTCACACATCAATAGACCAACCTGCATTGATCTATCTTGTGTGGAGTACGGAGTATAGCATTAAGCATTACAGTCCAGAATATGGATGTGTATAACATGTCGACAATCAATTCAAAATATATTGTATATTGTACACCTGGGCAGTCCACGGGTGCTGATCGTATTACTCATCGGTCCAGACGTCCACGGGTTCAGACATGCGCCACAACCAAAATCCCTCCACATAGGCTCCGCTTGTCGGAGACTGGAGAACTCTCTCCAGGATTGGCTGAAAAGTCTGGGACAGTCGGGGGAATGTGGGAAAAGCAAATTCCCCTTTTTTCCCATGTCGACCCGCAATATGGGATCTTCACGGATTGTTATCTTTTTATTTAATTTCATTTTTTGTTCGGTGCTTCTCGGAGGATGGAGGCCCACTTCGCAAAGGAATCAAAAAGAGTAAGAATGAAAGGGAACGAGAAGATTTAATATGCAACTAATCCCACATTTATAATATATTGGCATGAGCACATAGCCGACTTGGGTATATAATGAAGAGCCGACTTGTGTATATTGTACAGAGTTATGCTGTAGTAAGGCGTCTAAAGAGAATGATATCATCAGACTTTCACATGGAGTCCAGGGAGACCCGTGGACGTAACGTGACCGGGCCGAGGGATGGTACAGACCAAACGAAAAACAAATAAAAAATAAAAATAAAAACCAAATGGCGTCGAAGGTACCCCAGTTTGACGGGTCTTAGCTCTGAGTTAGGGACATATTACCTAATTAAGTAATTCCCATAATACCTGTAATTTACGTAATACACGGGGGAAACAGTAATTTATTCCAATTCCCCTCAAACCTTGGCTGTTTGCGGGTTCAACCATGGTAAGAGAAACTCTGGGAACCTGGGGCATATTTAAGCCCTGGAGGGATATTTCGATTAAATAAAAAAAGGAATCCCTCTTTCTCTCGATTTCTGCTTTTGTCTTCCTTTTCCTTCTCTGGTTTTTTCTTTTTCTCTCATATCACATGTCACATGTCAACTCATCGTGACATTCCCTTTTCAGTTCTTTATCACATGCTCAGTGTCTCTATATAACTCGAATGTCCCCCATTCGCCCCCGAACGCAATAACACAACATGACTGATACCGAATCCGGGAAACGAAAGGCCTCCACGGCCGGTGTCTCCGGTCATAACCGTCCCGTGAAGAGACGCGCCTCAAAAGCCTGCTGTTGCTGTCGTGCCCGTAAAGTGCGCTGCGATGTGGTCGAGAATGGCTCTCCATGCACGAATTGCCGCTTAGATCAGGTTGAGTGCGTGGTCACGGAGAGTAAACGCAGAAAGTTTGTGGAATTGAAATCAATTTTATCTGTAAACTTGATTGACCTGTGATTTAGGAAATCTCGCGTTGAGGTAGAGAACCACTCCGAATCTCCAGAGGCCTCAGAGGAGAATCCTTTCCACCGACTCAGTGACCTTTCAGGCTTGCCCGATTTCGCGCCGACGTCCCCTTCGCAGGCCTCGGTCGATCTTGACCAGGGTCAACATATGCCTCATCTGCTATGTTAGTCAATTCCCTGGGGGAACCACAGGAAATCCATTTAGCTGACAAGCAAAAACAAAGATCAAAATCAGGCTCAACGCATTGGCTCCGATGACCACTATCGACGCCGCATGGCCCCGAACCCAGCAGTTCCCGCCTCTATGCCATTAGCTAATGTGACCTCGCAAATCCAACAACTATTAGACCCCAATTTTGGCAACACACGATCTGCTAGTGGGTTCCTCCCGGATTACATCCGAGGACTCCCCGCACGACTCCAGAAAGAGGATATTGACTACTTGGCCGTCAAGGGTGCCTTAACCATCCCGGACGTGACACTCCGGAACGAACTATTGAAGAGCTATATCCACTATGTTCACACCTATATGCCCTTGCTCGACTTGGAGGAGTTCTTGCAGAATATCGTCCAGAACGATGGAATCCACCGCATCAGTCTGCTGCTCTTCCAGGCTGTCATGTTCGCCGGAGTGGCCTTCATTGATATGAAGCACCTGCAGGCCGCCGGCTACCAGACCCGCAAGGCCGCCCGGAAGGTCTTCTTCCAGCGTGCTCGTCTCCTGTACGATTTCGACTACGAGGTGGACCGCATCTCGCTCGTGCAGTCGCTTCTGCTCATGACCTACTGGTATGAGACTCCCGATGATCAAAAGGACACCTGGCATTGGATGGGTGTCAGCCTATCTTTGGCCCACACAATCGGCCTACATCGGGATCCCGGAAACTCGCGGATGGATGTGCGTCGCCAACGCATGTGGAAGCGGATCTGGTGGAGCACCTACACCCGTGACCGACTGATCGCCCTAGGCATGCGACGGCCCATGCGTGTCAAGGATGACGATTGTGATGTGCCCATGTTGAGTCTCGATGACTTCGAATTCCACCCTTTCTCCCCCGAGATCGTGGCTATCGTTGGCAACTCGGAGATTCTCCAGAATGTCAGCCACCAGCGCGAGCTCGCCTTGATGTTCATCGAGAAGGCGAAGCTCTGTCTCTGCGTCAGCCATGTATTGTCTGCTCAGTACTCAGTCCTCAGCCATAAGTTTGGTGGTACCATGGAGACCACAATGATGCTCGTGCCGAAGAAATCCACCGCGGAGACCTTCGAGGTACGGAGTTGTGACCAGGAATTGGAGGACTGGCTGGCCAACCTCCCTGTCGAGACGCAATATACAGCCTCTAGTGGATCGAAGCTATCCGAAGCAGAAGAAGTGCTTCACTCTCACCGTGCCTTGTTGAAAATGGTCTATCTCACCACATCTAGCGCGCTGCACCGCCCACAAGTTCTCCCCGCCATCCCCTACCCATCTACAGACGCCGAACTCCAAGACATGTCCCGAAACAAGGTGCGATTCGCCGCAGTCGAAATCACTGCCATCGCCCAGGACCTGCATTGTCTCGACCTGACCCGGTACTACCCCACCACCGGCGTCACCGTCCTCCTACCAGCAGTCATCATCCATCTCCTCGACATCAAGTCCACTGACCCAAGCATCCGCATGACAAGCCTCCAACGCTTCTATCAATGCATGCGCATCCTCCAGCGCCTGCGTGAGATCTACGCCTCCGCGGACTTCGCCACCTCCTTCCTCGAAGCCGCAATCCGCAAAGCAGGCATCCAGCTCACCGTCTCTCCCCAAGACGTCCAGTCTTCTTCTGCCTCATCACATACTCGCGATCAACCTGCCGCATCCTCAGACCCCTTCCACTCCACCGCCACCATCCCCTCCCGCCTGCACACCCTGACGCCTCCGCCGGATTCCCTCGCTCAGAAGATCCCGGACCTTACCTACCCTAAACTCTCCGGTCCTTCCGCGGGCGGACGGTCTACCGGAGACCTTTTTGCTTCGACGCCACCGCACTCCGACGGAAGCGAGAATGGCAGCACCAATAACCTCAATCCGAATGCCAACCACAACAAGGACCGTGACGCCTTTGCTATGCCCTCTGAAATGAGTCTGACCGAACTCATGGATCTGGCGAATGATGCCGAGGTTACCCAGAATGACTTCGATGCCCTCATTAACTTTGACGATCCGGGCAATACCGATTTCTTTGCTGATGACAATGCCCAACAAAACGGTGCCCCGGTCCAGGAGAAGGGGTTTGATTTTGAGGTTGATAACGTGAACATGATGGGCTTTGATACGGATGCTAAGGCTGGTGATTTCGCCAACCTGGCGGACAACAGCATGTCCGAGCATGAGCCTATGAAGCTTTCAGACTGAATACCAAAAATTCAAGAGGCAACTCCGGGTTCGGACACAGTCTCTAGCCTGCAAATACGATGAACGGCTTCTCGTATGGCCCCGGGTATATTCTACCTATCGGAAGGTGGCACAGGCAAAATGGCTCGGCACTAAAATTTATGCTGCATGATGTATAGTTCCTTTTCATTTTCTTTTATACACAGTATATATTTTATAATGATGATGATTATGACTGCGGATCACTCGTTTGCTCTTGAGTCTCCATAAAAATAGGATCCCAGAAATGGGTGGGTAGAGAGATATCTAGGAAGTCTCCAAACAGTGTGTCGATGTCTGCAAACCCGTCTTCTTGCGTAGATGTATCCAGATCACCCATCGGAGGTTGGAGGACATCCAGTGGGATTTCCGGCGCCGGAGATACAGCTGCGATTCCATGGCTGTTATCGCGCCGCCTCTTGGCTCGAGGGGAGTCATTGCCTTGGACTGCGGAATTAATCATCCCTGACCCCTCTGGTACGGAGCTGTGGGTGTTCACATTTTTACAGGACTCTGCCACATGTTGTGGACCCATAGGGTTTGTCCGAGAGGATTGTGGCTTGCCTTGAATCTGGTGCAGGGCTTTTTGGCCCAGCCGGGCCATCGCCTCGGCCGAATACCAGTACGGACTAAGGTTTTCTAGAACAGAGCGGCACGCCTCAAGACTAGCTTTCGCTCGGTCGAGGTGCGTGATAAGTTTGCTCGAGCGGAGTTGTCGGTATGAGACACCCATAGACAAGGTGACAGAGTATGGTACGATTGGAAGAGGTGGTAGGTCATCGGCGCACTCCGATGCGACAATGGAGTGAATGCGAACGGCTGCTAGCCCTTGTCTGACAGACGAGAGTCTGGTGTGATCGATGTTCTCGGTGGGTTTATGCCGACAGGACAAAATGGCAACAGAATGATAATAAAGCTCCAAAAAGCCTGCTCGCGGTTAGTTCAAACAGTCCGATGGCACAGCGGAGATTCTCCATGATAGACATACCTAGAGTACCAAAATCCAGGTCATCCTGGGTATCCTCCCCCACAATATCCTCAAATGCAGGGAACCCCTCTTCCCACCCGCTTGTGGTTTCCGCAGAGGGTCGGTAGAACGATATCACAGTTGCGAGCAGATCTGACACAGCAAGCCACACCTCAAAAGCCCCTCGCGACGTCTGAGCGCTGACATTGGGTTTCACGACCCCGATATCGCGATCCGCTAGGAGAACCGGTCGGCCACCGATACTTGCATGCATCTTGTCCAATGTCCATAGACACCAGAAGAGTTTAGTCAGGGAATCGGTGGAGGTTTGATTCGGCCGGCCGAGATGCAATCCTACCGTCTGGGCCTGGTGGATGGCTTGACAGAGGTGTAGAGATGCTGCTTCCGCCCCTTCAAGGCCCTCACAGTGCAAGGACATTAGTGCAAGAACGCGGATCCGTGTCAACCGATCCGGTTCTAGCTCTGCGTCCATAGCGACAACCAGCTCCTTGTAAATCTCAGAACAGAATTGGCGTGACGATAGGATTGGGCCTCCTGGCACAAGGCGTAAGTAGGGATTGGCCGCGCGGGTCTTTGCTGCGGCGAGGCATATGGCTTTTTCAAGAAACACCGAAGCCGAACCTTCTCCTTGGGCTTGGAAAAGTTCTTGGTCGACTATTGGCATAATGTGATTAACTTTGGAGAAGTAGATAGCGGACAAAGACTGGCGCGTCTCGAGGGGTAGTCGTTCGCATGCTTGTATTCCCGCGGCAAACCGTTGGTGAAGCAACGATGCAACGGCTTGGCCATCGATTGCCCTTTGCGCCAGGGTACTATCTGCATATTCTTCGTCTGTGGCTTGTGCGCTCTGTATGCTCTGAGGCTTCGCTTTCTGCGCAGCTGGGGAGTTGATCCAGAGCCCAATACGATCCCGGAGAGGGCTCCCAGTCGGTTCATTTAATTTTTCACGAATCAGAGATTCTGGATTGAGATCGCCCACGAATCGCTCGGTGGCAGGTACTGATAATGAAGCTGGACTAACGGATGTTGCCCAGGGTTGGTCTATGTGCGCGGACGCAGGAAGCTGTTCGGGATTCGAACCATCTCTGTGAAGTGGCCTCGCAGGGTCATCGTTCAATTGTGGCGGTGATCGTTTACTGGTATCATTGGAGGGCTCCCATTTGGGGATCAAATGTCGGCACCGTTTCTATTGCAAGGTTAGCTGGAGGATTTGCTGGGGTCAATGTTCCTATCGCGCACCTTTGACCGTTGACATGTGGGACAAGCTCGCAAGGCCCGAGTGCGACTCCGCGACTGAGGGATATCTGGAAGCCAAGTGAGTTCCATCTAGGAAAGCCATTCACAACGCAGGTGGTTTTATAAGGGTGATGGGTGGAAGAAGCGGAGACCAAGATAGGCTTATCGATAAGGAGATTTTAACCAGGTCGAACTATATAGTATGGCATTGAGCGTAATGCTTCATCGTGGATGCATTTCCCCTACAAATACATCATCGGATTAAAATGACATTTAGTGTGTACATGTGCAAAATCGGTACAAAAATCCTTCCGAAATTCCATCAATGCGCCCGACTTCTCAACACCATAAATATCCCCCGGCTGAAACAACATGGAAACAAAATATAGCCAACCTAGGACTTTTCTAAGCTAGTAAGTTGACAGGTATGAATGCAGTTGAAGAAGTCTAAACTGAATTCAAAGATCTTTCAGCTGCTTCAGCTGCTTCAGCCGCCACTAAGGCTTCAACGGCATCATCATCATCAAACTCATCAACCTTGCTTGGCTGAGGCTTAACTGGCACGTTGGCCGAAGCGGCCGAATTTTCCTTGTCAGGGGCGCAAGGAGCCAAAGGCTTTTTGGATGGCACTAAGCTCCAGTCAATTATTTCGTCTTCTCCGTACCGCGAAGCAAGCCAATCATTACACTTCTTGAAGTGTCCATTTTTGAACTATATATCATCCTGTCAGCGAAGAGTTTCAAGGACAAGTCCGTAGAGGATGGTATACTCACGAAGCCATTATGCGCACTCAGAGGACTGGGATGTACAGATTGTAAGATGCAGTGCTTCTCTTTGTTGATCTTTGCCACTCTGTTTCCGGCAGGCCGACCCCAAGCAAGGAAGACGACGCCGTTGGTTCGTAACCGAGCAACGAGATCGATAACCTTCTGTGTGAATTTCTCCCAACCTTTGTTGGAATGACTGTTGGCCTGGTGGGCACGAACAGTCAGACAAGTGTTGAGCATCAGGACGCCACGCTCAGCCCATGGTATGAGTAGCCCTCCCTTATCGGGCGGTGACTCGAAGTCGGGATAGTCGATCTTGATACCCTTGTAGATATTGAGCAATGATGGCGGAGCTCGTACAGGGGCACGGACGGAGAAACAGAGCCCATGGGCTTGGTTGTGATTGTGATACGGATCCTGGCCAATGATGACCACTTTGACGTTGTGCAGGGGTGTGTGTCTGGACCTACAGCCTGATCAGCACACAGATTTGACCCAAATAGAGTAGATTCAATTTACCATGAATAGACATCCTCCTCCGGCGGAAAGACCTTAACATTGGAATCCTTCTCCTTCTTCAGGAATCGCTTCAAGTTCAAGAACTCGGTGCTGACCACTTCCTCCTTCAAGTGAGCGAGCCAGCTCTCATCCAAGGTATCAATTTCCAACTGCAACAGTTCCTTTTGTTCGGGCGTTAAGGTAGCAACCCATTTTGCCTTATTAAAGCTGCTTGACCGTGGGGTTGGTGTTGAAGTTGAAGTTGCTTGATTGCTGGGGGTTTCGGCTTTGGAGCTCCAAAGAATGCAGTGATGCTTCCACCTTTGGGTTTTTTCGAGTCAGGGGCCGAGATATGCTCCGATTTCCGTTTTATGGCAGGGCTGGTCATGATGGATGGGAAAATATGAAGACTGAAGAAATAAATCCCAGAATGTTGGAAGTTGTCGGGGGCTAGATACGGAGTACCGGGGTGATAAGAGATCGACGCGTTTCACGCGACGCGATTGATCTGCAAGGCTGAGCTCTGATGAAATCTGTTTAGGATTCATAGAAATTTACAAAATTTACCAAATTTGTATAAATTATAGAATTATAGAATAATTCAATGATTTACAGTGTACTGATTTACTGTATACCAGCCACTACAAGTCTAGACTTTTGACACAATTTACGCGGAGTAAAGGACATTGAATATAGTCCGAGTTCAGACAAAGAATACAACATATGAAGTTACACATTCAAAAAGCGAGCAAGCGCTTAAAGCTCATCGTGAGTATCCTTCTCCTCGGATGCAGGAGACTCAGTGGCCTTGGGGGCCGCAGTGACCTCGGCACGCTCCTCAGGCTTCTTGGCACCATCGGCCAAGCCATCGGCCTGGTACTTGCCGTTCTCCTTGATGAAGGTGACCAGGTCCTCAACGGTACGGGAACCGGCATACTCAATAGGGGAGTCCTTAGCACCAGCGGGGTAAAGCTTGATAGTGGGGAAGCCAGTGATGGAATCGGGCACATCGTTGGCAGTGGCGTCAACCTTGGCGACAGTGACCTTCTCATTCAGCTCGGGGATATCGGCGTACAGCGCAGCAAGCTCCTCGTACTTGGGAGCAAGACTGGTGATAGCGAGTTAGAGATGCGACAAATGGCGGAGAAGCTGTAGAAAACTTACGACTTGCAGTGTCCGCACCAGGGAGCGTAGAACTCAACCAGGACATCCTTCTCGTTATCAATGACAACCTCCTGGTAGTTGCGACCAACAACAACGGTAACGGGTCCCTCCTGAGTCTCGGGTACGGGCTCGGACTTCAAGCTAGGCTCAACCTTGCCATCAAGGACGTCCTTGATGAACTTGCCGATATCCTTGGCATCAACCTTCTTGGTCTGGTCGTAAGGGTACTTGGCGTTCTTGGTGGTGTCCTGGATGGCGAAAGCAGGGAACTTCTCGGGCTCAAGGTTGAGGTTGCCAGCGTGAGCACCGAAGAGCTTAGCATCAAGGGTAACAATGTTGATAGCTCCACGGTGGCTCTCAGCGATGGGACGGAAGTCAGCAGCGTACTGCTCACGCTCCTCGGCAGTCTCGGCAAAGATGTAAGCCAGGGGAATACCAGCCTAATCGTGGTAAAAAGTCAGTTTCTTTTCTTGCTCAAATAAGGGACAAATGAAGCTGGACATACCGCCATATACTTGGAGTAAGTCTCGGGACCAAGCTCGCCAACAAGAGGGGTGCTAGCGGTCTTGACCCATTCGAGGATGGCCTCCTCGTCCAGCTTACCGTCGTACACGGCCTTCTTCTCATCGAAGTCCTTGTAGAGAACAATCGAGGGCTGCTTGGCACCCTCAGCCTTGGCGAGAGCAGCATCGTTGGAGGCGGCGAAGAGGAAGTTGTCGCGCTGGGATTCAGCGAACGAAGTGAAGCTCTTGTTGGCGGCCTTGTCATCAGAAGCCACGTATCCGATAATCACGATCTTGTCCAAGGCCTTGAACTCCTCCAGGTTCTCTTCGTTCACGTTCGAGACGGCGGGCATTGACTGCTTGGTCATGTATGAGACAATCCTATCGAAGAGATGCGTTAATTTTGAAAGGACAAGAACCAGGAACCCAGAATGACTTACGCGTCGGCCTTTCGGGCACCAGCGTAGGGCTTGTGTGAATCGGGTCCACGGAAGACCTTCAGAGTAGGGTAGCCATCAACCTCGTAGGTTCGGCACAGCTCCTCCTCCTCAGTGCAATCCACCTTGACCACAGGGATATCCTTGGCCTTCAGCTCTGTGGCAGCCTCTTCGTACTTGGGGGCAAGGGCTTTGCAGTGACCACACCAAGGCGCGTAGAACTCAGCAAGCACCAAAGGGTGTTCCTTGACGAAGTCATTGAAGGTATCAGTTGTCAAGGTGACGACATTGGCGTCAGCGTCGGCAACTTCAGGTTCAGCAGCGTGAACGGCCGCAGTAGCTCCAAGGAGGCTAAGGACCAGAGGGGCGAAAGACCGCATAATTAATCTCTTTAGATTAAACAAAAGCCCAAAATGCTCAAAATCAAAAAGAAGAATGGAGTAGAGAGCTTTAAAGCAGAGAGGGAAGGTTTTATTTAATGGGGGGAAAGGACAGTTTGTTCATTAAAGGTGGAGCTCTGTGACTGGGCTATGCAGGGCTGCAAGGGCGGACCTTGGCTTCAGGTACCTGGTACCTCCACTACCAGGCTAATTTATGGGGAGATTCAGGTACATGGCACTTATATAATTATTAATATGTTGTTGCACATCACAGGTAATACGACGATACATATAGGTAGTCTATAATGGTAACGGAGACATGCCCTTGATATTGCATACGCATGTGGACAAGTGGCCTCTATTATCTAGGTCTATATCCCCCTCAACATCATAGAATCTATGCCTTGTTATTTCCCTTATATCATATTTGCTTCTGGATAGTCCGAGATGAAAAGGACTAGTCTACCAATACCCCGTATATAGACCGAAAATAAAAAAGAAAATAGAAAAGAAAATAGAAAAGAAAATAGAAAAGAAAATAGAAAAGAAAAATAGAAAAGAAAAGCAAAAAGCAAAAAGCAAATATATCCTACTTCTCACATCACAGTCGCTCATATGTTGATCTTCACTCTTCAATCGGATCCTCTGTGGTCTGATCGTCAGATATGGCCCCATATTCTGATCCTTGAGGTATGCCATCCAATTCAGCCCCCAATGCTACGGCATCCCGTTTCCCACGATCGACATCCACCAAAAGCATAAGTGGTAGCGGCACAAAAATTAAAACCGCCAAAAACACAAATGCTGGTCGAATCTCACCGTAGCGATCCGTAATGGCGCCAACAATAGCTGGCCCAAAAATGCTAGACCCTTTGTCGGTGATTGCATAAAGCGCGTAGAAAGCTGCTTCGTAACCTGGGGGAATGAGTTGCCCAAAGAAACTTCGACAGTATGATGACAGTCCAGCCATGACAAGGCCGTAAAGGGCCCCCAAAGGATACATTTCCCAAGGCTGATGGAGACCAAGCCCCACGCGTTGCACAGCCGGTATGAACCCAAGAAGACCATATAGCGGAATGAGCTCAAACAGGATAATACACGCAATGATCGTCTGCGAGGCTCGTAGATTGAAGAAATTCGATATGTAGCTCCAAGAGAATGCACCGAATACTCCGGCAAGCATGACGATCACATTGATCAGTCCCAGCGCGGCAGGCTTCATGTTCAGTTGGGTTTTTGCAAACAGTACAGCAGTGCCACTGACAGTGGCAATTCCATCACTGAGAAGGAACCAGGCAGCAAGGAATATCACGATATCTTTCAGTTGCCGCGCCCGTGTCACGGTTTTTCCAAGAGATTTCCAGGCATACGCCATGTATCCGGTCCACGAATGGAGCGGTTTTCCGCCACTGCCCAATAAAGGCGGGCCTGGCCGAGTACGCAACCACAAGGATGCCGGGATGGTAAAAACAAACCACCATAACCCAATCAAGAAGAGCACAAGACGTAATGAGAATGTTGGCGGACGCACGACCACAACAACTAAGATAGAAATCACCTGCACAATCACGGCACCGATATAGCCTATACCGATGCCATACGACGAGATTCTGGTGGAGAGTCTAAGCTCCTGGGAGGTGATAGTGGCAGCGGACGTCTTGCTGGCTTCCCTGTCAGGCCCAAGTAGTGGCGTGGAGTCATCCACGTTTGTTCGATCAATATCCCCGGTTGAAGAGAACAAAGGGTCACCCCTGGGGCTCGCCACATTATCATCTGACGGCGCAACCTCTTCACTTTCCTTGAGTGCTGGATGATGGCGGACCAGAACAGGTAAGAAGGAATTCAAAAGGACAAAGGACGCACCGAAGCAAGTATTTGAAATGATTGCAAGCAGTCCACCTAGGAGGTAAACCTTGGGGACCACAACCAAAAACAACATGGTCGCAATTGAGCCAATGAAAGCAAAAACAACCAACAGTTTCTTGCGATAGGTTCCATGGTCAGCAGCTCCTGACATTGAAATTATAATGACGGCTTGGACCAAGACGCTTAATGAAAAAGTATATAGGGCAAAGCTTGCCGTGTTGATTTCAGCGCCGAGGAAGTAAATGATGCACTGGCCGCCATCTGACACCTGGGGAAGATACACCGACGCATCTGAGCCTGGTGGTGGCAGCGAGGGGCTCCAAGTTGCGCTGCATGGTGTGGTCTTGTCAGACAAAAGAACGCCCCGATCCCGAGCCATTTGCTCCAGCGTTATCGGAAGAAATGAACCTTTCACAGATCAGATGAAGTCTAGGATGAAGATCCCAAAAGGATACCCATAGAAGTAGGAACACATACCCATAGCACATACTACAAAAACCTCTGCAGCCCAGCCATAGCAATACCAGCCAGCAAGCTCCCTCTTGCTGGTCGGCCGGGTGTCATCACCGGGATATTGAGGAGACTCGACATTCTCCTGTATACTCATGGCTGGCAAGTGAAAGCCAAATTCATGACCAGAAATGAACCAAATAAGAAGGCATGCAGTATTTGGAGGTAATGAAAGTCAGTCAGAAGTCACTTGGGTTAATGATGCCTGGAAGTGTTGGGAGATGGTATCAAAGAGGTGAGGTCATATGAAGGGCCAATGTTGACTTTCTTGGGGGGAGATCTCTTTACAAGGCATGTACATGAATGTATGGTACAAAAAGTCACTGAGGACTTCAGGGTTGGTGTTAAATTGTACTGGACTGATTGTAACAGTACTTCCAATCAATACATAATTTATTACCATACAGTGCAAATTGATCCATCACAATACAAGGCATCAAGGCATCCAACAGAAGGCGGTATGGTAAATGCATGCAGCGCATCGCGCTTTCATCAAATCATCTTGGGCTTGAGATATTGTTGGCCCAGTCCTCCTCTGGACACTCCTTTTCTTCTCAGGTGCTACGTTTCAAGAATATCTGAGTCTTGAAATTTATTTCAGTTACTTTGACAGTGACTTTGGCAGTTACTCTACCCTTCGTTTCCTGCCATCCCACCAGCTTGTTTTGCTGCGTTCCTCGCATTGCGACAACCCTGCTATTACCCTTGAAATATCTAATTCCCCGATCGCACATCTCGTCACAGCTGGTTGCTAGACAGATCAAAGTTGAAATCTGTGCCATCCGGAGGATTTTGCACTAATTCCGATCCCCATCCGTTGCCATCGTCGCCCGAGCCTCGACCGACCATTCGAGGCCCATTTGAATCCTAAGCCGTGCACGAAGCTCCTCCGATTATGAGCGTGGCCTTCTGTTTGCATGGCCCGTGAAACGCATGGCATCATATTGAGGACCTACCTGTGGCCTTATCTTTGATTTCGGCTTCCCTTCCTAACCAAGCGCCCGACTGGATCGAGCCCGGAGCAGTGCCTGTGTCGCGTCGCTTATTCTGCGCCGTGCAGAGGGCTGAGGAGGGGAAAGCTTTGACGACAATCACAAATCAGCTAGGCTGTGCTTCCAGAAATGCCCGGTGTCGTCATGGACAATGTCAACATCGAGGGATCTGTCCGGCGGCCGGGCCTCAATGAGGCCAGAAATGGTACGCCTAATGCCGATAAGTCCGGTCATCTCTCCGACATGAATGGATCAGTTTATGTCAACGGCGCATCGAGCGGGATTGCTGCTTCGAATCAGTACCCAAGCACGCTCACAGATGAGACAGTGGAAATCGTGCCCACATTGCCATTCAAACTGCCACATATCACACAGGGATTCTTTCCGTTCGGCACATTAGTCAATCGCTCAGTACAGGAATGTTGGAATGAGCTTTCGGAGTTGATTGCAGAATTGGCTACGATACAAGTGCCAGCCTCGGGTGGTTCGATGCCAACCAATGGAAAACCAGCCGGCAACCAGTCATCGGAGAATGTGCATAAGAAGTTGCGTCTCTTGGATTTCGCTCATGCCAAGAGGGCCGAGTTCATCAAACTTCTAGTCCTCTCGCAATGGAGTCGACAAGCTGCAGATGTCAGCAGACTCATTGATATTCAAGGGTTCATTCGCACACGACACCAATCATACGACGCAGCTCTTCAGTATGTCGGCGAAGTGAAGCGAGATCTTGTTCGAGCACAAGTTGCCAACCCAGATCTAAAAACAGCGGTGGAGGTATTATCAAAGGGACGTGTAGCCTCTTTGCCAGATGTGAGTTCTCCAATTGATTCGCAGCCTGTAATAATCTAACATCTTTACCAGCTCGGTTACAAACCTCCCACACCATTAACGGCACGAGCAACACTCAAAAAGCTACTTAAACTCAACAGAATCATCAGCGTGCGGTTAGCAATACACGATTCAGTACCACCGCCACTGCGCAATTACCGGGTCCATGATGGCCGCGTTACGTTCACAATTTCCGGTGAATTTGAACTTGATCTCTCAGTGGCGGAAGAGTCAAAGGCATCACAGTTTTTCTTCGTGGACATTCGCTTCCTTTTCTGGCCGTCGTCGCCTGTCCCAAAAGGTCGAATATTCAACGAACTTGATGGTAAAATCAACAATCTACTCCGTGATGATGGTTTGATGGGATGTTTCCAATTTCTCCACGGCCTCGTTCTTACAAACAAAATCAACATTCTCTTCAAGCAAGCTGTGGACCTTTCTCGGGGCCTCTGGGCAGATGCGTTGCGTATCGAGCTATTACATCGAACACTTGTCGTTCAGTATTGGCCTCAGAGATCAGGGCCAAAGAGCTGGCTCGAAATCGGAGTCAAGAGTGGTCACCGCAGTGGCAGTTCTAGCGACCCGAAGCCTGGGATGTCTCATGTCGGCTTCCGATGGATGCGTGACGGCCAGCAGGTCAGCAGCGATGCCATCAGGTTCAACCCAAGTGATCTATCTATGGAGCTTATTCTGAGAAGCGTCATCGCATTACACACGTCACATCTTCTCTCTACCGCATTTGCCACCCTCAAAAAGCATATTCTTTTCTCCAATCACACACTATCACTACAGGCTCAACTATCACCGACAGAACCTGGAGATTGCCGACTTGACGTGCAACTCACAGCCTCACGTTCTCTTCGGGTTTCTATCGAACCTATGTCTGGGTCCATTACCCTATGTGGGACACCGCATGGGTTGGAACGTCTCGATGGTGATCGAGGGCTCTATAAATCACCGATAGAAGAGATATTATCTCGTATTGCCCGACTGCGATGTATCACTGCGGTGGATGAGATTGACTCTGGCACAAAGGCACTCGGTCTTGAACCTGTGAACCAGAGAGTACTTGGGCTGGATCCTCGCAAGCTGTTCCCTCCTGGTGTAATGCGGACCGCTTTCTTCACCCATCGGCTTTGGAACCGGCACTGGGTCGCTGCAGCGACCAGTAGCATGGATGGTGATCGCTGGTGGCTTGTTCAACTTCGGCCAACCGAGACAGCGAAAACGGGACCATTTTATAGCATTGGCGATCATAGCATGAGTGTTCCGCAGGCCCACGTGGTCAGTGGAACCCTCGTTCCTGCGCAGAAGCGACTCAACTACACAACGTGCGCTGAGCTGGTCCATGGCCTCACCGGAATCCTGGCGATCCGTGCCAACGCGCGCTATCTGGCAGACTTGCCAGCGATGCATTTCTGGCCATCGTTGAAAGAATTGCAGCTAGAAACGAATCTCACAGTGCCAGACCTCTTATTCAACTATAGCTCGTCCACACTTCCGCCTGCTTTCCGGATCACCTTGCCCTTCGGGGTAAAAAAGCAGTCGCAATTCAAAGAAATGATTCGACTGGTTTTCCATGGAATTGACAATCAGAGCCGCTCTGTCATAATGATGGCTCACGGCACTTTGAAAACCCGCATCAAATCCTTGGTGCCGCTCGTCTCAAGCATCGATTCTTCATTGATCATTGAAGACAAGGGTGCTGGCTTCGCGCTTCGGTTGCTTGTGCCAGCTGGTCATTCTGTTATCCCTTGTCTGTTTGAACTCTTGCAGCGACTCGAATGTGTTCTGTCTATCCTCCAGTCCCTCATACGGAAGGGAATGGAGCCCCCGGTCTTGTCCTTGTCGCGGATTGATTTTGCCTACGGGCCCGAGAACAAATTCTCTGCTCTCTTTGATATCTGTTCCAATGGGCCTTCTTTATCAGACTACGTTGACGTTGCAAATGCGATCTCGAAAGCTAAGCCTCTTTTCCAATTGAAACTGGGCATCAAATTCGAAAGCTCCAGCCCTCATCGTCGGATTCAAGAGCCCCTCACCGTGGCTTTGAACCAGCGGTTCACTGAAGCCGGTGTTGACTCAACCCTCCAGCTCCTAGCTACCACGCTTCCTCTGCTGCGGTCATTAGATCAGATCACTCCTCAGTCGAATCAGACGGATCTGTCAATTGTGCAAATCATTGCGCGCAAACCGACAGTGTACATGATTCACTATCCACGACTGAGGTCTCGTTTCCACTTGAGTGCGGTGACGCACCAGGACCGTTTGGTCTGGATGTTAAGGGATGCCAACGGAATGGACCAGTCTGGCCGAGGCCAGGTCGCAGCTTTTGTACAAGAGAAACTGTACCAGTCGAAAGGCGATGGTTGGAACGGCCTGGGGGATGGAGCTGTAGCGAGTATCAACAAGGTTGGGAACCTCATACTCGAGCTGCACGAGTGTCTCAATGCTCCCCATCTTCAACTCGACAAAGAAGTGGAAGTCAAAACCGAGCAAGTCCCGAAACAATTGCCCATCAAAGGCCCGACATCTGCCGCTCCACTCGCCAAGAGAAATACCGATGTCATCACCATTGACTAGGCATTGTGGTGATCCATTTATGATTCCCATCTCCGTCCTCTCGAGGGATTTGGCGTAGCTCAACCCTTTTTTTTTCCCTCCTGAGCCTTTTGCGTTTTAATACAAGAGCAGCTACAAGGATCTCTTCACACAATGTATTCATAGGCTTCGATATGACATAGCATCTAAATGTATTTCTGTTCATGATGCGTGAGATTTAATTAAATCGTTCCTACAACTAGGCTAACAGCGCTCTTCCCTGACCTTCCCTCGGTTGCGTAAAACATCGTACTCGACCCATCTCAGCCATGGGAGCACCACCTTCCGGTAGCAAGCGCCCGGGATTCATGACATGACAGCCCTCGTAGGTCATGCAAAACGGTGCAGCCTCGGGGTCTGCAAGTACCAGTGCGGTTGGCAGCGGGTACAACTGTAGGGCTGAGGCATGGTCCCATAAGACGGGCCGCAATGGAAGCGGAAATGGGGAGATTGTCCCTTGATCCAGGATGGTCTTGACGAGTCTACGGGCCATTGACGCTCCAGACAAGGCAGTTGCAGCCTTGGTGCCCTGTTGTTGGTCCATGTCTTCGACCTGACTCTCACCAGCTGCAAAGACCGCATCACCAGCAGCACTGCTTGAGGGCTCATCCATTGTAACATCTGACTCGTTGTCAAGGGTGGTGTTGACAGCGCTGCGTCGCAGCCTTCCCGAGATATCATCTCGAAAGATGGCGATGTCATGGACTGGCCCAAACCACGAAAGACGTGCCGGATTTGAAGTCCAAATTGCATCACCTGCAGGTTCGGCGGTTTGTGACCTATTCACCTCGGCGTTCGCTGTTGCAAATGCACGTCTGACTCGAGAGGTGAATAATTCCGGGATAGGTTGTCGCGGTACTGTTGAGGCTGCACCAGCAGAGAACGCCGACGCCCAAGGATCATTATCACCCGGCACAAAGACAAAGGTCGAGTGTTGTAGCAACGCTGGAAAATCGGATAAAACCAGCGCCAATGAGTCGAAGTATTCCTTGTATTCGATACTCCCGGCTCGACCACCTCCACTGATGATAGCTTTCTGCGCAAAATTGCCGATCAAGATAAAGGCTTGTGGGCGTTCAGGAAGAGATAGATCATTGTAGGTTCCGAAGACCTTCTTCAGGGCGTCTAGTGTCTTCATGTTGTCTAGATTGACTTCACTCATGATCGCGACTTTGAGCCTAGTCGTTTCTGGTGCGTCCTGGTCTCCTCGTAGGCATTTTTCCTGGATTCTTCTCATTCGTGCACCCTGGGCACGTTCACTTCCCAGTCCGAGAAAGTCAACCCACCCAAATCCACCACTAGAACTCAGCTGTCCGCTACCGTGGCGGTTACTTGTTCCTAGCGAGATATCCCGTCTCTCACAGGGAGGTCCGCAGATTGATATGCCGACAAACTGACCTCCGATTGCACCCCCGACTCCTGTGTTCCCTCCCAATGCAGCACCTTTTACCATCTCTTCCTCTTCGTAAATGCCATCGACAAGCACAATCATGCCTGGGGCAAACCACGCGCCATCTTCGGGTATCATTCGGGCATGGCTCAAGTCCAATGCTACACTTCCAGTCAAGTCGACCAAGGATAAGTCGCCAGTAGGAGAAATTGCAAGCAAACCTAATAGTAGATGCGAGGTTCCGCTCCTGCCCAGCAAATTTGCGATTGGCGTCAACTTATAGGATTGTCGGTGGGCAAGATTGGACGATGAACGTTGCAGTGAAGGAACACTAGCGACACCCAATGAGCTCTGGAAGGATTCATTACGGAGCAATCGTTGATACACAAGGTTGTATCGATCTCGGAATAGTGCAGTTTTGTAAGCTGGTGATGGAAACAAGGATGGCTTTGACTTCACGGCTTCAAAGTATTTCTTGTCGACGTTATACGTCAAGCGCGGAAGATCAAAGGCGTCAACCACCTTGAGCCAACGTCTTGGGTGAAGTGACAGTTGTGTATCATCTTCCTCGGCAGTCCCTTGTTTTGAGGTATCACCGGCTGTTTCAACCCGTCCATCATCTACACCCAGGGTGGATGCCTTCAAGGAACCATCTTGGGAAGTCGTTTTCCCAACAACAACCCTTCCACCACTCATACTGCCCTCGAGAGTTTGCAATATTGTCTTTAGGGACGCTCCTTTCCCTTCCTCGACAATCACGCCTCCGCCAGCTCTTTTCCATATCTTGGCAACCTCATCCAGGACTCGCTCTGCTAGGCCTTCCTCACGCCACCCTGAGCCACAGTTCTTGCCCACAAACACTGCTAGTGTTTGAAGGGCAGACGATGATATTGTGAGATTATGTTTGCGGGTGAAGGTCCGAAAGGCTATTGGGCGCAGGGTTGATGGAGGGAGTAAGATAGGTAAAATTGAAGTTTTGGTGGGAGGCGCATTTCCTTGGGTATTCGAAATGGACGTGCTGGTGTCCCGAATGCAGGCGAGGACGAAGGAATAGGATCCGCTGTCGCCGTTCTGAAGCGATCAGGATGTCGCGGTGTTGAGTCCATATTGTCTCGAAAAAAACGCGAAGCCTTATGAGATTGGGGTCAGAAAGCTCTAAGTGAAAACCAATAATAGGAAAATAGTGTAATATACCTAGGTAATTCAGAGTAATAAGTGCATAATAAGAGGGGAGAAGGGGAGGAGAGAAGAGAGAGAATCGAAATTCAATTAAATCGAAGACGCGTGACACGCGCGCGGAGCTAAAGCTTCTTCCAATCTCATTTTATCTCTCTCTCTCTCTCTCTCTCTCTCTCTCTTTTCCACTTAACTCGATTCTCCTACTTTAATCTTACTCTTACTTCTTAAGAAGCCTATTTATTTGACTTCCCTAATTTCTTCCTCCACTACTCTTCATCAAAGTCGCAATGACTGATCAATCTCCCGTCTCGACGCAAGAGAAACGAACGCAACTCGATGACTTGATCGCACGCGCTGCGGCAAAAGATGCGACCAAAGACCATGACTCTGCTTCCGAGCTGTACTCCCAAGCTACCGAGCTTCAGGCCGAACTCAACGGCGAATTGTCCCCCGAGAATGCCGATTTGCTCTATGCCTACGGAAAGTCATTGTACAACGTGGCTGTGAGTAAAAGTGATGTCCTTGGCTCTAAGGTAGCCGGCGAGCAGCAGCCGCAATCTGGCGCCGCTTCTTCAACAAATACATCTTCCGCTGCTCCGAAATCCACCAGTGATTCCCTTGTCCAAGACGCGATTGCCAACTCGATGGCGGAAAAGTCGTCTTCCACCAAGCCTGCAGCCAAGGAATCGGAGCCCAAAGAATCTAAGCCATTCTTCCAGTTTACAGGAGATGAGAACTTTGTCGACTCCGAGGACGAGGATGAGGAAGCTGGTGAGCAAGGCGAGGACGAAGAAGAAGACGACGATTTCGCCAATGCCTACGAGGTTTTGGATCTTGCCCGTGTTCTGTACCTCAAGAAGCTAAGTGCTGTAGAGGAAAATGACGGGGGCAAAGGAAAATCGACTGTGGTGTCCTCAGACATAAAGCACATCAAGGAAAGAATCGCAGACACACACGATCTTCAAGCCGAAATTTCGCTGGAAGGTGAGAGATTCAGTGAAGCGGTTACCGACTTGAGAACTGTCCTCGAATTGAGAAACTCGCTTTATCCTCAAGAAGATCCCTCTGTTGCTGAGTGCCATTACAAGCTCTCCCTCGCCCTAGAATTCGCATCAGCCCAACAAGGTGGTGAGGAGGATGGCAACGATAAATCCAAAATTGATGAAGAAATGAGGAAAGAAGCTGCCATACAGATGGAACATGCCATCGCGAGCTGCAAGGTCCGAATGGCCCAGGAGGAGAAGAAACTAGAGGCCGAGAAAGATGAGGATGAGGACAAGGCAACTGCGACAAAGCGAAAGATCGCCAATGTCAAGGAGATCGTCACTGAGATGGAACAAAGGGTAAGTGTGTTTCTTTTTTTTTATTCCCCTCTCTCTTGCCTCTACTTTCTATATATTGCTTGAACTAGTTAATAATGAACTAAATTAGCTTGTCGATCTTCGCCGACCACCTGTCTCAATTGAGCAGAACGACCAAGCCAACGAGGCTATGCTAAAGGGAGTTCTGGGTCAGATCATCGGTCAGTCCGCAACAGATCAGAAAGCTCAGCTTGATGCAGCTAGCAAGGGAGCAACGGATCTGTCTGCCTTTGTCAAACGTAAGCCTGCAAAGCAGCCATCCCAGCAACCTGAAACCGCCTCAAAAAGGCCTGCCGAGGAAGCCGCGGAGAATGGCTCCAAGCGGTCTCGCGTTGATGATGCTTCCTCATGAACAAGGTGTCCCGTGTCCTTTGGCTGAATCGGAACTTCTTTTTCTTCTCTTTTATACGTCCTACCCAGAAATTATCTAAATTACCAGGGTATTAATGAATTCAATGAATCAGATCTCGTGCGAAATGCCGGACTTCCAAAGGGAAAAAAATAGATCATAGATCGCAAGCTCTTGTTGGCTGGTATTAATAGTGCATTAGTATGCAACAGAGAGAGAGAAAAAAAGGCAATGGGAAAAGGCAAGACAACGAAGTTGTTCGAAAGGGTATCATATCACATTATGCAATGACCTCATCCCACGAGATCCATCCCTAGGATTTCCTGCGGCTAAGAGATTCCCCACAACGCAGGTCGACGCTTAATCTCACGGTTTCTTCGACGTGTGGCAAGTCCAGGGCTCCAGATTCCGGCGAACAGGTCCTCACACTCATCTTCATCCTGGCTGTCAAACTCCGTATTTGCTGGGCCAGACTCGATTTCATGTTGATCGGCTTGCATAATCTGATCCACACCAGGCGAAGATTCCCAGCATGAAGAGGCGGCGATTTTCTTGGTTTCGAGAATGAACTTGCCGACCTTGTATCGCTGTGATTCTTCTTCGGCTGCAACATACTTCCAGCCCAAGACACTGTCACAGAACGCGCAGCTAATATCACTGACTGTATGTGCCCCTGTAACAAGTTGCCGAGGGACTGGACGCTGCAATATCGTATTGGGGAGTGAGGCTGTAGGTGAAGACGACGAGCTGACCGACACAGCAGTGGCTACTGGCTCTGCCGACACAAGATAGGCACGGCCATGGCGACCTGTAAACCCCTTGCTAATAATTTGGGAAGTCCAGCAAAGATGTGAGGCACATCCTGCACAGCGCAAGTAGGAAACATGGCCGTCGAGATACTTCTCGGTCTTTGTATTTTGGGGCTGGTCCGTTGGAGAAAGCCCCGCACTATGTTTCGTGGAGAACCCAGTGGGGAGGAGGAATTTAGGGAACTGGATAGTTTTGACGCGCTCCTTAGACATTCTGGTGTTTTAGACAGGAGGCTTCACTCTGAGAGGACCTTAAAAGGCTTCCCAAGGTTGGAAGGGATGTCCACGGGTATGCCCAAGTGAAAGGTGAATTGCACCTGGGCAGGTCTGGAGGTGAGGTCATATATGACTTATCTCTTATCTTTCTTATCCGCACGGGGCCTTTTTCCGTCAAAGCGGGGGAAAGGTGACATTCTCATTAGAACACTACCTAGGTAAATACGAACGCGTAAATGAAAAAATAATGAAGCAATACTCGGTATTCGGAATAAAAGGACAGTTGCCTTGCGTAACAGAGCATCAAGACATAAAACAAGATCCATAACTCCAATTCAAACGACTTAAACCGCATCATACTATGATGCTATCGCTAGACTTCGGCAACCAAGAAAAGCCATTTATTACTAAGGCAAGGCCCTGGTTCACTGTCTGATACCCAGGGTGCCAAGGTGGTGAGGTTGAAACCACACCATCCTAGACTTCGCACGAGCTCCATTTCATCCGTGCGCTGGGAGCGACTGACACAGGCGACTATTTGTGAACACCCGAAGGTGGCGAGATCGGCAAGTTCGAACAGAGCGATCAAGCTGAGGCAAGAGTCAGCAGGTGAATCAGACACATATGAAGGACAGCCACTAAACAGAAGAGGAAAGTCTTGACTTGTCCAAGGAAACACAAGGGGCGTACATACCCTGACTTAAGGCCGTGTTCAAGTGCACGGTCCTCGAAGAAGACGAACAAGGTCCGCTCTTTATTGTGTTCAGTCACAAATCCGCGGTAGATCGCATCGCTGGAGTAATCCCACACTTCTATCCATCTCTGGATTCGATCATGCTGGTGCTCGATTTGGTTTGACTGGATATTTTGGAACGCATCCATCCCCAGTGACTCCTGCCCCACGAGACTCCTCTCACCCAGGAATGTCGTGGACAGTTTGTCACAGAAGAGTCTCTCACACTCTTCCGGGATGTTATGCGTCGCCTCCCTCTTGTACTCTGGCCAGTTGTTTCCAGGCCAGGTTCGTTCCGCGCGGGAATCGAGGATGTCGTGGGGAGGACTTGAACGAGACGATTTAGTCCCCGAAGGGACCTCAGGCATACCACTGTACCCCTATATTTGGAGATTAGATGCCGAGAAACATGGATGCGATTTTGGGTTACGAGATACTTACCGGCGCCCAGGGTAGTGCAGTAGTGGAAGCCGTGGACCTTGGAGGTCGACGGCTCGACACTGTAGCAAGTAGCGAGAACGGTGCTCTGGGAGTCTTGGTCGAGAAACCGCTGCATTTGATTGCAATTACTACTGTGGTTACTCATATATTTCGCCATGATGGTTGATGTTTCAGATGATTGTTCTGGGAGGGTTTGGATGAACGGTGTAGGTCAAGATATCGAACTAGATCGAGGTTTGGATTTTAAATTAAGTAGAGAAGACACGATGAAGGCGGCTGATGTTTTGGTGAGGAAAATCAAGTTGTCTGATGTTGAATAGCGGAAGTGGATGGGGGGTGGACGATGTGGAAGTAGAGACGGTGTGACTCGGGGGGGTCAGCATTTTCCCCCAGTCACCTGACCGTCTCTCACTCTATACTTTTGGAATAAGGAATTATTATTTCAATATTCCTCACTTTTCGTTAATTCAGTTTTATTATTGTTGTTATTATTATTGGATGTCATGAGTCTACTTTCTCTTCATGTCTTAATTTCAACCGGTTGTTGAGTCTATAAAGAGGGTGCTACCAAAGCCAAGTATAAGACAAGTGATCGGAGTATTAATGCCCAACGGTAAAATTTATATTAATTGCACAGACGAAGGGTATTTAGCCACACGATACTCAGTATTAATGCGTAAGCCCTCCCAAAGTACTTGGGGGAAGCCGGAATGATTAAGGGTTGAAGTATTCTTATTGCGGCTATGGTAGTAGTACACATTCTGAAGGTAAAGAAACCTCTCAGGATGACATGAGAAAGAGGCAAAAAAAAAAAAATTTGAAAATGAAAATGAAAGAATAAGTACGAAAATAAAAGCCGCTCTAAATAATATGCGTATACACAGTGTACCAGGAAAAACGTAATGCAAATCCATAGAAGCCATAACGAGCACTTGTCTATTCAAAGCTCCCTGTAATCGCTAGGCCGAACTCGTCGGTTTCTAGCCTGATGACGTTGCGGATTCACGGGTTGACGGAAATATGGTGAATCTTCTTCCCGGGAGTATGGTGTGCTGAAAGCTGTCCGCTGCTGATTCGAGAAATTGTTCATCCCAGCGCTTGGTCCTTGGAACCCATTCTGGGGCATAGGGAACATCATTGAAGGGTCCCCGTTGAACATATTGGGAAATCCGTTGGGCATGCCACCATTGCTTTGATCGAACATACCAGCTTGAAGAGGATTGAAAGGCATGTTCATGGGATTCCACCCAGGACCCATGCCACTGGGAAAGCCATTGGCAGACGCCATCGCCATGGGGTTCATGAACCCCATGGCTTCATTGCCGAAGCCAGGGGCCGAGAAAGGCATCATAGGCATGCCTTGCATTGGTCCAAAGCCGTTGAAGGGCATATCCTGGTTATTAAAATTTGGAGTGGCAGCAGGCGCACCGTCTTGGACGCTATTGGCCTGGGTCGGAACGTCGGAATGACCATCATCTGTCTTCTGTTTCTTTGGCACGTTACCCAGCTCGGAGTTTACAGTTTCACTCCGGCTGCTAGGCTCGTCCTCAGCGGATCTTTTCCTGGATTGTGTGGGCGCGGTCTCTTGAACTTGATTGAGCGGGCTCTGCTCTTTGCTGGCGGAAGACTCTTTCGGCTCGGTTTCGGCGACTTCGGGGACAGATGGTACATCCGGGCCTGCGGGGATCTTTTCTTTCTCTCTCTTGGCTTCAGCCCTGTCGGCTTCATATACCTTAATTTTTGAGGCGGATTCATCATCGGGAGTGAGGTTATCAAGTAAGACTCCCTCTGTAGCACATCCCGGGCAAACGAAGTCACTTTCAATCAAGGCATTTGAAATACAATCATTGCAATATGTCCTCTGGCAACACGGTGTCTTTGTTGGCTCTAAAAACATCCTCTTGTCAATTGGGCACTCCAGACCTCGAGCTTGCAATGCTTTGCTCTCCTCGGCAGCTGCTGCTTCAGCAGCTGCCGCCGCCGATGCCTTCGCCTTTTCTTGGTACAATTCCCAGGCTGCCTTGTCCGGCTTTGCAATGACAAAGTCGCCGTCAGCATTCACCATGACCCCTGTATTCCTTGAATCTTCAGTGGAGCCATCGGGGGCCAGGGATTCTGGTTTCTCGACTTTGGTTTGAAGTGAACGTGGTATGCCAGTTGATCGTTTGACTCGATATTTGCCGTCGAATTTGGGGTCGTTATTCGTAGGGCATGCTTGGATCCAGTGGCCTGCGTGCAAAGGTTAGCGGTGTGTGGGTGTGGTGATTCAGCCAGAGGTGTTTTACCTTTTTCCCGACAACGATAGCAAAGATACCCTGGAGGTGGAGGGTGGTCAGGTACATTGACGGGTTTCCCTCTGCCACGACCGAACGGTACGGGTGTTGCGCTAAATTAGATTAATATCTCCATAATCCAAAAAGAATCCGGTCAGGGTGCTCTTACTTTGCCATTTCTTGTTGTTGTTCCTGCCATTGGCTAGCTTGCAGGTTAAACAGAGCGTTGATCTTCTCTTCTTCTGTTTGGGCATTATTGAGTTCGAGGACGTTGTTGTTCACGGATTGTCCCGTTCCGGGTGTTACTCGGCTCATCGACGGTTCGTTGCGAGGGGCACTGCGAGCATTGACTGGCATCTTGCCAGAGACGTAGCGAGCAGCACCGCCCTTACCAGGGCGCGCTGCAGGCAATCTGCGGGCGATCACGGAAGTCGATCGAGGGATTATGGTGGTGTCATCGTCGTATTCTATTGGATGTCAGAAAAGTTTTTCCTATTGATCAGGAGCAAATGGAGCAGAATAACATACCCTCTCTGGTGTCCTCATTGTAGATTGACAGCTCAAAGTCACTCCCGTCGCCCAATCTACTCTGGCTGATAATCTCTCTTTTGAGCTCAAAGACCGAAATACCAGTGCCATCGAAGGTGACCCTTGAGGGTTCTTTCTGGGACTTGAATTTGAAATGAACGGACGATGACATTGTATTCAATTTGGGAGGGGTGATGCAACAAAGATGTCTGTGGGTTGTATTAAGACCCAGATTTAGGGGCACCGCCGCCGTGTACAGTGAGCAATAGGGGATAATAAAGAGGGAAGAAGAAGGAAAAAAAAAACTCGTGAGAGGGGATGAAACTGGTGTATCACCAGTCACAAGAAAGAAAGGTTGGGCAACAGATTTGATCTGTTCAAATCACAGAGAAAGCACGAGATAGTTTTTTTTTTAGATGAAAGCAGGGATCAATAGACCACTGAGACAATGGAATGTGTGAATGAATCTTTTTGAATGCTGAATGGTGAGTGTTCAGGTCACTGCATACAAATGGAGATCAAAGAATTGATGAATACGATGATCGAACACTGGCGCTGAATAAAAAAAGGTGTATTCAAGAGAGATTTGATGGTCTGCCCCGTCCTTCAGATTCGCAGAGCCACCCTAGCACCCTGACCTGTGTCGGACCTGTCTGGAGATCCCTGCGAGACACCAAATCCAGTTATAGAGAGACCTGTTAGGAATAAGCAAATTCACTGTCAAACGACCGAGGCCGGTGTCGCAGTTGTTAGGTAATGTAGTTTGGTGATCGCGGCGCGGAGTATCCTCAAAAGGTGAAATAAAGGAACCCAATTCAGCAAGAAAGAACTTGGGAGGAATAATGGGTGTGTGAGAATGGTGAGGATGGGATTTTCGTGCGCAGGTATTGAGGAGAGGAGAAGGTGAAGTGGCAAGTGAGGAAAAGTCAGATGATCTGGATGCGATTTCACCGCCTTCTAGACCGCTTTTGATGAATAATGATAATTATTCCAAGGTTACCACGTGACCATCTGGGCCCAAGCTGAGGAGGACAAAAATAGTCGGCCGCTTATACAGCCGTAATCTTCTAAGGTTATCCGATAGTCTTTCTACAAGTATTTTAATGATCCTTTTTTTAACACGCCTGGTTAAATAGATGCTTCCCTTCTCAGTTTGTTGGGTAGACAGCAGAAAAGGGCCAAAAAAAAAGCTTGTGTGAAAGCAAGCGACTTAAGGAAGTTATCCATGGATATCTTATTTGTTTAGTCATTGTTATCTACACATCCAGGTGCATATGTTGCCTAATATGATCTGAGATGCTAAGACCCCTCAACTATCCAGGGTATGGAATCCATTATTTCAAACATATTTGGACATTTGAACTGTATAGTATCTTGTTGACGGGTTCGGCCCTCATGATCTCTATTCTCTATTCTTGCATAAAACCATAAAATTGCGAAAGATGCCTATGTGAAAATATCACACCATTGATGCAGCTGAGCCTTTAAATCTCAGCCTCAAATTGGCGGACCAGGAATCCCTCCGTTTGAAGGTGATCTTTCACTTGAGACACGGTATATTCACCGCGGTGGAACTAGGACATGGTCAGAGACTCTGCTATGAGAAAAAAATACTTAGAAAGGATACAAACTTACCATTCCTGCTCCCAATGCTGCATCAGTGGTGGTTTTGTTGAAGACCTCGGCAAAGTGCGCAGGTACACCAGCCCCACTTGAAGCGATGACTGGAATCTTAATCGAAGCTTTGACGTCTCTGATCAATTCCAGATCAAATCCAGCATTGCTTCCATCTTTATCAATGCAATTCAGGAGGATTTCACCAGCTCCCATGGCCTCAACAGCCTGCACAAGTTGCCGCACATCGATATCGCGCGTTTCTCTGCCACCTTTGACGGTGCATTGGTACCAGCAGAAGCTTTGCCCATTTGAGTTTGGGAACTGGGTCTTAATTGTGTGGTGGGGAGTATCTTCAGGCTTATCCACATATACCCGCTTGGGGTCGACGCTCACCACAACGGCCTGCTTTCCATAGGCTTTTGATATCGTCTCGATTGCGGTTTGGCCACTCAACTTCTCACCGGCGCGGTAATAGTCCTCAGCGGCAAAGACAGAATCAGAGCCAACACTGACTTTATCGGCTCCAGACTTGAAATACATTGTTGCCACATCCAGAGCAGGAACCCGCGTGCCATCAGTGTCGACGGTGTCTTTGATTCCTCCGCCAATGGTCAATGGTACAAAGACTGTCTCCGATGTTCGTCGCAAAATTTCAAGCATGGGTGTATCAGCAATGGGGCAGTTTCGGAAAGAGGTGATGTTCAAAAATGTCACCTCATCTGCTCCTTGTTCGTAATATTTCTTAGCCATGTCCACAGGCTTACCGAGATTACGAACGCTGCCCCCGGCATCTGCTCCACTCTTCTCTCGGACATCATATTGGTCACCCTTGGTAACGACCAAGTCACCAGAGTCGTTTGTCCGAACATCAAGGCAAGCAATAACGCGACGAGTGAGCCCATTTTCTTTGCCAGTGACGAGGTCCTGTGAGAGCGACTGGAATTGATCGCCGTTCAAGAATGCGCGTATGGCCCGTAGCCCAGCGACGCCACTCTTTTCCGGGTGAAACTGGGCGCCAAAGATGTTACCCCGACTAATAGCACCGATAAACTCTTCCTCGCCATATGTGGCTGTAGCCACAGACCAGCCGTCACTTTCCAATACACCCGGGTTGTAGGGGGCCGCATAGGAGTGGACGTAATAATACTTGCTGGTCGGCCTCAGACCATAAAAGCTTTCATTTTTGTTGCCATCGGACCCAGTGTTGATTGCAGAATTCCATCCAATGTGTGGTACGCTCTTCGAGGTGTCGTTGAATTTTTGAATGCGCATAGGAATCACGCCAAGCCCTGGAACGTTGCTGTCCTCCTCTGAGCCCTGGAAAAGAGCTTGAAGACCAACACAGATCCCCATAAATGGCTTCCCCGCTTCGATATGCTGCCGGATGGGCTCCAAAAATCCTCCTTTGTCCAGTTGGGAGAGACAATGGCCAAAATGGCCAACGCCGGGGAGTATCAGTTTCTAAAATTCGATTGTTAGCGATGGCATGATCGTGAGCCAGCCATGGCAAAATTGGTCTGGGGTATTTGACTAACATCAGCATTTTTCACATCCTCCGGGGTTTTCACCCATTCGACATCATATCCGACTTGGTTAATCGCATTGACCAAGGAACGGATGTTTCCCGCAACATAGTCCAGCAAGTGGACGGTAGGCATGGCTGTAGAAACTTAGGCCAAAAGCACAATGGTGATTCCAGCTGAAAGTGACCAAGGTATTTGGACTATCGAGGTTGAGCTACCAACAAGGTAAAGAATCCAGCCATGAAGCCTGTCGAGGGGTTCCTTAAGGACCCCGCCGAAATTCGCACGCTGAGTCATATCTTTTTTTTTCTGCCAGACAAAATGCGGAGAAATAGGTACAACGGGGTACTTCTCTAAAGAGTATAGTTACTATGTAATTTAAGTTCTTATTGTACTCAATAAGTACCTGTGAGTCATATGTAGAATACACGACCTTTCCTCCTACTAGAACGTCTCGGATTCACTCATGATGACTCGGTTGTTTTCCTTAGACCAGTAATAGCCCTAGAAATTCCTCCCCTACTATTGCAATGTTATCTGGATGAGTTGCTTTGTACAATAACTTTGGCATAGCCCTGGGGTGGTGGAAATGTTTGCCGATGCAGGTGGATATTCCTCTTCGCTCAGGTTTGGTTGCCCCGCGCCTTCACTATCGTATAGTAGGTTATTGGTTTTCAGTTGTGGCTGGTCTCACAGGTGACTGGAGATAGATGAGTCCATTCGTAGGCTGCAATCTTATAGTCAGTTATGCATAAACGAGGTGAGGATGTATGAGGAAGATCAGTTACCGGGTGGAATTGCCGTAGCCGTACGCCTGCTTCTTGTAAGATAGCTGCACTCTGTACATTCGAATTAGATTAACTAGGAGCCCCATAACGGACAAGCATTGACTTACGTCATTATCCATGTTGTACCCTTGAGAGTAAACGACCTCCGAAATTCCAACTTGGGCTATCTTGACAGTGCATGTCAAGCAAGGACATCTGCAACCCACAGTAAGATTTCCTCGTTGGCATAGTTTATTGAAGAATGAAGTGGACTTACGTATCGCAATAAAGGATCGCCCCCTCTCGAATCCGCTCTCGGCCTGCTTCCAGTAATGCGTTTTCTTCGGCGTGAAGGCAGAGACAGGTCGAGAGACCGGCTCCTCCCCATCCCCGCGATTGCACCGTGGACCTATAATGGTTTCTAGTGAGCCAAATGAACAACACGGCCATTGGGTCATTCAGTTCTGGCCTGAATCGTACATCCACCTTGGTTGCAGTTCTGGAGATGCCGTGGTGTCCCATTATATCCTGTGCTGATTACACGACTCTCTCGAACGAGCACACATCCCACTCTTCTTTTCATGCAGTTGCTTCTTTGGGCGGCAAGAGAGGCCAGCTGCATGAAATACTGGTCCCAGTTTGGCCTCAACCGTTGTTCGTCCGCCAGGTCGAGGGTTCGCAAAGCCGAATGTAGCTCTTCAAGAGACGACGAGGAGTTGAATAGGCGCAGTTGAGCTTTGTCGGTCAAGTACACTCGTCCAATATCCTTGTCGTAAAGATTATGGTCGTTCCACATAACGAACTTTTCAAGCTCAGGCGGATCGAGTTGTCTTCTCCAACATCTGTTTTGAAAGATAAAGAAAAACTGTTAGGTTTCAGTTTTGAACCACATGTAATCACCACGAACCTGTCGGCAAATCGTTTCCATCGGAGGCTAACAGGTGCATCGACGCTCACGAGAAGGAAGAAGGGACGCAAGAGAAATCGATCTAGGGTAGTGGCATCTGCAATGTCTGTGGTAACCCAACGTTCTTGCCATCTTTTGGTCGCAAAGTCGAGTAGGGACTCGGCATCTTGGAATGTAAGCTCTGACGACTTGGGGTCTTCTTTCTTTCTGATCTCCGACGCTTGAAGCCGCAGGTCATCCTCCGACTCGGTGATGTAAGATTGGGATTTGCCGGCAAGTTCAAGAAGCTGGAACCCTTGCTCAATCAGGTACTCAGCAATCGCATGTTTGCCAGCGCAAATGCCTTTTGACGTATATCCTCGTTAGTTTATCCGGTGTGAGATGAGAGATTGGTTTGCGACAATTATCTGCTGACCTCCACATAAGCCGATGAGCATTTTCAGGTGTTTAATAATTGTATAGTTGGAAAAGGGAGAATAAAAGAAAGAAGAGAAGAAGTGGGGCAGAGTAAATGGAAAGTCGCGACGCGCCCTTATCGGGCTGGTGTTATCGGCCTGACATGTTGCCCAGTTGGATATTGGGTAGCCCCTGGAGGTATAAGTACATAGATAGATAAACTACATACAAGTACATGGCTACAAATATAACTATCAGACATGTACAAGGACGTGTGTTCGGCGCCTACAGCGCTGGACTGTGGGATGGACCTTGCGCCACTCATCATGTCTTGTCATGTGGGGAGCGAGGGGAGTTGCGCGAGGAGCTTCGAGGAGCTTTTGTTGACTCAACAATGATTTTTCGCGCATCTCCATGATGTTCGGCATTCTAACTGGAGCTGATTCGCAAGCTCCGCGTTCTGTTATTCCGCCGTGGTAGGACACCATCGGGATCGTCACGGACCCCTCAGCGTTGACAGATCCAGTTGGCGATACCGTTGTTGTGGCGGCATAACAGGGTTATATAGAGGCACCGGTCTCCATAGGCTACAATAGGTAAGGGTGGTATGGATGAGGCGTGTCTTCTCATTAGTGTGTGGCTTCTGTCGTTCAGAATGGGGAACGGAAAAGGGTAAGAGGTATCAAATGTCGCGGTTCAAGTGTTAAGAGTCTCAGTTGACTTCACTTTTCCAAGGCTTAAGCATGAGCTAGGACCTAAAGCTCTTGGTATTGAAATAAATAAGTGCAGAGAGGTCAGAGGTAGAGAGGTCAGGCGTAAATGCGGATAGATAAGCCTTCCCAAGGTCACCCCCGCCCCTCCCGTGACATCAGACCGTTTCACCTCCTTCCAACATCTTTTGACTCTTTTACACCTTCTACCTCCCCTCTTAGCTATCACGTCCAGATTCCCAAGTCTGCATTATTCGGGTTCATAATCAAGAGTCTTCTTCTCTTTCTTCCTTTTCCTCCAGGATGCAGTACGCACCGTTTGCTTCCGACATCGAATTACCTTTCTATACTTCACTGGCTTCCCATAAGATCAATCACGACAAACTAGATGACTCTGCCCGCCCCGTCCTGGGACTATACGAAATCCGTCCTTCTGATCCTGAGGCCGCATCATGTCGAATCCAAATTCATGGGAACGCCCTCACCAGTAGCGAGTAAGATAAAACGAGACGTTTCTAAAAGCCCTTCTAACAGCGACTTAGAGCCCCGGCTGGCTATTACAGAGCAGAGGGCATGATCAAAAATGTCAATACCGTTGAAGAATATCGAAACATGGATAGACCCCATCTGCTTCACCAAGCTGGACAAATGGTAGGGATAACCATGACTGGTTGCCTCGGAGAGTGATATATATACTAATCAAAGACTCCAAGATATGGGATGCTATCCACGATGGAACAATACTTTCATGTCCCTCCCTACTCTGCAGCTTTGTGATTGTATCTTTTGCGGACCTCAAAAAATTCAAGTTCCACTACTGGTTTGCATTTCCGGCAATCCACTCAGATCCTCAATGGGTCCCCGTGCAACCAACAGATCAAGTATCCCAGCCACACCAGGATCATGATATTGACAATTTGAAGGGAACTCATTTATCTCCACATGAGAGCACTGCTTTAGTGGAAGCGGTGCAAACATGGTCATATATTGTGGATCATCGACAACGAGGTTTCTTTTTAGCTCGAAAATCCAGACTGCGTCCCGATGCATCCTCAGACGATCCCCAGACAAAGAGCACGCAACAAGACACATCAAATAGCAACTGGCAGATAGCATCGCTTTCCGAATATGAAAATGGGTTTTTCAAGAATGTCGCTGCTGAAGACTGTTATTTCTGTTTCTCAGACCCATCAAATTATGAACAGGCCCCAGGGTGGATGTTACGAAACCTGCTCGTTCTGATCAAGCAGCGATGGGGCATCGAACGGGTGCAATTGATACGCTATCGCGACGTGCACGCGAGGCGTGATCAGGGGCGCAGTACAGTAATTCGGCTGGAGTCAAGTTCAAAACAAGAGCCTCAGACCCCGAAATCACTGCAAAGCCAAGAGTCGTTGCCGCTGCCAAAGGTAACCGGCTGGGAACGTAACTCGACAGGGAGATTGGCCGGGAGAATTGTCAATCTTACAGAGTACATGGATCCCAAGAGGTATGGCGTTAATTCGGAGATATCCAAAGTGAAGACTTGATCAAGGAAGCTTATTTCCCTCCTAAAGATTAGCAGATCAGTCCGTCGATCTCAACCTCAAACTTATCAAATGGCGGATCAGCCCGGCGCTCGATCTTGAGAAAATAAAGCACACGAAATGCCTCTTGCTAGGAGCTGGTACATTGGGTAGCTACGTCTCCCGGAATCTGCTGGTATGTGGACGTCAACTTCCGCGCTCGAAAACAACTTGTTCTAATCACCGACTATATAGGGCTGGGGCGTGAAGAAGATCACTTTCGTCGACAATGGGACCGTTTCATTTTCTAACCCTGTTCGACAGCCACTATTCAATTTTCAAGATTGCTTGAACGGTGGCGCCCAAAAAGCACATCGAGCATCCGAAGCCCTAACACAAATTTACCCAGGAGTAGAGACTACAGGTCATGTGCTTTCGGTACCCATGGCAGGCCATCCTATTGTGGACGAACAGGTGACAAGGGCCGATTTTGATCGTCTCCAAACACTGATTGATGGACATGATGCCATCTTCCTCCTCATGGATACCCGAGAATCACGATGGTTACCCACAGTGATGGGGAAGGCGGCAGGGAAAATCGTGATGAATGCAGCTCTAGGGTTCGATTCCTTCGTGGTGATGCGCCATGGTATCACGGAGGATGAAAAACCAGCTGAGCTTGGGTGCTATTTCTGCAACGATGTAGTAGCACCAGCTAATGTAAGATTATCCCAAGGAGGGATCTGCTTTATACAGAACTGACTGCGGGATAGTCTACCAAAGATCAAACTCTCGACCAGCAGTGTACAGTGACCCGCCCTGGAGTGGCTCCTATAGCCTCTGCACTTTTGGTGGAGCTTTTCGTGTCACTCCTTCAGCACCCCCAAGGCGCTGGCGCACCGGCCCCCATGGCCCGCAATACCGAGCGTGATGATCATCCCTTAGGCATTGTGCCCCATCAAATACGAGGATTTCTCGCCAATTTCGACAACTTGTCCGTCACCGGCAAAAGTTATCCGAGCTGCAGTGCATGCTCGGACAAGGTTGTCAGTGCATACCGCGAGCAAGGATGGGACTTTGTGCGAAGAGCCTTGAATGAACATGGCTATGTTGAAGAATTGAGTGGACTAAAAGAGGTCAGTCAGAGCCTATAAAACAGCCCAATCCCAAACTGACACATAGGAAGGTCCATGAGAAGGCGGAAGAAGCGCTAGCCGATATTGACTGGGATGAGGCATCTGACAATGAGGAGATCGAGATCCTTTAGACAGACGACATGGTTCGGCCCTCTACTCTGTGACCTGCCGGCATGTAAGTCCGAAATAGCTTTGATCTCACGATTTTCTCTCCAAGCCAACGAAAAAGGCCTCCTTGGATTCCTGCCAATTGCCTTAGTCGGGGAGTGTGTATCAATTGGATAAGGGAAATCATACACTGCGAGATGATTCGGGTTTTAGGCGATGAACCCTTTTGAATAATTCTTTCAGCTGCTGCTCCAGTTCTTTGTCTTCGGCGCCTTGGTAGAATTTGCAGACAAAATGACCGCCTGCCTTCAAAACATCCGAACTGAATCGTAGAGCCGCGTGGCAGAGATCCTGCGTGGAAAGTTAGCAGGGGTTTCACATTTACCAATGGAGTAATGATTTTTCATACCATGCTTCCAGCGTGATCTCTGAAACTGACACCGCTGGTGTTCATCATCCTGTTATAAGGAGCACTTAGACTTCGTTTCCAGAAACCGGAGGTCTGGAACCAGGGAGCAGACATATCGCTAAGAACCACATCTACCGTTCTTTCAAGTATTTTATCGCCCCTCATATCCCTCTTCTCGGTCTCCGTGGTGCGTTCAGTATCCGAATTCGGCTCCAATGGACTGACACTGGAATCGTCCAGAAAGCCGGACTGGCGCGGCCTGCCTCTATCTGGATTGCGGAGAAAGTCTCGGATGTACGTTTGAATCTCGGGTGCGAGGAAATTCCCTTGGATTGTAGACACTCCTTTTGGTGGTTGGGCTGGGATGATATCGACACCGAGGACACGACCATGCGGCTGGGTACGGCTTGCAGCAACCTTTTCTGGCAGTTAATTGCGGTCCATCTGACAGCAACGGGGAGAGGGATAAGTAAAAGGCTAAAGAAGAATGATCGACACACCTGTGACCATGACCCTGGAGCATAACCCTAAATGTTTGGAATTAAACAATCGATCCATGTTTAGGTTGAACGACTAGCATACCAAGTCAACAACTGTCTGCCCGCCCTTGAAGATTCGATATTTCTCATCAATCTAACCGCAGGCACCAGTGTGTCAGATCAAGCCAGGGAAATAGAGCAATGCCGGTGCTGGATTACCTGCAGCAATTTGAAAGCAGCGCGACTTTTCAGCCCTTGGACAGCTGCCTCTCTAGTGAACTGATCCTTTTGCTGCCGGGCTTGCCAGCGTTTGGATGATGCATGTCTTGCTTGGATAGTTACTTGCTTATAGCAGGCATTCCGCCAAAATCGAATTGGATGTAAAGCGAACATAATACGAATTGAATAATATCAGGGGAGATACTTGGAGGCCCTTAGAGAGAGAAGCTTTTTATTTTCTGCCGGCAAAACAGAAAGCACCGCTGAACCCTCAAAGTCGGACAGCTCTTATCATCCATGGATGTTCTCTACGTGACTACATGCCTATACATGTACATTTATATATTTAGTCCACCGTGTAGAGTCTGTGCCAATAAAAATGAATTGCCGGATCTTTTGATAGATCCTATTAGAATTGTCTGCGGTCTTTTTTCAAGGGAGAAAATCCCATGGGTGCTGCCCCCAAGCCCGAGCGCCCGTGGTAGACTACTAGGTTGTGTTTTACTCCCCAGCGTTGAAGTTCGTCCATTTCCTATTGCAAGTTTTCTCCCAAATTTCTTGTTGGGCAGAAGCTCTTCTTCCTCCTCATCCTCGAACAAACTTCGATCCCGCTGACCACCAAGTTTGCGTTTTTTCGGCTTGGCCTGTTCATGCTCAAACTGCTCATGTAATTCATCGGTCTCAGTGGGTGGCACTCTGCGATCGAACCGATGCATTGGTTTCTTGACCTCATTTTCCGGCGGTGATACTGGCATTGTGTTATCACGTGCTTTTGGTTTGGTGAATTTTGTGATTGGAATGCGGTCTTCTGTTGGAGATAGTTGGCGCCGGAGAGCAGAACCGATACGCTTTGGTTCGCCAAAGGTGCTCGGCTTGCCGAGTAGACCATGAGGAGTGTCGACATCTCCAAGAATATCGTCCTCGTCTGCAACTGAGCTCATTGGCGAATCGGAAGGTGCCCCTGTGCGGTTCAAGAATGGAGTGATGGAAAACGCCGACTTATCACCAGGCATGGCCGAATCCTTCTTCAATTTCTCTTGTACACGCACAGCCCCAGGGGTCGCAATCGTCACGCCGGCATGGCCACTCGGGCCAGGGCGCTGAAGCGGGACTGTTCGAGAACTGGATTCGGAGTTATTTACTGCCTGTGATTTGAGGCTGCGCCCCTGCTGAATTTCAATCTGGGCTTCCTGGAGCTTGTCCTTGGTTGACCGTAATTGCTGTTTGAGCGAATCAATCTTTCCTTCAAACGTCGCCCGCTGATTAGCCCATGCTGAGTTCTGATTGTGGTTGTCCCGTTCCTGCTGCTGTTTGGCTCGTAACTCTCCCGCTAGCTCACTCCGTAACTCTTCAATTCGAGCAGAAAGCTGGGTGATCTCTGTCATTTGCTGTGATCCCTTGGCTTGAGTACGTTCATGGGCATGTTTTTCATCGCCGAGTTGAAGCTCCAGAGAGTTTATCTGCCGTTCCATGTCATGTTTCTCAGCAATGATGGCCTGATATGATGCATTTTGCGCTCTGAACCGCTCCAGCTCTGACTGCAGAGTTGAAAGATCTCTGGAGAGACGAAGTTTCTCTGCAAGGACAGTATTGTAACTGGTCGAATTATTCTTCTGGGCCGACAGTTCTTCCTGCTACTGTCAACATAATGGACTATGCACATAGCCACCAGATTGAGTTAAGACTTACTTTAAGTCGGTTAATCTCACTCGAGGATGCCTGTGCTTGAAGTTCCAAATGATCGATTTCCTGGCAAGCCTCCTGAAGTTGAGCACATGCCTCTGAATCAGCACTTGTGAATCCCGAAAGATGCGCATTTGCTTCGTCCAACTGCGACCGGAGAGTTTCGTTCTCGAATTTCAAGAGCAACAGCTCCATGCGTCGTACGCGATCCTTCTCGCCATCTAGGAGACGACCAGAATCTGAAAGAGTCTTCTCATACTCTTTCTCCAGACGCATAGTCCTCATGGACATCTCAAACTGCATGGTTCATTTAGCATCTTGAGCATATCCCATCAACCCAGAGAAGCCACATACATCTGAGGCGGATGCTTCTTCGGCCATTGCCATGATGAGAGAAAGACAGGAGCCCTTCGATATAAAAAATAGAAAGAAAAGGCTATGGATTAAATAATGTCTGTCCAGAAGGAAAGGAATACCTAGGTAAGATATGTGGTGTTTATATCCAATGCTTGTTCGAAGTATGATATAAATCGTCACGAAGACGCGCCGGTGTTTTGGCGGGACCCTGAAGATATTAAGTAAGCCGATGTGCCCGATTACGTTGATAGTGGACACCTGGACTTTATCACCCAACGTGTTCAAACGTCTCCAATTACAACCGATTGATAGTTCAATCAATTGAAGTTTATAACTAACCTCCTTGAAGCTGTCAAGCTTCTTGTCATGCTAAAATGAAGCTTTGGGCGGGCCTTTTTCTCCTTCTCTCGTTCGTGTCTGGTGTCTTGTCTGCGAGCTCAACACAGGACAAGTTTGCAACATACCAATCCCTGTCTCGTTCGGGGCCTGTTGATCTAGACAGTGCATCATATGAAGACCTCACCTCTACACCTCGAGATTACTATGCTGCGGTTATTCTGACTGCCACGGATCCTCGCTTTGGCTGCCTCCTGTGCCGCGACTTCGAATCTGAATGGAACCTGATCGCCCGAAGCTGGACCAAGGGCACCAAGCCTGATGAGCTCAAGGTTGTTTTTGGAACACTTGACTTTGATAATGGCAAGGCAGTTTTCCAAAAGGTAGGGCATTTTTACTTGAGACTGAGCTATGACATGCGACTAACCTAAGCAGCTCATGCTTCAAACTGCACCCGTACTCCTCGTCTTCCCTCCTACCGTTGGTCCCTTTGCCAAGGTTGAAGGAAACCCCCTTCGATTTGATTTCACTGGGTATGTTTTTCTATCAAGGCTCTTGCGCCCGGCCCCTATCTCAACTAACATGTCAATCCCAAATAGCCCGATCTCAGCCGACCAGGTCTACTCTTGGATTGGACGTCATTTGCCCGAAGGCCCCAAGCCTGAACTAGTTCGACCCATCAACTACATGCGGATAGTATCAGCGACCACAGTTCTGATGGCGGTTGTGACTGCGATTACAGTCCTTTCTCCCTACTTGCTGCCAATTGTCCAGAACCGAAACCTTTGGGCTGCAATTAGCCTCATCGCAATTCTTCTGTTCACAAGTGGTCAAATGTTCAACCATATCCGAAAGGTCCCATATGTTGCTGGTGATGGCAAAGGTGGCATTAGCTATTTTGCCGGTGGATTCCAGAACCAGTTCGGGATGGAAACTCAAGTTGTGGCTGCCATCTGTAAGTGATAATTGCGAGGCTCATTGGTTCTGGGCGTCGTTTCCATGCCGACTTCCTAGGTTAACATTTTGCTCACACAGACGCTGTTCTCTCCTTTGCAACGATCGCACTCGCACTGAAGGTTCCCCGGATGGAAGATGTCAAGGGTCAACAGCTGGCTGTCTTGATCTGGGCAACTGTTCTTTTCGCAACATACAGCTTCCTTCTCAGTGTCTTCAAAACCAAGAATGGTGGCTATCCATTCTATCTGCCTCCGTTCTAGAGCGTTCAAGAGCCTACTTGACCAACAGCCTGAAAACAGCACCTGGAAACATTGATTTTACTAGCGATCATTGACATCCCAGTGGCTAGATCTCCCTAGGGCTTCCTGTACATGATGACCAACAGAAGTTGACATCCATGGATGGATCAGGGCCACTTGGAGGAAACACGGTGCTTTGCGGATTTTGACCCATAGTGCCTCTTTCCCTTTGCCATGAAAAATTTGCATACCAAAGATCACAGAAGGTTCTTTTAGTTCTTTTAGAAGGAATTTCACAATTAGCCTGTAGCTACATATGTATACTTAACCATACCTAGCCAAGCAACTGGAAGGAGGGTCTAAGTGGAATTCAAAGTAGATTAAAGTAGATTATATATATTTAGATATACGGTATTCCTTTTATATAGATATTCTATGAATTGAAAGTAGTTTTTGATTTTTGTTTGATTTCACATGGTAGATATCTCCCATTCTTCAAAATGCCCAAGTAAGAAAGAAAGGCCCCACCAAGGGTGTCCACATCCTTTACCCTTTACAACACCTTCCCATATGAACCCTACACCATACACATCCAGAGGTCAGCTTGAAGTCTTGTTGGTTTTCATGGTTTGAGCATACTTCATTGCACTGTCATAGCTGGGTCCAATTGCGGACATGGCAAAACCTGACGATGCCCGTATGGGCAAAATTCTGGCGTCGTCAGCCACAGGCACAAGCTTTTTGATCTTGATTCAATTAGCGTCCAGGATCTTTACCTTTGCCTCAAACCAATTGATCTTACGTACCCTTTCACCGGTCGTGCTGGGAATAGCTGCACAACTGGAGCTCTTCCAGGTTTCGATCCTGTATTTCTCGAGGGAGAGTATTCGGATGGCTATCCAACGGCAGCCTATTCCATCTACGCCTGACGATAGACAGTCTTCCTTTGAATCAGACACAGTAGCGGCAGATTCGCATTCCGTGGCATCTCAAGCAGTGGTGAACGTGTCCTACTTGAGCCTCGCCCTTGGAATTCCTTCCAGTCTCATGTTCACTATGCTCTACCAGCGCTTTGTCCCAGAGGAAGCATCAAACACCGCCTTCTTTTATCACAGTGTGCTCTTGATCGGGGCTGCATCTCTCCTGGAACTCAGCACAGAGCCCTTTTTCTCGGTAGTGCAGCAACATATGCTTTATGAAAAACGCGCTGCCGTTGAAATGCCAGCGGCATTTCTGAGAAGTGCGGTGACATCCTTCGCCTTTATATATGCTTCTCAGGTCAACTACGACCTCGGTGTGCTACCATTTGCTCTTGGTCACCTCAGTTACTCGCTGGCCCTCGTTTGTGGCTACTCGCTGGCCCTACCCAGAGGGGCCAATACAACCCGGTTCTCTTTCTTACTGACACGTATACAAACCAGGTAAGACCTACCTTATCTCGTTCAGGCTACAGCACGAAGAACAACACGGTAACCATTTATAGGGACCCCTCCAACTACTTTCTGGGACGGTTCTCACGGCAGTTAACGTCGCTTGCTGCGAATGTCTTTTTCCAATCTCTAGTGAAGCATTTGCTCACGCAGGGCGACACTATGATGCTCGCAGCCCTGTCAGGGCTAGAAGACCAGGGCATATATTCTCTCGCGTCAAACTACGGCGGGCTCATCGCACGGATTATCTTCCAACCGCTGGAGGAGAGCAGTCGGAACTTATTCTCAGCCTTGCTGAGCCCCGACGAGGATGGGAAGCTGAAGAATATCCAGGTCCGCACTGCCAGAGATCACCTCGTAGATATTCTGCGCGCATACCAGTTGTTGTCAGTCCTGATATTTCCATTGGGCCCAATGATGGTCCCTCAATTGTTGCATATATTGGGAGGCCGTCAGTGGGCTTCCCCTAAAATCGGAGACCTGCTCTCCGTCTATTGCTACTACATTCCATTTTTGGCATTAAATGGGATCACCGAAGCATTCGTGTCATCTGCAGCAAGTTCGCAACAGATACGGAAGCAAACGGCGTGGATGGGTGTCTTCTCTGCCTGTTATGCCTTGGCGGCCTATATGTTCCTAGAAGTAGGAAACTTGGGTGCGTATGGATTGGTCCTGGCCAACATTGTGAATATGGCGGTTCGAACCTTTTGGAGTTACAGTTTTATCAAATCGTACATCCATCGGAACGGATGTAGCCTGTACACGAGTGAAGTGGCCATTCGACCTGCTAGCTTCATTCTGTGTGCTTTGGCGAGCTTCTTCTTGGGCCGCGGATTTGGCCTAAAATTGGGAATCATCAAAGCATGCGCATTCAGTGGCAGCTATGCTCTCCTTATGTGAGTGCTGATCTAATCTGATCTTGATTTGGTCTCAACGCCTAACCGAAAAAAAACAATAGAGTCTATACAGAAAGGGGATACTTGATGGGTCAACTGACAAGGCTTCGGCAAATGTTATCCTCCAGATCCTCCAGCAAAGATATCAAGTCGGAATGAACCCAATTAATCGTCAAATGTGATCTTTGTCGCTGTCTTGTCCATATCAACGTCCTTATAAAAGGCACCGTACACATCGTGCTGCTTCTTCTTGACTGTTGTGCCAAACTTCAACAGATCCTCTGGCACATCTTGCTTAGCTGCCTTGAGAACATTGATCAATCTATTCATAATTAGCATTGCCCTGACGATTTCTATCAAGCATATTAGAAATAGGAATAACATACCCGCCGGACAGTCCCTTGTCATTTTCAGTAAACATAGTGATGGCAAGGCCGTCAGCCCCAGCACGTCCAGTTCTTCCAATCCTGTGCACGTAGTCCTCAACGGTGAGAGGGAAGGTGACGTTAATCACCATTTTCACGTTCGGGATATCAAGCCCACGCGCCGCGACATCGGTTGCGATAAGAACGGTAGCATTGCCTTTCTTGAAAGCATCAAGATTTCGGAATCTCTCTGATTGGTTCAAATCACCGTGAATACCGGCGACTGCGAATCCCTTGTTTCTGATGAGATTCTCAATGCGCATCGCCTCCTTCTTGTAGAGGCAGAAAACCAGGACTTTCTCGGGAGATTTTTGGCCTCGCTGGGATTTAGTGAGCAGTTGCACGAGTCGGCCCTCCTTTTCTCGGCCATCAACAACCTCGACGATTTGCTTGATCCTTGTGTTGGCTCGGGGATCCGCAGATGGGTCTCCGCCAATGGTAACAGTTACAGGGGTCTTCATGAAGGTTGCCGCGAGCTCTCGGACTGACCGCGGCCATGTTGCCGTAAACATAACAGTCTGTCTCCTGGAGACGGGCATTGGCTTGACGATGTCCTTGATATCCTGCTCAAATCCTTTGTCAAGCATGCGATCCGCCTCATCCAGGACGAGATAGTGGACCTTTCCAAGATCAATCGAACCATCATTCTGGAGATCCTTGAGGCGGCCAGGGGTGGCAACCACAATGGCGGCCTTTTGAAGAGCACGACGCTGTTCATCTTTACCCACGCCTCCGTAAATGCATGTCACCTGAGTCTTCTCGTGGTGGCCGAATTTAACAAGCTGGTCATAAATCTGCATTGCAAGCTCTCGCGTGGGTGAAATAATCACTGCCTTGGGCTGACAAGGCTTGCTTGACTTGGAGTCAATCAATTTCTTGAGACACGGCAAGCCAAAACCGAGGGTCTTGCCACTTCCAGTCTCTGCGATACCAATCACATCACGGCCAGCAAAAAGAAGCGGCCAGGTAGTGGATTGAATCGGTGTTGGCGCAGAGAAAGACTTCAATTGGGTGTACAGATCAACATCACATTTAGGCAGGTGATCAAAGGAGAGGATTGGGCGGAATTGAGAGGCGTCGGGTGAGGAGGGATCAGAGATTTTAATGACATTCTCGGTCAAGAAACTGTCGATTTCTGACTGAGGGATTTCAGATAGAGCAGACGCATCAGAATAAGACGCTGTCTTCTCATCTCCATTTTCCTGCTTATCTTTAGAAGCTTTTGCGGGCTTCTCGGACTTGGACTTTTTCTTCGGTCGCTGCTCAGTTGGCTCAAGATGGCTTCGCTTACCCATGATGAGTTGTCTAGAAAGAAGATATAACAAAATATTATCGTAATCAAAAGATGAAAAGCACGAGACTGAATCCTCTGAATTGTTCCAGCAGAAAAAACAGGAAGAGGAAAAAAAAAGAGAGAAAGCGGTAGTGTATTGCCATTGATTTCCGCCTTTTCTGTCTTACCGCCTCGTAACTTTATCCATATAGCCCTGGAGTATCTACGGACTACATATATACATATACATTCATTGCCTTGCCCAGGTGAAGTGATAGCGCAGATTGCAGACTGCTCGTGAGTGAGAGGACTGTAGCGAAAAATTACTGCTTATATCCTTTGTAAGAGTACTAAATAGGAAAGAACGAACAAGTGTCCAAGGTGAGAAGACCGTAACTGAGACATCTGGATTGATCATGGCGTAACTTGAGTAGCATACTAGTAAAAGTACACATGAACATGAATAAAAAGAGCTCTGAGCACACGTGGAGATAGTAAAGCTCGTACAAAGCTGGGCGAAAATATTTCCTCACTTTGCCTGTATTTACTCAATGCTGTAGGAATCAATGATATTGGCAAGGCGAGCGGCTTCATCCGAGTAATTGATTGCCTGGGAGGATGAGACCTGATATCGCACACTGGATGGCACAATTAGCATGAGATTCACATCATTAAGATTATCGTTATTCCATCATTCTTACCGCTGCTGATCGCCGAAATTGTCCACATTGGCTTTGCACCTGAAGCTCCAGGTCTGGCAGTTGGCCCCCTGGAAGACTTCACCAAAAGCACTAGGGTCGTCTTCGCGGAGTTGCATTAGTTCATCGGCAGGTTTGCCCATGATGTTTCTCCCAGTCTCGTCAAAACAGCTGAGCCAAAGCTGGCCAGTATGGTCACTGACACTAATAGGCATGACGTAGCGGTACTCCGGCTTGGGGTGGGTCTTGTCGCACTTTTCGCACCGCCACTGTCCTGGATCAAGCTCCGTTACCTTCTTGTTGCAGTTCTCAGAAAGGCACGCAGGATAGCACCAGGTGGAATCCTGCTTGATGTAGGTCACGGTTGCCTTCAGAGAGAAGTAACCAGGAGTCTCAGACATGCCAAGCTGCTCTTCTCGAACTTGCGCAACGGTTTTGAAACGATCCATTTTGGCCCCGGAGTTGGTCGCATTTGACAATGAAGCATGGGATGCAAAGTTCTCCGACCTGCCTTGAGCATCATACCAACCTCTAAGTCGGTGAGCCTCCCCAATATCAGGGTCAACAGTCATTGAGCCCGAACTCAGAAGACTCAGACTTCTTCCGCCAAAGTCAGAAACCTTGACTCCCTTGAATGCCACAACTGACTCGGGTGCCACACTAAAATTGTTTGCAGTTGCACCCCAAATTGTCAAGCGGACAGAAAATCCTGTGTTATCGACCAGCGTAAGCTCACGTTTGTCATAAGGTTTGCCGGTGCTTTTTGATGTAATCTGCGATGTCTCCCCAACATCCTTCAGCACGCCAATGACATCAATGGTTGTGTCTTTTTCAACAGTCTGCAAATCAGCAACAGTGGTGAAATTGAATCGAATCTGAGGGACATCATTTTGCTCCTCGGCCTGTCATAAAATGTGAGCGACGCATCTGGTTTATGAAGAAAGAATTGTTACCTTCTCAACAATGGTATCTCTCTCAAATGTAAGTTCATAATCGTTGTTGAGATTCGTGAACTGTTTCTTGGCAATTTGGACCCGACAGGGACTCGAAATGTAGTAAACACTGCCCTCCTGGAAGAGTTCGTAGAGCATGTCACATTGTTCGTTGAAACCGGTTGCACGGATTTCACCACTGTCGTCCAGTAAATTCACACTGAACAGCTTACCTTCACCGTTCTTGTTGTGCCATGTTTTGATGTTGGACTTGCTCGTGCATCGCGCTTTCATCGTCCATTTGTTGGAATACGGAGAGATGGCTTCAATCGGATAGATTGTGGCATGGGCAGAAGAAGTAGACATAGGGGCAGACATTGGCTGGGCTCGCCGGTTTTGCTGAGCATGTGCACCTTCCATCTTGGAGCCGTAAAACCCGTTGCCGGATATTGTTGTTGGTTGACCAACTTCCCCTTCCTCGGTTTTGGCTTCAAGTGGTTTTGGTTCACCGATTTTGTCAGCCTCGCCCAGTTCCTTTAGAACTTCAAGGTCCAAGATGATGAGGATCCTATGATAATTAGCACAATCAAATTGCAAAGAATTCCCTCACATACTTCTTGCCCTTGACGGAGTTTGATTGAAATGACTTGAGTCGCACAAAAGAGCCCTTCCGGAGAGACCCATCTGTCACCACTGAATTGGCCTCTTCGAACGGTCAGTAAGCCCCGAGGTGTTACAAAAAGCCCCGAGAGGAAACATACGAGTAGCAAGCATGGTTTGAACATAGTTTTCAATATCACTGAAAACAGCTCGGTAACGTTCTGGTTGGTTCGGCTGAGCTGGCAATGCCTTGATCTGAACACATTGAACAATCGGCTCTCGTACTTGGGGTTTGGTTTCGTCAAAGATAGCACTGTTGAACATAGATTAACATATGTACTGCCAAATTTATGTATCGAATGGATAGAAACCTTAGAGCCCCAATGGTGACCTGGGATGCTGCCTCGGAAGCCATGATATGATGACTTCAGATCTCAATAATTGAGACAGTCGAGAAAGAAGTCTTGGGAAAATAAAAAGAGGCAGAAGCAGAAGGAGAAGAAGAAGAAGAAGAAGCAAAGCAAAGCAAAGCAAAGAGGACTTAACAGAGCAAGTCCAAATCAAGTTGCAAAGTGATAGGACAAGGAGGAACGCGTGTTGAGAAAAATAACGCGTTAAGTGGCACGCCCCCACCACATGACTTAATGCCTCAGGACAATATTGATAACAGCACGTGCAGGCGGTGAGGAAGGAGCAACCCCACGCAATCGTAGCTTTGGCTTGATCTGCAGTATCTGATATTCTTCTTCCAATGGAATACTGTCATACCTTCTGAAGTCTCCTTTAATAGCAAAAAGTCTCTATCGACACTTCGTTGAATCTCCGAGATTTCTCTCCGGATATGGCATCTTGTGTCCATACCGATGCCGCGGGTTTGTGACATCACCTTGATAACCGAAGGACAAATCGAGCTAATGGACAACACACATTTATAGATCTGAATCCACCGGGACCTGCCCAAGCCGTCTATCGAGAGGATTGCACTCAGTGCTTTGATTCTATTGTATGCCAGCCACCTTGATCCCTATACTACTCCACATCTGATCTTACTCTGACCTTGCAAGGACGATGATGCCGGTCTAAATGTCTGTCTCCATTGCTTCAACGGTGGATGTGCTGGAAACAGGGACCATGCCCTGCTTCATTACAAGAGATTTGGCCATTCACTGGCTTTGAATATTCGAAGGACCCCCAAGAAAATACAGGTACAGCCTAGCCTCTAAACATTTCCTGATCTTGTTACCAAAGATTCTCACACCTCTGGTTTATAGCGAGACGAGCCCCCGCCAAAGATTTCCAAGCTTTCCATCGCAGCCGAAACAGAAGAGGATAGGTATGACATTGCTACGTCAGTGGTGTGCTATACATGTTCTCGTGACGATGTGGACAAAACCAGTGGCAAACTTCCTGCTGTCATCGAAGGTGTTATGACCGCAATGACTTTCTCAGCAAAGGAAGAAGTTAAAGCTTGGGAGCAAGAGTTTGTTCCTTGTGAGCATACATTCTGTCTGGTTCAACAGGACAACACGCAAGCCGTGTCGACAGGTATTGATTCCCTGCAATACTCAACTGCAGCCCGTGCTAACTAAACTGCAGATTCAAACCATTGCTCAGAGTGTGACTTGGGGGAGAACCTCTGGCTGTGCCTAGAATGTGGAAACAAGGGTTGTGGGCGAAGTCAATTCGGTGGAAGCAAGGGAAATTCACATGGGCTTACTCACGCAAACTCAACATCACATGCTGTGGCTGTCAAGCTCGGCTCCATCACAGCAGAAGGCTCCGCTGATGTCTATTGCTACAAGTGCAACGAAGAAAGAGTAGACCCAGAACTAGCGAACCACCTTGCGCACTGGGGAATCTACTTGGCTGGACGTGAGAAGACAGAAAAGAGTCTAATGGAGATGCAGGTCGAGCATAATCTCAAATGGGAATTTTCCATGACGACCGAGGATGGCCGGGAACTGACCCCGGTCTTTGGGCCTGCTTTCACAGGCCTGGCGAATCTTGGAAACAGCTGCTATCTCTCCAGCATCATGCAATGCATATTTTCTGTGGCTGGATTTCGTGAGCGATACTATCAGCTGTCAGAAGAACCACCACTATGCCAAGCACCAGCGCAGGATCTCGAGACACAATTGCAAAAGCTTGCCGACGGTCTGCTCTCAGGACGGTACTCTCAACCTGATTCTCGCCTTCTGTCCGCAGACAACTCAGAAGTCGCTCATCAGAAAGGTTTATCACCAGCAATGTTCAAATATCTTATTGGCCAAGGTCATGAAGAGTTCGCGACCATGAGACAGCAGGATGCTTTTGAGTTCCTTCTTCATCTATTCAAATCAGTCAGCCTATCGAAACACACCAGTCCGCAGGTTAACCCGGTACAGGACTTTCGCTTCCAAGTTGAGCAGCGTCTTCAGTGTCTGCATTGCAAGAAAGTCCGCTATAAAGTGGATGAGCAAGATAACATTTCGGTTGCTGTTCCCGCACGTCCTACTACCACTTCTGACGGAACAGGAAAGGAATACGAACCTGTGAATTTGTCAGAGTGTCTAGACATCTTTACTTCGGCGGAGGTCGTTGAGCTTACATGTCCTGCTTGTGGCAGCCAAAGTGGCTTTTCCAAGCAGTCATCTTTCAAAACATTGCCTCGGGAATTGGTGGTCAATGCTCGTCGGTTTGAGCTCGTCAACTGGGTTCCTACAAAGTTGGATATCCCTGTGCTGGTCGACGATAAGCCACTAGATTTCAGCTCTTACCTTGCTCGTGAGCATGACCCTGGTGAGGAGCAACTTCCGGATATTGAAGAATCCACCACATTTGTCCCGAATCCGGAAGCTCTCGACCAACTCATGGGCATGGGGTTCCCTGCTGTGAGGTGCGAGAAAGCTTTGCATGCCACTGGTAACTTGGACGCGGAAGCTGCCATGAATTGGCTGTTTGCCCACATGGAAGATCCAGACATCGATGAACCGCTGGCCCTCGAGCGAGGTGGCACCTCTAGTTCTAGAGAGCAAGACGCAACAAAAATTGCGCAACTAGGAGATATGGGTATTGAGCCGTCTCGTGCCCAGCGAGCGTTGGCCGCGACCGACGGAGACGTTAACAGGGCACTGGATTGGGTTTTCACTCACCCGGATGATGTGGTGGAAAGGGAAGACCCGGGTGTCGACGACCACAACGCACAATCTCCCGGTGGCCCAGTTGGGCTCACCAGCTTACCTGCTCGTTATGAATTAAGGTCGATTGTATGCCACAAAGGCACATCTGTCCATGCAGGGTGAGTGGCTTGATATATCTCCGTTCTCACTTCCTTGGGTTAGACTAACATATGATAGGCATTATGTTGCCGTGATTCGCAAACCCTTGTCAGGTCAAAGTGGCTTGTCATGGGTGATGTTCAATGATGAAAAAGTTGTCCAGTTCGAAGATATCGAAGCGATGAAGAAAAGCGCATATCTTTACTTCTTCACAAGGGTCTAGTGGTGTTCTAGGCTCTGTAGGTGTGTACACCCCCCGCTGCACTTATGTTGTTCTATCAAGATATTCATGATGGAAGAGGATAAAATAGATATCTATGTCTTATTCGTCTCTACTCTGCATACTTCAAATACTAAGACTAAGGCTAAGAGCCTAATTAAGGCTTAGGAATATTGGCAGAGAATGGAATCTTGGTTCTTTTTCCCGGAAGTTAACTAAAATGTACCATCTCCAATAGGAATGACAAGATAATGTGAATATATAGGTGTATTCCTTTTATGGGTAAGAGAGGCTGAAAAAGAGATTGAGATTCCACCCAGAGCTATGGACAATAACACAAGAACTCCAGACTCCCTAGGGGAGAATATTCCGAAATAATCCATGCATATAAGATCACCAGGTCTGTACACAATAAGAGTCGACGAGATACCTTGCCCCCACTCCCCACTTCAAATGTCGACGTTGAATTTGCCAATTTTCAACGGGGAGGACTTTCCATAGGAAACAGTAGGAAACGACTCATGGTGGGCCTAGACGCTATGTTTGAATAATGACGCCTTTGCGGCCCATCGCTTCTTCAATATGGAACCCAAAGACGAGCCGGTAGAGGTCACGGAGCCAGGAGTACTGGCCGCTTTGCAGCATTGCCTGGCATGCATGCGCGACATCAATGGCACCTACCCGGGCTTGTAGACCAACGCTTCTGAACGTTGGGTCAAACGCCACGACCTTTCTATAATTCTTCAATAACGACGTCTGCCACGCCGCAGAGCCAAATGCGTCTGAGGGAAGTGATTTCACAAAGGATGAGAGATTCTGCTTGCCACCCCGTTGATAGCCGCTAATGATGGCAGCTTTGGTGATCAGGATCTTTAGTCGTGTGAGGTTCGGGTCTTCCGAGATAGTGGTCACGGTGTTGGCCGAGGATGCTGTGTGACCGGATGATCGGGACTGCTCTGAGATACTGGATGCATTGGATGACCACTTAGTATGAGGGTTATTATGCCCGTTCCCATAACCCAACACAAGTATATTGGGAATCGGAGCGTCGTCGGGTGATGCTGTTGCAGTATCCTCGAATATGGTGGTCGGAGTCTCGGGGTTGCCGAGTTGGCTCATTGGGTCGTCACCGAAACCCAGCTCCGACTGCTGCGATGTTTGATGGAATGCCTGCGAGAACGTGGTTTGGCTCGGCCGAGGTGTTCCCCGATCCGAGTTGCGCAAATTATGGAGGGTCCAGCCCTCGCGGAAGAGATCGCAAAGTTCCCAGCAGGCTTGAACCGCAGACCCTAACAACTCTTCATCCAGCGGTTTCTCCTCCCTCTTGCTCTGGCGAATGCTGAACAGCATCTCGGCTAATGTCCAGCATGCACTCAGCAAAGAGTCTGTCTCCGTGATGCGGGTGCGCTGCTTCATAAGACGGTGGCACAAGGTAATATAAAAATCCAAGGTTCTTTCCCGGAAGGCATCGGGAAGGTTCCGATCGTGAGTGTTGTAAAGGTGATTATTCAATTCAAAACTCACTCGTAAGACTGAGTCGGATAGGTCAGTGTCGCGAATACGGGCCTCAAATAGGGCCTGGCAGAAATCTCGACAGAGATCAAGGGTCGGATGGATCTGCGATGCGTAATCGTCGTCGCGTGTGTCATAAAGCTTCTGGCAGAGTCTCCAACATGACCGCCATGCATCCTCTTGCATATCATCATTGTGGGATTTGAGGAGACGTTCTCGATGGATATAACTAAGATTGGCCAGCGTATTGCATAGTGTCCAGCATTCGTCGAGAGCAGCTCTTAGGGCATTGATTTCGGCCTCTTTACTGGTTAGTCCTGGGTTAAATTAGTCTCGTATGCTAGAGCTTGAATGTATTTTCGTTCATGGTTATACCTTCCGGGATATCTTGAAGAAGGGTCAGGGTCAGCAAGGGCTATCATGAATCAGAGCATGGCCTGAAAGAGAAATCGACTATAGTACCTTGTAGGCTACTCGAACGAGTGCGTCTCTCGAATTCTTCAAACTCATGCCTTGTTTGTGCACGTGGCGTCGCTCGCTCGGTACAATCGTTGTCGAGACTGAGGGATGTTGTCAACGGAGGCGGCGATATTGGACTATTGCCGAACTGGACGAATAAAATTCATCAGCACCATTCGTAAATGGGCGAGGGCTATCATGAGATACCTTTCTCGGCCTTGTGGGTACGCTTATTATATCAGTTTGCTCATCTGAACTGACTGATGGCGACTGTGACTCCTCTGTGCCCTCGAGAGTGGATTGCATTGGCGCCTAGGTATATTTACCATTAGCCAACGCGGGAAAAGTCCTAATGGGATTCATACAAAATCACCAAATCCTGGCGGAGCATGTATCACCGACTGCGGAGCTTCATCGTCGTCCGATCTTGCGCTGTTCCCCACATGATTTGGGTACTCGGTTTGAATCTATATAGTGTGAGCCCGGCTGAAATGCATATCCTGCAGATCATATATACTGTAAGCTCTGGTTGAGAAGGAACAGCTCCTTGTATAGGTCTGGGAGAGCTATCATCTCCATTTGATTCGTCGCAATGATCACAGTCATCGCAATCCTCCTCATTGGGCGAGGCCCCTGATAAGCTGTTTATCGGCTCCGTAGCGGAGAAGTGGGAACTCTCATTCCCATCGAGGGCGCCATCAAGAGACCTGTTTCTGCATCAGCGATATTCTTAAGAGAATCCAGTAACTGTCTTACATTGAAACCGATCGTGGAGAATAGTAAGCCGGACTTGCGGAGTTGACGCGGTAAGGTAGGACAGATAGCGGCGACTTGACGGCCATGGCCGAATGGTATATTGGGATATAAGAAGACAAAGCCCAAGTGAAAAGGGAGAAAATAAAGGATTGGTTGGGGGGGTAGCAACACCTGAGGGAGCTGAGCCCGGTCCCTTATCGCTTACCTAGCGCATACTACACGTGATTATTTCTTCAATACATCTTCATACTGGGTGGTTAGGATGAGAGGAGGCTATATTGGATATGGCGTTGAATGTGGAGTCCCAATTTTACATTGGCAATGTCCCAATATACAAATTGAGGGTCAATTGCATGAAGAAAGGCCTTGAGAAAAGCATACAATCGTGTACAGTGAAGCAATTGTATAGCTATTATTGTAATAGATCTTCGCTCTCTGATTGGCTAGGATCGATGGAAGCGCTTTTGTCCTGGATTCGGTATAGTCCGATGCAGCCGCCCCTCGATATGAGTGGCCGATGGAGTTCGAGATGCATGCTCATCACGGCGCCTATTTGACTCGGGTACGAATTCAGGAATTTGGGAAGGAAAGTTAGAATCAGGAAACTTTCCATTCTTTCGTTCAGGTAGTAGAACCCAACAGCGACTTGTGAGACTATAAATTCAATGGGTATACTGGATCCACAGGTCTACAAGGGGTCTTGAGCTGTTGGGATCGTCGGAGGCGTTCAAGCGGGGAAATTCGCCCGTTTATATCGGACTATACTGTCGGGAACAACTCATCCAATGTATACATATGTACTCTGTGCGGAGTATTTGTACATATGCTGTACATCATTGTTTTCTAACGGCAAATCAAGCTTATTGCCAGGAACATGGCAATGCCCCTAATGTCTGAGTATGCCAGAGAACCAATTCATCACCCTGTAAGTCTGATAGCAACTATACTTCTAGCCAACAGATGGCCATGACGCATGGGAGAAATCGGCCACAACAGCCCAAGGTTCCTCGAAGAGGAACAAAGAACTAAGTTGTGGCGTTTGGGTAAAACAAGGTAGTGCTAGGCTACAAAAATAGGGCTTTCCCCAATGTTGGTTGGTCAGACAGGAAGCCGCTGAGCTGTAAAGATTCATTGAAGATAATAATAACCAAAACGCAAATCCTCCCTTGACGCCATATGTGTAGAGTGCAACGCCGCCCTAAATGCTAATACCGGAAGAAACACCTGTGCGGAGCTTTGTCCCATCTCCGGTCGAACCTGGGTCACCCGTCGCATCTCAAACCACTTCACTGTTTTCCAGAGAAACCCAAAACTGGCAGCATTTGAATGTGGATACCACGCAAGACCAATGACCACGTCATTAAGCTTGAGATGCTGGTGTTTCTTCTTTTGCAAACTTCAATATGCTGCCAATGTCTTCTGGCCGACAGAAGAAGACAGTAGGCCGGCCTAACATGACCCGGTAGCAGGGGAGAACGGGGTATTTGTGTGATGTTTTCTTTTTTGGACAGGAAAGCCTCGGCTTGAGTCGATGACAGGTTGACCCGCGTGAGGAATTGATTGGCTTATACTTGAGCCTTGGAGCGATCTTTCTCGGCGGAATTGTAACTGTAATAAATGAGCAACAATCAATAAAATCCAAAAATGACAAGAGAAATACCGGAGAAGTTTCTCGATCAGATCAACGTGGGTCATGATCATTCGCCGGCAGCAGTAGCGTCTGCAGCCAAGCTGGTCCATAGCATCGCTTCAAAAGAGTCTATTAGCCAGAGACAGACGTGATAGATTGGAGGCTGCCATACCCATCTGGAACACCATCGTCCAAGAGTTGAAGGTAACGTTCCCAAAGGTCACCGACAACCTACAATCGGGAGTTTAGCAAAGGATCATACATATCACGGACAGAAAACAGCTGCTTACCTTGCCACAGGAGAAACAACGGACGGGGATAATCATTTTCAGCGATTCGATTTAGGAAATGATTCGGAGAATAAGAAATGAATAAACCCAAGGTCGATTGGAGGTGAATGATATCGTTTTGAGCCAGACTTTTTTTTTTCCCGCGAAGGTCGAAGGTCGAAGGTCGATCTAACCCAATCAGGAGAACTGCGCTTTTCTGCCAAAAACCCCCGCCTTATTTTTCCTGGGAAAAAAAAGTAGACGCATCTGCCATGAATATCCCCAGACTCTCAAGTCTTTACAACTGTGGCTCAATTCATAAAAGCTATGATTGTCTGAGTCGCACCAACTTAAATTTGAACAGTTCCCACCCCTTTCTTTCTCGATCCTGCTTCACCCGCAAAAATGGTGGCCAACCAGTCAGCACGACAGCAAAAACGATCCCGGCTTAGCGACGCCGCCTCCGAGAAACCTGCCCGGTCAAATGAAGAGCGATCTAAAAGGCGCAGAGTCTCTGGAGCGAACGAAAACCAAACCCTGCACACAGTCAAACCAACCGACCTTGTGAAGGAGGGTTCCAATGGCGATGTCCAGACACAAGATGCTGAGACCAAGCAAAAAAGCCCCGCGCCGTGGTCTTTCTCGCGCCCCGTTGGCGGTCGTTACAACAATTTAGATCCAATTCTGACCGACGACGAAGCGTGAGGACTCTTTCTGTTGCCAGAAAATGGGATGCATTCTGACCTTTTTTTATCACAGATATCTCCTGGTCGGACTCGATGCGGCCGTTCAAGTGTTTGCAACCTCAACCTCTCGCCTGTCACGTACATTGCAAATGGAGGCTGGCCAACAGATCATTGGGTTTGGCCTCTGTCCGGAGAACCAGGAATACCTTTATATCTTCACGTCTTCGGGCTCTATCAGCAAATGGAATTGGAGTTCCGGAAAGCGCATTGCACGCTGGGAGACCGCCTGCACAACCATTTCAATGAGCCTAGCCTTAGTGGGAGACGAAGGAAGCGCAGCTGCTATTTCCTTCTCTATCGCCTCGCAAAAGGATGGAAAAAGACAAATTTTGATCAACACACTGGGGGACAAGAAGATCCAAGGCACCACCGCCCTCGAGACCAGCCAGAAGATCAATAGCATCAAGGTCACACATAACGGCCGAGTTATCATCGCTAGTGATGGCAAGCATCTCTTTATGGGTACTACAACAGGCGCAGAGCTTGAAAACCTTGAGACTGTCCAGTACGTCTGGCGCGAGGCCACGCTTCCTGTCAATGCTACTTGCTTTGACATCCAGACCCAAGGCTCGGAATCCATCGACCTGGCGGTAGGAGCGAGCGTCGGCTCAATCCTGATTTACCAGAATGTCTTGAACACCCTCTTCGGCAAGGACCTCAGTGATAAGAAGTCTTCGCCTAGGAAGTTGCATTGGCACCGCGGCTCTGTGAACACCTTACGTTGGTCTAAAGACGGTATGTCCACTTGTATACACATGTTTCTGAGAGAGAGATTGCTCACGTTCATCAGGAAACTACATTATCTCGGGTGGTCAGGAGTCGGTCATGGTTCTCTGGCAATTGGACACGGGCCGGAAGCAATTCCTTCCCCATCTTTCATCCCCTATCTGCAACATCGTCGTCTCCGCCAGTGGCAGCTCATATGTGGTTAAATTGGCCGACAACTCAGTCATGGTCTTGTCAACGAGAGAATTGCAACCTCTCACCACCATCACGGGATTGCAACTGTGCCCAGACATGTCAGGCTCCGTGGAGTCATCAAAGGGATCCGTTGTAGCGAAATTGCACCCGCAGCAACCAGAGCGATTGATCGTGGCGGTCCCAGCTTCCCATCAGCTTACTCAAAACCAACATGGCTCTCAGCCTGCAAATGCGGCTATGCTTCAAACATATGATATCCGTGCCAATTCCAATATCTCTCGCCAAGCCCTTGCGCGAACCAATGCAACCACTTTGAGCGTCAGCCCTGAAGGGTCTCAAATTGTTGCACCCGATGTTAAGCACTTGGATATAGTGCATGATGCGAAGTGGTTGGCCACGGTTGATACCTGGGCCCCTCATGCTCAGGACGTGGAAGCCCTAGATCGCTCTTCTAATGCTAAATCTATCGCCACCCTCCGCCCGGAGGTCTTTTTGAAGTTCTGGAAGTGGGACGCTTCCTCTGATACATGGGAACTGGTCACACGTATTGACGGTCCTCATTTCTCCAAAAATCACCACTCAGCTGTACTTGGTCTGGTATCTCGGCCCGGTGCCCACGAGTTTGCAACCCTAGGGGCTGACTCCGTTCTCCGCTTCTGGTGTCCAACTGCGAAATACCGAAGCGGGCTGAAGCCCAAAGATCAACCAGAGCAGCCTCTGAACACGTGGAAGTGTCGCGGTACTGTTGACCTGGGGGGATGTCTCAATTCCACCGACGAGTCTCCTCTGGATGCGGCTTGCATGAGTTTCTCCGAGGATGGCTCAGTACTGGCTGTCTGCTTGCCGTCGACATCGGCTGCAAATGACGGACTTGTTCTCCTTATCGATGCACGGAACTGCTCTGTGCACTACCGACGCACCGGTGTCTTCCTTGGCAACCCCTGCTCAACGAGTTTCCTGGGAAGCCATTTGATTGTTGCTTCTACTCACTCAGTGGCTGTGTGGGACACAGTCGATGATGTTGTCAAAACTGTCCAGTCGTCAGAGTCTGTGGATTCACCTGCCGGGAACTCACAGCTCATGGCCGTGAATGCCAGAACGAAGTCATTGGCAATTGTTACGAGTTCGTCCCACAAGAAACGACGCAAGGTTCGATTCCAAATCAATATCTACGACGTCCCATCCTTCGACGTGGTCTTCCAGGAAACGTTGCAGACCTCCCCAGTTGCACTTCTCTCGGATGCTTATTCCGGTGATTACATCGTCGTTGATTCCGCGGCAACTGTGCAGCGACTTGGCTGTCTGGACAAGGCTTCCCAGAAGAGCCAGAACAACCAGTCCCGTGATTTGACCGGCCAAATCGACAATGGGTTGGCAACTCTCTTCAACCGGGGACCGGAGAAGCTCCTCGCTCAATCCGACGACGTGGAGGACTTTTCTGCTCAAACCAAGGGCCTGGCTAGTGTCTTCGGTGAGACTCCCTCATTCTCCTTGCCTGCTATTGGGGTCCTTTTCAGGAACGTGGTCCAAACACTCGGCGCCAACTAAGCTGATGGTTTGGTCCACGGCGGTTTCTTATTCGGTGCACGGGTGTAGCGGTTGACAGGGATTTTCTGTTTTTGAACATTGGAATTGTGAACAGCGAACAATGTATATGTATATGGTCACTTTAGGTACCTCCCCAAAACTTCATGATTTATCTTTACTACACAAGTCCTGGTGCAATCGACCATCTCGTAATGTGTCCTTGAGTCGAATGATCCAGAGATCGATGTATTCCTCCTAGCTATTCGAGAAAGAATGTGTAAAAATTCCATTTGTTATCCTAAAATTGGGGGGTAATAACGCTGTTTAGATAAACCGAATCTACGACTCGCCACCAGGGCAGACAGTCAAGGGCAAACAGTCTTCAGATCTGTCCCAAGGTAAAATCAAGCAACGCCTTCCTTCCATGGACATGTGTCAAGTATGCATCCAATTCGTGATCATCGTCGATTGAGAATGGAATTTCATTCCCTTCCTCATCCCTGTCAATGCCCTCGATTCGGGTGATGATTGAATAGGGATATCTAGCGCCGATCAATTGCCGGAGCTCTTCCACTGTTCGTGTGGCTAGCTTTTCGAGCCAGGGTTTTTGAGTTGTTTCTTGTGACTGGTCCTTCGAACCAATCTGGAACCAGACGGGGGTATGTAGCAGTGTGGAACTGAGCATAGGATCCACATAATCAAAGCCATTGCCTGCGTCGTGGTGTGGGTTGGCTGAGAAGGATGGGTCGTTCGCAGCCTGGAGTAATGAAGGGTCAATCTGCATATCGCCAATCTCAGTAGCCGTGATGGGTGCACTGGCCAGCGCCTGAGAGGCCAAAGTACTAATCCCATTGCTGATCTCATTGCCTAGCATGCTGCCCATAGAGGTTGTCGGGGTTGGGTTTCGAGACTCGGCACGTGCCGATGATCTCTTACGTGCCGGATCCCGCTTTGTCTGATCATCTCGAAGTCTCTTCATAACATCGCGACAGAGTACTTCTAGAGCCTTTAGTTTGTTGCTGTGATCTGGGTCGGGTGGCCCAGGTGCGAGGATTTGCTGAAGCAGCTCTGAGTTTGCAATCCATTGCTCTTTAAGTTCTCTCCAGTGTTCATCGCCGGCCTCTAACTTGCTTGTGAAATGATCCGCCTTCAAAGTGTCATAGAACGCATTTCGAATCTGTCGACTTTCCTCCGGGTTGATACCTAGGGCATTCTTCGCCTCCGCTATTGTCATGCGTCTCTCTAGAGTCCGCATTCGTTTGGTGACATCGGTACAGACAACGTCCAGGGCAAGGGCTTTTGCATCGCGTTGACTAGGATCGGTATTAAACACCTGTTGGAGGTGCGGGGATTCTTGGATCAATTTCTCTTTCGCAGCTTGCCATCTCTCAGGACCAGCTGCGGTTTTCTTGATGAACCCCGCTTCTTCGCAGATCCGTTGGAAATGGTCTCTGGTCTGGCGGTACATGGCGTTGTCGAGGTTGAGGTACTGCTTGCTCTCGTCGATGGTTGTCTCTGACGGAAAGCGTGGAGGCCCGGGAGGGTCAGCCGGTAGCCCGGCCCATCCTCGAGTTCGACGACGACGTTTCCGCGACGCCCAACGCTCTGCACTTTCAGTCTTTAGGCGGTCTAGCCGCTCTTGGCGTTTTGCGATGACCTCTGGTGAGAGTGCGGGTGAGTCGGTGTTTGGGCGTTCAGCATCTGGTTGTGCAGGGAGAGGATGTGGATCGTCAAGTGCACTTTCTACCTTGTATACCTCCTGCTGCAAGGCGAGTAGGCCCTCATCCTCCGGCGGGACAGCTTGTTCCTCGACATTTGACTGTGACTTCATTCCGTTGGGAACTCGTAGCAGCCAGCGGTTCTTTGCGCGCACCCGCATTAATTCCCTCTCTTTAATCTCGAAGCCTTCATCATTCAAGATGCGAAGCATATCCCGCTGGCTTGTGTTCCGTTCCCAAAGCTGTTTGACTCGGGCGACGAGCTCGATATTCTTGTGCGCTGGATTTTGTTTCGATGGGAAACCCCATCGCTTGAACTGAGTCTGAAAGGCACGTTTGCTAGAGAAGTGACGAGAATCAATAAGTATTCAACAGATAAAAGGAAGGATATACACTTACCTTGGCGCAAACTGGCAGGCAGTTCGCATGTAGTCCATGATCTCCTCCAACGCCTTCTTTTCCTGAATGTACATCTGGAAGCAGATTTCCCGCTTGCCAGACCAATCGTACACCATGATGAAAGAGACGCTCCCCTCCGTGGAGGCGCGTCTGTTGGAAGAAATAGATAGAGCTGGAAGATGTGGAGCTTATCAGGCGGTTGTTGTCGCTACTGTGCACCGTAGTCTCTGGGGGAATTTAGGGAAGACGCGGAGACAAGCGCAGTTTGGTCACGTGACTACAGTGATATCCCTTGACAACCTTGGAACATTTCACATTTACATTTACCGAGCATAATTGAATAATGGTATGAATTTCATTTCATAATTTGATCTGGTACCATTTGGGGGATCGTATCCCACATTTCTCGTTTCCCATGCATAACAAAATGCCCTCGGAAATGCCATGTCGCAGTCTCTAGGACACTCGACCTGCGATTGCCTAGAGACGGCAAACGCTTGCGTTGCAAAGACAGCAATCCAGACGCCGTGTATCCCACTCATATTGAGCGATATCCCATAAAGGAGCAAAAAAAAAAAAAGCCTAGATCAAACGCTAGGGGAACAATCAAATCGCTCGCTCATTGGAAGTATGAACTCGGCTCAAAAAGAAAACAGGGTGAAACAAAGGGAAAAAGACAAAGGAAAAAAAAGGACAAAGGATACCAGAATCAGTGAAGTTTCTTGATCTTTCGTCGCAGTTTGAACACTCGAGTCCGAAGCCAGGTCATAAAGAGAACCCATGTGCTTTTGGATTTGGATTTCCATGAGACCGGCGGCTTCTCGCTGCCATGCACGGTGGATCTTGGGGGCTTCTCAGAGAGCTCCTCTCTAGACTGTACGGGAGACTCGTGATCTTCTGACATGTGCCGCTTCAGGCGACGCCGGGAGCCCCTCTCTTCGGCTTTGATCTGTTGCTTTTCAAGCCGACGGTTTTTAGCGGCCTCTTTTTCCTCAAATGCCTGGCGGGCAGCCTGAACTGTGGCTGCGCGGGAAATAGGATCGGTGCTAGTTCGGGTCCGTGATCGGAAAACGAAGTCGAGAGATGTTCTGGACATCGGAGATGCAGTACCATCAGTCTCCCGTGAGTACCCAAAGGACGGTCGACTGGTCACATTGGTTTGTGAAATCCCGGGGAGACGGGTAAAAGAATCATCTTGGATCTGCAATGACAGCCGGGGTAGGGCCGGGCCTGAAGACGTACGGGTTTCTTGGATAGACACAGGTTCAGACTCCGGGCTCTCATCCAGATCTTCGCTATCATGGCTCGACTCCTCGTAGGACTGGCCCAATGGTGGAGTGTACGCTCGGGGCGTCTGTCGCATGGGATGCACGTACTGTGATCCGGGTTTGCTCGCAGTCGAGCCTGATCCATTTGAGAACTGAGATGTTCCACTGGTAGATCGATTATGAAGACCGGAAGGTGTTCTCTTGAAAGTCACACCTGCGAGAGATTCGCTGCGTGGACGCTCCCGCTCGAAGTTCATGTATATCCCCAATCCCTCTTGGTCAGTGGACGATCGGGAGAGATCGATTGAGGTTGATGGCGCATCATCCCGGGAGAGTTTCCGCAAGATGGGCTTGATGTGGACCTTGGGTTTCATTGATTTACTTTTGTGAGGGCGAGAGTCGAGAGCTTCGGACGATATATTGTGTTCAGAAGCATTCATCAACTGCTGTTCCGAGTCCCACGGCTGTTCACCCGTGGTATCATGCATGGCCATGCTTGAAGCCGTAGAGCTGCGCTTTTTGAGGTAGACAGGAGAATGCGAGTTGTCAGCAACACCGGAAAAGGAGAATTGATCTTGGGCGTTGTTAAAATCTCGAGACGGAAAGATATGATAGGACGCAGCCCGTCCAGTTTCAATGCCCGGTCTCGCCTTTGTAGGACGCTGGAGCGATCCAGACTCCCCCGCCAGTCGGTTTTTCATGACGGGGAAGGCCGACTCACGGGAGTATGAATCGTCAACGCGCGCCATGATCGGAACCTCTTAAGTCCCAGCTTCTTTTTAGTAATGAACTGTGTGATGCATGATTGTCAACACCAGCTGAATGAGAACCGGAGAGTATGGGACTTCAGAATTCAAGAGATGATGAGTGGGGAGGGGAAGACTGAGGAAAGAGGGGAGATCGTAAGAGGTAAGAGATCCCAAGGTAATAGTAATCAAGAGGGGCGCATCAGCGCATCAGCTCAGCGGGGGAAACCTTGAAAGTGAAGATTTGAGATAAGCGCTTATAGCGGGAGAGATAAAGGATCTGACATTTGTTCAGATTAGAAGAGAAAGAGAAAGCGAAATAGTAAGCCAGTAGAAAGGTCGAAAGGTCGAAAGGTCGAAAGTCGAGTAGATTATATTCTCAAAGGTCCAAAGGAAAAGGAGACGGCGGTGAAGCCGGAGACAGACGGGATCGAGACCGCATGCGGCCTTTTGACTTCTCCTATTTCTCCTGATCCCCCTATATCTACCTAGGTACTCCAGGGCTACTCCATACTATCCCCCTATATTATTCATATTATGCCCCTTTCTGCTATTATTGGATCTAATTCTTTCGTAATTCTTTTATTTTTCTATTTCTTCTACTCCGTAATCGAGTCTAGTTTAATTAGTAGTTCGTCTACTCCGTATTTTTCATCTTATTTTAATCTATTCTATTCCTTCTATTCCCCCCTTATATTCTGTACACCCATCTACACGATATATTCTGTAAAATAATATCCCCATAGTTCATAAGGTACCTTACGGAGTATTTACCTACCTAGGTACATATGTACATGTATGTAATCTATGTAATCTATGTACATAAAACACTAATGCCAAGAACTGCACAGCATCTTCCCCCCACCAAAGGTGTTTGACTTTCTGTGTACATTTGGTGGGGTGGACTAGTTTTGGTCTTTTCTCTTTTGTTTTTCTCTTGTTTTCTCTTTCACTTTGTTTTCTTCTTTTTCCCTTCTCTTCTGCTTCTTAATAAAACATATCCGGGACCACCTGCATTGTATCATTCTCAACCATGGGTCTGTCGTTACAGAACCTGGGGTTGTCCCTATTGATTCTGGTCGCTTTCTCCGGTCAGGCATATGCATTTGGCGCTGGTAACATCGCCTCTCTTTCCCGCCTCGAGGGTCAAAACTGGCGTCATGGAGATATCGAGGATGCCCTTCTGACTCTCTTTATGGCGAGAGTTGCCGGTGGCAAGAAATTCGGCAAGCTGGATGTGAAGCGCGTCTACTTCGGTAACTGGTTGCGTGATTACAGCCAAGCAGTCGATGTGGGAACCGTCAAATATGTTAGTGCCGAAGCCATCCGTATCCTACTCTGGGTGCTTGGCTTTATGAGCTTTGGGTGAGTCGTGAAAAAAACGAATATCGAGACTGTGGACATTTCGCTGAGACCTATGAAAAGATACGGAACCGGAGAGTTTGAGGTTACGACGGAACGCCTGGGATGTTATCAACCAACGGAACATATCGATAACCCCCTGGGATACGCCACGGGCGAGGATGCGCGTGACTATGACCGTCGACTGCGTGGCCCCATCGACGAAGAGCGAGAGCTTGCAGTGGACCCCCGCACCGGTATGAACTCTGATGATGCGGTGGTCGGTATTGGACTAACCAAACCATACCCACAGGCTTGAAACACTACATCGCAACTGAGGATGTGGGTATCGACACCTCGGCTGCATTGATTCGCCGTGTGCTCGGCCGCTCAATCCAGATGGGTCGTCGTTATGGGCGATCCGGAAACAAGGACGACCTATATGAAGCTCTACGCCTGCTGGGCACTGGATTGCACTGCCTGGAAGACTACGCTGCTCACTCTAACTACACTGAGCTCAGTCTGATTGAAATGGGAGAGACAGAGGTCTTCCCTCACGTCGGACGCAACACCAAACTGCAGGTTGACGGTGTTGATGAAGAAGTCTATCCGATCGTGACTGGTACCTTTGGCGGAGTCGATTTCTTCCATTCCGTACTGGGAGAGCTGTCCGATAAAACGATGCAGTCTGAACTTGAGTCCTTGGAGAATGTTGTCGCCCAATCGGAAAACCCGGATTCCACTGAGAGTTTCCTGCAGACTCTGCTGAGCAAGATTCCCGAGGGTCTGCTTGGTGATAGCAACGACCAGACTGGCCAGATGGATGATTTCAAGTCAAAGGCAGATGATGCTAAACATGACAGCGAGAACGTCAGTCCTCGTGAACCTGAAGAGTGGACTCTCTACCTGGATAATGTCCAGAAGCAGATCTACCCAGTCCTCGAGTGGCACGACAACCTGTTGAAACGAATCAATGAGGCCATCGAGAAGATCCCAGTCTTGCCCGAACTGATCGAGCAAATTCAGGATCAAATCACCATTTTCGTCTTCTCTGTTTTGGCTCCTTATGTTCTTCCCATTATCAAGCAGGTCAAGTCCGAGCTCGAAACCGGTTCGTCCGAAGTGATCCAGAGCAGCCGGGAGCAGCAGCACATTGTGTTCAACGATGATGACTGCTCCAACCCGACTCACTCAATGCTCTCAAAAGACCACTTCTCCAACATTCTGAATGAGCCTGCCGGTCGTATTGCATCAGCTGTTGTCAAATGGTCGGTTCCTCAGCTCATGTCATGCTGGGATGATGAGGATGTCGATATCGACCGCACTCTTGACAGAATAATTTCTGGTGTTTTCCACCACCCCGCTCGTCGTGAGTATGGACGCGATGGAGCTTCTGATATGCATCAAATCATGTTCTCCACGGTCGAGAAGTGGTGGAGCGAAAAGGATGATGAAGAGCGTGACATCCTCCGCGAGCAGCTGAGCCGCGATGGTGTCCTTGAAGGCAGGAACCATAAAGATGGTGTGCAAGACTGCGGACACGGATGTGGCAAGCCGATCTCTCTTCCCAAGCCTCACGGCAGCAGCTCTGGTGAAGGCCAAGGGTCCGGTAGCTCTGGTATTGAGAACCTCGCCTCCGAAGCTGCGGGTGGAGGTGCATTTGGTGGCATAATCGGTGGACTTGTAGGAGGCATGGGCTCTATGCTTCTCAACAACGGCGGCTCGAAGCCTGATCGGGAGAGACCAGAGCCTCAGAACTATGACAGTGGTAATTCTTACCAGAGTCGACCCCAATATGAGAGTCACCAGCAATACGGAGGGGACTCGTTCAGTCAAATGCAGCCCCCTCGCCAGAGTGGATATGGACAGCCAAGCGAACCAAGTCACGGAGGCTACGGCGGCTACGGCCAGCCCGCGGTTCATCGCGAAGAATACCGTCCACGCCCCGACGGATACGAATATCAAAGTGAAACCGTCTATCAACAGCCACCCGCGCGTCGCGATGAGTACTCTGGCTACGCACCTCCAGCGGAGAGCTTCCGCCGCGAGGAGCACCACCAATATCAGTCGGAAAGCCAGGGTTACTATCAGGAGCAGACACGGGAGACCTACCAAAGTGGCCAATCTGAATATCAGCATACAGAGAGACAATATGGATACGGAGGTCCTCCTCCCCGTGAGGAATACAGACAGTAAGTGGGACTTGATTATTTGTTATTTACTAGTTTCTTATATTGACCACGATGTACAGGGAGTTCTCTGGATATGGTAGACCGCAGCCTGGCTACAACGAATTTGAGAATTCCGGCTATAGGTCCCAGGAAGGATATGGCCAGCGAGAGGGCGGTGATGGATACCGCGCCGAACGACGATATGGATATGAGGATGAGGAGCGCCCGAGGCACGATTCGGGCTCCCGCAGTGGAGGCAGCGATGATGAGGAACGTTCTCACCGGCACCACCGACACCACCGCCACCACCATCATCACCATGAACGGGCTGGTTCGGATTCGGATTAGGGCAGTGCTCCGGATACAGTGGCGGGCTCGTTGTAGATCCTGTCACAATGAATGACGGCGTAGATATCTACCATTCCTTAACCTCTCCAGGAGCTGGTTGTTCGGTGCGAACCACCTTGTCGCAGTTGAGCAGGCGGAGTGGATCGAGAGCCAATTTCAGCTAGAAATGCAGATAAGAGTATTAGTGGTGTGTTCCATGGGCGTAGATGAAGGGTATATTTGGATTTGGAGGTTGAATGAGAACGTATGTCAATGACTTACCCGGCGCATTGTGTCAACTGTAGTTTCACCCAACTCGTGCTCGAGGTAGTCTCGCTTGACGAGACCAACACCGTGCTCTCCGGTGACAGTGCCCTCCATCTCCACAGCGCGTTTCACCATGCGGTGCACGACTCCCTCGGCTATATTCCTCTCGCGGTCGCTGAAGAGGATGATCGCTGTCGGATGTTAATACGTGTCGAATGACATTGGGGTATGTCGAAACTAAGGCAATAGCTTACCGTGGAAGTTGCCATCTCCGACATGGCCACAGATTCCGGCCAACAAGCCATTCTTGGTCATATCTTCCTTGGTTGCCTCCATGATAGCGGGCAACTTGCTCATCGGAACCGCGACATCGGTCGTCCAGACATGGTCATCCGGGCTTTTCTTCATCGCCATGACACTCCACAGTGCCTGTTTGCGAGCACTCCAGAGTTCTGCCATTTCAGCCTTGCCACGAGCAAACTCGAAGGTATTGCCCGTTCTAGACACAATCTTCTGCACCATACCAATCTGCTCCTTAACCGCACTTGGGGTGCCAGTGAACTTAAAGAACAGGGTAGGTGACTCCTTCCACTGACGGCTGGTGGTCTTGCTGGCATTGATGCACTTCATCTGGATGTCATCCAGAATCTCAACACCAGCGACCGGGATACCAGCCTCCACCACATGGGTCACACACTCAGCAGCACTCTGGATACTGCCAAAGCTTGCGACAGCAACATTCTCGCTTTGGGGCTTGACCGTCAGCTTCAAGGTCGCCTCCGTTACCAAACCAAGAGTGCCTTCGCTGCCAATAAAGAGCTTGGTTAAGTCGTAACCAGCGCTGGACTTCCTCGGTCGCTGCCGGGTCTTGATAATGGTACCATCGGCCAGGACAACAGTGAGCGATATCACCCACTCACGCATTGTCCCGTACCGGTAGGCATTAGTCCCCGAGCATCCTGTCCCGACCATACCACCAATCATCGCACCGGGACCAGGATCGGGCGGGAAGAAAAGTCCATCCTTGGCGATCTCCTCGTTCAACTCCTCCCATCCAACAGCAGGCTGGACAACAACATCCAAGTCATGCTTGTGGAGCTCTAAGATGCGATCCATGCGACGGAAATCCACGCACACGCCACCTCTCGTAGGCGCAAAATGTCCCTCCAAGCTTGTGCCGCCGGAGTACGGGGTGACGGGGATAACGCGTTGGTGGCAGACCTTCATGATGCGCGAGACCTCCTCGGTACTTGACGGGTAGAGGATCAGGAAGGGCTTCTCGTCCTCTTTCTGCGAGTAGGAGGACCAATCGGATCCGGCATGTGATACCAAGTCGCCACTTGCGGTCGAAACATTTTCCTTGCCCAAAATTTCGACGAAATCGGCCCATGCGGCCTGGAGATTGGAAGGAGAGACGTTGTGCTTTGGGGCCTGGATCTCAGAGAGGGGAGTCGTAGATGAGGAGGGCAGAGCTGCGGGCTTGAGGGATCCGAGGTAATAAGCACCGGTTGAGAAGAAAACCAAAGCTACAGCGCGATTGCAGATTTAGTTAGCCAATGACCTATCCAAGAGGAAAATGCAAGGTTATCTTGGTATCGCATACCGAAGACCAGGGCGGCAGAGCGACCTGCGGGGGATTGGGTCTGATATTGGGCAAATTTCTCCTGTTCCGCACGCTCACGCTTCAGACGCTGCTGGGTGCTTTCGTATAGTTGACTCTTGAATGATTGGTTTTCCTTGGCTTGCTTGGCCGAAGCTGCGAAATGGCGCACAAGGCGGGGTGATGGTCGAGTCCGGAGACTACGCGCCCCTAAGGCGAGAGCATTGAATACCATTGTGAAGAAGTGAAGCTCTTAAAGCCGTCGGAGCTGTCAGAGCTATCAGATCTACTAGAGAGAGAGTAGAGGTGAGAGGTGGAGGACGGACCGAGTTCCGGGGTCTTGGCGTCCCGATACCTTTTTCTTACGGCAACGGGGATTGGATAGGGATATAGTCCGTACTTATTAAGTATTTAATGTATTTGTAGTATACCTAGGTAGGTATAGAGAATATATTTAGTGTATATAAGTACATATATATGTTGGATAGTGTCTTATACTTGGAATGAGTTTATTACGTTCTTAATACTATTCTATTTGTATTATATATAAGACCGATGTACTATAATATCCTCTATCTCCTATATAGGAAATAATAGGTATACGTCACTTGACAAGTGGCGGGTCACATGGCCATATGATTTTATTGCCCCTTGTGACTTCACAGAGGAAGGAGAATCCCGCCAGAACAACCCGGTTAATATCATCGCGGCTAAAAAAGACAAATCCACAGGTGGACCTGCGGGGGAGCTCTTCGGTTCAATTCGAAACTGGATTCTCCCGGTTGCTTTTTCTCTTTTTCAGAGTCCTTACATATATATATATATATATATTCCGTTGATCTTACCTGTAGAATCTCTATTTCTCTCATACTCTCTCCTCCTCATCACCCCACATTGTTGTCAATTGCCCCGGAATCCCCTCCATTGCCCCTCTAAACCCACATACACAATGGCCACAGCTCAGGTAGAACTCGACTCACCCGAAAATGACACAGAACAAGTCTGACAGTCATGCAGAACCTTTCATTCGTCCTTGAGGGAATCCACAAGGTCAAGTTTGAAGACCGCCCAGTTCCCGAGCTGAAGAACCCCCACGATGTGATCATCAATGTCAAGTACACCGGTATCTGCGGCAGTGATGTATGTACCATGCCCGAAAACCAGTATGAGCCACCGGAGACCGACTAATCCCCAACAGGTGCACTACTGGGAACATGGCTCAATCGGTTCATTCGTTGTGAAAGACCCCATGGTCCTCGGACACGAGTCAGCAGGCATCATCAGCCAAGTCGGATCATCCGTCAAGACACTAAAGGTGGGCGACCGGGTCGCCATGGAGCCCGGCATCTCATGCCGCCGATGCGACCCCTGCAAGGCCGGAAAGTACAACCTGTGCGAGGACATGCGCTTCGCCGCGACCCCGCCCTACGACGGCACCCTCGCCAAATACTATGCTCTTCCCGAGGACTTCTGCTACAAGCTTCCCGAACACATCTCCCTGCAGGAGGGAGCGCTCATGGAACCCCTCAGTGTTGCAGTGCACATCGTGCGTCAAGCCGGCGTCAGCCCCGGCCAGACGGTGGTTGTATTCGGTGCCGGCCCCGTGGGCTTGCTGTGTTGTGCCGTGGCGAGTGCGTTTGGCGCCTCCAAGGTCATCGCCGTGGATATCCAGCAGCAGCGTCTTGACTTTGCCAAGAGCTACGCCACAACGTCGACGTTCATGCCCAGCAATGTTGCGGCCACTGAGAATGCTGAGCGCATGAAGGAAGAGAACGGGCTCGGCGCTGGCGCTGATGTTGCGATTGACGCTTCGGGCGCGGAGCCTTCCGTGCACACTGGTATCCATGTCCTACGTAACGGAGGCACATACGTCCAGGGTGGCATGGGCCGCAGCGAGATCCAGTTCCCCATCATGGCGGCTTGCTCCAAGGAGCTGACCATCAAGGGTAGCTTCCGGTATGGTAGCGGAGACTACAAGCTTGCTGTTGGCCTGGTTTCATCCGGCAAGGTCGATGTTAAGCAGTTGATTACCGGCACAGTGGAGTTCGAACAAGCTGAGCAGGCCTTTATCGAGGTCAAGGCTGGCAAGGGCATTAAGACCTTGATTGCTGGTATTGATGTGTAAATTTCCCGTTATAGAAGACGAAACATTGGGGATAAACGGGGCGTTTCTTTTTAGGAGACTTTTTTTTAAGAGATGAATCAAAAGTTGATATGCAATGACTCCTCTTCCTGGAGGTCCGAACTGTTGGGTAAATAAAGTAACAGAAATGATCAAAGGTCAACGAGAGGGGGGTATCGTGCAGTGTAGTAAACGAAAGACCAAATCAAAACAGAAAAAAACAAACAAACAGATGTACCCAAGAATGAATACAAACAATACTAACAGCACCCTTGATTTGGGCGACTTCCAGAACCCAAGCGGAAAACATCCTCCCATTCCCTCATTCCGCTTTTCCAAGATGTGCCAGGAGCTTTGCCCTTTCGACGGGAAGTCCTGCGTTGAAGGGGCATTGAATTATCGTCCGTCGCCCGACTTCTGATGCTCGAAGCGTCGCTGCCACCATATAGACCTCCATCCCCGTACTGGATCCCACTCTGCGGGTCATCGGGGTCGATCTCCCCGAGCTCGATCTTGGTCAAGATAATACGCGCCAGGCGATTAAAGACTTCTTCCACGCCATCCCCGTCAGAGCCGAGATCTCCACAGCGACGGGTATATTCGACTTAGCAGCCCACTGGGATGTCTCCTCGGAGCTAACCTCTCTGCCTTCCGAGGCACGCGTAGCAGTCAACCTAGTCCCCGTCCCCATCAGGCTGGTCGAGCGAATCGACCCATTCACATCCCAAGGGATAGATGACTGTTTGCTGGAAGTACTGGATGGGGTCGGAGGTGGGCGGGAGTCTTCGAAATCCGACTGGGCCTCGGAGGTCAAGTCGGCTTTATTCCCAGCTAGGATGACAGATAGGTTCGGGGAAGCGAGGGCGCGGGCGTCCATGAGGAAGGTCGGTAGGGAGGCGAAGGAAGCATAGGAAGCGACATCGTAGATGAGGATTGCGCCTGCTGCGCCACGATAGTATGATCTTGAAACGGATCGAAAGCGCTCTGTGCCTGCTGTATCCCAGAGTTGGAGTTTGATGCGTCTCCGGCGCGAGCCCGTGCCGAGTTTCACGATGCGTGAGGCGAATTCCACACCGATGGTCTGGGAGGAGAGTACTCGCCCTGGAGAGAGAAGATATATTAGTGAGAGGGAGAGAGAGAGCTAGCTAGAGGATTGGGTGGTTGTACATTCATCTTTCACGAAGCGGTGTAGTACACAAGACCTGTTCAAGGATCCAATGTCAGCAGATGATCTAAGCTTGTATGTATCCCGAGGTCATGGATATATGGATATAATTGGTACTCACTTTCCAGCACCACTTGGTCCCAGGAGGATGACTTTGGCGAGGTAATCATACATGCTCCCCAGTTCCTATGATTGCATTAGCGGTCGCGGGTTACATATGTAGGGATGGGAGATTCATGTACCTGGTCGGGGAGCGAGGAAGTGGAAGAGGCATTTGAAAGACCTCTTTGACGTGCCATGAGAAATGTGTTTGGGGGAAATCGAAAGGTAGCTTTAGGGGGAAAGCTGTTGGGTGCCCGACCGGTGATCTCCAGGGCTCCCACTATTACTATTAGTGTTGACTATCAACTATTAACTAGTTAGTTAGTTATTAACTATTGGTTTAGGGGAAATTATTCAATTACATTTCAAAGGTTTAAAGAATCATCTTTTCATAGAATTAAGAAATAGTCTCACAGCCACCTAAGTGCCCAATTCTTTGAGGCTGATTCGTAAATATTGGGAACAAGGCGTATTTGTCTTTAATAGGATCAGACAGTCTCTCTATACGGGGGCTTGGAACGAGGCTCATTTCTACTCCAGGGCGTAGCGCGTAAGAGAGCGCCGTTGGTGTTTAGAATTGTAGTATAATAGAGTAATATAATACTAGAATACTAAATAGTAATAGCAATAGCAATAGAAGAAAACGGAGATCCTATCAGGTCATAGATCATACCCATGTGGGAGAGATCTGCAATGTAGACTTGAATATGTACTCTGTATGGATAATTATATCATACCTCTCTTCTTGACAAGTTTTCTAGAAACAATAGAAGACGAGTGTCTTACCAGTATATACATAGCGACATGTGTCATATATAGTCGTAGGTTGTATATGTTGCAGTCACAGAGTATAGCCAACACTGAGCCAACACTTCTCGTATTCGCTCTTAGGCCGCTAAAGGGGGCGGAGGTGGCTTTGATGATTTTGTATTTTTATTGCAATTGCTTATACTCCGTATTAAAGAAAAGATTAAAGAAGACCCTTAAGACTCTCAAAGACTTTTAAGATTTAAAAAGGCCCCCGAAATCTCTTGAGGAGTCGGACTTGCATTTATCAGAATTTCGTCATACCGTTACTTCCCTTCTTCACTTCCGCTACTTTACTAGGTAGTTCACCTTGCATTCTCACCTTTGAGACCTTTTTATTCTTTCTTCTATTCTCTTACTCAATACCCAGCGCTCAGATACATCATGAAGTTCACTTGGGCGACAACGCTCCTTCTACTCTCCACCAGGGTCGCATCCCTGACCATCCCTCAAACCGAGTCTACCGATCTCATTGAACGAGACGTGGACTCCCTGGACTCCCTGGACTTCCTGGACTCTATACAGGACTCTATCCAGGACCCTTCAGATATTACAACCCTCGAGAAACGGCGTGGCGGTGGTGGAGGCCGAGGTGGCGGCGGCAGCAGCGGAGGAAGCAGCGGAGGCCGCACCGGTTCTTCCAGTTCAGGCTCAAGTGGAGGCCGCACCGGGTCTTCTGGTTCTTCTGGCTCAAGTGGCTCCTCTGGCTCAAGTGGCAGTCGCGGTGGTTCAACAAGCAATGTTGGTGGTACAACCCGTGGCGGCTCTGGCACTCGACCAACCTACGGCGGAGGCAGCTACTACGCGGGTGGTGCACGCACTCCCTACAAATCTGGCTCCCGGTCTGCTGGAGGAATCGCCCCCTACCTGATCGGTGGAGCTGCACTGGGCTTCTTCCCGGGACTTTGGCTGTACGGCGCCTACGCCTACCCCTATAGTCACCACTACAACTACTACAATGATGATGCTCACAAGAACGAGTCGCTCCCCATTGTCTGTGTGTGCCAGGAGTACTCGCCGTGTGGATGCGACAACAACGATAACCGCACCTACTACGAGTCCCTCTTCAACGGCACCGTGCCCAAGAACTCCAGTCTTGTGCGTGTGGTCGATGTGAACGGCACTCAGACCATCTACATCAATGGCACCTTGGCCAATGGTACCACTGCCCCTGACGAAAGCACTAGTACTTCCTCGGCATCTGGTCCTGTTGCGATGGTCTTGCATGCCAGCGGGTACTGGGTGACTGTTGCTGTGGTAGTGGCTGCCGTCTGGGGATTCTAAATGCTGACAACGGTGTTTTTGCTTTCTGATTTTTTGCTTTCTGAATGCTGGGCTATTATTTTAGCTCCACCTGGCTGTTGATTACGAGCCTCGATGCTATGATATAGAAGATGACTGGGATGGATGTTTGCTTGTGACTTTTGATACCCCGGATTGGGAACTTGCCCTTGGCCTGTACAACAGTGTTGATTATACCCATAAGCGCTTGCTTCTGATAATGTGAGGACGCTATCGGACTGATCTGAGACCGTAAACCGTAACTGTAATAGTCAAGTTAAGAACAAGGTAGAGTATCCAATTGAAAGAGCCTTGCAGCCTTGCAGCCTTAGTGCCTTGATGCCTTGGGTACCTGTCTCATACCGGTTTCCTTGGAACTCCCTTTTCCCTCATCTCCTGTCTCTCTAGCAACTTCTCCTGTTCGAAACAGTGTCACTCTTTTGTTCTTATTACATTCTTTTATCAGCATTCGCTCTTTTGACTCGAGTCACTCTTTTGTCGCAATCCGCACTTCGCACTTCGCACTTCGAAATTCGCAATTACCAATTGTCAATATCATAACAACTTTGAACCAAAACATCAACAATGCAATTCACCAAGGCTCTCCTCTTCCTCTCGGCCCTCGCGCCCGTCACGTTCGCCGCTGAAGCTGCCACAGCCGACTGTGTCACCAAGACTCTCACTCTGGTTCCCTCCCGGCTACACTCCTCCCCCGTCGTCCACCCCAACTCCCACCCCGACCTCAGCCTCGACTGAAACTCCCTCGTCGACCTGGACGCCTGTCATCACTAGCACTCCCTCCTCCAGTGCTACCCCTTCCATGAGCCACGTTGCCAGCTCCTCCACCCCCCTGATCAAAGCTAGCAGTGTCCCTGCCGGTGAGGCCTCGGCTACTCCTTCCGCCCCTGCCACTGCCGGTGCTGCCTCAATCCACTTCCGTGGTTTCGTGGCTGCTGGTGCAGCCGCCATTGCTGGTCTTCTCATGATCTAAACTCCATTTTCTGTCTCATTGAACGAGTAAATGTTTGAGTTACCTTGATCTTGGTGTCGACTCTGTCGCATTGCATCCAGTGTCAGCCTCGGTGCTGAACTGCTTCGGTCATCTAGAATGGCCCGCACTTGGTCCCTCCCATAATTTTCGCTGTGGGATTATCTTCTTCTCTACATATTCTTTGTTCTTGACATACCCTTTTTTTTAAACCTCACTTTCTGGTTACGGTGGTTTTGACATGTGTTTTCCGATCTTCCGATGTTTATACCCTTTTCTTCTACCTTCGATACTCCCCTTTTGATCTCAACCAAGCATTTTTGATCTTATGCTACTACCTTTCTGTCTTGGTTGACTTTGGATTCTTTCTCTGCATTGATGCTTGCATCTTTGCTCTTGGATGTCATACTACTGTTAACGAGTGTAAGACTTACGAGCTTTATTATTTTTTTTTGCAATTGATACATTTCATTGTGGCTACATCTGGCCGTTGCTTCATCTACAATCTTCAACTATGACGGGAGTATTTACTCCTTACGTCTAGTATGGATTCCTAGCTTCTCGATGGGAGCTTAGCTATGGCTTTATCCACGGCGTATTCTTGACAAAAACAAACTACATCAAGCGCATCGATAATCATGAATAACTTCGGAGAGGACTGAAACTGATCTTATCTACTACAATGACCCCAAGAACGGGCACCCAAAAAAATATCGTACAGAAAGGAGACCTATAACTTATGTAGCCTACTCTTCTTTAGAGAAAGCAGCTTCGTACCTATCGCAGAACAGGTTAGCCAACATCCCTCCACTCAGCAAAAGAAACCACATACCTCTTGCCTCGGAAGGCCCACAATCCCCAGTTTCCACAAGAAACATCATGAGGATCCTGATCATTCAGGTCCCAGCGCAGACTGCGGAAGATATTCTCCCCAGGCTCAAGAAGCACATCGAACTCCCCACGACACTTCTCACCCACCCAGTTGATATCGCGCTCCAGATCCCACTGCGTATACCCAGTACAGATGATAGGGACCTTCGTCTCAAGCAACTGAGGCAGCGTCTCCTCCCACTCATGCGAGCTAGCAGGGTGACCCAAACCAGGATGGAAGAGCATGAAGCAATCCAAGTAAGGATCAAAGGGACCGAAATACTGCGCCTTGTTCATAGTGTGGAAGTAGTCCACGTAAGTAGTGATCTTCATCTGACCACCGAGTCTGTCCTCGACGATGCCGCCGAAGGGGTTCTCGGGCGTGCGCTCGGGAAGCGGATACTCCCCGTCTCGGTTCGCCATACTCTCCGGCCCGATGAAGATCAGATGCAGCAGGGCGCGCGGGTACATGTACTGCAGCTGCAGCCAGACGTCGCGGGGGAGGGAGGGACTCAGCGCGGGCGCCGAGGATGAAGATTCGTACCGGGGGCGCTTTCAGGCGGAGGCCCTTGACGTCGATGCTTTCACCGGCTTTGGGTGGGTGGAGGGTGTAGCGGAGGGCTGGGGATGGATTAGTTTTGCTGTGTGGGGACACACTGCTAGCAGTGCTCTACTGCTTGTAATGGGGGTCAGGACTTACCACTGAGACTCTTCAATCCCTCCGGTGTGAGTCGTCCACCGGATCGAACACTGTACGGGCTAAGTTCGTGCAGGACACTGCCGATTGTCTGGGGTAGGTGAGCATGCGGGTAACCTGACGCATGGAGCGGTCGTCGTTGATCGCCGCGAATTCACGGGTGTAGAGGTAAGTGTCCCAGTTAGTCATGTTGATAACGAAGTTATCATCCTGAGGACCGGGGTAATGGAATTCGTGGAAGAAGCGGCCGGAGTGCAGGTCGTGGTCGTCCTCATTGATCTGGCGCAGAGTGTCACAGATCTCGAGGTGAGCCTCGAAGTCATCCATCCAATGACCCTCGGAGCAGTAGACTGGCACACCGCAATCGGGGCACTCGAAGTGCGAATGGGCCGGGGGCAGGTTTGTATCATCGGTGGTTTTTCTGGCTTCGGGGTCGTGCGGCGAGACGGCCGCGCGGGTTTGCTGGTGGCTAGGATGGGGGCAGAAGGCATTCTGTTTTATGAACTCCGCGCGCTTGCGAATTGCTGGCGAGGGCGAGTTCGAGAAAGAGTGGAACAGGTTGTCAGGTTTCAGGACGGCCCGAGGGTTGACGGAGGACCCGGTTGCCGTGTGAGCTGCCCGCTGGGTGAGGGGCGAAGGTGAGGACTTGGGAGCACAGCAGGTCTGATTGTGTGTGTGCTTGGGCTGCTCTGGGGTGTTGCCCAGCGATCGACCGTTGCGTTGTGAGCCAAAGCTGCGGATGAAAGACGGGGAGATGGGGCTTCTTCTCCGCGCGGTGGCGAGGCTCTGCAGGCGAGCCTGAGGGGCAGAGGCCCTGACTCCTTGACGGAGAACCTGTAGGCACTGGACACAAGTGTATCCTGCCATTGCGATGTCAATTGGTTGTGGAGGGGAACTGATCAGACCACGGATAGCTCTGGGGATGTTTTTGCGGCGACACGTGACTGATAACGACCATTTATGTTGTATGCACGAAGATCTTCAACTTCGGCTCTAAGTTCGAATGTTGTCAGGAGTATTCTGTTGATTAGGTGAATTCAACCTAAAGATATACCATTTGCTATGTATGTAGTTTTATTCAAATGAGCCCATGCCCACGAAAAAGCTATCCAGAATACATTCGTTTATTTACGACAGTCGAGTGTCTTGTACAAAGCCACCAAACCACAAGCCGAGTAGCCTCTCAGAAAATATCCTCAGATCGGCTCCAATCCTGCGCATCTCTGGACTCCCAGTATTTTCCATTATGAGCCCAGAACTCCTCTCCAGTAACAGGACACTTGTCACGGACGAACCATTGCGGCTTGTACATCTCGCCGCTGGTTTCGCGTTCTCTGCGCTTGGCACGCTGCTTCTCTTCAACACGGTGCTTCTCGTCAGCAGCTAAATCATATTCACCATCTTCCATAGCACGCTGATCGGGTCGTCGTCTGGTATCGGTAGGAGGTAGCCACTCCTTCAAGGCCTCGGGAAAGCATTGAGCGTGATGACGAACGGCGTCAGGTTGAAAGGTATACCAGTAGGACGAGCATGAGCCTGCCAGACCAAGAAGGTCTTAGCAGACTCGGGATCCTGACCGGAGACAGGTGCCTCAAAGCCGGGGGTGTGGCGCGCGTAGATCTTATCGTTCCAGCGGCCACCGATGCTCCACTTGGGGGAGCCTTCGCTGTCGACGACCTTGCCTGTCACCTGGTAGGCCGATGAAGCCTTCCAGCCACGGGGCTTGAAGTCAAGGTAGCAGACTTCGCCAGTGGTCCAGTTCTTGATTTCCATCAGACCGTAGTTGTCCACTGTAGGGTTACCAGTGATGATGCCGATTACCGACGAGGTCACCTTCTTCCAGGTGTAGAGTTCCTCTCCACCGGTAGAAGGTCGCAGCTTCAGGAACCATGTGCCCAGCAGGTTGATGTCGAAGGATTTGCCGTAGAACTTGGACTTGAGGGAGGATTCACCCTGAATACATAATTCTGGTTAGCCTAGTCCTGCCCGCAGAATATTCAGTTACGAAATCGGATGCACTTACCCAGTAGTCCCATTTGGGCGATTCGGCCCACGCAGCTCCGATCGGTGGGTGGTGGCTGACTTGCTCCACAAAGAATCGATAGCCCTTGTCCGGACGCACGTACTCGAAAGTCTCACCCAGAAGGGGGTTGAAGGGCTTTGCGACACGGCCGATAGTCGAGGCATACTCACTTGCAGCGTACGAGGCGACATAGACCAGGCGTTCCATTGAATCGGTCCGACCAGCAGCGATGTCAAGGAGGTCGGTATATTCAAGATCCTCAGCAACTCGTTGAAGTAGTGAAGTTGGTTCGTTGAAGGACACCGGGAGCGTCATCTTCGTCATGTCCTTTCCGATCATAGATTTCAGAATACTCTAGATTATGGTTAGCACCGGTAGAGAAAGGAAGAAAGCAAGAACCACAAACTTACCCATAAAGAGATCTTTGGCCGATCATCAGCATCCATCTTAAGTCGCTCTCTAATGGGATCTTCATAGCCCTTAAAGGAGGGTGCAATGATGGTACTCTTCACGGCCCGAAGCTCAGCACTTTCATCTTTAGGTGGTTCCATCTTGTTCTTCTCTGAGCTGTTCAAGTCCTCTACCTCGATTTCGCCGGCATCAAGAGCATCGAAGAATTCTTCTCCGTCCGATTCTGAATCGCACAGACTGCTGAGTTTGGAGTAGGTTGATGGTTTGCGAGAGAGTGCGGGTATCGTGGATGGTTGCTTGGTAGGCTGATCTTGTTCATCGATCGTCTTGGGAATACCAGCTTCGGTTTGGCTGGTCTCAAGACTCTGGTTCTCTGTCGGCAAACGGGATGTCCCACCGGCGATAGAACGGCTACTGCCCGTGGCACTCTCCAGGGCTTCCTTGAGAGCCCGCTTGGTTCGCTTCCGCTTCTCCTCAGACTCCCCCATCTTGGATTGCAGCTCCTCATGCTCGCGGGCCACGCGGGCCATGCTTTCTTCCCACATCTGACGAATAGACTCCTCTCTACTGAGACGGGACTGCCAATAAGAGTCTCGGTCGCGCGAGATCTTGAGCAGATTTTGCACTAGGCCCTTGAGGCTGCTGACTGCAGCTTCATAGGCACCGAGGGCCTGTTCGAGGGCTGGATCCGCGATGGTCATTTCCGGATTCTTGGATTTCTCGGCCTGTAGCGAGGCAGCCACATTGGCAAGAAGATCCAACTGAAGCTTCGCAGATTGTGCGGTAATGTTGAGAGCATCCTTATCAGCTGCTGGCATCTCATTCTCGTGGCTTGAACCATAGTCGATAAATTCTTCATCCTCACCCTCTCCGTCCGGCGCAGATGTGACCTGGCTGATTACTCTGTTCATGTCGTTTGGAGCAGTGACCTGGTCATAAGATCCGCCATAAGCGGAGCTATCCTCGTCTCCGGCTGGAATATCCAGGGTGGTGCGGGATGCATATGTGCTGAGCCTTGTGCCGCTGCTACCACCGCCCAGAGACGGAGGAGCAAGACCCTTTGTGCTGGGCTTGTGAGAAAGGCCAGACTCCGATGGTGTATCCGCAGGGCGTCCTTCTGTCTGATCGATTTTAGCCTGGCGAAGCACCTCTGCATTCTTCGATCGCTGGCGCTCCTCTTCCTTCGCTTCATCCTTGGCCCACTGAATGGCATTGTTGAGGGACCAGAACCAGCGTTTTGCCTCCACAACATGGTTGGCTTTGAGGTGGTATTTGACCGATGACTTGCCGTGGATTTCAAAGCGCGTCTTGTCCTGCGCATCCATGTTAAGCCTAGCAATCTTCATGTTGATCGCACCGCGACAGGCAGAGCCTGCATCATCTATAGAGCAAGTTAGCAGGGGTCGATGGGTCACGAGGGATGACAAGACTCTCGCACTTACCCTGATGTTTATAATAACTCAAAACTCCATCCTCCAGAACGAACCAGCGCAACTTATACCCCGTTGTGTAATTCGTCCATTTCTTGAGATAACCTCTCATCTCGCGGGCATCCTTGCCTGCAAGCGGGGCATCGCCAATCGAGACGCGTCCGGTAAGTCCTTGGGCATTACTATTTCCGAGAATAGCCCTCTCCTGAATACCGCGCTGGGCAATAGCAGCAGCGGGTGATCTCTTCAAGAGAGCGCGGGTTTTATCATCTTTGGTAACATCCTGCGGTAGCTTCCCCTTCTTGTCGCGACGGAAAGGATCCGCACCATGTGTCAGAAGGATTTCAATGAGCTGCGCATCTTTATTTCTCGCACCCTCATGCAGAAGCGTGCCACCGGAATGAGCTGTCGTCGGGTCGGTAACGAGGTCGTAGCTGTTCACATCCATAATACCCTCCACACGAGGTTCCTCAAGCAAGGCTTCCAACCCCTTATAATCAGAGCTTCCAATCAAACCCTGAATTTCCTGGTTCTTGCTATCGATGAAGAGAGACCGCGCGAGCTGAAGCTGCTGGAAGATTTCAGGGGTACGGGCCAAATCGAGAGCCGTCTGACCCCGATAGTTGACAATGGAATCGTTGATAGACGGACGGTTTAGCAATTCGCGAACAAGCGGGCCCCGGCCTAGTTGGGCGGCAATGTGAAGTGGCGTGTTTCCATCCCGATCCCGCGAGTTGATATCGATGTCCTGCGCGTTGGACAGCACATATTCCACGACCTGGGGTTCGGCGCACTGCAGAGCCAAATGGAGGACGGTCGTGCCGTTGAGGTAACTCACGCCCTGCGGGTCGATAGTATCATTGATGGCCTTGGAGATGGCGGTGGTATCGCCGCTGCGCAAGATCTCGAAGAGACGAAAGGTGCGAACGGACTGCTCGAGCGACATGCTGCCAGTCTCCATTTGATTCAAGGAAGGCAGGTCGTCGACTGTGTCCATATCCTCGGCGGATTCTTGAATGGGCGGTGGCGGACTTGGGTCTTGGCCTTGTTTGCGACGACTGTGGCGGCTGCTGCTGCGGGTGTGTTTCAACGAGCCGGGGCTTGAGGAGGCGGAGGTGACCGAGGTGGTATCTCCGTTGTCATCGGCGTCTTTATCTTCACCCTTGGACTTGTCGCGGTGGAGGAGGGCAAGTGCTATTGCACTTCGAGAGCGCTTGTGTTTCTGTCTGAGAGACAGTGGCATGTCAGTACAAAGTCCGTACGAATTCCATACACCGCACCATGTACACCGTTCACATGTGACTGCTTCAAAAGGGTACAGGCTCAGGACAGGTAGACCAAGTTAAGCCAAGGTATTTCCCCCTTGGGGTCTCACATCTGTCATGATGCATGGTGAACCATGGAACGAGAGTTCCTAGTTCCAGAAACAAATAAAGACTTACCCTTCAGGTCGATCAGACATCCTTTTGTAGCACACTGGACTATGTCCAATACATCAACTGTTTGTCTGCTCAAGGTTAAAAAGACTTCGAATGAAATTCGGGGTAGGGGTCCTTGTTTGGGGGGGCAAATGATGCTGATCTCCGCCTTGGCATGAGGGTAAGGGTTCCAAGGTTGCGAGTCCCATTCTTACTATACAAAATATGAAACTCATGCACATGTGGTAGTAGTAATATCCAATGTAATACATGTAATACACGCATTTATGCAAAGCAAGGCCATACCAGGCCATCCAGACCATCTATATCTATCATACAGTATATAATACCCAATATACAGACGCTCGTAGCTCATCGAGTCTCTCCACTAACAAGGACCACAACACTGCCCAATTGTCGCTTCAAGTCTTCCTTTCCAACATCATGAGTATCCTCTACCTCACCCCACATATCAGTCTGCCAGGTTACCTCCAGACTCGAGGCCTCAGCCGCCTCCTCGATACCGAACTTCTTCGCCTCGGGTCGCTGAATGTGGCGGAAGTTCTCACTCCATTCCACGACCAGGCGGACCGCGATGAGAAGACTCTTGGAAGCAAGGATTGCCCGCTCAAGACCGGCCAGGTCAAACGCAGACAATTCCGAAACCCAGGTGCAGATACTGTCTTTGGTGCCCTTGGGCTGAGAGAGAGGGAGGATGCTATTGGTGTCGAGGATAGGAACGATTTCAAGGCCAGGCCAGACCTTGGTGGACAAAAAGCTCATGACATTGCCCGCAATTCTCGTTTGAATCTGGCGAAGAGTCTCGATGGGCTTTCCGTCGGCCGTCGTCCGTTCCAGCGCGTGCATCTGTCGCTCAGGCTCCCAGCAGAGTAGAGTATCGGTATCTAGGTAACGCATAGCAGTTGTGATAATCTGTTTTCTGGTGATGCTGTCGCCCTCGGCATCTTCGCGGGCGATATCGTTGGCACGGGCTGCGAGGGAGGTCATGGGGATAGAGTGGCTTTTCAGGGCCTGCTGGGCGGAGGGCATCACATCCCACTCCAGCGCAACAGCGTGGGCGAGATGAGGCTTCGTGGATGGAATAGATAGGACTTCTTTCATCGGGGTTCGGACGGGTCGCTTGTCCAGGAGGACTTGATATTCGTCTGGATAGTGAAGTGGATGTGTTAGCTGACGAGCATTATAGGACGAGAATCAATAAAAAGAGATAGCCAATGCCCATTTCACTCATACCTAGCTTTCCATGCACATGGACATCCTTCCAAAACCGCTTCTTCAGCGCAGCAGTGAGTTTGTGTCGCGATGCTTCACTCTCGGAGGCTGGGAGCTCCGCATCTTTCGATTTTGACGTCTCCTGGAACTCTGCTGATGGGGTAGCCGGAGCTTTAGGAGGAGGACCGTGAGCTGTGACTGGGTGTGCAACGGCTGATCTAAAGGGAGACGAGTGGATGCGCCGGCATAACGAGACGGGGCGGCGGGCGGAGGCGGATAGCTGCGACGGAAGCGCAGCGCGAGCAAAGGCCATTACTTCAAGGATCACTTGGTAAATGGAGAGAGAAGAGGTTGGTATATTGTACAATTGGTTCCTGGATCCAAAGTTGGGAACTCGAACATTTCCGGGAAGTCTTGGCTCGCCACACGCGCCACATATCGCATATACCCACTCCGTACATGTAGATAGATAGGCTCTCTTACCAAGAGATCATTTACAAATACCAGACCTGTCAATATAAGAACCTTAACAAGCTTAAATACAATCTACGGAAATGGAATAATAAAATAGCACCTATAGTGCAGCATAGCAATTAAACCTAAGCTAAGAGATAGAATCGCTATTCTCGATGGTTCACTCAGAAACGTAAAGTGTAAATCAAAGAGCGAGCAGTGAATATCAAAGCATAAGAACAAAGCAAACTAGAATTGGGGGATTAATAGACCGTAGGTATTAACTAAAAGTAAAGCAAGAAAAGCCGTAGGGAAGTTGGGTGAGGCGGAGGAAGAAGAAATTGCAGCGGCATTATTCTTTGCGCTGAGGTCTCTCCCTAAATGGCAGGTTCTCTCTTGCGGGAATAGTAGGAACCTCACGAAGTTAGGCGCCAACAAGCGAGGGCCCAGCAATAGGAAGCAGCGGCTCCATATTGATAGTTGACAGGTGAAGTCGGCAGGGCTGAAGTGGCGGGTGTCCTAGGTACAGGAGATGCCATGATGCTCAAATTTGACTAAGTCGCGTAGAAACAATATGTTGAAGAAATATGAGCTCGATGGCAGGAGAGAAAATGAGAAGAGGTCTGTTGCTTTCCGAAGATTGGTGGTTGAATGGATGAGAACTGAGGGTCAGAGTGAACTGAGAGATGATGTCCACTGAGATGATGTGTACGGAGATGAGGTCCACCACTAAGAGACGAGATGAACAGAGACCAGGTGGCTGGACGCAATATAAGACTGATGGTACGAAGGAAAATGAGAAGAAATCAGTTGCTTGTCTGAGAGCAGTGGTAAGGAAGAAAGATGAGGAGAAATCAGAAGGGCTCAGTGACACATCCAACAATCAATATAATATATAAAAAGATAAATATTTATCTCTATGGACATAATGGAACAGCTTACTATACCTATTACGTTCTATTCACTACGTCATATCCGAATTTTATACCTCGCGTGCATATATGTAGCCATTTCTAAACTTAAAAGTTTATATATCCAAAGTTAGGTTCAGCGGCTCAGCGCGCGCCTTTAGGGAAGAGTCGGTGTTAGCAGCGTCAGAGTCGCTAGGTGTAGCAGGTTTACTAAGTACATCACCGGGTTTGAACCCAAGCTTTGCCATCATTTGGAATCCTTTATTATTAGGGTTGAGGGCTAATTTTTCCCTAAAGCACGGCTACTAGGGTACATGATGGCCCGGCTATAAACCGGGAAGATAAAAAGGCGCTTGGGAGTGAACTAGATCCGAATACCTCTACACTAGAGATAGAGCTAGAAGAAGATAATAAGGAACTCGATGCCTTCAATACGCTAGAGCTAGCTAAGCGGTTCTATAAGCTGGTTCTCTTTCTATAGGAGATATATCGGTATTGTTTCTAGTGTAAATATGCCTACGAAACCGATCTTAAGCTAGAAGGGTGCCCTAGCTTAACTGAGGAGGATTATAATTAAACCGTTTATACTATATAGGAATAGTCTTAACCTAGCAATTAGCTAACGATTTCTAACGAATTTATATCTCTATAGAAGGCACGGATACGAAAGGAAAAGAAAAGAAGAAAAAGAAAAGTATTTATTAATATGTATATAGCTTCGGTCCTCCTAGTTAAACCATAATATACAGGTCCCTTAGTATCATAAAAAAAAGGTATACAAAATATAGATAAGAAGGGCAAAAAAAGGAAAATGTAACTAACAGCCTTAACAGCCCTGGAGGAACTTTACTCCCTATGCAAGAGATCATGCAATATATGTCGAGATCATTCATGCCCACACAACTTTAATCCCAACCGGGACCTGTACAATCTACGAAGTATCTATGTACCTTGTCTCACATATATTATATGTACTTAGCCCGTACCTATCAATGATCAGCTTTGACGCTATTTTCTTACCACATCCAAGCCTATTTGGGCTGGTTCTAGGCCAAACCATCTGCATGTCATCAAAATTGGGAACTATGACAAGACGCGTTGCTCCCCGAGGTACTTAGGGCTTTGTTCTTTATCTTCCTGGACAAATAGTATATATTTGAATCAATTAGAAATTATCTGCAGTTTGGAAAAGCAAAAGAGAGAAAAACTAAAAGTCCAGAATACCACCTTTGCATCTAAGGAAAAGGGACAAAAAGCTCTCACGAAAAACCCAGGGGAATCAAAACTGAAAAGCGAACTGAAACGCAAAGAGTCAACAATTGCAAAACGACATCCGCCCATGCTTTTGTAATTTACAAGAAGAGAAGGGGAAAAAGGTCTCGAAAGACCATTTTGTTTTTGATAGGCAATCATGCGCAGAGAAAAGAAAAAACGGGAAAAAAGACGCCTCATTAGGGATTGACGTTGGAGAGGAGCATTTCCACTTCTCAGCTCGTATCACTCTCGACAACTTGGCGACACAGCCTGAGCAGGGTAGAAGGTTTGGAAAAAAAAAAAAAAAGGATAAAGCCACGGCAGATCTAGAATCAAAGAGCATGTGGGTGTCGTCACGGCGTTTCGTCATGAATGATATAAAGGGCCAAGTCTGTTCAAATGTTCCCAGTACATCCAAGGGACATAAATCAATCCCCGAGGAAAAAGGAGAACAGGAAATGGACCTTCGAAATTCGAAGACCTCATTTGATGAGATATTGCGGGTAGTACGGTTGCTTCATTCGATCGGCATCCGTCCGCTTCTTCATACGCTCAGCATCGTAATCATCGGCGCCATCACGGCTACCCCATGTTGTCTGTAACAAAAAAAAAAACTCAAAGTCAGCTCAGCTCTTGGATGTATGGAAAAAGCATGCAGAAGATCAAATCAGAAATGCAAATAGCTGGGCGATCTGAAATAATCGGGAGAATAGGAAAATAGTGGGTAAACAGAGCTGCAAGCGGGAGGAGACGATGATCAAAGCGCTGTGATGCTGAGTTGTCATAGGAGAGGGGCTACGCTTGGATACACTCGGCGTATATGCAGATAAGAAAAAAAGAAGAGAAAAAAGGAAAAAGGAAAAAGAAAATGCAAAATATGTAAAAGATAAAAGGGAAAAAAAAAAGGAACATACCACATTCAAGGTCATTACGGCATACATCTTGATTGCGCCGTGGAAATAACCAAAGATGATCGATACTGGTAGCAACAGCACATCGACCGGATAGCGAAGGTAATGACCCAACAGCTTAATCCACTTGCTAGTGAAAATCCAAAGGTAGAGCATAGTCATGGATTGATCGTGCAATGACTCTCCCACGATCCAGTCGCCTTGTGGCACAGCCAAACAAGTAAAATGTCGCCTAAAAAGGCAGGCGGCGACAAAGTGGTCAGGTGAACGGCATAAGCGCTCCAGGGCTGACGACTACAGAAATTGTTAGCTCTGTTCTGCATTCTGCTTCAATCTTGTTTCATTGTTTCTCCAAGGTCACACCGAGGGCCTCATGTCTAGACTCTTTTTGACCCGATCAAAGAGAAAACCAACGAGATGGAGGGGGAAAGGAAGGAGAGAGAAAAAAAAAGTGAAGGTAAGACAACTCAAGGGAAGAGAAAAGTTGCACTTACTACCAAATGTGCTTCTCGTGAAACATCGAAGTCAAATTGCTCCGCCAATTACTTCTTGACCAGCGGGCGCATTGCTTCAAGAAACGAGGGTTGTCCTCGAGAGTAGTCAGCACCTCTGCCTCTGGGTGGTACTGCATATAAGTTTCCCATCCGTGCGAGACCATCCAACGGGTGATAAAGTTGTCATCGTCGGCGTTGAGTTGGTACTTGCCCCACCACCACTCCTCATTGGTGAAAGCATAGGTGAAGGCCTCATTCTGCAGAATTTGTGTCCGATACGCAACCGTCCGTCCCGACATGCAGGGAAGTCCGCCATCCACATGGGTAGTCGCGCCGCAGTCGAAGTTGCGTCGTTCCAGGTACAAAGCACCCAAGAAGCCCCAGACGCGCTGTGAGAGGCTCGGCGCAATGGCCCGGCGCAATCGCTGGCAGGTGACCACCCCGCCGTACTTCTCGTCCTTTTCGAAGGGGGCCAGAATCCAGGGGAGTAGAGTCCGCGGCCAGCTCACGTCGTCATCGGCAAGAAGGGTAATAGCAGTCCGGACCTCGGGAATGGCTCTGGTCATTTGGCGGCGCTTGTTGGGGTGTTTGACTGTGAACAGACGGATTCGGGATTTCGATGCTGGCATGGCGCTCAGCATCTGCTCGGCCTTGGTGCGATTGGCCTCGATTGTCACTAGGAGCAATTCGAAAGGTTGATTGTCGAGAATTGTTCGGATTGTCTCCACCAGCTCATCTCCGCACCCCTCCAATGATGGAATAATCACTGTCACATCTTGCGATGTCAGTTTGGGGTTCTCCGGTGGTGGGATTGGCTTGAATGTCCAAAAGGAGAACAAGTTGAACACGAGTCGGGTGTAGCGATAGAGACTGGTTACTTTGTTAGCTACTGGTCGGATTGAGCTCCCAACAGTGTACTCACAAGAGTGTGACGAATGCTCGCAGAAACGGGAATGCCATGGTGTGAAGCTTGACCCCACGTAACCCTAACTGATTTTCTTGGGGAACCTCTTTTTAGAGATGCAGAGAGGTATAAGCATCCAATGCGCTATACCTATTGACCAAGTGCGGTGGTCAATTGCCTCTGTAGGCTTAGTCAATCCAAGTCTTAACGAATGTCAAGGAGACAATGCTTCCTTCGATTTAAAAGGAAAAGAGAAGGGGAAAAAAAAGGAAAAAGAGATGAGCGCTTCGATTGAAGGGAGGGAGAGATTAAAGTAGGAAGGAAAGGCAGCACATGCGACGAACTAACAAAATAAATAGGGTAATATAGAATAATATTAATCTAAAATATAAAAAATGCATTTTTTTTAAAAAAAAATATTATATATATACACTAACCAAAAAAATAAAAAAAAGCGCCGAACTAAAAAAGCTATATGCCCCAGTCTTGATTGTCGTTTTGAGTGTGCTGCAGGTGGTCTTTTGCCTCGTGCGTCAGAGACCCTGGATCTAGTCCTGTGGAGGGGCCCATGCAGAGTATTGATTTACGTATTTTACATTATATATTTATATATACGGACTCCGTATATATATACAAAAATATATACATACTTTACGGGGTTTGAATCATGTGGACGAATATATCAGCATGATAAACATTCAAAATGGAAGTTCAGCTTGAGCATGAGCATGCCCTGTGGGGAACATATGCATGTACCTTTCGTTCGTTCTTTTTTTTTTTTAATTTATACTTTTTATTATTATGCTAAACTCGTTTAGTGATTTTACAAAAATATATAAAAGATCTAAAACATAAGATCGTGGATAGGCAACCGTTTGGGTTGGATGCATACCACCTGTTGTTCTTCCAATGCAACCCGAAGGTACTTTGTTCTCAGGTACCAATCTATTCTTTTTATATCGGTAAAAAGGCACAGTTCTAATAGAGAACATATCCGATGCAGCTCTTCACGGAACTCCAACTCCTCCAGGACCGGAGCTTATAAGACGTTAGAGATAACTCTATTTATATACATATATTGTATTCCCGTTATGCTGTGCGATACTTCTATTGATAAAAAGGTGATTTGTGGAACAATTGCGAAATTTAGACACTACTTGTACTAATTAGCGTGGTCCGCAGCAGAATGGAGCAAAAGTACTCCGTACTCGGGCTAGTTTTTTTCTTTACAATATACGGAGCAAGACAGATTAGCAACTACTAGTAACATGCATATTGGTCGGAACAAAGTGCCTGTAACTTGGAGACAAATGCTTAATACATGAATATGTACGGAGTTAAGACAAGGCCTCGAACTGACAAAAAGACAAAGACAAAAATACGGGTAATCCGTAATCCTGGTGGCGATCGCTAAAGTGCCCGTGTAACTGCTCAGTGGGGCAATGGGATTTTCCAAGGTCATATCCATAAAAGTACATTACTAACAGGTTTGGTAAAGATATGAAAACAGGAAAACTTGGGAAAATATGGGAAAATATGGGAAAACCTGAAAAGGCAATGTCGCCTGATTGCTTTAAGAAGGGCAACCAGCTGCCTCGAAGGTAAATCTCCCGGTATACACTGGAATGTGAAAGTGAAATGGACCGTGCTCACATTAGTATAGCGCATAAAAAATATCCAATATCCCACACTATAACACTAACCAAGACTAACCTACGGAGTACAGAGTATACTAACCTATACTATATATCCTGGTTTATACTACTTTAACATGTAGTCTCTGCTCAATTCAGACACAACCCCGAAACCAGGATCATGATTGGTATTCATCAACCCCGTCACCTCCTTTCTTTCATGGGAGACAACCGCTGACTTCGCGCCAGTGTCGCTTTGGCGTCTAAAAGGTGTTCCAGCCTTAGCGGAATGGGGGCACGGCCGGTGAGGTTTGGAATTAATGCATCTGCAGAAGGCCTATTTTGGATATCTTTTCGGTTGTGATCGTCCAGACTCGCAATCTAGTACTTTTGAAAAAATGGCTAAGACCTCTCTTTACAGGGTTCTATAACTGGCAATTCATTGGCATTTCTTCCCGTTCTTTTTTTTCCCTTATCTGCAACAGTTCCATCTGGGTTCTCTGCATATGCATATTCCGTACCTTGTATCTTTTAGCCCCGTTTATCTCTCTCTGTCTCCGGCCGAGCCGAAAAGGACATGAAAAGTACAAAATGGCCACGGTCTCCGGCCGTGGCCAGATCACGTCTTGAGTGAAACAAACGCGTATCTCGGCTGCACGGACTCCCAGTAGTGTACTGAACCCGCTCCAACCCCACCGAGCAGCCGGGAATGGCCGGATTTCTATTTCACTTTCAATATTATGATTTGTGAAAAAGAGAGGGGGAAGGTATTGTGGGTTTGGGCGCATAGACCCGAGGTCAGTCCGGGATATCAAAATCAATAGGTGGGGGCCAAACGGGAACTGTCACGGGAAAAAGGGGCGATGACATGCAGTCGATCAGACCAAATTTCCCCTTCGGCCAAACCCATTTCAAGGATAATATTTCTCTTACCCTTTCGAGGTTTAGTTGAACTCTTTTCCTACCTTACAACATAGCAGAGTATTATTCAGAAATTTAGATCGGCCGTGGGGGGGGATTCGTAACTTTTTGAGTGGATCGAACAAAGATACTTGGTACATATGTAGAACACAACCCCATTGTGACTTTTCTATTTACCCCTCAGTACAACATAGAGAAAGATAAAAAAATAAATAAAACAAGGAGACTGGATTCATATAACATGTAACATCCATAGAATAAATATGTCAAGGTGATGTACAAGATAGGAGCCCTGGCGCTAATATGAGCCCGTGTTTCCCTAATCCTAATGCAATAGGATGATATTAAGAGTATATGTTGTAACTCCAAGGTGGAAACATCCGTGCCACTCTAGCCGCTCTCTGGTGGGTTTGGGTTAGTTGCAGGAAATGGGCTTTTGGTGGCTGGCAGTCTCGGGATTATCACTTCGCTTCTCCACCTGTACTGCAATTACCGTACGGGGTATTTTAATAGAGGAGAACCCAAGGTCGGCTTCTCCATTTAGAGATACATTTATGGATATCTGTACATTGTGCTCCGTACAATATCTCAGTTATCTTGGCTATATAACACTTGACTTTGAGGGATTTCAATAGTCAACTGTCGGAGATTGCGGCTCTTTCGTACTAATCACGTCTTATGAACCCCCGGGGTGTCAATTGATATGCAGATACGAGTTAAAATGAATAGTCGTTTAACGAACATGTTTAGAAGAGCGCCGAGCGTGGCCTTATCTCCGTATTGCTGTCAGTGCGCACTATTCTTTGTTAGTACCGGGGTCAAGTCTAGCTACATGTATATTTATCCCAAGTCTCAGCCTCACTTGTACCCTGCTCGTCTTATTCTATCCCGTCTATCCTCTATGTACAGAGTACTACTTCCACTATTATCATACATATATACATGTACGTATAAAATAGGGCACGAACTCCCTGAAACTGCCCAACCGCCAATATCTACATGTGCAAAAGGACAAAGATCGCAATGCGCTCGGCGCATCCTGACGTCAAATAAAACGATTACTGCCGTTCATGCAGCTGGGATAGACCGGGGACCATACGGAAAAGCGGCAGAGATGCGCCTGCTCATCAGACGGTCGTTGTAGCGGAACTGCACCTCGTGCATCCCCCGGCCACTAATGCGCTGCAGTTACTAGGAAGGCCAAGGGAATTAAATGAAAAATGAAAATACCTTTCTAGAACACACGTGCAGGGTCTCGTTTACGCTATGCAGGGTATGTAGCCTCGGCGTGGGCCGTTGAAATAGGCCGTGTAAATTAGTTAGGCATCGAGATGTTAGTGTTTTTTGGCTTGGCTTTGGATATGTTCTTCGTAATAGTGTTTCTGATTTGACTTCATGTTAAGTTTAATTGTTGTGTTATCAAGCTGTACTAGCTATGCACATGTAAGCATACCAAAAGCCATAAAGTCACAAGCCATACGCCATAAAGCAAAAAGCAAAAAGCAAAAAAAAAAAAACCGTTCAGCCCTATGACCTGACCCTCGTGCCCTCCTGACTTCCTAAAGATACTTGGCAGACATCACTTCATTCCTTCCATAGCCAGCCTGCAGGGTCAAAACAAGACTCGAAATCGACGCCACCGAACAGGCCAATCGCCCCATAGAGGTCATAGTCCCCTTCCAAGCCCTCAACACCCCCAGAATCCGCATCGACCTCTTCATGCAGATCCCAGCCCCCAGATCGGCATCCATTCCGCGTGAAGAAGATATGCACCTTGCATCTCTTAGTCTTCTTATCCCCACTGCAGATATTCTCCGGCAGCTCAAACTCCATCCCCAACCCAACCGTCTCACCCACCTTGAAGGCCGTCGTAAAATCCCGACCCCCAAACGAATCATTCACAAACCGACACCCATCATCCGAGAACACCCCCAACCCACCTCTCTCCCAACCAGGCGATCTCCACGACGGATACGGCTGCGCAACAAATCCAATCGAAATCCCACTACAATCCTGCGGTGTCGGCCCCGCCCTCAACGCCAACAACTTAACCTCAAAGTAGATGGTCTTCTTCTGCTCACGCACAAACGGCGAGTCCGCAGCAGGGAAGTACATGGGCAGCTGGGTAAGAATGACACAATCCCCGTTCCCGTCGCCACTGTGTCCACGCCAGCGGCCGCGCGCAACAGCCGAAACATGGCCACGCAGCTCGGCTGGATGCACGGGTCGAAGATCGTGGGCCTGCACGTCGTGGTAGACGGCGGTTGAGGGCTGGGTTGGGAGCCAGAGGGGTACGGAGTCGCAAAAGTCGTGGGCGCGCTGGGCGTCGTCCTCGGAGGCGTTCCCCGTGCCTGAGATTAGATAGCCGGTGATTGGGGGTGGTGGGAATGTAGCTGTGTCTGGGACTGCTTCTTGCCAGTTGTGATATGGAGGTGGGTTGGAGGATGGGTCTGACTGTGGGGTACTGGAGGTTCCCCAGGATTGTTGTGATGCATCATAACTTGGCGGGAGGTCGTGTTGGTTGGACATTGTGTAGCTCTCTGTAGGTTTTGTATCGAGTAATAGTTTTTAAGGCTCAGATGGTTTTTGTTTTTGTCGGGGAGATGTAAAGGTGAGATTCTCGATGCCAAGCGGAGGGGTGCGACTGTTGGATTCTCTCATTCTGACAGTTTCACAATTCCCAAGGGTTTAGAATTAGACTAAGTTTCTTTGGATTTCGATCATTTTATCATTTTCTTCATAAATGTACATATGTAGTGTATAAATCTACAGATCAGGAAAATAAAAAAAGAGCTAAGAAGCTAAGAATAGCTCTGTGGAAGGTTTCAGCTGCAGCAGATTTGGAATTTCTTCGATTCTCGACTGAACGCAAATTCTCTTCTTTTTTCCTTTTCCTTTCTCTGTATTTTCCTTTGGCCTTGGGCCTTTGTCTTTCGTTTTTGTTTCTCTGACTTACTTCACATCCACACGTCTCACGCCTCACGATTCTACGATTCTACGCTCCCACGCTCCCTCGATCTACTGTTTCCAGTTCAATGTCACTCTCTTTTCACGTTCGCTAAAACCAATCTACCAAACAATGGAGACCTTCTCCACCGATCCGCCCCGCAGGGCCCGTCGATCATCCATCTCGAACCACATCCACCGCGTCTTTAGCAAATCTATCGATGTAAGTCACAGTAAAAAGGCAAAAAAGAATCGGAACTTGATTTGACCCCTTGAAGAGACGACACAGTCAAAATGGCGAATTCGTTCCCCCAGTTCCCTTTCTCGCTCGCGAAGCTCTCGCACATGAGACAACCGATAATAATCCCTATGCGAAGCACTCCTCGTACGATGAGACAGGGCCCAGCTCGTTCTCTTACTCCTCCAACTCTCGTTTGCCCTCCACCGGTACACCTGGCTCAAGTGTATCAGTCACAAACGGGGCCCCTGGGCAGGATGGTACTCCGACCCAAATGACGCCCTTGCCTACCCGTCCCAATGGAGATGATGACAATATCTACAAATCTCCAACCTGGGATAAACCCAAGAAGAAAGAAAAGCGTGTCACAAAGCGCCTGGAAGCCGAGAGAAAGGAACTAGAGAAGCGCTTGCTAGCACTTGAGGATGCTCAATCCAAGGCCGACCTTGGAACCTACGAAAGATCCTCTCGCCGTCTGACCAAGAAACAACCTGTGGGCAGCTCAAGCAGAAGTTCCAGTGCAAATGCAGAACGTCCGAGATCGTCAAGTGGCCTGTCCTCGATATTCCGGCGATCGCGCCGGAATTCAAATTCGAGTGAGCAAGACTTTCCGTCTGCCGAGTTTAGCCAGCTTAGGACAGATACGAATCCACCCTCTCTGCCTTTGACACTGCCGGAAAGGTTTGGAACTGCTATCACTCGGGAGCTACAGTCCAAGCATGGCACCGCACTGAATCTATCCGCTTCTAACAAAATGCCGAAACCAGCCCAGCACAACCGTTTGCACGCCTCGGCAAAGTCTGATGATCTTCGTGAGAACTGGAGGGTGGCTGAAGCCTGGAAGACAAAGGACGGCCGTGAGTCCAATCGATCTGTGTCAGAGCAGATTCCCATCAGTAGTCGGTCCGTGGTTGGAAACGGTGCTCGAAACGGCGTGACACTTGCATCCTCGGGTGATCTGGATAGGGAGTTGTTTTCCGCAGCTCTGAAACATGACAGAAAGAGTATGCCTGCGGCAGACCATCCCCACGGTCGTCTGACTCTCCATAACCGTTCCGTCAGGGCTACTAGCATGCCAATGTCGCAAAGCTTGAGCCAGCCTAACTTCTATTCATCCGGTCATCCTGATTCGCCTACCATTACTACGGCTCGTCAGCTGCAGGAGATGACACCTCCAGAAACTCCCGACAACTCGTCAAGTCCATCCAGTGTTAGGTCTTACCAACCACTTAACCCAGCACAAACAAATTCCACGGGGAACCTCGCCAGGAAGAACCGAGTTGATCCCTTCCCGCGAGCATACAAGTCGTCTCCCCTCGCCCTGAATCCTGCAAATACGGATGAATCATCCCGGGATGATTCCAGGATTCCAAGACCGCTGACAACACAAGACCTTAACCACGAAACCCCATCTCAGGCATCACACTCCCCCGCTCAACCTCATCCCGAGGATCGAGGAAGAAGCCGGTTGCCTATCGCTTCTTCGCATACCCCCAAACGAACCTCGAGTCGTTTCAAGGAAAACTTCCAAGAGACCCAGCAGTCGATCGAAATGCCACAGATCCCAGTCAAGAGCGAAAGACGGAGTCTCGAGATTCGAAGAATGCCAACCACGTCAACCGATACGCTCAGGGAAATCCCGGCGTCTCCTTTCCAGGTAGCAGTCAGATCTCCATTCCATACAGGAAGTGTTTCGCCCGGCGACAGAAACAGCCGAACATCTAAAGATCTGACCAATGACACTTACAATGTTCCTGCGAGATCTCCCCGTCGAGCTTCTCTTACTTCCACCGAACTCCCAGGAATATCCTTGCTGTTGGAGGACCCGGTGGATTCATACCAGGACATAGCCGCACTCCTTCACACAGCTCCTCCCACGACGGTCATTCAAATTATGACACTGCTGACGAAGATACACCTGAATCCCCTGGATTCAAACGCGATTCGCTGACTCGCGTGGATACCAGTCCCTCCATCCCTGCTGTTGAAGCGCCAACTGCACAAGAGTCTCCCGTCAGTCCACTCATTCAACCCAGCACCCAACCCAGCGCTCAACCCGGCATCCAATCTGGCACGCAGCCTGTCTTGCAGCCTATTCAGCAGGCTGGCTCTCATCCCGATGCCTCTGATGGCATACAGTACAGCCCTCAACCTGGCACACAGCCCGACATTCGTCCCGGTATGCAGGCCAGCTCGCAAGCAAGTAGTCAAACCGGCAGCCCCCAAACCCGACCGGGTCCCATGAGCATACTCAAAAGAAGATCTCAAAAAGCGAAAGAAGCCCCCAGCCCACAGACCATCGCCAAGGTCTTCGTGATCTGCTGCCGCTGCAAGTACTGGCACGATCCACCCTCCGAAGTCTACGCGCGCCTGGCCTGCCCCGAGATTCAAGGCTCAGATTCCAAGCCGGGCAAGTCCCGTTCCAAGAAGCAACCCGACACCAGTATGCGCAAGCTGACAGGTTCACGATCTCTGCCATTCGGTCAATTCCCGGTCCCTCATGCTTCCCAGGGCATGTCCGATCTACGGCCTGCGCCTCTTCTACCTCGAAAGGTGACCTGTTGCTGGTGTGGACATAATATGAGCCGATCTTGCTGTGAGGATTGGGCTACTGTTGTTGAGATGCGTGAACGGCATCATTGAGTGTGAGGGGGGTTTCCACGGGCTTGATGACACTTATTTGAAAACATTTGCAAGATATCTATGAAATGAACGATTACCAAGATGTTATGAGTTATTTCTTCCGCTCTTCTCAGTTCCGTGTCTCGTGTTTGGGATTTCTGCATCTGAATCTGCACCTACGTCCTTGATGGTTACAATCTTTGGGCTATCTTACGGACAGTTTCCCATAGTTTAATTGAATGAAATGTATGTGAATTGAATCTTCGACTATAAATGTATTCAGTGACCACCTAGGTGACTAGCTACATAATGAAAGAGGATGTGATTAAACACCCCCCATGTATTCCGTGGGACCTGTCAAGTGGCTATGGAGCCCAAAGGCTCAGCCACGACTTTGTCAAAGAACTTCCACGAGAAAGACTGGTTTGTTTTTGGTGTAGACCTATATGGACCTCAACAACCTTGGTAATGTTGACGTATTTTATGTATAGGTGATGCACGGCCCTTCGCCTACACGATCTCGTGGGCTACGGAGAGACCGTGGTCGAGGGCTGGAGAGAGGAAGAAGGAAGAAGAAGAGAAGAGGAAGAAAGATGGGAGGAGTCCTTTTATACCAACACGTACCTTCCTAAAGTGGGCATCTGCCTTGCACCTTCTCAATGTCACATGTCACATGTCACCTGCCCGATTTATACAGTTCCTATAGAAATTCTTTCTTTTTCACCTTTCTCGTTCCTGCCCAGCACAGAAACGCTCGGTGCAACCTTCTGTGGTTCTCTCCAAACCACTCTTCACACTTACGGCACGAAAGGTAGGTACTATTCTAAAATTCTCTGGCCGTCACCTCATGTACTCTATACACCTGTACATATAACTACATACCTACATATATATCTCGTCCTCTATATCCTATACAATAGGAAAGAAGAAGAAGAAGAAGAAGAAGAAGAAGAAGAAGCAGTTCCCACTATATGTTCCCTAACAAACATTCTTACCATGTCTTCAGGCTCTACATCGAACAAAAAGACATCAAGCTGGCCCATTTATTGCCTCAGAGCATGGACCGGGAAGAACTAAGACATCTGTTGGAACAGGCCACTGGTGTTTGCCTTGTAGTAGGTACTTGTAGCTATCTTGCTTATTGCCATCCTTAGTTTCCTGGCAACAATGCGCGATACCCCATTTTTCGAGCATCAACTCTTAAATATGCAATTTGTAGGAGATCCTTGAGTGTTTGTCAAGAACAAGTCGATATATCCTCGAGGTGGCAGAAACTGGGCGGTATAGATATGCTGAGTCATCGTCCTTTATTTTCCCTATTTTTTCTTCTTTTCTTCGTCAAATTCCTCTAGACACTCTCTGGACACTCAATCCATTCCTCAGAATTCAATGCTATTCTGATTTATGCTGTCTATCAACACAAACCGTACACTAACAAATCCCAGATATATATCACACCATAGACACATTCTGTCATCCGCAACTCCTCAATCCAGCTGCCCCAGTCCATTTGGACATGCTCAAGGGCTCTCCTTTTGGAGAACAGTTACCGCAGCGCTACGTCTTGTAGCCGTGACCGACTGGAGCTGGATTGCGAGCTAGGTACCTTCTGGTGCTCAAGCTCACTTTTGAAATACAAAAGTTGCCAGAGCAAAGAGCCTTCATAGTTCATGTTATACTTGCTCGAGTCTTCCCTTCGGGGATTTCACTTTGTCTACGAGAGCATGACTCCTTGCGCATCTACATTCATCAGTTTAGTATCGAATCGAATCTATTGCTTTCCCCACGTATCTATCTACAGTAGTCTTGGATTCTCAAGACTACAGCTTGCTCTTCGCATCACCAACAATATTCACAACAACCTTCCCCCAAGTCTCCCTCCCACCCAACGCCTGCAGAGCCCTGGGCACACTCTCCAAGCCAACGAAGCTCTCATCCCTGAACGCAGTCCCCCTGAACTTCCCCTGCTTAACAAGATCAAAGATCCCCTGCCAAACTTCACCAACAGTCTCCGTCTCAAACTTGGCATACTGCCCCCAATGCAAGCCAACAATACTCACATTCTTCAACAGCACCCGATTAAGCGCAACCTTCTCGATCTTCCCCGCCGCAAACCCGATAACCAACAACCGCGCATTCCACGCGACGCACTTCAAACTCGCCTCAATCATCCCAACAGGATCATACACAATATCCACCCCAGCGGCCCCATTTCCCTTCCTCTTCTCCTTACAAATCCCCTTCACAATCTCCGGCCAAGCCTTATCGGTGTAATCAATCACATAATCCGCCCCGAAGTCCTTCGCAATCTCCCTCTTGCGCTCGGTTCCCGCAGTAGCAATAACAGTCGCCCCCATAGCCTTGGCAATCTGCACAGCAGCAAGCCCGACACCGCCCGCAGCAGCATGAACAAGGACCCAGTCCCCGGCTTTCACGCCCGCGCGATGCACAAGACCGCCATACGAGGTCGGCGCCGTGACGAACAGCCCCGCGGCATCTTCAAAGCTCCAGCCCTCCGGCACGGGGAGGAGGGTTTGCTCTGCGGCTAGGACGTGTGTAGCGTAGGCGCCCTGCGTGGCGCCGAAGACACGGTCGCCGAGTTTGAAGCGGTTGTTTGCGGAGGTGGGCACGGCGGTTACTGTACCGGCGAATTCGGCGCCACCGATCCAAGGGAGTGGCGGTTGGTGTTGGTATTTGCCTTGGATTTGGAGGATGTCGAAGAAGTTTGTGCCGGCGGAGTGGATTTCGATTAGGTATTTGTCCGCTGTTGGGGTTGGGGTTGGGACTGTTGTTACTTTGAGGTCTAGAGGACCCTGTAGGAGTGGTTAGTTTGGGTTGGGGTGACGGTTGGGGTTGGTTATAGGTACCTTGACGTATTCGCTGACTTGGACGGCACGCATTTTGGTGAGGATGTAGATTGGGATTGAGATGGGTGTTCTGAACTTTTGGAGTGAAGAGATGGAAGTGACCGGGGTACAAATAAAAGAGCTCTGGAAGGGCCGAGAGATGGTTTCCCCGCAAGATGCCGAGGTTCCTTTTCGGGTAACTCACAGGGCTTGGCATTTATAGAAGACTTCCTTTTGTCTATTTGTACATCGGATATATATGGATAGTATAGATATACATAGTATAGATGTACATAGTATAAATGTATCAAGCTCAATTAATCAATAGGTATCAATATATACAGTTTCCTTTTCATCCAAACTCCCCAAAACCAAACATATCGGGTATGACAAAACAAATAAACCACCCATATTTCACAAAAAGGTATCAAGGTATCAACAGATATTTAACAGAGTGCCAGTACAAGTACCACCTAGTATCCAATGCCCGGAGGCTTCTGCGCATAATGGTCATGGCCCATATAAGGCATTATCGGAGCACACATCACTGAATGAGGCCCGGACTGGGTATGCGACGGTGACACCATAGGATGTGACGGACCATGTGGCTGTGTATGCGGGAGCATCTGTTTCCTATCGTGCTCAGGCCGGGCAGCCGGATGACCGGCCATATCATACTGTAATGACATAGCGCGCTTCCAGTTCTTAGCATCATAGCCAGGGTACTCTGCCTCCCCATGGTAGGGGTGGTACTGGGGATGGTAGAGATGGCCTTGGGGCAGGTAGCCGTTGGCTGAAGGCGCCATGGGAGCAGCCGTGGACGGAGGGACGGCTGGGGGAGTGATGGCCTCAAAGGGCATGGAGTACCACTGGGATGGGTCGAGGCCATAGTCTACTGAGACAGCGCGGGGCGACCAGCCAATGCCGCCGGGGGTGGTCGCCGTGCCTGGACTTGGGAGGCACGATTCCGGTGAGAGTGGGTAGGCTGGGTAGGATGGGGCCACGGCGGAGGTTGTGTTCAGCATGAGACCCTCGCCAATTGGGGAGGTGGCGTGGTCGAAGGATGTTGTTGTTGGACTGGGGTCAGGGTAAGAGACGGCTGTTGTGCGGTCTGGGATGAGAACATGCTCCCCGGAGGGACTGGGAGTGAGTTGTTGGGTCATAGGAGAGCTCCATTTCCGGTCCTGGTCTGGGACGGGGTGCTGGAGGGTGGACGGTTGTCCGTAGATGGGTTGTGTCATGGGCCCAGGCCATTCATGGTGGGCTGGTGTTTCCCTTGGTAATGATGGCAGTGGTCTTTGGATGGATGCTTTGCGCTTCGCATCCTTGTCTGAGTCTGGTTCTTCCCCAGAGGCTGAAGCCAGACTCTTCTTCCGAGTCTGGCGAGATGGCTTGGTCACTCGCCATTTCTTCAGTCTGCTTCGTAGTTGGGTTTCACTGTGAGGTGTTAGTTGATAGTCGATGAATTAGAGTCCTCGGACATGGAACATCAATGTACTCACCTAGGATTGAAATCATCGGTACGTATCTGCTTAATGACCTGCTTCAAGGGCCATTCATCTTCCATATACAACTTGGAAATCAACGCCTTCTTCTTCTCCCATACATCGGAGGAGATGGAAGTCTTCATTATTGACGCACAGTCCAGGGGAGTGGAAAGGGGGGAAATAGTACGAAGATCAAGATGATCAACAAGAAAGAGACAGGAAACGGGCGAGACAACGACTATTATATGTAGAAATGGGGGAAATGGGTTTAGGGAGAAATAAAAATAAAAATCCCCCAAAAATATAATATGTGAGTGGTTTGTTAGGGCCAACTCCCAACTTCACCCACTTCCACTTCTCAACCTCTCACCTCTTACCTCCACATCTCCATTGTCTTGGTTCTGTCATTATGGAACCCTATAGCACACAATCTGTCCCTCCTTGAGGATCCATTGGGTCTTAGCATCCGTTCCAGCGGCGATCATCAACGAGATTCGCAGAGCATCCTTCATTGGTTATGGGTCAGGTCGATCATCAGGGCGATGTCATTACTCCAAGTGGATCATCCTAAGCGGAGCAGCTCTGCTCGGTCTCACTATCCCCAGTTGAGAGCTTGGCGCGTTTTAACAAAGCGGATATTGGAATGGATTGATCACCTCGGTCTCTACGGTGTACGCAGTACGGAGTGCGCAGTTTTAACTGTTGGTTTTTTTTCTTTTCTTTCTTCTAACATTCGACCTATCGAGAAGATATTCAGATCCATGTACTCTGTACGTGAATTCAGTCCGATCATGTCCGGAAATCGGAAGTCCCAGCACTCCGTACCATGCGCCGTAACATGCGTATAGTTCCCCAGAAGCGAGAGTGATTTACTGTGCATTGCTAGCCGGGACCCAGTTTTATCCCAATACGGTCATACTCCAAACCAGATAAGCCCTCCTCTCACCCGCGGATGGCGTCTTGGACTTCATGGTCGCCGATCACCGCCACCTCGGGATCCTCCACGGTACTGACCCGATGGTTCTGCACCGGACCTTTCTCCAAAATCAGAACTGAGAAATCCGAAGCAATGGATGATGGATGGGGTACGGAAGTGCAACCTTGGGAAGTGTCCAGGGTGGGCATGTGCTGCAAATTCAGTTCCGAGGTTCAGAAGACCATGTGCTTCGATCCAACGCTATTGGGGGCCCAAATTGCTGGGAAAAAAAGCGGTGCCTCTCTGCCCCAGACCCAATGCAGTTTCTTTTTCCTTTTTATTTTTCCCTTTTCGGCTGGTGAGCCCGCTAAGGCATATGGTGTCAGAACTAGTGCAAAGCCCCCTCTCGACTTACACCAATGATGTGACACCCGTGGAGTACGAGTTCGTGCGAATGCCAATCGATCTGGCAAATTGATCGACGATCTGCCCAGGTCCTCAATAGTGGATTTATTGGACTCTTAACATCCTGACTCGCTCCTCCCCCTCTTAGGGGGTTTCTCATGAACCTCTCTAATCGAGAGACATTAGAGAATATGAGCGAATCAGAAAAAGAAAAAGAAAAAGAAAAAAAAAAGCCAGCACGGGCCCGACACTGCATGAAAAGAGCCCTGCCAATCACTTTCGACCTGCATATGTCACATATCTATTTGGGTTATATGAAGACCCCTTCATCCATGGATAGGCAATTTCTTATGTTCTCGCCACCTCGGGAAATGACCTGGAGAAATGCCGAGTCTTTGGATACGGCTACTTTTTTTATCTTCTTTGTTTTATGAGGATTTATTCAAATCCAACGGGTTTCCAAAAGGAGGCAACGAAAAATGAAACCAGATCCTCCTAGCGCATCGGCATTTGCTCACCCGCGCGCCTCCGAACTAAAACGGTGATCATTCCTTTGATGTTCACAGCCGTTAACAAAGAACAAAAAAGTTATTTGAAATATCTGTTCTGGACCTAAAAGCGAACCGCTTTCATCTCCCCCCCTTTATTCTCGGTCCAATGGAGAAAATACCATCTCTATAAAATCGTAGCGAGATCCCCGGATCACCATGGATCTGCTCTTCCAAAGGAGGCACTTTCCAAAGCTTAATGGAGTCCGGAGTGTCTCCGAGAGAGCCCTACCAGTTCCCAATTCTCTCGCATCATTTGGGGGGAGATTTGGAGAGAAGATCAGTGGGACCCTGACCCCAACAGCTCAAATCACGCCAAATCAACGTTCACACACCGGGAAATATTCGGCAACTGGCTCAATATCTCCCCACTCGTCTTCCCTGGAGATCATGTGCAAAAGATATTATCCATATCTTGTACTCCGTATGCGTATCCGAGTCGTATAGCCACTGCAGAATGTGCGGCTCCACTTCCAACTTCCTCATGACTCCAGTTCCACTTCAACCACGCGGTCGACATTCGGAGAAGACTTGCCGATGTACTTGGCTTTGGGACCGACCGAGCCATGGGAGAATTCGATATCCAGCCCTGGAGAAAAAGGGGGAAACCCGAGATTCTGCTCTTTCCCAAATTGATAGCTTGCTAGTTGTAGATGCATACGGAGTAGTTATAAGTAGTTATATTGTACTCCGTACTACATTTAAATACACCTATGGAGTACGGAGTATGCACTTGGATATTCTGAAAGTACTATACAACATATAGAGATGTTCACTATTCCCTATGTAGCACCTTTCCTAATACACAATTCCCGATTCTCACGCTATTGATATTAATATAAACACCGAGCTAGACCCCAATAGCCAGATCCAAGGGACCTTCGGTTGGAGATGATCTGCCTATATGGATTCCGGTCCACTTGTCTAGTTGAGTATAATCTCCGGGAAATAGACTATTGATTTGAGAAATTGTTAACATTCATTTCTGCTAATTGATTCTATTGGGTCTTTTTTGGTTGATATAGGATTAACACAGTGAATAGGACCAGAATCGAGCGAAAGAAAAAAAAAGTAAAAGTTATAAAGACAGCTAATCAGAAGAGAAGAAAAAGGACAAAAAAACATGACATCTCCAACGCCTGGATTATACACAGCACACTATTACAAGCCCATAGGAGAAAAAACAGGTTAACGTGAGGGGATTATTGAAACGTGAAACGGTCGGAGTGGAGTCAAATAGGAGGCAGAGCATTGATCTCATAATGGCTCTAACGACGCCTCTTGAGATGATGCTCTTTGCCCTTCTTGGACTTCTTCTTGCTCTTATCTGCCGGTAGAACCAGGGGTTCATCCCTCATGTTCCACTCCATGAAGCGCAAGAGGTAGTCGTCAATGTGACCCGGCTGCACTTCTCCATCGGGCTGGTCACCAGACACTTGCAGTGGAACTGGCGCAGCCCCGTCTTCCACGGCCAACGGTGTTCCAGCCTGGGCAGGTGTTCCGTGCGAAGCGTGCTCCTCAAAGTCGCCATCGTCGGCGTGCTCCTGTTCTTTTTGGGCATTCTTCGCCGCGTCTAGATCCTCCTTATCCTCGGCTGCTTCGAAGACACGGGTTCCGCCGACCCGGTTGCCGAGGACTCGGTCCATCGCCGCACTTGCTTCGTCTTGCCCGTCGCGCTCGTCGGGTTCGACGATCCCTTGTGCGTCCAGCTTGGTGAAGTAGTCTGTGGTGAACTCGCCTTCTTGGATGATGACATCGTCCAGCATGCGCTTCTGGTTTGCTTTGCGGAGGATGTTGGATTCAATGGTATACTCGGATACGAAGCGGTAGATGTGGACATCGCGGGTTTGACCGATACGGTGGCAGCGATCCTGGCATTGCTTGTCCATGGCTGGGTTCCAGTCTAGATCGTAGAAGATGACCGTGTCCGCGCCCGTAAGATTGATACCGAGACCTCCGGATCGACTCGATAGGATGAAAGCGAGGATGCGGGGGTCGCTATTGAATCGTTCCGTGAGCATCTGTCGGGACTCGACTTTCGTAGTTCCATCAAGTCGGAGATAGCGATGGCCATGGATATTGAGGAACTGTTCGAGGATATCGAGCATCTTGGTCATCTGGGTGAAGATCAAGGCTCGATGGCCACCGGCTTTGAGGTCACGTAGGAGTTTGTCGAGGCGCTGCAGTTTACCGCAATCGTATTGAAGTAATCTCTTATCCGGGAACGCAATAGAGAGCCGCATCCGTGCTTCGTGGAAAGGATCGTATGGCGGGTTTGGGCGATTATTCGTCAAAAGCCGGGTCTCGACGGGAGTCAAGGCGGCTTCGCTCATGCCCGCGGCCACGGCAGCGGGGGTGACACAGGCGAATCTCTGGACATAGCCATGCATTTCAAGAGCCCGTTCCTCGACGGTCAGAATCATCGACGCGAGGACAGAGGACCGGCTTGACAACCAGTCGGCCATTGAGCGCTTCCGCAGTGGCGCATTGGATAGCGCGTGTTCCTTGGTCCCGGCCCGGAGGAATTCGATCAGGCTGCTACCGTATACTGGCCGACGGCCATGCCGCTTGGATTCGAAGTAGAGACACCGCTCTAATTCCGCCATTCGCCTCTTCCGGCAAGCGTTCTCCAATGACTCTAAGATGGTCTGCATGTTGGAACCGTCAAAGCCCATTTCCCAGTTGGTTCGGTTGTACTGGCGTTCTCGGAGAGTCTTGAACGGGCCAATGGCCATCAGCCTGATACTGTCGTCGGCCAGCCGTCGTGAGATATCTTCCCGTGATATGGGTGCGAGGTTGAGGAAATCCAAGTCGATCTTGGTGAGTGGGTGTTCAAAGAGTAGTCGTCGTCGAACGAGGGATTCCTTGATATTAAAGTCCATAGCCACAGACCGCGGCATAGCAAAGGACGTTGAAATGGGTCGGGTCTCAAAGAGATCGGGGTGGTTGCACACTTTACGGAGTTGCATCAGACAGTGGATGATGGAGAGGAAGTTTCCGGACGCGAGGGTCTCCTTGGTCTGAGCCATCGACATGAAGCCGTCGTAAAGGTATCGCTGACGCTTTGATAGCCTGCAGTAGACCACATGTTCGTACTTGCCAGGCATTTGCTTTTCGACATCGGCCTTCAGTCGACGAAGAAGGTACGGGCGGAGGACGGTGTGAAGTTTGGTGACTACGCCCTTGGCCTCCTCGTCCATAGTCTCCCTGCCGTGCTCCAGAATTTGTTCAACGGGGCGCCGGAACCATTCAGAGAAATCCTTTAAATCAGCAAACCCGTCGACGCCACCATTGGTACCATCCGAAGGCATCAAGAAGAACAGAAGAGACCACAGTTCGGTGAGGTTGTTCTGCAGTGGTGTACCCGTCAGGAGAAGCCTCGCACGGGACTTGAACGTAAGAAGGGCTTGCCACCTCTGTGAGCGGAAGTTCTTGATGTTGTGTGCTTCATCGAGAATCATGTAGTGCCAGTCCTTTCGCTTGAGAGACATTTGGTCCTGCAGAACGAGTTGGTACGACGTAATCAACACGTTCCAGGCATTGTCATCTGTCCAGCCTCGGCGTTTCTGTTTGCGTTCTTCTTGGTTACCATAGTAAGTCATGATCTTAAAACCCGGACACCATTTCTTGAACTCCATTTCCCAGTTGAGCATGACACTGGTGGGAACGACTACCAAGTGCGGCCCCCAGATACCATGGTCCACGGCAAGGTGGGCAAGAAGGGCAATGGTTTGAATCGTTTTGCCCAGACCCATCTCGTCTGCCAGGATACCATTGATGTGGTTGTTGTAGAGACCCGCAAGCCAATCCAATCCGTAGTGCTGATATTCACGTAGCGTACCACGCAGGATGTGTGGAATGGGTGTCTGTAGGCCTGGGGCAGGCGAGTGACTTATTTGCAATGCCTTTTCGATCGCAGGCTCGAGCGACGAGACTGAATCAGGCTCGGATGGCTTGCTCGCGAAGGTTCCCGGCGACGGCTCACTGGATATATCCCCGCTTGGTCGGATGGCATGAACATGATCTACTTCCATAAGTTGGGGGTGTTCAATGTCATCTGCGATGTGGACGGGAGTTGCCTCCTCGGTCTCTGGCTTAGCGGTTCCCAATTCGTGGATTTGGTCAATGTCATGTACAACACCAGCAGTCGCTGCATCCTCAGCTTCGGCTTCGGCTTTGGCGAGCTCTTCCATCGGGGTGTCAACAACAGGTGTTTCTCCTCCAGTAGCAGGAGAGGCTTCAGAAGCATTGGCGATATGTAAGGGCGTACCTTCTGTTGAGGTACCCTCGCTGGTCGTTGGTCCAATCGGAACTAGGGATACTTCATCTTGATCTTCGAAGTCAATGTCATCTTCACCCTCCGATGCCGATTTGATATCGATGTGTTTGTGGCCCACAGATGAGGCTTCACCGCCCTCTCCGCCATCTTTTGGTACAGGGGTTTCATTCTTCGAGAAGAAACCCAGCAGGCCAGGTCTCGTCTCATCATCCGACTCCGACTCCTCCTCACTTAGATTTTCTTCCTCTTCGTCACTATCACCCATATCATCATCCATGTCTGTGGAGGCATCACTATCATCCATCAGCACCGAATCGACGTCGTCCAACTGATTATCTTCGCGGGCGGCCTGTGAATCGAGGTCATCCAAAACAGCTTCAGGGCCCAAGGATTCGTTGGGGTCGGTCATTGCCGTGCTGCCTGAGGCTATAGACATCCGGTCGGTATAGTCCTCAGCCGGTAAGTTGGCGTATTTCAGCCGGAGCTCTTCTGCGGTCAATGTGGCATCATCGTCCACATTGACCTCGTCGTCGGTTCCGGATTCAGAATCTGACATGTTACTCTCGTCTTCTTCGCCTTCGCCAGACGAGAAGCCAGATACGCCACCCTCATCGTCACTCGTCACCGGAGCATCGCTAGGCGATTCTCCCAAAATCTCCGATCGACGCTTCTCGAAGAGCATAGTAGACTTTTTAATGGCGCGATCAAGAGCCTGTTGGTCTTCCATTTTCCGCTCTTCTTCCCAACGTGCTAGGCGGACTCGATCAATATCGGCACGGGTCAGGTCGAACATCTTCTGAAGATCCTTTGCTAGCTGCTTGCGTTTCCCACGCATCTCCTCCTGTTGCTCACGTAGAATATCTTCGGGATTCTTGTGGCGTTTTCGATAAGCGTCAGCACACCATTGCGCAAACAGTTTGGCTGTTTGTCGGTGGCGCTTGTGTTCTTTGTCGAGGAGCTTCTGGAAATAGAGCGCATGGGAAACCAAGTGGTCCTGGTGCGAGTACTGTGGGGGGAGGTTCCTCTTGCTGTTCTGTGATATATGCTGAGCAGACTTGCGAGCTCAACGGTCCACCAGGCTCAGCGGCAGCCATTACTTCATGCCGTTTGCGCGCCTCTATCGCGGCCTCATCCTCTGACAGTATATTTGAGCTATCGTTTTGATAAACCCATTCTCTGAAAGACGTGTGTTTCTTCTGCGGTATGTGGCCGGGGTGTCGAATAGGAAGGACAGGCTTGCTCAATTTAATGCGCAATTTTGGAATTTTCAATGATCCTTGTTCGGGTTCCTTGTCATCCATATTGACATCATCTGGAGCTCCATTGACCTCCTGTGACAGGCTCGAAAGGGATGGGCGATCGCGGAGCGAGCGAGAACTGGTGCCGTTGGCGCCAGACGGGCGAGGAAGGGTAGCGGAGCTGCGGGATTTGGTGCGCGAATGACTTGGTTTTGGTGCTGGAGTCTGTGAGATACGCTGCGGCTTGTTGGCCGCCGCGCGCGATGGCGCTCTGGGTGATCCATTGGCAGTGGCCTTTCCACCCAGTTTCCCACTGATGTCGGCGCGTGACTGCGTTACCGATAGCGGCGAGGATGTAGCCGGCTTGCTTCCATCTCGAGCAGACTTGCCAGCATTCTTGTTCTGAGCCCCCCGCGTGTGTCTCTTGTCCGATCCAGGTTGCAATTCGATGGGCACGGCGTTTGTTCGCGACGACCTACGCTTGCCATCAGAGAGGAAAGATGTGGGTCCCTCAAAGCCAGCCTTTTTCCAAGGCGGGGATGGTGGTCTGGGAGTGGAACGTTGCGACGAGGATGAATCTGTGAGTCTTCGTTTCTTTGATGGGGGTTCTTCAGGTTGATGAACAGCTTCGACGTCTTTCGGCTCGGAAGGAATCGATTCGTGGGGGGCCGAATCCGATGGGTTTTCGATTACAGACCCGTTTAGGGGTGTAGAATCGGGCACAGGCGTCACGCGTTCATCTTGGGGTGATGGGCCGTTGGGGGTGCCGTTTTGCATGACTTGTAGCCGCAGACGACAGGGGCCAGTGGCGGCAGGTGACCCCAGTTATCCCAACAATGACGCAGTCGAAGTAGAAGATTTTGGCATCAGCAAATGGGGAATATCGAGTAGAGATACTACACGAAGTTTAACATGCTTATCGGCACTGTAGCGTGGATGGGGACGGGAAAACAACGGAGATGATGAGAATACGTGGAGAGTGGTTTTTTTCCTTCGGGCGAGTAATTACATGGTCGCGCCGGCGCGTAGATGCCTGAAGTCTTGTGACTAGATGCCTCAGGCAACAACATTCCGCAAACCTCCATCCGTTCATCATCGATATTCAACCCCCTCTACCCAATTGGCTCTATTGCCTTCCTCTGACAACTCATTTGCTGCTTGTCTTTCAGCATAACTGTGAGTCCTTTTCTTTCGCTCAGTCTTGACTTCAAATCCTCTTCAGCCTTTCTGACCTCCAATTCCTCTCCCAGATGCTGTCTCAACGGATCTTGGCCCGGCGCCTGCCCCAGGTTGCCGCTCGAGCCATTGCTCCTCGCGCATCTTTCTCTCAGATCCCAGCTCTCCGTGCTGCTGAGATTGACGATCCTCTACAGGTATAGCACCCATGTGGCACAGATGCCGTCCCCCTACTTGGTATCCGGGAGCCTAACACCCGGGGAGAGAACAACAACTACCCGAACCCTCCCGCTGTGAAGCGTGCACACAGAGACCCTCACGGTGGCTGGTGGGATGCACAAGAAAAGCGCAACTTTGGCGAGCCTGTGCATGAGGATAACGAAATCCTCGGTGTCTTCAGCCCCGAGCAATATACCCACGTCTCGCCCGGCAAGGGTTTCTTCCACCTCGGATGCTTCGTTGCTGCTTTCCTTGGCCTGGTTGGCGTTGTCAGCCTCAACTACCCCGACAAGCCGAGCGCTCCTAAGACCTACGTCGATGGTCTGGAGAAGGAGTTGGGAGGTCCCAATGCTCTGCCGGTATGTGGGCATGATATTCACAACCTCTTACGAAGGCAAAAAGCTAACCATTTGCTTTAGGCCCGCAAGTCCGGTGACAAGTGGTGATTGACATCTGGTTTCTCTTTTTGTTTGTGTAAATACCAGTACGATTTTCTATCTTCGGCGTCTTTGGGGACTGGTGGTCGATTCACCAGTCCTATGTTTCATCAAAACCCGAAAAAGCCCGATCGCATGCTCGGAATGAATTTGGATTAAAAACTACGTTTGTGTTTGTCGTATGTGCCGATATATCGCATTGATATCCATTTGATATTATGGACGTTATATTTGAGACACCACGATGTCCCCCGGGTTGTCATTCTAGAATGCCTTTTGGATATCCTTTTAGACATCAGTTTAGATGTCTTTTGAATATCCCCCTAGATCACTGTTTAGATGTAAGTCTTGCCTTATTGTCAATATTGATCTTCGCAGATAACCAGGAAACCCTTGCAGCTTTATAACTTTGAACCCCTTCAGGGAGAACAAGGATTAGGACACCTTGGACTATCAATATGCAATAAGCGCTGGTATATGAAACGAAAGGTAGAGAAATATATAGTATTCCCATAGTATAGCCAGACCATAAATAGCATTGTTTTTGGGCGGGACGCCCATACGTCAGTTGGTTCGGCAGCTTTTTGTTTCACCTCCCCCCTCCCTCTTCCCCTTCAATAAACAAATTCGCCCCTCCAGTTTTGTGACGGCTTTCACTTCGGACTGAAAGAAAAAGGAAATATATCTGAAAAGCTTCTTCTGGGTGCTGGCTTCCCAACTTCCTCCATGTTCCAGCGCTACCTGTCACCTCCTAACGTTGCACGAATTTAATTGACAACTCCATGTCGACAGCATCTACCCAATCCCGAGGAGTCAACCGACGGATTAACAGCCTCCAGAATGAGGGTCGTCATTCGCGTAACTCCTCTATAGCGCGGCGCCGCCCCCTAAACGCCAACGTGGCATACAGTCATGCCATTCGGGTTGCCTACCTTGCCTATCTCCTCCACCCTCGCTCTCGTCGCATCCAAAATGCCCCCGTCGCGCCGGCGCGGCCAAAACGATCAGCCACCTCCATTCATGATTTAATGAGCGATTTCTCCTTGGTCAGGGACTCGAAGAGCACCAGGGTTCCCCATGGCTTCGTGTCCGAGCTGGAGAAGCGGTTGACGGGCGTGTTGATGGGAAAGGAGAAAAGGAAGGAATATCAAGATCACCTAGTGGTGCGGACATTCGCTGTCTTTCTCAACGTTCTGAAGGAAGACTCGTTCCGAAAACGCATGGAGAAGGACCGGCGAGCTGAAGATCTGCTCCTGATTTTCTACTCCAACGCAGTCAAAGAGCTAGGCAAGGGCAAAGAGCATGACGATGACAGCTGGAAGCTCATGGTGGATCGGCACGTTGCACTTTTTGTCCGACTCCTTGCGCTCACCTTGAAAGACCACGAATGGTCAAAGGACCGCCCAGAGTTGGCCAATCGATTGACGGTGCTGGAAAACAAGCTTCTCCTGCAAGACCAGGACCTCATGCAAACGAACGGGCCTACGTCTGCGACAGAAAGTGTTGGTACATTGAGTTACAATGTGAAGGATATGCCCCTGGTTCAACATGTGGCCAAGATCTTTGGGATGACCACATCCCAAGCACAATCCGAAATCGATAAACACAAGTCTACCTGGACCGAAAAGGCCGCTCTGCAGGACCTAAAAACCTATCAAGCCCACCTGAACCTCCAAACACATAAAACCTTGTCTAGGGAAGATTTTGAGTCTGACGAGGCCTATGATGCCTGGAAAAAGAGCGAAGGTCCTGATCTCTCACAAATGATGCTCTCAATCATGCAATCCAACCCGGAGCTGGCCAAAAGCACCCCCGGGTCTCTTCCTCAGTTCAATTCAAGTCCCCATGAGAACCCCGACCTGTCAAGGACATCATCTGGTCGGACTGACAGAACATCTTATGTCATTGATCAGCCTGTTGATTTGAGTGGGCTGTCTCTAGAAGAGTCAGATGAATCCGATACATACACATTTATACCGTCTGACCCTAGGTCTTTGTACAAATATATCTTGTCCCAGACCTTGACGCATGATCTGCGAGACCGGGAGCTTGAAGCTACACAGGCCACATCTGACGTGCCTTCAATGAAACTGCTCTCGAAACAGTCCACGGAAATGCTTAATGAGATTTGTCTCCGCTGGCGGATTCCAACCTTCTCCCGGGTCGTGTTGTTCCTTGAGGTGGCTCAAACTAAATTTGTCGACAATGAGATTGATCTCACTACACTCGACTCGGCGTTTACTTTCGTGAAGGAAATGCCTACGGGCGAGAACCGCAAACGCAGTAGCTTTGCGGCTTCTGCTGTCCTTGATCGGCAACGATGGACCGTACATGATCTTCAGACGATGCAAATGCTGCTGTCCAAACTTCATGAGGCTCTGCTCCGGGAGCTATATGAGGCTATGATGGACTGCTTTGAGGCAAAGCCGCGCCCACTCGGTCCAGTTATGTACATTCTCGACACCCACGTCCAGATGGATCCCAGCTACGTTGAGGACCCTGAAGACATCAATCGGTTTAGCACGTATGTGCAAGAAGGACTTGCCGAAAAAGCAACAACAAAGTATCAAAGCCTTCTTAGCCAACTAATCCCCGTGGAACAAGAGGCCTGGGATCCCGACCATGTCATTCAGCTTGGAGATGCGATCTCAAAGCTTGCGCTAAAGATCCAGAAACGCTACCGCAATAACCCGGAAATTATGGGGTGAGTTCTTTCTTTCCCGTCTGTTTAGTTGATCAGTCTCTAACTTAGAAATAGTGTGAATCCCTACACCACCTTGTGCCACAACGTACTCCCTATGTTCGCCGAGGATGCACATGAAATGATCATTAGGATTCTCGACCAGGCAAAAGCCAGGGGTGAGGAGATCGCTATCGACGACGGCTTCGACCTATACAAACAGCTTGCTACTATCAGGCGGTTGTTCCATAACACCCATGAAGAGTAAGCCCCTGTACTCCTGTTCTGTTCCTGTGGAATTACTAACACGGCTTAGTGCTCCATTCCCATTCCATGTGGAGAGCCTCCTTCAAGACTTCGTCTGGAGATGGCTTCGTCTGACTGATCAAAAGATCATGGATTGGGTCAGCCAAGCTACTAGACAAGATGCATTCGCCGTTCGTGCAGATGGAACGACAGAGCTCGCGCCTGAAGATGATCGTCACAGTGTATCAGTCATTGATATTTTCCGATCTTTCAACCAAGTGGTTGAGAATATGGTGCAACTGGAGTGGGACGATGATCTTCAATATGCGAAGTTCATGACGCATCTCTCTAATTCAATTGGGAAAGGTGTGGCAACGTATTGTGACTCCTTAGAAAAGATGTTCACGCGGGAGATGGATCGCCTCACACCCGAGCAAGAGGCAGCATTGAACCAAACCACCCAGGAAAAACTGATGCAATTCGCGAAGGACACCTGGACGAATAAGGATAAAATCGAGCCCTTCCAATTCTCGTCAGAGGTGTGTTCTTGTCCATCTCAACTGGGTAAATATCGCGGCTAACATTTTTCCGTAGTCCCTGGTGAAACTGAACAATATTGAGTATGCACTTGCTCAGCTCGACAAACTCGAAAAGGATATCAACGTCGATGCATGCGCCGAAGTCATTGCAAGAAATACTCCACCGCAGCTCAAGAAGGTCCGCAAGTCTACCACCTATGTCTTTACAATCAAGGTAGTGGAGGCAGAGGACTTGAAAGCATGCGACATTGGCGGTGGCAGCGATCCATATGTCGTCTTGACGGACGAATATCAGAAACGAATTGCCAAAACCCGCATCATCTACAATAATCTCAATCCCCGATGGGAGGATGCAGTGGATCTCACAACACAGGGCCCTCTGAATATCATCGCTACCATCTGGGACTGGGATGCAGTGGGCGATCACGACTACGTTGGTCGCACGTCGATCAAGCTGGATCCTGTGCACTTTAGTGACTTCTTGCCAAGAGAGTATTGGCTCGACCTGGATACCCAGGGTCGGCTTCTACTCCGAGTTAGTATGGAAGGCGAGCGAGACGACATCCAGTTCTACTTCGGCAAGGCTTTCCGTACACTCAAGCGAACTGAAAGGGATATGACTCGGAAGATCACAGAGAAGCTTTCGGCATACATCAGTCACTGTCTTTCCAGGCGGACACTGAAGTCTCTGCTCTCTCGAGGACTCAGTATATCTAGTGTCTCGAGTTTCTTGAATCGCAACCGAGCGCAGCCAACCCTGCCGGACCCACCCCGGCAGACGTCGAAAATGCACTGACTCCTTTGTTCAATTACTTCAATGACAACTTCGCAATCATGAACAAAACCCTCACACCCGAAGCCATGAAGATGGTGATGGCTCGCCTGTGGAAGGAAGTGCTTGCCACCATCGAGAGTCTACTCGTACCACCTCTGTCGGATAAGCCGTCCCATCAGAAGCCATTAACCATCCAAGAAGTCGACATCGTATCACGCTGGCTCGTGCTACTATTGAACTTCTTCCATGCGATTGACGACGAAACCGGCGAAGCAAACGGCGTCCCAATCGATATCCTGAAATCACCCAAATACCACGAAATCCAGTCTCTGAATTTCTTCTACTTCGAACCAACGGAGCATCTCATCCGCACCTCCGAACGCATGGCCTCGGCGACTGTCAACCGCCAACAAGCGGCCCGCAACCGCACTTCTGCGCCTGCGCACCTGGGCGCCACAGGTGCCGGCTACGGCGGCTTGGGACTTCCGGCTGCCCGTCGCGCCAAGAGCATCATGCTCTCCCGCAACCTGGGCACGATGAGGAAGGCCAAGGAAGAGAAGCGACGGGAGGCGCAGGCTGATCCTAACGACGATATGATCCTGCGCATTCTTCGCATGCGCCCGAAGCTGCCGGTTATCTACGGGACCGTAGCCGTCAGAAGGAAAGACTTGCTGCCGCCGCTGCTGCTGATGCTATCGTGAAACAGAGCCTGATGGCTGGTGCGGGAAGCCGCATGAGCGGTATCATCCCTCGCGGCAGGTGAGCACCTAGCAAGCTCTCCCACCTTTTGACGTTTATGTTCTCTATTTTTTCTTATCTATCGAGCCAGCAACGTTGTGTTTCTTCTTTTCTTCCCTCACCATTTCCTTCGTATCTTGCATTCTATCTCATTGCGCATCAACACCCTTGACTCTTATGATTCCCAATTTGGTATCTGCTTGTACTCGCGCATGTATGTTCTTCGAAGGAAACGGGATCGGAAATGGAAATAATCAAGATGAAGAGGATCTCCCCGAGGATTTCCACAACATAATTCGAATTCATTCTTATTCTTATTTTAAACTTATTTTATATTGTTTTCATTGACTCGAATAAGTAAGACTTAGATTAAATAAATCTTCAAATCTACTCCAGAGCAATGCACTCGATCTCAACAGGCACACCCTTGGGCAGCTGGTGAACAGCAACACAGCTACGAGCAGGCTTGTGAACGAAGAACTTCTCGTAGGTAGCGTTCATCTCAGCGAAGTTGGCCATATCAGTCAGGAAGACCTGAGAAAAGGAATTAATGTCAGCAAATCGTCCTCCTCATAACTTGTGTACACTTCTTTCTCCCTGGCAAAGCCGAGTCCAGAATCACTACAATAACAAAGCCGGGGAGGGAAACACATACATTGACCTTGACGATCTTGTCCACGCTGGAACCAGCGGCGGTCAGGATAGCCTTGATGTTATCGCAGCAAACCTGAGTCTTCTCGCCGATATTGCCCTCGATCAAGTTCGCGGAGGAGTCAGCGGGGATCTGGCCGGAGACAAAGATCTGGCCGTTGGCGCGGATGGCCTGGGACTGTGGTGGGTTCGTTAGTTGGTTTCTTTTATAGTCTGTACAATGTGTGGGCGGAATGGTGTTTTGGTGTGTATGTTGTATTGTTCCGGTGTAGAGGGGTAGCTCCCAAGGTAGATGGAGCTGCAGATGCAGAGGGAAGGACAACGTACGTAAGGGCCGGCAGCTATAGGAGATGCGAATTAGCTATTGCTCTTTGCTTGTTTTGATTCCATTTCTGTAATTGAGTGTCTAAGAGGCAGGGGAGGATCCATAGCTGGCGGGGCTTGACTTACGAGGGCAGGCATCCTTAGCGGAGACGATGGACATGTTGGCAGACATTATGCGGGAAGGGAACTGGGGGTTGAGTGGGATTGAAGGACGAAGGATTCGAGATAGGGATAGAAGACGAGGAGTAATTCGCAGCATGGGGAGAGAGAGGAAGTTATATACGAAGGTGTTGATAACGAAGTTGCCCCGCTCTCCGAGTTTCCCTCGGAGAGGTTCGACTCTCCCCGATGAAGTCATTCGTTTACTTTACATTATGGATTTTGTTGTTATTATTATAGCTATTATAGACGTTATATTGAAATTTGTATTAAATCATGATTCAATTGTGCTAATACAGTGACAATTGCTTGCTAAAAAAATTTATGTCGTTTCGTCGTGATGCGTTAAGAGACTGCGTCTTCCAAGAACATACTATACAAAAGTCTCTTTGGGGTCATGATTTGCCTAGATTGCCAAACTGTCGTAAGAGGCTGGCAGTCTCCTCGGCGGAATATCCGAAGAATACTGGGCCATTGAAGGTGATGTGGGAGGGGGTGGAGAATGTTGGGGGGGATGGGTTTCGTAGTCGAGCCCTCGCTCACGGGAGCAGCCGGAGCAACCTGGGGATCAGGTGCTTGTTCGGCTGCTTGATCTGCGACAGCCTGGTCCTTGGGCCAGGTCTTAGGCCACTCACCACTCCAGGGGGTCTTGATTTCAGGCTTTGGAACTTCGGTCTTTGGCTTATCGTGGCCAAATGGACAACCGGGTTTATTTGGTGTAACAATATCATTTTCCTTGGGCCTTTCACCACTCCGACATGTTTCCATTTCGGGCTCTAGAGTTTCGGGCTTTGTGGTCTCGGGCTTTGATTTACCGTGGCCGAATGGACAGCCACCGGCAGGCTTAGCGTCAAGGATGTCGGCATCGGCGGGGTTATCAGGCTTGTCGGCTTGGAGGTCGGGGGATGTTGGGATAGACGCTGAGGCGGGGGGTAGATGTGTGACAGGCACTGAAATGCCCCAAGGCCTGCTTGGGGATTCACCCACGCGGACTTCACGAAGGGGACGGTCAAAGTGACTCTGACGGTTATCATCCTCATTTTTATCCTCCTCATTGTTCTCCTCGTTCGGGACACTGGGCGTACTGGGGTCCACGTTCTCGGCCCATTTTTCAACGCGTTCACTCGACGCAGAGTGCGAGGAGTGACCTTCGCCGCTAGTATGACGGTCAGGCAGGAACGCTTGGTGCTTAACACCTAAACCAGCGATCATGCTGGTCAGGCCACCGTATTTGGCGTCCAAATGTCTCATATCTTGTGGGTTTCGTTGATAGCGCTTGACGCAAATTGCGTGACTGCGGGGGATCTCATGTTTGTGTCGTTCGACGTATTCGGCGATTTCTTCTGGGGAGTGTTGATCGAGGAATCGGATCGGGCATCGGGAGACGGGACAAGCTCCCTTTGAGGACGGGGCTGATGGGGTGTGGCTAGAGCGCCGTTCTTCGAGTTCAGCCCTGATGGGGTCCAGATGCTCGTGGCCGCAGGTGGCTTCGATCTGGATCTTCGGGGCCGAGTTTTTCCCACTGGGGGCCTCGCTGCCATTTGCGCTCTGCATCTTATTCGGTTTGGAGAAGGGGCAATGTAGATTTCCCTGGGTGCCATTCGTTGTGAAGTCCTTCTCCAGCGCGATTGCTGGAGCCGGTGCTTGCGCGAGGATGCACGAGTTGGAGGATATTTGGGAAAGGCTATCTTCGGAACGGAGCAGAGATTTGCACCCTTTCACTCCGTTCTTGATGGCCAGGAAAGTATTTTCGTCTACATTTTGATGTGCAACGAGGGTCTTTATTACATCCATGGAATTCAAGGGTTGTTCCTCAACTCGAGGCTTGCTGTGTACGAGGCCCTGACGGTATTCTTCTTTCTGTTCGAGCAGCTTGGATTGAACGTCAAATGCACGATGTCTATCTTGAGGGGGCAGAATTTCTATCACATCTGTGTACTGCAAGATACAAAGTTAGCAATGTTCATCTTGTCAAATGCATAAGAGCAAGGCAGTCGTGGTCTCAATCAGATAATACATGTTAATCCGTCATTGTCACAGAAGTGACTCCTGATCTAGAGCTATTTCCTCGTCATGCGAGACCAGTATGCGGAAGCTGGGGGGGGAAGAAAGAAGAGTGGGTATTTACCTGCTTGAAGACATTGTCCATGTGCTGAAACAGCTCATTTTGTCTGTGTGTCAGCCGGTACACGGTTAGTAGGAGTGCATCGAAGGCTTTGCCCACGGCCTCGAGCTGGTCATGGTGCAGATCCGGCTGCATCTCGGCAATCATAGTAGGTAGCAAATTTATTACAAGGTATCAGAAATAATTCATCTGAGATGGAAGTGGCCGGTCAGGCTCTCAAACTTGAAAGGCATGAGAGATGGAAAAGAGAAAAACAGGCGGATTTATACGGGCTTCACCGGAAAAACTTGAAGCGAGGTGGTCTGTGCTGGTCATGTGAGGGGCTATCCCGGTTTAGGCTTGGACCAAGGTCGAGTATACTTCGAAGTACAAAGGGGTACATAGATCTACGCTTTTTTAAATTGAATAGAGTATCTGCGTGCAGGTACATGCAGGTACATATAGGTGAAAACGTATTAAGATGGCATCTATAGTGTCAAGTAATACTTCAGGTATAATTGTGAGACAATGAGTCAGTACAGTCATCCTTTCCGTCTGGGAGGTATCCAACCTTGGAAGGATGGTATTTCCAAGAATATGTCATTATTTTGGTCTCTAGTTTTTCCAGGGGGGATTGTGTAGCCTAACTAGGGTGGTTCCAGTCTCACGGAATGACGCTCCCAAATAGGGTATATATATATTCGGCACGGTCGAGGACAAAGCAGATATATCTGTGGATAAGAACATCAACAATAAATACATGTAGGTAATAAAAGAAGTAAAAATAAATATAGAATATTACAATGACGAATCAAGCCCAATCCAACCAAATTTGACTTACGATTTTCCTTGTCTCTGGCTTATGTAGCACATTATCGCTTCCCTCTTCAACAGCCCGGCCGGGCTAGCTCAATCGGTAGAGCGTAAGACTCTTAATCTTAAGGCTGCGGGTTCGACCCCCGCGTTCGGCTATTCCTAAAAATACTTGAGATTTCTTTTTTGCTCTTTTTATTTATTTATTATTTTGTTTCGAACTATGATCTGCAACTGATTATGCTTTTCCCCTGTTATCTTCCAAGGTTGTTTCATGCTTTACTTTCGTACTTTTGTCCCCGCCCACTCCCCCTAAAAAAACGAGGGGCAAGTCATTTATGCGATTGCACGGACAATCCCCCCACCATCTGCACAACAGACATCCCGGTATGCAGCACGCACATTTGTTTCCAGTAAAGCCACTGTGATGAGTTTCAGATTCACGTCGTGAATTGAGAGATTCCATTGGTTAGGGCTAAGTGTAATGGCTGTACGATGTGTCAAGGACTGGCCATACGGCATATCCGCTGAGATGGTCTGATCCAATGCGATTTTAAATCTCCGGTCTAGACAGAAGCCAGAGTGAGTCATTTATGATGATCCATTGATAGTGGTAGTTTTAGTTCTAGTTTCGGTCTGCCTGTTGTCCTCCTTTGGACCTTCAAAAAGTAACCACAGACTCCAGATGTCAGTTCAACGGTCTAGGCTTCTGGGGAACCGGAACACTGCAGGGATGACGAAGGAGTGGTATCAGTTTGCAACACAATTCGTCCCCTGACGATGAGGGGACTGAGCACTACCTAGGTAGGTTTTACGGGCTAATCAATTAGGGTCTCGCAGATCCGACCCGGGTTGGACCATATCTCTTTGTACTCCGTAGAAGTTATACTAGTTTAGGAAGTACAGTTTTACCTTCTAGAAGAATATGCAATTGCGTGACCAGTATTTTAATACTTTTTTTAATACTCTAGTATTTTACCTGCGATCTGACCGCTGATTTCAAATGGTTGTAGAAGACTTGATAGTTACATACATCTGATGATAGGACATGAAGTATCACTACACATGTTATATATATCAAATAGGATATAATATCAATAAAAGTATATAATATATAAATATATCTATCAAGTATATCAATTATATTAATCTATAGATATATATAAAATACCCCAAAAGGTCAAAAAACGAGAACAGTAAACGATCTAGACCTTGTGAGGGGCACAGTTATCTGCTTATCTGTAATTTTACCCATTTCCCTTTTTTCCCCCTCCAAATATTTTTTTTTTTTGGTCTTTTCCTTTTTTACCCTTTGACTTCCAACCTCCCCTCCTTCTCTTCCTCTCTTTCCTCCTCATAATGTCCTCCACTACCCCAGATGCCTCCAAAGTCGGACTCCCCGCCTCCGATGCCACCAGCGCCGCCGAACTCGCCAGTCTTAAGGTAAGACTGCGCGCCGCCCTGCGCCAGTTCCCGGATTTCCCCTCTCCGGGAATTCTGTTCGAGGATATCCTGCCTATCTTTGCCGATCCTTCTTTGCATGAGGCCCTGATCCGCTCCCTGGAACTTCACGTCCTCACCAACTACGGCCAGAAGCCCGATGTCATTGTTGGCCTCGAGGCCCGTGGCTTCCTTATGGGACCCAGCCTGGCGCTGCGTCTGGGTGCCAGCTTCGTCCCCGTGCGCAAGCAGGGCAAGCTCCCCGGCCCCTGTGAAACCCAGGGCTACGAGAAGGAGTATGGTCAGGACTTCTTCCAGATGCAGGCCGATTCCATCAAGCCCGGCCAGAAGGTCCTCGTCATTGATGACATTATTGCTACCGGTATGTGATAAGAACCCGGTACATATGTACTTGATACTAATAAACTATTTTTAGGTGGCTCTGCCAAGGCCGGTGGTGAGCTGATCCAGAAGATGGGCGGCGAACTCCTTGGTTTCATCTTCCTCCTCGAACTTGAGTTCCTTCACGGACGCGATAACCTCCCCGCGCCGGTGTACACTCTCCTGTCTGGCCAGGCTTAATTTATACACACCGCTTCGAAAAAAATCATTTCTTTCTGCGACGATCTCAACTGCCGATTATAATGACTCCATCCTTTTTAAAAGCCCGACAAAAGCCCGGCCATTCCCGATCTTGCGGTGAACGTCTGTCACCCGCTCCTTCCGGGCCGCCCCATCAAACGATCTACTCGAACGTCGAGTCTGGAGCCTTGTTTCGCTGGTCGACGGCACCCGTCACAGCCGGCGCAGAGCTGCCCGCCGGATAATACCCAATATAGACAAATAGCTTTATCAATACAACTCGATATGTGTATAGACTGGCAAATTAGATTTTCTTATTTCAATAGAGTACCTTTCTAGCAATTGAACAATGATATAATTCTAAAAGCATCTGTCTTATCTATCTCAAACTAAATCTAGTATTCTATTCAGGAATGAACTTCCTCATAACTCCCTCCGCCCATCCCACGGGAACCCCCAAATCCACAGACTCCCGAATAGCCCGATTCATCCTTGCAATATACTCAAACTTCGGCTTAGACATTCCAACACAGTTCTCATCAACATAAACCAAAACCGGCACCTTCCCCTTATTCTCAAGCCCCGCCCTAACCCCCTCCCCATCCAACCACTTCACAACATCCGCCTCAACAAACCACTTATTATAAGATCCATCCCCCTTGCACCCGGGGCCTAACAGAAACAGGCACACCATCCCCAGCCCCCGCATTAGCAGCCTCCTCATCAACACCCTCATAGCCATCCAGAATCATCTCATCACCAATATCCATCTGATAAAGAACGCCGTAGACCGCATCCTCGGACCCGGAAACGGGAATCTTATGCGCGGTTTCGGAGTCTTGATTCGCGACGCGCAGACTGGGTGGTGGGAGGACGTTTGCGTAGCCCGGTTCACAGATTAACCAGCGCCAGTGTGGGAGGGCTGCGATTGCTAGTGGGGTGGCGGAGTGAGCTGGGTTTATGCGGCAGCGGGTTTTCATTTGGGTTGGGGGAGAGATTGGAGCCGTAGGCGAAGTAGAGGTATTTTGGGTATTGGGGTGGTTTTGTGATAAGCGGGGTGGGTATTGGGGGTTGGGTGTGTCTTTCTGTTGCTTGGAGGTTGGTGTTGGAGAGCATTGTTTCTGATGGGTTGTTGTTGAGTGTAATGTGGACTTGTGGAAGAGACTTGTGGAAGAGATGAAGGGAAGAGAAAAGAAGAGAAGGAAAATGAGTCAAAAGTAAACAGACTATATATGTAGGTAACCTTGGGACCCCGCTGTTGATATTGCCAGTTCTACAGGGGTTGGATCAAGTCCAATCCATGTGTACTGTCTTTCCTTTGAATATTAAAGCTGTTCCCTTAAGCAGAGAAACCCCTAAAAAAGCGGTTATTCCCAGGAGTTTCGAGCAAGTAGAGGTATTTCTGTTCCAGAGAAGATTATGTCTCTCAGACACTCGTTCTTTATACTACTAACGGGATACTCTATTGCAACCTCATCCTGCACGTCTTCGAAGTCTCACGGCCACCTTCTTCGTAGGTGGTAACGTTCCATATGGCACCCATTTCGTGTCAGGCTTAACCTGTTCAGCTTGTTGAACATCGACCAGCCCAGATTCAAACAACTCGAAGAGCAATCCCAGCGTGCCGATGATTACATTCTTGGCAAAATGACGACCAGGGCACATACGTTGGCCTCCACCGTAAGGCATCCAACATTCAGTCAAGCCTTCCAGACTGAAATTTGCTTCTTTTTTGTTCTTTCGAAGAAATCGCTCTGGCCAGAACTCACCCAGAGGTCTGACAATGCTCTCCGGTCTTGCGGCTCCCCAGGCTTGTCTGTTATAAGCCGTAACCGAGGCGAATATTGTCATTGTCATGTCTTTGTCAATAGTGTAATCCGGACCCAGCTTGAAGTTGGCATCCTCATTTGTGCGTGTCGTGGTGGTTGTAACGCAGAGACGCAAGACTTCCGCGTAAGTGGATTGCAGCAGAGGTTTAGTGGAAAACTTGGGAATATCAAAGTCGTCAGTTTCTGGTTTCAAACAATCCTCGAGCTCCGTCTTCAGTTTTTCTTGCAATTCCAAGTCTCTGAAAGATTCAAAAATATACCAGAAGACAGCGGGAACGACATTTGCATTGGATCTGTAAGTCTCTTAGTTAAGAACCTTTCCTCTAACAAAATGAGAAGTACTTACCCAAAAATAAGGCCAAGGTGCTCAGATGCGATTGCGTCCTCATTCAGACCATACTCCCTCAAATAATCTTCACGAGCTTTGATGAATCTGGTCCCAAAGAATTCATCCCACTCAGGCCCCTCCTCCCCATGCTGCGTATAATCCGACTTGCAACTTGCAAGCCGATTCCATGCCTTGATATTCGCCAGCAAACGTTCCCGGGTTTTGTATGCAGATGGAATCATCCAGCGAGGCAAGCCACGGGAATAGTTTGCGACCTGATGTTCGAATTTCCAAAAGTCCTCCACGATGCCAGGATACATTTCTAGAATTCGTGAACCCATCATGGCTTCAATAATCGAGGGAGTGACCTGGATCTGAAGCCATGTATAAAAATCCGAGATCTCCACCCAACTGTCCGGTTGAATCTCGAGCTTCACTAGCCTGCGCTTGAGAATTGCAAGGTATCTCTCTGACATTTCCAGGAGGTGTTTTCCTGACAAGTACTTGACGCTGACCTTCACCTGGAAATCATGCATATGCTCAGGCATTCCTCCCGGTGTCGAAGTGGGATCATGAGCAGCATAGAAGCGCAAATATTCTTTAGGCGTGGAAAACCATTTCTCCATGACAAAAGCCATCATAGGCCTGTTCGTCAGGGTCCTAGAAGACCGCAGTATGGTTCTGATATGATTCGGGTTGACGATCATTGTGAACCCGAAGGATCCAGCACGGACTGCAATAGGTGAAAGATAGCCCCAGCGTTTGCTAAAGCATTTGTTAGTAACATCACGACTGCGTGTAGATACGGGACTTGCACTGTGCTAGCCAGGAAGCTGGCCATGCTCCATTCTAGGTCAAAGGCATGGCACAGCCTTGGGAGGTAGTATGGAAGGGTTGGTGCTTCCTTTCCGGGCCTCTGGCTGTTTCGAATCCGGATGAATCTAAATAAGGACAGCGTATATGTTGACACAAGAAGCGTCAATAAGGCGAGGACTGCGACTCGAAAAGGCGTAGAATTGACTGTGATAAGGAGCGGATTGGCAAACAACGGATTTTCCTAGGAAATAAACACGCTGTTAGTAAACCGAAGCTTAATGTGGTGCAAGTGTAGACATACCTGATTGGGTATCCTAAGCATACTGTGGCTCTCAGAGATGTTCTCCATACTGGAGGAAGCCCTTTCCAAGATATTTGAAGCAATGGTGAGCGCAGAAACAGGAGTCTTTTCCTGGCAAAAGGGCATTATAACTAGTCGATTTAGTACTAAAGTGCTAAAATTCGGTAAGCTTATAGTGTACTAGTATGCATGCTGTCCTATGCATGTGCCCCTCTTAGTGTCGTTTTTTCCATGCCGAGTCTTATAGAATGGGTTATTTCCTACTCCTTCCACTTTGAGAATACTTAGACTACGTGGCGTTGTCTTGTGGTTATACACAAAGTACCCTTCAAGCATGGGATTATACATCCATCTAAGGAAATGAGTTAATGAAACTTCATAGACAGATATCGTGACCTGGGTATATCGAAGTTATTAAGACAAACAATCCCTAGAATCTTATCTGCTAGCAATATGCTGGGTTTAACTGTCCTTAGAACGAACGTGCTGAAGACGATATTACCAACGGCTGTAATAGCGAAAACGCCAAGAAGTGCAGGGATACTCATCGTACTAGCGACACAGCTATTGCATTAAGGCTAGGGGATAAAATTGGCTAGTATTGTGGCCATAGTGTCCGGAGAAAAGAATCTCAGGGAACCAGGGTATGTATAACAATGGTGTCGACATCATTTGGCGTCTGCGAATGGACAAGAAACGAAACTACAACATACCTACATAGCTGACAGCAGATGTGAGACATGAGCTACTCCGACTAGGAAAAAGAGCAGGGATGTTGGTGACAGTCTACGCTAATTGATGCAAGTGTACTTCGTATGGAGTGTACTGCCCCACTTGGGTATGAACGGTGGGTGCTATATATTAATTTCTCGACTCCCCGAGCCAATCAAGACTTCGTTGGAGAAAGGTAGGACGTTGGTCACAGACATGGCTGCGGGCTAGATCTTCTACTAAAGCACAAATGGCTATCGCGGACATTGGAAGAATTTAACGTTGATTATTACGGAATATCTGATTTGAAATGTGGGAGGTAAATAGATACTCCATGGACGCAAGTTACGTCTTATCTGTCCACATAATAACAGAAAATGGCTCGATTGGTATTTGGGGTAAGCTGACTTGCGAATGGAGGTTGAAGAGAATTAAGTCAAGGGCAGTAAAGTCACGGGAGCATGTAGCCCTTCAAGGCTCCATATTGTATTACGACATCTGGACGTGATAGAACCAGCATCAACCTCCACGGTGTAGGACTTGCCTTTTCGACAATGCTTACAACATGACACTTTACTCAATATTTCGGTCAGCACATAGAAAAGAAAAGAGCCCGGTGTCCCGATTGTCCCGATTGTCCCGATTGTCCCGATTGTCCCGATTGTCTCAGCCCAAGACCTCAAAGCTTCCCAACGGGCAGATCCCAGCAGAGATATTAGACCTTATATACGAGCAACTCCCCGTGCTAGAGCAGCTCTACTTTGCACTGACATGCAAATACCTCTACGCCTACTTTGTCTCATTCCTCAAGACGAAAGACCCAGACCATGCAAAGCTCCTAATCCCAAGTGAAAAGCGTCTACCAATATACCGCAATGCTGAGCTTGAAAAAAGACCTCGAATCCAGCTTCTACGGCAACTCGAAAACGAACGCTGGAAATGCTGCGTGGTGTGTATGAGTCTACACCCACGCTCGTCATTCAAACCCTCTAGGCACTCCACAAAAGGGAGCTGTTGCTATAAGTGCGCTATACTTGATGGCTGCTTGCCTTTCGCGGGTTTAGTCGACATCTGCCTTGTCTCAGCATCTCATTCAACGAGCGGCAACTTCTATTGGATATACTATCTTCTAGCGAAGACGGCAGAACTCTGTTTCCGGAAGATTTTATTCATGATCGCTGGACGAAACTCTCGCATCATTGTAAAGTCACCAATCACCCTTACGCACAAGTTGCAATCACAACGGAACTCTATAAGGATAACCACGAGTCTATCCAAGTCCGCAATACCTACACTTTTGACTTTCCGGAGGGGTTAGCGGGCGTGTTGAGTGGTATCTGTCCACACAAGGAGACTAACAGGTGGATTAAGCAATTCTTCATAGAAGCGGGATTGGATTACTCTGCATGGGGGCAAAAGGCATTCCCAACGGCGACAAAGCGTCATATGTTCAAGGTCGTTACTGAGAGGGATCTGGGTCATAAGACATGGATAAGGGCGGATGGAAGGTCAATCGAAATGACCGCGGTTGAGCTTGGCTCTTTGAATGGATGTATGAGATTGATATATTCACGGGAGTTGCTGGATGTCGATGAATCTGCTATGTTTAATATATGCTAGCTATGTTATGTATGTGTCTATTGTGTCTATTGCTATTTGCGAGCTTAATGAAAGTCTTAGATTACCTGAGAGCTTAAGTACCTCGGTCTTATACTCCCAAATCTACAACCCTTGCAAGGTGATGATCAACCACTCCACACCCTTCGGTGATTAATGACCGATAGATGCACCTACAGAGGACTGCCTGAAATAACTCGATAATTGCGGGGTTGTCTATTCGTGAATCATCCACATACCGGAAACCAAATCCCGCCCTAATTCGATATATCAAGTCTCCCAAGCAAGTCATCGATTGAATATTCAATGTCAAAAGAAAAAAACCTCAAAATGGCACCCAATAAACTAGCAATCGCCAGCATCTCCCTAAGTCAATACCCAGGCCACACCCTCGACCACAAAATCCGCGCCGCAGCCCAAGCCGGCATCGCAGGAATCGAGATAGTCTACAACGACCTCCTCACATACAGCAAAGCCCAAAACATCCCCATCCATACGGCAGCTCAAAAAATCCACACCCTCTGCCTGGAAACAAACCTCCAAGTCCTCTCCCTAGCCCCCTTCGAAAACTACGAAGGCTCAACAACCCCGCTAAAAGAAAGACTCGCTCTCGCGCAGCACTGGCTCGAACTCGCCCGTCTGCTACACGCACCATACCTACAAGTCCCATCAATCTTCACAGCGGACTGCACCCGCGATGAAAAGACGATCATATCAGACCTCCAGCAGCTAGCCGACCTAGCCAGCTCCAACAAGCCAGTAGTATCAATCGCCTACGAACCGCTGTCCTGGGGAACAAACTGCTCAACCTGGGAAAGCGCCTTGTCAATCGTGCAGCGGGTCGACCGTCCGAATTTCGGACTGTGTATGGATACCTTCCATGAAGGGACGCGTTTGTGGGGGGGATAATGCTTCGCCGACGGGAGTGCAGATGGATGCGGAGACGAAGCTGCGGGATTCGCTGAGGAGGTTTGTGCGGGATTGTCCGCGAGAGAAGATCTTCTATGTGCAGCTTTCTGATGCGGAGAGGTTCGAACCGCCTTATTCGTTGGCGCATCCGTGGGCTTTGCCTGGTGAGGCGAAGGAGTTTACTTGGTCGAAGCATGCGAGGCCTTTTCCTTTGGAGGTTGAGTTTGGGGCGTATTTGCCTGTTGTGGAGATTGCTCGGGCGTGGATTGTTGAGGTTGGGTTTGAGGGGTGGGTTTCTATGGAGGTTTTTGATCGGAATATGAGGGATGGGAGGGTTAGTCCTGAGATGGCGGCGAAGAGGGGCGTTGAGGCCTGGAGGAAGGTTCAGATTGAGATGGAGAGCAAGTCGAGGATTTGAGCTGGGCTTTCTGTTGACGGGTGTATATGGGAATAAGTTGAGGGTAGATGGATATTATCATCAAATGCATCCAGTTCGATTCTCTGAGAGCTGGGGTTTTGACTATATTCAAGTCTAAAACTATGCATATCTGCAAAACATAAAACAAGCACGCCACAAATGATCCGAGAGTCTTCCAAAAGGGTATAGTATATCTGTTGAATATTCAAACAATGTGTAAATTCGTGATTGGGACGCCGCGAGAGCGCATGCTGTATCTTCTCTTGACTCCGATGCCGCTTGCATGGCGTAGGAGTTCATATGTTTCATCTCCGCCGCCGACCATTACCATGCTGATGAGGTAATTTCGTGGAATGCCGCTGGCTGTCATTTGGGCTTCGTCGAGGTGTGGACGGATGAGAGTGGACTCGGCGCGGACGGCAGCGAGGGCAGAGCGAGACCCGGGTTGACTCGTTGACTCTTTCTTCTGCTCGCCGAAGTCGTGTGGTGGCAAGTCGTCATATGAGACGACGACAACCAGCTTCAGCGCGGATCGTGTTGGTCTGTATGCCGGAATGTTGCGTAGCTTTTCCGAGAAAGTGCAGCCACCACGTTTAATTACAAGGACTTCGTGGTTATGGGCAACCTCCCGAAGAATTCGCTCGTCGCAGAGCTCGTCCGCGAAGTATATACTTGACCACGACAGGCGGTCTGTGGATGGGCTGCCGAGCAAGGACATGGTAACTGCATCTTCAATATCCGGAAGAGGGCTGGCCCCAATGCCTGTAGCGATAGCAGCGGGGAGACTCAGCCTGAGTGGAGCAGGTTCGGTCCGTTCATTGTGAAGCAAAGACGACACCGAGTGCATCAGAGACGACAGCATGGCCCTTACGGTTGAGTCCGGGGAGTCAACAATTGCGGCATCGTCGACCGAAGAGGCGGGGCTGTGGCCTCCGAGACGGGGCTCTGGCGGGTGTGGACTCTCTGGTTGAGGTGTTTCATCTCGTGGATGAGCCGAATCATTGCGTCGGCGAGAGGGCTCTGGGAGAACGTCAATGACGAGGTCAAGCATGGCATTGTCGCGAACACGGGTGAAATTCGGATCATATGGATCGACGACATCAAAGGTGATTTGGCGAGAGAGATATACCTTCTCATCTTTGCCCAAGGGCACATTGTTGATCACCTGCACCCGGTACCCGTCTTCCTCCTCCCCAGTCGTGGGCGTCGGAATATCTAACCGTACATCTTGAACCATACTCAACCGGAGTCCTCCAATAGTTTTCACCAGTACCCCGTCTCGGACACGTTCCAGCGCTCCAGGGCCCATGTTTACGCCGCCTGGCAGCGATGGGAAAGAGATGTCGAGCGTGGGCCGAACGGCCATAGGGGCGCTGGTAGCGTTGAACGGAACCAGCTGAGGCGGCAACGTCCACGGGTAGAATGTGTAATTGGTTGGTGATGAAAGGTCAGACACAAAGACACTCTGATGTCCAGGCGAGTCTTCCAAAATAGGACCTGCCGCCACTCCTCGATCAGGCATCAGATCCAGGCGTGCCAGGTTGGCAGCATGAAAAATGTCTGTTCGGGACGCAGTGGAGGACACGCCGAAGAATGGAGAGGGAATAATTTGACATACTCCCTCGGCGATGTCCTGGCCCTGAGTTGGGATTTGCTGCTGGTGCGGCGTGGATGCCGATTTTCTCGGGATGATGAGAGGATGGCCTTCGGTGTTGAAAACCCAGGGGGCATCAACCTTGTTCAAGGGATGGTCCTGATCAAACAGCAGATATAGGTATTTGGCTGTCTCTCCAATGAAGAAACTCTCCATCCGGTCAATAAGCTCCCCAGTCAGGACATTCCGAATACCAGCCCAGCCACACTTGGTCCAGCAACGACGCTTGAGGTCGCTGAGAACCATCTCTCCGACATGCAGGTACCAAGGATCTTGAGTCGCCCGGTAAATGTAGTAGTTGGACTCGATGAACTCGGGCCGACCTCCGTACCACGGCATACCGTTGTCGATGTCACCAGTAGCCACGTTCCATCGCTCAGGGATTCCCGAGTAGCGTGTCCAGATTGCGGTAGTCAGCAGATGAATCTGGATAGCTTCATCTACCTTTCCATCCAGGGCAAGAACTCCCGGATAGAAAGCGCTCAGGCTATCGATCCAGAAAGCACGCGTGGCACCGGTAATCACATCCCCTACAATAAGGTGGGGATGTTGATAACCCTCACCTCGGAATAGGTGGCGATTGATCGCGGTATGCGATTCTTCCCAGACTTGTCGGAAGGCCTCAGCGGTATGCTGGTAGTCCGACAGAGGAGCATAGTATGAGTCCAATGCTGCCCAAGGACTATCGGAGTTGAAAGGCAGACGCTCGCCCTCGGACAGGAGAACATAAGCTTTGACGGCATACTCGTAGAAACTGTCAATTCCCGCGCCAATCTACTGACGATTAGTATATGCTTGTACCTGTAAAAAAAGGATCCTGCTTACCCCGGCCCATGGTCCCACCCATTTCCCGGACTCGACATCAATGCCAAATCCAAGTAGTCCAATGTCACTCCGGCGGTTCCAGACTGCCCAAAATGCCCTCTTTCCCAAGTCCTCATACCGCCCATCACCGGTGAGTCGACTCAAGACGGTCAATTCAAGAACTAGACTGCCTGCACCGGCGCTACAAGTTTCAGCGGGCTCAGTCTCCGCATTTTTGGATTTTCGTTTCCCTTCGGTACTTCGGACATTGGTATTTAAAGGCGCATTCTCGTAGAATGGGATCCCGTGGCGCAGGTTGACCCGAGGGTAGGGAAGGCCAGTCTCTGTATAGAATGCAGGAAGCAAACGCTGGGCCAGATCCACAGCAAGCCGAAGCAGTTGGCCATCATATACAAAGCCACTGCCCCATTGAATACCGTGGTCACTTTCTGTAAACATACTTTTATCCCATGCACTGGCGAAGGCAGCTTGTCGTTCTGATGGCTCGTAACCGGTGATGGGTAGCTCGCCGACGGCGAAAAGATGGGCACTGAGTAATCCACCTGAAATACCCGTGGATGTTAGCAGTAAGACATAGTAGCCGGAAATCGAGCAGGGACAGATCGATAAGCCATGAAGGAGAAGAACGCATACCCAGACCCCGAATCACAGTTTCAAACAATTGTACTTTGCTATCCAGATCAAATCCCCTCGACCTCTCACCCTGACCAGCAGGGCCGTCCGAGCCATCGCCATACAGCCTAACGAAGCCCTCGACACCATCCTGGAAATGCGCCAAGGCTCGCTCGCCACTGTCCGGGCTTGAGGACAGGATGGCCAGTGTCGACAAGCTGTCAATCAATGTCAGAGAATAATTCCCTAGCACATCATTGTTCTCTGGGTTCTTCTCGTCGCGAACAAGAGGGCCGCATGTTAGGGCGCGTAATTCGTCTTCGGGAAACGCGTATTGGAGGTAGTTCTCGAAGCCATGGAAGAACATGCGCTCAGTTTCTTGTCTGTAGGAGGACAGGGGTGTATTAGTTGATTTGGATGGCACTCAAGATGACTGAGGGTAGCTATACCTTAGTTCTTTGACTTGGCTGTCTCGCATGCCATGGACGACGGTGAGCCATAACAAGATGGCCCAAACCACCATGCAGGCGGCGCGGAGGTTGAACATCACCCCCGTCGCGTGCGCTTCAAGCAGATCTGAGCGCCGTAGGGGTCATGGGGCGTCAGATGGCCTTTTCTTTTTTTTGTTTAAGCCCTCTCTCCAAAGAGACTTTAATGGGGATGATCACCCTCGGCTTGTTGTGGAGTGGGAAGTTGGGGGGATTCGGCCAGATAAGCCTCTGGGGAATATCTTTTTTTTTGCCCGCTTATTGCATCATCTCCTTACTATACATTGTCTGTACAACTTATAGAAGGTTGGAATATTTATAAAATTACTAGAATGTTTCCTTTTTTTATGTAGATTTTGAACATTTTATTCCATATGTATGTATGTATAGACTTCAAGGGCTATCCTACTATAAACCATGGATACAGTTACAGATACACTATATATCGCATACCATATACCATACTTTTGCCATAGAACACGGTTAATGTACAAAGTCTTGGATTCCAACTCCACGAGGCGACATCCAGCAAGTACACTTAGAATTGAAAAGCGATATCATAAGAGCTCGCCTCGAAACCATCATTTTTGCTGTCTCCAGGGAATCCGACTTGCCCAAGCCATACAGACACATGTAAAGCAAATGCAACTAGACGCTTCAAGAATACATATGTATTTCCTTCAATACCCAACGACTGAGGCCAAACTGTAAGCTCATATATCAGCGGCAGAAGACGCACGAAAAACACGGGGTTTCTTACAACTCACAATTCCCCTATTCACTAAAAGAGACCTTCTCTATTTGCCCAGAAATGTGAGCCTCGACAGTATTGTCCGATCCCAGGTCACAGTTTGCTGATGGCAGAGGGACCGTATAAGCTGGTCCAGCGATGATATGGTAAGCAGGGCCCTTCGGATTCTTGTATTCACGGCGAAATGCCAAAATCATTTTGGCTATGCAGTAAAGTTGTAGGCATAGCATAAGAAATTGGAGAACAAGCAGGGTATATCGAATGGGGCTGGGGAAGTGGAAATTGGTATCTGCGTTACTGAGGTTAGTAACGAAGCTCTTAAGCAACTCGCGTAGGTTGTAGTATTCGACGTAAGACTCACAAAAGAGATAAATTCCCGAGCTGGCGATAAAAAAGCGGTCACCCCGAAAGTGCCATTTTTTGCATTCTGGCTCGACATATTTGACGAAAGAGAGCTGGCGGTACATGACGGTGTTGCCGGCGAGGGCCTCCACCTGGCAGTAGGAAGGGTCTCCAGGAGCATACCCTGGAACGGACATTTTGCAGTACTTGAAGAGTTGGTTTGAGGTGGAAGAAAGGAAAAAGAAGAACAAAAGAAGAGGGTGAAGGAAGATGTCAAGAGTTGAGTTACTCGGAAGTTGAATACTTCATGTTTTAGGAAACTACATGACCTACATACTACGTATGTATATATTTAAGCTTCATCCAGATTGGTGAACGGAAGAGAGAAAAGCTAGATATTCGAGAACCTCAAGATACCTTGAGAAAGCAAATAAAACTACAGAAGAGAGATTCAAAGAGACAACCACTTGAAATATGCCAGAGAATTGTAGCGAATTACATCTTTCTCCCTAATAAAAGTTGAAACAAGAAACAAGCTACGGAATCTCTGAGACGGTAATGCAACAACTTCATCCACAGTTTCAGTTCCCGTAAGATGAGCAAGGACAATAGGATGGCCATCATCGTACCCATTGCAGCGCTAAAGACTGCGATGATTGAGATAGTTCCTATGACGGAGTTAGTAACGAGGAGCTTATGAGATTCCCACTGGAGTCCAAGAGCACCTTTAAGGCTATGCTGCAGATCATACAGTGTGTGCACGTTTTCTCTGGCTCCGATTGGATTCTTAGGGTGTGGTGAAAAGAATTGAAGGACAAAATTCAGTTGCAGAATGGAAATTGAAGGAATGTAAGAAATATGGAGAGAAGCAATGTATATATCTGCCATAGTTGGGGGGGACGCAAGTATGTAATATTGGACTCGTTTTCATGACTTTTGTTGCCGGCCATCAGACCAACGACGCCAAAAGCAATAGACTTTGAAGCCGATCAACAGGGCCTGAAAGGACGCCATCGTGTATAATGCGGCGTACTGTCCAGCAAATAATAAGAGAAGCGCTATAAAGGGGTTAGCAAGGGACTCGAGTCGCATGCACATAATTGGCTTACTGGAGACAGAGAGAGGAAACAAGATCATGCCGCCGATTTCGAGGCGTCTTGACCATTTTTCTGACTCTGATGGCATGTTTGAGGTGAGGTGCAAAGAGGAAGGAGTTTCTGAGGGCTCGCTGCAGAGGATTTGGATTTTGCAGTCATCTGGCATTGGGATGAAATCGCGCTGAGCCATGATACTCTGGATGGAATAAAGAATTTAGGAATTAAATCGAGTGGTCAAGATGAAGTTCAGTTGACGTGGAAAGGTGGAAGTTAAAACTTCAAAGAGCAGAGGTTCACTCCGAATAGGTGACCAGGCATCTAAAAAGAATATTGGAGAAGATATTGGAGTATTGGAAAACGGGCATAGTAGTCCACCGGTCTTCAATATTATTTTGATCTGGCTGGATATAGATTGTCCAACTCCTACGGAGTACATCATCCCTAGTCAGCCTAGTATGGATGCATAAGACTCTTCTTGTAGATAGCCAGGTATACCCAAGAGCAGGATTACTTTGAAATTTATTCTTATTGTACAATTCATATATCCGGATGCGTAGCCGGGCAAGTCACGACCTCTGGAAGCCAGAAGATAGATGCTCTCTGACGTGATAGCACAAGCGTCCAGATCGGGAACGGATGCGCATGGCATGTTTGAAAAAATGAAATTGACGCCCGCTGATCTTCATTAAAACATTAATACCTATCATATATGCTTATTTGCCCAGCTCTCCAAGCATCAGATTCCGATCGGAGGAACAAGAAACGACTGTGACCATGTTAGAAATCGTGGGGTTTGCTTGCAAACAGGGTATATACTCACTGATTGGCTCATCATTGGGAGAGAAGCGGACGTCGTTGACAGTGCCCTTATGACCGGGAAGTTTGTACAGCAATTTACCAGTCTTGGCCTCCCAAACAACCACACTTCGATCACCACTGCCTGCAGCAATCTTCTCGCCCTTGGGATCCCAGCTGGAACGGATGAGGTTCTTCTCCAGTCCGACAGGAGCACCATCGTAGGTCTTCACCTGCCGGTTGGTAGGGGCAAAGGGACGAATGTCCCATGTGCGAACAGTAGAGTCGTGGGAGTTCGACAGCAAAGTCTGCGAGTCAGGCGAGATTTGTAGCGATGTGATGGTATCTGTGTGTCCGGTCATCGAGTAGACTATAGCCTTCTTCCGAATATCCCAGGCGTGGATTGTGTTGTCAATGCCTCCACTGTAGATCTCATTACCCGCTTCGGACAATGCCACTGCGGTGATAGGGAGTTCAGTCTGGAGGTAGTCCAGAGCATCCTTTTGCCGAGGATCCCAGATGCCGATGGACCCATCATCACTGCCACTCACTAGAAGCTCCTGTCCTCTTTTGCTGATATCGAGACAGTTGATGATCTCTTCATGGCCCACGTGACGGCGTACTCGTTCCCCAGTCTCGACATCCCAGCTTCCGAGGGTCATGTCTGCGGATGCTGAGAACAGTGCCCGCGAATCGCGTGACCACTGAAGATCCAACACAGCTCCCCGGTGACCTGTCAATTGGCCGTAGTTTTCGCATTGTCCGTATGTATTCCATAGTACTATTCAAGAGATCTCGATTAGTATCATAGTCGGCGGCTGCGTTCCCGGATAAAGATGAAACATACAGATGGAACGATCCATCGCTCCGGATGCCATATGTTGGGCGGTAGGGTCGAATCGAACTGCAAACACTTCACCAGAGTGGCCTTGTAGGTTTCTTCTATTAGCGCGTGTATAGAGACAAATTGGCGACAGTGTCTTACCCGTGAGCTCCATGATAGGAGCATCCAAACCACTTGTGCGAGGAACCTGTAGACTCGAATTAGCTGGTTATATTCTGTGAATGCCCTTTGAGCTTCGGGGGCAATGTTCGCGCATACAGATTGAATGAGGGCTCCATTTTGCGAGGAGCCCTTCACAAGCTCGGTTCCTGCGTTTTCGGCGGCCTTATTCCGCTTGACCACGAGCTGGTGCGAGGTCCCCAAAGCCCTCTGGAGCAGGGCGCTTTTCACCAGACATTGTCACAGCAAGCACCTCGGTGAATTTGGGGAGTGAAAGAATTGATTGGTGACCAATCGCGACTTAGGGCGAAAGTAGTGGAGAGCAAAAGTTCTGGGCGAGAAGCTGCGGGAAGAACGATAATCCCACCTGGGCTCGGCGGTGAGCGGACTGTGTCCGGTGGACGAGAACGGCCACGGAGACTTGCTCTGTGTTGGGCTATTTTTGTCTGGCAGAAAATAACACGGTGATTTACCCCACTCACCAAGCACCACCTATACCAATTGGAAGGCGGAGAGAAAGTCGGTAAGAAAAATAATCCAATTAAAGCGAAGCTCAGAATGGTCGGTCTCGCTTGCTGTATAGATTGTGTACAATCAGCAACTCCAACAATTGCGGACTCCCCACAATCACCCTGATCAACAGTTGACTGTCACATTTACCTGTGCTTGTCTGGACACTATTCATTTTCCTATTTTACCAACAACCGATTACCAACAACCGACTTATCAGCTATAGCTTATTCCCAAAGATGTCGTCAACGAAAACCTCAAGAATAGGAGAAGAGTAGGTCGACTCCCAAGAGTCAGATGCCTTATCCAGTGGACTTTCTATTAATCAATGGCCTTCGAATAGAATATGGAAGTCAGTATGCCCCAGTGCCCGCTTACTGGGACCAACATGCAATGACCAATGGATTTCGCTGTATCTCCGTCCTCGAACCCAAACTAATCGGCTTTCTTCACATGCGCAGAACAAGAGTCGATAAAGTCAACGCAGAGCTGGTCACATTAACCTACGGAACAATTGTCGCACAATTATGCCAAGACTACGATAGCAACTACCAGGATGTCAACAAGCAGTTGGACAAAATGGGATACAATATCGGAATGCGACTCATTGAAGACTTCCTGGCCAAATCAGGTGTCGGCCGATGCGCCAACTTCCGGGAGACAGCTGATATGATCGCGAAGGTGGGAATCACTCTAGGATATGAAGATAATAAAACTATGATAACTGACACTCCGAACAGGTTGGCTTTAAGATCTTCCTGAACGTCACACCTACAGTCACGAACTGGACGAGTGACAACACCCAGTTCTCCCTTATCTTTGAAGACAACCCCTTGGCGGACTTTGTGGAGCTTCCGGATGATGGGCGGGCCCAGGATGAGCTATGGTTCTCCAATATTTTGTGTGGCGTCCTCCGAGGGTCCCTGGAGATGGTAAGCTACTAGCACCCCGGTCAATTGAGTGGGTTCCCTTGTTCTGGGTCCGATCGCTGACCCGACTTTTAGGTTCAAATGCAGATCGAGGCACACTTTGTCAGTGACGTGCTTCGCGGAGATGATACCACGGAGATGCGGGTCTCCCTCGTACGATACATCGAGGATGAAATGCCACCGGAGGAAGAGTAATGACCCTGCGATATCTTGTGCATTTACACTATTTGAAGAATGGGCGTTTTGGGGTTTCTCATTGGTTACGTTTTTAGGGGGATGGGGTCTTTTTGCCCTTACTCGTCATTATTGCTTCCGATAATCACTCTATTTGTACACCTGTCTTGTAACAAATTAGGCTTTGTGATGTATCCTTGCGCTAAACCACGCGATTTATCACTGGCATAGGTCGATACATTATAAGAATTGATTTTAACTTCAGATCTAGGGACTGGAGAAACTGGGAATAGGGCAAGGTGTGTGGTGGTTGTGAAGTCGTTTGAAGTCGTGATCCATAGAAAATCGCATGATCTCCCTTTTTTCCTTTTTTATATGTGCAGATCCTCGGCGAATCTGCCGCTCAGGAGCTTGATCTGTATGGTCATGACCAGACATGTATTGTAGGGTAAACCTGCAGTTCGGTCAAGTACATATAATTACCCGCGGGCACCTAAATAGCGGTCAACGGAACATCCGAGTTAGTGTATTTGTCAAGTACTGTATGTCATAAACACAACGCCATACCGGTTCTGTACCACTATCTCCGCCCCTCAACTCTTTACAGATCGAATTTCCCTCCTTTCCATCTTTTCTCAACTACCTAGGCAGGATTTTTCCACTTTGATTCTTCTCTCAATTTGTTCAATTCGCCTAGATCGCTTGATCTTTGGTATATTCAACCTTCGTGGTGGTCGTGAAATAGTGGCTTACCCTACTTTTTAGACTCCCGCTGGGATCCATCGCAGGGCCCATCAGGTATCATATCACCCTTCTGACTTTACTTCTTTTCCATTTCTCAATCTGTTCAAACCACCATATTTCCAGTATATATCTTCTGTTCCTTTTTCGCTAAGTCGCTAACTCCGTTTTCTCTTTTGTCGCAGACCGCAAATTCAATGGTTATCAGATCGGTGCATTCCCAGAAATACGCTTGACAGCGCCATCCCCAGCCCCGACCTCCGACTAGGTTGATCCGCTCCGAACAAGCGATTCTCCCGCAGAGCGCAGCGCCTGTCAATGTACGTCCCCCCGGCTCTCTCTCACTGAATCCGTCCTCCTCTTCCCACTGTGAGATCCACATCTCTTAGACTCCCCTTTTATATTCTTAATTTGTTCCCTTTTTCCCGGTTTCTTGTTCTTTGATTTTCTTTGTCTTTGTACACGGGCTTGGTGTTCTCCTGTCCGCGATTCTGCCCGATCGGGTGTCTGGCGCCGCCCCCATACCAACCACCTCACTTGTGCGCTTTTTCCGCCTCCTTGTACCTCCGTCGTCGCCCACCCCCATATAGATTACGCACTTACTCCTACACTTGGTCATTTGAAGCGTTTAATCCTCTGTCAAGCGCTCACCAATCACACTAGTCAGAGACACCTAGCATACTTCGTCTGCGCCTCCCGAGCCTCCATCCTCTCGTTTCTATCCCGTCGCGTGGTTTCTCCGGAAGAAGACGCCTCTGGTTTATCCTGAACCCCCTCATATTTTGCGATCATATAATCGCTTGATTCGCGCTGTTACGTACGCGCTTTGCTCAGCCTGCGAGCCTTCGATATTCCTTCGAAAGCGCTGACCGCTTTGCCTCCGCATCCATTCCCACGCGTCGCTTCTATCACCCCGCGTTAGGCTTGATAGCCTGAGACGGAGGTCGCGCGTCGGAAACTTCATATATCCGATTTGAAAATCTCACGATACCACAGGCAAGGGTGGCTGCAGTTCCACCGTTCGCCACCATGAACCAAATGAATGTTGGGATGAACCCCGGGGCTGGAGGCCCCGTGGTGGAGTTCCTATGATCAACAACGGATCCACGGCTTCTCGTAACGACGGTACTATGAACAACCCCGACGTCATGATCAACAACCTCAACACGTATATCTATGATTACTTTTTGAAGCGTGGGTACCATGACTGCGCCCGCGCTCTCTTGCAAGATGAATCCATCAAACTCAACACCGACAACAACCCCAAGACGAGTCCCGGAAATCGGCGTGATGGGGACGTCAATGGCATGGACCCCGATGCTATGATGACCGATGGGAAGGACGGTGAGAAGATCAAGATTCCAGATGATCTCCCTCGTCCCAATCTTCCCAGCGAAAGCGCCTCCTCATTCCTCCTCGATTGGTTCAGCCTTTTCTGGGAGTTCTTCTGGGCTCAACGCAAGAAGGGAAACAGCAATGATATCAGGCAGTACCTTCAGCACAACCAGGTGTGTGAACAATCGTCTGTATCGAGGATGTGGATCATGGACTAATCCTGAACTTTAGAACTTCATGCGTCTGCGAGAACAACAGCACAATCAGTTCATGAGGCAGCAGCCCATGATGCCAGGCCAGATGAACCAGCTCCGGAGACAGAATGGCATGGTGCCTCCTAACCTGCAGAAAACAGTGCTGCAGAACAACACCACTGGACTGTATGCTCTATCTGAATATATTCTTCCCCATGCGGAGTGTTGAGTTGGGGGTGGACGTGCTGATGGATTTTTTTTTTCTAGCTCACAACAACAACAATTGGCGCAATACCAAAAGAACCAGCAACTGCAGATGATGCAGCAAATGCAACGGGACCCGGACATGGAAATGGCTGGACACCGGCCACAGTCACCAGCGTCCGCCGACAACGCCCCCTCGCCGTCGAAACGCCCACGTCTTGAAGGCGCTGTCAACGGACAGCAGCTGGCACCGAATGGTCGTGGACAGGGACAAGGAATGCCTGGACAGCCCAATCCGCAGGCTATAATGATGCAGAATGGAATGCAGAGGGGAATGACTCCGGCGCAATTCCAGCAGTTCCAGGGACAAGCTGCGCAACAGAAGAATATGCAGGTATATGCTCAAAACTTGGCCCTTCATCACTCTCGCTCAGCATCGAATTCCCAGGGTATCCCGAATGGTGGCATGATGAATCCCGGTGTTATGGCAAACCAGGCGGATCTGGTACCGATGCCGGATGGCCAAGGAATGTATCCCATGGCCGGTGGTCCTGAGTACTACGGTGCAAACGGTCAACTCGCCCAGGTCCGACCCGGTAATTTACAGACACCTGGCAGTCAGCATGGTAACCATGCTCTTCAAGATTATCAGATGCAGCTTATGCTGCTTGAACAGCAGAATAAGCGGCGCTTGATGATGGCTCGTCAAGAGCAGGATAGCATGGCCCGCGCTGACGGCCAGCCCCCGATGCCCGGCCAGGGAGTTTTGCCGCCAGGCACTTCCCCGGGTAGCAGGGCGGGCACGTCCCCCAATCCTAGCGACCAAATGAAACGAGGCACGCCTAAGATGCCTCCGACTGGACTTCCAGGGTCGCCAAGCGCCGGCGATATGTCCCAGCGTGGATCACCTGGGTCCATGAACCTCAACGGTGCTCCGATGCCCCCAGACATGGCGGCTCAGTTCTTCCCGGGACCGAATATGCGACCTCCTAGTTCTAACCCTGCCTTCACTGGAGCTCAAATGGGCCAGCCGATTCCAGCCAATGCCGGCCAGCGTATGCCTAGTGGACAATGGCAGCCAGGGCAACCCCAGATGCCTCCGCAGCATTCACCTGCGAACCAGCCCCAGGCTGGAACCCCGCAGGAACGAAGCGCGATGCCTCCGCCTTCGGCGCCGCCTGTCACGGGTCCTAACGCTGGTCGTGGCCAGCCGGCGTCTCCTCAGACTGCTGGTAACGCGCCACCAACGCCCCAACAGGCTACCAAGGCTGCACCAAAGGGCAAGAAGGAAACTAAGGACACCCGCAAGGTTTGTATACCCTCAAATGGTGTTGTGATCTTTGTATCCGCTAACTTGAATTCAAGCGACCCAACAAGAAGCAAGCTGCCGCTGCTGCTGCCAGTGCAGCCGCAGGCGCGACTCCATCCACCGAAGCCGCAGAGCCACCGACCCCATCGACTCCCGTCACGCCGCAGCACCCTAACTCGTTCAATCCTAAGAATGGAGCGAATGGAGTGAACGGGCCAGCTCAACCGGCACAGCCTACCTCGGCACCTGCTCCTCAGACCATGGTGCAGCCCCCCCTGACCAACAGCAATCCTTCACCGACCTCAGCATTCCTGATGTATGTTCTTTCCACCTCTGTGTCTCCTACTAGTATGCATTTACTGACTCTTATCAAAGGCTTCCGCATTCAACCTTGACTTCAGCGCACTGGAAAATCCAGACATTCTGGAGAACTTTGACTTTGACACATTCCTCAACACGGATGCCGATGCCACTGGATTTGGGTTTGATCCCAGCATATCCTATTCGGGTGATGGTGTTGAGACAGGTGCTGGTGACAGCCTGTGAACGTGTAAAAGTCTTGACGGTCCTTCAGGTGCTTCACCTCCGATATACCCTTGTTTGTACATTTGATCATTGCTCTAGTGCGTTTTCGCGGATACTCGACCTGTTCTGTTTTATTCTCTCCCAATTTATCTGGATATGTGTGTTTCTGCGCATGTGCTGTTGTGAGATTGGCGTTGGGTGTACCTTGTTCATCGCATCCTCTCCTATCCCCTCCCCTTGCTCGTCCTAGGAAGCCAGCATCCTCCAACCGATACCAAGGGACTGCTTGGACGGGGGCACTTCTGTATTCGAGATTAGTGCACTGTGACCTACGAGTTTTCTTGGCTTCTCTTCCTTTCTTTCTATTATTACTATTATTACTTGTGGATGTGGTTACTTAATTCCTTGCTTTGCCTTGTCTGTACGGGCGACGTTGATACCTCTCAGTATGAAGTCCAGTTCCCTATGGCTGATCCAGTGCACTTTTATCCTTTCATTTCCAACGATTTGCTTTTCTTTTCTTTTCTTTTCTTTTCTTCTTTTGTCACTCATCTTCTTCTCTCTTTTGATCCATCTCGAACAATCTTCCAACAAATGCCGGCCGTTTTTTCATTTCATTTTGTCTTTTGCTACCAGTATCACTGGTAGTGGACTCTTTCCACCTCTCTACTTCTCTCCAGGCTATAGAGCCTGTGGTTTCCTACTCTTTCCTTCTCTTTTTCTTCTCTCTACACTTTGCCTGTACTCTTGGATCAGACCCGGATATCCCCCAACCAGCCCATGTCACCACTGCAACCGGACACAGGAGTGACTACAAGGGGAAATGGGACTACAAAAAGGAATCAACTCAAAAGAACCAGGAATTTCGCGACTCTACTTGTGTGGTGACTGTTGGAGTTGGTGTATTGATGGGATGTGACCGGGTTGATATTGATTTGGATATTCCCTAGCAGATTCCAGGAGTTACGATGTCGTTATGGTTATGCGCTTCATGTTATTTTCTGGACTCAAAATATGGATCTGAATTCATCTATGGACAGTTCCCTCCATTATTAAATTTCTGGTCTCTAGTCCGTATATATGTAGTCTCTAGTCTCTCTAGTACTGTGGGTACATGTAGACAACCTCTAGGGCTGCGTGATGGTGACAGTATAAGTCAATTCAGTGGCCGGATCCCAATTCAGAGTCGGATTCACAGACTCTTAAGATTACCAGTCTCTTAAGTCTTTTCACGCAAACACACGTAGAACACGTAAAACACGTAAGACACGTATGTCATGTTGATACTGGCCCTGCTACTTTCCCTAATTGGGAAGTCCCAGACTTCACATATAAATTCCTCTCTTTTTTCTTTCTTCTCTTCCTTTTCATCTTCCCTCTTCATCCTCTCTTCTTCCTCTCCTTCCATCCCCCGTCCCCCATCCTCTGTCTGTCCTCTGTACCCTGCATTCTGTATGCCCTCTTCCTTCTTCCCTCTACCCTTTCGTCCTTCCATCCTTCCATCCATCCCACATCCCCATTTCCCTATCCCCAATCCCCAGTCCCCAGTCCACTATCCACTGTCCCTTTCCCCTGTCCTATGTCCCCTGTCCTCTATCCTCTATCCCCCATCCCCCATCCCCAGTCCTCCCCTGTCCCTGCCCTCCTTTTTCATCCATCCTACCTCTATCCCGTGAAAAATACCCTTTGTTTGTTACCCTCGCTGTCTCTTCCATTCTTCTCTACTACCATAAAACAGCGTTCCGCTCGCATGAACATCGACAGTGCATTTGGGATATCTACGGTACGTACATTCTGCACATGAGATGACGACTGGCTGACACTTTTGCTCACAAGGTACAATCGTCTCGGTCTTCTGGCCTTTGGTCGGAAACAGGGTACGAGACAAGCTCTCGGGACGACCTCCAGGTCACACGTTCACTGTGAGGTTCCTGTCCTGGAGACTCCCACTATGGTATCTTCCCTGGGTGCCCAGTGAAGAGGATTCTGAGGGCATCCTTTGACTGAGACCACTGTGTGGTATCGTCCTAGAAGAGGTGAGTGATGGGCTCTGAGACCCACTGTGGTATCGACCCAGAGGATATTTGGGGGTACTGACGTCTGATTGCGCGCAAGCGTATCACGTCTTTGTGCGGAAGTGAAGGATGGGCTATCTGAGACCCGGCGCGGCCTCGTCCCAGAGGAGGAGGACTACGACCGACGGCAGGTATAGGTTGGATATATAGGACGGTCGCCCACGGTCGGTAACCGGGGGTTATGACAAGGAGGCGCCCACCGGGGTGACCATCGTTCTACGAGATGGGAGGCGGAGGATACACATGGACGCAAGGATTCCAAGAATCCTTGGGTGGCCACAGACGCCATCAAAACCCAAATCTTTGGAACTTTTTCACCAGAGACAGCACTCAGGTTTATCCCATGAAGAGAACTCTGAGGGCATTTTCAAAAACTTGATTCATTTTGAATCTTTGAACCTTTTCGCTGGGGACAGCCCCCTGGCTTTAGATAGTATGAATCAATCATATTTTCATCATTTGACTTCTTTTTGTAGGGACTCTGTAGTTTATTGATAGCCTTTTGTTGCCTTCACAGTGTCTGGATGCCTAAAAAGGTTGAAGTTCTTCTAAACCTTCAACTCTACAAGTTTCTGCAAAGATCTGCAACCCTGTAGAATTTATCGTATTGAAAGTACAGATATGCAAATATCAACAAAAGTACTATGATACATGTTGAATTGCCAGAATGGTCCACAACTCCTGCAGGAAGTTCGAAAGTCCTGAACTTAGTACAGATGTAGTCATAAGTCCCCTGCAGTGCTACACAGGCTGTCCTTTGCTCTTGTCACAGTCAATACTTTGGAAAAGTCCCCTGAAACTAATTGATCGTAACTAAATATGACAAGAATAGTCGATTCTACGTCCTTGGGGTGTCTTTTTTGGTAGTCTTTTGGTGGTCTTTCGAGATATCTTTCGAGGACTCTTTCGAGATGTCTTCTCGATCACCTTTTTATATGTATTTGTCGAGATATTTCCCTCGTGTAGCCAAGTACACATCCTGAGAGAGTTCCCTTGCACATGTCAAATACACCAGAGCCTCTCAATCCAATTACTTATGTCTGTTATGCTACAGAATCCACCATGGATGGTATGGTGGATGATGGGCCAGTAGACTGACATGTACAGGGTATAAAGAAAAGACTACAGGAAAACTACTTAATCAAAGACATTTCATTTGGTTCATACTCATTACAGGTTCTGTTGTCAGTTCATCATCTCCCAATGCCATCTCCACCGGGCATTCAACACAGCGCAAGTCTTACATCTCCTTCTCTACGGAAGAACCATCGTTAGTGGCAGTGGGCTCTTCCGCGGCAGCCGCGTTTTGCTCTTGGCTGGCGGTGTTTGCATTGGTGGCAGGGATCGAAGTAGGCACCAACGGGGCTCGGGCCACAGTAGTGGCGTCAGAACGAGGTGCAGCGCGCCGGGCTCTCTTCGGGTGAGGGGCAGTGCTTGGTCCCGCAGATTCTTGACCGGCGTCCTTGCCCTTGGCTGCGCGGCTGTTTGATCGGGACCGGTATGTGCGCTTCAGAGGCTCGTGCGCAGAATCCTGAGGTGTCGGAATGCCAGCGAACCGAAGGGCGGGTCTGACGGGTCTGGGGTGCTGCAGACTGCCATCGTTAATCTGCTGGCGAGCGGGCATAACCTGGCGAGCAGGCATAACCTGGCGACGGCGCCAGGGAGGGGTGACAGGGAATTGGTGAGCAGCTGGCTGTGGGCTGCTAGTGGCAGGAAGGTCTCCAGTGGAACTGGCGTTCAGTTGTTGCGGACGAGCAGAATATTGCTGGGCGTGAAGCTGCTGAATACCACCAGAGGGAAACCTTCCATCATTCTCACGGCGCCACGGAGGGGTGACAGAAAACTGGCGAGCAATAGGTTGCTCGGTACCAGCAGTAGGAAGGCTTCCAGTGGAACTAGCATTCAGATGCGGTCCGGGAAGGGCAGGATGTTGCTGAACATGAGGCTCCTGAATACCAGCAGACGGAAACTCTCCATCATCCTGACGGCGCCACGGAGGGGTGACCGAGAACACGCGAGCAGCAGGTTGTTGCGTGCCAGCAGTAGGAAGGCTTCCAGTGGAACTAGCATTCAGATGCAGCCCGGGAGGAGGAGGATACTGCTGAGCATAGGACTGAGGGAAGCCTCCAGTGGAAGCAGCATCCAGTTGCAGCCCGGGAGGGGGAGGATATTGCTGACCATAGGGCATGCCAGCAGTAGGAAAGCCTCCAACAGAAGTAGCATGCGGATACTGCCAAGAATGGGCAGGAAACTGGTAAGCATTGGGCTGGGCCATGCCAGCAGAGGAAACGCTTCCAACATGATTATTGTCCGACGTCTGCCAAAGAGGGGCCGACGACACAGCAGGAGGTTGAACGTATGCAAGACCAGGCGGTCCGTGAGTAACAAACGGAGCGCCAAAAGCAGTGACATGCGCAGAACCCGCGCCATATGGTGGCTGAGTCGAAGCAAAAGTTATGGTACCAGGCGGACAGCCCTGGGTGCACACATCGATCCAGGGATTGTCGGCCGAACAGACTGCTGGCCCTGGTCATGACTGGTTTGGGTGGACAGGCCAGGTGGAGGGCTGGTGGGCGGAGGAATCCAAATCATAGGAGGCAGCTGGGTAATTCGCTGCACATGAGCAGCTCCCTGACCACTTGCAACCTGGGTGCCAGCCATGGGCTGGGTATGAATCGAGGCGCTGTTCTGGGACATAGATGGCAAATCCGAAGCCAATGTCAATGGCGAAGGGGTGTTCAGTTCATCATGGTGCTGAGCTGGACCAAGACGAGGCCGCGCAGGTAGCTGCATGGCAGGGAGAGGAATGGACATGGACTCTCCAGCCTGTTGACCAGTAAGAGCAGCAGGTGCAACAGGTGCCTGGATGCTTGGAAGACCCAGAGACCCGGAAGTTGCAGCAGGCTGCTGGCCAGTAGGGGCAGCAGGGTTGGTCGACTGAGCAACAGGAGAGCTGGGGGGTGTACCCAGGCCAGAAGGTCCAGCCAGGTTCGAAGGGGGGGAAATAGGCGAGCTGGGAGGCGTACCCATGCCAGGAAACGCTTGCTCGTTATCAGACATTTTGTCCAGATACGAACAAGGGAGCAAATAGAAGGAAGAAAGATGCTTCTGAAGCAGAGACTCCTGGGAGACGGAGAACGAAGATGCACGAATCTGGGGGACAGTGCAGAAAGATGGAACGAAGCAGGGAAGAGGAGGAAAAGAAGAGAAGAAGAGAAGAGGAACAGGGACGAAGAAAAGACCTTTGCACGTGCCTCTCATGCAAAACCGGGCGGATGAGAAGGCGGTTTGGTTGACAAGGTGGTCAAGAAGGCACGAGGCTCCAACCGCCTTATACCACATCATGTACTGCCAGACATCCAATGGCCTGGCCATACCACCCACCGCCATTGCTCTATTATGTTTGAATAGGCAGTAGCAGTAGTAGGGGCATTGCATAGACCAGTAGATGTAGTGAAGACGTATCAGTATAGATCCTTTGCAATCTCATGCAATGAATGCAGCGGAATATGCATTGACTGAAGTTCACATAGACCAATACCTCACACAGTGAAAGATATTCATCAAAGTTCGGATAAAGATGGTTCATTGTTAACATACTGTTCTATATGAATCGAATTCATATAGAACAGTATATTTGTTAATTTTAATTAGTAGAAGTGTATCAATTGCTTGGGATAAAGATTTGTACATTTACCTGCTGACTGCATAGACTGCATAGTAAAATGTGTTGATCGAAGTTCGCATAAAGCATGCTTGTGGGCTTCAAACAGTGCCAGAGTATCGATTGAAGTTCGTATACAATAGTATACTTCTCAACTTCTAGAACAAAACACGTAGAAACTGAACTTCATATAGAACGTATACCTGTCAAATTTGATTAGTAAAAGACGAATCAGTTCTTCGGATAGAGACATACATTTACCTGCTGACTCAAACGATGTAAATGTATAATTTGAAGTTCGTATACGAAGTATACTCGTCGACTTCAGAGTAACAAATGCATTGATTGAAGGTCGCATAAAAAATACATGCCTGCTTCTTGTCAAGACTGAACTAGAACAAACGAATGAGGTAGGTAAGTATAAGTTTGAACAAGCACGATCACGATCTACAGGACAGACTCATTTTCGTCCTGCGCGTTTTCGACGTCCTTGGAGTTGCGGTTTTCCTTCGTAGTTCCCTTACCCTTAGACTGCGCTTTCGGGGTCTCCTGGTTGGTCTCCTTCTGTGTCTCTTTCTGGGCCTCTTTTTTGCTCCGAACTTTCTCGCTTGGGCTCGCCCCAAGCTTGGATGGAGTCAAATTCTTGGGCTCGCTCGATCCCGAAACATCACGGGTGCTTGGCTGTGATATCTCTCTGAGTGCGGATGCACGGCGGCTTCGAGTCTTGTAACTTGCAGATCGAGCTTCGGCTGCAGCAGAAGGCTTTGAGGCAGACATCGCAGTGGAGGGGGTATTGGAGGGTGCGCGAGTACCTGCAGGAGGCGCCTTCGTTGGTGTCAGAGCTTCTATCAGCTCATTGTATTGTTCATCATCCAGACAGGAATTGATACTGGGCTGCTTGCTGTGTTCGTAGCTTATTCCAGTCATGCTAGATATAGCCCGGCTGCTAGTCGATCCTGTGGAAGCATAATCTGGCATTGGGATATCCTCACGGGAGGATCGAGCACCACGCTGCCGCCATGCTGTATCGTCAACGAAGGCATCCAGGGCAGGTTCCACGATGTATGTATCCTGTGGCTCCCATCGAGGCTCTTGTGGATAGCCGTGCCATTGTGTGGATGGGATGGGAAACCCACGGTGAGGAGTCCAGGCATTGTAAGTTGATGAATTACTACCACTGTAGGTAGCTGTATTGCTGCTAGACTGGCTACTCGTGTTAGCCGTGATTGTAATTCGATGTTCGGGTCTGCTGCTAGGCTTGCTTGGCGAATGTCCATGGCCGCCATCGCCAACTACCTTGGAGGTACCATATCTCGCTCCATACCGGGATGCGTTCGGCATAGCAAGCCACATGTTGGGATTGGGCCAAGCAATGTCGGAGAATTCCAGCACATCTAGTGGTGCATGCTGAAAAGAGAAAACAATGACATGCTTGAATCGTTCGAAAGGGGGCGAGCGATTGGGGCGAGAGAAACCTTCTGCAATAACAACCTTGATTCTGCCATGAGAGTCTCCGGCATCCCAATGCTTCTGCTGTAGTATTTCAGAATGAAAGGGAGGGAATCGAAGGGTGTCTTGGTTTCCATCTCGATCAAGACCTGCTTGAACTGTGAGAATTCAAAGTCAAAGAAGAAGAAGGAATCAACCATACTAGAACTCAGATCTGCCAAAATGAATGTCAGTAGCCATTCAAGAAGGATGTGCAAGGGAATAGGAATGGTCAATTAAAGCAATCGACGGGAAATTCGTTGGGATTGCGTTTCGCCGATGTAAGCGATGTAAGTGCGCGCAACGTACCCATAATCTGTGGCCAACTAGTTATTTGTCCATGTATACTACCTCTGCAAGGCATTAGCACAATCGAAACAAAATGCTGCGTACTTGGATCAAGAACTCACGCAACAAAGACCCCATCGATGAATATCCGCGCCTCGAAGAGTAAAACGTCCTCCGGTTCCATATTGGACTCAATCTGTACACTAGGTCGTGGCTTCTCCCAACTATGAATTGAGACTTGGAATGGGCTGTCTTTGGGTAGACTCGGGATGAAGGTCGTGAGGACTGGCAGCTGATTAAAAAGACCTGGGTCGGGATGGTGTGCATGATGGCCAAGGAAGACTTCGTTGTGCAAATAGGGCGAGTCTTTGTCCTTGGTCACAAAGCATTGTGTCTTGAACTCTTGGATAGGCACCTTCGAACCACCAGCGAAAAGGAGGACATCCCAGTTACTGTAGCGCATGGTTGCGTGAAGAGTAAGAAAAGGATAACCCTCGGGATGCAACGTTGCCTCATATCAAAAGGTGCAAAGGCGGTATATACTGTACAAATAGGAAGTCGTGGGGGCGGTCTACTGGTCGTTGTTGCCGTTAGTAACTACTACTCCAACATGTATTAGGAATGTACAACATATACATCGGATAAAGGCGGTATGCTTTATCGATAAGAAGGCGGTGACGTCCAGATGACGTAGAACTGCTCGATATGCATGAATAAAGCCCTAACCACCTGGGCAGCTATTTGATCTGCCATATGTGAGATCAGTGACCACTAAAATGAACCTCAGAAGAGCATTCTATTTGAAGTCCAGTGTTCAGAAATCGCATGGTTTACAATGACCCAAAAGAATTATCTCACAATGGATCCAGTTCAAGTCCTAGCCCTAACCCAGTAGACTCCCAAGACATCAAGATAGCAGTAGCAGACATCAATACAGCAAGACAACCACCAGGGACCAATTACCAGAGCAACCAGGTATGCTCTGAGTCCATTGGAACCTCCACCTATGGGACCAGCCACAGGGGCAATGTTTATATAGGTAGATCCAGAAGCAAAGGGCCACCAATACAATACCAGCAAATGGAGAGCTTGACGGCAGTAGCGCAATGCAAACACCAAACGAGCGTACAGGACATTATTGCATACGATCACAAGGAATTTAGAATCGACAAACGCTGAGGCGCACGAGAGAAACACGTGTTGTACAAGCCGGCAATCAGTCTTAACAGGGAAGAGACAAGGGTAAAAAAGGCACAACGCAAAATTCCCAAAGCGAACTTAATTCAATTTAGCTGCTTGAAGAAGAGAAAAAAAAAAAGGGGGAAAGGAAACAAAGGAAATAAGGTGGTAACAGTGGGGGAAATGGAACTTTTCGCAGAATGCCTGCCCAAGGAGTATAAGGGAAAAAGAAGCGCATGACAATTCGGACTTCCATTACACGCAGACAAAGACCCAGTGGCGGGAAACCCCGATAGCATAAGGGCAGAGACACATCGAAAATAGATAAAGAAAAATAAAATACGAAAAAAAGGCCGCAAAGGAGGAGGAAAGGGGGGTAAAAAAAAGGAAAGATACATAAGAACAAGACAGATCAGAAAGGGGATAAAGCTCAGATCTTGCTAAGGTAATAGCGCTCACGTGAAAAGGAAATGCGTAGCACAGGAGACAAATGCTCATCAAGAGCTATAGCCTTGGCCAAGAAACCAGGGAACGAATTTGTTATGACACAATAGAATCATCATTGGAATGACACAAATAACTCCTGCTGGTGCTTTCAATCAAAGGGAAACGCTTACTGGAAGAGTGTGTCAGCCGACCGCCTGCTTCACATTTGATCCGGGATCGGGCTGCCAGGGTGATCGCTCACCTTCATGGGGGCAAACCCGCCATACTGGTGGGGCGGGGGCATGCCCATGGAGGGGTACATGGGAGGCGGCGGGGGAGCAGGGCGGTAGGGGCTGCCAGCGGGGCCGGAGTTGTTCTGGGAACGGCCCCAGCTCAGACGCACGCGGGAGTTACCAATGGGGTAGCCCTGCATCTGGTTGATGGCCATCTCAGCAGCGTGGCGCTGGACGAATTGGACGAAACCACAGCCCTTTCCAGGGGGGGATCTTGACGTAGGTAATTTCTCCGAAGCCCTGGAAGAAAGAGCGGAGCTCATCCTCGGTGACGTAGCCGGACAGGCCACCAACAAAGACAGTGGTGTTGTTGGGGTCTGTGAACTGGTTCATGGGCTGGGGAGCACCGTAGAAGGGCATAGGAGGGCCACCCATGGGAGGGTACATGGCAGCGGGACCGGGCATACCCATGGCAGCACCACCGTTGCCGCCAACACCGGGACCCTTGTTCTTGGGGGTAGCGGTGGAGATACGCATAGGGCGGTTGCCACAGTAGACACCCTGCATCTCGGTGAGAGCACGCTGCTGGTCGTTCTCGTCAGAGAAGCGAACGAAGCCGTAGCCGCGGGACATGCCGCTGATGGGGTCGGTCATGATCTTGGCAGACTTGCAAGAGGGGAAGCGGCTCTGGAAGAGGGAGACGAGGACGTATTCGTTCACCTCAGGGCCGAGGTCACCAACGAAGATGGAGTACTCGGGGCCACGGTCGTCACGGCTGGGACGGGTCAGCTTTAATAGCCGGGAGGAAACAGACTGAGATTCTCGCTTACCTGCGATCAGCGAGACCGCCACCGGTAGCCCAGTTGAGCTTGAAGACCCGGTTGGTGTTGGGCATGGGGGTGCCGTTCAGAGAAAGGGCCTTGGCAGCGGCAGCAGGGGAAGCGAAGTCGACGAAGCAGTATCCAGCATTGCTCCTACTACCCACATTAGAAACAATCTTGGAATTCAAATGAGAATTACGGTGTCTTACCCAGAGAACTTGTCACGGATCATCTTGACGTTGACCTGCTCACCCATCTGGAACCAAAGGTTGCGGATGAAGTTCTCGTCGATCCAGGGCTCGAGCTCACCCATCCAGAGGGTGGTCTTGCCATCGGCACCCTGCTGGGGGACGGAAGCGGCATTGGGCTCACCAGGAGGAGGGCCCTGGAACTGAGCGGCGGAGGGGTCGGCCTGGCCGGTCATGGTGGTGTCAACAGGAGCCGGGGCGCCAGCGGAGGCAGGATCCTGCTGAGGGAAGTTTTCGTAGCCGTTGTAAGACATGGTTGCAAGAATCAAAGTCCGGAAAGTCGACGTAAGAATATAAGATGGCTGAGCGACTAGAACTTCGTGGAGTCGTTAAGGAAAGACCGGCGTGAGATCAAGTCGTAACGAAGCCAAGCAAAGAGACGGGCGTGAAAGGCTAGTGAAGATATAAAGTTAGATTATATCAACCTTCATTTGAAATCGAAGCAGATCTGCACAGGCGCAAGTAAAGAAAAGGAAGTGAGAAGTGAAAAGCAGACAAAGGCGATCAATCAATGCGAGTGAATAAAACGACATGGAAAAGGAAAAGGAAAAAAAAAGCCCCGGGCAGGCAGCAATTTGCAGGCAGGTGTTTGTTCAGGCGCATATATGATTCTGAGCCTCAAAAAGTGGTGCCGGAAATCGCCAAGACCAGCGCTTCGGGCAGCATCGCATCTCACGATGGTAGCTATAATTGGAGGGTGGATTGGCCGAAGACGAACAATCGAAGGGCGAAATTCGGATGCGCGAGACAAAAATGACTTGTTTCCACTCGGATGCTAGGCGATCATCATGCGTCGGCCGTTTCCGTCGTCCCGGTTTGATGTCCGAATGCGACCGTCCACCCTCTCGATCCAACATAATTTTCGAGCAACTCGGGCATCTAGATCTGACCGATTTCTCACATTGGCGATGGTTTTGAGGTTGGGGTGTGTGCGACCGGTAGATAAATCGGCTATCCCGAAGTGCTGGTCAAGGCGCAGGCATCGATCCGTAGGCGAATCACCATATTAAAATCGTGGAGAACCCTGCAAAGAAGCTTGCGATCTCAGGGCTAATTTGCGCCGCGCTGCGCCAGTTGTTATGTATGGGGGGAGGCAAAATTCGGGTTCCATTCAAATGATGAAAGAGGCTTGGGCCAAGATGCGATATGCGACAGAAAAGACTTAAACCAACTTACCTAGATTCGAGGAAAACCTGGGAAAACACTGGAAATGCGCGAGGCAAAAAAAGAGTAATCGGCAACAAGGGAGGAAAAGCAGAACTCCCGATAACTGAAACAGAAAATTGAAACCGAGATCTTCGAACAATAAGAAAAGGGAGGGGAAGGTAGGAGGGGAAAAGAAGAAAATGAAGAATTGGAAATCTCGCGAGATGAAGAGAGAGGGGAAGTGGGAAACGTATTACGTGAGTCGATGTATGGTATGGGTATTACAAGGTATTGTATGTTCCGTTCCAGAGAAATATGTAGTCCTAGTACTACTGTAGTAGTTGGTAGAATATCCTACATATGTAGTATATAGGTATAAAACCTCTTTACATATATATATTTTATATATCAGCATCAATAGTACAAAATCTAATAGTCGTACACTTTAACCGGTAGTGCAGAGTGCCTTGCCTCCGATCAGAACCCTTTTCTTATCTGAGGCAGGTACAGACCCAATGTATAATCCACCTACGGATATTGTACATAATACTTATATAGTATCAGTCCCCAGATTCCTGTCAACGCTGTATGATATCAGTCATGCGGGGGCTTGCTAGATTCTTCATCGTTCCAGGATCCCGGGAAGCCCGGGAGAATTTGAAGATGATACATCATAGCCTCTGACCCGAGGTCTACATCCAAAGTTCTTTGCCGATGATCGACCCTAATCATTTTAGAATCGGCTCCTCCACCTGTCCGTCCGTATGCTTGGAGACAGCAAACATGCAGGTCAAAGTAAAAAAAAAGTTCTAATCAAAATCTGAACAAATCTCGGTGAAAGACAGAAGAACAAGGGGCAGGAAGCCCCAATGCATGAAATCTGCAAGGACCTGTCGCCGTCCTCGCAATGTGACTTGTCCACCCATCAGGTCTGTGTGGGCCTCTCCCGAGGTGGACATCGTCATATGCTGAGTAAGAGTATGGAGTACGGACCTCGTAGGCGGAGCAGGATCAGGTACCTGTTGGGTACATATTCACATGTAGTGGCTAATGAATCTGCTATCTCATATTATATGTGACATTAGGGCTATTCTAGCATATCCAGGGATGTATTATAGATAATGTAGGGAGTTCATAATTATGTCCGATATCATACATCCATAGTGCGATGTAGTAAGAAGGAGAACGTTGGGAAGAGAACAGACGCCACCGAACCATGGAACCAGCAGCCCCATACGGTAATCTTATTTCCACAATACAGCAAGGACAGATACCCGTCTAGCTGCAGCCCTGAAGCTGAAGGTCTAGAGAGCATACGGAGTAGAGAGCTCCCGGTCTTCTCGAAGCAAGGTTCTCTAATCCATGTCCTAGACTGCCCTAATCTGCAAGCAAGGACTTCTCAAAATGGTTTCCCTCGCCCCCTTCGTATTCCAGGATACATCAGCCGCGCATGTCCGGTCATGAAAGAAAACCAGAAAAATAGCCGTCAAAGAGAACATTTGAAATGAGAAAGAAAAATAAGAAGGCTCCATCAGAACCATGGGAGGCTTCTTATGCGGATTTCTGTTCTTATTGGCCGGGCTTGGGGGGCCGCTCGTATTGAAATTACGAGCAGAGATTTCATTCCATTGCATATTCCACTTTACACGGTACGCGACGCGTTTTTTAGATTGAATTACCATGGTCTAGTGACATAGTTTCTACTATACTGTGTACTCATATTATATATTTCAATGGAAGGGGTTGCAAGGGATGATATTCATAAAAGTGGGATGGTTTCAGATCTAACCCCTCTGCTCTATGGAAATAAGCTAATCCAACCCTTGCATGGTAAGACACGGCAGACTGGGAGGCCATGTACGGAGTCCTTTAGAGTTAATAAGGTGTACATATTAGTAGCCCTAACCAATTAACCTCTATAGACTGCTCCGACGTACATAACTCATCCCACTATATGTTGTATCTATAGCTCGGTTATAGCAAGATATAATCAGACTCATATTCCAATCCCAATTATAAATTACACAAACCATGGAAACAAAGCAACTTGTTCCCGCCATCGGAAATATCATCCAAAACACATATACATATGTATCCCTTTTTAACATAACAGGCCTACTACATTCTTTGCTTTCACGTGGAGAAGGAAAAAGGTCAAAGCATCACCAACTACATCGTATATGTATACGATGTACATCCAAACTATACAACATAGCCCTTCTGACATACTACTGGTCATTGCAGCCCCCAAGCTGCGCAGCCCCAGGCCACTAGCTGGCCCCAATGGCCCCCACTTTCAGGGCTCACATCCACTTAGTTCACTCCATTCTGGCCAAAGAGAGTGCCAGCCTTGTCTGTGTCTGATACCTGAATTCGAGGTACGGGAACACTTACTGTATACCCAAATACTTCGTTACCGATTCAGCCGGCATTTGCGAGTTAATAATCTCGACAATTTTTTTGCCTGGACCCCACTAGCTCTTGTTTTTTATGTTTCGGTCCAGATTTTCTCTTTCATTATGAGCTAGAAGTTTCTGGAAGAAATATCGGGATCCATAGTGATATCAGTCCAATATCAAGTAAAATATCTACTACTATGTACAGATGGAATGCAAATCGGAGTGGGACTTTCTTTCCCCAGAACTATGCTACTATTTTGTGTGTGGCCTGAGCGTCTGCCTCGTCAGGTATAATTGGACTATGTACACCGACGTAATGGCGAGAGATCCGTTCTAAAAATATCCTCTTCAACATTTAATAGTTGGAGCCGCATAGGCAAAACACATACATCAGGCAACAGAATACAAAATATACAATTACAAACAGTTAAACTCATCCATCCCAGCTTCGCCCGAAGGATCCTGCTCCGCAAGCAACATAAGACTCTTCTCGTAAACCCGCGTAGCCTCCAACATCCACGGCTCATCGACGTCATCGCCACTCTCCTCATCCTCGTCATCCCCATAACCATAACCATTGGCACTAACAGCAGCGGCATTACCTCTGTCATTCGACTTCGCCAAACAAGAAAAGACTTGATGTCTAGTTCTCTCCGCCAGACTCCGGATCCGCACTTTCTGCGTCTCTGTCACGAGAGACTGGCCGGACCGTGCGCCTGGGAGAGTGGCGCCGGTAAGTGGGTGTGTGCTTGTACACAACGCTGCGAAGACAGAGTCGAGTTTGTGGAAGATGTTTAGGGTTGGTGGGGCATCGAAAGGGAAAGCTGGCAGGGAGGTCTGGGTTAGCCCTGCTAGGGTTATGAGGGCTTCGGTTTGGATTGCCGCTGTGTGGAGTTAGTAGGGTATACATGTAAGAATAAGACGATAAAGGAAATGAAAAGAAAGGACGATAGTAAAGATAATATATAGCAATATATAATCTTCACTTCTACAACATAGTGCATGTATAAGACATTAAACTCACGTGTTGCCGACGCCCAGAGCGTATCAATCAGACCCTCCACATCCGCAGCGAGCTCTTTGAAGCTCTCATACCTGCGTTCCGAAGCGGGCGTATCCGGTGCATCCATGCCCATGTCGGATTTCATTTTGCGATACGTGACTCTCTCTATACCGGTGCTGATTTGGCCTCGGAGCTGGGTCTCTTCCTCGGAGCCCGACGGAATTGGTTGGTTTCGCTGTTGCGGGAGTGATAGAGTTGGAGTCCATTGTGGTCGCGGGGTTGAGGGGATGCTTATTGCGATGTCTGTCTCGTCCCTGGGTCTGCTTGGGAGAGACATTGGGACATCCTCGAACTCGACATCGGAGTCGGAGTCGCTGTCTTGCTCATCCTTGATTGAGGCGGGGGACATCTTGAGGTTTTTTCTTTCTTTTGATATAGGGCTGTTTTTGCTGGATATATTGTGTAGGATATATCGCGTGAAGCTCACTTTGCCACAGGCGCTTAGGGAATGTGATTTAGCCCAGAGTAGTATCACATAACGCAGCTCACTGTAGCCACTGCACTCTTGATATTCTCGATCCGTTCTAAACTTTGGCGGAGCTATTAATCCCATCCATAGTCAGACGTACAGTTTCTCCAGAGGTGGGATGTAATGCCAAGCGTTGGTCTGTGCGGGATATCCGGAATCAGAGGCATCTACGGGTTCAAAGGCTACGGAGGTCAATTTGAACTACACATATATATAGTTGAATCATAACTAGTGATATTGAGATAACATATATGTATGTGTCTAACCTAACTTGAAGCGCAATTAGCAGATGCAATACCAAGAAGTAAAAAAAAAAAAATTCCAACAAGTTATGTATAAACTCCAGTTCAGAAGGCGAGAAGATATGAATATGCTGGTGTTTGCAGTCATGGCATAACAGCGGGCAAAGCGCGTTTCGCTACTATGGCCCCAGCGTGATCATCCTCGGAGCGAACATAACAAGAAGAACGAAAAGCAAAAACTCACATGTACATGGGACACCACCTCGAACCTTTTATCCTGCCAGCGAAAAAAGACACCCAGAACGCCATGCTATCATGCACCAGATCATTCAGGCTACATAAAAAGTCAGCACCACTCCCAAAGACCAACCGAACAAGTGAGAGAGAAAACTTACTCGAATCTTCCCCTTCCGGGCCTTAATCTCCGCCAACTTCTTCTTATCCTCATCAAAGCGCCTAAGCAGCTGATTCTGTCTCTCCTTCCTCTTCTCCCGAGACTGGAACCGATAGAAGTCCTCAAGTCCCTCAGCCTTCTTCTTCTGCTTCTCAACAAGCTCCCTCATCTCCTCCTCCCTCGCCACAGAATTCAATTTCGGTCCATGCGAAACAGTAACGAATCCATCCTCATCCGGTACAGCAAGACGCTTGTGATCCTCGCGCTTGCGCGCCTCAGACACCTGAGTAAACGTAGTCATGAACTCATTCACGGTCCGCAGCAGCGTGCCCCGATCGGGGAACTGCATGCGCTCGTGCGCAACGTACCGATTCAATCCGAGGGCTGGAATGCGGTCTGTCGGTAGGCCGTCGCCCCAGACGATGGTGGTGCCGCGCTTGGAGGCCTTGGTGGCAGCTTTCAGGCTGGTTTCCATGCTGGGCTTGTCGGCGAAGATGACGACTGCGTGGGCGCCGCTCTTTTGGAGTTTGCGGTCCCAGGTTGATGGGAGGTTGATGTCGTCTAGGTAGCGTTCGAATTCGTCGGCGGTTACGCGCTTGCGCTTCTTTTTGGATTGGGTTAGGTTTGTTTCTGTGGTTGCTGCCGCTGCGCGCTTTTTGGTCTGCACATCTTCGAATTGGACTCTTTCTACACGGCCTGCGGCAAGTTGTGTGCCGAAGAGGTGGCGGAGGTGGGCTTCTGTGGTGTCGATTGGGACGTTGACGAGGAAGAGGGAGCGGGTGGAATCTGGGTCTGGGATTTGGGGCTCGTGTGGTCGGAGGTAGAGGTAGTGTGTTGCGGGATAAGGGAAGAGCGGGGTTGTTGGGAGCTGCAGGGGGGAGGGTGGTGTACCCTTCTACCTGCACGGATTCGCTCTTCATTTTGAATGGAGGTTGGATTCCTGGACTGTTGCGTTGATTGGGCTGAACTTTTTCTGCAGTTTTGCTCTTGGCACAGAATTTTGCCGGGTTGTCAGAGCGGTGGTGTAGGCGGTGAATTTCATAGTTAGGGCTTCGACTACAACATACATCAACAAATATCACTTGGACTGTTTGGTATTATAACCTATTATCTATCCATGGATGGTATAAATTGACTAATGGGTATAATAATATCGCAGCATCAAACCTGGTACATCATGAAAATCGTGATTGCAGAGCATTTCTCCCAAGATCGATGTATCTCGACCGCACCACCTTCAAGCCTTCTCAGGATCATTGATCCCGCCATTGGTAATAACATAGATTGCTTCACGTTCAGCGCAGTCTTAGAAGGAGTCAGAGCAGTGTTACGCCCCAGAATAGATCGAATTACTCACCGGGAGAATCCTGAATCTTGGCAACTCGCTCATCACCCCGACCCTTCCGAAGGAGCACACGAGTAGTGGAAGCATGAGCAAGAACATGTCCACCAACTGGCTTGCGACCATCAGCTCCAGCGAAGAGAGCACTAGCACCAGGGTCACTCTGGACCTGGTTTGTCTGAACCGAAGTGTGAGCCACAAAAACTCGAAACATACAAGATCGCACTCACCATCAAGACACAGACGTTAAATTCTGCAAGTCAAATCAAATCAGCCTAAGCAACCAAAACACCAACAGCACAGAACAATAAATCTCACCTTCCGCCATATGGGCCAGTTTCATCAAAAACTGATTCAACTTCTGCTGACGATCCGCCAATTCCCCACGTCCACAATAATCAACCCGAAAACAGTTCATGATGCTATCAATAACAAGCAACCGATACTCGCCACCCACAAATGCCTGAGAAAGCGTATTCAGCAACTCGAGCTGGTGCTCGCTGTTTAGCGCGCGCGCATAGGAAATATTCTCCTGCGCGGTATCGGGATCAAGCCCGAACCGTTCTGCGATTTGAGCAATGCGCTCGGGCCGGAACGTGCCCTCTGTGTCGATGTAGGCGACTCTGCCGGCTGCACCGCCTAGTTCTTTGGGTAGTTGCGCGACTACGGACATCGTGTGTGATAATTGTGTTTTGCCGCAGCGAAATTCACCGAAGACTTCGCTGATGCTCATACTTTGAAAGCCACTGCGTGGTGTTAGATTGGTTTGAATGGCCTTTATGTTTTTAACCGGTATTGTACTCACCCGTTCAGGATTGCGTCAAATTGCTTGCTGCCGGTTGAGATGCGGACGACTTTCTTGCGCTGGTGGTGGAGTTCCATTGCTGTGATGAAACCCGATGCTGTGGGAAGACATTTCTGAATTGCTTCTTTGACTTTCTCGACCTTGACTTCGCTGAATCCTTTGATTTTCAAGAGAGTTTTGCGGGTGGCGCCGTGAACGGACTGGATGAGTGGTTAGGTTTGTCGGGAGATGGCATGGGTCTGGACTGCGCTTGGGGATGAGGTGATTAGGGTTAAGGCACTGACAGCAATGGTATAAAACCCGTTAGCCTTCAGCTTGGTGATGTCAGCTGCGCCAATGCCATGGGCTTGGATGCTGTCGATATCTAGAATGAAGTTCTGCAATTGTAGTCATTCACTGGTCAGATTGGCAGCTCTCGGACGCGCGTGGGGTTGGGGGATTAATTGTACCTCATCATCGTCGAATTCATCACTTCCAACGGAGCCCGGCATCTTGATGGGATCAATTGGAGATGGCTATGTGAAGATGACTGATGGGGGAGAGTGTAGAGGGAACAAGAGATGTGAAGGGAGACTCGACTCGACCTGGCTGTTCAAGGTCACGGGTTCAGACTGTTACCAAGCACTGCACACCGCATCTATACACTACAAGAAGCAGATGATTGAGATATATCTTTTTTAGACTCTCGAAATGTTCTCAGGACTCTTCCCATCTGGAAGTCCTCTTTCCACATAGTTGCAACGGTCCCCGAATCTAATTCCCCTCAGCTTCAACATATCCTCTCATTGCCACACTTCATCTCCTCGTTCTCTCCTTGGCCCCATTCAGGGAAACCGCAACCAAGAGTCGATTGAAAACCAAGAAAGATAATCCATGAGAATAGACAACAGACGCCAATCGTAAGACTTGAAAGTCAAGTCGAGGGTGAATTCGCGAAAAACAAAACCAAAAAAAACTTTTTCTGTTTGTTCGTCGTATACATGATAGGGTGATAAAAAAAAGTTAAGTAAAAAAGAACAAGTTCCAAAGGGGGTGAAAAAGGGAAATCAAAAGTTGTTTTTTTTTTAAGGTCCAGAACCAGACCCCGTTCCCAAAAACAGAGGGGGTGATTTAAATATATGCAAAGGAAGAAATGGCGGAGAGAAGAGACCGATCGAGGTGTAGGGAAAGTGACCGTAATACAGAATCAAGGAAGAAAAGGAACTCCAGGCATTCCTCCAATGGCGGATGCATAGTGGAGAGACAGGACTGAACACACTTAAGCGACGGCAGGAGTAGGAGCCGCAGCAGGGACAGTATCAGAGGTAGTCTCAACAGCGACCACAGCAGGGGCAGACGCGACGACGGGGACAGCGGCAACGGGGGCAGCGTCAACGGCAGCAACAGGAGCAGCGGCACCCTCGTTGGTAGGGCAGTCGCGGGAGATGTGGCCAGCCTGGGCGCACTTGTAGCAGACCTTACCGGCGGAGCTGAGGGGGCCACCGTTAGGCGCGGTGCAGTCACGCGAGATGTGGCCGAGCTTGCCGCAGGCGTAGCACTTCATGGCCTGAGCCTGGCAGTCACGGGCGAAGTGGTTGGGACCACCGCACTTGTAGCAGGTTGCGGCGCGGGGGTAGCCGCTGAATCCACCGCGGAATCCACCCTGGAAACCGCCGCGAGCACCGGCACCGCGACCAGCGGCGGGACCGGTAGGGGAGCACCAGCTCCGGGAGCAGTGGGGTTGGTGCAGTTGCGCTGGAGTGAGGTTAGTGACTGGTTCGAGGTCCAAGACCTGGGCTTGGTCGTAAACTTACGGCAAGGTGGCCGGGCTGGTTGCAGTTGTAGCAGCGGCCGTTGGCACCGCCGTTCAGGCGCAGGGTGGGGCAGTCAGCCTGGACGTGCCCGAGGCCCTGGCAGTTGTAGCACTGCTTGGCTGGATGGTGTTAACGGACTGTAATGGAGGGGGTTGATATCGAGTGATCGCTTACTCTCGGTGGTACGGGGCAGAGGGCAGGCGCTCGACTCGTGGCCTATATGATGACTTAGAAGCTTGTTTTGAGTACTATGACTCATGATCGAACATACCGGGCTGCTTGCCTGTGAGATGAGATGAATTAGCACCCAGTAAGATAAGAGTACGACCTCTCGGGGAGATATTCACGTACAGTTGTAGCAGAGACGCTCGGTGGAAGAGCAGACCTCTATCGAGGAATTAGTTCGACCCCAGATATACCAAGCTCTTCCAGCTATACTAACCAGCATAGTGGCCAATAGTGCCACACTTGTAGCATGCGCGACGAGACAACATCATTCTGGCGATAATCTATCCATCGCAAGTCAGCCCGGTGCTGGGGTTATGGTTGATATAGCTCCGTCGATAAGCAGCGTCTTCCCCTCCATTGCCGGGATTGTCGAATTTTGCGTGATAACAATATGTCTATTGCTTTGACTCCTGTTGCTTTGGCTCCAATTCCAGCGTATATATCCGACGTTGTCCGAGTCCAGCACAATCGCATCGGCTGCGAACTCAAGAATTTCAAGCGAAAGAGGGGAAGACGTAGATCGGCGGGGAGAGCACGAGCTCGAACGGCGCAATGCGAAATGCGAAATGCGAAACCACTATCTCACTCACCCTCACAGTAACTCTTTCAGATCCTTGTCAAAATCTATAACCCTTTTGGTCAGCTTTTTGAGAACCTTTGGAGAAAAGTAGGCACGTTCTGACAGCCCACTCGAAAAAGTGGGACATGAAGGAACCACACAGAAAAAAAAAAAAAGCAAAAACAACAAGAGATAGAAAAAGAAGAAATGGAAATAACTCACTCTCAACAACCTCAATAACCTCACTCAACTCCAAAGAGAAAGCACACAAAGAAGAGAGGAAAAGTGGAAAAAGGACAAACTCGTCAAACGGCTTTAGCTCCCGGGCTTTTCCGTATTGCGTAAGGCGTTTATTTACTGTTCTACATACATTTAGCCCTGGAGGTATTCTATATCTTACCTACATATATGTACTCTATTATGAATGATACATATGTATTTGAATTCCTTACCCCTACATTCCTACAGTAGATCCATTCCCCAAAAAGTGTCACAATGCAATTCATTTCTTCGTTCCAAGAGATCCAAGATCCGACTGGTTAGACATCTAATCTACTCTTCCCGCTCCAGGATGGCCGGTGCCTTAATCTCCCGTCCCTTGAGGAATTCCAGGTTTTCACCGCCCTGCAATGGATGTTAGTTGAGGAATCAAGAGGGAGATAGAAGAGACATACGTAGCTGATCAGAGGAGAAACTTCAACACCAACGGCCTCGCCATCCGTAATAACAATACCACCAGCAGCCTCAACCCATCGCTGACCTTGGGCCATGATATCAGCGCGGCTGGTGTCAGGGTCGTCCTCGCCAGTGCCGCGGGCGTTCTTCAAAGGCGAGAACTCGTCGTGACGGTGCACCTCAAGGGAAGCGAACTTCTCCAGAGGCGTCATGGGGAACACATCGAAGACGAACTGCTCCAGCTTGATGCCGTTAGGCTTCTCGGGCTTGACGACGTTACCGGACTCGGCATCGACACAGGCGATCTTCTTGCGCGCCACGTGGTGGGGCAGCTGGTGCGCCCAGTTCTCGATCGACTCGAGGAACCGGAAGGAGTAGTAGTGGTTGACGATGTTGGCGGCACGGTACTTGAGGACATCGGGCTGCTTGGGGTCCTTGGCCTCGGCAGTCTCCTTGTCAATCTCAGAGTACTCGACCACGTCGGGCTTGCCGTTCTTCAACAGGATCAGGCCGACGGACTCGGTAGCGTTGCGCTTGCGCACCACCTTGGTCGCGATGTCGACGTTCTTAGAGGCTGCAAAGCCAATGAATACTGGGTCCGCTACCTTGACCAGGCAGTTGTCCACTCCGTAGAGGTGGATGTGTTGGATGCCACGGCGGCGCATGTCCTCCCGCACACCGGAGACCACGAGGGCCTGGTAGATGCCACCGTTTCCATCGGGAGCCACGGCGGCCTATATTCAGGGGTCAACAGATCTGTTCCCACACATGTTTTGAGCTACGTATACTACATACCTTGCCCTTGGTCTCGAGCAGAATCTTGCCGTCATTGGAGATACAAGGCAGAACACCCTGCTCGAAGATCATAACATTGCTCTTGTCCAGACCGAAGTAGTTGTTCTTCTCAAAGAACTCCTCCGTGGGTTTGCGGGTAGGCCCACTGGTCATGATGTACCAGGGGATGACCACGTTCTGACCACCGATGAGAGACTGCAGCTTGAGAATACGCTGAGCCTGTAGCTGAAACAGCGATTTCTCGCTCAACAGACCAATGTCAAAGCAGCCCTTGGGGGCAGAGCTGCCGAGCCGGGTACCCTGCCCGCCAGCCATCAAGACCACGGCCACCTTGTTCGCCGCGACCTCCTTCAGGCCGGATTCGTACCATTTCTGGATATCTGAGGGGTCGGAATCGAGGATGGAGGCAGTGGCGACTTCGGGGGAGGGGCTCGAGGGTCACGGCCCCTTGCTCGGCGGGAGGAGGGTTGAGGGCCTTGTCGGCCAGCTCGTTGATCCGAGTGGGGTCAAAGTTGGACAGCTGGTGGAAGAGCTGTGACTTCTCGACAGTGGTCAATTCCTCGACAAAGGCAAAGACATGGCCTTGTCCAGCGTCTGTGTACTTCTTCTGCAGTGCTTGGAACTCCTCCACTGAGGGTTCACGGGGAACCTCTGGAGCAGTGCCCTGGAGTTTTCCAAGGACATTGGAGACAGCATCTTTGATTACACCTGCCATTGTGAAAATGTTTTTTAGAGATAGAGAAACGAGGAGAGATAAATTGGGGAGAAGGGAGAAGAGGAAAGAGAAGTAAATAAAAATAAAAAAACGTGGGGTGAAGCTCGAAGCTGATTAAGTACTTAAGTTACACCTTAAAAGTGCACGCCACACTAATATATCTCAGACTATTAGGAACCTAGTGGGCTTCAGTTTATTTTTAGGGATCTGCAAAGACGAATAATAACGAGTTGTCCATACAAGAAAGTGGCTCGCGAGTGCCGAGTGAGACCTGCCCACTGGGATTTATTACACTAGTCAAAGCGGGGCCTTGGCCTGCTAAGGGGCGAAGTCGAGTGGATATGTTAAGACTACACCGTATTTATTCGAGAATAGGGGATATCTGAATACTATCGTCGCTCACGGTAGCCCCGGTCTCTCCTTGAATCTTTCCGTGAATCCCTTCGTGAATCCCGTTGTGGACTTCGACTATAGGATCGACGACGGTATCGATCCCGTCCATCTCGACGGGGGCTTCGACTCCCTCGATCCCGACGAACTCGAGTGCGATCTGACGGGGCCTCCCGTGGAGCCCTGTCCTTGTTTCGCTTGTCAAATACATACCTGGCATCATCCTCATCTAGAGGCGTATCATCCACCTCTCGATACTGACGTTTCGCTTCAAGGTCTGCAACACCACCAAATCCACCTCTCTGTCGGCGCTTGGTGACGGTAGAATTGCGCCAGCTTTCGGATAATTTGGACACCTAGGATATATTAGCCTATCGGTCCAGGTAATAGGGGGTGATAAAGGTCTTACACTCTGTGAGAAATCCACGTGGATCCGGTGATCATCAATTAAGACACCCTGCATCTTGAAATAGGCCTGTTCACAATCCTTCTGTTCCTCGAATTCAATAAAGGCATATTGTAGACTGTCACCGGTGCGCTTGTCCCGAATGACCTCGCAAGACAAGATTGTTCCAAAGCGGCTGAAAATAAGATTCAGATCCTCATCTAGCATTGGTTAGCACAATCCCACGGTTCTGTGGGGGAATAGAACGCGACAAACCTTGTGTGACTGGGTTGAGCTTGCAAACGAAAAGAATATTCTCTGGTGGCTTGACATCGGCGAATGGCAGATCTCCCACCATCTCCAATGTCAGCGCTTGCGCGCGAGCCTCACGCTCGCGACGTAGCTTGTCCATAGCCTCTTCATCCATATCATCATCCAAGTCCTCATCGTCTGCGATTCTGACCGTGGCCAATTGGGCTTTGGAAGGAACCGGGCTTTCAGGCGGTTCAACCAGATTTGGCGGGTCATCGAAGGGATCGTCAAGGACAGTGGTGTGACGAATGCGAATATCCTTCAGCGGTCGACCTCGGTCGTCAATAAATGATTCATTGATTTTGTCCAGGACATCGAAGCCCTCAACGACCTTGCCAAAAATCACGGCCTTGCCATCTAAATAATCCAGATTGTCTCCAAGTGTAATGATGAATTGACTGGCGGCTAACCGTTGGTCGGGGTCGTTCTTGGCCGGTACCGTGGCCATGCTCACCGTGCCGCGCTCCAGGTGTTTCAACTTGCGCGACACCTCGAGTGGAAATGTTCTTTTCGACGGTCCATCCAGCAGACCCCATACTGAAGAACCTCCATCGCTCTCGGGTGCGTCAGGACCGAGCGGGTCGCCAGTCTGGAAGGTGAAGTTCTTTTGGACGCTGTGGACGGGCGAGAAATTGTAGTACTTGAGCTTGCATAGCTTCAAAAAGCTAAAAGCACACAAAATGAGCTTAGTTTCAGGTTTCAGCAGACTGGGAAAGCCAAGGAATGGAGCCACTCACTTGTCACACGCTTTGGGTGCATCATCGACCAACAGGTCGATTACAATGTCGCCCAGGGAGGTCTCTAAAAGCGCGCTCATGGCGGGGAATCGCGATACACCGAATTAGGCGCTTGGTCGACCTAGGACAAACACTTTGGTAATAAGAGGGAGGTAGGTAGACACAGAGAGACAGAGAGACAGAGCGAATGTGAAAGTCCGGGAAATGCGAAATGCGAGAAGATCACCGAAGCTTCGACCAATCACCGCCCGCGGGGATCCCCAACCGGAGGGAACTGAGGGAACTGAGCCTCTTCGTGTTTTTCTTTTTCTTCTTCTTTTCCCTTTTCTCACTTTTCTCCCTATTCTCCCTATTCTTCCTATTTTTACATTTCTTTTAACACACAAAAGGATCTTCCACGAATCTATGGGTACGTGCTGCGCAACAGCTCTAGGGCTCTCCGGATGTTCGACCCGGGAGACTTGTGAAACGGTGCTTGCCAATCGAGCGGCATATCTTCCGAATGCCCCCGTTGGACATAATGGATATAACCTTACGCTTTTGAGATCGACGTGCAGCGGATCTTATTAAGGGCCTTGATCGACCCAGGGATTCCAAGTTTGAACTGTTTGTGTGCTTATATCCCTCATGCAGCAGCAGGCCCAGCCAAAAGAAGCATCTCTTGGCAGAAGTCCGAGAGTGACTGATTGTCACTGGTCAAATCCTTGGAGACCAAGCCACAGTACTGTTTCGTCTTCTCTCCCCACTAAGATCAAAGCACCGTCTCGCAGCTCTGGAGGTACACGGTCCTCCTGTCCTCCTTTGCTTGGACAGTACCATCTTTGCCCCGTGAGCCGTTCCACAACAGAAACGTTGGGAAGGGGAAACGGACGGCCTCCTGCAGCAGGATTCCAACGGGTATCATCATCACCACACACTAACTTCTTGAAAAAGAGCCATACACGTGGGATGGGAATATGATCAATCCTGAGCCTCTTTGCCCTCTCGGCTTCTGGAGGGAGCTTCGGTCAGCAGCCAGGGGTTGCCTCCACCGTATCGTCTGCAACAAAAGCCAGTCTCAATCCCAACATGTGTTCCTGGCGAGTCAACTCAGAGTCAGCTGGCTTGGCTCTCCAGGGCTTGTTTCTCCTGACTCTTAAATTCGCAATTCCTACTTCCCCCCGGGATGTCGTGCATCGTCAAACCTTGAACTGCCGGAACTTGTCTAAATACCTCCAGACTCCATGAGGTCTAGATTTGTATTTGAGACCTAGACTTTGCCTTCCCCACTGTTTTGGTTTCTCTTTCATGTCTCTCGTCTCTGTCCGAATGTCTTCAGGTGGTAGTATGTGTACTGAGTACATTGGAAAGAGAGTTTATACCAATGGAGAACTTCTAATTCTTTTTGCCCGTGTCATACCTGTAACGAATCCACTTTCTCTCCACATTACCTAGGTAGCTCCAATGTGTGAACCTTGTTAAGTATCCCAGAAGTTCATGCATCTCGGCACTTCTAGATTCCCCCTTTTAGCCTTTAGCGTCGAGATTTGGTATGTCCGAACTAATTTCATACCAAGTACGGAGTATACTATCCTCATTTTATGGACTTGATTTGCTTTTTCGTCTTTCCCTTTCGATCTAGCTGCGTACCGGAAGCGCTAAAGAACGCTGGATCGACCCCCATGTCGATCCTTTAGATCGTCGATCCCTAATTTTTACCTTTTACTAGAGCGCGCTTGGCTCGGGGAAGACAACTCGTGCGCTTGTCAAAGTGACAGGTGTCATGAGAGATTTTGACTCTTCTATATTTTCTTTTTTTCCTTTCTCTTCTCTTTCTCTATTGAGACATTTGAAGCATCCTGAGACAGGCGTTTGTTTGTCTTTTCTTTTTAGTTATCTGGACCGTTTGCCAGATAACATACTCTCAGTACCTAGGTATGTTCCAGACTCTCGAGTTCAGATCGGACTATTTACTATTTCGACCTGCAGACAAAACTATCGAGCAAACATTTGGACGGACGTCGGGTTATACTCCCCCGCGGATCGTCTGCAAACAGTAGGTCGGCAGTTGCCCGTTATGAGATACACCAAGTTCATGGTCTTTATAAAAAAAAAAGAGAAGAATTGGCTGAAACACTACCTACCGGAGCAGTCTGTTCTCGTCATGGCTAAGGTCATGTGTGACGTTACCTTGTGAAACCTCTCTTTTCTGTTTTTATTCTGTTTTATTCTCCTTTTATTCTCCTTTTATATGGGAAACTGGGGGGAATGGCGGAACTTTGCATAGAATCTTCCCCTTAAGAGAAATAGAGAAAAAAAAATACAAAACAGAAAATAACTTGAAGATAAATAAGATAATATCTTAAAAGAAAAAAAGAAAAGAAAAAAAGAAACCAGGTCCAGGGTACTTTTGGTCGACGTACTGTGTATGTCTTCCTCTCTACGAACTAAACACACATATAGGAAAATAATATATATAATATTATAGAGAAAAAAAAAGCAGGGGGCAAAAATATACTATAATATATAATATATAATCTATATTATCTATATTATAAAAAAAATAAGAAGGCAATCACACCGATTGTTACCAAAACATGGCTTAAATCTAGCCCTATTTCCCAGAGACATCTTTCATTTTCTATTCTTCTCACATTCACTGAACTTGTATTTTGCATATCCCCTACTTTTGAGTGTTTAAGTGAATCGCGTGCTATATCAATGGATCACACATACGACCTAGCCGGACTAGAAGCCCGGCATAACTCCATTTCTATGGCTCGGTCGATGCGAGTGGCTAAGCAGGACCGTCTTGAACGAGATGAAAAACCACGGAAACAGAGAAAGCGAGCCCTAGTCGCAGTATGTGTGCTCTCTCCATCCTCTGATCATCTAGTGACTTCTAACCTTTGACTAGTGCAACCGATGCCGGAAGAGAAAAATCAAGTGCAACGGTGATCTCAATACTGGCCTGGCTTGCTCTAGCTGCCGTAGTGTTGGAGCCACTGAATGCCAGTATATACGAGTAAGCCCAAGTTCATATCCACAATATATCCACAGAGGGAATCATACTGACCTTTCTTCCTTTTACTCCTTAGGTCAACTCTTTGGCCCCCGAAGATGCTGCTAGAGAAGCAGCTAGGCTTTATGCAACCAAGGGTCAGGGAAGGTCAATCCTTATGGGCTCCCCTCAAATGCGGACTCCATACCAGCGAGGAGAAGAGTACGAGCTGGATATCCAGTCTAACTTCTCACGGCAACCCGTCGGCATGGACCACTCCTATGATGACCAGTCCGCCAATTACCACGGTCAGACATCACCAGGGTACATGCTATCCAGCACCGGGATGCTCGACTATAGCACCACCTGGGGCAACCGGGCCTGGGATCTCAACGGCAGACCCGAGTTCTTCGAAGAACAAAGCGGCAACATGAACCAAGCCGCATATGGCTTCGTCCTCCCTGGCCAAAGTATGTCCACCGAGATGCCCCAGTCAACAGGGCCAATGACAACGTCTTACACAGACGTAGACCGCACCCTCCCAACACCCCCAACCTGCCGAAGCCAACCCCAGTCCAACCTCTCAACCCTCCCAGACGGCCTCTCAGGCATGACCCTAGCCACCGACGCAAAGGCCTGGAACGCACGGTTCGCAGCCTCCCAAGACGGCCGTACAGTGCCAATGACCGTCCCAAGCAACGGTCTCTACAATATTAGCTCTTCAGCACGCAAGTCAACCGACTCAGACGAAGGAACATCCGACCTCTTCGGATACATCCCCATGTCTACAACAGAAGACCCATCCCCACTTCCCCCAGCCTCATCCTCATCCTCCATGGCCCCCTCCGCTGCAAACCCTCCCTACCCAGCCCTGGACACGATAGAGAACACTCTGGGCGAGTACAACACCTCCGACGCACGCTTGGGCCGCACATTCCCACGCGATAGCGGCGCCGGACAGCGTCTACTCGCGCTGACTTCTGATTGCGCACCCGATGTGTACGGGTATGCGGGCAGTGAGCGCCGGAAGTCGAGGGGCGTTGTCGAGGATATGCGCTGCTCGGCGCCGACGCTTGTTAACGGGTTGCCGTATACACGTGTTCGACATGCCGACTCGGCGGTTGGGCTGCCGTATGGTTTTTTACCTGATGGGTTGTCGGACTATGGGCGGGTTGATCTGCATCGTTCTCCCATTTCACCGTTGGGACATCAGGGGGCGTATTGAATGACTTCAATGTTTCCTTCATCCTCGCTGTTATCGTCTTTCCTGGTCGGTCTCTTGCTTGGTCGTTTCTTCTTTCCCACAAGATACACAAAAGAGATACCCATATCAAGGCCGTTTACATCTGCCTTTGTTCTGCCTACTAATGTCTTCTCATGTCTGTTTCTGTTTTTCGTCTATCGATTTGTTCTTTTGCTGTTATTCTGTTCTGTTTTGATTTTTCCTCTGTTGTCTTGTTCAGTCCGCTTATCTTCCAAAAGAGAAAAACTATCCAATAGGGACTATGATGAGATGCCCATCCTGTCACACCCGTCCATTGAGATTACTCCCTAATACCCCAGTGGCTTTATGCAGTGATTTATATCAGTGATCCTGTGTCTGTTTCAAAAATATGCTTTTTTTCATGCCATGTGTGTTTAGTCTTTGGTTGAATGTCTTATTTCTATTGTTACTACGACTCTCCGGTCTGTGGTATGTCACCATCAACAATGACCCAGGAAAGCTTGTTAATTCTAGTTTTCTGTCTTCTAGCCCCTTTTCAAGCGTGGAGTTCCTTATTTGTCTTGTACGGCCTATCCAAATAATGTCTTTACATATCTACTCTGTCTTCCCTCCTCGAGTATTTATATCTCAATTTAACACCTTAACACAACCTTCTATCTAATGCATAGACCATATCCCCAATATACAATACATATAATAAACCCCAACCCCGTGTATTCCCATCCACCTTCATAGTCACAAGTACGAACAAGGCTAACCATGTGCCCATGTGCCCATGTGCTCTGCACCCCCATACCAGCACCAGGATCCTCCCCAACAGTAGCACACGGCAGTACATCGGACTCTCCTGAATCCCTTAACCAGGATGCAGTAATACAATGATCCAACCCGCTATGCCGTATACAACCCTGCCATGGGCGTGTCTGGATACTTGGCTGCTGGAAATCCTACGGTAGCAGATATGTATCTACATCTCCAGTCAGAAGACCGGTATCCCGAATAGACCTAGTACACGTGGAATTGCAATGTGGGATTCCCATATGGTGGGAATTTTACGGGGAATATTTGAGAAAGGGAGGTCGTAGGTTGTGTAATCGGCCACATCGTACAAGCGATCCACTCCGAGGGATATACTTACACAGCCTCCTGGAATTTGGACAGGGTTCTGCTGTTTTGAGGTTTTGTCATGCTAAGTGTGATGGCTTGGTTTGGTTGGTTCCTGCATTGTATGTGTTGGGTTGTCATTCCTTAGTCGGATGGAGTGACTCATTGAGATGGCTAGTTCGCTTTTAACTGGAGTCAGACGTTATAGAGGTAGACACTGTGTCTTTTGCTTGGTCTGTATATTTGGATAAAGTAACAAAAGTAACGTTATTGCAAGATCATTACAATGAATGAGTGTGTTGGATTGGGGCAAGATCAGCTGAGCTGCAACAGCTATGAGTTGTCACTCTGAATTAGGGCTTTAGAGTCTTGGTAAATTTCCTATGTAACCTACAGCGCTAATGCTTTGACAGTACATATGTATATTTTCCGAGATTTTAGATTTTATGGAAATACAAAACCTGATTAGCATGCTTGCGCCTACTAAAATTTAGTTCTCCGAAAATGAAGGACCAATCGTTCACATCACGGCGGTTAGTGGTTCTTTTAATAGACACTACCCCATGTCCTAACAATTGGACCACATAGAACCATGTCAAACTATTATGCGCCCATACATGACTTGTAGAAGCTTAGGACCCTAGAATATGTACTTATAGGCAGGACTTCCCGTAGAACTTACACACAGTATTACCCAAAGCTGCCACGCTTGACCACTGAACGCGCCGATTCAAGAAACCATGACATCCAGACTTCTGAAACCTCTAGCTGTATTCAGCCGCCAATCCCAATCGCAGCGATACATCCAATCCATCAAGAACCTAGGCGACGCATGGCGCACTCTTACCGAGGAAGATGCATCGAGTCCGAGAGAGCGACAGTCATAAAGACCACATTTGACTTCGTACTCACAATCACAACCGTGCCCGATAACTTCACAGTCAAGATGATGACAATCGAAACCCCTTCTCCCAAGCCTGAGTTATCAATCCTGCCTCGACACTATCGCATATTCCCAGACTACGGAACGGACTTCCTCTGGCGAGCCGTTGAGGATATTAGAGAAGATGAGCAAGGATACACCGAGGCAGTAGAAGAACTCGCCTCATTCCCGCCCTCAGTGCTGGCGATGTACGATGCTTGGGTAGAACAGTACAGCGATAACTGGAGGAGGAGAGTTGAAGATACGCAGGACTATCGTGCCCCTGTGTTCTCGGATAGAACTGAACAGGTGGCGTGGAACGTCGCTGGGTATATGTTGGCTTGGCGTATTGTTCTTGGTCCCGGTGTTGGAAGTGTTGTATACACCGCTGGTTCTACAGATTACCTGCTTGAACGGGGAAATGAATTGGTGACGGAGAGGTTCTTGGGGGATCAGATTGAGCTTTTGGCCATGGGGGCTACGGGGCTACCCTGATTTCCTCTTGGCTTTGTGTATTGATATAGTTGCATTGATATAGACACGGCCGACTTGTTACATCAATCGAGTTAGACATCTGGGGCAATATGTACTCATATGTACTCCGCATTCGGGGCATAGAACAGAGGGGCACTCGATATAGGGCACTCGACAAGACTGAGCCTAGACTACGCCGCAGGTCTTCAGTCTACAGTCTCCAGATCCGACTACACCAGATCCAGACCTCCCCGTACAAGTACAGTCTACAAGACCGGACCGAGTGAAGAGAAACAAGTAAAATGTAATTTCATCCCGGGCAAACAGCCGAAGCCCGGATTCTCATAACCCCGGCCGTCTTCGCGAAGACTGATGATCCCCTCCCCAAAAAAACATACAAGAACCACAACACTGACGCCCTGATTTAAATTTCCATGGGGATCGCCAGCCTTTTTTTCTCGGGAATCACCAGCTCCAACAAGCACAGGAAGAAAAAAGAGTATCCGTCCACGATCTTCACCATTCAACGGGCATCATTTTGGGTTTTAGTCTGATGTTCGCTGAAAAGGAAGATAAACCACTCCCCCCCACACACGACCGACCGCACCTGGGTCCGGACAAGCCATAACCAGGTGGGAAACTCCAGAGCCAAAGCCGTCACCGCCATAATCTTTCCCATCGCGCCATGCCGCATCATCGGTCCATGTTGAATCGTGCGAATAGTTACAGATGAGGCGTTTAATCCTTGCTCTTCTTGGGGCCCTTGACCTTGGCGACACCGCGGAACTTCTTGGAGCGGTTCTTCCGTTGCTTGCCTGTAGGGAGGGAAGGGGGTTAGCAAAAGCGGAACACAACATCCATATTTCGCGATTGATAATCGCTGAGAAAAGAAAGACATACGCTGCTGGCGGGAAGCCTTCTCGATCTTGCTGGCGGCACCGATACGGACGAGACGGTAGTGAGGCTCGAACTTCTTCAGGGCCTCGGAGGAGTCGTAGACCAGAGCGAAGCCGGTGCTCTTACCACCACCGTACTGTGTGCGGAAACCGAAGACGGAGACCTGGTCCTTGTTGGACTTGTACAGGTCGGCCAGCTTCTCACGGAGCTCGTCCTTGGAGACGTTGGGGCGGTTGGGGTGGAGGACGTCCCTAGATATTCGCGAAAAGATGTCAGATCGGGGTTTTCTGGGTTTTTGGTTCGTCGACGCTTGTTTCTGTGTGTGTTGCGATGTTCCGAATTGTATTCCTTTTTCTCTTTCTCTTTGTGCTGCGTGGTTGTCGAATTTCCATATTGCGCGCCTGCCATGCATTTCCCACACACAGATCCAAAACGAGGGGGAAAATCAGGGGGGGTTCTTACACGACCATCTGCTTGCGGGCAAGCAGAGGGTTGCGGATGAACTTGCGAGTCCGCAGAGTGACGGGAGTGTCGGCCATTTTGGTGTGTGCGTTGGATGGAGGAAGTGTCGACGGGGTCACTGAGGATGTCGAACTTTCAATTTTCGTGTGGTGTGGGCTCGGCTAGGGTAGACGCTAGCCTGTTTGGGGTATCTGCCTCAGGCCATAATGACTAAGATTATATATGCCTGAGGCAGAAAGTATTGATCAGCCCTTGCTTATCTCATACCTGACTCATCCACTCTTTTCGCCCGGGCTCCAATGAGATCTGCCGCATTGATCTCGATATCAAATTCATTACTATGTTCATCCAATGACCATGACCGACTCTATTGATAAATTAGCGGCGCAGTATTTCCAGCTGGTCGAGCTCCAGCACTTGGCCCTCCCACCAGGCCCAGTGTTGATCCAGCCAGCCGTGCAAGCAGCGTTATACGAGCGCATGTTCAACGAAAATGCAGTCTTCCCCATCCCACCAGCCAGCTATCGAAGCCGAGTGCTGAAGCAGATTCTCTCACGCATCGAGGAATCAATCACAGACCCCGAGGAGGATGTATGCTCACCCACCTGTTTAAGTCCTGTTTTGCATTTTGCATCTTGATCTTTCAATCATTTCCTTTCCTTTTCTATCCCATGTAATTCACCTCACCAATGCAAAATCTCTTTATATTCCTTGATTTTCCACCTATCTAACCTCTTCCCTCCCCCACGAAAACAGGAGATCAACGACGATCTCATGGAAAGCTGGAGCACACTAGTCTCCCAGCCGAAACCCTCAGCCCTGCAACAAGCGCAGCAGCTGTCGTTAGTCAAGTACACAGCGCCAACATGCAATGCAGGAACCTCTCCCGAGCGCACAGTCACGACCTCTGAATCGCGCGGCCTGATTCTGTCCGCTGGAACCACCGGTAATCGGACATGGGAGGCTGCTCTGCATCTTGGTTCGTTCCTGGCGTCCGAGACGGGCGAGGCTCTTGTGCGTGGTAAGCGGGTTATCGAACTGGGTGCTGGCACGGGCTTCTTGTCGCTGGTTTGTGCTTGCCATCTTGGTGTGCGCTCTGTTGTTGTTACTGATCGTGAGCCGGCGCTTATTGATAATATCCGTGATTGTGTCAGGCATAATTTGCAGGGGCGGGAGTCTATTCCTATTTATCCTGCCGTTTGGGAGTGGGGGACTCCGTTGGAGAGGAAGGGGGATCTTGCTGGGTTGGGTTCTGGTGAAGGTGAGGATGGGACGGGGTTGAGGTTTGATGTTGCTCTCGGTGCTGATCTGGTGGGTGTTCTCGTGTGCTGCTTACTTGGTTTTCGTGCTTACATGGCTAGATCTACGATACCGACCTTGTTCCTTTACTCATCTCTACTGTGCGGGATCTTTTCGAGAACTACCACATTAAAGAATTTATCATTGCTGCGACCCTGCGCAATGAGGATACTTTCCGCACGTTCTTGAATGCTTGTGGTGAGTCTTGAAGTTCAGACATGGACATTGATGCTCAGGTCTTGTACAGCGCTAACATCCACAGAAACCAACTCATTCGCTGTTGAAACCCTCCTGTTCGAATCTACACCATCAGAAGACCAGACGGGTTTCTTCCATTCGACCAGCATCCCAATCCGGACATATCGGATTTCGCGGATGAAATAAGCAGTCACTTGAACTGCGTTTACATCACGAGGTAATGAGTATGAATAGAGAATTGTGATATCATGCAAATGATGCAAAAGTTATGAAACTTGCTGCTACAGTATATAACTAGCTCCAAGGGAACTATGCAAAATTGTCCAACTCGACTAGCGTAAAACTCCAATGGTATTGAGGTACTCAATGAAGTCAAGTCCAAGCCACAGGGTGCTGTCGCGTAAAAGATACATTGTGAAAGGACCAAAGAGTGTACATCGTACCATCTAGACACGTTTAGGAAAAAGATGAAAGCATGGGTATCATCGCGACTTGCGCCATTCCAAACCAGGAATCCAAGAAATGCAACCACCAAACCGAGAGAGCAGAATGCAAATAAAGAAAGGAGATAATAAATGCCAAGATTAAAACGAGTGTAGGCGCTAAAGAACAATGAATGTGCAGGTATTTAGGTTGCGAGGAATCTAGCCATTATCTTCGGCTAGACTCTCTCGCAGCAGGTTCTCATCTATGCTTTGTGCATGAATTGAAATCGGAGCAGGAGGCGGAGGCCGCAGGCCCATTATCGGACCCTTTTGGTTCACACCTGGGTATCTGAAGCGGAGAGCTAACGGGTCAGGGGGGTTTGGGCGCAGAAGTAGAAGGTGACGAGGTCACAGATGTGTTTGGCGAGTTCGTCGGATCTTGCGAGTCATTGTCTGATGAGACTGCTGCGATGCCCCAGCGACCTAGTACCCAGCCTCCCATGCGGCGACCCAACGTCGAAGCTTTGCGGGGCCCAAGGGTTGCGGTTGAGCTGGTGCTGGTGCTGTCTGTGGATACAACGGACGCTGTGTCGGACTTGGTGTGGTTTCCAGCAGCCATGGAAGCAAGCAAGGACTGGGATTTGTGCTCTGAGCTCGTTGCACGATCGACTGTGATGGCCGGGGCCGAGATCACCGGGGGGTGTTGACAATAGTTCGACACTGGGTGATAAGATGCGCCGAGGAATCCGCATGCCGGGATGCCAGTCGCCCATTCGCTTGTGGCGACTGGTAGGTGTATGAATGTCCATACCAGCAACGGAGACGGAGAGCAAGCTGTCATGGGAAGAAGACCTGCGCAAGGATGAAGGCTGTACATGCATGGTAAAAATGTCATCTTCGGCGGTCGTCAGTGGCTCACCCACAGGCGAGAAGTATGCCGCTGATGGAGATGGTTCGGTTTCCTCTGGGATATCTGGCTCTCTTGTGACATTATCAGTGTTCAAGAAGTCTTGGCGGCCGTAGATATCATCTTCAAGTGCGGATAGGTCGTCGGGTGCATCTTGGTTATCAAAGCCACCGAATGGCCGGAAAGGCATATCAATACCTTTCAGGTTCCGTGCCTGCATCAAAGGCGAAGAGAACACAGTGCTTTCAGGGCTAGTAGGCTGAGAGAAATCAGCGCCACGTTCAACGCGATCAAATATCGATGATGTCCGGAACGCGGACCGAGGAGAGCTTGCCAGCGAGTCCGGAGCATGAGATTGTGATGACCAGCGGCGCGAGGATGAATGGGGTGGGATGGATACAGAGGTTTGCGACAAAATGGTCGACATGGAGGACCCAGATGACTGGGAGCGATGAAGGCCTCTTCGGGGCGACTGTGCCCGTGCCGCAGAGTGCATTGCTACCGGGCTTAACAAAGCAGGGCGACGTTTCTTCACGCGACGGTTCAGCGGTCCTTTCTCCTTCTTTGTAACTGGAGCTGGAGTTGGCGTGTGGAAATGATGATGGATGTGTAATTCCTGAGACACGCGTCGTTCTTCCTTCGCTCGTAGTTCCTCGCTCAGCGTGGTGGAAGGTCTTGGCTGCACATTGTCCTCTTCATCGGCGCCGGCCAGCGGCTGATGAGAGATAACCTGTTCCCGTAGATTCTGTACTTCTTCATTCGAGCTTTGAAGCATGTCACGTAGTTCCATGATTCCAACTTGCAGATTGGCGTTGTCTTGCAATATGTCCTTGACGAAACGAGAGACCACGTTTGTACCACCTGCGTTGCGGCTGAGTTCGGAGGCGGCAGCGGCACCCTTGAGACGCCCCGCTGCATTGTCTAGCTCGCGCTCCACAGCTCTCTTGCGTTCCATGCGTTGGACGAGCTCCGTATGTCGATCTCTCTCCTCGCGGGCCTCTTTCTCGATGCGGTCGACTTGATCATGAAGGTCTCGCAGGGTGCTCTCTGCTTGTTTCCACCGTTGGACGGCCGATTTCTCATCTTCCTGCACTGACACAAGGCTCTCTTGAAGCTTAGACTGCTCGGTCTCCATGAGAGCTAGTTGCGCCTCGAGCTCCGCGGCACGCGTTGCAGCCACTGTCAATCTTCGCAGCTCAGACTCGGTGTTCTCCAAAGTAACTGTTAGGGACTTGACATGGTCGTCGGACTCGGCGACGGCTTGATTCAAATTGTCAAGTTGCTCTAACAAACTGCGATTCTCTTCAATGATGCGAGCATTTTCAGCTTGAACTTGTTGCTTTTCGCGCTCTAGGTCGTCAATGCTGCTGACCAAACGATGACGGTCCTCTTCCGCTTCAGCCATATAACTTTCATGGCGGTGGAGCAAGGCCTGTAGAGCAAAAGTCAGTGATGATGGCTCAAAACATCCTGCCTGGGCAGTATAATCATGAAAGGTAGCCATGACGGACGCCAACACAGTGCGAAAGAATGGGAGATGGATATCGGACGGAAGCCATCTGAATCCAAACGATCTGGGGTGTGCACAAGTATGCAGAATCTGAAGTGGTATAAATGAAAGAACAAGGGAAAGCAAAAGCAATAAGATAGTAATTTCCGAGGAATGATAAACTGATGTATCAACATGCATGCTTCAGCCAGCCTAGGGAACAGCTTGGCGTTTGACCATACCCAACCAACAGCGACATCATTTCGGGCAGCGAAGATCGAAAAAGACACGTACCTGACCTAACCTCGCAGCAGTCTCCAGGTCTTTCTCTAAGCCCTCAAGAGCTACATTGTTATGCTCGAGCAAAGCGCAGTCATTGCGGCCACAGCAGCAACGCAGGGTGGTGGAAGCGCTTGAATGGGTAGGAATGCTGAGATGTTCAGCGCTATGTGGAGGATCCATACTAAGAATGTGGCCCCTTTGGGGAGCTGAGTGTGGAGAGAGGCCTGATCATCAGAGAACTCTGCAGCTTCGAGGTATCAGACTTACTACCACTCCATTTGATGTGAGAAAGCGGAGATCCCGAGGCCAACCCTGGAAATTCAGCCGATGAGATAAGCCCCCAGGTGTTCGAGGCCTTACCGCTTTGATATTGCTGGGTCTCACCGCCTCTAAGTATAGAATGGAGCTGACGTCACAAAGAATTATATACAACTGCTAGTTAGTAGTAGGATCTACGCCAGGAAGTCAAAGGTGTTTTATTATTAAGTTAAGAGGGTATTAAGTGAAAGCAAAGATACCATCAAATTTAAATAAAATCAGAAGTTAAGAACTCAAGTCACTCTTAAAGATTCAAAAGTAATGCCCAAAGGGGACTGATCATTCTGGCTAAGAGATACGTAGAAGGTAATTTGACAAAAACAGAGAGTCATGAAAAGTATCAAGATGAACAAGAAGCCCAAACTAACATCTGAGATTGTTAGGTCCCTCCAGAAAAAGGAACATAGAAGAAAAGAGGGAAAAAAGGGGTCAAACAAAGACCCTAACCCAGCGCCAGTCAAAGCAGAATATCATCCCGAACATTAATGAACGCCCCAGCGCCGCCGTCTTCACTGATCTCGTTAACCAGCACTTCAGTTTGCTGGTATAGCCTTTCCAGCGCAGCAGCAGATGATTTGCCTAACGAGACTACACAGCATCATGTTAGCATTGTTCCTTGCAAGTAGAAACAGAAACAAAGAAGAATAAATAAATCAAGCGACATACCAAGAATAGCCGAATTCAACTCCTCAGCCACAGCCACCCGCCCCTCGGCATCGAGGTAATGGCCATGCACAGACCGCTTCGGATCGGGATACGCCACCAGCGAGAAGATATCATCCAGCAGTTTCTTATCACCGCCGTTCTCGTCATTGGGGTAATCAGCACGCAGCTGCTGGCCATACTGTACTGCCTCTGTGAGGAGCTGGTTGAACTGCGCGACGACCTCGGGCTCTTCGGTGTCCATACCGTCCGCGACCCAGGCGTCGCCATCCCCGTCGTCGAGCTCCATCTCCTGATCGAAGACGGCGTGCTCGTGCGAGTTGGAGGATGTCGAGCGGCGGCGCTTCGCGGCAGTTGCCACGGAGAGTTCGTTGGACCGCCGCATCATTTCGAGGAATTTGCGGCAGCGCAGTTTGAAGTGGATTTCTGGGTGATCTTCTAGGACGTTCGAGTAATACGCTTTCGTGTGCTTGAGGGCCTTGTCGATATCGCCATCTAGGATTGCGGAGCGGATTTCTATGGGCTGTCAGTGGGGGCTTGGCACTGGGAGGAATGTGGAGGTGTAGACTTACTGTTCCGGTTGACGGCTTCGCGGTCTTCCTCGACCTCGTATTTCTTCAGTGGCTCGTTGCGGCCGTTCTGCAGGGCTAGTGTTTCGGTGGCCACCTCTTCTGCGAATGCACGGGCTGTTTCTACGTAGCCGTCATGGGCGAGGAACTGTGCGACTAACTCTTGCATAAGTGTCGACTCGTCCAACGGTGGTTGAAGACCAGCAGTGGATGTTTCGTTAATCTCTGATAGAACGTTGAATCTCTCTTGCTGGTGGGAATTAGCTTGACAACTTCAAGTATATAATGGAAAAGTACACACCTTGACCATGCCGTCTATATCAAAAACGAAAGGCTCCTGTCCAAAGTTCGTCTTGAGATGTACTGGCGGTAGTTTCTTCATTCCGACAGATGGGAAAAGGTTAGTATTGTGCAGATCGTGAAACGCATTTCCTGGCAAAATTAGCCTAACATATCCCCATTACAATCCACACAAAAAAACCTACCCAAGAAGACTCCGTTCTTCGTAAAGAATGCAGACCCCGTAGAGAAATTCACACCACATCCGACTGTATCGCCAGCACCAAAAGTCGGTCCGTATGCTCGACCTTGTCCTTGACTCTCACCAAAGAACGACTTTCCATCATCGCCATGGTAAGCCCATGATTCCGTCTCCCAACCAGGAAGTCTCTCGACGGACGCCTTGGGGCTAGAGAACCCGATACCGATCATGCTAGGAGGGAAAAAGTCAGCATCCACAATTCAAGATCTTCCAAGCAGCTCATTCACATACCCCTCCTTCGGCTTTGACTCAATCTTGACTTCAAAGTAGTAGATCCCGCACTGCGGTGGCATAGGGTGATTCGCGCGCAAGGCGGCAGCTTCATGGTCATGCTTGTGCGTAGGACCAGTGTAGCGCACATCGAAGTTCTCGTTCGACAATTCCAGGCCGGAAAACTTGTCTACGGAGCTCCACTGACTGGGTAGAGGCATGAGGGAATCGGCCGGGGCAGACGGTTCCTTCTCTATGATCTCATATGTCATGCCGCGGTGCGACGGGGCGATGCGGGGAAGGTGAACATTGCTGGAGGAGGCGGAGAGGGGAGGATTGGAGGTTGCGGATGAGGGATCTCGCTGTTGAGCAGCGAGCTTAGCTCGGTGGGCAGTTTCGAGACGGGCGATGTAGCGGGAGTTGCGGAGGTAGGATGGGGTGAGGAAGGCCGGGCTGTCGGTGAGCCCTAGGCCGTGCGGAAACTCGGCCGAGCGTAGAAAGCCGGCATACTTGCGAGACCAGGGAGGAAGTGACTCTGTTGAACCTGTGTTTCTCCAGGCGGAGTTCATGTGCATGTCTGCGGCATCCACGCCGAACGGAGCCCGGTGGACTCGGCTGTCGGACGAGGGGTAGGAAATTGGGTGGGAGTTGAGGAGATGTGAGAAGGAGCTAGAGATTGGAGGTGAAAATGCGTTGCCAGATACTACCGAGGCGTAAGAGGAGCGGCGTTGGATGGATGATATGCTGGGGTACGAAGTCGGAGCTCGAGCTCCACCGGATGGGGGGAAGGGAGCATCGGCCATGATGTTCGCGGGTCGCCCCCCAAATGATGCCACGAAATCAAGGCCACCGTTTCTGCGCTCTCGTTTGTTCGCTTTTTGGCTTTGGGGGTCCACAATCCGGATTTCGTTTGGGGAACTTGCGCTACTAAGTGGAGGGGTTCTGCAAGTGCGTGGTAGTAAGCATTAGCCATTGTAGTGAAGTATGTGGAGATAACGAGTTGCCAGTGCGTGGTAGTCGAAGTTACGGGGGTAGAGTGCGTGGAGTTAACGAGTGCTTGTGATACAAAAGTGCGTGGAAAGTCCGAGTTATGTGAAAGATGCGTGGACACTCACAGCAGAGGTGCGTGACGTTGCGTGACAGGTCCGAAAGCAGCAGATCTTACCACGTCGCAACCTCACTATTCTATTCAAAAAGAAATACAAAGCCGTCACATCCGAGATTCTAAAATATTAAAAAAGACGTGTAGAGCCTAGTTAGCGAAATAGCTAGATCTTGGGAATCACGAATCGCTTTTTATGCATAGATTGCGGGGAAAAGGGAATCCGGATGTTGTAAGGAGAAGGAAAAGTGGGGAGACACTAATCTAGTCACGAGCTGATGCGGACTTGGACATTAACGCTCGGCTACTGTGCTACTAGGAGTCGGGCAGACAAGGACTTTGTTCGAATGTATACTTCCAAGTACTAAGGTACCTAGAGACCCAAGTATATAGCCATATACTATGGATAGCGACAACTGGAGCAAAATTAACTGCGTTATGTTCCCAGACCAAAGATCTTCGAACAGAAGATAAAAACATAGCTGATACCCAGCAAAAAAGAAGAAGAAAAAGGGCTATAATACAGTACACACATACCGAGTGAAATAAGCCAGATCCCCGGCTACAACCCCGTGCACATAAAAAATAATAATAAGCCCATTAGCCATAAACAGTTCCTTCCAACGCCAAACCCAGACCCGACATAGAACCCAGAGAAACAAAGAAACAAAGAAAAGACAAAAGACACGCAAAATCTATAAGTACAACACGAGAACCCCCATCCGACATCGTCACAGTCATACTCAAGCTGTCATAGCAATGGCCGGCGACGAGGGCTCAACAAGATGAGAAGCAGGGGTGATATCGCCATCCCCGGAATTACTCTTCTCACTAGGCACAGCACTGCTGCCATTGGCCGTGTCAGTGCCGGGAGCATGAAGCGTAGGCTTTGTATCACTATCACCACTTTCCATCGCGGCAACCTTGCCATCGACCGAGTTGTCGGACTTGGATATACCCGGTGTGCGCCAGGCGGGGAGTTGCCACATAACACCGGTGAAGCTGCGTAGTTGTAGGGGCTTGCGTTCCCATTTGCGACACGCGGCTCCGGTGCGATCTAGCGCGCGCAGACCGGCGTTGATGGCTCCGGTGTTGGCTTTTGGTCCCAGACGCTGTCCAGCTGGGATTTTTGTGGTCTCACCTTCATCACTAAAATAGATGATATGTTAGTTTTTGCTCTTTCTTTCCCCCTAGCGTTGTGGTGCTGTATTGAAGGGTGTGGTAGGTTTGCTTACAGTCTGGGCTTCTTCTTGGGGCCAGGGCGTCCCCGTGACTTTGCAGTAGGGTCGGTTTGTTCTTTTGCTCTTTTGTTGCCTGGCTTGGGACCCGGAACACCCTTCCGACGCGGTGTATCGTCTGCGGTCGCCCCTGTGGCGGGTGTAGAAATGGCATCGGCGTCGGAGCCATTGTCGGCCGAAGATGGGCGGACGGTAGGGAGCTCGGTGGACGAAGCTGGCGAGGAGTTGTCATTGGATTTGATGGTATTATTTTGACCCTTGATCTTTGGGCTGGCGAACTGCTGGAGAGTATCCCCAGACAGCTTAAGAACCACCATCAAGGAGTTGGAGGAATTCTTAGCTCCACGGGAGCGACCATTTGGAGTGGCGGCGGGCATGATGTGATGATGGGGGGGATGAGACGGGATTTGCGCGAGGGTACCGGATATGGTTGAGGGGAATAATTCTGGTGACGGAAGTGTAGGCAATTCACCGTGACGTGGTGTGTGTTTCTACCGCCCTCTTATAGATGTAGAAGAAGTATGTGTAGTTCGATCGCATAGTCCGGAGGATGGAAGATGGAGGAGGGGAAAGGGAAAAGGGAAAAGGACAAGGAAGGGGCGAAGTAAAAAAGGGATCGTGGGCCTCATCGTAGAAAAAACTCATACCATGAAGCACAGGGGATGTGTTGAAGGTGTGGACTTCGGCGTACTGTCATTACCAACTTGGCCCAGCCACTTCGGGAACGGGGTGAGTTTGATACGAGGTTGTGACAATACAATACCGATATATACAGCTTTCTTGTTCTTTTGTACTCGATTTTGATTATTATTCTTTCTATCTAGTATTATATATGGATATATTATATTTCTATATGTGAATGCGAAGATCTTCTATCTTCAAGTTCATCTATTCCCTTCAAATGTTCTCTTAGGCAGAAATTTACCATTCTAAATCTCCAATATAGTAACCCTAACCCGTTGATGGATCTCATTCCACACCCGCTGCATCCCGAAAATACAACTCACTGACCGCATGATGTCTCGAGAGATGCGTCTTTTTTTTTTTTTGGTCTTTTCTTACAAAAAGAGAAAAAAACTCATCTCTTTGAGATCAAGACCCGGTGGACCCATTCTCAACAGATCTGGTGAGAGTATCACGAGTCTTCGTTCTCACAAAGCGACATTACGGGTCGCCACCTCGGAAACTTGACCTTCGATTAGTTCACGGAACCAAAAGAACTGCCAAATTACGCGAAACTGCCAAGGGATCGTCCAGTGAATTCCATACACTTGTCGATTACAAAGAATTCATGGAATACCTTGGAATAGCTTGAAACATGTAAAATATACAAATCTAACCTCTAGTTTCAAGTCTACTGAAATCCAATCAATCGCGCTTACTGTCATCGTCAGCCTTGCGTCGTTCAACCACTTGTGCCACGGCACGTTGCACCTCAGGACTGGACCGCACCCCGCCGAGGATCAGCCCTTCTTTCATGCCCCGTCGGAGCGTCGACACACTTTCACGGTCACCCCGGAAAGGAGCTAGGCCCATCTGCAGCGCCCGCGTCGCTTCCATATCCGTGCCGCGCGTCAACTGGATCAACTCTCCGATCCGCTGAACAGTCTGCGGGGATATCTTATCGCCGCCATTCCCATTCCCAGCAACTTTAGCGGTGGGCGGTGCGACCTGCGAGATGAAAATGTGTAGCATGATGGAGGCGCGGCGGGCTAACGTCAGGATCTGGAAGGGGAGGAGGTAGAATGATTGTTTAGGCAGCCAAGCCTGTAGCGCGACGGGAAGGTATGTAGTAGGCATGAACACCGCCTGGGGATGCGTAATCAAGCCGAGTTCGAGGGTCAGCATCGCGGCGAATGTGTAGAAGCGCCACTAATAACAGTCAGCTTATGCCATTGACACTCTCCCAATGATGATACTGTGTACTCACGTAACGGCCCCAATTCGGCCACCACAGCCAGTTCAGTACAAGCATTGTGACAAACCCGCCGATATATTGCGGGACGATCGACTTGACCAACGAGGTCATCAGGAAGTCGCGCATGGTCTTCTGCTCGCCCCATCCGAGCATATCTGTCCCGAATCGGTCATACGCAAATCGTTTCACCGGGTCCGCCAATGTTTCTTGTGCCTGTTCGAAGGTACAGGAAGTAAGCATCGGACCCACTGTCCAGTCCGAGTTTATCGGGGTGATATTGAGCTGCGAGGCGGCGGAACCGCGACTTGATTGCGCGTTCATCGGCAAATGGTGATACACCTAGGGCTTGGTAGTAATCGCCTGCAAGCTGTACCTGGTAGAAGGTCTCGTAGAGTGTGTAGAGGAGGTAGCTTGTGATCACGAAGATGAAGATACGGCGACGATGACGCTCGAACCGCGGAGTCTGAGGAAGTGGCTTGGGTTCACCGGCGCGTATGGTTATGCCATAGTAGACACTTTGTAGAAATGATGTGGCGTACTGTCATTCATATCAGCTCCCATTCCACGTCTTGTATAGCTCCGTATCGCGCTCCACTCACATTGGGGAGAACAGCCCACCCGAAGAAAGGCAGGAGGGATGACATGGTGAGTAAATCAATTTCACCTGAATAATCCCAACCGTACCATATCACACCAGAAACCAAAAACCAGAAAGATAAACGATAGCTCCCTAAGCGCCACTTGGCGATAACAATCGACCCCAAATAATCCCGGAGGGACCATCTATCGTCCCGTCACCGCCCAAACCCACCGCCTTCCCAAACTGTCATTCCAAAAGCCAAATGAAAAAAAAAAAGTTCTCGACGCCGAAACGAAAAAAAAGAAGCACTCCAATCCCTCCACATCGACACGACAAGCTCCGTGGAGCGCCCAAATTGCCTCCACGATGGCAATTGACGCAATGGAAATCGACAACCTACCGCTGCGCTCAGCCGACACAGATCGCAAGCGCAAATCCAAAAAGGACGCATCTACATCCGCATCACCATCCAAAAAGCGAAAGCAGACCCCATCCTCAAAAGCAACTCCACAAGTCCAAGATTCAAATCCCGAGTCCCCCTTCACCCTCACAACAGCAACCCTCTACCTGCCCCTGTCACCCATCTCCATCTCGCCAACGCACGCGCTGGCCTCGCTGCTGGCCGAGCATCTCTCGCCACTGCTTCTGACCTACTTCCCCCGCTGAAGGGCGTCATCTTGGCTTACTCCAATGCCTCGATTTCCAGCAAGCCGCCGGCAGGTCCACGCTCTTCCTCGGATCTGAACCCGCAGCCGCTCACCCTCGCCACAACGGCGGACGAGTACGGCGTCTTGTACGTCTACCTGACCGCCACGTTCCTGGTGTTCCGGCCGAAGCGCGGACAGACCCTGGACGGATGGGTGAATGTGCAGTCGGAGGGATTCCTCGGCGCTGTTGTGTTCAATTTGTTCTCTGTTGGCGTTGAGCGCAAGCGTCTGCCCTCGAACTGGAAGTGGGTGCCGCCTGGTGAGGAGGCCGAGACGCCGGCTTTGACCGATGACGACTCGGGCTCTGATAAGGATATGGCGGATTTCGACGCCGAGAAGGAGTGTTTCAAGCCTGCTGCGCTTTCTGCGGAGGAGATCGCCATTGATGGCGAGGAGGAGGATGAATCTGCTCACACTGGTTACTTCCAGTCTGTTTCTGGACACCGCGTGAATGGATCTGTGCGCTTCCGTGTTGTTGATGTGGATGTCATTCCCGGTTCTGAGCGGGATCGTGGATTCCTCAGTATTGAGGGAACTATGCTTACTGTTGAGGAGGAGGAGAAGCTCTCTGAGTCTGAGCGTCAGGGACAGTCTTTGCCGCCGTCGTTCTTCTCATCGCCCAAGAAGCTCTCTGGATCTATTCCCGTGATGGATGTCCCGGCCGCGTCGGCGGTGCAGGAGCTCTCGACTGTGGATGTGCATCTTGACCCCAGCCCTAAGAAGGAGAAGAAGGAAAAGAAGGAGAAGAAGGAGAAGAAAGAGAAGAAGGACAAGACCGAGAAAACTGAAAAGACTGAAAAGAAGGAAAAGAAGTCCAAGTCTTCCAAGTCCAAGAAGAGCAAGGACGAATAAATTCGCTCTGTGTACATGTCTGCATGAGCACCGATATCATACATCACTGTTGACTACATCCTGGATGGGCGTTCCGGTTTGCTTGTTCTTATTTTCCGTTTCGAATGTGTATATGTCAATTGAGAGAAAACACTTGATTCCAAACTATTTCCCATATTCATTAACCAACTTCAAGTCCATCATATCCCACTTAGAGCTTAACAGCGAGAACATCCGCACCACCAACAATCTCCTTCTTCCCCGGCATCTTCCCAGCCTTCATCAACTCTGCAGACTTAGCCATAATCGGATCCATCCCCATACTAGCGACTGCCACAATGGTCTCCCCAGCCGTGTAATACGCAACAAATTTAGCCTCCCCCTTCTCCTGCAAAATGACATCATCAAATCCGTTGACTGGATTCCCACAGTACCTCAACTGCGCCCCAAGCGCCGACCAAAACACCGGAATAAACCTCTTAGGTTTGAGTGACGACAGCGGAGAATGCCGCGCATGCGCGATCGCGCGGGCAGCCGCACGACCCGAATTCTGCGCGACGTTCCAGTGCTCAATGCGGACTGGGGAGCCGTCAGCGTCAGCGCCAGGGCCAAAGTAGGGGTATGTTGCGATATCGCCGATGGCGAAGACGGAGTCTTGCAAGCCTGGGACGAGGAAGTGGGTTGTTGTTTTGATGGAGCCGTCTTTTTCAAGAGTGACTGATTTGTTATCACGAAGGAAGTCTGTTGCTGGGCGGACGCCCACGCCTAGGATGACGATGTCGGCTGGGAGGGTTGTTCCGTCTTTTAGGTGGACTGCGCCGACGGTCTGGCTGTCTGACGGGTTGGCTGATGCGTGGCTTACGCTTGCTGAGAGGTGGAATTTGATGCCGGACTTTTCGAGGTTTCCTTGGAAGATGCGGCCGACTTGTGTGCCCATTACGCGTTCCATTGGGGAGGACTCCATGCCGACTATTGTCACGTTGTGGGATTTCGAGAGCGCGTTGCCCACTTCCATACCGATGAAGGAGCTGCCGATTACCACGATGTTTTTCCTGTCTTGTCCGGCGGCTGCGAGGATTGCCTGCACGTTATGGATGGTGCGTAGGGTGAAGACGTTGTTTAGTTCGCCGTTGAAGCCTTGCAGCGGGAGTCTGCGTGGGAGGCCGCCTGTGGCTAGGACTAGTTTGGTGTATGGGACGTTGCGGCCAGATTTAGTGGAGATGGACTTCTGTTCAAAGTCCACGGCTGTCACTTCATCTGTGATGGTTTCTATGGCAGCTTCGGCGTACCACTCTCGTGGCCGCCATTGGATCTTGGCTGGGTCTGAGATTAGGGCTTTGGATAGCTTGGTTCGATCTATGATCAGATCAGGCTCTTGGGAAATGATTGTAATTGCCCCAGGGTACTTGAGCTCGCGGATGGCGTGAATAAGGCCGAGAGTTCCGCTTCCTCTGTTTGGCGTTAGTGTGGGTATCTAATTATCTGAATGAGAGGGAATGAAGAAACATATGCATAGGGAATGAGACAAGGGGTGGCATTCATGCACTGGGGAGCTGGGAATAACACTGTAGCGAGGGTAGCATAGTGAAGCACTTGGAGTGCGCAGCACATCACTTAGAGTGTGCAGCACGGCGAAGCACGGGGAGTGGGCAGCACGGTGAAGCACGGGGAGTGGGCAGCACGGTGAAGCACGGGGAGTGGGAGCAGCGCAGACACTGGGAGAAGCCGTGGAGCATCGTGGAGCCTGTAGAATAGCACCATGGCGCAAGGAAGCCCCGTGAATATCAGGGGAGAAAAATAATAAATAAAAATAAAAAAGTCATCGCCCGGGGGCGATCCGGCAACTCGAGATCTCAGCGGCACTCGAGCTGAGGATGAGCGGGTTCCAAACGAGCGGCTGCGCATTCGTAACCAACTACAACCGCTTGGCCAAAAGCCCACTCACCCATACATTTACACCGTGCAGTTCAATATAACACGCGAAATGGGTATAGTGATGAAGCAGAAAAAAAAAGAAGTTGCAACTTACCCTCCAACAACAACAAGCTTCTCTTCCGGTTGCGACACACTGCATTTCACGACTGGATTGCGCTGTCCTGCTTTGACATCTTCCTCTCTCGCAAGGATGTACACGCCGTCTTCTTTTTCAAAGACTGCGAATTTATTCAGCGCATTGGGAGCTGGAGCATCCTCAACATCCCCAGTGGGGACGTTGTAGCAGGCTGTACATATAGTCTTTAGCTTTTTGTTCTTTTCTTTGTCTTGTATAAACGAAACTTACCTCCATGCCACGGACATGTGAGCCTTCCATCTTCAGTAACAACGCCATTCTTCAACGGTGCTCCGTAATGCGTGCACCGTGTATTGAGGGCATGGACTTTATCGTCCAGCTTGACGAGGAGGACCTTCCCCTCTTCAATGCCTTCGACTTCAGCCTCGATCTTGTCTAGATTTTTGAGGGACGTGAAGGAGGAGATGTCCTTTAGTTTGTATTCTTGGGACATTGTGGATAGATTGCGTATGGATTGGATGGGTTTGAATGGGGATAGGTTGGTAGTAGGTATTGAAGAAGATGAAGTTGAAGAAGAAGAGGTCAAGAGTAAGCTGGATATGCGGGGGGAAGGAATATGGCGTAATGACCAGAGAGAGTTACACCGCCGGGATAGTTGGATGGATGGCCACGTACTTAGTCGGTACATGATTAGGAGAAGAGAGGAGAAAAGAAGAAAGTGGAGGAAGAACCTGCTTTAATACGTCAATCTCTTTGTTCTATCCATTGCAATGCTTCCAAGACGTGAGATATACCTACATATGTAAGGTATCAATGCAACATGAAGTATACAACTACCATGACATCACTTTTTATATCCAGTCCAACCAATCACTGCCAACGTTTTGTCATGATCTGCAATGGATTCCAAGGTTCAGAATAAAATCTTGTATTTGATGGAAATAAAATAATGTCCAGAAATAAAAATGAATGTGCAGGTTCCTAGACGCCATCGCTCTGCGCCCGTACATATACAGATGTAAAATGCCACATCCAATATCTCTTCAATGTTCAACTTTCAATAACAAATAACCCAGTATCCAGTATTTCAGAACTTTCGTGACGAGCGCCTCTTCTTCTTCTGGCTGGAAGGACTAATACTCACCTCCACCATGTGTTGGAGTCTTCCAGTAGAAGCTCGGGGTGGATTTCCAGACGAGCGAGGGGTGTCCTCAAGTTGTGAGTTCCCATACACTGCAGATTTGGAGCGCTGGGATGGGTTCGAATTGGAGGTGTTGGGTTCGGGTGATTCACGCGGGCTGGAGGTGAGATCAATCACGTCCGATGCCTGGGAGGCGGGGATTTGGGAGGCGGATTCGGATGCACCCACTCGCTGGGAGAGTTTGGAGCGAGTAGATGCAGCAGGAGATTCCGTTTCAAATGGTGAGGGGAATGAGGTTTGCTTTTGATATTGGGCATCCTGCTGAGCACTCATTGGTGGGTTGGGAGAGCGCGAGGTGGATGCCCGTGGGGAGTCAAGCGCCGAGAAATTGAGGTCCAGGTAGGAGTGCTGCAGACTGTCTTCCAACCGCTCGGGACTCTGATTTCCTTCGCTGTTGTTGCCGTCGCTATTGTCATCTTCACTGTTGGCATCTTCACTATTGTCATCTTCACTGTTGGCGTCTTCACCATTGTTGTCTTCGCTGTTATTGTTTTCGCTGTTGTTGGCTTCGCTGGTAATAAGAGAGTCGCTGGGCTCCGAAGGTCCATTTCTTAATCGGTCTAAAAGATCTCTCCACGATTCAGAAGAGCTGTTCGGAGCCGCACTAGGCTTGTCTATCTTCGTATCTCTTTCCACAAACAGTGAACCAGAATTAGACGCACCATCATTACCGTCACGGTCAATGGTGGACAGAAGTGAGCCAGACTGAGGACCGCTGTCTCCGGAATCGCCAGGCGGCACAAGATTTTCGTTAACAACCTGGCGGTCGTGTTCTTCATGATCAGACATTTCTTGATCCTCGGGATCATCCGCAAAGGATTGATTCGCGGAAGCGTATGACAACACGGAAGGGTCCTCGTCCCGATTCACTAGAGCAGATGGAGTGTCTCCTCCGATGAGGGTATGACCTTCAAGCTCGCGACTGAGCTCAACACCAGGAGTCATTTGCTGCCAGGATCGAGCAGAGTGAAACCCAGTGAAAGAAGGTGAAGGGATTGGGGGAGTAACACTGCGCCCATTAGACCCACTCTGGATTTGGATCTGGGGCACGCCTCTGCCAGGGGTTTGTTGGATAGGTTCATCGGGCATTCCTGGGGACTCAAGACGGCTAACTTCATTTCCGATGGTGACAAAGGTTGTGTCATCAAGGTGCATTTCCTCAGCAAGGGCTGTTTGGGCGTTCGGTACGGATTCTTGAACTACAGAGACACTTGGACATGTAAGCATGAGCCGACAACCAGAGTTTATTTCACTGACATGCTACCTTCTCGAGTATTGTTCTGGTCTTGAGATTCCGCACCCGACTGCCCAGCGGGTTGGAGAAGCTTCGGATCGCTGAGTTCAGCAAAGGTAAGTTCGCGATAGCCGTCATCCTCTCCCTCGTCGTTGGCTAGGTCTGGTATTTCAAACTTGCTGAATTGACGGGGCTCGTCGTCGGATGCTGATGGGGGCTTTCGGTCTCGCTTGGCCAGTAGTACATCAATCACTCCCTGGTCTTTAACAGAGCGTACCTCGGCTACTCGGTACTCAGACATCTGAGGTTGCCAGTTCGTGGCCTTGGACATGTCTAGCTGCCGGAATGCAATGATTGCGCCGACCTTCGCTTCGCTCTCAGTCAAATCAGGAACAGAACTTATGTCGGCCGGAATCGAAGGTAGGTCATCAAAGGTAGCTTGTTCAGGTTCAGGGGCATCGTCATAATTGATCTGATCTCCTTCAGCTTCGCCAGCATAATGGCCTTCATAGTAAGGAGCAGCTTCGCCTTCCCAATGACCTTCGTAATGGGGATCAGCTTCACCTTCGTAATAACCCTCGTGATTGGCTTGGTCATCATGGCCGTAATAATTCCCATTCTCATCGTATTCATCCTGCTCCTCATATCCTTCGTAGACCTGAACACGCTGCTTTCTCTTCCGCTTCTTGTTGGGGCCCTTGAGCTCACGGATCGATGCATTGGCTGCTTGATCCCAGCGTTGAACAAAAGGATAGGGAGGCGCGGTCATATCAACTTGGGGATAGAGACACTCGACAGCACGGACGACAAGCTTGTTTTGCCAATCAATGTCGGATGCATCTTCATCCTCTTGCATCTGCTCAGTCTCTTCTTGGGTGTCTTGCTTAGAAGGCTTGATTCGGTGCCCGAATGCACTAGCTTTGGCAGCGAGCTTTCTCCGCGTTTCTTCTTCGTCTTCCTTAGTCTTTGGTGTTCGCATTCCTAGGGATCCAAATAGCATGCGTCGTGAGCTGGCGATGTCTAGGGTACGTCGGTTTGAGGGTTCCTGCTCCTGTCGATCCTTGCCGGGCACTTCTTCTGACACAGGGGTCTCCCCGACGGCAGATGGAGCAGGCGGGACATTTTCCTTCTCTGATATCTCGTCCACATCGACACCATTACCCGATGCAAGATCGCGAAGCAGTTTCTGGCGCTTGGCTTCGAACTCTTTCTGCTCCTCTTCCTTTTCTCTCTCTTTTGCCTCTTGATGGAAGATTCCGTAGATTCTTGTTCCGGTTCCGCAGGTTTTTGGGGTTGCACGAATGGCTCAGGCTTAAGATATTGCTCCGGAGTATGCCACCCTCCGTGGGTCTGTTCCCACTCCCGCAATGCATCGAAACCTGCTTGTTGAGGGAGAGCGCCTAGCTGCTTGAGCTTAGATAGACGGCGGCGTAGTTTGATGCGGTTGTTACTCTTTTTGGTGCGTATGGACCCTTCACCAGGAGCGCCCACAGAAACCCGTTGTTGCACCTTCTGGACAGGCGGGGCGGCTTCCTCATCGGAATCCGAGTCTGATAAATCGGATTCTTCGGAGCTTGAATCTGAATCTGAATCTGAATCTGAATCTGAGGGTGCCTCCGCCGCAGGTTCCACCTCGCTCGAAGAATCATCGTCAGAATCGTCATCGGAATCATCATCGGAATCGCTATCTGAAGACACAGATGAATCGGATGAATCAGAAACGGAAGTTTCAGCAGCACTTTCCTCAACCTGTGGGGCCTGCGGAATTTGTGGGAGATCAGGCATACCCTCGTCCTCCTGCTCAGCTCCCTTGTTGAATCTCACAGCCTTGGAGGTCCTGGGAGACGTGTCATCTGCGCGAGACCGCTTGCTGGAAAGAGATGAGGCAGCTGCAACTGAGCCCTTCGAAGTTGGTCGCTTGGCTATCGAGGTAGCACGTAGTGGGTGCCCACTGGCATTCCGAGTCTGGTTCCTGATATCAACAAATTGAGAAGGTTCTTCAAAGTCCTCTTTGAGCGCTTGGAGCTCGCTCTCCAACTCATCTTCCTCAATCTCAGGCATCTCAGACATATCCGCTTCACTGTCAGATTCTGTGCCGTGGTCAACAGGATGACGAATAACCGTGCCAAGGGACTCTTCGTGCTCGGCGGGCACGACGGAAAGCTCCTTTCCGAACCCGGTGTTTGGAGGCGGAAGCCACTCTCCATCACCTTCCTCGTCAGCATGTACTTCCCCGGCCGCGAATTCTGGAGCGTGCTCCCAGCCAGAAAAAACCGTGCGCCGCTTCTTCCTTGGGGGGGATAGTAATTGCAGGCCGTGTAGATGTAGTTCTTTTCAAGAACGGTGACCCAAAAGGTACGCCGTCGATCAGGTGCTTGCCATCGGCAGTAATTTGGTGGCGACCACACAGCCTTCTGGTCCGGAGGTCTGCCAATTGAAGGGCGCGGATACTAAAGGCGAGAAATTAGTCCAGTGTACGACATTAGAACGGTTGTTAGATGCACATACACAACTTCGTCTCCGTCTCGGAGCAAGCCATCAACCTCCATGAAGTGGAGGCATTCCGAACCAGCAACTTCGACAACATAATCTTCCAATCCCCACTGGCCACTGAACTCCGCATCAAAGACACTAGGTTCAGTTTCCAGTGGCACAACTTCATTCACATCCTCGAGGAGTTGTGCGACCGTATATCCACCATTCGAGAAGGCGATGTTCGGGGTGCGAGACGATGCGACAGCTGCGGTTGATGCCGGGCGCTGAGTCCCATATTCACCTAGCATAGAAGTAGACGAAGTCGTCGTCCAGAGAATGCGCGTGACCGGCAGGCCATGGCGGGAGATAACAAGGTGGAGACGCATGGTGGATGGTCAGTCGTGAGCTAAATCATTGACGCGGTGAATGGACTTTTTCGCGATGCTGTTGGGGGTTTCGATTCGAGTACTCGGAAGTAATATTTCGTTGCGGGGTTAATCCAGTTTGTCCGAGCTGGTCTAGCAAATTTGATTGAGATCTGACGTGAGGACAGATGCCCACAGGACTGGACATGTGCTCGAGTGGAAGAAGAAAGCAACTGATCAGAGCTCAATCCGCGTGGAGGACACGCTAGCCGCTTTTGGAATAGCGCACATCTTGTTCCATAAACTTGGCTTTTCCCCATTCCGATATTGACTCGATGTGCACTATCAGCTTCATGGAATATGGCTTATTCTTCGAATCGAATATAAACAAATTATTGCCTTAAACGGACGCTACACTATGTGGGCTAAATTGTAGATTCCTTGGACATTAACGCCTCCATAGACCCTACGAGGAATTTTAAGAATAGCACAATAGCCTTAGGAACACTTTCAACACTGAAATTTGATCGGGTATCGAGCTTGAAGGTAGAAATAAAGTAGTCTCTTTGATGCGTAATGCCGATATCGCTGGAATAATCACTGGCAGAGTGCCATGAAGCTCCAATTAATTTCAAACCCGGACACTGAGCGTGAAAGAGGAGAATATGACCAAATTAGTGAAACCAAACAACCTATTGAGCCCGATTCGGATTTCGTGGCACAGGCTTCCGATTAGGAACACCTAAGTTCATAGGACGAAGATTATTCCGCGGACGCTGGCGTTGCACAGCTTGGGGAACGTTCAGCTGATTCCCCGCAACAGGTTCATATTGCGGCGGGCTTTCTTCATCAACGTTGTTCCGTGGAAATTTCATCATGCTCCCCGGGCGTCTCACAGGGGATGCGGGAGGTGATCCAGATTGGGATTCCGGCGGTGTGGTAGGTAGCATGTCGAAGGACTCCGTGGAAGCACGATTGCCTCGGCGACGAGGGGCCGAGGATCCTTCCGCGGCGGGCCCATCCTCAAGCGCCTTACCCGGTAGGGCTGCGGACTTGGAATCAGCTCCAAATTCTACTGTACTTGGTGACGAGGCATCTGGTGGGTGATACTCGCGACGTGGTCCGTCCAGTGGACTCAGGTGGTCTCCCATGGCATCCTCGTAGCTGGGTGGTGCGTCGTCATATACATCACCGGAATTGACAGGTACAGGCTCGCCTGTTGGCCTTGGTGGAATGGGTGGTCGGCTGCTTCCTATCTCTGTTGGCAAGCTGGGCTGGGGTTTCACTTTAGAGGATGATGATGGCTGAAGGGATGCAGCGGCCATTGCATCCAGGAGGGCCTGTGGTGGAGCGATTCCTGAGAATACTCTGACTGGCATTCGTAGGGGAAGAACGATAAGTTGAGGCTACGCCATTGTCAGCCAAGAGACAACTTTCAAGTGTTGGTGGTTTCAGCATACCTGCATTTCCCGGGCATTTCCATGAGTCAAGCCCACTCGAATCTCCAGCTCGTAAGATCTTTCAATGTTACATGTCTCAAAGGATGGTGCCACCGAGTTAGGTAATGGATACCGATTCCACAGGTTAGGATCAATAGTCCAATCAGTGCCTACGGGATCCCCTGGCTTGCCTAACGGGATATTCATATTGCTGCGGCTCATGATAACCCACGAGCCGCTTTCAGTGCGGTTGAGGTCATGGGCCAGAATTTTCGTGTAGGATATTAGTTCCACCTGCAACATCTGAAGGAAGATTACGTCCGGACCTTCGGTCAGCTTTTTGGCGAGGAGACGGAGGGGGACAGGTTCGTTGCAAGTGAGAATAGAGGGGTTCGGAAGCCGAGCATCTACAGACACCCGAGGAGGCTCTGTGTATGGCTCTTTGAGTGAAGAAGATCCGCGTGAGAATATGCTCTTTTTCTTAGAAGCAACCTGGGTTTTGGAGAATTGGTGTTGCCGCCTGGCGTAGGTTTCCTCGTTGGGATTCCCGACCCTTGGCGGTTCAATTGGAAGGAAGTTCAGAGGGACAATCTGAGAAATCAATCAGCGAGTGCGGCAGTAGCATATCATCGGGGCATATCACTTACCGATCTGATGTTTTCTTTGTAGAACTGCGGCCGGATGACTGTGGCCTTGACGAAGTATTTGATATCTGCTACACCTGGGAACCCGCTTAAAGATGGCGGGAGAGTCTTTCTGACGTGTCGGTTGGTGTCTTTAGCTACCTCGACCTTCAATCCAGAGAAGTTTAGATTGGTAAGCATGCTGTTGGTGGTGCTGCATGAATTATTGAAGGGGAACTAGTAGAGCGTTAGTTGTGTCCTAGCAGTCATAGACTAGACTCTTTACCTTGAATTCGAAAGGGTACTCATATGACCCTGCGGCAAAGGTATATGCTGGCGCGGGGGGACCCATTCTGCATCACACCTGGTGTCGGGAAGACGGTAGCAACCTTGTATAAGATCTGCATTCGTTGGTTAACCAATGCTCCAGCCAATATCTTATCCCGCCGATAGATATGATAAAACAAATCCTCTTACCTTGTGAACCTCAAGCTCCGTTCGCTTTTTGTCCGAGTGCACATTTTGGGGATTCTTGGGACCGGATAGACGAGTGCGGCTCTCGCACTCCAATTTGACCTGAATGGCCCCGATGGCTGCTTCCGCCGGTAGCTGGAGCACAACCTTGCCCTTCAGGAAGTCTAGATTTGTGTAATGGGTGTGGCGGCTATCCAAGACGATCTTTGCGGACATGGCGGGCGCCCGGGCCCTGGCGGGGCTCTCTCTTCGGTTGGTGGCGGCGTTCGAAGGGTGAAACGGAGAAATGCGGTCGCTGTAAAATAACGCGGCAATTATCAAGTTCTCAGAAGATGCAAATAGCGTACGGCTCGACGTGAAGAGATGTTGTGGGGGCCGTGAGATGGGGGAAATACGGATTATATGTGAAGGATCCCGGAATGACGTTTCGGGCGTTCGTAGATCAACTGATTGCCAAGCAACATACAAATGCCACAGACTCGCCCAGTATGATCAAGGACTTTTGCAAGATTAAAGGCTAGAAGGTCCAATTAGGCGTATATGCTGCGCCTCAGTCACATCACAGCCACATTTCTAAGACAAAGGGCATCATTCCGCTAATATCCGGAAACTATAAGTCGAAGGGTTGTACTATCTGTACTATCTGTACACTCTTCCATCGCTGCATACTTGGACCGTCAATCGATTATTTGATTATCTTGAATCCAATCATCTGTTATATTGACAGATTTACATCGATTTTACTGTGCAAAAATATGTACATAGTTGGCCAGAAGAGGAAAATATCGGGAACTTCCACTCCAGGCACCAGAATTTCCATATCAAACCTGAAACGGAATCACGGCAATGCAGCCACAACAGGGCTGAGGAAAATCCAAATATATCCAAGTTACTTTCTCAAAGTCCCTCTTTTGCCAACATGTCTAGTGCACATGCAACTCGTTAGTCTCAAGTAACCCAATCAGACCGTAACACATACCTGCGATGTCCAAGTAGAATGCAATGGCGTTAAACCTGCATGAAGATCAGCATAATTCCCGAAGTACAATTTGCAATTCACTGACTTTCGTTTGTTGCCTGTTACCTCCCCGACTAGCCATTTAAGCCGGTTGGACCAGTTGATCAGGTCTAGATGGCTGACGCCCATGAGGGTTCCTTTGTATCCTGCATCGCCTCCCCAGCGGCTACTAGAAACGCTAACCAGGCCATCATTGGGTCCTTCAATCTCTGCAAGTACTCGGTGTGAAAGCCGAAAGGCAGACCATATACTTGGCTCCACTGCTGCTCCATAGGAGAAATATCTGGGGAATGTGAGCAGGGCGTAAAGTGGAGAGCATACGTGGCGCTTACCTGACATCATCGACATCTGGGGTATTGGGGTTGAAGGTCTCGGTCATGTATTTCCTTGTTAGTTGAGCGAATGCACCTGTCTCGACACTGAGTCGATTAAGGGCATAATAGATCTGAGGTAGGCGATCGGCTGCACAGAAGTAAATGTTATCTTCCGAGTTCTCTCAGTAAGCGAGTGTATAGTAACGAACCTCCAATTTGATCAAGTACATAGTCCGCCACAGATGAACCTGCTATACAATTAGCAGGAAAGCGAACGAGAAGCTACGCTGTGCCAGACCTCGGTGCGGAGATGCGATAGTGGTCAGTGACAAGACTTTGAACTTCTCCGGTCGTATGTGGCTAATCATATATCGTGAATCAAGTCCACTTTGCAAGTCATTAATTAGCTTGCACTGAATAGTATGACCCTTGTTATGTCTCACCCCTAATGACAGATAAGCATTAACTCTATTGCAATAATCGAGGGGTCCCACCATGCTATGCCTATACAAAAATCAGTCAGAATATGTCGATATGTGTAACTAGGAAATGAAGGTAACATACGCAATGATATTAACATCTTTCCCTTGAGCCTCGGCCTCAATGCTTCGGGCCAATTGTTCAGCCCGCGCTTCAATAGAGCTCGACGGGGGCACTGTTGCCGTGATAACTTCAATATCTCGCGCCGTCAGGGCCTCTTTGATCCCACGCCAGTACTGAACACCGGGGAGATATGGGCCAGCAAGGCGCAGTTCATCAAACCCGAGCAAGCCATGGGCGAGAACGACAGGGTATTTCGGTGCAGCTAATGGCGAGTCAGCAATTGCTCACACTATCCTAGTCGAAAGGAACCAACCATATTTATCACGAATGATTGAATACTCATCGACAATTACTTTGCCGTGGTCCTCTAATCGCGGTTCGAGACTTGGTCGAGGTCTGCATGGAGACCCGTGATACCGCCTGTTGTTAGAGTGACATACAGTCTGGCCGTAAGAGTGGCAGACTATCGAAGACCGTTTGAATGCATTCGGCGTAACAATTGCATATTTCATTGTTCTGCGTCGTCCGCAGATAGGTTGTCGAATGAGATCCGGCGCGGAATGACGCAACAGGAAAACACTGTTTGTGCCTCAGGCCGACACGGACTATAACCCCAGTCTTCTTCTAGCATTGCGTACTAGTCTACGTAAAGGAAAGAAATGTGCACCTAATATGCTATGATGCACGTCTTTTGTGCGCAAGGATAATTCAAACCGATAACCAATCACTCCAAGCTCTGGTGATAGCCAAATTTCAAACGCGAGGCCATTCACCAAACAATGACTCGTTGCGCTGAGATTCATTCCACAGGGATGAGACTGATATCTGCCCAGGGGTTCAGGACAACACATTGAATCATTCTGTGCCTGTGGTTGCCGCCCCCTGGTGTCGAGTAAGAATAGACATGGGTATCAGGAGTGTGCAAGTCTGGCTTAGTAGACTGGTGAGATATTTGAAGTCCGCTTAACCATGGCCCCCCAAGGGTCTCAGGAAAAGCCAGGTCATTAAAAATAAATACCAGTTTTGTGATGATCGATACTCAGACTTGCCGCAGATGGAAACCGAAGACAGACCTACAACAACACCATAGGATAGGAATACGACATATGTATGCCAACACAAGTTAGCCAGACTCCATCCACGTCATATACCCAGGGTTAAACCAAAAAGAAATTGATATTGTCCGACAATTGGATATCGATGAATAGACACGCAATCGCATTCATGCGAGGAAAGAAACGATAACCCAGAATATCTACATTATGCCTTGATCTTCTCAGACGGCTCGGGCTTGACGTCGGTCGTCACACGAATGAGGTCTGCGACCACCTTGTCGCCCTGCTTCTTGCCGGCATCCTTGATCTCCTGGAGCTTGACCTCGGCTTCCTTGTCGGCCTCCGCCTCGGATACCTTGTATCCGCTTGAGTGCTAGCGAGACAGGTCAGCTTAGCACTATATATAACTCTTGTTGTAAGAGCCATTTAGGAGCTGTATCTCACCTCGCCCTCGAACTTCTTGTACTCCTCTTCTTTCTGGTTCTTGTATTCCTCGATTTCCTTCTGGGCCTCTGACTTGGCGTCTCTTATCCGCTGGGTACGGTCTGTATAATTTCGAGTCATTAGTTCGATGGAGCAAAGGGCGACAGGTAAGTTTGTATTGCGTACACTCTCTGGCTAAATGAAATGTGACGTATTAGTGTCTGTGATAGAGCGATGAGGGGTAAGCATAAGTTGGACTTACCTTTCTGCACAATCTTCTGGGCCTCTCTCTCAGCCTGACAGTTGCGTGGTTAGTATCTCGACGCTGCGCTTAACATAAAACCAAGACCTACATCGAGGAGGGTCTGAATGCCCGCGGAGTTCTGAGCCGACTGTTGTTCATCGTTAGCAGCTGGTCACCAATTCCGAGATAGATTGCTCACCATATTTGCTATGGATCTTTAGCTTTGGAAATGGAGTAGAGGGAGAATAAGGCTGGACAAGGACGATTAAACGGCGAGTCTAGAGCTCCGAGCCCAGGTCGATCGGAGACACGCATCGCCCCCCCAGAGCGGTGGGGGTTCTGCCACCAAACGCCGCCCGGTGATCGATAAACTGATAATCCCAGACTTCGTTTTGAACTGACAAGTCAAAACATTTTTGTGACAATTATCCACTGAACCTCTGTGTCGAGCCGTGCTCTCGCTTATCCTGCCATGTCTCGCGCATCAAAGTTTACATTGGCAGCCACTGGTCTCGGCACAATGGGTATTGTCTGGTTTGTCCACTGGGCACAAGAAGCGGATAGAGCGGTATGTTACAGCTTCGATTCTCTATTCCTAGCATATACTTACTTTGTTGGATGTTAGGCTATGCACAGAGGAGTCGAACGTGATATGGAAAAGCAGCGTGTCCGACTAGAACGCCAAGCCGAGTTCGAAATGCAAAAGGCTCTCGAGCAGGAGTATCTCAAGCTCCAGACGGTACACAGCACCACCGGCAACCCAAATACAATCAGTCAAAACACAAGTCCGGGTTCATAATGCTGTATTTGGCTGTGGATATCATTCTGCATTATTTTGCGCGATCCGGTCCACCATTCGGTCTGGGTGCGCTTTGGCTATACCAATGAATTCAACGGCGGCTAGGTCGCTAATGCATGGGAGCAAGGAGTTAAAGTTGTTTACATACGCGAAGTTGTACAAATTTTGAAACACGTGGTGTATACATAATATACCCTCATCTGTACTATATAACATGAAATCGTCTCTCTACCAGTTTGTTGCGGCCGGTATTTCATAGTCAATGCTGTACGGCTGTAGTTTTCATTAATAACTAATTTCGTTTCTATGATCCCAAGCGGAGCTTAGGGCCTAATGAGATATACACTGCTACAGTGGCAATAATTGGAGTTGTGTTATGATATTTTTCGCCTACATAATATACTAGAGCCATCCATGGGTGTAGCCTAGATCTACCGTTACGATTAAACGTTCTTAACTATATAATTAATCTGGTGCGGGTCTAGTTTTCGTCTGGATTGAACTGTTTTGAACCGTAGAGGAATGTTCCTTTGGAGACCTGACCATATCGCTTCTTATCATCAATCTAGTCAATCTACACCAGAATGTACCAGTACGCAACACAGCTCATCTTTATGGGTCTAGAACGAATGGGCTTTTCCTTACAGTGGTTAATCTAAGATCTATTTATAAACTTAAGTTAACTGGCTTTATTCCTATGCGTTCCAAGGTTGGATGTGGTTGAGTTTCCGAAAACGGCATTCCCAATCCGGAAGTACGAATTCATACAACTCACAAGCCTCCAACCAAACACTTCAATTTTACATTTAGGAATAGTATTATCCCAATATCCGGAAAGCATTTATTCTCATCTTTCCATCTACCATGAAAAGCCCGGCACCTACGTGTGATGCCGGCCATGATTCCATCAATGGCATTCAGGCAACGGCCCTTGCACATCATCCTGATGGTTCTATCAGTAATATGTGTTTTCTGGATTACAACCAAGTCTTACAGAACCTTTCCTATTTCCCAATCAGATGATACCCACAACAACAAGTTGCAAAGAGTCGCCAAAGTGTCCATGCTATATGGAGAGACGAACCACATGTACGAAAGAGCACTGCAAAGCCATGAACGCCACGGGAAACTATGGGGCTACCCCATGCATATCCTGCGGCAGGATATTTCGGTCGGATTTTGGAATAAGCCGAGCTATCTGCTATCCTTGGTTATCAGCGAATTAACCAAGCCAGCCGGGGAGAGAAAAGAATGGTTGATGTATGTCTTTTCTTCTGTTCATGTGATTGGGAAATACTGACTCTTGCAGGTGGGTAGATGCAGACTCGATTATATTGAATAACGATATCCCTGTCGAAATTTTTCTTCCGCCATCGGACCTGAAAGATATCCACCTGGTGGCAACCCAGGACCAAAACGGCCTCAACACGGGAATCATGTTTCTCCATGTCCACCCTTGGATGATTAGTTTCCTCACCGAGACAATGGGCTACCCTCTTTATCTTCCTCAGATTGATCTTGGTCGATCTGCTGACCAGGAAGGCATGAGACGTGTGCTCAACAAGACGACGGGGGGTCCAAGCGGACAGGGCTACGCGGATGGGGTCTCCTACCTGCCACGGCCATGGATCAACACCTATGAATGGGACTGGGCCTATGAAGGCAAAAGGGGAGATCTGCTCGTGCACTTCCCGGGTCTGGAGGAGCGCCGATGGCCGCACATGGCCAAATGGTTGAACATTGTCGAGACGACTCCTCATGAGTGGAACTTGCCTCTTGAGGAGACTGGATACATTAACAAGACCACAACGTACTGGTCACAGATGCGAAGTGCGAAGGAAAGTATCAAGTCCGCGGAGAAGAAACTGAAGTCTGGGGAGGCAGTGTCTAAAAATACCAAGGAAGCAGTCGGTGCACTCAAGGAGGCATTGCGTGAGAAATCAGACGATATGGAACTTGTACAGCAGAGGCTCGAGGATCTTGATGCGTTGATTGGAGTGACATAGGCTTTTGTTGCAATGAATGTGGGAGGTACACTTCGTTATGAGCTTGTTCGAAATGTTTCATTGGATGATATATTTCAAAATCTACCTAGGTATATCGATTTGAGCAAATTCTCTTCCTAGTTCGCTCTCCCCAAATATCAGTTTTTCTATTCCTCCGCTTGTAATCGGAAGACAACCTTTTTAGACCACCTCGGCCCTTTCCATCCAAATTCAGGTATTTCCTCAAATAACGCAAATCCGTCCAGGAATCCTCCGCACCATTATGTCCATCGCAATTTACACTCATGTGTTCTTGTAGGACCTTTTCCACTCAGCATCCTCTGTTCAGCCCAACAGACCGAGACGTACATACCAAACCGGTAGTACGCAGCGAATTCTCAATCGAGTATCCAGCCAGCCCTCCGTCTTTCACTATAATATTGCCCAAATTCTTGCCTTACGCAGAGGTAAATGGGTACCCTGAGGTCGCGACTACCGGGTGTGTTAGGGAGTTCGTGAGGCCTTTGGTGATGGCTCGCTCCAGGTCGGACTTGCACTAATAAGCCTGAAGCCTGAGATCGAGTCGTCATTGAAGCAGATTAGTGACAAGAATGAGGCCTTTGGGGAGCTGGGTGTCATTGTTCTTGCAAGCTTGCTGCAGTTGAAGAGGGATACGACCGCAGTTGGCTGATTTCGAGGCGGGAATTGCACTGGGGAGTGTGGATGACATTGAGAAGGCATTTGACGGGGCGATTGCTGCTTATGAGAGTAATGGTCAGTTTCCATATTTGTTCCTAAGCGAGGGTACTAACCTTGGAACGATCCCCTCTTTGTATAGCCCTTTAGCCATTTTATTGTGGCAGTATAGTTGGCTATGACTATTTTGCCCAAATCGCTATTAATGCTGATATTGCAGGTCTTACTACACGAATATGAAATGTAAGTTATATTCATCACCTATAAATGGTAACAGCTCAAATAGCCTGCACTGCCAAAGCTTGATAAGGTTCCTCCAGTAGTTGTACCTCCTCCTTTGCAAGACGTATACCAAATGCCTCCGTTGCAGCTTCGATTCTCTCTAAACTGTTCAGTCCGACAATTGGACAAGAGCCCTTATGCAGCAGCCACGCCATGGCCACAGCACTCATAGAGCAACCCTTACTCTCCGCTATCTGCTGGACCCTCCCAATGATTTTCTCATTCTGATCCCCAGCGAACCACTTCGCCGTCTTCGCATCCCTCTTCGACCGCTCTGTCTGGACATTGGACGGCCGTGAAAGTAATCCACGAGCCAGGGGACTCCAAGGAATCAATCCAATCCCCTCAACGTCACAGAACGGATTTACATCTCGCTCCTCCTCCCGGTATAACAGGTTATACAGGTTCTGCATACCTGTAAACCCTGTCCACCCGTTCATCTTTGCCGTGTAATGTAACCTAGCCAGCTGCCAGCAATGCATGCTGGACGCGCCGAGGTAATGCACTTTCCCTGCCTGGACGAGGTCGTGCAGGGCTTTCATGACTTCCACGGGATTAGAGCGCACGGTCTCGTCCACCCGGTGTAATTGCAGGACGTCGATGTACGTTGTTCCTAGTCGTTTCAGCGAGGCGTCGACCGCTTCGAAGATGTGCTTTCTGCTTAGGCCCATTTGATTAACCAGGGATCCGTCATTGACGGCAGGGTTTGGTCGTGCGTTTGAGGTTATTTCCATGACTGGGTAGTAAAGTTTTGTTAAGATGACGACCTTCTCTCGTGGGATGGAGTATTCCCGTAGTGCGTTGCCGACTATTACCTCGGAAAGCCCGTTCGAATATGTATTTGCCGTATCCCATGTGTTGATTCCGCAGTCGTATGCCCTTTCGAGTAGAGGCAGTGCCTCTTCTTCTGGGAGCACCCACGGACTTCCCTCCCAGGAGGGATTGCCGAATGTCATGCAGCCAAGAATGACTCTCGATACCTTGAGGGAGCTCGTGCCTAGTTGCTGGTATTCCATCCGCGGTTTCGCTTCTTTGGCCCACGATGCGACGAGGTCTCGTAGTGTGTTGACTTCTCCGACATTCCCGGGGAACACGACGTATGGAATACCTGAGAACTTGGAGGTCGGCTCGTCGCATCGCCACAGGGGAACACCCGACGCAGCCTGACCGAGGATCTGGGCTCTTCGCATGCGCAGCCCTTTGCATGCTGCGTCTGAAGATGTGATTCCACCTTTGGCTATGATGTAGCGGGGCCGCGGGACAAGGAGGCGCAGGAACAACACCAGGACAGCTGCAACAGTACTGCCTATCTTCAAACTAGAGACGCCATCGTTGCCAGTGATGAGATCGCGGCTCGTCATTACGAGTACGTCTCGACCGTTGAGAATCAATTGTCCTGCTTTGTCTGCTGCGTCGAGAGCTGCTCGGTCTGCGTCTTCGGGGCCTTTCAGCAGATCTTCCACTTTAAGGACGATAACCTCCAGACTCGGTCCTCGGCCGTCAATTAGGGATTGCAATTGCTCGGTCGTCTTGGGCACATAAGAGCCTGCTAGGATGAGCCCGCCTGGTTGAGATGCGTGGGTGCTGAGACCGAGTGATTTGGGTATTAAAGGAGGAATTTGCGCGATGCCCAGTCTTGTTGATACAAATGCAGCACCCGTTCGATATAGATATGTCCTCCCTTGTGATTTAGCTGTCCAGGTTAGTATCACTCTCTAGATGAGGAAGATGCACTCACCAGCTAGTAGCCCCAGAACGAAGATCTCCATATCCGTATCAACTACGGCATTCACTACAATAACGCTCCTCTTTCCAAGGCTAAGTAACTTCTTCGAAACAGCCTCAGGCCCGCCTGTGCGGATATCCTCTAGCGAAATGGAATGCACGCGGTCCTCTGCAATAGACCCGCCAGATTTCTCCACGACATACTTCCTCAGATTCGAATTCGAGTAGCCAAACGTCGCATCCTTCGCGAACGGTGTCTGTGCAGCTGGAATCAAATTTTCTTCCGGATCAGCAACGTAGTGGACATCATTGATAGTCAAGCGACCGCCCTGTCGAAAGAACGGGGCCAGGACCCAGCCGTCTACTGCACCGATCACGTCCTCTGCAACCTCCGGCTCATCAGGGAAGTGCCCACGCAGTGTCGAGTCGCCTCTGAGGACGATCTCGAAGGCTCTTTGCGCTTTAGCCGCCGCGTGCTTCACGGCCGTGCAGACTTCCCTGATTAACCCGCGCGCTTCGGGAGTAGGTAGAGCGCGCGAGTTAGTCAGGATGAAGAAACCCCGGTTGCATTGCTGGAATTCACGCATGAGGATCTTCTCGTCCCAGACTGTTAGCACGTTGATGCCGTGGCATGTCTGTGTGCCTGTGGGGTCGTCGTCCAGCACGACGAGGACAGCCAGGTCGTCGCTGTTCGCAACTTGGGTTTCTAGGTCCGTTCTAGGGACTGGAGGGGGCAGGCGCTGCTGGACCTCGTCCAATCGTAGAATCTGTTCTGCCATTTTTCATTGACTGCCTTGTATTGTTCTCTGTCTCCTGCTAGCTTGGGTGAGTGGGCGTATCGGCGCAAGATATCAGCGCCTGTCGGAATTTCCCCGATGCGCACGTCGGCGAAGTCTCCGCTGCTTCCCCGGACTGCAGATAGGGTTGATCGGCCGTCGGAGGACAGGATTATTCTTCTTTTTCTATCGGGCAATGTATTTCTAGAGCTTTGGAGTCTTGTATTTATAGCCGTAGTGTTGTTTACCCCTGGTCTTGTTGCTTCCAGTAGTCGGGCTTTGTTCAGACACAATGGAGGACGCAACAAACGGACCCTTAATCTCATCGTCGGAACTGCAGAAACACACTACTGCAGATGACTGCTGGATTGTCGTCCATTCGCGCATCTACGATGTTACTGCATTTCTGAATGAGCATCCAGGCGGATCGGCCAGTACATACTCACCCATCTTCGTCGCATATTCTCATTCCTAATGCACCCAGTTATCCTCAAATACGCAGGGAACGACGCCTCAAAAGCCTACGACGAGGTACACTCGCCCTCGATAATCCACAAAACCCTCACGAGGGAGCAATTCAAGGGGATGATCGAGCCAAGCGCCGAGTTACCCTCCGTTGACACGCCCATGGAAACCACCAGCCCACCAGATGCAGACGAAACCCCGCAGCTCGAGCAGCTGATCACCGTGCGTGACTTTGAGGAGGTCGCGCGGAAGAAGTACACAAAGAAAACATTCGCGTTCTATTCCTCCGCCGCGACGGATCTTGTTTCGCACCATGCGAACCTGAACTCGTACCGTCAGATCATGCTGCGGCCGCGCGTGTTGCGCAATGTGAAAGAGGTTAAGATGCCTCGCACGATATTGGGTTGTCCGTCGTCTGCGCCGTTCTTCGTTAGTCCCACGGCTATGGCGAAGCTTGCACATCCGGATGGTGAGTTGGCTGTTGCGAAGGGGTGTGGGGAGGAGGATATCATCCATATCATTTCGAATAATGCTTCTTTCCCGCTTGCGGAGATTGTGGCTGCGGGGAAACCGGGGCAGGCGTTTTTCTTGCAGCTGTATGTCAACTCGAAGAGGCGGAAGACAGAGGAGTTGCTGCGGGAAGCTGCGGGTCTCGGGATCAAGGCGGTGTTTGTCACTGTCGATGCGCCGATTCCGGGGAAGCGTGAGGCCGACGAGCGTATTGCGGCTGGAAATCTGGTTTCCGCTGTTAGTGGTGCGGTTGCAAAGAATGATAAGAAAGGGGGCGGGCTTGGTAGGGTTATGGCCAAGTATATTGATTCGACGTTGGACTGGGGAGATCTCGCATGGATCAAGAAGGTGTCGGGCTTGCCGGTTGTGCTGAAGGGGGTCCAAACAGGGGCTGATGCTAGAATGGCGATGGAGCATGGTGTTGATGCGATTCTGTTGAGTAACCATGGGGGAAGGTCTCTGGATACGTATGTATAAAGAACCCTTGATGGTGCGCAAGCTAACCGATATACAGAGTCCAACCTGCCATCATCACACTGCTGGAACTACACAGAACGTGTCCTGAGATATTCGGTCGCATGGAGATCTACATCGACGGGGGAATACGACGAGGAACAGACATTTTGAAGGCACTCGCTTTAGGAGCTACAGCTGTTGGGATCGGACGGCCGTACCTCTACTCTCTGACATATGGACAGGAAGGAGTTGAGCACCTTACACAAAGTACGTTTGCCTACCCTCTTTTCATAGAATTATGGCGTAACTAACACCCTGCAGTCCTCAAAGACGAGCTTGTCTCAGCAATGAAGCTAAGCGGCATCACGCACATCGACCAGGCGCATCCTGGTATGGTCAACACTGCCTATGTTGATCCGTTGATTAGAGGTACTGAAACACATCCATGGATTACATGGACTCCCCAGGCGAAGCTTTAGAATTATCGTGTATATAGAGCGTGGTCTAGAGTGGATACATAGATACAAGCAGCTAAGACTGACCCGGCCTCGCAAGAATGACACATATGGAGCACCTACGGGAAGTTATTACGAAAAGAAATATCGAATATAAAGTTATAGTACCGCTCTACCCTACTATAGTAACAACTAATACAATAAATCCCTCTTTAGCTCGCTATTAAGGTCACAAATAATATGGCCATTCTACCTACGTAAAGGTGTCCAGGAAAGAGCTATAAATGGTCGACTCGCATATATGACAGCCAATTGGATATAAAATTGTCATCATACTCAAAATTCCGTTGTATAACCATAAGTCAATGAGATGAATATTTTGAACAGATAATGCCAAACACCATTAATTAAAAATTTTCTGCCTATTACATGACATTGTTGCCATAGCCCTATCTCGCGATATCGCCTCCTGGCGGACTTGGGAAGAGCACCGACTCACCACTCCACAAATGCAGCCAACGCAGAGGACACCGAAAGATGCGGTCTTCTCTCCGTACACACAGGCGAGATATCCTCTCACGCAACAGTGGCATTGGGAACGGACAAACTCCGTGATGTGGTCTATCTACTAGTATCATGCTGATTCTGTCGCGCTCATCTCATATGCTATTTTTTCTAAATCTACACAGCCCATGCTGATCATCCGAAGGTGAGTGCGAATATATATTTCTATTTTACTACATGATACTAATACCTCACAGCGCACCAATCTAAAGAAATAAGTTCAACACTATGAGCATCCTCATAACCGGTGCAGGCGGGTTCCTGGGTCAAGCCCTGGCGAAAGCCCTCGCCAGCACCCCAGGCGTGAACAGTCTAGTCCTAACAGACGTGGTCGAACCACCGAAGCCCACCAACACGGCACAATCCAATACACAGATAACATCTCTAAAAGCCGACCTCACCTCCCGCGAGACATGCAAGTCCCTCCTCTCCACAGATTTCAGCCACATGTACCTTCTGCACGGGATAATGTCCGGCGCAAGCGAGGCAAATCTTCCGCTCGGACTTGCAGTGAATGTTGACTCGATGAGGAATATCCTCGATATCCTCCGCGAGAAACACGAATCTGGAACCGGGTCACACAACCCAGTTCGCATCGTATATCCCTCCAGCCTGGCTGTCTTCGGCGGGCCAGAGATCCACAGAGCACCCGTGACAGAATCGACAATCACCATCCCGCAGTCTTCATACGGGGCGCAGAAGCAAATGTGCGAGGTGTTGTTTAACGACTTCTCCCGCCGTGGCATTATCGATGCGGTTATCGTGCGGTTGCCGACGATCATTGTGCGGCCGGGGAAACCGTCCGGTGCGGCGTCGAGTTTCTGTTCGGGGATTGTGCGCGAGCCGCTTAATGGTGAGGAGAGTGTTCTTCCTGTGAACAGGGATCTGAAGTTGTGGGTTTGTGCGACTAGGACAATTATTCGGAACCTTGTCCGTGCGAGGGATGTCCGGTTCGAAGGTGAGACGTACTCGCGGGTTGTCAATCTGCCTGGTGTTACGGTTACTGTGCAGGAGATTCTCGATGGGCTGGAGAAGGTTGGAGGGGAGGAGGTGTTGCAGCGCGTGGTTGAGAAGGCCGATCCGGCTGTACAGGCGATTGTGGGATCGTGGCCGGCGGTGTTTGATGTGAAGAAGGCGCTGGATATGGGCTTTTATCCTGACAGGGAATTAACCGAGACGATTCGTGCGTATATAGAGGATTATGGGGGCAATAAGTCATAGACAAGATAGAGTATCTCCGGTTATGTCATGAAGTTTGATGTCAGGTCTGGGAAGTTGAATTCGCCAAAATCGGCAAATAGGAGCTCGTCTAGGGGCTGCGAAGCTTCTGCTGTAGGGACTGGGGGGTAGTATAGAGCTTCCTGGCCGGGGATGGCATGCTGTGCACTTAATCCTCCAACAGGGACTGCGGAGGGAACTGGGACTCCGATGCTGGCAGAGCAGTCGTGCAGTTTTCTGTTCAGACCCGGTGTCATTCGCCAGATGGGGTGCTGGGGGATACACTGGGTGTTTCTAAATAGGTTCAATGCGCTGTTGATAAGCTGAAAGTCATCCTGTATCTTGATCGCAAGCTGTTCGTAGTAATTTTGGCAGATTTGTAGTAGTAGATGGCCGGCAAAGGCAATCATTACATGGAAGTAATGCGGCATGCCGACCAATCCCTCCTGCAGCTCTGGCTCGCCGAGTATCATCTCGAAGATAGAGACTGCAGTGTCATGCGCCATTGTTGCGGCGGACAGGAAATGAGGAGGAATGGGCCGCCCACGAAGGCCTTTAAACACCTGGTGGCCGAGATATAGTTTGCCAAATTGGTAGTGCAGTTGGAGGCCACGCTTGGGGAACTCGCCGATAAAGGCGTTTGTCACAAATAGAGCAGAGAACTTGGTGTACCACTTGTCGAGCTGTCGCGAGTAGTTGAGGATCTGGCCGGCTAGAGCTGGGGGGTAGGGGGGTTTGGTTGTCGGATCCCAGCACATCACGCACTTGGCCCATGATCAACAGTAGCGAGACCTGTGACAGGATGCGCACGTCCGACTCAGTCGTCTCAGCACGATGTAGGTACAGCTCCCAGCCGACTGCGATTCCTTTGTCGCTCCGCAGCAGCGAGTCTCGGTTGTGCAGGATAGACAGATGCTGGTCGCAGACGAACAGGAGGTACCACAGGCGCACGCGATCAGTGGCAGCGGACAGATTCTGCATTGATGGGGACGGTATAGAGGGCATCGGCCCACTTCCTAACCCTGTGCGATCCTCGAACAGAGCATCGAAGCTGCGATGGAGTCGCATGTCCGCCGCGCGTCGGATCGCATCACTGCAGACGATGCGCGAGGCATCTGCCAGCCAGAAGGAGCTGATGCACAGTGCACGGATATAGTCGACATCTCGCTTCTCAAAGGTCGATTTGGCGATTAACGACCGGAATTCGCGATTGCAGGCTTCATACACGACACGCTCCTGTGGATCGTGCAGGGCAGAGACGGTGCAGATGGCGGCGAGAAGAATCGGCGCGTTCGCCCGCAGCTGCTCCAGTCCCTGATATTCCCCTCCAATCCCGTAAAGGTAGTGGTCGAGTCTTGCAAAGTAGTGATGGACCAGTCGCTCGGCAATTGTGGCGCTGATAATGCCCTTGCTGATGAGATCTGACCTCGTCCCCGACCGGCTGGCGCGTGCACTGGCGGGCGAGTCAATGGAATGCGGACTGCGGGTTTTGGCGATGTCCAGGAATGTGTCGATCGGGGCCTGCACAGCGGACGGCGAATCGGGAGGCGACACTTCGCAGCCTTCTTCCTCCTGTTGTGTCTGGTTCTGGTCGTTGTCTATTGGGGGGGTATGAGCCCTCACGGTCGTGTCCCACTGAACGGAGAGCTTTTGGGCCTTCGACTCCGATGTGTTGGCAGAGCAAGTCGAGGGTATCGTGCAGGTGGGTGACGTCTGTTTGAAGGAGCTTCACATTTCTGCAATTGTCAGTCAGGACATTATTCGCATGCTGCGTCTGCCTTACCTGGTATCCTCGATCAGGGACTGAAGACTGCGGTTGAGAACGCACGAGAGCCCCCGGCGGCGACATCGGACGCAGGGAGGGCCATCGCCTGGCATATCGCAGCGGATCTAATTCTTTTAGAGAAATTGAACCATTCTCGTTTCTAGCGAACACTCACCTTGTTCTTGCGACAGGCGGCGCACGCAGTGATCTTGCGCGTAATGCCAGGAAGAACCTCCACCAGATTCTGGCCTCCTTTCTGTCCCTGATCGGAGGACGATTCATTATGGCCGTTCTCGACCGCCGACTCTCTTTTCCGCTTTGGCATTATTGCTCGTGGTATTCATGTGTGATTGTGCAGGTGGGAGGATTCATTTCCAGCGACCACGACATCCCCACTTGGACAGACCTTCAGCCAGCATGCATGACTGGCGCAGAAGGTTGGAGACATCGCTTCGAGGCCTTTCTCCATCTTCTCCTCACTGCAGGCCAATCACAGCGCATATAAAGCATCATCACGGGCTGGTCTCCGCTGCTCGGCCGCTCTCCGATGGGGCCGAATCGCGGGGTGTGAGATCGCATTATAAGGCAGCATGAGCCAGGATAACTTGAATAATGAGATTCAATCGTGTTTTTGAAATTGTTGTCAATTGAAAATGACGTCGAATATTGCACAGAAATCAAAACCCCTCCCCGCTGGTATCTACTGCCCCGTCGTCTCCCTGTACAAGCCCACGCCGCGCCAGGAGATCGACTATGAGGCGTCGTACAAATACTTCGCATACCTGATCCGCGGGGGCGTCGATGGGCTCGTTATGGCCGGAACAACCGCTGAAGCTGTGCTTCTCTCCGCAACTGAGCGTCAAGAACTGGTGCGCGTTGCGCGCCGCGCCGCGACAGATCTCGGATTGTCTGATTTCCCCGTCGTGGCGGGCATCAGCGGACAATCTACAAACGAGTCCATTAGGCTTGCGCAGGATGCACAAGAGGCCGGTGGGGACTTTGGACTTCTCCTCCCGCCGTCGTACTGGGTGAAGGCTGTGACGAAGGATGTAATTGTCGACTTTTATCGTGAGGTCGCTGATAATAGTCCGATTCCGATTGTGATTTACAGCGTGCGCATCCGCCCCTACTTTTGCTATCCCACTGCGGGAATATGCGTATGCTAACAGTTACGGGTATAGTTCCCTGCCATGTGCAACGGCGTGGATCTAAACTCGGACGTCATGTCGGAACTGGCGCAGCACCCCAATATCGTCGGCACAAAGCTCACTTGCGGAAACGCAGGGAAGGTTACCCGGTTGACAAACGAGTATAGCCATGAGCAATTTAGTGTCTATGCCGGGTCGTCGGACTGGCTGCTCCCGTGTCTTATTGGTGGTGGTTCCGGATGCGTTACTGGTATCGGCAATGTCTTCCCTAAGTCTGTGGCAAGGCTGTATACCCTATGGAAGGAAGGCAAGGTGCAGGAGGCGACAAAGCTGCAGGGGCTTGTGGCTCAGGCAGAAAAGGCGTGCAAGGGAGGGTATTGCGCCGACTAAATTCGCTGCTGGGTATTTTGCTGGCCCTGCTGCTGGGGTTACGGATGAGAAGGCATTCTGGCCCAGGAAGCCGTATAAGCCATCTGGGAAGGAGAAGCAGGAGTGGGTGGTGAAGGTGATGCAGCATCTGGTTGAGATTGAGCAGTCAATACCGGATCGAGCAGGAAAATAAACATATCGAAGTATTCCTGTTGGACGATCAATTATAGACGAGGTTATGTTCTAAATGCAATTCCATTCCATGTTTTATATTTCTATTCTATGCTGTAAAGAATTCCTCTCCAATCTGAACATACTTGATTGTCTGACGCCAGAAGGTAAAGGCAATATGGATCGTGCCATCCTCCCCAACCACCATACTGGGATAAGACAGCTCGCGATTTCGCTTCTGCTCGCTGTTGTTCGTCAGACAAAACCCATCTCCCTCCTCCAGGGTTCGATGCTGCCACGATTTCCCATCATCGTCACTCCATGCCACACAGAGCGGCGCCCTCGGAGCTCCCCAGAAGGCCTCTTTCCCATCGGTTCGACCTTTCTGGTTTGGACGAGTATCTTCGCCCTCCTCTGTGATCTCATCATATAACCCCTCTCTACGCCCTTCGGCATTCTTTCGTGATGAGTGGTTATACACAGCCACCACCCGGCCGGAGGACAAGACATCGAAGCATATACCAGCATTGGGATTCGGCAGGGACGTAGGCTGCGGTGCACTCCAGTTCAATCCATCCGATGAAGTAGATAGATGGATATAATCCGCCCACCGACTGCGGTACAGCGCGAGATAACTCCCATTTTTCAGGCGCTGGATCTCCATGTGCACGCAGCCTGTGCTCTCGGGAACTGCAACCTCTGACCATGTCTTCCCCTGGTCAGCGGACGTACGGATCGCAGAGATATCATCGTTTCCGATCCATTTTGCACCTGGTTCCACGCGGCATTTGAATGTCGGAACCACAAACACCTCGTTCTCAAGGATAATAACGGGCTGTCTGATGAAGGTGCCCGGGTCATCGAACAAGGTGGTGGGACTGCTCCAGGTGGCGCCATTATCGGAGGAGATAACGCGTTTCACCACAGCAGAGTCTTGGTTACCGCCCTGCTGCGAAGTGTAAAGCAGCCAGAGCTCGCCGGACGGATGACGGAATAGAACTGGGTTCTGCTCGCTGCGTGTACCGTCATGCGTGACCTTTACGGCTTCTCTCCAGGTCTGTCCCCCCGATGGGAGCCTGGAGAGGTAGATGCTGATATCAGGTTTTCCTTCCATGTTTCCTCCGAACCAGGTGCATAGCAGATCTCCATTTGGCAGGCGTAGCAGGTTGGATGCGTGGCATTGTACTGTTGTGGGGCGTAGGTACGCTTCTCGACGGACGGCGGGCCCGGATCCTGGGCGCAGTGTGCCGTCGAGGAGACTGGGTAGTATTTCTTGCATACCTGCCATTGTTTCTGAGTGAATCTTGTGTATCGTGTCTCTCAGCGTGTACAATATAGCTTACCCAGCTGATGCTTATCTCTTAAGGCACGATGTCAAGCTCATCAATGCGGGGTGGAATCCGACGTCGGTTCTGGTCCGAGCACATCAGAAACGTCGGACGACAGTCCGATACTAGTACGCTGCCCCGTAATGGTGGACCACCAACCCCATGGGGAAGTGGGACCACGCGGGGACAAGCCCTGGCCATGCATCCATGCTGATCGGTGCCCTTTAAGTAGGTCTCCGACCCTCATACGACCGGAATGCCCTTGCTCTCTTAAGGCTGCCACGCTACCGCCCGCTGAGACTTCAGACTGCGGACGTTCTTTTCTCTTTAATTTCGACAATGGCAGGCGGAACAAGTATATGGGCGAGCAAGGACGCCAGGTCCGATCCGAGGGAGATCTTTAACCTGAGACTGTTGTATCTCCTGGTTACCCTGGCCTGGGCGGGCTGTTTCTATGGGTTTGACACTGGGAATATTGGCGGCATCCTGACCCTGCCGTCGTTTGAAAAGGCGTTTGGCTTGCTTGATATTCCGCAGGCGGAGTACGATGATCGGAAGGTGAGCAGCACGCCTGACCTTTTCTCGTATTTTATTAACCCGCTCTAGGGGACCATCGCGGCCATGGTTGCTGCAGGCGGCGCTGCTGGGTCTCTTCTCGCTGCACCAACGTCCGACTGGCTAGGTCGCAAATGGTCTGTCTTTCTATGGGGACTCGTCTTCCTGGTCGGTGCTGCGATGCAGATGGTCCCCGACTACGACGTTCTACTCGCAGGGAGGTTCATCGGTGGTCTGGGAGTAGGAGCGAGCTCCATGCTGAGCCCCCAGTTCCTGGCTGAGAACTCCCCCAAGTCAGTTCGTGGGTCTATGACGGCTACGTACAACCTCATGATCGTCACATCTTTGATGCTTGCGTTCTGGGTTAACTATGGCGTCTCGCTCTGGTCTCAGGCCGGGGATTGAGGATGACCATGCCCAGTGGCAGACTGCGATGAGTATCCAGCTCATCCCTGGAGGGCTGATGTGTCTGATGATTCCATTTGTACCGGAGACTCCTCGATACCTCATTAACCATGGCAAGGCGGAGCAGGGGCTGAAGAATCTGTGTCGACTTCGCCAGCTGCCTCCGGATCACCCCTACATTCAAATTGAATATCGCGAAATCCAGGCTCAGGTACAGTTTGAGCAGGAGAACTTCCAGGGCCACAATTACTGGGTCGTGGTAAAGGATATATTCGGGAACAGGAGCAACCTGCAGCGATTTATTCTCGCTGTTCTTCTGTTTATTTTTCACAAGCTCACTGGAACGGACTCGCTGAATGTATGTCTTGTCCCCGTCAATTTTCACTGTGAGTTTTGACTAACCGATCGTTTCAGTACTACGCCCCTCAAATCTTCGAGCTCATCGGCGTGCAGGATAGCTCGTCGCTGTTGACAACTGGTGTGTACGGCGCTGTCAAAGTCGCGGCGACAATATTCTACGTTACATACCTTGTCGACCGTGTTGGTCGTCGTCTTCCACTTCTCATCGGCGCAACTATCCAAGGTACTGCCATGCTATATCTGGCCCTATATCTCCGGTTCGCCGGGGTTGACAACACCGACATGGGCGGTACCCCTGCTGGAGGTATCGTAGGGATAGTCTGGATCTACCTATATGCGTTTGGGTGGTCATTCGGACACAGTGTGGCCTGCTACATAACTGCAGCCGAGATTTTCCCAACTCGTATTGTAAGTCCGCCCATGCACGCCATTCCATCTAGTCACGGTAGAAATCGATAGTACTAACTATTCGCAGCGCTCCGTCTGCATGGGCTTCTGCTTCTTCGTAAACTGGATAATCGACTACGGCATTACACGCGCAACACCGAACATGCTCACTAATATGGGCTACGGTGCCTTCCTTCTCTATGCCCTGCTGACCTACCTCGGCGTCGCGTTCATCTTCTTCTGTCTCCCTGAGCTGAAGGGCCGGTCGATTGAGAGTATGGATGATCTGTTCCAACGGCCGCTGTGGACGATGTGGAAGCATGCGTACCCGACCAAGAAGGAGACGGTCAGGCAGGGTATTCAGGAGGGAAAGCAGGATTCTGTGGACGCTGTTTGGGAGCGTGATGGTGATGAGGAGGAGGTGAAGAGGAAGCAGGGTGCGGCTCATATTGAAACAGTTTCCTAAGTTATGTATGCGAGGCAGGATTATGGAAGAAATAAGCTCAGATGGTAGTGTTTATCAACGGAATCCGACTTGATGGTTCAATTTCTGCCTGGACCTGTGTCTGAAAGGAGAACGTATGACTGCCCTAGGTACAGACGTAGGAAAGGACGGACATTCTCCGTGCATAGGGGGGTATCGGTCTTCTCCCCGTTCATACGACAAGGTGGGACCGCGGGGTTCAGAAGAATACACTTATAATGATGAGGGGTCCAACATGGTGTGGTACAATCAAGCAACACACAATGGCTACAGAGACATTCACCCTAAACACTGGAGCTAAGATCCCCGCCGTGGGATTTGGAACGTGGAAAGCTGGCCCTGGCGAGGCTGCCGCTGCTGTCCAGGCAGCATTTGAAGCCGGATATCGCCATTTTGTATGTTCCAACTCTCATTTGATTGCTTAGCAGAACTGACGCGGTCTAGGATTGTGCTCCTCTATGTATGTTTCTTCAGTGTTCATGAGGTATGCGTGCTAACCAAGCTAGATGGAAACGAGGCAGAAATCGGCCAGGTGTTCAAGAATACCAAAGTCCCTCGATCCGAGTACTTTGTAACTACAAAGCTGTACTTTCTCCCAAATACTCACGTAAGAAGCCACCACTAACTGGGTTTGCAGCTGGTCCTCCGACCACCGCCGCGTTGAAAGCGCACTGGACAAGTCCCTCCGCGACCTAAACCTCGACTATGTCGACCTCTACCTCATGCACTGGCCAGTCGCGCTAGACCCGTCTCCAAACGACGAAAACTACGGCAAGGAAGATCGCGCGGTGCACGCAGCGGGGTGGGATTTCTGCGACACCTGGCGCGAGATGGAGAAGTTGCTGGCTACAGGAAAAGTCAAGGCGATCGGAGTCGCCAATTTCTCCACCGTGAATCTAACAAAACTGCTTGAGACTGCAAAAGTTGTGCCCGCCGTCAATCAAACGGAGATTCAACCACTGCTGCCGCAGAATAAATTGAATGCGTTCTGTGCCGAAAAAGGGGATCCATCAGACGGCGTTTGGGCCGCTTGGTGGCTCGGGAAGTACCCTGCATCAGCATCCGGATATTGTGGCGATTGCGAACAAGAGGGGTGCCGAGACGGGCAATGTTATGCTGAGTTGGGGGATTCAGAAGGGGTGGAGTGTTATTCCAAAGAGTACAAATCCGGTGCGTATTGCGAATAATCTCAAGAACTTTGTGATGGATGCTGCGGAGCTGCACGCTATGGATAGGCTGGCATTGCCCAAGGGGAAGAGGTTCAATCGGCCTAACTGGGGGGGCTGTTATTTTTCACGATGATGAGGACGTTGAGTTGGATTAGTTGCTTTCCATGTAATCTATCAACTGGATCTCTTTATTTGTCCATATTGCGTGATGAACGCCGGATGGCAAGGATTGGCTGTGCAGTTCCTACAACCTTAATACTGTCCTAATCTACAATCTCTCAACCCTACATGCACTCTCATTCCCTTCAAATCGAGTCTTGGAAACGGCAGAAAGAAGTCATGAGTCAACTCAACATCAGTGATATCGGTTTCGTACAGCTCAAAGTCGAAGAATGGGAAAAATGCCGCAAATGCCAGGTAGAGCTCGCACCAGGCAAGGCTTGTCAACATGTATTAGAACATGCCTCTTCATATGGATATAAAGGTAACTTGCTTCAGGCCCAGAGAATACCGCTAGAGAGGGGTTCCGTTTTTCGGTCCTTGGACTGCCAGGCAAAACCCGGTATGTATATTTACAAATGTACGATTGGTTCTTTTGTTCCCTTGCAATATATACCTAGGGTACTAAGTGCGATTTCCAAATTGCCCAATATCAAGACAATAGAAGTTCCAGAGAGATGAAACTGTTCAAAGGTTTTTAATCTTCGCTTTATTTCGGGCATCACACACATTGTATCACCAAATACCAAAATTTGGTCTGTCCTATATCAAATCTGCCTGATATAACGAGGCCGGCTACTCTCGGAGGCCGGTAGCATTCCGGCCTCCGAACGCTAGGGAAGTTAAAATCTGGGCTTATCGTCCAATCAGAAGGCGGCATATGGGGATCTGCGCTTGGCAGCGCATGAACTATAGAGCATACATCATGACTTGAGTAGACGACATTGGCCATTTATCCGTAATAAACCATCAATGAATGGCCGATTTTTTTATTATAAGCATTTTTAAGCACCTTGTTTGGCATCCGCCACCACCATCTTCCATCAAATCCCAGGGAAAGCGGTCAAACCGCCTATCAAAGCCGCTGCCGTATTGGGACTAGTGCCATCCCGTGACTGTTCTCTGCCCTCTCTAACTGGGCAATTGTATAGTTCATGAGGACGTCGAGATGAAGGTCAAAATATCTTATTCTGGCAGAAAATACTCATATAAAGTGCCTCCAGTGCCGTTTAACATAGATAAAGCCAATTTCAATCATGTAGCACCTGATGTCACCGGATCCACGCTATCTTCTATTCTCTTTCGTAATGAGGACTTGAGGCCGGAATTGTTACCGGCCTCAAAGTATTATAAGAATCTGCTCCTCACCCGCCCAAAATCTCACAATCCCAATTCTCTATTCATCTCAAAAAGTCTTCTGGCTTCTTTCTCATCTTTTTTTACCCATCTTCCCTGCTCCTTAGGCTCTTGACTTGGTCTTTGACCTTCTCCTTTGGCCTTTGGCTTATACATCTACACTCTGCCTTATACTACCCCAACACATCCTGTGTTCACACACCCCTATATCATAGGCTTATAGTATTTATCATTCTCCTGGTTCATCTCATCTCATCATGACTCGAACCCAAGTGCCCTACCCTTCCCCTACTACCCTGAAGCGGTTCCCTCATATCCATGATGACCCTTCATCCATCTCCCACTCCCTAGACCCTTTCACCATCACCACCAAGACAGGGTTCCTGCCCTATGAGACTGCCCCAGTTGAGCTGCCAGAGGCTTTCAGTGCCCTGCTGTCTCTGGTCAACCGCCTCCCTGTCGTTAGGCTCGATGGGAAGCCCGGTCTGTTGGCTACCTATGAACTTGGCCCTGCTGTCAAGGCTGAGCTTACCGACCTGACTGACGAGGTTGAAAAGCTGGTTCTTCCCGACGGCTCTCCTGATCGTTTCACCATTGCGGCGGTCTTCCGTGACTATACCTTCCTGGCCTCGTCTTACCTGCTCGAGCCTTGCTGGGAGCACTGGAACAAGGACCCAGAAGGTGGCTATGGACTTGGTCGTGATGTCTTGCCCCAGTCTGTTGCTCGTCCTATGTACCGCTGTGCTGAGATGTAAGTCTTCTATCGTCTTCTACTTCCTTACTTCCTTGTCCATCTTGTGGTTCATATTGATACACATCTTAATCATGTAACAACAATATAACTAACAGCCATCCCTAGCCTGAACCTGCCACCTTTCATGTCTTACGCTGCTTCTTATGCTCTGTTCAACTACACCGTCGCCGACCCTGCCAAGGGTCTGAGCGAGTACTCGAACCTCCGTCTGATCCGCTCCTTCGAGAGAGGTCTCGACCCTAAGAGCTCCGAGGCAGGCTTCATCCTGACCCACGTCGACATGGTCAAGGAGACTGGCCCGCTCGTTGCAGGTGTCTTGAAGGTCGTTGATTCCCTTGAGCAGCATGCCTCCCGACAGGAGATCAACGACGGATACCGAGAGATCCTAAAGTCGATGGAGAAAATTGAAGCATCCATGGAAGGTATGTAACCCTAATCACCCGAATAATCCGATCCCCTAGATCTTCTAACCTGACCTTGAAATAGATATGTGGGGCAACTCCAAGCCATCGGAGTACCTTTCCTTCCGTGTCTTCATCTTCGGCATCACCAACCAATCCATGTTCCCGAACGGTGTGGTTTATGAAGGCTGCGAAGACAACAAGCCTCTCTACTTCCGCGGTGAGAGTGGTGCCAACGACAGCATCGTAAGTAACCAAATTTAACCAACCTTGCAAAGAACAACCACAACTGACCGAACCCAGATCCCCCTCCTAGACCACCTCTGCGAGATTCCCATGCCGGAAACACCCCTCACCAAAATCCTCCACGAATTCCGCGCCTATCGCCCCCTCCCCCACCGCGAATTCCTAACCTACATCCGCGAAAAGTCCGAAGAAATCGGCGTCCAGAAATACTCCATCCAAGACTCCGAGACCGCTGTCCTCTTCCTGCGCACGCTGAACCACATCCGCAGTTTCCGCTGGCGACACTGGCTGTTCGCGCGTGAGTATATCATTCGTCGCACGCCCCACCCTACCGCTACTGGTGGTAGTCCCATTGTTACTGTGAGTGAAGTCCCATTTCTCTGCTGTGTGTGTCAATGTGCTAATTGTTTGGTTATAGTGGCTTCCGAATCAGCTCTCCGCTGTTATGGAGCTCATGATCAAGGTCTATGATGATAACCTTGCGCCAAAGGATGGTGTGGCTGTTGTCGGTAATGAGGATCTTATTGCCTCGCACAGGAAGCAGGTTGAGCCTATGATGGAGCTTGTGCGTGATCAAAAGGAGAAGTTGGCTAAGGAGGTTGAGCGGTGGTGTCAGGAACGGGGGGTTTAGATAGCTGGTTTCCTGTCCTTGGTTCTTTTGAGTAAAATGATTTTGATGCTGTTTTAGTCTTTGGCTCGCATTCGTAGCACTTGTCATATTTGAATTGATGTGTTTTTGGACATTCACTGCAGTTTCATTGCTATGACTGATGTTATGATTGTAAGACCGTGTTATCTTCTATTCTCGTGTGTGTAACTGTCCGAAGGTATCTTGACTGCCGATTCAAACCGATGTCTCACACGCTCAGGCTATATTCCCGCTTTCCGGGTACGAAATTCCAGTTACAAGACTGTGATTCTTAGGTAGCAATCTCGGGAGAATTAGACATATTTCGCATCAGTTGATGCGCGTGCAGGGGTCTGTACTAGATGGTTCTCCTCCACGTTCCCAAGAGGGAGTTTTAACCCGCAACGCTATTACAAGAAATAATGAGGATGAATAAGGCAGGCTCGAGATCAATCTCATGTTCATATCAAATACCGTTCCCATGCAAGTCCTGGTGTCTTTGCTCATATCTCGTCATTGTATTGTACAAGGGTGATGCCTGGGCGATTTCTTATACCAAAACGCCGGAAAAGAAGTTTATGCCCAAGGCGCTGCTGCTGTCAAGCACTAAGTGACGATCTTGAGGCCCATTTGTCGTCCATAGTCGATGGCATCACGAGACACACCGTCACATCCTTTAATGATTAAAACGTCGAGTTTCTCAACGACTGATTCTTCGGTCCGGGCATCCGCAAACATGCGAATGGTGCAACCAGTAATTCTCGTTTGCGACAAGTCAAGGATTTTCAGATTTGGCAATACTGCCGACAGATTTCCGACGCCCCAGTCGTCCATACCAGCCATACAGGCGACTCCCACATCAGTTAATTCTTTCAATTCTGGATTCGCTCCGTCGGAATCGTTAAGAATATTAATGAAGTCTTCGCTGTTGATCTTGTGGCAAAAATTCACGTGAAGGGTTCGGAGGGGAGCCTTGGAATGGAGTAGGAATAGGGACAGCGTGGAGTGGTTGACCCATGGTGTGTCGTTGAATATCAGTGTCTTCAAGTTTGGAAGTTCGTTCTCGCCCGGTGTCAACATATTTCCACCAAGATGAGGAGCCTCGATGGACCCGGAAAACAAGCGAAGAGACTCAAGGCTGGCTGGAAGGATTGAATAGAAATTATGTTGGACAGCCGCGCCCCGAAGATCTAGTATGCGGAGCGGCGGAAGATGTTCCTCCTCTTGCACCGGATCAAACCGGTATGATTGTGCACGCGCGGGATCCCAGACCAGCCCCAACTCCTCTAAGTTGGGATACGCGGACTGAGTTGTGTTAGCAGAAGGCCTAGATATCAAATCCAGAGAAAGCTTACCGATCCCAGCCCCGGAAGTACATCCGGGAAGCTCAAGCCTTGAGGATTTTCTTGTGAAGACGCAATAGTTAGACTCTTCATATTTGGGAGATGCTGAGGCCAGGGCCAGGGTCCTCTGGTAGGATTATCCCAAACACGGAGAAAAGAAGCTTTCTCGAGTTTCGAGAGGGCTGATAAAATACTCCCAACACAAGCATGTGAAAGGCTGATGTCTGCTCCACAAACGATACTCCTCAGATGTTGAAAATCTTTGATTTTCAGGTAGAATTCTTTAGGTTGGTTATGAGGAACCATCAACTCCAAGTGCTCTAGTTGAGGGCATCTGCTTAACATGTCAAGCACCTTAGGCGTAGTAGAGGGCACAAGATTTGAAATGGTGGCACGGGTCAGTTGTGCTCGGGATCGATGGATGTAGTTTCGGACAGATGTCCAAGGTACACGAGATCTAGCTCCAGTGAGGTCAACATGCATCCAGAGGGTGGACAGTCCGCCTATGAATCGGTTCCATCCTTTACAGACGCGTAGGATTGCCCTATGTGATGTCATAAGCTAGTGAATTTCAGAAGTGAGGATTGGACGCTTACACGATCTGTTTGAAGGAGAAGCGCCGAAGCGTGAGTTCTGCAATCTCTAGTGGCAGGGTCGTAAATGGGTCGCGCCTGTTTCCTCCTGCCAGCTTATCCTGCAGTTTCTTGTTCAACTGCGTGAGGACCTGGATATGGTTAGCAAGAGAAAAGGAAGAGTAAGAGATAATACGGAAAGAATAGGTCCAAGGAATTGGCCACGAGACTGAAAAGAAGAAAAAGGAAGAAAGAAAGACTTGCATTGCGGCCTGGGTGATCGGCTGGAATTTTCTGGAGGGCATATTCGTAGATGTCTCGGGCCTTGTCAAAGTTCCCATCTAGACACAGGACCTTGGCCAAGCGCAGGTATCCCTATTTCCAAAAGTCAGCCATGAATCCACAATTGGGAAGAAGCCTTCAGGTGGATACATACACGGTCGTCATTGGGTGCAAGCTTGACCATAGCTCTGGCATCAGCGCGGGCCTGGCTGTACAGTTTCAACTTGCAATATGTGGCCGCGCGGTTATCCAGAACGCCAGTATCCTCATTGTTTGCCGCCAATGCCTGGATGTAGGATGATTAGTATATGTTGCCACGGGACAAACACGGTAGGGCGTATTTTGTACCTGGGTGAAGGACTCGATGGCGCCTTGGAGATCGCCAACTTTGTAGGCATTTTGGCCTGCTTGCTGAAGAGCAGCGGCTTTCTCTATGTCAGCTTTCTTTTTGGACGTTACTCCGCGTACTATACGCGTACCTGATCTTGAAGCCATGTTGAAGACAGATGCAAAGGCGGTTGACGAGAATCAAGTAGTGGGGCAGGAACGAGTGTTTAACGCCACGCAAGGGACAAATCAGATATGGGGATTGGGTGATAGCTTATACCCACGCATTCTGTAAATGCCAACGCACTATGCTACCTTCAGGATATCATTCAGTTGCTTCTGGGTAGCAAGTTTGGCTCTTTTTGATTTCGATAAATGAATATCTTAATGTGGATATCTTCATAGGAAGATTCGACGAAAGTATTAAATTCAATTGGAGAGCTTGACGCATCGCGATACAATTCCGCAAATAAAGCGGGCAGAATCACACCTCTTCTCTCACCGTCCACAGAACTGCTCACTTGGTACAAAGAGTCCCCCGTACTTGCCGTGTTTACTTTCTTCCCCATTCGGCATTCGGAGTTATCTGCATCGACAATAAAAGCGATCGCTGCCATGGAGTCGCATAACCTGCAGGCAGCTTCGACATATGTCAACAACATTTTGCTGGCAAGGGGCTTGCTGAAAGGTGGTCGCGCTATCGATTTTGCTCACCCGGAAAATGAAGATGGAGGGATAGACGGCACCATGGCTCGTGTGATCAACTTGGTCAACGACTTAGTGTTGAGACGAGATGTGCGTCTCCTGCACTGTGATATGGCTTGGCTAGCGACTGACAAACTTTAGCGCGAGTCCGAACACCGCGAGAGCTTATCTACCACTATTCGCACGCTGCAAGCCACCGAGACGGAGCAGACCACGGAGATCGTATGTCATCACCTTACTTACGTCGCACAGCGCGCTAACCTTGGTATCTTGTGCAGGGGAAATTGAAAACAAAGACGTCCGAGTTGACCCGCTCGCTAGCTCTGGCAGAGGCGCAGGAGCGCACGCTGAAGTCCAACATGTCCAGTGCCGAAGCGAACATCCGAAATTTCAAGGAACAAGTCCAACGCATGAAGAGCACCGTCCAACAAGTCCGAGCACAATGCGCCAACGATATTCGCAAGCGGGATCTGGAAATGCAGAAGCTCAAATCGCATTTGGCTGAGAGACAACGGGGCAAGCGCGAGGGTCTGAGTGTGACTACTATTAACATCAACCCTGCGTCAGACCGATCACGTCTTCTGGCTAGCGGTGGAGAAAGAGTAAATGACCCTGGATATAGCTTGAAGCAGGAAACGACCGAATTCTTGACCGAGTTATGTCAGCATCTCAGTGATGAGAATGATACCTTGATTGAACTTGCGCGAAATACTGTCCAAACTTTGAAGGATCTACAAGGCTTGACGCAGGCTGAAAATGGGACTGGCGAGAATGAGCAACCGAACATGGCTATGAGCGTAGGAGCTCATAAGTCTTCTTCAGGGCCGGTTACTTCACTTCCAACCTCGTGTGAAGAACTATCCGTTCAAATGGAAGCAGTGCTAGAGCATCTACGGACACTACTTACCAATCCTTCATTCGTGCCTCTAGAGGAGGTTGAGGTGAGAGACGAGGAGATCAAAAGACTGCGTGAAGGCTGGGTGAAGATGGAATCCCGGTGGAAGCAGGCAGTTACCATGATGAGTGGGTGGCAGCGCCGTCTTGCAGATGGAGGAGATTCTATCCAAGCGGATGAATTGAAGCGCGGAATGAATCTCGATCTCAGCATTAATTCGACCGAGGACACGAGCATGCAAAGCGTGCCTGAGTCCAATCCCATCCCGACAATCCTGGAGGACCAAGATGAGGAGGAAGATATGAGCGAACGAGAGGAGAAATCACCAGACCCCGAGATGCTCAATCCTCCGAAGATGAGGTCCAAGATTCGCAAGGTACCCGAGCGACCCGATCGCGTTCTGAGGGAACGCAGTGAAAATACCATAACAAAGCGTCCCCGGAAGGTCTCGTTCACGCCAGGCTTACAAGGCTCACCATGCGTGGACGCTACCGACGACGATACCCTCAAGATTAAAGCCTACAAGACCGAGACTGTGACTCGCAGGCCACCCAGGCGAAGGACCGACACAAAGGAACCCCATCAGGTATGCAACGAGAACTTTCCCAGGAAATTCCCCCAGAGATTCCCAGGAGATTCCCAATGAGATCGCGAGGACTAATTCGCCATGCAGCTCAAGCCCAACGAGTCGCTAAGCGTACACCAAAAACTGGCCGCCGTCGAAGACGAGGCCCGCGCCGCTCAAAGCGAGCAAAAGGAGCGCGAATCACGAAAGAGAAGCCGACCCGAGAAGGCTTCTAGGCCAGCAAGCCGGCGTCGGAGTACTCTCACCGCTGATGAGCTCGACGATCTGATGGGTGTGGCACGGTGAAAGATTAATTGATACCCCCCACTAGTCTGTACTGTACATACTTTCAGCGAGTGCATGTAAATATGGAGTCACTTTTGCATAATCGCATACGATTGACATGAATCTAATAATGTATTACTATTTCGGAGTGGGAAAAACGGACCTCGGTAACTTTGCCTTTGGCTTCTCCGCATCATATGCCGAGCTTCCAAGCTTGTTTCTTTCGCGCACGCGCATTTTCCTTAAATATACCTTAAAGCGTTATTCTGAGGTCTCTAATTTCACATACCGCAGGAACGTACGGAAACGTTTCCAATTACCCAATTCCCAATTCCATCCCTCAGCACAACACATACCTCGGGATATCTCCACATCGCAAGCACTATCACCAAACTATGTCCTCTCCCACAGGACCAGACACCTTCAAAGGCTGGGTCGCCCATGACGCCAAAAGCCCCCTAACATACACAACCTACGCTCCGAAAACATTCACGCCCACCGACGTGGAAATTTCCATCTCCCACTGTGGCATCTGCGGCACCGACATCCACACCTTACGCTCAGGCTGGGGTCCAGCCGACTACCCATGCGTAGTCGGTCATGAGATAATCGGAACAGTAACACGCCTCGGTAGCGCCGTCTCATCCCAGCCCAACCCCAACGGAATCCGCCTCGGAGACCGCGTCGGCGTCGGCGCACAAAGTGACGCCTGCCTACGCGCAGACTGCGAAGCCTGCGCCGACGGCGAGGAAAGCTACTGCACCCGCATGACAGGCACGTATAACGGACGGTACAGCGACAAGTCAAAGTCGTATGGCGGCTTTGCCGAGAAGTGGCGTGGTCCTGCGCATTTCGTGTTCCGGATTCCGGATTCACTACCCTCGGCTGAGGCGGCGCCGTTGCTGTGTGCGGGTGTTACTGTTTTTGCACCGATGAGGAAGTATGGGGTTGGACCTGGGAAGACAGTGGGGATTATTGGGGTCGGAGGGTTGGGACATTTGGGGATTTTGTTTGCTAGGGCGCTTGGGGCGGATCGTGTTGTTGCTATTTCACGCTCGTCTGGGAAGAAGGCGGATGCTGTTGGTGGGCTTGGGGCTGATGGGTTTATTGCCACGGGTGAGGAGAAGGGGTGGGCGAAGAAATACTCGCGCTCGCTTGATGTTATATTGTGTACGGTTTCAGCACATGATATGCCCTTCGCGCAGTATTTGAGACTGCTTAAGCGGGATGGGACTTTTGTGCAGGTTGGGGCGCCGGAGGATGCGTTGCCACCGCTTATGGCTTGGAGTCTTATTCAGAAGGGTGTTAAGGTCACTGGGTCGAATATTGGTTCCCCGAGTGATATTCGGGCTATGTTGGCTCTGGCTGCGGAGAAGAGGGTCTTGCCTTGGATTCAGAAGAGGGATATGGTGGATGTTAATCAGGCGCTAGTTGATATGCATGAGGGGAAGGCGAGATATCGGTATGTACTGCAAAATGGGAATGAGCAGGCGAAGTTGTAGGTTTGGGTATATTAAAAATATATTAGCCCTTTTACAACATATTCCGTATGAGATCTGCAGTGTGTACCTTGGTCTATATCCACTTTGAACATTTACCTCCAGGTATCCACTTGATAAAAAATTAAGAATTAGGCTTTCGTATCGCGTACCTTATTCCCGATTAGGTCTAGCGGATATCCACCATTCCATATCGGGGTAGCAATACGAAAAGTGCATGTATACGAACTCTCCTTTCCATATAACCACGAATTCATTTCCAATGGTTGCCTGGATCCCGTTTTAGATCTAGAGAAAATTCTGAATTAGCACATATATAAGAGTGGTCTTTAGTTTTGTTTTCCAAGTCATCGATTCAATCCAACCTGGCCTTGTCTCCTATTTACTCAATCTACAGTCAAGATGTCTTCTTCCCACCCCGGCTGGACCGCCTATGAATACTACCCCTCGATGGGCGCTGCAGTAGTATTCGTAATCTGCTTTGCAATTGTCACTTTAATGCACACATATCATTTGTTCCGCACGAGAACATGGTTCTTCATCCCGCTCGTGATCGGTGGATACTGTAAGTATCAACTTATACCCATATCCAAGCAGACTCCAGTCTTCTCCGGTACTAATACTAATACCCTCCCAGTCGAGCTAGTTGGATATATCGGCCGCGCCATGTCATCGAAGGAATCACCCGATTGGACCATCGGACCCTATGTTATGCAGAGCACGTTGCTGCTTGTTGCCCCGGCGCTGTTCGCAGCCAGTATCTACATGGAATTGGGTCGGATCATTGTTATGGTCAAGGGGAGCAGCTTTCATTGATTCGGGTTGGCTGGATGACCAAGATATTCGTCGCGGGTGATGTGTTGAGTTTCTTGATGCAGGCTTCTGGTATGCTTCTTTCACCCCTTTGTTTATTCTTCACAATCGGTTGAAATCGATGGGCTCTTTCTAAAATCAATGCTAATACTCCAACAGGTGCGGGAATCATGGTCACCGGCACAAGCTCCGCCGACCCGTCATCCTCCGCAAGCACCGGTCAGAACGTTATCATCGGCGGCCTCATCGTGCAAATTGTCTTCTTCGGCTTCTTCCTGATCAGTGCCGTCATCTTCCAGCGGCGCATGGGCTCTCACTCCGGAGCTCGTGCGGTAGCGGACGAGTACCCATGGCGCAAGCATATGTGGGCGTTGCACTCGTCCAGTATCCTCATTCTCATTCGGTCAATCGTTCGTGTTGTCGAGTACGTCCAGGGCACACATGGTTATCTCATGGAGCATGAGGTTTTCATTTATGTATTTGATGGATTGTTGATGTTTGCCATGATGGTCATTTTCGTGATCATCCACCCTAGTGAAGTGAACTATCTTCTGGGGGGGGAAGAGTCGTAACGGCTATGGGTGGGTTGAAGGTCATGGAGGGCTCGAGCGCAGTCTAGCGAGCTATGATGAGGATTTGTTGCGATAATTGTGGGAATATGCGGTGGAGATTCGAATTGTTTTCTTTTGATTAGGTAGAATTTCTTCTGTGGTTTCGGCGCTTTGGACTTGGGTATATGAATAAATATGAACATAGTAAGGAAATTTCAAGAGTTAACCTGTTCCAGAAAGTTAACGCCGAGAATCTCTTTCATTGCCCACTCGATCAGCGGCCTCCACTGGTCGTCCAAAATTGCCCACACGGCCTTGGAGACCCTGACACACCACTCGCCAAAGCACCAGCGATCCTTCGAATAGTGCAAAAGCACGCCATACTGCGCCAACAAAACCAGTGCAAAGGGATCTCGTTCAAGCAGCAACTCCATAAACCGAGGATGCAAGCGGATCGCCCATCTCCCGACAATCGTAGTCGACCTCATCCCGCTGTAGCACCAACTGAGCATTTCCTCCAGATTGGAAATGGACCCTTCGTAAACCTGCAGCGCATGGTTCGGATCCCGCGCCCCGCACTCTTCGTTCGCCTCGCGCAGTTGTTTGAGCATAGCACTCGCGTCGTCAGGAATCGGGCCCTGAACCTCCTCAACCTGCAAAATCGGACCGAAAGGAGTGTTCACTAGAAAATTCCAGTCCCGTGGCGCACGAATAACCTGTTGCACGCCACGTGTCAAAATCAGAACCTGGTACAAATCGTCGACACAGGACCACGGATCCTGCGCGTCCGGCGTATGCGGGAATGCAAACGTGTAGATAACCACAATACCCGCAAAAGCAAACATCGCCTTGGCATTACTCTCATTCACGTCACCCAGCAGCTCCCGGAACAGCGCCAGCGCTTGATTCTGGTGCGCGACGGCGCGATTGAGATACGACGCTCGACGGGTCGGCTCCGGCCCTGTTCGAGCGAGATGCAGCGAGGACAGGGCCAAGATGCCGTGCATTAAAATGGATGCGAGAGCGCCTCTTCGGGCACCAAGTTACGCCAGATTGGATCAGTGCGCTCGTTGCGTGACAGTGTCTGGAACGTTGTATTGCACCACTGCATCATCAGCTCCAGGTCGTTGAGGTTCAGTGCAGGCCCAGCTGAGGTTGCGGCATTTTGGCTGCCCAGTTGGCTCAGGATTCCAAGGGAGTCTGCTGTCCCCGTTCCTGCGGTTGAACTTGAGGGCGAACGAAGTCCCGATGCTGGTTCGCCTGCCTGTCCGCTGTCGGACCCTTCGTTTGTCCACAATAGAGAGGTTGACGACCCGTACTCGCATTCAGAATGGCGGTTGGCACAGTTGGTGCAGAATGGCCGGGCTTCGTCGCACTATGATCGGATGAGTGTGCTACCCTTTTTTAATTTTTTTTCTCTTCTTTTCCCTTGATTCGTACCTTCACTCGTCTTCTTTTACATTCTTTGCAGCCGTGGCGAGATTTCCGATGTGGTCGTCGGAGCGCCATATTCATGTTATTGGATTGCCATAGTTCGGAAGAAGAAAAAACCGGAGGCTCTAGATTTTTTTTAGGGCTGTCTTTCCCTCAAGGGCAGGCAACAGGATTCGAGAGAACCTTCCGGGTGCCGTGGACCCCGGACCTCGACAGTATAGGATTATGTAACAAAACCCTGTCGATCAAACATCAAAAAAGGCTTGTCCAATCTGGAACATTGTCTTACTTGCACTGCCTCGTTTAGTTTTGGACATTTGGAGCGAGCCTTTGGTTTAACCGTCAATCTAGGTACGCCTGGTTTACTTGGTACAAAGTACTGTGTATCGTTAAAACAAATTAAAGAAATTTAAGAGAACGTGGCACTTGCGCCAAGGGTATAGCTAAAATAACACTAATTAAACGGTACGTCTCACCCTTCATCTTTCTCGTGGCCTCGTCATTGTGCGGTATACAGAAACGCCATCGGTGAAACCCAAGTCTTGGCTAACAACCTCCCCCCCACCCCCACCTGCAGAAGCACCCGACAACGCCGTGGTCTGGTTGGTGCGCCTGCCCTTCTCAATCAAGGAAATCCCCGAGATTAGTGCCATAAGGGAGAAACGCGGCCCCAGATTCGAGTATATGTCCAAGTAACCGGTTGTTTTGGAGAAGATGCCGCCGGAGGAAAAGACCGCCACCACAGTCTGGCTGGTCTCCTCGACTAGTTTATAGTTTTCAGAACCACTGCCAAGCGAGTGGGTTCGTTTCCAGGTGAAAGTTTGCTTGGCGCCGTCGTCCAGCTGCATGCGGAACCAATATGTGCGCTTCGTAAAGCCTTTCTTGTGCAGGTATTCCCAATCCATTCTGTTGGGCCGTTCCGGGTCTCCAAGACCGATCTCGCAGTCTGAGGAGAAGTGCCGGAACTTACACACTCCCGCAATGGGCCCATTGGAGTCGGGGCTGCGGTGGAAAGTAAGATCCGGCTTTCCTGGTGTGAAGGAGGAGTTGGCCACGTGGAAGAGGTGTGTTTTGTTTGTTGTGCTGACATCGTAGTTGTGGCGCCAGAAGCTGTGGGTGATGAGATACTGGGCGGCTGGATTCATGATGGATGTGGTAATTTGATAATAGTGTAATCCGGTGTGGATTTTGGATTATTTCCCTTGAACTCGGGACCAGTGAGTTCATTATATATCTTAGTTCTCAGATCCATTAGAGGCTCAGCCCTATTCAAACAAGTTAATTGGGAGCCATTTTTGCAAGGCTGAGCTCACTAAGTGTGCCCTTCGAGCCTCCAGGCAATCAGATGCATCCATCGGGTTTGACCCCCAACTGCTGAGCCCTCCAAGGCTGTCAGGCGATGCTGGCAGTGCATGGCTACGAGCCAATCAAGTTTTGGCCCCTAAATTGCGCCACGTGATCTTATCCCGCATTTGGCCTGATCTTCGAGGCTCCAACAAAGCTAGTCTGAGTAAGCAATTACACGTGACTGATAGTGAAGTAATATCACATGATCTGGTTTATGATGCCTGGTTGCCTGATAATTTCCGCCGTCGCGTCGAAGCGGAAAGTGAAGGGCAAGAAAAACAAGCAAATCTGGAGAAGAGGAAGCTTCTCCGACAAACAATCAACTGCATCGACCTTCTTCGCTGCTTGTCGAATTACGCTTTATCGATTGAGATTGATTTTTGTTCCATCTAACAGTTCTTAGAGCTGTTGCGGCCCAAAACTTGCATCCTCTGATGCCGTCAAGCCGTCTCTTCTCATTCTAATCAACCCACCCACGATGTCGTTCCAAGTACCCTACGAGTCCAGTCCACCTGAGACACCGGAGAAAGACCGCTCGCGCAGCCTCTGGAGCAATATCTCGACAACTCCTGCTGGCCCGCCACCATCCACTGCGGGCTCATTCATACCGCATTCTACATCCAACATAAACGGTGGTTCGCGCATCAACTCCTTCTCCAGAAACGATAGCGCATTCTCCGCAAACCAGAATTCCTTTTCAAGAAATGACTTCTCCAACTCTGTCTTTACCAAGTCCGGTAACATCAATACAAATGACAGCATCTTCGGGTCATCCTTTGGATCGACAGATTATGCCATGCCCAAGCAGACCAAAGCTTCTTCCGCTAAGCTTACAGGAAACTCCAGTCTCCGTTTCGGTGTGCCGAATGGAGGCGGATTTGGAGATTCGATGAATTTCGGACAGTCCAATGGGTTTGCCTCGTCGCAACTGAGTGACTTTAACGAAGAGCAAGAAGACCAGATGGAACCGGAGGAAGAGGAAGTCGAAGAGGAGGAGGAAGCTGAAGAAGAATTGGACCTAAGCACCCAGGACCGGTCCAAGAACTTCAACTTCTTAGACTCGGCTTTCGGAAACCCCTTCGAATCCCAGCCCTCCATGGGTGCACAGCGCAAACCGATCTATTCGAATCCAAGCGATGCTAAGCGACCGAAGCTTGACGAAAATTGGGCGCATCAGTCGGCTCTCCGCAACACCAACCTGGCCCCCAAAAAGCCGTCCGCGATGCCATCCATTCTTCACAACCTTGCTGCCAGATCCCGCATTGCCCTTGTTAAAGAGCCAAGTGAGATGATTCTCAAAACGGAGGATGCCCTGGGAAAACTTTCAGACGAGCTCAAAGCCGCGGAATTCAAACATGTCGATTTCGATGCTGTACTGGCCAATGTATCAAAGGAATTGGCGGACAGTTGGCAGGCTTGCGCTAATGAAAGTGGGCTTGACCGGCCCTACGGCGTCCATTCTGGTATTGGGCCCGGGGAGCAGGCTCCCGATCTCGCGAAAGCTACCTTCTTGGCTTCGTTGCTGCTCCAAATCCACCACCCTTCTCGGGAAGCACCTTCGACTGCCAACATCAACCCCATGCGCACCGGCGCTGCCGGTATGGTGAAAGCCATGACGAGACCCCCCGTTCTTAAGCCCCTGCCACAGGTTTTGCTTGACTGGCTCAGTGAAAACCACGCATCGCAGACCAAGGATCTCCAAGCATTGAAATATGTGGAACCGAACCCGACCGCATCCTCAAACTTCTGGGATATTATCATTGCTTCCGTGCTGCGTGGTCGCCTGGCTGATGCCGCGGATGTTCTCCGTTCCGCAGACTTCAACTACGCCCGGTCAGCATTGGAGGATGGACTCCCACAGCCTGGCTACCGCGGCGCACAGCTGCAAAATATCCAGCGATGCGTCAACAAGGCTCTTCAAATTCTTGAATCATGCCCTGGAACCCAATCTGAAGACTGGGAGATCACCGGTCTTGATTGGTCTCAGTACCGGAAACGGGTCCTTTCAGCTGTCACTGATCTGGAGGAATTCGCTGAGGGAGAGGAGCGAGATGAATCGATTGTGCCGGTTCCAGAAAATCGCTTCCAGGCCATCAATTTTGGATTGTCCACTTTTAACCCAAGTAACGCCAACAAGAACCCAATCTCATTCGCTCAATCGGCTCGTATGGCAGAGAGCCGTGTTCCATGGTCAATTTATCAGAGCTTGAGATCTATCTACCGAATTATCCTGGGCGACCCGTCTGCCGTCAAGAGCAAGTCTCAGGACTGGGTGGAAGCAACCATCGCATTGACAGCATGGTGGGATGGTGAGGATGACACCGGTTCCACTATGGATTTCGGTGCTACCTCATCCAGCGACAACTTCCATGATTTCTTGCGCTCGCGCGGCCCAAACAAACGCGCTCGTGCTGTTGATCGCAACATGCGTGGCGCCTACCTTGACCGCCTCGAACTAGCCTTTAGCCATACTACCAGCGATGGGTCCGACAACGCTGATTTCCGACCTAATACGCTCAGCAGCATGGAAGTCGGCCTCGCATCTGTCTTCGAAGGCAATGTGCAGGGCGTATTGGAGTTGGTACAGTCATGGTCACTTTGCATAGCTGCCGCTGTGGCAGAAGTTGCCAGCCTAGGAGGCTGGTTTGAGTCCGGAAGCAGCCAAAAGACGCTCCCTGGCCTCTCTGAGAATGATCTTATGGTTCTTTCGTACGGGCAGGATAACAAATCCCCGGCCCGCCATTTGCACAAGGACGATATTCTCCGCAGTTACGCATTTGGACTGTATGACCGACCCGTTATCGAGAACGAGCACAGCTCCCGTGAAGGCTGGGAGCTGGCTATTGAGGTATTGAGCCGCTTTGACGATGCGACCCAGATGAAGAAGGCCGTGTCCGAGATCGTGGATAAGCTTCCTTTGGAAAGCTCTGATCAGTTGGACAAACTAGTGGTTCTCTGCTCGGAGCTTGAGCTGGAGGATCAAGGGCGTCGGGTATCTGAGGTGAGTGGTAGAAGGGAATTGCTTTTGACTATCTGACCATATGCTAACTTTACTGACAGCGATTCGGCGACATGTTGACCTCGAAATCCGAAAACTTCGGTCTGGCGCTCGTCTGCTATGCTCGTGCCCAGAGTCGACGCAAGGTCAAGTCAGTTGTCGACCTTTTGATTTCTTACAGCTTGGTTCAATCACGCGCATACCCTGCGACGGCCGATCTCGATGAACAACTGCGTTCTTTGATGAAGGAACCCAAAGCATGCCTGTCATCCATCGCACAAGTCGACGAAGAAGCCGCTCGGATTCTCCAGTTCTATCTCAGTGGTTACGCGACACTGCGTCGGTTCTATGAGATTCGCGACGAAGAATTCGAACTGCAAGAGGGCCAGCGACCACGTTACAAGCCGTTGGCTCGGCGACGTGCCGCAGCGCAGGCTCTTGCGGCTGTCATTGGGAGTGCGGCGGATAATATTTACGGAGGTCTCTACGACCCGGACCGTGATTCCGCTGTGCAGGTGGATGGACTGCTGGCTCTGCTGGGTGAAGCCTGTGCGTTTTTAAACCGTGCGTCTCCCAATCTAACCACGTCAACACCTTTCTCCGATACTAACCTCGAACTAGAACCCACTGCAGTCCTCTCCGTGTCCCAACAGTTCACCATCCTCTCTGCAATCGAGGACCTGCAGACCGTCACGCCCCGTGTGTACGCACAGTGCGAGGAATGTTTCCGCTCTACCCTACTCGAATACCAATCATCAACTCGCGGAGGATCAGATGGGCCCCCCCTCCCCCGCGCGCTATTGAAGAAATCCGTGTCCAATTTCTCCGCCTCCAGCTTCGCCTTCATCGGCAACGACATGCTCGAGTCAGCGCGCGCACGCTCTGGTTCAGGATCCGGCCCTACCTCTGTAGGCAGCTCAGGCGTCCTGGTGCCCGCGCCAGGTGACAAAGCCCGCGCCGATCGGGGATGGGATTGGCGGGCCGGCCTTCCCGAGACCGCCAAGGGCGAGGATATCCTCCAAATGCTTCGATTGGGATTAGCTCGCGGGTTGAGTCATGGCGCGATGGGATCAATCTGAAATTATGGAGTTAGAGTACGAGGGAGGCCTAGTTTTGAAAATGGGGTTTAATCCGGGAAATGAATTTAGCTTAGCCTTGCACACACATATCTGCTTGTTCAGGACCCTTTGTCTTTGTGACAGGCGCTGTACGATATCAGACTTACTACGCTACTTAATCCTTTTAGAGCCTGCATCGAGGTTTTCTGCATATACTGTCGAGTGTATCTGTCCACGGGTAGTATGACTCGTTATCCCTGCCTCTGACCCAAAACGGCAATAATCCCAATGGGTTCGAGCCCTCAGCCCTACGGCCTCTGACGGATATCCCACGAGCTATACCCCTTGCAAGGGAAAAACATAGCGATTAGCGTCAAACTAAACCCAAAAGAAAAACCGGTTCTCGCAGGGCCCCTAGGCAACTCTGTTAGTATTAGCGTCAGCAGCTGAATTCGGGCGCCTAATCCGCTCCACCCGAACATCCAACTCAAAATGTCACCGCTTGAATGCGACAGATTCCAACAGAAAAGATAACATTTGTATGGAGATGTAGTAATTGATATGCGGTGAACAGATCACAGCCCTATATCCATTGCGCCGCAGTCCCGAGGAAGTGACAGGGCTGTGTTAAGAGGCTCTGACTCAAAGACGCCCGGATATCCACCTGGGCACTTTGGAGTCACGATCGACATCAATCCAACCAGTCACACGGCGATCCGGTATTCCCAAATTCGGTATTAATCCTATTTGCTAACCTTGGAAATATTCTGTGGCTGCACAGCCTGTGGCTCACCGACTGGACTGGATGGGCTTCACCATGCGTTCACCGCATAAGGTTTACTTCCTCACTTGTAGATCATTTTGCTGTCACTGTTCGTGTCATGATGAGAGTTTGTAGTCAGATTGCACATTCCAGCTGAGGATGGGACTGGACTCTGGTCTTTTACTGTGTATCACCCCCACTATCCTACATAGTCAGTGCATACAGCATAGAGGGGTAAATGGATACTCTGCTAGGCTCGACCCATGCAGATTCGTGGAGATCCACGTTGATACCCAGTACCGATTGACTCGGTGGGGTAAACTGGAATCAAATGGAGTAACTATTCACACTATTCACACTAATTTCTCTTCAGGCTTGTTAACTGGGCGCGCCCTGTTTGGTTTCTGCCTGGGGCTACAACCCATAGGGCTGACGGATCTACCGTTCTATTATAATAAAATTATATTATATTCCATTTTATATTCTATTCCGGTATTGTTTTCCATATGGTTATATCGGTTCGATAATCGCATATATAACCCACACTCCCTCTATAACCCCCTCTGGCAACCCAGTCACTCCCTCTAATTCCGTTTCGGGTCATTGTTTCGTGGGACAGCGTTTCTTTCTATACTCCGTTCTATTTCTATTCTCTACTTCTACTTCTACTTCTTCTCCTTCTACTCATTCAATCGGCTGGTTCGCTTTCTCTTCGAATCTCGAATAACCCAAACCATACTTCAATCACCACCAATCCATTACCCCAGACATAATACCGTACGCAAAATGTGTTACAAAGTCGTCGAACGCTATTCCGTCTGCAAATGTCTCTACTTTGAACACTCGATCGATCCATGCTCTGCTTATGGACAGCGCGGCCATACAGTACAGGAAAAGACCGTCCTAGTTGGGTATGCCTGTGACAGACACTCGGGACGCGGGTTATATGCTGTTTCGCCTGGTGCGAGGCGGTGGTCTGATTCTGGGTATGGGAGTCTGGATTTGAGTGGGAGTGAGGATGAATGTGAGAGTGAGAACGCGTATATGGCTGTGCCATTATGATTTCGGAGGTGTTTCTGCATATGTCGTTTCGGTTTGTTCTTTCTCTCTTGTTTGAATCTGTGTGTGGAATAGGTTCTTCGGCTTATTGTCAACACTGGTGTGGGGAATTGCTGCCGGAGACTTGGTGGGTTCTTTCTGCATTCTCTTCTCTGCACTTCGTTGTTTTGGTCTTTGCAATGCTGTGGTCGTTGCTCCTAGAGAGCGGACTGCTTTGTGGAACATGGATTGATTCCACTCTCTGAATGTTATTCAACCCGGTGTTGGGTACCGCAAAGCCTTGGAACAGAGAGTGCAGGGTGAAGGTGCAAACGAGGAGTGACGAAGGATGTGTGAGATGATGTGGTATGTGAGACTATGCGGTACGGATGATGGGCCAACGCAGGACCATGAGGTTGAAGATGTAATGCATTGTGGGCGTTTCTTTTGTCATTGAATGTGTCTGTCGCTAGGGGACTGGTTCCTTGTAACAAGCAATAGTAATCCATTGCATTCTTTCGGTGATCTATTGACAAACCACAAAACCTGTCTGAGCAGTTGAAAGGAATCAAAGCTATATTAGATGTAACGACGCCCCGAGCCGCGATAGAATTGGCACAGGGTGGTTTTATCGAGGGAGGGCAAATGGCTGTCCAGTTGGAAACACTTCTCGTTATGTAGGTACGTCAAATAGTCAAATCTCAATTGAACCTACACATCAGTGCATATATTACTAACACATCAATTAACATCAAGGTTGGCTTGCCCTAGCAAGATCATATCGAGTAGATAACAAGGGGTAGAGTTTAATATAGGTGTACCAGTGAACGTGTGGATATTGAACTACACACCTTTACAAGGGAGCACTCTAGCTATGTGCCAATATACTCTACATTCCATAGTCTACTGTCATGTAAACCACATACTAGATCTTTATACGGAGTATGTATCAGTTCATTCAATTCCTGCTGAGGAGCGAAGTCAACCTCTTCATGAATTCAAGACCGGAGGTCGACAAAGATCTTGGAAATATTCACATTCGCCGGTCGGAACGGATACAAAACCTCCCCCGACTCATCTTTCTCTTCAAACGTCGTCGTGTGAAACTGACTGATGATAGTCCCCTTGAACGGTGCCGGCGGGTTAGACCACACCTTCTGCACAGCGGGAGAGATGCTCTCGATCTGGATACCGCGGAACCCTTCAGCAGCCGAACGTCTCATCATCTCTTCAGCGAGCAGCCTCATAAGCCCACAACCAGAATAAGAACGGACGGTGTTGGTCGCGTTGCGCATCAGGACCTGTCCGCGCGCAGTAGGCTTCCACGAAGCAGGATCGCGCTGGTCACGCTCCTCGAGGGCGCGGTAAACCGTTTCAAACAAGGGCAGTTTTTCTATCAGAGGTATGATCTGAGCCATGTCCAACTCGTCGATGCCATCGTAGGCCATGGCAATTGAGACTAGAGGGAAATCCATCTGTTCTGCGAGATCGCTTTCGGTGGCATTCTCATCTTCCAGATTCCAGTAAAGCTTGCCTCCAGTGGCTGCAGACTCGGGTCGCTTGTATTGGTATTCCTTGTCGAAGATACCAAGGGACTTCCCGGAATCGATCTGGTGTTTCATTAGATAGTGCGAAGCCTGGAATGTCTGGTAGGCGCGCTGGGTTTTGTTCTCGGGATACACGACCGGCCAGAGTGGGAGTGGAATAAATTCGTATGAATGCAAATTGCGCGGGCCCATTCTTCGTGTTCTGGTCCGAGAACACGGATTTCGTACTGTGGTGGGAGAGATGTCATTTTGGTTTATGAAGTTGAGAATACATTAAATGAGGGGCACGACAAGACTATTAATACTTAGTGCAATTCTTAGTGCTTACTAGTTCTTCGCTGCAGTGTAACCGTTTCCTTTCCGGAGCTGACTAGGCAGCTATCCGACAAGGGGGTATTACGTTGATGTCTGAGATAGAAAAGGGTGACTCACTCATATATATTAGACCCTAGAGGCCCTTGTACGGCAAATAAAAAGAGGAAAACTTCTTATCAGGCATCATATGATCCATCAGGCCATCACAGTGGCTGAAGTTCCAGAGAGCCGATATTTCACAATTACCAACTAATAGCAATAATACTTTGGGACATCCATTAAGTGGTTCATCTGTGACGCATTGAAATGGGAGGTTGGAATGCTTCAACCGAACTAAGATCTCGTTAACTTCGACCGTTTCATCAAGTACACACTTCTCGATGTGAAAGGAAGAAACTCTTGGTATTCAAACTAGTAAAGTAGAGACCTTTTATAGAGGCCTGAAAAAGCAAACAAGCGCTCAGTCTGCCACCATAATAAGGTATCCATGTATGATGGGATGACCTTAATAACATTTTGCTGTCAAACTATTAACATCATATTCTTTTTGAGCCTCTGAATTGTGCAACTATATGGGACCCCATGTAGGATCTTATTGCGGTCTATAGAGTTCAAAATGTGAGGGGATCCTTGCTCAAAATCCCAAAGCAGACGAAAGAAGTGCCTATATACTTGTTAGATATTGCAACCTTTATAGTCCGGGAGCATTTGCAATTTGCCGTCTATTGCAACCTTATACTGACAAAAGCTGATATAATACAGCGAAAGTCATCAAGACTAAGACATACTAAGGTCAAAGGTTTAGTTTAAGATGTCACCTAAACCTGTATCTAAAGAGCCGTTAAATAGAGTTTGCTAGGTCAACGAAATACACATTCTACAAGCCATCTAGAACATTGAATGGCTATAGTGAAGGCCATCCAGTTGTCCTACTACTATATTGTCTAGGCTTTACAACATACTACGCTATGTAGCGTCAATTGATCCTATATCTATCAAAAAGCAATTCGAGTGACGAGCAATATGCACGTATACGCTCGTAGGGTTCTTTCTAGATTTTCCTTTTAGGTGAACATATTTTTGAGAATAAAGTAAATCATAGTCAATAATAGTAGAGCAAAAGAAGGGGCCCAGAGCTTTAATTTTGCTCAGGACGAGCTAAGTGAGTTAGCCTCGAGAATTGTCACCCCGTTCTCACTTCTCACACCCATATCACCCGCACTCGCTCCACAGTGCCGCTGAGAGATGCAGAAACAAGAACACAAAAACATACAACAGCATATCTAAGGCTGTAGCCACCTAGCGCTCACTATTCGGACGTGGGCGGCTCGCCGCTCTATTCAGGGCACTTGGGGCAGATATTCACCCACCTGAATATTCAGCCTATATAGCAAAAAGGTACATTTCTTATCATGACTAAAAAATCTATAAGTAAGTCTTGGCCGTAGGAGTAGAGAAGCAAATTGCCAAACCGTGCCTCCTATTGCTAGTTTATCATTTATACCTATAGGCCGTTATTCTGCCGGATATTAGAACCTATAGGGCTTTTCTCGAAGAGGTTATGAAACGAATAGACGGTCGGATCGAAGAAACGCCTATATCCGACACTAGACTTCGGCACAACCCACTGAGATCCTAGAAGCCCCATTCTTATTAGCACCGCTGGCCTCTATACGTTGCCCCTACGGGCCCGAATAGAGCCGCTTTGGCATATATGGACGTCTCAGTCCCCCGTATATAGTATTTAGCAGTTGGCATCCCCAGCTAATACGAATCATGCGATTCTTTCCGAATCACACTCCCCTAGTAGATATTCTTACTAGGAAAATCGATAACTTGGCTAATAACGCTATCTTCAGAGGTAGAGTGGACGGGGCGAAATAAGGCTATAGAGGCTGTCCGTATATATTACGATATATGACAAAATTCGATGTGTACAACAATGTATGGTATAGATGATAGATAGTTATTTAATTCTCTAACTAATTTAAAATAATAATTTTCGCTATTTTATAATCTATATGGACTCGGCTGACTAACAATAATATATATAGTTATAGAGCACGTCATTATGGCGCTTGGTACAGAACTACCCGTCACCAATCGATGGTGCCCCACCGGGTACACAGATGGGCCACCGAGAGCCAACCACCGCACCAGTGGTGTTTCCGCTGTACCCTCGGGATACAGAAAAACACATGGAGTGCAACCTTTGACACTCATGTAACCTGTGATCCCAGCCTGCTTGGGGTGACCTACGATGGTTACTTTCCGACTACGGGCGACTTGACTCAGATTTGCGCCCAGTCATGTTTCAAGTCTCTCAGTACATTGAATGCCCTCCAGAAACGCGCCTGCTCAAAACAAGATGTGTTGATTATCTCAGGGGAACATTATCCTGCGACCTTCACCATAGAGACCTTGCTCTGGACTTACAACTTTACTTGTCGTCAAGAGCCGACTACTGGCGATTTTTGCGCCCCTATATTTGATTCGTGGGCTGATGGAAACGCCCCCAACCAAAGTTGCTCCGACTGTGTGCTGGGAACTTACCAGGAACAGTTGAACTTTCCTTTAGGTTATGATGAAGATCAAGCGTCCAGTTTCTCATCCTTGACTTCGTCCTGCGGTGTAAGCAACTTCCCAGTAACTTCGCCTGCTCCTGCCACCGTCCATCAGAACATCACGGCAATACCCACTTCGACCGCCGGTGGGGCATCTAAGTCCTGCAGCAGTACTTACACGATTCAGGAAGGGGATGACTGTCATTCCATCAGTCGTTCGCAGCAGGTCTCCACTGCAGAAATGTTGTACTTCAATAACCTCGAAGCGGGCTGCGCCAACTTTCCTACAATGGGTACGAAACTGTGCATGCCTCACAAATGTAGCGTCTACACTGTCAAGACAGACGACACATGCTACAGTATCACAGATGCCCACAACAGCACATTCACTATGTCCCAATTGATATCCTGGAACGTCGACATCAACAGTGGCTGCGACAATCTCGAAATGCTTTCAGGCAACCAGATATGTGTCAGCTTCCCTGGCAATGCAAGTGCCCCCACCGTTACAGGGGCCCCTGCTAAACAGTCAATGCGAACATTTTCCTGCTATACCCCAGGTGCCACAGCTCGAGACGACAGCTGCTACGTGACCACCTACGCAACCTTGCCGCCATGGACCTGGAGCCCCGTCAATACCAAAACAAACATCAGTGCCGGGACGTCAAGCTCTATTCAGAGCTTCTCTTACTCGAGTATTCCTGTGACTCCCGTCCCGAGCTTCAGCACTTACTCTCCTTCCCATTACCCGGACCCAACTCCACGGCCGTTCCAAAAGGGCATGGTATCAGGTTGCACCAATTTCTGGATGGCTGAGGGTAAGAGTCCTTTGAGATCTAGATGCAAAATTTGACTTCACCTGATAATATCTCACAGCTAATGACTCTTGTATCGACCTTGCTCAGCGGTGGGGCATCCCAGTCAAAAGCATGTACGCCTGGAATCCAGCTTTAAAGGGTGACTGTTCCGGCCTGTAAGATTTTCCTCAATTCCTTTCCCCAGAACTTTCACTAAAATTTGGCGACAGTCAAGTGGGTGAGAATTATTGTATGAAACGAGACGAAAGCAGCGTTTCTGCCTCTCCCACTAATGCTAGCAGCAGCACGTCTGCCACTCAAAGTAACTCCGGCGGACCCCCGGGTCCAACCCAGACTGGAATCCCTGATGACTGCAACAAATGGGTGATGCAGAAGGACAATAACTATTGTCAAGATATGGCGGATCAAGCAGGAATTTCCCTGGATTGTCTCTACGAGATGAACCCCGCCCTCAACACGAAGAAGGGTGAATGTCAGGGGCTGTTGGCTGGAGAAGCATACTGCATCGGAACTACTTCCAACAAATGTAAATAATTAAATGTAGAGACAGTTGGTGACTTATTCTATCGCTGTATGAGTACGGAGCATAGAGTATTCGAGTTATGGGGCAACCCAACATCATGGTCTCAGCACATATTTAACCTAACCGTGTGAATGCTAGTCTAATGATGTATTCATGATAAAGATGAATTTTATGCCTTTTGCCTTCATGCACTGTATGGCAGATCTTCCTTTGCTCATGGAGCGTTTGTTGCTAGATCTTTCTAGCCTTTATGTCTTTGATTTCTTTGTCCCATGAAGCTATATAGACGCAGCTTCATAGCAGCTAGTTAGATTCATTATCGTCATCTTTTATCTTTGATCCTGATCACATTCATCTTCTCCATTTTGTAGATCTGCATGCTCATATGCTACAGACTCCATCACCTTATCCTTCGGACTTTTTTATAGCGGTAGCAACCTCCCGGCTCAAGTTCTGCGCAAAAATTTCTTCGTCTTTCATAGAAACAAAAGAGGCATTGTGAGGGTCCTTCTGGGCCGCATTCCATAAGTCCTCCATCGACCACTCGTCCGCGTGCCAGCGCCGGGCAACGTAGAAGTTATTGAGAAGTTGCTGAAGACGAACGCGAAGAAAGCCTTGGTACCCACTCGAGCCGTCCTGGCTTTTTGGCTCGTAGTCTGGGTCAATAGCCCAGATCCATGCACTATCTGGTCCGCGAGAATCCAAGACTGACGCCGTAGCGCTATGATCCAGATATAAGAAAACGTTGCGAAGAAGGCCTTCCGTAATTCCCTCCGGAATAGTGTCAATCTTGCCTTCAGCCATATCCATAAATAGATACGGTGCTTGCTTCTTAGGAGGCTGAGATCGGAGATAGTTAAATTGCTTCCGTAATTGATTTAACGTCGATAAGAAAGACTTATCACTACCAATTCCAGAAGGCAAATCAAGGCCCTCAAGGTACCACCGGGATCCGATCTTTATTCCAGAACCAATAGCGAGGTGCGCCCAATGGAATAAGTTAGATTGTTTTTGTTCATATAACTCCTACCGTTTAGGATCCTCGACCTTCCACTGAAAGCTTTGGAAAATTGTATAGCCCCATAGCTTTTTGCCCTCGTCTTCCTGCCACAGCTGGCGTAGCCAGGGGTGGCCATTTTCGAGAATCCGTGCTAGATCTGCTCTATCCTCGGCTTCTCTTCTTTTATCTTCCCGTCGGGAAATCTCTACCTCTGCGTTTTTAAATGCATCCGCTTCGAGTTCCGCGTAGAAAGAACTTCGGAATCTCTTAAGCCGCTCGAGTGTTTGAAAGTAGTATTTATTAGAAACTAGCCTTAAATTCTCGAAACAATCGAAACGGATATCTTCTTCCGGGAAGCTGATTTGTCCCCAATAACGGCTATGAAGTAATTCAACCTCAGACGAAGTAAGGTCTCTAGGCGATTGAGCAGCCTTTTTTAAAAGCTCTTCCTTACTAAGAGTCGTTGTAGCGGAAATGTTTGCCTCTTGGGTTGAGAAGTCAGGCAAGTCGAGAAACCGAACGCGGTCCTCCGCACTGATAGCAGACGGGTTGCTTTCGAATTCTTGAAAAGTCGCGAGCAGCCTAGTAGCGTCATCGAGATTACGTATGACGCGGATAAAAGATGGGAATAGGTGCTCCATAGTTGGAAAGATATAGAATTGTAGGAAAGATGGAATTGTAGGAGATCGAGGGGCGGAAGTAAAGCTAAGGAGTGGGAAGAGTTCCCGTGGACACTGTAAGGGTGTTAGAACAGCCAATGACCACAACGAAATAATTGACTAAGCTAATTTGACTTACCGCCTTTTTCTCTAACGTATTTCACCACGGTAGGTGTTTGAAGTTGAATATTAAGCTTTAAAATCACTCACAAGGGCAAGTTTCGTGGTCCCATTCCACCGAGAAGTACACCAATAGTCAATCAGTAGTGCGTGTCATCCTACAATCCGCCACTTCGTAATATTGGGTTGAAAAGAGGTATCATTTAAAAAATCAAATACTCATCAGTATATAGATTAGGAGTGACGGCGCTCGAATATATAAGTACCTAGTTGGCGTTTCATCACACAGGGCATTTCATCCCACCGGGATAAGGCGAAGCATTTGCACATTTGTGACGAATGCGTTTCGAGAAGCAGCCTATTATGACCAAAACAACATGCGTGAGAAAAAATCAGCGCGGGAGGGGAAGGACACGTCAGCGGTTTAGGGGCATGCAGGATATTCAGGTGTAGAATAGTGGTGTTTAAGGCGTTCAGGTAAATGGGCTAAATGGGCTGAAGAGTAGGGCGGCAAGAGGATATTTCCTAATGAATCAAAAAAAGCATGCAAAAACATACAACAGTGAGGATTCGCTGGTGGTCACCCACCCAACTACTAACTCACCGGCGTGTGGCTTAAGTACGGCTGAGCGGACGGGAAGCCCTGTTTTCCACACCCTATGGTCGTATGTACGAAGTTACAATTGAGAGGAACTATAGAAAGTAACTATCATATGTGAGAGAAGAGGTGAGTGCACTTTATAGGGTGAGGATCACGACCGCGAACTGACCCCTTATAGTGAGTCTCTATTATTAATAGAAACATAGTACCTAGGTATTTATCTAGCTATATGACCTAACATATACCTCACTTGTCCGCTGTCCCATCACGTCAAACATACGAAGATTGGGAAATACATGCAGCCTGGGTGGCTACTATATACATGGTAAAAATAGCTCCAATTTGAAATACATCGTATAGATAATGACAGGCCAGCCAACTACATATGTATAGAGCGGTGTTCAAAGCGGCTTAAAATCAGGAACAATTCAGGCAGCAAGGCCCGAAATAATCCAAATATCTGACCCGTCTCCGCTCTGCACCTTCCGTCTTCGCAGTTACCTTGTCATAGTACACGGTAGAAAAAATGGCCCGGCACATCCAGCTCCAAAACACCAAATTCCTGGAAGATCTCCCGCTATCTATCCCCAGATATGCGTACAATGGGATAGATCAATTCCGCGAGATTATTGGTTTTGAACGCGAACGTTTTGAAAGATCAAATCATTCTCAAGGCACTGGAGTTACCAACGAATATGTCCTTTTCAAAATAGCAGAACGTCAAATACAGACTGATTTCTTGAACGAAGGCGAAGCCACCACCAACCTCGCCCTGCGGGTCTCGTATGATCTTGCGGCCGGCCTGGTACTCCTCAAAATGATGGGACCAGTACATTGGGAAATGCAGAACAAATTCAAGAACATGATCACCCTTGATTTAAACGCCATGGGACTACGATATGCTGTCCACGAGTGCGGCGGAGTTGACATTCGAGGTAACGGTAGTGGAAAGGAATCAGATGCTGGCTGGGGCCCCGCAGCAAACCAGCCCGGGCACACCGGGAAACCGACCGTTACCCTTGAGGTAGCCGTCTCCGAATCACAGGCCAAGTTGGAACAGGACGTGGGTTGGTGGCTTAGCCCTACCAAAGGGGGTGCAAACGTGACTGTCACTGTTAAGGTTGATCGACGTGCTCCCCGCCTTACAATTGACATTTGGCAATGGACTGGTACAGATATCGAACGAACCCAGCAAGTGATTATTTCAAAGGAAGACAGCCAAGTGTTCGTTACAGGGGATCCGCTCATCATACCATTTCACCTTTTCTTCTTGAGACAGCCCACAGCAGGATCAGGCGAACGTGATATTGTTCTCGACCAGCAGGAATTAGTGCCTTTTGCTGAATCTGTGTGGCGTGTTCAAGGGTTTTAGCTAGTCTCAATTTCTTGATTCCGCTATGTCTCCACCCTGCTGTTCCTTTTATTTATTGCTTTAGTGGAACTTTCCATGTTGTTTCTCTTTTGCTGTTTTCGTTCAATATTCTTACCTAGCTAGGTTCTTGGCCTGAAATTAATAAGGAACCTTATCGGTTATAGTTACCTTTCGCTTTAAGAACACTTTCGCTTTAAGAACCACTTCTATTACTAAAATGAAAGTATACTAGAGCCAGGAGACCATTTCGATAATACTAAACTCTCTAAGGCTAGGCCTGTGATCGCACAGGATTCTCACCTTGTCTATAGCGCACTCACCCATGTATCCCATCGCCCTATGACTTGTATTCCATCTAACTCTCTTCCACACATAATCTGACACATACGACCATAGGGTGTGGAAAACAGGGCTTCCCGTCCGCTCAGCCGTACTTAAGCCACACGCCGGTGAGTTAGTAGTTGGGTGGGTGACCACCAGCGAATCCTCACTGTTGTATGTTTTTGTGTTTTTTTTTGTTCCTCCCCTCTCTTAGGAGGTCAAGTTGACGTTGAGACTTAAGGAAGTTCGAATTCAGCGATAGTGTTCCATAGTTCAAATTATCACTCCGAACATAACATAATGAAGTTGGAGAAGCGCCACGCGGCGAATATCTCAAAGTTAAAAAGTGACGGTTTACACGGAGGCTGAAAATGAAACCTAGGAAGTCTCGACAACCTTTATTCGCTGTTGCTTATATCTAGGACAACCGTTCCTACATTTTGCATGTGTTCGCCGAAGCCTATGTCAATTCCTTCTGTCGGTCGTGGCGTATCTCGGAACTAAATGTAATCACACAGAAAAGTCTGCATCGCATCAATTAGAAGCTCGTATCATCTAGAAGCCTTAGAGGGTGCTCTATAATCTTTCATTTACGTGTTCTCTTATAGTCATCTTTCCCTAACGCTTAAACTAGGGTTAGATCCCTAGGAGCCGCTTGGAACTGAGTATTTGGAATACCCGGTGCTGAATGGATACATGGTGGTGAAGGACGAGGTGACTGAATAGAGCGCAGAGGACAATCAACGTGCTGCTGGTCTATACTAGTAGTATTAGAGCTATCGAGTGTAAATACTACAGCCGGCCATATAGGCACCTAAAAGTTTTAGCTCGGTATTTAAACTGGTGGTATTCGACCGACGGAAATATGGTAAGTGATCCTACATATCATCACAGCCAACACTCAACTCAGAGTATATTACCTCATGCTCACCTGATCAAGATCGGGAAGAGACGAAATCGACCAGAAGGAAAGAGAAGGCGACATCACCGATATTCGACTTCTCTGCAATGAGACGCTTCAAATATCGGAATTTGTAAGTGAATACTGTGCGAACAAGTTCAAGTTTGGAAATTACCATCTTCTTGAGCTTTGTAAAAACTCGTACATTGGTAAGAGCGTTGTGGAGTTGTAAGAGGTCAATGGCCCGAGATGAACGCACTTCTGATATTTTCAACAAACGCTCACTCTCAAAGATCCGAGACCCAATCACAACAAGCATACAACTGGTTCTATTTTGAAACGGGTGTCCAAGGGCGCCTGAAACAGGCCAAGTTCTTGAGCGAGTCTTCGGGGCGGAGGGAGTAAACATTCGCTCCGCCGACTTCAAGTCGACCGGAACAGGCTACAGCAAGACGCCGGACGCCGCCATAGTGTCGCACAATGGCCCGCCTACCCCCAAAGCGGTGGGTAACTAACGGTTCCCTAAGTTATTGACCACCAGCTGAGCAAAGCTGTACATATCCGACGGAGCAAGGAATACGCCATGCAATCGAGCAACTGGTCGAATACATGATCGACCAGAAAGTTCTCGATGGGTTCCACTCGACCTATGAAGAGAGTATTTTTCTTACGCCTAGTCCGGGTCAACGGGGTGAGGAGAAGTGGAGCAAGGTTATTGACAACTGCAACACTGGTCCTTCGCTCAGGCAATGCTTCTGGTATTTGCCTTTGCCCCTCAGGAAGCCATAATGAGGGAACTTTCCCTCCTTCCAGCTTTCAATTTCGCACAGCCAGTGAACACCTGGAGTTTCAAATGTTGCCTGTGATTCTGACTACGATTCGGGTGAGCAAAAAGCCAGTGATGTATTGTGATCAGCTTCACCATCGACCTCATTCCATAGAACTAGGATGACACTGGCAGACAAAAAAGAAACAATTTTTGGTGCTGGCAAGGTTTCGAAATTACGTGAAATAGTGAAAAGTACGAAAAGGCGGAACACGGAACACGGAACGGTATATCCGCTTCCGGGGAGATCGGTTGAATTGGCTTCGAACATCACTTCACTACAATAAAGGACGAGGAAAATTAAATGATTCCTCGTCTAATAGCATAAAGCATAGAGAAAGCATTCTTAGGATGAGGACTGCTTCCTCAATTATGTTTACTTGTTTGAACGGATTTGCGGTAAAGAGCTTTTCCAGCTTCGGACACGGAGAGTGGGCCCGGAACAGAAACGGAACAGGAGATTCTGTTCCGTGCTCAATCGAAGACGCCAACAAAACATTTTATAGGTAAGATTTGAGTCTTATTTGTTCCAGATACTCTCCACTTAATGCGGGGAAGAAATGAGAATCCGGGGGATGTCTTTTTTATGTCTTTTAATGTGATAGACACTATTCAGACACAGGACCAAACAATGCCTGTAGCACACAGTCCTCCCTCCGCCGGCAGGCGTGAATAATCAATTGATCAAAAGATCATCTCGGTCGATATTCCGAATATTCCGCTCAAATTCTCAGCTCTGTCTGCGTCTTTCTATCATTGCTTCCCTCTGTCCGTCTCGTAGTTGTCTTCCCCAGACAAGGAAATAGTGGGGCCGCGGCAAACAGAGATTTCTCCAGACCTCGGGATTGTCGATGCTCAATGAGTCAACGTCAACTTGCAACCAACCTTTTGACAATACCAACATGGAGAAAGATATGGAAAATGACATGGCAAAGGATATGGAGAAAGACATGGAGAAAGACATGGAGCTAGAGAAGTCGTCACAAGACCCCTTTGCCGGCGAAGAGGTTGGCGGAGTGCGGTACAGGACTATGAAGTGGTGGTAAGTCTACACTGCAGTTTCGCAGTAAGCCAGTGCAGGAAGCTAATCAATTTTGTTCAGGAACTGTGCAATCTGTACATATACCTCAATTGGACTGATCAATCATGGACCACAGCTAACCAGCCATTAGTGATGATTGCTCAGTCTGTCTCATTGGGAGTTCTCTCCCTCCCGTCATCAATGGCAGTCTTGGGTCTGGTCCCGTACGTCTGATGAGAACTTCTTTTTGACTATGAACTCGTGCTAACCCTGGCAGTGGATGTATCATTATTGTTGGAATTGGGGCATTGACGACCTACACCGGATATGTTGTCGGCCAATTCAAATTGCGATACCCTCAAGTCCACAACATGGCAGACGCTGCGGAGATCTTAGGCGGCCCTTGGTGTCGTGAGATTACGAATGTCGCCCAGGTTGTCTGTTTTATCTTCCTTATGGGCGCTCATGTCTTGACATTCTCTATCATGATGAACACTCTTACTAACCACGGGACGTGTACCATCGTTTTCTCTGTGGTGGGGACTATCCTCTGCTTCATCCTTACCCTTTCAAGGCGCCTGGAGGAAGTTTCGTATCTGGGGATTATCTGTATGACCAAACTCCCTTTCTGCTGTCGAAAGCCAAACTAACAAGTACTAGCCTCGCTATCAATCTTCACCGCGGTGATGATTACCATGATCGCTATTGGAATTGACATGCCCGATCCCAGAACATACGCTATTACCCATCCAACTCTGATGAACGGCTTCTCCGCGACTCTTAACATTGTCCTCGCCTATTCCGGCCATATGTCATTTTTCAGCTTCCAGTCCGAGCTGGCAGATCCAAGAGACTACCCCAAGGCGCTGATTGCCTTCCAAGTAACAGACACATCGCTGTATCTCGTTACTGCCATCGTGATATACCGATACGCCGGACCGAATGTCCTCAGCCCCGCCCTGCTGAGTGCAAGCGAACTCGTGTCGAAAATCGCATTCGGCATCTCTATCGGCACGATCGTCATTGCTGGAGTGGTCATTTGCCACGTCGGTGCAAAATGCATCTATGTGCGGATGTTCCGTGGCACCCATATGATGAGCGAGAGATCTTTCCGTTCATATGGCAGTTGGGTACTGATCACTTTCATCATGTGGGTTATCGCGTGGTTGATCGCAAACGCCATCCCTGTGTTCAACGATCTGCTCAACATGATCGCGGCGGCGTTCTGCAGCTGGTTTTCGTTCGGTCTGGAGGGCCTCTTTTGGTTGAAGATGAACCGCGGACAGTACCTTTCAAGCAAACGAAAGATGGCCTTGGCTGCACTCAATATCTTCCTTGTTGCCCTGTGTTGTCTGATTGTGAGTTCCTTGCCCATACCTTTTGGTCCACGATAATCTGATACTAACGAATTACAGTGTGGAATGGGTCTCTGGGCCACTGGAACGAGCATTCGGATCAATGCGCAGAATGCACACAAACCTTTCTCCTGCGCAAACAATGCTTAAACGACTCTTCTGTGTCCTGGTATTTGCGGAATATCCTTATATATATTGATTGCATGGCTACGATAGATTTCAAGTGTACAATTACTTCCTGAAATGCATTGTTTATAGAATTCGATGTTATACAATGATCCACAACCAAAAATTTTGCTTTAAATACGTGCCACCAATGACTCGGCAGTGAAATAGATTAATTAGTGATGCATTAATGACAGATGCAGTTTATGCCTTTGCCTTCATCCAGTGTGCGACAGATCTTCCTTTCCTTGATTCCTACTAGATGTTTCTACTCTCTATGTCTTTGATTTCTTTGTCCCATGAAGCTATCTAGAAGCAGCTTCATGGCAGCTAGTTAGATTTCTATCGTCATCGTCATCGTCATTGTCTATATACTGACCTTGGTCACGTGTTTTTCTTCTCTCTACTGTAGTCTTGTATTTGACAGACTCCATCAATTAAATGAGGGTTTACGCGAAGAAAATTGGAGACCAGTAGTTGGGCCATATTGTCTGGGCAACTCGACTTCGCCATTTGACCAGATCACCTGATGGGGAAGTGTCCCTGACGCTCCGCCAAGGGACCTGGCCACGGGCACATCCGGGCCGCCCGTGGGCCTTGTCTTGGCTGGCATTGGGCCGTGGGCCAAAGGTGGACCTCCACCCTGAAGCGCTTACACCCTGCATGAAGGCGCTTTTTTAGGTCAGATTTGCTGTCGCATTCGACAAAAGAACGGAAGGGAGATGATGAAAAACGTGACGGGCACGCGGGGGAGCCGGCGCATCCGGCGGAGGGTCGCTCTGCGCGGCCGTGGGGACAGCACTTTCGAAGTTTGGGGGCTGTCTGTTAGAGACGTGATAGACGTGATAGGAGCCTCCAAAGCCCCCGTACCCGTATACAATATACAACATTCTAACGGAGTTAACGAATCATTCGACTGAAACACATGCTGAGGGTTTGGCCCCATTTCAGTGGTCCCACTTCCTTCAGTTACTCCAATTAAATCGGCTTCATGCTCCGTCTGTTCGCTTCCAGGCTGAAACATTTCTTTATCCGGTCCCTGACAAAATCTTTGTATTTATCAACATCGCATCGGCCAAGAACCTTGGTCCCTTGGCTACTCTCGGCGGTTGCGGTCACCCTGAGGACAATGAGGTTTAAAGGCGCTGGGCATATGGCCATAGTGGCCTTGCGCATTCTACCGTTTATCGGCCATGTCTATGCGCTCGACCTCGATGTTAACAGTCAGGGTAAGAGACTGGATGCGGGGATATATGTTCTCCTCTCATTTCGAAGGCTGAATTGCTAATTACATGGTCTTTCTCAATGAGTAGAATCGATCAAAGATGCCGGGAGCACCGCCGCCTACAACATGATGACATGGTACACACAGAACGGGACAGACAATCCAGGCTTCATCTCAAGGTCCTGGTGGACAGGAGCCGCTTTGTTCCTGGCATGTCTCAATTATTGGCATGCTACGAACGACACAACCTATAACGAGGACGTCAGCATCGGGTTACAACACCAGGGGGGTGCGGGCGGAGACTACATGCCTTCCTGGGCGGTAGGAGTAGTAAGTGTCCGTTTGAGGATATGCCGTCACCGTTCTGACCATTCTATAGGGAAATGACGATCAAATGTTCTGGGGTCTGGCGGCGATCACTGCAGCAGAATATAAATTCCCGAATCGTCCAAGTGGAGACACCTGGCTCACCCTTGCAGAGGGCGTTTTCAATGACCAGAAATCGTCAGACGGGAAGGGGTGGGACACGACTATTTGCGGTGGTGGCCTTCGCTGGCAGAAGGAAATCTGGCAAAGTGGTTATACCATGAAGAACGCGGTGTCAAACGGTGGCTTTTTTATGCTGGCAGCACGTCTCGCTTGGTATACCCAAGAGGAAGAGTATGCTACGTGGGCTGAGAAAGTCTGGGACTGGTCCACCACTGTGAATCTGGTCAATAATGAAACATGGGCAGTGGCAGATAGTGTCAGACAAGGCACTGGGGGCCCCAATGGCTGCACCTTGCCTGACCACACCAGGTGGACATACAACTATGGTACCTATCTTTCTGGTGCTGGGTATATGTATGCCTATGTAAGTATTGTTCTTTTGTCTCCTATCAACTTATTAACTCAGTTGACATGCTAACCGAACCTCGATATAGACGAACGATACTAAATGGCTTGATATCACAAACAACCTACTGGATTCATTGTTTACTACATTTTTCCTACCCGAGCACGGTGGTGTGATCACCGACTGGCGGTGCGAAGCTGTGGGCCAGTGCTATAAAGACGCGAACGGCCCACTTTTCAAAGGCCTCACGGTATCGTGGCTTTCAGATATTGCATTGATCATCCCTTCCCTTAGGGAGAAGATCCTACCCAAACTACAAGTTTCAGCCGAGGGTGCTGCAAAGTCATGCACCGGCGACGGCAAAGACCTCTGTGGTAACCGCTGGTACGGCGGGTATGATGGACAGAATTCGATGGAGAATGCAATCAGTGGTAGTCAGATGATGAGTGCTGTTATGCTGAAGTTTCTAGGCTCGTCCTCAAAACCAGTCTCGACAGCAACAGGTGGAAACGGTTCGAGCGACCCGAATGCTGGCACTAGGGGGGGAGGTCGGGATCTGCACCGTTGCCTCCTATTACAACGGCAGATAAAGCAGGAGCTGGAATCCTGGCAGTGGTTTTTGTGGGTGGTATGATAGGCGGGGTGGTCTTTTTGTTTATGGACCCCTGAGCAGGGGTAAACCTTACGGGCTGATGTATATATTCACTTCACATAAGAAGATTCTTTTTCTGTTCACTTGTACCACTCAAGGCAGGCTATCTAGGACGGAATGGGGGGGAGCCTCTACCTACTACTCCGTATCTAAATAGGTAAGGTCTGCTCTATACAACATATGAAACACTCGGAACTTGGCCTACGAAGAGAGAGAGACACGAAAAAAATAAAAAGCATGCAAAAAACATACAACAGTGAGGATTCGCTGGTGGTCACCCACCCAACTACTAACTCACCGGCGTGTGGCTTAAGTACGGCTGAGCGGACGGGAAGCCCTGTTTTCCACACCCTATGGTCGTATGTGCCAGGTTATATGTGAGAGGGAATCATAGAAAGCAGCTATGTATGAGAGAAGAGGGTAACTAAGTGCACTTTACAGGGTGAGGACCACGACCGCGAACTGACCCCTTATAGCGAGTCTCTATTATCAATAAAAACGTAGTATTTATCTAGCTATATCGCATATTGTAGCTTATGGGTCATATAGGTAAAAGAATGTATAAAGTAAAGTAATGCTAGGAATAGCGCCGACTACTTTTATCCGCATTTTTATACGTACAGTGTCATTTTTGGTTAGGATTCCCTCCCATTTTTAACGATTCTTATATAGCAGATTAATTCGTGCACTGGATTCCGATCGTTATAACCGGGTTATCGTTTTATCCGGTTTTGATAGTGCTCTTTACATACTATATTGTTAAAAAGTAAGTCAACAAAACGACAAATTAGTTACATACTCTTTATCTGCTAAGGTCATCTTATGCCCAGGTGAAGTGACAGTGAGGTTGATGTTCATATTATTGAAGCTGATCAAGATCGATCAATTTTCGCTCGCACGAATCGTAGCTAAAATCAGGGCAAAAATTCCAGGTAGAATGTGTTTCCTCTAGGGTTTGCTATCTCCGAAGTTGGCGAATGAAGTGTAACATCTCAAATTTATATGACATTTTCGAACATGTCTTTTTCATTATCCATTCACAATTCTAAGAGCGAGACAGGGTTAAAACCAACTTCGCTAGAGCCTTAAGACTAAATGTTCCGACTTAATTTTATTCATTGCTAGTAAAATCATGCACATTGGAACCACTGTATCTAGGCTTGCTAGCTTTGTCTCGCATGCCTGTGGAATGCAGCTCAAATAATATACCCAAATGAGTTGATACTGACTCTTCGAGGCCTTCTGCCGTATCAGCAGTCAGTCCCACTGAGGGATGCAATTGATTATTCAAGAAATGATCTCTATAGTCCTCACCTTTGCTTTGACCTAGCTTCATTTTCGTACTGTCGCAATGCCCATATATTGCCACGGACAGAAACAGACTTTCACTTCGGCCCAGTGTGCTGCTCAAATTCGGCCTAGATGTTATCCTGGTCGTAGTATCTCGTATAGGCAACAAGGTATTACCTAACCTACATATGTGGGTATGGATGTGCATATATACATACCTGCTTGTTGAGGGCTACGATACTGGAGATCTAGTGGATACTAGCTGGGGAAAATCGGAAGAAGAGAGGTCGTAATGGATTTATAGAAAGCAGGCTGTACATAAAGCCTGTACTGACAAAGAAATGGCAACTAGCAAATAGCTCAGTCTGCACACAGAGAGACAAAGATATCCCATGTATGTCAACACTGCTATATGTACTACATGTAGTAGGTCTGTGCTCTATGTTTGCCTAAACTTTAAATTGATCTTTGTCGTCATTCCAACTGGTTAGATCCAACCTTGCGAGGTTTCTCTTGACCTTCAACCTTCTTGCATTTTCTCATCTATCATCTGCACTTTCCAACGTTCAATATGCCCGAAACGGAACGCCGTCCTGTTCTTCCTAAGATGATTGGTGAAAAGATCATCACACACGCTTCGGACGATTACCCCCGCAGGAAATGGATCATTAAGGAAAAGCTGAGTGAGAATCCGTTCCCGCTTACCGAAGAGGATGTTAAGCAGGAAATGGGCCCCGCATTTACCGTTGGTAAGTATCTCTGCGAGCGTGATGGTGCTAAGGACAAGCTCGCGTTCCTCCGAATGTTTAAGCAGATTCCTTGGGAAGGAACTGAACTTGACGATCCGCGCACTCGAGCGAAACAGGCCGTCGATCAACAACCAGGCCACGTGGAGCTGGCTGCCTTGAAGTATCTCACGGAAAACGGGTGTAGTGCTACCCCCAAACTCCTTGGATATGAATCCGACCACCAAGACAAAAATGACCTTGTCCCCGGCGGATATATCTTGTACCTTGTATGGGAAAAGGTCAAAGGGGATCCTCTTGATTTTCGGGAGTTCTGGAGACTTCCCTACAAAGAACGTGAAAGCATCCGTGAAAAGTTCCGAGAGGCCTACACGTTCGTTACTAAATACCCTGGTTATGTATACTTATTGCTAACACCAATTAGGGAAGTTCTTACCTTTGGGTACGAGCCGATGATGCCGTCCACGTCAAAGGTCATACTCGACAAGGCCACAGGTGATGTGTATGTTCTACTCTGCCTAGGTGCCCCTTGCAAACTTAAACTAATAGCGTGTAGGAAAATCTCTGGTTTCGGAAAGGCTGCCTACATTGGCCAGAGCGGGAGATGGAATGACCGCAATTTCTTGAGGTTTTCCCCGGCCCTAAACAGCTCGGACCGGTGCAAGAACATTCCCGACGTGGCGAAAGACCTTAGACACTCATCAAATGGCTGGATATGGTGATAAGGGGGTTTGATACCCGGAAGGGACCAGGGAGCAATACCGTCGCTTAGTCTCGTGCGTTTAACCAACTAGTTTAAAAGGGATACCAAGATCCATCAAGAATGTATCTGGCTACTTGCTCCATATACTAGGAAATTTCACCCCAGTATAATGCGCACCATACTTTCCACGGTCTCGCTATATATATACTGAGTTCGGACTCTGAGCTTCTATACAGGGTAGGATGAGTGGTTTACAAAATAAGGGAACTCAAGTTATAGCCAAATAGCAGACTACCAAAAGTCTACCTGGTGAAGCCTACAGTATGTAGGGTTCAAGATGCAGAGAGGAGAGAGTTGTATTGGGAGAATAGGGAGCAAACTCCCAACAACTTATCTAGACTAACCATGGAGAGGTTGATGCCTTAGAACCCAGGCATCAACAACACTACCCGAGTTGACATACTTAAATCCCCGACCTAGATAAGATACCCCTTGGCATATCTTACATACAACGCAAAGAGATCCAAAGCAACTAGGTCCAGAAACCGCCAAGGGCACCACAGCAGGATACACAGTTCGCGTCCACCGAAACTCAATAGTAAACCTCAACAGCATCAACGACCTGCGTAGAAGTCATTAGCCACAATCCACGGCGAACCAGAAGAGATAAAAAAGAAATCAGGATACTCACAAAGTTCGGGCTGAGGAACTTCTCACCACTACTTCCCGATACAACCGCGATATAGACTGAATTCTCACCATCAACCACACTCGCCGCATCAAAGGAGCAGGTGTACACATCGCCATGACCCCTATACGCGCCACGCGTCACACCCTCGAGTCGATCGTAGCCGGAGCATCAGGCGCGTCACACTCGTCTTTGTTAAGGGTGATTTGAGGCCGTCCACCGGCGTACGAGAGGGTCGTTGCAATTCGGACCGTGACCTTTTTGGCGTCGATGGCTCCGTCGACCTTGAACTGGATCTCGAAGTTGTTGTTGACGTCGGCGAAGAGCGCCATAGGGAAGGAGCTGTCTTTGCTTGAACCGACGACAAACGGGGTAGGGTTCCAATCCGACATCCTGTCGTCGGAAGGATGCATGCGGAGCTGTTTGTCTGCGTTGAGGAGGCCGGAGGGTGTGCCGTCGTACTCGCCGATTTGGAAGATTGTGGTCCTTTTCCCGGTGATGATTTCGTTCGTTGCGCTGATCGAGGCTGTTGCTGTTGCCCCGGCTGATACGGCCACGGTTGTGGTGGCTGCGAGCAGTTCGTCCTGGTATAAGGCGACGGTGTACGATCCCTTGACGAGTTCTGGGGACGTGAAGGAGCCGTCTGAGGCATTTGTCCAGGATTGGTAGTCGTCATTGTAGAAGTGGACGACGGCCGGGAGGGTGTCGGATGTTCCACTTACGGAGCCGGAGATGGCGCCGCGGCCTGAGGAGCCAGTGTAGCCGTCTAGTTTGAGGTCATCGAAGAAGGAGGTGTCGAAGTCGGACCACGATGGGATCGAGGAGCCTGAAAATGACAAGATGTATGGGCCGAAGAAGCCAGTGCGAAAATCTTCTGTCTGGGCATGGCCGGAGTTCATGTAGTAGGTGACGGAGTGGTAGTCGCCCCCGAGGTTTAGGTCGATGTCTCTGAAGAAGGGACCGCCGGAGGATTTCTCGCGGGAGCGCGTGTCAGAGAGGAAGCAGGCATGGACGGAGCTGTCTGAGGTGTAGGCGCAGTAGACAGAGTCATCGATGAAGCGCTGGGAGGAGTAAAACTACCTTATGTGTCAGCTGTGGGCAACCGAGTAAGAGAATACGGTCAGTGGTACCTTGCTTCGTGTCTCTCCATCAACAAGGAAAACATCTTCTGCCTCGACGGCTTTTCCGCCAGTGATATCCGAGACCTCGCCCTCCTTATAGGCCTCAGGAAGGTTAGTCAAACGTGCGATATAGCGTAGCTCCCCGACGGAGGGCTGGGAGAGCGAATTAGTGCCCATGTAGATCGCGCTAAGGCCATCCTGAAAGACGTAGTAGTGGGTCAGGTTGAATTCGTCGTCATCGATAGTGGCCGAAACGACAGCATAATTCCCTAGTCCTGTTAGATGTATGAACTGGGCACTGAACCTGGGGTGGGGAGAAACCTTCGGTCGTATGATTCACGGACGCGCCGCTACCGAGGCCAGATGCAATGTGACTCAGCATTCCAGAGTACTGATACTCAGTTTCTCTGTACTGGAGCGAGGAGATAGATCCCGAGTTGTCGATGGTCACCACGAAGGCATCATCGCCTTCAACGTCAACGACGATACCATCATCTGTTTCCTTGACGGTTAAGCCTGCCACGAGGGCAGCTGATAGAACTGCGGTCCAGAACAACATTGCTCGAAGGGATGATAGAGACTTCTGGATGATAGAGACTTCTGGGTGAAGGAGGTTCCTGGATGTCGAGGGACTCATTCTAGCTGCAAAAGCGCCGACTTATATACTAAACCCACCTTCTCCATCGGCTGAACATTATCACGAAACACCGTTGACGACCTTCTTCTTCCGGCTTATGTCGAACCGACTTTCTCCATCGGCCTAAACTTATCATGCAACGGCGTTGACGATCTTCTTCTCTGCTCTGTGGAATAGATTAATCAACGCGCGTCAGGCCCGGATCGACATGTATTTAAGAACAAGATCACTAGCAATAGATCTGCTTATTGGAGGGATATTAGTTGTTGCGCATAGATTAGATTGATTGGAGCTTGGGCCTTCGGTCAATCAACACTCCCGAGCTCCAGCATTTACCTGAGTCAGACTCAGGTTCATCGGGATAATTCATTGCGACGTTTGGATACCCGTGTCAAATACCGAAGACCCCTAAGGTTGGCCGTGTTGGTGGGGCCGCACCGGATAGCAAATTCCACTTTTATTTCAACTTTCGACCCATTTTAGACCACCCAAGGATGTTGTATCAAATTGAAAACAACAATATAGAGTTAGGGGAGTTTCGGAATAAATGACGACCCCTGAGAGAATGTTTTTATAATGTCTTTGACCGGCAAATCCTCTGGTTTAACCAGCAAATGCTCCGAAATGGGAGTATATACATAGCCCAAGAACAAACTCCCGGGATTAAAATTGTGATATTAAAAGTATCTCCTGCAGCAAGTAATCAGGCATTCCAACCTTGGAACCTTCCAAGGTTGGAAGATTCGGCCCCATTCTTAGTAATTCCAATAAACTCCAACTGGGTTGGAATCACGTGATCTACTTACAATACGCCGTGTTATTAATAGCAAATCCAAATATACAGAAGCGTATGAAGCAATTCGCATCAATATAAAATCTTATAAGCTATATCAAAATCAAATTATATTAATCTTCAAGTTCCCGAATTACCAAAATACCTTCAATATCTGTAGAAATTCATTGCGTTACGTAGGAATCTCGGAAGGTCCACTCAAACCTTCCAAGGTTGTCCCAACATTGTGTTTCCCGCTCACGGCCCCGTGTTCCTTTCCCGGTCCACGGTCCTTTCCGCAATATCTGGAGGCTAATTTAATCACACACCACTTAAAAATTTACCCCTTCATTAGCTTGCGACACACTCCAACAATGCTCGCCACTCACTGGCTACCAGCCGCCCGGCTGAACATGAACCAAGCGCGAAAGTTCTCCCTGCTTTCCACCCATGCTTCATTTCCCGCGACGATGTACCGGTACCAGCTGGACCGCAGGGCCACACTATACGATGTGACCCAAGACGAGACCCGCCACAGGAAGGATGCAGTCAATGTGTCTAAGGATGGCCTAGTGCACGCCGCGATCTCGAAGTCAAGCCCTTGTCTGTAAACTCCTGTCCAGCCCTTGTGTAATTGGGTCTAACTATCTACGCAATAGACTCCAATGGGCCGATCTTCATGCCCAATTCCCGTCTTATGCAGCAAATGCTGCGCTTTGACTTCGAACGGTACCAGGAAGAGATCGCCGACGGCAAGTGTCTCATGGATCCCACTGTTATCTGTGTTCCGCGGGGTATGTTCTCTATGTTCGATTTTAGTGAAAAACAGAAGCTTATGAGTTTAGGTACTCCTATCCCACCGGCCCTGATACTGTGGCGAGAGGGCGTGTCTCGCTTTTCTCTGCAGCCTTCAAGTCCCATGGAAATCGAAAGTGAGTTAACGCAAGATACGTGAGAAGATTGGGCGGTTATTAATGATTTATAGAGCTGAACGATGTGCTCAGCGAATTCTATGAGAAATCTGCGACAGTTGTCGGTGCAGAGGAATGGATTGAGAAGCATCCATACCGGGAGAGTTTTGCTGACGAGAACGAGAAAGGATGGATGGAGGCGTAAGTAGCTCTGACCTTGATCTGTCAGATGTAACATACGCTTGAAAATGGCAATACCGACTGCAGATTATGTAGACACCTTTTTACTGCCTTGGTGTTCGAGGCCACCTGTATGACGAAGTAAGTTAATGTACCCGCGAGCTGGGGGATGAGTAATTGTATCTTCTTGATTCAAGAGCCGCTATTGTGATTATAGCAGACGAAAGTGGCAAGGGGGAAGTATCCAAGTCGCGAACATACACACTCTACCGCACAAAACCAATCTGTCAGCCTGTCGTACATCTCGACAAGCTTCGCAATAATTGTGGTGAACACCTGATTCGAAGTTAGAAGTTTGATTATTTGAAAGTATTTGACTTGATGTAAGAAGATGGGTATCCCCCAATTCCAGCAAACAGCAACTGAGCCATCACCCCGTTAAACCCAGTTCAGTTCCGCGGGGAAACCATTCTTGATAAGAGCCAGTCTTCTCTTTCCGTTCTTCCGATCCTCGCCACCGTAGGTTGAGATGGATCTCTGCTGGATGCAATTCAGGAACGCTGTCTTTGCCTCCAACCACACCAAGAAGCCAGGGTCTCCACTGCAGAGGCGCAGGAGTCTTTCCGGGTTGTATGTAACAAAGTCCTGACGATTCATAATTCCAGTGGCGGGGAGTGTCAGAGCAGGTAACGCTCCACGACGTTGAGCAAGGAATCTTCGGTAGTTATCGATATCGGCCTATTATGGTTTTATGGTTAGCCAGGAGTTAACAATGCATGAAGGGCTCCAACGCCCAAGAAAACATACAGTTTGCACTTCGCTTGTATCGTTCCAGTCAATAACGCTCAACATATGATGGCGGCGGTGGCTCATTTCGGCACGTTCAAACTGGATGCAGAGTTCCTTGGAGGCTTCACAAATAGCAAGGCGGAACCCCAAATTCCAGATGAACTTTCCTTCTTGAGACCAGAACTTACCAGCCCATTCCAGAATCGCACATAAGTCGTAGACATCACCTTGCATTCCCATGGAGGGCTAGTGTACTATGTTAGCGTTGAAAGCAATTCCTATGCACCGGGGAAGGATAAACGTACCGGGTCACAGGCAATGTTTCGATGGAAACACTGCCCACACGAGTGACCGTCTTCGTTGGGAGCACAGTGGATTCGGAAGGGCCTGAGATGATGAGGGACATAGTTCGCGATACTACTATGAAGGCAGTTCAGACACCAGTTCCGAAAGGGTAGTTCATCCATATTGGATGGTAGATTGACCTTGGACGCTGAGTAGAAGGTGATAGACGCGCACAGAGGGAAAGGAAAACAAAATGAAAATGACGCGAGGTTATTTCTCTCTCAAGGATCCTATACAAGATAGCCTTTGGGAAGGAGCGAACTACACGAAGCTATTCACCGACTTCTTGATGAATGCCTAGATACCACATCTAGATAATTGGATCGTACCTTCCTATTCCTATGTGCATATGTAGGTACATGTACGTCCACGTCCACGGGTAAGTACATACACAGTATACAAACAAACAGAAGTTTGGGACTCCACGAACCACTGCAAATCACCTTGAGACTCCCAGGCAGTTCCGTCTCAGATATGTACACTTGTAGCGTGTATGCAATTTAGGAGTATACGCATGTAGGAGTGCATCTGGGATTTACTTTAAGTCTTCCATAAACCACTGGGGTTGGTACCGTGGACAAAGTCTATCGTAGTTGTTCAAAATTATTCGAATTAGGGCTGGATATATATATATATATATATATATTAAAGTCCACACAAAACGAGCGGAAGCAGAAGTTATTCATTCGTCTGCGATATAGTCATAGAGTAGAGTATGGAGGGATTTCTTGATGAAATAATTCATTCTGACATTCCTTGGAAGGTTGAATACTCAAAGATTTTTGACACAATCCAACCACACTATAATAATGACCGATAGTATTTCGCTCCTGTAGCATAAAAGAGGGCCATTTCATATCTACCTAGCATCATTGGTCTAGTGGTAGAATTCGTCGTTGCCATCGACGAGGCCCGTGTTCGATTCACGGATGATGCACTAAATTTCTTTTTTGTTATTGTATCATTAGTGTATGATTTCTGGCAACAATGATGCGCCTCTTTTTTTTTTGTTTTAATTGATGAGACGTCTACGAAACTAATGTTCCGAGATAACCATTATTCTTTTGTGTTTCACCTTCATCGTAGGGTTGAATACCCACCATTTTCTTCTTCCGTCTACTACTAATAGGGAGATTGTCTGACGAAATAGCTTATATGTAAAAATAGGTCTTCTGAAAGTCAATTATATTGAGCTATCTCTACTAAAACATGTAGAATCGTCACAGGTTAGGTAGAGTGCACTATTTTGGAGCCAAGCCAGGATTGAAATGACCTCCGAACCCTCCTTCAACCAATCCGTTTCCAACGTTGTCGCAAAGTCAAACCCATGATCACCAACTTGACCGTGAAAGTTGATGATTGCACTGGGTGCTTGTTCTCGCAAATCGACGAACCGCTGAGAGCCCTCAAATGGCACAGCTGAGTCTTGCTTTCCATGGAAAATGAAAGTTGGAGGCCGTTTCAGAGTTCCGGTAGCAGCAAGATTTTCAACCCTGTTCATTGGGAAGAGATGGTCTTCTGACCCGAGGAACTCTGGCAATCGACCATTTTGGAAAACCGAGAATGCCAGCTTGAGGCGATTTGGCGGATCCGCGGCAGTAACCACAGTGCATGAGGCTGAAATGTGCTCTTCAATAATTTCATTCGGGAAGTTGGTAACTCCAAGGATAGGTTTGGAATATGCCTCTGTGTAGAGCTTTGATTTCAAATTAAGAACTAGATAGGCTCCAATGACAGCACGAATGTCCGATGGGTAGCTAAGTGCTAGTTGCATAGCCAGATACCCACCTAATAGTCTAGTTAGGTCTCTTGTTCGCCATCGCCATGGTAGATTCCACCACGGAAGACTTACCTGCACTTTCCCCCACCACGAGGACCCTATCAAGGTCAGGAGTAATACGACTGTCGCTAGCATATTTGATCACTTCAACAAATTGTGGGCTGTGTAGCCAGTGCCAGAAATCACCCATGTCTTCCAATATCTCTTTTCCGGGTACTTCAGGCAGCAAAAGGTAGTCTGGAGCCACGATCATTGCTCCTATTGACATGGCATAATCCAACGTCCAATTCGCGAACCAAACAGGATAGCTACTAGAACCAGTGACCTGTAGGTAAGTTAGTCCAAGCCCGAATAATTGTAAAGTAGTCTTCGGGTAAATCCATTCCATTCCACCTGGGCATGGTTGACCCCAGGATTGCTCCACCCAGTCATCGTGTTCCGATATTTCACCGGTGCGGAGTGAGATACGTATTTTAGTATGACAATTTTGTACCTAGAGATGCCCCGGCTCAACGAGATAAAGCAGATCGGTCCGTTGGAAGACGTTGAAGAATCGGCGAGCCACACGACAGAAAACCCGATGCTTGAAGCCATAGTGAAGACAACAACTCACACCATCAGACGATTCAATAAGTTAGTATAATTCACAGCTGGTTGGGGGGATTTGGCGCTGGGTTGCCCATCTAGTTTAATTTCGGGGTTCCGTTCTGAAGTTGGATGTACTGATAGAGATGCGATACAGAGAGAGAATCGATGGAGAAAACACCGTGTGGATTGACTGTCTCGCACGGGGAGAGGAAGAAGAGAAAGGAGAGAGAGCTATCAAACATGCAGGATCCAACATGTACTAATCCTGAGGTTGTGACATTTAGGCTCATATCTACGTCAACTGGCCAAGATGCAGTACTAAGGTCTGTTGAGTATTTGTCAAATACTCTTTAGCATCTTCTTGCCTCTCCCAAAGCTCGACAAATACTTCATAAAAAAACCTCCGGACGATTGAAAGGTCGGTCATCATGTACACTTGCCATTTCATCCCTGGCTTCAGATGCAAGATCCATCTGCCAATTATTCGGTCTTATACGACTCTTAAACCTGGGCCTGGGAATCCACCAAGATCCTCGAGATCGATAGATCCGCATTCTCACATTTCTCCAGCTCTTCACGCTTGTCTTATACCAAGCTTTGGAGAATGTGTCTTACATGGCTGTTAAAGGCGTGATGTCAAAACCCTTCATTGAGAAGTACGGGTGTATTGGGAAATGGTATCTTTGGAGCGCTCACCTTTGCTGGGGAACATAGTGCTCCAGCTTTCAAAGCTAGGGCGTGAATATTCTCTGTCCAGAAGAGCTGGAGCATCCGAACACCCGAGCAAAGATCAAGCGCCCAAGAAAGAGGAGGAGCATGAATCAATGTTGGAAGATTGAGTATGGTGGAAAAGTCTGGCTAGCACCATTATATGGACCCCATTGTGCGTTCATTAGAGCATGGACAGGGGAATTGGAATACCGACTAATGTCGTTGGACTTTTGAGCTTTCTTGCTGGGACGTGGGGATTACGCGATCTATGGAAGAAATTACAGAGATGTAATTATTTCATGGCTGAATAGAGAAGTGTGATTCAAGCAGGGAATCACTGCTGGTGGGCAAAGATGCCAGAGACCAGCTAATTCACAATAAAAGGCAGACCTCCTAGGTATTGAATAATTGACTATAGGGAAGACACCAGTTCAAGTAATCCAGATGGATAGATCCTATTATATTGAGCTAGAAAAAGAGCGTCGAGGGACTGGTTCGATATTCGTTGTAAGAGATAGTGACGCAGCGATTCCTCTGAGAAGGACAACTGTAGGCGATGGCTGCTATGAAATCTAGTCGATCCAAACATTCGTTTCGTCCACAAGAAAATAGTTGCGCCAAAGGCAATATCGTCGCAACACAAATATAATTAACAAGGCGCATAAATCTCGAAAGTTATGCAACGCAGAGGTATGCGCGAGAGAACCTTACTAAAACATGGAGTTTTGAGCGAATCAAGAGACCCAGTGTTAGATCAATGCATTCAAAATGAGCAGTACCTGCTTCCTTGGTTCAAATCATATTGTCAATCAAATGGTGGTGATAATGTACTCCAACAGTGCCACTCTCCACACAATTCCAAGCATTGCTAAGAACAAATAGCAACATGTGTACATTGGGAGGGGGATAATATCCAAGTATGGTATGGTATCCAAAAGCAAGCTTATTCTTCGTTTAGGATGGGAGGCAAGGAGCCAGTGGATAAGACTGGGTCTCGCACTTTTTTGCCTTTCTGCACCACGCTTTCTCCAACGACTATCATCTCTTCGATTGGGACTACCTTAAGGCTAGTCACGTAGATATGCGCCTTTGTCCCCCCGGGGTAGAGCGCGATCGAGCAGTGGCAAAGGTCTTGCCTTATAGTGCCAGTGGCTCGGCTCGTTGTCGTATCATGGAATGAGCCACTGCGAAATAGTTAGCATACTCTATAAGTGTGGTGCAAGCCCGGGATTAAATATGACTTCATACAGGATCTTGACAGACTTTTTGCCAATTCTATTGGCACATCCTGCCGCCACAGTTTCAGTTATACCCTTAAGTAGGTCTCGATCAACGTTATAGTTGTTGGCATTTGACAGGAGATTGTTCGCGGCATTCTCTCCCCAACTCACGCCGACCCCGTCAATGGTGCCAGTGTAGGCGTTCGAAGGAATGGTACTAGGATTGGTCTTCATTGGAAAAGATGTTATCCAAGAGATAAATTGAATCTAGATTGAATTCAGAGTTTTGGATGTAACAATATAGAATCAAGATTGATGTTTGCTATTGTATGTCTACACGTAGGAAGCCTAGCTAGCAGTGGTTGTAGCATTTGGGATTAAACAACACCGGCGTTGATTGTTCACGGGCAATAGATAGGCGGCATCCTCAAAGACCGTCATGCTGGAGCGGTCAGAAAGCTGTTTCTTTCCAGTAGGCTTAGCCGCGCGGTTTTACAACATATGTTTCTTATATCAAGGATTACAATAGCCCCGAGGGCAGAAGATTAGCCTTGTTGTGTCTAAATTGTTTTGCTTGCGGCTCTGAGAGGGTTGTTATGCTCGTACGCGAGAGGAAGAAACATGGTTGCTAGGTCTTGATCACTTCTGCTCCCGCTCAGGGTTTGTTTTCGTCAGTATCGCTATAAAGTCTCCAGTTTATCTATCCATGTTTTGTTTTTAATCTAATTATTTCCTTTGGTTCTCTAGACTCCTGGAGAACATGATGTGATTGTTGGGCTTTCTCAAGTTCCAATGGCTCAAAGGAGGCGCTTCACGGCCAGCATGTATCCTGGTTATTTGAAACCAAAGGAAAGGAGGGGCTTGGGGGCGAGAGGCAGTCCATAAAGCCATCTCTCAACCCCGCCCCGGACCAAGCAGAAGGGAGGCATGATGGGTAGGACTAAATGGAGAATTTAAATGAATCGCCCAAGCCGACTGACTCAAAGATGAAGTCCTATGGCCTGATTAACTGCGTAGTTAAATACCGGGGACCTTGCAGATAGCGAGCTTATATAGAACGGGTAGAGTGGCTGAAACGAGGCATTCTCGGTCACTGTATACTGGGGGTGTTCGTGATAGCACCGCTTCCCGTGTCAGATGAACATTAAGTCCCAATCCGACAGAAGTCGAAAACAACCTCCTATAGTATACAAGGTGTGGGTTGATTTTATATACCCATAGCCAGCCATGCGGAAATTGGATACAAACAAAGGAGGCCCTAAAAAGTCTCAACAATACGGAGTCCCCTCGGAGATAAGCTACGGAACCCACGACCCGTTTGCCCATTCTGAATCTAAAGATAAAATCTCACTATTGAACTGATTGCTCGCAGACTTTGGGAGCATTAAACCGTGTCATTGATTGTCTCTTAGCCTCGATTATCACAGGTATCAGCGAAGCGCGACTTAGTTCTCACAACGACAAAAGCGGCGGGGATTAAATAGGGCAAGAAAAGTGGTCCAAATGAGCCCTATGGATCGACTGGTGAGATCCAGAGAGAGTGGATGGGGACATGAAGTTGATCGTTGCACTTCTCCAGGACTGGGCGGTGTGACGAACGGCACTATCTAGGTATATTGCTTGATCTCCTTGGACTCACCGCATCTTCTCACCCACATTCATCAGAAATGGCAAACACCGAAGCATCCCCTGGAGATACGACAGATTTTGGTGACTTTGTGAAGGATGAAGACGAGGAAGCTGATCTCGAAGAGATTGCTGAGCCGTGGCATAGATACCGCACCGAGGATAACCAATATGCCCTCTATCCCATTCGCCTTGGGGAAGTGCTCAACGAAAGGTACCTGGTTGAACATAAACTTGGCTTTGGTGGTGGCTCGACTGTCTGGATGGCATTTGACCTACAAGACAAGAGAGACGTGGCCCTTAAAAGTCATGGCCCTAGGGAAATGGGGCGACAACGAAATTCGAATCCAGGATGAGATTATCAAGACGGTACGGGATACTTCTCGGCTGATTATCTATTCCGCGACTTTTTTTCTACCCCGAGATGATAAAGGCTACCATAGGATCTTGGTGTTCCCTATGAAAGGGCCATCTATCTGCCCTCTTGGCTTACAAAGGATTCCGATGGCCTCTCGTATGTCTGCCGCTCGGCAATTACTAGAGACTGTGGCAAGTTTACATGAAGCTAGGATCATACATCGCGGTGAGTCGACGTTTACTTATTTCACTTTCTTATATACTAAGGAAATGCTATAGATTTAAATGTAAAGAACTGTATGTGGGGAATGGCTCCTATCGATGGTCTCAGCAGAAGCGCCAAGTATGAGTTACTCGGCCGGCCTATAAAGGAGACAATACCATTTGTCGATCTTTGGAAAAAGCGCGAGCTTGTGAGCCCTGTAAATGTTCCTGACGACCTTCGCACAGACGAATTCTATCTCTGCGATTTTGGTCTAGCAAAGAAAATTGGCGACCTCGAGACTCAACGCGGCTACCCACCTATGCATTATTGCTCTCCAGATCGACTATATAAGCAAGAGCCAAGTTTTGCCTGTGATATGTGGAGCTATATGGCTATTTTCTCGATGCTCTACCTTGAATTTCCTCCGTTTCCCACATTTGTCGATGGTGGAGTTGTGAGTGGTATGGTTGAATGCCTAGGCCCACTACCTGAGAAGTGGAAGGGTCTTTACACACATCGAGGCGGACTCGATTCATGGTATGATCAGGCTCAATCTCCTGATCCAGAACATATCATTGCTGAGAAAATTGCGTATTTCCGTCCCGATGCTGATCTGGCCGAGCGGCAACATGTGGAATCTATCATGTCGAAAGTTTTTATTTATGAGCCAGAAAACGGCTTACCGCAAAGGAACTTTTGCGAGATCCTTCATTTAGGGCCATCATGGAGCGGTATGGGTGCTGAGACTCGAAGTGAAGTGAGATATGGGATAAATACACTGTCAATTCCATTCGCACAAATCGAAAAATTTCATATTTGTAGTAATTTTTGATTGTTTCTTTTTCAAGGGAGTCGTTTACTTTCGTAGTTTGCTGGTGCATATCTTCACACACATAGATTGGAGTAAGTGGTAATATCATTGGTGGTGAGCATTGTCAAAGTCCTGTACAATATAGTACCGTGAGAAATGATAACACAGTCTTATTTGATGGGAGGCCTGTACAAAACGAGCGACGCAATCAAGACAAGCCAATTGAAAGAGAAATATGATAAATGAAGGAAGGGTGCAAACAGAGCAAACAGAGCAAACAGTTAATCGGCATATCGGCGTGTTTCCCCGCTGTAAATGGATTGCGCAACGAAACGAAAATAGAAAAGAAACTGCAACAACCCGGCTATTTCCGCCTATTTATCTGTCCACCTTTTGCTGCAACTTCTGGCGATCCATACCTTTCAATTGACTCACCACCGATAGACCGGAACCTCCGGTTGACCAACGAGATGGGCAAAGACATGTCCCCGCCACAGGGCGTCACATCCCTTCTGGACACGGATCTGTACAAGCTGACGATGCAATGCGCGGTCCTCAAATACTTCCCCGATGTTTGTGAGTAGCCTCTAACCGAGGAATGGGGGATCTCCAATGGGGGATCTGGGGCTGATCTGGGCGCAGGCGTGACCTACGGCTACACGAATCGGACCCCGCATATGAAATTGCGTCGCGGGGCATACAAATGGCTTTTAGAGCAGATGGACAGTAAGGTTATCCCTTCATGTCGCAATAATACAGCTTCTAACCAATCCACATCTAGAACTGGCCGTAATTCGCGTCACTGCCGAGGAGCGTGAATGGCTCCGCCAAAAGTGCCCCTACCTCAACGACGAATACCTCACCTTCCTAGAGACCTTCCGCCTCAGACCCTCTGAGCAGATCAAGATCAAGTTCATCCCGGAACAAGATACAGGCAGCGATGACGATGAAGGCAATGTGGAGTATATCGTGGAGGGTCTCTGGCTCGACACGATCTTGTATGAAATCCCGCTACTGGCATTGACCAGCCAGGCGTATTTCATGTTCACTGACAAGGACTGGGACTATGCGAACCAGGAAGAGAAGGCATACCGGAAGGGTTGCACTTTGCTCCAGAATGGCTGTGTGTTCTCTGAATTCGGCTCGCGCCGTCGCCGCGACTACCACACCCAGGACCTGGTTATGAAGGGACTCTCCCGTGCGGCAGAGGAGGGAAAGAAGCAGGGCTGGCCCGGTGTGATGATCGGGACTAGCAATGTGCACTTTGCTATGAAATACAATACGGGTGCCGTCGGTACCGTGGCACACGAATGGTACATGACCATTGCTGCTATCACGGACGACTATGAAAATTCCAATGAGTTGGCGTTGAGTTACTGGCTTGGCTGTTTCGGAGAAGGGGTATGTAGTTTTCAAATTCCCAGCATTTGGAAAAGCCGAAGACTGATTAGAGAAACACAGGTTCTTGGAATTGCTCTCACTGACACCTTTGGCACGCCGGCGTTCCTGGATGCGTTCAGCAAGCCTATTTCAGCACCAAATGGAAAGGGTGATGTTAAGCCGAACACGATAACCTACGCTCAAAGCTACGCCGGTGTCCGCCAAGATTCGGGCGACCCAACGTTCTTCGTCAAGATGGTCCGGGACTTCTACGATAGCCAGGGTATTACCGACACCAAGACAATAGTGTTCTCGGATTCGCTGAATATCGAGCACTGTCTGGAGTACAAAACAATTGCCGAAGAGGCAGGCTTCCAGCCTACATTTGGAGTGGGGACGTTCTTCACCAGTAAGTCTGAGTTTGCAATTCTACACAAAATAATCGAACGCTGACAAATTCACAGATGATTTTACCAGCAAATCAACCGGACAAAAGTCCAAGCCCCTCAACATCGTTATCAAGATCGCCACTGCGAACGGCCGTCCCGCTGTCAAGCTTAGCGACAATATGGGCAAGAACATGGGTGTATCTGCCAAGGTCCAGGAAGTTAAGAAAAGGCTGGGCTACGTTGAGCACGAGTGGGAAGAGGGTGACGAGAGTCACCGCTGGACGAAGCAGGCATAGACTACCTATCTTCGCCATAAATTCCCCGCCGAGTCATAGACATTTGCTGAAAATTTGCTGAACATGAGCCATGATCATATTGGTATTGGAGAGGCTGTTATTGATTTTCGCTAGACATGATGTGCCACCTCCATAGAGAATAAGAATCCATGATATCCTTGAAGACATCAACTCTGTTCTTCTGCAACGAGTCTCTCCAGTGATGGACAGCCGAGCCTTGTGCACTCAAGGCTTACAACACCTTCTCGTCCTCCTCGTCTTCCTCATCCTCATATTCGTACTCCGCATCCTCTTCCTCGTCGTACTCCGCATCCTCTTCCTCGTCGTACTCTGCGTCCTCTTCCTCGTCTTTGCCCTGTTCCTCCTCTTCCTCTTCGTACTGGTAGTACTTCTCGCCCTCAAACTCCATATCCACATCCAGCTGCCTCAACTCCTCATCAACATTCTCTCCAGCAGCCTGAACCGCAGCAATATCAGCCGAAATCTCAGCAGCGGACGAATACTCCCCGCGCCAGCACTTCTCCACAATGTGACTAGCGACATAGTCATTGTTGGGAAAGTCACCGTTGATAAACCGGGCGGTGATGGCATCCTCATCATCAAAGCTGTCCAACTCAGGAAAAACCTCGTGACCAGCAATAATATGATAGATTGCCGATCCCACAGCGAAGAGATCAGTTTGAACATTGACGACGTAGAGATGCTGGCGGGGCATGTACGCCTTGGCGCACTCGCGTGTCATTCCATCAAGCAAGGGCAGACCATTAACGCTCGAAAAAACCAAACCCTGGAAGTCGGCGAGGATGATATTGAAGTTCTCGTCGAGGAAGATATTGCTCAGACAGATATCGCAATGGATAACGCGCTTGGAGTGCACGAACGACAGAGTATCAATGAGCTGCTTGCACCATTCCAGGCGGCGTTCGAGCGTCTCGTCCGGGTGGGCCTCGATGTACTTGTGGAGAGTGCCGTTGGGGTAGTACTTCAGTATGAGACCGTCTTCGACCAGGCCCATGGACTGGATGATTCGGGGGTGAGGGCCTATGATTTGCAGGATGCGTCTCTCGACTTTGATGCTTGTCCGGAAGCCGAGGTCATTGAGATCGGAGGCATACTTCAGCACAATTCTGTCGTTGAGCTTGCCAATGTAGCAGGATCCGCGTGAGATTACTTCTTGTACGCCGGGTGGGAGGCGTTCGTTGGCCTCGGGTGGGCTACTTCTGCGGGACCTTCGGACTACAAAGCCGATTGTAACGTACTGTGACATCTTTTTAGTATTTGTTTGCAGTTCCGATATGTTGTTAGGGTTGCTCACGTTCGGATTAAAAGGTTCCATTGTGTATTGAACGACGGTACCGGCTCAATGCAAGTACGGAGCAGATGAGAAGTGATAGGGGATGAATTGGAATAAACAGGTGGGATGACACGCATGTATAACGATGCAATAAACGTTTGGGTTATGGATGTTTAGCCCGCGAGGGCGACTAAGCGATGAGGCCGAGAGGGCGACTAAGCGATGCGATTGTACCTAGGTAGAAGCAGTATGACCCTCACGAGCCAGCAATATTTCATCCAAGGTGCGTTACTGGATGATTCACGATCGAGTTTGTCTCCTTAGGGCCTTTGAATAGATCTTATTAATGCAATTCTTGCCTCAGCTTCTTAATCATAGCTGAAAGAGACTATCTATAACTATGGGTTCCAGTTCCAGTTCTGTGTCCAGTGGCTACCAGATCATAGTAGGGCTCCGAAGGGATACCCCACAGACAAGCGTCGGCTTTATCTTTTTGTCGAGCGTTACCACTAGTGCAAGCTCGCCAGAATCCCTTTGACAGGCTCCCCAAACAAATATAGGGAGCTAAACATTCCATTCGCCTTGGGGCGCAGTAAGGAGATATACAGAACTACCAAATGACTCGTACGACTCAGGTTGCGATATCTGGAAGGATGCCTTGAACAACACTTTTCCAACAGTGAGTGTGATATTCTCAACTGTTCGTGTTTGGACGGCCGTTGAGATCATGAGCTGTGTCCATCAGAGCTTGGGGAACGACAAAGGGACGCTTGATGTCGCAACTCCTTCCCAACAACTACCTGCTACCCAGTATAAATTTTGCTTAGTTAACACGGAATGCAAAGGCTGGACAGGTCTATAACTTACGCTAAGTACCAGTCACCTGTCACATTCTCTCTGCATTTATTCCGCATAAGATGACGGCTTCTTGTCGATGATTTGGCGTCGATTTCCTCGCGTATCTGGAGATCCAGCGAGCTTGAACTTCCTGGGTATAGAAGGAGTCTGGAAGTTACGAGTTTGTAGAATGCTCCCTGGATCGTGTAGCTTGGTCTTCGGGACAATTGAAGGCACGGGCACTTCTTTTTTTGGTAGTTGTTCTTTCTCAGTTTCTTCAGATTATCAATATATGTGAGATACGAGGGTTGCCAGGTTCTGGAGTTTGTTAGGGATCAGAATTTCAACACCAGCTCTAGCACAGGACGGACCCATCGCACTAGCTATCGGACGGTTTTGCACCCTGGTGAGGCTCGGCCAGTAACTGAACCAATCCATGACTGACAAAGCGGATATCTTCGGCGGCAAGGAAGCTTGACTTAGAAGCTCGAGAAATGAAGGCGAAGCGAGATGGGAGGAAGCCCAGGATATCGACTCCTTGAAAGTTGTCGACATAGAGAGGTGTGATAATTCGCTCAGTATATCTAGTGAGGCAATCAAGTTCCAGTGGACTTTGGCTTCTTCCAGTTCTCTGGAAATCCCCATGCACAAGGTTCCTCAACGAGAGAAGGCTCGAAGAGTTAGATTTTCTGGGATGAGCGTAGGCTTATTTATATATAGTCTGTATCATTGCACCCAGTCAAGAAATGCTAGCACACGTCAGGAAATGATAGTACGAGCTGGGTATGGAAATGGGGATGCTCACTTGGTTATATACATTGGAGAATGCCTTCCCAGCAAGAATGAATATACCGAGATTGGCTGGGGCCTTGAACTAGTCATTTTTCTAGTTAGCATCTAAAAGTATCGTCTGGGGAAGGCAGGAACATACTGGTTCAATTATTAAGGCATTTCGTGCCTCTCATTGCTTATTGATTTTGTTCTCGTCAACAAATGATAGATGCGGGTATTGAGGCTACGGAACTAGGAGCTGGGAAAATCAAGAAGAAGAAACTGATATTCAATCTATGAAAAGAAGGCTGTTTATAAAGCCTGATCTAACAAAGGAATAGCAAACTAGCAAAGGCTCAGTCTGCATAAAGAGACATCCGATCTATGAGAGATCCTCCAACAGTGGAAAGTGTTGTGCACACCGTTGAGGACACTGTTAGTCGCATCAGGCGAGCCCCTCCCCCATGAGGGATGCGAGACAGACATCGACTTGAACGTCCAGCCATGCGGTTGCGTTGTGCGTTTACATTTAGCTGCTTCCACTTTTTCCATTCTCAAATCATGATCGGGACTTTTGAAACGAGCCCCTGCAAAATAATCAGGATACTCCATGAAGCAGTGGCAAAGGTCTTCCCTTGTGGCGCCAGTGGCTCGGCTCGTTGTGGTGTCGTGGAATGAGCCACTGCGAAATAGTCAACATACTCTATAAGTGTGGTCCAAGCCCGCAATTAAATATGACTTCATACAGTATCCTGACAGTGGTTTTGCCAATCTTTTTGACACGTTGTACCGCCACATGCGCTGTGATACTCTTTAATAGCTTTCGGTCAACATCGTACGTAGTCTCTCGCGTTGGATAGGAGATCGTTCACTGCGTTCGTCCCCAAAATTACGCTGATCCCATCAATGATGCCGGCGTACACGTCCATAGGGGTGGTGTTAGGAGTGTTCATTGGAAATGAGGTTGTTCAAGTTAGAAATGAAAAAGGTAACACTATGCTAGCATTCACGCCACTCTCCAGATTTGGCCCCCCCCCCATCCAAAAAAGAAAAAGGAAAAAAAAAACCAGCGGCTTTGACTCCGTTCGTGACAACAGACCTCAGTGTCGCTTGTCGTGAGCTGGCGTTGATTTTCCGCATTTCTCCTGATCGATGTATCGCCGTCTATGGACAGGCTTGAATTCAACAATCAGCACCGAGCGCCCCTCAACGTAGCTGGCTTGGACTAGCACGCACGGCCGGGGTCGGCAACGTAGCAGGGAGCGTCCAAAGGAACATAGGCTTGAATTCAGCTCGGATCCTGGCTACTCGTGGAACTTGGTTGGTATCATGGTACCAGCAAAGCCGGAAGCCCTATGTTATACTAGCATTGAGGACGAGCTAGGCTCGGCTCGGCCTGTCTGTGTACAAGCAGCCCAATCCACATCTGGCGTAGGATCGCACAACGGAGCTTGAAAGGGAGAGTCAGTGTCGTGGCTTGACGAGTCCGGAACCAGAGATACTCCGGTGCCATGGTAGGTGCGTAAGACAGACTCAGAATAGCCAACGCCGAGACAAAGAATGGCCACGATAAGTCTGTTATGGACTGCTTACATTGAGGTAATATCGCAGAATAGAAGTAACGGCCACGAACAGGCGCGTTTTTGTATTTATAAAGCGATTGAAGTCCACTTCATCTTTCCTCGTGCTCCGAGGGAGAATGAGGTAAAGGTGGAGACGTCTGATGTGAAGCCATGCTTGCTCACGGGCTATTTTAGCCACAGCATTGTGGTTCACGGGTTCTGTCGACTGACGCGTGGTCTGAACGCTGGCAAGCATGTGGAAATGTGTGCTCTTGCCAAGGAGATTCCACGGTCGATGTTTCGAAACCCTCGTCAAATTTGAGCATTGTTGTATAGCCGTCTACAGAAAAGGCTCAGGATGACCAGCGCCCGCAGCGGGACAAGCTCAGAATAGATATTCAAAGAAGAGAAAATGACTAAAGGGAGGGTGTTGTATATAGTCAGGTATACTTCTTGCTAGGTAACGGTGTCATTACGTCAAGAACATGGATGCTCTCAGAGAACCGAGACTTCCAACCCCAGTTAGGAATAGATTGGAACATGCGAAGTAGCCAGTCGGCGTTCTGAACCCGAATGGAATAACCGGGATGCCCTGGCCCTGTGGCAATTCATGCAAGCATCCCGACCCACATCCAGCCATGAATGTTGCGACAAAACAGGAGGAAAGATTCCATGACTATGAGAGCAACTAGTGCAGCCTTGACTCCCAGGAGCCGTATGGTCAGTAGTTTAGTTGGATGCGTACCTCATGCTGGCTTCTTTTTGATGAGGTACGGCTTTCGATTTCGTGCGAGCTTGATTGGCTCTCCAGTTTGTGGCTCATGTTCATGGAGGAGGAGGAGGTGATAATTGGGATTGTGGCGAGACGATATTCTCTTTTCCTTTCTAGGGTGGCGTCGAGGTTGCCTAAGGCAGATGCATCCTGGGGATCGACCATAAGGGGAACCACGCCATGTCGGGCGTAGACCAGTGGAAGTCTGTGTGCAAAAGGTGGAAAAGTAGGAACAAGACAGGCGGATATAACGACAGCGGCTGTGATAGTCCAACCAGACAGAATAGTGACTGGCCAGGGGCCAAGCAAACGTATCCTTTGGGGGTGGATGTGTATATATACAGGTGATATCGAGGCACAGAGCAGCCATTGGTTTGGCAATACGTATATGACGTGTAGCAAAGGACATTCGATGGACTGTCGAGACATCGGTCGTGTACGAGGTTCATGGCATTCCCTGGCTGGTCCGTATTTGCTGAGTACTCCGAATGACCATATATATGATGCTGTAGAAGATATTTTGGGAGGCCTGTAGCCTCAACAGAGAACGAGGCATCAATCCACACGCATGGTCGTTTAAGAATCCTGAGAATTTCTGCCCTGAAGAGCCTCCAAGCCTCAAGCCATGAGAGTATGAACAAATGGAAGACTGCTGGATGATGGGGTGTTCGGCCGAGGGGGCAGACTTATTCTGTCACTGGATAAGCTTGGAACACAACATGCAAATCCAATGTGATAATTGTAGGTACCTCCGAGCATTATCGCTGATGCTAGGTGATTCTGTTGCCGGGAGAAGTTATGTATGCATCGCTTCGACGGCCTTTAATGAGATATGTGATATTAGCGGTGACGGTAGAAACCCATAGACAGAGGTCAAAACATACTCAGGGTACAACTGTCATACCTATACCACATAGACATATACTGGTGGGGCCCATTCGTCAGAATCATCGTGAATAACTGGTCGGATAACTCGAGGGTGAGTCAGTAAATGTGGAGACACTGTCTTCGTTAGTGTTTTGCGCTTACGTTGAGTGACATACTGAAGAAGCCTCTCAGTAGGACACTTGCCTGTGAACCCAAGGGTGGAAAGGCGGGAAGTGACTTGGATTCCCAGAAATATGCTGTTCTTATCTGATTATGGCGAGAGGAATGGAGTTGTATGAAGTGAGTTGACTTTCAGCCTGTTCTTTCTGGAGGGAGATGTCAAGGGGAATCCACATAAGTGTCCAACGTTTTCTCACCACCAAAAAGTGCTGCTACACCTATGAAGGCTAGTAGAATGAGTATTAAAAGCTGAGATACTGTGATAATGAGAGGATGCCTAGGTTGGAACTAAGGGGAATCTATGAGGTGGTGATTTAAAGAGGGAGAATGAGAAGTGAACAATGATGGCTCATGACAAATATATATATGCAGTGATATTCTTACCCAAACATCTACACAGTACTAACTGACAAACAAGTTGCGCATTCAGGCAGTTCATGATTGCGTTGCGTGCGTTTCTGTCTTTCAGAACATTTTCTTCCTAATGTATATTGACAAGAAAACAGGCTTCTGAATGACTAGCTAATACTACTACGCAATAGATCTGAGGTTGTGTTTGTATTGTTTGCAGTTTCTTGGAATGTTCTACGCGTAGTCAGCTGTATCGTATTTATCGTATTTCCGAGGAGGTATCTCGGGAACTTGATTTTCCCGGTACCGAGACGGGAGTCACGGGCCGCGTTTTAGCGGTAATAAATAAGTTGGGGGGGGCGGAAATTTGTCGACAACCTTGGAACCAATCAGATATTCAAAGATGATTACAACATTGTACTTATAGGAGTCCACAATTTCTCCGTTGGCTTGAAGAACTGGTAATTCACCATGTCTATAAATCATGCTCCGTGAAAAATCTGTTGCCTACTGATTCGGTGTTCAGTTATCCCATATAATATTGTGGGGTTTTGGGGGTCTTTTTAAGACTAGACATCTATTCTGACAGCCACTGCAAAACTCTCTCAAGCAATTTTAGCCCCTCAGTTGGCCGGTCTATTCCCAATTTCTCAGAAGAATTTCTGCTATGCTTCTTGTCTTCTAATATCAGCTTCCTAGCCAGCTCATGGGAAATTTCGAGATGCGCTTGGAATGTGAGGACATTGTTCATGTCGTTAATGAGGCACTCTTGATTCTCGGCAAGGGAAATGAACCCATGTGGCGGGGTTTAAATCTCCCCACTGTGAAGCTCTATTGCTCTCTACTAAATGATTAGTTCCAGAAGTTAGAGTCATGAGTGCGGGACCGGGCATACGTAGGATCCAGAGGCCGCGGCAAATGGAAAGAACTTCTTGCCAGCATCTGTTATGTCAACTATGCAAATGGCGATGAGGGTCCTGAGGAGTGGTACGGAAGTAAGAGCTGGAGACAGAGCATGTGGCAGAGCCTGAAGAAGAGGAAGAAGTATGAACCCAATGGGATGTTCAGCTTCTATGGGCCCATTGCTTAAGTATGAGGGAGAAAGTGCTCAGTGCGATTTCCCCTTGTGATGTGGCCTGCTCCTAGATCTTCTTGGTGTTACAGGGGTCTGATTTTTCCTCCTTCGTTCTCGTGTTGTGGAATATGTGCTTTAAAAATAGATATATCAGAATCAGTTGTCCATGAGTATATATTATTGGATTTCTTCAATTCAGTGACATGCTTTTAGTGCCATATTTTGATTTGGTGGTATAGTTGGTGGTGTCAATTTAAAGCTCTTCAGTTTAACCAATAAATGCCACGAGGCAACCTTCTACAACTTCGGATTCTAGAGTTATCGCATCATCTGGCTGATCATGACCCAGATATTTCTCGATACAACACTACTTTATGTCATGTTATAACACTTGCTCCTTCTATCAATGCAATCTCAAATATTTGTTACAAAGGGCTTCGTCCTTCATATGTTGAAGCTATGTAACCATGTGAACGGGACTTAAGCTGGGAGCTTAATACCGGTGATATCCTCACAAGCCTTGACGACAGTCTCCTGGAGATCCTCCTGGGTTGTCTCGGGAAGAGGCTCGCCGATCTGCTTTTTAGGTACAAAGTAGACGCCTGTGAGACTCTGATCGTAATCACCTTCGGCGAGCATAACATATGTCTCAACACCATCCTCCATCTTATCGGTGGCACCTGAGCCACCAAGCTTAGTAGCAACATATCCTGGATGCACAGAAGTGACAGAAGTTCCCTTGAATCGCTTAGCCACCGCATTTGCAAGAAGCATAACGTGGAACTTCGAGTCGCAGTATGCGGGGAAATCCTGGAACTCCTTCTCCCCGCGCTCTAACCAGAAGATATCCTTCAGGTCCGTCTTGGCTTCCTTGTGAAGAATAGAAGCGATGAAGATTAGACGCTTAGGTTGTTTGAGGAGACAAGAGAGAATATAGGGAGCGAGCACATTCACGAAAGGCATGGCTGGCACGCCATAATCTGTCTTGCGGAACGGGCCGTAAAGCATTCCGGCGTTAAGAATGATGGCGTCGAAGGTGCCAATCGCGTTTGCCTCCTCGGCCAATTTGCGCGTCTCAGCCACGCTTGTCAAGTCTGCGACCAGCACACCGGCGGCTCCGGGGCACTTGGTCTTGACCTCCTCTGCGCGCTCTTGGCTTCGCGCATGGAGGTAGACGGTGTGTTTGCGATCAACGAGCTGACGGGCAGCCTCGAGGCCAAAGCCATCGGTGGAACCAGTGATCAGGATGCGGGCCATTTTGAAGAAGTTGGCACAGTTTGAACTGAGAATGGTGGGTATGATGATGTGTTATCGAAAGCACGGAGATAGCCAGATGAGATTCAAGATTCTCGAAAAGGTGAAGGCTCGTTCAGCAACAGTAAGCTGGAAAAATGGAGCCTTCGCTTGGAAAGTCGCGGAAAATGACAGAATGAGGTACTTGGGAGCGTCTCACGATCCGGAAATGCCGAAGGATTGAGGGGTGATGTCCACTGTGGATCTTTCCCAGGGCCGGAAACACACCGAACGTCTCTGTTGAGACGGGTCATTCCGGGATCTGTTGAATCAGGTCGCCAACTAAAACACCAACACCTATATTTCTTGCTTGAAACAGGTCAAGTGACCTACTTACTAGTCCATACAAATGCCCGCCGGCATGCTGTATTTATCGTTCGCGTGGGGGGCCATGTAATTGAATTTCAAGGGTCTCGAATCTTTTTTAAAGTACGAAATAACTTTACGGTAATCAAAATCTTATCAAGGTTAATTTCGGGATAAAGTGGGTCACCATGCATAAAGTTCCAAGGTTCTGTCTCAGGGGTCCCATCAGTCGGGCATATGCCGGAAATCCAAGGTCCCCCCGGCATGTGGGGCCCATATATGCACGTTCATGCATGCCAGCAATGATCTCCCGTGGATCTCGGAACCGCATTTCTGCACCAGTAATCTTCCTTTGTGGTGCCAAGTCAAGACCGTCAAACGTCTCGACTTGGTGAAAATATACAACATATACACTAAGTGCGGTTCAGGTGCATTCCTGCAGTCAGATTGCCAGGTGCGACGACCTCTCGAGACGACACGACTACCTCTCTAAGCGATCTTCGTGGCGTTCGGTAAGCAGATAAAGAACTTCCAAGGTTGTATGTCAGACTTTACGTAGCTGGGGGATTCAGAAAGACTTTCGTCCGCGTAATAAAGAGCATCAGCTGTCACCGATGTTCTGACGGCCGGATAAGGAAGACGGGGTTACAGTTAACCGGGTTTAGTGGTTACGTCTGGTCATACGGGCAAAAAACGGGTTTCTTTTCCTTTTGATGGACCACGTCCAGCTCAAAGCAAAGAAGCGTATCTGCTTCAACCTCTTTCCGAGTTTGGTGATGTCCTCACATTGCCTCTCACGGACATGAAGCCATCTTTAGATCTTGGAGATGAGTCCCCATACAAGCTCTCAGTCCATGGGTTGCTGCTCGCTGACATCACTCGGCCCTGCATGCAGCTCCATACGAGCAAAAGAGTTGGAATGGTGAGCATCTACTTCGTGAAATTTATTTTCCAGAAGTACAGGAACTTGTTCAAAAAGTGACGGGATGCAAGAAGGTGGTGGTATCCGCTGCTGTCCTTCGGGACGAACTATACACCCAAGGCGATCCAGCTTCTGCTACACAAACAGAAAAGAACGGACAAGACGCAGTCAAAAAAGACACGTCTGAGCTGTTTCCAAATTCGCCGACAGATGGTATATGTCCTGCTCCGAAAGTGCATCTTGATCTTACCCCGAAGGGTGCAAGATATCACATTCGAAAGTACCATCGCGAAGTTACTTCAGCGACTGAGCAAGTCATCGAAGCAGAGAACCGGTTGCTTGAATCCGGAGTGTAATTGGACGACCTGAAGGACTTTTATCAAGGAAAAGAGGGTGGTGGTGGAATACCTCGATTCGCGCTTTTCTCGATATGGCGGCCTCTGAAGCCAGTCCATCGTGACCCTCTTTGCTTTGGCATCATCTGCTTCCTTTCCTGGATCCGATTATGTGCCTTCTGAGCAGCTTGATCCCATGGATCACTAGATTCTTGCTCATCTGGGCATAATTGATCCCCATTCCCCCGACTTAAATGTCAACAATCAACGGCCGGTTCAAAATGGAACATGCGAAACCTACGGCTATCTGGCTTATGGGCCACGGGACAAGGAGCAAAAGGCCCATGGCTGGCACTTTGTTCCAGAGCAACAGCCTTCTGACGTCTTGGTAATCGAACTCTTTGACAACGAGACGGAGGCGCATGCAAGAGCACCACAATAAGAGACCAATAAGATGTCGAATCTGGGAGTTGAGGGAGCCATTCATAGTACATTTGAGTTGGAGGGTCAGGGTATAGATGCTGAAGCTCGGGAAAGTATCGAGGTACGGTGTGCAGCATTCTGGTGAAAATCCCGAAATCAATCCGGTTGTCTCTTCTGGTCTGTATTCAGTGTCATGTAGCTAGATGGGAATGTTTAATGATGAGGCGTTGAAACGTTAGATTCAGGCTAATGTTAAGTTCCGAATGGTTACTGAGGAAGCCATACTGACACTGGAGGTCTAACATATACCTAATCGGCTTCCCGAGTAGGTGTCGAATGCTATCATCCTGTCGGAAAGCCACATTTTATGCTCCTCGACGCACGGGATCTTAACTTCACTCACAACCTGTAAATGCTGTATATCACCGTTCTGACAATCCGGCTTAGAAGCCATAACGGTGTCAGGGGGTCTCTCATATTGCCGGCCTGTGGCCTTAACACCGGCAAAGCACATGTTGACGGCTTGGGCGTCGAAAACGGCCCCAAGAAATGCCCATATTATTCTCTACCCTTCCCTGGATGCCCGCCTCATTAGAGACGAAGACCTTCTCGTCACTTAAGTGACGGGTAGAGAGGTCGTATTGAATGACTGTTCTGCTCCAATGCTGCTCATTATGCGCAACTTCGACCTGGTTTGCAAAGTTGGGCCATGGTCGCAACGGGCCCGCAAAGGTGATATTGTGTCAGCGCTGGAGGTGGTTCCCTTAGGGCTAATGAGGAGACGAGGGAGAGGGGATTCGACAGTTGCACGTGGATATGTGGCGTTGGGCATGCTTGCTGTAGGGCCTTGTCTACTACGTAGTCGTTAGCGTATCAACAACTGTACACTGTGAGGCTTCACTCACACGCTCTCGACTTTGATGATAGAGAGGGGTGAATTTTGAGAGCTCTTTCTTGCGTCTTATTGCGGAGCGAAGCGAAGCAACCTATATTATAAGGCCTCATCACGTCAGTGACCGTTCTTTTCTCCTATGGGTCTCAAATCCACAGAAGGTACACAGTGAAATGTGCTCTCCGTCCCTTCGAGGTCTGTGAGGTATTCAAATGAAGATGTCATGTCGGTTTGTATCAATGTCAAGTGAAGTAAAAGCTTGATGAGGAGATGTCGTAGCATGACTGGAGTAATTCGCGTGGGATAGCGAGAGGTTGACAAGTTCCACTCAACATCATATTTACCCCTCCATCCACACCTGGGCATGTAGGCATCACAAACTGTGATTCGCTTTGTTCTCTCTCTTTTAATTCTCTTTCAAATTATTTCTTATCTTGCGGATTTTAATATCTGATATGTACGATGAGGTCATTTCCTCTCATTTTCTTCTATCACTAGCCTAGTGTTATTCTGATAGGGATTTAGACAGGGAATTAACTGATGGATTCTACGAACTATGTTGTTTGTCTCCATTTTTTTTGAATTGACTGGTCTGCAGATGGAAAATAAAGCATGCGAGTACTAAGGACAACACTAAGACCAGCCGTTTGGGCTCCCCATCCCTCTATGTTTGTTCATCCAGTACCTCGGACCACCACGTCATGAATCGAGGCACGATAATCAAATCCTAATTTGTTATATACACTAGAATATGTCCTCCTCAGACTGGAACCCCAAGTCCCGGTCCAGGTCGCCGGTGATTTCGGGCCTTGCCTCGTTAATTGACTGATGACGACAATGAACTGGGCCAACGTCATCTCTATCATTTAAAGTAAAAGAGAATGGTTCGTCATTCGTTTGATCTTGATCCAGTGGAGGCGTTGTCTTTTCAGGCTCGCGAAAGGCTTCTGTGTTACTGTACTGATTTAGATCGGTGTCTTGGAAGAGCTCTTGTGCCCAGTCGACAGTGTCTTGGTCTTGGGGTGGTGGTGATATATAGGGTTTATCGGTGTTGTTTGGCTTCATTGGATTCGGAGGGGTTTGAATATCGGGGAAGGAGTCGATGTCGATGGAGAGAAAGTTGAAAGGATTATTGTCTATGTCCCCGAGATCTGTATAATGGTCGAAATCATTGGGAAATAAAGGTAGGGCGGGTCCATGTGTCGTTTCGTTGCTGGAATTTCTTTGATGTATGTTCTCTTGCGTAGAAGAAGTTCGTTCTCGCGGCTTGGGCGTCGCGGTTACAGTAACCGGCGGATTTGGTTGGGGTTGAGAGATCGAATTGGCGTTGCTTGGTTTCCTGGTTGCCAAAGATGTGGCGGGAGCATCGAGATTGTATTCCATGACCTGGAAGAATGTACTGGAGGCACCTGCCTGCATTTTGATGGCGGCCTCGATGTTGGCGAACTCTTGACCGGCGGCTGGATAAATATCCTTAAGACAGTGAAGGACTTCAATACAACGATGAAAATTGTCGACACTGCTTTCGCGGACAGCGGGGTCATCGGACATGGTGTTGGTTAAATGCGCCACAGCGGCTGGGAGAATCACAGTTACTCCAGACTGCGGTAGGAATCTTGTCAGGTTGAGGTGATTTAATCCCTGAATAATATGCGTGATCCCCGCAGCAGCATCGTTCATTTTTATACGGGCAGCGTTACGCCAGTCAGTCCGCGATTTGGATTGATCTTTTGAAGCAATCGCCCGAGGCCGGTGAAGTGCGCTGCTGGTAGCATGGTAGAGCATACGTAGCATGGCACCATGAAGCAGCAGCACATCCTCGCCATCTTGGAAATTCTTCCCCGACTTCGGGACGAATTGCGCATCTTTAGGGACCGCACTAAGCCACGAGTCGAGTTTCTGGCCGCATCGGGCAAATTCAGACTCGGAAGCCTGTCGAGGAATAAGGGTGACTGTAGTCCGGTTGGTAGCTCCAAATTGGCGTTGGGATGGTGTATATTGCGCGAATAATACCCTACCAATACATTGACAGAGTTTCACCTTCTCAATGAACATGGTGGCAAGGCGTTTCTGATGTGACACATCTTGGAGTTGGCGGCAATAGAACTTGGCCACCACATACGGAGAGAAAGGTTCAAAATCAAAGTCGTCCAGTTTGAGCATTGGGACACTGCTCGTTCCATCGTTAACCTGGAGCGGGCGCCGCATACCCATGGCGATCAGGCGATCTCGAGAGTACAGGCACCACCAGAGCCGAGAACGGAGCCTTCGAGTCCGTGTGTCAATTTCACCTGATGCAGGGTCTTTGTTCAAACCGATTGACTGTGCTTGTGTGTTACAGACTCCAATCCAATCCCAAATATCTCTCTGTGGGCTGTTCTCAGAATCGGACCAGTAGGTCATCAATAGGAGTGTCTGGAGAATCTCAATGCGATCCTCTTCGCAGTCAAGAGAATATAGTAACTATTTATTATGACTTAGTTGAATGATCTCACAGCCGGTTGGTGGAAAACAAACCCTTAATCGAGTAAAGAACGCATTACGCGCACTTTTCCGAGTTGAGTAACCGGCAGCCTGCAGATGTTTGAGGTCGACGAACGCCGTACCAACAAACATGACCGCCTGAAATAGGAGAATGCTAACATTTCCCTCTGGGTCATTCTCAGCCACGCATCGTAAGAACTCTTGTAAGTTCAAAACTGGCATGAAACTGTGCACCCATTGGATGTAGCAGCGCAGAAGCTCATCCCGCAATCCACTCTCCGGAAGCGAGAGGGCACCACGAAATCTCAGGAACTCCAAGTCCTCCGGGGCGATGCGAGCCGGTAGCGGTTTCAAAAAACGGGGCTCATCGTCCAGCATCGCCGTGAGTGGATCAAAGTCCGGGTCTATCAGGTCTTGGACGGCAGACACCATATTTGATAAGGGCAACGAGTGCTGCACATCGGGGTTTCCCCGTGTCCGCCATATCCTGGCTGGTTCTGACTCGTGTAGCCATGGGGATTGCGGATCGTATCCATGAAGATGGTGGCGCTTAGCCGTCGGCTCCTGAGATTCCAACTTGCGCTTGAGACCGGGGGCTGAAGACATGACCTATCATGCACGATGCGGTCATATAGCCCTGTTTGGGAGTACAAACATGTAATATGGTTACACGCGGACGTCAAAGGCATAAGCCGTTGGCCAAGCCCGTAGGAAGGCGGTGTTCGGGACTGGGGCAATGTGGGGGCGTTTTGCGGGGTCTTGGCGCCCTGGGGAGATCGCCTTTCCAAATATGTATCGCAGTTTGATATCTTCGTTTTCTGCCTTCTTCGCAACTTATTTAACGGTATAATGCAAGTGGTTGAATCCGTGAAGGCGTCCATTTCCACGTAATGTCCCCAAGTATATAGCCATGCTAGAAAAGCCCGATATCATCCTAATAGACTAGGCGAACCGCACACATCGGACCCAGTATCCAAGTGCTAAAACTTCAAAAGCGCCTAACAGCATCATGTTAGAAACAAGGGTGCAAATGATATGATCGCTAATATATATTTCCGCCCCAAAACAGTGATGTTTACAGTGGGGCCCCCAAAATATTGGGCTAAGCCTTTGTAACCTACATATTACCGCTTCCCTTTTAAACATACTATCACAAGAATATATAGTCGGCCGCTTATCCGGCCATAGTCATCTAATGGTTTCTTCGGTAGTCTGCTCCGGTAGTCTTCTTAAATGTCTTTTTAGTAGTCTTTTTTAGTAGTCTCCTTAGATATATACCTTTGACTCTAACCGTTAGTGCTGAATCATGTGCCAACACGCTAACTATATTAGGGGTTTTAGACTGGCAACTAGCAGAATTTGAAGGGCGGTATATCTATGTACAAAGATTTAGCTCAATATTCTGTAGGTCCCACTGAATACTTCCCACTCCCCTCTCCCATCCATGTGTATTCTGCTATAGAACTCATTATACGACTGACTTCAGTCTTCAAATCGGTCTTATCCCATATGTTTCGTCACTTCCGAGTCCTTTCCTATAAGGAAAAAAAGAAAAAGGAAAAAAAGAAAAAGAAACGTGGTTCCAGAGGGGGTCGAACCCTCGACTTTGACGTTATTAGCATCACACTCTAACCAACTGAGTTATGGAACCCGGTTTGTTATTTGGGCATTCACTAAGCGTTCCACGAGCCTAAACAACAGGTGCCTTTGAAATGTATACATTTATCTCTACTTGTCGCAGCGGTGGCCATCCACTTAGTGCTGCCATCCGATTTTCGAGGACTCTGTTATCATCAAGCGTATGGTATAGCCTCCTCTAATCATTACATAGGCACTAGTCGTAATTACCATGGACCAAAAATTGCATTGTACCACCCGGCTGGACATCCAGCAAATGGCAAATTCCTGATATTCATGAATCTCAAAACAGAACACAGCATGTCGGATATCACACGCCCTGCCAATAAAATATTGTACAAATTATCCAATCGAAAAACTACCACGCGAAAAACTACCGAGCGAAAGATGTCCATGCATCATATGCTTTCCTTTGGCCGACGCCGATATGCTTCCACAGGTTCAAAAGAGGGGGTTCCGAGTTGTATCGTCGGAGGCATAGGAGGCGTGATGATTTTACATACTGCGTAAAGTTAGATGAGGTTCATTCGGTTGATTTCGATGGAAACACGTTTGGTCGGATCGACTTACGGAGGAAGGAGGAACTCTCCGAAGCTGGAGTGGAGGAACGCGATACCGGCCTAAAACAGATATTGTCAGTTTCGTCGATCACATTGGGCATTTAATTTGACTAGGCAACACGTACGCCGAAAACCACGAGACTGCGGACAATGGTCTTGTTCTCGGGGTTGGTGGCCTCGTCATAGAGGGTGCTGACGAAGCCCTTCTGGGGCCGAGAGCCGGAGGGAACGATGCGCTGGTTAGGAGCCATTGTGTATATGATGTGAGGTACGAATGTAGAGGACGTTCGTTGATGTTGATGTTGGAGTGATGATCGGACGTCGAGAAATCTGCGGCCTCGGAACGCTTGGCGTCACTGCGTCTTTAGCTCCTATCGGCAACCGTATTTCTTTTGCCCGCGCAGTGAAGGACGATGCGACAGCGTCCTCTCACCTTTCCTTTATATTTTTGTTCTCTTCACTGCTGCTTTGGACGTTTCAGTTACACAATCGATCTCATTTGGTACATCTCTCCGCCTTAGAGATTGGTTGTCTTCACATTGTCCACTGAACAAGTGTTTGGCCGCAGCAACCATGACTAGCGTCGACGAGCTCTTTAAAGTGAGTCCCGAGTGTATCTACTGAATCAGAACCATGGCTGACGTGCAAAGAAACCGTCCACCTCAGGGAGTGCTAAGCGCAAGTTTGAGCCTATCCAAGATCCAAGTACGCCCTTTCCCCGCAACCGCGCTGGTCGCAAATCCTAACCATACCCACAGATGAGGTCTATAAATCAGCAAAACTAGATCCAAGTGGGGATGTGAGATCAAAGGGGAAAGCTCCCATGGTGGAGGACGAGATAGACGACGCTGAAGCTGGACCCGAACTCCCTCCAGACTTCGAGGAGGATGTCCCAGACGACGAGGAAGGCCGCTTCTTCGGCGGTGGAATGGAGCGCAAGACAGCCCAGGCAATGGAATACATCGATGATCAGGAGGAAGAGGCTGCGGTATGGGTCTTGTTGTACCCGGGATACTTGTCCAGGTGCTGACAGTATGCTCATCTAGCCCGAAAAGTTCGACTCTGCGTGGGTGCGCCGCTTCGCATTGAACTTCGAGAAGAAGATTTCCAAGAATGCTGAACTTCGAGCAAAATTTGAGAGTGATCCGCAAAAGTGGGTGCATGCCAAACAGTTGTATGTACCTGGTGCTAATGGTGCTGCAGGTTCATGGCTTCCGAGGCCGACCTGGATACTGAAATTAAGGCCTTGTCAATCTTGTCTGAACATTCTGACCTATACGACGAGTTTGCCAAGATGGGATGCGTTGCATCCTTGACCTCTCTCTTGTCACATGAAAACGCGGACATTGCAATTGATGTCGTCCAGATAATCAGTGAATTGACAGACGAGGACGTGGAGGCAGAGCAAGAACAATGGGATGCTCTTGTTAATGCAATGGTATGTCGAGGCATGGTACATCAGTAACACGTGCTAACTATGACTAGATCGAGGCCGACCTCATCGAATTGTTAGCTCAAAATCTCTCCCGACTCGATGAAGGGTCCGAAACAGATCGAGCTGGAGTATACTATGTTCTGAGTGGGTATTTTACTTTTCAAAGGAAAGAAAATAGCTTTGCTAATTCTATACAGGTGTACTGGAAAACCTGGCCTCTCAGACATCACTTGCGGAGAAAATTGGACAGGACGCTGCAATCTTGCCTTGGATTCTGTCACGTATTCAACGAAAAGAAGCGGTTGTCAGCCAAAACAAGCAATATGCGGCAGAAATACTGGCAATCCTTTTACAGTCTTCTACAAAGAATCGCACGAAGTTTATTGAGCTCGACGGCATCGACATCCTCCTCCAGCTGCTCAGTGCGTACCGCAAACGCGATCCAGCTAAGGACTCTGACGAGGAAGAATATGTGGAGAATATGTTTGACGCCCTGATATGCCTTGTCGAGGAAGATACAGGGAAAGAGAAGTTTGTGGAGGCTGAAGGAGTTGAGCTTGCACTGATCATGCTCAAGGAAGGCAAGTTCAGTAAACCACGTGCTTTGAGGGTTCTTGACCACGCCTTCGGTGGAATGGGAGGTGCATCGGCCTGCGAGAGGTTGGTCGAGGCTGCTGGCCTGAAGCCAGTTTTCGGAATGTTCCTGAAGAAGGTAAGTTCGCTCCCTCACATTCAAATTGCGGTCTGCTAATATGCATCCAGCAAGAGGGTCAAAATATTGAACATTTCTTGGGCATTTTTGCCTCTCTTCTCCGTCTTCTGCCTGGCGGTTCTGCTCCCCGTATCCGGACTTTGGCCAAGTTTATGGAGAAGGACTATGCGAGGATCGAGAAGCTCGTCAACCTTCGACGCGAGTATGCCGCACGCGTCTTGCCCGTGGAACAAGCCATTGAAAAAGAGCGCAGAACGTTTGACAAAGAGGAGCAAGAACTTATGGCTGGCGAATGGCTGTCGCGGCGGCTCGACGCGGGTCTGTTCTCATTACAGGTACGATTCCCCTTCTGCGCTGTGGCGTGGCTCCTTCCTAACTGCTCTAGACAATTGATGTTATTTTGGCGTGGCTTCTTGCCGAAGATGATGGAGCGAAGAGGAAGATTGTCTCGCTCCTTGCGGACCGGGATGAAGATTTGTCCCTGATCCGCGGGACCTTGCAAGGTGAGTAACCCGCATCGCTATCCATGGATAAATTTCGGAGGCTAACTTGAGTAGAACAAATCGAAGGTCTTGGAGAGGATGACCCGGGTCATAAGGACTTGAAGGACATGCTGAACACACTTTTGCAGTTCGTTTGAACAACGACAGAGTAGTAATGTACATAATATCAATGTTATCAATAAATTCCACCCGCAAAGGCTACACCTTGGAGCCAAAGTTCACAGAGATTCCACTAAGATGTAGTATGCCATTCGTATTGAATATCTTGCTCTCATCGATCTCAATCCCCCCATTCAGCCACTTAGGCACGCTGACTTTAATATTTGAAATTGTGCTTAAAGGAGTTGGAAGATTCCCGCCTCGGTACCAATGTCACAACTCCAAACTGAAAGATATCACTGTGGTTAGGTGAAATATAATGAGTAAACTCGCGGCATCCAATAATTTCAATGAGAACATGCAGGTGTCATGATGGCCGTTGTACAGGGTGAGTATGTACCTAAAGGTTTTATGAAGCTGGCGTTTGTCGACATATATATTGTTGTTTGGGTAGATATAAATCCACTTTGCGAGACGATCCTGCGACCACCCCGACTCAACCCAGTTCGTCAAAATACTTGATTTTTATTTTATTATGATGTCTCCTTCATTATGACCTCAGAGTCATATGTGCTCTGCCATTTCATCACGTTTGCCTCGCTCATGAAGAATCAGCGCGGCCTCGACCACCATATTGCCAGGGCGGTGGAATAAAAATCACGTGCAACCACCCTATCGAGACTAGCGCCAGGCTGAGAAGCATCCAAACGTCTGGAGATCAGTCCCTTCATCGGAATATTGTCGGGGAGCCTCTCTTTCATCCCCCCCAGTTTGTCAGCCTTGCTTTTTGCATCTGTCTCTGACTTCCTCACTTCTTGACAACCCCCACTTTCAGAAACTGCCAGGCGGGCGTTGCAGCGCGTTGGGCGATTCTTGCGGAGCTGCTCCCACGCCGACGCGCCTTGCGCTTTTCTTGTTTCCATTCCTCCTCACCCCATTATTTAATCGACATCTAAACCCAGTTCGCCGCAATCATGGCAGACTACGACGAGACGTACGAGGAGGACTTTTACGATGAGGCGGACGAGGGCATCACCTCCGAGGATTGCTGGACAGTGATTTCGTCCTTTTTTGACTCCAAGGGTCTGGTCTCCCAGCAGTTGGACTCATTCGATGAATTCATCTCCTCAACAATGCAAGAGCTCGTGGAGGAGCAAGGCCAGGTGGTTCTCGATCAGACTCTCCCCCCTCCGAAGACGAAATCGAGCCGATCGTTGTGCGCCGTTATGAGCTTAAGTTTGGCACTGTCATGCTTTCGCGCCCATCCGTTACAGAAGGTGATGGCGCGACCACGATAATGTTGCCCCAGGAAGCTCGTCTACGAAACCTCACCTATGCGTCCCCACTTTATCTCGGCGTCACAAAGAAGATTATGGAAGGTCGTGAAAAGATCGGCAAACCCACCGATGACGAAGATAATGAGGGCGAAAGCGATCCGAAGACTCAAGGCACATACCTCGACTGGGAAACGAAGCAGCTGCCCCAGGAGCAGATGAAGGAGGAAACAGTCTTTATTGGAAAGATGCCTATTATGTTGAAATCTAAATACTGTATCCTCAAGGACTTGAACGAATCGTCACTTTATGCTTGGAACGAGTGCCCCTACGACTCTGGTGGTTACTTCGTCATTAACGGCAGTGAGAAGGTTTTGATCGCACAGGAGCGCAGTGCGGGCAACATCGTCCAAGTCTTCAAGAAGGCACCTCCCAGCCCGACACCATACATTGCTGAAATTCGAAGTGCGGTCGAGAAGGGCTCGCGCATGCTTTCGTCGCTTACTTTGAAGCTTTTCGCCAAGGGTGACAGCGCCAAAGGAGGATTTGGCCCGACTATTCGCTCGACGCTTCCATACGTCAAGGCCGATATTCCAATCGTCGTCGTTTTCCGTGCGCTGGGCGTCGTTTCCGATGAAGATATCCTCAACCACATTTGCTATGACCGCAACGATACCCCCATGCTGGAGATGTTGAAGCCATGTATCGAGGAGGGCTTTGTCATCCAGGACCGTGAAGTTGCCCTGGATTTCATTGCCAAGCGTGGATCGTCACAGTCGAACCTGAACCACGATCGTCGTGTGCGCTACGCCCGGGATATTATGCAGAAGGAATTGCTGCCTCATATTTCGCAGAGCGAGGGCAGTGAAACTCGCAAGGCTTTCTTCCTTGGATACATGGTGCACCGACTTCTTCAGTGTGCTCTGGGTCGTCGTGATGTCGATGACCGTGACCACTTCGGAAAGAAGCGACTCGACTTAGCTGGTCCGCTTTTGGCAAGTCTTTTCCGAACTCTTTTCACCCGAGTCACGAAGGATCTCCAGCGTTACGTCCAGCGATGCGTTGAGACCAATCGAGAAATTTATCTCAACATTGGTATTAAGGCTAGCACATTGACCGGTGGATTGAAGTATGCTCTTGCTACTGGTAACTGGGGCGAGCAGAAGAAGGCGGCGTCCGCCAAGGCTGGTGTGTCCCAGGTGCTGAGTCGTTACACATTTGCCTCCTCCTTGTCTCATCTGCGCCGGACAAACACCCCCATTGGCAGAGACGGAAAGATCGCCAAACCCCGCCAGCTCCATAATACTCATTGGGGTCTGGTCTGCCCGGCCGAGACACCTGAAGGTCAAGCTTGTGGTCTGGTCAAGAACCTTGCATTGATGTGTTACATCACTGTTGGTACACCTGCTGAACCTATCGTGGACTTCATGATTCAGCGGAACATGGAAGTTCTCGAGGAGTTTGAACCCCAAGTGACGCCTAATGCAACAAAGGTGTTTGTCAATGGTGTCTGGGTGGGTATTCACCGGGACCCTTCGCATCTTGTTACTACGATGCAGAATCTGCGTCGACGAAACATGATCTCCCATGAAGTCAGTTTGATTCGTGACATCCGTGAACGGGAGTTCAAAATCTTCACCGATACTGGACGTGTCTGCCGGCCACTCTTCGTTATCGATAATGATCCCAAGAGTGAAAACTCGGGCGGATTGGTCCTTAACAAGGAACACATTCGGAAGCTCGAGGCCGACAAAGACTTGCCAACAGACATGGCACCAGAGGAACGCCGCGAACAATACTTCGGATGGGATGGTCTGGTGCGTTCAGGAGCAGTTGAGTATGTCGACGCTGAAGAAGAGGAAACTATCATGATTGTCATGACCCCCGAGGATCTTGAGATCTCTCGACAGCTCCAGGCTGGCTACGCTCTGCCAGATGACGAAACCAGCGACCCCAACAAGCGTGTTCGGTCGATTCTCAGCCAGCGTGCCCACACCTGGACGCACTGCGAAATTCACCCTAGTATGATCTTGGGTGTTTGCGCTAGTATTATTCCTTTCCCGGACCATAACCAGTCGCCGCGTAACACCTATCAGTCTGCCATGGGCAAACAAGCCATGGGTGTGTTCTTGACGAACTTTTCGCAGCGTATGGAGACCATGGCCAATATTCTCTACTACCCACAAAAGCCTTTGGCCACCACTCGGTCGATGGAGTTCCTGCGTTTCCGAGAGTTGCCCGCCGGTCAGAATGCCATTGTCGCTATTGCAACTTACTCCGGTTACAACCAGGAAGATTCCGTTATCATGAACCAGAGCAGTATCGATCGTGGTCTATTCCGCAGTCTCTTCTACCGTACCTACGCGGATACTGAGAAGATGGTGGGACTGCAAGTTGTTGAGAGGTTCGAGAAACCCATGCGGCTTGACACCCTTGGCATGCGCAAGGGTACTTATGATAAGTTGGACGAGGACGGCATCGTCGCTCCCGGCGTGCGTGTCTCCGGAGAAGATATTATCATCGGCAAGACAGCTCCGTTGGCTGCTGATGCAGAGGAACTCGGTCAGCGCACGAAGGCACACACAAAGATTGATGTGTCAACGCCCCTGCGTAGTACCGAGAACGGTATCGTTGACCAGGTGCTGATCTCCACTGGTAACGACGACTTGAAGTTCGTCAAGGTTCGCATGCGTACTACCAAGATCCCCCAGATTGGTGACAAGTTCGCCTCTCGTCACGGTCAGAAGGGTACCATTGGTATCACCTACCGACAGGAGGACATGCCTTTCACTCGGGAAGGTGTCGTTCCCGATCTGATTATTAACCCCCACGCCATTCCGTCCCGTATGACCATTGCTCACTTGATCGAGTGTCAGCTCAGCAAGGTTTCGGCTCTTCGTGGATTCGAGGGTGATGCTACTCCTTTCACTGATGTCACTGTCGACTCAGTCTCGCGTCTGCTGCGCGAGCACGGCTACCAGTCGCGTGGCTTCGAGGTCATGTTCAACGGCCACACTGGTCGCAAGCTGGTGGCGCAGGTCTTCCTGGGTCCCACCTACTACCAGCGTCTGCGCCACATGGTGGACGACAAGATCCACGCTCGTGCTCGTGGTCCCACTCAGATTCTTACCCGCCAGCCTGTGGAGGGTCGTGCCCGTGACGGTGGTCTCCGTTTCGGAGAGATGGAGCGCGATTGTATGATCGCGCACGGCGCCAGTGCTTTCCTGAAGGAACGTCTCTTTGACGTTTCTGATCCGTTCCGTGTTCATATTTGCGACGATTGCGGCTTGATGACACCAGTTGCGTGAGTTTTTCAATCCCCACTTTTATGCCTTTTCGTCGCACCAAAAACTAACTGTCTTTATAGGAAACTGAAGAAGGGCCTTTTCGAGTGCCGTCTTTGCAACAACAAGCACCGTATCTCGCAAGTGCACATCCCCTATGCTGCCAAGCTGTTGTTCCAAGAGCTGGCCTCCATGAACATTGCCGCTCGGATGTTCACCGATCGCTCTGGGGTTTCGGTGCGTTGATTTACGGTTGCTCAATTCTTTCACATTTGTACTTTAATGATCTTGCTGGAAAAATGCGCATCTGCTTGGCCTGTTTCGCGGCGTCTCGGAGGATAGTTGGCCATCGCATTCCAATCACCGGCCTTACATATTTGAATTTAGACACTTTATGTGTGGTTTTTTTACCATCGAGTCGTAGGTCAGTAATGAACAGTAATTCGAGTTGATGCTCCAACACAGTTTGACATCTATACCTGTTTTTTTGTAATGTGTCTACCTTCCCACGTACCCAGGAATACAATATTCTCTATCCCCCACTAGTAGACCCCAAGCGTTGTTCGAGGGTGTCTGTCTATTACAGACGGGGTGTTTATAGAGCGTTGTATTTAGTAATGGCCTACAACCACAAGAATCTTTCATCTACAGCGCACATGGACACAGGTCATATCTCATTATTCATTGGTATCTCAGAGTAAGACCTAAACCAAAGCATGAACAATTGTCCGTCCATGACACCGGGCGATGTTCTTTGGTTAACGAGATACCGTTTTTCATCTTGGTCCGGCCTCCTTTGGATCCAGGAGGCTCAGGACAGATCTTGTCATCTTATGGCTTGGCTGGTCAGACCTTGACCGGCGCAAGATAAGCTTGTCGGGGTCCACGAGGCTGGATGGGATCCAGGGTGGATGTTGTCTGCATCGAGATATTGTCGATGGCTTCTTCTTCTTCTTCTTCTTCTTCTTCTCTTCTTCTCTCCTTCCCCATTCTCCTTCATTTCCTCCCCTCTCACCACACAATCCTCATCCCCGCCCAACCGCAGCGCGAAACCAGTCCACCCGCGGCCCGGGCTGTTTTTGGTAAATTTATCTTTTTCAAAAATCAAAACAAACGCAATGACCAAGTCTCACCAGACCAGAACATGTCAAGCGCAAGAACAAAAACAAATACCCTAGCAAGTTCCAGGACCCGAACCTGCCACCAGATATACATCTACCGACGAACAACAATACCCTGACGACGAACAGCATTGCGAGCACGGGAGTACTCCTCATCACTCTCATACTCAGACTCAGAGCAGCTATCATCGGAAGACTCAACGTATCCACAGCGCGAACCACCACAGTCAAGCTTGACACGGTCACCCTTGCGAGTGATACCGTAGCGTTCGCAGCGACAGTGAACAGGCGGGTCACTCATAGACGAGAGCGACGAAGGCGAAGTGGAACCAGATGACCGCGACGAAAGAGACGACCCGGCAGAGCTGGGCGGGCTATTCGAGTACGAGTACTCATCTGACAGACGGGAGCCGGCGAAGCGACGGGTGAGGTCATCGACGGTGGGAGCGAAGTCCGCTTCGCGGAGCTGGCGGGAAGCGTAGTGCTTTGTTGGCTTTGGGTGCTGAATGCGCGAGGGGGACAAGGCGCGACCGGTTGCGATGTTTCCGCGGCTGGTCTTTGGTGCGGAGGAGCGGGTGGTTGGCTTGCCGCCGGGAACATCGAGGATGTTGAGCTTGCGGCCGGTTGTTGGCTCCACGGTGTATTCGACGGCGGGGTCGTGCGAGACGTGGTATCCGTCCATCATGTAGTAGTACCAGTAGCGGCCTCCGAGTTGGAGCATGGAGGTCTGGAAGCGGAATTTGCCGACCCAGGCGCCGGGCTTGCCTTCGCTGGAGAGCGGGATTTGACGTTGGTAGTTGTCCCAGGAGCCGACGAGGTGGACGGTCTTGACGTTGGACGAGGTCCGGAGAGAGAACTTGAGTTGAACGGCGGCCATGATGAATCAAACGTATTCAAAAAATAAAATGGAATTTAAAAAAGTTGTCGTACGAGATAAAGATCAAGAGTATCGTATAGATAGAACAACCTAAAACTGCCGGAGTTCGGGTTGTCAAGTTGGGATATTGGACTCTTTGATCTTTGGGGAACCGGTCCGACAAAGAAGAATAATCGAGCGAGATTATATTAAAGTGAGTTTGTTGTAGATATCTGTTAAACAGCGAAATCAAGTCGACCGGCGACAAGGTAAGCTGTTAATGGTTGTAAAATTCGAGGAAATCCGTAGCAAGGCAGAATCTCAAAGAGCACAGCTCGTTTGAGGAAAGGGTAAAAAAATTAGAATAGTATAGAAGATAAAGAAAGAAGAAAAAAAAGGTCCAGGCAACCAGTGCTCAGGATCACTCGAATAAGGCAGATAAAACACAACAAACACTCGCTGAAGAAAAAAAGAGAGAAGAAATCCGCCTCGAGGTGGCTATGGCATTCTTTTAAGCAGAGCCCAACTGGCAGTGGGCGGGTAATTGACGATGTTGGTTGGTTCGATGCAAGTTGCACTGTGATGTGCTGCCCTCACGGCTGTGGCCAATAGCTGCCGGGGATTTGGCGCTGACGCTCGGACCAGAAGAGGAAAGAGTTTTTCTATACGAAAGGCCATTGTCCAAGCAAATTCAGGCATTTGACTGAAGAAGTTGTCAGCCTCATGAATTGTGGAGGGGTGGAGGGGTATGTGTGTTGTCATGTCTAGACTGTTGAGGTTGAGAGCCTCGGGAGATGAGGTTGGACTCTCTCCACTCCCCCACCTTCCTAGCCTGGAGATATATGGGAATGTATCTCTCAGGTCTGTATCTCAGGCATACTTCGTACGGAGGTCACAGGATTTCAAAGGATCCTGGTGTGCGTTCATGTACTCATGTACTCATGTACTCCCCGACATTGGAATATTCCGGGAGACGTCACCCGGCCTTCATAATTTAAAATGCGCCGAGACCAAGAAGCGGGATGAGATGCATTAAACCTATTCAATCAGAGGCAGGCTGACAGGGATGCTGACAGGATATGAACAAGGATAGGGACAAGGATGTTGACAAGGGTGAGGTATCGTGCACATCGTGCCATGTGGTGAAGTGCCGACTTTCCCTTTCCGCCTTTCCGAGTCGACACAACACTGGCCTGGTCTTTATCTTCTTAATATTCCCCTTTTCGAAGAACAAAGAGAGAGAAAGAAAAGAAAAAGGCTCTTCAATCTAGGACTTGCGACCGATGGATACCTTATTGTCCCCTGATTGGCTAACTCCTTCCCGCAACGAGGTGGGTAAAAATATACAAGGACAAGGGGGCAATCGTAAGGTCGTTGGTCAGTCCATGAGTAGTCGAAGCACTAAAGCTGGAAAGAGTCATGTATGCGTCTTGATCCCAGACATTTTGATCCCTGATGGGTTCTTTTGTCTAGCCTACCGTGTTAAATAATGGGTTTCCTGTTTTCTCTTGAAATTGCAATTGTTCTTTCCTTCCAGTACTCCTTCTAGCCATGGAAAAATCAATCGAGATAGTAAGGGAAGTCCTATGATCTAATTGACGGCCATCTAATATCAGTCATAGGACCCGGCTTACTATGACCTTGGACGCGACGACTATGTAGATAGTGACTTTGCCTCGTGGGTATACTCTACTGGGATACTATCAATCACTCTAACCTGGTCTTAGCGAAACAACTTCCCTATCATCATCCATCTACAGGGGAGTGTTTGAAAATGGAAGACGGTATGCATATGTGCGATTCTACAAAAATCGGATATTGACAAGATATCAGATATCAGACTGTGAGGGAGGGCGCATCTTGGTAAATATCCCCTCATAAACTCCATCATACCCCTGCTAATCTTCATCCAGGTGTCCATCTGACGAGCAGCAGTTTGAGAGCTTAGAAGCAGGGTGCGTTTGACTACCACCAACAATATGCAAGCTAACTCGTCCAGTCACCTACTCTGCGTACTTCTGGACGCCAATACCGACAACCCACTCTTCCATGCACCAGTGAAAGACCCTAAGGTATACACCCAAAAGTTAAATAGATATGGAAGTCCCCGCTAACCAAATGAAAGCAAATCCTGGACATCGGCACTGGCCGAGGCACCTGGGCCATGTAAGAGCAAGCTCTTCTTAAGCCAACACAAACTGACAAAATACAGCGATGTATCTGACATGTTCCCAAATGGTAAGTGCATATATCTGCATATCCATACCCTGAACATTGAACTAACCAACCAAGCAACCGTCAGAGGCGTAGACCTCTTCCCCCACCAGTAAACTGGCTCCCCCCCAAACTGCACCATGGAAGTCGACGACATCCTCCAGGAATGGACCTGGCGCCATCCCTTCGACCTAATCCATATGCGCCAGCTAATAGGCGCCTTCACGCCCGTAGAATGGGACGGTCTATTCACGCAGTGTTATAAGTAAGCCTTCCTATCCTATCCTACCTCAATATCAACCACTCACATACACTCCTGGCCCCTGCCCCTTTTCGTACCCATCAATCTAACATAAAGTACCAGAAACCTAAGCCCAGGTGGCTGGATCGAACAAATAGAAGGCGATCCACGAATCCGCTGCTCAGATTCCAGCATGTCGACAGACTCCAGTATGGTCCAGTTTACGGAAGCCGTGTTCCGCGCCGGACAGAACTGGAATCATCCCCTCGATACACTGGACACCATGCGCACCGCCATGGAAAAGGCCGGGTTTGTCGATATCCAGGAGAAGACGTATAGATGGCCTATTGGGCCGTGGGCGAGAGACCCTACGCTGAAAGAAGCGGGGAGGTTGCATTATCATCAGTGGACGGCGGGGATGGAGGGTTGGGGCTTGTATCTTCTTACTAAGTTTGGGCTTCCGCGGCCGTGGACGAAGGAGGAGGTGTTGGTTTTGTTGGCGAGGGTTAGGAAGGAGTTGCAGGATCCGCATGTTCATATGTGGCAGTATGCGTGAGTTTTTCTTTTTCTTTTCGTTTCTTTTCTTTGATTATTTGATGAGTGAGATGGCTGATGTTTTACAGGAGGAGGGTTTGGGGCAGGAAGCCTACGCAAGAGGAAGTGGAGGGCAAGTGAAGAGGGAGGAGATTGTTAAAGACTCGGAGATGTAGTTTTGGCTATACTTGTTTACCTGGGTTAATAATTTGGAAGGATACGAAGCACTACGTGCGCACAATCCCGTTCGAGAACTCATTCATGCCCTGGTCATGTCCTCTCATCCTCAAATTGTGGCATGCAGAAGGAATCAAAGTGGATTGACCCAAACCGAACCAAAATCAGAATTTGAGAGTGTCATTCAGCTTGTACAGTATGTCAGACACCCGCTCATCGGACAAGTCGTGTAGAGACACGATGTCGAAGCAGGATTGATGGGTGCTTTTCACAACAATCGTACTGATATCGGCCACGGGGAATCTCAACTAGGGCCCAATCCAAATTTGAACTGTTCCTGTCCTCGGTGGTCCTTAATCTGGAGGCAGCAAATACTCGGAGAAAGCTCTTCAGGTCCGAGAGATTCTTGCTCATATTAAGGAAGGTCTGTCCCACGGGTCGGCCCAATTGGCCTTGTAAACAATTGGGTTACCAACTCGCAGTGTTATAATTGGATATATTGTTCGTTTGTTTCTATGGCTTGGATTTCGTCTGTGAGGGAAGCAATCTTGTCTTCCATAGCCATGGAACTCGGGTGTTCCACCTGAAGTTCTCTTCTCAGGTCGTCATCCGGTTTGACGCCATTTTCGCGCCATTGCTGGACCCTCGTGACGAGGTCAAGACGCAGATCTTTCTCTGGTTGACACAGTGGAAGCACGTGGTTGCCATGGTCTGCCCACCTTTAATTACCATAAATCACTATACCATCAGGAATAGGCTGCGTCGCTCCTGGGCGCTCTTGGAGATAGAATGTCACTGGAATTGACATGTCTCGATCCGCTACCGCTTCCTTGCTAGTAGGTCGCTGCTCCTACTGACACTTAACACATGAAAACTGGGTGCTGCTGACTGCGGAGTGCTTGTTGGCTGGCTTGGTGAAGGCGCAGGAGTCAACGGAGGTGCGATCAGCCGAGATGTGGTGCTGCACTCTGTTTCCCAAAGAAGCCAAATGCAATGGGAAACAAGCAGACCGAGATGGATAGGAAGCACTGCTGTCTCATCGAATACGACAAAAGAGGGATGATCCGGGAGCCCGCCTAATGTGCCAGAATTGTAGGCATTTCCAGGACTAGAATTTCACCGCCGCTTTCCGGGACGAAGGTGTTGATATTACGGGATCTCCGGGCTCTGTGGCTTTTGCCTCGTGCTTGAGCCCTGTGACCTGTAGTCACGTTGATGGGGTTCTTTGGCCATATTTTTCAAAGTCGCTCGCTTTGGGGGACGGGAAGGTGTGGTAGTGCCAGGCGCTGGAGCCTTCGGTTGATCGTTTTGTGGTTGCCCTCCTCAACAAGCGAGTTCCCATGTGGTCCTCGAGGGTTTGGTACACCCCACTTTCTCTGTGTTGGCGTTGAGTAAGAAAGCTTACTTAGTTGATTCGGATATCTGTCTTAACCGGCGATATCTGCGTTGGTCGTTGAGTGAGATAAGAATGAAAATAAAGGAAAAGCAGAAGGATGAGCGTAGTCAGATAACATACTGTCCCTTACCCAAATATCAAGAGTACAGATCAGCTCCCAGTTCAGGCGATATAATAGTATTCTTTATATCAAGCTATTATCGAAGAGCTAGGATCTGGAAGTAAAATTAGCTGCATGCTGCGGGGTATGGTATTGCCAAATCCTGACCTTTTGTCCAATCTCACAGAGACAGACTTGTGTGTATCCTGACGGCAGTGATGGTAGTTGATGCCTAGAGCATCATCGATGATAAAAAGTCAGAAGAAGCTGTCTAATAGCCTCGTGAAAAGAGGAAGAGCAGACAGTGTACATACTTATTCCCAAAGGAATGGTAAAAGGAAGCGAGAAGTGCAGTGATGAGTAGTGAAGTGAAGTGAAGTGAAGTGAAAGAGCTGGAAATAAAAACAATGCCTAAATATAGGAGGGGTAGTGCCTTAGGTGTCAAAGCCTTTGTTTGTCGTCAAACAACAACTTCCTGCCTGGGTACATACGTAGTCAAGATGGAATTCCAGTACCATGTACTTTATCGAATGGAAGTAAAGGTCAATAGAAGGGAAATCAATACCGAAACCAAGCAGCTTCGACAATGAGGGGCATGATACTAACAAGAATGATAATTCACGGGTCAAATTCCAAGGGAAACCAGTCAAACTCGTTGGATACCAAAAGAACCTATGTCTACATATGTAAAAGCTCCGCGTGGATGATTTTAAAAACACAAATTGACCTAATAGACTATGGCTTTAGAGCAATAAATGCCCCTTTAATAAAGTGTGTATACCAGATGCGGAAATAGCCGGGTTTATTTTCATCCAGACGACCCGGCTTGACTACATGTAGCTTCTGTATAAAATCTCCAAGGGACAAAATTTGCCTACCCATGTCCACCTGAAGGCCGGTCTCAGTAATAGATTGCTCTGTTGCATTACACAGACATGACTACATCCCGAGGAAAAAGCAGACAGGATGGTGCTACATTCGGCATTTGGTTATTAGCAACTTCCTTTCTCATTCTAACCAAAGGAGAGCAAATCCCTAATCTATACGAACAGACGGACGAAGACAAAATCTTGTGGATCAAGCTTCGTCAGGTGGATTGCAATGTTGACTCTAGACCTGCTGAAATATTCCTGCGTCAAAAGGTATAAAGCGAGCCTACGCCAGAGGTCCCTAACCATTCTTTTGTCCAAACAATTGCTTTGTAGACAGATTGGCAATCTGTTTCTTCTATACAAAATGAAGGCCGCTCTACCTTCCTTGTTCTTGTGAATGAAGCCATGGTACTAGCAGCCCCAGCCATCGAGTTGAACAACGATGCTCCTCCCTCAAGTGGATGCTATCCATTGTGAGTTGACACATACTTTACTACATCAACCGATTTATTGACAATCCTATAGCGCGAATCCTCATTGCGGTGTTGCTGATACCTTCTGTCAGTGCAGAGGTGGTAGGAGCTCTAACCCTTCCGTACAATCTATTTGAATAAAACGTTCTCATATAGACAACAGGTTACTTTCATCTCTTCAACCGTGCAGCAGGCGGCTGTGACCCTCCCTGGGTCTATGTTGGAGATTCGGTGGGGTCACTTCCTGGATATCACTGCAGGAAATAAACAGTGATGAAGTCATATAAGAGTTGCCCCAATCTTCAAGTGGCAATCTCTTGATATTATGACTAAAAGGGTCATTATGTTACTATTGAATTTGGTTATGCTATGCAGCAGATATTGCTGTATCTTATGAAGCAGTCTCAACATCTTTCTCATCTACCTCCACTGGTCATTATTGTAATCCCTTCGACGATTACTAATGGTGCAATTCATTGAGTAATTAACCAACAGACTTCTTTAGATCATTAATATTAAAGTAGAGAACTGATACCCAATACTCAGCACACACATGTATATATCGTGATCCGATTGAGAATACCTAAGTGAAGCAATTACAACGGGCTTGATTATATCCATTGCTGGTTTCGTATATAATGCTACGGAGTTACTAATACTGCTTATTTGTATTCAATACTAATTGTTTCTTAGTAGACTAGGACTACACGGCTTCGTGCCTACTACTAGCAGCGTAAGCCTTGAACTAGGGACAAAGGAGATAGGCCTCTAAAAAATACATACAATTAGAGGACAATTTTGGTCAGTCCAATGGGAAGCTGCTCATATAACTTAACAATTATCAACCTGTTGTACAAGAAGTTTGGCCTTCTGAAGAAGAATCTGGCTTATTTTGTCATTTGGACCCTGCAGAAAAATAACGATTTTCAGGGGTATACGAACATAGCAGCTCCATAGAACCGTGAAGATTATCAAATGTAATTGATTCTACTGCCTAAATTAGTGCTTCATTATTCATTTTTCTTGACGCCGTACTCTCACTTTCTGTTCACTGGGGCTTTTTAAAGTTTGCTAAGACCGTTGAGCCGCACATGACGACTCCACTCCAGGGTCTCCCCCAGACTTTCTCATCAACCATCACCGATCTGTCTGTTTATCCGTTTCCAACCCTCCCCGTCAAATTTGGCAAATTCTTTCATCTCATATTTTGCCAAGACAGGCTGATAAGCACCACCACGTCGTTGATCTCCACTTGTTGGCCTGCACATTATCGTTCACTGATACCTTCAAACCTTCAAAGCATCGCCATGCCCGAGACATCCACTGAACCCACATCTGAGCCCCCGACTATCGCTATGTGCAACGGGCCTCTCCAGGAAAATTACGAGCTTCAGCTTGGCGACATGTCTGATTCTCTCGCCGCGGTCACTCTGGATGTTGAACCCAAAGCCAAGTCCGACTCATCGTCTCCTGAGGTCCCTGACGATCGCCGCGCTATCGAGTTCGATTGCTCATCTCCCGACAGCTCCGACTCGTCACCTGAGGATGGATCTGACATATTCTCCTCAGATGGCTCCAACTCGTCCTCGCCTAATAGCTCATCCCCCAATAGTCTTCAAACGGCATTTCCAGACAGCAACGTTTTGAAAACAAGCGATTTGTTCCAGGATACCTCCAAGAAAAGCCAAAATCCTCAACCCAACGCGGTCTGGGACACATCTCCTCAGTCTGATGCCGACGTTGAAACCGTTATTTTGTGGAACCCTGCTGCCAAGAATGACTGTGACATGGACTCTGCCGATGACCCTACGGAAGACTCGAATACTCAAACAAGTACCGCCTGGGAAGCATCTTCACAGTCCGATTCAGACGCCGAAACAGTTATCTTGGGGAAGGCTGCTTCTAAGGATGACGCTGACACGGTCTTTCCCAATAACTCCGGCTCCTCCGAAGAGTCCGGCGCTGTATCTGGTGATTGCATTCAAGGGAATCCTGATGACAAAAGGAGCAACGCGTCCGATTCTGGCAGTGAGGATGGCTCTGAGTCGCCCTCTCAGGATTGCTTCGACACATTCTCCCCAGCCGGCCCCCGCTCCATCTCGCCTGCTAGCTCAACTACATCATTCCAAGTCCCCCTCGACACTGAAGAACATGAACTGAGAATCCCCCAAGGCTCACAAAGTATCTGTGCATATGCGTCTCCCGTTCAAAATGGCTGTCGCATTCGGACCAGCTGTGACAGAAATGATGACACTGGCAGGTGGCACGTTGAACCGGACGGCTTTATCAACGAAGCCGGACGGGCCGGAGGGCCATTCCTTTTCCCTTTGCCCGTTCAAGAACTCAGATTGAGCCTTGATGATCCCCTCCATGACATTCTCGAGGACTATAGACTCTTTCAACGGATAACGTCAATTCTCGCTGAACACGGAATCCACCCATTCTCGATGAGGCTCAGAAAATGCGAGTACGGACTTTTCAATCGGTTTGACTATCTGCCAACTTTGATTTTCTCTGCAACTCGTGACACCGTCGATGACTCTTGGGTCCAGGCATGTCGCCAAATCTGGAATCACTTATCCAATGTCGGCCTTGGACAAGTCAATGTTGAAATATCCGAATGCGAGATCAAGCCAACTTACACGTGGATAATGAAAAAGACTGATCGCGTTTATCCAGTCTACATGGACCTACTTCACAGGATACAGACTGAACTTGATGTTACGGGAATGATCAGGCTTGCCGTACACCGTGAGGGAACGACTGATAGCAGAGAGAATCTGCCGCTTACTGTGGGGATGACCGTGGAATATGATAGCACTCGAGACTGGCGTGATACAAGGGATGGTATTGTGAAGATTCTGGATGACATGAATCTCCCTATGGTTGGGGTCATCATCAGGAAGGGCAAAAACTATAGGGGTTAAAATAGCCGACAATGGTTTCGGGAACACATGATCGGGACAAGCAAGTCGCGGGCCGGGGCCCAGTACCAAGGAATAAGGACTCGCACTATGTGACTCCATTGCTTTGAGATTAAAGAGAATTCCTTACTTGCAATACTACAAGCTTATGGGTAACCTATTGCTAATACAAATATAGTTAATAAACACGAACCCCGACCTTCTTACTTAAGCGAGGCAAACTACCTAGGTACCTACCTAGGTAGGTAGGAGAAAGCAAACTAATCCATAACATATGATCTAGCATATAGCATCAGATCGTGACAGGCCATGGTTCATTTATTTGATCCAACTACCTGATTAAATATCAATCGGACTAGATCAGGACCACCGAAATCGAAATGCGAAAGAAAGCAAAAAGCGAAAAAGAAAAAAGCAAAAAAAAAAAGAAGAAGAAGAAGAACGAATAGAAAAAGGGCGGAGCAGATGCGAAATGAACGGAAGAGAAGACGTCGATGTCCTAAGAAGAAAAAGAGGAACGATCCATCTTTAGCCGAACATCGGTGGCTTTGGTGACTTCCTTGATGTCTTCGACGAGGACTTCAATGGGCGTGAAATAGGACATCGAATGGCTAAGACCACCGGCGAACAGCATTCCAATGACCACATGGGAGGCAGTAAATACGAGGGACCCAGAATCACCTTCATGGGAGAACTCAGGGGTATGCGCCGGGTGGATTGAATGTTCATATGTAGTTCGCTTAGTACTTTTCCCGTCAATGATTGCATAGTCGAGAACTGCTGACTCGAGGGGATGTTTTATCCCCTTTCGGTGCCCTGACCGTTGACCGTGAATGAAAACCTGCATTCCTTCAAGATTTTCAGGGACTGGGGCTTCCTTTAGATCGTGGCCATCTGGTGTCTGAAGAAGAGATGATGTTAGCACGTGTTTCAGACAAATTCACGTGAAAAGGGACTCAGAAGAAGAGAAGAAAAGTCTTACCACATTGTGCCCTATCCGATCATTTGGGACTTCAATAAGAGCCCAATCGAGGTTCATTGTAATTCCGGAGGCCGGCGGTGTTGTTCGAAAACCTGACGCCGCGTACACGTGTCCGAAAGCCGCACGGTTGTCGCTTTTGAAGGCTTCGATCTCACCAAGGAAGTCGTTGAGATTGGACAGTGTATCCTTCATTCTGGTGAATGTTCGCGCGGCAGTCCGGCCTAACATGGACTCAATATCCTCACCCTCCAATTCACGGAATTGGCCGTATTGTTCGCTTGTCTCAATGCCTTGGATTTCGTCTGTGAGGGAAGCAATCTTGTCTTCCATGGCCATGGAACTCGGGTGTTCCATTTGGAGTTCTCTTCTCAGGTCGTCATCCGGTTCAACCCCCTTTTCCCGCCACATCCGCACCCTCTCTACGAGGTCGGGATCTAGATCCTCCTCACTGGGGTTGACACAGTGGAAACAGGTGAGGGCCAAGGTTTTGTAGCTGGATTGACCCGGTAGCTTGATCTCTATAAAACCACCGAGCGTTCCCGAGCCGTACGTGCCTCTGGGTGCAAGACTTTGACCAATCATAGAAGGTTGATGTAGAACACGTCGGTCAAGCTGCTCCTTATGGAGACCTGACGCTTCTCGAGTGAAGTCCCCAGGCACAAACTCGACTGACACACTTGACAGGCTAATTTCGTCGAGGAGTCCTCGAATCTTGGCAATCGAGGTGTATCTATGGCTTGGGGGTTTTGGAGAATTGCAGACGACGAGTATGGTGGTGGTAAAGCCCGGGTCGCGACCTTTCTTCTGTAGAACACACGTGATAATACACACTCCATCGTGGTCAATCTTTCGGACAATTTCACGTAGCAGAGATGGCCATTCTCGGCAGATGGGATCATTCCTCGATACCGGCAAGTACTTGGCGGTAGGGTTAGGCTCCGGGTCTTTTGGGGGCTCGGTTGACCCTGGGCTCTTTGTCTTGTCATGTCGATGGCCTTTCTTTGACGACTTTGGATATGGCATGGTGGGATGCGAGGTGAAAGTTGACTGGGAGGGTGATCAGAAGGAACGGCTCGGAGGTCACTGGAAGGAACGGCTGGACGATCGATTAAGAAGATGGGCGAAATGACGGCTCGAAAGGCAGTTGGAATGGCGATTGAGAAGGCGATTGGGAAAACGATTGGGTGCACAGAAAGAAGATCTCTCGAATGGTGTCTGAGACCAGTAAACTGAGAAAGGTATATGCCAGTAGAGGTCTGGAACAAGTGAAAGGTCGCCAGGGAAAGGCAAAGGACTTCGAGAAGGACGAAGTCTCAAGAAGTCAAGTGTTTCTTCGCAATATCAAAGGACCTGCCGCAGAGGGTTGGTAGTCGAAGAGGGTCGAGTCTCGAGGAGAGTTGAGACTTGATCGGTACGGTTTGTTCTGATATTATCATGAGACTCTAGTGATCCGTTCACGGTAGACTGTTTTGTTTGGATGATAAAAAGCAAGATCACGTAACTGCTTAAGGAGCCTTCTTGGAATATCACTCTCCATGGATGTCAGACAGAGAGAAATAAATCTAAGGTTCGGGGTCGTTATGGTATTTATCTCAAGCTTGATCGTTTCGTTCCTCGAGAGTGATATCTTGCAACTCTACTGGAAAGACAACCTTGGAATACATACGAGGCTACATAATTAGCCTTTTCTGCACGTCTCCTTTACACTATTCCAGTAGCCACTATCACCAAACACAATTCTTTGATCTAGCTGGCGACACAACTAGTTATTATGTGTTAAGCCCGGTTGGTGTCTCAAAATGAACAAGAGCACTAAGAATGAATATATCAAAGCCGCAGCTCCGGCAATACTAACGGTTAACAGCAGATGGCTTCATCAGGGGGAACCGCAGGGTTTGTGAACTATACCTATCCCTAACAATGACGCATACAACGCTGTAACACTTTGATAGGTTGCTTACACTTTGCATTATATGTGCACAGAAACTTAGTCGAATCGAGTATAACAGCACACAAGACGGCAGGTCATATCCGTCGGATATATCCAATGAATTTCCTAAAAGAATGTGCAGAGTATGATTAATTAATGAATTTTCAAAACCGTAAAATGGAATATGAACCAAAGGCAGCTAGAAATCCCAAAAAGGAGGCCGAAGAGTGAGATCTGCGACATGTCCATTGAGAAGCCGAAGGACCCAATACATTCGGTGCTTTGAATACGTATCAATGCGATACATAGTGTCCAGACATCAACATACAAGGCTTAGTTCGGCCTCACTCCATACGGTAGAATACCTATGTAGGTATGAGCCAACTGGTTTGACTATACAGGATCCATTTTTGAATGATCTCCAGCTAGAACGAGACCCTCGAATACCATTCATTCAGTCCTATATCCTTCCATAATATTGTTCCTTTGACATATAAAGTGTCACAGGATTTCATATATTCAATGAAAAGTCCATTGGTCAAATTCCCTATCTTCTTATGTTTAGTTAAGGTAGGAACAGACGTCTATACTTCGGATGTTCATAGCGCCGATCCGAAGATGAGTCATGAATGGGTCAGCATTCCTCCGACTTCAACCAATTTGTCCCCCATGTTAGGAGTCGGGCTATCGACGCGAGCAAAGGCCAAGCGTTCATCTGGTCAATAAAATTTGAGACAATAATATCAGCATCAGAGCAAGCGCTACATCGAATCCGGTTGAGCTGCACATCACTCTCTCAGTATCCCGATAGGAGCCCACCTGTAACCTGCCCTGCGACCGAATCCAAAATGGCACACGGTGCGGAGGACTGCGCAACTGTCCTGGACCAGTTCGTCCACGATGTGGCAAATCTTCCGGCTGAGATCAACCACCTTATGGAGGAAATACAGGCCAAGGACAAGGTTATGCAGGAGTGCCGCGCTACAATCAACTCTCGAGACAGCAGCATTCAGAAATTCATCAAGCTGAACGGCAGTTTAACACCGAACCCAAAGGAAGAGCCATATAGCAAGACTATTCTACAGAACATGGATAAATCCCACGAGCTGCAGAACGAGAAGATCCAGCTCAGCGAGAAGGCATGCGTCCTCCTTGATCGCCAGATCAAAAGACTCGACGTGCGCATTCGCGATCTAGTCAACGAAGGTCTCCTCTCCAACGACCCCCCACTCCCTTCTCTATTCGACTCCAAAAACAAATACCGCAACCCACCCAAGATCTTCCTCCCTGACTCCACGCCCTCCGACTCCCCAGCCTACTCAACTCCCCTCAACCCGACTTCCGGAAACGCGAATCCCATCCTGGCCGCTGCGCAGCGCTTGAACCAATCCACAACTCCCCGCGCCACTGGCTCTGCAGCCCAGCTCGGACAAGTTGCGGCACGCAGCTCCGCACCGGCTACTCCCGCCGCCGCGGCCGTCGTACACCTCCAGCAACGCCAACGCGAATCCTCCGCTGGGGCAGTGGACAGCAAGCGTCGCCGCTTGAACCCATCCCTCAACACCCTCCCTGCAGCCTCTTCAAACCTGCGTCAATCCTCCATGGGCCCTGGTACGCCGAAGCCTGGCACACCGGCAGGCAGTCGCGCAGGCAGTGCCGGTCCCCGTTCTAACATCGGCACCAAGAAGGCACTGACCAAGAAGGTCGCGCCACACCAGCAAGTCAAGAAGCTGAAGACTGCCAGTGGGAAGCCGATCAAGCGCTCTTCCAGTGCTAGTGGTCGTATCAAGATCTCGAAGAAATCACCCAATGGGGAAGGCGATGAGGATGATGACTCCATGCTCAGTAGTGCTGATACATCGGACTCGGACAAGAGTGATGGTGTTGCTGAAGATGATGTCGACGACGAGGATGAGGATGAGGGTAATGAGGATTCGAAAGTCTATTGTACCTGTCGCACTGTTAGCCATGGGGATATGGTGGCTTGCGACAATGATGAGTGTCCCTATGAGTGGTTCCACTGGAAGTGTGTTGGCTTGACACGCGAGCCAGTTGGGACTTGGTACTGTGATGAGTGCAGACGTACTCTGGGAAAGTGATTCTCTATTCTCTTCTCTTTCTATGATCTGTATGACGATTGATATACCCACGGCGTTTTGAGGGACTTTTATGGTGTTGGGCTGGACTGGACAAAAATATCTACTTGTTACTAGTTACGCTGCATAATTTCGAATCTTTAAACCGAATGAATTTCATATTCTGCCTATTCTAGACAAAAACTGATGCTAATCCCCAAGGGAGAACACAAAGCAGAGAATCCCCCCATGTATCCATTCCCAGCTATAGCCAAGCGTATGTCCAAGCCGTGCCCATCCAGCGCCCAATATTCCCAGGGTCACCTTTGAGCCGGAGCATAACCAAATCAAGTCGAAAACGCCATCGCTATGCACATATCCCCTTTTTTTGTTTCTTCCATGCAAACATGTTGGCACACGGGCGCACACAGTACGCCGAAAGTCAGAAATCAGATATTCGTGGAACAGCCATTGCTCGCCAATCCACTCAGAACCCAAGCCCATTGTTCAGCCAGGGATCGAAGTACTCGCAGGTCTCGGGGCTCACTGCGCCGCCGGGGGCACAAAGCTTGAACACTGGGCACTGGCCGCAGGGGGCTTCTGTCATGCCGTTCTTCACGAGGTGCTTGTTTGCAACGGAGAGATCGTCGCCCTCGATGGGCGGCTTGCGGGACTGGTTCGCTTTGACGGCTTCGGGGTTCTTGAGAGATCTGTACCACTCACCGTTGCCTAATGCGACGAGCTTGTTGTCGTAGCAGAGCATTTCGAGCAGTTGTACGATGCTCTCTTCGCCGAGACGGACCGGCGTGATGCCGCTGTCGTTGACGGCAGAGGTGATCTGCGCCACGGTCGGGTATCCCGTGTAGCCGTGGGGGTAGGGGAGGTAGGTCTTCTCATCGGACCTGACCTCCGCTTTGCCGGATGCGGTTTTGATGCGCTTCTTGCGGTCTGAGGCCGGGACTTCGTACCAGCTCTTCCGGCTCACAGTGTACTCGATGTAGCCTGCGACGCTGTTGATGAAGTTGGCGTCCAGTACGCCGTCTGTGAACCAGGCTCCTCCGGTTACTTCTTCGCTCGGAGCAAGCCCGGCCAGCATGTACATCTTGCGGCTGGGGTATTTGACATTGTGGAGGGATTTGATGTAGTTTTTCCCTTCGAGGGATTTCAGGCATCGGTCGAGGATCGACTTGTGCAGGTTCGTGCGGTTTCCGATGTGCCGCACCCAAATGCCTGTTCGTTCTGTGGAGTGGATGACATTGTAGACCATGGCCTCGTCCGGGGTGAGGTTCCGGAGCCTGGAAGGGAGGAGGGGTTAGTTATCTGCTTTATCAACAGAGCGATGCGTTCAATTCCTACTTCTCGGCATCCTCGCGGTCAATCAGCTTCCACGTGAGCTTTCCATCTTTTTGGAGAAGTCGGAAGAGATTTTGATTGACGAGGCTCTGAGTGCATTCTAGCAGCAGCGCGACGTCGTTCTTTGGGATAACTTTGAGATTGAGGAAGTCGTTCTGATAGAACAGATGATCGGGGTCAAATTCATTCACGCATGCATCATAGAGCTTGGAGGCAAGCTCGGCCACTTGGGGACCCCGCGGAGGCCATTGTTGGAGATGCGACGGAGATATCAGGCAAAATCAAGGTTCATTCGAAGAGGCTCGTGGTTTTTCATGTTCAAGGGAGGATGCTAGAGCCAGGGAGTAAGTTAGAGGACCATGGTGCGTCGATGTCGGCAAATTTGAGTCACGCTTGAATCACACATGGTGTTTTTTTGGCGACTTTTTCTCGGCGGGGACTGGCTTTGACTGAAAAGGGTTTAGCCCCGCGGAGCTTCAATGTCAGCGTTAATGCCTGAGGTGTCTGTCGCCTGAGGCTTAATTTGTTGCTGCCTGAGGCGGTAGATAGCAACGGAAATTTCGAGAAGCTCCGGCCGATTGAGCTCATGACCTCAGCACTTCCAGTTCCCTGTGCTCTTGTTTTTGATCTGCATTTCTCCTTTTTCTGAGCAACTTCGCATATCATTCCAAAATGGCCGACGCTTTGAAGGCAGAGGGCAACAAGGCCTTTTCTGCTAAGGACTATCCTACTGCTGTGTATGCGCTACCCCACCTTTTAACATTGTGACTCCGTCAAAGCAGAGACTGATAAAGACCAGTGAGAAATTCTCTCAGGCCATTGCCATCGAGCCCGAAAACCACATCCTCTACTCCAACCGCTCCGCTGTCTACTCCGCCCAGAACGAATATCAAAAAGCCCTCGAAGATGCCGAGAAGTCGACCCAAATCAAGCCCGATTGGTCCAAGGGCCATGTCCGCAAGGGTGCCGCGTACCGCGGTCTTGGAGATCTTTGTATGTTATTCTAGTTGCGCACAAAGTGACGGAACAAATTCCATTGCGACAAAGTGCTAACTGACGGCAGTGGCTGCGCACGATGCCTATGAGGAGGCCCTGAAGATCGAGCCTGGCAACGCACAGGCCAAGTCCGGTCTGGAGGCCACTCAGCGCGCCATCAATGCGGAGGCTACCGCAGATGGTGTCAGTGGAGACCCAACAGGAGGTCTCGGTGGGATGTTCAACGACCCGGCTCTGTTCCAGAAGCTGGCCAACAACCCCAAGACCGCCTCCCTGTTGGGAGATGCTGAGTTCATGGCGAAGCTGCAGAAGATCCAACAGAACCCTAACAGTGTCGGAGAAGAGATCCGCGACCCGCGCTTCCTGCAGGTCATGAGTGTGCTTCTCGGTATTGATATGAACTTCGGTGGCGAGGGAGCGGAGCCTCCTACCCCCGCTGCTAAGCCCAGCACCTCGCAGCCCAAGAAGGAGCCCACCCCGGAGCCCGAGCCGGAAGACGAGGAGGCAATTGCCAAGAAGCAGGCCAAGGAGGCTGCCGATGCTGAGAAGAAGATTGGTAACGATTTCTACAAGAAGAAGCAGCTCGATGAGGCCATTGAGCACTACACCAAGGCTTGGGAAATCTTCAAGGATATCACCTACCTGAACAACATTGGTGCTGCCAAGTTCGAGAAGGGCGATTACCAAGGCACGATCGAGACCTGCCAGAACGCTATCGAGGAGGGCCGCGACTTGCGCGCCGACTTCAAGCTGATGGCCAAGGCCTACACCCGAATTGGTTCTTCATACGAGAAGCTTGGTGACCTCGCCCAGGCCATCGAATTCTACAACAAGTCGCTCATGGAGCACCGCACCCCTGATACCCTGACCAAACTCCGCAACGCCGAGAAGACCAAGATCACGAGCGAGAGGAACGCCTACATTGACCCTGCCGAGGCTGAGAAGGCCCGCGAGCTCGGCCAGCAGAAGTTCCAGGAAGGCGACTGGCCCGGTGCCGTTGACGCCTTCACTGAGATGACCAAGCGTGCCCCCGAAGACCCCCGCGGTTACTCCAACCGTGCCGCAGCCCTGATCAAGCTGATGGCATTCCCCGGTGCCGTGCAGGACTGCGACGAGGCCATCAAGCGTGACCCTAAGTTCATCCGCGCCTACATGCGCAAGGGTGCTGCCCTGATCGCCATGAAGGAGTATAACCGTGCCCTGGATACCTTCACCGAGGCCGCCGACAACGACGACGGCAAGAACGCCCGCGAGATCGAGCAGCAGCAGCAGAAGTGTCTGGACGCCCAGTTCAGCGCACGCGCTGGTGAGACTGAGGAGGAGACCATGGCTCGTATCCAAAATGACCCCGAGGTAAGATCTGATATGCTCTAAACCGGACTATTCAGCCTGAAGTATACTAACTTTTCTCTCCAGATCATGGCTGTCCTCCAGGACCCCGTTATGCAGAGCATTCTGCAGCAGGCTAAGAGTGATCCCGCTGCCCTGCAGGAGCACATGAAGAACTCGCAGGTGCGGATGAAGATCCAGAAGCTGATGGCTGCTGGTGTTATCCGCATGGGGCGGTAAATGCTTTGAGGTTGTAGAGCATTCAAGGGATTTGAATACGAATTGACACGATATATCTTTGCCAGCATATTTTTTAGTTCCATATTGCTAAAATTCCATTCTGCTTATATGCCTTGTGATCTTGTAGGAGTAGCAGTGTTTAGTGGTGAGCCAGCAGTAAGTCCATAGTGTCTGTCAAGATTGTGCCTTCGACTGCTTGCTGCAATTCCGGTAAATACAATGTGCGACATGCAGTTGTTTATGTTGCAACTGTATGAACCAAGTTCACCTAAAAATATATATCTCAGTCGGAATTGAATTGTGTGTCCCCCGTACAATATAGATACAATACAACATATAGAGAACCTTGGAAGCCATTAATATTCAATTCTTGTAAAACCTCGGCCCCAGCTCGGACCCGTGAACTTTGAGAACTTTGCAGTTCGAAAACGAAAAAGACAAAAAAACGCCACACAAAGTGGGCGAGTGGGGAGTTCCAGTAAAGAAAAAAGAGATGATCTTACCGAACGTTATCTACCAATCATAACATCATCATTGGGGGATTCAATTGGATTTTATTTTATATTGTTGCACAGGACACAACATACATATGTATGTACATAATACGATATACTGAAGTACGGACTACTCCGTACGCAGTTGACAGGGAAATAACCTCTCAGAAGGTGCAAGTCTAGGGGATGTGATATGATAGATCAATTCCTCATGCAGCACTTTGTCTATCATGGATAGTCCAAATATACTTTTAGTATTTCTGCTGTATGCAGTATAACTTACGTAGTCCAGAGAGGTTCCCGAGGTCGACCAAACCCATTCTCCATATCCCAAGAACATCTTTGGTGGAGATAGCTTGGCCGATCTCCTAATCGGGAATAGGGCACGATGGCCCGATGTGGCGATGTGACGGGGTCTTTTCATTGCAGTTTGTGGATGCGTGCCACGTGTACCTCGAGATTGTTGAGTCTACCGTACTTATGTACTGACGGGGTAGACAATTACATACCATACTTTACAAAGTACAAGATTCTATATGTATGTAGCATATCTCGTTGCCTAAAAAGGTGCCTAGGTAGGGCTGGGATTGCACTACTCTATATTGTACACACTCGAAATGACGATCCCCACAAATACAAAGGGGAATTGGACCCAGATACCAGGATATAATTTAAAACAACCCTAATAAAAAAGACAAACCCATGGAAGAGGCATGTATCATCTCGATTGGACCCTCTGTGGCTGTGCTGAAAGCTCGGGTCGAATCTAATAGTCGAGTTTAGTCTCTTAGGTATTCCCCTGATCCTCCACTGTTGACAGATTCTGATTATATTAGACAATTGGACAGCTACAGAGTCAAATGTTGTAGACAAGCATACCCATAGAGCTAGAGACTCATTGATTCAGGTATATCCAATATAGTATAGATGTATGTACTCCGTACTAAAGGGAGGAATCTGATACAGGTCCCGACGTACGTCACTGATCTTCGATCGACCTCGGAGTCTCCGATCTCCCCTTTTTTACCCTTTCCTTTCTTTCCTTCCTTTTTATTGGATTCTCAATTATTATCAGGATTAATATATAATTAATAATTTAAATTATTTACAAAGCTATAAACTGTGTAATGGTAATATTTCATTGTATGGTAAAAAACCCAGCCACAGTTCCCCTTGACTTGACGCAAGCGGCTGGGCAGAGAACCCAAGCTGTTCCTTTGGTCCACTCCCCTCTCTATTTTTCTCTTTCTTTCTCTCTGCGACTTGGACCTTGGTATAAAATAACAGGGTCATCCCTTCGACTACCTCTGCCGGTACGTTACCCAGTAGACGTATGCAACACTGAAGTCAGCATTCTTCCCCTCCCCCTCACCCCAGGTCTCATCCATGGATCGAATCTGACCACCCTCTAGAACATCGGCTCTCCCAATTCCCCGGAACACAACACCCAACCGGCGATATGGCGTCCGCCGACGCGGAGAACACGGAGAAGAAGATGGAGGGTACCATCGAGGCCGCCCAGGAATTGCACCAGGACCCGCAGTCACACGTTAACCCGGATATCGTTGAGCAAAAGGTCGTCGACGAAGCCAAACAAGCCGGTGCGGCTGCATACCAATTTGACCCCAACGCCTCGCCTGAAGAGAAGGCCAATGCTGCCAAAGGGGTGCGTATCGCATAATCTCCGAATTTTGTTCGGCACAACCATGCTAACTGCTGTGTCTTTTAGCGATTGCCGCCTGATTTCCATCATCCCCATAAACCCAAGGGTGTTGCTGTAGTTACAGATAAGGTACGAATGACTGGATTTCTGGATGCGATCGCGATGTATGTGCTAACCCTACCTAGGCCGACGGCAAAGCAGACTATGACCTCTCCCCCACCGGAATCTGCGACCGCCATTATGGCCGAGGAAGCCACACGAGAAAGTGCGGGTGAAAAGCCCGTCGATGAGGATAATCGATGGGCGCGCGACAGAACGGGTTGGGCCCCGAAGTTCGTCGATGAGAAGCTCACGGCGGCTTTGCGTGATGAAGGTACATTGCTGGATCACGAGACGTTTTTGGAGGGGAAAATCCCCGATAAGTTCTTTGGCGACTGGTACCACAATGCCGGGATTATCGTCTTCGCTTGTTTGGCGTCGTGGATAGTCGCCGTGCTAGGCGGTGGTATCGGTTGGGTTCTCATGGTCATGGCAGCATGCAGCACCTACTACCGTACCTCCATTCGACGAGTGCGCCGGAACTTCCGTGACGATATTAGCCGTGAGATGTCCAAGCAGCGCCTCGAGACCGACACCGAGAGCCTAGAGTGGATTAACAGCTTCCTCGTCAAGTTCTGGCCGATCTACGCCCCCGTTCTCTGCGATACCATCATCAACACTGTCGACCAGGTCCTCAGTACTTCTACCCCCGCCTTCTTGGATAGCTTGCGCCTCAAGACCTTCGTGCTCGGTACAAAGCCTCCTCGCCTGGAGCACGTCAAGACCTACCCCAAGACTGACCCTGATACCGTCATCATGGACTGGAAGTTCAGCTTCACCCCGAACGACGTAATGGACCTGACTGCGCGCCAGACTAAGGACAAGATCAACCCCAAGGTCGTCTTGGAGGTTCGTGTCGGCAAGGGTGTCGTGAGCAAGGGTCTCGACGTGATTGTCGAGGACATGGCTTGTTCGGGCTTGATGCGTGTCAAGGTCAAGCTTCAGATTCCATTCCCCCACATTGAGCGTGTGGATGTCTGCTTCCTGGACAAGCCCGAAATCGACTACGCCTGCAAGCCCCTCGGTGGTGATACCCTTGGATTTGATATCAACTTCATTCCCGGTCTGGAGTCCTTCATTAAGGACCAGATTCATGCCAACTTGCAGCCTATGATGTACGATCCGAATGTGTTCCCGATTGAGATTGCTAAGATGCTTGCTGGGAACCCGGTCGACCAGGCTATTGGTGTGGTCGCGGTTACTCTGCACGGTGCTCAACAGCTCAAGAACCCGGATAAGTTCTCTGGCACTCCCGATCCGTACGCCGTGGTGTCTTTGAACAACCGTAATGAGCTCGGCCGCACGAAGATCATCCACGATACCGACAGCCCCCGCTGGAACGAGACTATTTACGTGATTATTACCTCTTTCTCCGATGCCTTGTCTATTGCTGCATATGACTGGAACGAATACCGTAAGGATAAGGAAATGGGTGTTGCTAGCTTCGCATTGGACAAACTCGAGCAGGAGCCTTCCCACGAGGGTATCTATCTGGAAGTGCAAGCCAGTGGCCGCCACCGCGGTGCCATCCAAGCCGATATCCGCTTCTTCCCCGTTCTCGAGGGAAGAAAGAACGAGGCTGGTGAGGCTGAACCCGCCCCTGAAATGAACACCGGCATTGCCCAATTCACGGTGGAGCAGGCCAAGGATCTCGACGGAAGCAAGAGTCTGGTTGGCAAGCTGAACCCTTACGGTGTCCTCCTCCTCAACGGAAAGGAAATCCATATTACTAAAAAGCTCAAGCGCACCAACAACCCGATCTTCCAGAATGCCTCCAAGGAGTTCCTCGTCACGGACCGAAAGAACGCTCGTCTGGGTCTTATCCTCAAGGACGATCGCGATATCATGCAGGATCCCATTATCGGCCGCTACCAGATCAAGATGAACGACATGCTGAAGATGATGGAGCGTGGCCAGCAATGGTTCCATCTCCACGGCGCCAAGGAAGGACGTGTCAAGTTGGGTCTCCAGTGGAAGCCCGTCGAGCTGACAGGTGTTGGCAGCGCTGGCTACATTGACCCCATTGGTGTCATGCGCTTCCACTTCAAGCGTGCAACTAACCTGCGCAACCTTGAGGCCATGGGCAAGTCTGATCCCTACGCTCGTGTTCTTCTTTCCGGTGTCACTCGTGGTCGCACTGTCACCTTCCGCAACAACCTCAACCCCGATTGGGACGAGGTCGTCTACGTGCCTATTCGCAGCGCACGCGAGAAGCTGACCGTGGAGGTCATGGACGAGGAGACTATCAACAAGGACCGCACTCTTGGTTGGGCCGATATCAATGCCTCCGACTTTGTTCGCGAGACGGAGAGCGGTGAATATCAGATCGACGACGAGAAGCAGGATATCACCAGCATTCTGAAGATTAGCGGTGGCTCTCCCAAGGGTGAACTCCACTACAATGTGGCATTCTACCCGTCTGTGCCGGTCGTTAACCCCGAGGACGAAGTTGAAGAGGAGGAGGAGGAATCCTCGGAGCTCCCTGGTACTCCTGGTCCGGACTCCACCGAATTCCCGAAGAAGGCTCTGCACGCCAAGTCTGCTAGCGTTGACTCGAAGGCTTCGAAGGCCTCCAAGGGTCTGTCTAACGGCGCTGCGCCTATCACTAACGGAACCACCAATGGTGAGCCGGCTACTAACGGCCGCGCCAGTCTGGAAACCACTACATCGCGCCCGATGACTGGTACCCAGTCTGAGACCGCGTCTCTTCGGTCCGTCAAGTCTATTCCCCGCACTTTTGTCAGTGCGGAGGATCTCCCGAAATATGGTATGTCTTGTTTTGGTCTTCATGGCAATTGTACCAAGCTAATTGACTATAGAATCTGGTTTCATCGTGTTCAAGTTCCACGAGGGCCAGCTGGCCGTTCCCCATGTTCAGTTGGAGGTCTTGATGGACGATTACATGTTCCCCGCCTATGTCTCATCTAAGATCCACACCACGACCGCCAAGTTCACTGACGTCGGCGAGGCTTTCGTTCGCGAGCTCGAGTTCTCCAAGATCACCTTGCGTCTGGTTAGCAAGGATGATCCCAAGGACTCCAGTGAGGAGCACACAGTCGCCAAGCTGACTGGTGACACGCTACCCACACTGATGCGCATGCTGTACACTCCCACCGAGCTCGTCCTCCGCTCGAACTCCGGCGAGGTGAGCAAGGTCACCGTCAGCGCTCGGTACATTCCGACGGAAATGAAGCTCGATCCCACGGAGAGCATCAACAACATGGGTACCCTGCGTGTTGACGTGCACGATGCCGCCGAGCTGCCCGCCGCTGACCGCAATGGATTCAGCGACCCATTCTGCAAGTTCCGCTTGGATGACGAGACCGTGTTCAAGACCAAGGTCCAGAAGAAGACCCTGCACCCGGCCTGGAACGAGTACTTCGAGACCCCCATCAAATCCCGTATCGGCGCAAATTTCCACGTGGACGTGTACGACTGGGACTTTGGTGACAAGGCTGACTTCCTCGGCGCCACGGCAATCGACCTGGAATCCCTGGAGCCCTTCCAAGCCAAGGAAGTCACCCTGCCCCTCGACGGCAAATCAGGTGCGATTCGCCTGAGCCTGCTGTTCAAGCCTACCTACGTGATCCGCGCCCGCCAAGGCTCCTCCACCTTCTCCGGCACCTTCGCCGTCCCCGGCAAGATCGTCGGCGCCCCCGTTAAGGGTGTTGGCTTCGTCGGTGGCAACGTCGTCCGCGGCGCCTCTTTCCTCAAGCACGGCCTCATGTCGCGCATCCACAAAGACAAAGGCGAAGACACCGCCTCCATCATGAACAGCATCGAGGAACCTGACAACGTCAGGGGCGACCGTCTTACCCCAGCCGCCTCCCTCGTCGAAGGCTCCCCTTCCCCCAGCACCCCGCAGAAGGAACACAGCCGCAACCGCAGCACGGCCTCGCAGTTTGGCGATCGCCTCAGCGTCTTCGGTGGCGGCGGCTCCGGTGAAAAGGGCTCCGCCAACATCACCGTCGTCTCCGCTGCGAACTTCGCTACGGACACCAATCTCCGCGTCATCATCCGTCTCCTGGGTTCCAAGGGCGCAAAGGATGTCCACAAGACCAAGGCCCACAAGAACTCCTCCGGCGCAGTCACCTTCGATGACTCCTTCCGTATTCCCAACACTACCGCCGACGCCCAGTACCAGGTCCGCGTTGTTGACCACGCGACCTTCGGATCGGACGATGTCCTCGGCGAAGCGCCCTTCTTCGTTGATGACCAGGGTTCTGTCGCGGGCCAGGACAAGGCTATCACTGTTGGCGACGGAGTTGTCACCATTCGTTCCAGCTTTGCGCTTGCAGATAGTGGTTTGCGACCTACTACGTCGCACTCGACCGCTGGTACCCCCGAGCCCAATGAGGGTGGAGGCAGTCCTGATTCGAGGAAGGTGCCCCGTCGCAGCTTCCTGAGCAAGAGGTCCGTTAGCGGGGTTTAAATGACTTTTTTCCTTACTTTTATTATGCGCCTTTGGAATTGCTTTGCCTATTTAGGGCTGAAGAGTATATGAAAATATGAATGGCTTTCCCTTGTTACTAATTTTGTTTGTGTTTGTGATATCCTTTTCTCTCTCTCTCTTTTTTTTTTTCTTTCCAATCAATATGAATTCAATTGTTGAGATGGGCTGAGACATCTACCACGTAGCATAGAGAATGGAAATAGCCGGGTAAAAATAGTCGAAGAATCAATAGTTTTTGCGCCACAGGGAAAAAAAGCCGAGAACAGGGCTGAGACCGATGTCTCACTTTGGAATCTTAAAGGGGGTCCCGACGAGGACGTACTGACTTGGATGTTATATGGTATTCGCATCACATTCTGATGGCTTCAAATGTTCTTTATATTAAAATTGCTCTCGGGCCATTCTCTACCGAGTCTACTTTGTATTTTGCCGAAACTTGGTCTGCACAGCCCGGGATCTGCAATTTGATGTTTAGGCCTCTTAGAGTTTTCGTACGCGCGTATACATAAGGAGTATGTAGGTAGAGGTAGGTACGGAATACTCTGTGTATATGTAGGAATAATAGAAATACTAGACAGTGCTCAGTACTCCGTACTAGACATGTCAGATATCCAAACTATTATATTTTTAGATCCCTCTAAGGGTACTCATATTAGCCTCATTTAGGGAAAAGACGATAATTTCCATTGCTTGTTCCACTCGGTGCCAAGTGTTGCCACTTTGACCGGAAATACAGCATGCAATTAGTCTATGTTGTTAGAGGAATTAACCTGTTTATAGCAGTGGTAATAGTGGAAAGAGAAAATTCTACCTGCATATGCTTTCCAATGTACATTATGTCGTACATTTTAGCAAATAGTACTACAGAGCTATATTGTACATATGCACAATATAGAGGTCAGGTGAACGTCTTTGCATCTATTCTAAACGTTTAATCACACAGCATTGATATAATTAGGAACGAATGCTTGAAACCATTGAAACTGAAACCGAAACAAGGCCGAAAAGGAGGATCAGAGCTTGTATTTTGGTGGGGCTTTAATTCTATTTACGCTAGCTGGATTAAGGTGGAGAGGGAAAAGGGGTCTGGATTGTGTACTCCGTACGGAGTACGGGAGTAGGGAGTATGGGCTGAGGGGTCTAAGGGTATGGTTAGGATGATAATCCTGTATAACTGTCACTTCCTTAGGCTTAATAGTAATTAATAGTAACAATAGTAATGTGAAAGGTGTCAGATCCCGGACTCCAGCCCGTGGGCATGTCAGTGGCTGGTAACTGACGACATCGGGATGCAAGGAGATAAACGGGAACGGTAATAGCAAAGAGGAACAAGAGAATTAACATCAGAATGAAGGATATAATTGGTGTAATATGCTTAATTATATTACTAGAATTACTATTACTTCCGTATAGACCGCCTAAATATGTACGTAAACAGCTAAAATAGCTAAACGTGCCTGCAATAATATAAAATCACGTTCCTCTCCCCCACTCCGTCCCTTTTTTCCCATTCTTCTCTTATAACTGGACCTGTTTCTCTTTTCCCCCTCTATCATCGCAGGAATTGGTGAGTTGTACCCCTATGACGGCAGCTTGACATCCCGGATCAAAGTGGCAACTCCCTTTCTATCTTTGGGTCTGGAGAGCTTGGGATCTTATTAAATGGAGCCACGTTTCCCTTTCCTTGATTCTGTTTCACTGACTTCATATCTCTCTAAAATAGCCAGTTCCCTTCGAATATTCTTATCCCCATAACACACATAACTCATAATGACCTCCAAGGCTCTACCCACTCACCTTCGAGCCCCTGCTGAGAGCGAGGGCTTTGGTGGAAAACACCATGGCAAGACGCAATCGCACATGGTACGTTCGCTTCAGGCGGTGAATCCCTGAATCCCTGAATCCCCGATCTTGAGAGCTTCGTTCTTGCCATTTTGGCTGTGCCTGCTGTTTTGAGTTGTTTTGTGCCTTTGCTGGACGCGTCCAGAACGGACAACTTGTTCTCCTTTTCTCCCCTGTTTCACCACTGCACCGTGACCCCTGCTCTGTTCATCGCGTTCAATTGTCTCTATTCGTTACCATGGCTACTTTGGCCCCCCATTTGGTTCAGAACTGACCCGGGAAACCTCCAACCAGGCATTCGAGAATGCCTCCACTAGCGTCGCCGCATCACAAATGCGCAATGCCCTGAACGCCCTCGGCGACACCGTCACCGACCCCAACGAGAAGAAGCGTTTCGAGGCCGAGATGGACAACTTTTTCGCTCTGTTCCGCCGCTTCCTGAATGACAAGGCCAAGGGCAACGCCGTCAACTGGGATAAGATCGCCCCGCCCCAGCCTTCCCAGGTTGTTGGATACGATGACCTCGGTGCCGACGCCTCCGTCGAGTTCCTGAACAAGCTGGCCGTTGTCAAGCTGAACGGTGGTCTCGGTACCTCCATGGGTTGCGTGGGTCCCAAGTCCGTCATTGAGGTCCGTGAGGGCATGTCCTTCCTCGATCTCTCCGTGCGCCAGATCGAGCACCTCAACCGCAGCTTCAACGTCAACGTGCCCTTCGTCCTCATGAACTCCTTCAACACCGACCAGGACACCCAGTCCATTATCAAGAAGTACGAGGGCCACAACGTCGACATCATCACCTTCAACCAGTCGCGCTACCCCCGTATCATCAAGGACTCGCTCCTGCCCGCCCCCAAGAGCTTCGACTCTCCCCTCCAGGACTGGTACCCTCCCGGACACGGTGACGTTTTCGAGTCCCTGTACAACTCCGGCACTCTCGACAAGCTGATTGAGCGTGGCATCGAGTACATCTTCCTGTCCAACGCCGACAACCTCGGCGCCGTGGTCGATCTCCGCATCCTGCAGCACATGGTTGACTCCCAGGCCGAGTACATCATGGAGTTGACTGACAAGACCAAGGCTGACGTCAAGGGTGGTACCATTATTGACTCCGACGGCAAGGTCCGTCTGCTCGAGATTGCCCAGGTCCCCAAGGAGCACGTCAACGAGTTCAAGTCCATCAAGAAGTTCAAGTACTTCAACACCAACAACATCTGGCTGAACGTCCAGGCTATCAAGCGTGTCGTTGAGGAGAACGAGTTGGAGATGGAGATCATCCCTAACGAGAAGTCCATTCCCGCCGATAAGAAGGGTGAGGCCGACCAGGCTATCTACCAGCTGGAGACCGCCGTCGGTGCGGCCATCCGTCACTTCAAGAACGCCCACGGTGTCAACGTACCCCGTCGCCGCTTCTTGCCCGTCAAGACCTGCTCCGATCTGATGGTCGTCAAGTCCGACCTGTACCGTCTCGAGCACGGCCAGCTTGTCATGGACCCCAACCGGTTCGGTGGTGTCCCCGTCATCAAGCTCGGTACCGACTTCAAGAAGGTCTCCGACTTCCAGAAGCGCATTGCCAGTATTCCCCGCATCGTCGAGCTGGACCACCTCACTGTTACCGGACCTGTTAACCTCGGCCGCAACGTCACCCTCAAGGGAACCGTTATCATTGTCGCCTCCGAGGGCAGCACCATTGACATTCCCCCTGGATCCGTGCTTGAGAACTGTGTTGTGCAGGGTAGCCTGAGAATCCTCGAGCACTAGATGTTTTCGTCTGATTCTTTGGTTCTGCTTTGCAGATCCGCAATGTTTGATCTTTCTCGTTTTAACTGGTGCATCCGAGGCTATGGATTCCATGGAGTATGCAAAAGAAGTACTTGTATTACATTACAATAATCCAGCGTCTTTTCTTTTCCCTTTCTTTCTTATTGGGTTGTTTTTAGTCGAAACCTGACTTTGATTCCCAAGTACTGTGTTGCTCACCATTCTCAATGCATTACCAGTTCTCTTTTTTTTCCTACACGTAGATGCATAGACATATACTACAATATGTATATAGTATAGTTTGCGGCTGTATCGTCATATCTCCGCTCTTCCGCCACCAATTCGATCTAGTATATCCGCAATAGAACCCCCAGAACGCCTCATTCAGCCTCCACATCACGAAATCCGACTTTATATTCGAACAAACCCCCAAAATTAAATCCGCCATTGCCTTCAGGCGAATAAACTGCCATGATAATAGGCGGGGAAAAGTTCCTCATGATATCTTGACAACGTCATTCGCGGCAAAGCCTATTTGCCCTACTAAACCTCCAAGCAGACATATCAAGGTCCTACGATCATTTGAAACAGGAATATACCGTGCAACATGCATTCCTGATCTTGTACAGTTTCAACTTTGTGTGTTTTCTTGTATATTCCAAAAAAAAGTACATATTCGATTGTGTATCTCACATCTTTTACATACATTTTACATATTTGGACGACATTTGTTTATATATTTGCATTTGACACTTAAATCAGACGAAAAAGGAACAAAGCAGAAGAACCCAAACCACCTGCTCATGTCGGAATATGGGTCGGAATCCCCGCCGTCTTGTGCCCGGTCCCTCGCCTTCGGATGACCGTGACCAAGAAACCTACCATGACCATGATACTGAAAATGGTAGTCCACCCGCTGATGAAATGAAGGGTTCTGGTACGTGGAAGAAGAGGGTTTCAACTGCTTGTCTGGCTTGTAAGAAGTCGAAGAGGAAGGTGAGATTTATTATGCTATCTACACTACACTACACCTACTCTATACATCTATACCTACATCTATATCCCATCTACATCTATATCCACATATCAAAACTAACAACCCAGTGCTCGGGCACATCTCCCTGCGCAAACTGCCAAACCTTCAAAAGAGTCTGCATCTTCGACGAATCCCTCGACCAACGTCGCCGCGTCGCCGCAAAAAGAACAGCAGACGAACTCTCCTACCACCGCGACCTCCTCTCCGACCTCTTCAAGCTCGTCCGCGAAGCAAACGAATCAGACGCCCTGCACCTCCTAACAATAATCCGGCACAATGCTCCCGCCGACGAAATCCGCGCCTACATAAACAAAACCCTGTCCTCCCTCGCCACCACCTCAACATCATCAGCCCATAAACAGGAAACCGTCGCCAAGCTCGAGGATATGCGTCAGCTTATCAATGTCGAGGGGACCGGTCCGACGTTCAGGCGGAAGGTTATGGATATTCATTTCCTGTGTGATTCCGCGCCTTGTCAGGTGCCTGCTAAGCCGTGGACGAGAGTTACGGCTGATGCGGATCTGGTGTCGCATCTTGTTTCGTTGTACTTTGCGTGGGATTGGCCGGTTGCCGCGGTTTTGGATAAGGGGGTTTTTCTTAGGCATATGGCGAAGGGGTCTTGGGGTCTGAGTTTTGTAGCCCGTTTTTGGTCAATGCGGTGCTCAGTAATGCTTGTGTGGGTATTCTCTTTTTCTTTTCGTTCTTTTGCTTGTGAGGCTGGAGTCATGGTGTCAGTTCGGATTGCTGATTGTTTAGTATTTCTCTGAGTTCTCCGAGGCTTATGTTGTTCCTGGTGATATCTCTTCGAAAGGATGTGACTTCCTTGCTGAGGCGGAGAGGTTGAGGGATGAGGAGAGTTCTCAGCCTAGTTTGGCGGGTTTGCAGGGGACGTTACTGATGTATGAGAGGTTGGTATAGACATCTTTGTCCTGCGTCCTGGTGTTGCGGCTGTTCTGACGTAGACAGATATGCCATGTCCCGCGAAGACGATCTGGGATATATCATGTTGCACAAGGCTATCAAAATGGGCGAAGCATTGGGTTTGGTCGGCAGAACTGGACCTAGAATGGCTTCGGGCGAGTTATCCCAGGACATGGATATCTCATGCAAGCGCACAGCCTGGGGTTTGTTCAATGTCGACACGTAAGTGAACCCTGCTTGCACTCACCCCTCGAACTCACATTCACATCCCCAGAATGGTCCACACATCCTTCCTCCGGCCAAGTCTCATCGACCACGTCAACATGGCCCGTCTCGATATCAACCCGTCCGAAGACCAAGCCCTCTGGGAACCATACCCAACGCACCGCAACCCGCGCCCGTCATTCTTCAGCCAATACTTCGACGAAGCATGCAACCTGTCAACAATTGCGCGCGATATCTCGCGCAGCATGTTCGCAGACCACAGGACCAATACCGCCCTCGGTCCCATCCCCCGCCAGACCCGCGAGGATCTATACGACCGTATCCGCCGCTGGAACGATCTTCTCCCGGAGGACTTTGACGTGCGGTACAGACCCGCTCCGCATATCATCTTACTGAAGTGAGTAGCAAGTCCACCTACCGTTTCCAATAAAAGCGAAATACTCATTCCACACAGAATGCGCTACCACGCCCTCGTCATAAACCTCTTCAGCTGCATCTCCGAAGACGAAGTCGCACCCATCCCCTTCGAACCCAAAACACCGGAAAGCCCACCGCGCCACACGCCAGAGAGAAAATACAACGCGCGGGAAGTGACGCAGAACGCGGCGCGCGGCATCGCCGCGCTAACGCGTCTGCATCGACGCGAGTTCGGCGTTAGTCGCGCGCACCAGTTCGCCATGTACGCGATCAACCTGGCGCTGTTTACGATGCTCGAGCAGGAGTCGTTTGATGTGCTCGATGAGGATTTCCTGACTCTTTCCAGTGCGTTCTCGGTTGTTGCGATTCGGTCTGCGCTGGGCCGGAATCTGTTTCATATTTTCCGGCAGTCGGTGCGGGCTAAGGGGCAGGGGGATCGGATTCGGGGGGTGAGTTCTGTGCCGGATGAGTTGAAGGATTTGTTTGATGAGGGGTCGAGGAGAGGGGGTGTAGTCGGTTTGATGAGTATGCTGATGGACTTGAGAAGTTGAATCAGAAGGATAAGTATCATGGGATTGGGGAGGGGGATAGGGGGTTGCAGGATTATCCTGGACTTGGACTTTCGGATATGTTGGATCGGTATGAGAGTCTTAGTCTTGGGAAGGATGATGTTTTGGTTGAGAGGTATCGACCTGTTGGATGTTGATGGGACGTACAATATACAACTGTCGTCATCTCTGTGTCCTCAAGTACATTTTGCCTTGACAGAATGGCGACATGGTATGGATGTGGGATAGATATAGATCGTGTACAGTGAGTCCAGGGCGATGTATAAAGTGACAGGAGAAGAATTATGCGGAATAAGCCAGTTACTGGCAAGTGATGAATTGGGTCTCCCTAGATAGTTCATATACAATATATCTATTGTAGGGTGTTTAATTTGAGATAGAAGTTGACTGGTCGACTGGGAGTGTTGTCTGACGTCAAACGGCAGTTCAAGTGGCGATGGGCATATCTTCTCCACGTTAGTCCACGTCCACGCCCACGTCCACGTCCACGTTGGTTATTCATCCTTTCGGATATTTTATGATATTTTATGATATTTTATGATATTTTATCAAGAAACAAATCTCCCTTTTCCTGTTTCTTGTCAAATTCATTCGAGCCATGGACTGGTTACGCCCTTTTCACCCTGTAACCTGCTCAATAACATACATTCATGTCCAGAATATCCATGGATCAGCAAACTTGATTAAACAGTAAATCCAAAATATGAAATATGGATCTGGAGAATCAAGAGACTTTCGAGGACTGGCCATTCAGCTCTGGCTCTGGCTCTGTACCTCAACATCCCTATCCCACACCACTCCCCTTTTCAACAATTCAGCAACCCTTCTCACATACAGCCCAGCCAGCCTCGGCAAGTACACCAAAGGTAGCTATCCCCCGCCTAGCTGGTTCTGACCCCTTTATACCCGGGCGCCGACGGTCAGCCAGGGCCTGCGAGCCATGTCGCCAGCGCAAGATCAAATGTGACGGTATCCGGCCATCGTGCGGACAATGCGCATATCACAATCATAGCTGCTCCTACGAGGACGTCAAACGAGTGCGCGACCAGAAACGACTCGGCTCCTTGATCAAGCGGGTAGATACATACGAAGCCCTTCTTCGGGAACTGGAAACCGAGGTGGACCTCCCCACAGCGCGCAAGATCAAAAAAGCATTAAAGGTAAGTCCAGTCAATGTCAAATGAAGACCGGGTTCTCATACGGGACTCGGATCTTACGATTTGAGCCCCCGTGTCTAGTCTCTGACTGCTATTATTTGGCGAATTAAGTCCAAACCTGGGAAATCCTCTAGAAACAATGTCGACTCCGATGATTCCTCTACCTCGATGGGCTCACTCGATGCTATCGACCAGGTTGATGAAGACCTAAATCGAAATGGGGACACCCGTGCTGCGGGCTTCTTTGGGAAGAATTCTGAAATCAATTGGATTCGCAAGCTGGAGAGCGGCGTGAGTATGAGTCCGCAGGAACAGGTGCCGAATCCGTTTCATATGGAAAGTCACCGTGATCCAGCGTCTGTTCAGCAGCTGCAGCAGTCATTGGAAAGGCAAATTCCTACTTCTATGATGGATTACCATCTTGATAGCCTTGATATTCCGTTGATTGAACCATGCGATCCGTTGGCGGTGCCCCCACGGGAATTGGCAGACCGATACTTTGACACCTACCTGACCAACGTCCATCCGACATTCAACGCAATTCGGAGGATGACTTTTATCTCCCAGTATCAGAAGTTCTTCAACCATGCATCGACACCACACCGGAAATGGCTGGCCATTCTGAACATGATCTTTGCTATTGGTTGTCGCTACTGTCGACTCATAGATGATCCCCTACGCAGCGGCGAGGAAGACTTGCTGTATTTGACCCGGGCACGCCATCTGGGTCTGCATAGCAATGTGCTATTCGAGCACACCGATCTCCAACAGATCCAACTCGAACTCCTCGTAGCAGTTTACCTGCTTTGTCTGGGACAGGTCAACCGGTAAATGCCACTTCTCCATCCCTCCTAAGATTATACTAACTCCCCTCCAGAGCATCCACATTCTCCAACATGGCCCTCCGATCAGCCCTCTCTCTCGGCATCAACCTCCGCCTAACAGACGACCGCACCAAAGACGCCGCCAAAGAAACCCGCGGTCGCCTCTGGTGGTCCATCTACTCCCTCGAGCACATCCTTACCTCAATGACCGGCCGTGCCTCCTGCGTCGGCGAAGGCCTCTGCTCCGTCCCTGCACCACTCCCCTACGAAGAAGAAACCTTTGACCACCCCGATGCCAAGCGCCTCCTCCAAGATCCGGCCCTCCGTGAAGCCCAACTCCGCTCCACCCTCTTCGAACCCCCCAGTCAACATCACTGCCCTTTATGGGTGACCTCCTGTCCACCCTGCCCATCCCTCTTCTTCAACTTCCTCGTCGACCTAACCCTGATAACGCACGCCCTCATGAACAAAGTCTACAGTATCGAAGGCCTCCGTAAAGGCCCAAGCCAAGTAGAATACCACGTCCAAAAATCCAGTCTCCAAATGGACCGCTGGCTCTCGAAACTCCCCCTCTTCTACCAATTCACATTCCCAAACACCAACCCCTGGCATCTAAACCAGCCAGGACTAGATGATCTCTCTGCCCCCTTCGTCCGCGAACGCGTCTGTCTAGCAATGAACTACTATTCCGCCCGTATCACCCTCTACAGACCATGTCTAAGCCACATCCACCACTCCCCGCGACATTCCTCCCCAACCGGCGAACCCACCGCACGCGGGAAACTCCGCTCCGAAATGGCCACACACTGTCTTCAAGCTTCCTGCGCGCTCATCTCCATCCTCCCCGAAACTCCGAACATGACATGGCTGGCTCGCGCCGCGCCCTGGTGGAGTATCCTGCATTTCCTCATGCAGGCGACTACCGCTCTCTTACTGGGGTTATCGTACTGCTCGGGCGCGTATATGTCCAACAGTCCGGACCGCGTGAACCCGCTCCTCTCGCCTGCTACCCCGTCTATGGCGTCGGGAGGAACCTACCCGCTGCTGGAGAAGGATTTGAGTACGGCTGTTGCGGCGACGAAGAAGGCGCTTTCTTGGCTTCATACTACTGCTTCTGTGGATCCGGCGGCGCGGAGGGCGTTTCTGCTTTGTGAGGGGATTGTTAGGAAGATTGCGCCTGGGTTGGGGATTGATTTGAGTCAGTGGCCGGATGGGAGTTGTTTTGAGGGGTTGATGGAGGGGAAAGAGGGGTCTAGTGGGAATGGGTGGAATGTGGATAGTGGGAGTAATGGACATGATAGTGGGAGTGGGATGGAGGCTTTTGAGGAGTTGGTTGATTTTGAAGGTGGTGTGTTTTAGTTTGATTTCATTATGAGACTATGAATGAATGAATGTCTATACCTATATGACATTTGAATATACACCGGTCTCTTACTCTTAAGTCCCTTATGGTATTGCTATATGAGTGCTTTTTACGTCACATATGGACCTCAAGGAAAGACCATCCTACTCTTACAACTTCGCGTTTCTTCCGTCCACTCATTTCTTTATTTCCACATTCCAGAAAGAGATGGACTCATTGCCGGAACTGTTATCACGCGTGTTGCACTATGTGTTTCCGCCATCGAGAAGCAAGCCATGAGAACACGATGTCCCTTTGACCCCATATGCCACCTTGAACCGACGTTGGCAGGGAGTCATTGAGAGGCGCACATCTATAGTCCGCATCCTCACTGCCACCCAGCTCAAAGAATTTAAGGAAGTTATTTGGACCACCATTGCATGCGCGCAGGATATCGTACGGGAAAGCTGCCTGAAGAGGACATTATACCGCGTAGCGGGCTAGCTGCATAAAGAATGCGGGGGAAGGTGAGATGCGTCGAACGGAGACGAGCTGATTAACGGTAACGGCGGCGTAAAGAGAAATAGTAAATCGAGCTTGTGGGCTTATCCTATGGAAGAGGTATACGGAGAAAACCAGATACATGGTAAAATGTGAGATGAGATTGAAGACTTTTCTCGACTACCAATCTCACTTCTTATATTACAATGCCTCCAAGTGAAAGTCCTACGTCCACCCCTTTCTCTACCTCGTGCACCACTGTCTCCAGGAATCCCATTCCAGGTAATTCAAAGCCACCGGCAGCTGGGGATTTAGATCGAGCTGGGGATTTAGACTGATCCCTCTTGCTCTCGGCAATATCGCGTAGCTGCTGCCAGGACCGCTTCGCCCTCTCTGCATGCCGCGCCGGAGTCCGGTGATCACTATCCGCCAACGAACGCGAGAAGACCTCGTACGCAAGGTACCCCGTCCAGCCGAGATCGAGGATAGCCTTGAGTATACTGAGAACAGGCAAGAACCCACCACGGTCGGACTCACACAGGAAAAGCCGGCAGTTTCGGGACCAGCTTAGTCGACTGGGCTGGCCCTCCACATAGAAAGGGTGGCCCGGGTGGAGGGGCTCGCTGAGACGTTCCCCGTCAGCTATCTGCACGATGAACAGCTTGCTGATATCCAAAGTAGACGCCATACGCCCCAGTGAAGCGGTCAGATCGGTCTCAGCCGTGTCCGCAACGCGACCGTCTTTTGTGGTTGGATCGGCGTAGACGGCGCCGGCGATGTTGAATGTATCCAGCGCGAGACCGAAATTCGGCCGGTTGACTGCCTGCACGATTTCCCAGGACTTTTCCCATGTGTTCACGTGCGTGCCCCAGGCGAGGGCCTCGTAGGCGAATTTGATCGAGGATTCGTGTTGCGCGCCTCGTGCAGCTAGTTCACGGAGGTCCTCGACGATTATGTCCAAGTCGCGGACTGTCTGCGGAAGCCCGGTGGCTGGGTCTTCGGGGAGGAAGTTCGAGGGGACTAGAATAGTGTCTGCGCCGAGGATTGTGAGCGCGTCCATCCATATCGGAAGCACCTCGTCTAGTATTTGGTCGCGCTTTTTCCGGTTAACCAGGCCTTCGTAGAAGCGTAGGGGTTGGAGGTTGAGAATGACAATGTTTAATCGGTCACACTGCTGGCGAATCTGTCGGGCAGCGGCTAATACGGAGTCACGAGAAGGGGCCGAGGTGGTAGGCGCAGCGCTGATATCTTTGGCGAGGGCCTCAAGATCGTCGATGAAGAGTTCGATTGCCTTGAATCCGTTTCGGGCGGCTTCGTCAATCTTGTCGGTGATGCTGTGGAACTCGCATGACCCAAGAGAGACTGTCGTGATAGCTGGCTTACAATCCATAATGAGAATTAAAATGATAAGTTGAAAGTGAAAGGATTGTGGAATGATCAGGGTCGTAATACCAACATCCCAATTGCACGGGATTAATTATATATTCATATGGCAACGTACAACGTACGTATGTAGAATAGCTCTCCACCATGGACCAGGATGTAGTTGCTATCAGCCAAAGGGGTGAAAGTGACTGTTCAAGTCGAAAGATCGTCCACGGGTATCCCGACGCCACAATGATCGATCTTCTGCAGTGATTTGACGTTGTCTAATGGCTTAAGATGTGACACAAACATAGTATGTATGCAGCTGGCACCACCCATGAACAGTGGCGCGCTGAGTTCAGAGACATTGATCGACAATACTATTGGAAGAAGCAAAGAGCTGTGTACGCGCTGTGACTGAAGTTGCCTTCTAGGAGAGATCTACTCTATTACGTGGTAATTCTAACCTAAGTTTGCCGAATTCTACGTAGGTCTACTTTATCACTCATAACTACAAATTAACAAAAGCTTCAAAATGACGATGCTCATGGGAGTAACGATCCCTGATAGACTACATGGGAGAGAGAGAATCTATGTAATAACAAATAGGGGACAGGCCTCAGCCACTTGGGCATTCAGGCAGCCACCCCACCCCTATAAAACTTATATAGACCACGTCCAATTGAGATGTATCCCTTACTGGTAAAAGACTGTGTATCCTGTGCGATGCAGCTCACTAAAGTCGTATTCCTATATTGTACATGTTACCACTTGGGTATGCAGGGTGTGGATTCTTGGCCCAGAGTTTTATACGAACATGATCAACATGCACTCTTGACCACTTATAGTACAGTATAGAATACACACTTCAAATGTATTTGTATTGGTTGATGGCTGGCTGAGAGGTGATGGTCTGGTCTAGCGTGCATGAAAGTGGAGACTGGGGCTGAGTTGGCAGCTGAAGAAGTACGGAGTAAATATGGATCAGTAAATATGGATCGCATTTCAAGGCAAAGATGTGACACCCCGAAGCCCTGAAGGTTCAGCTGTATTACAATTAACAGATCATCCAGGGTGATCTTAGCCGATATTCCACTAGTCAGCCGTGATCAATGCACTGTGATGAGCTCGGCTCGTCTCTGCATGATTTAGCCAATAGAAATCCACCCTTCTGCTTACAATTAAAAAGGAATTAACTTCGCTACCTCGCTACTCGTTCATGCAGTCAAGTAGCGTTCATGCAGTCGAGTACGAAGTAGGGTACGGAGATCTGCAAGGTGCAGGAACTCATGTCTGTCACCATTGTAATCATGCGAACGTGACATCGCTGTCAATATGACCTACAGTATACATCGCGTACTCCGTATATATTAGTGAACTAGATCATGATCCTTTCTTTATGGTGCGAGTCATATCTGGACTTAATGTACTCCGTAGCCATATCCATTTTGTCACCTATTGCTAACTATGTATACACATCCTCCGTACATACACTTTAGAACAAAACCCCCCTCAACATCGTTCTCGTTAGCCTTATTCTTGCCTTTTTTAGGTGGGGCTGTCAACATGGAAAAGAACGACGAAAGTCCAGCGACCAAACATAGAATCCCGAGGACTAGTGTCATAACTCCCCAGCCTAGTTCACGCTTTATCAATCCACCAGCCATGGGGCCAAGCGTTTGACCACCAGCAAATGCCATGTTACAGAGTGCATAGGCCCGTCCCAGTCCGCTGCTATTCTCTTCCGTGATACCGTGAAGGCTTTCGATCTTGCGCACTGCATTGGAGACATCCCCCATAATAATCGCTTGGACTGTTGTGAGGCAGACTCCGACGATAAAAAGCAAGGAGATAATCGCGACTTGGTGGTGGACCGTGTTTGCTTCAGTCCACCGGAGGGCGATCATCGGTGCTGCCATCAACAAGAATCCAGTTACCACAACCGTTCGGGGCGTGAAATGCCTTACAAAGTGGGCAATTGGGATACTGAGGACGGAGGGTATCGTCAATGGGAGGAATACAAGTCCTGCGCCCAGACTGGACCAATGGTATGTGTCGAGGACATATAGTGGAAGGGTCTGCATCTCAGTTAGCTGTGATGTTCCTCATACCATGGGAAAATTTGAAGTACCGTTTCAATGGCCGATAGAATGGAAGAAATGACGAGGACAGAAAATACCAACCCCAGCATGATTGGATGCAAGAAATGGTAAAAGCTCAACGAAGTATTCTCAGAGACATTGTCCAAGAGAGGAGAATCCTCCTGCTGATGGAATTTTGTTTCATCTGTTCGTCTTTTTATTAGCATCTAGCAACATGAAATAAACCAGTAACAGACCTTCATCCTCCTGTACAATCAACATCCGCAGAACAATGTCAACCACAAGCAGTGCCATTGGGACTCCGAACGCACCAACAGTGCCGAATTGGGAAAATCTGCTCTGTCAGATATTAAGGTCATCAATGGGATGGGGATGTCAGAGAACGCACAGGAAGCCACCAGTCATAGGACCGCAAAGCATCCCCCATGTCAACGATGCCGAGCCACAAGCCATATTTGAACCCAGATGTTCAGGACTGGATGTTTCGGCGATCATGCTCAATCCTAGAACTCCCACGACTGCGCCCGACAGACCCTGGCATACTCGAGCCAGGAGGAGTACCCAAATATTACTTGCAGAGATGAATAGGACGGTCGCTAGAGCCATGGCGACGAAACCGCAAACTAGTGGTGCTTTGCGAGTGCGATATTTGTCGCAAAAATAGCCCACCGCAGCTGTAACTCTATCATTAGCACATCAACAATGAATGGATTAGGGATATACCCACGAGAGCCAAGTAAAAGAGCGAGTCCATAAGTCGCCAGTAAAACAGATGACCACTTTTGAACTAATTGCAGTCAGCGAACAGGCTTTCCCAGGTCATGGAGGTATAGATTAGAAATTACCGTCCTTTGAATCTGTATTGCCATGGCTTATCAAGAGGAAAGGAAGTATAGGTACAATCTAGGAATGCGCATGTTAGCTACTTCATGGATTTACATAGATTTCCATAGATCGCCGTGATATCTTGTGGCGAGAAATACTTACAATCCCATAAACAAAAGTGTCCTATCGCGTGTTTACAGGTTAGTTGGTTTAATCCAAAGTTCGAATCCAAGACTTACCGTGAATAGCGCAAAACATAGAGCTACCAGTATAAATGTACTGGAGGATCTTGTTTTCTTAGCAAATACGTTTTGAACGCCCATGATGGTGACGGTTGAATTTCCGCGATGTGCTTAGTGCTTAGTTGAAAAAGCGAGACCCGGAATAATTGAACGAAGAAATGAACAAGACGAGTATAACTCAAATTATGAGGAGCTGAAAGCTGAAATCAAGGTGCAGCTGAAATAGCCAATAATCGTCTGAATGGATGGTGGCGTGCGCGGTTTCTCGCCAAAAAAAGCAAAGTAAAGGCAATGGTCGATGTATCGTCGATCCCCATGTCATATATGTTGTATACTCCACATGAGAATGCATCTGAATTCAATTTCCACCTGCAGGGTCATCATGCATGAAAAAAAAAGTAAAGTTCATCGATGTACGAAGCTGAACTTTGGTAGTTCCCCCTATCCCTTACGGAATATTCCGTGTGTTCACTTGGATTTACCAATATATATTTGTATTTGGCCTCGAAGTACATCTAGATAATACAGAAACTGAATTCCTATACTACTCCTTTCACTAATTATCCTTCATCATGGCGCCTTCAATCGCAACTCTCGATCATGGCTCTTCTATCGTACCCATCAATGGCTTCAAGTTACCCAAGAGACCTCCCCCTCAGATCCCACAACAATTCGTCGATCTTCCACTTACCCTTGGTGAACCTCATATTCTTGAGGCCGCAAACTCCCAATACTTGGAATACTTGGATCCAGAATTGGCTCGGATTCTTGACATCGAGGCGGTTCTCGTTGCGTGTTGGTTGGTCGTGGTACATGGCTTCTCTCCTGTGAGAACCATGTACCTGGAGTTCCATCCGGAGTCAAATTTGTGCTATATAGATGGCAAATCCCAGGGGCTTGATTCGTACGCTCTTGAATTTTCCTCGGAGCGTCCATTGAAGGATCTCGTTCGGGATTTCTGTCTTATCAAGGCGGGCATCAAGTCGACCAGCCCTGACGAAGGATGGGCTTCCGATGAGAGGACTCACTTTCTCAACTCGGCTGTCCGCTATGCTGGTGACCGTCCCAACCTGCAAAAGGCACCTTTGTCTGCCAACTCAAAGGTACCGTTTGCCTGTATCCCCAGTTCATAGCAAAACTAATCTCGTCTCGGTCTAGATCCCCAATCCAAAGCTGATGCTTAATGTCACGAATGACAATGGTAAGCTGCACGCGAGTCTGGCTTTCTCATCGCCTGAGATGTCCAAAGAATTCGCAACAAGCCTTCTCCACTCCTTGAACAAGGTCGTCGCATCCATATACCGTTCCCCCGAAACCTCTTTGGGAGACCTTGACTTATGCTCGGATCTTGACCTCATCCTCTTGCAAAAGTTCACGAGGGGAGGTTTCCGACTCCAACGAGGTGTTGTTACATGATATGGCATTGGAGCATGCGCGACTGACCCCGGATGCTCCTGCAATCTGTTCATGGGATGGAAACTACACCTATAAAGAGTTGGATGATCTCACCTCTCGTCTTGCTCTTTACCTGACCAATATCGGGGTCGGTCCCGAAACCTTCGTGCTGAGTTGTTTCGAAAAGTCATCTTTGGCAATTATTGCCCGTCTGGCTGTATTGAAAGCCGGTGGGGCGTATATATCCATCGACGCTAGCGACCCTCCCATCTTCCTCGACTCAGTTATCAACCGCGTCAACGCGAAAGTCATGCTCACATCCCCTGAATACGCATCGAAATATGCTTCACTCCTTTCAAACGTCATCTCGATTACGGGGGACATGCTAAAAGAGCTTCCCACGGGAACAGTCTCCTCTACAGTCCAACCACAAAATGCCTGTCTGATTCTATTCACCTCCGGGAGCACGGGTCAGCCCAAGGGTATCATCCAGGAACATCGGTCTTACGCCACAGCAATCCGCGATTACAACAAAGTCCTCGGTCTAGGCCGACACAGCCGAGTATTCCAGTTCGATGACTATGCATTCGACATCAGTAATAACGATTACCTGACAGCTCTGGCAGCCGGAGGCTGTTGTTGCGTCCCCACACCCGAGAAAACCATACGCGCCCTCATTGAAAACATCAACATCACAAACGCCAACATGAGCTTCATGACCCCAACAATCGCCATCCAACTCAGCCACAAAGACGTCCCATGTCTAGAGCTCCTTTGTGTCGGCGGCGAACCCATGTCAAACGATCTCCTCATGAAATGGTCACCTCACGTCAAGCTCGTAAATCAGTACGGAATGGGCGAGGCGGCTACCTTCTGCGCATACAACGACAGCCCAAAGCCAGGCCACAACGCCGTTGTCGGTAAATCCGGCAGCGGTGCCATCTGGATTGCGAATCCGTCCTCGCCTGAGCGGCCTGTGCCTGTCGGCGCTGTTGGCGAGATCTTAATTGAAGGTCCACATCTCTCCCGTGGGTATTTGGATGATCTCTGCCAGAAACCAGATGTGGGATTCCTCAACACAGTGCCCCGGTGGATTGCGGATCTCCATCCGTCGCGCGCACAAACCTCTCGTATCTACCGGTCTGGTGATCTCGGCCGCTATCGTCATGATGGAACGGTGGAGCACATGGGTCGGAAGGATACACTTCTTAAACTTAACGGTGGTCGTGTTGAGTCGACTGAAGTCGAGTACGTCCTTCGGAAGACTCTTTCACCGGGCGACTTCACCGTCGTCGATATGCTTGGCGAGATTGACGGTACCGATGACCCTATTCTAGTGGCCTTCGTTTATCTGGCGGATAACCCGGCAAACCTCATTCCTGGAATTTCAGACCATGAAATGTCGTTCCTTCCCATAACGAATCGTGTCCGCGTAAATAGTCTGGTTCAGGCGATGCAGAAGGAAGTGGATACCACGTTGCCAAAACACATGATGCCCAGCTTGTTTCTCCTTGTCGACCGAATCCCCCGTACGAGGTCTAACAAGCTTGATCGCAGAAAGTTGCATCAAATCGCCCAAAAGTGGTATATGGGAAATCAACGTTTGTAAAACTGCAGGGTCCGGCTTTCTCCCTTTGGTTCCGGTTGTCTCTTGTGTCGGTCAGTTTCCAGACAGGTGTTTTCAGCTGCGCGTGATGTTTTGTCTTATGTACTATATTTGCACGCTTTCTTCATCACATTTGTTCTATTCATAATTTAACACATGGCTACAGTTTTTGTGTGACAAAACAGTGGTAGTTTGCCCATCAGGTCTTCATATTCTAGGTATAAGTGAAGCTTCTTCATAACGGTCCGTGTACACTTGGAGACCGCGCCCTGAAACAGCCTTGGACGCGGCGAAAGAGGACATCATATGGTACGTACAGTGAGATAGGTAGATAACATGTAGGTGACCGGTGTATGCAAGGGTGGTGATAAACTGGGACCTGCTCATAAAGGGAGACTGCGCGGATTAGTTATAGCGTTTACTGTTCTAGGCAACCAAGAGGTTAAACAAGGCTAGTTGTGCACAACCGACAAAATGAGATTAGAACCGAGTATGTACTAAATTGACAACATTAGATATATAAGAAAAAGAATGGAGAAAAACCACAGGCTAAGTAAACAATAGACGGAGAGAGGAAATGCCTGAGATGCCAATGAGACAAACGCACGCAACGCCATAATAGGCCCACGAAAAGACGTGATACGAAATTTCACGGACGTAAAACGATGAAAACGCACGTGACAGAACCAAAGAATGATATAAACACCGATGTCCTTTAGAATGAAATTCAAGTCAAAATATACTAGCCGGAAGTAAAACTTCGGTCAAGGGATGTTGCATTAATTGGATGAAAATCATATCCTGCAGCACATTCAGCACTAGGTCGGTTGTGGTTGCATCTGGACCTGGAAGGTATGCTGATGTTCATGCTGTGGTGCGGCGGCGGAGGGGCCTGACTCCGTTGTGGAATTGGAGGTCTGCGTGCTTGTCCCGGCATCCCGTGAACAGGGGACTCGGACGACATCGGGTGCTGAATCTGTTGTTGCATCGGAGATTGAAGATATGGCTGATGAGGGAGGGGCCGCGGGGGGTGGACAGGGGAATGGTGGTGCATTTGCATATGTGGCATAGAGAGCGGTTGGCCAGGCTGCTGGGGCAGGGATTGACTATGCGGCAAGTGGGAACCAGGCTGTGAGGACATGTGCTGGTTCTGTTGCTGGTGCATGTGCTGGACTTGTGGCTGCCCAATATGCTGGTTTGCCTGCGCCTGTGAAGACTGATTTTGTTGGAACATATGAAGGTTCTGCTGCTGCGGTAGAGGCTGGCCTTGGAGCATCTGCGGTGGTGTCGGACAGGGCCGTTGACGCGCCTCTTCATCGATCGAAGAAGTTGCACGGTTCAGTGTTGCCGTTGTATCTGTGCCCTCACCCAATTGGGTGTTGGCATCTGCTTGCGACTGATCTCCACTAGCCGCGGCCGCAGCTGCCGCAGCTGCAGCGGCCACATCAGCCTTGCGAGGTCTCCCACGTGGCCGACCCGTGCCGGGTGCCTTTGGTTTGGCCGAAGCTGGCTTCCTTGGTTTAGGCGGTGGCAAGGGTTGCCCCGTTGCAGCTGCCCATGCAATTTGATCAGCCTTACGAGGACGTCCACGTTTTCGCTTTAAAGGAGTTCCGTCCGGTCCTAGAATAGGCGTCCCCTTACTTGTGCTGTTTGGTGCAGAGCCAGGAGCAGTCGGCGTCATATTCGCAGTGAATGAAGCCTGACCTGGTTGGGGTACTCCCTGGCATGGACTCGCCGTTTTGGGCAGCCTGGGCGGCCTGCGCAGCAAGTCTGGCCGCTACTTCCTCCTTCCTAGGCCGTCCACGACGACGCTTCGCAGGCGGAGTGGCAATCTGGTCACCTCCGACTGCGGCGGCGGGCACCTGCCCTTGTCCGTTGGTCTGTGTGGGGATAGTGCTAGGAACAGCCATTGGTGCATTGAGTTGAGGCTGAGCATGAGGCTGGCCCTGGGTTTGAACAGTCTGAGCTTGAGCCGGGGCAGCCTTCTTGGGTTTGCCTTTCTTCTTCGGCACAGGACTTGCCTCGTCAGGTTTCATGACCGGGCTTTCCGTTACCGTGGGGACAACCGGTGCAGCTGGCTGGGATGAAGGTACAGCAGCCGAGTGCGGTCCCTGGTAATGTTGGAATTGAGCCTGGTGCGGAGATGGCTGGAATTGCGTCTGCTGTGGCTGAGTGAATTGGGTCTGGTGCGGGGCGTACTGATGGGATTGAGCTTGATGTTGTTGATATTGAGATGGGTGGAACGGAGGCTGGGTTTGTTGGGAAAAGGGCGACTGCTGTTGGTACGGGTTGTGCGCCTGAGTCTGTTGCAATTTCTGCATCCTCTGCTGCTCCAACTGCTGCTTCTGCTGGTGCTCAAGCCGCTGCTGCTCCACCCGTTGCTGATGCTGTTTTTGTTGCTCGAGCCTCTGTTGCTCTAGGCGTTGTTGTTGTTGCTGCTGCTGTTGTTGCTCCAATATCTTTTGCTCATCAAGCTTTTGCTGTTCTAATTCTTTCTGTTGCTCAAGCCGCTGTTGCTGTTCTAAGCGTTGCTGTTGTTCTAAACGCTGCTGCTGGATTTGTTTCTGTTGTTCCATCCTTTGCTGCTGCTCAAGTCGTTGCTGCTGGAACTGCTGCTGTTGAATCTGCTGTTGCAACTGCTGGTGTGTCTGCTGAGGCGACTGCGGTTGTGATTGCGGCTGAGCCTGTCGTTGCTGATTCATGGCAAACATTGATGGGCTAGCCATAGACGGACTGGCCGAGGTATGGGTATCCCTCTGTTGCATGCTCGCGTGAGGTAGTCTGTTCATTCCCTGCTGCGGTGAAGCAACATTCATGGGATGTCCATGAGTGAGGCCCGCTGTCCCCGGCTGCGGCCGGAGGTGGGCCATTGGATTAAACCCACGCTGGAGATTCTGCAGCCCCATAGGGTCTGGGTTGCGAGACATCAAATCCGGTGAGCTCTGCGCCGCAAACTGACCCGGAAATTGGCCAAAACTGCTGCTGGTGGGGTATCCGCCTAATGACCCCGATGTCGGGGTCATCTTGCGCATATCCGGAGATTGCGTTGCAGCGAAGTTCTGCTGAGGTTGCCCCCGAAAAATTGGTTTGTTTCCGGGGAATGGACTGCCATGCTGTGGTAGTGGCGGCCCCGCACCTAGTAAGGGCGACTGAGCATGCTGACGTTGAGGCTGTGGACCCAACGGATGTTGGGGTTGGACACCTTGATGTTGCTGTTGTTGAGGCTGCTGCGGCTGCTGAGGGTGAAATTGGTGACCACCGTAGTTCATCATTTTGTCAAATTTAGAAATGCGCTCGCACTTGGCCGTAAGCGGTACAGAATGGAGTTATCCTTTTCGACCACGAAGCATGCAAGGGCGACAACGGTCAAAATGATCAGGAACTAGCTTGAAAAGAGAAATTCAAATACAGAAGGGCGGTTTTCACCAAGACTGTGACCGATGTTGCGCCAGCGCCGCTGATAATTCTATGCGGAGAATCGCCACTTCAGTCGCGCCGAGGCCGCGTGTTTGTTGTTCCCTAGCGGCCTGAGGCCACAAGGCAACAAGGCAAGGAAGGCTACCGCGCCCTCCCAATCGGGCTTAGCGGCTACGGAGACCGAGGCGAGTCGGTCAGCGCAGTTTGAGAAAATGAGTCCACGGTCGCGCAAAGAGACTCAGGGGAAGGGGAACAGCTGGGGGGGATCCAGAGAGACGGCGCAGGTGAACCGAATCTATTTGCTAGAGGCCTTAACGGATGTCAGGGCCCAGCAAAAGTAGATTGGAGATGAAGTGGATGACGCTGGGCTGGAATCCTCGATGGCGAGGGAAAAAAACATTAAAAAATAAAATAAAAAATAAAAAAAAGAAATTGGGAAAAAACGGAATTTTCAGATTCTCCTCTCCACATCACGTGATGGTCCACTTCAATTCCCTTGACACTCTCTACCTACAACGATGCAGGTAGGATAATCTAATTCATTCATCATCTGAAGTTATAAATGTTTTGAAGTTTTGAAGGACTGCACTTCTATTTCTCTCCTTAATTTGTCAATCCTTCCTTTCACACCTGGTCATCTGCTCATCTTCCACAATCCTTGCAAAGTATAGAATCACACACACTCACAAGTACAACACAAAGTACGTGTCACCTGAAAACTATGGGGATATCATTCTGCTTCCCTAACATCCTTGCCCTCTGCTACCCGAAGATCTGCCAAACAGGGCGAAAAAAAGCTTGAAACCACCCCTTTCAAAGTGCCAATACTAAGGATGATCCACAATGCAACCACAAATTGGGAACGGATCGGCATGAAATTAGCCGAGCACTATGTTGTAGATCATGAACATCTTCGATCTTATATTTCCGAGTATATTCAAGAATTCTGATGGAAGGCCTTTTCTATTTTTGCTATTTTGACAAGAATACTTGGTCACGTATGTGGCCTTTCCTGAACACCGTACCTACCTAGGAACGTGATATGTAGGGTAAGATAGCACCCCAACGTCTTTTTCGACGTCACCCCTTTTTTTTTTCTTTGGATATATATACATTTCATTGACGGTGTCCTGGCTAGAAGGATGAGCACTAAGTATAGAAGGTAGACAAGGTGTCTCTTTACTGTGTGTAATATATGAAGGCGGTAAAAAGCGCAAACCGTATGGAGGATCTCTTATATATAACCAGCGATACAGGCAAAGGATGACTACAGTCCACCGAAAGATTTATATCGGAGATAACTGGAACACACAAGAGAAGCTATATAGGCGTATCTATATATATGGGCAGTATAATATTCGAAAGCTACAACTCCGTCTGCTCCGCTGGAAGATAGTCTTCCCAGACTTTCTTAATGTCATTTTGATAAATGAAATCCTTGTCTCCATAGAGGAAAGTGTCAATTTTGGCTTGCAGAATGACATCAAAATCCTTTGCTTCTGCTAGAAGTTGTTGGATTTTATCACCGATGTCGTCTAGATGCTGATACCTGCGAAGCGTTGAAAATCAAGGTCAGACATAAGGCATTTCACCCACAATATGGACTCTGAACGTACATCTTGGCATAGTATGGCGACCGAATCTGTTCAAAGATCCCCAGAGCGTCCCGTGTCGGTCGAGATGCAAATCGCGTAAGCTCAAGCGCGCGGGCCAGTATCCAACCATCTTCCATGGCGAACGTCCCCAGATCCAAACGCGCCTGGAAGGCCGTTAGCGCTGAACATGATAATGAATACTAAATTATGACAGATGAACTTACCCGAAAGAGGGTGACTAGCATCCCCGATAAGTGCCACTTTATCCCAATCTGTGATCTTGTTCAGGCGTGGCCCAGCGAATGTTGCAAACTCTCTCCATTCCCCTTCAGTCACCGCGCTTATCGCGTCTCTTATTCTTGGATCGAATGTCTGTTTTACATGTCAGCATTCGGACCTACTTCTCATTTTTCCGATCGATACACCAAAGCTTTGTCCGTACCTCAACACGAGATCCCACTTTCTCGTTGCTTGCAGGGACACCCCAGAATACCGTCTTCCCCGGGACCTCAGGCTCACAATAGGAGCGAACCGTGATTTCAAAAAGCGGATCTTCGGTCTCTTCTTCGTCATCAACATCTGAGAGATATACATGGCCAGCTTCGCCCCACCACCATGACGTTGTAGTGGTGATGTCCGGGATATGGGCCAGATGGGACTTCGGAATCAGTACACGGAATGCAGTGTTGCCTGTAAAGTGCAACTGATGATCAGGAAACAAGGCCCTGCGAACAACCTATATCACGACGCTTCGTCAGCCACGTATCTCAGTCCAAACACAAGACGCTCGACGAACAGAATGTATCCCGTCTGCTCCTACGACAATGTCTGCGATCGCCTCCGTTTGATCCTGGAAAGCCAAACGAACTCCCTGGCCCGAAAGGTTCTCCAATGATACAACCTTTTTTCCAAATTGGATCAAGCCCTTTGGCACTCTCGATAAGAGAGCTGACTGTAGCCGAGTTCTGCGAGCACGGATTGATCCGCGGGGATCTGCAGCCGAATTTTCAGGATGCTGAGTGATGTTCAAAATCTTGCCTGTATAGGCATTTCTTCCAAGCACTCAAGGTCAGTATATGTGCCGGCTGTTAAAGTGGCCAGGAAAGCACCGCTTACCTTTGGTGTGTGTTAGATTTGGAGCCTCCCTTAACCCCATCACTCGCTCCAAGTAAATCCAGAACTCTCCACGCATTCGTGCTAAGGCTAATTCCTGCACCGGCTTCTCGGGGCTCTGTGCTTTTCTCATACAGTGTCACCTTTAGGAACGGCAGTTCTGAGAGAGCAATCGCGGTCCCTAATCCTCCGGGTCCGCCACCGACGATAGCGACAGAAGTCAATGCAGATCCAACCATATTTGCGAAACAATTATAGGGTTCGATATAATGGCTCTGCAGTCTCGGCTTGGTTATGTATCTGGTGGGCGGGACTCGTCGGTAGATGCCTGTATCGCACGCCATACTAAGCTTCGAATTTGCCATCCGGAACTAGTCTGCTATCCACCAATCCGACGAGTTAAGAATCAACCAATTTGGACTAGTATCAAACCCCGCGTGTGGAATGTAATAGAATGATTAATTCAAGTACTCTAGGGGCCACAAGGAGAAGTTGTTCTATAAAGAGACCCCCATACGAGTCAAGGGGACAAGCCAATCGACCCCTTATTGGGCATGTCGTTATGTCGGTCTTTCACCCACAAACAGTGAATGGAGACACCAACGCGATAGATTCCAGGTCCTATTGGAATTGCCCCGCCCGGTCTTAAGTCATCCTTGAAGACTAACCTTAGAGGCACGGTATCGCTTTGGCGGAAGAGCACTGGGCGGGTTTCGTATATACTAGGAGCAGCCCATGTCCCATTTTACATTCAGAGCAAGGGCCTGGATCCGAGATGTGGTGTGGGAGTAACGAAGCCATCGTGATTCTCTTTATTCTCTTTAAAAGTAGTTTGTCTTGTGAGATGCCTTTTCTAAATTTCGAGGTGGAAGTTGCCGTAAAGACAGACTATCGCCTTCTAGTCTTCGGGATGGTAAACGTCTTGAATGATGGTGTACTTGGGTCAGAGAGGATTGCGACATTCTTGAATCTCGTCAAAGTCGGTATCCCAATAGGATTTATGCTAGTAGGATATAAAAAGAGACCAAGGTTCATTCTGTTCACTAAATTTAGATCACCCGAGGGTTATTAATTGATACCGAGTTTGATTTCAAAAGAAACATTCCATTGTAGATAGGTAAACAATAATCTGTCTTGGCTGTCTTCATCGACGCCCCTAAAACGTAACCAGGTCGTATAAATAAGCAATAAAAGACAGGGAGTACATCAGAAAGGAAACAAAAGGAGGACTTGCTTCATCATTCAACATGAAGCATGAACTGCCGGTTTAGCCCCAGGAAGAAACCCATTAGCTTTGAAAAAGCGCCTATCACGAATGGATACAAACGCCAAAAGCCCAGCAAATCCACTTGAGAAGAGCGAAGTTAGTAAAAAGAGCCGGATCGTCGCCTCGATTGATACTACTTACCACAGAAAGAAGACCAATGTAGCCACAACACCACCCAACGCCCGACTGCTCCCGGTAGTCGACCCCCTAGTACCCATGATCGTGATTACGAACAGAGCAAACCAAAACACAGTATCAATAATGTTCATTATCATGTATACTTTTGTGCTTGCCCATCGTTTAAGTCGGTCCATATGAGAGGTCATGATTTGATATGCCATGAAAACGGCTGATTTGATGCACTTTGGTCTGGGTTAATGAATTCCATCAAAGTTATTTGAATATAAATGGAAAAATAACTCACCACGACGATGCCCCAGATATTAGTTCTTGTCTTCGGAGTGCCACTGTCCGTAATACGTGCAATGATAAGAATGAAGACGGTCAAGAGCAAGGCGCCGATTACGATGTGGAGCCGGAACTTGATCACCGGGCTTCTTTCGATTGATAGGTTCATTGTTGTGATTTGTAGCTTTTCTGTTGCTTCCTCTCTGATTCCGTGGACACCAATGGCTTCAATATGAGGACGAGTATAAGAGTAGTCGGTTCCGGGGATCTTGTACAATTCTTTAGATTAGCCATTTGTATGGGGAAAACAGCGCATTTAAATATTCAAGTATGCATCCTAGGCCTCGTAATCGTTTAGAATGCATATTCAAGGCAGAATATTTTAAACTAATTTAAGAATAATTGTTAGGACCCTGATAAATGTTGGTCTTGGCTCTACCTCGCATTCGTATTCTTACCTTTATTCGGTAATGATCACCCACAGGAACCAAATGTTTTGGTTAAGGATTCATTTTTATTTTTATTTTTATTTTTATAATTTCATATTGCCTCCTGGTGATTGCCGAAAGAAAATTGTTTCCGGTTTTGTCAGAATCCACGAAGCTCAGTCTGCCTATGCCGTCCATCGTCTATTGAATGGCCGTGTGTCGGTTCCCGAAGTCCTTGGATGGCGCACAGACGGAGACGAGAAGTGTATATACATGCAATATGTACAGCGCCCGACTTTGGAAAAGGCTTAGGACTCGCTACAACATGACGAGGGAAATGAGATCTCTGGAGAACTTCGCACATAATGTGACAACCTCCGCCAGCTTGAACAAGACCCTTCTGACAAATTCATAGGTCTGCGCTGGCCTAATACCTTTCCTGTTTGGACGGTCTATGTTTCTGGCTTTCTTCTAGGTAATGCCGTCCGAACATCCATGTACGACAGAGTGTACGATTTTCATCCGCATGAGGCGGGGCCATTCACCACAGCCCGTGTTTTTCACCACTGGTGTACATTTCTCTGTCGTACACCGATGCCCGATCCACACTCTGTACCAATCGAACATTTTCGGTATGGCCTGCCCGGTGATTGCACTATCAAAGTCACGCAAGGTGATCTCCACCGCAGCAAAATTATCATTACGCCTTCCAAACCACATAGTGTCCGGGTTATCGGTGATTGGGAACAATCTGGTTGGATGCCTGAGTACAATGTGCTAGAACTGACTGATACTTCAACTACCAAGGCCTATTCAATTGAAAGTTTTGCATCACTGAGTGGATAACTTGGATAACCTGCTAACTAATAAGCGGCGTTTATTCAAGTCTAGAGTCACTCTTGCGCCTTCACGATTGCTCCCGGTGCAGCTGGTAGGAGAGCACCTGGAGGTGGTTGGTTCTTCCCTTTGAACTCGTCGCACATTTGCTCGAACGTTACCCACTCAACTCCCTCGTGGCTATTTATATATTCAATGAGCCTGTACACAGTCGGTTAGTTCTACATTGGCCACCACATTTGACTGTCTGGATTTTCAATATACCTTTCGTGCATGAGCAGAACATGAGGCCGACCAGAGACGTCGGGATGGATCGTCATAGGGAAGACAAATTCATCGTACTCTCGATAGAAATAGTCGAAGTGATCCTTTATTAACCAATCCTGTCAGTCCAACCTTCCACAGTTCTGGAGGTAAGTAACCACCAACCTTCCAGATATCCTCAACATCCCGCGGATTAACCCATCCATGGCTATTCGCTGAATTCTTGATGAACATCATGGGCGGCAAATCATCAATATACCAACTCCCTGGAATCTCCACAAGACCGGTAGTATTACCCTTGACGAGAGGTTTCATCCACGTCTCTGCCTTCTGCTTGTAATCAATCTTCGTCCACGTATCTCCAGTCCGTAGCCAGTACATCTGGCAATCCTCGTGGGACATGGAGTGATCATATTCAATTCCATAAGCGAGCAAGAGCTCAACCATCTCCGCACTGGCCTCCCACCACGGCGCGACAATTCCGCGCGGCGGCTTCCCACAGAAGTCTGTCAACATCTTATATGTCTTGTCGAGGATATCGCGCTGTTGCTCCGTGGACAAGTCGCAGGGATTCTCGTGCGAGTAGCCGTGCAGCCCAATCTCGTGCCCTGCGTCCCGAACCATTGCGCATTCTTCTGGGAAGGTGTCCAGCGTGTGACCTGGGATAAACCATGTTGCTTTGATGTTGTATTTTCCGAATAGCTTTAGCACACGCGGTGTGCCGACGTGTCCTGCCCAGAGACCTTTTGGGTGATTTTGTCAGTGTGGCCGCGGTGTTCCGGGGACTAATGGCTTACCTCGACTGATATCACTCACGCTGTCCTCGCCTCCGTATGAGCCCAACCAGCCAGCAACTGCGTCGATATCAACGCCGTAACCGACGAGGACGCGCTTTTTGCCCATGATTATTTGAATTGGTGGTACTGTTGGGGATAGAGAGGTTGGGGATGGGATGAAAAGAGAGGAAATATAATACTTTTGAGAATTGGTTGGAATTAGAGGTGGAGATATTGTCGAGGTAAATATGTCGTTCCCTACCCCCAACAATGCATCGTGCCGGACAAGGGTGGGGTGATTCCAAGACAGCTGGAGCTGAAGATATGGATTGTTCACGTAATGGGTAGCTCTTTATCCTAGTTCCACTCATGGTTGACTTGACTGGCTCCAACTGATCCATCCAAGGCTGTCTTCTCTAGCCTGTCGTCGTATGGTCAGCTCAATGGGTTGGTACCATGCTGAAATTGCTGAATGCAAAAAAAAAAGGAAAAAGAAAAAAAAATCATATAGGCACTAAATATGAGATCAAAAGACTACTTCGAGTGGCCATTGTAAAGTAAAGAACTATTTCTAACTAATAGTCTCATCTGACACCTAGGCCTAAGGCAATAAATATGGCCTGAGGCCACAGCATGAATTCGACGACGATGAGTGAGTTCAACGTAGGTGAATAAATAACAAATGCAGCCATCATTGAAATGAGCCTTTCAGGCTTTTATGAGGTGTCGACCCCTCAGAGCTTCCCTTTCACCAAACCTGGGTGTTCATCTGCTAGATGGGAAGACCCTCCATATATTTGCTGCTGCAATATGCCTGTGTTGATCTATTGACTGAGTGTTAGCAATGAGCACAGAATACCACAGAGAGGACTACTTACGTGGTGAGGTCCAAGGTCGTCCACTGTTTTCGCACCAAGGAGTCGCATGCATGTTTTCATCTCATCCGACAGAACTAGGGATTAGAATTTCTCATGTTAGCAATACGGTACTAACCCCATCCATATCCTTGAGGAAAACAAACTCTGGAATGTTCGCTCTACCCCCTCGACACCACCAGCAGCGAGGCCCCAAAGAGCCGGCCTTCCTATCCCAACAGCTTTGGCCCCGAGACATAACGCCTTGACAGCATCTGTACCACGACGAATCCCACCATCCACCCACACTTCAACCTTATCGAACACTTCCGGGCAGTATCTTCGAAGTTCAAGAAGAGTATAGACAGCAGGAGGTGCTGTATCAAGCGACCTCCCACCGTGGTTGGATAACACAATCCCCTTCACAAAGGGTGCATACTGAGCGGCCAGAACTGCGTCCTCGTGTGTCTGGATACCCTTGAGTACAACCGGTTTGGTGGTATGATGCGACAACCATCGAAGAGTATCCGTCCAGGTGAGCGATGGATCCGTTCCAGCAAAGAGTTGGGTGCTGACACTTGCCGTCGCGTTGGCTTGGATGTTGATCCGCTCATCGTCTTCTCGCTTGCCCGATACCGGTGCGTCCAGTGTCAACACAATAAATTTGATTCCGTCCAGCCGGTTAACACGCGAGAGCATACTTTCGCTCAATCTTCTATTCAGCTGGACGTAAAGCTGCCATCCGAATATCTGTGTTGGGGACGCATTTGCAACGATCTCTTCCGGAGATAGCGAGGAATTGTTTGCGATGATTTGAAGCCCCCCGAAAGAGCTACAACCTTGTGCAATCCCCTTCTCTCCTGCAGGGTGCCCTAGGCGTGCCATTGCAGTTAGACTAACAAAGATCGGTAACCCGACCTTGTGGCCCAGAAAGTTGGTTTCCAATTCGCAAGTGTGGCAGTCAACAAATACCCGTGGTCGAAACAGAATTGAGCGATAGGCTTGCGTGTTGAGATACTTTGATATCCTGTCGTCTGCAGCGGAAAAGTAATACCCCCATGCCTTCTTGCTGATTACCTTTGCGGCTGCGGCTTCAATCTCATCGAGGTTCAGCAACGTGCCTAATGGCGCTTGCGTGATCCCTTCGGGCCTAGAATGGGTAATCGGCAGCTCTTGTACCTCAACCATTCCCAAACATGACTGCTCAATTTCCTTCAGCGTCTCATGAGGATGGATTATGTCGAACTCCTCGGTGGCGTCTCGCCCTGCCCAACGAAGGAGTGCATCCGTTCCACCAGGATGGCTGTCAAGAATGCCTGTAACCTTGTGGGAGTTAACTAGTTTGAATTTATAGGTAAAATATTGGAGGCCCTTACATCATACACCTTTCCATAAAGTATAACCCAGCAGCTATCTTCGGTGTTGTGCGTTGACACTGGGGATGTTAGTTCAATGATCCTTCCTCCCAATGTCCCTGATCGGATAATGACGACCAACCTTCAGAAAGAGTAAACATCATGGCTCAACCGATCAATTGAACAGTCCGTCCGAACTGACCAATCGATGGCTTCTGTATATAAACAGGCTCGTCCTAGATAATATCCTAACCTCACCTTTCACATTGCATTGAAGTCGTATGCCCCCACCCTTATGGGAACCCCTTTAGATCGATATGTTGGTATATTCTAATATTTATTTGGTTGTCAGCCAATGGTAACAAGCTATAACTTCGATCATACTCACACAGGTAAAGTAAAGCTCAGAGCTCTTATCTTGAAAATGAAATGTGAGCACCCCCACCTTTGACCCGTGTGTGTACTGGAGTCCATATACCTGTATCCGCTTACAAAGAGGTTCAATTTCGTAGTGACACTATCGTAGTTAGGTGCATGCATTTGACATAACCAAATTGGGCCATCAACTTTTGCGGATGGGTAGGGGTAGAATATTCGGTGTTCACGGTAAGAAGCTACGAGTCTAGGTATGATGGAGTAATGCCCCTGTTTCTACGTACAAAGCATAGGGCCTTCGTAAGGTTTATGCCTTCCAATGCCTATACTCTATATTTTACTGCTGGCACCAGTCAAGGGCGAAGTATATCAAGTTCCCAAGAGACAATTATGCAGTCGACTACATAGTCCTGTATTTATACTAGAAATATTGCAGTGCGACCAGTTATACAAATCCCAAGCATCTTCTCGGCCTGTCCACTAGAGCGCATCGTGTCCATGTGTCTCAAAAGGCAATCCCAAACACATCACGCCTACAACAATCCACAATGCCGCACTCGCATAGATTGGCGCAGTCGTGAAGCCGGTATGAGATGAAATAAGACTAGCGATGAGCCCTCCGAGACGAAGAAGTGCAGCCGCTGTTCCGGAGCCTGTGCCACGATGAGGAGCCGGAAACGATTCTGGAGTAAACGCATACATAATAGCGTATTCTGTAAGGCTAGTTAGCTATGCAGTTAGAAGTCAGGCTTGATTGTAGCCTCACCGAAGTTAGCTAGAAGGCTGGTAATGCAGGAAAATGCCAAGTCGGCCGATGGACTGTTGACGCCGACATATGCGAAGAGGAATACACCTGCCACAGCGGCTGAAGTTGCCATCATCCATCTTCTGCCCATGCGGGTGTTTACAGATACTGCGGCTGATAGCGGACCGATTATTCCGACAGCCGACGTGATGCAGTAGTTCCGATATGTTAGGGAGAGAGAAGATGTCTCTGTGAATTTTGTTGCCAGGTAGGATGGCAAGAAGGCGAAGAATAGCGGGTATGCAATTCCTGAGTGTGAGTATGAGTAAAGATATTACACAATAAGTGATTGCCGTCTCACTTACCAACTGTCAACCAGATGGCCCAGATGATCAATGTCTGTCTTCCGAGCTTTCGAGTTGCAAATAATGCACGGTAGTGCTCCCCTCGGAAGGCGCGCATGTTCTCTTTCACTATCTCCTTTGTTGTCATTCTGTTGGACTCTCCTTCGCTGGGGGTATTCCCAAATCGCGCGTCGATTTCTTGCAGCATCTCAAATGTCAGGGGCTCTGGCTTGCAATTTTGCTTAGCAACATAGTTTATGGCATTAACCGCATCCTGGTCTCTTCCCCGAGAGAGGAGATACCTGGGGGTTTTGGGGAGTTTGAAAGCGAAAATGCGAATGAAGGTAAACGCGAGGGCTAAGCCACCTAGAGTGATGAGTGTGTATCTCCTAGTGGTTATTAGCGAGGAAATTTAACGTAGATCTTCGCATTCCCACCATCCCATATTCTGACTCCGAGAACATGTTTCTGGGGTAGCATCAGTTGGGCAACTGAAGTGGGCTAGGAATACCCAAGAAATCAAGGACACGATCAGTTGGCTCAGATTCCACCAGGCAGAGAGAGCCGTGAGAAGATACTGATGACTAGGAGGATAGTGTTAGCAAAAGTACATATTACTATAACCAGCCACATATCATCTCACCTTCCTGGGACAAATTCTAGGAATATCATTGAATCCACAGGCACATTTCCACCAGCAGCGGTTCCAATAACAGCCCAAAGTGCACTAAATGCGAGAAAGTTCATCGACCCAGCAGCAGCACACAGGAAGGTACCAGCAATGAGTAGTGTAGAATTAAAGGCTGGCTTGCGGCCCATGAGGTCGCTCGACAAACCCCAAAATGAAGCACCAAAGATGAGGCCAACATAATATGCAACGGAGCTGTAGCTGACTTGCACAATGCCGGAGAATTCTTGCTTAATAGGAGGTTGGACACTTCCAATCCCTTGGGATGCAAACTATTTGAAATTGATGTTAGGAAGGGGAGGGGCCCAATACCAGGGGAAATAGAATGGTACTGCATACATTATCAACTATCCATCCAAAACCAGTAACCACAAATAGTTTCCATTGGAACCTGGTAGTGTCAATATCTCGATGCCTCAAAGCAGTGCTCATGATTTGGAGGTGTGAATACCTGCCCATCCCAATTTCCTCCATGCATTTCCCAACTAACTCGGACTTCAAGCGGTATGCCTGAGTGGTGGAGGATCCATAGAAATCTTCAACCTCATAGTCATCAATAGTCGTTAATTTAGCAGCCTCATGGTCCAGACTGCTGCCCTCTGTTGGCTGAATATGTTTCTTGTCGACTTGGATTTCGTCCATCCTGCAATTAGTGACTGAGTGGAATATTGCTTGTTCTCATAGCAGACAGACCCGGGTTACATGGTTGTCCTTTTTAGGGGTACGATGTGTCTGGCAATCGGTTATCATGTCTGATAGTCTGTACAGTTAGGATTGATACGGATGAATAAGGCTAACAAGAGTGGAGACGAATGTGCTATCCCACTCTTGGCCCATGAAATGCCTCGGGGGTCCCCTGATATGCCAACGTTTAGACCAGGCCGAGACTTAGTTCGCGCACCTGGCGGTGTTATGAGTGTAGACTGATTGGGGCAACCAATCAGACATGGTAATCTAATGCAACACCCTTTTGTCCTGTCGTATAGACTACATTGGCCAAATTATGTATAGCTTCTTCGGTTCAGCTTTTCTTGACTCAGGGCCGTCAAACATATAGAAAATTTCAATCAATTGCAATGCAAGTAACACTAAGCACCAACCGCAGAAGCAACCGGAATAGCATCCTCCTTGTGTAAATCCAAACCCTTTTTGAATTCCTCAGCGCGGCCATAGCTCTCCTTGTACGACGCCGTCACCATATCTTGCACAGTAATCGGACCGTACTTGGCAGGTTCACCCTCTTCACGACAATTAGGCAAGCACTCGCAGATATAATCCGGATTTCCACTGAAAAAGAACGGAATAGAGTATCTCTCTCGACCGGACTTGTTGATCACACGATGGGTGTTGGATTTATATTTGTCGTTCGCCATACGCATGAAGAGGTTACCCAAGTTCACCACATATGCCCCGGGAACCGGTTTGACCTATCGACCACCATTAGAGTTAAGGTCAAGAAATTGTGTCGGTTTGGACTCACATCCAGCCATTGTCCCGATGGTGCGTCTAGCACCTGCAAACCATCGACTTCGTCCTGCAGAAGGAGAGTGATGCATCCGAAGTCGGTATGCGCTCCGATGCCGCGGTTTAGTTTCTCGTCGGTGTCCTGTGGCTGCGCGGGATAGTGTAGGTATCTCATTGTCGCGACAGCTCCGTCCGTAAGAGGGCCGAAGAACGTTGATTCAACTCCCAAAGTCTGAGCCAAAACCCCCAACACATCCTTTGCCAGATCGAATACCGCGTGATAGTATTCCATGGTTGTTTCTCGGAATTCCTCCTTCTCGGGAATGGTAGGCGGCCATTGGTTGGGGCCACTGTTCAACTTCTTCTCCATATAGTAGGGGTGGTCTTCGGGGATTTCCTCGCCTATGTACAGGCCTTCTTTCAGCTCGGGGCCGGTGCCTATTTCTAACATTTGCGATCGGAGGAGCTCGTATCCCCTGTTGAATGTGTTGAGATCTATTCAGTTAGCAGGATTTGCGACAAGTTGGTTAATATCTCACTCTTGTCAACTTTCAATTTCTCTTCCAGAGGGAGATCAAAGAAGCGCTTGGAGCAATCCATGACGCGTCGTTGCAACTCCAGCGGGATGCGGTGGCCGGTGATCTGGAAAAAGCCATTATAAAGGCAGCATTTGCGTACATCTTGGATCAGCTTGGATTTCGCGTCGCTGTCTTTTCCATAGAATGGAGAAAAGTCCAAGATAGGGGGAGCCGCAGGTAGAGACATTTTGTTGAAGAAACTGATGAATTGTGCTTCTGTTTGCTTGTTGAGATCGCGTTGTCTTGAATATATTTCCTCACAATTTTACAAGGGCTATTCCAAGACTGTCCGGTGTCGCACAGAAGTCCGACATTTTGACTCCAGGTACTCCAGCTCGAGCTGTAGCTGTCGTATGCGCCATGGAACATGGGGGTAGGTACACTCAAGAATGGGGGGGCCAACGGTTTATTTCGCTGCGATAAGAGCGTGCGGGGAAGACATGGGGATAGCAAAAAAAACAAAAGTAGAAGCTTATCCTATCTGGAGGATCTGGAGATACGGCGACTGGTCATACACTGGCATTACTTGTTGTACGAGTACTACGCATGTGAATGTGGAAGTCAAGGGGTTGGAATGCTGTATGAGGGAGGAGATGTTGAGTATAAGAAGCTTGTCAATTACCCTCCGCGCTGGAGATTTAAGAATTAGTTGGACAATACCATAGACCATGTCTAAACTAGAATCAACAGCAATGGGGAAGCCGCCCGACCCCGAAGTGAACATTGGCGAAAGCACTACGTATACAGACTCCTCTGCGGAAAAGTCCTATGTCAGGAAAATTGATTTCATTGTGCTCCCAACACTCTGCTTGGTATGTCTCCTGGCATAAAGAATTGCATCTATACTAAATTCTAGGCTTGTTTCATCACACAGATGTACTTTTTCGATTGCATGGATCGGGTAAGTGCTTGGACAATGACACTGTTGTGTGGGAAAATGCTAATAATTATTTGAGAGCAATTTGGCCAATGCAAAGACAGATGGTCTCGACAAGGACCTGCATTTGAAAGGGAATGACTATTCTCTATTGATTCTTCTCTTCTATATCCCATTCGGGTTGTTCGACCTGCCATGGAATCTTTTAATCAAGAGATTTTCTGGCAGAATCATGTTGTCTTTCAGTAAGCCTGTTCAAAAATTTGAGATTTGGTCTGAGTCGCTGATGAATATATGAAAGTGTCTATCGTCTGGGGTGTTCTAGCACTCTGCCAATGCGCCGCCAAAGATTTCGGCTCTCTAGTTGCAATTCGCATTATATTGGGTGTGTTTGAAGCCGGTTTCTTTGCCGGGGCTACGTTTTACCTCACCTTGTTCTATACGCGCGGAGAAATGGGCTTCCGACTCGCTATCATGCAGTCATTCGCAGTTCTGGCATCTGCTTTTAGCGGGCTTATCTCCTTTGGAGCATTTCAGATAAACTACCCGGCAGTCAAGGGATGGCAGTGGTTGTTTATTATAGAAGGCTCGATGACACTAATCACCGGGGCTGCGGCCTTTTTCCTGCTTCCAGATGGGGTGCAGAGCGCCTGGTTTTTGACTGACAGGGAGAGGGCGGCAGCGACAGGACGTCTGCTCCGGGATACGTCGTCAGAAGTGAATACGCCATTCAGTCTCAAGGCTTGCTTTGAGACATGGAGCGACTGGAAGTTCCCAGTGTGGTGTTTGATTACGTTTACATACCCTGTCGCCTATGCCACTGCAATGAATTTCTTCCCGTTAGTAAGTACCAAACCCCCTAGTGCCGGAGATTGGCTAACAATAGCAGATTGTTCAACGATTGGGATACTCCGTCATCAAGACTAATCTATGGACAGTGGCACCCAATCTCGTTGGAGCAGTATTCCTGCTTTGCGTGGCCAAATCGTCGGACTATTTCCGCGAGAGAACGTTCCATATCGTCTTTTCCTTGACAGTGTCATTGGTCGGAATGATCGTATTAATTGCCATTGATGTTCAGAACAACAAGGGAGTAGCATATTTTGCTTGCTTTCTGATGGCAGCAGGGTCATATATTCCCTCCTGCCTCGTTCATGCCTGGCACAACAATAACAACGTACACGAAAACTCGCGAGCTGCCAATACAGGCTTTTTCGTAGGACTGGGCAATTTCGCTGGAGTGTTAAGCGCGGGCACATTCCGAACGCAGTATGCACCAAAGTGAGAAACTCCGATCTTCGATGGCATTGTGAATAGCCGTCGCTGACTGAACAGGTATCTCCCAACTCTCATAGCAACTTGTTGTTGTAACGCAGTATGCATTGTCTTTGTTCTTGGATTGGGGGGCTGGATGCGGATGGAGAATCATCGCCGAGACAGCAAACAAGGGCTAAGATTGAGAGAGGATCAGACTGATACTAGTCAGTTCAAGGAGGGCGAAAAGAGTCCAGAGTGGAGATACTTCCCCTGATACCTTCTGGCTGTCCATTACATCGTGGTAGCTGAGAGAAATGTGTTTTTGCGATCAATTCTTTATACTTCTTAGCCCGTCCCTAGTTAGTGTAGTTCAATCATCACTATTTATATAGAGAAGGGCCTCTTTACGCTATTGTTCCCATTCCGAGTTGTACTTTTACAGCTAATTGGTGTTTCACGAAAGTATATAAGCCGAATTCGTATAGAAATATATCTGAGACGAACAACCAAAGAAGAAATTACTAAACCCTACCACCACGTTGAGCCAGCTGAATCAGACGGTTAAAGTCTTGCGTGGGCAAGGACCTCCTAGGATATTTGGAGAACATCCCCAGCAACAGCAATCCCCCGTGGCCTAGTGGCAAATCCGAGAGGTCTAAGTGGCTAACATTTTGATTGGCAATGAATACTGTCGATAAGAGCTTTGCATATCTTATTAGAATTATACCAATCAGCCACTAGCGCGAGCCCGTCCCCGCATTCTTATCAGTCGACCATCGGGTTTTACTCCGAGCAGATTATTGACGAAGGCATTGAAGTAGGTAGCGAGACCTCATTTCGTAAAAGGGACCACTAAACCATGAAAACCCAGGAAAAACACGCGTGTCAACACCCAGGTTGCGAAAAGAGCTTCACGCGCGCAGAGCATCTGCGCCGCCATGCGCTCAACCACGCGCAACCGCGTAATGGATATACTTGCGAGCGGTGCTCTGTTCACTTCCAGCGCTCAGACCTGTTAGGTAAGGAAAAAGGCACTGGTTAGTTTAATCGGGTACTGATGAGTCTAGCGCGACATATGGAGCGACACGAGAAACGGGACCTTGAAGCTGGAGGGCCCGGACAGGGGACGCTGAAGACGCGAAAGCGGACGCGGAGAGCTGAGGATGGTTCTATTATTGTGCGCCCTTCACAAAGGCAAATGAGGGCGGCTGCTGCAGCTCGATCCCCTGTCTCGGCGAATATTTCTAGTCAGGAGCCAGAAGTGCGTGACGAGGAAGGGTATTTTCATGATGATGTCCCCTTGTCACCACCTGGCTCGGGAACCGACCCAACTTCAATTTCTATGGATGATACAGACCCTTTCTTGGCTTCCTTGGTGCCAGCTGGGCCTTTTGAGCCCTACGTCGAGCCAGTCGCTGGACAGTTTGACGCAGCGGATGGGTCTTTTGGTGTTGAGTTGGATGGGATTGGGGATTATTTTGGAATGGACACTGGTATGTATAGCTCCAGTTAACCACCCACAAAACCTGTGCTAACCTCAATAGCAACCGACTTCAATCTTCCATTTGCAGCTACATCTAATTACAATTGGCTCTTCGATGTTTTCCTCCCTGGATGATGCTTTTGATCAATTCAACCTCCCTCTCATGTTCGAGACAGCCCCTGTTTTGGAAGAATTCGATTCTAATCCCCCGGAGGTAATGGAGAAATACGATGGTCCATCTGCCTTGCTCATGGCTTCAATCATGGACAGAGGCGAAACATTCAGAGAAACGACCTCACTCCCCATACCAAGTATCCCAGACCTGGATTGGATGGGTGGCGCGGCGACGTTGGACCCCGATCTCCGAAGGAATCTACCGATAATATCCGAAGAAGCGCGAAAGGGGATCCTAGCACTGGTGGCACACGCACATCCGACAGACATTGACGGGCAACCCATGGTACTTGACTCGCCGCTGCTGACACTCCCTGCCCTCCAGTCATACTGCGACATGTTCTTCGATCGGTTCAACACGACGTACCCTCTGATTCACCAGTCTACATTCGATCCAAGCACCGCACCCCCAGTCTTCCTAGCCTCGATCCTCTTCATGGGTGCGACATACGGCACGCGTGAGGCCCACCAATTGGCAGTGGAGGTCCACGATGTCCTGCGAAGCCAGCTACTCTGCCATCCGGATTTCTCACCGCAGGCTGACCTGTGGGTCTTGCAGACCATGCTTCTGATAGATTGCTTCGGGAAGATGCGAGCTGGCCACAAACAGCGCGAGCGCGCACAGCTGTTCCACTGCGTGTTGATCAAAATGATCAGGCGGAGTAATTGCTGTGGCATACGTGACTTGCCTCATGCCAATCAATCAGCGGATTTGGATCAACTGTGGCGAGAGGCTATGGAGGATGAACAGCGTAAGAGGGTGGCTATACATTGCTTTATGTGGGATACGCAGCACGCTGTGCTATTTTCGCAGTCGCTGTGTATGTCTGCGTTCGAGATCAGATCTTCACTACCGTGTAGTCCTGCGGCTTGGGATGCCTCGTCTGCTCGGGAGTGGTCGCGACATGCCTTCCGAGAAGAGAATCGGCCATTCCTTACTGTTCTGAAAGGATACATTACACCGGCGGCCGTTGCCAGACCTCGAGACCTGAACGTCTTTGCCCGAATCGTCATCCTACATGGGTTAATGTCTGTATCTGCGGATCTCAAACGTCGTGATCAAACAACCCTACGGTCGGAGACACCCGAGCGTGTCGGAGCTTGGACACCGCGCATGGGTCGGTCCTATGATCTGTGGAAAGTCGATTTCGATGCAGATTGTCTTGCTATTAAGCTCGCTCAGACCGCGACCCCGAGGCAGTTCACGGGATTCAAGATCTCTGGGTATTCCCTTTATCACGCGGCATATCTCGCGTTAAATGTCGAGGTACTGGATTTGCAGATCGTTGCTGGAGCAGGTCAAATCCTGGGGCGTACAGTGACTGAGGCTGACCAGGCACGGTCGCTGCGGAATATTACCAGATGGCTACAGGAGGAATCCGGACCATCCTGTACGACTGCGCGACAAGCGGCGTCGTTACTTCAGGATGCGGTATTGAGCCTTCATGACTGGGACCAAGCTGACTCCTTCCACTTCCCCTGGTGTCTATATCTATGCACATTAGCCTGCTGGGTTTTCCATCGTGGGCCCAACCTGGCTTCTGACGAGAACCGAATCAACACCGATCTATCTTCGTTGATCGTGATGCTAACTAATTGTCCCAGCTTGCCAGATCTAGCAGGCATATCTGGAAAATATTGTCCTCGCCCTCTAGCGGCGGCGATGGCGAAACAACTAGCGACAGTCCGATGGGCAGTTGTTCACGATGCTATGAAAGTACTGATGAGATTGTCATGATAGTCTTTATATTTGATAGTCAATATGTAGTTTACCAAATCCGACATGTTAACCTGGACAAGCGCGGTCTATCCAGATCTATGTCTATTTGCCGCAGAACGGATAATCGGTATAACCTTTTTCGGCAGGCTCAGCACCATAGAATGTGGTCCGATCATAAGGAGCCAAAGGCAGACCCTCCTTCAACCGGCGCGGCAGATCAGGGTTCGAGATGAAGTAACGACCAAACACAACAGCATCTGCTCCGCCAGTCGCAAGCTTAGCACCCACATTCTCAACGTTGAAGTTCCCAGCCGCCAGAAACGAGATCCCTCCCCTTTTTCAGCGTCGGCCGGAACACATCCAGTGATGGTTTATCGGAAGCCAGGGAATCGATCTTGGACGCTTCGTCCATCACCTCATCGAACCGGGGCTCGACCATGTGCACATATGCAGGCCGTGACTCCTCTGGCAGACTGGCGATCTGCGTACACAGGGCGAGCCAGTTCGCGTTAGGGTTGGAATCACGCGTATCCTGGAAATAATTATATGGGGACAGGCGGATGCCGACGCGGTCTGCTCCGATTTCGGAGCTGACAGCTTTGAGGACGTCAAGGATGATGCGAGATCGGTTTTTGATGCTGCCACCGTATTCGTCGGTACGGGTGTTGACGTTGTCGTGGAGGAATTGGTCAAGCAGGTAACCATTTGCGCCTGGCTTATTAGACAATGCGCTTGACTAAGGCTGTGAGGACTCTTACCATGAACCTCGACTCCGTCAAATCCGGCCTCGCGTGCTCGCTTTGCCGCAGCGGCATACTCCTGCACTGTATCTTGGATCTCCTGAACAGTCATGGCCCGAGGTGGCGAAGCTGCGTACTCAGATCCGTCCAGTGCGTTCCCGCTGATTGGGATGTTACTGACTCCAAGAACTTCCTTTCCTTCAATAAACGAGGAAACTGTGGCGCGGCCAACATGCCACAACTGACAGTATATATAGCCGCCCTTGGCATGGACGGCATCGGTAACCTTCTTCCAGCCAGCGATCTGAGAGGGACTAAAGATGCCAGGCACTCCCGGGTATCCAGCAGCCTGACAATGTTAGTTTTGCGAATCGGTCACACTGCTGAACTGCAAAATGGTTCCCATACATGTCTGCTAATCGGAGTCGCCTCGGTCAACATAAATCCTCCCTCCGAAGCTCGCTGCGAATAGTACTCGACATTAAGCTCATTCGGGACATAAACACCCTCGGACTCCTTTCCCGCTCTCATCCGTGTCAGCGGTGCCAATATGACGCGGTGCTTGAGGGTTAGAGCGCCCAGACGGAAGGGGTGGAATAAAGGGTCGGTGATTGCGATTGAGCCCATTTTGCAAGGATATAGATATTTCGTGGGTGGCAGCCCATTTTGGCTTTCGCTGGGTTGATATATATATCTTGGAAGGGCAATGGTATGCCATCTTTGGCGCTTCCATTCTTGACTTTCCGTCCAAGGTGGGATTGGTTTGATCGGCTTAAACAGTGGGATGAAGGTTGGGTGTTGAGTGTGATCGGCTATCAAGGAAGACCACCCCCACTATAAAAGCCCAAGCCCCCACCCTCGATTGTGCCCCGACTTACATATGTGCCTTTTGGGATGAATATCTTGTTCATTGAGGTATCCTCCAAAGTCTTTGGGCTTGGCTTCAGGTAAATTCGGGTTGGGAGAACTACCTAGAAGATGAGTGAATACATGTTCCATCAAAGACTATCTATCGAGCCTTCCGCATACCTAGAACAGACTAGAAATCGAGGAGCCGGAGTGTGAGCGTGATAGAGCGCTGGAGGTCAGGTGTATGAGGTCATCCTACTCAGCAGGAAGGTTCACAGTACTAAGTAGGTGGCTAAGTAAACTTCAAACCCAAAGGATATTTAAACAGAAAGGAATTCCTCTTAAGAGTCTCAAATTTCTGCACCTACCTACTTTCGACCTCAACTAACTCAATGCTCCGGAATCACTTCCCCAGTAGCTTTACACCTAGATTACACCATGAACGAGAAATAATCCTGCAACCACTGCCCTATGGAACCCACTTGTTCAGCCTCCCAAGTATCAATAGCACCAACGTATCCGTCGGGCCTCACGACAGAGATCCCAACCCTCTCGTTCAAATCCCCAAACCACTTCTCAGTACAACTCGGCCGTCCAATATCGTCGACGTACAAAGTCCACCGACTAGCCTGCAGTATATCCGGCAGATCAGCAATTTCAAAGTCAGACCGAGCAGACTGCGTAACCATCGCAAAAGTAAAGACATCGGAGAGAGTAGTGTAGCGCTGAATCTGAATAAAGCCATCCGAGGGAGAATGCCCCCTCGGGTGCTTCTGATATGAGTGAGCTGCCAGCACACTCCCACCAGCAAGCACGGATCGCAACTGTTGACAAATACTGCCTAGCGATTCGCGCGAACAGCATATATCCGGCACGAAAAGATAGATCTTGAATTGGCCCAGCAGCGGAATATCTAACTGGATATCGACCGGATTGGCATCAATATAGCGGGTGACCTTTGCTGGGAGTTGAAGCATCCCAGATTGGAGATGAGTTGTTGTGGCTGGTACTTGTGTCAACATCCCGGGAGCATATTCGGCTCCAACGCCGGATATGAATCGAATGTTGTCGTCGAAGTTCTTGGCCAGTGCTGCGTCGCCTACTGCAAATGCTTTGCAGTGCTCGACGTCAAAGTTGATGAGGTCGTATGCAATCTTCTGTCTTTCTTCCTCGTAGGTGTGGAGTATCGTTGGCTTGGCAAGTCCTCGGACTAGGAGGTTGAGTTTCCATGCAAGGTTGAAGCTGTCGTGCATACTTGTGTTGGCACCTTGGGCTGCAAGAGCCGAGTGACAGTGGCCAGCCTGTGTATCGGTTAGGCTAGGATAAGATGAGGTCTATATCGAGATCGACATACATCACCTGCAATGAATATCTTTGCCTCTGAATCCATGAAGCGCTTCGCGACCCGTTGGCCCACAACATATGTGCCAAACCACTCCACTGTCTTCCACTCTAGGTTAAATGGAAGCATTGCCTCCCTGGCTCGATCCATGACATATTCAGTCGAGGCATTTGATTTTTCCACTCGCTCCCCGTTGGTTGAACTCAACTCAACATATAATCGAGTCATACCTTTCTCCCGTGGAATCCACAAGATCGACCCAGCGGAATGAGACCGCACCGCGACCTTGCTCCACAGATCAGGAAAGTTCGTATCAATCACACCTATTTTATCAGTCAACGTTCTTATCCGTAGATCCGACAGACGTACCATCTAGCACTCCCCAAGCCGCGTTTGTTAATTCGCCCTCAAGCTCAGCACCCGGAATGAAAGACCTAACGTTAGATCGAGCTCCATCACATCCTACCAGATAATCGGCTCTGATCTTGTGAGGAGTATTGGTAGTAGCATCCTCATACATAATATCCAGCTGTGTCGTTCCATCCACACGTGAGCACGACACAAACTTGCTATTGCGCGTGACGGACACTCCCCGTGCCTCCATATCATCGATCATCACCTCCTCAACCATTCCCTGGTGAGCCAGCAATATATATGGATCGGAGGCACCGACGTGCTCGGGGTAGTGGGTTTTGCGGCCCGTACGTTTCAGCGACTCATTGGCGGTTGACTCCTGGTAATTTTGTCAGCCCGATCAAGGAGCAATCGACTGAAATCATACCCAGAAGGAAATATCGTAAACCCGAGCGCCGTTCTTGAGCAATGAATCTGCCAACCCAAGTTGTCTGAATGTCTCGATGGTCTTTGGTTGCATTCCGTCGGCCTTCCCGGTGGATGTTTTGTCAGGACGATCGTCCAAAATCACCACCGCGATCCCGAAACGAACAAGATTACATCTGTAAAGTCCTTAGCATGCAGAATTGAAAAGGATGGTGTGGCATACGCTAGCATCAACCCAGATGGTCCCGCGCCCACCACCACGACGGTAGTGGAAGGATCGACACGGCCGATTCTGTAACCTTCCTGGTCTGCACTCGGGGACATTATGAAATTCAATGTGTTAATTGACGCATCACTGAATTCCCTTTCTATAACTATTTATTTCGAATTGATGCGGGGAAACCCCCACTCTTCACTGGAGGTGTTTATCACCATCGTGTCACCCCACCGTCCACAACAATGTCCGACCCGGTCATGTACGAACTCGCATCGCTTGCTAGGAATACACACGCCCCCATAATATCTTCCGGTTCGGCAATCCGGCCGTTCATGGCTTCGGATTTCCAGCCGTGAGAGGATGGGCGAACTGGCCATTAGCGCATGACCTGGTTACTCCGTTCTGGGGGAACTTACTGAAGCCGTCATTTCTGTCTTCACATATCCAGGAGAGATGGAATTGACCCGGATACCCTATTATACTGACTTAGTTTTGTTCATCGACAAACTATTTGCGGTAATCTCACGTATTCGGCTAACTCTTTTGCGATCGCCGGACACATCGACCTAACTGCGCCCTTTGTACCACAGTAAGCCGAACATAGCTGCCTGCGCACAGCGATATGGCTGGCCATACTGGCTACTAACACGATACTACCGTGTGTCGTCTTGTTTGCAATCATTTGCTTAGCTGCAAGCTGGGCAGTGAAGTAAAGTCCGAGCACATTGATAGATAGTAGATCCTGATGATCCTTGTATGTAAACTCAAGGAATGGAAGATGGCGATTAATACCGGCACATGGAACACAGATATCAAGAGCATTGTCAAAATCCTTCTGGAAGCTGGCGAAGCCTGCTTGCAAAGATTCCTGAGATGAGACATCGACTCTGCTGCTGTTAATGACGGAACCTCACAAATGAACGGCCCACTCACTTGTAATAGGCTGTTCGGACACCACAGACCTTTTCAATTGTATTGAATCCTTCCTCTGGTAAAACAACATCAAATACGGCGACATCAGCTCCAGCTTCGGCGAGTCCCCGGGCAAATGCTAGCCCGCAACCCCGAGCGCCTCCTGTCACCAGTGCCGTGCGCCCTTTCAGAGAGAACTTTTTCGATTAGCTCCGATACCCTAGAAAGAAGGTAGGTGGCAACACTCACTCTCGACATATCGTAGTGTAGTTCAATGCTGTCTTGCTGTGTGGTGAAGCCTTTGCCTTCTGATATTTCTGCCTTTTAAGCTATCGGATAGCGGCATCACTAGATTAAGCTAACCCCCATCTTTGTCCATAGTTGGAGTCAAGCCGAATAAAGCTGGAGCGAGAATTTCCGATGTGTCTATCTATCATAAGTAGTCCCGTCCTACAGGAAATCGGACGGTATCCAACGAAATATCCCGCACCTGGGTTCTGTTACACACCCATCACAATGGCCCCTCAAATCCACATCAAACAGCAAGATATCCGATTCCCATCATGCCAAATGAAAGTTGTCATTGTTGGTGCAGGCCTTGCAGGACTTGGTTCTGCGATAAGTTGCGCGCTCGCTGGGCACAAGGTCGAGGTCCTGGAGGCAACACGGGAGATCAAAGAGGTCGGGGCAGGTATCCAGATTCTACCCAACAGCTCGCGTGTACTCCAGCACTGGGGTCTGGAAAAGGCATTGACACCGCACATGACCTTTCCCCGGGTGTGCAATTTTCTTGGATGGAAGGGAAAGCTCATCTCGTCGTTGGACTTTCAGGCGTCGGAGAGTAACTACCCGGGCACTTGGTATCGGGACTTCCATCGTGCGGACCTGCATCAATGTCTGGTTGATAGAGCGCTTGAATTGGGAGTGAATATTACCTGCAATGCTCGTGTGGCGGATGTGACTGTGAGCGAGGATGGGACCAGGGCTACAGCGACTGCGGCAGATGGGAGACAGTGGATTGGAGATCTTGTCATTGGGGCGGATGGAGTGTTTGGGAAATTGACGGAGAAATTGCTGGGCCGAGTTGACCCGCCGATCAAGACTGGTGATCTCGCATACCGTTTGTTGTTGTCGACAGTGGAGATGCGGAAGGATCCTGACCTTGCCGAATTGGTGACAGACCCTCAGGTCAACTACTGGTTGGGTCCAGATGCTCATGCAGGTATGTGTCTCTCTTCATGACGTGGTTCCAAATTTCTAATTGTGTAGTGAACTATGTTCTTCGCGGCGGAGAGTTGTTTAATATGGTACTGCTTGTCCCGGACGATATTCCTGAGGAATCTTTAGCATCGACGATCGAAGGGAATGTGGAAGAGATGTGTGGGTTGTTCAAAGACTGGGATCCTCGGTACAGTATATGTCTTCCACCATTCACAATCAGCTGCTAATCTTAGCAGCATCCCCAAACTCCTAAAGCTCTGCGAGTCTGTCCAGAAATGGCGTCTCTGCATTCGATTCGGAGACTTTGACTGGACCCATTCCTCCGGGGCATTTTTGATGCTGGGCGACGCAGTTCACGCTACGTTGCCGTATTTGGCCTCTGGGTATGATTGTCTTCCTCATCCGACTTCACATTTTCTAACAATCACAGTGCAGGAATGTCCTTCGAGGATGGAGCAGTTCTCGGCGAATGCCTCTCTCGACTCCCGAATAGCCCTGGTACCTCTAAGACCTCGGCTGACTTCCTGGCTGCCAAGCAACACGCCCTTGCCGTCTTCCAAGAATGTCGCAAGCAACGAACAAAGATGATTGTTGAGCGGGGGAATATACAACAATACCTCTACCACCTACATGACGGCGCTGAACAAGAAGAAAGAGATCGCAAGATGCAAATGGTCCCTACTCCTGAGGGAGAAGCACTGGCTTGGAGAGACCCTGGTCTTGCACCCAAATTGTTAGGATATGACCACATTGCAGATGTACGTGTTCGTTTCACTCGTTGAACTCTACTAACTGTGACTAGGTTGATCGTCGGTGGGGTAAATCATTAGGAACTGCCACTGTTGAGTCAAGACTGTAGTTCGGAAGCATATATTCCCGCCCATCGAACGGGTGTTTCATTATTCCTAGATTGTTCCCATTTCTTTCCATGGATGTGGTTTTAAGTTACAAATTGGGGTGACTAGAATAATATGGAAGACCTTGCATTAAAAGCACCTTAGATGCATGTGCCTTTGTAAGATGGATAGAATGCACGCAAGTAATTCAATGGATAGTGCAGGCATTCTGTCATCGGAGGAGCTACGAAACCAAGTGGAATACCTTTATTTGACTTGAGAGAAAAGCAAGTTAGAAGCAGATGAAACTCCAGGGCTGGATCGTGGCGGTGGATGTTGTTTGATGTATTTAATGGTAGCCTGCATATCCAGGCGAGATCCTATAACGCTGATTGATCCTAGGTGGATTGCAAGGCCGTTTGCACGGTAATGCGCTTCATTCCCAACAAGCAATGCCTCCCTGCTAGTCAAGGATAGCATAGGCATTACTCTGGGTGTTAGAGGACGAAGATATTGAAGACAGATGTACGTTTCAGTGAGATCTGGTACTCCATGCAGTACATGGCTTCATTACTCCCGTCATCGTCTCTGACTCAAACAATACTTTGGTGGAATTAGACGTGCAACTGAGGTCTTGTCTGGCTTGAAGGGGCTCCGAAGGTGGTGACTTTACATGTCATTTTAGTAGTATCCTTAGTATTCTTTCTAAAGGTCTTTCTGGTGGTCTTTTTAGCCGCATCTCTTAGAAGTCGATTGTCCCAGAGTCCCCCACTCCTTCCCCAGTGACTTCATATGTATGCAGATGTCTTGCTTCATTGTCTAACTCTTTCTTTCTTCCCTTCTCCCCTTTTATATATCCTTCTAGCCTTCTCACTCTCATTTCAGTGTCACCTCACTTTCATCTCACTTTTTTCAATGCCAAGAGGGACCATCGCCATCCCATCATCTCATTAACCATGCTCTCTCTTTATTACAGAAAGAAAATATCACAATAGCCACTGCCTCTTGCCGTCAGACAGAGACTCATAGCTATGAACAGCGGGCAGGGTCAAGAGAGAAGACCATCTGCTGCCCAACTCGGGCGGGTTCATGAATTCTCTATTCCGGCAGATGCGGAGGATTGGAATTATCTTGTTTCTCACACTCCCAGTTTGAAGGACCTAACCATACACAACATCCCAGCCGACCGGGTTGCATCGGCCTCAGAGGCCAGCAATGCCCAGTATATGATGCTCCGGTCATATTCCCCTCGAGTATCCGCTATCGACACCTTCCTGGTGTACGAATGTGGCAATTATGGGTTTACTTCGGAATACCTAGAAGAGGCTCATGCGGTCCTTGCTGACTCGACGGAATGGTCCCGTTATCTACAACTGATTGACACGGGGGATTCTATTGATGGTATTTTGGCGACTAGTGACAGGTGGCCAGGGGCTTTCTCTACTACGAGTCGACTGCATGAGCAAACGATGGCCGTACAAGGTATTCACGATAGGAACACAATGCAGGGCACAGCGGCGCAAGCTCGGGTGGGGAGCGCAACAGGGAGACCCATGCCCCAACGGATTCCCGAATTTCCAGATGTCGAGGACGAAGCAACCCCAAATGCGGCTGCCATAATCCTCTTGCAAACCGTCTCCCACTTCGCTGACTCAAATCTGGAGTGGGTACTGAATCGCGTACAATTTGTATGCGAGTTCCAGAGTTCCAAATTCACGGCGTTGAAGGATGGGGCACTGCGGCCGAAGAGGACGCTGGACATCTTCGCCATCGTGGAGGTCAAGAAGCGAATGCGTACGGTGAACAGAGAAGCCATCCTCACCCAAGAAACCTGCGAGGTAGTGAGGTGGTTAATGCACTCATCTGGGGAGATGGCTCATTTCAATCATCAGTGAGTTTTACCGTGATTGGGAATCCACGACCCCGAAAGTAGACTTGAACTTTTCGACTTATCGATCGTATTTCCCTTACAGCTTCATGCTGATTTCACAAGACCGCCATGAGCTCTTTATCACATTTGTGCCATTCAGCCAGGCATACGAAAATTACTTGAGGAACGGGACCAGAACCACTGACTTCCTTGTGATGAATACATTTGGTCCATTCCGCACAGCTTACCGTGACGATATGGAGGACTTTGGGCGCATCATCCTAGCGACCATGCTGATTGCCAAGCGAGCGGCGTCTTGAACCGATCTGCACTGTTTCGTTCTCTTGATCAATCTCATTTCATGTACTATATCTTGCATGTTTTCTGCTTTTACGTAGTGAAACCACAAGTTCGCATTCAATCCCTTAACCGTCCATGTTCTTTATGATAGGTAGCAGGTACCGTGGGGATGTTAAGCCAATGAAATCAATTTGAACAAGCTCATTTTATCAATCAGCTATCTAAAAGCTGAGTCCAGGAATAAGAAATACCCCTTTGTTTCTTGCGAAGTAGTTACGATAAAAGTAGAAACTTAACCCTTGTCACCAATGAAAAAGAAAATACTGGACATGGACTGTGGTCAGTTGCTAACTTCCTCTGGATGATCTGGCCCTGCCTTTGGGCTGCTCTTAAGGTGCAATTTGCTGAGCATTTTCTTGAAGCCTCCGCTCTTCGTCCTCTGTAGCCTGCCCGCCTTTGGTGAGCTCTGATTCAATGTCAGCGTTTCTCCAAGGCGTATTCGAGCTGGAGTACAAACCTGAAGGATGTTGATTGGAACATTGGGTTCCTTGGTTTTTCCGACTAGGTCGGCGCACATGAATGCGAGCAGAATGTCCATATTCTTGTTCCCGACATCGTCCGTCAAGAAATCAAACAGTTGAGTCTTCTTTATCACTAGACCTTGCTGACTGGAATGGGCTTCGATTACCCGGGCTTTCATTTGACCGAATATTGTGATTGCCATGACCTAGATTGTGATTGATAAGTATTAGCCTTCGACACGTACCTGGATGAGTGTGTTAAGTCTGTACTCACTGGAATGGTGTTGTGCTCGGACAATTCATCGTTGTCTAGTCGTGTGATTATAGCTGCGGTAATGGTCATCACCTCTGCCTGCAACAGCTCTTCGGTTGGTTCCTCCCCGATCAAGATCGTGATCATAATGTGTGGTCGTCCTTCGGGATAAAGGGATTTCTTCGGCACAAAGGCAGAAGATGGCGACCATCGAACGGATCCCCAAAGAGCTGGGTAGAACTTCTCATCGATAACCGATGGCACGATATCACCGCTGAAAAAGTGTAAGTTAGTAAGATATCGTATCGCAAAGGACTGGGATATCTTACCTCTCTAACCATCTCGACACCTCCCTAACGTTAAGGAGGACTTTACCATCCTTTTCGCGGTAGAACTGTCGTCGGTACTGGAAGAACATCCATTCCAGACACGAATATAGATACGATGCCTGAGAATGAGGATTCCGAAGCAGTACCTTACCTTGGACGATCTCGGATCTATCAGTGATTCTCTTCAGTCGTTTCTCGTAGTCGGGGTTGGCAATAACAACAGGAGCAACCCATTCAGCACCTCGAGGTTCAAAGAAAACCAGGCTAGCAGGACCAGTATCCCCGGGATCAGCATTTGGGAGACCGAGGTGCTTTCCATCCTCGTCTAGGCTAAGTAGTCGAAATTCGATGCCGAGGGACACGTACGAGTCTGGGCCTATCTGGGCAGATGCGTAACTTGCAACCCGGTTATAGACTCCATCCATAGCGCTAGTGACTTGTTGGCGGGCCCTTAGGTTTTCTGCGATCCCCTGGCCCTTTTGTGTCCTCGACGTCAACGTGGAGAGTCTGGGCATGATGATTGTAAGAGCTAAAAGTGAAATAGAAGTTCATTGAAGAATGCGGGAATGGTGTGGTTTATAATGTTTGTCAACAATGACCAGGCGAGGTGTAATTTATGCTATTCTGAAGGTGCACGGCTGCCTAAGGCTTCCCTGTGTACAATCTTGCCTTTGGGTTTTCTAATATCTGCCTCTGTATTATGATATCCCTCTTTTTTTCAATATGTACGTAGGTATTCAACCAAGATCACTTCTTTCATGCGCTTCGGCAATACTTAGCCAACCATTGAAAGCCTGCTCAAAGTTTTTCTACAGAAGGACAAACCGTACAGATATTTCTAAGGAGTCTCCAAGTTCATGGTCAGGATATTGGGTTTTTTCCTTTTTTTTTTCTCTTTTCTTTTCTTTTCTTTTTTTTTTTTGGGGGGGGGGGCTGTATCTATAAAATCCCCGTCTCTTAATCTAATGTGATACGGATACGCTGCTCCTAAGAATTAATACCTAAATGAATAGCTCGCACAGATCTAAACGTAATCCGAACTGTCATCTTAAGTGGCATCTCAAACCGGCATCTCAAACAGCATGGCAAGCTGATTTCCAAACGACATCGGAATACGGCATCCAAAAGATTCTTCTAAAGCATAGTTAATGCGTTTATCAGTCAATGAGATCAGTTTGTGACGTTGATACTCCGTCAAGTGGAATGGCGCTGATACAAGATGGAGAAACGGAATACGAAGCAGGACTGGGTAACAGAAGAGCACAAAATCCGTAAGACTGAAATATGATAACTAAATTGATCTTGGAACAAGGGTAAGAATGCTTTTGAAACTGGGTATAGACTAAGATTATAGCCCATTTCTTGCCGAACTACGTATGATGCATGTCATCACATTGACTATCCGTAATGTGATGCAAGAATCTTTGTTAGGTACAAAGTTTTCATTGGAACATCATGTATGTGTAATGTGCCTGATCATGTTCTTTGTTGCAACTTCACTACCCTCTTTGCTGTCCCTATGAAATCTCTAAATACCATTACAGTGCAAAAGTATGGCACCAGAGGTTCACCCCATCCAGGGGTTTCCGGAATCAACGCAAACTGTCTCTGTTTCCTTGATTGATTGGTACATTCATTCCCTCAGTCCCTCAATCTCAACGTTTAGGTATGAGCAATACGCTAATTTTGTACAGTGGTGCTCGCCTAGATCTTCCCGCAGAACACTTCCTATTTCCAAACATAGAAGGGCACGAGCGCCTTCGAATCCCTTCATATTCATTTCTAATAACCCACCCATCAAAAGGTCGGCTACTATTCGATCTATCCCTACGAAAGGACATTCAGAATCTGGCCCCAGTTGTCGCAAATCGAATAAACAACCCAAATGTCGGATGGAAAGTGTCAGTTCCCAAGGACGTGCCGGATACACTGATCGCGAATGGAATTCAACTAAGCGAGATCAAAACTATCTTTTGGTCTCATCAGCACTTTGAGCATCTCGGCAATCCATGCAAATTCCCGAGCAGCACAGAGTTGGTTGTTGGTCCGGGATTCACGCAGGCATATACCCCAGGGTATCCGGATAATCCGGAGTCGCCAGTGAAGGCGGCTGATTTGAAAGAGCGTCGAGTGAATGAACTCGATTTCAACAATGGCCGAGAGGCTATTTCTATCGGCCGCTTCAAAGCTTTTGACTGGTTCGAAGATGGGAGTTTCTATCTACTAGATGTTCCGGGTCATGCGGCTGGTCATATCTGTGGCTTTGCTCGTGTAAAGCCTGATTCTTTTATCTTAATGGGCGGGGTGAGTGTCAACGGGGATGTTTACTACAACGGCACTAACAGACTTCAGGATTGTGCCCATCATCCCGGAAAATTTCGGCCTTCGAAGATTGCCCCCATCCCGAAGGATCTTATTCCCCTGCATGTAGCGGCGCATTCAAAACAGGCGACCGTATCCCCAGGGAACATTGCTGAGAAGATCAAAACGCAGTCTGGCATCGAGCGGTCACCAATCTATAAGGCTGCTGAATTGTTTACTTACGAGATGCCGAAACAGAAGTGGAGTCTCCAAGGCATCCAAGAACTTGACGCCTGTGAAAATGTGCTTGTGATAATAGCTCACGACGGCGGTATTCTTTCTGTACTCCAGCAGGCAAATGGAAAACAATCATCCTTCCTTTTCCCAAGGGGGAATTGAACGAATGGCAGGATAATGACATCAAGGAGGCCATTAAGTGGCATTTCTTGTCTGATCTGGCAATTCGTTCTTGAACTCACAGCGGAAAACCTCTAAGTTCCTTTGGCGGTTTGGAAAATTGCCCCAGAACGTATTGCACCCAGAGTATATACATTATAGCTCTAGGGGATTGATCACTGTTGGGTCGTCGGATCTCCGCGTACCACTGTTGTGGGTAGTATCGGCAGGAAACAAGAATTTATCTAGGATAATGGCATCGAAGTTAAACGTGTACATTGTAAACGTGTACTCGGTATATATTTTCTCCCTGGTCGATCGTCGCTGCAGTAAGCCGTTAGGAACTAGCGTTATCCAGCCAAGGCTGTAGACCCCCATCTTTGATATGCTGGCGTCAGCATAAGGCAAATTATAATTTACTAGAATAGAAAAGGTCAGTATCTTATCGTCTGATCCATGTGAATCCCCACTCCCCCATTTTTGATTCCTCGCGATATGCAAGAGGACCCTGTTATATAGACGTGATAGCCATTCTGACCTATGACCCCTTTTGAACCCGACATATCATCCACGCAAAATGTGGCGGATCTTCAACTCAGGAGGCACGACAAAAGCGGACCCTCCACGCGGTCTACCAGCATCATGGTATCGCTCAGAGGCAATGTACCGACTGGAGAGACGGGCAATCTTCTCCAAGCGATGGATGCTGCTCACCCACTCCAGCCGCTTCAAGAAAATAGGAGACTATCTCTCTTTCACAATCGCTAACTTCTCCTTTTTCCTCATCCAAGACCGAGACGGCACAATCAACAGCTTCCATAACGTCTGCCGTCACCGCGCATTTCCCGTCATCGAGTCCCCATCCGGCACAACACCCATCCTGAGCTGCAGATACCACGGATGGTCATACGGTCTGAAGGGAAACTTTGCCAAAGCTCCGCGGTTCGAGACAGTACCCGATTTCGATAAAGCCCAGCACTCGCTATTCCCAATCCACGTGCACATCGACAAAGCTGGCTTTGTGTGGGTCAATCTGCAGGCCGGCGACACAGATGTGAAATGGGAAGATGATTATCAGAAGGTTGATGAGGAGCCTCGGATGCAGGATTTTGATTTTGCCGCCGAGTACAATTTCGACCATTACTGGGAGATGGAGCTGGATGCGAACTGGAAGGTTGTGATTGAGAATTATAATGAATGCTACCATTGCGCTACTTCGCATCCACTTATCAACGGCGTTTCGGATTTACCGAGATATCGGGTTGAGCCCAAGGCCCGGTATATGGAGCATCATATTTTCAATAAAGAGGGTTCTGATGGCCAGTTTCGACGGGCCATCACGTACTTCTATCCTACGACTTCTGTTACGGTGACGTGGGTATAGTCTTCTTTTTGGGGCCAGTTTGTGGTAGGCTAACTTAACTAGTGATAAATTCTTCTATATCCAGCGCATGATTCCGGTATCAGCTACCTCGACCAAGATCGAGAATGAGGTTTACCGTCACCGGGACGCCACTGATGAAGAATTCGAGAATATCAACGCGTTCTACAGGCAGGTTCTCGATGAGGACAAGGAGCTTTGTGTTGGGACACAAGAGAACCTCAACACTGGTGTTTTTACCAATGGGGAGCTACACCCTAGCAAGGAGATGGTAGTAATCCACCATGTCCACTCTGTTATAGTAACTAACCGAGAGATTAGGGACCCATATCCTTCCAAAGTAGCGTCAGACAAATGGTCATGGAACACCGCAAAAATGAGGAAAGACAAGGAGGAGGGGAGATTTGGCCAGCCACCCCGAAGGCCCAGTTGGCGAAGAATGCTGCAGAAGATGAGATATTCTGTTCCCATTTAGAGGCGTCGAGTTGTGTGGCCAAACCGGAACTGGCGTGGTAGCCAGATATATAAGGTTCTTGCCCTACTGATGTACCTGTTGGTTAGATTAATATCTGGAGACTAGGACACACAATCTTATTAAATTCACCTGGACGTACTCGAAAATCTCGTGGACACCAAATAAATGGTCAAATACGACCTATATCATGGATTCGCTAACCAATAAGAACAGTAACCTCACAAGAGTAACTCCGTTCCTCAACCCCCTACGTACCCAACCCCCTACGGCGGCCCGATGTGGCTCTTTCGAGTCTTTCCGTCCGCCTTGTTCCCCGCCATCACCGTCTCCTCCATCTCACTGGCCTTCGACGTGGGCGGATCTATTCAATCCAAGCGGGTTATCCCCAGTCTGCTTCTGCCCCGCAAGGCTAGAAACATTACTCTTCACGCCCTCTCCAGCGCTCCTCGCCGTATTTCCGACACCCTGTGTTGCGCCAGAGACAGTCTGTCCGAGACCACTTGTTGCGTTGCCCACCGTTGAGCCGAGACCGCCAACTGTACTGCCCACTGTGTTTGACACGCCGCCGACTGTTTTCCCCACGGTATCGCCTATGTTACCGAGGAGCCCGGCTATCAGTATTTGATTAGTTGGGGTTTGGGGTTTGGATTTTGGTGTACGAAAGACTTACGGTTTTGTTCGTTGGACATGGTGCTTTATGTTCTATAGAGTATGTGATTCAAAAAGGTGGGAGTGTCAGAACTGTAAGTGTTTTGATGTTGGTATTCATTGAGATTATGGTAGAGTCGCAGGAATCGTTCTTTATTTATATCGACGCCACGACCTGAAGCAGGTTACATAGCCATGATATAATAGTGCAACATCCATCACTTTCTGGCAGCAACTTGATCGGGCCTGGTATCTTGGATATATTGAGCTGACGTATGGCTGTACCCGTGTTCCCCGCAGGTTGGATAATGGGACGTCACTATTGGTTGGTATTCCCCGGTCGCCTCTAGTGGCTGGGGGATTGTTTCTAGAAGGTCTGTTGTATTAAACGGCTGTGGCGAACTCTAGATGGCTGGTGAGGGCTTGTTGTGATGTCTCTAATTTGGAACCTTGGAAGTCTGGGGTATGATGTCATTTTCCTGTCCGATGCTTCTGGGTGGACCTGGCGAGGTTGTTTTATATTAACTGTAGTTTTATATTAACTGTACGATGATCTCATGTCCGTCAAAGTAATTGTCCGCAGCGGTGGTTTGGTTCATCAAGGCTATTTACGATTTAGAAGCGCAGGGTCATCAACCACTCGTCATGTACACCAGACCATAATAACATGGGTCTAATAAGGAACGACAAATTGCAACAGCATATTCAAAGACTCGCCTTTCCGCGGGACTCATATGGCATCAACAGAACAAGCATGCCTGCTGCGATAAACAGCGCCCCGCTAACATAAACGGGAGCGGCGGTTGTGAGATCAGCGAACATGGCAATTATAGGAGCCATGATACCAAAAATTCGATTTGCAGACGCGGTTAATGCGTTGCCGGTACCGCGGTCCTTGGTGAGGAATATCTCGGGGGTGTAGGCGTACAACACGGCGTACATGAGACTGCTCATGAAATTAAAGGCGCAGTTCCAGCCCAGCAGGGCATTTGATGTAGTAGCTGTTGTTGACGCAAGAAGGAAGGCCCCAGTTATAGCAGTCGAACTGCTAAGTGCACCCTTCCGCCCGAAGCCAGGTAGTTCGACCAGCACTCCACCAAGCAGGCAGCCTGGAATTCCCATAACGGCAATAATCAACGAGTTGCGATATGTGATGTATGTCGACCCATCACCGAATTCCGCACCTCGGGATTGCTGGATGTATGGGAGGAACGCATTGTATAGTGGGAACCCGAGACCAATGAATGCCCAGACAAGGATGATCAAGGTTGTAGCCCATGCTCGCTTGCGTGTGTCGAAGAGAGCGCGGACATGATCAAACCGCACAGTTTCTAGGCGTTGGCGGAGGATGTTTGCCGCGCTAAAATGCTGTATCTCACCATGGTCGAACGCGTCGAGCTCAGTTTTCGTCAAATCTGAGGTTTTCCCATTCCTCCTCGCAACTTCGTGCACAACATCCACGGCCTGCTCATTCCTCCCCTTTCCCATGAGGTACTTGGGAGACTCGAAAATCGTGAAGAACACAAACCGACCGACGAACATGATTATCGCAATGCCACCCATCACAATCATGAACCATCGCCATCCCATGTTGTCAGCTTTCGTACACCCTTCTGCCGAACCACAAGTCCTATACCCAAGCAGCGGCCAGCCAATCAAATTGGCGACCACTTGCGCGAAAGCCCAGTCAATCGACAAGATAGTCAACAGGTACTGATGCGATCCAGGTAAGAACTCGAGGAAGATAGCGGAGTCAACCGGGAGATTCCCACCGACGCCGACAGACCACAAAGCCGCAAAGGTACAAATGGCCGCAAAATTGGGCGACCCCGCTGCGACCATGCCAAATACCGCCGTGATTCCAATCGTCAAGTTGAACGCCCATCTGCGACCGAAGATATCGCATCCAAATCCCCAGAACACAGCACCGACCAGTAACCCGATGTTTTGCGCGAGTGTCAACAACGGCGCTTTCGAGGGATGGAACTCATTTGAGACTGCAGGGAGAATCAGAGAGGTAACGATCGGCCACAAGTTGTCGCTCGCCCAGCCGAATCCGATCACCACGAAGAGCTGCCATTGGTATCGGCCCATGCCGATCGTCTGGATTGCGTGGTTGAGAACCTCAGCTTTGGCTTTGTAGTTCGCGTCGGGACCCTCATCTTGAGGGACAGCTGGGCCTTCAATCGCCGTTGGCTCGCGGCCACGCGGTTTTGTGGGTTCTGACATTTCGTGTTGAGAACGTGAAATTGGTAGGAACGAGGCAGGAAGGGGCCACGGCTTATAGGGTGGCTCGCCGCATTCTCGCTCTAACCCCGATCAGTTTGGAAACCCCATATGTCTAATCATATTCCATCCAGCAGTCTCTAGATCAACCTTATTCGGGGATTTCTTTCTTTTTCCTTCGCTTCGATTGGATGGTTTGATGGCGTGATCGATGGGTGGTTTCGTGTCAGAGTCGGCAAGTGTGCATCGTCCCAATTCAGAGGGCAACTCTCCCTGGCACAATGCAGGGATCTTATTCTCGTCACGTGGGAGGCTTTGAAGCCCTTTATTTTTGATGGAATTGAACGTTGAAGTCTCCTATGATTCCTGGAACAATTACCATCTCCCGAGACTCATACAATTTTCATCCCGTACTACTCCCAATGTCATCACACCATGTATACCGCACCTCTGCCCTCGACCTAATTCATTGATTCTAGTGCTATTGATTTCAGCCTCAAAGACTAAACTTCTATTTTCCTAGCGCTCCGCGCGATATACATCACCCTGCCGCCCAATCAACCATCACGTGTTATGTGTAACAGCCAGCCACCGGCTTTATATCTTTGCTTTTGGCCCCTTTTGTCTCTTGACTTCGAATTTTCAATCTGAACCACGATGGAATGGCACCCTATACTACTAAGCCCTGAAGGCACCCTAGGCATCGTTGCCCTTGGGGGAGCTGGGTGTATCCATCAGGATTCCAGCTGTAGTGACAAAGTTATCAAGGCACCAAGAAAACACAACAGCGAAGACTGCAGCCCGGAGGTCATCGAATCTGTTCAAGAGACAGAAGAGTTTTCAGAGCTATGCATCAATCGCGAGAAACTCGTCTACCAAACCCTCCCAAAAGACCATCCTAATATCTTGAACTGCCTTGCTATTACAGAGATTGGAATTCAGTTCCCCTATTTACGACACGGGAATGTGCGAAGCTACCTCCAAAAGCATCCACAGAATTTGGATGCCGAAATCCGAGATCGATGGGTTAGAAACGCTGTTGATGCTATTGCCACTGTCCATGAATATGGTGCCATCCACTCTGATATCAGTGCACGTAACTTTCTCGTGGCTGATGACCTTTCAATTCAACTGTGCGACTTCGCCGGATCGAGTATCAATGGTCTCGAGTCCTTAGTGGAAGAAGAAACTCGGTACCTATCGTCTCCATCATCTTCGTCAGTTTCGTCGCCTCGGACTATTAAGACCGACCTATTTGCCCTCGGGTCTTTTATCTACGAAGTCTCTACCGGTACAAGCCCTTTTGCCGAGATTAATAATAAATATGTTGCGAGACTTTATGCTGCGAAAGTCTTCTCAAGCCTCAATGGACTTCAATACCAGGATATTATCTCCAAATGCTGGAATTCGCAGTACTCTTCCGTTGACATGCTCAGGAGAGATATTCAACATCGCAAACATTCTACCAAAAGTTTCGGATGGAGCGGCGGTCGTTTCTAGCCTCGAAAACAGCCATTGTCGGCACGAACGTTGAATTCCACAGGTGCTTATTTTGTAGATGTTAAGCATCTATATATCACAAGTAACAAGCTGGTTCCAAGTTCGATCTTAGTATTGAGCTGAATTTCAGAACACGGCCAGCAAATTAGATGATGTTGAATCATTCCAAGCTGCCTCCATAGTTCCGGCGGGAGATTGGCCAAAATACCATTCCAGTCCCATTGTCAGCACACACCCAGTTCTCATCTCTAACATTTGGCTCCCCCCTGGGTACCACCGCGGCAAGAACCTCTGCCACAATCTTGAACCTCTGTCCACTTTCCACCTTTGCACTCGACCTTTTCACAGGAATATATATTAGCAAACATGATCAGATATTTCAGACTAGGTACATCAACATACAACACCGGTCCTGTCACAACCGCAGAAGTGTCTGTCTCCGTTGGATGACTGGCAAGGGCTGTTTGTACGTCTTTGGTCAACACCATAGCCGCTTCCGCAGGTGTCTCGTGTTTCCAAGACTGAAGCACTGACGGCAGTGGCAGCCATAAGGGTGAAGAGGAGAGCAGTAACCTTCATTGTGAAAATGGTGTTGTATATTGATATAAGTTTGTTCGTTTGAGGCTGTTGAGTGTTTGAATGGTTTGATGTCCAAGAGTACGAGGTTGAGGAAATGTCGATGTATTTATATCTTCGTAACGGATGCCATGTCTTCTTGATTGTTTCCTGAAAATGCAACAACTACGTCTCGAGGGTCAGCAACCGGTTCTCAGCTTGAGTAGCATTGCAGGAATTTGATCAGACGACATATCCAACACTTCCAAGCCCCCCGAGCTGAGAATGACAGCTCATGGAAATGCGCATGCTTTTACTTGAATAGTAGAATCTCTGGGTAGATCAAGCTTGGCAGCTTCAGGATACCAATGAGCATCTGTGAGGATTAATTGAATATGCATACAAGCATGCATGAGTCATAGGGGGCCGAAACTGCAAGATGAAAGCTCGCTTTTCCGTAGTGAAAGGCGCAGAATTGTGCAGAGTATGTAGATAATATACAATTAACGGCATAAACGACCCAAGTATAGCATTCCGGACGTAGTATAAGAAACAATCATCACGAATTCTCGCATATTAGCAGTTCAGTTACGTATTCCGATAACTCTTAACGAGTACAATAGTAGGCCCAGGGACTTCGGAGCAACCCCAATGCAGAAGAGAAAACCTGAAAGAAGGCAATACAACGTTGTCAGCCAAAATGGGTCTCCTGCGTAATGTTGACCAATCGAGTCAGCTTCCGAGGTTGTCCTATGTATGGACACATGCGGGAGCCAGGGATATACAGGAGCACCGAGAGACGATAACAAATAACATCCATGGATGGTTTATGTCTCTTAGTTATGCACCTGTGGTAGATAAATTATTCATTCCAGGCAGCCGTCAGATACCAGCCCAGGGGGGTTCATACCTATACGTAAATATATATTTTGTCCGAGATCAAACACATATCTGCCAATTCTTTCCCCAATTGCCGGGAAAGGCCAGTCAACATCAATGGATCTGAATCATTCAGCTCACACATCGGCTCTCGTGGGAATCAGGGACTATCAGACCTAAGCTGTAAGATGTACGTAAGAAATCCTTTCGAGGTCCAGGGCTGGGCTTACATGCATTTGGCTTTTTTGGCACCTTGCGAGACGGGGCGGAGGACGGGAGATCCACACGGCCCATTACCACCCGGTCTTGGTCCGGGGATCGTCCTTGGTAAACCTCCTCTCATGGAAATGTACCTATGTAGGTAACTAGCATTTGTTAGGGGATATATGGTACATGTGGTGGATTGCTTTTCAAGATGGATAAATCTCAATTCAATTAGACACGCGAAACTATATAGATATATAAATAGGTACATACCTACATACCTAGGTAGGTACTGGTTTGACTTCCTTTAGGTGCAAATGGGTCGACTAAATCGGCAGGAGCTAGGGTTTACTGGCGAGAACTAGGTCTACCCCTACCCCGCACAACGCATTGCCCAATACCCCATGGGGTTAGAAGCGGAAGTGATGGTCGTACCTATTCGGACGTTTGTCTCAGATAAAGAATCGACATTGACTTGCTGGAAATTAAGATAGGAGGTTGTCCTTAGCCGGTATTTCGATGCCATAGGTTTTCTAAGCTGTGTATTAGGTCCCACCAGCCGTCATTTTGTCCTTTATCTATGTCGTTGAGGCCCCTGACAACGGAGCCTGAATCGAGTCTCTTGCGCTGGAAGAATCGATTTTATGACGGCGCCAAACACAGGAGTTACTCAGGCCCATGAATGGAACTCTCCACACATGAGACCAAAGCCAAATGAAGCACTCCTGGGTCTTCATGCCCTAAAGAGCATCTCGACATGCTGAACAAACTTAGACGAAGGTCCTTTTTCTTAATCTGCTCATCGATACGATGGAAAGGAGGAGCCCGCTTCGGGCCTTGGGGTGCGGGTGTGGAAAGGGGCTCCCAATGATATTCCAAATTCTCGATTACTTTGAAATTGATGCAAAGTGATTAAAAGTCCCATCAGCAGCTGCCAAGCGAAAATCAAATCAAATGTGCGATCACTTCGTAAAAGCGGGGGCAGAGGGAGAACAGTACGTATAGCTCTATCTAGGTATACAGGCAGGAACGCAGCCCTAGAAGTTCTCTGTAGAATATTCCACACCGAAACAGGATGACCAAGTCAAAGATACAGACCTCGGGAGGTACCCGTTTACCAGTGGATGACGCTAGGGCTGCTTTCTGAAGCTAAAAGATTTTAGAAGTGAAAACACCCGGGTCGTACTCAAGGAACCATTACCTTTAACTGTGACCGAGGAAAATGACCCGCCAACAAGGCTCGGGACTACATCTCTCTACAATAGTCTGACAAGATTCACTACGATGTCGGTTCAAAGTTCGAAGTGTTTGAATTGTCCCGGCTATATACGCAAGCAAAACCTAGCTTCCAAAGGTAAAGCAAGCCAGTTGCGCACTTGGACAGCAGTAAGTCCTCATATCACAGAAGACATCCGCGGGCAAAGCTAACAGCCATTTCCAAAACCACTTGTTCGGACTCCAGTTCTTCTCCCAACCATGTCCAAGATAACATCTTAGATCATGAGACGCTCGACCTGGTTCTTGATGGCGCGGATCTGAGCGGTCAGATCACTGGCCTCGTTGGTAGTGATGGAGGCAGCAATGACGGGGCGGGAGACACCGGTGGCACGGCCAAGAGCCATCTTGCTAGGAACGTAGACGTAGGGAACCTAATTTGGATGGTTAGTCTGGGTTCTTGCCGTAGGGTCCTAGGCTATATATAGGCTTTGGGGTGGTCGACTCACGTTCTTGTCCTCGGCCAAAAGAGGCAAGTGAAGCACGATAGCGAGAGGGCTGGTATCAGCGGCCATGATGACAAGCTCGGAGGTTCCACGGTTAAGGGACTTAGTGCACTCGTTGGCACCCTTCTTCAGCTGACGGTAGTGAGCGGCTTGCTGCACAAGGTCGAGGAGGCTCTGGGCGAGGGCCTCATCGGCGATGGGCCACGCTGCGCTGGTATCTTCGGCCATTGTTGTATTGTAGTTGGGAATTCAAACACCAGATCTTTAAGAAATGGCTCACTCGGTGGATCACGGCCGTGTAATTGCAACGGAAAATAAGTGGTATGTAGATGGTTAAGTTGAAGATGGCGGTGGGAAATTTTTTGAGAGCGGACCGTACGGACACACCGCCTGCTGAATTTGCAAGTGTTTCTGCAGCACGACGTTTACCGCTCTTATCCTATTGGCCACCCCACATATTCCGCCACCGACAGTTGATGCCTGTTTTGCCAGGCCACAAACCAAATTTGCTTCGCAGAGTAACCTTCCTGCGATGGTTGATGGATGTACCGTGTATACAACGCTTGCTTACTGGCCTGCTCCATCACTCAATGCCCCAAAGGGTCACTATCAAAGCGTATAGATACTGGGCTCAAGTCTGTTGGCACCGAAATTTGCTACACAATCTTAGAAATTCTACATCGGTTTCTAGGTCTTCTGCAAATTTTGTCCATAACTCATAATAAAGGCTTTCATTTTCCTCCAAACTAGCTGGAGGCCTGGGAACCTTTTGGCTCCATGCAAATATACAATTCTATGTGACTTGAAATACTAATTTCACAAAAATGACCATTTAGTCGGTGCCGTTCACAGTAGCAGAGGCAAGTCTCGAGCGTGCGCGCAGCGCAGGACCGAACTTGAACAGGACGAACGGAATGAATGTCAGGACGGTCGCGACCAATGCCAGCAATAATCCAGCGTACTGACTCCCCATGTTGTGGAAGAACTGAGAAGCAAACAGAGGCGACACAGCACCGAGTGTGTTACGCATGAAACCTTGACCAGCAATGGCAGAAGAAGAGTGTTCTCCATAACAATCGGCAGTGTAACTGTAGCAGGACTCGAAGATGAAGAAGATACCGATGGTGATGAGTGCCAGGCCGATGACGGGACCGATCCAATGGAGACCCTTGTACTGGGTGAAGCTGTAGAGGAACAATCCGATCGGCAGCCAGACGGCTCCGCATAGGGCACCGTATAACCGAGCTTCGGGTGCGACCTTAGCGTTCGGGTCGGAGGTGAGGGATTGGTATTTTCTGATTTGGAAGAAGTTGAGACCAAAACCGATGGTGGTTCCGAGGCAGAGGGAGATATAGGGGGAGACCCGAGACTCCTTCGTTCCAGCCACGCTTCTCTTGGAAGGTGATTGGGATGACGGAAAGGAAGAGGAAGGTCAGGAACCAGGCAAAACTGATCCAAAGACCAAATGCGAAAACGACGGGCTCACTGAAGAGCATCTTCACGGCCTTGACGGAGGAGTTGTGCAACATGTGCTTGATTCCGGGCGCTTCGATATCGTTGTTGGTCACGAAACGGTCATCACCGGTGGCCTGGCGAATTGCCTTGGCACGCTTGGTAAGACAGACACTGCCACGAGTTTCAGGGAGGCATATGGCAATGACGATACCAAGGGGAATATTCGCCAAACCCTGGATACCCTCGAGCCAGCGCCAGCCGAGAGCCTGGTCGATAAAGCCGGCGTAGATGGGGGCACCCACTGTACCGAGGATAGCGATGAAGGAGAAGCAAGCCATAGGGATAGCGCGGTGTTCGGGTGTATACATGTCACCAAAGGTGCCACCGACAAGAATTGTACCAACACAACCGAAAAGACCCAGCAGCGCACGGCAAACTAGGATCGTGGCAATGTTCTTGCCCAGCGCGAGGCCGATGAACATGAGACAGAAGCACACGTAGGCACCGATATAGATCACTCGTCGACCAGCCAGTTCACAGAACGGAGCGAGGAAAAGAGGAGCAAGTGCACAGGTAAAGTTGAACGTGAATAGACCAAGCTTTCCAATCAATTCTGTTGTTCCCAGTTCTTTTGCCATGCCTGAAATTCCGGAACTGTATGCTGTCGTGGCGAGACCGATGAAAAGTGTCATGCAGCAAAGCTGAGCACTGATGAAGGCCTTCCGGCCTGAACTCCAGTTGAAGGGGTTCTCCTTGTCTCCTTCTATGAAGTCAAGTACGACGAATTCTTGGCCGTCGTGCTGCACGGGCTTGGTGGCTGTGAGGGGAAGGTCGACATCGACCTCTTGCAATAAGCTGCTGTCGTAGTGCTGGCTTTGCTCTTGTGAAAGTTCGTCGCGGTATTTCCCACCGACAATGAGACCCTTTATCATGTGTGCCTCGTGGGCTGGGGTATTGTCAAGTGAAGGAACATTCTCGTTATGGGAAGCCGATACTGGCTGGGGATTTTTGGTGGCCTTCATATTGTATGTAGTGTGACGGGTGAAGGGTGAAGGGAGGAAAATGTGTTCAGAAGAGATTGAATACAATGGGGGTTATCCGTCTCTTAAGCGTTCATTCTCGAGAGTCGCCTGATTTGCGTCATGCTCCGGACTCCAGAATTTGATGAGAACCGGGGCTGCGGGATTATACGGAAGGTGGGGAAGGGTAATTCTAGGTAATGATCGATTATGTTGCCAACACAGAGCATAATGAAGAATCTGCTGATCAATGAACGAGTTGGAACACGAAGTAAGTGGGTACGACGAAAACTAAGTGAAAACTCTCACGGAGTACTCCGTAGCGCTGGAGCCGTTTGTTTTCCTCTTCCCATGTTGATGCTACTACTCCATCCCGTCAAGATTACTGGGAGATCCTACAACAGTACATTCTCCAATTCTCGCTCGTTATTTCCTGTTATCCCTTGTCCATTGTCGTGCTTCAAGATCGGGCCGCGCTTAGACCTCGTATAGATTTATACACGGAACCAAACAATTCATGTTTCGGACGAGTGCCGGGGCTTAAGTTTGCCATATAGTATCCCCGATGATGGTCCGAATAACCTCCCGAGCCGAGTGGCTCTCATTGGTCGGTCATTCCACCCTTTGGAAATACGCTCGGCATGCCGTATTTGACTCGGATAATGTGCCGGAGTGGAGGATGAAACCCAGAGAAAGTTCAAGGAGGTTCCTTGTTTGAGGAACAACTGATTGTCAAGTCGCGTAAGATACATTTTACATTAACTCGACCTGAAAGTGACCCAAGGTTAGAAGTATGGATTTACGCATGAATTATTAAGCTTCGCAGTGACCCACTCGGGACCTGACTTCCAAGTGTTCCTTCCCGGTGAGACCGATTGTAGTAGGAACCCCGAGATGTGCCCCGAAGTTCATCCCGAAGATGTGATTGGCTGGGTGATCCTCGGGACTCCATTCACAACTTTGCGATCATTTCCAATAATATCTTGTGCCTGGACCAGAGTTCCAAGACCTTCCCCAACGGGTTCATATCCCACCGCAAGGCTCTGCAAAACTTTTGGGTCCGCTAGTCAATTTTGTTCTTAGGTTCCGTGGTGTGTGCCATGGGGAGACAAAAATGCAATCGCAATAAAATTCATCTTGTCTCCACTGGCTTCGTTGTCTACCGGTCGATCCGGTCGTTCCATTGTTGGGTCGGGACTCGGGTCCCACGTCATGCCGCATGCCTAAGGTAACTTTTTGTGCAAACTTTATGCCTGCCCCTTTTGTGTGAATCATCTGATCAAGCTCCCGAGGTCTGTCTCTATATTGTACACCTATTGCTTCGTATATGGCTGAGGGATTTTAATTTAGACTCAGTCTCATCTCAACCTTTTCTACCAACTCCTCAGTGATAGGTGCCGCAATAACCATTCTCTTTCCCCCTTTTCACCCAGCACCCATTTATAAACCTGACGTCCGTTTCTCGACCAGCTCACAAATTCCACACCATGGAGCAAGTGGTGTGAAACGTCTCCTCAATAATTGCATTCACTGTCGCCTCGAGCTTATCGACCGCAAATCGCTCGCTGAGATTCGCGAAATGTCGTAGCTCAGGAAGAGTGCAAACCACATTCGAGATCTCTGTCAAGATGACACGGCGAGTCTCAGGGATCGAAACAGAAACACATTCTCGCCGTCGTTCAGGGCGCACACTGGATTGCAAAATGCGTTGACGGCGAGCTTTTCGAGTTGGATTTGGAGTACTTCGGTATAGGTATAGACAGTGGTGTTGAGACAAGGTGACAGGGGAGTAGATTGAGCAGATAGTTGGAGGGATTTGCATCGGTGGTCTTTTGCAACGATTGGGGGACCACCTAGAGATCTCGCCACAAATCTAGTATGTTTGATGTCAAACGACTTGCGAAGCGTTACACCTTGCGATTGACGCCGACCATATAATTCGGGCGCTCGGTGGGATGGGGGAATAGGTGGTCGTTGACCTCGTCGATCATTCCACATCCGTTTTGGACGAAGAGAATATTAGATTGAGGAGTCAGGCGATGTTTCAGCTGTTGTAGTGCAGAGGTTGTCTGCGTCGCCTTGACAGCCACAATGAGGTCTGTAATACTGCTTCTTTCGACTGAATCACTATTGCCTCCCGATTCGGCAGTGGAGTACCAGATTCCGTCGCCAAGGGTTTCCCATTCATATCCTCTATGCTCGATAATCTCGCCCGATCGAGCTTCGAGTGAGATATTATCTCTATTATCGTGATATGCATCGCGAAGGGAAGGTCGGCGGCAGAGGATGGTCACAGACGGAGGCTCGGGTGTTTCGAACAGCGAATGTGCCGCCGATACTATCGAGACCCAGCACATGCACCCTGGGCGTTTTTTTGTGTAGATGTTGCACTCGTGGTTAGCGGCCGCACAGACGTTGCCATTAGATTTATTTTTGTGCATACCCAACAACTTGACTGGTTTGGCGGTCGATGGCTTTTTGGTGTCGTTTTGTATCTCTCCCAGTCACCAAGTTTCAGGGAACCCGGTCAATAGCTTTGGATATGGTATCTTCCAAGGACGGGTCCGGGTCCTCCCACAGATATAGCCCAGTGGTGATGAGACGGGCGCCCATCATGGTCGCCGCAAGGCCCGGAGCGTCAGCAGGGAAACAAGGTTGAATCACAAATGTCATATTGGACAGTGGCCAAAAGGGGAGGTAATTCGCCCTGCGAGTGGTGTTGGTCTCTCCCGGTAAGGGATTTGGCTCGTGAAAGAGAGGGCGCCAGGTGTCCGATAAGTCTCGGGGCTACCAGGGTGCAGGGGTCAGATCAAGTAAAGCTCCGCTACTGATCTTATAGATCAAAGAACATCATTTCAATGATAAATTCTGCCTCTCTCTTTGACAGCATTGTGGGAATAACTGTTGTATCCGATGAATATTTGAAGGTGAGTGCCGCATACTGAGCTGGAGAGCCGGACCAGGAAGACAAGGGACGGTACAACTCTGAGAGAGAGAAGAACCGGCTGTAAAGGATTAAAGAAGCCCATATCATATCTAATCCTCTATCTCGCAGTCCATTTATTGAGCCTCGTGCCATAACAGTCAGCCGGGTCACTTGTAGACTGGAGCTTGGTTAGCAATAGTCCGGCAAGGCCCCATGCCAGACGGAACTTTCTGAACGGGCCTTTGGCCTCTTCCTTCACAATATTGTCATTTTGCGGTTCTGAACTTGTGACTGGAGACCCGCAGTGGTGGCTCATAATTACGACTTGGGCAATGCGAAGGCGAAATCAGAAAGGCGAATCTGGAAACTTGAAAATCATCTGACAGGGTGGCATTTTTTTTGGCCAAAATCTAAACAAAGATTGTCGTTCATTTTCCAGTGTCGCGTGTTTTCATTGTTCCTATTGAAGTGCAGATTCGGACCGCCAGAATCGGAGGGGAATTCGGCTTCCGCTTCCCCGCGTTACCCGTGCCAAGGGGTCTTCTCAATGTCGAGGACAAGGGCTATGCTTTCGCAAGTTGCCCTCTTCAGCTGAAGAATACACGTGTGGAGCGCCTACATCCAAGCATCATGTCTTGGCCATGGCGTTTTGTACACCTCGGCTCCGATGAAAAAGACCACCGGCGACGCCTGCTAGACCAATACGCAGTCTATTCCCAACTATCCATCCTGGTCCCGATTGTGGGTTATCAAGTCTACCGGCTCATCGTATGGCTCTTGAGTGAGAAAGGGAGAGCCCATGTCGCGTACTCTGCTCTTGGGCAGTCGCCGGTCGGGACAGAATCAGCCAGCGGCTGGTCTCGGACAGCTGCCAGGCGATGGAGGTCTACTGTATGGTGGTTAAGTGGTGAAATTTCCCCGATTCTGGGGGTAAGAGGACGCTGGATTGCTGCAGTCGCTTGGATTTGTTGGCTGCTGTTTCTCTGCGTCAATCAGACCGGTGATGGTAAGCAATTGGTTCCATGGCTTCGTCTGTTGGGTGCCCCATTTGACGAGTTCTCAGACTATTTTCATGTCACCAAACGCTTCGGAAGTATTGCTGCAGCCCAACTTCCTATTCATTATATGTTGTCTATGCGGAATCGCTATTCCCCGCTGGCAGTCATCTTCGGCACGTCTCACGAACAGCTCATCCACTGGCATCAAATATGTGGCAGAATCATTATGATCCTAATTGGTCTTCACGGTGCATTGTATATCAACTATTTTGTTCAGACGGGAATTCTCGTCGAACGCCTGCAGACTCGCCCATCTATGACCGGACTATTATGCTTGGCCTTGATGTCCGTGCTTACAATCACAAGCATCGAGAAATGCCGACAATGGAGCTACCGAGCCTTTTACTTCTGCCACCTAGCGATCGGGCTGGTAGTATTGCCCATTCTCTTCTCTCATACCAGTCATCTCCGGTGGTATGTGGCTGAGACCCTGGCACTGTTCATTGCCGATCGGATCCTCCGACGAATTGACACCATCACCGACTCGGTAACCATAACTCAGGTCCCCGCTACGGACTTGCTCAAAGTTCAGGTTCATATTCCAGCGTCCAAAGTATCTCGCTTCCAAGCTAAGCCCGGCCAACACGTCTGTATGTGCATTTCCACTGGGGGTGGATGCAGTGGCGCAAACCGCTTGCTGTCGAACCCGTTCACAGTGGCAGGTGTATCTAAAGGCGAGATCACACTATTTCTGCGAACCCGTCGGGGTCCCACGACACAGACGCTGTTGACCCATGCGGACCGATTCAGCGCCCAACCTGTAATTGACATCGAAGGGCCATACGGGTCTTCTGTTGACATCGCAGATGTCACCGGAAAGTTCGATCGCATCCTCCTTGTGGCTGGTGGAATAGGAGCGACATTTGTGCTACCTGTCTACCGGGCGTTGCGTGAACACTTCGATGGCGAAGTTGGTGGCCACAAACGTCTCAACTTTACATGGGCTTTGCGATCCTCAGCAGAGGCTGCTTGGGCTGCAGAGCTCGAAGATCAGGTATTTGCAGACAATCCCGATGTTCACATTTACTTGACTCGACAAGCTTCCCTAGAGCATTCCTTCCCCAATTCCTCCTCTGAAGGGATGGAGATGGGCGAGTTGCGGACGTCGGATGGATTAGTCGGAAAGTCCAAGACACACATGGGACGGCCTAATCTTAGGGAAATTGTGGACCAGACATTCAGGTATCATGGCGAGGAGTCTGTGGCAGTCTTCTTCTGTGGACCACAGGATATGGGGCGTGAGCTACGGGCCCATGTGGGGAGATGGGTGGCTAAGGGACGTTATGTATTTTGGCGTCAAGAAAGTTTTGGATCTTAATTTATCCAGGGATATTCTAACATACTATACACGCTATATCGTTGTGGTGTAGCAAAGACTAAACTTAATTCCTTACTCTAGTAGTACAATGCGTACAAGATAGCGATGCCAACAGTCAACTTCAGCCTTCTCCATGCAAACAGTACATTTGGAGACCGGGGGGGTTCCTTTGGTGACCTTCAAAGTTGGAGCCTGACATAAACTGACTCAAATGTAAGGACAATAATAGAAGATCCATCTATAAATTACTGGGATTTTGATTGGAAACGTAAAATTGCTCTGTTTCCTCTATTTATTATGCCGAAGGCATACACCTTCCACCAATCAGCATGTTAGCTCAGGGGAACGAGCGCCGGGCTCATAACCCGGAGGTACGTTACACCGATTCACCAATTTCCTTCACAACATGAAAACTAACAATCAACAGGTCCCTGGATCGAAACCAGGACATGCTATGTCTATCTTTTTTTTTCCTTTCCTCTTTTTTCCTTATTTATTTATTGCCCTTCCTTTTTTATTACTACTATTATTTCTTTCTCAATACCAGGTATCCAAGGAAACACCATTCTCTCATACCTGCATGATCACCCAGAATGTCATGACATCAGAAAGTCCACCATCATCTTGATCTTACGAATAGTCCTGGAGCTGGAATTTGTGAGCTCCGTATGAGTTGTCAAACATCAACCTTCATGACTTCATTGACTATCAGATATAGCCGTATGCAGCTTCTTCCAACTATCTAGAAGCGATGTGTGACCTGGTTCCCCCAGAGCATCATACTGATGTAACATATGTGGATGTTTACTTGACATTGTACAGCACCGTATAAATATCTGATCAACCGCCGCCTAGAGAATTCTCATAGTCTACATATGTAGCTTTCAACATATTTTAATTTCATACTAATCGAAAATGTCACAACGTAATCCAGAACACCACCTCCACAGGTAAGACATCAATCCGATCCAATGAACTCCATGTCACTCACAATCCAAAGGGTCGGCAACTGGATGCCAGCTGATCATGCAGCCCACAAAGAATGGCTCGGAGGAATAATCAAGAAAGTCGACGACGGCGAGGAGCAGCCTCTCCACCCAGTCCTAAAGGAATTCAAAGAACTCATCGAATCCAACACACGCATATACATGCTCTTGAGCTCCATGTTCAACGAAGTCCCACGCAACAAGCGATACGGCCACGACCCAACAGGCAATCCCGAAATCCGCGACTATTCCCATTTCCTATATGTCATCAACCACCTCCTCACCACCGCGCCTTCCTGGACCGACAAGGCCCACCGCGTCGGTCTAGTCGGGTTACCCATCAATGCCGTCCTCGACTGGCCAATGGGTACACCCAGCGGCTATGCGGCCTTCCTAGATCCCGACATCAACGCGATGATCAAGAAGATCTTGAATGCGTGGGGCGAGTTCCTGCGCTCTCCCGCCTCCGCTGAGGTGCTGAATGACAGCGCTCACGGGTGGTTCGGTAAAACCGGCCGCCGGGATCTGACAGCCGTTGCGAAGATCGGTGTGCTGGCCGCGACGGATTTGCAGTTCCACGATATGTACGATTGTGACCCGTCTGCGCCAAATCACGGATACAAGTCGTGGGATCATTTCTTTACCCGCACGCTCAAGGAGGGAATACGGCCTGTTGAAGACCCGGATGACGGGAAGGTTATCGCTAACGCGTGCGAGTCGCAGCCGTATCGGATTACCCGCCATGCTCGTGCGCGTGATAAGTTCTGGATTAAGAGTCAGCCGTACTCTGTGCTTGACATGCTGGGTCATGATCCTCTTGCGTCGCAGTTTGTTGGCGGCACGGTTTATCAGGCGTTCCTTAGTGCGTTGAGCTACCACCGTTGGCATTCGCCTGTTAGCGGGAAGGTCGTCAAGGCTTACGTTGTTGATGGCACGTACTATTCTGAACCGCTGTTTGAAGGCGTCGGGAACCCAAAGGCCGAGCAGAAGGACATTGATATGGCGGGTCAGGTTACTTCGCAGGGATATATTACTTCGACTGCGACGCGGGCGCTTATTTTCATTGAAGCGGATGAGCCAGCGATTGGGTTGGTGGCATTCATTGGAGTTGGTATGGCAGAGGTCTCGACTTGTGATATCACCGTGAAGGAGGGGGATAGACTGAAGAAGGGAGATGAAATTGGTATGTTCCATTTTGGCGGTTCGACACATTGTCTCCTTTTCCGGAAGGGGGTCCATGTGTCCGGGTTCCCAGAGCCTGGGATGAAAGAGAACAAGCCTGTCCGAAGCAAACTGGCAGTTGTCTTGTGAGGAACGAAATGTGCATGCTCAAATCACCAATTTTGGTCGTGTAATTCATCCATAGTGCATTGTACATACAATCAATAAGATAACTCGAATAACACCATCATAGATAATCCAAAGTTCATGTACTTCCCGATTATCAGTCTACTGCAGGCTTTGGGGCATAGCATTGATATCAATCTGGGAGGGGGAGTAAATTGCCTGTTTATAACAAGGCTAGGCCTGGTGATCTCGTGCAAGGTCAAATGGGAAATGGAGGGTAATCGCGTACAATTTTGATGCTTATTTTCCCGTAGCATTAATCTGACAGGTCTCGCGTGTACGACTGATTGTGTTTTGACCTTGGTTCACGCGACCTGCGGCCCGTCGCAATAAACTGGGATCTAATGTGAGCCTTGAAGTACTGCTTGTATCTGCATTATGAACCACCACTACACGTGGCACGAATGTAGTTTAATTCATGAACTCCCCCGATCATTATTGTCATGTGAATAGCGACCGGAGGAAGTGTCGAGTGACTGCAATATACTGGACGACCACGTGACCCGTCGTATTATCAGCGGTTGCTCCAACAACAATCAATCCGGGGTTCGCACCGGGGAATAAATATTCCAAACAATAAACTTATCTTGTCACTTCTCATGAGTCCCCAGCGAAAAAAACTAGGCTCAAGTTCGCAGCATACGATGTTGCATTCAATTCGCTCTGATGTCTGCTGGGCAAACCCCTGCGATTTTGTCCTGGGCCGAAGAAGTTGCGAGGAGCGCCCCCAAACCCGAGCTGATACTGATCGGTTCGAAACCCTGGTGGGCGACCATTCAGGTCCAGTATCTCATCACAAACGAAAGAGGTCGACATTCGAGGCCGAGGACTCAATGACGCAATCAGACCCTTCCAGGAGACCCTACCGAACTGCTTCTGAAATAGGATCCACAGTTTCCGTCCGTCTACCTGACGACATTATCTCTCTATCCCCATCCAGATCGGTGATTAGTCGGGGTGCTGGACGATCACGTTCATCGAGTCTAATACGCGTCAAAGCCGAACTAGCCACCGCCAGCCCCCGGGTGGTATATATACATGAATCTGCCGATCCGCAAAACCTCGCTGCGAGTCAGCTACTAGCAACTCTAACACACGATTCTGAGTTCGGTGAGAATGAAGACGTTGCCCGGAGGATCTCGAATGCTTCGTGCCAATGTGCTACTGAGCTACGCAGTAAAGGTTCGTGGGTGCATAAGGTAGCACTACCACTATTAGAGGGCGCTATTGCAGAACTACCTTTGGAATGTTGGAGCGTGTATGTTACACAAAGGCTTTGTGTATCTCTACTCACTACTGATCTCCGGTAGTCAAATCGAGTCCGTTGACCCCCAGTATCAACCTCGCTATACAGCCCGCGATACATATAACCGGAAAATTGAGTTGGTTGTTGGCCTTCCTTTAGACGCTTGGGAAGATGAGTATGAAATGGCGGGGCTCCGTACCCCAGGGAAGTATTTCAACCATATGACCCATCCCCACACCGGGAAACGTGTTCTGGGCCCCAGTGTAGAAATTAAAGCCGCGGATGGAAATTTGGTAGAAGCGCAAGTCCAGATTGGGGTATGGATGACAGGGCTCCTGATGTGGGCTTTTGCACAGCGTAAGAGTGTGAAAGACTTGCCTCCACTTGTTGGTTGCACCGCTGTTGGGGAGGACTGGAAGTTCTATATTGCAACCGGAGTCGAAGGTTCTGGGGTCTTAAAAGAAGTAGTAAGTAATATGCTTTAATGATTTGGCTTCAATGGCTAACTCCGTCTCCTATAGCGCATCTGGGGACCTTTGTCTGACCTAGATGGCCGTACCACAAGTGTGAAACATACGAAGTCTCTTCTTAGGACGCTTCGTCGAGTCATGGAGTACACAATCGGGCAGTACAAGGATGAGATTTTCCAAGCAATTACTTCTGAAGCTTGAAGGTTACTTTCCAACGCGGGATTCATTCCACTTTCTGAAATACGTATATGCAAGCAAACTTCGTTTGGAGCCTTCTATCCGATAGCGTCTTGGTCGTACCTTTCAGTTGTTGGACACTCTTATACCACCTGGCCACGGCTAGGTCTGTGTTCTTACCTCATAATAATCGGGCTTGCCCAACATACGTCAAGTACTGTCTGGAGCGTACAGCGTCATGGCACTTGTAAATCCTCCAGTTTTCCCCCGCTTCAAACTGCTGCGCTTCCTCACCGACCCTTGAGGGAACTCAGAATTGTCGAGCATTTCCCAATGCGGAAAGTCGCAAAGTATAACGCATGCGGTCTGTGCTATTGTGCTATATAATCACGAGAACTCGTTTATTTGCGGACCCATTTATTTCATCTAGCTTGTCAAAAATATATTCTGAGATGAAGTCCAAGCTCGTGGTATTCGCATTGTCTTTGGTGTTGAGCCAGGGCTTGGCGGAGGAGCGCCACCCCCTTGTTGGATCCCTTGGTGCTCTTCGCATATTGCACTACAACAATCTTGGCCCTCAGAACAATGGAACTTCGGCTGTTTTGGCTCATGATCACTCGAGCTATGCTGGTGCTGCTGCAAAATGCACTGCTATCGGCGAGAAGCTCCTCCCATGGTCTGCGAGGCAAGACACCAGTCGAAGTCACACCGAACTAGATTATGAACTGGACTATCTCGTATTTGCGAAAGAGCTACAAGACGATGATTACTTGTGGCTGTCGACAGAACAGGAAGATAGCCAGAACTGCTTTGCTTTGTCGATATCCCATCGCAAGATCGTACAGAAATCATGTCAAGACAAGCTACCAGCCCTCTGCACATCTACTCCGCCCGCAACAACCGAGCTCGACCGAGAGGCAAGAGAAACCACGAAGCTGTCCGTGGCATCTGACGATTATACCGTAACCGGATACCGAGATGCGCGATCCTTCCGCTTCCTCGGCGTGCCCTTTGCGACTCCCCCAGTCGATGACTTGCGCTTTGCCCCACCGCAAGCTTACACTGGACCGAAGAACATCGATGCCACTAGCATGGCGGATTCGTGTATCCAATCCCCTTCAAGCCTTACGAATGTGCCTATTGGTGGAATGTCTGAGGACTGCCTCTACTTGAACATTTTCACCCCATTTCTGCCTCACAACGTCACCAAGAGCACCGCGCTCCGCCCCGTGGCCGTTTATCTGTACGGGGGTTCATTCATAAAAGGCACTGCAAGTATGATAGATTATGACGGGGGAAACTTCGCCAGTCGCAGCGATGTGGTCGTCGTCACGCTTAACTATCGACTCGGAGCACTGGGCTTTCTATCGACGGGGAACCTGACAACTGGGAATTACGGTATTCAAGACCAGATCATGGCCTTGAAATGGGTACAGAAGAATATTGTTGCCTTTGGAGGTGATCCATCCCATGTTACTGTCTTCGGGCAGTCTTCCGGTGGCCAAAGCCTCGTAGCCCTACTCTCTTCCACCGCCGCAAAAGGACTCTTCTCCGGCGCGCTGGTGCAATCAGCAAATTTCGACCTCCCGTGGTTTCCTCGCGCTGTTTACTCAAAATACATCGCCCCAGAGGTCGGGAAGGCAGTTGGCTGCGACGACGCTTCCGAAGCAAGTCTACTCAAATGCCTTCGCTCCGTCCCGGCTTCAAAGTATCTGGATAACTCAACCGATTTCCAGACTGCGATGAAGATCTTTTCATCCAACGTTGCAAATCACTTCTACCACAGTACAGAGCTGATATCCGCAGCCGAACCATTCATGCCAATGGTAGACGATACAGGGTCGGGCGTAATCGACGACCAATTCAACACTCTCCTAGCCAACAACAACCTCCCCATCAACGTCCCAACCATGTTCACCAACGTCCGGGACGAGGCAAGCCTCTACATGGACACTCTCGGCTCTACTCCGGCCCCACTCGCTGTATTGCTTAACGCGACATTCGGCGACGCTCTCGCGCAGAAGATTATCTCCTCTGGCGTGTACGACGTCGATGATTCGGACACCGATGCTGTTCTCAATGCTCTTTCAGATGCCCTGACCCACAGTACATGGACTTGTCCACAGGGTTATCTTCTCGATAATTACCTTTCAGCCTTCCCGTCCTTATACGAGATACAAATAGCAGATGGTCATGCGCAGACATCCAATATGCCGGATATCTGTTACCCGAATGGTGTATACAACGCTTCCTGTCATACCTCGGATATCCTGCTCGCGTGGGGTACGCTGAATACCAAGACAGAAGATGTGCGTCCGTACTATGATGATCGGGATATTCTTCACTCGCAGCTCGTCCACGATGTGTTCGGCGGGTTTTTCCGCGAGAGGAATCCAAATCCGGATTTGGAGTTCTTGAAGGTCCGCGGTCCGGCCTATGCGAGTACTCTCTCTATATTTGGCGGGGAGATTGGTTCAGATTCCTCCATTGGGCGCGCTGAGAATGGGTTTGTTATCGAGCAGTACACACCATCAGAGCGGAATATGACGGTTCTGGGAATGCCGCCGTCTACTACGGTTAATGCCGAGGAGGATGGAATTTGTGCTGTGCTGCGTGATTATGGGTTTACTTTCCAGAGGGCGCATCTGTCTGATTGAATTTATGTTGTATTCAGCTTGGTTATTCATCAATAGCTACAATCAACGATTCGTAAGTTGATAGGGTCATACCATAGCAAAATTCCACCACCCGTTGGATATTCTTCATCACGGATAACGGAAGCGATTTAAGCTTCGAACATAATGGGGTCTACACGGTGCAGCTTGAAGTTTATTTTTGTGTGCTCTGATATATTTGATCTCGTGGAATATTCATTCGAATGGAGAGTATCATTGGTGCAAAGAAGCAGGGAAAACCAAAAGAAACAAAATGCCCGCCAAAAATAAGAGGAATGCTAGGTCTGTCGTGATAGAGATGAGATGCCAAAGCCAAGGGGTTGAGTCATGTTAGTGATAGATGTGTAGAGCCAATGCTCGGATGCCCATATGCCCAAAACGATGAGAATAAATGATAGAAGGAAATTCGTTAGATATCAACGTGCAGGAAGTCGTGAGCATTATTCGTAAATCGGGACCCTCCGCGAGGGAACATATCCGTCATCTTCGGGAACGGTGGCGGGAGGATATCGCTTTGAACCGGAGCTCCGAGGGCTCGCCCATCCGGTTGGGCGAGGGTGGAAGCCAGCACTGCTGTATGATCGCTGCCGCTCTGAGCCGCTTCCTCCACTACTGGGTCGACTATTAGCTGGACTGCCACCACTGTAGCTTCCTCGTCTCATTTCATCTGCGGCGTAAGGTCCAAGATGTCTCGGTACAGCTCTTGGGGGTGGTGGAGTTGGTGGCCTGTAGAAAGGTGGATCAGGAGCCGCCGGAGCAGGACCCGGGTCGCCGAATATGAATTCGCGGAATTTGACACCCGCGGTGCGCGATCGAGAACGGTCCTTTGCATGCTCCTTTGGATTTTCCTTTGGGTAATCCCTTGGGTGCTCCCTATCTCTTTGATGATCCCTTGGGTGATCTCTCGGGTGGACCTTTGGGGAAGGCTCAGAGTGGGATTTACTAGATCGTGAAGAGTGACTTTCGTGCCCATGGCGATATCGAGTAGGACTTGCGGGCGACAGATCTCGGAATGGTCTGCGGATGTAGGCTTCGTGAGAGTGGCGTCTGGCATTACTGTTGGAAGGTGGTGATAGATGACGCCGCTCTCGGTGCCTATGGGGTTTGGCACGGTCCTTGCGGTGACGTGCAGACTCATCTGAAGACACTTCAGAGACATCTGGAACTTCACCTGTCCCTGGGCTTAGTGGATGGCCATGCCGACCACCTTGGCCTCGTCCACTTGAACGGGGCACAGGTTCTCCCCATGGGGGAGGGGATGAAACTCGCGGGGTCGAAAATCCCGGCCGAGTGCCTCGAGACCTGCGTGCAGAAGACGCGGGATATTCTCCACTGTATCGTCGGCGGTGATTGCGATGGTCGCTGGGCCGATCGGGATCCACCCGACTGTGGCGCTTTGACGTCGACCGGCGTGAGAAGTAGTCATCCTCGTCGGGCAGAGGATCCTTGCCACTGAAATGGTAATGATATGTCCCAAAGTCTGGCGGCGAAGCACGCTTCGTGTGTCTTTTCAAATAGTCGCGCTCCAATCGCCGACTCACACCTTCATGCCATTCCAGCATCTCCGGGTCAGGCTCAGAAGGAAATGCGTCTCGAGGGATTGTCTTCGGAAATATGTCGCCATTTGCATCTGCAATATCCCAAAGCTCCACCGCATTCTGCAAATACACGGAATGTTCATCTGGGTCCATCAACAGCTGTATTGTCTGCCACCGCACAAAGCCATTTGGAAGTAGTGAGGGGATCGATGGAGGTTCATAAGGATTGGCCGAGGGTTGTAAACTGTGAAAACATCCTAGTGACTGGTATATGAATGATAGGGCTTGTGCCTTGGTCTCGAGAAATAAAGGGTCGTAGTTGCCGCCAACTTTGCGGTAAAAGGCAGCGAGTCGTTCGGGAGTTATATCACAGGTGCCGTTGGCATCAAAGGTGGGCTTGAGAGAGGTCAATATGGTGTCTGGTCCAAAACACGGTCTAGAACTTACCATCAGCTGCGCGATCCCTGAGACATAGCTGTTCCAGCAGTGGGGCTGGGCTCTTGTCTGAATTGATCAATGTACCCCAGTGAATATCCGCAGAAGCCATGGAAGCGGGGTATGAAGAGAGAAGTGCATGCAAGCAGATGCATCAAAGCATTTCATCTCGAGGTTGGGCGCATGTTAAGGTGTTGACGAGGAAGAGAGCGGTCAGGCACGAACGGGACCCACTGCGGGGGAACCAAGGAACTGCGAACTATGAAAGTTTCAAGATTGATAAGTGAGATGAAGTGAGCATGAATGTGATATATAGATGAGGTACAAAGAACATTCAAAATTCTACGATAGTAAGCTGTCTTGCCTCATATCTCTATCCCAATTACACAGAAAGAAAAACATGTGACTTGATGTCATCCATACCCGTGACTCACATACAACGTTGCATGACTGTGAAGCCTGATGTGGCGCCGTATGACCCAATCAGCCGTTACCTAAAGAGCAAAAAGTCTCAGCTAACTGGTTGGAATTCTCAGCGTAATAGAAATAAGTATAGACTTGCCTAGACAGGTTCTGCTGGATGCCTAGAATAGGTTAATGACGGGAGGGGAAAGAGTGTTTTTAATCCTAGCCTTGCATGGATGAAAAAGCCCGTGGCGGTCACAGCTTGCTTACACGTGACTCCTTTTGTTTGATCTCTTCTCATCTGCAAGACCCGATCATTTACATTTTTCTCTGTCACCTACACTGGGAACATGCCTCCAACACTCAACGATATGGCGTCTGCTACAGCGTCGAGTAGTCCCCAACCTTCGACCCCCAAGCCTCACTTGGATGTGCACTACACTGCGCCTGGATTTTGCCCTCCGCATCCCGATACTGTCGACCAACTTTGCGAGGACCGAAGCAACCTTGTCTTCTGCCATGGTGTTATGATTGTAAAGATATCACCTGAAGTCGCCGTCAAGTTCGGCCCTCATATCAACATTATCGAAGCCAAACACATGATTTGCGTTGCGCAGAATACAGGAGTTCCTGTGCCCAAAGTTTTTGCATATTATACGTACGGTCCGATTAATCGTGATCCTGACGATTCCGGAGGCCTTGACGATCACTACATCTTCATGAGTTACGTTGCCGGCGAAACACTCTATGAAGCTTGGAACTCCTTTAGCGTCTCCACCAAATCTCACCTTTCAAAACAACTTGCAAACTATGTCCAGGAGATCCGCGATATGGAGCCTGCTGGATATATTGGCTCTATAGATCGCGGCCCTGTTACTGACCGCTGTTTAGCGACCTCCCTTGACAAAGGAATAGCACCAGACCTTGGGAATGGAATACGTAGGGACCATTATATCTGAACTAATCTTTTTTTTCAAAAGGCCCATTCGATTCGGAGCAAGAGTTTAACACCGCATTTATCAACAACTATCTGAAGAATGCGCCGAAACGCCACATCAAAAGTTTTCTCAGTGGGATGCTTCCTGAATCCAACCGCATTTTATTTGCGCATGGTGATCTCCGGCCTCACAATATCATCGTGAAAGATGGAAAAGTGGCCGCCATTGTAGACTGGGAGCGAAGTGGTTGGTATCCGGAATACTGGGAATACGCAAAGGCTCTACTTGTCTGGCACTGGCAGAGTGATTGGACGGAATACCTGGTACAAATTCTTCAACCGTACCACGCTGAGTATTTCATGCACTCTTTTCTGATGGAAAAGCTATTGATTTAGCCGGGATGTGTCCTGCCAAATGCACTTTTATTCCATATACTCCATCTCAGAGATTTCACACTTTATCGCCCCTGGGCTTTGGAAAGATTCACTGCCTGAGCTCTGTCATGACGTTGGATCCTCTTTCTGCGCCTAGCTGTTCCAACTTGATTCGATCGTGGCTTTCTCGTGTAATCGTTGATACATTATAAACGTCATAATACCCTTTCATGCGGTCCACAAAGAAAGGTTTGACCACGAGTATACCGAATCGGTAAGCGAGGGGTCGACCAAGTCAAAGTCGGCGTCCGGCTGGGCTAGAAACTCTTCCATGCTCTCTCCTAGAAACGCCATATCGTTCGTAGGGTTTGTCGGGGCAGAGGATTCATTCATGCCAGAGGCAGCGGTATTCCCCAAAAGCCCCAGCTGGTTAGGGGCAAGGACAGCAAGAGAGTCAGTCGAACTCTCTGCAACTCGAGATGACTCATTCTGGAGATGGCCGCCTTCTGACCCTCTTCTCCCATTCAAGCACAGCTTGACGCATTCTAAGTTATCATAGAATTCGGTCGCAGCGAGATTCCCGTGGCTGCTCATCGCCCGTAGAATTTCGAAAGCTGCCTCAAAAAATGCAAAGTCATTGCTATTCTCGGGGTATACCAGACTTGAAATAACCATTATCAGTGCCGAAGAAAAGAGATAGTGAGCATAGAAATATCCGAAGATTGGGACTGATCCGTTGGTCCATTCTTCCACGATCAGCGAGTGGGTATGTCTTGCAGCGTGAATACACGCATCACTGAGTGTTTTTAGAGTCTGGCGGATGTTCGTCTGGGAACTGTCCTCTGCAATGGACTCTGGGGATGTAGGTTGGATCAGCGCGTGCAGAAGGACCGGCCGACTGGCTAGCATTATACACTGCATTCCATTAGCTGACATCCATTCCGAGCTAGACTATCCACTTACCTGGTTGAATTGAAGATGCAGTGATATAACGTTCATCGGAATGGGACCGTCGCGGCTGAGCCGAAGTTGTGGGGAAGAGCACAACTCCACTCCTTGAGAGAGATGAGCAGCTTTTGCTCCCGCTGCAGGAAGGACTCCGCGAACACTTTTCGGCTGTACACACGATCAATGACCTGACCAGTGATCTTGGCCAACTCAATACTAGCGACGAGAAATTCAGTGTCGGGGGTATGATCGTTATGGATATCGCCAGGCACATTCGATGGCATGTCAACGTAGATGTCTGCGTCGGAAATTTGAATCGGCCAGCCGACCTTCGAGCCGTACATTCGGTCGAATACATATATTGCCCACCATAGTCTGGTCCGATGCTGACGCTGCACGGGGTCTGGGCACTTGCTTTCTGGGATGTTGTGATTCAGACCCACAGTCAACCCGAGACGCATGGCGCTGCCGACCAACAGAAATGCCGAATGGCGTCGGTTCAAGAAGAACGAATAGAGCGACTGCAATCATTAGTATATAAACACTGTACAGTGGAAGTGGTAAGTTGCTTACCAAAAGTAAAAGCGATTCAATATGTGCCAGGCTCGGCCGTTCCGGCAAGATAGGTATCATTGTCATCGCATTCACATAATAGGCCACGCCAGGGACGTTGCATTCAAGGCTCGGGATTGATCGCGCAGAATATACTTCTCCAAGAGCAAAGAGAGCAAAGAATTTACATGACAATACGGGATCGTCAAAGTTACTCTCTCGATAGGCCTCCTCGAGCTGGTCAATGGTCGACTTGCGAAGAACCAGATGATATACCCGCGTCACCTGATTGAACACAATTTGAATTAGAAGTCGAGCCTGGGCCAGGCTGGGCCATTGCATTGCGGGATTGCGTATTCTCATCAACGTAGCTTCTGGCGTGTATTGCGTCCGAGGCATGTGAGAAGTGGTCTCGCTCTTGGTAAGAACTTTTCGGAGCCTGGTGGCGAATGCCGTGCATGCTGCTTCACAGACGTGAATCGGTGGTAATGAAGGGTCGTATGGTAGGAACCATGCCCTTTCACCGAGCATTGGGTTCCGAACATGTGTATCTGCATCTGGTTCGTGTACATCTAGAAAAGGTCGTTAATGGGAGTCACTGGAAATAGTCAAGAAACACACCATCATCATGTACTTGATATTCTTTTGGCGTTAGGAAACTAGGTGATTGTGATAGTTGGCTACGCAAGCGCTGGTTTTCTGCGGCCAGTTCCTCAAGATAACTGGAAGATTTAGCCTTGCAATGGAGAAAGCCAAGCCTAGTGGAGCATACCTCTCGTGCACTTTAATTTGACGATCTCGATTGACATAGTGGCATTCGGCAGGACAGCCAGCCTGCCGACATTTAAGACACGGCTGGCCACCAGAGCATTTTATTTTGTGTGAATGGCACCTCCGGCAACTTTAGACGTCACATTAGCGGATAGACTTGGAGATAGGTTATCTGGACTTACGCGATGGACTTCTTTTTCTGTTTTCTGATGGCTGGATCACTGGTTGGAATATTTGATGAGGACTTCATATCTAATATAGCAGATGTAATTTTAGGAGATGAATGAAGTACGGAGGAATCTGACGGGAATTCAGACGATGTCGAGCGGCGAAATTTCATGTTGCCGAGCCAATCAACGTCCAAGATTCGACCCAGACAATATCTACAGCACAACCGAGTGAAAACTATCTGATACTAACGAAGAAGATAGTCCCCTATAGAAACAATCGTATATTGAACTGTATTACGAGATGAATAAAAAGCAGGATGTGTTTATACTTTCCCTATGCATAATAGATGGTATGAAATATGCAAGTATCCAGATTCGGAAACGGCGCAAATACCTGGTAACACATGTATATATCCAACGGAGTGTGACGGTGTAGACAATGTGGAGCCTATATGGAGAGAAAAGTGTTGTACGTTGGGTCTGGAGTGGAGGAGATGGGGGACAAAAGAGAAGAGAGAGGAGCGAGTAGAGATTTAACTGGCTAGATGGTGTTGAATCTATGGGGCCTGGGGCACCCAACAATTATATACTGCCATGTGGGAGATTATCACAGCATTTAATGTGCAACACAACGACCTAGGTCTGGAGATATGCGTAGTGGTGAGCTGCGAGGGTCATAAACTCACTAGACGAAAGAGAAATGGCAACACCAACTTTTTTGTAAGATCATCTCATGGAGACAGACGTTAGAGAATAGAGTATCCTTAATAGTCTACCATTGAGATTCCAGGGTTTATATCTTGTCCTCGGGTCTATATAAACTGTAATTCAACATTATATGCGCTCATGAAGTTGTTACACAAAGCATCGGTATTGGTTGATCTTTCAGATCAACATATTCTACGTTCGATCTTTATATAATTTCCAGATGCCTCGTTGTACAAATTCCAATGGTACCGAACTATGAAGACTGTGGTTCTGCAAATTCTGCAAATCTTGCATATAATGCAAGGGGTGGTTACACTGATCGCCCGGATTTGCCTTAACAATGATGGCCTGCGTACATCGTACACCCTATATTCGCCATTTGATATGAAGTGATGTATTCTAGACTCGGACGATCATAACCTAAGGTTAGTTATAATACCTAACCATCTTCTTTGATTTATCCTCAGTTATTCTATAAACTAATAAATTATCGGCTTCGAAGTAGATATGGACACCATACGCGAGTCACCTTTGGGTCAACTTTTACGAGCGATTACCGGGAATAAGATTCTACTTTATCCGGAGGAAAAGCCCGGATTTGTTCTACCGGCGAATTTAGAAGAGAAAGGACACCCGATTGAATCCGATCATAGTCTTAGCGACTCCCCCATAACTCCAGCGCCGGCTTCGTACTTCCCGCCGGGTGCCAATTCGGAGGGAGGACACACGCAAGATGATACGAACAATATAGTCGGTTGGTACGGACCAAACGATCCATCGAACCCGAGAAACTGGTCGTCATGGAAGAAAAGACTTGTTACCTTTCAGATATGGTACATATCACCTCACATTATACCTTTGCATGCAACAGTTTGACTAATTCCCGATAGTTTGTATACATTCGCCATATATTCTGGCTCATCAATCTATGTGCCAGCCGAACCGTAAGCTCGAAATCCCACAAGAAGTGCACCACCGCGACTAATTGCCCAACAGCCAGGTAATGGAATATTTCCAAGTCAGTCAGACGAAGGCTTCATTGGGGTTGGCATTATATGTCTTAGGCTGTAAGTTCCTACTACACCTTACCAAGGATAAGTATTAATAGCTCGGTTCTTCTAGATGGCCTGGGTCCGTTGCTCTTCTCGCCCATGAGTGAGGTTCCATTATATGGTCGCAACATCCCGTATATTACCTCCTTCATCATCTTTGTTATACTATGTGTCCCCACCTCTTTGGTAGACAACTACGCCGGCTTTATGGTTCTCCGGCTTCTTCAAGGCTTTTTCGGGAGCCCCTGCCTGGCAAGTGGTGGTGCCTCGATGGGAGATATGGTTCGTGCAAAAATGCCTCTTAGTGTGAGAGGGTGTATTCCTTCTTCTACTAGAGCTGATCAAACACCGGATAGTACTCGGATATTTACCTACCGCTAGGATTGACCAGCTGGGTTGCTGCGGCGTACGGTGGACCAGCACTTGGTCCGGTTTTGTCGGTCTTTTCAATCGCCAAAAAGGGGTGAGGCTCCCAATTGATATTGTGTGTATCATACCAGCGGCTGATTGTATCGTCAGATGGCGGTGGGCAATGTGGGAAATTCTTTGGATGAGTGCACCCATCCTTATCCTTATGGCCTTCTGTCTTCCAGAGACCTCGGCCGATAATATCCTCCTCCGCCGTGCACAGCGACTACGCAGAGTTACTGGGAACACAAAGCTTTTCTCGCAATCCGAGATTACGCAGAATTGTCAAAGATTTTACAACATGCTTCTTGACTCTCTAGTTAAACCTGTCGAGATAATGGTTAAAGATCCGGCCATACTGTTCGCCAATGTCTACACCTCCTTGGTTTATGGAATCTACTACTCATTCTTCGAGGCATTTCCGTTGGTCTATCCGGCCAAATATGGGTTTGATGCTAAGGATGTTGCGCTAATCTTCATCTCAATCGTTATTGGCTGTGCGATTGCAGTTGTTGTCTATATTGTGTATCTCTATACTAGTCTCATGCCTGATCTAAAGGCCAACGGCAGACGTCCACACGAGCACCGCTTACCCCCTGCTCTGTTTGCTTCTTTTGGTCCAACAATCGGACTTTTTATTTTCGGTAAGTAGAAGCACTCCTTTCAAGGTCGGCCTTATATTTCATATTATTAGACTGACTCTTGTCGTTTAGCCTGGACTACCAATGGAAATATCCATTGGGCTGTTAGCGCCCTCGGTATTGTCCTATATGCAGGATCTGTCTTCATCGTGTTGCAATGCGTACTTGTCTACCTGTCGCTTGTGTACCCAAAGTATGAAGCTTCACTATTTGCAGGAAATGATATATCACGATCTGCGGTCGCGTTCGCGTTCATCCTTTTCTCCCGGTTCATGTTCATTGACCTTGGGATTGGCAAAGGGGTGACTCTGTTAGCTGGCTTGAGCGTCCTAGGAATTGTAAGTCTCCTCTTATTCAACATGTGCCACAATTCAGATATGATGGTCATTCCCTATACTAATTTACACCCAGATTGGCATGTTTATTCTCTACATTTGCGGTGCAGGTCTCCGTGCTAGATCTAGATTTGCAGAGCATAGCTAAATAGGGAGTGGCGATAACTTTCGGCTTTACTTTCGGTCTCACTTTTGAAATATATCAGGAGCGGCGATACGCACAATTTGTGGTCTCGGATACAGATACATCGCTTTAAAAATAGAACTCGAAAAATTATATTATCTAACTATACATCTCCACTCAAGGCAAATCGAAAGACATAAGCTGTTGGGAAAAAGTATGATCCAAGTCTGCGACCATATCATCTAGTGAGGGAGTATTCCATGTAGGCGACATTGGCGCTAAAGGATCTATAAATGACTCCGGGGTCTCAAGGTATTCAAGTTGGTCTTGGAAGAATTCCGGTTCGTTGGGTTGCTCCTCACACATGTCTATCCCGCAAGCTTGAATCCGAATTAGTCAGTAGTGTTGTTGTAAACCAGGAAGGGTTCTTCATACCAGAGTCCAGTTCTGCATCTCGCTCAAGTGAATCACACAGCTTGTGGAACTGTCTTGCCAACTGCGCCCGTGACTCGGCGACAGATTCGACTGCTGTCGCTCCATGGGAACCAAGAATGCAATTAATTTCTTCGCTCACTCTCTCGTTACTCCAATCCAGATGGCCAGCCAATGCCTGGCCTATAGCACTGGAAACATCACACCAGCTGTCCTCGGTACGGCCCGCTTTTGCCGCATGATATTCGTTCGCTGTTTGTTTGGCATCGTAAAACTGCGGTTCTGGATGTTCCCAGGCATTGGAACAATATGTATCGTACCTCTCACTGGGTCCTTCGGGAGTTGTAGTGAAGCTGCTTTCCAGTCCGACCTGTGACAGGTTGAGAAGGTTCGAGGATGAGAAGGTCTTTGGCCATCGGAGAATTTGCGGGAGACACATAACTAAATCTCCTGGCTGTACCACAATCTCCTGGGCCTCACCAAATACTTTGTATCCATTTCCACACTTTAATTCTAATGAACTCTGCAGCCATGAGTTCAGCTGGCGATGGAACCCTGGAACCAGTCGGATCTTATGTGCAGTCTCATATGTCGGGAAGACGACAGTGCTTTGGATGTCGCTTGTTCCTTCCCCTTGAACCAGTGACTTAATACGGTCGATTGGGACACCGAACCCTATATCGTCGGTTTGAAAAACAGTGTGTTGTTGATATTCGGCTGGGCGATGAATGAGTTTCGAATTTTGGTCCGGTCTGCATGCGACGAGAACAGCATAATATGCCGGATCCCGTTGTACCATTTCAGATAGCATCCCGTAGCACCGCTGAATCGTGTTTTGATCGATCAAATTGGTATATTCTTGAGCGGCGTTTCTGTTGAGGTACTTTCGGATCCGTTTGAACACACCAAGCTCTTCCATGTAGGAGAAGAAGCCGGGAATATGGAGAAATCCATCCCTTTGCCAACGCCACCAAGCATCGGCAGACCCAGTATAACGACATAGCAGCTCTGTATTGGAACAAAGGATGGGAGCGGAGGTAGAGGGTTGATCGCCTATCAATAACCGTACGTTAGCAAATGTTTGACAGCGGCTGAACGTAGGCACGTACCGATAGAACTATAGCATTCACGCCAGCAGAAGGCTTCCAGATCCTGAATTGCTTTTGTTCTATTTCTATCGCACGGATCCTCTCCGGGGATAAACTGGGCGAGTCGCATTAGGTGGTCGGAGCAGAAGCTACCCCACGACATTGTATATGCCCAGTCCACCAATGCCGTCAGAAGCTTCTTATCAAACTTCGCTTCGGGAGTAGATATTAGGGCGATGAGTGGCAAGCATATTGGAATACATCCACAGCATTGCCACTCATCTGGCTCTTTGTTGGTTTGTAATGGTTGCTCAGGCGAAACTCCCAACGACAGCGGTGTGTCGGGGAGGGACAACGCTTCTGGATGGATGGTGGAAGGCGTGGAGCCAACATCAGCCCCACTATCAGGGCCTTTGCTTTGAGCCGCGCGAGAAGAGGTTCGGGATTTTTTTGCTTGAAATGCTGTAAGCAACGTCCTTAGAGGGTTCAACTGGAGAATACCATCACTTACATTCGCGTGTTGCCAAGCGTGTCTGTGGTATCCCTAAAGTCTCCAATGCCCGTTGGACATCACTTGCCATGAGGCGATTCCTAGTGCGTCCGCGTTCTGGTCTGTTTTTCATACTTTCTTCGAGAAGTGAGACAGACTCCAAATGACCCCGGTGCTTGCTCAAGCAGGCTATCAATGAAAGTAAATGTTTGCTCCAGGTTAAGGGGCGAGTATTTATCGGAAGAGCCTTGTCATAGGGGACCTTCCAGTAGCGAAAGATTGTTTGGATACTTGATCGTTTTGCTAGCTCCGATTTCTTATGTCGCTGTACTATTGGTCGTACAGTTTCGGTATATCCGATAGCCTTTCGGTACTCGCTGAGGCTCTCATATCTCGTAGACCAAAGATCATTCTGACATATCCAGTGCCAAGCGGCACTGATAGATGAAGCAACACGCTCATCGATTTCGGAACTCCTCGTCAGAAGCTCAGTTAAGACGTCCAAGTGCTTATGCTCAGGTTTGTCACGTAATAGAGTTGCGATAAAAGCTTCGGAGGAGTATTCTGTATCACTCGAGATATCTCGTGCCGCATGATCCATGTTGAAAATATTTGAGTTTCGATCTTCATAAGACCTAACGTATGTGGGCTGATCGTCTCCTTTGGCTGTTTTGCTCTTGTCTAGAGACTCTGTCTCCGTTTATATATACCCATAGCCTCAACTCGATTTGGGGCATTGCTTCCCTACCTCGCACCCTCCGCCTGGCTATCTGCAGGGCACTTCTTTGAGTTGCTACACACGTCATATTTGGCGGGTGGTGGTTGCCATCCACGACGAACCATTCATCTCCTGGTAATATATCCGGTGCTATGACGCTTGGCTGTCCAGGAAGATGATGAAAGTTATGCTGGCCAAAGCTCTTAGCATGATGTCTGACAAGATAAACATACTTAAATAGGGCAGTTCACCGGCACTTCATACCCGTCATGAGGCACATTCTGGTGGATCTTGGGCCGGTATATCCCGGTCAACCCTACATTACCTTCCATCGACTCAAGCCATTGGAGGGGAACGGGGAATATAAATTAACAAATGGTAGATTCCTTGTCTATTACTTAATGTTAACAACACGGGAAGCCCGGCGCTATACGCATACTAGCTTCCGAAGTGGATAGATCGACATTGGTTGGGAACAAGTGGTGTCATCGTACTGCATTAGAGTTACTCTGGTATGGTTCTATGCGTGTCAGACTGTGAGCTCAGGCCTGTAACATGGAGGAACAGGGTAATTCCAAGCTTACCAAGCCCCGATCCCCTTTTCTTACTGCTTTTGATTATAGTTCCTACCATCCCACGGACACTATTGTAAACCATAATGTCTGTTCCATACTTCTGTCTACTGCATGCTTCCCGTAGTGGGGCTGGAGCGATTGTGATTGATGTGTTTATATATACAGCTACCAGCATATATTCAACAACGAATGGTTCATTTACCTGCTTTATGCAGTACTTCTTTTTCCTGGTTCGCTTGCTTTAACCCAATCGAAGGCGCTAAAGGGAAGGTGCGATATACTATGCGACATATAGATGCATCAATGGGAACGATAGATCGATCTAGATCTAAGCAGATGGAACGTCAGCGGCACCATGTTGTTACCTTTCTCGTATTAGCAAAGATATCATTGATTCTCTTCGGCCTCATGCTTCGTTCATTAATCATCTCACAACCGGACACAGTCTCATGCGTTTCTTCAAGGCGTTGACGCAAGAACGGTCCACTGATCTACATGCTATTACATCTAGGAAAGGAAAGCTATTTCCCTGTTTGAGGTCTGTATCTTAGATGTCAATGCTCTATCTCCGAGGGGGTTGGTGGTTCGAAGGTAACACAACTTGGATCATTTTGCTTGGTCCCCTTCCAACGTTATGGGTTTTAATTAAACGACAACGCACTGCAGGCCTGTATGGGGCCCAGTTTACGGACAAGCAAGGAGTAGAATTCGTCACGATATACACTGCTCCTCATTGGTGGGACTAACTACCCTCACTACTTAATGTCCTCGGGTGCATGCTGCATACATGCAAGCTCTAACACCTCACCAATATTATTATTCGTATGTTTATGAGGTGTCCTTTTCCGCTTGTTGTTATATTCTCATTTCACTGTTACGCTCCCAGGCCTCCTAAAAAAAAGAAGTAAGTAACGTTCAATTGACCGTACCATAGTAGAGGTCAGGTACATACCACTGAACATCCCACAGAATAGAATCGTAACCAGTTATAGCTATATATACTGAAAGCTAAAGTAGAATGTGACGAGGAAACCACAGACTCTAATGACAAAACGGGCGAGTCACTCACGTATTTCAGTTTTTCACATGCGAGCCACTACCAATGAGCCTCTGCAAACATACATACTTAGGTAGCAGGTGCAATAGACTACTACCTGATATGTCAACAACGGTGGTCTATATAAACCTTTTCTTTGCACCTGAGGGTTTTTGTACGATATCTATCCTCTTTAAGGGGTTCGAGAACTGTACGAAATTGGTGACTGGGATATATATATTTTTGGCCTCGAGGGAGGTAATTTTCGATTTCTTGAGAATCGATATGTACTGCTAACAATGCTTATCTGCCAATAATTGGAATTAAATCAGGTTGAAATATAAAGCTATCTTCTATTATACTATAAGTTCTGTAGATGGCAACTTTCCGCTAGAAGTGTTTTGGCTGCAACTTCTTCTCGGCTAAGATCGGGAAGATGTGCGTTTGCCGACTACCCTCCACATCACGCAGACCGTATTTGCTCTTTTTCTGGGATTATTTGAGAATGGAAGAAATCTAAACTGATTGGATGAACCGGTGAATTCAGTGTCCGGTATAAGAAGAATTCAATTCGGGAAAACGATAGTTGACCGGCACCTCCGAAGTAGAATAAAACACAAAATAGTATTTAACCAATGCATGTCATAGGTACATAGTGTAGCTCCAGGGCTACAGGCTGGGTCAACTAAACACACGCACATGATGAAGTTCTCGAATGTAGAATTTGTTGTTAATAGCTCGTCTGACTCGGCAACTTTCAAGACCCACGACACAATCAATGGCGAAATCGTTTTTACACCTCATCAAAAAACCAACATTGAAGACATAACTATCACATTCAAAGGTACGCGAGCGATGGAAGTAGCACTTCCATACTGATATTGACACGGCCAACAGGCATGATGCGAGTCGAAGTCGAGAACATGAATACCCATCTGGCTTTACCCTTCAATTCACTCCAGAAACCCTTCCTAAGCATGGATATGCCCATTTACGACTACTTTGGGGACACAAATACCCTGAAACCCGGCAAGGGTTATCGACTCCCCTTCAAGTTTATTATCTCCGAGGAACTTCCCATCCACGCCTGTCGTCACCAATGCGCCAATCACCAAATCCAACAAGAACATCTGCAGCTACCTGGAAGTCTCAGCTACCATTCCACGAAATCCCACAAATCACACGACATGTCACCAGAAATGGCGGAAGTGGTTTACAGTATCAACTTTGCACTGTGGCAGCGAGATGGCAAGGCAGGAAGGTCGAAAATTCTGGAAGCAACACATCCCGTGCAAATCCTCCCAACGCGAAACGAACATCCCCCAATACTTGTCTCTGGAAAGAATAAGTATTATCGACTCAGAGCGGAAAAGTCTCTCTCCACAGGGATGCTGCGACATTCACGTGGCAAACTCGTTGCCTGCTCTACCCAACCACCGGCTATCCAGTTGCAAAGTCTCCAGCCAACGAATACAAACGCGTCAACTTCTCTGAAGATCGATCTTCGGTTTGGTGCTGCTCGTTTAGTCCAGTCGCCACCAAGTGTTCTCGCCGTCGAATTTCAGTTACGGGCAATGACATTCTTTGGGCTGGAAGCATGGCAAGATCATCCAGACCTGACTGATGTTTCTACATGGGGTTTACGACGAGACTTCTGGTCTGATTATGTGGCATTGACACCGATTAATGAATTAAATTTGGAATGGAAGTCACAAGAAGAAGGGGACCGCACGATCTTCACTGCGTCGATTGAGGCTTGCGTTTCACTGCCTACCCATCGACGCTATCCACCTACTTTCCATTCGTGTTTCGTATCTCGGGTCTATGCCCTGAAGGCAACGTTGTTCTATCGAGCACATGGAAATGCTCTGGGTAGATCATCTATATCGGTTTCTGTTCCAGTCGAGATTTGTACAGCATGACGAGATAACCCGGCGGCGACAGTGTACCACGTACGGATCACGTTGCGCTTCCAGATTAATCGTTCAGACAATGCCATCCCAGTGCCATACAGTTACCCACGTGAAGCAGGTTCTGAAAGTGATATCAGATACAATCCGTTCTTCACACTCTACTCCGTACCACAACGTCCTCTTGGATCAAGAGTTCAAATTAATGTTGTTGGAAGCAAATCCCGGACTGCATTCCTAAGCCCTTGTCTACCAATCTTATTACTTGAATGTCAACGATCAACAATTCCATCGCTGACGAATCTCTCATTTGGGTTCCACATTTGTTCCAACATTCCACGATCGACATGCCATCTACGAACCGACATTCAGCCAAAACAATACCCAATGTCAGTAGCTGCCAGCCTTCCTTTTCTTGCCCATGGTCTAGGCGCGGCTATTTTTTTACACAAATCACCACCTAAACAGGCTGCCGATCGTGGTTTGATCGGTATCCCAGACCTCGAGGGAGTATGTACATGTGTCAGTAGTGAGAATTCCACACGCGGCATTTGACCGCTAAGGCCCCTCTATTGAGAGGATAAGTGCAGCTCGTACCCCTAGCCTGTGTTGTGAAAGTTGGCGTTTCCTTACTGCTAGCCAGTGAATTGCTGCCCATCTTCAATCACCACTCCGACCAAATACATCGAGGTCCTTACCTATTGGACGCCTCTTCAATTCGATTACTTGATACAATCGCATCTTCAGTCACCAAGGGTTGGGTTCTTCTCAGCCTGTCACCCGTGGACACGACCATCCCTTGGGTCATCCAGTCAACCACAACACAACCAACGCGTCCGCTTCGGTTCGATAGAACACCTTACCATCATGGCTCTTGTTCGAGACCCATATTTCTGGAAACGGTTCTCAACTGCAGTCCACATGGATGAAGAGCTAAGAGCAGTTGACCAGGGCACACAAACAAAACAATACGCGTAAGACAACCTTATCTCCCATATCTTTTGCGAACCTCAGCTCACCCCGACAGGGCATCATGGCTATCCCAGGAAAGGCGAAAGAGCAGACGTTCCATTATCTGGGGCGTTGTTATTTTCTTTGGTGTGGTGCTCATCATCATTATTAGCGTGGTTCTATGGTGGCTTTCTAAGAACAACTGGCTCCAACCTCGGCCGGATACCACCCAATAACCAGCTTTGGCTAGTGAGAGGCGTTCTTGTTTAAAATTTGGCGTTTATCTGGAGTTTGCATGACATTGGAGATATACCCGCCGCGCCTCCAAATGGCGTTTGGCATTTTGCTTAGATAGCTTTTACATAGAACTGCATACAATGGACAATTTAAATCATAATCATACATCGCTATCTCGTTTATCTCGTTTATCTACGACCCCAAGGCTATGTATAATATACTTCACCTAAAGCGCGTGCACTTGCCGTAACAGGGATAGTGTGTCTGGGCTGTGGCTTCTTATCTCTACTGTGGTGAAATCGCCGCCGGTGTTCAGTCGCCAGCATTTAGTGATTTCATTCAAAATTTAGCTATTCAGAACAGAAAAGCAGACATTAGTATACGTACATAAATTATATCCATACAAATATAACTTGTATCATCGAAATGGGAAGGTTGTCAGGTGTCCACGGTTAACCTCGGTGCTAGCCGTATCGCATTCTCCACTTCTCCAATTCCCCCGCATATAAGACCCCAGACCCCCCCGACTTCCCTTCTCTTCCTGTACCCCACCGACATTATGCTTCCTCCTTTTGATTACTTCGAATACCGCCGCATAAGGTAAATTGTCTTTGTCCTTTGCGGTTTACTTCTCCTGGAGCTAACAATTACAGGAACCAAAAACAAAGCGAGCGAGAACTCCGCTTTACGGGTCTTTCGCACCAGTATCACCTCCGAATTATCGCCCAGGACCGGAAGATCATTGATCAACCTATCGAGGAGCTTGTTCACGATGTTCAAGATTCAGCTGTCTCCCCACTCGATATCCTCCGCACATATGGAAAGGTAGCCAAAAGGGCTCAGGAGCGGACCAACTGCATTACCGAGGTGATGCTCCCCAAGCCGAGTCGTGGCTGGAGTCGGAGATCAACCTGAAGGGTCCATTGGCCGGTATTCCGGTCTCATTGAAGGACTCTATTAATGTCAAGGGATTCGATACAAGTGTTGGGTATGCGTCTCTGGCCGGAAATCCTGTTATGGAAGATGGGCCTATGGTGAAGCTCTTGAAAGACGCCGGTAAGACCATGATTCTTGATACAGATTCTTTCACAGATGAATTGATACTAATTTTTACAGGCGCTGTCCCATATGTGAAGACTGCTCTGCCAATCACACTGCTCTCTTTCGAGTCATCTAACGGGCTCTGGGGTCAATGCCGCAATCCGCATGTCCCTGCATACTCGCCTGGTGGCTCAACCGGCGGGGAGGCAGCGTTGCTAGCGCAGGGTGGCCGTATTGGTATTGGATCTGATGTTGCTGGCTCAGTGCGCGTTCCTGCCGCTTGGAGCGGTATCTATTCACTACGCTGCAGCACTGGCCGATGGCCCAAGGGTGGCGTAAACACCAGCATGCCCGGTCAGGAGGGTGTTCCTAGTGTGTTTAGTCCTATGGCCCGTACATTGGACGATTTGACTTACTTCACTCGTGCAATTATCCGTATGGAGCCCTGGAAATATGAGCACAGTGTGCACCCCATCTCTTGGCGCAGCGAGGTCGAGTCTGAGGCTCAAAACAAGCCTCTTCGCATTGGTCTGATGACCTCTGATGGTATGTATCCAATCATTCCAACCTCTCAAAAATGAAAGTCAGTTACTTACAAATATCTCAGGCGTCGTGCCCCCGACTCCAGCCATTGAGCGCGCCATCGCAACAACCGTGGCTGCCCTCACCGAAGCCGGCCACACCGTATCAGAAATCACCACCCCACCCAACGCAGACCCCTTCACAGGTCTGAACCTCGCCTCGCAACTCCTCAACTCCGACGGCTGCCACCACTTCAACGCCAAGCTCAAGAGCTTCGAACCATCTGACCCAGGCGCCAGCCAACTCTCCCGCATCGCCCACCTTCCCCGTCCGCTCCGCTACCTCTACTACCTCTACGTGCGCTACATTCGTCGCGACAAGGTCTCGGCCACTCTCATCCGCGACTTCGGCCCCAAGTCTGCCGCCCAGCTGTGGACTATAACCGCCCAGCGCGAAGCCTTCCGGGCCGTCTGGCACAAGTGGTGGGACGCCGAGCCCCAGCAATATGATTTCATCCTGTGCCCTGTCAATGCTACCCCAGCTCTGCCGCACAATGCCATGCACGATGCCGTCTCCTCGTGCGGTTACACCTTCCTGTGGAACTTGCTCGACTACTCCGCCGGTGTTATTCCCGTAGGACATGTAGACCCTATCCGTGACGCCCTCGCCGCACCCTATAAAACCGCTCTCAAGCGTCTGGGCTGTGACCACGGCATTGCGCGCGGTGCGTGGAAACACTACGACTCGGCCAAGATGGCTGGCCTCCCCACTGCTGTGCAGGTCGTCGGTCGCCGCTGGCAGGAGGAGCACGTCCTCGGTTACATGGCTGCTGTGGAGAAGGCTCTGGAACAGTATACTGATCCGCAGACCGGTGAAAACTGTCGCTATACCCTGTTGGAAATTGATTAAGTTGGACTAGCCGTTGATTCGACGGGGAAGTCTTCCGGACTAGTATATTATCATATCTCCCTAGATTACCCGTTAGTACGTGCATGCAGTTACCTAGTTCGTATCCGGTATAGTTTCATATGTTATAGGATGATTGGGCTTCTGGAGCCGAGACAATGAAATCGTTCGAGTTCTACGGAGTCGCCGAATATTTAATTTCGTTTCTTTTATTTTTCCGTCTCCCACTACTCCTGTTAAGTGCAGTGTAACAGTGCAATGCGTGTCGGTGTTAGTTGCGGGAAGATCGTCTCTGTGGGGATTATTCTTCTGGGTTTCGTGCGCGTCGATCTGCACGGGGAAGACTTCGAGATCTGCATTTTACGTCTGTCCCTAACACATCTACTGGTTATTTCGCCTTTTCCTAACTCCTCCGCACTCCCTAACTCGATATTAATATATTAAATGGATGCTCTAATTAAATAAAATCAAGTCACGATCGCCGATGTAACACTTTATCTTAGTCAATGCAAACCCTGCTGTCAGAGCGCGCTAACCCTACCTGTCCGTATCATGCATCATGCCAGGCTAAACTAGCACTACTCGGCTGTGCATTGTCTGAGACTCTCGAGCCTTTCTTCTAGTAATATAATTGGACGCTAAATATGAGATATTCGGCTCTGCGCATATTCCGACACCGGACTTAACTGGGGTTTTAGTCACGAACTGTGGGCTGGTGGACCCTAAGCAAACTCCTTGTCTGTATCCTCGATGCCTACAGGTGGAAAAATGTCGCTGAAGAAGTTCGTGCGTTAGTCGGGAGGTATACATAGTAATTGTTGGAGGTTTCGGCCGAAGGGGATGTGATGTCCGTGTACGGAGTAAGTAACTAGTAGTTCACTAATTGGGGCTAGTTGAGAAGCACATGTTGTCTCATATTATGGGCTTGCATCGTGGAGATAACGACCAAGTTCTATAATAAGGGCCTAGAATGAAGACATACGCAGTTTGACTGCACAAAGAGGCTAATAAAATAGTTTATCTCTGTCTAGACTATATAAAACACAGTAGGTAACTACAGTTACTGTTTCCATATATCTACAATAAGTAGATTACAGCATAAAAATAACCTCGCGATCGACGGGGTTCCACCCATCAGAACCACTTTTTTTACTTCCTTCTCGTATGTACGAACTGTCAAAAACGGTTAAAGCCCGTTGGATCGCTATTTCCGTCAAGCTTTGACATATATAACGCCGTAATAGTATACCTCATCTGCCTGGTTTCATCTCTTGGCTGATTGAATTCCGTCGGGAACTGCATGGTAATACAAAATATGTGTGGCAATAGTGTCCACGATACTGGAATTCCTGGGGAATGAGGGGATATTACTCGGGGCCATGTAAGACCGAAAGGAGCAAACCCCCCATGAAGGAATCTGCATATCCAACGGAGTTCTTTTCCTGAAACCTTAGCAGGGTTTGAGATGAGAGGTGTTTACTCCGTACTCTCCGTAGATCTAATATTTTAGTAGAATACTCCGTGCAATATATGTGCATAATACTATTGGCAGTCTAATGCAGAAGACTCCACCAGATCGTCAGAAATGCACGTAATAGTAATCGAAAATTTGAATGAAACTAAATTAATATGAAAGAAATTCAATGAACAGCAGAATAACCGAATAATCGAATAGCAACTAACATAAAATCACATAAAATCACATAAAAAGAGTACAAAAGTACAGTTGATCTGCGGTCACGGGGGCTTCCCGAGCTTCCTTATTTCCTCTTTACCCATATTTTCCCCACTCCAACTTCAAAGAGCTGAATCCACTCAGACATAAATGGGATGATCAAGATAGAGAGCTCTATCGAATATCAATGCCCATCACTTTTAATCTACTCGGGCACCCTCCTTTCCCTTTCTGAAGATCATGCAGGATAGCTATCACATACATCTCTCACCGCTTACCGAGCTGGTGATATGATCTGAAATGGCGTCAAGAAAGAAACAACCTGCCAAAAAGAAGGATGCCATCCATTTTGTCAATGCCAGACCCTCCTCTGAGACCGAGCGATTGAAAGCCCAGCGTCTGGTGCGTGCGCATGTCGGACGCTGGATTTCAGAAACAAAGGACCGATCCGCAGGCGAATCCTCCAATCCGCGTGCTCGAGCTGCCCGCAATGCCGTTCCCCCTATACCCATCATTGACCGCGCCGGCCCCGGGCCCTCCTCTTATGCCATCGTTTCGCGTCCCTTAAGCTCCCATCGCGGGAGCAATCACGGTCAAAGCTTCTTTGCGCTCGACTCCCGCTCCAACCAGGCTGTATACCGAGGCTCGCCGTTTCCGCCGTCTCACGCCAGCGATAGCAGTGATAGCAGTAGCAGCGACGATGCGAGTTCCGTGACCGGATTGTCCTCGGAGGCATTCGCCGTCATCCGGTTCAATGATCGCTCTTCTCCTGAGCGGCTTGAACGCAATCTCTCTGGAGTCATTGACCCATTCGCCACATACCCCGCCCCGAGGCACTTCGAGCCAGATATAATCAACCTGTCAGAACGCTACCTCACAGGTGTTGTGTGGCCGGGACTCGCTCCACGACCAAAGAATGTCAAAGCTGCGGCTAATAAGTGGTTCGATCTCTCCATGGCGGACCCGGCTTTGTTTACAGCGTTCATGTTTGGTTCGCTGTGTCACCTCCGTGTGCAATGGCAGAATAACTGGGTGCCGGGTACGGTATTTGGTCCGAGGGAACGTCGCGCGCTGCAGCTGTGCGAAATGGAATCGATCAAGCTGATCAATCAGGCTGTTCGCGACCCCGATCGCGCGATCAGCGACGCCGTCCTCCTCAGCGTCATTTGCATGGCTCATCATCAAGCAGAGGAGAAGTCGGCACAACAGCACCGCCGAACACCATTTAATCCGCCTTTCCCGCGACTACAATGGATCGATGTCTACGGGTGTCTGCCACCGAATATGATCCATATCAAAGGATTGTTGCAATTAATCAAACTTCGAGGTGGCTTGGCAAATATCCCCACAGAGGGTCTGGCCGCGACAATTTCTTTGTATGTCTCGATTTCTTTTTCTTTTTCATATTGATTGTACTGACCACCCACAGCTCGGATATCATGAGTTGCAGCGTCCTCTGCATCCATCCATGCTTTGATTTCTGGCCCCTCGCCGATAGCCGATTAGGTTGGTCCATCCAAGAACTGCTCGGCTTCAGCCCGTCAGACGTCGACCAGGGATTCGCCCGTTTGCAGGAAATTGGCGCCACCCGACAAATGGCGGAAGCTTTTCAAGCGGTGCACACTTACATCGGGATCATTAAAGCGAGCCCGAACTCAACCAAGGATGTCCCTTTGCTCAACGACCAACGCAACATAACCCAACATACTCTCCTCTGTCTGTCTCCGGCCTCAGACCTTCACGCCTTCTTCTCGCATCCCACGCATGCCGCCACCTACGAAGCCTGCCGTCTAGCGGCACTAGTCTTCGGGGTCGGCGTCATTTTTCCCAATCCCCGCACAGAATACTCCCCTCAATACTCTGGCGCGCCTTATCCGGTCCGTCCTACTCCAGCCTAGCTCCACAGACCTGTGGTCTTCGCCATCCACACGTCTCCCTCTTATCTGGGTCTTGACCCTCGGCGGTATCGCAGCGAACGATACCCCCGAGCGCCCCTGGTTCGCCTCCGCTCTAGGAGATATAACGCGCAGGACTGGCTTGAACTCATGGGCCAGCGTCAAAGCCGTCCTCGCATCCATGTTATGGTACGATGCTGCCTGCGATACCGCTGCGGAGACTCTCTGGCAGGAGAATGCTAGCAGGTACAGCTATGCCAGTCAGTGAGCAGTCCCAATTCTACCGTTGGGAATTCTCCGAACTTCGAGGAGTGCGAATGAACCCGCTTCCTCTCCGGATCTACCGTCAGCTGCAATGACGCAGTCCAGCTTCCCTATGTCTCCCTACCACCGTCCCTCCTATCTCATTCTCACTATCGTTGTCATGCTCGGTTTTCTTTGGAATGGATATATGGAAAATATTTGGCTTTCTTTCCCGGGATACATACCACAATCACCAGCAACATGCTTCAAATTGGACATGGGGCATACATAGATATACCCGGTGATTTCGACCACACCGGATATCGGTTCTGCTGAAACGTGCTGAAAATCGCCGTGCTGTGAAACCCAATCACTGTCACCCGATCCCCGGGTCCGGGGCATTACTCTTTCTTCCTTTTTTTGGATTGCACAGGATAAATGGATCCACCTTGGGTCTGTATTTGGATCATAATATTCCCCGACATAGGCTGTGGCTTTCTCACGCCTTGTCGCCTTTGGATGTTTGGGATACATCCGTATATAGTACATCTCTGTTTGGATCGGAACCATTAGAGATATAATACATAACATTCTAATGTTTTCATCGCAAGTCACATTCAGTCTTGCTATATTTGGATTGGATCGTTTTCCAAATATCCTCATTTCTCCTATCCACATACCGGATACACGTATGAGATAACATCTTCATATGCAACCGCATTCCACTTCATATTAATCCTAACTACGGCACTGTATACCTAGCTGCCAGTGCGCCGTATCGTGTTTTGCCAGCAGAACATTTCATAAACTAGTATTTGTGTGTCTTATTGACTATAGAAATAGAGATCTCAGGCCAGAGTAAGGAGACCTTGCAGGAAAACCGGCAGAATCGAGCAGCTTAGGCGATCCTGAAAGTTATGGCACTCTGGGGAGAATGGGACGTTATTTCAGCCGATGAACGCAAAGGAAAAAGCGCGGCATTGGGAAAGTTTGCGGCCGAATTTGATATCCAGGTGCCTGTGAAAATTCCTGTTAACGGCCCGGTCCCGACATTTGGGCCGCTCAGTGATCTTGGCGAGTCGCGACTTGAGACCTATAACCGCGCCTGGGAAATCATGAGATACCTTTCTAGTCTCATGCGAAAGGCCCGAGATGAGGGGAGAAGACTTTGCTTTATCAGCGGCTCGTCCAAGGGCTCGGGTTGGGGGGGGAGGTGGGGGGGGAGAGAGCGGGAGCCAGTTACTGAATCCACCTAGATTCCGTGGATGAACCCCCCAGACGGCTCCTGCGACAACATCATCACGCGAAGGCTTCCTGGATGATCGTCACTCAGCATCTGCAGAAGAAGAGGCCATATTATGGCCAGACGTGGACATCCATATGGTGTGCAACAAGTATCGCCAATTGACGGATCAGACGCGCTTATACGTACCCTACAATCTGCCAAATCTCACAATATTTCAATCCCCACCGAGGACCAACTTTTAGACCGGGATCTCCCAGGATTTAAATCCGGGGAAAGCTTTAGAGACTACCTTCGGCATTTGCTCAAGTGCGGTGAAATCAGGATGTGCGTGACCAGTTTCGAACTCACGTACATCGTCCGCAGTACCGACGTCAAAAGAGCGCTGGACATACGCAGAGCCCGCTGGAGTGAGATCCAGAGAGTGTTGGGTGAGCATGGGAGCCACTTCGACTTCGTGATAATGTTAGAGGTTGAAGCGATCGACGACCAGGATGACGAGGCACCTCTATTCGAGGCTGAATACACTTTCCCTACGGTCCGCGAGACCGTACCAGAGCAACTTAAACACCGTGGAAAGGATGCCTCTGACTAAAGCTCAAGTTGCAGAATGGTTCTACAGCTGTCACATCTGTGACTCATGGTTTAGTCTGTAAGCCAGGGCCCTGGAAATTTGGAAACCGGCTCAGAGCTTTTCAAGCGTTAGTCGATAAAATGAAACGGACATTGCAACGGTGTCTACCATTCAAAGCAAGAGGAGATTGTCGTGCCTTGGTCATGGCCAATGAATAACCCGGTTGGTAAGCGAGTATTGCATCGTCTAACTGAATGGTACGTTCACTAAGTCAACTCTACACTTATATCAGACTTCTAACTCCGCTAGGTCGGAACTATAACCCACACGTATACCCCAAGCAACAACAAACGATACCCTACCGGTTACAATGACGACCTGTGTTTGATTTAGGTCATTCGCTTCCTGATGTGGTCAGCCCTCCTGGCTACATATGTATCCGTATATACACAACGCAAACAAAGCAGTTAAAAATGCTGCCTATGTCATATAAAATACACAAGGTCACGCCCCATACCCTCTCCCAGGTACTTCATTCCTCAACAACGGCTCCCTCTCCCTAACAACCTGATCGCCATCACCATCACCCCTTCCACCCAAAACACCCGTCTGATAAGTAACAAATCCAACAAGCCCACCCCCAACACAAGCAACCAATACCGTAAGCCCAACATTAACAGGCACCGGATCCCCGCTCCAAACCCTCAACGTAAGCGCATCAAGGCCCGCCTGCGCAAAATTCCCAACACCAGCAAGACAAATAATAAGCCCGTACACCTTGCCAAACGTCGCAAACCCGAAAACCTTAGCCGCGTAATCCGACACAGCAGTGTAATAAAACGGTCGATACAACACAAACAGAACGATATTCCCATACGCCGCGATGACATGCGGTATGCACCCCAACACGCCGATGAGAGTTGCAAACACGACCAGGATGAATAGCACGGTGCGTGTCTGGAACATGTCGAGGAATGTCCCGATAAACGGCACGGATATCAGTCCGCCGATCGGTAGGAGGATGTCGAATGTTGCGTTTATTTGTGCTGCTGTTTCGCTGGAGAGGAGGTATGTGTATTGGGAGCGTAGTGTTGCGACGAAGTAGTTTATTCGTAGCATCATTAGCACTGTGAAGGCGGTTATTAGTGTGAACCATGGTGTGCGGAGTTGGTATAGTGCACTGTGGCCGTGGAGAACGCCCCAGATTCCGCCGGGAGCAGGATTGGGGGTTGGTTGTTGGTGCGTGTGGGAGTGCGGTGTTGGAGCTTCGTGGGTTGCTGTGGTTTCCGTGTTGATATTCGTGTGGAAGATGGAGTTGTTGATCGTGTTGCCGGACATCACGGATGCTGTGCCGTCGTCTAGTAAATCTTGGATGTGGCTGACGATGCTTTGGCGATGGAGTCGTCTGTCCATGCGCTGGCGCTCGCCCTCGCTGCGGTCGTTGACGGTGTCGTCTATGCGATCGTGCATTTCGTCTACGACCTGCGCTTCGGCGTGTTGCACGAGCTCGCCGGCGGTTTTGTAGGATGTTGGTGGCATTATGAAGATTTGTGCTGCGGTGATGAATACCGGTACGATTAGGTACGCCGCGAAGAAATTGCTGACTGATACGAAGCCCTGGGTGTGTTCGTTTAATAGCCTGAAAAGTAGGAATAGAGCACTTGAGGCATCGAAGGCGCCTGTCAGCATTGATAGGATCAGGCCAGATCGTGTGGGGAATGTGTTCGATAGATGAAAGGACGGAATGAATACGAACGGTCCACCCAGTGCTAGGAATAAGTAACCGGGGGTGTATCCATCGAATGGAAGTTTGTTGGCTGTCCCGAAGAGTACTGCTCCTACGGCGAGACAGATACTGCCGGCGATCCCACAGACTTGGGGTCCATACGCGTCTAGGACTGTTCCTACGGGTAGGGCTGAGACATTGGTTACTACAGCGGCGATGGTGAACATCAGGTTTAGACTGTTACATGTAAGTACGAGATGTAATTAAGAAATATTTCCGATAATGAGAGTAACATACCGGATCTCTTGGCCGTAGCAGACATTGACAGCTTTCTCAAGCTCCGCCTCGGAGCAGAGGTTGCGATATACTTTCTCTCTAATAAGGATGGGCTTGAGAGCTGCAAAGCCGAAAACCACCCCGGCAGCCAGGAAGCAGTATACAACTGCCGTGCAGATCTGGGCTTTTACAAGTTAGCGTATCCCTCTATATGAAAAAGAAGATTATAATTCCATAAACCTACCAACTCTCCTAGCAGCGCTCACTTCATAAGCACCAGTAGTATCAGCCCAGGGATGCTTCCGAGCAACGGTTGTCCCCGAATCCTCATGCACAGTCCGCTCAACAGATCCCAGCCCCTGTGCTGAGACCGAACCCACACGTTCTCGGGTAGTTGTCGGTGAGAGACCCAGAAACGAGGGTCCGAAAAAAGATGATCGATCGTCCTGTAGACCCTCTGGGCTCTCGTTCCAGCCTGGCCCCGCATAAGGATTGAAATTCAGTCTGCTGTATGTGGAGGGGAATGAAGATGCCACAGATCCTTCGGGCAGATCTTGGTAGGCGTCCGGATCTGAATCGTCGGATTCGGGGTGGCTGAGAAAGGCCACGGGGTTGCGCTCCCATCCTTCAAGGAAGGAGATGCGGTTTAAGGACATTGCTATGGCATTATAGTTTTGGGATAAAACAAATAAGTCTCAGTGTAGTAGTAAGTAGTGCAGCTGTGCAATTCAAAACTCCCCAGGAGCTACGAGGCCAACAAGGACCAGTCATGATAAGAAACTTGGAAGTTGGACACACGCCAGGGCGATAACGCCTAGGCTTATCGGTGGGTCAATGCTCTGGGCAGAGATTTGGAAACCCCCGCGCCCGGGCCCGCCTATGTTTGGCTTACATAAACATTGTTGATTATGTCATGATATTTACAAATTACCTAGGTAGAAACTTCCAAGGTTGGAAGTGTTGCCGGAAATGCGTGAAATGAGGTAGATTTTAATTTGTGTACAAGTCTAATTGAGAGATAGTCCTGAATGGGATATTGCGTAGGGACTCGGGAAGAAAGGTATCAGACCAAAACCATGACCAATAGGTACATACTCGAGCGGAAAGAGTACATTATATACATAGAGTGCGAATAGCATGTTGCTTTTTAGATATCTCCGAAGTGCTTTTGACGAATGCGCTCCATTTCTAGCTCCCGTGGCATAGGAACAAGAAATTTATCAATTTCATGGATCTAAAATGAGTTCTGGGGATTAACTTGGCAAGCTGCAGTGTATTCCCTAAGATGGGTACCAACCAGCGGTTTCCCAGTCAACAAACCCAACAATATCATCCCCACGGGCTAGAATATTAAGACTGCTAAGGTCACCATGAGTGAATACTATGGGCCAGTCTCTGTCGTGTTCCCTGATAAGCTGCTGAACTTCCAGGTCGAGCCTTAGATCAAAATCCATTCCATCTCGTAGATGTCGATGAAAATCTTGGACGCTGCTAAAAGGGCCAAACCGTAGGGAAGCACCTGGTAACCGGCAATCAAAGAGCGTTCCGCCGTCAACAGAACCAACACCCATCCCTTCCGCGGGTTCGAGCTCACGCATCTCCCCGATCATCTTCTTCAACTGGGTAAGAAGCTTCGTCTTGGACTTTTCACTTCGATAAACCCAGCGAGTGCCATCATATCGCCTTTGATTCTTTCCATCACGATATATGTAGAACCGCCATGCATAGCACCTTGGGGACTGGGCTAGAGGTAGTCTGCGAGATGAAACGCATAGTCGCTGCTTCGGATAGATGTATGCGCGACCCATACTTGACGCAAACTCGATCTGTCAACATAAGGACGCTTCCGTTAAAGGGTCGGAAAGCCTTGAGGGCCGCAATCGCCAAAAGTGTTGAATACCGGTAGAAAGCACTGTCATTGATCAGACTTGCATGTCTAGAATCAGAATGTTGCCAGGACATTTTTGAATCAGAGGGCCTAAAAGTAAGTCATTCTTGAATTTGGTAGATTGAATGAGCAAAGCCACTTGGGCAATATTTCCAAGCAATTGACAACAAAACACATCAACAATATGAACCTTGGAACGCCAAATGGCTTGGCGGTGTGGATGCATTGGTGCCTCATATTTAAGGCTACTAATATCTGTCGGAATAGATGCATTGGCATACCGGCATACCGGAGGATCCATTGATCCTATGCATTTTGTAATTTTAGATTAGTAATCGACGGCCTATATAAATTGTTAGGAAAGTCGATATAGCAATACAGAGAGTTGAATACTATTGATTGGACCCTATATTTTTACAATACGGCCTACGCCGACAGTTATAAGCCCGGTTCGTACTAAATGAGACTACTATAGTTAGAATATAGTATCTAGCCCGCTACTAGAAGCGTCTCGTAACCTCTAAAGCTATCCTAAAGCTATATAAGCTACCTCTGAATCTAGTAATAGAGGTAGTATTAATCCTCTCCGCTATAAAGGGCGAAAAACTAAAGGACTCGCTATAATAGCGTACCTGGTTTATAAAGGTATAGCTATATACTATATAAAAGAACGTATAGGATCTATATAATCTAGATCTTATCTCGTTAATAACCGATCCCGCTAATAAACGGCCCGAGCCTTTTTAAGAACCGGTAGAACCCGAATACCCCGAGGAAGGCGATAAGAAGGACCGAAGGATCTAGCGAGACTATATAGATATATATAAAGTGAAGTATATAAGGTGGGAGAAGTAGATAAAAGGACTAAGCGATATAAATGAATATATCCTTATATACCTTAATCTAATCCACTATCTCTCTCTAGTTATATATTATACTCTATATAATAGGCTCGTATACTTAAAGTCTCGCTTTATCCGATCGACTGCGTACGAAGAAGAGATCTATATAAAATAGAAGGTTTTTATAATATAGAAGCCGACTAGGGATATCGAGGAATAGCTTTAATAGTAGAACTTATTAAGAGAGTAAGCTATTAGCTTTAGTATTAATAATAGAGATATAAATAGGGATTTCTTATACGTTATAAAAGAGGTACTCCCTATCTAGTAGTAAGGGAAATATTAGGAGATTATTATAGATAAGAAAGTATACGATACTCGAGATCTTCTCGAATCATTCCGTGCTATAAATCGTAAGATAGGTATTTAGACTATAACCTTAACTAATACTCTAAAGGGTGTATTTTTAACCTAGTAAGGACACTAAGAAGCGAAGCCGGAAGTGAAGTAAGAGAAGCTCCTATTTAAGAAGAGACGTTATCTATATAGTAGTATATACCTAAGGTATAAGGTTGCTACTTACTATATTATAAATAAAGTAATTCGACCGGAGGGATATACCTTTAATAAGTATATACTAGAGAAAGCGAAGAAGAAGTTAGTAAAGGACCTTATTTAGAAGTAATAGGTTAATAAGGTAGTTGCTAAAGCTTAGCTAAAGGCTAAATATACTAACTAGGTTAGCTTTACTACTATCTATTAAAAATATAAAGCCGTATAGATTAGTAAGTATATACTATCTATAGTAAAAAGTGATAAGCCCTCCCTATATAATCGATAGATCCTTAATACTAGATCGAGTGCGTATATTTGTAATAATAGGAGCTTATTTATTAACTTTATCTCGGATGATATAGAAGTCTTAACTAGAGATAGTACTATAAAGATGCTTAGTAGGGGTATAGCTCGCTTAGTAGGAAGATATCTAGTAAAAGGAAGGATAGAGATTATATTAAGTGATACTCTATATTTACCTAGATTCTATATAAATCTAGTATTATACGCGATACTAAAGAAGAAAGGTAGCCTCTAGTGTTAAAAGACGAATTATATATAGGATCCTAATAATAGGCCTATTATTAGTATATATTTCTAGGATCACTTTAACCTCTAGCTTTTTAATAAGCCTAGTAAAACTCCTCTATAATAGGTATATACTACCTAGGTAGGCGTATGGAACTCGGTAAAGCTATAGGAATTAAAGGCTTCTTCCGAACTATAGTATCGGCGCTTAGTTTATATTAAATTACGTACTATAGCGAAGCTTTCTAGTATAGTAGAGGGCGTCGTTTTTAAAGATAAGAAGTCGACGGAGGAGTAATCTCTATATTAAATCTATAAAATAGGAAGTGCTCCGAGGTAGATATTATAACGGCTAGTCGGAAGATCCTTTAGACGATTTAGAAGGGTATACTTTAATCTAATTTAACTACTACCGGCGTATAATAGATATTATTAGATATCTTATTTCTATCTAGAAGGACCGAGGTTCTATTAGATTATAATATATAAAGTTAAACCGGAATATTAGCTTACGATAAAGGAGTTTATATAGCTAGTAAGGAATTAGTAGAAGCTACCGATTAAGGCTTTCTACTATAATAATAAAGTTGTAGTAGGTAGAGTAGCGGAGTATAGCCTAACGGCTAATAGTATTTTAGTATATTATACTCTATCTAGATATTTAGAAATAAATAGGTATACCGAGAGATCTAGTAGGATAATTATTACCTATATATATATACTTACTTTTAAAGGGAAGCTCTCTAAAGATCTATAGCCGGAATTCGTAAACGCTACTATATAATTATTAAATTATATACTATTATATATCGCTACCGAGAACTGTTAGGTGGTTCTATAGGAAGAAGTTAGGAAGGAATTCTTACCGGTAATACTAAAGACTAATCTATTAAATATTAGGCTATATAGAAGTATAGTATACTATAGAATTGAGAATTAAGTATAGTCTAATAAGATATATCTTTAAGTAGAGATTAGCTTTTTAGTAGGATACTATACCTCGAATATCTAGAAGATCTAGTTTCTATATAGTGGAAAGGTAAAGTATATTAGGGATATAGTTATTAATAAAACCTAGAAATATATACCTAAGTACGATTAGTATCGGCCGATTCTATTACCTTTAGTAAGATAACTATAAGAATTTACTACTAAAGAGATCGCTTAGGTGATTAATTATAAAATCACTAGTTAATAGACTAGTACGATAGAGGAAAGTTAGGGTATATAGGATTGGGATAATCTTTAGTAGTATAATCCCTAGTACTATAATCTTTAGTAGGAAAGTCCTTAGTAAGTATAGGAGAATCCTTAATAAGCGTAAGATATTTCTTAGGAAGTGATTTAAAAAGTAACTAGTAAAGTAAGTGTTTAATAAGAAACTACCCTAAGTTAGGGGGGTAAGAGAAGAAGTATACTAGCTAATATCTAGCTATCTACTAGCGCGTATAGCACTACTAGGTATATTTCCGGAGGATTAGGATCTACTACCACTACTAATCACTCCGCTATAGGAAGAAGAAGCGAGTACTAGCTTTAGTTAGGGGGTAGATATATAGGCTAATTAAGAAGATCTAGCGTATTAAGACTAGACCTAATATAAAGACTAGGCTTAGTATAAAGATTAGACTTAGTACGAACCTACTCCTAATTCTATAGAAGACGAGCTAGAAAGGTAGCTATAGTCTAAGCTACTAGCACTAAGTAGAGAGATAGTTAGTAATATTAATACCGGTAATATACTAAGTGGAAGACGAATATATAGAGTAAGAAGAGATAATAATTTTATATATATAATAACTACTATAGTATAGGATAAAGAGCCCCCGGCTCTACTCTATACCTTTACCGCTAGTTTATATATAGAGAAACCGGATAGTTATTATTATCGAGATAATCTTCCTCTACCGCCGAAGTATTAGAAAGATATTATAAATTACCTATACTAGGAAGGCTTCCTTATAGTAATAAGGAAAGAGATTAATTCGCTATCTAAAAAGGAGACATTTAAAATCATTAATAGACTAAGGGATAGAGGGGAAGTAGATCCTCCCTCTACTATAGGTTTTCTTATATAAATTTAACTAAAACAGTTACCTATTAAAACTAAAGGCTCATATCTACGTACGAGGAGATCTTAAAACTATTTCTTATAAAGAGAAAAGGGCTACTATACTAGTAGTAAGGATAGTAAAGATAATCTTTATATTAGTAGCTACTTTTAATATAGATCTACAATAGCGGGATACTATCACTATATTCTTAAATAGTAAGCTAGATAAAAAGGAGACGTATACCTATATACTAGAAGGGTTCTAGATCCCGGGTAAGTGCTAGAAGCTACACTATACTTTATATAGACTACGTATCTTACTAAGATTATAGTAACGAGAAGTAGTAAGTGTACTATATAAGCTAGGGTTATAATAAATACCGGAAGACCCTTATATCTTTATAGGATAGGGCTTACTAGTCTTCTTCTATATAGACGATATCCTAATCGCTAGCTATAGTACTACTAAAGTATAAATATAGTAGCTAGAGCGAGATTTAGAAGTATATTAGGAGCTAATAGATTATAGAGAAGCGGTATAGTTTCTTAATATCCGGATCGTCCGAGATAGATAGTAGAAAAAGCTTTAGCTCTATTAGGATAGTTATATAATAAGTATTACTACTCAGTATAAGCTAATAGACCGTCTACCTATCTATATACTACTACTAGTTAACGAATTAATACCCTACTAGGGTACGGCTACACTAAAAGAGATCTATTTATACTAGTAGAAGGTTAGATCTATAGGATATACTACTATAATTACTAGACCGGACGCTATAAAAGCTACCGCTCGGCTTACGTAGTTCCTTATAAATCTAGGTCCCTAGTACTAGTAGGTAGCTAATCGAGTTATTACCTATCTCTATACTACCTAAAACCTAACTATTAAATATAGTGCCGGAGTAGTTAGTATAGGAATAGACTCGGTATAATTTATAAGCGATACCTTATATAGGGACTACCCCGATAGAAAGAGCTTAGCTAGATATATCTACTAGGTATATAGCGGTCTAGTTAATTAGAAAGCTAATAAGTAGCTTATAGTAATAACCTTAACTATAGAGGTAGAGCTACTAAGCCTATTAGAAATAGGAAAGTAGCTCTAATAGTGGTAGCGATTATTTAATAACCTTATATTTACCCTATTTTACTACCTAACCATTAACTATAATAATAAACGGACGATCAGCCTTTTAATAGGCGAGGATATAGCCTTCGAAACGAAGCTACGGTATATAGATATATATCACCACTAGCTAAGGTAGGAAGTTAGAGTAGGACATATTATAGTACGCTAGGTAGCGATAGCGAGTATAGTTGCCGATAGCCTTACAAAGCTACTATCTAGATAGAAGTATAAGAACTTTATACGACTACTTCGGATGGTTAATATAGGCTACCTTATAGCCTAGGAATTGAGGAAGAGAATGGATCATATAGCATGCTAATATATGAAGTGCAGCGATCTCAGTATACATACTGTGACCGCTAAGGGGGTGTGTCGGAATAGATGTATTAGCATACCGGCATACCGGAGGATCCATTGATCCTATGCATTTTGTAATTTTAGATTAGTAATCGACGGCCCATATAAATTGTTAGGAAAGTCGATACAGCAATACAGAGAGTTGAACACCATTGATTGGACCCTACATTTTTACAATACGGCCCACGCCGACAATATCTAAATTCCAGGCTTCACTATCGTAACACGTCTGTCTGTCTCTCCCTCCCTCTCTCTCTCTCTCTCTTTGTCTCCGTCTCTTCCTCTTTCCCTCTTCATCCCCACAATTCATTCTCCTTTCCCATCTTCACTTCAACCATGGATTGAAGCCCATGAAATGATTAATAATCAAGTGGATTTTCGTGGGAGGATTTGGCCGAAACAGGCAGCTGATAACTAAAATCCCCCCCCACATATTCAGATGCAACGTCTCATTTGCTTTCAATTTGGCCTTCGGACTTTTCGGCTTTAACTTTATACCATCGGGATTGGGATCGCCTCTTCATGGGAAAATACCTCCAAGATCGACAGGGTTCGACTGGTCCGAAGTACTTTTTCCCACAGTTGAAATGAAAAACCGAATATCTCACATTGTTAATTGATCCACAACCTTGGAAACCAGGGTTTGTCGAGTCAGTACTCCGTACAACATACGGAGATTCCCGGTACAATGGGGAAAATAATTATGTCCCTGTGAAAGATCTATGTAGCCACTGGCTTAAAGGGGCTCTCTTTCTACCCGGGTGCCTGAACCACGCCCGGTGAGACCCCTCAGCAAATGAAAATTTGGACTCGAATAACTTCAACGCTAATTTCGTTCCTAATTTCTTTCGAAGCTTGTTGAACGCCTTGCACGTCCTTTTTTAACGTTGCGACAAAACACGGACTTATACCGATTTATGCCAATTCTCCCGGTTTGGATGGAGACCATCCCCTTTTCCAGTTTCATGTTATTGGTTGACATCCCCATCCGAGCCAGAAGCCTACCCTTAAAATATACCTCCTTTTACGCCGTACATTGCAAAAGATAATTGAAGATGGAGTATGTCAAAATAGGAAAAAGGAGGTCTCGGCCATGACAGCAATAAACTCACTTGGCGCACATTTCGGCCAAGTCGCATGCCGAGAACCCGATACAAACCGGAATCGGAACACCCATGGACGTGACATGCCCCCAAGATCTTTTTGGTTCGGTAAACGATCAGAACCTTTCGATCAAACTTAGTCTGATACGTGGGGGAGCCGCCCACCCAACCAGAACCAGCAGAGGTCTGCCTAGACTCTGGCACGGTGGAAATTGTTGGACCTTTTTCCACCTGGCGTGAGGAGCTAGGGCACTGAACGTTTTCCAATTCGGGTTATCCTTATGAGATTTGAGCCAATTTCCAGTACATTTGAAACCCGCTATTTCAACATTTCAACCACTGTTAGCTCGGCTCTTCTCAAACTAAACTCCAACTAAACCCACGTACGGAGGTAGCCGCTGAAAATACCCCAAAAAAGAATACGCAATTCATTAGTGATCTGCCAATTATTCTGTACCCACCCTATCTCGACTTCTGTACGTTGATCCAATGGACATTGTCATGAATGAGTTTGATAGTCGGACTGGGCGACTTACCCTATTTACTTATCTCAATACCCTCGGGCCTGGCATTCCGGATATGATTTCTGGAAGGTTTCCTTGTTTGTGATTGTACTTTTTGACTGCGTAATGAGGGGATGGTCAGTTCTTTTTTGATTCGCTACACATATTCGACCTCGACTAACCCGCCTTTGTCAGCCTCACATGTCGTCTGCGCCATCTCAAATGTATGTCGAGGCTTCTACAATCTCTTCCTTCGGCGACTAACAGAAATAGGTGACAAATCCGGTTCGAAATGTCTCCGCTGTCAACGCTCTGGCCGCGAATGTGTCCCGGCCCCCGGCAAATCTGAAGAGGTCTCTTTCCGACACGGCCAGAATCCTTCCCTGCGAGGAAAGGGGCCTCCAAGATATGGCGAGAGCGATCTTGCTTTCCCGGACGACCAGGTCTGGGTAGATACGTCTTCCGACTGTACGTGGAATAGTCTTCGGGGTTATTGTCGGTATACTGATTTCATGCAGTCGACTTCAAGGATGAAACAGATCAGACGGCAGCTGAATACTATGTTGTACCTGTGACAGTGCAGGCATCATCTTCAAGGTCGTCGTCTGAACATTCGACACCACCATCTACAATGGATTCTGCTTTGGCAACTCCGAACCTCGTCATCCCTCCTTACGCCGCAGGATCTCAATTGGGCTCCAGATCGAATTCAGTGAATTCCCCTCGTGCGCCTACCACGCCCACGCCCATTGGTCAGCCGAGGCTATCCAATCTCACTGAGGCCTTTCTGTTACGGCATTTCCAAAAGTACCTAGCGCCGTGGGTAAGTCAGCCCTTTGATCTAATTCCCCACCGTTAAACTAACAACCCAGCTCGACGCATTCAACCCCGAACGACACTTCTCAACAGATGTCATCGAGCGCGCGACTCAATCCCCATTACTACTGTACGCATGTCTAGCAGTGTCAGCATGTCACCTATCCCGAACAACAAACTCCATCGCCGGCGAGGTCGCACACGCATACCATGAGCGCTGTATCTCAATCATGTTACCAGTCCTCGACAAGCCCGAGTTCATGATCGGCATCGATATCCTCCTCTCATCAACAGTCATTCTACGATTTTTCGAATCAATCTCCTGTGCGTGGACAACATCTTCAACGCAAAATAGTTACCCGGCTAATGCATCACACCCAACAGCCCACAGTCCCCCAAACGACCAACAACACCATCTCCTGGCCGGTTCAGTGTATGTTAGTTCCCACGTGGACTCGGCTATCTCCGGCGGACTCGCATCGGCTTCCTTCTGGGCGTATGTGATTCAAGACATCCAATTCGCGCTCACGTACCAGAAATGCCTTCGGCTCACATTCGCCCCGTTCGATGACCGCCTGCGACGATGGTGGGCCGCTAAACCGGCCCTCAGCGACGGGGACTGGACAAATCGCGCCATATGGCTATTGGCTGAGACCATCGATTTTTGTTATAATATTCCGGGTCGGAGCCATGAGGGTAGAATCGGCAGTGTGGGGGAGACTGCGCTCAAACATCGCATTCTTGAGTGGGAGCTCGGTCGACCTGATACGTTTGTGCCGTTGCATGTTTCGCCGCCGGATCCTGGGAGTGGGAAGCCTTTTCCTGTTGCTTGGTATACGAGCTTGTGGCATGGTATGCGATATACCCCCAATTTGTGCGCGCGATATGCTAATTTCTGTCTAGCTACTGCGATTCAACACATCTGTCTCACTAAATCGCTGATGCTCATTCGCGAACTGGAGTTTTATGATCGGAGCATGTTGCATTTAGACCAACCGGTCAAATTAAGGGTTCGTTTCCTCTTTCGAGTTACTCGGTTCTATGCTCACCTTCACAGAATGACCTGGCTGAAACGCTTAATTTCATGTTTGGCATCGCCGTATCTGCCGACGACGATCCTACACTGCGTATTACAGCTTGCCACGCTCTTTTTGTTTGTAGGTCTTGTTCGAACCTGATTGAGAACAGTACTAATATGATCCCAGGCACCTCATGGGTTGAAGACCCTGTTGTCCAGAATTTGCTGATTGATCTTCTTCGCCGATCAGAACGGGAAGACGGCTGGCCGTGGGGATATATGCACAATCAAGTTGTGCAAGCGTGGAGGCCGATATAGTTATATACCCCTGTTTGTTTGCATATACCATGATATAGACCAATTAGAATTTCCCTTGGGCGTCGATCGTGCGAGGCTCAGGCACCTCCACACATCACCTAATGACCATTTGGGGGAGCCGACAGCCCTCTTGGGAAACTTGAAATCGAGCTTGGTCCCCTTTCTGCGGGTCGTGTCTTGTGTCTTTTCATGAATACCTTTTGCTCCTGGGGCATTTTGCCGTTGGCGTCAGCAGCATCTTGGTTGCATGTGTCGACGTCCACGGCCATCTTTCCCAGGCACCAAGCAACAACCTTCTTTCGTTCTTTGTTTTGTACGTGTGCCCCGTCATCTGCTGTGTCCAGTGGGACATCAGAAATATTGGGCTAAACCTTTGTACCCGGAGATACTCCTCTTCAAATTCTGCCTGTTCTGCCAGTGTAAAACTCATAATATAGTTAGCGTGTAGGTACGTGATTCAGCACTAACGGTGAGTAGTCAAAGGTATGTACCTGAGGAGACTACCAAAAAAGACCACTAAAAAGACATTTAGAAAGACTGCCGGAGAAGACTACATGAGAAAGTTCTCGAAATGGGCCCTTTGGGTACACTGCATGATTTTTGCTGAATGTTCCCTGGTATTTGGCCCGGGCCGCGGATTGTCCACTACAGACCAAACCTCCACGTCCACCGTCCAAATTGGCTTATGGCGGGCATGGATTAGGACAACAAGCTTAGTCCCTCCGCCTGTGTTTGAGTGCCACCACCTGGCGTCTTCCTGGAGCTGTCCGGACGGCTCAGACAAGCCCACTTCGAGGACCAGGGAGGCGTCGCCATCCCCACCGCCATCGATTAGGATGTTGTTGCCTGGGGGGTGTTAGCAAAGTAAATGTTACTGCTTAGATAGATATGATGCAGAGCCATCGACTCACTAACCCTATTTAGGGCACTGTAGCTGTCCTTGTGATGTGATTGGTGCCCAGAGAAAATCGGTAGTCCTAAATAGGACTAGACGCCTACCCAGGTGTTGCATCGTGAGCACCTGAGCAAACCTTGGAAGTTCTCAGTGGGCGGATCAGGGTGCTCAGGGGCGTGTGCTCAGTTCAACTCAATGAGTAAAAAGCGGCAAGGCCTGGGCACGGTAACAGAAGGGGAACGCCCAGAAGTGGCAGAGGAAATCCGATACGTAGATAATCATATATGTAAAGAAAATGCAAATGACTTCTCGCGAATAAAGAGCAAAGAATGCAAAGCAAACTAGCAAATGATTTAGCATGTGATCTGGCATGCGATCACTCGATTGTGGCGGATATCCCTCATCATCACCCATCAAATTCTCTGATTCTCCAACTTGTCTCAACACCTGTCAACCCCACGAAATATGCATAATTTTACTTCTCGTGCGCCGCAGGTCGCCGCAGCTCATCAGGAACGTCGCAATAACGCAGTCTCTGGCCTCAACGAAGTATCGAGGCGCATTGAAAGCCACCCGTTCGTGCAAATCCAGACCAGAGAACATGAAGCAATAGGCATCAGATGCGAGCAGCTCCATCTAGACGATGATGGGAATCATCTCCAAGCAGATTCAGACTCGCCTGATGCCACATATTTCCGCCCAAGAGGCCGGCCGCACATGGATTCCGAACGTTTATTGCCCGGACCGCAAATCGCAAGTAGAGCTCAACTACACCAAATTGCGCTGGGACGATTATAAGAACGGTCCACAATCCGACGATCCTGTTGGACAGGTTCACGAATTGCGGTATTGTTTGGAATCAGCGTCTGCATCGTAGTCTCAACAAAGGCTTACAGACACTTTGTGAAGCGAGGTGCCTCGACACCTCGTGGGACCAAGACGCATGGCGGGACCGGAAGTTGGTAGATGATAAGTAGGAGATGCGGGAGTGAAGCAAGATGACGGATAGAGGCTAGGTCGATGTCACTAGGCCGGGTAAAGAGGAATGGCCGATTCCACCATTCCTGGGGAGTATCAAAGAGGTTAGCATCGGTGACGTGGAGGCTATCAGTTATAGGCGGGTCGGCATCCGTTAGGACGGCAGGTCCTCGCCCTTTTCAAGCTCCACGGAATCTCCCGTGCAAGCAGCACCGTTCCGAGGGATATTTAAGACTTGGCGCTGGCCTAACATGGGAGGGGCAGGGACATTCTCTAGGAAGCTGTTACTCCATAACGTCTTTGCATGATTTTCTTATAGAGGATAGCAATCCTACATTCGACTGCGTATATTCTGAAACAGCCAATCCCTCCACCCCTGATCATTCAAGATTGATCTTACACGGGCCTCGAGCCACTCTGTATTTCCCCAAAAGCCCCACGAAGCCTGGAATCTACACCAGTCAACCAAAGCCGTCTCCCAGTGTCGTTTAAACGCTTCCCATTCGTAGAGCTCTGATTCCTCCGATTCCTCATCCTGGAGGAGACTCATACGATACCGCTCTAACAGTACCTTCTCACCATCACACATCGACAGCTGCTCGGGCAAACCCCCATTGTCATCAACCAGCATGTGCAGTGGAACCGAGCAGGTCAACAATTTGGCAAGATCACAGACTCCGAGACCGAGACCGACATACTGGAAATCAAAGAATGCCACCCTGTCGCCGGACGTTGTCGTGAAGAGATTATCTGACTTGACATCGCCGTGAATATACGACTCAATCGCCCTTCCACAGGGCGTTAAGAACAACGCAACCATCTCCGCAACGGATAGCGAGCACCCTTCCGAAGCCGTACACAGGGCATCTGACCACTCTGAGCCTGTGTCCTGCGCAAGAGATGCGTACTCTTTACGCCGGGTCGCGAGGTACGTATATCCCCCATTCAGCCAAAGCCCCTTGCCAACGCCCTTGTCTGAACTCTCTCTTCTACTGCATTCTTCAATTGGCGGCAGAACATATTCATCAAGACTAGCCAGCAGCAGACCCCGTGAGCGGCTGTGGAAACCGGCAAGCCAGTCCAGCGCGGCGCGCACCTGTGTGCGATTGAGCGCACCTCTCTTCCCGCCCGCAACGGGGAATTCGGGACGCAGATCGACCATAATCGTAGCCATAAGACCTTTGAGTTCGGACGAGTCCGCCGCGTCCATGTCGCGCGTCGAGGCAACGCATTTGGCTATGCCTATGTCGGAGCCTAGTCGCGGAACGACCTCGCTATAGAAGTACTGCTCTACCTCGTAGCTCAGCATTTTTCGTAGGTGGCCTTCATCGGCAGTGCTGCCGCTTTTTCGGGGCGGTGAGATCAGCTTCAGGATGAGCGGGTATGTCGTTCCCGCGTCGCCTGGTTCTACCCCGCACAGCTGGCTGAGATGTTCGGCTGCTTTGGAGGTTTTGGCTCGCGCTGTGATGGCGCATATTTGTCCGTACCCGGCCCATAGGGTCTGGAGGTTGGTGCATGAGACGAGGTCGAGTGAGTGCCATGAGAGCATTATGCTCGCGACGCGGTTTGGGTCATGAGGGGTCATTTTGAGTGGAGGCAGGTCAACTTAATGACTGCGGCCAGTAGATGGTATATTGCGAGTATTATTGGTTTTGGAGGTGAGATGTATAGTAGATCTGCATCGAGAAGTTGTGCGAGTGTAGCTACGGAGCTACGGAGAATAGAATTCTCCGAGATGATATGGATGTCAAGATGTTGAGAGTGTCAAAAGTATTGTATCTGCCATTCACTTTTTCAAAAGGAAAACCCCGGGGGGTCCACGGGTGCCCAGGTGGTGTTGATATAGGGAAAGTGCAAGGATGTCCATTTTAGGAAGGCCCGGATTGGGATATAAAAGGCTTCCCACCCCTCCCTCCTCTTCCTATTCTCTTCTTCCTCTCCCCAACCCTCTGCACTACCATCTCCCGTAGCCCACGAGACAGTGTAGGGAGAGATTACCGTAGCAAATTGGTGCTTGACCTGCGCAAAGATATCAACAGTGTCGAGGTCTAGCAGGTTCGCAACCAAATCAAACGGGGCTTTCTCGTGTGAGTTCCTGAAGTTGCCTGAGCCACTTGGCAATCGATCCACGGAATACATTGGGGGTGTTCAATCACGTCCTCTTTTCACCTCCCTAGTTCACAACAGGAAAATAATTGATTGCATTATAACGTTAACTAAACTACCCCCAAACATCCTCCTGCCACTTATTCTTCTTCTTAATCGTCTTACTCCAACCATTCACCTCGTCATCACTCCAACCCTTCGCCTCCTTCATCGTCCGTCCAACAACCTTCTCCACTTCACGGGCCATACCAGCCCTTCCACAAACATAGATATTCCCACCCTCCTCAACAACTTCAATCACATCCTTCCCGAACTCATCAACCCGGTCCTGCACATACTGACGAGGCGTCCCCTCCAATCGCGAAAAGGCAGTGACAATACGCAACCGATCACCCAGCACAGCTTGCATTTCTTCCAATTCCTCGCGGTAGATGTAATCTTCATTCGGGTTCCGACATCCAAAGAAGAGAATCATCGGTCCAACTTCCTTACCGATCTTGAGCAATTGACAGCGCTCAGATAAGAATGCCCGGAAGGGCGCGATACCCGTTCCTGCTGCGACCATAACCAACGGCGTCTTGCCCAGAGCCGGGAGTTTGAATTTGCTTCGGCGGATATGGGCAAAGACTTTCCCGCCTTGGAGTGCGTCACCGGGGCCGTTGAGGTGGTAGGTGATTCCACTGGGGTGGGACTGGGAGCGCGCTTGTTGGGAGATGGCGAGGAGGTAATTGGATGTCACACCGTGGATGAGCTCGTTGGGGTTGTCGGGGAGAGGGGTTGTTGATACGATTGCTGTGATGGATGGTTTGCGAGGCGAGACTATGCTGCTTGATGAGATGGAATAGAACCGTGGTCGGATGTGGGGTAGTGTTTCAACGAGGTATGAGAGTGGGAGGTTATTCCAAGGCCGGTCAGGGCATGCTAGCTGCAACAGCCGGCCGAGGTTGATGTGTGTGCGACCGATAAAGCTGGCGTATGCGTCCTTGTCTTTGCCCAGCGCGAGAAGATAGGACTTTGCTTCTGGGGTGGGTGCGAATTGTGCCAGGTCGCGAACGTTATCGCGGTTGACGGGTGCACAGATCTCGAGGTAGTAACGGAAAATGGCGATGGAGCTGGTCGGGGTTGGGATCGGGACTTTGGTTGCTGAGTCGAGTGCCGTGATACTAAGTGGAATATCGCGGCGTGAGGAGATTCCGAGGACATCGAGTAAACGTTCGACTTCAACATCGGGGTTTCCGGGCCAGATCGCAAGGTGGTCTCCGGTCTTGTAGCTCAGCTCTGGCTGACTGGTCAGGTCCACGTCCATGTGAAGGCAGTGGCGGGTAGAGGAGGTGAAAAGCTCCCTGGAGTCTGAAATGCTCAAAGTACGGACAGCGGAGGATTGAGCCGCTGCCTTTGGGGCTTCAGCCCGGTTGTTGGGTTCACCATGATGCAGGTCGATTGGCTCAAGGGATTCGTCTTCTTCAACCTTCAGGCTCGGGATATATCTGGCTTCGGCCTCTTGGAATCCCAAATTGTCTTTAAAGACCGCGAAAAGATCCTCTTTCCATGCCATGAAGTCTTCCTCGGTTGCCCCCTCTGCATCATTTGCCTTTCCAACAGGCATAAGAGCCTGGGCACCGAACTTGTCCAGCCCTTCAACAATAACATCGACAACTCGGTTGTAGAACTTGTAGTTGGTGTTTCCCAAACCGAAGGCAGCATATCGCAAGTTGGAGAGCGACACATCACTGGCTTTGGAGATCCAGCTCCAAAATTCCGCTGTATTATCGCTGGGGTCTCCTTCACCGTAGGTGGAAACAACGAAGATAGCCAACTTGGCGTTAGGGATTTCACTAATTGTGATCGGGTCATAGTCCGAGAGATCGGCAGTCATGGCTTCCTGACCCCAGCGGATGGAGATCTCCCTAGCAAGACGGTGGGCGAAACCCTCTGCCGTGCCGGACTGCGATCCCCAGAACACCACGATATTCTTGCCCGTCTCTTCCAGCTTTTGCGCGATGCTGCGTGTTTCCTTGTTGGCTGAGCCAGCCTGTCCACCATTCTTTAACTGGGGCCGTTCGAACCAGAGATGGTGCAATGGGTCTGGTTTGTCCCAAAGTCGTCCTCTGGAAAGGAGTGTGCCGCCGATACCTCCTATCAGGGCTAGGGCGGCATAATCGGCCACTCCTGTTGGTGTGGTGTATTTTGAGAGCTCTTGCAATAGTTCTGGTGGGATATTGAGTGGGAAGGTCGCCATGGTTGAAAAGGAAAAGCTTTTGAATATTGTGAAATCACAAGTACCACAATCGATGCAGGGAACACCCGGATTTTATATACATCCAGGGTATAGGAGAGGTAGTAAGCAAGTTGAGTAGCACTCGGGGAATCATGGCCATGAAATAAGTTTCTGTTTGAGATCCACGACTACATTGTATTGAGTGGCAATGATAGTGTCCATGCGGAACTATCGTGAAGATCTATTGAATGAATCGGGCTATATTCACCGCTGCTGATACGGTCCACGTGGATAGGTCAGAACAAATAAGAAATAAGAATCCACCAGATAAAGAGTCCCCGCATATCGCGGGGTATACTCCGTAGTTATCCATGGATTCCCCGGTGCTAACGTTAAAACATATAAATTGCGGGGTACGAACATCACCCTAATAATGACTGTCTGAAAGTGGAAGTGTTCCCCGTCTTCGCTTGGCGGAGCGGAGGTTGGGGGGAACAACTCCACTTTATTTCTAACTTGAACCCTTCCAACCACATTCTTAGCTTTCCCTTTTCAATTTAGTCCTTTAGTGCTTGCCGAAAGCGCTTATGCCGATGTCACTGCCTGACCTCTCCACATCTATTTTGCTCCAGCGACGGGACTATGATGCTCAGACGAAGCATTGGCTCATTTCCGATACCGGCATTTGTTAGCGCTAGATATGCATGTTATTATAGTTTCTCCTAGCTTTTATAGTCCATTGATAGAAACCCTAATAGATGACAATTGCTCCAATTTACACAGCCAGTCACTGCACACCATACACCTATAAATATGGCCCGAAAGCAAATTGTGGCTCATTGTAGCCATTTGTCCGTAAAATACCCCGTCACAAAAGCATATACTCCTTTATGCAGAATATCGATGATCTGCTCATTGACTGGCCATGACCTTTACGGTATCTAAGTCAGCCTGATCCCGCTGGCCATTGATGTAGGATAACCACTTACCAGGGTGGTGCGCCGACCTGGGTCCAGTTTTCCAATGATTGATCTATCAAGAGGCGCACAGAAATGAACATGAAATCGGCGAACGGGCCTCTTATGCCATTTGCGCTCATCATCGCCCGGATGATGCCCGCCACAGCACCTTGTCCATAATGCATGGCCATGTTCAGCCCGAACCTCTCCTCGTCAGGTCGTGTAGGGAAAGACAGTAGCCTCTCTAAAGTATGGGCTGGTACGTATGAATTGGGCCGTGAAGTAAAGAACTGTTCGATCTTCTCGCCCACGGTCATTCTAATAGAGTAGTCAGTATTGATGAACGGGTCTTGATTGGTAGTAGATACTCAAACAGAAACTTACGCTGCAACCCCCAACAACCCGGCGCCGCATCCATACAAAACACAAGTGCCCAAGGAAAAGGGCCGGTCGGGCCGATCATACGCAGTGGTCCGACGTGACATACTGCAGAATTGGACGTGTCTCAAGGATCCTTGGCACAATTCAATCTGTACACAGGATATTGGAGCAACTTTAGCTCGGATGCGGAGAATTTCAGTAAATTATGCCACAGCAGTAGATAAGACGCCGTTAGCATGGGTCGAGAGTGCTACGGGCTGTTCGGTGGAGAGCTATATAACATATCTCGCCCTGACATCACAATGATGCGAAATTCAAAGTCGAACACATGCATTGATGTTCCAAGGTTGATAATACAGAATCGTCAAGCAACGGATTTTAATTTTGCCACTATACTCAATTGTAAAGGGTAAGAACCTAAATCAAACAAGTGGGCTATTGCGCATTATCAACTCTGAATACTCGATTTAGAAAAGAAGATTGCCAGCTTTAACCTTCGAATGCCAAGAATGCCAACACAGTCCTTCTGTCCCGGCCCGTAGGATGTTCCCCACTTTGTCATCCTTCTCTTTCACCTTATGGAGGAATTTAAGACACAGTTACCATCCCCCAAATCCCCCAAATCCTTTGAACCTTTGAACCTTCGAACCTTCAGGTTCAGTCTTCCATTCAAGTCGATATCTGTGATTTTTCTACCCCGAGTGTTGCGCTTCCAATACTGGCGTTGGGAGGTGTGTCAAGATGACGACGCAAACGTACAAGACCGTTGCTGGCCACGAAGTCACGGATACTATGTTGGAAGCAGCTGCGAAACTCTTCAGCGAGAATTACGGAATCTGGGAAATCATTCAGGTAAAGCAGGTAAGTAGAGATGATTCCTCTTGTTTTCAGCTTGTAACATGTAGTAGGAGAGCCCGTTAAGCTTAGTGCACGCCGACTACGACAGCAGTACCTTCCTAGTGCCTCTGATACTGTCATGAGCTATTATGTTATGGTTACCGTCGACGGATATATTGCTGGAAATGCGATGGCATGACGGTCTGCTGGGTCACCCAATTGGTAGTGGACAAAGACTACCGTGATAACGGACTAGCAGCTGGCCTCCTGAGGTCACTTAGGAAGACCACGGACGACATTTACGGTATCATGAGTTCTCACCCGGCTGCATGCTTGGCCGCTGCGAAATCCCTTGGGAGTAAGTACAATCCTAACCTGTAAAACTTGTTCAATGTTCTCATTTTAAGCAGCGACTATCGAAAAAATATCCCTTGGACTTTATTAGGAGAAAGGCCTACGGAATCATGAGGTCCTCCCAATTCCTTATATACAGGACGCAAAGCTACGGGGTACCATATTCCAGCCTGAAGACACAAGCGCAATGGTTTCGGGAGTGAACACCGGTTTCTTTGTTGATCATGAGGAGCCACAGAAAGTGTTGCAAGCGGTCCGGGAAAATTGGCAGTGGCCACTTGGAGATTTACCCGATGGCCACGAATATCTCCTTGTGATGCCGGCTAAACACCGTCGACCTACATCTAGATCTCTACCACCAGGCGAGGTTGGCCGACCGGATTGAATTATGTTGAGATCAAATCCCTAGACCTGAGCCTCGTGTTCATCTGCGTGAGGAAGCAAGCAAAGCGACCCTATTTGCCTAGGTGAATGACTCAGTTAATTGTTACATTCACGTACGAGTCCATATCAACTGCCATGGGCCTCGGGCTTAGCTCTACCCGTTTCCAGCGGAGATAGTATCTATCGACCGCGCTCTGCGTTGGACACGGAGTTAGCTAAAGCCCGAAGCGAGACGGAGACAACCATCTCACCTCCCGCTTATAAAAGCAGCCAACGTCCAAAGTAAAATAACATCATTCATTTCACCAAGGAGATTGGCATTTAATTGTGAATCTACAATATGTCGACCGTGATTGTATTTGGGCCGACCGGCAACATCGGTTCCGTCGCAGCGCGCACTGCCCAAGAGCATGGAGCTAAGGTTGTCCTAGCCATGCGCGATCCGAAGAAGCCCATTCCGGGTCTGAGCTCGGAGCAAGAGCAAGCCGGGGGTTTCAAAAGGATCCAAGCCGACCTCACAGACCCCGATTCCGTCGCTGCGGCCGTCAAGGAATCCGGAGCCAAACGCGCCTTCATCTATCTCGCCTTCGGCTCTCCAGACCACATGAAGACCACTCTTGAAGCTTTGAAATCCGCTGGCATCGAGTTTGTCGTATTCCTGAGCAGCTACACCGTCTCGGGCGAGGCCAGAGATGTTGAACCGAGTGACATCATCCCTTACATCCACGCACAGGTGGAAATCAACCTTGACGAAATCTTCGGGCCTGAGAACTACGTCGCCGTGCGTCCTGGTGGCTTCGCCACAAACATGTTGCGTAACAAGAGTGAGATTGCGGCTGGGGAGGTCAAGCTTTATACCCCGAACTTCACGCTCGATTGCGTCACACCTATTGACATGGGTCGTGTCAGCGGAACCATCCTTGCCCAGGGACCGAAGAATGGACAACAAAAGGTCTATGTCTACGGTCCTCAGGTCATCTCGATGTCAGATGCCATTTGTACAATTGCGAAGGTTCTGGGCAAGAATGTTAAGATTTCTATTATTAACGCGGAAGAGGCTTTGGAGCAGCATCTCAGCTATGGTCTGCCTAAGCCGATGGCGGAGTATATGATTCGGAGATTCGGAAGCGATGATAATGGGAATGTCCCGCGTGCTCATTATGAAGAGGGTGTTCAGAATGTGCAGCTATACACTGGAGGACCTTCTACTGGCTTTGAGAAGTGGGTGGCTACGAACAAGGATCTGTTCACTGCGTGATGATAATCGAGGTGTCACCTAGAGCTCTTAGGAACGAGAATATTGGGTAATTATTTGTTTACCTAGAACAACAATTAAAAGTGATCTGAAGAATGAGTAACGTATTCAATTACCGAACCGTAGTAAATGGGATATATATTCTACACCTGTATCCTAACAAGCACATTTTGTTGAAAATCCCAATTAATTCTCATTAATACTGGCCTTTTTCATGATGCAACGCTAACCCTAACTCGGCATCAATGATGCAGATCCCATACACGAAGGATCTGCACTCAGGCTCCTGCCAGAAGAAGCCTGGCTCCCTTAGCTATATGCAGTTTGATCATGACATTGCTGTCCTCAGTATACAGGTCGTTACCTACTGCATCGGCGCTTCGGTATTTCAATTGAGCCTGCTTTCAGTCAGTCTTTGCTTCTTCTTGTTGTTGTTGTTTCTCACCGAGTCCTGTTTTCTCACCGAGTCTTTTCTATTCTACCATAATGGGGGTATACGAAAAAGGAGCATAAATAGATGCTCCTTTCCATGTATGAAGAAGATAGACAAATCAATTATTACTTTTCACAGTATATTGGAATTTTCATATTCATAGTGTTTTTCATACATTATCTTTGATCTCAATTACATACATGCTATACAGATTGTGTTTCTGTATTCCACAACATTGTTACTCGATTTTCATAGTCATCGATAGCTATCGATCAAGCATTTAGCACTATCAGTATCCCATCGCATTAGGGCCCAATACAAGAAGTGAAACAGCACATAGCCATATGTTGGCTTTGCCAAGGCTCAACACTTATACAACTGTAGTTCATTCCGAGAGATTCCCACTTAAGCATATTTGGAGTTCAGCCAAATCCACCCACATACAAGGAGTTAGGGCGTCTTGGCATGTAAGCAGGTTGCATTAGCCGCATATCGTTTAATTTCAAGTGGAGAAGATGTAAATGACTGGAACGGCGACTCATCGGAACATGTACATGTCGATAGTCCAGTGGCTATACATGCTTCTGATATTACTATTTCGATTAAACTGTAGACCATGATACATGCGTATTCACCTGAATCAATACATAATGTGATGTATAGGTAGTAAAAGATACATTCAAAGCCCTTCACGCAGGAATGTGGTGAGTAGACCCACAGTATAAGCAGGATGCATACATCCATAAATATGTATGCTAAGATCGGCCAACACAGCCCTGGAGAGGCATTCTATGTACTTATAAGGGAAAATACAGCTTCGAAGGAATCCATCTAGATTCAGAGCACTGCCTGTCCTTGCAATGTCCGTCCTCACAATGCCCGGCCATTTCTTGATCTTCGTCCTCATTTTCTTGTTCGCAGCTACCGGCAACGCCTCCCGTCACAACCCTCTTTTGCGCCTGGTCTACCAATTTCCGAATGCAACTTGGGTTGAAAATATTGCCGTTCGACCGAACGGCAATTTGCTCGTGACTCTGGTGAACACACCTGAGCTCTGGGAGATCAAACCTTCCCGGTCACTTGAAGATCCTGAGCCTCAGGCACGGATGATCCACCACTTCAGTGATGCTGAGATGGCGACTGGGATTACCGAGCTCACACCTGACGTTTACGCTGTCATAGCCTCCAACCACGTTTGGAAAGTTCAACTGGATAATACAGACGGGGAGGCTATGGTAACACCGATAAACACCATTCCAATTGGAAGCTTGAACGGTATCGCAGTCCTGAACCGAGCGGCGGGGTTGGTCGCGATCGCCGACTCCCAACTTGGGCTTGTGTGGCGTCTTGACACCAATTCGGGCAATTACTCCGCCATATTGAAGGATGAGACCATGGCGCCGAATACCGATATTGGGCCATTGCTAGGAGTCAATGGGGTGAAGGTGCTGGGTGATTATGTTTACTATGTTAATACACCCCGTCGGCTTTACGGCCGTGTTCGTGTCAATACGATTACTGGTCAGGCCGTTGGCCCATATGAAGTGATCAGTAAAGGAGTTCCCGCAGATGACTTTGCGATTACTCCACGCGGTGTGGCATATCTTGCTGGTCTTACGGACAATGTTGTCGTCAGGGCTTTTCTCAATGGCACACAGGAAGTCGTTGCCGGGAGCCTGAATTCATCTGCGGTCAAGACGGCTACCTCGGCGGCGCTGGGGCGAAACCAACATGCAAATATTCTTTACATCACGACCGGGGGGGAGACAGGAGATGTGACCACTTATAGTGGAAAGGGAAAAGTCATGGCACTTACTCTCGATGCATGAGGTGGAGAATGGAATCTTGCCGCTGTATGTAAAAGGACGAATTATTTCTCGAATTTCTTCAATTATCATACGGCCCCATATGCGTGATACAATGTTGGAAATACACCACCATGAGAGACTCCCTGTGTGCAAATAAATGGCTGCCGGGCCAAGATCATCCGCTAGGGGGAAATGCGGGCTCATCACCGGACCATTATTCGTCCGGCTTAGTATTCTCCATAGTATGCAGAGGACATCACACAGTAAGCATCTTGCAGGACCTCGGGAGACAGCGGCAGGAAGCCCACAGTAAGCATCTTGCAGAAGATAGGAGTGATCAACCAGGGGGTGAATGAGTGGAGATCTCTGGAACTGATAAAGGAATCTTCTCGCACACCTTGAACTCCATAATCATTCCTTTTATCAACCTCAGCTCAGCAATGAAACCAATTATTACAGCCTTGTTCTTCCTATTGCCAGTCTTCTCCCGGTCGAAGCACAGCAAGAAGAAGTGCCCTCGTCGGGATGTATGGAAGCAGTATGTCGAATGTTTTCCAGAATTTTCCGTCTTACTAACATTTAGCTAGTGTTCGCAGCTGGCCAGTGGCTTCGGCTCCTTTGCATACTTTCCAGGCAACAGTAACCTCACTGTCTGGGACGAAAAACAACAGGAAGCTCAATCTGCTTGTCGAGTCCAGCCGACAACGACTGAGGATGTGTCAAATATTCTTCATATACTCCTAGACGCATCGTGTCGCTTTGCGGTCAGAGGAGGTGGCCATGCTCGGGACCCTGATGATTCTGTCTCTGTCGGTGGTGTGACTATCGATATGCAAAAGATGAGGTCTCTCGAGGTTTCCGCAGACCGATCGACCGTGAAATTGGGTAGCGGCCATGTCTTGCATAGTATGTATGTCAGCCTTGAGAATTACAACCTTACTACGCTGGGGGGAAGAGTCGCAGACGTGGGCCTGGGTGGGTTTGCTCTTGGAGGAGGATTCTCCGCACTATCTCCCATGTACGGATTGGCGATGGATAACATCTTTGAATATGAGGTACGTATAATTTCCCAGATTCTCAGCCTGGACAAGGAGTGTGCTAACACTTTCACGAAAGCTTGTCCTACCTAACGCTACCGTCAGAACAATCAATGACCAAACACACCCGGATCTTTACTTCGCCCTACGAGGGGGCATGAACAATTTCGGTATTGTCACTCATTTCACGATGAGGGCTGTTCCTCAAGGCCAAATGCATGGAGGAAGTCGAATTTATTCTGTGGATAAGAGGGAGGATATCCTAGAGCAGGCATACCAACTGACGACAACATGGAAGAATGATACAGCAATGGCATTTTACTACCGATTTGAATATGACCAAAAGGCAGACGATTTCATCCTCGGGATGAACCAAGAATACGCACATCCGATATCCAGCCCTCCGCCATTTCGAGAGGTGAATGAGATTCCGTTCGAATCAAGTACTCTCCGGATAGATTGGCCCAGCAACTTCAGCGTCGAGGGTATCTTGCCATCTGGTGGCCGGTATGCCCTATGTATATTACTTTAAATCCAATTAACAAGACTAACCAGTATTAGAAACCTGTATGCGACAGTGACCTACTATCCGTCCGCAGATCTCGACCGAAAGATGCAGGATATATTGATGGAAGAAATACAACCCATCAAGAACATCCCTGGTTTTACACCGGGCCTTGTCATTCAACCTTTGTACGGGGCCGCTATCCGCGCTAATAGCGAAAGAGGAGGGAGTGCTGCCGGTATAGAAGCTGATGGACCACTCACCGGTACGTTGATTCCCACTGTCTATTAAGATAGTCATGGTGGATATTAAAATGGAAGAAAGAAAGGGACAAGATTTAGAGATAGTTACTGACGATTTTAGTTGTTCTGTTCAACACACGATGGAATAACGGCGCGGATGACAGCGCCATCAATGCGCTCGCAGGCAGATGGGTGCAAAGGGCAATTGATGCGACCCAAAAAGCCGGAAAGCATCATCCTTGGCTATATATAAACTACGCAAGCAAAGATCAGGAGCCGTTTTCCGGTTATGGCGAAGCGAATCTTCGGAGATTGAGGGACATTCAGAAAAGTATAGATCCTCAGGGCATATTTACGTCAACAGGGCTATGCAGAGGGTATTTCAAGCTGATCTGAACAATGTATGCAGTATGGGGTCTCTGAGGACACTTGTGTGAAAAGCGAGTATTCTTATAGAAATTGAGATATTGTAGAAATTGACCATGTAGAAGTTGATATTGTAGGAATTAATTACTACTGTTGTAGATTGTGCATGGAGTAAGGAGACAATAGTAAATTGGAAGGCGGTCAATGTTGTAATATGACGGCTATACCGTAGATCGGGCCGATGTCAATCGCCACCATTCTCACCGCCTGCCCCACGATAGCAGCCGTATCTGGGCCAAACATACACTACTCTTCACCACTTCCTCTCTTTTCTCTGTGAGTCAAGTGTTACTCTACTTGTTTTGTTCTTTTCATCATTTCCATCTGCTGCTGGCATCGCTAATCTATGCTAGCATTTGAGAGCATAGTCACGCGACTCTCAGCCTCATCCATCTCCTAAATCCGATCCAATCAGCCTTGGCTCCATGATAAGCATCATCCTCTCTCTCCTTGATGCAATCTTCGGCAAAAAGCGTCAACGTCATTGAGGCTGAGCCCAGGATTGCACAAAAGGACTCTCCATCCTCTACATCGATATTTTCGACTTCCCTGCCATCCATTTCCCTCACCATCGCCACCTAGTTCATGAAGACTGTCACCCCAACGGCCGAGATCGATCTCGTTGCCTGAGTTGAACAGTGTTTTCCAGAGGGCCCATATCCGTCTACCTAGCTATAATAATGCCTGGATCAAGCACGGCGTCGTCCAGCCCGATTCAGTCCAGCCCCCCATCGAGGATGCGAGCAAGTGCAAGGCCAGTGGAAAGACCAGAGGGACATGGCACAATTCAATCTGGAAGCTACAACGGCTACGAAGGAGGCAGCTCCAGGGTGAGAGCCTTTCCTATTCGCCCCGGGTCAGACCGTAAGAGACGATTGACCAGTACCGGTGAGGATGCGAGGTCTCAATGGGGACGATCTGGAGGCACGGCTGGACCGGCCCGAGACAATGGGGGTTCCTCCAGGAGTATCTTGCCACATAGATCTGTTTCAATGGTACTGCCTTCGTCCCGCACTAGAACTTCTATTTCTGCGGCACCTGGGTCGTCATTTGCAACAGCAATTGATATCTCTTCCCTCCCCCAAGAGCGTCTCATTCTCCTACTTCTGGCGAACAACCACCGGGTCTTTCTCAACGGGAGAATCAAAGACACTGGCTTAACCAAGCTCACTCCAATACATCTGTTCACAATGATCCACACTCACCATTTATGGATATCGCTCTCCCCAAATGGCAGGCAGATTCGGATGTGTCAGAATGTCCGATCTGTGGGATAGTCTTCAGCTTCTGGCACAGAAAGCACCACTGTCGCAAGTGCGGAAGAGTCGTATGTGCATCGTGTTCCCCACATCGGATCACAATTCCCAGACAGTATATTGTCCGTCCTCCTGAGTTTGTTGACCTTGTCCCCGATTCTCCGCAAATGCCCTCCTGCCACCCTCCACCGGTCGTCGATCTCACGGACGATGACCCTGTTCTATCATCATCAACGTCGACAGCAGCAGCAACGACACGAACAACGGCACTCAATCCTGCTCTTGGCGGAGGTGAAGAAGTACGACTTTGCAATCCATGTGTGCCCGATCCAAACCCGAATCCCCTTGGCTACAATACCGTGCGGGCACACGGACATCGACCCGCCCATTCTCTTTCATCCACTATAGCTAACGCATACCACGCGTTACCAGTTAGTTCTCCCCTATCACTTTGCCTAATAAAATATGGACTGACATGAAAACGCGCAGGGGCCGAGTCATAACCACGAAGCTCGCCAAGAACGACGAACCGTGGGTGCAAATGACCGACCACAGTTCTTGAACGAACTGAACTCGCAACCCCGCCAAGTTCCCTCGGCCACTGGCATAGCCCGACCACGTCGTTCATTTTCTAGTCGCGACGGTAACCCGCGCCGCGGGCCTCCATTGGATGAGGGTGATTTCTGCCCCGTATGCAGACGTCAATTCCTCCCACTGAGTCCCGAGCAGCCTCTCGAGGCGCGCCAAGCTCACACCCGGGCATGCATTGAGGGCTATTTGAGCCCGGCTGCCCCACCCCGGACATCATCCGCGCAGCAGAGTCCTCCGCTGCCCCGTCCTCCGCCGGCAGTCCGCATGCTTCCATTTGTGGCCACGGAGAAGGACTGCCTCGGTGAGGATGGCCAGGCAGCGGAGTGCACGATATGTATGGAGGACTACGAGGTTGGGCAGACCCTGGCCCGTCTTGAGTGCCTGTGCAAGTTCCACAAGCACTGCATTGTGGATTGGTTTGAGAGGAAGATGGAGTGCCCAGTCCACAAGCTTTCGGAATAAGTTGCACATCCATCTAGTGTGAATTTGAAATCTTTTTGCTAGCTTAGCTTTTTGCTTTTCCTACTTTTTGGTTCATGGCGTTTGGGGATTTTTGTTCTGATATCCCTGCTCGGCGTATAGGTCTCAGTTGAGATCTAATGATCAATGAAATCTCATCTCAATCCGAAAAAGTAAGTCAGATGTAGACGCAGATACCGAGGTGTATGTCACGTGCCCCTAAGATGTTAGTTGAAACTCAAAAATCAAAAGCACTCTCACATCACTTTCACAAAGTGACGAGAGTGTCAAACAGGACTAAGTGGTATTATAAGAGAAAGGTAAGCTTTGTTTGATGGATTCCCCTTGCTTGACAGAACCCACTCTGCTGAGGCGTTGATCCTCCACATCGGTGGTCGGTGCTTGTGATCACCGTTCTCCGTGCATTTCTACCCAAAACCACAGCTGTCATCGATAACGACACTGGCAAACCCAACAATTACCTCCCCTAATGGGGAATTTGAATTGATGTTAATGTGTAACAGTGATCTGGTCTTCGAACCGGTATTATAACCTCGCACTGCATGGAAATCGATCCGCAGCTGGAACACGGCCGACACGGGAACCCTCAACGGTCTTTTTACACGCCGACCCGACCGACAATGAGCACAGGCCCGGATTACCCTGAGCCTCCCTCCCACGCACCCCTAAACCCCTACCAAAGCCGGGATACACATGGTGATGGACACGGGCACGGGCATGGCCATGGACACGGGGAGACGCACCCATCTTTCTCGATCGGTCCAGACAGCAATCAATCTCCAGATCCGCACGACACAGCAGGCGACACCAAACGATCGCGGGCATGCGAGCCCTGCCGACAGCTGAAAGTGCGCTGTGACCCAGATCCGACGCACCCGGATGGGTCATGCAAGCGCTGCGCGAAAGCGCGGCGGACGTGCGTTGTGACTGCGCCGACGCGCAAGCGACAGAAAAAGACAGACAGCCGGGTAGCGGAGCTGGAGAGGAAGATTGATGCGCTCACAGCGACGCTGCAGGCATCGCATTCGACGGGTGCGCTATTCTCTGGTGGAGCGGGGCAATCACCGTCTGGGCGGGATGAGCAGCTGGCTGGTCGGAGGTGGATGGGTGGAGAGCCGAAGATGGCTGGAATGAAACGGCAGCATACCGGCGAAGTCAAGGATTCGTCTGGTGGGCTGCTGGCGCCACGATACTCGCGACCGGGTAGTCCGTCTGCGGAGCAGATTCCCAGCCATGCGTCCACGCATTGGCGCAGACCTGTTGGTGGTGATCCTGCGCCGTCGCTACCGAAGCATGAGGCTGCGAATGAGTTTGCTGATATGATCGACCGCGGGATTATAGATTACAAGACTGCCAACGCGGCATTTGACCGGTATATCCATCAAATGGCACCGGAGCTGCCTTTCGTTGTTTTCCCTTCGGGGACTACGATGGGCGAGGTTCGGCGCAATAAACCCTACTTGTTCCTTGCCATTATCGCCGCTGCCGTTGCCGTCTTCAATTCCGATGCACAGCCGATCCTCGTGAATGAGTTTTATCGTCTGATCGCCGAGCATGTTGTGGTCAAAGGCCAAAAGTCGCTTGAGCTGGTCCAGGCTATACTGGTCTGTTCTATCTGGTACCTGCCACCGGATAACTTCGACGAGATCAAGTTCTTTACTTTGACGCACATGGCTGCGGTCATGGCAATGGAACTTGGATTGAACCGTCGCATCTCCGATAATAGACGGAGCTTCAATATGATCCGCGAGCTAATCATTAAAAAGCCATCGGGTCCGGCGTTTGATCCAGATGGACCGGAGGCAAGGCGGACTTGGGTTGGCTGTTATTTCTTATCTGTCCAGTGAGTTTCAAACCGGGTTGTTCTGCTGTGGGAATCACCCGCTAACATTTCGCAGGATGTCGGCGGCTATGAGGAGAGTACACCTGATCACCTGGCAGCCGTACATGGACCAGTGCCTTGAGATTCTAGAAACTCACCCGGATGCCCTGCCCTCCGATCGGAATTTGAAATGGTGGATAAAGCTGGGATCCATCATGGAGGATTCTTCACATCACTTTTCTGACGAGGATCCTGGGTCCATCACCTCCTTCGCGGACAGTAAGGTGTGGTATAATATAAAAGTATTTGAGGATAGATTGGCACAGTGGAGAGAAGGGGTTCCGCGGGATGTTTACACTGGTATGCGCTGGTCTTGATAATGGCTTTTAATCTTCTGCTGACAATCTTCTAGAGCCAATGATTCACATAGAACATGTTCTGAATCTCTTCATCCATGGATCTGCAATGTGCGTGGACTACAATACCGGCATCAACTCTCCATCTCAGGATGAGTTGCACAACCCATCAATTGCGGCAGCCGTCAGTACGTTGACCACGGCTATACGCTGCATCCACGAGAGTCTGGACATCATTTGCGCCGTTGAGATCGACCGACTTATATGTTTGCCCACCACGTCAATAGCGCGGACAACGTATCCCGTGGTCAGTTTGATAAAAATATACTCACTGTTCATATCCCCGGACAGTCGAATCAGGCAGATTCTCGACGTGCAAAGTCTCAAACTCGATTATTATCTGGATAAAGTGATCGCTCATTACCGTGCCGCCGCGGCGCGTGATGGTGGCCGTGTAGCAGCGAAATTTGGAAACATAATGGTCTTGTTGCGCAATTGGTTTATCAAAAAGCGCGACCAGGGAGATCATGGCCGGGAATTGAAAGAGGTCTTTTCCAATGATCAGAAACCCTCGGATCGCCGACAGACACAGAACCGTGATACCCCGAACGCTGCATCTGCCAATCCAAGAACGCAGATGGCAGCGGGAATGACACCCCTCCATTTCCTGAGCGAAGTAGCCATGGGCGACCCAGCGCACCGGGCGAACGATCCCAACTCCCAACGCCCAATAGCTGCACAATCCTATTCCTCTAACCAGAGTCCAAGCTCAACAGTGCCGGGCTCGTCCAGTTTTGGGCCAGAACCGCCCCAAACCGCCTGGTCACCTGGCACATCATACCCAACCACACTCCCGACCCCAGACTCGACCCAGATGGAGACGAGGGGTTACTACCAACCCTATCCATCCACCGAACTCACACCGAATTACCCAGATCTACCGTCGAGTGCGCAGAGTCAGGGATACCCGGATATGTCCACCGTTGCTGGGATGCAGCTTGCTCCTCCGATGGGAATGGCCCCCGAGGTCGGCATGGACCCGAATTTCGGAGACCCTTGGTTTATGTTAGGGAATATTATGGATGAGGGTCTGTCTACATTGCCGCTTACTTTTGATGGGAATTTCGGATTGTTTTAGTATTGTGGTTTACGAAGGTGTTATGGATTCTCCTCTATTGCTCTATTATACCCGTTGCTGTTTCGAATGTATATCAATTTCATTTACGACGCATCATGCAAAATGTATTATCGAAAAGAGCCTCCAAATGAAGCCAAGTCTTTTCGAATTTAGCCACTCTTATAGGAGATGCTAAACCTAAGTAGGATGGATAAGGAACAAGGCCACTTCGCGGAGTATCAGCCTGGAGAGGCCATGAATTATGTCAAGCTTTCAATAACAATAACCATCTGTATCTTGCCAGATGTTGTATCATCGTTGATCATCTTCGATCATTGACGTTACCCCACCTCCCTACGGGGGAATGTTCCCCGGTTTCGAGATATTCCAAGAGGGAAACATTCCCCGTCCCCGCATCCGCTGCACGGGCAACTCATCTGGCACCAACCCACAAGACAGAAATGGTTATTGGATGCTTGGATTTGCCGATCTGCACTTTGAACCTTGTGGCCAATATGGGGAACCAGATGAAGATATCCATTGTGCTGAATGATGGCACGAAGACATGTGGGAGAATGATACTTAAACCAGCGCCATCCTGCCCTACCAACAGCCCAAGCATTCTTACTTTCCCAAATCTCTTTCACTCAAGACGAACCGACTTGGAGAAGGACTTGTTGCTTCTAGACGTGGCGTTTCACTGCCTTGCACAGTCTATAATTCCAGTTCAACCTATTACCTTCCACACAACATGATCACTGTATTATCAGCCTTGTCGGCTGCGCCCTATGCAGCTGGGCTAGGCCTGTTCCTTCTGGGTTATTTCCTCGTGATTCCATACATTGAATATCTTCGGGATCCAAAAGGTATTTCCTAACAAACCAGTTCGATCCTCTGGTTGAACATCATTAGGGCAACTGCTGACCCGTTCATTCAGGCTTAAGGAGATACCCAAATCTCACACCCTTCTCCGGATTTTCAGCAGTTCCATTCATGATCATGGCTTCGCGGGGCTTCCGTTCAATGGAATTGACCGAATTACACAAAAAGAACCCCGTCATTCGAACAGGCCCCAACCAGCTGTCTTATGGCGATGTCAGGGCTATCAAGGACATCTATGGCCACAACACCAAGTGTATCAAGGATCCCTCATATGTGGTCACCTCTGGAACCCACTACAATCTGGCCGATGTTGTAGATAAGCCTGACCATGCCCGAAAGCGCAAGATCCTCTCTGCCGCCTATGCGCTCAAGAACCTGGAGACGTGGGAATACAAAGTGACCGACAAGGTCCAAAGAATGTTCAAGCATTTTGACAAAGTCTGCACCGCGCCCGCCTCTGCGGAAGTGGCGTCTGGGAAAACCGCACCCGACCAGAAAGACCTCACGCTTGACCTCCGAGCCTGGACCAACTTCTTCACCCTTGATGCAATCGCCGACATTGGTCTCTCAGAGAAGCTGGGCTTCTTGGATTCCGGGACTGATCTTTGCATTGCCGAAAGGAAAGATGGCTCTACCTATGAGACCAACTTGCGCGAGGCCCTCTACCCGACTGCTCGGAAGCAGTCCCTCATCGTTTGGAACTATGAGTGGTATCCAATTGTCAACAAGCTAGTCAACGTTATTCCATTTTTCGGTCGAATGCAAACATCTGCCGACAACTGGGAGAACATTATGTGGCGACGGGGCAGTGAAAGGCTACGACGTTATGAAGCCGGTGAGAAACTCGAGGACTTCTTCCAGGCCCTCATGGAAGATAAGAATGGAAACGCCAAGAACCTCGAATGGGGTGAGGTCGTTGCCGAGTGCAACATCATGATGAACGCTGGTAGTGTGACTACGGCTGTTGCCATCGCCAACGTCATGTACCAACTCATCCGCAACCCCCAAACCTTAGCCAAGCTCCGCGAGGAGCTTGACGCGGTTCTGGACGAAGACGAGGTTGTGGCTGATTACGATAAAGTTAAGCATCTTCCCTACCTCCGAGCATGCTTGGATGAGTCCCTACGAATCTTCCCGCCGACTTCCCACGGTCTTCCGCGTGAGACTCCAGCCGAAGGCACGAACATTCTCGGGGAATGGGTTGCTGGTAATACCACCGTGAGCATGTCTGCTCTCGTAGCACACCGCGACGAGAGTGTGTTCCCCAACGCAGACCAGTATATTCCTGAGAGATGGCTTGGGGAAGAAGGCAAGGCGTTGCAGCCGTACTTGATTGCCTTCTCTGCTGGTGCTCGGTCTTGTATTGGTCGGAATATCTCATACCTGGAGCAGACTAAGGCAGTTGCTTCTATGGTACATCGTTATGACTTTGCTCTGCCTTACCCGGGTTGGGAATTGAAGCGGTTGGAGACGATGAATTTGATTTTGGGTGAAATGCCGGTGAAAATTTGGCGTCGTGATTTGGGTGCCGTTGAAGCTTAGAGATATCAATTAGACGATGATTTATGTTAATGCCCTTCCGCATCCTTTAAGTAGCCCTTCTGAGGTTGGCTCTTCCACAATTGTAGTCTTATCTTTCACATTGGTCTCACTCACCCCCTGGTACATCGCATTATATGACTGCCTTCCACCTGGTTTAAGCAGCCCTTCTGCCGTCTCTCCAATATCTATAGCCTTCTCATCCTTTATATTACTCTCACCCTACTCTCACCCTACTCTCGCCCTACTCTCACCCTACTCTCACCCGTCCCTCACTTTACTCCGACTTTGCTCCCATTCACCTATACCCTAGTACGTCGACCCCTTTAAATTCCAACATCCCCCCCTACTTTGAGCAACTCTACTGACAACTACTCTTCGACAACCCTAGTCTGCTTATCTTTCACGCTGCTCTCAGTTCGCTGGCTACCACTATTCCTGGTACGGAGAATGGCACATTAACGCATGTTGTCTCCAACCCACTCACTGGGAAAGCATCAATGGATGAACTGAACGGCCTCGAGGGTGCTAAATGCTAGCACACGAAGAAGTCCAAGACCTAGTGGAGAAAATCCTAGGTATGCTGCTAGCGATGTCTCTTGTGCTCCAAGGAGAGCCACGTCGAAGGGGGTCGGGAAAGGCAACTTGTCGAGCCTCGTGCAGATTCTTCTGCAGGCTATCTGGTATGGTTTGAAGCCTCAGTGTTCTGACCTGGGTCTCCATGATATTAGCACTAGTTAGACGGCGAGCCATGCGTGGTGATGCAACGAGACATATTTTGCTCATCTAAGTGAACTATTTACTTTTACTGATCTTTCTAGACAAATAGACACTACTATCGCGGCTAAGAAACTGCAATGAACAACCCTTATTAATTATGATCTTGGTACTAGTGTGTCCTAAGATTGATACAAGAAGATCGAAGAGAGACAGGTACAGAAAAAAGCAGAACCTCCAAAAAGAAAACAGCATGTGGCCTGGGTTCAGCGACAGCCAGAAAGATAACAAGAAGCCAATGAGATCATTCCCCATTAGATGTACCTCGGGATCAGAGATAAAACGCCGTCGCAGCGATTTTGGGTAAGCACACAAAGCAAGAGATAGACAGAAATCAAGGAAATTCGTGATAGTGGCATCAATTCGCCAGTATTTCCGGGAGGAGAGGTGGTACGATATCAATAGAGGTAAATGGGAAATAAGTTGGGGGGAGATCCATCGATGGGAACAGAGACAGAGATAAGAGGTAGATATCGAAGAAGAAGAGGAATATACTGGTTCAAAATACATGTGGCTGCCTTTTGTCATGTTTTTAGCGTTCGTGCCCGCCCAGCGCAGATTCGTCGACAAGTTCTGCTGAGCTGCCTGTGAATGACGGCTCATCCGGGCTCGCCTCGTGGATGTGGTCGTGTGCGCGATGTTGTGGTACATAGCCCATACTCGAGGGCCTTTCCGCTCGAGGGCCCGTCTGCTGGCTCGAGGCGTTGGACCTTGACCTTGAAGTAGAGGTCATAGACAGACCTCGTTCGCGAGATGGTGAGCTACTCCCGCTAAAGGGCAGGCGGGCAGTGGCGGAGCCTTCTGGTTGGAGATGGTGCTCAGAGTGCACATAGTGCTGGCCTGCCTCAGAGTTGCGCGACAAGGTCTCGGTCACAACTGGAAGGCCAGCGGCTGTTTCACCCGCACCTTGTTCGCCAGGCGCCTGTGTGTGACGAGAGCCCGTTCGACTGGGCAACTCAATGCCACCGCCAACTGTCGTATTAAGTTGTGGCAGCACTGGTGGCCGGGAATCACTTGGCCGTTCCGGGTCGTGGTCGTTATCTGAATCCCGATAAGGAACATTGCTAGTAGACACATTTCGAGAATGGCTCGCGGATGGCGTGCCTGTATCATCCTGATAATTATCATTATAGTCACCTCCACGCGGGAATAGACCAGGAGGAGGAGCACGAGCACTTCGGACCACCTCAAATCCTTTGGCGTTGTCTTTGGTCTTCCCTTGGAGCAAGCTTCGGAACCACCCTGTCGCAGACGAGACTGGGCCTGTGGGATCTGCTGGGCCAGTTTTCAACTTACGGGTGCCGCTGTGGGAGAGCGGTGGGCCTCGGACACCGTAGTAGAAATCAACCTCGCGAACAGCATAATCCTTCGGCTTGCGTGGGGCATCGAGCTCCATGTCATCCTTCGGCGCTGCTAGATATGCCGGAACGGGTGTGGCCCGGCCAGACATGGTACCATCTGCCAGGTCGTCTTCGGTATTCACTGCCCGGCGGCTTGGTTTTGACCTCAAGAAGCCGCGTGACGGGCTCTTCCCTTTCTCGAGAGCAGCACTCCCCGGTGGTGTTCTTCGCCCGGGACGGGGTGGTCGATAATAGGGATCACGAGGGTTCATTCCCATCATCGTACCACTGGTGGGCGAGCTAGGGAAGCCGGCTCCTTGATAGGCGGTTGAGGTAGGTGTGGGGAATCCTCCACTAGCGGCACGACTGTGCGTGCCACCTTGCGAACTAGGATAGTCATAGACAGCACTGGCCCTGCCATCACTAGCCGCAGCACGATTGAGAAGCAGACCAGAGCTCCCAGAGAGGCTGCGGGGACGCGATCCATCAAACTGAGAAGACATACGGTCGTCAACATGGCCGAGCATAGCAGCCTCCGAGCCCATACTCTGGCGAGTAAGATCACGCCGCGGAGTGCGCCTAGAGAGCTGGCGCATACCAAGCACCTTGGTCAAGCCACCACGAGTGGCACCGCCCGCACCAGCCAGTCTTGCCAGGACCTCGATCAATGTTTGCATCGCATTGAGGAAGAACCCGAAGACGAAAACCATGGCGTGTAACACGAGGATCAGATATCCGATCCAGCCTCGTGCCGCGTCCGAAACTGTCAATGACGGCACAAAGATTACGCTCAAGATAACTGTCAAGAAGCGCACGATAGAGAAGATGCAATGGTACAAGTTCATGTGAGTCGGTCCCGAGAAAGGTCGGAAAGCCAGCAGGGTTAGTACGGAGACAACTTCGCAAATGGCCAGCATTACCACCTGAGCGATGCCAGATGGCTGCAAAGCACCAATAGCTATCCCGCGAGCGATGTTCAAGACAATTGGAACGATACCGAAGGCCGCTGCATCGTCACAGTATGTATTATATAGCGGCCCATACAATAGCACCGTAGGAAGATCATCGAAAAAGGTGAGCCTTGGGTCTAGTGGTAAGAATCACTCGGATGACCCATATGGAAAAGCAAGCGATAAGAACAAGCACCACAGCTGCCAAAGCGACACAGTAAGCGGTTGATTGGCGAGCAAGAACCAGCTGAAAGAAGGAAAGGGAAACGATTGGCAGGAGAAGGAAATTGAAGACAATGCGAATGAGGTTGCCCATGGTAAACGGCATGTTTCTGGCACGCAGATCCTGGTCGGTGTTGTTTGCCAACTCACGATATAGCCATCGAAGCGCGAATGCGACCTGGAACAGCACCGTCACACAGGCCAGGATCACGAGCACCCATATCATCATACCGGGCCAGATATCCTGGGACGAGGACATGCCAACCAATTGGTTCAATCGGTCGAGGCCATAAGTTCCATTGACGGCGTATATACCATCGACAACGGGATCACGGCCCTTTTCAGTGCTCACGAAACTCTGGTTGAACATGAGAGTTGACCATGCACCTTGGCTCACTGCAGGCTGGAAGAACCCTGGGTAATCCAAAGAAAGCGAACCCGTCAAGACCACGAATTGAAGGTATTGCAGGCAATCTGCAAATCCAGGAGTGACCAGCCGGAGAACATCCTCATCGCGGCCGTAGTTGCTTGTCCACCGAAACAGATCAGTTGTGCCCCAAGGGCTATACATGGCGGCAGCGATGGTCGCAATCCCCACGAGAACCAAAATGACAAGAGGCACGTAGGCGATAGCATTTTTAAGTGATGTTCCGAAGTCCGGTGTGGCCCTCACTGAAACACAGGCAAGCTGAACTGCGGATGCATCTCCAGAGCGGAGCGTCAATAACGGTGTGATCGTTCCGAAACGGTAGGTTGAAAGCATATCATGTTGAATAGAGAACGCTCGTAATGTCGCCAAATCACTCCTGCATAAAAGAAAAGGATCAGTTAAAATCAGAGAGAGCTTTCAATTCGGGGAATAGCTCACAGGTTGTAATCAAAGACCGGACCCAACGGGAGGGTACCTTGCGTGAGTGCGTCACGAAAACGAGAGGCATTGTGGAAAGGCGTGAAGCTGAGCACATTGAGATCCGTCAACAGCGTGCTGTACAGGTTGTTGGTACTGCTCACATCCTCAATCTTCCCATCGGTCCAATTGGGATTTGTCCAGACGGAGGAATCCGGTGTCGGGTAGTCAGCAGTCCGTGACACGGTTCCCGACACATTTCCGTATACCGTGACGGCGAGCGGGTGTAGAGGGTTGGTAAGGTTGAATTTGACGGACACGTTGGTGGGAACGAATTGAAGTTGTAGAGGATCGGACTCGAGGATGGTTTTCGATAGACAATTTTCAAAGTCCAGTAGAACAGCAGCGGCTGGCGATGCAAAGCTCACTAAGCAAAGTAGTGCAATCCACCACACGGGGCTCCATGGTTGTGCTCGGCGTTTCGAAGTGTCACGCCATGGCCGACATTGTAAAATATGTAATCCACTGCGTCGCGACCACCTGGTTTCTTTCCGTCGAGAGGATGAATATTCATCCAGCTCGATCTCCCCCGAGTCGTACATGTCCGCTTCGGGCATCCGGGATGACCTCCTCGGGGAGGTCAACCCCCGGCGTAGATGATCGAATCCACGTTGTGTTGACAATGGGTCGGTGTTGGGGTCTCGTCCACCGCGCGCACCCCTTCCCAGAATTGATAGTCACTTGAGATTGATTAAAAAAAGGCTCGCAGGGAATAGATCAGGAATGAAATCTCGCGTGATGGGGTTGGGGGGGGGTTTCGACGTTAGGCCGGTGCCTGGAGGTACGTAAATCTGCGTGTGCTGTAAGTTGCTAAGTCGCTAAGTTGTCAAACGCGGCATATCCCGGGAGGAGGATCGGGAGGTCGAAGTCAGAGCAGAACACGAAGAAGAGTTAATTTTTGCAGTGGGCTGGTCTGTTGTTGTTGCTGCGCCTTGTTTGGTCTGGCCCTGCCACAGGTGGAGTTTGACGGCTGACTACTCGACTATGCCTGCCAGGTGGGCAGGTGCTAATAATAGGCTAACTACCTAACTACCTAGGTAACTAGTTATACGCAGAACTATTTTCTTCTTTTCAAGTCACATCAAATACATATCATAAAATAAAAATTTCCTCTTCTTTTTTTCTAACTATTTCCAATCCCACCGTAATTGCATCCACTCTGTCGGCTGGAGCCGAACCTCCCCGGAAATAAATAGACACAGTTGACACCAATATACTGTTGTGTTATCATATTGATAAACAGAATATCGTCTTCAGTTAGGAGGAAAAGGACCTGTCTTTATGTCTTTATCTTATAAATCGTTATTTTGTATGTGTTTCCGAGCCATTCACCATCTCATGTGTTCACCGACTACCGACTCTAAATAGTCGCTCAAGGTGGATTATTGTCTCACTTGATGCTCGGTGACCCCGTCATGCCCGAAGCTCAACGCTTTATTGCCGATCAGATTCCCGCAAGACCTTGCGTCGGCTATGCCGTGGAACTTTGGCTTTGGAAGCTTCCTTGTGATATTGTCTCGGGTGGTGAGGAGGTTGGGATGTGCCGCATTACCACAAAACCGGGTGAACCTTCAGGGCTGGCCGATATCTCATCTAACCAATCGGGGGATCAGTTGGGTGACAACAAAGGTGCGGATAATGCCCAAACTTTCAGGATCCAGTACCCTGCATGAGTTGTCTAACTCCACTGGGGGTTCAGAAATGGAGGTTTTCTGGTGAGACAAGTACGGTGGCGTCAGGCTCTGCTCGTATATAGGTCCCCGGGATGGATACTTCTTGTTCAAATCCCGGGTGTCTCCGTAGTTGTGTGTATCACCTTATTCACCTCGGGGTTGTTAAGACATACATACTCTTCTAGAAACTTGGAATTTAAGTCGTGGAATACCATATGTATTCGGTAGGGCTATCTTGGATAGCCCAATGTCTCACTTTCTTAGCGACGTAAACATACTAACGAAAAGGTTAACGCCACATTGAGTTCCTTGTTTAACTCTCATTTCATCCAAGTCTAATCCTGAACCAACCTAGCTCCATCAAGCAAAAGCCGCAAAGTCATCGCCGAATCCCGTACACTCAACTGCCTCTCTGTCCTCAACGAATTGTTCTGGTTCAAAACGAGATTCCCTCATTGCTGTCTTAGATCTTCAACAGTGCTGCCGTTTAACATATCAGCATCATGTCCAATTATCAGGTCCGAATCTAACGTTGTTCCTAGCTAGTAAATGCTAGTAGTTGTTTGTTTCAGCGTCTAATCAGGCTGCTGTGCGCCTGCCCATGGCTTTCCAGGATGTAACTTTTCCTGTCGCTGTGGGTCTTTGGCTGTAACAACTCAGCAGGTCTTACCGCTACTGCAAGATGAGAATGCTGCTGCTATTAGAGCTCACAGGATAGACGAAGAATCGAATTTTCTTCCAGGCACTACCTAAGTAAATAGTAGGCTTAGTATAGACAGGCCTACGGCGAATCTGAACTAGATAGCTCTAAACGATCTACTACCCTTCCTGATGTTTGAATACATCTATGGATTTCTCCAAGGTCACCTGATGTCTCACTATAATAGGACTTACAGTTTTCCTTTTCTCCTCCTTTCCATAGTTCTCGTGCAATTCTACAATACTGTATTATATCATGCTCCATGATATTAATTAATACTACCTGGTAGCACTCAGACACCCGAGTTGAAAATTTTTGGAAGACCCAGTTGATGTTATGATAATATATCGCTGCATAGATTGTCAAACGGGGATGTTCCGTGTTTACTATCGGCTCGTCACAAAAGTTATATGTAGAAAGGTTGTGTAGAAGTAATTTATTCCCCCAAAATTGTATCGACCAATGTAGACCTAAGTGCGGTGCATGGCTGGGACTTGATGCCTTCTGTGGTTTACTGCAAGGGCCCCTTCTATGAGCTCAACATTATAGACCTTTTTGGAATGCCAAGCCACTACCTACAGCAGTGTATAGCCGCCAGTGCGCCATATCGTATTCTGCTAGAAGAACCTTTCATAAAACTAGTATTCGCGTGTGTTATTGACTATAGAAATAAAAAATGATAAAAATGGCACTATAGGAGTTTGAGATATTGTAGAAGTTGAGATATCCAAGGTCATATATAGGGAAGGACTCTTTATAAATTAAGCCTTTTTTAGCCCTTTTCTGCTATCTACCTAATAAATTGAGAAGGGTGGGAATTATCTATATCACTAGAAACTAAAAAGTCTACCTAAGAAGTCTACTAAAAAGGACCACTAAAACGACATGTAAAAAGACCACCTAAGAAGATCATAAAGACTAGGGCTGTATAAGCGGCCGGCTATTCTTGTTATAGGGACTGAGATATTATAGAAATTCACCCTATAGAAGTTGCTATTGTATGTTGTAGGAATTAATCGCTAAAATTTGTAGGTAATAGTAAATTGGCGGTATGACGGTCGAAATCTAATATAGAAAAACACGATATGGCGCACTGGCAGCTATACACTGCCGTATACTACCTGTTCATTAAATTTTAATACGTTTGTACAACGTAGAAATGAGATTTTGACGTACTTTATGCCTTGGGAGCTCCACTAACCTACCAAGGGTTACCTAGGTAAGATTGCACACTCCGTACGGGGTAGTAAGCAGTTATGTGACCTCCCGAGGTCCCAGCGGGATGATCTACTTCAGGGTGTATGTACGGAGCACTTAGGTAGCTACTCCGTACGAACGCTGGGTCTCACGGATATGAATTATCTAGATGCGGGGTGGTTCGCGCTACTGTTCTTGGATTTCTTTTGTTCTTTGTTCTATGTATATGTGGGCTTCTGTTGAATGATGTCCAGAGTCAGCATAAGCGCTCTGAAGATTTAGTCAAGGAAGGGGATACTATTCGATAAAGCAAGACATATAGCGGTAACAAGCAAAGGAATACCCGCAGGTTGTAGGGATTTGCAGCCATTTGAAGATCATATGTATAGATATATGTAGGGAGTAGTAAATTAGAGACTCGAGAAAAAGAGGGACCTTGCATGCCACAACGGGATGACGAAACGGGCAAGCCGATAACGGGCATTTGATCAAATGCCAAATTGAGGAAGACACATTTCAGCCACGCCTCCAACCTGGAGAGAAGCCACGAGGGTTAGGCAATATTAACGAACCAATAAATCCAGGGTTTCATTAACTAGATTAGTCTCAAATTTGCGCTAAGAGGCCCCTAGACGAAATTATGTGAGATGGGTTAGGAATGACTTTTTACTAGCAATATTTACTATGTTGTAGAAGTACAAGACAGTAGATCATACATGCCCAATATCAAATCATATAGAAATATCTGTAACAATGGTGTGATTTACCCCGTAGGAATATCTTTGATCTTCTCGATACTCGTCAGCGGCGGGGTCCTTCATTCCGATTGGGCTTAGTGGAGTTTCAGTTTGAGACGAGCGGGTTGTCAATGCTGATTGGATATATATAGCCCTTGGTGGCTTGAAAAGGCGTTGGGTGTTTGAGGTATGTGGGATGGGTATAAGACTTATAGATATGGAATTGTAGCACATGTCCTTATTAAATACTTGGTAAATGTCTCTTAATAGACCTATTTATACACCTATTAACGTCCCTATTAATATTCACTATATACAAAAAGCTCCACAGAACAAGCCCCCCCCACTGCGGCAATTGGTACCTGCGGAGTATCTCCAGGGTTTCCCCCCCTGATAATGTCTGTGTTCTTTCACTTCTTCCCATCTGTCTCAGGCTGCTGGTCCAGCTACTTTACCAATTTAATCTCTGTACTCCCGTACGGAGTACTCCGTAAGTATTTGCTTTTTATTTGCTTTTTATTTGGATTTTTGAAGGCGCTAATCTTGGGATAGTTGGAGCACGGGCGCTTCGATTCCACCCCTCCTTCCTCTCCGACACTTGACACTTGACACTTGGGACTATTTTGAGACAATCCGACACTTGACCTTAAACACTTCACTTCCACTTCTCTTATACCCTTATACCCCTCTTGATCTCCCTTCTCCCCTTCCCCCCGCTATTCGATCCCAATTCTTATCAGGCCTAAAGCCCCTGTCGATCCTTAAACACCTAGGGGGAGGGGATATTTCACTGCTATTCTTGGTGTGTGCGATTTGAGTGCGATGTGGACTGCGTCTACTCGCAACCCTTTCCTGTCATGTCTACCGATGACCCGTTCTCCTTTCTGCCCGAGCAGGCCAAACCCGCGAAAAAACCCCACTGGAAAAGTAAACTATTCTCCAAGGATAAGAACAAATCTGCGTCGCATCAACATCAAGAAATCGCGGACTTCTTGAGCTCTCGTGCCCCAGAGTCAGCTCCAACTCCCCCGGCTATCGATTCAAGACACATTCCTCCGCAAACCGTTGCTGCCCACCGCTTTCCTTCCTCACAAGACATCTCCGGATACACTCCCTCCAAGCCAGAATCAGCGCCAGCGCCAGTCTTGCCTAACGAGGACTATGTCCCTTTCAACTTCTCAGACCAATCTCATACCGCACCTGCCCCTCCTGCCTCTGCCAAGCCTAGTGGGCGCAAAGGCAAAGGGCTGCGGGTGGGTTTCAGCCCTCGAACCCCGGAAGTGATTGGCGAAGGAGGTGATGAGACGGAATCGCCAACAATTGAGATTTCGCGGGCTCGTGAAAGGTCGGGCAGCAGGGGAACCGAGTCTGCCAATATCCCTACGCCTCTCTCGGACCCTTCGCGATCGCATCTGCCAAATCTCCGACTGGACACATCGCTGGGCGATGGCGATGCGCGATCGGGACAGGCGGCTTATTCGCCTCTGCGTGATAGATCGGACTGGAAACCCCCGCTGATGCAAAATCCACAGGACGTGGACTTCCTGAGCGCGTTGCCTTCGAGTGACAGCGGTTCTCGATTGTCATTCCGTGGCGATACCGAGGCGAATTCATTCGCACAACGCGTCCGCGACAAGATGGAAGCGGAAGAAGGGCGCGCATTGCATCATCGTTATGAGGAAGATGCCTTGTCTCCTGGCGCTGAAGACGATGATGCCTCAACTCCCCCCAGCCCTCCCAGCCCGGAATCGCCCATAAAAGCTTACAATCCTGGATTGGTTAAAGAAACAGGCTCAACGGCGGGACTTCCGCATGCGCCGTCAATTTCTCTGTCAATGCGGTCGATTGTCGATTCGATTCGGAACCCCCCCAAGCCCTTCAACGCAACGCGCACCTGCGAATCTCAGTCCTATTGACCCACGAATGCCCACAAATCTCATCCCAGGTAGCCCCGGCAAGGCTTCACCAACACAGGCGAAACCGCCACCCCAGGACCTGCCTGCATCAAACTTGGCGTCACCTCGAAGTCGCGAAGGTCAAGAGCCACCACGCGGCACCCAACCCCCCTAAATTCTCTCTTCGAAATATTGCCAACCAAGTTGGCGATACCGCATTTTCTGAATTCAAAGATTACAATGCACGATATGAGAGTTCTATTAAACTCGCAGCAGAGGATGTTAAGCCATTGGTAGAAACATCACTAGCAGAATGGATTCGGGCTGCGGTCTGGTGGTTTTTGCGAGGGAAGACGCGATTAGAAGCATATGCTCGTTCCCGTTCGACACTGCCACCTGCCTACGCCAAGCAAGCTGTGATCGATCTTGGAAAGGCATTATGGATAATTGAAAATATTGTGCCCAGTCATCATGAACTCTCTCGATACGGCGCCATGGGCGTTGACGCCCTACTGGCCGTTGCGAGTACTACCGGCGACAGGGAGTTGGCTGAGCTTCTGGGAATACATCAAACTCTCATCAATCACCTCCGGTCGCTGTCCATGTCCATGAAACGTAACAACATCCTCGCCGTGGTTGTCTCGGACGAAGGCTCTCCCACCCAGCTGGATACTAGCATCTGGCTGCGTTACCCTTTCTATGCGCCCGACGTCTCAGCAGTCTTATCTGGCGCGGCAACGAGATCAATGTTGGCAGATAACGCGGGCAAGACACCAAGTTTGGTGCACATGATGCCTTTGGGTGACACAAATCGATATTTCAGCTATGGTAGCATGTTCGTGCAGGTCTGCGTCAGCTCCAGTGATGATGATGGGCAGCAGCAATATGCCATGCCCTGTGCATTGACCATCGTCCGCGAACGGGCAGATTGGTATGTCTTTGCGGCAATCACTAGCCAAAGTCAACTTGTCAACATCTTGATTCAGTCCGATCGCAAGCAGGGTCCGACTTGGGAGGATGTGGATTGGCAAGTCCGGTCCCATTCTATGCGAGTCAAGCTCCCCCGAGGATTCGAGTTGGACGTCATGTTCAAGGAAGAGGATTTCAAGACCCTTTGGAATATCGTGAAATATACTCAGAAGTCGGAGAACAGTCTCCATCCGGAGGCAGGCGAGACTGTGGTATTTGAGAATACTCTCAAGGTTTTCCAATATATGGATCCGGGCACACCCAAGGCATTCCCTCCAGACCCTACAGAAAGATGTCGTATTCGTTTGTTCGAGCGATCTGTCACCGTGACAGAAGGCACTGGTACTCGCAATTCGCATCGGGGATTCCGACTAGCTGTTCTGACCAGCCCGAAGGTCAAGACTTTGAGCAGCATTCGCCATACTTTGGGCAACGGCTCGCCGATAGTGTTCGGTCTCTTGCGAGGAGAGGACGGTGCTCCCGCTCTTCTCCTCAAGGTGACCGAGGACGGCCGTACAAGATCCATGTTGATGACTTTCCATGAGGTGGCCGAGCGTACGAAAATGCACTCCGTGCTGCTAGGCATGATTCCACGGGAAGGAGAGGTCAAGTCGCCCGAATTCGCCATCCAGTCTTATTGCATTGAACAGCCCGAAGATCCATTTACCGGCCAGCCGGCAGTCAAACACCTCCAGTTCCCCGCCGGAAGCGTGTCCGTTATTGACCAAAAGCATGCTTACGTTGACCATGGTTATGGACCGACTATTCTATCGGAGCATTTGAGGGCCTTTATCGCCACTGAATGGGGCTCTGTCACGGATCGCATCAACTTAGGTGGGTTTCTCTATCGTCTTCTCGCCTCGAAATGAGTTGCTAATTTTTGTTCAGGGCCTGGTGAATTGAAAATCGGCTTGGACGTCCAGAGCAAGACGAGCATGAGCTTGTTCCGCTCCGCGCAGCAAGATCTGACCCTTTCGCTTGCGGATAACCTCGTCCGCCCTGAACTGCCTGGACAGTTAACCGGCTTCCTTGAGAAGATTACGACGAAGCCTATGATCCGCCGGCTGGATTTCCCCACCATGGAGGGTATGTCGTCTTCTGACATTTTGTTTTCTTCGCTAATTGCATCCTAGATCTTCATGCCTTCGAAGCAGCTGTTACTGGCTTCCAGGTGCTTTACGATGGGTGAGTCTATCATATCCATCTAGCCTTTTGGTCAAGACCTTGCTAACCGAACTAGTATGGCTACATCGTTCACTATCTCCCGCCGACGGAGTATGGTTCCCATTTACAAGAAATGGGAAGCTGCAGTGGCACGGGTTCAGATCGTACGACAAGAGAAAGTTGTTCAAATGCTTGCTTTCTTCGGAGACTTCCAGCATGGGACATGTATGAACTTTGTTCTTAAGGGTACTGATATCATGGAATCCTTTGGGCGGTCCGGCAAGTTCGGCATTCGTATGGTAGATGCCAAGTTCGCACTGCCTAAGAAGGACGATAATCCAGCTTCCAACTTTGTGTGTCTCGACATGCCCGAGTATCCCATTGAACACGACGATCTCACCATTACGTTCGATACAGAGGCTTGTGAGTTATATATCTGCCTTGTATTTTCGTTTGCTAACTTTTGTTCGATAGCACGCGCAAGCTTCAAGGCAGCTCTTCCTGGGTCAGTGCGAGAGCCATCTCGCATGGGCTCCATCCGTCGATAATGCGGATGTTCTCCCTCTTCCCCGTGATGTCCCCACACGTGATCCATTACGTGATTTCCCCTCCTTCCCCCCTCCCCGAGATCGGATCCCGCATTCTCTGGTGTATTATAACTTTTGCTTGACGGGCCCCTTTTCTGTGCATACAATTCAAGAACCAAACATAGCATCTTTTATCATGTCGCATTCTAGCGAAGCCATTGGCGCATCCACGCGCTCCCTGCATGCCGATGATGCCCTGAACCTTGTTACTGATGTTGCTCCTCCTATGCATGTCTCTACTACGTTTCGTTATTCCAAGGATCCAACCCAGCTAGTACCGGCTGCCGATGCCACCCCTGTATGCATCTTGACCCGCAGTTCTATGCCTCATAGCCTAACATATGTACCAATTGTAGTCCGACTTTGATCCAACCTCCCACATCTACTCGCGCATGTCCGCACCCAATCCTACCCGCTTCGAAGCAATCCTCTCCTCCCTCCTCCACGGCCAAGTTATAAGCTACTCCTCCGGGCTATCAGCGTTGCATGGCGCCCTGACCCTCCTCAACCCCCGCCGCATCTCCGTCGGCGATGGCTACCACGGCTGTCACGGCGTCATCGCCCTCTTCACCCGCCTAACAGGCCTCCAAAAGCTGCCCCTCGACTGCCCACCGGACCAACTTGAAAAAGGCGACGTAATCCTCCTCGAAACACCCGTCAACCCCCAAGGCACCGCCTTCGACATTGCGTCCTACGCCGCTAAAGCCCACGCTCGCGGCGCATACCTCATCGTCGACAGCACCTTCGCCCCACCAGGCCTCCAAGAGCCATTCCAGTTCGGCGCAGATATCGTCATGCACTCAGGCACCAAGTACTTCGGTGGCCACAGCGATATGCTGTGTGGTGTCCTCGCCACGAACCGCGACGACTGGGCCGCACAGCTCAAATCCGACCGTCTCTTTATCGGAACCGTCATGGGTAGCATGGAGGGTTGGCTGGGCGTCCGCAGTCTGCGCACATTGGAGATTCGTGTCCAGCGTCAGAGCGAGAATGCCGCCCGTCTCATCTCCTGGCTTGATGCTGCTCTCCATGCGCCTAACCCCACGCCTGACAGCGATGAGGCGGCTGTGCAGGCTGTTCTCGGGGAGGTCCTCCATGCTAGTCTGCAGAAGGTCGAGGGTGACTGGTTGAAGAAGCAGATGCCTAATGGGTTCGGACCTGTTTTCTCTATTGTTATGAAGGAGATGCGGTTCGCTCGGGAGTTGCCGAGTAAATTGCATTTCTTCCAGCATGCTACTAGTCTGGGGGGGTGTTGAGACGCTTATTGAATGGAGGACTATGACGGATGCGACAGTTGATCGGAGGTTGTTGAGGATTAGTATTGGGTTGGAGAATTGGGAGGATTTGAAGGCTGATATGGCGAGGGCATTCCGTGAGCTTGCCAAGTAGATTTGGAGATTATGAGCTACATAGAATGCATACCTTTTTATTATAGCGAAGTATACAATTCATACAATTCATACGATTCATACAATTCATTATACTAACCGTGAACAACTTGGACTCCAGGTCTTATTTACCCCGCATTGAACAATTCTATTGGTCATCTAATCTGCTATCTTCCTACGGAGGACTCCGTATACTCCTTCACCTTTCAATCATCTCTTCCACTGTCATTTCAGACATTCAATCATTCAATCATTCAGTCAATTCTCTCCCTTGATTACACCCAATACCCATCATGCCGGAAACCTTCACAATCCACTACTTCGCCACAGCATCCCAATACACCTCCAAAAACACAGAATCACTCCCCGCGCCACTCAAACTATCCACTCTGTTTGGCGAACTCGAGCAGCGATACCCTGGCATTGTTCAAAAAGTCCTGTCCACTTGTGGTGTTAGTCTGAATGGGGAGTATGTTGATGTCGAGGAGGATGGGGAGCTCGTTATCCAGGCTGGGGGTGAGGTCGCTGTTATTCCGCCTGTGAGTTCGGGGTAGAGATAAGAGGTTTTCCATTTGACTTCTGTGTTGGAAGTACTTTATACGTCTTTATCTTGATTTATTCTCTTGGATTATCGATTACTTCACTTGATTCGATTTCGTCTGAAATGGGTTATTAATGCACGCATTATAAGAATAATCATAAAGACAGAAACAATCCAACTCGTCCAAACTCATAACCTTCCCAGATCCCTATATATCCCATATAATCCCATCAACCTGGTCCATTACTCCATACTCTTCACAGCAAGAGCCTTCTTCTTCTGCAGCCACAAACAGACATTGCAAATAACAGAGAAGAAAAGAGAATACTACCAAATCGAAGTTAGTAAAATCCCAAGAAAAGAAGGCAAATGCAAAACCCAAGGAAAAGAAAAAAACTCACCAAAGTCCAATACTCAACCCCCAAATAGCCTTCGTCTCGACACAAATCGCCTTGGAAGCCCCAATCCACGAAACATAATCAATCTTCCCACTAACGCTGGCGATGTAACTCGAAAGTCGAGACGCAAACGCATACGACGTCGCGTCCTTATCTCCCAGCTCGGCCAGCGCCGTGCACTTCAAGTACGAGAGCGGCTTGCCGACGATGACGGCGACGACGATCAGTGCGATTAGAAGTAGTGTGTCGAGGACTGCGCAGGCGAGGAATGGGAGAATGTCGTCTATGTAGAGGATTGCGGTGATTATGCAGTAGATTGCTGCGATGCAAGTCTGTGGGATTGTTAGTGGGTTTGATTAGGTAGGAGGCGGCTTGGACTTACCACGCTGATTGTTCCGATTAGGATGTTTGGGGGCGTGGCGTTGTTGTTTATTATTACGCTGATGAATTTGGCTGTCATGCCGATTATGGCGATTAGGGAGCAGGCTTGGAAGAGGCGGGATAGTTGGAAGGTTGCGCCGAGGGCGCCGTAGCGGGGAGACATTTTGGGGATCGAATTGGTTTGAATGACTGAATTGAAGTAATGGTCTTGGAGGGTCAAGTGGTCAGGCTGGTCGTGTATATGCCGATGGATCGAGAGTGGATTGGGTGAGTCGAGGATAGTATTCAAGCAACGATGGGATAGATATATGTCGAATGAAAGGCTTTGAAAGACTAGAAGAAAGACTAGAAGACAACAGAAAAGACCCAAGAACAAAGGGAGTGTCTGAAAGAAAGTGAAAAGTGAAGCTGATTGTTAGGTTGAAGACCTGGTTCCGGCTCTTTATATAGACATCAATAAAGACTCTCAAAGACATCAATTGTCCGAAGTCTAGACAGTCTAGACCAGATTAAATTAGCATCAAATCTAGACTCTCCAGACTTCCCCCGGGCTATGTCTTTGTGTGTTACAGGTTGGAGCGCCGTACTCATTGGATCGGCTTTCATTGAGCTCGATACAGCGATCGGCATGAATGGTAGCTTAAGATAGTATGCGATCTCATAGCTCCTTACTAAAGAGAATATACTATTGGAAGAATACTACAATAACATAATAATATATAAAATATAGGTCCGATTGACGAATCCACCCTGGCGCTTGGAAGAAAACCCTAACTCGCCGCGGGTCGCTCTCAGCCACTCGTTCCTTGAGCGTATGCGAATCTGAAGCAGGCGCCTATTTTTGATCTAATTATTGACTAGGATGGGAAATGCCGAGTAGATCAAGTTTCAGGATATTGCATCTAGCCTCAATTTCAGCAAGGGTCTTTATTTATTGATTTTATATTTTTTTGAGCCGCGTGGCAGGGATCTGAGCAAGAGGAAGTCATACTACACAATATATATCATGGGCGGATCGCCGACGCACCTACTCCCAACACTTTTCTCTCGAGCCATATAATTAAAACCAATTGATTAAGTCTTGGTAAGTCCAATTATAGACGAGATAAATATATCCAATGCATCTAGACCGGGCCCTTTAGTCCTTCAGCCTCCATCCTCCACTGGTCCGCGTCTGGAAGAACCCTTCGGGATCATACGCCTTTCTCGTCTTCAGAGCAAGCGCCTTGGACTCAGGGCTAATACGGCCCCAGTAATCCTGACGGTAGTACGCGTCGTTCATAAACAATGGTCGATACACGTCGGGAAGAAGACCCTTGTCGATGTTCTTCTGGACTAGGTTGCCCATTCCCTGGTAGAGTTCGACGGTCGCAGCGTCAACCTTGCTGTCGTCGACTGATAGGCCGTAGGAGAAGTCCAGCTCAATGACAATGTATGGTTGATCGGAGGGAATGTCGAGGAGATCCTGGGGGTTCGTTAGTAATATGATCTCCGGTTTTCTTTCATTCGGAATGGAATTCTTACTCCACCACGGTCCTTGGCCTTCTGAGAGAACGTCTTGGGCAAAGGCTGGAAGGCAATCGAGCCTAGTATCCCGGCCACTTCTAGTACCGACCCGGTCACGTCGCGGAAATGCTCATAGTACTCCTCGAGCGGGGCGGTTCCCACGGTTTTGTTGGGAAGCGGCGTAGTCTCGGTGGCGATGTTGTAACGTTGTCCCCTAGTAGCCAGTTAGCAAGTGGTCCAGGACTAGGAATTGCTCGTCTTACTTAAGAATGAAGAAGTTGTTATGGTTGAGCAGGTCGTAGTATGTGTCCCAGGTCTTGGTGGTAGAGGTGTGTTCAATAGCAGTGAACTCGTCAAAGACTCCGGAGGGGGGCTCGGGGCCATCGTAGAAGAGGAACAAGATACAGAGGTCAAGCACGAGACTGCGCTCGAATGTCACGATGATTGCCGCCTTGTCGTCGGGATACTCGTCGGTGAAGTTGCGCACTGCCGTGAGAATCTCGGGGGCCTTGTCGGCTGTGTAAACGTAGTTGCCACCCCAGACCTTGTGATCTTGAGGATGAGTCTGCATGGTGTATGCAGTAACAACTCCAAAATTGTTGCCACCTCCCTTCAAGCTCATGAAGAGGTCTGTCGAGTGTTAGTTTCGACAACTCGAAGGTTGGTATAGTATCACTCACCTGGGTTTTCGGTTTCGGTTGCGTGGACAATACTGCCATTGGCCAGGACAACTTCGAAGTCCTTGATATTGTTCGCAGCCCAGCCGTACTGCGTGCTAAGGAAACTCATACCACCTATAAATTGTTAGAGATAAACTCGGTGTTGATATCTGAACCACATACCTCCGAGCATATATCCACCGACTCCAACACCTCCCATTCGACCTCCAACAATAGTCCGACCAGTTCCTGCAAGGCCCTGTTGGGCCTCTTCCCATGAAAGTCCAGGACCGATAACAGCAGTATGATCCTCGGGGTTATAGTCAACCTGGTCCAGGTTCTTAGTCGAAACCAGCAATCCGTCCTGGATACTAGCAAATCCATTATTGGGGTTATGTCCTCCGCTCTTGATGGCACTGTTGAGGGTTAGCCGACGTCATTGATGCTGGTGTAACAAAAGAACGAACAAGAGAGTCTCCACGTCGTGCAGGTTCTTGATAACCTGCGCCATCTCTGCTGCACTAGATGGAGCTGCAATGCATGTTGGCTTGAGATCACCGCATGCCGTGGACCAGTACTCAGTCAGATCGCTCTGGTAGGCTAATGAAATACGGTTCTCGATTTCAATGCCGCCGGCTTCGAGTGTTGCGCAGATATCTGCCATTGTCTGGGGGACAAGAGTCAGGGACAGCGCCAGAGCGCGCCATCCGTTGCTTGAGAGCATGTTGTCAAAGGAAAGTAGACAATATAATAGATATAATATTGCAAAAATATACAAAAGAAAGGAATAGGTGATGATCCAGGGTCAGAATAAATACTCCCGACAGATATACGCATTCGAAACAGTTCCACGGTGCGGCCCTTGGCTTTAGTTTATATAACCCTTCCATAGCCTCGGCTTGGAAGAACTCCATAGTGGAAGGACATTCTTCAAGACACTCAGGGTACTCCTTTTGAATGGTGGGCCCAAAAGGAAAAGGAACGGGGACCAAGCCACAGGAGCAAAGAGAAGAATCTGCAGAAGCACTGTTCAGCGACTCCATTCCATCCAGGCCGGGGCCAACCATGCGGTTCTCCACTGGGTAAGACCTGCTTATCCACTCCGGAGAAATTCAGGGTCTGAACATTAATTCGTGACGAGTTCGTCACCGTGCTCGGTGGATGAATTTGGTAAGGAGTTTGCTGCTGCACACTCCACACCCCATAGACGTAGCGGAGACATATGGCAGCGTGGAATGGCCAAACACAAAACCTCGGATGCTCTGTACTTGTGAGTGTTGGACAGGTCGTCCGAGTCAATTGTTCTGAGCTCAGATCGAACTTGGCAGAGCCGAATGCCTATCTTGTGCCGATCTCGACATATATAGACATCGGATATTTGGTCACATTATTCCTATGGCCAGATAGGGCCAGGACGTTCAGCAGCGGGTCCCAATCGAGAAATCTCCTTGTTAATCGGCTAAACTTGTGCAATATACTCCGTATATGGAGTACATAGTACGAATTGAGTGGGGCAATAACCTTTTCCAATTATCAGCCCCAGTGATCGACAGGTCAACTCTGAGAGACGTTGACGTGCCACTACTCTGTACTCCGTAGAGTCGTTTCTGGACAGCGAAGAAGGATTCGCTATTTGAAAGTTAGTGGCACTAAATCAGTTGGTCACAATAATAGGGGCAAAATACAAAGTACCTGATTGGTGTTATTCCAATCGAGAAAACAAGTCAGGTTGGAATCCTCAAATCAAGTGAGACAAAAAAGATCGGCAAGTAGAACTTCCCTAAAACTCCACAAAGTACCTCGGTCCGTTTTTATATAGATAGCCATGGGTTATCACGACCAAAGAAGCGGAAAACGGCAAATTATCGGGGTAATTTACATGTAAACGTACAATATAGGTTCTAGAAAGTCCGAAGATGAAAGAATGTTTCATATTAATATAGAATATTTAAAACATATAGATACGTAGGTTATTTAAACTATTGTTCTCCTTATTATCTCTTAATATAACTTTCTTCCATTCTTTCCCCACTATTTCTTTCTTCTATATTTGTTTTCTTTTCGTCTCTATGCTCGCCCTATACCCTTCAAAGCTTTAACGGCCAAATTTTGCGGGGGATTGCCCCTGACATGCTGAAGATCCGTCAGGCCTCGCTTAAACCAATTAGGAAATGATACTCGTGACATGTCAAGTTTTGTGGACTTTCCCTAGATCGACAAGCCTCTCAATAGTCCTAGATTCATATGAAGTATGCCTTCGCTTTGAACCGGGGTCCGAGGTGAGCCCATTACATTCTATGTACTCCGTAAACGATAACGAATACGTTTTTCCCCGCCAATTCGCAGTGATCTTCGCCAATCATTTCGGTTAGAGAAAAATTTACTGGAGATCGCGGGGAATTTGGATCAACGCTGTCATGTTGAAAGTCGTCTGTTCACGAGGTTGGAGAGGTCGTGCGTTGGTACTTTCGGAGAAAGAGAGCAAGGTGCGGAGATATAGCGCAATAATTATGGATATATGCATGAATCATGCGCAGAACAACCAGCCCAATAGGCTAAAGAGCATAGGTCATCACACGAGTCAAATCACCGACGTCTTCCCACACCCCTGTCTTGAAGAGTGCCGACGCAGCTTTGGGAGTTCACCGGGATTCGAATAGCTCAGAGCTTGGGTGCCGGGGACTAGTGGATCTTGGCAGTCTGCACACAATGTTGTTTCTACAACATGCAATACGGGGGAAATAAGACCGTTGATCCCTCGGCTATCGGATTAAATTAGTCTGGATGTTGGATTTTATGCTGTTATGCGGAGAATCACATCCTACACACGTAAGTACGCAGATCGAGACCGCGATTATGAACGCTTTTTATAGAAACGCTTAATGACGACACATCCCTTATACAAACTCTGAGTCGCCTTTTTGCTGATCTGATAGGTGGCGGCTTCTCACGGAAAATGACCACGAGAATCAACAGGGTCTCCAACAGGTGTTCCAGTGCTATGTGTCTCAACCGCAACGCATAGTTGCCAATTATCTTGGTCTGGCGTATCCCTTCCTTGAAAAGGCCCGACAGGGACGGCGAGTTCGCACGAATAAGGGGTGCCGGCCGAGTCCTGCTAGACGGGAATGCTAGCGATGGTGGCGAGAACGAGGCTACTTCCCCCACTAAATCCGACGGCTCCTTAACGAACAACAAAGCAGAGACTTCAGCACGCCGATATTTGTTTACACTGTAGTTAGCTGGCTTACACCAGCCATACGCAGGCCGGCACAAAGTGGTGCCATACTCGACCGTGGTGAAGCTTTGACGGCCCCCATCGCCGCCTTAGGGTCGTGACAAGTGATGCTACTGTGGTTGGGGTCGCTGCACATACTTGTATGGACGTGGGTCTGTTCTTAACACGTCTATCTGGCCTGCAAGCAGTGATGCTTTCTGCAAAGTCGCCCGACTGCTCGATGGTGTGGCATGTTGTCTGGAGAACAGTACGGTTCTAGAGACTCATAGCGGCCGACTCGCGATGACCATGCTTGAAGAACGTGTGGTGAAGGACGTCTTCGTCTAGGAAGAAGCTGCAGTGCAGCTTGTACTCGTGGTTGCTGCTAGCAACCTCACAGGAATAGCATGACGTGCGCGACCATCTGGTCGCAGCTGAGGCTGCCAGAAATGATCTCTATGATCCCAAGTCTCCGCATAATAGTGGGACAACATACAGCAAATCTTTTGGGAATTCGATATCATTTTGATAAAATGAGAAATGAGGCCTTTGACCCAGATGGAGTTGCATCCGACCCGGGGACCGGAATCTGTCCCTACAGAGTTTGCGGGGTTAACTAGAGACCCTAGCCTAACCAGAACAGACAGATGAGGCAGATAAAACTAGGATTTAGGAAACAGAATCCGTTCTGCTATACAGGAATAAATGTGGTCAGAGCCAGATTATAAGCGGGATTTCTAAGGATGGCCTATTCGGACTTCGGGGTCAGACTCCGTCCTACTTTATACTCCGAGTATAAATGCAGGATGTTCGCTATTATATATCTTCCAATGATATTATGGTCAGGTAGTCAACGAAGCATTATATTACAAGCACCACACACCCTTTAGCGACAGCATATTGGGCAACTTTTACATCTTGCAATGGCCCACAGCTTGGACATGCCTCCTACAAACTCATTTGATTCTAAGCGGGACCACTCGGTGGAGAAGCAAGATGGCTCTGAGAAAAGTGCCTCTAGTGATGATGAACCCAAATACAACTACCCTACGGGGCTTCCACTCACCCTTATCCTTACATCGGTTACCCTGTCCTATTTCCTATTCTTCCTTGACCTTGCCGTCATATCCACGGCCACCCCAGCCATTACCTCCCAGTTCGACTCGCTGATAGACGTCGGTTGGTAAGTCTACATGGGCTCATCTCCAGCCCCGGTATCGTTTCCTTATACTGATCCATCCTTCCCAGGTATGGCGGTGCCTACCAACTTGGAAGTGCAGCGTTCCAACCTTTGAGCGGCAAAATCTACAGCCAGTTCTCTATAAAGGTACACCACGTTTCCCAGGCCTACGCAGAAAATAAACTCTGATGAAACGCAGTGGAGCTTCCTTGTCTTCTTTTTTATCTTCGAGGTTGGTTCTGCTATTTGCGGAGCGGCCCAGTCGTCGCCCATGTTCATCATAGGCCGTGTGATCGCCGGCGCAGGGTCTGCTGGAGTCGCCAACGGTGCTGTGACTACAATTTCCGCAGTCCTCCCAACGAAGAAACAGGCGCTTTTCATGGGGCTCAATATGGGCATGGGGCAGCTGGGCCTTGCGACAGGGCCCATAATCGGAGGGGCTTTTACCACGAAAGTCTCCTGGCGGTGGTGTGCGTTTTTCCATCTGTTATTTTATAAAATCCCGTGATGCTGACTTGTCACTCGTGTCAGGCTTTTACATCAATCTACCTCTAGGCGTTATTGTCGGCGGGTTCCTTCTCTTCAACACTATCCCCGAAAAGAAACCCAAGACTCCACCCCTAGAGATTCTCGGCACCGCTATCAAATCTCTGGATCTTGTAGGATTCATGCTCATTTGCCCTGCAGTCGTCATGTTCCTCCTAGGGCTCCAGTTTGGCGGAAATCAACACCCCTGGGACAGTTCAGCTGTGATCGGTTTGTTGGTTGGCTCCGCCGTTGTCTTTAGCCTCTTTCTAGCTTGGGAGTATCGCCAGGGAGACGAGGCCATGGTGCCGTTTGCTATGCTCAAACACCGAGTCATCTGGTCAGCTGCAATGACGATGTTTTTCAGCCTGTCTAGTGTTCTCGTGGCTGATTTCTACATTGCAATTTACTTCCAATCGATACTTAACGACTCACCTTTGATGAGCGGCGTGCACATGCTGCCAATCACGCTTGGCTTGGTCATATTTACTATAGTCTCGGGAGTTCTGAGTAAGTGACTACGGTGGTTATTTTTAATCTTTGTCCATCTTATGGTCCCTTTTAACTGACCGTCATCGATGCTACCTAGTCTCCCTTTTGGGTTACTATCTTCCATTCCTTCTTGCAGGAGGTGCGATATCAGCTATTGGTTACGGACTCCTGTCGACACTAAGTTCTACAACCTCGGCACCACGTTGGATCGGATACCAGATTCTCTACGGTGTCGCAAGTGGTTGCACGGGCGCAGCTGTAAGTTCAATCGTTAGCAAAAAGAGGATCCCATCCGCTAATCTGTGGCTCTACCTTAGCCTTACATCGCTATACAAAACCTCGTGCCTTCCGAGCAGATCCCTCTCGCCATGGCTATTATTATATTTTGGCAAAACATAGGAGCTTCAACCTCGCTGATCGCCGCAAACGCCATTTTCAGCAACACCCTTCGTCACGAGCTTCAGAAGCGTGCTACACAAATTGGTCACACTCCCGAAGCCATCGTCGCTGCAGGAGTCCGCTCTATCCGTGACCTCGTATCGGGACCTCAGCTAACTGCTGTGCTCGCAGCCTACGCTAACAGCATCGACAGCGTGATGTACCTTGGTATCGCTGTCAGTGTCGCCATCTTGGTATTCTCTCCCGGACTTGGATGGAAAGATATTCGCAAGGTCAAGGATCTTCAGGCCATCACCAGCTATTCCCCCAACGGCGGTGACAAATCGGCAAGAGACGAAGTAGTGACGGGTGGCGAGTAGGTCACTCGTTAATACTGGACTGGAGATCGCTGTAGTCTTCTTCGCATTGATATCCTACCGATATGGTAGTCCTTTCGGATATCATCGACTCTTTCCAACACACAAGAGAGTTGTCTAACTTGTCTTCATTCAAGAATTGCTCTGTTCCGGATAGACTCGTGTGTATAGTCTTATAGACCATTTAACATTACACTGCTCGTTTACTGCCTTGTCTAGTTATTGTCACCCATCGTAAGTTAGGTGCGAAAACAATGAGTAGTTTCCCCAGTGCTCTCCTATAATCGTCTCACGGGGCAAGTCTTGATGTACTCGTATATAGGACGTAGTAGACCTGGTTAAGGACACCGCGAAAACTGTGAAACACGGGGTAAGTATTTGATATTGCGGATTCAACAACCAAGAACACGACCGTTTTGAGAATTCCTTAATAAGTCCTTTACTATACGGAGTCCTTTACTATACGGAGTACAAGATCAAAAGTACAGGTGCGGACTTAGGGGCCAAATCCGTCTGAGACGGACATAACTCCGGAGTTACCGGCGGAGTTCCCTTCGAACAACAACGTATCTTGGAAGCTCGTCCACTACCTCTCTTTTAGAATAGTTTATCCAGGCAATATGGAGAGATCAAAGCCAGCCGGCCAGTCTAGCACCTATGGCCAAGCTTGCACGCATTGCTACAAGGCAAAGAGCCGATGTGTGCGTACCCCAAATTGTGATAAGTGTGAAAGGTCAAAATGACCACCAGCCTTTTAATCAGATGACATTCGGCTGATTATTTTTTCAGATGTCTCCGTCTCAAGAAAAGATGTCAGCCATCAGAGTCGGTTCGCAAGCGCAATACTCAGATGGCCGAGGAGTCCAATACGCGCATCGCTCGGCTGGAAGACAAGATGGAGATCTTACTATCTGAAATGCAGTCATTTGTTTCCCAAAGGGCATCCGAGGCTTCCGCCAATGTTCTTCAGCCGCTTCAACCAGTTCATATCCTCGATGGAAACAGCATTTCATCATCCACGTCTTACTCGAGTGGCACCCTGGTTAACACCAACTCAGGGCTGGGTATCAGTGGGGAGCCGACATTTGCGATGGACTCAATTGCCACATCATCGCCGAATCCAGGCCAAGCAGACGAACGGCTCGATTTCTTCCGGTCCCGAATGCTGCCGTACTTCCCTTTCATCGATCTTACTCCAGACATGACAAGCTCGTATCTGCGCCAAAACAGGCCTTTCCTATTTCAAGCCATCCAAACTATTGCCATATTTTCGACGCAGGAAAGAGTGACTCAAGTCGAGGAGCTAAAGCGTGTACTATTCACGTCTGCTTTGCTCGAAGTCCAGTCAAATATCGACTTGCTGCTCGGCTTATTAACTTATCTTGCATGGAGTACCGACGCTTTCCTTGGCAGAGCAGACCTTATCTCTCGTCTGATGATGCTCGCCGTTTCACTAGTATATGATCTGCGGCTGTTTAAACCTACCACACCAGATGTGCAGGCCATGATGTCTATTACCCAGGGGCAGGCCGACGAAACTACTGAGAGCCCTAACGATCAAATGCCGGACGGCTTTTTGGAAAGGCAGAGGGCTCTACTAGCTTGTTTTATTTTGAGCTCCAAGTGTGCATAACCTTGGTTATTCTCCTACGACCGGTACATACTAACACACTATGACTATTCCTAGTGTTTCGTCACACCTTGGACGTCAAGACGCTATACGATGGACACCCCAGATGGAAGAGGCGCTTCGAGTCATCACACTAAGCAAGTCATGCCCTACGGACGAGGTATTTGTCTTTCAAGTACGCTTGCAGCTGTTAAAGCAAAGAGCGGATTATGTTCGACAACAGGACGAGATAGATTGTGCTCGTACAGGAACAGCTCATGTGGCGGCCTCAACTCCTCGCTTCTTGTATCTCAAGTCTTTGCGAACGCAGCTGCATGAACTAAGATCTTCATTTTTCCCAAATCTCCACCAGATAGGTAAGTGATTTCTTGGGTGAACAACTTGGCAGATTATCTCGGCTGCGGTTGCTGACATCTTCACCTGGGAGAAAACCCAGGGTTATCATACAGACATACTCAATACACAAGCTCAATACGTCGGCTTATACATAAATCAGCTCGGTTATTCTATAAGTCGAGACTGTCTTGCCCTCGATCAATCTGGACGAATTGGTGACGGTGGGATGGTACTGGATTTTCAACGCCTGGAGTGTTTGTGGCAGTCGGTTGAGAATATCAAGTCGTGGCTGGGCGAGTTCTACAGAATCCCCTGCCCGAAACTCGTTGGACAGCCCTTTCACTTTTGGTCACAGATGATTCTGAGTATCACACTTTTGAAATATCTATCAACACTCAAAGACCCAGAATGGGATTGCCAGGCGGTGCGGAACACAGTCGACCTAACATCGGCAATGGACTGTATGCTTCAGAAGCTCGATCTAAGCAGCAAGGAACTGCAATGCGATGACCATCTGCTCAAGCTTTTATCTAAGCTTTTGACCAAATGTCGGCGGTGGGCTGAAGCTCGATTGACCATGGTTTCTGAGTTACAAGACATGGGTACTACGCCGTGCCAGAGTGGTAACCCTGACGCAACCGGTCACGACCATCATATTCCAAATCTAGATCAGATCGCCTGGATGCAGTCAATGGATTTGGGGAATGACCAGTGGTTTGAAGATGTACTGGGTATACCCACAACATTTTACTAGTTGGCATTGTGTTCGGGAATATTGTACTGTGATAGGAAGCAAGCACGGCTTTTTGCCACACAATCGAATGCCGTTGATTGTCCTCGGAGGATATGGGCTATGCTATGGGTGGATCTATACGTTTGTATTTTATGACCTAAATGGACTGCGTGACACCCGTGGACCGATTAATATGGATTTGTTATTACTTCATGACCTCTGATGACGGATATTGCAATAGAGAAATACCAACTAAGATTCAATCTAAATCTGGTGACTACTCTTCTAGTATTCGCAAAATAAATGAGGTTCTCACCCAGTAAACCGGATTATATACTTCTGTTCTGTGATATGATTGGTCAAAACAGGCTCCAAAATCACGGGACAATTTTTATACCGCCAAGGGCGGTATGGGTACTGCTGGCAGAATATACTTGGTTTTCGAGCCACCGGCGCATTTATTCTGCGCAAGCTCTGACAATGGCACTTATAAGAATAAGGGCTTTGCAGAAGCTATCTGGTGCAAATTTGTCACCTGTGCTCTGCACATGGCGACAGAACCGAGCAGAATGTACGTCGACCGCGTCTGCCACTCGCCTTCCAGTGTTATCTGGGGGGCGACGCTTTTTGTCTTCTACGAGGACATTGGGAGCTGAAGCCGTTCCAGCCGATAGTGAGGTATGTCACTAAGGAAGAGGCTGATATCCACCGCTAACTTTTGTTCTACCCCAACCAGAAAACAGCTGAGCTCGACGAGCCGCCAAGAATTCCCATCGATAGCAATATTTTCCTTCGGTCCCAATTGGAATTGCATGGAGACATTCGAGAGTACCTAAAGAAATGGCAGGATACCAACCCCAATGATTTGGACCCGGTGCGCCGATCTGACTCCAAGCATCGACCATTGGAATTACCGGGTAAATCGATTGGCACAATGCCTAACGGCCGCGACTCAATCGATTCTTGGGGTGACCCGAACAGGCTGAACCAGGAGGCTATGGATAAAGATGAATTCGAAGGTGAACACCTCGAGCAGGGCGACTTAATCGCCCGCTTAAACGCTGACGGAGTGTTTAATTATGGAATCTACGTGCGGTCTGTTCACAAACAAAAACAGTTCTATAATGGCAACGGGAACTGGCGCATTTGCTCCAACTCGGAGCTCGACTATGTTATCAAGGGATTTGCGCCTACTGAACTTGTCGAGCCTCTCACTCCATGGTTCCCCGATGGCGAGGCTATCGCAAGCCAAGATATTCAGCTGGCCCCCGAGGGAGGTCTTCCGAGGCCACTGGGCGCTCCTCTTCTGAGAATGATGGGCAACTTCACGACTCACGTCTTGAAATTCTATAGAGAAAACTCCCAGATATTGGATAATCTCCATAATAAGGTGGCAGACGATACCGAAGTTCGCTGCATGAGCCTTGAAGAATTGACAACAACTGCTCTTGGCATTGAGGAATCTGAGCTGACTAGCGTCAACATGTTTGCTGTTCATCAAGCTGTTCGCCGGCATCCTTTCCTCATCAAAAAAGATGGCAGCTCCTTGTTCAGCCGGATGTATATCGTGCAGCCGAAACGGATCGCCATGGTTGTTAAACAGGTCGTGGACTGGACTCATGAACACCAAGAACACTGTGTTCGTGCCACAATGCGCAAAGACACCCCAGGGTCCAAAGATCACCCTATGCACCGATTTATCAGCAAAGCACAGCGGTTGATCCGCTCTAGCAGAAGACTCCGCTCTCCAACTATTATGTCCAGCGTGGGACCATCCTCTAACAGGTATTCGCCTGGTCAGGATGGAAACCCGCTAGTGTTCCGCGAGCTCCCCACCGAACAATTCACTGCAGAGGACCAAATGATCATTGAATATCTACAGCTGTACTCGGTCCCTGCCATTGTCATGCCGTCGGGTACTTTAAGATCAACAGCAACACATATCATGCGTGCCACGGGGATGTACAATACTCTTGGTCTTAGTGAGGCTTCAACACGTCTTTTGTTGCAGGAGATTGGCATCATAGCGCCTTGGGAGAACCTTCTACCCCTTGACCAGTATCTAATGCTTCCTGGGCATGGGATCTCTCTCGCAAAGGACATGGAATTGGAAGAGATTGAGGACTCTTGCAGTAAGCTCACTGCCGATCAGTTGCAGGACTCCATGCAACACCTGAGGAAGGACTGGGGAGATATGCCAGTCTACTGTGTGGATGATGTGACGGCGCAAGAAATTGATGACGGTATATCGCTGGAGCCCATCCCAGGATCTCACAATACATTCTGGGTTCATGTCCACGTTGCCAATCCAACAGCCTTTATTAAGCATGACAACCCTATCATCCAGTATGCAGCCTCACGACTCTTCACCACCTATATTCCGGAACGCACTTATCCTATGCTCCCCAAATCTCTCACTGAGCCCCATTTCAGTCTGGCGGCTGGTCGGCCGGTACTGACATTCAGTGCGAAGATGAATCTTCGAGGAGAGATATTGGATAGTGAGATCAAGAACGGGACTATTCACAATGTCATCAATCTCACCCACAAAACACTACGCGACTTCTTCGACCCAGATTCCGAAGACCAGTTGGAACCCCTCACCTTAGGGGGCAAGTTCACCGAGCCACAAGTCCCACAGGGTAAAACAATTCAAGAAGACCTGCGGCCCGAGGACAAAGATAGATTCCACATCATGCGTCAACTCATGCTTGCATTCCGCCAGACACGCAGAAAGAACGGCGCCATGGACCTCACTCCTCTTAGCCCAAATCTTTCTGTCTCAGTGCAGTCAGGCGACGCCCCGATGCCAGCGTACGATTTACAATCCACAACCGGACGTCACTATCTCGGTGATCCAGTTATCCGGCTGAACATGCAGTCCTATGATCCATACGACGTTCGTGACCAATCCCGGGACAATTTGGTCTCCCTGATCATGAATCTGGCCGGGCACGTCTCCGGCCAATTTTGCGCCGCACGCAATATACCTGTTGTCTACGACGGCACCTGGTATGACCCGGAGTACGGACGCGTCACCAACAAAAACTTGGCCAATTTCGGCGGTGAGGGTTTCTATGAGCTCAGCGTGCCGCTGGCCTACTCTTCCACGGTTCCAACTAAGCACCACACCCTGGGCTTGGATACGTACGTCAAGAGCACCAGTCCGCTGCGCCGATACACGGACGTTATTGCGCATTACCAGATCGAGGCAGCATTGCGTTTCGAGCATGAACACGGCCGTCAGTTTGATGCTCTTGTTGATAGTCCGGATCCTGCAGAGATCGATCTGGTGGAGACAGATCCAGCAGAGACAGATCCAGCAGAGACAGCTACTGAACTCACCAATGACACAAACACCACACCCACCTCCCTCCTCCCCTTCTCCAAATCCGAAATCGACGCCCACCTCATCTACTCCCAGCCCCTGCGCACACGTCTCAGAAATCTCGACAGATATTCATCACAGCATTGGGCTTGTATGCTCCTCTTCCGCGCATTCTACTTCTCCGAATGCAATCTCCCCGTCACATTCCCATGTCTGCTACGCACGCCGCGCACCAAGCCTAGACATCTGGACGAGGAATATTCCGGCGTCATCACCAATCTTGGCGTGAACTGCTCGGTCACCATCCCACAGGATTTCCCAGATAAAGATAAGCTGGATATCTTCTGCATGGTCGAAGCTCATATCACTGCCATTGATATGGCGACTCTACAGGTTACTATGGAGGCCACTGGATTTGTAAAGCCATTTGAGAGGAAGGGCGAATGGGCTTGAGTTTTGGTGACTACTTGTACAATACTGTATTATATGCATCTCCAATAGGCATTGCCAATCGTTATATAATTGGAGGATTTTACGCCTTGGAGGACGTTCTACGAAGTATTTGCAGGCAATTTCTTTTCAAGGGGTCATCACCCCAGCACCTCGGAGATTATGCTCTAAGCTCGAAACCCCGTTTTCCTTCTCCTGCATTGAGGTATCTTTCATCGGCACGTAAGTATACAAAACTTCGAATCCCATGGCCCCGACTGTAGTAAAGCTGTCATGCAGTCAGCTGATGGATCCTCGTATTCAAAAGGATGTCACTCACAATGCAATGAAGCTGAATGACTCAACCGCATACTTCCGGCTACACACCGTCTCATTGTTCCAGAGGTGGACGGTGCAGCTGACCTGGTTGAAATTCAGAGCCAGGAAGATGAATGCAGTGAGCCAGCTAGATGGGAAGTGAGCATTCACTATTATAAACATGAGGATGCTTCACATTGTCTTGCTTACAGGTAAGAAATTACTGCGTCGGTCAGAAGCAGAGGGAGAACATGCCATCTATGGCCTCTGGAAATGCAGCTGGTGCTTAGTGTTATGGCGTAGACAATTGGGGTGAGGACCGCCTGTAAGGATTTTAGGAATTTCTACAGATTAAGATATTAAGATCTGGGAAGATGTACCACCACCAAGGGGAAGATCACTGTAAGGGTCTTGGTGTCGCGGACTGCCCAGGCTGTGATCCCGAGAACGATCAATGAACTGACGCATTGAATGATATGGGCGATGGTTGACATTGTGCCACAGGGATGTTTGAAGAAACCCATGTTGATCATCAGGGATTTATTGATTTGCTTGAAATTAGTGAAATTGTTCAATGTTCTTTTCCGAAGGTTCGGGGTTTTCTTCCTTTTTCCCCAGAATGGATGATATCACCACATGTGGCCAATGTCCAAGACGGGTCTCTTATTGGCAAATATCTATGCTAACCTCCACGGGTATCTACCTATAAATACGAATTAATTGCATAAATCAAACTGTACTCTGGACCTAAAAGTCAACTGGAACATCCTCCACACGTGGCCGAGTATACTTTTCACCCTGAGGAACGTGTCGCTTCGTACGGACGGATGGCAGGAGATCAATGATAAAGGAAAAGACAAAGAATGCGAATATGAGAGCGGCAACTGCTCAAGTTAGCTTCTTTCTGCACAATCAATAATCAGGGTTGAAACTTACCCCACTCCAGAACAGCCGATGCGTTCTTCTTATTTCCGACTTTCATGCATACGCCAAATGCAATCGCAACGGCGAGTTCACAGACGACGAAAAGCGCTTTGATGCCGAAGCTGACGAGTAAGATCCGGGCTTGTGGGTGGTAGAATCGGCCGATTTGGATGTATTCCAGACACACCAGGATGGCGCAGACGACATAGCTCGCGATGAACATAGCCAAGAACCCGTGGTGGAGGCTGTGGTGGTTTTTCGTGTCGAAGATGGACAGAAGAATGAGACCTAAAGCCCCGGCAATCGAGAAAAAGATCGATCCAACAGCACAGGTCTTGTCGAACCTTCCTTTGTTTCGGGCAAGTTGGCCGGCATGGCGAAGCCAACGCTCGGAGAGGAGACCGAGATCCATGAATACGACTGTTACGACACTGCCTGCAATGAAGAGCGGTTTGAGGCCTTCGGCTCCGATGTGGGAAATATAACTGGTTGTTCAATTTGACTCAGTCTATGTTGGCGGAGAGCAGGTTCATTGGTTTTACTTACGGAATGGTGGCCTCAACGCTCATAGTGGTGTAATGTGGCTTTCCATCCACCGCCCATCTTGACAGCAAGGCTACTAGTGTAGCTACAAGGCTGTTAGTAAGGCAAGCTCAATTCTTCGTGTGTTTCCATCCTTACCTATCCACATACACCCGGATATCACGGGGAAAATCCAGAACGAGAGAATCCACATGGTTCGTATATGACCTGTGGGGTGCCGGAATCTTCAGATCGAAAAAGAGTGTGGTGGCTGGGAAGAGCCTGTATTTTATGATTGGATGCAAGGGAGATGCCTTTCAACAATTTCAACTGTACGGAGTAAATGTCGCGCCAAACCATGAATGAGAACAGTCAGTGTTCTCAAGCAAGGGGAGAAATGCCGGGTCCACCAAGCCTGGCAGCAGAGTTCCCTCAGAGCCTAGGAATGCAACCCCACAAGATCTGAATTACCGAATTCAGACTGTCCATGTAACTTCAAAGGGCATCTCTTTTGGACGCGTGCACTCGAACCGGATCGAGCGGATGCTGACATCAGCAAGTTTTGGTGCCTGGGCAGGTGGAGTCTTTTTCAACCTCATCTTCGCTCGATCGGGATAGGATCAGGAACAACTTACAAAACCTGTACTTGTCCAGATCATTTCCAACTGGGAAGCCTTGGATATATTTGGTGGATGTTCATCATCGTCCCTCATAGCTGGTCTAGGAAATTCCAAGGCGAAGGAGGCGATCTCATTCATATTGAGTGCAAGTGCACCCTTGAATTGGAGGGTGGTACGATGGTTTGGATGGTTTGGTCGGGAAACAGGACTCTTGAGAGAATATGGATCTGGAGGTTTCCATCAAGTCTAGGATATTTAAGCAAGCATCGTAAAGAGATGTGACTGGATGAGATCTTCGAGCTTGGCATCGGAATATGGTGCTTCCCCAAAGACTCTGTAGAGGGAAAATCGGAGAATGCATCCAATCAAGGAATACCACTGTGAACTAATTCTATCTGAGTTAGCAAGAGATATTTGGGCGGGGTTAGGTGGCAGATATCGAAACCATTCTCGATCAATATAGACTTCAGTGGTGGTGTGGCCTGAGAGGTGATCCCGCCAAGCAAGGCCTCGTATATCTTAGCTTTGCGCTTCAACGACTGGAGCTTCCTGTGCTAATGGTTTCTTTCAGGGAGCTCATGAGTCGTAGGCCTGCTTTTGCTCTCACTAGATAGGGCTCCATGATTTAGCTGTTGCACCTGGCATTAAGGCATCAAGAGATTCAAGAGACTCCTGCCACATGCTCCATGTCAAATGTCTGTCACAGATGAAGGAAATATGGACTTTCATATTTTCCAGGTATCATGGTCAATGTCAGTTGGATGGAGAAGAGAGTAAACCATATAACCTAGCCATGTCATGTGACTGGGAACTATATAGATTTCGATGACGTAGCCACGCAACTACAACACAGCACATTGTATGAGATGATTATTTGAGAAAGGAGTAGGATGTACCTAGGTATGTTCTTATATCTCTCGAGCTATTGGTTACTAACTCCACTAATAAACATATAAAGTAACCAGTCTTCTTTCCATTCGCCCTGTCACAAGTCTTGAGGACAGGGTAACGTACAACAAGGCTGAGAGTATAGGGCTACCTACAGTGTAAGAACAAGTTGGAAACATTAGTCACAGTGATCTCATTTCAGTTTATGCTGGTTGGCTATGAAATTGACTAGGATGTTAATAGGTACAACCTCATATAGTAGTTGGCATATATTTCTTGGCAGGGAACCATGACGCAATTGTTTTGAATCTTGATATAGACATAATATACATCCTCCAAGGTTGATCTGATCAAGGATGACGGCCAAGTTTAGCCTTTTTTATGACAATACTCTGATTTAAGTGGCTGACTATTGTAGCTAACAGGAAAGCCAGCCACCTGGATATGTACATCATTATAGCAGATCCGTGGCACCTGAAGGCGTTTGTGTCTGTACACCATCACATTCAAAACACGAACGTCATGGGTTAGAATGTTTGCCTGAGTCTGTCGATTTACAAAGGGGGTATAAATACTCTCTTCTTCCCTCAGGGGCAATCAACTCTACTTCTCCATCAACCATCTCCTACATCCACTTAGTATCAACTTTCATCAACATCAACCAACTTCCATCAATATCAATACCATCATGGATTTTGTACGCAAGGCCGAAGAGGCTATTACTGGCAAGAAGGGCGAGTCGCACGAGTCCACCAAGTCCTCCAACCATGGACCTCACAAGTCCAACTTGGCCAACAAGCTTGACCCCCGCGTCGACAGTGACAAAGGTTTGTCATTTCACCTCACTTCACATCGCACGTCCCTCTGGATATTAAATGATACTGACCCTGTCGCCTTAGACAACCGCGCTGCTCACACCGATGTGACTGCCGCTGGCCCTGGAACAACCCACGGCACAACCTCCGCTACAGGCACGGGCAGCTCTACTCTGGGCTATGGCGCCACCCACGGTCCCTCAGGTGCTACAGGCACTGGCACCGGCACCGGTCTCGGGTCTACCCACGGCACCACTGCTGGCCCCCACAGCTCCAACATTGCCAACAAGGCTGATCCCCGTGTCGACTCTGACCGAGACAACCGTGCTCGCCATGAAGCAGGTATCGCTGGTGCTGGAACTGGTACCGGTCTTGGATCTACCCCACCTACCACCGCTACAGGTCCGAGCTATGGCACTGCCCAGGGCACCACTGGCAGCACCACTGCTGGCCCCCACAGCTCCAACGTCGCCAACAAGCTCGACCCCCGTGTCGACTCTGACCGTGACAACCGCGCTCGCCATGAAGCAGGTATCGCTGGCGCTGGAACTAGTACCGGTGTCGGATCTACTCACCCCACCACCGCTACAGGCACTCATGGCTCGGCCCTGAGCTCTGGAACTACCCACGGCACCAGCAGCACTGCCGGTCCCCACGGCTCCAACATCGCGAACAAGGCCGATCCCCGCGTTGACTCTGACCGCGACAACCGCGCTCGCCACGGAGGTCTCACTGGTTCTGGCACTGCTGCCGGCACCGCTGCCGGTGTTGGATCTACTCTCCCCACCACCGCTCCAGGAACTCACGGCTCGACTCTGAGCTCTGGAACTGGCGCTACCCATGGCACTACCCACGGCGCTCCTATTGCTACCCCTGGTAGCAGCAGCACAAGTGCTGGACCTCACAGCTCTAACATCGCGAACAAGCTCGACCCCCGCGTTGACTCGGACCGCGATAACCGTGCTCGCCACGAGGCTCTCGCTGGTACTGGCACTGCTGCCGGTGCTGGATCTACCCACGGCACTACCCATGGTACCTCACGTGTGACTGACAGTGCTGGCATTGGATCTACCCATGGCACCACTGCTACAGGCACTCGCGGCTCAACCCTGGGCTCTGGCACTACCCACGACACCAGCAGCACTGCCGGTCCCCACGGCTCCAACATCGCCAACAAGCTCGACCCCCGCGTTGACTCGGACCGTGACAACCGTGCTCAGCACCAGTCCACTGTCGCTGGTACGGCCCCTGGTACTGCTACCCACGGTACACACACTCGTGGTGCTACTGCTCCCACTGGCTTGGCGATTGGTGACCCCAGTCTTGATACTGGTGCTCTGGCTGGTAGTAGCTACAATACTCCTGCCAATACTCCCGCCGCTGGAACTACTACTGGTGCTACTGGTACTGCCGGTCCTCATGGTTCGAGCATCGCCAATAAGCTTGATCCCCGTGTCGACTCGGATGCTACCCGTGCTCAGAATGAGGGTCTGCAGCGTAAGATCTAGGTGGACGTTTGGGACTAGGCTTTGGTTTCCGTCGAGAATCAGAAAGGCCTTGACATGATGCTACGAATTTGAACTTAAGAGCCAGCAATTTCGCTTTTTCGATACAAATGATTTAATTTTTCAATCTTCTTTGCTGTACAGTTTTGTACATTTATTCTGAGTAGAGAGTAATTAGTCCACATATCTCCACTCCCTCACTCTAGGTCTAGGTATATTTGCAATATTGTACAGTGTGGTTATTTCGATCTTCAAACTCCAAAGACTTCCTTCGCCAGTGCCTTCTTATTAACCTTCCCCATCGCATTCCTAGGAATAGCCTCCAAAACCTTCATCTCCTGCGGAATCTTAAAAGAAGCAAGGGAACCCTTCAACGCGCGCCGCATATCCATCGGACCCCAAGACTGCCCATTACGACCCGAAGCAGCCGCATCAGGGGCGAGAACGACCACAGCAGCGATCTTCTGACCCCATTGTTCAGACGGCAGACCAACGACCGCAGCTTCGGTAATTTGGGGACTAAGATCCATAGTCAGTATAGATAGTTCAAGTGAATATCCGAAAGAAAAGAAACAACATACAGAGAAAGTAACTCCCTCTCCACCTCCAACGCGCTAACCTTCTCGCCCCCAGTCTTGATGATATCAACGCTCTTCCGACCCTGTATGAAATACATCGGTCCCTGAGCCCATGCTCCGCTCGCTCCACTACCGGCTCCATCAACTACCCGACGGGTAGCGACATCACCTGTGCAGAACCACGGTCTGCCTCCATCATCGCTCTGCACGAAGCTCTCGTGCGTGGCTTTCTCGTTGCCCCAGTAATGGTCGAAGATTGTTTCGCCGCGGAGCTGGATCTCGCCTTGGCGTTCTCGGCCACTGGGGTCCTTTTCTTCAACTGAGATAACAGCACCTGTCTCGATATCGGCGAGTCGGGCTTCGACGCCTGGGAGAGGCCAGCCGACGCTGCCGTCCACCCGGTCTGCGGCGTCGAGACCGCAGCTAATCGCCATGCCGACTTCGGTCATGCCGAAGCGCTCGAGGAGGACGTTGCCGTTGCTGAGGTTTGTCCAGGCGGTTTTTGTTGGGGTCGGGAGGGCGGCGGAGCCGGAGATGTTCAAGCGGAGGTTTTGCGGGGAAATTCCTTCTTTTGCGGCGTTTTGGAGCTCTGGGGTTAGTTTGGGGAAGGTGGCCATGAGGCGGTTGTAGATTGTTGGGACGGCAGTGAGGAATGTAATGGCTGGTTTTGAGGCGTTGGATGGGAGGAAGGGTGCTGCTAGTCGTTTCCAGACTTTGTCCGGGTTGAAGGGGTACATGAACTCGACTGAGGAGCCGGCTACTATTGGTGCGACGATTGCGTTTACCACGCCGTGGATGTGGTGGAGGGGGAGCAGGTGAAGAAGTCGATCATCTGGTGAGTACTTCCATGCTTCTAGTAGTGAAGATGCTTGCGCGGCCAGTGCCGATTGGGGGATGAGAACGCCTTTCTGCTTGTAGTTAGTAATAGTTCCTTCGGTGCAGGGAGGGAACTAAGCCTACTGGTCGATTCGTGGTCCCAGATGTATACAACATCATCCCACCGGACGAAGGCTGCTTCAGATCGTGCAGGGTTACGCTCTCGCCGCTCGATGCGCCTTCCATGGGCTTATTGCGGATAGCAAATAGAGGCTCATGCTCCAATCCCTCTCGCAATAGTTCCATGCCTTTATCGGCATATTTCTCAGTCGTCAGCAGCATCTTGGCCTGTGAATTATCCAGAATATACTTCAGCTCCCCAGTCGGGAATGACGGCGAGAGCGGGAGCGCAATGGCATCACTAGCAAATATCGCCAGCAGTGTCACTATAAATCTATTAGTATTCTAGATATATTCTCCAATGGGGTCCAAGACAACAGTACCTACGTAGTCATAGCTGTTCTCCGCGAGGAAGGCAACCCGCTCGCCAGCCAATTGGCCCTGCGCTTTCGCAGCCTTTTGTTCCAGGTCATCCTTAGCGCGGACGATGTCGGCAATTAAACTACCGTAGGTGAATGATCGAGAAGAGACGCTATGCACAACAGCCACTCTTTCAGGGTCATGGTTCTGGAGTGCGCGAAAGATAGGCGTGTTCGGGAGAGTCGACAACAGTCTTGCGCTGAGGGGCGTTCGCCGCGGAGTAAAGCAGACGCGCGCATTCGAACGCGAAAGCAGGGAGAGTAAACTGCTAGACATTTTGAATTTCGGATGTTTAATATTAGGGATTCATCTCACGACATACACCCCATTGAAAAAGAGGAGCAATTGAGATGCCGAGCGAAAGACAAGTTGATGTCATGAGAGTGAAGTTCCGAAATTCAAAACATCCGATTGGCTTCGATTGCGGACGTTTCTCTCCTCCTCCTCCCTTTGATCGCTTCTTTTCTTTTCTTCTAAATGCTTCCTCGCAGCCTTCCGGGTCTGCTCCCTCGCCGTCTCTTCTCTGTTTCTGCTAGGATGGCCTCCAATACGCCGTTGGAGGATGTCATGCGCGACAAGGTGAGCCACGGCTCTGCGTTGTTGGCTGCATTGCTAACATCTCCTCTCTTTTTATAGATCGTCCATGCATTCACACCTTCGAGACTCGAGATCCGGAATGACTCTCATCTCCATGCGCACCACGCTGCAATGGAAGGGTCAACGTCGAAGGAGACGCATTTCCAGTCCGTTCCCCCACATCCGAACTGCACGAGTGAATTTCTAATCTCTCGTAGTGTGACAATTGTCTCCGATTCCTTTGAGTCGAAGATGCAGCCCGCTCGGCACCGTATGGTTTACGCATTGTTCAAGGAAGAGATGGCTCGCGAAGGCGGACTGCATGCACTGCAGTTGAAGACCAAGACACCGGCTGAGGAGCAGCGCGAGAAGGAAAGGAAGGAAAAGGCATAGATAGCCGATTGATTGGGCGTTCAGCTGCTCGTTATTATGGAAGATTCTTGTCGAGTCGCATACCCCCAGACGATGACTCGAAATGCATAACATTATACTGCACAAATCACCTACGACTCCAGGACTCAGCTACGGCGGTATATAACAAAATACACAAAGGAATCGATTATTAGACGGTATTACATAAGTTCTAGCGCCAAACAGGGGGCCGAAGAAAGCAACAATCTAGTATATACATCCATGCGCCGCGACATCACGAGCCCCGAAGCAGTGACAATCATCAAGGGCTATCGCGTGTTAGGCGCGGAGCGCTGTACACGAACATGCAAGTACAGCTAGGAGGCAAAGAAACAAAGAAGAGAGGGATTGGAGGGCATTGCTTTTACACAAGGAAATGCGAAGGGGTGGTATAACGAGGGGACAAAGACAAATGGGAAGATGCGGGGCTACGTCGATCCCCGGGAAAGGTCGTACATGGAGGTAAAGGGAGGTAGTGGAAGAGAAAGGTCACTACTTTGCCTTGTTGGCGTTGCTGACACCGACGGCCACACCGACGACGATACCAATAATAATGACTAGAAAGTAGGTTAGCGGGTCGGCCAGATCTGCGCAGACAAGTAAATACTCACGGATAATGATCAGCGCGTACCACTTCCAGCGCCGAGCGTTCTTTGCGCTCTGAATAGCGGTGTCAAGCTTGCCAACTCCCTGCTTGACGTTGCTGTGCGTGTCCGCGGCTGTTGTTGCAATCTGCTGAACTGCAGGCTCCTGCTGGTGCACCAGCTCTGCAACCTCATTGTACAGGTGGCTAAGCTCGATCAAATCCTGCTCGATCTTGCGGATGGCGGCGGAACGCTGCAGAGTGGCTTGACGGGCATCGTTGGCCTGGCGAGTGCGAGTACCGGGAACCTATTCCTCGAATATTAGTAACTGGCCCCTAAAGAGACAACTGGGGCAAAACATACAACAAAGCTCTGCTCCTGTCCCATCAAGACATTCTGCACACCCTGCTCCAACTCCTCGGGGGTAGCCTCGGGGTTGGCAATCTCGTATCGGCGGCGCACTTGCTCCTCTAGACGCTTCTGGAAGTCACTCTGTGTGCGCTGGTACTGCTCAATCTCACGGCGCAGGTTGCGGCTGACGTTCTCGACCTGGCCCTGCACGCGCGGGTCGCCGGATCCCGGCGTCTCCTTGATGCGCTTGAACTGATCGCGCAGGTAGCGCAGCGCAGTGTTGATCTCATCCTCAATGTAGTCGAGTGTTTGGCGCGAGGCCTGGTCTTCCTTGCCGGTGCTCGAATCCAAAAGGGACTTTTGGGCAGCGACCAATTGGTTCTCGCGCTTCTTGGTCAACTCGTTGATGCCCTCGTTCAAATCCTTGCACTTGTTGAGAATCGCAGTTGGGCCTCCAGATGAGGATTGGTTGATGTTGGACATCTCTGTCGAGGAATTAGAGTCGTCGCAATGTGCTCGATTATAGGTCAGCATACCATAGCCACCATTTCCTTGCTCTGCGGCACCAGCCTGGTTGTAACCAGCACCATATCCATAGCTCTGCTGTTGTTCCTGGCCCGCATAGGGATTGCTCTGCTGCTGACTTCCGTACGGGTTGTACTGGCCGTAGCCGCCTGTGTTGTTATCCCCTAAGCTCTGGTACTAGGGAAAGTCACGTCAGAAAACAAACTCAGGTAATCAAGGAGGTTCACATTGGTTCACTCACACTCATGATGTGCAGATACTCAGGTTCTGAAATGCGTGAAACAAGACAATAATAGTAGGGGGGGAGATGAAGGAGGGAAGGGTGAGACGGGAGAAGTGGAGGTGACGGCAGAAGCGCTGGCGGTGTCAGGACAACGAAGCCAATAAGGTCCGGGTGTTAGTCGCGCTGAATAGAATTAAGTATTAATTTGGGAGATTAAATGGGATTGATGAGTTTTAATGTTGTTTCATAAGTTTCATAGGAGTCGAATTTAATCGAATTTACGATGATTTTTTTTTTTTTCAAGGGTCCCCTATTTTTAACAATTATTTCCTACGCAGTGGACAGTGCACCGTTGTTCCTACATTAATAGGGATACGGCTTATTTTGGAGTGGAGTTTGTGAGATTGGCCATTCACCCTGTGTGGCTGAGCTTCTATTTAAGACAGTCAGATCGGCGTTGATTCGACAACCAAGAAGGGATCGGCGGGATATATTTTCCAAGGTACTAAATACTTGGCTTTGCCAGTCGTACCCACTATAGTGACAAGTACCCTATACCTGTCTAACGGTCCGCTGTGGCAACGTGAGTCTGCACGTCATGATTATGATGTATGAATTTGATGAAAGACATATGTATGTAACTGTGGACTATTCCAATAGGAATGCAATCCAGTCAGATCATCAAATGCTGCTACCTGTCAGGCAACGAGTCGGAAATAGCATGCGTATGGTCTCCGTAGGGAACCTGACATAAGAAATGGAGGTGAAACTGGTGAAACCTGGCCAATCAGGGCATTTGGAAGGTTCCATGAGCCTCATCTCAGGCATCGACATTGTAGATATCTGTTTAGTAGGATGTATATAACTACATACATGCATGTCTGTAGGACGTCAGATCTATAATATTGATGCCTTGTCTTTAAGAATGTCAAAACGGCTGCCTGATCTAGTCAAATGATGCAATACTACAAAGAATAGTATAGCATTGCCAACTGCCTTGTCAAGTTCAATAGAGGATAATCCTAGGGAGGCCTATGCGCTAACCTACCTTGGTATGTAGCTTAAAGTTAATGTGGCCCAAAGCGGTTACGTTCGTTCCTTCCAAATTCCTTCCCATTCCTGCCTCAGAAAGTGTTCACATAAATATCCCTCCAATGTCCACGGGTTTTCTTGGACTTCCGATTCGGGTAAGCTACTCTGTTGGTATGCCACCAGAGGTTCAACTTAGAATTCCTCGGCCAATTTCGTGCCATTGCACCATCGATTCTATTTTTGCCTTATATAACATGGAACGAGTTCGGCGTACCGTAGCTGTGTAGTATATATAAACCCTCGCTCCGTTTATACCCTATTTCCGCTTTGGGCCGTATATGTATTTACTGGATGTCTCTGTTGTAGAATCCCCAGACATGGGGAAAATCTTGTCTTTCCCTTTCTAAAGAAGGGACAGCGTTCATACCACCTAGTCCATTCAATTCGCACCATTTCTTGATACATGTATCTTTGGAGTCCCTGATACCGTATTGTACTGTACATGGTCTTCATAGACGCTAATCTCAACATTTGAACCTACAGGGGTTGTTGCCGCGTTGTCACCTTACGCAGTCTCAACTTCAAACTTCTATCACGACCTTGACAGCTCGGCTGGATTAGAGTTTCAAAAAGGCTCCAAGTAACCTCCCAGGTGTGATTTTGTCCCTTACAATGAGCACCCAAGACAGCTATCTTCCTCCAGCCCTAAGCCCCGACACTATACACTATCAGTCAACTTATCGTGTCCCCGGATCTCCCCACTCCTACCTCACTTGAACCTTTCCAAGTCACAGCGGCATTTCATTCTATCTACTTGATCCATTTGGCACCCACTAGGCCGATTCATACATCGGATGGCTCAGTGCTTCCAGTGAACGCAGACGGCTCAGTATCTCTGATCCTACGCGTCTCAGGCCGTCAGCTGCCCACCATCAAGACTCGAAATGAAGTCGGAGTCATGACATGGGTCCGTCAGAATACCACCATTCCCATCCCCGCCATCATTCGCTACGATTCAACCGACGATAATATCATCGGTCATAAATTCACTCTCCTTAACAAGGTTCCCGGGAAGAGTATCGATCAGATTTACCATACTCTGTCAATCGAACTCCGGTCCAAGATCGTCCACCAACTGACCGACTATCTGATCGAGCTTCATGCGCACCCCTGGGACGGTTATGTCGGGGGATTGACTCTCACCAATGGAGAAATCACACCGGGTCCTCCAATTGATGAGAATTTCTGGCAAGTGCCCGATCTAGAGAACTATTGGGCGGGGTCTGAGTCCCTGGAATCGTTGAATCCGATTCCTTCACAAGGTTTTTCTAGTTTTGCGGCCTTTACCGTCGCCTGTCTCAATCCCTACATCTACGCTATTGAAAAACATCCGTCGCTGGAATCCTATAGAGATCTAATTCCGAGGATTCACGCCTTCGCTACTGCTATTCAGGACAATGTCGAACAGCTTAATCAGGTCGTCTATGTCCTCGCACATAAGGATCTCCATTTTGCAAATATAATGTGTGACCCCGACCATCCCGACTATCCCATTACCGCTATTCTGGACTGGGAGTTCAGCGGTGTATTGCCCGCACCTCGCTGGAACCCACCTCGAGCCTTTTTATGGAATATGAAATGGTCCCCCGAGGATAAAGAGGAGCAGACCCGGATGGAAGAGCTCTTTGAATCCATCTGTCGTGAAAATGGGACAGGGAAGACCCTACAAGATATGGAGTTGAATCCACTTCAAAACTCCATGCAAACTGCTGTGAATCATATTCGTGCTATTGAGGAAGTCTGTCCCCGCGGCCAGGCCCAAGACCGAGTTTCCCACTGGCGTGGGGTGGCTGAGGCCGCGATGGAGGTGTTTGGAGTTTAGCAGCACATCACAAGGAAATGGAATGGTGATAATACATATAGTAGTGGATATAGTACATTGAAATAAGATGTGGACTAGATTTCTTTCATATATTGATTATTTTCATTTAAATTTATAAGTTATATACTAGATTAAAGCATCATATCATACCACGTCTCACGATCTGCACAGCAGTTATAGAACACACAGAGGGTCCCGCTCCGATGATGCAAAGATGAAAAAGCACGATCCCAGCGTAAGAGATAAGATACTTGCAATGCAAATGCCAATGCCAAAAGAACAGGAGAAACAAATTATTACAAAAACACCAGCGTAATGCTTACTCCTTGGACTGGCGTCGTGACGCGTCAACCGGAGCCTCGGGCATCTCGTCGTCGGCATCGAGGGCGTTCATGTCATCTTCCTGCGCGTTCAGGTGACGGAAGATCAGGTAGAAGATGATACCGCAGAGGAAGGATGCACAGGCAAGACCGGTAAACATCCACATGATGGCGGGATCAAAGGCGGCGGGAGTGAGGGCTTCGGCGATGGCGGATCCAAACGCGTTGGTGAGCAGGTACATCGACTGCACGAAGGACTTCATGCTGGGCGGCGCCTTGGTGTAGGCGTACTCGAGACCAGAGACGGAGGCGAAAATCTCAGACAAACCGATGAAGACGTAGGCCGGGGTTTGGATGGCGATGTGCACGTTGTTGCCGTAGGCAGTGCCGTCGACCTTCGAGGCATCGCACAGAGGATTGCCGTAGCAAGGTCCGGCGGAGTAGATCAGGTGCTGAACAATAGCGGCGTACATCATGGCGAGCGAGGCGACGGCGAAACCAAGGGAGATACGGGTGATTGGGCGGAATTGGATCTTCATGCGGCGCATCACGGGGTAGATGCAGGTCTCGAGAATGGGAATGAAAACGATGATGGAGATGGGGTCAAAGTTCTGCATCAGATCGTTGGGGATACCGTGGCCATTCATTTGGCCGGCTTGGGTGACGAAGTTGCTGGAGAACTGTCCGTAGACCACCCAGTAGATCGGGTAGAAGGCAAACACGCGGCAGGCGACCAGAGCGCGCTTCAGCTCGTCGATGAAGTGGTCGTCCCAGGTGACAGCGGACGCGCCATTGTGCTCGTTCTGCCATGAGGGCTTGGGGGCATCCATGTTGCGGTTCTTGATCATGATCCAGAGGGCGCGGAAAGCATCCGTGATAATGGAACCCTGAGGAGGGCGGACGACGTAGTACTTGCGGCCGAGAATGATCACCAAAGTACCGACCATGAACATGCAGAGACAGAGAAGGAAGGCGGGCCAGAAGTCGATGTACAGCTCCATGTAGGGAGTGGCGAGAAGGGACAGCGAACCGATGTTGATGCATCCGTAGAAGATCATGTAGATACGCTGAATGGTCAGGGAGGGGTCGATGACGACGCGCTCGCCCTTCTTGGTGGTGGAAATGGCCATCTTCTTGCGCTTGTACTGATCGGCAATCAGAGGAGCCACGTTACTCTTGATACCACCGGTACCCAGACCGATGATCAAGATGGCGACAATGAAACCACCAAGACCTGAGCCGTGTTCCAAGGCAGTAGGAATGGAGGTACAGACCAGGACGAGCAAACCGACCATATAGACCATACAGAACACCACAATGGTCTTGTACTTTCCGAGATACTGATCGGCGATAATGGCACCGATGATGGGGGTAACATAACACCAGAACTGGAAGAAGGTAGTGAGACCGGTGGCACCCTGGTGATCCATACCGAGCGCACCACGTCCCTGGCTACCATCGCGAGGTCGCTGGATGTAGTTCTGGAACAGACCGGACATGCCGTAGTAGGTGAAACGCTCACACAGCTCAACGACGGCCACCAACCAGGCGGAGATGGGGAGGTTCTCTGCGACATGGCGCAAGGAAGTCTTCTCCGCGAGAGTAGGTTCGCCGCCATCCGGGGTGACCTGGTTCTCCTTGTCGAATTCGGCGTCCATAGCCTTTTCGTTTAGGACGGCATGCTGAGTGGCCTCCTCGTTATCGTAGGACGGAGCTCTGCAGATAGGGTTAATTCCACTCATGGACTTCCCAGACAGAAAGATACATACGCAGCAGGAGTCTCCATCTCACGGTCTGTGGACGACATAGCTACGAGACCAGATGGTGCCTTCTTTTTCAAGCCTGGGAAAAATCAAAACCACAATCGGAGTAGGGAAAAAGACCAGAAAAAGGACGTGATTAATATTATATATGCGATTTTTCATTTACCCAACAACCGAGGTGAAGTGGGACCGGAGTAGTTTCTTATCTTGAGTGAAAAAAGAATAATAAAAAAAAAGAATAAAAGAGGGAAATTGCCATGCGCCATATCCCCATGCCGCTAAGACTCATCTGAGAAGGTCGGATATCCATTGTTCGCAGCTCGACCGTGGGTGCGATCGGCAGTGTTTATCGTCCAACGGCGAATGGCTGAACTCGAGAAAGTTGGCCCAATGTAACCACACACACGGAAGCGAACAGTCAAGCAATAAAGCATTGAGTGTACTGAGTGGACTGACTCAGGTTTTGGGTCAATCAGAGCGACGAATAAGCTGGTCTTGCATTTTGGCATCTGGGGATTTCTGGAAAGGCCCGAGTCCACTTCCTGGTTTTTTTCATCGAATCACGTCGAGATTGCCAATCGGAGATTGCCGGTGAGGTGGGAAAATTTCCCAGTTGAGAACGTTCCCGGAATTCGCCACGAGGGCAAATTATCGTGCTTTTTTTTTTCCCCTTCCAAAATGTCGGAGTCAAGTCCATGCTCCGCGACTTTGTAACCGTCGGGATATATTCGGCAAAGTGATCAATTATCGTATAGTAATGTATATTGGCGAGGCGTCGACAACCTTTGGACTTGGCTTTCGGCTGAGGCGGCATTGGGGGAAACATATCCGTTTTCGGATATTCGCATATTCGCATATTCACAATCCCTGCGTCGATAATCATTATACTCCGGACTCCGTAATCGCCATATGATTGATCTTCCTTCCGAATGCAACGTTGGGGCCATTTCCCCCTCCTTATCCGTTGAGTCGCATGTCTCAGAAGCTTCATACCCGCTTACCCCGGCAATTTGCCCCGTAATAAGACGGGAATAGCCAATGCTATCCAATGCCGTCCAATGCCATCTGATGACCTGGGAGAAACCATTTCCATTCCTATCATGGTCTGGTCTCTCTGGGTTCCGGGGTAATTATTCTCTCGTAACAGAGAAATCGAAGCGACAGTGGATCTGATTTGTGCGGCCAAGCCCGAAGATAAGAGGGTTTCTGTTAGTGTTGGTCATTCGTATGTGTAGCTCTGGACATCAAAAGTCAACTCATAATAATAAGTTTCGGTTTTTTAGTGTGTGAAAGGGGAAGAGAGAAAAGAAAAGAGAGAGAAGATCAAAGATTGAAGATCACAGGGACACCGCCCATAATATAATCCCAACCAAGAGAACACCAAGGCTCCAAGACTCCTGGCACACGCCCTTTGGGCTCCGACTTCGCTTGTGGAGGTTGAACTTCAGGTCCACCAACAGGAGAGCTTATCACCAACATTCACTGTCAAATAGCGTAAGCTCCCAAGCCTTGGGGCCTCTATCTGTCAGCCGCCAAGTGACCAATTCCTTAAGAGAGTTTGACCAAGACTTCTCCAAGACATTGGCAATCCCGACACCGGCACTTGAAAGATATCAGATCCACGTTCAAGTCATTGGCTTCCTGGGTGAGTCTATAGAGTCTGTTAACGCCAACCTGAGAAGACCCTATGGGGTTGCTTGGGTTTATATCGTATTAGCACGGCCACTCAACCGTGTCGACTTGCGTGCCCTCCCCATTGGCTCAGGCTCACTTGCCAAGTCGATTCATTAGAGATTCATCAGAGTGGCCTCTTCATCCCAATCATCCAAGTCCTGTGTGATAGCGTTGCAACTTGACTTTTGAACTAGCTACTGCTGCCTATGGAGGCCAATATGAGAACCTCGTTCCTGCGATGTCGGCCCCCAACCAAAATTATGGAGGGCTCTACTCCGCCCTACAGAGTAGGGACTTGTATATTGCGACACCAGCAGCCACTCAGATTAGCTCGGTGGATCTCCATGGGTGACTCATTGCGTGGGTTGTATCCATACAGTGCTGATCACGATCGATGCTGTCGATATTTAGGTTGAGAATGTATACATGAACCGTCTCGAAATACGATTGTCATATCTCGCACCTTGAGGTGTTGTTCTGGGTGTTCTTACTATGGGACTCCAACTGAGACTCGGAAGGAAAGGCATCAATAAAGAATACCGTGCTGATCAGGATTCTTTGGAAGTAGCTTACTTACCTCTATAAAGGGCTACATCCTATTGGCTAGTCTATGATATCGCCTTCTACTGTAAGGCAATTGGACGCCTTTGCCCTATTAGTGTTCGACTACACTCTGAGTTCGGGTGAGTAGTTCATTTGGAGAGAACCAGGCAACCTACAAGCATGTTTATGACTTCTTTGTTATATGAAAAGTAAAGCAACCTAGTTGGATTCCCATATGTGTTATCACAATAAAAGGGTTCAGGGGCAAGTCTTGCATGTGTATTGGACAGGATCATTTCACGGCTGTTAAATTCGGAAATTTGGGAGGATGGAATTCACTGCTGTCCCTAAAAGGCGGATAATACGAGTCATAGTGTTAGTGAACAGATCATCGTGGGCATGAGGTCAACACCTTATATTTTGATTAGCTGGATCTACAGCCGTAAACATGATTATATATACAAGCATAACCTAAGAATGATTGTTCTACTCCCTTCCAATCTTGGTGGCTTTGAAACATTTTCTCTCTCTCTTCTTTAGCCCCGAGGTCTTTAAGATACTGAGCCAGGACAGGCACGTTCAAAGGAGTCCAGCTGCTCCGGTGTTTCATGTTGTCATTTCCCATACTCCAGAATCAACCGTCGGGCCATTCTATTTGTAATCTCCACTATTTATTGTCTTTGCAGAGGCACCGGTACTAGTCAAGCCTATTAGTATGTATGGTAATTCATCTACTCCACACACCTCGTATAGCTCTATTCGCTCGGTTACCATCTCAAGAAGGCCCTCAATCGTCTATCTGGTTCCGTCTTCTCTTTATCACTGTTGTGACTCCTTTAAAACTATAGTTTCATAAGGAATTAGCGTGGAGAGGATCCTTGGTCAATGCTCGTCTAAAAAGTCGGGCGTGTGCTTCTTTTCAGAAACATGTATTTCATTTTATTCCTTAATAACATCTTATCTTCACATATTTCCATCCGTTTTGACAGATTACTAGAGGATTTTAGCCATTGGGTATCTTCTCGGGCAAATTAAATTGCGCTGAGCTTCCCAGCATTGAATATATATCCGAGACCTCGTAACATATATATACCCAAAAAATCCCTTTGAACCAACAATTAGCCCTGGTAAGACCCGTCAATATCAAAGGGTTTAGTAGTTGTGGGTTCTGAGTCAAAATATCAGAATATATTGGCAAGTACATAGGCAAGGATTTCCTCTACTATCTGCGATCTCCGAGGCATGCCAAAAAGGGTTGGATCCGAATGCGACCCTCTAGCCATAATATGATAAGGGAGTGACACCTGGTCTAAACCGACCGAGCTTTTGAAGTTCAGAGAGCAGGGTTGTAGAGTAATCTGCGAGCGATAGACAGGGCGAGAGAGGAATATATCTAACAAAGAATATCACATCCTCTTTCGGAGCTGTAGAGTCTAGTAAGAGCCCGTCATCACCGAGTGTGATTGCACAGACTTCCAACCAGATCTAATCAGCGATTTTCGTATGTAAAGGCTTTCAACTTCGATGAATCGTAGCGGATCCCGGTCTCAGATGTTGTAGCGAGCTTCAGTTCTAGGGGGTCTCCTGGTCTAAAACAGCCCTAACGTACTTACTAGGCCCTCTCTTGATCACGAAAATATTACCAGACTGATTTGATAGTTGCGTGCTGGTGATACAATCCCTGTCCCGCGAAGGGGTTTTAAATCTCCAAGAGTTCATGTGAACGCAGTGTGTAAGCGCCACATCCCTGAGTGCTTACTTTTATCCTGCTAAAGTGGGTGTGGCTACATTCCAGGAAGTGCCATTAGAAGTCTTAAAAACAACTCGTGACCCTGATCAGATGAGACAAGACAAAGACCTATGAAACAGGGCTTAGGCATTTAGGCTGCTGAGCTACACCTACTGATATACTGAGACTCGCACCATAAGCGCCATACAAAACCAGCAGCTCCGAGCATAACACCAAAAAATTGAAGCATCCATGAACAGGTCATATTTGTATAGAATAATGTAAGGAAAATACCCTCATACCGGCAAGACCTCGACCCCAACCACGGCATAAGCCTCGTAAAAAATGTGTTTGGTAGAGTAAGATACAAGTCGCAAGCAATCAAGTCGTCCCTGCAGAACTATGCAGCGGGGCGGGCATAAAGGGAGGACCTCGGTCCCTATGTGAATCACCCCCAGTTTCCAGCACTGCACGTCGAGTCGAGTCAATTCCCCTCGATTCGTGTCGTCCGTAATCGTGAAATCTGCGCATCGCCACCCGTCCCCTGTTTTTCAATCTTCATCCTCATGTGCATATCACCGTCTCAGCCAATCCCCTTAAACGGTGTACTTGGCCTTCGCGCGCGTGCTGCCGCTGTGTGCACTATCGGTGTGGCCGGAGAACTCCACCACATCCGCCAGGTTGAGCCGCAGCACGTCCTTGAAGCGCTGGCCAATTGCCTCGAGGATCTCCTTGCCCTGAGCCTGTGTGCGGGTCTGCTTATCGCCTTGGATGCTCTTGCCGACTGTGCGTGTCCATAGACCAACACGGTAGAAGCCCTTGCGCACATTCACAACCACTCCCATCACTTCGTTGTCGTCGTCGTTCTCGAGGGTCTCGCCGATCGCGGCCAGCTGCGCGTGCAGCCAAAGTTCGTCGATAGGAACGGAGCGCTTGTCCTTGAATTGGTATGACCACTTTCCACCGTGCTTGTTTTGGGGGTCCTCCCACTCGGGCCGTACGCCCTTCTTGAAGAGGTGGTAGTCGGCCTTGAGGCCAAGTTCGGAGGTCGGCGTGATGTTGTTCTAATAGCGATCGGGGTTAGTCTGATCGTTGATCGGGGGAGACTTCGGATTGCACATACATAGATGCCCCAGAATTCTTCAACAGAGCTGAAGGTAACCACCTCCTTGAGCAGATCATTCCAGTTGTCGCCCTAAGTTTCCTTGGTAAGCATGATATCGACCTATCTAACCGGGTGTCTCCTACCTTGCCACTGGGGGGGCTTGGTGAACCACAGAGTCCATTCGTGCATAAGAGGGTGCTTCACGTTGAAGTCATCGGGGTTGTGGAAGACAGTAACGGCATCACCAGTCTGAGTCTCGGTGACAGGAGCGGAGTTCTCGTCGGCCACAGCCGGGGTACCATTTTCTGCGACGGCAGCCATAGTGAATGGATGTGGAGGGGAAGACGATCGAGTTCGGAAAGTCGGAGTGGCGAGAATTTCAGGAAAGCGCAAATCGGGGCTTTTCACACAAAGAAGGTAAGAGAAATCCGAGCCTGAATTCGAGTTTAGCAGTAATAGTCTGCTCCAGGCAGTGTGAGATGAGAGTGGAGGTGGGCGACAATTGACTGCAAAGAGTGGAAGTTTTGAAGTTCGAGCCACAAAAACTTGCCTTGCCTCTTTGGGTTCTTCCGTAACATAATCAATATCACATCCGATCTTCGCTTTACTCTTATTTCTACTTCATATATCATTTGATTTATTGATTTATCTGTTATTCAGTTTGAAATATTTTGATTCAGATATATACTACAATTCTATATGACCGAAAAATGCAGAATAAAAATCTTTCCGAACCTGATGCCTGAGGACCAAATAACACAACAACCCAAAAAAAATCTATATACTGGAGCGCCAATGTGAAAAACTATAGAACAGCTGAAAATGAAAGTCTTAAGGGTATCTCAAACCATGACTCGGAATTATAATTCCTCGCCGCTGTTCATCAAGCTGAGGAAGCAGTTCCACCCTACTTGATTGTTAGTGACTGAACGAGTATAGCCAGCAACACTCGGAAGCAAAGTACTCACCCAAACTGACAACGTTGACGAATAGCAAGCGCAGGTCTAGGGGGGACAAATGTAAAGTTCACACCCTGTACAAACGGCCAGACCATCAGGTTGGCCTTATAGGCGGGAACAAAGGCAGTCTTCCACCTTTCCACAGGATCAACGCCTTCCATGATAGCCATCGAGGATAGGAAACAGGTGAGCTGGACTGGGGCAAAGAAGACTTGATCGGCGGCAACACGAGCGGCGGTGGTGGACGCGGTGCCCTTGAGAACGACATGGCGCTGGAGTATGCCAAACCAGGTAGTGGCAGCTGGACCGAAGACAGCTGAAAGGAGACGATATAGATCAGCAATGTGCAAGAGAATTGAGACTTATAAACATACCTCCGCCGTATAGAGCCATTCGCCCAGTGCGGGCAAAGTCGTGCTTTTGGAGACCTTTCCGGTCGACAGCTTGTTGTGCTAGAACATCACCGCTGCCAAATAGGAACTGTTGTAACAAGGATCAGAAGCTGGTCCATGAGAAGGGAAAATGAGGGGATCGTACGGCACTGGTGATGCTTGCGGTGAGGATGGGCCTCTTTGCCAACTTGGACTGGTACCTGGTTGACTGTTTTGAGCTTCGATTCAAAGATGAGTAATAACAAGAGAGACTTACCAGCGCAACATAACTGCAATTGGGTAAGTATGAACGATCAAACAAGTAGAGAAGAATGCAAAGAATGAATAAAAAGATAGAGGAGAGACGCTGAAATACTATTGAACTGGGGGCAACTCGGGGAACAATCTTGAAATTGCGGAGTCGAGATTGCCCTGTCGGATTGCCCAAATAGGAATTGCATCCGCCTTCCATTAAATTTTTGAAGTGACGTAGGAGGGGAAATAACAACATCACAAAAACTTGACTTCGTATAAAAACATGGTATATTGCTAGAACAGCTATAGCAAGTGACCTCAGCATCACCATAAAATAAATTTAACCCCTTCTTCCACAGCGCCAATACCCCTCTAAACAACGACGATCAATCGATATACTTCTGGACCCCGTCAGGTGACACCGCCCCTGGAAACCTTAAGTGCACGTGCCATCATCCCAATCAGGAATTTAGGGCATAGGGTCTCCACTAGGGCTGCCCGCTCGCTTAGCCCACCCGCGCAAATTTCGGGCAAACAGTGCTCAGTGCAGTGAATCTCGACGACCAACTCAATCCCGACAACCCTCCCCGTCGCTTCCCATAACAACATCAAGATGGCTGACGCTGCTCCCCGTGGACGTGGTGGTTTCGGTTCGCGCGGCGACCGTGGTGGTGAGCGTGGACGTGGCCGTGGTGGCCGTCGCGGCCGTCGTGGCCCCAAGCAGGAGGAGAAGGAGTGGCAGCCCGTCACCAAGCTCGGCCGTCTCGTCAAGGCCGGCAAGATCACTTCCATGGAGCAGATCTACCTTCACTCTCTGCCCGTCAAGGAGTACCAGATCGTTGACTTCTTCCTGCCCAAGCTCAAGGATGAGGTTATGAAGGTACGGATCGACACACTTTTTTGAAATTGGAGGATTGAGCGGGACTCGACTGGAATGCGACAATTGCACGCAATTGCGCAGTGGAAGCTCAGGCGGAAAACGAATACATCGAAATCAGACCAGGAACTAACGGCAATTTCAACCTACAGATCAAGCCCGTCCAGAAGCAGACCCGTGCCGGTCAGCGTACCCGTTTCAAGGCCATTGTCCTCATCGGTGACTCCGAGGGCCACATCGGTCTCGGAATCAAGACCTCCAAGGAAGTCGCCACCGCCATCCGTGCCGCTATCACCATCGCCAAGCTCGCTGTCCTCCCCGTCCGTCGCGGTTACTGGGGTACCAACCTTGGTGAGCCTCACTCTCTGCCCGTCAAGCAGAGTGGAAAGTGTGGTTCCGTCTCCGTCCGTGTAAGTTTTATGCAGTGGTTCATATCTGATCTTGGCCCTTTTTCTGGGGACCAGTGATCTGAAAAGATGGTTTCTAATTGACTATAGCTCATTCCCGCTCCCCGCGGTACCGGCCTTGTCGCTTCCCCCGCTGTCAAGCGTCTGCTTCAGCTCGCCGGTGTCCAGGACGCTTACACCTCCTCTTCCGGCTCCACCAAGACCCTTGAGAACACCCTCAAGGCCACCTTCGTCGCTGTCGTCAACACCTACGGTTTCCTTACCCCCAACCTGTGGGCCGAGAACAAGCTCATCCGCAGCCCTCTGGAGGAGTTCGGTGATGTCCTCCGCCAGGGCAAGAAGTACTAGGTTATGGATGATGCATGATTTTTGTTCGACAATTCCAATGGGTTTCTTTTAAAACTTTTCCCTCTGTGCTTGGCGATTAAAAGATGGTTCGTGTGCGAGAGACATCTCCGCACCGCTCTGGATGTATTTATCACGGGGAGGGACACAAAATAGCGAAGTCCACCGGCCATTTGCCAGCCAGATTGTTCTTTGAGCAGTAGATGTATGCAGTAGTGCAGTAGGCTTTTCCACTTGATACACATTGGGTTTGGAATGTGCCAGTCTGTGGTTCAAGCTTGCATCTTCGACATGCAGCCCAGCAACATTGCTATGGCAAACACCTCTGGGTAGGTCGGCCAGGCAGCTTAAAGTGGAATAAGCACTAGTCCGGATCTACCTAGGTAGGCTGTCATGTCTGACACCAGGCTAAGGGAGACCATCATACTTGTCCCTGATGAACCCTTCGTACACATACACCGTAGACAGGCTCTTAGCCCAGATATATCGGGAGTCCAATATGGGTGTTTGATGTATTCACACAGGACCACAGGAACCATCAAAGTCATGTACTAATAATATGTAGTATGTTGTCCACGTGTAACCGGCCCTTACATTCTTTACAAAAATTACAGACCCTCCTAACGGAGGGTCCGCCACCCATATGAAAGGGATCACGCATATGCAATTGTACCTTTTACTAGGCGGACCATACAAAAGGTACATATAGAAATGCTCGTTTTCCTCGACTAAATTATATGATAACCTTTTATTTTAAGGGTAGCACTAATATTCTAATACTCTCCTAGTACTTCTATTAAATTTTAAGAGCAAGTTTCCGGGACGTCTTAGAAGTCTAATATCTTATGTTAGGCGCGATAGTAGGTCAAATTTCAAATTGTAATACTTTAAGAGGCATCCCTAAAACCTAGGCTAAAACCTGACTATAGTATTTAAATAAAGTAGATCTTTAAATACGATATGTTATAATAAGTTTTTAAAGACTTTTGTAGTACTAAAAATCAGCATTTATGTATGTACCTTTTGTATGGCCCGTCTAGTAAAAGGTACAATTGCAGATGGGTGATCCCTTTCATATGGGTGGCGGACCTTGCGAGGGTCCGTATTTTTTGAAAAAGAATTACAGGGGCCGGTTATATCTTACTGAACGTCTCCATATCTTGAGCTGAATATCCACACCAATAGTGTCGACATAATCCTACATCTAAAAAGACATCCCGGAAGACATCTCGGAAGACGTTTAGAAAGACGTTTAGAAAGACGTATCGAAAGACGTATCGAAAGACATATAAGAAGAGATTAGGAGAAGATCATAGTATCTCATATATATATCTCTGTTCTCTCTTATATATCTCTCCCTCCCCTCGATATACTCCCCAGATGAGCGTGGCACTGAATTGGTTTAGCTCCTTATGCGACTTCCTTCACCTTCATCTCAACTCATTTCCATTTCACCTCAGGAGTTCAGTCATATCATCCTGACCTTATTTCCAAATCTCGATTGCAAGGGCAGCATTCCAACGTGCACCTGAGCAACCCCCCACCCATTCTGCTCTGGAGTGCTTGACCACCTCCATGATCTCCAGTGACTTTTGCGTGAGGGAATTCCCAGCAAGGTTGCCACGGATGAAGAATTTCTCACACGGCTAGAAGCTCCGAACGCGAGCTTCCCCAGAAAAAAAAAGAAGACCGAGCCAAATTATCACCTATAAAAATGCACGAAGCGGGACATGCTACGCCCGCTATACAGAAGTTCTCAACGACCCAAGCTGGCACCCGAGGCAAAAAACCTGAGAATGGATGGGCCCGAGGAGGCCGCGTGGTTATCCATGGATGACCGCAGGGTGACCGTTGTTCTTGAAGTTGAGTCGGAATCGCGGTACGAGAGCGGCAAGCAATAATCGCGAGGATGGCCATATCCTTATCATCACGAATATTGGGGCTACCAATCCAACTCAGTGAAAGGCTATGAGAGTTCAGGCCTTTGAAATTTGATGGTGGTTCAACCGAAACATCATCTTATTTCCATCGAACCAAACAATTCATACAGCAGGCAAGCCTGACCCAGAAGATTTCCCAAAGTATCTCTCTTTCCATGTGCTAATGTCATATAGAAACAAAATTCCTCATCACCCCCTACGACCGTATCAGCGATGCAAAAGAATCTGCACGAGGCTCAACAAGTTAGTCTTTCCCGGAAAGAGACAACCCTAGCAGCATACCTAGGACTTTCTCGTCCTAGGGAGCTACGGAAAGCTCTGATCCAATTTCCAACATTGCCCGCATGGCGGGACTTCCAAGCCCCGGCAAAGAACCTGTCAAAGCGCAACGCGTTCGCGCTATTAGACAACAATAGCGAACGGGGCCGAATCGCTGATACTGAGGACCCGTCCCAGGCCTGCCCTGTCGGTGGAGACAACGGGACCAACCTGACGCTCTCAGGCCAGAGTAAGGATCTCCCGGAAGCGAATAAGCTCTAGGATGAATTCCTCGCTGTGAGAGCTGTACCTTCTCCATGCAAGAAGTGGCAAAATCATATCATTAATCTTTGATTTGAACGGCGGGAGGAAATCAAACGTGAGGTTCCGCGGCTTCTTGATCAGTCCCCTAGGACTGCAGTGGGAAACTTATAGCTGCTGGAAGGAGATAATCACATATCAGATGCTCGACGAGAAGCGCCCTAAGGGATATTCCTTGTTACTTTCCCCCATGCAGCAGGTGTGATCTGCTGTTCGTCATTAGCCCGACACGGCTACTATCAAAGTGGAGGAAGAGCCGTTGCAAGAAAGGTGGATGCACCTGCCCAAAAGAGAGGGTTCATTCGCAAGCAGGCCTCGGCTGCTGTAAATGTTCTTAGAGATGTGGAATGGTTTGGACTGACATTGGTACACACAATACTGTGTACAATGAGGGTGACAACGAGCCTTTGGTGTCTGCGGTGACTTCGAATGCATCGAATTACGCAACGGGGAAGAATTGACACACCAACCCGAGATGACGGTCATCTTTGGCCGTCGAATTGGCAACTCCTTTATCCGTTCAACGTTGGCCATGGGTATGCATTCGTCTTCTTAAAGATAAACAACGATTCCAAGGTGAGCCTGTTCGGCACATTTAACCCAAGTAACTTGGTTTGACCTCTACTAGTGGTGTGACTATTCAATGATCACGCGAGAAGGAAACTACGACGAGGTCCCGCACACACCTGGGGACAATCAGAGGTTATGACCCTGCGAGACCTGCAAGCCAATTCGCACGGGTGACGTCTTTGGACTCACCACCCATGACCCGGTGACCCCCTTCCGTCATTTGAACTTCTCTAGCTCCGCTAGAACCTCTGCGTATCATGGCTATACATGGTGGAGCAGAGGATAGAGATGACAGCGACGACACCGACGACGAGTCTGTCTGGCTGCTTTTGCTTTTGTTGAACCGTCAACGAAATCATATTGGGTTCGAATCGGTGCTGAGACCGGACATCAGGTCTCGTCCCACATGTCCCCTGCCCTTGCTAAAATTGAATTCCTACTGGCGGCAGATCTTGCTGTCTCATGCAGGGACCGAACCAATGTATGGGGGATCTTGAGATGGGCCATTCAAATCGGGATTCGCGGAGAAGAAACCGGGGACATTAGTGACTTATATAATCTTGTATCTTAGTAGCTAACCTATTGTTGCCCTACTCTCTGTTTCCTGCACGATTAACTTCACTTAAAGGATAGAATGGTGCTGTGCTCCGAGACTTGGAAAACCTCCAAGAGACTCTTTTACCTTTCTAATTGTAAATCTACGTTTCTGGAATTACCTTTTTTCCCTAGTTATATACAGTCTTCCACACGGCAAGCCGAAACTCCCATTGTATGCTCTGCTGCCCCTGTCTCCATCCCATTGCCTCTTCGGGTTTGGCGTCCTCACCCGAGCTCCGTGCCGCCTCTAGCCACTTTTACCCTCACCTTTGCCGATAGAACTGAAGAATTTAAAAGGACATGGATACTATAAATCGGGAAATAGTCGGATAAACTGACAATCCAGACTTTGAAGAGATCAAGTGTAATCGAACGTGCCTTTAAGAGTTTTGAGCACACATACCATTCACTGATGGATTACCTTCGACAACGCTGGACCTTATCTTTGCACGACTTAAAGAGCTACTTGCTCAACGATTATAACCCCCGGTGATGAAGAGCTGAGATCATGAAACTATTGAAGACATCCAAACATTCAAACGAAGCGTGGGGGGGTACCCCGTGAGGCCCCACAATTACGGACATTTGCCGGAGGACCAGAAAGTGTGTCTCTGCAGTGGAGTTGACCGCATCATTTCTCGGGCTTTTACCGGAGCAGTCGGCAAATGCGAAGGACGGAAGATCGCATCATTTGAACGAACCTACACCGGACCACTCGGCAGATGGGACGGGCGATCATCGCCGGCTTGTAGCTTGAGCGGGGTTTATTCTCTTTTGTTTTGATCGGCGGGTGAAACCCATGTATATACTGCATACTGCGAATGCCGGGCAAATTAATCCTACGAAGATCTCGATGAAAACGATGGCACATTGACTTCAAGAATGACAGAAACAATGAAGGTCTTCGACTTTAGAGCTGGATGGTTGAAATACCAGATCGTATTCCGGTGTGGGGATGGCGGCGTTGGGGAATGCTAAAGTCCCCGCACTGACAACAGGGTCCATCTTGGCAAATCTTGGAAGGGGACCGAGGGAATCCGGAGAAGTATATAAGGGCCGTATGCGTACGTGAAATTGCTCGCTATCCAAGGCCTCAGCATGTATTTCAAGAAGCTGCTCACTTCGGCTGCAGCCCTGAGTGGCTGTGCCTGGGCCCAGAGTCAGGCTGGTATCGAGGATCTCGATGGCCCCGGCAATGACCTCTACGAAAAGGACCTGTCCGAATGCCCAGGATACAAGGCGACAAAGCAGTGGGAGACTCGGTCAGGCTTTTACGCGGAACTCTCTCTCGCAGGGCCGGCATGCAATGTTTTTGGGACTGACCTTCCAGACTTGAAGCTGGAGGTGGAGTACCAGACTAGCGATCGACTCCACGTCAAGATCTTGGACACCAACAACACCGTATACCAGGTTCCAGACAGTGTCTTCCCACGCCCCGGTTTCGGCCAATGGTGTTCCCCAAAGGATTCCAAGCTCAAGTTCGAATTCAACGCCGACCCTTTCTCGTTCACCGTATCTCGGACTGATACCGGTGAGGTGCTCTTCGATACCACGGGCAACAAGCTGGTGTTCGAGAGTCAATATGTCTATCTCAAGACACACCTGCCACAGAACCCGCACCTGTACGGACTGGGCGAGCACAGTGACTCGTTCATGCTGAACACGACCAACTACACTCGGACGATTTACACCCGCGATGCCTACGGGACGCCTCAGGGCGAGAACCTATACGGCGCTCACCCAATCTACTTTGACCACAGAAAGGATGGCACCCACGGAGTCTTCCTACTCAACTCCAACGGCATGGATATCTTCATCGACAACAAGGGTGGTCAGTACCTCGAGTACAACATCATCGGCGGTGTTCTTGATTTCTACTTCATTGCTGGCCCGTCCCCGCGTGATGTGGCCATTCAGTACGCGGAGATTGCTCAGCTTCCATTGATGACTCCTTATTGGGGACTTGGTTTCCACCAGTGCAAATACGGCTACCAAGATGTCTACGAGGTCGCCGCCGTCACCGCCAACTACTCTTCCAGCAACATTCCTCTGGAAACCATCTGGACGGATATCGATTATATGGACCGTCGGCGCGTCTTCACCATTGATCCAGAAAGGTTCCCGGCCAATTTGTACAAAGACCTGGTGGACACAATCCATTCGAGGGATCAACATTACATTGTCATGGTCGATCCCGCCGTATTCTACAAGGAGCCCAACCCGGCGCTCGATGCAGGTCTCAAATATGATACTTTCATGAAGGGAAAGAATGGCTCCGAATACCAGGGAGTCGTCTGGGCCGGACCGAGCTACTTCCCTGACTGGTTCCACCCCGACTCGCAGCAGTACTGGACTGAGCAGTTTTTGGAGTTCTTCGACGGAACGAATGGACCGGACATTGACGCGCTGTGGATCGACATGAACGAGCCCGCAAACTTCTACAACCGCCCCTACCCCGGCAACAACACCACCCCAGAGGATTTCGCGGAGGTGGATGGTGATCCTCCGGCGCCGCCACCAGTCCGAGATGGACCGGATGCTCCTATCCCTGGGTTCCCGGACAGTCTCCAGCCAAACTTTGCTTCCGGCAACACAAACGAGAAGCGTGCAACTGCTGTTGTCGAACCCCGTCAACTTCGATCTCGTTCCCGCCGCAACCTCGGTGCTGGTCACTGGCGCTCCGCCAGAGCCCACTGGGCTCCCTCGACTGACAGCTGGCAGCACGGCAGAAAGACTGGCTCTGGTTGCGGACCTGACGAGTGCAAGGGCCTTCCGAATCGCGAGTTGATCAGACCGCCGTTCATGATCCAGAACGGTGCAGGACCCACGCTTGCTGACAGCACTGCCGACACCGATCTGGTGCAGAGTGGCGGATACGTTCAATATGATACGCACAACCTTTATGGCGCTATGATGTCTTCGCATTCCCACAATGCTATGCGTGCCCGTCGCCCGGATGACCGCGCTCTGGTAATTACGAGAAGCACATTTGCTGGCTCCGGCAAGGATGTGTCCCACTGGCTTGGTGGTATGAATGCTCCATTCACTATTAACAACGGTCCCATGCTAAATACTCTGCAGATAATGTTTCCGGGTGGAACTGGTACCGCCTCTCCATCAGCCAGATCCTGCAGTTCGCATCGTTGTACCAAGTTCCCGTCGTGGGTCCCGATGTTTGCGGCTTCGGTGGTAATGTAACGGAGACGCTTTGTGCTAGGTAAGGGCTGAATCTTCCTTCATATACGCGGCTCTAGCTAATATGGATCGAACAGATGGGCAGCTCTTGGCTCCTTCTACACCTTCTTCCGCAACCACGCCGAAATCTTCGCCAATCCCCAGGAGTTCTACCGCTGGCCGACCGTCGCTGAGGCCGCGCGCAAGGGAATCTCCATCAGATACCAGCTCCGTAAGTGAAACACGCAGTCTCTCCGAGACCGAACCTTAGGACTAATAGTGATTCAGTCGACTACATGTACACCGCCATCTACAAACAGAACCAGACCGGCACCCCGGCCCTCAATCCTCTGTTCTTCAACTACCCGAACGACCCCAACACCTACCCCATCGACCTGCAGTTCTTCTACGGCGACGGCATCCTCGTCAGCCCCGTCACAGAGGAGAACAGCACAAGCGTCAACTACTACCTCCCCGACGACGTCTTCTACGAATGGGGCACCGGCAAGCCCGTCCGCGGACGCGGTGAGTACGTCTCCGCCGAGGTCGACTTCACGGACATCACCGTTCACTACAAGGGCGGCATTGTCTACCCACAGCGCATCGAGAGCGCGAACACCACCACCGCGCTGCGCAAGAAGGGCTTCAACATTGTCATTGCGCCCGGTCTCGATGGCTCCGCTGAGGGATCGCTGTACCTCGACGATGGCGAGTCGGTTGTGCAGGACGCCGTGTCGGAGATTGACTTCGAGTACGCGCATGGCAAGCTCAGCATGACGGGCTCGTTTGAGTACGATGCTGGTGTCACTATTGAGGCTATCACTCTTCTTGGCGTGGAGCGCGAGCCGAAGGGACACCGTGATGCCGAGTACGATGCCGAGAATAAGAAGCTGGTGCTTCATGTTGATGTGCCTTTGACGGGTCGGTCTCATATCAAGGTTTTGTGAATGTGATCCTGCTGGGATGGATATTTATTACCTATAATGGTTCTTATATTGGGAGTAACCTGCTAGATATTCCTCTTGACTAGTAGCTTCAATATACCGCAATCAGCATCACCAATCTACCTTAGACTTCCCCAACTCGTACGCGTCGTCTGGATCGGCGGTTGGCGCTGGCAAAGCAGCCAAGGTTAAATCCACATCCTTTCCATTCCGGGCGAGTTCATCCAGAGCCCGAACTAGGTTTAGAGTGTTTGGGATGGGCCCATCTTTTAGATTGACAAGTAACGAAAGGGGTCTCAGGAGTGGTCACAGACCGTTCTTCTTCCAAGCACAGGCGCGACTGGGGTAAGATGAGACGGTCCGAGGATTCAGAAACTCCATTGCCATAACCGCCAACTGAAGTGTCGATGACTCTATAAACCACCCTCATTCTGAGACCGAAAGGCAACTCCTCTTGGCAGACAGCTTCGTCAGTTGCGGCAGTTATGATTGCTTTTCCCTTTGTGGCAGACCCAATGCCAATGTTAAAAATCGTGGAGGTGGGGCTGGCGCTTTCATCCACTTTCGTCACCAGGGGCCAAAAGAGGTGTGCGAGCGCGGTGTGGTTATGCATGAATGAGAGGATGTCCACCTGAGAGAGCACATCCGGGAGAGGGTAATAAGGTTTCTTGGCTGTCTGGGTCGAGTAAAGGACTGTCTTGTTGCTAGCCACACTAAATTGGGCGATCTGCTCCTAAGCAGGCAAAGATTTGAGAGGGAATATGCAGGGTTGGATCTAACAGGAAGTCATACCGACATCAAACTTGCCGAACTGGAGACGGTGGAACGTGGCTTGAAGATATTGCTGCGTGCTATACAATGGTAGAGGGATGGTTTCGGAGGTTTTGCGATCATTAGCAGAGTTAGCGAACAGAGGAAGATGTGACCCAGTTAATTTGGGTATTTGAGAGAAGTCCGACAAGCATGAATAACAACCCGCTTAAATAATAATAGCGAGTGTGTTAAATCTACAATCCGTGGCAACCCGTGCCTCAAATGGCGTGTTGGAGGGAGTTATTTCACTGTTTTGTAGAATATTCTGCATCTCTGGTGAAAGCCATTCCCACATGAAACCACCGGTTCCGCTAACATCGATGAGGACGGCGTCTTTATTGACATCCAAAACAATATTCGACGGCTTGATGTCAAGATGAGTTCGCCCTCTCTTGTGCAATGATTCTATTGCTGTCCCAATCTGCAAGGCCCATTGTATTGGCAAAGCATCAAATTGAAACCCGTCCTTCAAAATTTGCTCAAGCGAGCCTCCGGGATAGTACTCAAGAAGGAACCCTGTGATCACTGTTGCCATATCGGTTGACGGACAAGTCTTATACGGGTTCTCCGATACAACTAGGCCAACTAGTTGCGCTATGTTCGGAAGACCGCGGAGTTGTGTAAGAACTTCGATTTCGTTTAGAATATGTTCCGTGTCTCCTGGCTCATAGATAGGGCGGTCAATTTTTTTGTAAACAAACTTCTGTTGCTTGAACAAAGCCGTGGAGACTGTCGGAGGAATAACCTCGATATTCTGCAAACAATGTGCCTCAAACGTTGGTAGACAACGTTCTCGCTCTAGAGTCGGATATACGACTCTCTGCGGATCTTCTGCGATCTCGTAGCACATTTGATGGGCAACGGCAATATAGGAGTTCGCTAGGTCTTGGTACCCATCCCGTATTGTGATCGAGTTGTGGCTTTGCTCGGTCAAGCTTAAAGTAATATTGGTCACAGTATCGTCCAACAGTTGGAATTGACCGAAATCAATCGCTTCAACGAATTTTTGAAAGATGGACCGATGCTGGAGATAGCCCAGCGGTACTGCTTGTGGAACTGAGCCATACAAGGCAAATTTAATCCACCATGAAGAGCCATTGTTGTGGAGTATCAAGACCTGTGATGGACGTTCACCGTTCCAGTCTCGGTACGATTTGAATTCCAGCCTGTATGAGAGGAGGTCCTTTCCCGGCATGGCGATTGACTGAAGTAAACGTGCTCTCCTTTCGTCAAAGAAAAACAGAGAAAGGAGAACCTCTCAAGGTAAACGATTGGAAACGGGGGAAAGGGAGGAAAGGGGGCAAGTTATTCTTGGATCACATGTTGTTCACGATTCTGAACCGACCAGTTTCAACAAGGCAATGGGGGCAATGGAGGCAATGAATGCATTAAGGATGAAACTCGAACCCAGAGACAGGCCCACCGCACAGCTCTTGGACGAAGGGTTTCATCTAAACTGACCCCAATTCCGTCGGAATTTAGTCTACGGCTATTTCATCTCCGCGTAATAAGATATACTACTTGATTTTTCTTTTCCCGTAGTATTGACGAGGTGATGTGAAAGATCCGACTGATAGAAAGCGGGTAATACAGTTAAGCAAAAAGATCGAGAGAACACACTGTGATCTAAGGGGGTCTGATTCTGAAAACGTCTATCCAGAATGTTGGTAGGGATGGAACTATACTGTGTGTATGTTCTGGACTAGGATCTCTTGCAAAGTTGATACTCTAAGGCAGTGAATTGTAAATCTGCTAATCTCTCAGTTACCGGGACATGAGCCTATATTTATGAACCTCGTTCCCATACAGAATAAGCTTAATTTGTTGTTTACTGAGCACTGAGACTTAACTGGGACTTCAACAGAGAAATGCCGTATTTACTATTTATACCTAGGTAGTGAACATTGTGGCATAAATAGGTACTTTTTATATCAAACTTCATCTTAGGGTAGAGAAACACAAAAGCAATTTCTCGTATAGCTACAATGGCTAGCTACCATACTAGTATAGCAATGCATTCAGTTTATAAGCATTCAATGTCATATCTGACAACTATAAAGGTGTCTGTATGTCTCGCAAAGCACTCGGCTTCGAGTCCGCATTATGGAACTATAAGACCAAGGCCGATCTTCAACACCCTCTTGCCCCTTTGAAATCCATAGACAAGACCATCACACAATTTGCACTATTGGGGTTTAAATCAAGTATGTATTAGACTTGGGGATCATGGTATTCTCCTATCGAAGGCGCAATTGATGATATTCCCGTCTGCCTTGGTGAGGGGCTGGCATCGAAAGACAGGACCAGTAAAGCTGAGGGCTATATTGCTTCTGTTTATCATGATCTGCTTCACCCGGGGATTGGAGATATTAAACGGTAGTAAAGCATGACACGCCAGTCCGTTTAGTGTACGATCTTATAATTCTACGGCGCCGGGAAAAGAAATTGTAAGAGCCAGCGCGCAGATTGAACCGGAACCCTCGACGTTGGTCTCGGCGGATCTTTTACTTGCGTGGATAGTACCTACCTGAGATATCATTAAGGCGACGAACACACGCTTGAAGTGTTCCTCTTCGTTGTACCTGATCCTCTTCTTCTTGCTTCTCGTCTCTCTCATCCTCCATCCCTCCCCATCCTTCCGATACTTACTTTCATCTATTTTCTATTGCTTCCGATCTGAAATCAACATGGATAACGTGAACGAGCGTCAAATGCGCGAACACTGGGACACCAGCCTCCTGGGGGCCCAGTTCTGGCAAGATGCGACGAGACACGCTGATGAGCTTGCGAGAAATGAGACACAAGGTATGTTCTTTACTATGCTGCATTATTGATAATTGCTCTATTGAGTGCCCTAAAGCCCTGTCAGCAGGCGTGCCCGTTGTATACTTCGTGCTAATGCTCTTATCACCTAGCCCTAACTGCCCCGAGCCACACTCAGTCGCCTTCTAGGGAACCTGTTCAGACTGCAGTCACAAGCTCTCCTGAACAGAGTCCAAACAAGAAGAAAAGCCGCTTTCAACTGTCTCGGCTTGCTTCTTTGAATAATCTGCGACTCCGGAATACCGCTCAACCCTCCCCCACAGGGACTGAGACCACGAACTCTCCCGGAAAGAGTCCCGGGAAGAGTGAGAAGAGCTCAAAGAAAAGCAGTCTACGCCTTCCAAAGCTGCCATCATTCAAATCTCTCAGTCTCAAGCGCCGAGGCGCTATCCTTGCATCAACTGAAGGGATTGTTGAGGTCCAAAAGCCCACCCGTCCTTCAATCCTGTCTCCGTCCACTTTCCTTCCCCCCGATTCCCCTCTTCCTCCCATCCCCCCCACCTCCCCGTCCTGCCTTTCGCTCTCTCTACAAAGGACCTTCTGCTCCCAACTTTGACATTGCTCCCCCGACACCTCGGAGGACTCTCGCCCCTTTCCCAGAGCTCCTAACCAGCTCAGCGTTATCAGTTTCCAAGAGTGGCTTGAGCAGGAAAGTGAACGTCGCCCTGAAACTGTGCCCACTCCTCACCCAGATCGTAGTTCTCGGATCAGCTTATTGGTCCACCTCAATAATGGCGGCAATTGGGATGATATCCCCCGCACCAAGTCGGTCCTGGAACTGAACATGTTTTTCGATGTTCGCAAGGTCTCCCCCGAGAGCCTTGTTGATCCCAATGATGACCAGAATATCGAGAAAAGTGCCGTGACTGAAGGGGTCATGGTCGACAAAGCTATGATGACTGGCTGCAACCTCAAGTCCTCCGTCAAAAACAAAATTGCCATGGTCGACAAGGCCACCATGACTGACTTCGACATTGAGAGCTCTGCTACCAACAAAGCCACCACGGCTGAACTTGACATCGAGGGTTCTGCCACCTACAATCTGCCCACCGACAAGGGCACTGCTGAGACTGACGTTAACATGGAGAGTGCCACCAAGGAGCTGACCATCAGCGGCCATCTGGCGACTGCGAAGGCCACCGCTAAGAATGATGGTATTACCAAGTCTGTTGAAGCCACCATGGCTGAGCTTGATATCAAGGGTTCTGCCACCGACAACCTGCCCACCGACAAGGGCACTACTAAGACCGACGTTAACATGGAGAGTGCTACCAAGGAGCTGACCATCGGCGGCCATCTGGCGACTGACAAGACCACCGCCAAGAATGATGATACTACCAAGTCTGTTGGTACCGATAAAACCATCTCGAAGAAATCTGCTGCCGAGCAAGCCACCATTGAGCAGGCTGGCATCAACACCAAGTGTGCTACCGAGAATGAGACATCCAACGACAACCCTGCGACTGACGGATTCATGATGGATCTCGACAGCGAGGGCTCTGTCACCATAAGTTTGGGCACCGACACCAAGAACGCGAAAGGCAAGGCCGCTGTCCACGACTGGGACCTGGATGGTCCCAGTGCGGTCAGCGAGGAAGATGCCGCGGAGCTAGAGGATGAGATCCAAATCACCCTTCTTACCCTGGAACAGATGCGGCCCTTGACCCAGTTCCGCAACCTGCGCGTGCTAAAGCTGGTTGGCATGATGAAGTCCTACCAGCCTGTGATCTGGCAGGTGGTGTGGTTGAACCCCCGGCTCGTCACTCTCGAGCTGGAAATGGCCGTGGGTCTTGACATTGAGAATCCTGTGGGACCAAGTGGCTGGAAACCCATCACGAACGGATGGGTGATGAACGTTAAGTCATGGGCCCCGCCCGTTTACTAGTAAGTTGCACCGAACTGAGAGTAATCTGAAAAAAAGAGATGTGACATATGCTAACCTGACTCACCTGTAGTGGCCAAGGCGACGGAGAGATCAGCACCAAGATCGGGTACGGCGAGTACCTCGACAAGTACTGCATCGAGAAGGCAAAGGTGCTTGCCCGCAGCACCGGGTTCCCCGTTCCCCCCTACCTGCCGGTCAAGCATCTCACCTTGACCGGCTTCGCCGTGGACGGGGATGCCTTCGCGATGTGGTTCCGGAACCTCGAGGGGGTTCACTTCAAGAAGGACTGCGTCGACTGCGGTTTCTGGCTGTCTCGCGCCCAGCGAGACGTCCGAGTTCGTCACTCGGACCAGTTCGGAGTGGCCCGCGGCGAGGCCGGGCCCTCCGGGGCCACCTCCATCGAGCTCGGCGAGGAGACACTTGCCGAGCTCACCGCGGCGGTGGAAGGCCTGCGGGCCTAGAGGGATGTGAACGGACGGGGTCCGTGTCCATCGGCGGCGGCACGCTCATCAGAGCCTTCCCCAGGGGCTCTGGTGAGCGTGTCGCCAGGGAAATATCATTCGGTTTTGTATGATTAGGAAAAAAAAAAAGGAAAAACACCAATTGTTCAAGTCATTCTTGCTTCTTATGTAGAGTACGGAATAAATAAAATGTAAAATAGTTGGGCCAAGTCAAAGTCTCAATATCACCATGCTCCCCTCATATCTCACATCAAACCAAACCTCAAATGAAACTGAGAACTGAGAGAAAGATGAAGAAAATCAGATAGTCAACTGAAAGAAAAGAGAGAAGATATATCCCATCGCCTCAATTCCAATCTGAATGTAAGCGAAAAGTCACTTACGCACCCTCTTCATCGGAGATACGGATAGCTCCCTCATTGCCGACACCGTGGGACCAGAATCCCTCCATATATAGCGCACTACAGCAATTAGCATGACATCCATACAGAGGTTAGATTGAAACTCACATTTCAGGAGTGTTCTCATGAGCGAACAGAAGCCAATATCCAAGGATACCTTGCGTAAAGATATCCTGGATAGCGAAGAGGATAGTTTCCGTATCAACGCTCAATCTAAGCGCAAGAGCTCCAGCCGCGAGAGAACTACTCAACATTAGCATCCGCAAACCGACTCAGCAATGCCGTTCTGGATATAACTCACATAGGGAATAGCGCTAGCATAGCAATCCCAGACCCAGAGATAGACCCGAAGAGCCGTCTTGCCTGGACATCCTTGCTCTTCGCCGCTCGCTGGGCGTGGAATCCTACATGGTGGATCACGACCAGGTAGGAGATACACGTGAGGGTTAGCCAGACCCAGCGCACGCGCCCGTGGCCTGAAAATATGCCTAATAGAGCTGTTGCAAGCATGATGAAGTGGGCGACAATCGCGATGAGTAAGTTTGCGCCTGGGAGGCCCGACAGAAGAGCGAAGTTGATGAAAAGAAGGGGTGTTGTAAGTGCCCAGTTTACAAAGCGCAGCCATAGGACCTGGCGGATGTACTCTGTGTCGGTGTCTGGGACATGCTTGTGGCGTTCGTGTATTGTGGCATGTTTGGTTGTTATGCCCTGACCTGTTGACAGGGCTAGATAAATTATGAAGGAGATGGTGGTTATCAGGGAAGTTAGAATGTGGAAGATCCGCTTAGGCTGGGTAGATGTTAGATATATGCAAAGTATAGAAGAGATGATGTATCAACTCACTAGAGGAGCTCGAGCGGCCAGAGTATAGAACACCAGCGAGGAGACGCCCATCAACACAGTGACAACCCTATAAAAGTTAGAATAATTAGGCAGTTTTAAATATATATTATACACATATACACATACCATAGAGTCCGTTTTCCCACATCATGAAGTTCCTGGTAGACCTCAGATCCCGGAATAACAGTGGGAATAGGCGCCACTGAGGATGTGGTGGCGGGCGCCGTTGGAGTAGTAAACTTATCAAAAGGATCAATCATGATGAATTGAAGTTGTTGTAGAAGAAGAAGAGCAAAACAGCAAAAGAGCAAAAGAGAAAAAGCAATATATGAATGGTATGACGATGCAATGCATCAAAGCAGGATTTTGGGGATGATCGGGGACGACCGTCATTGACTGGGTACTGTCGTCATAGCCAACTATACCACTACATACATGTACATGGGAGTTAATACATGTAGATTTAGTAAATTAGTAGATTTATTGGATTAATTGTATTACAGGATTATTCCTTTTCAGCTTGGTATTTAATTTGTTTGATATGTTGTACATTATTGGTTGTACTGCAGTTGTTAAATTGGCTGCTATGTCCAATCACTGCTCTGGAGATGATCGATATAATACATAAAAATAAGTATACAGACTTGTACAGCGCTCTAGGCGTTTGCCTCATGCATCACTGTCTCACACCGGTCGCAGATCGTATTTTCGATCGCCACCGGTTCCGGAATGGCGTACCGCCAGCACCGTGGGCACTTGGAGGCCTGTGGCGCGTACACATGCACTTTGCCTGGTTGGCCACCCAGCTCAAATGTCTCCTCATATTGCCATTCAGCATCCTTGATCTCGGTCGGGAGAGCTTCACCATGGGATGAGAGGGTGATGGATGACACCACAAAGAGATCAGGGAGCTCTGACAAATACTGCTGGAATAATCCAGTGCTAGGGAGCACAATGTGTACAAAGGATTGCAAGGAGGAGCCAAGCTGCTTTTTACTACGGGCCTGCTCCTGCAAGTTCTTGATGGCGGAGTGGACCACAGTCAGCTCCTGGTAGCTGGTATCCAGGGCTGAATCCTGCCACTCCGGAGCCGGGGCAGAAATAACACGCTGCAGGGGATGCCGAGATTGGGTGCGGATAGACCCGGGAGTATATTCCCATGTCTCTTCCACAAGCACTGGTGTGATAGGAGCCAGCGCCTCTTGAAGATGGTTGTAGATGTAGAATAAGGTCGTTTGTGCAGCCCGCCGACTAGTACTGTCCTCACCAAGGGTGTAAAGTCGGTCCTTGATCGCTTCCATGTAGAATGCAGAAAACTCAAGGTTGGCCCACCGGTTCATCGTACTCACGCCCTTGTAGAACTCGAAGTTGTCACATGCCTTCTGCGATGTGAGTACCATGTCCGAAAGGTGCTTGAGTGCAATGCGATCGACCAGCTGCAGCTGCCCGTATGGGACAACGTTTTCCGGATGGAAATCGGCAAGGGCACCCAGCAGCAACTTGAAGGTGACACGGAACTTGTGCAGACTGGTGTTGACGGTCTGGAGCACCTGTTTTCCAATCACCACGTCGCGCGTGTAGTCGCTGCTCGCCGCCCACATGCGAAGTGCATCTGGGCCAAGAGCGTCGTACACAGGTTCCGGGTTCTCAGGTCGCTTCTTTCCTTTGCCTTTGCGGGGTTTGAGAGGAGGCAGCAGAGTTCCATCCATGATCGTCTGTGGGTGGATCACATTGCCAATGGACTTGCTCATTTTCCGTCCATATTCATCCAGGGTGAAACCGTGGGTGATAAGATTCTTGAATGGCGCACGAGGGGTGGATTGACCCGACCCGAGCTGGTGTGAGATATACGTGAGAAGACCGGACTGGAACCAACCACGGTGCTGATCGGTACCTTCAAGATACACGTCGGCTGGATGACTCCGTCCCTCCATGGGAACATCGATCTCGGCCCAGCTGGTACCACTGTCAAACCAAACGTCCATTGTGTCCGTTCCACGTCGATACCCCGCTCCAGGTTCGTTCCTCAAGAACGGAGGAATCCATGCAGCATCATCCGCACTGTCGGTCCACCAAGCATCGACCCCCCGCTCTTCAATTGTGGCCATGATATGTGAAACACTATCCTTGGTCAAGACAGCCTCTCCAGTGGTCCGGTGATAGATTGCAGGAATTGGAACACCCCACGCGCGCTGTCGCGAGATACACCATTCACTCCGGTTTTTGACAAAGTTCTCGAGCCGTTGCTTTCCAGTCTCGGGAACGAACCGGACATCTTCCAACGCTCGAAGAGCACTGCTGCGGATATCGGCCACGTCGGCAAACCACTGTTCGGTTGCCCGAACAATGACCGGAAGCTTGGAACGCCAGTCGTAAGGGTATTTGTGCTCGTACTTGTGTTGGGCAAGCAACTGATCACACGATTCCACCCATTCCAACACTGCAGTGTTACCTTCTCCCAAGACAGGCTTTCCGGTTAAACGCGTAGGATCGAGGGGCATAGCTTTATCTGTAAATTTGCCCTCATCGTTGACGGGAGCGAACACAGGAATGCCACGGGCAAGACATGCTTCGTAATCGTCCATTCCGTGACCAGGCGCGCAGTGAACCATACCAGAGCCAGAATCAGCAGTAACAAAGTCCGCGGCGAATATGGGCTGCGGCTGAGCTTCCGGTCGTTTGAATAGAGGTCGATATGTAGTTTTCTCCGCCAGCTCGGACCCCAGGATAGACGGCACAATGACAGAGAGATCTTCTTTCAGCATATTCTGGAGGTACTCGAACCGCGATTGGGCGATAAGAAGATGACCATGTTTTTCCGATAAGACAATAGTGTATTCCAAAGACTCGCTGACTGCAATAGCAGCATTGGCAGGCAGCGTCCAGGGTGTAGTGGTCCAAATCACTGCACTCAGGTCCTTTCCACGGAGAAGAGGGTTTTCCATGAGATACTTGGGGATATCGACAAGAGGGAACTTGACGAGGGCGGCGGTCGAGATATGATCCTCCTTGTATTCCAATTCTGCTTCCGCAAGAGCGGTACCCGATGAAGGCGACCAGTACACCGGCTTGAACTTTCGGTAGATGAGGCCTCGGTCCACCATTTCACGGAAGATACTCAATTGTCGCATCTCGAATTGTTTGTCCATGGTCTTCCAGTGGTTCTCCCAGTCGGCCATGACTGCGAATCCACGGAATCCTTTCATCTGCTCCTTCACAGTTTGTCTTGCCAATTTTCTTGCGGATGCGCGAATAACGGCGGGACTGACCGATTCGCTTGAGATGTCCGCGTCACGCAGGCCTTGGAGGGCTTTGAGCTCGATCGGCAGTCCATGGCAGTCCCAGCCTGGTACGTACCGCACCCTCTTCCCGCGAGCCAATTGTACGCGACAGATGATATCCTTCAAGATCTTGTTAAGCGCATGTCCGACATGGAGGTCGCCGTTCGCATATGGTGGACCATCGTGCAGGACGAATGGTTGGTCGGCGGGCCTTTCGCAGCGTTGCCAGGCATAAAGATCATCGGTGCATCGTTTTAGGTATTTCGTCCGATCGACAGGTGATACGCGGGGAGGGAATGAGGATTTAGGAAGTTTCAATGTCGAGGTCCATGAGCGGGGGATTGACCGCGCCAGTTCCGGCATTGTCCAGCATATCCCTAGAAAGTGATAAGGTGGAAGGTCAGGAAGAGAAGAGTCTTGGCATTTTACAAAACATGGCTTTCCAGAAAGGGTTTAGACTCCGCTGATATTTTTAATATGCTAATAACACTAGTGCTATTTCATTAATCCATCATTCCTCCCGTGCAAATGCGCTAAAGAAAAGAGTGCACTTCATTACATATGTAAATATACTAAGTAAAGAAAGGGGAATGGGAAGAAGAAGAGAGGATTGGACAAGAGGAGAGCCTTTGTCTCCTCCGATACATGCGAATAGTGCAAACAATGCAAACAGTCGGTGTGGAATGACAGAACCCTTGTCTTTGAGCCTGCCATTACCCTTATGTCGATGCGTCTGATGTGTCTGCGCCTGCTTTTTCAGCGTCCGGAATATCCCCCTTCTTTGCCTCGTCCTTTTCCACCATTCCATAATCTGTATCAAGCTCCTTACGCAAAGGTACCTCTTTTTCAAAGAACACCAATATACAAGCAAGACCACAGAAAGCAATCGATACCAACCAGACAAGTTTAAGGGAGTCAGAAAATACCCCGATAACCTCGCTCTTCACAGGATCATCCAGGCTGTCAATAAACGTATCGGACGCGTGCTGGTAGGCGTGGCCATTCGAGAGTAGTTGTCGCACGCTAGCATCTGAAATGCGACAGGCATACTTGTTGAACTGATTGTTGAAGATGCTAGCGGGAATAGCCACCCCCCATATATTGCCGAAGCTCCGCATGAATGCCCAGCTTGCCGTGGCTGCCGCCTGATCCGATTCTGCAAGCGGGGCTTGGAAGGCCGGGAGCAAGGTGTTCAGGACCATACCAGATCCAAGCGCGGCAATGATTTGGAAAATGATCCACTCCGCAGCGGAGGAGTAGCGGTCGAGGTAGGCAAACAGGCCCATACCCAATGTGAGGATGACAAACCCTACCATGTGAAGGGCTTTGTACTTTCCAAACTTTGAGAGGATGATAACTGCAATCACAGCGCCAGGGATCGCAACGAGTGTAATAGGCAGCATTTGAACACCCGCTCGGGCTGGCGAAGACCCCAAGATGGCCTGGAAGTAAACCGGGATGAAGAACAGCACCCAGTAGAGGAGAACCGTGAACAAGTATGTGTTGATGAAGACCACGAGGGAGGTTCGGTTTTTGAATAGGCGCGGTGGCACCACAGGCTCCCGACAGAACCGGGATTGTTCAAAGATCATAAATATAACCAGCCCAACAAGTCCTAGTACCAACGGCACGATAATCCGCCACGAGCTCCATGCATAGCGTGAGCCCCCGTATGTCAATGCGCAGAGCACCGCTGCGGTAGCTCCCATGATGAGAATATTGCCGATGTAGTCGATACGCTTGACCTTTTCGGAAAATGTTGTATCGCGCTGATAGTTAGTGTGCAGAAATAGGAACAAAAGCACAAGCGAAAACCCGCCAACAGGTAGGTTGATATAGAAGACCCATCTCCAAGTTGTTCGCTGGACAATGATTCCACCTACGAACGGGCCCATCGAGCTGCCAATCGAGTACACGGTGAGCACGATGGCGATGAAATTCCCGCGCTCACGCAATGGAACGAGATCCGAAACGATCACGTCGACGATCATATTGATACCACCACTTCCAATTCCTTGAACGGCGCGTCCAATGATGAGCATGTTCGCGCCATTTGCGCCACCACAGATGCCGCTTCCCAGGGTGAAGACAGCGACGATAAATATCGTCAACCATCGACGACCGAAGACATTCGCTAGCTGCCCAAATAGGGGCTGAACCGCTGCACTAGAGGATTTCAAGAAACTGTCAGTTTCAAACTCACCTCACTAGGGCTGACGGTAAAGGATAAAGTACCTAGTGAGGAAGAAGGCATTCGTGATCCAGATATAGTTATCGCCAATATTCAGGTCCTCCACAATTGTTGGCATTGAAGTCGAAACCACCGTATTCTCGAGTGCCCCTAGGAGACCGGTCACACAGAGTGTAAAGATTATAGTCCAGAACTGGAACCCTCTTTTCATTGGCACAGATTTGGCAATCACTTCCTCGCTGCCCTCCTCCCCTCGCAGCCCATTTTCCTCTCGCGGCTCGGACTCTGATTCCACTACCATGGTTGTGAAAAGTTGGCAAATCACGGGGATGCTATCTGTAAAGAGAAGGAAGGGGACAAAAGCATTAGCACTAGTATCTCTGCATAGAGCTTGAGCTACTCACCACTTCATCCGGCTGCTTGTGTACCTCGGACGATTTCGGTACCTTTCTGTCAGCTCATACGAGGCTCGTATGCAGAATGCCGGACAAGAGTGGAGGGTGAAGTGACAAACATTTCTATGAAAATTGATCCTTCCGGCGACGGAGAGACAGTCTGGCCGACATTTTCGGAGCTTTATAGTCCTCCTTTGTTTGGCCCCGACTCGGATTTTTCCATATCCCGGATCCGATTAACGACTCCCATGGACGGCATTTCGTTACCGGATAGTGTACTCTGCTGATTGCATTAGTCCGCGCCTATGAGTTAATGCTTCTGGTAGTAAATCTGGTAGTAAAATCAGGTAGGTCAAATACGGTCCACCTTGGATCTTAAGGTTCGGAAAGTTCCGAAAGTCAATCGGGAAGTTTATTGGCCCGAGACCCGTTTTGGAACCTCTTCAATGGCCTTACCTAGGTAGACATATACCATTGGGGTTTTGAGGATTTATAGAAGAGTAATATAATAATTGTATTTTCCTTCCAGCATTCAAACTTCTATATCCTATTTAAACAGTCTAGCGTCTCATCTCTCTGGCTTATATGTTTATATGTATACTCTCGTATTGCCACATCTGAGATTATACCAAAATAGGAAATCGGGGACAGGCAAGCCACATCCTCGTGTCTGTTTCCCCTCCTTTCACAGACTGACACCTACATGCAACCTTGGGAGTGTTAGTTCGATTGAAATAAATCCACAACATGTTCTTTACAAGGTAAGAAACAGTTCTAATATTTCAGGTGCTCCATTTCGTAAATATCCTGCTTCAACGTTTAGCAGAGAAAGGCGACAATTGAGCCGATTGAAGCTAGCCGCATCTCTAATACACCTTTCCCCAAGTGACAGCTACATGGACTGAACCGTTCGAATCTGTTGACCAAAAGTGAAGAAAGCTGAGGAGCGCTAGGGTAGTTTCCCGTATTACATGCAGCCTTAGTCTATTTAAAGAGCCAATCAGACCGCCTTTGCTTGACGCTCGGTGCCATCCTACAATGGTGGGGGGCGCCGGCCCCCTCAAGAACCGCAATCCATCTCCAAGTGGCAACATCTAGGTGCTAGACGTGTCGTAGTAACGTGGTACCCACCCGTGGACCAGATATCTAATGCAGCTGATATTTTGGCTTCAAATCTGTCTCTCTAACCTTTTCACGGTCCATGTCACCCTAGCCACCCCGCACAATGTCCATGCTATCACAAGAAGCTCACGCGCAATCCCCCCAAAAGATTCGCCTGTGATAGATGCAGAGAACACAAGCTGCGATGTCCCCGTGAGGACCAGACAGGCCAGACTTGTGCGCGGTGCCTGCGCGCCGGTGCCCCGTGTGTTACAAGCAATTTGCGGCCTCTCGGGCGGCCTGCACGGAAAATTACCCCGGGAAACAGCCATGGACGGAAAAGACGCCCACAAAAGGCTGTGAGAGGCCAAAGCGGTGCCGCTGACGATGAAACCGATATGCTATATGATATAGATCCAGCCCGAACTCCTATCAATCCATTCGAGACCGAGAAACATCCTAGGGCCGGGAGCCATAATGTCCCTTCAGATGGGCCAGGATCCTTCGATGCAAATAGCCCCGGCCTTTTTGGCCTTGATCCGGCCATCCTGTTGGGTCTATCAGGTTTGAGCGATAATTTCCCGGGGTTCGAGATGTCGGATGGCCAGAGCCCCTTCGGGATTCCCTCGCTAAATGGCACGCATTCCCCAAGCCCAGGCGATGCGGAGAGCGCGTATGCCGATGTCAGCCATAGATCTAGTAGCCAAAGCCAGTATTCTAGGGACAAATTCAGCCGACTGGATTCTGACTCCTTGAGAGCTGTGGATCCTTCCGAGCAGCTGGGGAAGACAATGAGCAGCGCTGATGCCGTTCAGAAGCTGTCTGTCCTGATTACATCGCTGAGCAAACAACTGGACCGGCTCCAGACCACACCTTGGAGTGTCACCCTGGTCAATATTGTGTGTGCCAAGCAAGAACAGGAGGCAGGAAAGAACCCCCTCGGGGAGGTCCTTCAAAGCACCGCCGAGTTTGTGCATGTCCTCCAAACCATCGCTCTGAAGCCCCCGTCTACACACCAGCCGGACTCCGGGTTCCAGTCGCTAAATTCGGATCCCAACACTCTATCGTCACCGGCGGCTGGCATGTACTGCTCTGGCATAGCATCAAACCTGAACAATGTCCTGCAGCCACTTCGGATCAACTCATGGCCCCTTGGCCCAATCCACACACCTGAATCAATGACCCCTCCGCCCTCGGATCATTTCAAACCGGATATCTCTGACGCTCTGGTGATCTTGACCTGCTACATTCACATTATCCGGATCTATAATATTCTCTGTTCGCGTGTTTGTGAGTCTCTGTCTGAAATGTCGCACCAGTCCATTTCATCGCTCCAAGCCATACCAGGCCTCGAGGTCGGGGGATTTCCCGTGCAGTACGGGAATCTGCAGATCAAGATTCTCATCCAGGTGATTATGCATCTTCTAGCTCACATGGAGCACTTGCTGGGAACATCTGCGGAGTTCCGTCTTGACCCGGCAAGGGGCTCCAATGATGGTCTTCTCAGTAGTTCGGAGCTTACCGCGCTGTTGCGGATGGTCATGAATCAGAAGGATGACAAGGAGGGTGATGGGATGGATGTTGGGTGTATTTCGTCCCTCAGAGAGAATATGACAAAGATCCAGCAGATGTTAGAACAGAATCCTTTTTTATAGATCTGCAGAGCTATTGCCATGTTGTTGATGATATTTCGCCGTGTTTGGCTTTGACTGAGCCACGAGTTGCGAATGACTGTTATGGATGAAACGCTATATGAACAGACTTTGATATTTTGTGATATTTAGGGCAGCATAACATTTGAAATGAAATTCAAAGATTTTGGGTATCAACCCCGATTTTATTATACCCGCTCGGGCACTCTTCCGATACAAACGTCCTCACGGCCAGCCACGTAACATACCTAAGACATATGTACGTAGATAACAGGGTCATGCAACAGGCTACGTAATGTAATATATCTATGGATGGGTAAATTCTATGGGTAAATCCTGGAGCCTGTTGCATGAGTCGCGTGGTCTATAGTACGTTGGTCTATTGGCATGGACACCTGGTGATCGGAGTGGAATATCTACAGGGCCAATTATTACCAAAATAGCATCAGTCACTTGTTAAGCTTCAGGCTTCCTTTGTTTCCATCAGTACACCGTGTCCATCCGCCGGGTAAAAGTGTCACAGAATTCGCCGTCGGTTCAACAAACTATCCGACACCCGCCGAACCGGGAAGCTCGTACTAAATACGTGAATATATAGCACCATAACTCGGTTTATTTATTTTTGTTGTTTGATGTTTTGCATTGCACCAATCAAAATAGCTATCCCAGACCTCGTGTATTTGGCAATGACCTACGTCTTCCCATTCGCAGGACTGACCCGGACAAAAAGATCCGGCCGAATCCAGATCGCAAACATCTTGATGTCCTTCTCCCAATCAATCACATCTTTATTGGTCAGTTCCAGGTCGAAGGACCATAGTAGCTTAGCCAGGATAATTCGGCCCTGGAGGTACCCAGCGTTCAAGCCAGGGCATCCCCGAGGTCCCTGTGCGAAGGGAGTAAATGCTCGTCTGTCATCGGACTCATATCTCGCATTGTAGAGCGGATGCGAAGATGGCAGCCATCGCTCGGGGTGGAAGGAGCGGGCATCTTTGAAATACCGTTCAGAATGTGTGGTCGCGAAGAAACAAGTCTGGACCGTCACCTGCTTTCTCGTCAGATCCAGTATTCAAGCCCAAGGCAGAAGCAATTATTGGAAATACATACCCCAGGAGGGACATAATGGCCATCCACTTCGTACCCGGGACTCACACGGGGGAGTCCGAATGCTGCGTTGGTGTGGATGCGCAGAGACTCGTCGATGACTGCTTGAAGGTACTTCATTGTCTGGAGGCGCTCGCCAGTGATGTCACCATACTCGGAAAATTCATCTCTGATCTCCTTCCGAGCATGACCATACTTATCTGTATCTGCTAGAAGGTAGTACAGTGCGGATGAGATCAAATTCGTCATGGGGTCAAATCCAGCCACGATAAATACATTGGCCTGGGCGAGGATCCAGTCCTCTGTAGGGTCTGGCTTGCCATCCTTGGGAAGCAGCTGCTCAACGTAATCGGGATGTTTTATTTCGTCTCGCTGCGACATCCGGCGGCGGATCTCTTGTCTGTTCAGGCGGAGGAGTGTGGGTACAGTGAGGACGACAGAAGGGGGAATCAGCATCCAAATGAAGGGTCGAAGCATGCGAAACCGTCGAGTGACTTGGTTGGTGGTGCCCCAAAGCCCAACCTTTCCAAACGTGGATAGGAAAGTCGATGATTTTCCTAAAGGGAATGAGTTAATAAGAGACTGCATATTCGCATGATTTCTGGGGTTCAATTTTGGCATACTGGTTTTGACCTGCTCAAACTGTCGACCATACGCCATATCACCCGCGATATCAAAGATGAGCCAGTCGAGCCACTGGGAATGTGTCAGTCCTTGTCCAGTATTGCACGAACCTAGGGAGTCACACCTGCTTCATCTCAATTTCACCAGTCATTCCGTATTTGCGAAGCTGAGCCACAAAACCATCGATATGTTGATGAATCACATCTTCTTGTTTTCTCAGGGCTTTGGTGCTAAATGCAGGAACAAGTTTCTTGGCGATCTGTCGGTGAACTTCTGGGTCTTTCTCAGCAGTAATACCTGGTTCATTTTCACCAATCTCCTGGAAATCGCTCTTTCGAAAAATCTCCCGGTTCTTGATAGCGCTTCCGTATATGGCTACACGCGGAGACCCTATCAGCCAACCCTGAATGTAAGAATTGGGGAATATTTACCCTTTGCTGCATTTGGGGTCATAAAAGCCAGTTCGTTTGGGGCTACTCGCACAACATCTCCTATTTGAAATCAGATAATCTCCTTGGCCTATTGGTGGTCTTCTATTCACCGTATTTCTCAAACGCGGCCTCAAGGGCCCACGGGTATCTGCCGGTAAACCTGGTATATTCTGTCAATACCCTAGACTCTTCTTATCTCGATTTCTCTGTGTATTTTGAGTCCGCTATGGCTATTTTGACCTGGGCTCCAATTTAAATTGGTGAACATACCAATGATACGCATACCACACATTTGAAACGGCGGCAAGCTTTGGCCCGGGGAATCTAGCCAAGGGGTGCAAGAATGACAGATAAATGCCTCGTCCGATGGCATAGATAAATATCTGGGATACCCGAACATTAGCGCATGGCTTGTGAAGACTCAATGTTTGATTCTAAGATGAATATCACCAACAAGTGCCAAGATATATCTGAGGAGCAAGCTAGCATCAATAACGGATAAGATCCGGTTCGTGGCGATCGACTGGAACCTGGAATCCGCAAATTTCTCCATGGTTGGAATCGTTCGAACTATACACCTTTAGGGGCTTTATATTAAAATTCCAGCAAAGCAGTAAGCTGTGTTCAATGGCAGGCATGAAGGATATAACGGGAATGGGGTTCATGCACACTACCTAACTCCGCTAAGATGATACGTAGCAAGTCAAATCCAACGTTTATCCAATCACTTGATAGGCGAATACGGGGATTCCTTAGGTGGTTTTAGTAATTCTCCGAAACATTTCAAGGTTAGAAGTAGGCTGTGATTATGCCGAATGCTTATGGTGCGAGCTACGCCGAACAATGTTCCGATGTATATATCACCGAAGCAAGCTCTCTAACTACTTCGGGGCACTATGACATTCTTGGGGACCCTTTAGATAGAATGGCCCCGGGGCTCGATTAGAACAAAATGTAAATCTGGACGATCATAGGCTCGTCCACAGGAACCGCCCCGCAGGCGAGCCCATGCACGTCGCATACATCTCAAAAAGGGCAATCTCTCTCGACAGGCCCGCAAATGATCGCATTTGGTAATTGAACCAGTAACACTGACACAAATACGTGGATGATGATGTTATTCTCTGCAGCCTTCGTAAAAGCCTTGTATACAGGATGGGCAGTCCCTTTGGAAATCAGGCCCCAAACGCAGCACGTACAGTAACCTAATGCATGTATGCGGCCCTTTATACAACATAATCCGAACCTCATGTCTACCTGTTCGTCAATCTTTGATGTAGTAGCTTCAACTCTGGTGCCAATTGTCTTGGGAATCTGATTTCGAGGACATAATAGGAGAACGAAGAAGCAAAGTCCCTAATTGATAGTGTAACTGCTGAATAACTATTCAAATACAATCTTGGAATATGGAATTACATCCAAGCCCACCTAAGCTACTGACCGAGTGGTGCAACCAATTTCCGGGCGTTCACCTGTCCACTCTTCAAAAGAGTGAACCCTTCCAAAATCCCCTTCCATCCATTAGGAAGGACATATACAGGATGTGCTCTAATTTTGTTTTCCTCCAGTAGCTTCTCCGCAACCCGAAAGAATTGTACACCGAGGTCTTTAGCAGCCTGAGAGCCAGGTCTCCCATATTCAAGGCCCAGAGCAATTTCTTTCCCATGAAGTTCGTGAGCCATGACGAATTCTGCACTCACTGCCTTGCGTGTGAGAAGCTCCTGCTGTGGAAGCTCCAGACAGGCATACTTCCCCCCGGCCCGACCAATCGCAGCGTGGCAGATTTGAGTCGAGTCAGCATCTGTAATACAATCCAGTGCATACTTCAATGAATTATTTGTAAATGACTTTATGTCGGCCGCGCAGGTAGGTGAGGCATAGTCGAATACTTGCTTTGCCCCGAAAGACTTGACCAGGTCGAAGTTCTTGGGTGAGCTGGTCGCAATTGGAGTGAGGCCGCTCCTGCAAAACACTGTTAATCTCTGGAATAAACAATGGGCCCAAAATATAAAGCTTACAACTTCAAGATCTGCACCGCCATAGTACCCATTGCAGTTGAACCTCCGTACACCAAGACAGGGTAAGGGGTTGCAGCAGGCTCATTTGGTGATGCTGACAATCCAAGCGCTTTCCAGAATGAGATGCAAGTGGTACCTAGAGCAACACCCAGCGTCGCCGCATCTTCCCAAGCCATAGATGCAGGAACCTTCATTACAAGGCTTGCGTCAGCTTTGACATACTGAGCAAATGCACCGCTGTGAGGGTCGGCCGGGTTACAGCCGTGGACGGCACCACAGACAGGATCACCTATCGCTAGCGGGCGCGAGAGCTGCGCTACCCCCGAGCCAATCTTCACAACAGTTCCAGCAAAGTCTGAGCCAATGATTGCCCCTGCTGAGGGAAACTTTTGCGACATCTTATGATCTGATGGGTTGATCGCAACAGCCTTCGTTTCAACCAAGACCTCGTTTGGGCCGAGCGTTGGAATAGGAACATCGTGAGAGAGGATAGGCTCTCCTCCTGTCCCTTCAACTATGGCTGTCTGCAAGGAAGTTCCAGTGACGGTCATTTTCTAGGCCTGGATGGTTCAGTTGAGATTGGGGTTCGATGAATGACAAATCTTTCTCCGCCAGCACAACGATATATTCCAGTCCCTCCTTATTCTCTGAAGAGTAAATCATCATTTATGGATCGGTGTCGTATTGTCGGACTCGGAGCATTCATGCAGCTAGGATATCTCGTATTCGTCAGATCCTGCATGTTCTTCGTTTAGCGGGTTCTGGCTCTCTTAGTCTGTGAAGTCAGCTCGTATCTCCTCCCACCTCCGAGAAGATTACCGACCCCCTCCTGCTCCCTCCTTACCCTCTCCCATAAATTGATCGGAAACTTCCGATTAATACTGTCTTGAAACTTGATTCAAAGTGGCATCAAGTCGGAATTCCCCGGTGATAAGGCCGATGGCGGATGGGGTTAATGAAAGGTCCCGGTGGGTATGCTGCAATGAGACCAGAAAGACCCTCTGTATGTGCAAATAAACCTCGAAAATCCTCCGACACTAGTTGCGAGACCACCAGCATGATAGGCCAGAAAGTCCACGCAGCCGACAATTCGGGGGACCGGGGGCCGTTTGTACAATGGATTGTTTGAAACCATCGGGATGAGGAAAATCGCAGGCGTTCGGCCTTTTGCCTCTCTCTGGTCGTAAAATTAGAAGCAGGCGTAATTGGACCCATTTCGTCGGTAAGCAATGCCAGGGGCTATTGCACCATATAATAACACTGTGCAGACATACAAAGCGGACGTAGCCTGGCTAATAACTGTGATCAAATCTTGACTTTCTTTTTCTTTTTCCAATCGCCGATTATTGCTTCATTAGTAGCTCCCGAGATGCCAAGTTTCACGCCCTCCGAGCCCATTGCAGTTGTTGGCAGTGGGTGTCGCTTTCCAGGAGGAGTCAATGGAGCTTCAAAGCTCTGGGAGTTACTTGTCGAACCCCAAGACCTGCTACAGGAAGTGCCCAAAGAGCGCTTTGATAGCGGAAACTTCTACCACCCCGACGGATCACATCATGGGAGCAGCAGTACCCAAAGTTCCTACTTCTTGTCCGAAGATATTACCAAGTTCGATGCTCGGTTCTTTAGCATCAAGCCCATCGAAGCAGACGCCATGGATCCGCAGCAGCGGCTCCTCCTCGAAACCGTGTATGAGTCCCTGGAACATGCAGGCATCTCCATCAGCCACCTGCGAGGTTCCAACACCGCTGTCTATGTTGGACTGATGTGCGGGGACTACGAAACGCTTCTTTTGCGAGATCTGGACCAAATTCCGCAATACCATGCTACGGGTATTGCTCGCAGTCTGATCTCTAACCGGATCTCATACTTTTTCGACTGGCACGGACCATCCATGACCATCGACACGGCGTGCTCGTCAAGCCTTGTGGCTGTTCATCAGGCGGTGCAGGTATTGCGAAGCGGTTCTTCTCGTGTGGCCGTTGCAGCAGGTTCGAACTTGATTTTGGGCCCGGAGAATTATATCAGCGAGAGCAAACTGAATATGCTGTCACCTGATGGACGATCCCGGATGTGGGATGCAAAGGCAAATGGCTACGCGCGCGGAGAAGGTATCGCATCTGTTGTGTTAAAAACCCTCAGCGCAGCGTTAGAGGATGGCGACGAGATCGAATGTATCATTCGCGAAACTGGCGTGAACCAGGATGGCCAGACCAACGGTATCACTCTGCCCAGTGCCACGGCGCAGGTCGACCTCATTCGTGACACTTACGAGAGGGCTGGGCTGGATCCGTTGGACCCCGCAGGCCGCTGTCAATTCTTCGAAGCTCACGGCACAGGGACTCCGGCTGGTGATCCCCTTGAGGCCCGGGCGATCAGTACCGCTTTCTTCCCAAAGACACAAACTGGAGAGAATGAGCAGGAACTTCTTGTTGGATCCATCAAAACAGTGATCGGTCACACCGAAGGCACAGCGGGCCTTGCTGGATTGTTGAAGGCGTCCTTGGCAGTCCAGCACGGGATTGTCCCTGCCAATTTGCTCTTTGACGAACTCAGCTCCACCGTGGAACCGTTTTATGAAAATCTGCGCATTCCAACTCAGGGAACTCCCTGGCCTACCCTGCCAAAGAATGTACCTCGTCGAGTTAGTGTCAACAGCTTCGGGTTTGGCGGTACCAATGCCCATGCAATCATCGAGAATCATGTACCTGCCCATTCAGTCAAGAAAGCCGATCCCGCCTCCACTGTTATTCCATTTGTTTTCTCTGGAAGTTCCAATGCGTCTCTCGTGTCTCTTTTGAATTTGTACGCATCGTTTCTTCAGAATACTCCAACCATCAACCCGCAAGACTTGGCCTGGTCTCTCCACGCGCGAAGAACCCAGCTTCCCTTCAAGCTTGCAATTTCAGCCAGAGACACCGACAGTCTGCAAAGAAAGCTCCAAGAAACGATCAAGGCTAGTGGTACAAGTTCGGAAGCGACGGTCGGCGTTCGCACAGCTGGATTATCCTCTCATGGGCGGCGTATTTTGGGAGTATTCACAGGCCAGGGCGCTCAATGGCCCGGTATGGGTAAACATCTCATCGAACTGTCAGGCTTCTGCAGAGATTTTCTTTCCACACTGGAGGGAAGTCTGAATGATCTCCCTGAATTTGAACGGCCTAGTTGGTCGCTGGTTGGCGAAATGTTGGCCCCCGATGAAACTAGCCGAGTCCGCGAAGCATCTATCTCACAGCCCTTATGCACGGCAGTGCAGCTACTTTTGGTAGAACTGCTCCGCAGCGCTGGCATTTGGTTCACAGCTGTTGTCGGACACTCATCTGGTGAGATCACCGCAGCCTATGCTGCAGGATTCATCTCAGCGACAGACGCCATTCGTATTGCCTATTTCCGTGGGTTTCATGCGTCCAAGGCGCAAGGTGAAAACGGGGAGAAAGGTGGCATGCTCGCCGTCGGTACCTCGATGGAAGACGCTTATGAGCTATGTGACCTCCCGGACTTCCAAGGCCTGATCAAGATCGCTGCTTGCAACTCCTCCTCGAGTGTCACACTGTCCGGTAACGAAGAGACGCTGGCTCAGGTGCAAGTAGTGCTAGAGGATGAGCAGAAATTTGTCCGGCGTCTGTTGGTAGACAAGGCCTACCACTCGCACCACATGGTCCCTTGTTCGGCAGGGTATCTTGAATCTATTGAACGCTGCAAGATCACTGTTCACGATCAAGTGGACAATTCTTGCTCATGGTATTCCAGTGTGTATTCTGGCCAATTAATGCAGCCTAGCCATGAGCTGGGTAGCCGTTACTGGGTTGAGAATATGGTACGACCTGTTCTATTTTCGCAGGCCATCGAATCCGCCGTCTCAGCCATGGAAACATTCGACATCGCAGTGGAGGTAGGACCTCATCCTGCTCTTAAAGGACCTGCATCCCAGACTCTTGTAGAGTCCGGGTTGCAGATTCCCTACACCGGGACACTGCGCCGTGGGCAAAACGACATCGAGGGCATGGCAGATGCACTCGGTCAATTGTGGATCTCTGTCCCTGGGGCTACAGCGCTACAATCTTACGAAGAGTGCCTACAAGGCAAATTAACTCATCAGTTCGTCAAAGGATTGCCAAGTTACCCTTGGATGCATGATCGTTCTTACTGGCACGAGTCCCGGATCTCCAGGGCTCTACGAACACGGAAGCGGGTCGAACACGAACTACTTGGCCGCCAGAGTGTCCATGGAACCACACGCCAAGTCCAATGGTGCAATATATTGCGGGCCCTGGATATTCCGTGGGTCAGTGAACATCAGCTTCAGGGCCAATCCGTCTTTCCTGCGGCTGGATACATTGTCCTTGCAGTTGAGGCGGCTCGAACCATCACCGAGGGAAAACCCATACGGTTGATCGAAGTGCAGGATTTCATAATTCGGCAAGCCCTGACCTTTGCCACTGATAGCACCGAAGTCGAGACTATGTTCTCCTTGGCCGACGTTCAACGGAATGAACACCAAATCGACGCCTCGTGGGAATATCACGCCGCCTGGGGTAATAATCGCGAGGATATGGTGCTGTTGGCTGAGGGTCGGGTTACCGTCACTCTTGGAGAGAGCCAAGATGCAATACTTCCTACAAAGCCAGGTGATGTTCCCAACCTCAACTCTCTCGATTCGGACCGTTTCTACTCCACCATGGCGGATATTGGATATGGCTACTCTGGACCTTTCCGAGCTCTGTCCTCGCTGCGACGCAGTTTAGGAGCTGCTCGTGGACATGTAGCAAATGCCCAGACCGGGGAGCACAAGGGCCCGTACTTGGTGCATCCCGCTTCCCTTGACGCTGCGTTCCAATCTATCATCCTGGCCTTCTGTCTCCCCGATGATGGGCGCCTTTGGTCCCTTCATGTGCCCCTTCGCATGAAAAGAATGCGGATTAATCCGCATCTGTTTGCCACACAATCGCCAAATAACACACAAATGGAGTTCGCCTCAGCTCTCACCGATAACGAGGATTCTACCATTATCGGTGATGTTGATCTCTCGTTTCCTGGGATTGAAAACGTTGCGCTCCAGGTTGAAGGACTGCAGTGTGTGCCATTTTTCCCCGTCACCCCAGCAGACGACACTCCGATGTTTACTACCGTTGAGTGGGTAGAGGCGGCTCCTAATGCAGAAATTGTTACCTTTGACGGACAGCATACAGAGGAGGAACTAGACATCGCCATCATTGCGGAGCGGCTGTCTCTCTACTATATCCGTCTCTGGAATAAGGAGATCCCTGCCAGCCACCTCGCTCGAACAGAGGGCCCATACAAGGGTATGTTCAATTTTGGAGACACTGTTTTGTCTCGCGTCCGCGCAGGAGAGCACCCTTACGCAAAGAAGGAGTGGCTGAATGACACACCGGAAATCATCTCGAAAGTCAGTGCAAAATATCCAGACAGTCTGGATCTACAGATGATTCATGCTACTGGGCAAAACTTTGCCGCAGCGATTCGTTCTGAAACCACGATCCTTAACCATTTGAAGAAAGACAATTTATTGGATCGATACTACGAGGACGGGCTTGCCTTTCCAACTTACACCAAGTACCTCGCTCGAGTCGTGTCTCAGGTAGCCCATGCGTATCCACACTTGGATATTCTTGAGATTGGTGAGCCGCTTTTTCCCTTTCAATGATTCCAATGATGGCGGCAACTGACCTACTCCCAGGTGCTGGTACTGGCGGTGCAACCAAAGGCATCCTCAAGCAGATCTCTGGTAAATTCGATTCATATACCTTCACCGACATTTCCTCTGGATTCTTCGATACGGCTAAAGAACGATTCACTAGCCATGCGGATAAGATGGTCTTCAAGGTCCTGGATATCGCAAACGACCCAATTCAGCAGGGATACAAGCCGCAAACTTATGACTTGGTTATTGCATCCTTTGTCCTTCATGCGACAGTCAACCTCGAAAAGACAATGAACAATGCTCGTCGTCTGCTGAAACCCGGAGGATATCTGCTGCTTCTGGAAATGACCAATAATGACCCCATCCGCACCGGTGCCATTTTTGGTACCCTTCCTGGTTGGTGGCTTGGGATGGACGACGGTCGTGTTCTGTCTCCTTGCATTACTGCTGCTGAATGGGATTCGCTGTTGTGGCAAACAGGATTTGCTGGAATCGACACTTTAACACCTGACCTTAATCCTCTCCCATTCCCTTGTTCGCTCATTGCCGCCCAGGCCGTCGACGATCGGGTGAGCTTCCTTCGTCAACCACTGGCTACGCCAGCCGCTCTGCTCCCTACTGGTCTCCCAATGGCAGAGCTTGTTATTGTCGGTGGCCAGTCGACCAAGGCATCTCGTCTTGTTGGCGAGCTTCGGATGCTACTACGTTACTACTGTGACAAAGTGACATGGGTTAAGGATGTCTCAAAAATCAACAATAATACTATCTCGTCTTCCAGCGTGGTCCTGTCTCTGACCGACTTTGACGGCCCGGTGTTTAAGTCACTCACACCAGACGGGTTCGAAGGTCTAAAGACGCTGTTTGGTGAGGCTGGCAGGGTGCTTTGGATTACACACAACTCACGACTTGAGCCGTGGACGAATATGCTTGTTGGGTTTGGACGGACCCAGCTCTGGGAGAATCCGCGGCTGACGCTGCAGTTGATTGATATCCCCACCCTAAATGAGTGCAATGGTCAATTCCTAGTTGAGAATCTCCTTCGGTTTGCTGTCGTCAGTCTCTGGTCTGAGAATGAAAGCAACACCGATGTCTTCTGGCCCTTGGAGCCTGAATTGGTCTTTGAGAGTGGGAAGAGACTAGTACCGCGCATGGTCTTGGACCAGAGCCGCAATGACCGGTATAATGCATCCAGAAGAGATATTCATAATATTGTTGACTTGCAGGAGCAGCCAGTTGTCATTGGGAAATCAGGAATTGACTCCTCGAACGTTCTTCGAGAAGCACACCTGCCCACCGTCCGTGGGACAAGCCAGGGGATCACGGTCAGCGTTACGCATTCAACATTACTTCCCTTCAGGATTAACTACATGACTTATTACCTCGTACTGGGTAGCATCTATGGCACTGCTCGCTCGGTTGTCGGGCTGGCGATGGCGAACGGTTCCGCGTCAAGAGTTGACGAAGGCCTTTACCTTCCTTGTGATGTCCCTAGAGGAAACGAAAGCTCCCTGCTCTCAGTTTTGGAAAGCCACCTAATCGCTATAAGTATCTTGTCAAGCCACGATCCAGGGGAAAATCTCGTGGTGCATGAGCCAACCCCGATGCTGGCAGCAGTGCTCTCTCGCTACGCAACCGCTGGTGGAAAGTCGGTGGTATACACATCACGGAGTCGACAGGAAGATACATCCATCCGATACATCCACAATCTTTTGTCTACCCGCGAAATCACGGAGCGCCTTCCAAAGGGCCCTTCCCTTTTGATCAACTTGACAGAAAATTCCTCAGTATTCCCTTCCATTCCACATGATTACCGGCACGAGGGCCTTTACTCGATTCTCCAGAAGGGCATATTGTTGCCAAACCCACTACTAAGCCAGGTGTCTAGCGTACCGGATATACTGTCTGCTGCCGTAACGGAATCAAAAGACGGGGCATACACTACAGAGGGACTGGAAGTCATTTCCCCTGCGGACGTGTGGTCGCGCGACCCTAACCGCCTTCGGGCGGTCGTTGACTGGACTTGCACAAACATCGTATCCGTGACTGTCGATCCTATAGACACCCTCATAAAGTTTGATACCGACAAGACCTATTGGCTTTGCGGACTTTCTGGATCTCTCGGTGTCTCTCTGTGCCAGTGGATGATCCGACGCGGCGCAAGGTACATCGTCCTGTCGAGCAGACGGCCCCAGGTTAGCGATGAGTGGCTTCGGAGTATGAAAGAACTGGGAGCAACAGTCAGAGTGATTCCTTGGTAAGTTATACTTTTCGCGACCTGATCCCTACAAATGCACTCCACTGGGGCCAGTGACATAATTAACAATCGGTCAGTGATGTTACGAGCCGGATTGACGTTGAAGAGGTTTACAATACGGTTAAGAACAGCCTCCCTTCAATTGCTGGGGTGGCTCAAGGAGCCATGGTTTTGGAAGATACGACCACCAGGGAGATGACCTTTGAAACATTCATGAAGGTCGTTCGACCAAAAGTGGAGGGCGCGATCAACCTGCAGGCTGTGCTCTCAAACGTGGACCTCGATTTCTTTGTCTTCTTCTCTTCAACTACTGGAGTCATCGGCAACTTTGGTCAATCCAATTATACCGCAGCCAACGAATTCCTGGCTAGTCTGGCTGCTCAGCGCCACTCAGCTGGCCTGGCCGCCTCCGTTATTAACATTGGTCCAGTTCTGGGCGTGGGATACGTCGCCCGGGAGGCAAGCCAGGCCGTACAGGATGATCTCCGTCGCAGCGGTTTTATGTTTGTCTCAGAGAGAGATGTCCATCAGCAATTTGCAGAGGGTATTTTGTCTGGTCGCCCCGGCTGGGGCAATGCATCGAGGTTACTACAGGACTTCGGCCGGTCAACGGAGAAGCAACACATAAGCCTATTTGGTTTGAGAATCCCAAGTTCGGTCATCTAGTGAACCGAGAGTCCTCGTCAACCGTAGCCACGGATGGTGCTAAGTCCGAATTGTCTGTCAAAGGACGCCTGGCGAAGGCTAGCGGAACTGAAGAGGCACGGTCGATTATTCTGGGTACGTACTGAGAAATTCGTTACTTGCAAATATTGCCACTGACAACATGCAGAAAGCTTGGTCCAGAAACTTGAGACTTTGCTCCAGCTGGAAGTGACCGAGTCTGGGGGTCTCGAAGCAGTTGCTTCACTGCGCACCGATGAAATCGGTGTTGATTCTCTCGTTGCCGTCGAAATTCGCTCATGGCTGCTAAAGAACCTACAAGTCAATGTGCCAGTTTTACAGATCCTCAGTGGAATCACCATTGGAGATATCGTGAGCCATACACTTCAAGATCTCCCCGAGGAGCTGATCGCGAACGTGTCGAACCCCTCCCCGGCAGAAGGCACGCCCAGTGAAACTTCTGAAGGACAAAGCCATTCCATGCCAGAGTCCATTCCCGCGCTGGAGACTGCGTCTGCACATGCTGAGTCCTCGTCCGGTGCCTCCGCTATAACATCCCCCGAGCCAGAACCGGCGGCAATAATGATCAAGAAGCGTCAAATCGTAAGGGAAGAACCTCTTTCCTTTTCCCAGTCCATGTTTTGGTTCGTGAAAAATTATATCCATGATCCGACCACTTTGAACCATACCGGGGTCTTTCATCTGACCGGCGACTTACGAGTTCATGATGTAGAACGAGCCGTTGCGATAGTCACTCAACGCCATGAATCTCTGAGATCGGGCTTTTACATGAATTCGAGCCAGGATATTGTCCAGGGAGTCATGGAGACCTCAATCATTGGGCTGGAGAAGAAGAGCATTAATCAGGTCTCCGACTTGTGGGAGGAGTTTAAACGCCTGAAGGCACACGTCTATCGAATTGAGGACGGCGAAACCATGCGTGTCCTGTTGCTTTTTAATATCTTGACCAGGGAAAACTACTTGATGATTGGATGTCATCATATCAGTTTCGATGGTGTCAGCCAACAAGTCTTGATGTGTGATTTAGAGAAAGCATACAATGGTCAGCAACTTGGGCCAGAGCCTCTTCAATTCCCAGACTATGCAAAGAGTCAACGACACGACCAAATGTCCAACAAATGGGCTGCCCAGATTACATTCTGGAAGCAGATATTCCCGGAAAGCCCTCCGGCTCTGCCATTACTTCCCCTGACTGAGCTCACAACGAGACCGCCAATAGACAATTACAACGTCCATGCAGTCTCGGTACGTCTCGAGCTCCCCTTTTGTAAGACCATCCGATCTGTGTGCCGCAAATATAGCTCGACTCCATTCCAATTTTACATGGCTGCATTCACGGCCCTTCTCCATCGCTACACGGGGTCGGACACCATTTGCCTTGGGATTGCAGATGCAAATAGAAACGATGATGGTGCGATGGAGAGCATCGGTCCGTTCCTCAATTTGCTTCCATTGATTTTCCACATCAGTCCTCAGCAGAAATTCTATGAGCTACTGAGAGAGACACGCAGCAAAGCATACTTGGCATTGGCTAACGGAGCTGTGCCATTCGAGGTCCTACTTCAAGAACTTGGTGTTTCAAGAGATGCAACTTACAGCCCACTATTCCAAGCTTTCATTGACTATCGCCAGGGGGCCCGTGAAAGACAGGCCTTCGGAAATTGTCAGATGGAGTTGTTGCGCTTTGAGCCCGGGAAAGCTGCATACGATATAAGCTTGGATATAATTGACAATCCCGGCGGCGACTGCCTGATAACGCTCTACGTCCGAGAGAGTCTGTACAGCCGTCACGCGGCCGAGGTCTTGACTAACAGCTATGTCGAGATTCTTACGGCCTTTTCCAGCCAGCCAGATAGCACTTTAAACCAGCCCAGGCTCTTCAAGAAAGTGGACATTGAAAGAGCCATTGGAATTGGAACTGGTGAGTGTATTTGACTATCTCCTAACGATTGTTCTGTCCGTGCAGCCTAATTATCTTGACTCTAGGGCCGATTATCCCTTCCAGTTGGAGCTCAACCCTGGCGCATCGTGTATGGGAGATTGTTGGGAAATTTTCCGGGGACCTTGCTGTGAAGGATGGCAGAGGCACAGTTCTTACATATGACGATATGGGACAACGTGTGATGTCGATCGTTTCTGCACTTCTGGATGCTGGAATTGACAAAGGACAGCGGGTCGCTGTATATCACGAGCCCACTGCTGATATTGTGTGTTGCTTGCTCGCCGTGCTACACATCGGAACTATTTATGTTCCCCTCGATCGCAGTATGCCCACGTCTCGACTGGCTGCCATCGTCTCTAATCTGGATCTGAAAGCCATTTTGGTAGACAAGGAATCTGTCGAAGATGTCTCCAGTTTTAATACTCGTGATGTACCACTGGTCATCGACACATCGCAGATTACTTCAACCAACAACACTTGGCATCCCATTGCTGCATCTCGCGATTGCGTGGCGGCGATTCTACATACGAGTGGCTCAACAGGAGTACCCAAGGGGATCATGCTGACGCATCGCAATCTTTTGAATGAAGTCGAGTGCTCCTCACGGGTGTATGAATTTGAACGAGAGACCGTTTTACTACACAGCGCACTAGGATTCGACATGTCGCTGACGCAAGTTTTCACGGCCGTTGCCTACGGGGGTACGTTAGTTATAGCGCCACGCCAGTACCGAGGTGACGCGCTCGCTTTAACGCAGCTTGTTATCGACGAGAATATTTCTTTCACTGGCGCCACACCCTCTGAATATCTGAATTGGCTCACCCACGGAGACATCTCTCGCCTGCGAACTTGTAAGTGGAACATCGCCCTCGCGGGTGGCGAACAAGTTACGGAATCCCTGTTGAAGCGCTTTAATTTCCTGAATCGACCGAGCCTGCGATTATTTAATGCCTACGGGCCAACTGAAGTTACTTGTTCATCCAACAAGACGCAAGTGTCGTATTCACCATCCGATATCATGGCGCTGAGTGGAAATCGAATTGCCGCTGGTCCGCCTAAGCCGAACACCACAGTGTATATTCTTGACGATAATCTTCAGCCACTTCCCGTGGGGATGTCAGGCCAAATTGCAGTCAGCGGAGCCGGCGTCTCGGCCGGATACATCAATGACGATAAATTGACACGCGAGAAGTTTGTAGTCGATCCAATCAATTCAGACGGCAACTCCCCAACTCGCATGTATCTTACTGGCGATGTCGGAAGATGGCGACAGGACGGAACTCTGGTTGTTGAAGGCCGGATTGCTGGGGACACCCAAATCAAACTGCGAGGTCTCCGGATTGATCTCCAGGATATCGAACGAGCAATTATGGATGTGTCAAGCGATGCTTTGACGAATGCGGCCGTTTCTTTGCGCAGCGCCAATGACTCCGAGGTGGACTTTCTGGTTGCCTATGTCGTATTCTCAAATTCATACCCAGACGAGAAACGTGACGAATATTTGAGTAAGGTCCCGTCAATGCTTCCACTGCCCCAATATATGTGGCCGGCAGCGGTGGTCGCTATTGAGGAGCTACCCATGAATTTGTCGATGAAGATGGACAGGGGATATCTCAATGCTCTCCCCTTGTCCGCGGGCAACTGGCCCCATCATCCAGTGGGCCAAGGAAATCTTACTGCAACAGAGCAGAAGTTGCACAACACCTGGAAAAAGGTGATCCCAAGAGATATTGCTCGGCAGAGTATCTCAAGTGACACAGATTTCTTTCTAGTTGGAGGCTCTTCCCTACTGCTCTTGCACCTGCAGGCAAGAATTCGCGATGATTTTGGGACTACTCTGCCATTGATCCAATTGTTCCAAGCCAGCACATTGCGCCTTATGGCGGGAAAAATTGAATTCAATCACTCTTCCACGGTACTTGAGCATATCGACTGGGAGCGTGAATCTTACCCAAGTCCGGATATCCAGATTCAAGCCTCTTCTGTGGCTCGCTCAGTGACATATCCCGCTAGAGTAGTGGTGCTAACCGGCGCCACTGGGTACGTTGGAACCGGCTTGCTGCGGGCCTTGCAAGATGACACTAACATCACCACCATCCATTGCATCGCTGTCAGAGGCGGCAAAGACCGGGATCTGCCCAAGGGCTCTTCCAGCAAGGTCCTCATTTTCGACGGAGATCTCACTCAGCCGAAGTTGGGACTTTCCGACGCGGAAGCTGATAGAATTTTCAACACAGCAGACGCAATCATACACAATGGGGCCGATGTTTCTCATCTCAAGTCCTACCGCAGTCTGAAGGCTGCAAATTTTGAGGCTACTTCAGAGCTCATCCATTTGGCCCTGGGCCGTCACATACCCTTCCACTTTGTCTCCACTGCGGGCGTGACCTTCTTTACCCAGCGAGCCGTCTTTGGAGAGGAGTCCGTGTCGTCTTACCCGCCGCCTGCAGATGGGCTTGACGGGTACACATCTTCCAAATGGGCGAGTGAACGTTATCTTGAGAAGATTCATGACCGGTTCGGACTCCCAATTACGATTTATCGGCCAAGCAGTATCTCCCATGAGGATGACACGGAAACTCTCGAGCTGATGCCGAACCTTCTCCGCCTCTCCCGAACACTGAAGGCAGTACCGGTCTCACCTCAACTCTGCGGTAGTTTGAACGTCGTTGCACTAGAAACAGTTGTTGGCGGGATCATGAATGAACTTCGCTTGTCCCCGTCGGGTTCGAACCCAAAATTCAAATATGCCAATCTGATTGGGAGTTCTGACATTCCTTTCTCGGAGTTAAAGGAATATATTGAGAGGGAGACGGGAGTTGAAGCCCAGGTTCTCCCCCCTGCCGAATGGGCGAAGAGAGCAGAGAGACTGGGTCTTCCAGCTGTGGTCGCGGCGTTTTTTGCAAATCTTGAGAAAAGCGACGCCGTGGTTTTTCCTAGGCTTACACATGGGCTCTGACTTGCGCATGTATCTAGTTGAGGAATGGACCTAGAGCATGCGAGATGAGTTGCTCGTTTAGAAATCCATGTTATAATATTCCAAGAACTACCTATAGGGGAAATTTTTGACCCTAATCGGTCTATTCTGGCTACAGGTAATAATTCTAATAATCCATATTTATCGTACAAATAAGGAATACTAATTTCTAGCCCGTCATTCCCTCGCGTATTATCCGACGTTACGACTCACTACAACTACTGGGTATGTTGATGGAATAAAATACGCCAAAATTCCACTAAAATTCCACTAGGCCACAAAAACCATGGTTCTTGTTGAGGGCCTACAATACAGGGAAGCCCGTATCCCAGTTTGACATATGTAAATACGTTAGGGATCGGACCCCGCGGACCCCGAGAGGATTTTCAGCCTGGCCAAGACACCAAAACCATCAGCAGTGCAGCCCGCGGACCCCGGGGTAGCCGCATGACCACCCGTGGACTCCAACTCTAAAACAGCCGCATATCTCGATGGTTAGGAATTATCTTCGTTCCCTCCCCAACACAGTGTATGGATCGTACACAATCAAATTAGAGCAAAGTTGACTCTATGCTCGCCTAAGGGGGTTCGCCTGAATATCTACAATGGAGAAAGAATCCGTGAAAGATAGATCAGATGAACAGGGAGTTGAGGAACAAACAAATGCATTTGGTGGTTACCTGGTAGGAGCACCCCCTCCCATCGCAGGCTCAAAGGCTAACACCAAGAAGAGGATCTTTCAGTATGGCTCGTCCAAGGTGTATACCATGCAGGGCATTGCCACTGCCTGCGCACTGGGGTCCGGGGTCGGCATGGCTCTTGTCAATCTAGTGTTTGGCCAGTTCATCACACTCATCACTGACTACACGTCGGGTCGTTCAGATCCTGCGAGGTTCCGAAGCGAAGCAGGGAGACTCAGGTATGTGCCCTGCGTTCAATCCAGATCAGCAGAAGAAACTAACATAAAGATAGTCTCTACTTTTTTGTCATTGGCCTTTGCCGATTCTTTCTCACTTATGGATACAGCTCACTGTTTACATTTGCCGCATACCGGATCACGCGAAATATTCGCCGCCTGTACCTGAAAGCAGGTCTGAGCCAGGAAATTGCCTTCTTTGATTCTGGCACTAGTGGATCGATTGCCGTGCAAGCTACCTCTAACGGACGATTGATTCAGAGTGGAATATCGGAAAAGCTGGGCCTTGTTGTCCAGGGCCTGTCCACTTTTATATCCGCCTTCGTGCTGGCATTTGTCACTCAATGGAAGTTGACTCTCATTTGCTGTTGTATTGCCCCAGCAATGCTTCTCGCCCTAGGAATCAGCTCCGCCATTGAAGCTTCTATTGAAACAAAAGTTCTCAAAGTTCACGCGCAGGCTGGAGCTTTCGCAGAGAGTATTTTGTCAAGCTCTCGGACGGTACAGGCGTTCGGACTTCGGAAACAACTGCTACGCGACTTTGACAAATTCTTGCAAGCTTCGAGGAACCTCGGAAACAAGAAAAGCCCTCTTTTTGGCTGTCTATTTGCCACGGAGTACAGCATCATCTTTGCAGGGTTTGGCTTGTGCTTTTGGCAGGGTATAAAAATGGTATCGACTGGGGAAGTGGCGCAATCCGGAGATATTTTCATGTTTGTTCAATCTTAATCATTTCACAGCTGATAATGCTAATCATGGTAATTTCAGTGTGCTCATGTCTGTCATTGTGGCAGCTACAAGCTTGACAGCTATATTGCCTTATGTGATTGATTTTGTCCGCGCTGCCTCTGCAGCGACAGAGCTATTCCAGCTCATGGACCGGACGTCGAGAATTGATCCGTTCGACGAGTCCGGAGAAAGACCGACAGATGTTACGGGATATCTCGATTTTGATGGCATTTCGTTTGCTTACCCTACGCGCCCTGACGTCAAGGTGTTGAATGATTTCTCATTGCATATCCCTGCCGGAAAGACAACCGCGCTCGTCGGAGCAAGCGGGTCTGGTAAAAGCACCATCGTCGGGCTGATCGAACGTTGGTACGATCCTTTGTCGGGAACGATCAAGCTTGACGGCCAGACTATCGAGACGTTCAACCTCAAATGGCTACGCCAGCAGGTTAGACTTGTTCAACAGGAGCCCGTTTTGTTCGCTGGAACAGTTGCCGAAAATATCGCCAATGGCCTTGTGGGCACACCGTGGGAGAATGAATCCGCAGCCGAGAAGCTGGCCCGGATACAGGACGCTGCTAAAATTGCTTTCGCCCATGATTTCATCACGGAGCTTCCCAATGGGTATGATACTGTCATTGGGGAGAGAGGTGGGCTATTATCCGGTGGTCAAAAACAGCGGGTTGCAATTGCTCGCAGTATTGTTTCCCAGCCACGAATTCTTCTTCTGGATGAAGCAACGAGCGCACTTGATCCTCATGCCGAGGAAGTCGTGCAACGGGCACTAAACAACGTTTCGAAGGGACGCACAACGATTACCATTGCACACAAACTAGCCACCATAAGAGATGCTGATAATATTGTCGTCATGGAAAATGGCCGTATTCTCGAACAGGGCACGCATAAATCGCTTTTGGAATTGAATGGCGCCTACGCACGCCTAGTGCAAGCCCAGGATTTGTCTGTGGCCGCGCAGGACCCCGAAGATGTGTTGAATAGCTCGGATGAAACAGACAAAGAAGACCATGTTGCACTGACTGGTGAATTGACCCGGTACTCGACTAAGACGAGATCCGCTTTGGAGAAGCAGTTGAGTCGGGATGATTTTGACAATTGGAAAAGATTGGGGCTTCTTCACACAGTCTGGAGATTGGTGAAATCGGCCCCTGAGCTGAATTGGACTTTCGCGATTCTGATTCTGTCTTGTCTCGCTGGAGGTGAGGCTAGCATTTTTAAGCCCAATTCCCGCGAACTGAGACTGACCGAATTGTAGCTGCGTCTTTCCCTGGCCAGGCTATTTTGATGTCGAGGTTTATCGAAGTATTTCAGTTCACAGGTGCAGCTATGCGGACGAAAGGGAACTTTTTCGCTCTCATGTTCTTGGTTCTGGGACTTGGAGCTTTCGTCGTCTACTTCGTTGTTGGGTGGACATCAAATGTTGTGGCACAGGTAAATCTCTTCCAGTGGTATATGAGTATATCTTGGCTTGACTAACTCATCCAGACAATGAACCACAAATACCGGAAGCAAGTCGTTAACGACATGATGAGGCAAGACCTGCAATTCTTTGATCGAGCCGAGAACACCACAGGGGCACTGACCAGCCGTGCCGACTCTTATCCACAGGCGGTGTTTGAGCTTATGGGGTTTAATGTCGCTCTGATACTGGTTGCAACGGTCGGTGTATTGTCATGCTCCATCCTAGCACTGGCATACGCATGGAAGCTCGGTCTTGTTATTATCTTAGCAGGACTTCCACCCATGCTCCTTTCTGGTTACGCTCGCATCAGAATGGAGGGTGCAATGGACCACAAAATTTCAAAGATGTTTTCCGGAAGTGCATCCATTGCCTCAGAAGCCGTGACGGCTATCCGGACGGTATCTTCCCTGGCGATTGAGACGTCAGTTTTGGAGCGATACACCAAGGAGCTTGACCGGGCGAATGTGACATCTACGAAGCCAGTGCTTCTCATCATGCTCCCCTTCGCATTCACTCAGACTGTTGAATACTCTTTCCTGGCTCTCGGTTTCTGGTATGTTTGACGTATATGTCCCATATGCTCGAAGTGGCTTGTTCTCTGTTTGATGACAGGATGCTAACCACCGGATCGTCCCTAGGTATGGATGCCGTCTTGTCTCATTTGGAGATGTGAGCATGGTGAACTTTTTTATCAGTTTCCTAAGTGTGTTCTTTTCTGGCCAGCAAGCTACAATCCTTTTTGGCTTTTCGAGCAGTAAGATGCATTCCAAACCTGTGTGGGAGGCGAAAGTGAGTTGCTCACAGAGATACAGGCATGACAAAGGCAACAAATGCTGCCAATTACATATTTTGGCTGGAGGAGCTCCATCCTACCATTCGAGAGACCGACGAAAACCGTGACGTTGGCCCTGGCGACCTCAAGTCTCTGCATTTAGAAAACCTGCAATTCTCTTACCCAATGAGACCTCACGCTCGAGTACTGCGTGGCATTGACCTTCACGTATGTCAGCCCAACTTGTCCTCTTTTTAATCCTGTCCTCTGCTCTACCAACTTGACGTCATATAACTGTCCTTGTTCGCTGCTAATATATTGTATAGATCGAAAAAGGTCAATTTGTCGCATTCGTCGGCGCATCTGGCTGTGGAAAAAGTACGATGATTAGCATGCTTGAACGCTTTTACGATCCAGTAGCCGGTCACATCAAAATCGACGCCCTTACATTGGATAGCTTGAATCCGTGGCTGTACCGAGGTCAAGTGGCACTTGTGCAGCAGGAGCCCACCCTCTATCCCGGCACCATTCGGGAAAACGTCGCCATGGGGACCCCGACTGATGACGGATCAACGGTTCCTGACAGCGATATTGAAGCTGCGTGTCGGGCTGCCAACGCGTGGGAATTTATCTCTTCTCTGCCTGACGGCCTTATGACTCTCTGTGGGGCGAATGGGACACAGCTGTCTGGTGGACAACGTCAGCGCATCGCCATTGCCAGGGCACTACTCAGAAATCCACGTTTACTCCTACTTGATGAAGCAACAAGTGCTTTGGATACTCAGTCGGAGAGAATTGTCCAAGATGCGCTGAATGAGGCCGCTTCCCATGGGGATAGAATTACGATCGCGGTTGCCCATCGCTTGTCTACTATTCGCCATGCCGATATGATATGCGTTTTTGATGGGGGCAGGATCGCTGAGTCTGGAACTCATGAGGAATTACTGATGAAGGGCCGACTTTATCCGAAAATGTGCGAGGCTCAGAACCTCGGCACTTGATGAAGCATCCCATCTTCTGCTCCTTCTAAAGCCACGAGTTTGAATTTGCTATATATGTAAGTACTTGGAATAATCGAAGGCGATGATGGGCTGATTAGTGGACAAGCGCAGATAGATAATGTAATTTAATTGAAGCGAATATATACTCAAAGCCGTTCGAATATTTGCCCATATACGTACAATGTCCAAAAGCCCCATATATCTTAGTCTCAGCGACCTGTGCCCTGGCCATGAGCATCCTTTCTATTCTCTCCAAGGTTGTAGATTCTTCACATGTCGTACAATTCACTCTCCGAAGAACCAATGCTTCTTATTCCGTTGAGATTGATGTCCTCACATTCCCGCTGAGGGGAACGTGGGCAGACATGACATTACTCCAAGATAAAGGGCCCGAGTCAAACTCACCAAGGCTAGCTAATTCGAGTTTCTCGATATAAAATGACGTCCTCCCCCCGCGTTCGCTGCCGTCTTTCGGGTCAGCGAGCCACCTCAGCGGCAATTGCATACAACCATTGCAGGGGCAAATCCTTGATCTGATAAAGCTCGGGATGGATTCCGTTTCTTGTCCAACTATCAATTGTATGAGCCAGTCTGATTAGACACATCAGGTATGGGGGGGCCTCGGACAACCCCAAGATTCCGCGTCAGATCGGGTGGTAGCTACAAAACGTCGCCGAACGAAATGCCAGAGATTAAAAAGCTACGAGGGCATCTACAAGCCGTCAGGTGGCCTTAATATAGTAATCGATAAGGTTGTTGAAGGATATAGTAAGTATATGAGGGTAGGGTAGTAAGTCTGGACAAAAGCCCTCGAAACCTTCATCTCGCCTGTTGTCGTTTCCCAAAAAGCCGATAATTTGATTTTGTTGAGACAAGCTATCTTCCGATTCCTGGATTGTGAGGTTTAGCAGCCAGCAGATCACTTCTAGAGTGTAGTTCGGTTGCTTCTGCTGGTACTCAGATTGCTATGTAGCAACTTCCTTTACTGGGGTCAGGCACTGTGTAGGGCCCAAAATATTGTCTCTTTTCCTCATTGACCGACTTCAGTATAGGTGGGACGGGTGTTGAAGGTCGATTTGGATCTCTAATATCTCTGGATTTGCTCATCAGGTAGGCAGCATCGCCCAAGTTACCACAGTTATCGAAAGCAGATTCCTCCGGTTTCCATGAAAAGGAAACGTCTTCGAGATCCAAGATCACCACACTCCCGTTGTCGCAAATCATAAAATTATCCGGTCTTAGGTCTGAATACTCCGCCCCGTATTGATTCAAAACAGAGAGAGCTTCTTTAAGATGACTTTGCAACATGTCCTCTCGGACTTCGACCCCGTTGCGAGGAAGCTCAGATACTGTGGATCCAGCAACCTCTGACAAAATAAGCGCAGGAATTCCGTTGAGCGAGCCTTCACCAAAAAGTTGGGGAATGACTGTTCCTTGAAGGTACTCCAGTGTCCTGTAGGCTTCTTTCTCGCGCTGAAATTCGGCGGCCCATCCGTCCTTCTGTCGCTTAACAATGATCGACTTGACATTGTGAGGTAGAGCATTGTGACATGAGGATGGCTCAGTCTCAAGGCGGAGTACAGTGGGACGTCGTTGGTCTAGAGCCTTGAGCGTTCGCGCGGCGATGATGTAAATAAACAATCTAATCCCTACGTAAGCTTGATAACTTGTCAGGTCTAGAAGACCTAGCTTACATTCGAAATATATGATTCAGGCATAGGCGCGTTGAGGATGGAAGCTAGGAGAAGAGAAACAAACAAGGGGAGGACATAAGAAACCTGAGGAGTTCCCAGACCTCCAAGGCTCCGTCTCCCCGTGGACTGCCTAGGGGGGTAGGCGGCTGATTACTAAGACAGGAATAGTCAGGTGCTGGCCAGCTGGGCAGCCCTGGAGGATTATCATGATTCATAATGCATTGAAATATGGTTAAAAAGTGCTGGCAATAGTCTCAAATCAGTACACTGTCAAACAACTCACGGCGCCATTCTTGAGAACTTCAAATAAAAGCCCCGGGAACCCAAAGAGCTCGGTGTTGCCCAACCCCCCCATCCTGCCCATCTGGACCACCCCGAGGACCTTTGGCCGTGGTCTCCTCCCAGCCACCGAGAAACTCAACGCTACTCTCAGGGCTTTCTCCCCAGCCACGGTTCAGCACCATTGGCCGTTGCAGAGCACGCTCCTCGGCGGGGCTGGCATAAGATCCTTTCCAAGTAGTACGCAGCCGTTCTGAGATTTCATCATAGGGCGATTCCGAAGTCAGACAGTCGCCAGATTCATCCAAGGAAATTAGCCAGCGACTTCGCCGGTGACGATTAAATGGATAAGAACCCGGCACGTTCCCATGGAGAATAATCTTGGTCACTGTCAGCTGGGAAGACGGTGGCTGGGGCGATGGATCTGGACGGCCTGAGTCGGGGAAGGCAGGTCCAGGTGTTGTTGGATACGAGATGAAGGCATCGAACCCATGGTGGAAGTAGTTGAAAAAGCATTCTGCGGGCAGTGAGGTGGGGTCTCCGATATTCAAGGTAGTCATCTCTTCGTCAGAATCATCAGTTACGCTGTTAGTGGACGAGTGGTCGCCGTCCGGAATCTCGATTCCTCTGCCTGGAGAGGGACTCAAGTGCAGGTCCCCACCCCCAGCTGCACGATGAATCGAGATTCGGCGGTCATTCTTACGGTAGATTGCGTCGGGTGGGCCAAAGTCTGCAATCAAGTCCTGCGGAGTCGTCTCTCCCAGTGTTATGTACAATGGAGAGCCCGTCCTGCGAACCACTTCAAGTTTCCCAGCACCAAGGACATGCCACTCCTCGATTTCATCCGCCAGCGATTCTCGGGATTTACCAATCAAAGCCGACGAGCGTGGGTACTGTGCTTGTTGCGTGAACAACTTGGCTCGGACCTCGGGCCATGACGACCCTTGGAAGATTGACATGGATGTGGCCGGAAGGGCGGCCGAGGAGGATAGCAACGCTACAAAATCACACTGGTCGGACCAGGCGGAGTGCTGAAGGGGAAACGAGAATGCAACCCCGGGATACGAGAGTACGTAGGTGCCATATGGCGACTGTGGATCTGCTGGTGGTACATATTCCCCTGGGTATGATGGACCAAACAAGCGATTGTAGACGTGCCGGAAGCTAGGCCCATGCGAAGACAAGGGTTGTTCTGCTGACTTCCCACCTTTGAGCACCTCCTGGTTTTTGTATACCAAGTTTACTCGAGAGAAGTCAAGAACTTCGATCAAACGGAGCCTCTGGTCAGGACCGTCAAATCGAAAGCGCAGGCCATTTGACGGTAACTGCAATACCACCGGTTTGCGAAGGGGATCTGCGGGGGAGTAGGCTAGGTCGATAGCGGGATAGGTTTGGGGATAGGACTTGACGCGGGTGAGGACATTATGGAGCGAAGCTCCCAGGGCTTCCAGAGTATTAGCGAGAGTCGCCGAAAAGGCCGTAAGGCTTGACAAAGAGACATACTGATAAACCCGAGTCCTTTCCCAGGGAAGATTTGCGCCTGCGTTGGGGAAGTAGAAGTAGTCATAGTGAGCTGTCCGTTTTCATGGCCGGGTGACTATGGGTGGACGAAAGTCCATGAGAAAGTCGAGCTATGCTTGTTAGCTAACAAAAGGAGGCTCCGGAGGTGTAAGGAAGTCAACATGATATGAGGGGGGATAGCGATAAGATGATGACGATAGCGCAGCCGACCGAGTCATGTGAGAGGGGGAAATGACGATATTATGTAAGCTTTGTTTATGTTTTCCCGTTTGAGACAAAGCTCCACTGATATACACAACGCTGAAAGACTCCGACACAGCTGGTGAAAAGATCAAATCAACTTTCAAAATAACCCTGAGATATTACTGCTAAAGAATACTACGATCACGCTCCGATTGTCGCGTTGTCAACATGGCTGGCCCACCACGGCCACCATCCACCCTCCCCACCACGAGGAGATCGGGTTTGCGCCAACCAGTTCGACGAGCGGGTTCGGCAGCCCCAGAACGCCATGCAACGCCTGGAGTATCTACGCCGTCAGTGAGGCCATCTGCGATTAGCGCAGCGCGTGCGCCGAGGAGCCCTGAAAAAACGGGCGCTGCGAGTAGGAGGAAGGAGAAAGATTTTGACCGAGAAGTCAGCGAGGACACAAGCATTCATGTGGTGGTCCGCTGTCGCGGCCGCAGCGATCGGGAAGTGAAAGAGAACAATGGCGTAGTCTTGTCGACACCAGAAGGCGTGAAGGGCAAGACCCTCGATCTATCGATGGGACCGAACGCGGTTTCAAACAAGACATATGCTTTCGACAAGGTCTTCTCCCCGGCCGCCGATCAAACCACTGTCTACGAGGATGTGGTTGTGCCGGTCCTCGACGAGGTTAGTATAATCGCTGCATACGAAATCAAAGGCCCGCGCTAATTCCTTGCAGATGTTGGCCGGTTACAATTGCACAATCTTCGCATACGGACAGACTGGGACGGGAAAGACATACACCATGTCAGGAGACATGACCGACACATTGGGCATACTTTCTGATGATGCTGGAATTATTCCACGTACCCTTTACGCCCTGTTTCACAAACTCGAGGACACGGAAAGCACAGTGAAATGCTCTTTCATCGAACTTTATAACGAGGAACTCCGTGACCTTCTATCATACGACGATAGCACCAAGCTCAAGATTTTCGAAAATGAGAAGAAGGGAGGACACAGCACAATGGTTCAGGGCATGGAGGAGACTTACATTGACTCTGCGTCCACCGGAATCAGATTACTTCAAGCGGGCAGCCACAAACGTCAAGTGGCAGCGACGAAATGCAATGACCTGAGTTCCCGAAGTCATACAGTCTTCACCATCACCGTTCTCACGAATCGCAAGACCGAATCTGGCGAGGATTATGTTAGCTCGGGAAAGTTGAACTTGGTTGATCTCGCGGGTAGCGAAAACATTGGACGGAGCGGAGCGGAAAATAAACGGGCAGCAGAGGCAGGCCTCATCAACAAGAGTCTACTGACTCTTGGGAGAGTGATCAACGCTCTGGTGGATAAGAGCTCGCACATTCCTTACCGAGAGTCGAAACTCACAAGACTGCTACAAGATTCACTTGGAGGACGAACAAAAACATGTATCATCGCCACTGTTTCGCCTGCCCGAAATAACCTAGAGGAGACCATTTCTACCCTTGACTATGCCTTCCGAGCCAAGAACATCCGCAACAAACCACAGATTAATTCCACCATCTCCAAAAGCAAGCTTCTGCAAGATATCGGCATGGAAATTCAGAAGCTCAAGAGCGAGCTCATTGCCACCCGGCATCGCAATGGTGTCTATATGACGCCTGATGCGTTCGAAGAGATGACGATGGAAAGTGAGTCACGACGAATTGTCAACGAAGAACAGCGTGCCAAGATTGAGTCGATGGAGGCAAGCCTCCGCCACAAGGTCCAAGAGCTACTTGCAATCACGGGCAACTTCAACTCATTAAAGCACGACAATGAGGAGACTCAGTCCAAACTCAAAGAAACGCGCGACGTTCTCAACGAAACAGAAAAGTTTTGGAAGGATACCCAGGAGAAACTGGACGAGGAGAAGATTGTGCGGAAGGCCCATCAAAATACGGAAAAGCAACTTCGTCACATTGGGGCTGGCCTAGTGACCACTTTAAATGGCACCATTCAAGACGTGAATGGACTGCACGCGAAATTGGATCGCAAAGATAACTTGGAGATGGATAACCGGCAAACTTGGCAGACCTCAACCGGTGAGGTATCGCATGTCACAGAGCGCGTCGAGGCTCGCATGCAGATTTTCCAGACGCAGCACGCGAAGCTGCTAGAGGAGATGTCTGGCAAAATCCACCAATTTGTGGGCCATGAATTGGACACCGTGCAGTCCACCCGCTCCCACCTTAAGGATCTTGATGCCTCATTTGACAAGGCCGAGGCCGAGGCTAAGAATAACACATCCACTGCCCGCAACGAGATGAATGAAGTTCTCGAGGAGATTAAGGTCCTTCGAGAAGAAGTTAAATCCAAAGTTGGCGAAGGCCTGAATGGCTTGTCAGCTGCTGCTGCTCGGATCTCCGAAGAGGTTATTGGGGAGTTCTCGGAGTTCCACTCCCAACTTCACTCATCATACAGCACACTCGGCAAAGATTTCAAGACCATGTTTGATGGCATGGCAAAGCACCTTGATGAACAGAAATCCGAGGTTCACAAACTACGTCTCGAGCTGCAGGCAGCTAATCGCCAGACGGTAGAGGCCAATAGAAAGGCTTCATCCAATCTAGCACAGGTTCTAGAAGAGGAACACGCGAGTGCACAAGCCGAGCGCGAAACTCTTATGTCTCACATCCGGGGACTCCTCGAGGACTCAAGTCATAGACAAAACAACCGCCTTAAGGGCAAATTTGATACCCTCCGCACCGACATCTCAGCATCAGGCGACTCTCTTGAGCAAGCGACTGCGCGGCACGACAGACACATTGATGAATGGATTTTCAAGGAGGAACAGTTTGCCAAGGACATCACTGCATCCAAGGATGAAATCAAGACCAGGATGCAGAATGATTGGGAGGTAAGACCAGCTGATATTTTGGAGTTGCGAAACGGAACTAACGATAGTAGACTTTTGACCAGCGCAATGCCTCAATTCATCGGGCAACGGAGGCTGTGCACCAAGAGACTGTGCGGATTGTTGATGCTCAAATGAGCGATATGGGGACCCAAATGGAGGCTTTGGATGACTTCGTTGCCAAAGCACGGTCTCAGAATGGCCGCTTCCATGAATCACATCTAGGCAGCTTGGATTCCATGGCTAAGAATGTCCGAGAGTCCCGCTCAAACGTCTATGGGCAACTTGACGGGTTCACTGGGCGTGTCGAGCAACTCCAGGAGGATGTCGACATACATACCGAGAACCTGCAACAAACTACTGCACCTCTACATGCTGAAGTCCGCCAACCACTGTTAGAAATGCGGTCCAACATCCAGAGCCACCCCTTGAAAGAGTATGTCCCAACAGGTATAACCCCTCAGAAACGACGATACGAATACCCTTCGGAAATGCCCCAAACGGAAGCTCACGACGGTCTTCGCACTCGACACCGGACATCCAAACAGTTTACTGCTCTGCCATTCAGTGAGGTGGAACAACAGGATTCCCCTGCTCCCACTTCACCACAAAATTCACCGTCCAAGAAATTCGTGTATAATGATACCCCGGAAGAGGTAGGCCACTCTCTTCCATCATCCGCAGCCCCACCTTCCAACACTGGCCTTAGAGAAGTCGACATAAACGTCGCCAGACCGGTCGTGTCTGATGGTGACGGCGAACTACCTCCCACTAAGCCGGAAACCCCCCTTTGCCCACGTCCATGGAGCTGGACGAGACGCCAGAAAAGGAAGAGCCAGAACCTTCCCGCAAACGGCGTCGCTCGAACTCAAACAACAATCCCGAGACTAAACTCCCCAAGACCATGCTCTCAAAAAGGATGGTGGGCATGAAGGAGGGTCGGGAAAACATGCCCCCCACAGCCATCGCCGGTGGTCGAAGGTTCAGAAACCGCACCTCTGATTAGGTGGATTCCATGTTATTTGCTTGCATTTTGCATTTCTTTTTTTCTGGAAATTTTCGATACCCGATAGTCGCTGGGCTTTTTACTCTGGGTTGGAGTTTTTGGCTGAGAAAACAGTGTTGGGTTGGACATTCTCTTGTATCTCTTCTTTTGTCTGAGTGTTAGAAAGGCGATTGTACTTGGCGTTTCTGGTTTGGCTACATTGACGTTCCTATGGGAACGTCAGATCCGATCTTAATACCATACTTGATCTCCCAGTTTGTCCTGGTTTGTCTTCTAAAGTATGTTCATGGGGCTCGGCACTAGCCTATTAGTAGACTAGATAGACTAAATACAAACGCCGATGCTTCCCCGCGATGCGCCAAACAGCAATAACAAATCATCAAGAATGTTCCCCTTCAGCATATGCCGCACTATCCCTCTTGGTCTGAGTGGTCTCTTCGGCTATGTCGGGGGAGAAGGGATGCTGCACGAGTTTCTCCTCATCATGTTCTCCCTTGGAGTCCGCTGCCTCTGCTGCGTCGATAACAACCTGCAACTCGCTCATCCGCTTCGCAAACTGGTCCATCATCTCCTCAAGTGTGCCCTCCTTATCTTTTCCACCCACCTTAATCGGCAGTCCACCTGTGCCACGGATCTTCAACATCAAGCCATGTCCTGGTGACTCGCCAGGATTACCGTTCTCAAAAGTTGGCGCCGGCACCACTTCTGTGTTGAGAACCTGCCATGTTGATGAGAAACTCTGCGCCTCTGTAACGCGATATTGCGGGTGTAGCTGTCCGTGGTCCTGTGCCAACGCGGAAGGGTTCGCCGGTGACGAAGATATGGACCTGGTGCCACCTCCTTTGCCTGGCCCTACTTGTTCGGTTACCGGGCTGGTTTGTGCTGCCTCAGGTGTGTGTGGTGAGGGCTCTATGTCAAGGATGACATAATTTTCTCGAACGCCTGGAACGGGTGGTGGGAGTAGGGTGCTCTTGGCTAGGTCAGGGTTGGAGGAGTCTTTGGTCTCGTCCTGGAGATTCGATGCTTGGATTTGCGCGATCCGGTCTTTCTTAGAATCGGAAAGAGCTTCTTGCTGCGCGGCCAAGCTACGTATGGCTGCCTCTGTCACGATGTCGGTATCATCGTCAGAGAATATGTAGTGAACCGTTGGGTGATAGTAGTCTGAGGTATGGGCGTCTTCGATCAAGGTGAAGAACGGCTGGAATGCGGGGTGAGATAGAGGTTGCTTTTGGCCCTCCTCGGGGTGGTCTTTGGTTTCATCCATAACTCCATCTTGGCAGGCCGATGTAACTGTTCCTGGGGGTTGGTGAGTTTCGTCTGTTGATGGGCGGCCCTCAGGCAGTTGCCCTCTCGAGTGATCATGCGGGCGCGAAGAGGCGGTGCCTGGCCGAGAGGGTGTTTCTTTGTGCAGGGACTGCCGAGATGAGGATGAGGATAGAGGGGGGTGATAGGGAGAGTTGTTCAGAGACATCTCCATAAGCTGAAGCTACATCATTCCGGAGAAGCGCTTGGGATAGGATGAGGTTCTGTATCGCGTGCGGAGAGCTTCTTATCGATATCGCCACGTGATCAGATGAAACGTGATAGCTAGGGAGCGGTGTTGTTGATCTTGTATCGAATGACTTTGATATTGGTACATATATGAATTAATATTTTAGACGGCGTTGTCATTCCTTGTGTTTTAAGATGACAGGATTCTAGTTGGTAGGTTGCTTCCAAGGTTATGATATAATGATAACCAATCTATGGCTCGATCTGGAATATATACATTGACATGCCGAAGATCGAACACTATAAATGATATGCACTGGCAGTTTTAACCACTAAAGCGTACGTCGAGAAAATCCAAATACGCATGAATAACAGTCGTCCCAATAGAAATAGCCTCGATTTGTAAAATGAAGTATAAACTGGGATCCGATCTTGTGTCGATTGATCAAAATCGCTCCAACCACGGCATTAGTTTGATGAGTTGAGACTGGCGTCCCACCAACTCTTCCAATCCAAGTTTGTATGCCCAGTAAAAACACAAAGGGGTATCTAGTATTCGTCCGACAACGCCTTGATAATCATTGATGAGAAGAAAAAAAACACAAATTAGACCGTTATTCCTTGTCCTTCCATTCGAATTCTGGAGACAGTTAGCTCGATACCCCACAGAGAATGCAGAGAATGCATACTTTGTCGGCACATTGGACATAGTCCCTTGGAAGATTCCAGGTCAATCCAGGTCATTAAGCAATGCTGTTCCAAAAAAGAAGTTGATCAGTCCAGTCCTAGCTTAAGACGCTCAATCCGCAGTCTTACCATATGAAACGCGTGGTTACATCTTCCTTGCACTGTGATATACCCAACAGTCAGTATTTAGCATCTAGTCGGGAGTAGAAAGGCCACTCACCAAGGGCGCAGTCGTCGCCGGGGAATTTGCAGGTTGGACAAGTGCCGTCGAACTGAACACGACAGATGCCACACACTTCATCCTCAGGAATATCCCAATGCCAAGTAGCAACGGCATTCCATTCTTTAATGGTGACCTTCATTGTGGAGTGGGATAGTGGAGAGCCAAGCTGAAGAGGTGAAGAGAAGGGAAAATCAACACCCGACGCTTATCTCTTATCGATATCACATGTCCACAGGTTCTCCGCACCTCCACATATGCCGCCATAACACGCAATAGTGCTTCTCGTATTGCTCTTGCTCTTCCGCTTCGTCTTACTCGTTGGCTCTGCCTTGCATTTTGATAAGGCTTCGCTACCTCGTTATGTAAATTGGTCTTTAAAAAGGCTCCCTTTCCTCTCCACCATGGCTTTTGCAGCCAGATCCTTTTCTCCTGCTCGTCTCTTCCGCCCCAACATGTCCATCTCTACAGGGCTCCATAGTCAGCGCAATGTCTCTTTTTCTTCGTATCTAGTGACACCAAAGCAGCTGAATGAAGCACTCAAGAAGAACCCCCCCAACAAAAATCTCAACTTCCCCGCGCGTGATTCCCCTCTGTGCAGCATGGTTCATGCCGAACGACCCAGAGGGTCGCAAGGGAATTGACTCGTTCCGCAACTCGCGCATCCCCCAGGCCCGGTTCTTTGACCTTGACGCTGTCAAGGATCAGGATTCACCTTATCCACACATGCTTCCCACTTGCGAGACCTTTGCCGAGGCTATGAGCGAGTTGGGGATCCGTCGCGACGACTCGGTGGTGGTCTACGATACTGCCGACCTGGGCATATTCAGCGCGCCCCGTGTAGGCTGGACGCTGCGCGTCTTCGGTCATTCCAATGTGCACATCCTCAACAACTATCGTCTCTGGATCAAAGAAGGTTTTCCGACCGAGAGCGGTGAGGCAGCGGTGATGGAGAAGTCCAAGTACCCTGTTCCGACATACGACTCGCGACTAGTGATCTCTTTCCGGGAGATGAAGGAGTTGGCATTGGACTATGGCAAAGAAGGTGCGGAGGAAATAGAGATCCTCGATGCACGTTCTTATGGTCGCTGGGCTGGAACCGACCCGGAGCCGCGCCCTGGCCTGTCATCGGGCCATATTCCTGGCTCCAAGAGCATGCCCTTCCAAGAACTGTTGGACCCTGAAACCAAAACCTATCTCCCTGCTGAAGACCTGCGAAAGGTCTTCGAGGACCACAAGGTGGATCCAAACCAAACAATTATCAGCTCGTGCGGCACTGGCGTGACTGCCTCCATCATTGAGACAGCCCTGAATGAGGCGGAATATGGCGACCCAAACCTGCGCCGCGTATATGACGGCAGCTGGACGTAAGTATACAAAGTTTCCCCTGTAATTCAGATGTCGCTACTAGTACTAATATGGACATGGAAACCAGTGAGTGGGCGCAACGAGTCAAGGAATCGGATGGTCTCATCAAGAAGGTGAAGTCATAAGCCGGCATGAAGGCTTTGGAACACTTTTTTTTCTTCATGAACATGATCTTTCTTTTTTCTACTTCTCTCTACTCTTAGACTGTATCCCTTTCTCGATATATAGAAACCTTCACTTCTCTCTTTAAATTCGGGCTTGTTCCTGAAGCCAGCTTAGTCAGCATATTTCCAACTCTGCCCATCGCATCATTTCTCAAGGTGCGTTCCTTTGGCCCCTAGCAGACTGTATTGTTACAAAGATGCTGCAGATGGAAATATCCTGTCAACTGGATTCTCATCGTGAGTAAAAATCCGGCTCCCATCAACCAACATCCCACTACTCCCTCCCACCCCCCACATTCCCGGGTCCTTCCATCATCAAACCTCCTTCCTCAGCTCTAGGCCCGTGCTGACCGGCCCCGATTTAGTCGCGGTTGTCTACAATTCTAGTCTTCCGATATAGGGTGGTCTTTACCCTGTATCTCTCACTCACTACGATCGCAGCGAGCACACTCGTTCAATATTCGCCATGTCGACCGGACGCAAGGTCTTCCGCTGTGCCGTGGACGAGACGGCCCTGTCCACCAATATTAGCGAAATCAAGAAATGGACAACAAATGGCGCTATTGATCTTGTGGTTCCTCTTTACAGTGAGTATCCGCATACTGAAGAGACTTTGATTGCCTCACTGTAGCGCTTGCCGGTCTAACCATTATCCTCCGATTAGCACTTGAACGACTCCATGCGCTGAAGCGAGCAGGATCGCAGGTCGCCATCAACGCCCGCGAAGCTGTCCGCTTTCTTGATCGGGTCACTTCCGGCAAAGATCACATCGCCGCCGACCGAGTTGTCCTCCAAGGTCCCATGGAGCAATACGAGCGCTGGGAGGATGCCGAGAAATTCTTCCTGCCGGAATTCGAAGAGGAGCCCGAGGTAATCGACGAGGCAGTTACCAATGACGAGCCTGCGATCCAACCCACCGCCGATGACACTGTGATCAAGAATGAGTCGGACGATCTGTCGCAGATGCTTTTGTCCAAGCTGAACTTCAAGAAGGACCCGGAGGCTGTGTCGATCACCTCCGTCGGCACCCCCAGTGGACCTGGATCGCGCACGTCCTCTCGCAGCTCCCGTACCAGCCCTGAGTGTGCCCAACACGAGTCTAGCAATGGAACAAAGAATCAGAAGACCAAGAGCAAGTCTACCAGCCATCAGCGCACCATCTCCGGATCCGTTATCCCGACCGCGCCGCCCGCTCTGCGCCCATTGCTGAGCGCCCTGCTCTGGCGGTTGCATGCTGGCCCCGATGCCGAGAATTCTGCGAAGACCTGTATTCTGATCTCCAATGACCGTGCGACCCAGGTGTGGGCTCAGAAATTTGGTATTGGTGTTAAGAACATTCTGCAGCTACGTACCGCTATCCAGTATGAGGAGCGCGAGTACAAAAACCGCTGCAAATACGTCGAGAAGACTCAGACGCAACCCGAGCCGAAGAGCTTATTGTCCTACGAAGAAGAGAGCGACGAGGATGAGCTAGTGTTCGTCCCTCGCGGCCGTGGAAAAGGAACTCCCCGAGGTGCTTCGCGTGGTGGTCAGCGCAAGGCTGCCCCCAAGGCCGCGCCACTCCTGCCGAGCCTACTGCTACCATGGAAGTTCCTACGAAGCCCATCGACCCGGATTCTTTCAGTCGGTCTCTGGGCGGTGCAACCAAGGCGGCCACTGTGGACTTGAGCACCCAGCAGGGTGCCGCCGGTGCCACCCGCGGTAATGCTGGAGCCTCTCGCCGCTCATCCAATGGTCGCCGTGGTGGATCTTCGCGCGGTGCACGAGGCAATGGTCGTGGCCGTGGTAAGCTCTGGGTTCCTTGATTAGCACGAGCAGAACGGTCTACTCCAAATCATCTCTTGATGATTGTAGACTGGAGTGTTTTGTGAACCAATGCATCCAGAACCGGACAGGGGTGCCTCTTTTTCTCTTTGCTGGACTGCAATAATCCTTCCCAATGCGGGGATCTGGATCTGGATCTGTCTTGCTGTGATTGCCTGCAGAGTGTGCTTTTCCCTCTTCCCCCGGCATAAACGATCCCAGAATCCCGGCATGATTCGGATCTCAGACACGAAAGGACATGAATCCCATGGTGGATTCGACCCGCGGCTGTGATGCGCTGCTTGGATATGTCTACTTCGGAAAACCTGTGCCCCACCTTTTTTTCCCCTTTCACCCTTTCCTTAGGAGACGGAGATGGGAGATCGTCAAATTGCGGAGACGTTGAGACGGTTGCTCTTTTTTTTTTCGCTTTTTTATTGCGCTGGGAGATGGTATGATAATGGATTGTATTTTTTTTGTCTTATGATCTACTAGCATCCCAATTATCCTAGATTATCCCAAAAAATTCCATGATGTTTTCTATTGTATAGTATGAGGTGTATAGACCGCCGCTTCCCCGCGTGATTGTGCCACGGGACAATCACTTGACTTTCGCCTTCTCCAGGGCTTCCAGGGCTTTTTGACTACTTCATTCTTCTACTGCTTACACCTAACACACTTTTGAGTATCATTACTTACTACAATGTCCTCCATCGAACAGTCCCTTCCCCGACCAGCGAGCGTCGCAACTCGCTGGAGAAACACCTCCAAACCCGCCCGGATATGCAGGACCTCAAGAACCGCCACATCCTGCTAGACACCAATGTAGCTCCGTGAGTGTTCCCGGGGATATTCCCCAGCTTTTCTTTTCCTCATGAGATATGGTAGTTAACAACGAATAGAGCCCTTCAATCTGCCCGCCAGGAGCTCGACCGCCAGCGTGCTACAGATAGTCTGAAGAAGAACCTGGAGAAGAGGCCTGACAAGGACGAGTTGGTTGAGCGTTCGTTTCCCTTTCTTTTCCCTTTTCGTTCTGCTTTTATATGCATTTCTTATTGCCTACTTTCGTTTTGTAGAGATTGGTACCTGGGATTCTTCTCGATATACTAACAACCCGCCAAGGTAATATCCTCCCGCAACTTCCGCCGCCCCAGCGTTGCAGGCCCACGCTCAAGAACTCAAGCGACACATGCTGGCCGATAACCTCGAGCATAAGATTCAGAACCGGCCACAGCCTGAAGAGTTGATTTCCCAGGGTATTCTCTCCGAGGATGAGAACCCACGCTCGCCCGTTTAATATTGGCCCTATCGATGCAACATTGCCACAGCTTTGGTGCAATGAGATATGGGTGATACGATCGTTTTATGAGGGCGTTTTTCTTCTTTTTTCTTCTTATTTTGATTTTTACAATTGGAAATGCTCTTTTTCCTTATGCCTTTCGACTGTTTCTGTAGTTTTCTCCTGTCTCTACCGTTTCGAACTTGTGATGTCACCATGACGCACGCGTTGTATAGCATCAAATACGGAAGATGCGCATTTCTATAAAAATACACGTATATATGTACATATGTAGAAATAAGGCACTAATGGGGGGATATTGGGCCATAAATATGAAAAGAGACATTAATTGTGAAATTAGGTATAATTCTGGCATACATGTATGGAAATGTAGGCCCGAACTATAACAGACTACATCGATGTACAGCTGGTCATTCAAAACTATGCCATTGATCATTCCTGGATACCTCATGATAAGTAGTTTTTCTTCTAGTTGTTTTTAGTAGGATCCCACCTCCACCGCAGCTGATAGATCAGGTGTCCAGCCACTCGGCCTCTCACTCCCACGAACGACAATCCCATATGCCGCCCGCTCGACCTTCTCCACACTGTTCTGCATCACATCCAGCTTCTTTGCCATATCCCGGAACATATAATGCCGCTGTGGTACACTGAGGGCCTCAAATCCTGCACGTATAGCACGTAGATCACCCACAATGCCACCCTGCGAGGACGCGACCGTCGATTTCTCCCTTTCGCTGGCTGTGTTCTCGGTCAACTGGGCAGCACTTGCGTTCCCGGAGCTCAGTGATAAAACCGCGAAGCGCATCATCTCTCCTGTGAGATCGTACAGGCCCATTAGGTAGTCTTCTTCTGAAACGAGGATCTGTGGTGGGACCCGGGCGGAGCACTCGGCGTGGGTGATGAGCGTTTGCGTGCGTAGGTAGTGGTCGAAGGAGAGGGCTTCGATGAATTCTTGGATTCCTCCACTGATTTGGCGCTGGTATCGCCAGCCATTGATGCCGAGCTGTTCGGGGACGACTTCTTCGAACAGCGCGTGGATTTGGTCGAAGCGGGTTTGGTTTTCTTGGGCGATTTTAGGTGGGAGGGGTTGGTTTGTTGCGCGGACTCGTTGGAGAGCGAAGATACTAGAGGGATCTCAGTTAGTGATGCTCTTCTTTACAGTAGGAGGTGCAGGCATACATCTTTTTGCTCAGGGCGGTAATGTCGCGGCTTTTCTTGATGATACGCTCGCGGCGGTCATGGTGCTCGTCCAGCTCGTCGCGGAAGTTCTCGAAGATTGACAGGATCGGACGAGCTGGCTCTATTTCTGCTTCTGCCATGATTGTGTCTTTAGAATTGAGGTCGAGGGGCTGGCCTTCCCAGTCGCGTTTAGTACCCATTGGCAAAAAGTTGGAGGTTGTTAAGTTCAGATCACCCCGATAAGATGTGAGATAATCTTCTCTTACATCTTACAACTAGTAGGAATGGAAACCAACGCCATGAAACAGCTATAAATTCCTCACAACTTCTTTTTATTCCTTTATTTGCTATCGCTAGCCACCAAACCCTAGGAATACGCATATCCTTTCCCCTTGAATTTCTAGGATTCTTAGGAATACACATGCTATTACGCCACAGCATGATCCCACCAAAGTCAATCGCCCGATAAGATTGCCCATAGATGGTAGAAAGCAGATACATAGACAAGAGACCACGCTAGCCAAGCTTGCTATACCAACATCGGACCATATTTGAACTTGACAATTGGCCAAGAGGCTACCCGGCAATAAAGTTAGCCTTTTAATGTTATTATAGTTGAAGGGAGGGAGAGGGGAAGCCAACGTACAAACATATCGCTGAAAATAATGCCGCGAATTTGACTCCGAGAGATGTTGATATTGTCCGATGACCTGCAGAACTGTCTGGCTGTGTATCGACAATCGAAATTATGCTATGACAGGCACAAGCATAAAAAAAAGACAAAGGCGCCGTTAATATCACCAGTCTGGTGTTGCAAAGCTTTATCGCCCCTAGGACAATACCCACTTGCCCAGAAAAGCCAGAGAATTGCTCCATTAGACATTGAGTCTATAATTGGTATCTCCTTAAGCCGTAGCGGTGGTGAGGAGTATGCCCAGGTGAGAAAAAGAAATGACAAAGTGCAAAGTAATAACCGAGGACTTTCAACTGATGCAGGTATGGAGCATAAGGCAATGAAAGCTGTAGCAGCTTTGGCAGCGAGTAGCACAAATTCATGATTTTCTCGAGATAATACTCCACCCTCTGACAAGTAGTTTGTCTTTCGAGGATTCTGTATATCGGAATCATAGTCGTAAGCATCGTTAACACCGAAAGTCACTTTGCCCAAGTTCGTTAAAATCAGGATCATTATAATTTTGTTTTTATATCACCTACCTAAGCATAAAGGGAAAGATAGAGCAAGGGCATATAGTATTGCTGGCTTTGTCGACGGAAAATCGTCGGTATGAATGATACCCAAAAAATAGAGAGAAGGGGCAACCAGCCACCAAAGTGGGCGGCTGACCATGAATAATATTCGCATCTTCTTTAATGACGTCGATGTCTTAAACATTTCCGAAGAATGATCAAGGAGTCTTAGGCTGTATGCTGTTAAGAAAAAGTTCTGCTATACAAAAATCATATTGCGGATAGAGCCAGCTCTTATAGATTCCAATTTCAGTTGCCAAACTCTGTGTGACAGTTTGTCGGGTTGTACATTAATACATATGTATCCATGGATGTAGTCTGGGTGTCTCATTGATGATACATACAACACGCCCTACTTAACATCTTTGGTTTATTTCACATGATTTGCTCCTACTATGTTGCTATGAATATGCTAGTCGCCAATTGATGGCGACCCGCAGTTACACCAATGGGCCATCGAGAGCCAACCAAATCAGGAGATGGGTTTTCAGTGGTGCCCAGTGAGCGAGTTTGGTGACTATGTACCACTCAGGGGCGTGCTCAGTCTTACTTGGTGAGCAAAAAGCGACAAGGGGTGAGCACTAATTCGGGAAGGGAAAGCCAGCGCGGACTAAAATCCGGTGTATATGCAAATCAATTGGTGGGAAAGACGAATTCGACCCTACGGACGGCCGAGAATATGGTATATAGATCATCGTAGCGGAAGTACATATATGTTCTTACGACTCCTACAGGGTTGAAGTTTGGCTCGCCTTCTTGATCTAAGAATTCAGGGAGGTCTAGATCAATGCCAGATAATATCTGATCCCAGATTCCATGCCCCCAGTCACGCTATTAATTGCTCCCAGAAGTAGTAACCAACGCTCCCAGGGTATCACCTCTCATTCCCCGGAGCTATACAGTCCACCCCGGGAGCTATATAGGATCAAATATGACCCCAGAAATGTGAGGGTCTCACTCGCGAGAGAAAAAAAAAGCGGGATCTGTTCTAGGTAATTAACATATGGTATGCAAATTGCTGTAAAATGCGGGCAAAGCGCAAAGACACTGTTTGAAGAGACATGACGTTGATGAATTATAACATGCAACCAACAGTTATTTGGGAGCTGACCGAAAGCACAATCAATATCAACGATATTTTCCACGACAATCAATAGAATAAACGAGAATAGACACATAGTCTGTAAGACATCGTCGACGAGTAGTACAAGGCCCATAGTGGTGAAAGATGAGGGATCGACGGCAAGCAAACTTGCAGTTGTTTAAACAATTGGTTGTCTGAGAAATGCGAGGGTTTAGAAAAATTATAATTATAATTAATTTGTGTCTTTAAAAAAGCAGGGTGTTTACATTGTATTGAATAATAATAATTATTGAGTAGACAGCAGTCTCCACTCCAAAATCACGCGCATTTTCCTAGACAACCCCCAAGCCTCCAGCTATACAACATCATTTATTTTCACCCGTGCCAAGCTTATTTAATGCCATATTTTGCAGAGGAGCAGCGAAGACGGGTCTTTTATGTCGGCGGCATTGAAGGTAGGTTACTAAAAAGGGCAAAACTAACCGCATATCTTACATATCCGGGGACATACTCCTTGGTTACTACATCATCTATGCATTGATATTTAAAACAAAGAGTCTTGGCTTGTATTTAACTGCTTCTGCTCATTGAAATCATATTGTCCACGGCTATATGGTAGTAGCTACTCATTCAACAACTTGGCACGATGCTTGTCCCAGGTACCGGTATCTCAGACGCTCACTTCCAAGGCCAGTAACTGTGACTGTCTGCTCATCACCAGGGACAATGTCAATAGCGTTGTCCTCAAGCTGTACACCCTCTTGCTCCTCAAAGACAAGACACTTGACTGGCTTGCGCGCATTGATCACCAACACCGTCTCACCAGACTTCCCTGTCTGCCTCTTAACCTCTACCTGTCGTTCGGACAGATTGAGATACTTCAACGGCTGTGGCCAGTCGACATCCCGTGCTACAACCTTGTTGTCCACCCACAATCGGGCGGCGAGGACATGCGGTTCTGGTTCGGCGATGTGGTCCAGAACACCATCAGCGATGATATCCGTGGTGCCATTGGCAGCAATGGTGATGTTTTCGCGCACGATCGGTGCCCGGATATCGCGGCCCGTGTTGACAGAGAGGAACCGCAGCTCGACACTGCCTTGGACGGTCTTTGGTTGATTGCTGGCGATCCAAAGTTCGTACTTGCTGGTCTTGGGTGGCTGGGCGTGTGCCACGCTCCAGTCGTGGTGCTCACGTCGGACCCCGACGGCGATCGGGTTCATGACCCGCTTGACGGCGTAGTATGCTGGCTTGGGTTTGAGGAAGTAGTCCACGATGGCCCAGGAGATTGTCGGCCAGCAGTCGTTCAGCTGCCAGAGCAGTGCGCCACCGCAGTGTCGCTCGTCACCCCATTGCCGGCGCCAGCCTCGGTAGCCAAACATCATGGTCTCTGCTTGTACAACTTTGAGTGAGATAGATATAGGTCTGGTCATGTTAGCCTGCATCGATGGCCATCGTGATGGTAGTCATACCTCAAGGTCTGTGGCGGTCCGTAGATTCTCTACAAGGTACGTCGCCAGTCTTCGTTCGTGACCGTCGGCCTTGTTGTGGAAGTCGATCACATGGGATTGAGGGAATTTGTCCTCCGGGTTCTCAACAAAGTAGTCAATGGTAGAGAGGTGGGGGAATGCCTCCATTCCGAACTCGCTGTTGAACCGGCCGCCCAGAGTATCGAAGATTTGGTACTTCTCCTGCGTTCCATGCCACACTATTCTGATGATTAGCGTAAGAACTCGAAGTTTGCTGGGGAAAGCTAACCGTTCCACTGGTGCATATCACCAACAGTGGGGTCTGACGATATCTTGCCATCTCCCCATGGACTGCCAGGGTGGTAGAATGTGCCAGGTGAGTATTCAGCCACCACATCTGGGAGCAACTTTTCATAAATGTATCGTGCGGGGAAATCCGTCTTCAACCAGTTCTCCGGGTCTTTGTCCTCGTAGTTATAGGTCAAGCCTTCTGACTCTGCAACTTGATAATCCTCATTGTTGCCCGCGTAGAGCACAATTGAAGGATGGTGGCGCATACGCTCCAAATTATAGATGGTCTCTTGACGGACAGACTCGAGCATCTCGGGCCATGTGGGATAATTACCGCATCCGAACATAAAGTCTTGCCAGACTAGCACTCCCAATTCGTCACAGGCCTCATAGAAGGAGTCATCTTCATATATACCACCACCCCAGACACTTACTCAAAGTTAGCTAAGCGCGTATAAGTTATAGACCATAGAGGAATCAAAACGTACCGAATCATCACTTGTCTGCCAGCGACCATAAGTTCAATCCACTTGCGGTATCGCTCAGCACTAATAGCAGGGAGCAGACTGTCTGCCGGAATCCAACACGAACCGCCGCAGAAAATGTCCATACCATTAATTCGGAAGAAAAAGGATTTGCCATGCTTGTCCGCTTGTTGAACGACCTCGGCGGTCCGGATACCAAACTTCTTGGATGTCTGGTCAACCTGTTCACCATTGCGAAGCAGCGACACCGATACGTCGTATAGAGTCTGCTCGCCATATCCATGGGGCCACCACAGAGCCGGCTTGTCGACTGAGAATGTTACTTGAGCGGCCTTTCCGGACACTGGGATAGCCTGGCTTGAAATCTCCTCCCCTTTCAAGCCTAAGCTAACCTGGGCCGTGTAATCGCCATCACCGAAACTCTCCACATCAATAGCGGCCGTCACCTCAGCCGTCTGGTAGTCTGCAGATAGCTTGGTTTTGGGCCACACATTGGCTACGCGGGCCTGATACACCTCGAACCGTACGGCACGCCAGATGCCCGCGGTCATCAACACTGGACCCCAGTCCCAGCCCCAGTGGTACTGGGCTTTCCGCACAGCCATGCGCGATGGATCGCCGTTGAATCCGACCCATTTGTGCGTGGTGTCTTTGACTCGGAGCTCGCGGGCCTTGATGAGTGCACAGTCGAACTCAATCTCGAGTGTGTGTTCGCCCTCTGCTTCTAATGCTTTGGTTACATCCACCCGGTGGCCCAGGAACATGTTGTCACTCTCCAGGATCACTTGTCCGTCCAGCTTGACCTTGGCAAAGGTATCAAGACCATCGAAGACCAGCACAATTGAAGAGCCAGCGGGGGCGGAGGGCTTCTGTACGACATTTCGGTAGACCCATGACTTCTCGTTGACCCAGCGGGCATCCAATTCTTTGAATCCGACATAGGGATCATCAAGCCTATTAGAAGCATACTGTTAGATCTTGAAACGTTTGGTTTGAGAAAACCAGCTCACTTCTTGTTGGCGATGAGATCCTGTTGTACCACAGATGGGACCGAAGCTACTGGCAGCCATTCGTCGGTGTCCCGGTCCTTGAAGGACCAGCCAGAAGACAGAGAGTGCACAATCTTAGCCATTTTGAAAAGCAATTGGCAATATGAAGGAGGTAGCTTTGTCTGCCCCGGATTTATACATAGTTGGAGACGACTGATGCTTATCGATAAGCCCCGAGACTCCCTTTCCCCTTTGGGAGAACTAAAACGTGCCGTGTTAAAAGGGGACTAGTGTGACCACATGACCTGTATATTTGCAGTTTGTGCTCTTCAAATACAGTGAAACAATGGGAATTTGCAAATCCCCAGAATTTCACCCGTGTCTCCCCACATGCGCACCAACTTGGGAATTCATTCGAACCCTCTGGGGTTGTTATATCCACCCAAGAGCTTTGTTGGCCACGGAATTGGTCCCGTCAAGCTCAAAATGTCATTGTTGATGTTCGGGTTTCTTTTCATGAGTCTCTGCTATCATAAACCGGGAGACTCCCTGGACTGATGAACCTGTATATCATCCGCTTCCCCCTCGTGTACAGGCAGCTTCCAAGGTTCTTTCAGTCCCGAGGTCGGCCTCTACAATTAATATATTATTATCCCACCAATTACCTTTAGCATGTATGATGGTTCGTCACAAGTCTGCAACCGAACCAATCACCGTTGAATATCGCCAGGCAGCGGGCATCTTTTATCCTTCGGCTCCCTTTTCATCCCACAGGCTTGGCATGCCCGAGAACTTCCCTGGAGGTCAATGATCAGACCGTGGAGTTTTGCAGATTGCTGGCTTCGAATTTACTTCGAATTTAGTGGAGTCTGACTCTCTTCGTCTCTTTTGTCTCCTTGAGGAGAAGAGGCAATACGGCGAAGACTCTTAGCTAAAGAGACATGGCGCGAAGGTATCTCGGCACCAGACCCCAAGTGGCAAAGCGCCCCGAAGCGCGCCATAGGCACATTGCCCCTCCTGATACACGGGGTAAGCATAAGTGGGGATGAGCACCAGCCCCTTGATTTGTGAAAATCCCTCATTCAAGGTGTCAGGGGGTCGAGCTCCAAGCCATTATGGTATACTCCGTACGGAGCACACGGAGTAAAGCGCCAAGACTTGCGATGAAATGGAGATGAAACGAGAAGGTTTGACACATCCACATTCATTGGCAAAACATGTTGAAATTTCCGGCGAAAGGGAAATTTGCTGGTACTGGACCATCGGACCTAGTATCCCCATGCAAGAACGGACATGCACTGCTAGTGCTCTTCCCCATACGATCCAGTCCCATCTTGCAGGGCTCACAAGGCGAGTCTGGGGAAATTGCCCCTCACTTTGAGGAATCTATGCCACACTATGTAGTACCGAGCACCATGCAATGCAGGTTCTGTGGCGTGTGAGCACTGGAAGCGAGATTGGATATTTCCCGTGAATGGCACATCTGCCACCCCTGTCCATGCTGGCGTGGCAATTCCCGGCTGGAATATTAGGCAGCTCGGGACTTGAACCCCCAGTGACCGCATGAAGTCCCCTGTTGGTCTTATATATGCCGGGAGTTGATGATACGGACATGTCCACGTCAAACCGAAGGTTAAAGGGCCTTTTCCCCTCTGTTTCCCTAACAAGATCCGTGAGAGAGAGAGTTCGTCTTGCCACGCCTTGCAAGAAATAGTCCGGAGTCACGGACGTCACTAGCCTATAGTCGTCCAATATGCCCGACCAATCACTCTGACCCGAGTGAGACCGGCCAGGGAAAAAAGACTTGCATAGTTCAAATCCATCACGAAAATGCGGGGAGATTAAGCGGATCAGCCTATTTTCTTCGTTCTGCTTAGGTCTTTTCGGCTTTAGTCTGCTTTTCCCCTTTTTATCTTCTTTTTCTTCTATCTCCTTTAGACCTATGACTTTCCACCTTTGCGCGATGTGAAGAATCAACTGTCACAACCCAACAGAAACATTATATGACACTATTATTCTACCCATCCATGACGCCACCTCAGTGACCACACGGTGGTCGTGAACTTATAACTATCATCAAGAATGTTCCATACCTTCGAGGGGTTTGAGAACCCCACGGCTGCAACTCCTGCCCGCAACCGGTCTACCAGTGAAAGACGTGAATCTATTAGTCGCCGCGTGACAACCTTGCGCGCTTGTACATCTTGTCGCCATCGCAAGATCAAGTGTGATGGCGAGAAGCCATGTGAGGCATGTCGGTGGTATAAGAAGTCGGACCAGTGTCACTATTCAGACCCGCGGCCCTCGCGGAGGTGAGCCACTCGCCCATTTCCCCTACCCCCAACCATCTAACCAGTTTGATATATATATAGGCACGTGGAAAAACTATCTACAACTCTGGAAGAGTATCGAAGTATCTTGGGAAAGTTATTCCCAAACTTCTCTCCAGAGTCTTTGGTAAATTTGCCACGTGAGAAACTCCTCGAGCTCACAACCGCCCCGTCGGGCTGTCACATGCAAACACAGTCACATCATGCTGATTCACCATCGACGTCGGTTTCCATGGAAGCCCACGTCTCGCCTTTGTCAAATGAGGATGACAACCTCGAGGCTCTGCAAACCATGCCCGAGGAACTACCGGATAGCCGTAATACTAGCTCCTCGGATCTAGTAGAGGGCGTCTCGGATGATGTTAATGGCTTGTCGCTGTCGGCTCGCCAGCCTTCATCTTACCTGGGTGTATCATCTATCCAGGCTGTGATCAAGGTCATTGTCTGGTTGGATCCAGGCTGTGCCTCGTACTTTTCGCGAACTCCCGTCAACGAACAGGAGGATGCGATCGGATGGCCGCATCGTGCGCCTGTCACACCCCCACAACCCCTTATTCCACCCTCAGAGATGCAAATGCTCGATGCATATTTCCTCTATTTCCAAGCCTTTGCCCCCATGATCGATGAGCGCTCCTTCCGCGAGGCTTACTGCGCTGGTCGTCGGAGAGATGATCATTGGCTTGCTCTACTGAACATTGTTCTTGCTCTCGGTTGCATTGCGGCTACAGGACCCGATGATACGACACACCAGACATACTTCCTGCGATGCAAGAGTCACCTAACTCTGACTTCCTTGGGAAGCTCCCATATCGAGACTATCCAGGCGCTGGGGCTGATGGGCGGCTGGTACTGCCACTATATCAGCCAGCCGAATCTGGCATACTCCGTTTTGGGTGCTGCGTTGCGTATGTCTGTTGCTCTGGGACTGCATAAGGAGTTTGCAGAGACCCGCCAAATACCGAGTCCAGCGAAGCTAGCGTCTATGGATCTTAAGCGCCGCGTCTGGTGGTCTTTGTTCTGCATGGATACCTGGGCCGGCATGACACTAGGCCGGCCTAGTATGGGTCGGATAGGTTCAAACATTACAGTTAAACCTCCCCTCTGCCGAGACAAGGTAAGTCTTATTCTCTTATTCCCTTCCAGAGAACAATAATCGTTTGACTAATGCAATCCTAATAGGGAAACGTTCTCGAAATCCTCCCTTTAGTGGAAAACATCCGCTTCGCCAAGATCGCTACCCAAGTCCAAGAGTCCCTCGCCGCAGCACCGCTAGTCAAGCACCAAGAAATGGCCCACGCAGATGCGCAGCTTCTAGAGTGGTGGGACAACCTCCCCTCCGTTCTGAAAGACCACGAGCCCTGCTCAGAGTCAATAAACACTGTCCGGACAGTCATGCGTTGGCGCTACTACAACCAACGGATCCTCCTGTACCGACCAACACTACTCAGCTACGCCATGCGCCGCGTGCCTTATATCGCACTGCGATCGGAAGAGCGCACCGCGATTGAAAAATGTCGCGAGGTCGCAGATGAATCTATTCGGAATATTGCTGCTACGGCGCAGCTTAACCAGCTCTGCGGATGGAATGCTGTCTGGTGGACTTTCCAGGCTTCTCTGGTTCCCTTGGTGGGATTGTTCCTCAACGATCCAACGGCAAATGACCCCCGCGCTTCTATTGAGTCCTGTCAGGCGCAGGTGGAAATGGCCATGATGACCCTGGCCCGTATGCAGTCCTTTGGCCATACTGCGAAGCGGTCGCTGGATGCTATCTCGCGTATCTACGAGGCTAGCAAGCGGGGACAGGATCTTGGCGATCCTGATTCTTCCGCTAGTGTTCTTAGTAGCACTAACTCTTATCCCGCTGGTCGGGATATGTCAGTCATGTTTTCGGCACCTGAACAGGGTCGTGGTAACGTGGCTATGGGCGAGAATGGGTTCCTTGACCCCCTCGCTACTACCCCGTTCGCGGACGATTCAGGAGGCCAGTATCTCTGGGAGTATCTGAGTTGGAGTGACAACAACTTGTGGCCGGGAATTGTCACCGATGTCGATGGGAGGAACGACATGATGACTTTGTTGACTCCGGATCATGAGAAAGGCCCAAAATTCGGAGAACAACCTGCATATTTTGATCCCATGCCGGATCCTGGGTACTTTGCGAACGGCGGATTTTATTACTGAACAGTCGTTCTCTTCTCTGTTATTCTCCTTTCTATTCTATTCTACTATTTTTTGTTCCTTGATTCTTCGATTCAGCATGTTAGCATAGGGCATATGTGGGAAACGAATGTATGATTGACTTAACTTTTCTTTTCAAAGCTTCGAATATATCATGTACTGTAGGGTTTCTCATATTTATATATTCTCATGATACGATTGACACAGAAATGGGGGTTTACTCCCGACCAGAAGTCAATATTCAATTCAAGTCAAATCATACATTCATAGGGAGGCATAATATCGAGCCAGCGCATCTATCATTACGTCTCGTCGTTCCGGATCTTCATCCTCAAAGATCTTTTGAACGTGTCCATTGTGTTTCAGACCTGCGATCTGATTATACGCGTCACCGTATCCAACTGGGCCGTCCAACTGCACCGGGCCTCTCTTGCGTTTGTCATCGGAGTCCGACAATAGTCCACTCGAGCCTATGTGAGCGAGGGAGTTTCTGAGAATATCCCCAATGCTCACGTTTGCCACCAGGGGGAGAGACCCGAGGACCTTTGTATAGTACGGGATTAGAGTGCCGTTGGATACAATTGACCTGGTCACGGCTGTCAGGCTCAGTGAGCCTCTCCTAATGGCGGAGCCCTGTGAGCTGACAACTTCGGCGAGGTTACTGACTATCGTGCGGATGTCAACCACACCTCTCAACGGGAATGTGTTGTTGCCCGGTTTCAGAGTGACGTCTTTAACTGTTGCGTTGCCGATGACTAGGTCTGTGTTGCCACTTTTGAGGTCAAGTGTGATAGTGCCGACTTCGAAGCTGAGTGCCGAGGGGTTTGGAAGTGTAAGGTTGGCAACGAGGTTGGACCCGTCATCCTCTGCTGGTAAGAGCAATGTGCTATCAGCGATGGAGAAGCCTTCGAACTTGTTTAAAGCTATTTCGGAGATTAGCAATGGAAGACCACTATAGTGAAGTACTCACTTGGGATCACCACATCTTTATCCAATACAATGTGGTTTTTCAGGACCCCAAGATATCCAGTGGTCACTCCATATAGGGATAGTGCTGTTTCCTTTTGGAAGACAGTCTGGCTCACAAAGGTTTCCCAGGAAGTCATATTGAGGATTGGTGTCAACTGGTCGGTGACTCCGAGTGAATAATTGCCCTTGATAGTCTGCCCGGGGATCTCAATTCCTGCATACGCATTCTCATGGCCAGCGGAGCGCACAAATGTGTAGAAGACGACCGGATCGAGTCGAACACCGAGTGCAAGCTTCAAGTTTACTTTGGCTTCTAGTGTCATTCGTACTGTATCTGTTGTTGGGTGCATCACTTCGGCATTGACGATTCGTAGGTCCGATTTATTGACAACAAGTTGGGCGATGGCAGGAATTGCGACCAGAAAACTTTGTTTGGCGTTAGTATCAAATTTGATAATAAACATGAGACGAAGCAAAAGTGCATTGTGACTTACAAAACGGGTAGGAAAATAGCCAAGAAGATCACATTGGCGATAAGGTAGATGCACCAGAATCGCCTGCAATGCCGGCGGAATTTATCCTTCTTCGAGGTCGAGCTCAGTGAGGATCCGACCTTTTCGAGTTTGCCAGACTCATCGGATTCTGGGTCGAGAAGCCCTCGATTGCCCCCGATGATATACTTTCCCATGCCCAGCGCCATGATAAAGTGCCTTTGGAGAGAATATACAGTCTATTTATATGAACACCAAACCCTCATGGAATTATCATATGTCTATAGAAAGATACCGAGGACTGGGGAGATTAAGTTTGTAATATACATCTTCCAGGGCTTGTTTCTTTTGCGGGGATCGCCATCTTCTGCTATTACGCGGTATATAGAGTACACAGATAACGTGGACAAATCTGCGGCACGTCTCTGCCTAAAGAACTGGGTTTATCTCTGTCAATACTAGCCAGGTGTGAAGTACATTCATAACTAGTCTGTCATATTGCTTGTATTATGGAAGTAGACCACATACTCTTACGGCATCTTACCTATCAGACCGAATTGTCCCGATTTGGCCGGCCAGATTCCAAAAGCAGACTATGGTTTCTTACACAAGCGGTTTAAGTGATACAGGTCCGAGCTGTAATAATGTATGTGCCTTGGTGTGGAGTGTGCTGAACCTCTTGATTGCGCTGCACATGCCCTTCGTTGATGATCTTATTCCGAGTGCCTTGGTGTGGGTTCACGGTCAGCTTACATGTAACCGAACTTGATCCTGAACTATTTTAGAATTTAGAAGCTCCGATCTACCCTCCCCTATCACAAATGCGGGGATATCAACACAACCAGTGGCCCAAAGTATCATCAACTTGAGCGTTTATATCTTTATATCCAGATTTTCTCAGACTTCTCATTTCTGCCGTTAAAAATGGCAAGATGAATAGTTACCATTAGGAAGTGTCAATTTGAGACCTTTAGACGATGTCTGATAGTTGAAACATCAAGACATGGACATAGGTATAAACGTATAACTCCGTACTAGAAGCATGAAAATCCCTCGGGCTCTCTACTTTTCACATGTACCCTTTTGTCGGCATTTCTGTCAACCATTTTAAAGGAGCTGGGACCTGAAGATGTCTCCGGGGTTTGCTGATTATCCAGTAACCCCTCTTAGTGGCGTACCAGCTACATGTACATGAGCCAAGACATCAGAACATCCGATATGACTGGCCAGGATTATTCTTAAGTCCCTGAATGGTCATACAGTGTGACATCACAGTATTTCGTGTTGGACGTATATCGTATAGAGTGCGAAGTAGTGCCGGGACGTTGGAATCCCCGCAATGCCATGGCCACTTTCCCCGCATTCTGCAGTTCCAATGTGGATCTGTGGATATTCCTTGTTCTTGTGGGGTGAAGACCTCGGGCAGAGTAGTGATTTTGTTTGACTACATAGTATATATACGATACATATACGCCCTATACCTGCCTGAATACCTGCTTTCAACTATGTAGGGATATAAGGCCCGGTGTATAACTGTGGGATACACTATAAATCCAACAAGAGATGGACTTTACTTAACCTCCAAGCCCGGAAAAAAAATAATATGAATAACCAGTTTATATCGGCCTTTCAGTGTTAACGATGCTTCAATACCTAGTGGAGGTATACTGGTACACTTCTCGTCCCAACTAGGCAATCTGGGGTCCACAGGACACGGACCATGCTGAGTCAGCGAGGCATCAGGTCCTGGGCTGGGCAGGCCTGGAGGTGGCATCAACATCCAAACATCCACCAATTTACGAAATTTACCACCAATTTCATGGAATGGAATTGGAGTGAATTATAGTTCACATTTACAGTGACTACAGACCTTGAGGCTAAAAAGTTGGATGTCCAGCTCCTTACTTCCCCCACAACATCCGCCAAGGGGTTCATCAAGCCGCCCAATTATGCGAGCTAGCCGCAACAGACAATCTAGCAACCATTAACCTCTTCAATTGGTTGTTATCGGAAAGACAAATAAGAAAAGAAAAAAAGTGTCCGAGAGTCGGAGATAAGAGAATGGCTCTCTTTGACTCTCCAGCGCGAGTCTTCCTCGCCGCAACAACCCTCCGCCTCGTCCTGCTCGTCTATGGAGGCTGGCAGGACGCGCATTCCGCCGTGAAATACACCGACATTGACTACATGGTGTTCACTGATGCTGCTCGTTACGTTGCAAAGGGGGAGTCACCCTATGCTCGCGATACTTACCGCTACACGCCGCTCTTGGCATGGATACTTGTCCCGACTGCGTGGGAGGGTGCCGCGCCTTGGTCAACACTGAGTTTCGCCTTTGGAAAGGTGCTTTTTGCATTGTCTGATGTTCTTGCCGGATGGCTCGTTGTCCAGCTGCTTGTCCGATGCTATCGCTTTCCTGTCGAGCGCGCGCTGCGGTATGTTGCTGCTGTTTGGCTGTGGAATCCCATGGTTGCCAATATCAGTACCCGTGGTAGTTCAGAAGGACTACTGGGCGTGCTTGTTGCGGCGCTTTTGTGGGCAACTTTGACGAAGAAGCCTATCCTTGCTGGGCTTATCCTGGGTCTTGCTGTGCATTTCAAGATTTATCCGTTCATCTATGGTGTCTCCATCCTCTGGTGGTGGGATGCTGAGCGCGATGGGTCTGCAACGGCCGGCTCTGGGCTGCTGTCACAAGCTTTGGGATTTATTACCCCATCCCGAGTGAAGTTTACTGTCGCCGCACTGGCCAGTTTCGTGGCCCTGAATCTCGTCATGTACCTGCAGTACGGCCAGCCATTCCTCCATCACACATTCTTCCACCATCTTACTCGCATTGATCACCGTCACAATTTTTCTCCGTATAGTACACTGCTATATCTGTCTGCTGCCGGTGGGGCTGAAACTCGCTTCGAGGCGCTGGCCTTCCTTCCGCAGCTAATCCTTGTGGTTGTTGCTTTGCCTCTAGTTCTGGCAAAGAAGAGCTTGACTACCGCGATGCTCGCGCAGACTTTTACTTTTGTCACTTTCAACAAAGTTTGTACCAGCCAGGTATGTGATTTCACCCGAGAATGGTCATACGTACAGCTAACAAGTCTAGTATTTCCTCTGGTATCTCATCCTGCTTCCGTTTTACCTACCATCTTCCTCGCTCATCCGCAAACCGACTCTGGGAATATCAGCAGCTATACTATGGATTGCTGGACAGGTATGTATTGTCTACTGATCCTCCGCTGCCACAGCTTTCACTTGGGACTTCATCTCTGACAAACTATATAGGCCCTCTGGCTGCACCAAGGTTACAACCTCGAGTTCCTGGGCCGGTCATCCTTCTTACCTGGACTGTTCCTCGCAGGGCTCTTCTTCTTCGCTGTGAACGTCTGGATTCTAGGTATCATCGTTCGGGATGGAGGGGACGGTGGCGAGATCACGGTTGCAGAAAAATGATAGGGGAAATACCTGTATTTAATAGAGATGTATACAGAGTTACGGGTCTTAGAGAAAAGTAACAATAATTGGTCAGGATGACATTGAAATACATACAATACATACGAGCAAACCCATCAGACATGTCCGATGGGCTGATATGGCCATGATTCTCTGATTTCGCTTGTACCCAGATATCGACTTGCCCTCTTAGAGACAGTAAGCCGAAAAACAGAGAAGCAGGGTGACAAGATGTGGACACTGAGGATAGTTTCTGTTTCACTCTGCTCAGGCGATGGCGTACTCCGACACCTTAACAGAAAAAAATAAAGAAAAAGAGACAAAGAAGCATTAACGTGATCATGCCCGAACACCACATAGCAGCCCAGATATGTCCTAAAATGGCATCCACGGTGTGATATCACAAAGAAAAGGACAAGATTTGAATAGCGAACAAGAAATTCGCTGGGAAGACGGAATCGACGACGGGGTATTATGCTGAACGACAAGAGGAAAAGGCAAAAATTAGGTGGAAACGCTCATAAAATATCAAGGCAAACAGCCTAGTAAGGGTTGGAGCTGTCGGCAAGAAGACTGTAAGTGTTCACTTGGATACCCAGGGGGCGAACTCGAGGTACCAAAGCGCCCACAATCTGCTGGTCATTGTACTCCGCGGTTATTCCATCTGCAAGTGAGATGAATGAGGCAGATGGTCGGTTAACGCGCAAAGCTTCCAGGATGTCTTCACTCCATAGGCCTGTGCACTCGTTATTGACAAGTTGGAAATAAGGGTTCAGAGGCGGACAGGTCGAGTCAAGATCGATGAAACGGATCCGCAAGTACTCCAGGGTAGGGAGCACGGATAGACACTCGATTGCCTTGACCACCATTGCCTCGAAGGCACGAATGAACGCAATGCTGGTAATTCCTCCTACCCCTGCACCCATCTGGGACCAGTGATGCGGTTTGTCTACCTGCTTATTGTGACAGCACGCCTTGACTACAAGATCTAGTGACCTGAGCCGAGAATGAGAACGCATTGCTGTTGCTCCTTGCTTTAATGTCTCGAAAAAGAACCAACACACACGACCAGTGTAGGTAAATGACTCTAAACGCGGGACTGCCTCGCCGAGCAGACTGCACATTGGGGGAAGCGAGTTTCGAGGCCCAGAAGGGCCAACTAGCAAACTACCACTCTTGTTGTAGAATCCCTCCAGGCTAAGGTTTATATGGCGGATTGTCAATGGAGGGTGGATCAAGATGTGTATCATGATGAAGTAGGCATTCAGATGGGGTTGCGCCCAGGCACAATGCCACTCGCTCAAGGATGGCAACGCCTGTGAAATGTTGTGCCAGTCTTCAAGTTGTCGCATCAGATTCCAGGCACCACGCATGATAAATGTCTGTATGCGTTCAAGAACAGGTAGGCGCCGCTGGATGAGAGCCTGCAGACTGTACATGACATGACTATGGCGGAAATGCTGAATCATAGGCGAGTTCTTGCTGTGGCCACCCTCCAGTGTGAGAACTCGGCAACGGGGAAAAAGCACTGAACAAGACCGAAGATTTCCTCCAATGAAGCGTTGTTGGATGGACGTTGATAATGGAAAACATTATCTCCATGATTATGGTGCCGGTAAGGACGATTCCCCTGCGTGTGTCCTGCACGTCGTGCGGCTGGCTGAGCGGCATGCAGCTCCACATTCGACCGGGAAATGTTAGGCGAAAGAGCCCTATCTCCCCAGATAGGCATCCAAATCTCAACGTGACAGACGTAAGGAGTCAAATGGGGGTTTCTCGTGAACCACCGGGCACAGTTGGCCAGTTCATCTCTGCTGCCCTTGATTCTGACTATGTAAAAATTCAGTTGTCAGTACAATTTGTAATTGGGACTACACAGTTAGATGAAACTCACTATGGCGGTAAATTCGGCATTGAACAAGTCCAGTCCACACGCGGCAAGTCAAGGCCAGGTTGGCGAGGGCCTTCCGCCGCGGATGATGAAGAGCCTTGCTCCAGTTCTGAGCAGAAGATTCACCATATGCTGTATGGTTACCAGCCGACGCTCTTCTGCCAAAGATATAATCTAGAATAATCTCATGGATCTCAACCGGAAGGCTGACGAATTGGATTCCCGACTGGACCGGGGCTGAGATAGTCGATGCGGGGACTTGTGCGGGGAGATGAGATTGGTCCTCACCGGCAGGGATAGTGCTGGATACGCGGTTTTCACAGGTATCACGGCAAATAATGTTTGAAGTGATGCTGTAGTTTGATTTTCCTGCGCTTGCAGGACCTGGGATGGGTGCACTGGCTATCGAATTGACCAACTCCGACGGGGCAGGAGGAATTGCGGAGATCATGAGGGATGGTAGGGATGACGATGAGAGAGGATTGGGAGCGTTAGAGGCCATTTTGTGCGACTTGCCCTTGTTTAGAAGACAACCTGTAGGCTGATAGCTTGAATTCGGCGTACGTCAGACAGCAAACAGGTCATGCCGGGGCGATGCATATACCACCTCACAGCTATGACCACTGTCGCACCGGCCCGATGTTCACTCCTGCTACAGACAGGAGATCTCAGTGGAGGAAAGAAATAAATTACAGGAAGAGAGGGGTTCGCCGATCAGGCTGTTGGGCAGCCTGAAGAGGCGGATTGTAACGGGATTGGTGGAGGGAAAGATGAGCCCGGTCAAAAGTAAGAGATGAGAAGAAGATAAAAAGAACAGAGAACTTACGAAGCAAAGGAATGCAAAGCACATAGGTAGAAGAAGAAAGTGACGATATATGGAGGAGGTTAGAAAGCAAAGAGGAGAGACGTTGCGCGACACAGGCTTTGACTGTCGGAATACTTGATATTGGGACTTGAAAGAACAAAAATGATCACTGTGGTTAGTAAAATAACATGGACGTAATCAGATTAGATGGGAGCTTACATTAGAGCTTACATTAAAGATCCATGGATGTTTTTATTGATTTACTATATCAATCACCCGAGCAGTTATAGATCGTGTACGTCAGCCGTGATAATCTCCAGGGCTCCTTAGCCCCATTAACTATGTAGGGATACAGTCTTCCAGGCAATGGGGAATATAGAGATGATCTGTAGCTATTGTGATTCAACTCGGGCATTATTTGCTTACAGACATACATAACACACAGAACAGCAGAAGAATGGGTATCGATGCAGAATAGACGCTACAAAACCATTGCAAAGAAAAAAGGAAAAAAAAAGGCTAACGCTTACGCCTGAAACGGAAACGAAGTCCATCATCGCTATCCGAATCGCGCTCCTCGCGAGCCCTCTTCGGGCGCCGAGCTGGAGTTGGGTCTGGAGTCGGTTCAGGCGAGGTGCGGGCAGTCGCTGATAGCTCGGGCCGTGATGGGGCAACTTCATCACGATGATCCTCAGAATCCGGACCTTCAGGTTCGATTCGAGAGTCCGTCTCAGCGGAATTGCTGCCCCAATAGTGATCGCCGATACCATAGTCTTTGCGGGTCACTTCTTCTAGAGGAACGATTACCGTCTGAATACGAGCTCGAGTACGCGACTCGCCTTTACGCCGAAATTTCTTGAAGTTCTTGCGCCCATTCCATTGATCGTTCCAACGCCCCGAGCTTTCCTCCTCGCGCGCTGGTGCATTCCGGACGGGAATCTCCATTTCTTCCACGATGGCCAGGTTCTTCAATTGGTCCACATCCACATCACCAAAGTCGGCTGGATGTGAGTCTTCCTCGGCCTTGCGTTGCTGCTCTTCATCTTCTCGGTGCTTCCGGGCGGCTTCGAGCACGTCGAGTTTAGGTCGCTTGCGTTTGGGGGCCTCGGGTTCAGGGGCTATGGCCTCTCCCTCTGTTTGATGGCGAGCCATCTCTGCACGACGGCGCTTCATTGCACGGGCGCCCGGAAGAAGATCAGTGACGGGATCCTCTAGCTCCTCCTTTACTGTATCCAGGGGCTGGGTTGCTTGGGACGGCGCTTGAGTTTCGACATCCACGGTCTGAGTGGAGTTGATTATGGTGGTGTCCTCTTCTTCTTCAGGCGCATACACTGGGACAGATTCCATGTCGAATCCGTCATCGAAGGTTTTCATTTTACTGACGTATGCACGCACACGGTGTGTCTTCGCCCGAGCTGTCGAGGGCTGGCTAGGCTCAGGATCAGGGGGCGCTACCGATACCGGTCCGGACACGACGGAGATTCCTGGTTGGCTGGTTTGTGCAGGCTCGATCGCTGGTGTAGATGCGGAGATCTGACTAGAGCCCTCCTCCGTGGGCAAGGGACGGCAGAGGGGTGACGCATCATTTCCAAGGATAGCGTCAAGGAACTCTCGTTGCTCTATCACGCGCTGGTCGGTCATCAGAGCAACTTCATTACCGACGTCAATGGACCATTGTTCGAGGTCTCCTTTTGATCGAAAGCGAACAAGAACGACACCACCGGAAGCATGCCGCTCGCTGCCCACGCCTTTCCGTCCTGCGGCTTTTTTCATGAACCGAACGATATCTGCGGCAGTTGTGACCCCATCTTCAATTTCGTATAAAAGCGCTTTTCCTTGGCCATTGTTGATTGGACCTTGCAGATTTTCAAACTGGGCTGGATCACCGAAGATGAACGTATATCCCTCGAAGACATTAAGACGTGCAGAATTTGGAGCGAAAGCAGCGGGGGGGACGCTGAGTTGGCTCTTTCCCGGGAGGCGGGAGGTGTTGATTTGGATCGGGCCAGGCCGATTCGAAGTCGGTTTCGAGAGGACAGAGTGATTCATCATTCTCAAGATCACCGGGGGTAGCCGCGTAGACGAGTGCATCGATATATGAATCATCTACTATGTACTTCCCGTTGACGAGTGCCTGAAGACCCTTGGCTGTATTCCGTTTGCGCTGTACCACATGTGTTGTGTGATCGACAATATAATCCATGACGGTCTTAATGTCGAGGTCTTCTAGACGCGAGCGAACATGGGCTAGAGGATCTTCACCTCGCACCTGCTTGGAGGAGGCTGACAAGGTTAGAACCACAGGCTCCCATTTGATCCTATCAAGATCATCAGCTGGGATTCAAGCCTATCATAAGCGGACATACGCACCGGAGCGCATGCTGGTATTTCGCGAGCTGGATGACATGCTCATCGCCCTTCTCCAATTTGTATTCTCCCTGGATTCTCTTTTCATCAACGACTGTTCCTTTCTTCGAGTCTAAATCGGTTATAGTGATGTTGGATCGCGCTAGTGGTGATAACTAGACTGGAATTAGCCAGAGAATGCATATCATCGCGGGGTCAACCGTACCCCATCTTTCGGAGTGACCGGTGAGATTTCAATGGTCATATGCTTGCGGGATATCGAGTTGTGGTTGACAGCATGGCGGACTATTCAATAAGTGGTCAGTCGAATTGTGTGGTCCTCTCCGACTGAAGGAGGCCATACCTCCGTCTCGATAGAATCGACCGAATAGATACTTCTTTCCAGGCCGCAGCCACACGCGCTTCCCTATGAGGTTTTAGCAACTGATCGATCCTTTTCAATCAGATGTCCCACCTTCCAGAAAATCACCGGTCGAATCAAGAATCCACATGACGACGAATCCGCCGAGGATTTGCTCAACGTCAGGCTACGTAGTTGAGGCTCGCGCAAATTGAAACGCGTGTCCACGTGACTCCGCGTCAAATCGGCTCCGCGCTCTCACCTCTTCATCATCTCATCAGCCATCGATGGGACGCTGGAAATCATGGAGTGCTCAGGTGAGAATCCTGCCAGTGATCCACAGCCTGATGCAACTCCTGGTGAAGAATTTGGCACTCTGAAATATCAGCTACTCGGTCCCTCTTTAACCAAAGCGGGCCAAGACTCAGTCGATCAGCAAAAGGTGCGCTTGATGATTGTATCTATATTGAGCTATAGCTGAACTCGAGTTCTCAGGTATCCGAGATTATCTACAATGCCTCCAAGGGCTCTAAGTTCTTTAATCACGAACAACAGCGGGATCGAAACCTCACGTTAAAAATCGAGCGAATCGTAAAAGAAAAGGCACGGCTAGAACGTCTAGACTTGAACAGTGAGCTACGACGTGCCGATGAATACCTCGCTGAACTAGAATTGAGCCGTGATATTTCTCAGCATGTCGTCCATGTGGATTGTGACGCGTTCTTTGCCGCTGTCGAGGAGCTTGACCGGCCCGAGTTGAAGAAAGTGCCTATGGCGGTCGGTAAAGGAGTCTTGACAACCTGCAACTATCTGGCAAGGAAGTTTGGCGTTAGAAGTGGTATGGCTTCGTTTGTCGCGAAAAAGCTTTGCCCGCAGCTGGTCCTTTTGCCGCAGAACTACGAGAAATACACCGCAAAGGCCAAAGAAATCCGCGCTATCATGGCCGAATATGACCCTCTTTTCGAGAGTGCGAGTATAGACGAAGCCTATTTGAATATCACAGCATATTGCAACGAAAACCACTTGGAGCCTGACGAAGTTGTTCGGCGGATGCGTGCTGAGATATTGGAAACGACCAAGGTGTCTGTTTCAGCCGGAATTGCTGCTAATGCGAAGATCGCAAAGATTGCCTCCAACATCAACAAGCCCAATGGGCAATTTCAAGTCCCCAATGACCGTGATGCAATCATGGAATTCATGCACGACCTCTCGGTCCGCAAAGTCAATGGAATTGGCCGAGTATTCGAGCGAGAGCTGGAATCAATAGGCGTCAAGAAGTGTGGTGATATCTTCCCACATCGTGCATTGTTGACCAATCTATTTGGGGAGAAGGCTTTCCAATTCCTGGCCCAGTGCTACCTCGGTCTTGGGAGGACCAAAATTGAGCCTGTCGAGACCCATGAGCGTAAAAGTGTCAGTACAGAGACTACGTTTCATGAGATTGGAGACAAGGAGGAACTGCGAGCGAAGCTCTGGTGGGCTGCGCAGGAGCTTGAAAAGGATCTGGCACGGACTCAATTCAAAGGCCGCACGCTTGTTCTGAAAGTCAAACTGCATACCTTCGAAGTGCTCACGCGCCAGACGGCTCCATCTCGTGCCGTCTCCCTGGCAAAAGATTTGTATTCCTTTGCTCTGCCCATGCTCGCCAAGCTTGAGAAGGATATCCCGGGCATGAAGCTCCGGCTTCTCGGTCTTCGCTGCTCGAATCTGGTCAGCACTCAGAAAGTTGGGATTAACTTTTTTGGCGTAGCAGCACAACCAAAACCTGCCACTGAGCCCACTCCTGTGCCGGCCTCTGGTGTGGATACACATCACGAGATTTGTGCCGAGGAGGCTTTCGAGGCGGCGGCTCGGCAGGAAATCCAGGACGAGATGAATGATCTAGAGCAGCTGAGTCAAGAAACGCCTGATGTTTCTGTCACTCGCAGGTCAGAGGCCTCTGCAGTCCAAGAGGTGGTTGAAGAACCCCCGATGTGGGATTGCCCGATATGTACACGACCACAGGTCGCGGATGATCGCACTTTTAACGAGCATGTGGACTTCTGTCTCTCTAGACAGACGATCCGAGAAGTGGTGCAGGACACATCAGAAGAAACAACCTTGATACCCAACAATTCTAGGAAAAGGAAGATGCCGTCACAGACTGATATTCCTGAAACGGACCCAAAACAGAAGCGGCTTTTTTTCCAATGACTTTTTTTCCCCCGTGGAAGCGTCTTCGTCGGGCCTGCGTGAAGCTTGAATGGCATGCAATGCCAGTCATCCAGACGAAACAGCACCGAGCTCCTGCTCTCCACAGCCCCAGGCTTAATGCGGAATGCAGCAATTATCGTTTTATTGCAGGCTCACCGTTCTTCAGTCCCCACTTGACAACCGCCAGATTCGGGAGAGAAGCGGGATATCTAGGGGCAAGAAGGATAAAGGGGGCTTTTTCTCTCTGGTCGTATTGGCAATGACATGCCAATTTAGGGCGTTGTACGGAGTAGAGCCAATTCCCACAGACAATAGAGGTCTCACAAGTACCCCCAAGATCACCAAATATCAATAGTTCGACCTTCGAAGTAAGGAATTCCACGTTGCGGTGAAGCGCCGCCCTAAACCCAATCGGGTGGCATTGTTTTCGTCACTCGACTTTCTCTTCGACTTTCTTGATTCTCCCTTCCGTCAGGCCACAAATTCCCTGTTAAGACGGAAAAAAACAGCTGATTCTTTGTATTGGCCGGTGCCATCATGCTCATGTCCTGTGGCACCTGGCAATGCCATAACCTGCACCCCCCGCAACTATGACCTACGATAAACAAAACAATGGCAGTCTCGCCAAACCATTTACGCCCACCCTCAGCGCTGCATTTCATAGGAGTAACAAGTCTCCCCTGACACCAAAACTTGCAAGCCCAAGTCCAGGTGCAGGTCCAGGATTTCCACGCCGCCTTGCACAACCCGACCACCCCTATTCCACCCCCTCCAAGGACGACTCCCCCGCGGTCCCGACCTTTCTAAGCGCCAACGTCACTCCACGATCTGGTCCTCGAACCACCCGGCGAGATGGCGCTCTCTACTCCCCCACAAACACATCACCTGCCCCCTCTCCCTCTCCACATACACCTTACTCCCAGTCAACAATCGGCTATGGCCGTCGAGACCGCAGCCCGGCTCGCGGGGTCAAGCCGGAACAATCACGAAGTTTGAGGGCAAAGACCTTGACGGCAGAGAATCAGCCTACGTCACGTCCGAATTCTTTCTCAGATATGACATCGGGAACTCCGCTGTTCTTTCATGCGTCCGATGCACGATCGTCACATTCTGCTGAGCCGCCAGATGCCCCTCGCCCGAGGCCACAGGGGAAGACATCTCCAGCCTCGAGTTTCATATATGCGAACGGAGACCAAGAGCGCAAATCGCCGGGGGAACAACCGAATGTTGCGTCCACTTCTGCCAAACGCCGATCGGGTGGTCTCCCCCGCCCCCTGCCCGCCAGCAAACCAACACCTGCCTCCTCGCGTTTGAGTTCTCCCGGTCTTCCAGATGTGGCTCCAAACCCCCCGGAAGATGCGAGGCTACCGTACATCGCCAGCGCTGAGAATGGACTAGGGCTTATTCCGCGTCTTGGCTCGCCGTCGTCCAGTACAAACGGCGAGAAACCACGACCGCAACAGATCCGACATACCAAGTCCTCAAGTGTCGACTCGGGCCGCCATGATAACCATGCACAAGATGGCTTGCGCGAAAGCCCAGTCATCGTATCCGGGAGCTATTTTGGTGAAGGGACAGCGCCCGTGATGTCGGAACAGATACCCACCCTCCGCCCTCGCATCTTCAGCAATGGATCCACTGCCTCAACTGATACATACCCTCCTGCACCGCTCAGCCCCGGGAAATCCGACGGTCCGAGCGAAGCAGCTCTCAATGCGCGTACCGAGCGCAAGATCATGGATCTGGAAATTAGCAACTCTTCACTACTAGCCATCAACCGTACCCTAGAGCGCGAAATGCGGCAACAGAAGGCGGAGCTTCGGCGATTCCGGCGACTGAGCCGCTCGGGGCGGATATCAATGGCACCGTCCACTCGCTCATTCTCCGGAGCGGCACTCTCAGTAACTGGTGAGCTGGATGAAGGCGAAAGTGAGATTTCCAACCGGTCACAAGATGATATGTCCGACATCAGCGACGAGGATTCAATCGCTGATGAAAGCGTCCTGAGTCCGGGCTCGCTGGCTGAGCATGATGCCAAGCACCGTGTCAATGATGAGAAACGCGTCATGCTTGACTTGGCGCGACATCAGGAGGTGCTCGTGGACAGCCAGAGGATGAATCAAAGCCTCAAGCGCTGCCTAGGATGGACCGAAGAACTCATCAAAGAAGGACAGCGGGCCCTTGAGTACAATGTCCACGTTCAAGACGTTGAGCTGGGTGGCCGAGTCCTAGCACCTGAAGAGTTGGGGGAAATCGGTGAGAGCGGCCGTGGTCTTTTGAGCCCTTCAACTGAATATAACGCCATCTTTTCTCCTGTGGATGCCTCCGAGTCGTCATTTGCTGAATCGCCATCTATTGGAACACTATCTCCTAGGCCATCTATTTCTGCTGATCCGAGTACATGATGCTATTTCTTGCCCTCGTCTCCTGGCGGGACGATTCGTTTTTTTTTTTTTTTTTTTCCCCTCTCTTTCTTGCTCATACATTTGCACAATACCCTTTTTCGATGCCTTTCATTCTGATTCATCCCTTCATTTCTTCGATTGATACAGGCCATTATTTCACTCTTTGGGGCTTAACGATTTGTACTATGAGATTCTCAGCTTCATGCCTTTCTTCCATTGCGTTCACAATTTCCATCAGACAGGATGGTCAGTGATAGACCTTTCTATACCGGATCATTTCATCCATCTCGAACGCTTTTTCTTGGCTATTTTGAAAGATACCCGATGTGCAACTATTGTCTTGTGTTTATTTGTTTCCACACTAATTGACATGAACGCTTGAGAATGCTAGACTGTCGATTATGTTGTTTTAATGTTGTGTTCTGTCATTATCTCATGTCTTGATTGTTCTAGAAACGAAAGGCCAGAATTCACTATGGTTACTCTCTGCAACTTGCAAAACACAAATATCATTATATTCATGGTCGACATCATCAACAGGGTTCACTTCAGTCCCACATCATGGAAATGGACACCGTCCCATCCGCTGGTGACGAAGAGTCTCCTTGAAATCCTCCAATTCCTTATACCCCTTACCCTCGAAATACTTCGGTCCGAGATCATGGGTGTGATAGCCCTGTGGGTAATATTTGTCGCCGTCATCACCAGGCAAAGGTTGCCCAAGCGCCCACTTAAACCACGCCATCGGCCCCCAGCGGTTCCAGAGCGTGGGCTGCACATAGAACGGAGCTCCTTCGTATATCAACACCCAGTTGCGGCCGTGTTCGTTCGGTTTCTCAGTGAACACATCCAAACGCATGAAGTTCGGGCGTGGGAGTGATAGATATCGCAGGTATAGTTGGCGAAGCTTGAATGTCGAGGCGAGTACGCCGCTGAAGAATGCAGGTGGTTCTTCCATCCTAGAAACCCCATTAGATACTTTGTGCGTGGTGCTCGATGAGTTAGGATACATACATCATTGCGGTCCGCAGTCTATCGCCCATCAGATATGACACGAAGTACCCACCGAACGGCTTCAAGAAGGTTGGCACGTTATATAGCAGCACGTCAATGGTCTTTTCCGCAATCTCTTTATTGCGAGGGTGTGGCTTCATGTGCTGGACTTCGTACTCCTCGCTCCATGCACCAATCTCCTCCAACCAATGAATCCCATCTTGGAAGCCAGTCTTTCCAGAGGGCAAAGTGTCGTAGCTGATCCCTAACGCATCGCCAAGACTCTTCCAGTATGTCCCGATAGCGCAACGTTCCATTTCAGTCATCTCGCGCCATTCGAATACTTTCACAAACCGGATTGGCTCGAGGGCGAACAGGCTTAAGGTGTATAACATGTCAGCTTCGAGGATCTTTCCGGTAGCTCGGTAGCCCTTGTGCAGGAACTTGGTTCGGGCTATTGCTGTGTGCGCTCGCTCGGAGCGTGGTTCGAAGGCCATGAATTCGCCGATCAGCGTGCCTGTGTCGGCATATCGTTTGAATGATGTCGTGGAGTCTGATAACTGCGATGTCTTCAGAAGTAGGGTGGATATCGTTGGAATGCCATATGTCTGCCTCTATTAACTTCGAGTCATGTACTGGGATGGGATTCACATACACGGAAGAGGGCAAACTGCAGTGACTTGAGCACAATAAAGGGAAACTCGGTCTGCATGATTGTCTTTTGAATTGCCCAGGCATCTTGATCGGTCATGCTGCGCATGGATTGCCTCGTTCCATAGTCGCTATATTTCTTGTGAAGTATCTGCCGTCGTTGGAAACGCAATGAAGATACCAACGCTAGATATGTTGCTAGCCCTAGCAGCACACATAGTATCTGCTGATGCGGTGAGGCTTGTAACAAGGAGTTCAATAGCGGAACATCCTTAATACTGGACATGGAGAATGATGCCATCTCTATAATCAAGGGATTAGAATAACTCTTTAAATGTATATTTGGAGGATCTTGAGATGTGATCCTCTCTACCAAGACCAAGTCACTGCACTTTTTATATACATTCATTCTTCTATCAAAATATATTGCCTATGACGATGAATGTCTGTCAAGTCGTGAAGTACAATATTGTAGATCTCATGCTAAAACGAACGGACCGAGGAATATAGCCTCGCGCGGGGAAACTTCACCTTGCCAATGCACAACACAAGTCTGTGTATATGTGTGTATACACATATGAGATATTACGCTAAATAAAACACTTATGAAATGTCTTCAACCGTCCAAGAGAGTCGTGTGGCCCAGTCTACCGAGGTTTGCAATCAACTCCGAATCATTCGACCAAGCCCTGTGCCAACTTTCAATGAAATTTATCCAATTAGATCTTCATGAATCAGCCTGATCGACAAAGTACTCGGTATCTCGGTCGGAGGGATTAGAACCGACATCGTACGATATATACAATTCCTTGCTGCCTCCCCTCTACCGAATCCCACTCACCATCCTCCCCTCTACCGAATCCCACTCACCATCCTCGCCCATCCTAGAGAAACCGGGGAGCGCGGCGTCCACAGTACATCCTTCGATGAGATCGTAACCGTTATCAATGAGGTCCTCCGGCTCACACTCCTCTAATACTTCTGGGTCGTAGTATTCCAAGTGACCCTGGTCTCTACCACCCGTTTAGCATATTGAAACACATTTTTGTTATTGTATTCGTCAACGAGAGCTCGAATAACGCTTGCACCGACTATTATTAACAAAAGGACAGAGTCGGTAACACGCCGCTTCAACGTTGGAGAACCTGAGCACATGAGGCGAAACGTCTTAGCCTGAATGGCAGTCGTTGCCCATTGCTGGAAATGTTCCCGGATTGTAGTTGTGCTCGAACCTTCGAATAGTGCTTGCTTCCCAATGACAGTGGCCTTAAAACTGTCAAGGATATCTACAACATAGACCGTTCCAAGGATGCTGTACTGCAGCAAGTCAGCGATATGCCATCGGTAGCGACGCAAGAATTCCGTCCAGTCAGAATCACTCTGATATGTAAATCAACACATAGGAAAGCCCCAAGTTGGGAAAAAGAGCCTCGTTTAGAGCTTTCTTTGCCCCTGGACAAGATTAATGACCCCCAAAATGTCAATAGCCAAGGCCGTGTGGGGAAATGCTTGGCCTGGTCAAGTTCATCAACAGCCCTGTAAGCCAGGTCAGTGCACGGGCACAACACGAAAGTCGAAGAAATACGAGATGTCCAAAGTCAACTGGGAGGGACAAATCCAGCAGGCTGTGAGTATCAAATAGGCTTTCTCTGCATTCGTATAAACCTGGTGATGCATCAAAGGAAAAGCGAAAGAAGGCTTGGAGGGACACATCACATCTCGGCACATGACATCTCTCAGCCCTCTGCCAACACCCCCGTTTTGAGATCACGGAACTTCAACTCCACATGATACCCCTGAAGCACCCATTCGCTTACCTTATACCAATTAGGATCAGCATGGACGCCATCTCTATGCGGCTGCTCGTATCGGACACGAGTCACTGGAGTCAACACTGCTTGGTGGCGTTAAGCTCCTAAAATAAGGCTCATCCTGAGCTGTTTCCGATTACGAGCTCCATTGCGTGCCCGTGGGAGAAACCATAAAGCCCAAAGGATCCTGCCCTTTGGTGCCTTTTCGAGCAGTCCTGTTTCTTTGATACTCTTGCGCTTGCAGCGCCCTCCAAAGTAGCTATACCCTAGCTATACATTGACTTCACTATGCTGGCTCTCAGTATTATCTTGTGTGTCCTATTGGGCACGTCCTTGGCCTTTGCCATAGTCGAGCTGGGCCTCTCAGCTTTCGTTGCCGCCGCATATTCTGGCACACAAAGAGTCACCACCTGGAGCGCATATTCGGGCTATTCCTATCGTCAAGTCGACGTGGATCCTCCGGCTATCCTGGTCTTCCTTGTTTTCTCTTCAGTTTGGACTATCCTTGTGACAGTCGCCGCCCTAGTACTGCCCTGGTACTATAATCGCAAGGGTTTCGTGAGCGCAAAACTCAACACTGTCCTCGCCGCTATCTTCGTGGCCACTTATTTCGTCACTATGGTATTTTGGTTGGCATGCTTCGCTGACCTCGCCAGTCTGCTTGGTGGTGCTACTAGTGTAAACCCCTACTACAATGCCGTGCTTGCTTTTGGCGTGCTCCTTTGGTAGGTTCCCTAGACAGTTTCTAGTCAATACACATGCAGCACAAGGAACTGACCTGACGCTCAACTCATATCTAGGCTGATTTTTCTTGCCCTTGTCGTATTCACCATTCTTGCCATGTGTGGCGTTTTGGTGTCTGACTGGGCTGGATACCAGTCTGTCAAGAAGGAGAACGGGGGTGGTGTGTCCCAGACTAGCGCTGACCCTGCCCACCCAGTGCCGATGAGTGCGAATCCTATAGTCCCACTGAAGCTGTGATATTGCGATGCTAATGGTCTTCTTCATGAACAGCGGAGCAGTCGACGGTTTAGCCATTACTCGCCCGCCGAGCACCACATAATCCAGAATGATCGCCTCACCATGGTGTCGTGGCCGCTGCAAGGAATAGTAATTGGTTTCATGGGGACTGGTTACATGTTCTGCGTATTTTCAACATTCGTATACCACCTACAGTACCAATAATAACTAATGTCATGCCAATGGTTTTCCAATGTTATTATTAAGAGCATCTATGTCCATACAATCATCAAACCGTTGCCGTGCTGTTGCGACTAGTTAGAGAAAGGGAGGTATATAGTCCAATCTATCGCTTGAACAAACTGGCCGTCGCAACCGGTAAGCGTCCAGTCGCTGTAAAAAGCAGAATCGTCCTGGGAAACAGGCGAGAAGGTAAAAAGCAAACCCAACATGTATGTCCAGGATATAATGAACCGGCTATCAAGAAAGAACAGGTACGAGATGAAACTCAACCAGAAACAAAAAAATGAGATGGATAATGAAGCAATCAGACAGTGGTCTCTTCCACAGGCTCTTTCCCGTGGGTCTCCTCATGGTCGTGCTTGGACTTCTTCTTCTTTTTGTCCTTCTCCTTCTCATCCTTGCCCTTTTTGCTCATGGCCTCGGCCATAAGCTGCTCGAAGGCCATGTAATCGCCTTCTTCCTCGGGGTCGCGTGCGGCCTAAAAGTGATTAGCGTGGTACTCCTGCAGAGAACGGACGTCAATATACCTTCGCGTAGATATTGCCGGCAATCACCAGCGCATGCGCACGCTCAACACGTTTCTCAAGCCGGGTCCGCTTGTCGCTCAGAATCTGGTCACAGACATCACGCAGGACACTCTGGATTTCGAACTTGCTGCCACGCCACGCCGCAGCGAGGATCTTGCCAGTAACTTTCTTCTCGTATTCGGCCTTCTTCTCGTCAGTCCAATCTTCACCGCCGCGTTCCTCCATCTTGGCCATCTCCTCCATAGTCATCTGTGCATCGATGGCTGTGGAGATGGTGGTCCAGGTCTCCTTCGCGAGGGTGCCCTTGTCCTTCAACCGGGAGAAGAAGCCAGAGATACCCAGGAACTTCTGTGACTTGAGGAAGGAAGTACCCTTCTGAACATAGGTTTGGCCGACAGCGTGGAGAATTTCCAGGCCGAAAGATTCCATCTTCAAGTTCTCGACCTCGAGTCGGATCTTCTCCTCGAAAGCATGGGACACATCCTTGCCCTTGTCCGTCTCAGTCCAAACGCTCAAACGATCAATCAGCTTATTCGCTAGTGTGTTGACACGATCCTCTCGAGCCTTTCTGCGCTCATCCTCAAAGGCAGTAAGGCGTTCTTGCTGCTCCTTGGACAGACCCTTCTTCTTCTCCTTTTTGCGCAGCTCCTTCTCCTCCTGGGACAGACCGGCTGCCTCCATGCGAGCTTCTTCTTCGGATTTGTCCATGAGGGCCTGTTGGCCGAAGTTGCGCCGGGGGGGTGCTGGTGCCAGAGCTCTGGTCGGTGGTTGGCTTCTCGGATGGGCCGGCAGCTGCAGCTGCAGCTGCAGGTGCGGCCCCTGCCGCCGTATCGTGGGTTTCGTAAGCAGGGGTCGGGGCTCCAGCTGCAGCCTTCACCTCCTCGTCGTGGATGTTCAGCTTCTCTTCCGCGGACTGGGCCAGCTCTTCCTCCTCCATTTCCTGCATCGTGATGTCCATAGTTGCGGTGAGGTCCTTCATGAGGGAAATCTCGCCGATAAGATCAACAAATGCCTCACCACCGAAGATCATGCTGAAAAATTCGGACGGGTCCTCTGTACACGACAAATCAGAAACGTTGCCCTGGTCATTAGTACGCATGTAATGGACATACCGAAGCCACCACCAGGCACCGACTCCTCCTTGCCAAATTTATCATATCGCTTTCGGAGATCTTCATTGCTCAGGACTTGGTACGCCTCACCGATCTATAGTAGCAGGATATCAGCCTCGTGTAAATGCATCATTGTTGTTGCGCAATCATACCGCCTGGAAGCGTTCGTGTGCGGTTTCATCTCCCGGGTTCTTATCTGCAACAATGGATTAGAAAAATTGGCAAGGTAATTCAAAGACAGGCATACCTGGGTGAGTGACAATAGCAAGTTTCCGGTAGGCCTTCTTAATTTCCAGCTCGGTGGCCGTAGGTGGCACACCTAGGGCATCATAGTAGGCAGTATCGGCAACCATCGCAGCGACCGAGCCTAATTTGAGAACAGGCAGGTTGGGGAAAAATAAAATTCAAAGGTCTGAAGAAAGGAAAATCAGTAGACCTGTTGTTGTTTAGGCAGAACCTCAAGATATTTTTCGGGAGTTGGCGCTGATATCATGTGGGGTTGTATGCATGGTTTGCTCCAGTCACGTGTAAGCTAACTCTGCTTTTAATCTGTCTGGCCTTTTCCCCTTTTCCCTCCCCATCCGCCGTTCCCCCAGGTTCTGTTGTTTGTTTGTGTTTTTGATTAATTCTCGGCTTCAATTCCCTTCTTTTTCCTGGATCCGGTTTACACTATTAGGCTACTTCGCCTTCTAACAATTCCTTGAACTTCCAGCTTACGCGCCTCTCCCCCGCCCATCATGGGTCTCATCGGCAATGCTCTCTACTACTCCTTTCACCCCATGGAGCTGAGGTCAATTATCCAGTGGTATGTTCTGGAAATTCGTTGGAGATGACGTGCCAAGCTAATCATCCCCGCCGCATAGGAAAGTCTGGCACAACCCGCCCCATGAGCGTAACGAGCAGAACGAGACCGAGAATCAGAAGATCTGTTTCAAGTTTTTGGACAAAACCAGCCGCAGCTTCAGCGCTGTTATCAAGGAGTTACACCCCGAACTGTTGATTCCTATCTGCATTTTCTACTTGGTCCTCCGTGGGCTGGATACCATCGAGGATGACACTTCCATTCCCTTGGCCACGAAGGAACCTCTCCTCCGAGACTTTAAGGATATCCTGACACAGGATGGCTGGACTTTCACTGGGAATAGGCCGGAGGAGAAGGACCGTGAGCTGCTGGTTCAGTTCAACCACGTCATCACCGAGTTCATGAACATGAAGCCCGAGTATCAGGCTATCATCAAGGACATCACCGAAAAGATGGGCAATGGCATGGCTGACTATGCCATCAAGGCAGAGAATGACGATGCCAGTGTCAAGACCAAGGAGGAGTACGATCTGTACTGTTTCTATGTCGCTGGACTGGTTGGCGAGGGCCTTACTCGCCTCTTTGTCGAGGCCGGGTTTGGTAACCCAGCTTTGTTGAAACGCCCCAACTTGCATAAGTCAATGGGTCTTTTCCTCCAGAAGACCAATATCATCCGTGACGTCCGGGAGGATTTCGACGATAACCGACGATTCTGGCCTCAGGAAATTTGGTCCAAGCATGTCGACAACTTTGAGGATCTCTTCAAGCCCGAGCACCTCGACGCAGCCCTTAACTGCAGTTCGGAGATGGTTCTGAACGCGCTGGAGCATGCCGAGGAGTGTCTGTTCTACCTGGCCGGTATGCGAGAGCAGAGTGTTTTCAACTTCTGTGCGATCCCGCAGTCCATGGCCATCGCCACCATGGAGTTGTGTTTCCGCAATCCCGATATTTTCAAGCGCAACATCAAGATCACCAAGGGAGATGCATGTGACCTCATGCACAAGTCCACGCAGAACTTGTCGGTTCTATGCGACACCTTCCGCCAGTACACGCGCAAGATCCACAAGAAGAATACCCCCAAGGACCCCAACTTCCTGAAGATCAGCATTGTCTGCGGACAGATTGAGAAGTTTATCGAGACCATCTTCCCAACGCAATCCGCCGAGACCGCCAACCGCAAGGTCACTGGTGAAGCCACTGCGGCTGAGCTGAAGAGGAAGCAAGAAGAGGACGAGAACAAGAAAGATGTGTACTTCATGATGGCTCTCATGGGAGTTATCGTTGTCGTTATCGCTAGTATCATGATCTTCGCTGCCTGGATGATGGGCGCCCGGTTCGACCTTGCCTTCAAGGAAATCACGTCCGGCCACTTCCGGCCTCCGGTGAAGAACCAGCTTGAACACCCCGAGCTTTGAAACCCCTAAGAAATTATTCTCACACGGCGTTACGACCTTTTACTGTCTAATATTTTCGATTCCCCCTCCTGGCGGCATATTGTGTTACTATTTTCTCGTCCCCGGTGGCCCCAACGTGTATTGATAATATCATAACCTTTTCTTTTCTTTCGTGCACCCACGCATACTAACCTTCCCATTTCCAACCCAAATTCCTAGCACGGATGTCAAATTGCGATCCGGCCCTTTTATAGCCGAGATTGTGCCGAAGAAGTGCTTATATCGAAATGGAGATTTATCTCGCCAGTGAGTACTAGATTTTTGTCCTACGGTTGGCAAACATCCATTGAAGATCTGGAATATCCCGTATATGTAAATTTGTATATGTCTATTGGAAATGGAATCAATCTTTTGGAAGTTGAACTCTTCTATAACTAAAAAATAGATCTGGGGAATTCCTAATCAAAAGCCTCGGCTTTCAAATCAACCCCAGATTGTTTATCGTTCTATATCTCTCAACAAATTACTTCCCGTCCACTTATGCATTTTCGCTTTCCATTTCTCTTGTCTTCTATCCCTCGGCAAGGTTTTCATCGAAGCCTCAATCCAATGGGTTCCAAAAAGATGACCTCTTCTGGTGACTCAAGCGACTCTCCATTGTCCGCGAGTGATTTCCGGGCGTATAATCGCATGGCAGAGCGAATGGAAGGATTTGTAAGCTTATCACCTTGCCCAGGTGGCACATTTTTCACGACTTGAGTATTTTCATTTTACAATCCACTAACTCTCATTCAGCATGGCCATTTCCGTTTAATATGGAACCAGCTTTGGGAGGCATGTGAAAGCTCTGGGAAACGGGCACTCTCAGCCCGTCAGATGATTACGCTGGGCCTTCAATTCTGCTCGCAATTGGATTTCCATCACTCCATCGAGGAGCAACACATATTCCCCGTATTGGCGAAAAGGATGCCTGAGTTTCGAAAGGAGCTCGAGTTATTGAGTCAGCACAGACAAATCCATGCGGGACTTGAGAAACTTGAGAAGTATTTTGAGCAGTGTCGGTCCGGCGAGGAAGATATGCGCCGCGAAGAGGTGAAACGGTTGATGGAAGGGTTTGGCGAAGTTCTGTGGACACACTTGGACCAAGAGGTTCAAACTCTTGGAGCTGCCAATATGCGCAAGTTCTGGTCTCTTGCCGAGATGCGTCAGCTCCCTATGTGATATTAAAGTATGGAGTGAAGGCAAGTTTTGACGATTTTACTTCAGAAACATATCATCCCTTTTCCCTGAACACTATAAATATATGTTTGTCTTAATTCGAACCTTCTTATTTCTTATTTCTTCTTTGCTCCTGAGGAGACAATCGCGTTTGCCATTTCGAGGGATCTGATTCTGCCTCATCAATATCCATCCCACGCGAGGCACTGCACGAAGATAGTTGCTTCAAGTCAAGCGACCAGTGCTAACGGTACTGTTCCCGGAGGCTCGACCATGGCGGACTCAGGAATGTGAACACGTTGTCATCCCTTGCTTGGTATGTGCACTCACCGCACCCAGGTGACATTGCAAGCACGCTCGCACGAGCTTTTCTGTTTCGAAGACCTTTCTATCACTCGGCCTAGTTTTGGTGATTTCTCGTTCTATTGGTGGTGTCTCCCCAAGCAACCACTCTCAGTTTCGCCGATGTATCAGTCGATGTAGTAAGAATGCAGGGTCAACGGTACGAAGCAGTCACATAAAAATGAAAAGTGTGGAACAGCCGCAAGCCCGGGAATATCGATACTGCATACAATATGCATAATATGCATTGTTAATCTTCATTGAAATGCGTGTCACTTCAAGTTGTGTGAATCTCATGGCAGATCGCGGGATCGCCGATCTTCGTCTGATCCGTCGGGGCTCCGCTGTCAGATGTTTCTGTCTCCAGGAATGTGCCTATTACAGAGACGCGCAAGCTCGGCTGAGCTGCTCATATGCTCTAGGTCTCACATCGTGACGATAACGGAAAGGCAGCCTTGGCCTTCACCATGGGCAATCAGCAGGAAAGAGAGAAGATCAGCACAACTGCAGCAATTGCAGGTCATGAACCTGTTAATCGATGCTACTCAGATGTCCGGGAAGATCGTGCATTTCTTTTCTCCTCTTTCCAAATCTCCACTCTAGCGGGTCCATCAATGTCTCTCATCTTGTGCCCGGGGTCATCAGTACCACGCCACGAGCTCCGTTTCCCCATGCGGATTGGGCACGATGTGGTGCCGCATGCAACTTCCATGAGTTGCAGGATATAAGTACCATGAGACTAAACCTAAGAGGTATTAGGCTAGTCAAATCATAGCTTCATGTCCTTGCTATCTATACATGTACACATCCCAGTGCTCAAACTCCCGTCGCTGCCAATATGAAGTTCACATCCACCACGATCCTAGCCACCGCTATACTAGCAGGCACATCTTTCGCTGCCCCTCGCAGCGGCCTGATTGACCGACTGCAGTCCCGTGGCACTCTGTCACGTCAGTCACTACCCGCCGAGAAGAAGGGCGTTCTGCTCAAAGAAGCAGCCGCGGGAGCCAATGTTCAATACAGCAAAAACTGGGCTGGGGTGGTACGCGAGCAGCCACCCGCCAGCGGTACCTACAGCGCTGTGTCTGCAACGTTCACTGTCCCCGAGCCAACGGCCACCAACGACTCCGGGGAGATGCAGGCCGTGTCCGCCTGGGTCGGTATTGATGGTGACACTTACACCAAGGCCATTCTGCAAACTGGCATCGATACCTATATCCAGGATGGCAAGAAGACATTTGATGCCTGGTACGAGTGGTATCCATTGAGTGCGGAGAACTTTGACCTTGCATTGTCGGCGGGCGACGTTATCGTCGCGAAGGTCGAGACATATTCGCCCAGCAAGGGTGCTGCCATCATCGAGAATAAGTCCAGCGGCCAGACTGTTACCAAGACTCTGTCTGCACCCTCGGCCGACGCCACCCTTGCTGGCCAAAACGCCGAATGGATAGTTGAGGACTTCAACACCGGTAACAGCATGGTTCCCTTGGTCAACTTCAACAGAGTAGACTTTACCGGTGCGCAGGCCGAGGCCGGTGGTGCGAAACATGGTGTCAACAATGCTGCCGTTCTGGATATCCAGCAGAATGGTGATGTGAAGGCTCATGTGGAAATCCAGAGTGACACCGAGTTCTTTGTTACCTACCAGTAACTTGATATGCATATCCATGGGAGGCTGTTTGGTGTTAGGAGTTGATGAGTTTGGCGTTTTGTACAATGGGTGATATTCATATATTTCGTTCAATTTCGTGAAATCTATCAAAAGAAAGCAATGGTTGAATACAGTGTATAACTCTGAGGTGTAGTGTCTCGCTTTATGGGTAGTTGAATGTTGAAGCGAACACGAGAGACGCACTTCTTCTCAAAGTATGAGTCATCGCAGTTTACTGTCAACCTTGGAAAGATCAACATCTTTGGCTTTTGACTTTTGAACGTCTCAACTTCATCTTCCTCCGCCATGAAAATTCAAATAGAACCAGCGCAATTCCCCGAAGACGCTGATTCTATCCTCTCGCTGTTTTCTGGTTACGCCACATCCCTCGGCATCGACCTCACCTTTCAATCGTTTCAAGAGGAACTTGATTCTCTCCCTGGGAAATATGCTCCATCTCAAGGGGGAGCTCTTTTGATCGCACGGGTAGACACGGGTGTTCAAGAACATAATACAGATGGACTAGTCGACCCAATCATACCCCCGCAGTTCCCTTCTGCTCTCGGATGTGTGGCACTCCGGCGCAGCTCAGATGGCTGGTGCGAAATGAAGCGTCTATATGTTCTCGAGGAAGCTCGCGGAGAACGTCTGGGTGAAAAACTCGTCCAGGCGATCCTCGCCCAAGCCAGAGCTCTGGGATACCGCGGAATGCGCCTGGACACTCTACCTGAAATGACAGCGGCACAACGATTATATCGGAAATATGGATTTGTGGATATTGCACCGTATTATGATACTCCGATACAAAGGACTGTTTTCATGGGTTGTGAACTTTTGTGATCATGGTACCTTGGTCTATAGTTTTCGACCTGGCCAGGATATATTCGAAAGGAACACGGAAATTATGCCATCAGTGCAGTGTCGATCACTTCAACCCAACAATATTCAACACTTTTGTGCATCCGGTGGCTTCCGTTTCAGCCCAAAAGTACCGCAATTCAAGACTTGCAGAGACGATCTAGCAGCATTTAAGCATCCACTTCCCCTTGGCGACTCGGAGATAGGTGTCGGGGATTTCCAAATTAGGAACCCGGATGAGAGAGCATACCGCTATAAATACTGCGTCGGAGATTCGTGACAGGAAGCCAATATATCTAAAACCGCACGAGGCTCTTTACCATGACAGCCTCAGATCAGCTTGACGTTCTCGTCATCGGCGCCGGGATTGCTGGTCTCTCGGCAGCCATTGCCCTCGGGAAACAAGGGCATCGCGTTGTGGTATGCCCCTAGAAGGAACCACCAAGGTTGTTATAAAGCCAGTCTCTCACCCAGCTTAGATTCTGGAAAAGTCGGCTTTTTTAAGGGAGACAGGTGCCGCAATTCATCTGCCGCCGAATTGCACTGCCTTGCTACGCTGGATGGGCATTAATCCGGTTGATTTCGGGGGTACATTGCTTCATGAGGTCAGATTTCTGATTTGCCTCTTGGCGAGAGTGGCTTAAATTGATGTTTTGCTTTCTCCAGATGCACCGATATGGATTCGACGGGGAGTTGACGTACAAGAGAGAGTTCGCCGACACTCGTCATCATTGGCAAGCAGTAGGTGAATGAAAGAGGACCCAGCCAGGACGATGTTCTAATTTTAGCACAGGAGTGGTACCTCGTGCATCGAGTTGAACTGCACAATCACCTCAAGGAACGTGCCCTTGAAACCGCAACGCTGCACACACGGTGTAGAATCACCCAGGTCAATCTGGAAGGGACTTGCCCATCCGTCACTCTCGATGATGGTCGCACTTTCAGAGCGGATTTGCTCCTTGGTGCAGATGGACTGCATGTACGAATATCAGATGATACGGCGTAGCCCCGTTCTGACTTTTTTATAGTCCCAGATCCGCCAGAGTATCGCCCCGGGATCTCCCTCTCCATACCCCGTCGGCAAGTCATGCTTTCGTTGGCTTCTCCCCACAGATCAATTAAGACAACATACAAGCACGGTGGGTTTCGTGCGAGACACGGGCGTGTTTATTGAGTGGGCATCTGATGACCGGCGTCTCGTGGCTTACCCTTGCTCTGATGGCAAAATCCTCAACCTTTGTGCTTTTGTCCCTTCGAGTGAAATTCAGGCAGATAACCAAAGTGACTGTAAGAGCTTTCCTTGTTTGATATAGGAAGGCACTGACAACTTGGCATTAATAGGCTGGCAGGCAGCTGGAGACAAGACCACAATGGTCAAGGCCTTTTCTGAGTTTTCACCCGGTGTTCAGCAAATCATCGCAAGCGCGGACAAGAACCCCAAAGTATGGGACTTGTACGATATGGAGTCACTGCCTACCTGGACTCGAGGCCGCGCTGCTCTTCTGGGAGACGCAGCACATCCGTTCCAGCCATGTAAGGAACTGAACAGCTTCAACCCGACAGACTGAATGAGTGACATACACTGATAACTCGTTAGACATGGGACAGGGAGCAGCTATGGCAATTGAAGATGCCGTCAGCATTGCCACCTTGCTTCCTTGTGGTAGCACACCGCACGACATCCCCATGCGACTTGAACTGTATCAAACAGGTCGTCGGCCACGGGTCGACCTTGTCCTCCATTACACTCGAATGAATGGACGGGATGAAAATGATGCAGCCGGCGATAGAATATCAGGTAGGTTTGTTTCCACAGCCTTGGAATATACTCGGGCTGACAGTGGTAGGTGCGGAAATGGCGAAAATCATGAATATTTGTTTCGAGCACAATGAGATCGAGCACTCTAAAAACTTGCTGCACGGTACATCAGCAAATCAATAATGGAGGCAATTGCGAGTAAACTGTGGACAATCGGGAGATAGTCAAAGATAGGGCAGTGTTGACATTGAAACGGTCAAATGGGGGATTTTAATTGCCCATTGAAATCTGTCATTATGAGGGTATATATAAAAAACCCTGAAGGGTTGCAATAAATATTATACATAGGATGTTTTACATATTAGAGTCCGTTATGCATCTGCAAAAGACATACGAGCTTATTGACAAGGCTTAGCGGACAATGTAAAACCCATTTACGGCAACTTGGCTCTCTCTGAGCTCATCGGTGACCGAGCGAACTCCAACCAGGTGTAATGGAACTTGCTCTACCAACTTCTGCCCACGGCTGATGATATTGGTATACCCCTCAACCGTGCGGTCAATCCAATTCGAGCTTTGCTGAAGGTCTGACATAGCCGGGTGTTCTGCGGCCCACGCGGGGTGAGTCAGAGTATCCTGTACAACAGATGCGTCGTATACATCAGCAAGCAGAGCTGCTTCTGCAGCTGCCACTTGCGCCTCAGCGAGTTCTTTGTCCGTGGTGCCGGTGGGTGGTGGGATATCAGCGCGTAGGTATCCCAAAACACGAATCTCGATTTTGCTTGTTCGGAGAGGAACATCCTCGAGGAGTCGAATTGCGACCACGCGTTTCGATATTTGAGCCAGATTAACTCTGGTTGCTTGGAGAGGATCCAATGCCCGCACAGACAAGATAGCTGGACACCATTCATTAGTCGAGGGACCTTTGCTCGACCCGGTTTCGAATCGAGCCCAGCCGAAGAAGTAACCCCTTAACTGCTCCGTCACCCAGTCGGGCATTCTAATTAAGCTTAACTTCGGTATATCTTCAGGGTTGTCGGAGTACGGGATTTGATCAGTCTGGCAGCGAGCTTTGAATGTCATAGGAAACGGTGGCTGAGGGCCGACATCGATAGGAACAGGATCGCTCCCAGCTATTTCTGGCGCTGCTCGATTTATCTGAGGCCGCCCAATAGGGCCTTTAGGGCCATTAATAATACCGCCCACGCGGTTCTCGATACCACTAGTCGTGTAAGCCTTTTGGACGGCAGACTTTGTCACCCATGATGGACGAAACGGAGCCGCTTTAGCCTGAAACGGAGCAGCTTTGGCTTGAATAGCTATGGCAGCCGGACCTGCTGCGGTTCGCGCTGCAGTTTGCGCATAAAGGCTCACAACCATAGCCCCAACCTCCAAAGGCAGCGTGCTCAAGCTCGCGCCGCGGATAGAGCTAGGGGCGGTGGACGTAGAGAGCACCCGGAACACGGGACTATTGCCAAGCACCTTCTTCTTGACACCTTGGCAAAGGACTAGCTGGAAGTAGCCATCGCCTGCTTCGGCTGGAATCCGCACAACGGCAGTTTCACGTAGCTGATGTGTGTCGCGCGGACGGGCTGGAGCCTTCTTTCGAAATTTCTTGATGTCGCGTTGCCAAGCTCGTTCATCATCCGGAGTCACCTGGTCGGCCCTCAACGGCATACCCGGGGTCACATCCAGCCAGCTATCTCGGAGACGGAGGAACGACTTGAATTGCATCCCGGTCTTCCCGCTCCAACCTTTGCTCTGCAGCCACAAGGTGTGTTCAGGTGGTAAGGGGGAATCAGCGAAGATTGATATAGCGACCGATGTAGTGGGTCCACGGTAAAAGACCAATCCATGGGAATGTCGCAAAATGGTGACATGCTTGTTTGATTCCGTTGGCCGACTGATTAGACCAGTGAGGAAATGCCGAGCTTCACTGTATGCCTTTTGAACAGGCGTCGGCGGCGGAGCCGGAGATGAAGTTGGTCCTGCTGTCCTTGGTCGCGGCAATGAGCCTGGACTTACAGGCCTAGGAGGTGGCGGTCCATAAAGGTCTGTATATGATGGGGGCTGTGATGGGGCCACAAGAGACGGGGTACTGGCAGCATAAGCTGTTGCTTCCCGTTGATCGGCATGCGCCGTAGCTCGTAAGTTCGGGTTCGACACGGGCTTCCGCCTGATATGAAATGAACCTGGTGGATGACCTGGGTTTAAATATCCAGATGACATTTTCTACATGATCCTCGAGAAGCACCCAACTCAACTGTTTTGTTTTCAGGGGCACAGCCAAGAATGTTGATTGGTCCAAGCTTGGTTGTAGCCTGAGGCAGAAAATGGATGCCTGAGACTGCGTACATCAACCACCTGAGTACTCCGTAGTTCTCAAGAATATGGAGAATACGCAGTAATCTAAGCTGTTTCGACATACCTTCCTTAGATTTATTAACTATGTAGGAAGAAATGCAAGAAGAAGGTATGTAAACAAGCCGGCTCAAGGAAGGACATCCTGGAACTACCTACCCACCTAGGCACCTACTAGTAGGCAGGTAATACGATGAATCAGGTAATCCATGGATACCTCCAGGGCTAGTTAACACCTGGGCATCCTTGGCTCACAGTCTAACAGTTCTAGAGCAGCTGATTGGCGGATGTTGAAGGTTGGTGAATGCGATGAACAATGAAAACAATGAAAAAGGAGCCTTGGGAGGTAACTATAACTAGGTATACATATGACTTAGGCGTTAGGGAAGGACTTTGAAGTCTAGAAAAGCTTAAATATACATAGTCGGTGGCCCCTTTAAATTGAGTCTATTTCTATACTTGCGGCCTGTCGAAACATAATCTTCGAAGCAAAATCAAAAGCACTCACGCTCCAACCGGGGGCTCCGAAGCCGCCAAGTTACATTGACGGAACAATCGCACCTCGTCGGGTTTGAAAGCACCAACCACAGAATGCAGCACACCGCGGTTGTTGAATAACACCAAGTCGTTATCCTCCCAGTCATGCGGATACACATACTGAGGGCTGATGGCCGGCCGCTGCAACTTATAGACAATATCCCGCACACGGGCCAAGTCGTCGATCGTGGTTCTATCGGCACAGTGGATACGGCGCACGGCTGAGGGATGGATCTGCAGAGCCAATTTGCCCGTCACTGGGTTTTTCCAGGTCATCGGGAAGACCATGATCTTACCAGGATCGATAGGTGGCAGTTCTGAGTCGGGCAACTCAAGGCCTTCTGAATGCATACCAAGTCCCGTGGATCGGGAATGTGCTTGGCTCATCCAAATGTACCTGTCGTGGCGGTTAGTTGGGTTGGTCATACGTATGAGCATATCATAGGAGGTCTTACGGATGGGGGGGCATATTCGATTTTGCTCGTCTTCACAAATTCTTTATCCTCGGACGAAAGAAGCTCAAACATCCGCTCGCCACTGACAAAAGCCGTTGTTCCAAGCGGTACATCCATTGTTTCTCCGGTTCCATCATCATATAATAATGTCTGTCGACGGCCTTTAGGCACACTCACAGCCATAAGCGTGGTCACCTGGGGCGGGTATAGGTCATAAAGCGCAGCATCGATATGCCAACGATAAAACCTAGTGAACTCATAATCCTTCTCCTCTGGGAGGTGATCTTGATGGAATGTCCGGTGGTGAGGGTGGCGTAGGGTGATATCTTTAAGACCCTCGTATGAATCAATGTGCCCGTTTCCAATCACCTGCACTTGTGGCTGGTGAGGCACAGTCTTCAGATCAGGGTGGAGGATGCTTCGCTTTGCATCAATGGTCTTGCCATGTCCATAGTTGTCGGATACTGGGTCGAAGCGCTTGGTCAGCTCATACTGGGCTTTAGGTGATAGCCCTTTCTGGTGTTTGAACACCACGACGTGGTGCTCGTAGAGGGCCTTCCGAATCGTCCCAAACTGCTCCTCTGTATGACCATTAGTTTGTGCTCTTGCAGTTGATAGGAATCCACGAACCAGTTAAGTTTTCCAAGTCAACACCTTGAATCTCAGCACCAAAGTCAATGCTTGAGCCCGGAGGAGGTTGGAGGGGACGGACGGTAAGTGGCAGCACGGCCATAGTTTCGCTTTCTTCAAATCTCCAAGTTCACAGATCGAAATATGATGTTCATATGGTGTTTTAACACGGCATTCTTTATAGTTCTTGGCCTATACTAAGGGATTCAGTTCTCAAGACCAGGTTGTTAACGGTCAACGGCGTATACCGAATCTCTACCGAATGTGAGAGGGATGATGGGGCTGATAAAGAGGTTGGCGCTGGATATTTCACTAAGGGAGTCTTTTGATAAGCTAAACTCGGAATTACGGGGCAATATTGAGCTATTAGTTGTTACTGGATGTTACAGGATATCAGTATGGCGATAAGGTGGAAGGTGGGTGAGTGGTGGCAACACACCCGCTCGGATATTTGATGTCATAAAATTGCCAAGCAGCGCAAACAGATCAAATTACAAACATTTATAGGCCAACAAACATGACAAACATGACAAACAAAAAGTTCTCCAGTGCGACGAGTGGGAAGGACCTCGGGAAATCAAGAGTCCGCTACTCACGAGGCCTCCTCACGTTACTATGTATATCACCAAAACTTCCACCAAGGGCCCCGCGGTTTTGGCGGTTGCTCAGCAGCAATAATCTCATCCAAACCAGTGTGCATATCAACTTCCTCCGGGCGCCACGCCCATGGATCACTCCAATACAGTGCCCGGTGTCCAAAGTACAAAATCAAGAAAGCGGGAATGCCGATATATGCGGTGAAAAAGTTACTCACAGACCATTCCGACGGGAAGAAGACTGTGAACCCATTTATGAGTACCATGAGTGTAGCACCTGCGAGGCCAAAATAAACCCCATACGGCTGCAGCTTTGATTTGTACGGTTGCTCAATACCCTGTGCTTTGACGGCTTTGCGGAAACGGAAGAACACCACAGAACAGCAGATCCATGAAATGAAGCCAGAAGTGTTTGTGAAGTTGATGAACCAGTTGAACACAATCGAACTGGAGTTGCCAACAGCAAGATAAGCCAATGCCGAGAAGCATGCTGAAGCCGACACAGCCCAGTATGGGACACCCCATCGATTACATGTCTTGAACACATGCGGCGCGTTGCCTGACATAGCCAAAGAATAGAGCGACCGAGAAGACATGTACAGGAAGGAATTTCCTGCGGACCAGGCGGACGTCAAGACGGCAGCATTCACGATGTGGTCCAAAACGGGAATGCCGGCGTTCTGGATGCCGATCACGAATGGAGATGAGCTTACCGTGCCATCGCCCTTGGTCAGACGACTAGCATCGGATGGGCAAATAACACCAATGGCTAGCACACCAAAGATGTAAAAGAAGACCAACCGGTAAATGTATCTCCGGGCTGCCCGGGGTACATTGCGCCGAGGGGACTCCATTTCACCACCACTGATCACAATCAGCTCTGGGGCGAAGATGAACGCAATGGCGCTGGATACTGTGCATTTCAACAAGGCCACGAAGCGGCCCGAATCTCCCGCCGTGAGATACGCATTGAATGGGCGCGGGTTATTCCAATAATGAAAGCCCAGTCGCTGACGATTAGGTCCACCGCCCCAGAAGAGGATGAAGGACACCATCAACAAGCCGATCAGAGTGACGATCTTTATCCCGGCGAACCAGAACTCCGACTCGCCGTATATTCGTACGGGCATAAAGTTAAGCGCGATAATGACGACCATCATGATTGTGATCCACACAGCGATGTTGATCGATCCACTCTGGTCCCAGTATCCAATAACCAGTCCAGCAGCTGTGATCTCGTACGGCACTAAGATTCCGAGAGAGTACCAGTATAGATATCCCATGGCAAAACCCATACTCCGCGACACATAGCGGAATCCATGATAACTCATCGTTCCACCGTGTACTGGAAGGTAGGCGCCAACCTCAGCGATGGCTGTGACCAAGCCGTAAACCATGGCCGAGATGAAGATATAACCTAAAAGAAGCGATGCGGGGCCTCCAATGGCCAGGGCTTGGCCGGAACCCACGAAAAGTCCTGGCTTGCGTGAGTAATCTTGGTTTTCTCAGGTCGTAAACCTGCAGACCTACCAGTTCCGATGGTACCTTCCAGGGCCATTAGCTGAACATGGCGGTTCTTCAAACCACGTTTGGTAGTGGTTGCATAGCGATCGTCGAGCAGATCGGCTTCGACCAAATTTCTAAGTGCTTTGCCCTTCTCGCTGATCGGATGTTGATCACTCCCAAAGTTTTGGGGTTCATTCTCTATTGTCGCCATCTTGTACGACAACGAAAGGGGAAAATGCTGGATAAAAATGAAAACGATCGGCAGGAATATGTGCTATATTTAAATGGTTTTTCCACAGGGCAATTTCATCCCGTCGTACAGACACTCTCAGCCACGCGATATTAAACCGCTATATCTCTGATCAATGACTGGTCAGTAGAGGGGTCCGTGGCCACCTAGTCATAGTTACACCCGGACAAAGGTACAATCCTGGGGTAAGCCACTAGGCTTCCAGCTGAAGATAAGACTGCAAAATTATGCGACCATGTAGGCGCTGATTCTGGTGATATCCATCATCGCGGCGCCTTATATTCCGAACTTTTTCGAGTCCATACCTAGCACATAACCAACATGGAAGACAGTTCAGAGTGTAGATGAATCAGATAAAAGCAAAGCTTGCAAACCTACGATTATTTTGTTCATCAAATTGCATGATAGGTGGCACTTGGGTGCATGACAAGTACCACAGTAGAATGGGAAAATACCCTCCCAAATAGGTTGATAGAGAATCTAAAAGATGGCCACTACACGACAACAGCACCGGTCCGGTGACCGGTCCGGGAGACATTATCTGCACCAAACCAGAGGACAGAGAAGAGAAAACGCTGGGCAGAGAGACTGGGCAAGGAGACTACCTAGGTAGATAAAGTGAGATAAAGAGGAATAATGGAACTCGTATCAGAAATGGATGGGGAAACCTTCGGATGTTGATACTAAACTAGAATAGGAAATATAGTTAAGATTCAACCAATGAATAGCCAGCGTGTGGGGTTAAAGGATTGTACTAAGCTCAAACAAGCTTGGAACCCCACGGGAAGACATTTGGATCACATGCCACCTTCCAAGGTTTGGTATATTGTATTTTTGACACAGCTCAACCTTGAACAATGCAATTATCATAGGTGCACAAGAAAGAAGAAAAAAAGAAAACCTCGAGAATCCAAGCACCAGAACTCCCAAATTATGCAGGCAAGAGAATCCCCCCTACCCGTCCCTGTAAGCCACACCCCGCAAGGGAAAAAGGCCCTCTTATACGCTTGTTGACCAACCGCCCATTTAGGTTATCTGTTGGGCTTTTTATTGACTACCAAAATTGAGGAATAGTACCCGCGGTGGCGGGTGCAACATCCACAACTTCCTGTGCAGTGCATATATCGAACCTTGCCAGAAGGGTGCCGAATGGTCTGCCAAGGTCGTTCGCAGCAACCACACTCACGAGAGCAGCAGCCCCCACGAAGTTGGCAGTAGGTCCGTTCGATATTCCAGAGCTGTTTGGGTTTGTGCCGCAGGCTTTTTGTATACCGATGTACGAGGCGCCCTAGTGGCTTGCGTTCCATGAGTTCTGCCATCCGTTCCAGGTGCTGGAAGTATTCAATATTAAGTAGCCTTAGCTCGAGATTGCACTCCTGAAGCTTCTTCAGAGTGGAAGGTTCTGGCGGGCTTTCATGCTGAACTTGGATTTCATAGTGGCGAGATATCGCACCGACATGCATTTCTCTTTGGATGATATTGTTAACCCGTCTTGTCTCCTGGCGATGATCAGATATCCAGTCGAGTTGGATCCTCGTATGTTCTGCTTCTTGGAGCTCTCGTAAGAGCAGTTTGAACCCGTTAGCTTGGACACGGGCTTGATACTTGGCTTTGAGCTGTTTGGCAGTAATTGTGATAGAGGAAAATATGTTATCAATTGCCAAGGTGAGGTATGCAAGTATATGTTGATGAAACAATTTTGGTGGTTGAATAGCCATCCTGTATGAGGGTGTGATGGAAGAGAACAAGCAGAGGGATCACTTTGAATACCCCCTGGCGTACTGGTACTTGTGCTCGTACGACCTTTAATGATTCAACTTGTGAGCTTTTAAGGCCGACGCTCAATTAGGCAACCGACGTCATTTTGATATATAGGAATATAGCAGGTGTGGTTGATGTTATAGCTAGACAGTCATACAAGGTTCTTTTAACCTACATTTTGTAAATCTCAATATTAGACTCCAGATGTAGAAAGTCAACATATAGTGACCTATAGAGGATAACATGGCATCTTCCTTTAGGAGACGACACAAGCTCATCTACATATTGTACATCAGCTTCTGACTTGCTCGTAGTTTGGTTGGAATTCAGGTTGTAAAGGTAAATGAAATAAACGTTCTATATTCTATAAACGCAATAGGTATATGGTTGATCCTCTATATGTACAAAGAAAATGTGCACAATAATGCAACTCAGTACTCCAGGCCCAAGATGATATCGTGCAAGTTCATGCATCATGACAAATGCGAATCCAGAACGCAACACCAGTAAAAAAGAAGAAATTGTTGTGTATTCCGAAGAGCCCTTTGCACTCACGCGGTCTCCGCGTGGATGGTTCCCTGGGACTTGCGACCGTACGGGTTCTCATCCGCAATCCAGTCCTGGTGGCGTTCAGGAATCTCGAAGTTGCTGCTCTTCCAGGGGACAACCTTGTTGACATACATCCAGTCAAGCTCCTCGAGCGTGCGACCCTTTCCTTCAATGACGAAGAAGTAGACAACGCCGATAGCTACGAAAAGGCAACCAGCAAAGACGTATCCGTAGGCAAAGTCGATCTCCTTGGTGATGAAAGTCGTGAAGAAGCTGATGAGGAAGTTCCACAGCCAGTTGGTTGCGGTAGCCAGCGCCATACCCTTGGCACGGTACTTTGAGGGGAAGAGCTCGGCGACAATAGCCCAGACCATGGGACCCCAGGTCATAGCATATGCCGCAATAAACAGGCAGGCGACGACAATCATACCCTTACCGGCATTAGGGGTGTTGGTAGGTGTCTCCACATCCAGAACGAAATGGCCGATGGAGGCGAAAATCATGAACATGACGAACATCCAGATTGCTCCAAATATCAGGGACTTGCGACGACCGTAGTTTTCTACGACATACAAGCCTCCAAAGGTGGTGGCGAAGTTCACAGCGCCGAGGATGCACTGGGTGACGAAGCTGTCCGAGAGACCAGCGCCTGCAAAGATAGTGGTGCCCTATATTTCAGTTAGCACCAAGAAAATAAAGAAGAAAAAGAAGAAGAAGACTTACATAGTAGAAGAAGTAGTTGGCACCGCTGAGCTGTTGCAGTGACTGCAGGACCATGCCAAGGGCAATACGGTAGAACATGCAAGGGGCTGTAAGGAATTCATGCCACTTCTGGCCATCAGACTCCGCTTCGAACTGCTCGCGAATCTCGCCCATTTCTTCCAAGATGCGGACATGGTTCTCCGGGATGCCGTAGAGCTTGGCCAGTGTGCGTTGGGCACTCTCGGCCTTTCCATGGCGGAACTCATAACGTGGGCTTTCCGGGAAGAACACCATACCGCCGCCGAGGACTAGAGCGAAGAGGAAGGTGAGACCAAGAGTGATACGCCACTGAGCAGTGCCATCCATAGTGTGAGTACCCAGGTTGATACAGTAAGCCAAGAAGATACCGAGGGTGACGAACAACTGGTAGCAACTGATCATGGCACCACGGATGTGACGGGGGGCACTTTCACCCTGATACATAGGCACGAGCAGCGAGCAGCCACCAACACCGAGACCAGTGACCCAACGGCCAATGACCACCTGGTACCAGTGACCATCGGGGGCGGCAATTTGGACAATCAACCCGACGTTGAGGATCATACACCAGAGGGATATGGACCACTTCCGGCCCAACATGTCAGCAACGGGGGCTCCGACCAGGGCACCAATCATAGTACCGACGGACAGCAAGCCGACAATAAGACCGGAGCGCACGGTGCTGAATTTGTAGGAACCATCTGCGTCGAGCTCACCGTACCGCTCCAAGTAGTTGCTCATCTCTTGGAAGCCAGAAATCTGACCCGTGTCATATCCGAACAGCAGACCACCCATCGAAACAAAGAGGGCCATCACCAAGGACCGCATGGTTATCCGAGGGATTGGGGTATCGATACCCGAGGGTCGCATGGTTTTCTCAGTGGGACTGTTTTGGAAGGACGACTCGACCGGCTGTTGGGGAGTGATGGACTCCCCATGATGGGAAGACGCTTCAATACCCATGATGTAGGTTGAGTAAATATATTTCTGTCTGATATTTTTATTTTAGGGTTTAAGGGAGTAGAGGACCAGCTCAGGAGAAAGATGAAAATAAAAGAAGAATGGAGGGAAATAAGCCCATGGGGAAGAGGAAACCTCGGGGAAGATGGGGGAATAGGGGGCTTTTTGTAATCTAGCAACGAAACAGGAAAAAATAATAAAAACTCATAGAAGTGGAGAGAGAATTGTGGAGAGGCGAGTTGGGCGAGATGACGATGCTCATGGCTATTGTACAAAGTAGGATGACAACAGCCAACAACCCGGTGGCAGCCGGCTTACACAGCCACCCCACCAGGGGGAAAGACCATACAGGGCAGGTACCAAGTGATCATTGGCTCTGGTTCGCCGTTTTCAAGTGGATAGCCGATTCGTTCGGCGTAAGGGTCGGAATGTGGCGAATACAAGCTCATAGGCCAAGCCCGTGCCGAACTAATTCGGGATCAGATGTTTTCGCCGGAGCCGAGAAAAGAGATTTCACTTGTTCTGTTTTCACCATGTTGATTTTATGTGGGATATCAAGGGATACGGGGATAGATTCTGAATCCGGAGAAAGCGTGGGAAAAAGGAAACCCCCGGAATTCCCCAGGCCTTTCGGATTGTCTCCGGGTTGTCTCCGGATCTAAGAGAAATTCATTTCCCGATCGGTATCCCGGTGAAAACATCCCCGAGAATTATCATCTCCAGACATGGAAGGAGGGTTCTGGAGGGGAAATGCGGAGTCTGGGGGGATATGCTAAGAACTACTCCGTACTAACTCGGGATATCACTACTATTTCCCTGAACATTGCTTTTACAAATGACTATCTACTCCATGTAAGATTTATATGAATCTTAATCTTAATATGAATCCCGTAAAATATCGGCATCCTGTTGATATAATATCCCGATCCCGGCTTCCGAGGTCGTCGGTCCTGAGGCGCCACACCCGCCGCCCTACGTCATTGAAGAATTTTCAATTTGTTTTGTTTTTTATGTGTAATTTGCTATCCCATGTAATTTTAATTTTTAATTTGCAGTTACAAATTCACAGTTCTCCAGATCTATCACATGATTCCAACCTTTTTAGAAGATCCCATGGTCCATTTATACAACTTGGAGTTTTACTATATTGTATCAATCCTGAAAATTTGAACAATGTTCCCTTTTAGCCAGCACCCAAACATTGATGTAGGCAACAGTGGGTACATACGTAATCTCGCGTAGTCTGTTAAATGCGTAATTCTCCCCGTAGTTCCCCGTAGTTTCCCCGATCACAGAAACCCGCGACTCCATCCGGAGGATGCCGGTTGATCCGCCAAAATCCGGCATGCCTTCTGAGATACTCACCGTGCCAAGTCGGGGCCATTCTCGGCCAACATTCCAAGCCCTTCGTTCCGCTGAGTCATTCAACAGCCCTGGAGAGATATCGTGACGATACGTAGGTAGATATGGATACAGAAGGTCGCAGGTCTGTCGACTTGAGACATCCCTCACACTGCGATCCTTCGGAAAAGCCCGTGAGAAACGAAATAGAAGGGCCCATATAAAATGGATATATAAGTTGCGACTTGGAGCAGTAATTATTATTATCGGCCCTGCTAGCCGCTTCTCCATGTTTCATCGCTGATTGTCAATGACTTTTCTTCATCTCCCAAGCACAGCGGCTGAAACGCCTTGACTAATTCAGACAAGCGTGCCAAATCCTTTTCTCCGCATTCCATTTTCGCAGCTTCCCCCGCAATTACAGTGGAATTTCTTATATACCCCGCGTACTAATGCAAGTGGTTTGGCTAATAGACTTCAGTCCATCAAAAGCCGAATCATTCTAGTATTGTGAGCGGACTGCCGCCTCGATTGTTCCATAAACAACACGGGAGGCTTGCGATATAAGCACAATGGACACATTCCATGGCCTAATATATCCTTTGGTTGATGGAATAATTTGGATTTCCTAATTCAGGGCGGAAGTTGTTCCCGTCTGTATTCCCCTCTCGCGAGAGAGAGAGATATATATATATATGTGTGTGTGTACATCCACGCATCTGGAGCCAAATAAGTGCATTACGAAATCTAACATTATGAAAACGCTAGCAATCTTGACTCTGACCGGTCTGGTCTCTGCCCAAGCTGCTCCGTACGCTCAGTGTGGTGGAAGCGGTTATTCTGGCCCTACAACGTGTGGCTCGGGCTGGACTTGTCAATATCAGAATGACTGGTTTAGCCAGTGTCTCGAATGTACGTGTTCTCAGATACTATGCTGCAAAGCTATGAACTCAACTAACACGGAAAACCCTAGCGACTAATGGCGGTACCACCCTATCGACAAAGGTCTTGACAACCACAAGTAAAACGACCACTACAGCAAAGGCAACAGCCAGTGCGACAGGGTTCCCCACTACAAATGGACTGGAATTTGTAATCGACGGGAAGACAAACTACTTTGCCGGTTCCAATTCCTACTGGATTGGGTTCCTCACTAACAATGACGACGTGGATCTTGTGTTCGACCACATGGCGGAATCTGGGCTCCGAATCCTCCGAGTTTGGGGATTCAACGATGTCAACACCGTTCCATCTTCGGGGACCGTTTATTACCAACTACTCAAAGATGGAACTGCCACTATCAACACCGGTGCAGATGGCCTACAGCGCCTGGACTATGTGGTTGCGTCCGCCGAGGCACGGAATGTGAAACTTATCATTAACTTTGTCAACAACTGGTCGGATTATGGGGGTATGGCGGCCTATGTCACTGCTTTTGGTGGCAGCCAGACAAGCTGGTACACAAATACCGCAGCTCAAACGGCCTACCGGGCTTACGTCAAAGCTGTTGTCTCCCGTTATATTGACTCGCCTGCTGTGTTTGCATGGGAGTTGGCCAATGAGCCCCGCTGCAAAGGCTGCGACACCTCGGTTCTTTACAACTGGATCAAGTCCACCAGTGCCTATATCAAGTCTCTAGACTCAAAGCATATGGTGGCCATTGGCGATGGTACTTGTGCCCTTCTGATCTCTCCCACGTGGTTAATCGTCTAACTCATCTTCTAGAGGGCTTTGGACTGGACACTGGGTCTGATGGCAGCTATCCCTATGGCTACAGCGAGGGTCTGAACTTCACGATGAATCTAGGGATTGATACCATCGACTTTGCTACGTTCCATCTCTACCCCACGAGTTGTATGTATACCCTTTCACTTTTAGTCTGGACATTGCTAATACATTCACGCAAGGGGGGACCAGCTTTGATTGGGGCAACGGATGGGTCAAGTCCCACGGAGCCGCCTGTGTAGCAGCTGGCAAGCCCTGTCTCTTCGAAGAGTACGGTGCCACTTCTGATCACTGTAACATCGAGGCGCCATGGCAGAAGACGGCGCTGGACACCACTGGCGTTGCAGCTGATCTCTACTGGCAGTATGGAGACACGCTGAGCTCGGGAAAATCGGCCGATGATGGAAACACTATCTACTATGGAACTAGCGAATTCACCTGTCTGGTGACGGACCATGTCGCAGCCATTGATTCATAGTCATCAGGACTGGTGGGGTTGGATGGCAGCAAAGGTACAGGTCCATGTCATCAGGAAATGAATAGGATGCGACTGTATCCAAGCAAGTGAGCATGAATTGTATGCTCTTCGTCATGACCTTTGAATCAGGTACGCAGGTTATGATATGCAAGTCACGAAAAAATAACTATTTTGATGGGGTATTCATACTATGTACATGCAACTCGGTGCTCTCTAGACTAGAATTACTTAGATCGGGCTAGCCTCAAAAGGGCATAAAGGGTCCGGTGTCGCGATGGCAGGGGAAGTTGTTGCAATGGCGAGAGAAGTTGTTGCAATGGCGAGAGAAATTGTTGCGATGGCGAGAGGAGTTATTACCACGGCGAGAGGAGTTATTGCGATGGCGAGAGAAGTTATCACAATGGCGAGGAGTGGTCGCGATGGCGAGTGAAGTGGGCGCGATGGTGAGGGAAGTTGTCGCAATGGTGAGGGAAGCTGTCGCAATGGTGAGAAAGGTTGTCGCAATGGGAAGAAAAGTTCAAAGTTCAGTGGCTCGGTGTCTTCTTAGGGACTTCAGCGTAGGCTGAAGGCTCAGAGGAGGTTTCATCCCGCTCCACGGCGTCGGTTGGCGGTCCGCGGTAATTGTTGTAGCCCCAGACACCATACCAGACGGCGGCGATAACAATAAAGCCAGCGAACACCACAGACGCATAGTTCATGCTCTCCCTGGTGACAGACTTAAGTGTCGGCATGCAGAACAGGGGAATCGCAAGAAGACTCCAGCCTGGAATGGTTAGAACGGTTAGATGAAACCCAAGCATGCAATAAAGTTTCGAGAGGCGACTCACAAAGAGCAATAACGTTAGCGATCAGACCCAAGACTCCAAAGTTGAAGCTGCCGTTCTTGATATCCTCCCGACCACGGAAGATCAGGGAAACAGCGATCGGGCAGGCATAGCTCGTGGTCAAGAAAATGACACCAACGCCCGAGAAGGCATTGTACGCAGCAGTAGATCCGAAGTAGATCACACCAAGAATGATTTCCACAGCCATACCCAATAGCAAAGAGTTGAAAGGAATGTTGAGGGTCTTGTTGACGGTGCTCCACCAGCCCGAGCCGGGAATGCCGCCGTCACGGGCAAAGGCCCAAGTACAACGAGAGGTGGCGGTAACACAACCGACTCCACAAATGATACCAAGCACGAGCAAAGGAATCAGCAGACAGAATGCACCCGCCGAGTTGCCGATGGCGGCCTTGAAGATGGCAGGGGTGGGCTGACCCGAAGCCAGATTGACCAGGTATGTGAGATCGGGAAGCACGAAACAGACGGGGACCAAGAAGAGGAGACCGGCAACACAGTTGATAATGACGGTTCCGACCATGGCCTTTGGGACCATGATCGCGGGTTCGCGGACCTCCTCGCAGAGTCTAATTTATATGTTAGCAAATGAGGGACGGCTTGATAGTGATCAGACTCACGAGATAATCATGCCGGTCGCCGATGTGGCGTAGGCAGCCTGCAAGAGACCAATGAAGAACGACCACCCCGCGGGCCACCCAGCCTGAGTTTCAAAGTGGCCAAAGACCCAGGCGGCATCGTGACGACCTTGCTTGGCGATAGCCAGCAGGCAGACGACAATGGCGAGGAGACCGGCCATGGTCCAGAAGATTGCGAATGTCTAAAATGATCAGTTCTATTTTAGGCAAAGGGGCACGTGCGACACTTACCTCCAACCACGGCAACCATTTGTTGCCAAACGCCGAGATGGAGTGTGTCAGCAGGGTGATAGCCAAGAAGATAAGGAAGGTATGGTAGGCCTGGAAATCATCGGTGATTCCCACCCCGGCGATTTTTCGAAAATATTGAGACAAGCTACGAAGAGCAAGGCCGTTCCGAAATTGACAGCGAGGGTAATGGTGATGTTTCCTGCGACGTAGGACCAGCCACAGATCCATGATGCAACGCGGCGACACCACAAGGGCGACAAGACGAATGTTTGATAGTAGACACCACCTGCGGTCGGGTAGACCGAAGTAATCTCCGCCAATGAGATAGCCACACAGAGAATCAGGAAAGAGATGATCACCCAACCCCAGACGACATTGGCTGGCCCACCGGCGGCGAGTGGGTAGTACAGAGTGGTCGACAAGCCGTAGGGAACTGAAGAGAGAATGAAGCACATGAAAGTGACTTGCCAGATCGATCGGTTGCGAGACAATTCAGGCTTGTATCCCATATCCTCCAGGGTGCGATCCGCATTCGAGGTGCTCACGCCCTGTTCGACCGTCAGCCCGGAGGGGCGACGGAATCCATCATCAGCAGCCATAAGGAATGAAGCTATTGCGTGATGATTCTGATCTGCATACGGTGCAAATTGTTATATGCACCAGGAATAGTAGAGAGTGTGAAAAAGATAGAAAAAAGAAATACAAAAACAAAAGATAGCATAGGGAAAAAGAAAAAGAAAAAAAGAAAAAGAAAAACGCCACTTCTCGGAAAAAACGATGGGAAAAATGACCAGCAGATTAAAATGCTGGCGAATGAGATCCACAAAAACCCACTAGGGCCCACCCGGACCCACCCCATCCACAGAACACGAGTGCAACTAACTTTAAGCCAATCAAAGTACGTGGAGAAACAGGGAGTTTGTTGGGACAGCCAATGATAACTTTCCTACTGTCCGAAACCTGACTAGTGTGGTTCTTGTTTCGAAGCTTTCGAGAAGAAACAATTTGTTATCTTTGAGCTTTAAGGTACAACATACATACATACTTGTAGGGAGTAAATATACGGACTACGCTGGGGTTAAATGTTTATCAGAGTATTCTGTAAACCTGACAATACTTAACCTTAAGGTACAACATATTGTCGGTTTACCTTTTAACTCTATACCTATGCTGCACGAATGCATACTATGGAACCACCGTTTGAGATGATGTCGGAGGCGTTGGGGGCGCCAGTCTTGGGACTCCTGCCGAGGCCGAAATCCAACTCTCAGGAAATGGTCCCCGGGCAAATGAACACCTTACGATTTAGACATTACATGTTTCGTATTCTACAATTCACATTATAGAACCAAGTAGCAACCAAAAATGACGTCCTCAATACCAACGCAGTTAAGAGATCCCCCTGACTCTGCTAGGCTCCGACATTAACCGTGTTTCGATAGGCCATCCCGCAAGTATACAACATAGGAATAGCCTCAATTTAAAGGGGGCTCGGCGCAAATGTTTCATTGGTCACAACTAGCTTGACTCCAATTTTTTTTAGTCAATTCTCTACTCCGTGCGTTGAATGTTGGACTCCGTACAGAGTACGGAGTACGGAGTACATAGAACATACGTAGTAGTCAATTTTCAAATGCCAAAAATCAAAAATCAGATGGCCACTTTGAGTCTCTTGTGCTGAGAGATTACCTCAGAGTCTAGGTGGAAATGAAAGTGGGCGTTCTCTAACCCCTACGCATGCATAGTTCCAACAAGCGGGAGCCACACGTGATGCCTGAGGTGTCGGGCCTTGTTCGGGCGGCAGTACTCCGTATACCCGTGGAGCTGTGTGTATCAACACAATATTCGCGATCCAAAATTTCCAAAATTTCCCCACCACCTTACGACACAACGTGAATGTCTCTGCAATTCCATCCACTCCAATGATCGAGTTAAACTCTCGGTGCCAGTTAGGCCCATAGGTTGCTTCTCAAGGTAACGTGCACCCCAAGCTTACTTCTGCTAGGTGTGTCTGATCTACGTCCACCATCACGATCAAAGCGAGGGTGTATAGGCGCGCCATAAGAGAGCCTGCGGGTTGGACACATGCACGGATGAACAAAGCACATGAGGCGTGGTAGTTAAAGGTTTGCCCAGATTTATAGTAGAGTCCAAGTCCTCGACGACTCCCACTCCTTCCTAATTGGGACTCTCGCTAAAAACAGGCAAACGACCATGTCAAGCTATCCGGACGGTCGGCTTTAGGCGGCTTTGTGCGCTCCAAGTCTCGGGTCTACAACATAGTGAGATGAGTGTGTCCATTCTCGTGACCTTAGATAGGCGATCAAGTGCAGATAGAAGACATATATGACATAGACTAGGCTGCGAATTCCGGATAGGACCTTCATATACAACAATAGTGAATCCGGATTATTATTGGAAATAGGATATCCACGGAATGCCGAAGGTTTCTTCTCGGTCCGCCGTGGGGCGTGGGGTTTTCGGGAGCGCGAGGAGCCTTTCCGGGATTGGAGATAGATCTCAAGTTTGCAAGTATGCCATATGATATATTATCTACTTGGCCGAAGGGAAATATCTACCATCTCTAGTTGCCGAGTACTTGTCGCCAGATGCAATAAGTATCGAAGTGAGCACCCAACACATGTGCGATAGGAAGTCGAGGCTCAGAACTTATGCGCGTGTGAGACATGAGCAGATCTAAAGAGTAGTGAAGTTGGAGACTTGTCACGAAAAGCGCCAATCACCTACATTGAGCAACGCCCGGAAAGAACCTTTGACTCATTGAGCAAGTTTTTCATGGTTCATATACATTCTCATTGGCACTACAAAGGTAGGGACCAAAGTGTAGGACGGAAAGGGTTGTATAATTGTATTAAGAAGAGGCAAACTGCCGAACTCTTTAACTCTGGGGTTTTTCGTCTGAGGCATTCAACTGATGGACCGCTCCAATATCTTGCAAGAACCCTAGTGCCTCCATCACTTCCTTGACTATTCTTTTAGCCAACATCTGCTCCGAGGGATCCACACTATGGATGAAAGCATCACATTTCTTTTTCACCGCAGCTCGACGATCGTCTATGCTCTGATCGATATCTGAAATATCTCTCAACAGTTCCTGCATCTTCTCGAAAACTCGCATTGGAGGAAGCAGTCCCATTTTGACCCAATCCAGGTCCCTGAGACGGCATTCCGTGGAAATTTCCAATGTTGCGCGGATAATTGCTTTGGTTCGGGTGTCGTTATTCAAGACTTTGGCCGCATAAATACGGCCATGAGCTTTGGTTTGCAGTTGACGCGCAATTCTGGTTGCAACGATCTCAGCCAGTGATGAGTATACCAAAACCCCCAAAAACGCCAATTGTAGAGTGCCCTTCATGTTTACCATACATGCAACCGAAGATATACCAGAGAATGTCCCTGACAGGGTCCAGAACCAGTGTAGAAGATCCTTTCCCCAATTCCGGTCATATTCCCAAGTGGAACGGGCCCACTCCTCAAGCTCCCTTTGTGGTCCCTTGAATATCACAGTCCCTCCCTCATCGCGTTCATAGACCGCATATCTATCCCGCATGTCGTTTTTGATGTGACCTGGTTTGTGGATCTTGACCATAGAAGTGAACGAAATCAGCACCGACGCAAGCCAATGACTGCTGTATAGAAGAAACAAGGTGAATGCCCAAAGGTCGGCTGACAAAATCCCGCACACCATACCGGTCATCAGCATGGCTCCGTTGACCAGACAAATTGAGTCCAGTGTCCATTTCCTGAGAAGCCATCCTAAGGTTCCTATTGCTGACGGCTGACGCAGATTTTTCCGGCGTTCGTCGCTTGATGGGTACATGGAACCCACACAAACGACAGCGAAGTCGTTTCCAGGTTGTCCGGATGTTTGAAAGGATATTATGCCAGTCAGCCATGCGTTGCTCAAGTTGAGTGGCAGTTGGCGAAATACATTCCCCGACACGTCGGATCGTACGGGGAGCATAGTCGTATCTTGTGCGCATAATTTGATAGATGGATGGATCCACTTCATCGTGGCATTGAGGCGTTCAACAAGCATTTGCATGGGTGGTAGAGTCCCTCCGATCATTGTCAGGTGTGGCCATATGAATAACCCTCGATCAAACTGAGTATAAAGTCTTGCTGCACTTTTGTCCACGCGAGGGTTGTAGAGGACGGCCGCAACACCAAGCGGGTCAAATGTAACTCCGCCATCACTCTTCAGCTGAGCGCGCAAGTCTGTTAGTGATTGTGGAAATTTTTCGGCTTGTGCTAGCCCAACTATAGAGAGCAGACTTGAAAAATACAACGATAATGATGGCATTTTAAGGCACAACGGGGGAGGGCCAAGGCTCGCGACCCATGGTTCCTTAGGAAAAAGGTCATATAGGTCAGGTAAACAGGAAATAAGCCACTCAAAACCTCACTGGAAATTCGCTAATCCTCCTTTATTGGGGTTAGTGCTTACTAGCTGAAGTCACTCTGCACCCGACGATCTTCAGCGATCCACCTAGACCAATAACACCCAGCAAAAGCAAAACTGCGCAAGCAGCTGACAGGTCGCAAAGCGGGAAAACACAATTCGAGTTGTGGAACTTTCCCGTAGAGAATGGAGCACGAATTTGCAATTAGTTCTCAAAATGCAGTAGCTATTCATATCTCTAATTCGTATATTATTGAAAATATATATAGCAACCAAGGGGAAGACAGGCAAGAGGAAGAGGGGAAGACCTACTACTTCTATTCGTGAAGGAAGTCTTGAGTCGAGGTAATTCTAGGGAGAACTCTCTTATAACACGTGACCCACCACATAGGATACCCCCGTGGACTCATCCAACGCCACACACTCCTACCCCGAGCATGTACGTGGCAGCATCTTCGGTGTGAGGACTTCCCACACTTCCGAGGAATTTATGGATGAGGCTGCGAATTACGACCCGAAAGGTCTCTCTCAACTTTGTGCTTCATTCGACGAAGGTGGAGGGGTTGCACTAGGAGACGCGTTCGCTATCTACTCGATTGTCGCGTCTCCTCCAGATTGGAACACCACAGAGTTAAAATCTGGACTTCGGGCGGAACTCATATCAGCCGCTTCTGCTGTTAGGAATGTGATCCCCGTGCTAGTCACTACAGAAAATGTATTCGCGGTGAACGTTGTCTCGCTGCCATGCCCAAAGGACCCACCTATCAATTCTGTGCGTGATATCTCACCTCGCGATAGCCTTCCTTGGTTCCTTATCAATGCTTCAAAATTTTCTAAGCATCAGATTGTCGGGCGCAGGGACATTGTTGAGTCCTTACTTATGATCCTCCAGCGACCGTGGTGTGTCCTTGAACTATGTTGCTGTGACAATCCGGCCATATCGGCGATACACCGGTTCGCCATCGTTGCGTCTAAGCTCAACCCTGAACTGTACAATTATGCTTTAATATTGTTACATCAAGAACTGAAGAGAAGAACAATACCCTGTTTTGGTGGTATAAAACGCACCGGGTTATCCTTTACTAAACTCTGGATACCCTTTGCCGAACTTGACACAACATGGTTTGCTATCAAGGAAGTGTATGCCGACTTGTCTTCTAGTCGACTTCGCTCGCACAACTCCTTCTGGCTACGATTGATTTCTACCTGCGCCCCATACCTTGGTATAAGCTGTTCAACCTTGGTCCGCGTTTTATCGGACATGGCTCCTAGGGGCTTTGATTACTTGGGGCAAAAGAATGCAATGAATCATGAATATTATTCGAGTATTGAACGGATGTCGCTTCACCCTCACAGTTCAGTAGCAATATCCACATGCAAATCGGTGCTGCCAAACAGGAGGAGTACTTTGAGTCTCAAGCATCATGGCAAATATTTGGCCCTACGTGATTTGGAGATTCTGAACAGCGATGTGCAATTCCTACTTGTAATATATCGACAGGTTTTGCGAATTATTTCTGAATCCTTGCCTTGACACCGAGCTAGGGATGATCGGAGTATCGAGTGTACATTTGTTTCTTTCGCATTTTCCTTTCATTGCCCCTTAAACGAAAAGAGTAGTCTGGCATTACGCGAAAACTTCAACCTACACAAAAAGTATCCATCCTCAAAGATCTACTTCTTTGCCATATAATCACCCTAGATGCATGTCACTATACTCAGAAGTGCAAAGGTCTGCATACTACTGTCATCCAAAATGTACTCCTACTCCATACTACATGTGTCGCTCCATTATCATGTTTTCTAACTAGGACTTGTGCGACCTCTCTTACGGCTCTTGCACGTTCCAATTGTGTCTCGATATGGCCTACGATTCAACTATGGATAAAGAACGATAGTGTGATGAATCACTCAATTGTTTCTATTGGTATCTCCTATTTTCTTTCCTTTTTTTTCCATCTGCATAACTGCCAGGTAAGAGAATCTTTTAGATTATCCGGCGGATCTGATGCACATGAGAAGTGTGACCTGATAGGAGGCTACCCCTGGCTTACTATAAAACATTCAGCACCCTGCCGCCAGATTTTGCTTTGATACGCCTGTTTTGGATCCAGAATATTGAGATTTGCAGGGAAACAAGAACCAGTCCCAAAATCACCAACCCGATCATGATCAACACCCCTCTCGGATAACTACCGGGTTGATAGATTTATCATTAGTGGTGTGACGTGGTAAGATCCGCTTATATAGGACTTACAACATAGCTGACTCGTCCGCCCGAAATATCTGGGTTCCTGCCATAAGCCCCCCCTGTAGCTGCCATGACGACTTAATTTAGTTAGTAAAAAAGCACTGTCCGCTATAAGGCTAATAGTCTTACACATTCTTCGAAGCAAGATTATTAGCTCAGCTCATCTGTTCAAAGAACGACACGCAGGAAAGATTTTACTCACGCAACGCTTATATTCCTCTCTTCAGAGCTCTGGCAGTTGATCTGGATCCAAGAATTGTGGATTGGATGATAGCCCACAGCGACAGCATTAACTGCTGTCCAGAGGCCCAGCTTGCCCCATTTATCCACACGGTGCATCATGATTCTTAGAATTACCAACGCGATCAAGTACACGAAGATAGCACCCATGACGGTAAGGCCCCTTTTGCTCGATCTGTCGCTTATCCACGCAAAAACCAAAATCACAGGGAGAGTGAGCAAACTTCCAATTGCGCAAAATGCATTTGCCTGACTTCGAGCAAACCCCAGTTCCACAAAAATGCTCGGGGTGTAGGTTGTGAGAGGGCTCCACGTAGCGAAGACGCAGCCTGTGGCAATGAAATGTGGCCATTTCCGTATGTCTGTCAATGTATTCCAAACCAATCTGAACGGGATATGCGTTTTGCCAGGGTGAGACAATGGCTCCTTCATTGAGCGAGTCCCCCCAGAGTCCGAAATATCCACTTGATTTGATGTCACGGGGACTTCCCTGTGTTCAGGAAGGAAGCAAAAGAGCAAAATAGAGACCGTAATGGAGAATAGACCTTCGACTACAAATTTATTAGCATAGTTTAACAGTTGAGGGACCAGCCTCAATCGTACTGAGGAAGATCCATTGCCAGCCGAAGAGACCGCATTTTCCGTCTAGTTTCAACAGAGCAGCTCCAAGCAGTGGAGAGATGGCCGTTCCACCAAACATGCCGAAGAAAAATATGGCAATTCGTTTTGTCAACTCTTGCTTCGTATACCAGGTAGACAGTGTGTACATAGCACCGGGAATATACCCTGCTTCCGCAAGTCCCAAAAACGTTCTGGTGAGCAGGAAGCCTAACTTATTGCGCACGAATACTTGTAGACATGCTACTACTCCGAATACGCATACTTGTGCACTGATCCATTGGCGAGGGCCAACCTGATTCGACTTGTTAATACGCGTATCATCCGGGAATGGATGTGACATACCTTATGTAAAATAACATTTGATGGTATCTCAAGTAAAATGACACCTAGGAACATCAGTTGATTCCCGAGATTGATAATGTTCTGATCGACGGATATGACAGCGGCAAAATTCCCCGTGAGTGCGCTAGCAATGTTGGTCCTGTCCAGCTGATATGTAGCAAATCCGAACACTAGCAGGGGTAAAACTCGAAAGTCCGCTCTGTTGACTTGTCAACTAAATCATCCACCGGGACCTTGTAGCGAGCAGATTAAGCAGGGGTGAGGACATACATTCTCCGGCTGCAGCCGGAATACTCAGTGTCAACCATAGCATGGAGCTGAGAACCCCCACTTTGCAGATTCTATAAACATCAACTTTCGGGGCACACTTCTTGATTTTCAGACCCAGAAGATGTCTAAAAAATCAGAGAGGTATATTTTCATCTTTGGGGGACCTTGCGAGCCATTGTAGATGTTGAAAACCTTGGGGGTGATAAGATAATGTTATTGGGGAGATAACCAAAACAAGAAGAATTACAAAACTAGTAGGGCAGTAGCATTTATCAAAAGCGAGGACCGTGGAGTTAATGAAAGCGAGCAACTATAGGTGCTACAATGTGTTACCTAGCACCAAGACGTGTCAAGATATATCAGAAGTCCCATGTCCAACAACTTGAATACCTAAGTATTTATCGACAGGTACTGACCACAACAAGACATTTGCACACAAATAACACAGACACAATGAACCACAATCTCATAATCGATCTCAGTCCAGCTTCAGCACATCCTGTCACTCAACAGATCAGAGTTGTGCCATCTGCGAGGAGCCAGGTATTCAAGCACGGCAGCGAATCTCAGCATTGTCCAGGTTGATTGGAATTGCGGTGTGGGGGCTTCCGTCAAGATCCAGGTAAGTCTTCTGGGCAGTGAGGGTACCAATGTTTGCGTCGTTGTTCTTGATGACACAATTGATAGATTGCGCAAAGTTGGTGAGCTGGGCAGCGGTTGCCTTGACAGTACCACCTGCACCAACAGAGGTACCACTGAAGAGGGAGAAGATGCTCTTATCAGTGTCGTCGGCTTGGAATGTCGCGCTAGCATATGCTCCAGATTGGTCATTCGATAGAGCAAAGGTGACTTGGTTGGACTGGCGGACCTCAAGAGGCGTGGCAGAGACAGTGACTGCCATAAGAGGGATGATAGCAGCAATGGTAAACTTCATCTTGAAATATTTGGAGGAAGTGATGAGTGCTTGGACTGTTTGAAAATGCGGTTGAAGTCTGATGTTGTTCGGAGTTAGAGGCATCACATCTCGCAGGAAGGAGGTGGGCTTTATACCTTTCTCTCTGAAACGCTGAGCCTTAACCTGGAGCTGAAGTCATCATAATCTTGCCATCCATACTATTCTTAGATTTTCGAATAGTAGACATCTAGCGGATGACACGTCCTGCCGCAACCGATCTGGGTGGCCTGAGGGCAGAAGATGGTAGCTGGTCTGCACAGCCCTTCGTATACCAATTAGGCGAGCCTCCCGAGTAAGGCCACCCGTTTCCATTTCATATATATCTACGTACATTAGTGGAATAGCTTTCTTACCCAAATGAAGCCGTCCGTGCTTTCTACCTTGGACGATGCGTTTTACCAATCAAGATTGCATTTCAGAGATTCAAGTAATAAAGAGAAGCTACAAGTCTCCCTGTTTAAAGTGGAAATGCCATGATAGATAGAGATGGTATTCGCACGCACGACAAACATAGCTTCCCCGCAGAAGTGTGCCTAAAAACTCGAGTGACGTATTTATGGATATAGTCTCTGAGACATTAGGCAATCCATGGCTTCCATTCAACTATCGTCTTGGGTATCAGCGATTGCGCCGAGGCTTAGCTCGTGTCTCTTGCCGAGAATTACAAATAAGCTCGAACCCTCGATCATGTTCAATGACATTCTAGCCACGGGGGCAATGTCTCATTCTTCAACGCCAACCCCAGAGAAGAGAGAAATCATACATATTTATTACTGGAGCCTTTCGGCGTGATGAGCTGTCTCGTGTCCGCAAATACGAAGAGGCGCGATTCTAGGTTATATGTCTAACAATTCAATTACGCATAGCTGATATCCAACCTCGTATTTCACCCCGCCGTGTCTTACCACCCCAAAGATATGCGGGTTCATCCGAAACGAGGAGCCGGGTTTCACCAAGCCATTTTCATGCTTGAACGTTCGCGTGGCGTGTTATACCCCGCTATGTAACTTTAGACCTAGTTTCATTTTTCGTATTTTGGACGTGCTTCAAACGTGGGACGTGATACCAAATACGCGCATGTGAGGCTAGAAAGGTAAGGTCAGAGAATGACAGAAGATGGAAATCGTCAATTCTATGTGTTGAGACCATGCCATCCTCCATGGATGCCTGTTTTTGGTGGCCCACTAGGCACTTGTTTGTCATACGGCCTCTATAGAAAGAGAATGTAAATCGTCGTAGGGTCGTAGGGTAAAATATATCTAGGAGGGATAAGATTAATAGTAATAATAAATAAGCTTATTAAAATCTAGAAGTTCTAGCATCGTGTTTTTTAGATACCGTTTATTTACCTATTAAATTTACCCTATAAGCTCCCTACTAATGATATCTCTTACTTACCTAATCCTACTATTATATGTAGGTATACTATATTAGCTATGATTCTTAACTAGTATAGCTAGTTATCACTAGAGGCTAGTATATAATAAACTAGTATATCTAGGGATCCCTAAAGAAACCTAGTTGTAACCGATAAGACTAGAAGTGACTATAATATAAAGTAAAATATATTAAGAAGGGATAAGTACCTTGCAAAAGACTAAAGATATATTTATCGCGATTATCAAGTCATACATATTTTCCAAACTCCTTAGAGAGGCTGGATATCACCCAAAAAGCATTTATCGTAGAAGCAAAAGCCCCATTAGGCCACCGTTGTTGAGATACCAAGTTGTAATTTACCGCATTTACTATGTGTTCCGGACTGCCCAGCTAGCCCGGGAAATACGTTACAGAGCTTTATCTTCTTTAGTATAACTAGTACTTTTAGAGTGAAGTGAGAGCTCGCCAGATTCTCAAGGCGCTCTCCAGCTCTGGTGCTGTGTTTGATTCGTTTGCATTCCCATGGAAAATTCTAATACAGTTCTGAGACTTGGACCTACAGTGACAGCGCATAAGTTTGAGCACATTAAAAGTAAACCGTGGTACTGAGTTTGTTACAGGAAAATTGGTATGCTGAGACTATCTCTAACATGATCTAGCGTATCTTGGCAGTAGGACTAGAGAGTCACTCGTAGCGTGTGTCGATACACTGTGGAAGGGTGGCGGCGAGACCTGCCAAGCCACTAGTATTAGCTTGAGGTTTGAAGCCGAAAACCTGTAAATATTACCGCTAATTACCTTAGAATATTACATGGTCCTCAATTATGTTGTACTTGGCCGCGGCTACATAATATGGTATGTTGTACGGAGTACATTCCCCTTAGTCATCAAAATCATGTCATTTACACAACTTCCCCTAGAGATACTCATTCAAATTGCGTCTGCGATTGACAGCGAACCCGATCTTGCTTCTTTCGTCTAAGTTAATCGTGGTGTATACCAAACACTCATTTCACAACTCTACGTACGTAATGCAAAGGATTCTGGCGGATCAGCTATCCACAGTGTAGTATATTCGGGAAATTGTTTTACCTTAAGAGCCCTCTAAGCTTGGACAGATACTAAGAGCCCCGCCGAATTACTACCTAAATCGGGCCGCTACTCGCCTTTGCTTATAGTAGCGATCAAAGACAACTTAGCTATAGTAAAGATGCTCTTAGACTATGGAGTCGATCCGAATGCTCGGGACCTGTCAAAGTACACGCCTGCTTACTAGGCCCGTAAACATGGACATACAGCGGTGGTTGCGACACTCCTCGCACATCCGAAAGTCAAAGTGAACGCCTAGTCCATAGGCCGAATAACTCTAATAAACGCCGCTGCACGAAACGGCTATGCTGAAATTGTGAATATGTTACTATCCTCTGGTGCCCATGTAGGCTTTGCGCGAAAAGGTGGACTGGTGGGTCTGCTTACTAGACACGGCTAGTGCTTACAACATACCTGGAAACAAAGTTCGAGTGGTCGTCCCATGGAGGCCCCTATACTAGCTATTTGGGTCTCGCCACATCAACACGGCGCAAGAGAGATCGATCAAATAGACTACGTATTCCACGGTATATATAGTGTGCAATCTCCTGTCTAGCCCCGGACTATTCACCGCGTTCACCATATACCTCCTTGCCAATGCCGGAGCGCAAGCCCTCCTCGCAGAATCAGGAGCGGATGATCCGCCGACGCCTTCGCAAGTGTCTCGCCTGCGACTCTTGTTTCAGGAAGAAGGTGAGGATACTCTCTGTTTGGTATGGGATTCCTTAACATCAAGGATCCTCATACTCCGTCTAAAATCTGACATGTGAAGATTCAATGTGACCGAGCAACGCCAAAGTGTAACTGGTGCTATCACCACAATCTTCCTTGCGAATACACACGCAATCAAGATCAGCACAAGGACCGAAAACCCAGCACTGCGACGTGAGTCAATTGGTGGTGAAAATGATTGAAGCCTATCTTAACATAGTTACCAGCCCTGTCCCCTCACCACTGCCTCCACCAGCAGAAAGCTCGGATGAAAAGCTTCACTTGCCCGGACTGGCACTGGGCAATATCTGCGTGTTCAATGGACTGCCATTCTTCTCTCCGGGCGGTAGAGAGTGGATCAGAAAGCAAACGGGCGAGGATGTGAGCTTGAATCAGTATAATCCTCCTCGGTCAAGCTGGTGGCTCCGCCCAGCGACTGCCCCCGCTGTCGCCTTGCCCAGCGAAGAACATCTTAAGGAGCTTCTAGAAGCATATGAATCATCCCCCCTTGCCCACATTTTCCCTTTCATATACCCGCCTCTGTTTCGTGATACTGTTCGCAAGGCGTACCGTGAACAACGCTCTGGGAATTACAGTAATGCTGATGCGATGGCCTGCATTTTTGCGTTCATTGCGGTCTCTTCTATATGCTTTTTCGCAAGGGATCCAAGTGATAATATGATCAACTACGCATCCGCAAGTTACGACATGCTACCAAGCCTCTGCAGGGGCTCGATAACAGTGGACGGACTGCAAGCATTGCTATTACTGGTAAGTCTTCGCTTGCCCAAAAGACGATGAGGATGCCTGATCGGTTCAAAATAGAGCTTTTATTCCCAAGCTGTGGTTGGGGATATACTGAGCACGGAGCTACTGGTATCGACTGCACAACGATTCGTATTTCACCTTGGTGGCCACATATCTCCCGGAAGCCGCGATAACGCATCTAAGGGACCTCCAGGTGTGCGCTTGCACGTCAGAAATCTTTTCTGGATCTGCTACGTTTTCAATCAAGAGCTCAGCCTTCGTACCGGCCTGCCTCCTAACTTGACCGATGTGAATTGTGACTTGACCCTTCCCGAAGCGCCTAGGTCGGAGCCTCAGGGTCTGACCTCGTCTGAAAATTCTGGGTGTTCACCAATACTCTTCCAATTTGCCCAATTAGCGACCATTCAATCACAGATATATCGCAGACTCTATTCTGTCACAGCGCTCAGTCAAACCGATGCTGAACTTCTCTGCACTATCCGTGATCTTGATGAGCTTCTAGACGACTGGAAGCATTCCATTCCTTCTCAGAGCAGGCCGTCCTTCAAACACCGACGGCCCGAAGTGGAAGATATTACATCATCGATACTACAAGTACAGTATCATTATTGTATGGTGACAATCCATCAAGCAAGCGGGCGATGCATTTCGTGGACCCAGAATACACGCGGCCCCGGATCCAGCTTGGCTATCAATGTACAGGCGAGTCGGTCTCTGTTGCAGAAGTTCTCGCATTTCGAACTAAGAATCAATCGCTATAACCTTTTGTGAGTTCTGTTGAAATTACGTGGCTACTTTCTCGTTTACCCATACTTATTCTCCTCTGCCAGATTCTGTCTTCCGTATCTAGCCGCTGCAATGATCCACTTGTTCTGTGACATTCTGCTCCATCCACTTGACCCGGTCTGTCACAGTGACTTGGCACTCATGGATACCGTTCGGGATCATATGATGGCGCAGCTATGGTCACAGGCCCCCACTGCCTTCCGCATGCAAGTTCACTTCGTGAAAGATCTAAGCTGTGAGATACAACGACTTGCACGGAGTGCAATCTACAGGGCTGGAGGATAAGCTGGACTACACTTTTGGACTCTGGCATTGTCGCTGGGCGACTACAGAGTTATACTACACAGCAACTACGCCAGGCGTCCATATATTCTCTGACTATTTGCAACATTCCAATACTATAAACATCAATATATCCTCAGTCTACTCAACACCATTTACATACACATGATCAATTATCATACATCTACCACCTTGAAGAATAGCCCATCTCGAAATATTTCGAACGACTATAACATCTCAATGTACAACGGTCATTCAGTCTTTCTTCACCCGATCTGAATCGGCCAAGGAATCCGCAGCGTTTGCGATGACGTCCTCCCGCCAGGTCCACAGCGCAGCCCACGTCGCACCTGGGCCGACGAGAAACTGGCCAGCCAGGACGGAAAGGGCAGCTTTGACCGCACTTCTTGTTTTGATGTACCCGTGACGACGGAGCTCCCATATGGAGTACAAATTTCCTCCTAGATACGCCGGGAAGGCTGTGGCGGCATCCCACCGGATGAACGTGGCCGCATGCTCCGTGACAGTTCTGAGATTCCAATCTTCCCTGAAGGGATTTGGCAAGCCGAAGAACATCTTGGTTACAGATATACCGGGATGGGACCATGCGTATGCCAGAGATGCGATGTGGACGGCCGACTGCACTGCAAACGCATACATGTAGACGCTCTTCAAAATTGGGACATCGTCTTGTTCATATCGTTCAAATGAGTCGTCTTCTACTTGGCAGGGTTGGTGGCTGCGTTGCAAGCGTCTGATACCTGCCGAAAAGACTATTGTCAGGGCGTTGAAGAGCGGTGGTGCGATTTGCCAGACGGCAGACCAGTGCTGCCAGGCTGCTGTGTTTGGCGTCGGCAAGAACATCATAACTGTTGGAATGACAAAGCCCATGGTGATGGCTGGGACCAGGGACATAGCCACTGCTTTGGGAACGGCGCGGCCGGGTGTCTCTTCGTGCGTGTAAAGTGCACTCAGTATAGCATGGAGGGGCGCAATGCGGCCGATACCCTGGACCTGCATGCCGGCCGTGAAGAGGGTCGGGAGAGCGAGAGGAGAACCTTGGTTCCCTAGACGGTATCCCTCAATGGTGTAGATCAGGAGAGGCGAAATGAGCTGGGGGAGGAATCCGAGGAGATGCACCCGTGAAGTTGGCTCTTTGTCGAGGATAAGGTACGATGTCACGGATACCAACATGTTCATGAACTTGGAGGCAGACGTTTCCCCAAACCATCGGATTACGATGGGTCCTGACTCTCCCCAGTTCCCGACGAGACTCAAAAAGTCCATTCGGAATGCTTTGAAGGTGACTAAGATAATGACACCCATGCCTCCTACGAAGGCACGCCGGACGTACTTCGAGACGGTCTTGCTAAGGGGCCTGGCTGGTCGCTCATCGCTGAAGGGTATGGCTCGCAGTCGATAGGGGATGGGGAGCTTCTCGACAGCGGAGGAGCCGATGAACACATCACCTATGCGTCCATAGACGAACTCGTCTCCTATCAACGGCTGGACAAGACTGTTCACTATGGTGGAGATGACTCGGTTCTCATAGGCATTTAGTGCCTGCGTCTCATGCGCGATACGAATAATGTCTTCGGCACGGCCATGTCTAGCAGCTTGTGTTTCGGTGAAGATATCCTCGATATCTTGGTCGGTCAGGTTCGCCAGGCTGCCATTACGACTTTCTCTCTTCCGGAGGATGGCATTGACAAGCTCGGCGCATGATTCCATGGCGCCGTTGGCACCTTGGCCACCGATGGGGTTTGGCTGTGAGCGTCTCATCAGCTGGATGAACAGGAGAGCAACAAATTTACAGACTAAACACGACTCTCACCTTATGAGCCGAATCACCAAGCGTGATAATCCGCCCGAAGAACCATATCTTAAACACGACTTCGTGTAGAGGCGTCAAAGTCGAGGAAAGCCGCTTGTCGAAGACCTGGCCGAAGGTCACCTCTTTTGTGATGGGCAGGTTATAATTCTGCCTCACAAACTCCGCCTCTTCCTCTTTGCTATATTTCGGGATATCTTTTCCGTATTTGATCTCGGGCAGGCGATCAAACAGGAACCAATACACGCGCTCTTCGGGTCCCGACACGACAAGCTGGGACTGGCCGTTTCCATTCACGATGTTTTGGTCTCCTGACACCCATCCGGGGACATGCTGGGCGATTCCAAAGCTGCATCGGTAGTAGCAGGGAACGCGGACTTCCTCGTTGGGAGGGAAGTACCCTGGTTGGAGCTTATTTCCAAGGGATTTCATCACAGCGCGGGTTCTGCTGTGGATGCCATCTGCGCCGACGACTAGGGTGCCGATATACGTCGAGCCATCCGCAGTCGTAACAGTGACACCTCCATCAATGGGTTCGACACCGGCAACTTTCTTGTTAAGCAGGACCTTGTCTTTGTGCTTGATATGATCATACAGAATTTGCAACAACTTCTGCCGATCGAAGAACAGCAGGCCGTATCCATGACTGAATAGCCTTCCGCGTTAGAGATCCGTACACCATTTTAGGCGGGGGTTGACTTACCGCCGCTCCAGGTGCTGGAAGAACGAAGGCAACGCGGCAATGACATTCGCATCCTTGTCTCGTGTATATGCCATCTTAGTGCGGTGCATAGACTGGTGCATGACATCCTCGTACACGCCCAGCTGATCCAGAATGCGAAGGCCATTGGGGAAGAGACCAATACTCGCGCCGACGGGGGGTGCAATATCCGAGTGGCCTTCGAGAATGACATAGTCGATATCAAATTGCTGCAACACATTCGCCAGTGTGAGGCCGGCGATGCCTCCACCGGCGATGATTATTTTGAAGTCGCCGGATGCCATTGGTGACGCGTAGGATTTCGGTTGGAAGAAGTAGGTAAGTGCACTTCAGCAGCCATGGCTGTGTATTCGTTTATATACGTTGTCTAGCTGGTAGATAAAACAACCGCCGGTACAATTCACTGATCTAAGCGGTCTTAAGCACCTTGGCCAGGTCATTGCTTCGTTTGTCTGCAGCCAATGAAGCGATCTGGACGCCTTATATCCGCTGAGTAATCGGTGTTGATCACGTTTGTTCTCCAGCCCTGATTCGGATCTACGAGTTAGCATTCCACTTTGCTTCATCTTGTTTAGCTTTACACTTGAGAAAAAGACTCATTTCGCATCCTGCGACAAATAAGACCCACTGCCATAACCGGAGATCCGAGATTGGAACTTCCGAGGAGCTATTATGCCTCCTTTACGTCTATTTTGGGTAACATTATACAATAGTGGGTATAGTGGGCGATAGGTACGGAGTATGCCTGTGGGCGGTAGGCGGTATAGATGGGCACTCGAAAATCCAAATTGCCCCCGGCCGTGGACGGGCGATGGGCACCTCCTAGGTGCCGATGGACGGGTAATGGCAATGTAATGGTAAACTAATGGTAATCCGAAAACCAACAGTAAATGACTAATATTCGACCAATATTAGATTAAACTAATAGTAAAACCCTGGTTAAATAACTACATTTTAAATAAAATAATTATATAAATATGTTTATATACAGATACATCTATATGATATTACAATTCTACGTATACTTTTTAGAAATAATTGTAGAGTTGAAAAAGTATTGGAATCTGCTAGTATCTGGAATTTACTAGATATGTTGAATTTACAATAGTCAACGCACTATGTGCAGCATTTGTCCACTGTTGGAAGAAATCAATGGCCATATAGGAGCAAAGATTGAAACCATAAAACTCCCCTACTGTAGTTAGTACGTACGGTTGACGAACACCTCGAGACAAACAAAGTACACCAAGAACCTACTCACCCAATTCCGCGTCTAGGCCTCGGCTCGCCTCGTAAATGATGACAACCGCCCTCTTCCTATTACTAAACCTTCAAGAAATCTCTGTAAAATCCTTGGTTTTCAATCTCAAATATGACGACTACAATGCGCGAATTGATACATACACCCCTTCATGATCCGCTAGGTAGTATCATTCCAAGTGTGTGGCTCCTCCCCACCTGTTTACTGCACGCCTTTATAGATGATATCTCCGCAAGCTAAAACACTATGTAATTGTATGCAAATATGGGTCATTTCTACTAAGAGAAGCCAATAATATTTAACAGAAGGTTGCTTGATTCTAAGAAAGGTCTAGAACGTGAATAAAGAGCAGGCATGTTGAATACCTAGCTGTCCTTTCCGATGGCCTGGTAAAAAGAGCCCGATTGTGCTGAAATACCGGGAGTAAACTGGTCCCAGTTGCTGCACAAGCCCAACTTTATATACAACGACATAGGAAAATAAGCGGCGAGGGAACAACCAACAAGAGGAGGCTGCAAATAATCCAGTGATTGGAATTCCCGCCAGAGAATTCATTTCACAGGCCTTCCACCAGTCGTGGGATAACAGAGTCCGAAAAAGCCCATGTGGGAGTGTGTAACTGCGCGCACCAAGCTGCACCCGTATACCACGTGGATAGATGACCTTGCAGAGAATACAGTTCCTGAATAAAGCCAGCTTTCAAGTCCTCGACGGAGGCCCGGATGTTAACAGATCCATGGTAATCAAAGTGGAGCCATTCAAGGCCCTTGCCACTTGCTTCCGGCAGACTGCCTGCACCGACCAACTGGCGGTAACTCTGCTCGACCAGCGCCTTTGAACCATCGCTATCCAAGGTCTCATTTCCAAACATCATGACCTTATGATAGCGGTCAGGTGAATCCACGTTTTTATACCATTGCAAGAGCGACAGATCCGGGAAATCCAGCCAGTTTCCAGAATTGGTGTTAATGATGGTCGTGTTCAATGGCAGGTTCGAAGAAACAACACCACCAGCATAAGCTTGCGTGTATGTTGTCTTGGACAAGACACCAAGTTCCTTTCTGTCGAGCTTGAACGGCGTGAGGTTGGGTATAGTTGGTGGGATAGCGATGAGCAAGCGCTTTGCGCGAATCTCAGTTTGATGCCCGTCCGCGCCTTTGGCAATAATGCTAACACCATCGGGTGTTCTTGTTGCATTGACGACAGTGCTTGAATAGAGGACATCATCACCCAGAGTATCCGACACCCTATCGTATATCTCCTGGTTCCTGTGGGACGCCACATATAGAGTTCGGGCCTTGCCAATGTAGACTCGCGCAAGCGGCGCTGGGAACGACTGCATAACATAAAAGGTCGGCTGAGTCTCCAGCTGCCCTAAGCCAACAGCCGATATGTCCCAGATCGTAGGCACAGCAGCCTCAATGTGGTATTTCCTCGCGAAATCACCAAAGTTTAAAAGCAGATCTTCGGGTATATTGTCGGCGGTGGGGAAGTTCCACAATCCAGGCAACATCATGTCCTCGTATTTCTCGCACAGTTCCACATACTTTTGAAATGCAGCAAGTTGTTCAGCTGCTGTGGGTGACGTGTAGTTCACGAAATTTCCAGTGCTGAAATCTGCATACCTGGTGTTCACTAATTCTTGCTCAGACGCATGTACCGATACGTTGAACCGCGCAAAGAATTGTGTCGCATTGCCATAATCCAGGAAGGCCTCAACACCCAACTCATGAGGCATGCCGGTTTTCGGATCAATCCAGGTATCAACCGCACCACCCTTTCGAACGAGCACATCAGTTAGGCCTTGATCGAAGGAATTATTTCCGGGTTACTCACCAAACGTGCCCTTCTCTCAACCAATGCAATGCTCTTCCCATAATCCTCACGGAGCCTAACAGCAGCATAGGCGCCAGCAGCACCACCGCCAACAACTACCACATCTTTCGAGATGGTCTGGGCAATAGGGCTTGCAGAAGACATAGCAAGAATGCTTGCTGCTGTCAGCAAGCTAGCTGCGTTTGGTAACATGATATGCAAAAATGTCAAACAAATGTAAACGTAAAATCGACGAAAGATGATTTTGAACTATTAACAAGAGAGGGCATGCCATTATTTATATACAATACAACGGCCGCTAGCTGTTGTTAAAGCACAAGCCCGGCTCTCATGGCTTCCGTTGACTAATAGCGGGAATTTCCCGTAGCATCCTTCGGACCATACAACAAAATGAAGATGTCAGTTTATTGCCGCGTGTGTGGGCTTGGATTCGGGATCGGAGCTAAAAAGAGGTTCTACTCTCCACACATGGAGATAGGGTCTGTGAAATTATCTCCGTCGGAACGAAATGTAGCCAGTATTACACCATCAGTTTCATTGACTGGGTCCGCTGGAAGCCGACGACTGTGTTTTCACTAATTTATGAGACGAACTCGCGATGTTATACTACGAGTAACCTTCCGCTGAGTAAGCAAGAGGGTTTGCCAGAGAGCGGAAAGTGATCCTCGTATTCCATACGCTAAGGTTCGTGGGGGGCAAGGCACCGTCTGCAAGAGTACTGGCATACTAAATCCCAGTGCTTGATATTCTTCCGATTCTTATCGGAGCGGTGGGTGTCAAATAATACATTGCATTGAGGAGGGGGTCTTTGTTGTATGTCTAGGAAATCATATCGGAAAGTTACGAAGACGGAAAATCGAATGTGTAACATTGGTCGATGAGTTGGATATATCTCATCGTCACATGATTTAGATCTCCATAGGTAGAAGCCATCTAGCCTTCTTCCATCACATACAATACACACTACTGTAACACTACTGTACACCATGATCTCATTTATCATCTGGATTCTAACAGCATTCAGAGAGAAGCCCATGGAGAGGGGGAAGTAAGAACATGGAATGAAGGGGAGAGATCACTGTAACTACAGTGACGCAGCATATGCTTTAACACCCTTTGACAGACCGCTTTCAAGACCGCCTATTGGAAACTGAAGAGCAAGTTTTATGGTATCTTGCTTTTTCAACATTCTTGTTTTTATTAGGAATTTTGATAGAAGATATGTATGTTTCAATTCAATATATAAAATGAAACTCAAAATTTTGGCTGGCAGAACCTCAAAAAAAAAAAAATCCGGAAGGGTGTTGAAACATTTGCTGCTTGACAGTCAGTAGTTATGACTGATTAGTTCAAAGCAATGAGCACCTGGACACCAGGGCACCCTATGTGGGTTAGTCAGCGGAACCATCCACCTGCCGCCCTAATCCTTGGCGCGACGATCCAAGGCGGGTATCCTGCAGTGGGTCCGGATGAGCCTCAAATTCTCCGCATTTCCATTCCAAGGTTATTCCTTGGGCTTAATACAGCGGACTTACACCTACCAACTTACTAGCCCTCGGTCTACGCTCTTAACTCCGTTCTTAAACAAACTTTGGAAGCGGTGTGGCTGGGGCTGCCCGCGTGGGCGCTAACATCACATAGCTTATGAAGTGGAGAAATGCGCGTTGCAAATATCTATATGTTGTAGTAAAGCCTATTTATAACGGAGTTTGTCTCAGAGAAAATTTTAAATAAATAAAATCCATAGTAAGGGCGTATTACCGAATATCGCGTGGCGGTTGAAGTCAAGCGCCGGTTTCCGTTATATCCGAGATGGTTTTGGTGTATATAACTACGACAGCCTGAAATCCTCTCCTGCGAAGGCCAGTCACACTAATATTCATCATGAGCGCGATTTATTCCCAAGTATTTGTTACACCAGCATACCCAACAAAAACTTATGATGGCAAAACTGTGATCGTCACCGGTTCGAATGTCGGAATCGGATTTGAAGCAGCGAAACATTTTGTCCGACTTAATGCTGCTAGAGTGATACTTGCAGTGCGAAATCTGTCGGCAGGGGAAACAGCAAAGCGGTCAATCGAGGAATCAACAAACAGAGCTGATGTGTGCGAGGTCTGGGAGCTTGACCTCGCATCTTTTGACTCTGTCAAAGCTTTTGCAGATCGTGCATCGAAACTCCCTCGACTGGATATCCTCGTTGAGAATGCTGGAATTGCGACGTACACATTTGATACATCCGAAGGTCATGAACGTACTATTACGGTCAACGTTATTAGCACCTTTCTGCTGGGCCTTCTACTACTCCCTAAGTTGAAAGCAACTGCCAAAGCATTCCCGACATCCAGCCCGCATCTCTCCATCGTGACAAGCGACGTTCACGCCTGGACAAGTTTCCCGGAGCAAACTGCAGATAACACGTTTGTCGCGCTGGACAGGATGGAAACGGCAGATATGCAAGAGCGCTATTCTACCTCGAAGCTCCTGGAAGTGCTAGTGGTGAGGGAGCTTGCCACTAGACTTGGAGATTCTGGAGTCATTCTCAACATGTTGACTCCGGGACTTTGCAAATCGCAGCTGTCACGCGAGGCAGGTTTTGCGCTCCGACTGATGATCTTTTTCTTCGGACGTCAGACAGAAGTTGGTAGTCGGACCATACTCGCGGCTGCAGAGGCAGGCTGGGATAGCCATGGTGCCTACATGCTAGATGGAAAGGTCAACAATGGAGTACTGTCAACATTCGTCCAAAGCGAAGCTGGATTGAAGGCACAACAAAAAGTGTGGAAGGAATTGGCAGAAATCTTGGAGGAGATTCAGCCAGGAATTACAAAGTCCATCTAATATGTGGATTGGCCCGCTCCTTCTCTTCTCCATACTTTTGTACCTGTTTGTGGCCTGTCAAATTGAATTTACGCCAAGCTTCTATTGTATTGCCTATATGCCTGAAGGCACCACATGTCGAGATATTACCTAGATTAGTAGTTAGCTCTCTCCCTCTCCTCTCCCTATCCAGCTTTGATTTATTGATCTCAATTTATAAGTTTTCCTCACTGATTTAACTATGTTGTATTATGATCCTAAGCGCTTCCTATTCGAAGCCAGATACAGCCACAAACAAACTATATCCAATGATCACGGGCGATATAGATGTTACTACACGTAAGACAGGAAGAAAACCACGTGTGGAGACGGTAATGGCTGCGCTAAACCTGCAAGGCACTTGAGTAACTAACTGGCCCCTGCAATTTTTTTTTTTTCAAAAAATACGGACCCTCGCTTGCGAGGGTCCGCCACCCATATAACGGCCTCATTAAGCACTTTAAAGAATCAATCGTATAACTCACTCTAAAAACTGTGCTTTAAAAGAAGGCTATACTATAAGCGTTTAATACTAGGATAGTAAAGGTTATATCTTATTATATAAAGATTAAAGAGATTTCTAGTAGTCTCTACGCGATTAGAACAATTCTAGTGTTACGCACTACTAACTGGTCACAGTTAGGTTAGAAGGGTCCCGGGTATACTTGTCTTCTACTCCTTAGGGCTCTAGCATGAACGATCTGCGCTCTTAACCGTACTGTTACCTAACAAACCTTACTATAGACTAGGTCCTCTTAAGATATCGAGGAACGGTGCTAGGTAGAGCGCCGAATAGATATCTATTTATAAGTGTTATTAAGTTATAATCAAGTAAGAGAGTCAGTATAATACTAGTGTATACTAGTAGAGGACTATACCTAATCTAGTAAAGACGGGTAAGCATAGGTCAGAAAAAGGTATCGTTACTAGAGAGCTTACAGGGTCTACCTCGACGAGCGGGAGATCGACGGGTACAGTGCGCACTACACGCCCTTCCACCCAACAGTTGATGTCTCAGGAGCCAGCGACTCGACCGGGTCCTTTCCAATCATCTGCATGGTCTACATCGGCCAGCCGACTAACCCGCAGTTCCTGCGTGACGCAGCTCATCGCGAGCCGCAGCATGTGGCGCAGGTTATTAGTGCTGGGCATGGGTTGACTGGGAAGGGTTCTGAGTATTTGTTCATGCTGGAGAAAGGTCTTGAGGGTCTTGGGCTTGGGACGGCGGATGTTCATGCCACGGACTTGGTTAAGAGGGTTAAGGCTAAATTTAATAGGTAAATAAACGGTATCTAAAAAACACGGTACTAGAAGTTCTAGATTTTATTAAAGCCTACCTATTATTACTAGTAATACTATCCCTCCTAGATATATTTTACCCTATAACTTATAAGGTTGTAGGGGCTCGAAAACTAGTAAGAAGTAAATCTATAACAACTGGTAATATACTAGTAATTACGGCTTAAACTCTAGTAAATATTAGAACCAAAAACCCTACGAGCTTTACCCTGCCACCCTACGAGCGCGGCCACCATAGAAAGGGAATGGCCCTCATTTTCTAGTGTGATAACAGCAGTTTGTCCCTTCTTGATCTTCCAGTCCCTGTAAGGTCGTAGCCTCCAATAGTATGGCAAAAGCAAAATAACGAAGTGGAGTTTATCTGATATTCTATATGGAAGATGGGAAATTGAAAAGGACACGAATCATGGGAAACAGCTAAGTCAAGGGGATTGTAGGTTATGGTAGTCCGGCGAGGTCTCTGCTAGTTCACGATGGTCTGCATGGGCCAGCTTTTCAAACGGTTCTCATTGTTTTCTGTGGGGTCCAACAGTATAGTACAGCTCAGCACTCCATTGTCTGGTTCTCAATACAGAATTACACGACGTAGCGCGAGGTCAAGTGGTACTAGCAAAGAACCATACAACAAGGTAACATTGTCGTAGCGATATCATATCAAGCCACGCCTCCTTGGGTGCGCATAAACAGGTTGGGTGGTTTCGGGCGAGAACCAAATTCGTCGTCCACAACATATTCGATTTCAGATCCGTCGGCTTGGAATCCCATCTGTCCATATACATGTCGACCCATACTGGACGCCTCGGTTATGGCTTCCAGGTTCCCACGTCGATGTGCTTCATCGATGCCCCACTGTACAAGTTCTCGTGCGATGCCTTTGAGTTGGTGCGCTGGATCGACAGCGCACATGTCTAGGATCAGAACGGCTGGTGGCACTGCAGTGGCTTTCTGTTTGATTACCTCGGTGCGTCTTCTATGCAGAGAGGAAACAACTTGACAGAGGTAACGTCGTTCACGCTCGTTGTCGGGGTACAGTGCATTGAGGTCCATCGAATTGGCTAGATCTTCCACTGGAGGATCACCATGGCCCTCTACGCTCGAGGCTTGCACCCAAATACCAAAGCCCACGATAATACGCCTGTCTTCAAACCGCGGACACGGTAGGGTAGCCTTGAGAAATATGGTGTTTGGGAGACCGTCTTTGTCGTTGGTCCTGTGGCGCCAGCGGGCTACCATTCTCTCGGCTCCATATGACCTTCCCTGAGGTGTGTCCCATCCCGGATTCATGGCTATCCAGATCCCATCTTGCACTTGACGACCAAAGGCCTCGCACACGCAGTCAAAAGCCTGGATGATATCCTCGGGTTGATGTATGATATCGACACGTAATCCAATATCTGGTCTCTGCCTTTGAGAAGCCATAATTTCCAGCTTTGACTGCTCCCGTCGGCGTGTGATAGGAGCCAAACGGTATTTGAAGTTGGATACGTGTGAAGAAAGAAAAGAATGTCACCACGCCAAGGCTCTAATGGAGTGGGTAAGTCGTTGATTGGCTCTATGTACTCATGTTGACTGGATGACACCATACACTGACAAATATCGATGGGCGACGCTTTACCTGGACATGTTTAAGTATGATAGAGAGGCTAGTATGGAATGTAGGATACTCTGGAAAAATGCGATAGATGCGGGGAGGAGGGAACTATCTACATGGGAGACTACCTAGGTAGCTAATGTGTGTAGGAGCAAACGAGGTCACATGACCACTAACAAAGTACCTTTTGTATGGAGTTGCTATACAAAAGATACCTAATTTGCAATTCTGGGGGTCCTGGGGAAAGTTTTCCACAGATGGGGCGGGGCCTTCCAAGGTTCCAAGGTTGCCACGTGGCGATAACTTTGCTAAAAATAAAACCTTCCAACCTTTACGAGGTTGGAAAAGCGTTCATGTTTCGATATCCTTGTTCTTATGTCTGCCGTAGTCCAATCGCTCCCGTCTCATCAACAACCCGCAGACGAGACAGATCACACCACCGGCCACCACTAAATAAAACTCCTGCCCAATCACCGTGGCCACAGCATTAACCCCACGAGAACGAACATCGGGATTGCCGGACTGCCACACTGCCGATGATACTCCGGCCAGCGCCTCACGCAGGTCTTCTTCCGAGTACCCACTATCCCCAATGGCGTCCGTCAGCATGTTGTACCCCGCATTTTGAAAAATCGAGCCTGCAACCGCCAGAGCAATTGCAATGCCGCCCATCTGTGCCATGTTGAACATAACCGCGCTGTCGACGCGGTCGCGTGGGTTCTTGTTTATTACACTCGAGACACCGACCCCGTGTTGGAACGAACAGCCAAGGCCAACGCCAATGAGTGCTTCCAGACCTAACACCTGGGATTCGGAGACACCCGGACTCAGTGTGCCGGCCATAGCGCCGGCTCCCGCGGCGGTTGCAATGCCCGCAACGATGTAGATCAGGTTGTAGCGGCCAAAGACCGGGAGCAACCCGCCGACGAGGATGACCACGGCGATGAAGACCATAACAAACGGAAGAAGACGGACAGTTTGCTCCATGGCGCTATGTCCGCCAGCGAACGCGAAGAAGAGCGGCGTGTAGTAGAGTGTGATGGCATACGATGCGCCCGCACAGCCAGACGCGATCCAAAGTGGAAGCAGGTCAACCCGGCTAAGCAAGTGAAGGGGAACGGCGCGTTGCTCAGAAGTCGTGCCAATACACCAGTATTGTTGGACGATCCATCCAATCAGGACCACACCGAAAGCCACCCAGGCTGCGATAGACGCCCCGGAGCCCCAGTTCCACACAGGACCGGAGAACTCCAATGCGAGGGCAAATAGTACTGGGGCCGCCATGTTGAACGCAACGCCGATAGGGTCGATCATCATCAATCGGGAGACCAACGGACGGTCTGGCCCTAGGTATTTGCGAGGAAGGCACAGAATGGCGACCGCAAGACTGACACTCACCCAGGGTAGGTTGATGTAGAAAGCCCACCGCCAAGTGGTGTGCCTGTTCGAGGCGAAAGCGGACCCGATAGGACCACCAATGACGAGACCCACGGCCCATATTGCGCTCAGAAGACCGAATAGGCGAGGTGTCTCCTCGGGTGTGGCGAACACGGCGACAAATGTCAAGTTGCTATGTCACTGTGAGCTCGATTATCCCAACGACATCAGAGATACATCGCAACATACCTTTGGTAAACAACAGCACCACCGACACCCATAACGACCCGTCCAACAATGACCACAGGGAGATTGGGAGCAGCACCGGCCACAGCAGCACCGGCCATAAAGATCACAACATTAGCGATATAGATCCATTTCATGTCGACGCAATACAAGATCTTCCGGGACAAGGATAGGACTGCAAACACGGCAAGGCTGAAGGACAGGCTGATCCATGGCAGAAGCGTAATGTTGCCGAAGGCCTCGTAAAGGGCGGGCTGGATATTGGCCACGTTGCTTACATCATAGCCTTAAACAATGACTTTGTCAGAATGATGATTTGGGATAGTGTTATGATACATGGCATTAACCAACCATTGATGAGGGTTGTCAAGATCAGAACTGCAAGTGTTCCCTTCCATTTCCAGTCGGGGATGTGGCTACGCGGATGAGTAGTTGGCGACAATGAGCTCTCGTCTCTCCCTGAAGATGGCATGTTGAGGTTGATGCTGAAAGGTGGGTCTTGACGACTAAGGAGTCAATAGACGCCAGCAAAGGACATTGGGTTTATCTGTAGGGAGATTCTTTGAGATACGTATGACCTTTATGGTGCCCAAGAGATGTGGGACATGAACCATGGAAGTGAAGTACCCTATGCTCGTTTAAGGAAGAGTCGCCCAATATATCCCATGTATGACCTCCCGGTGGCAGTGCTAATGCAAGACAGACCAGCATACTGAATATCTTCGGTATCTATTCTACATCTGAACCCACTCATTGCCATTCCAACATGCTCGGACCCGCTCATAAAGACATCTAAGCCAGTCGTAAAAGAAATACGATTCCTATAACATCAGCGCAATTGCCTATCCATCAAGTGTATCCTGTCTGCCAAGCGAAGGACACCTGGCACCGTAGAGGCACTGTTCAGCCTCAAGCAATCATAATCAGCTTTCTGGGAGAAAAGTTGGATATGCTAATTAGGAAGCAAGATGGCTAGCAAATACCAGCTTAGGCAAAATGCAGCGCTCAGGTGTACGTGGGGACATAAGAGTGGCTGTGGCAAGGCATTTAGGCGTTCCATCATCTTATCTTACATCATGGGGCCGTTGCATGCATCTACGCTAAATATAGAGTCAGATATAGTTGATTCACTATGGAAATATATTGTCTTAGCATTTCTGAATAAACCCAAGGGTTAGGTGATATGTCAATATTGCGATAGCATCTCATGCTGAATTCATTGACCAGGGGCCTTTCCACTTTTGCCAGCCTTCTTGGGTCCTTCATATGCTCGAGAATCTCCATATAAGACAATAACCATCCTTTACTCCTTCTACTTGATCTCTATCCCTATTCTCCTTAACCTCCCACGCCATGTCCGAGTCACAAGCGTATCTCAACGCCTCGCCTACTGGTATCACAACGCTTGACAACCTCATCATGAAAAGCTGCTTAGTCCCAACCCTTGTGGTACTCGCCATTGTAGGGTGCCTGGTTCCCTCTGTCTATTCCACCTGGCGACATGCCCAGAAAGCTCGAAAGATAAGTTGTGGAGAACCCCCTCTCTACCCCAGCCAGCACCCTTTCGGTATTTCCACCCTCTTCGAAACACTTGACGCAGCGAGAGAGAAGAGACTCCCACAGCTTGCAGAGAGGCGGATTTCTTTCCTATCCCGTCGGCATAACAGATACGTCTCTACCTTTCGTATGTATCAGGCTGGTCGGGAGAACCTGTTCACGGCAGATCCCAAGAATATCCAGTCTATGCTGGCGACTCAGTTCAAGGATTTCGGCTTGGGTGAGATGCGTCGTAATGTAGCTGAACCTCTTATTGGACATGGAATTGTGAGTCTTTTTCCCCACGTCGGAAGTATAATTCTTTCTTTTCTCTTGCGGGGGGGGAAGGTCGGCTGACTGGACCTAGTTTACTAGTGATGGCGAGAGTTGGTCGCGTTCCCGATCACTGCTACGGCCTCAGTTTACGCGAGATCGGATGAACAATCTTGACAGGGAAGAACGTCATGTTCACAACGCGTTGCGTGCCATTCCGATGCGATCTGACGGCTGGTCCTCTGCAGTGGATATTCAAGCCATCTTCTTTCGTCTTACCCTCGACTCGGCCACAGAGTTCCTCTTCGGTAAAAGCTGTGATAGTCAGATTTCTGCTATGCAAAAGGAAGCAAGCCAGGCCTCCGATGACACTTTTCTGTATGGGTTTGACCGGTGCATGTGGTATCTCGCGGAGCGACTCCGGTTCGAGCGGCTCTACTGGGTTATCTACAACCAGGAGTTTCGGAAGTGTATCGACATTGTGCACGCCTTCGTGGACCAGTATGTTCACTCTGCTTTGATGCAGGCGAAGCAGAAGGAAGAGAAAGCCCAGGGCATCGAGAAGGTGTCATCGCAGTATATCTTCCTGGAAGCCCTGACTAGTACTATAAAAGACCCCGTCAGGTTGCGCGATGAATCTCTCAACGTCCTCCTAGCAGGCCGTGACACAACGGCTTCTCTACTGAGCTGGACGATCCTCCTTCTTGCGCGGCACCCACACATCTTCGCAAGGATCCGAAGCGATATCCTCGATCAATTCGGCACTTACGATCAGCCACGCAGCATGGACTTTGCGTCTTTGAAATCATGCCAGTACCTCCAGCATTTCCTCAACGAAACCCTTCGTCTCTACCCGGTCGTACCCTTCAACCGCCGTTGCGCGACGAAGGACACTACCCTCCCCCGCGGCGGCGGGAAAGACGGTACCTCGCCGATCTACATCCGCAAGGGCCGTACAGTCATGTACAGCACCTACGTCTTGCACCGTCGAAAGGATATCTGGGGCGAGGATGCTGAAATCTTTAATCCGGACCGGTGGGTCGGCCGAAAGGTCACCTGGGAGTATATTCCGTTCAATGGGGGACCCAGGACATGCATTGGTCAACAGTTTGCTTTGATGAGGTCCAGTTATGTGCTAGTAAGATTATTGCAGAGGTTTGATAAGATTGAGGATGTGCACTCTGAGAGGGAGATTCGTTACGGTGTTTCACTTACTTCTTGTCCGGCTGATCCCGTGACTGTGAGATTGCATCAGGCGGAGACCGGGGTTTAAACGGGTTGGGCGGGATTTACTCTTTTCATGATTGGGATATTGTTTGGATGGATTATTTGGCGACAATGTTGTCATTTCGGGGATTCCCGAGGTCGCTTGGCGTATTTAAGTAACCGGAGTAATGATAACCTGGAAATGATTATCTTGGTTATATGTCTCGGTTTCCCTTCCTACATATCAGTTTCAGGGGGGAGATAGAACAGATATGGTTGTTTTGCGGGCCGAGACAGGCGAGGAAGTCGCCAGGACGGAGCTGGAGAGTGTTAGGGAGGGAACCGTGATCGCCCTGCATCCCGATCGGAGGGATATCCTACTGAGTATGGGTGAAGGCCAGGACGGTGGAAATTGTACCGAGCGCCAACGACATCGACTTACACTCTTACCGGTGGGAGAGAGGGGAATCGCGCACCCGATGGGCGGTGGTTCATGACAGGCGACCTCGACTTCGCGTTTCATGGCTTTCCCGGTGGCGAGGTGTACTGCGGACCCGTTGAGGCTTTCGGCTATGAGTATGGGCGAGGCGAGTATGAGGATGATGATGATGCATGTACCCACTGGAACAGCAGTTTCCTTAATGCGGACATCGCGGTCGTTACGATCGCGGGCGAGAACAGCGATAAGGAATGGTGCCGCTATAGCATCGATCTGCGTACAGGTACACCGCTCGCGCATTTCGAGGGACATTCCTGTGGTAGAGACGATTTCGAGCCCCTAGGGGACGACACCTGGATTGTCTCTGGCACTGATGGCAGCACCATCCGTCGGTGTCCATGACTGTTCGATGGTCACAACTCAACTGTGGACCGTGAAAGTGTTGCACAAACAAGGCACCTGAGACAGTGCAAACCTTCCAAGGTTGGAACATCCTCTGGTTCCATGGATTTCTCCCGTGGGCTACCCGTGGACGGGCATATCACCTACCTACTTCATCGAAACTGTCCGTGCCAACCAATATACAAAGTACCCTGGCAATAATATTGCAATTTCCACGCAATCATTGTCTCACAGTCCCGTCAATAGACAAATTTTATCAAGCATTGTGCTGTCGGCGAATTTCGTGATTGGCCAATGTTCGAATCCTTCTAAAAGTGGGTTCGCAAGTGGGGTATGTCTCTTGTTTGGCTTCCGTGCTGGCGCGCGCACTTCTCCAGCTACAACGTACATACTCCGTGAACATGTACCTATCTGTAAGTAATCCGTGACACGTGGGACAACTGTAGGCGTCCATAGTGTGGGCTAGCCAAGGGACCATTGACGCTAATTGCTAGGCCTTGTATGACGGACGTACACCCAATCGGCATGCTGAAGCCGTAAATTCTAAGCTTCCCTATCATCATTATAAAGAACAAAAACGGCCACATTATCCCCGTTGTAGTATGAAAACACACTCTTATCTAAGATTAACATGATGAAGAGCTCGGTATTGTGTACCTTGGTAGGTATAGCCACGTTAGGTATTTGCCAGCCACTGGCCCCGCCAAACGACATCGTGTTCCCATCATCAAAGACCTCTTCAACACCTCTTCAATATTCAGGGGCTAATACCCCATATTTTGCAGGCATGAGTCTCGTTATCATGGTTCCACATGTCTCCTAGTACTGATATACGACATAGGTCCAAATGCGAATGGCATTGACAGCAGGATCCCAGACCAATGCACTGTTCGCCAGGCTGCTTATGTTGTTAGGCATGGGAGTAGGTATGTAGGCTATCACAATATATCATGGGCGCAATCATGTTAACTTGAAACCGTTAGATTCCCCGATACTGGCTCATATGAGGCCTGGGTTGCAATTTACCACAAGGTGCTTTATATACCCTTTGTATTTGTTCTTCCAAATGCTTACTGTTCATCTTTTGGGGTCAGATCCAAGCTGCCGCGCAACAAGATGGGTTTGAGGCTCGAGGATCGCTCAGCTTTATTCCTCAATGGAAGCCAGTATTGACAAACCCTGCCTTGCAATTAGGACAAGAGTCGATGACAGGCTGGAAAGAGGTACGTACCCAAGCACCCAAAACGACAATTAATTTGCTGACAAACTCCACTTGGGCAGGCAAGTGACCTTGGCTACCAACTGCGGTCTAGATGTGAGGCATTGCTCGTTTTGCAAGTCGGAAGTCCTTGAACTAATAAGTCTCAACAGATCCCGGGTTTTATCAGGATGGCAACCCATTCTATGTGTGGGCCAATCAATACAAGTCTCCAATCAATGAATCACGAGTGGTTCAAACCGCCAGAGCATTCCTCAATGGCTACCTCTATGAGTATGCCGACAGCTACGGTACCGTAGTAAGCGTGAACTCTACGGGTTCTCCTGCTGCTATTGGTAACTCACTCGGGCCGTCGGATTCCTGTCCTGCATTTGAATCTATCTCTAGTGGAGGCGACAACGTGACAAATTGTAAGTGCCACCAAGCAAATAATGCCTTCTATTCTTAACATAAAGAGCCCCCTTCCCTGGTTTCCATTACCGTGCCCCTAAGAACACCAGCTTACATATCTATAGGGGATGCTACGTGGCTACCCGAAGTTGTACATCGTATCAACTCCGAAATCAAAGGGAATCTTACTTTTGACGAAACTGAAGTACTATTTTTTCCTTACATGTGTGCATACGAGAGTCAGATTGAAGGCCGTCTTAGCCCATGGTGTGATGTTTTTACAGAGGAGGAGCTGCGTAACTACGCCTACTCGCAGGACCTGAGCTATTTTTACGGCGTGGGGCCCGGTTCAATTGGCCCTGCTAAGGTACTTTTCCTTCCATTCCTGAAAAGTCTCCTCTCTCTTCTAGAGACAGGTCCTGGGCAGGTCGGCGTTGGACCCAACGGCACGAGCTTCGAAATTCCGAGCCTTATCATGGCTTTTCTGAACGACAAGCAAATTGTGGAGATGACCGCTGCCATGGGAATTTTCGATTTCGAGGGACTTCTTCCCGATGATCACATACCGGTCGACCATTTGTATAACGTGGCGCACTTCATCACTATGCGAGGCACTGTTGCTTTCGAAGTGATGGATTGCAATTTCGATAACGCCACGAATGGGCCTTACATCCGTGTACTGTTCAATGACGCTGTTTATCCTATAGTCAGCTGTCAAAATGGCCCTGGGAGGAGCTGCCCTTTGTCGGATTACCTTGCTTTGATTGACAAGAGAATTGATGAGGCGGGTGACTTTTTCGATTACTGCAACGTCACAGAGACAGCCCGTCCCGAAGCCGCTACTGGAGCTACTTTCTTCCAGGATCTTTCCTTGGACTTCTTAACTTTTGTCAAGCCCTGATTTTTGGAACTTGCGGTGATCACTTAAGGCATCAGGCACGCATTGTTAGATCCTGCTTCACCTCTCTTTTCATTTCTCCTCTTGTCCATCCAATACTGTACATGGGAATGTGAATAGTTCCTTCTTCCGCCCATTATGTAGTCATGCGCAAATAGTAACGGGTCTCCAAACTTACTCCTTTTACCTACTAAATACTCTTACATCTCAAATATGAGGTCAAAGTTCCAGCCAGGCGAAACTGATTCAACGACTAATGTACAACTAGTAATTATTTGGCTAGAAATTGATTGACAAGGTTAACTACCCTATCGAACAGCAAGCTTGTAGACATGATGATATGTTCGTTCCATTTTGTAGTGAGCCCATTCGTCCGCCCGAGCCTCATCGAAGCGGCGATTCAAATAGGAAATTCCCTGGAAAAATATATGTGCAGTTTGTTGCCGGATCTTCAGAAAGAAGAAAAAGAGAAAGACAAGATTGGCGGAGACAGGATTCTTTGTGGGGTGCTAGATGCAAACACTGTAAATACTGCAAATACTGCAAACATCGGAGCTTTCACAAACAGTTTGCACTCTCCCTCACCGCCCTCGGCAGGATTCCTGACCGCCCAGTCCAAGTCATCAGCCGCCCAATGCGAAAGTCACCCCCGCCGTAGCTCCAGCTTTGGAATTCGCCAATCTCCTCCGTCTGTTATCGTTGCTCAAGTAGTTCTCTAACTTCTTTTCGTACCGGGCATAGTCTCGCTGGTACTTCTCCTCGTCTTTGTATTTTTCTCGACGAGGTGGATTCGGCTTTATCCCATCAAAGAAGCCAGAGCCGAAACACATTTTGATTCAGGTGTGTTTGTGGAAGGGTTGGTGATAGTGGGTTTGATCTTTGCGCGGTACGGACGGAAGGAGATAAAGGAAATGATATTTGTGTATATCTTTAATTGTACTGGGGTGACTGATTTATATGAAATTGACTAGCATAGCCTGCTTTTGCCTGAGACTTCGCTTCGTCATAGGGGGCCAAAAAAGGTGGCTGTGAGACTTCAGGGTCTATCGGGCACCGTCATGACGTGGGCGATGATCGTTCAGCCCTGCAGGGAGATCTCAGGGCTGAGATCTCCTATAGTCGCCTGACTTTCCTGTATTAGAAGACTCTTACAGTCTTACTCCGTTTCCCGTCTTCACAGCTTTCACGCTGTCCACATCACGCTGTCCACAATACAACGTATTGTGTCTCTTCTCCTTGATGATCTCGTCTTGCTTGTAGATCTTAACAAGTTTTCCTAATCAAGAGAAATAAATGAAATTAGAACCTAGCTCGGAACACTTTCCTCCAATTCCTAATATATAAGCATTACAAAAAAAGTTCTTTTTCTACTCCTACGTACATTCTTTGACACCTGTGCCAGCAGTAGCCTACATAGTCAAGAGTCGGAAAGTCTGTTATGACCGTGAACTTGTAGTTACCTAGCTACTTATAAACCATCTCCGCAAACTTAAAATGAGAGTATGCGAAGCCAGATAATCAAACAAGCGTTAAATATGCACAAACATGGCTTAGTACCAAAGCTCGCCCAAGAACATATACATAGGCTACTCACGGCGCCATACCGTAATCATCCGCCACACGATGAGGACATTCATTAGGCGTTGATACCGTTAAACAGAAGCTTGCTAGTAGTGCCGGACGGAGCGCTGGAGATAGACGAGATAGCAAGCTCGACAATACGGGCGCAAGCTTTATCAGAGGCCACGCCCTCGAGAGCCATCAGGTAGGCGGCAGCCCCAGCAACATGTGGAGCAGCCATAGAGGTTCCAGACAGGGACTTTGAGCCACCACCAGGGTATGCGGCCGTGATGTCCTCCCCAGGAGCATAAAGGTCGACTGTAGTAATACCGTTAGTACGCTTCCCGGACCACCAAGCACACTTCGCACTATGGGAAGGGGGAGTTCTCACCAACGGAACCGAAGTTGGTGAAGGAAGCACTTCCATCTGAGCTGGTAGAAGCGGCGATAGTGCATACATTCGGGGCGGAAGCAGGCGAGCTGTTCTTCGCATCCTCGCCTTCATTGCCGGCAGCAACAGAGAGGAAGACACCGGACTTAACGACATTGGCAGCGGCGTCATTCATAGCCTGAGAAAAGGTACCACCCAGAGACATGTTCATAACAGACTTGCCAGTGACGCCGCGGGACTTTGCGTCTTTAACGGCCCAATCCATGCCGGAGATGACTTGCGAATTGGTTCCAGAACCATCGGCACCAAGGACCTTAACAGCAACGACAGTGGCCTTCTTTGCAACACCGAACTTGCTGCCCACCGCAGTAGATGCAGTGTGGGTGCCATGGCCATTGCCGTCAGTGTCATCACTATCAGCAGTGTTGGTGCCCCACTCAGCGCGGCCGTCAAAGTCGGCATGCTTAATGTCAATGCCGGTGTCGACGCCATAGACCACGATGCCCTCACCAGCAGTAGAGTCATACACATAGTCGGTAGCACCGGGCTTCTTGCTAGAGATGCGAGGAAGGCCCCATGAAGGAGCATTGGGCTGAACCACGTTGTCGGTCGCGTTCACAACCATGTCCGGTTCAATGTACTTGACCTATATTTCCACTGTTAGATTGCAACGCGCTCTTGAGGAATCAACGTGCGTAATGGAACGCCATACTGCTGGGTCACTGGCAATGTTTTTGACGGTACTATCATCGAATGTAGCGCTGTAGCCTTTCATGCCATTGATGTCGAAATGCTTCCCTGGTCCAGACTCGCCAATCTTGAGACTCGTGCTACGAGCATGGATATTTGCAGCCCAGCCACGGTGCTTTTCGAACTCCGCGTTGCTAACGCCATCATTCATGACAACAATGTAGGAGCTAGGAATGACCGCGTCGGCGTCACTGGCGGTAAGGAGCTTACCGGCATTGACGACTGCCAGAGTCGCAAGGGACGTAGAGAGGAGCTTGAGGAAACCCATGTTTGTGGTTAGAAATGTTATAAAGCCGAAGAAGATGATGATGAAACTCAGGAAGATGCTAATGAGAATCCTCAACTTGGGAGCAAAGAGTCCCTTTTATAACATACTGAGAGATGGAGAAGAGGCCCATCGCCGCCGGTCTTCCGGGCTCAACTACATCTCCATCTTCAGATCCTGGTGATGGGACATGCCGGACCTGGACGGAGAATGAGTATGTTAAACGGAGCAAACCATCGCTTTAGGCAACGATCTTTCTTCGCTTAGTTTACCAGACACAATGCCAAGATACCCGGCAATCTACGATTGTAACACTCTGATAACCAGGGGTGGACGGATGACGAAACAAACCTATGGTTCACATAGCAGGCCCAGCCCCAGGTGATCAACACATGGGGTAAGTCCGGGGGGTTGCATTGCTTTAGGTTCATCTAGCCGTTTAGAGACTCTTAATATGCGCACAGGGAAATTTAATGGAGAAGCTGTGAGTGTGAAACTTGATAACCAACTTTTAGATTAATTGCGACTCTTTGCCCGTCGGGAGTCCGATGGATGGTTTAGGCCTATCTCGGAAGACTCTGCAAGAAGTTAAGTGTTCCATGCAGGATATTCGGTAATTCGGGGCTTTGAGAACATAGTAGGCGTGGCAAAGGATGGGGAAGTATCTAGTCCCTTGTAGTGGCAGATCTTTGCGAAAACAACAACGGAGCAGGTCTCGGAGACCGAGAGACAGGGTTGGGTTTTTGGACGTTGCAGCTAACGATGATAACCACGACTGTTTAAGTCTCTTCTTGGCTGCGTAGGTTCTCCATGATGTGTTCCAATGGTGGAAATTGACTCGATGAAAGGGATATGACCCGTTTGCATTTTCAGGCTGATTCGATCACGCGACACGCGCCCTGAATATGAGCCCAAAATTGTTGATTTTGGGTTGGCGACGCGGCTCAAGAGTAATACAGAAGCAAAAGAGGGGACGACAGGAAGTAGAATTCATCCCATACAGTCGGATCACTATCGTGGTCCGGAGGTCATTGTTGGTGGTTAGGGTTTTAGCGCTGATATATGGTATTTGATAATGAATTCATTTGCCCGCTTTAGCTCGCTCTAAATATATGCTGCTATACGGGAGTGCTATCCTGCCGACAGCTTTAGAGTGGGCTGACGAAAATCTGTTGGTACGACAATGTATGGTCTACCTCAGAGGTATTGAACTCTCAAAGATAAAACATAAAACATACATGAGGCCCAGAAAAACCATCCTCCGGAAGGAATTCACGTAAATCGACCGCATACCTAGGTAGCCAGTCATACGTGACATGTGCCTGACATGTGCCTGCACGGTTTTCCCCCCAATGCGTCAGCTGAACATTCCCTGAACCTTCCTGAACCTTCCAAGGTTTGTACTGGCTCAGATCTTTTATTGCTGCATGGTTCGTCACGTCGTCACGTCAATGATTTATTTTCATCTCCTCTCTAGGGGAAATCGAAGCTACTTGGGACATTTGGGGCAGTTGGCTGTCTCGCTAATAGACTCAGTTAAAGACGGTTGTGGCTTTTCGGTCTCCGACACCACGGGAATAGAACGAATGAATTTGGAGGCCAAAATTATCTCGGCGCTTGGCTAAAAACGGGACATCGCGTTGTCCCCTCGGTAGCCCACAATCTTAAGGGTCGCGCGACCGCACTGATCCCCTCAGCTGACACGGAGGGAGATATCATTAGATTGGAAGTTGAACTTTACAAGGTTAGTTCACCAAGTGAGATGTATATTGACAAGAATCAGCGTCGCTACATTATCACCTCCGTGTTATTCCCCGTTTTGCCGGATCCTAGGCCGCGGTCGTACGGATTGAAATTCTGGCAGTTTTTGATGCCTCTACTACCTCTACACTGAAATCTACTTAAAGCACTCGGTCTCTCGACATCTGCACACGGCCATGTGATACCCCATGCGGGAGATTCGGGTAGTCCAAATACGGTCGAAAAAATGGATCCCCGCTTTTCATTTGCCTTCGGGTTATGCAGGAAATCTGTGCAAATTTGGGCAGCTTTCGACAGTTTTATAAATTTTCAGTAGTCCATCTATTATGGACAATGCCTTCGAATGATATATACATTGTATATATCTAGAGTGACAGAAGAGAGCAACCCCTCAGTCACTGTCAGTGGGTAAGCCAGGAATGCGGCCATTGCGGAACAGATCGATGAAGATCTGGTGGTCTCGGCGAGTCTGCGCGCTGTACTCATGGGCAAACTTGATGAGGAAGTCTGCAAAGCGGGACTCATCAGCTGAGATACAAGCATCAATGGCTTGCTCGGGTGAGAAAGGCACGAGCCCCGAGTGAAGTTCATCATCATCCCCAGCGGCGTGCATCATAGCGGTGGCCCGCCCAAGATCAGCAGCCACTGCGGCCATCTTCTCCACGTCGTTGATTTCGGACCAGTCCAGGTCCACGGCGTAAGGAGAGACCTCCGCAACCAGGTGGCCCACACCATCGATCTCGGTCCAGCCGAGCCGAGAGTCGGCGTGCGCCTGCAGAGCACGCTGCGAGATGACAGTCCGGTGGCCCTCATGGTGGAAATAGGCGGCGGCGGCGGCATTTTCGACGTGTCGCGAGACCGCGGCCGCAGCGGACTGTTTCATGTAGATCACCACGTCGTTCTCGAGCGCCTGGCTCGTGCCTTCAAGCAGAAGGTTGTAGGACGGGAGACCTGCAGAGCCAATACCTACACCACGACGGCCCACGATATCCTTGATGCGGTACTGGCCAGGACAGATGTGCCACGACTTGGGAAGTGTCTCGAGATAGCGGTGGTACGCCTTCACGACCTTGTCGCGTGTGGCAGAGTCCAGCTGGATTGCGCCACCACCGGGAGTGAACCGCCGCTCCGAATCGTGGATTTCCGTCATCCCGTTAAGCAATCCAATCCGTGTTTGTGCGCGAGCAGTGTGCAGGACCTCTAGCAATGGGCCTTGAGCGGTATCCAGGGTGAAGCGCGGTGCCGCATCGTCTTGGCCTTTGTGGGCAGCTAGGGTATGGATGCGTTCACGGTACGCTTCGGCGTATGCCGTCACGAGCTTCGTAATCTGCTGGTCGCTGAGAGCTTTGGCGTATCCAATAAGAGCGATAGAGGCGGAGAAGCGCATTATGTCCCAGGTGAAGGGGCCAACATAGGCCTCGTCGAAATCATTGACGTTAAAGATTAAACTGCCCTGGGAGTCCATATAGCTGCCGAAGTTCTCTGCATGTAAATCACCGTGAATCCAAATTTTCTTGGTTTTGTCGTCCAAGAAAGGTCCATTCTGCTCCCCGAGCTCGACATCGTGGTAGAAGAGACAAGCAGATCCACGATAGAAAGCAAAGGCTGAGGCTGCCATCTTGCGGAACTTGCCCTGGAAAGCAGCAGGGTCGTTGGCGAGGAGGTCTCCAAAGGCCGTGTTGAAGATGTTGAGGATTTCCTCGCCACGCTTCTCGATGCTTGTCTGATTGACGGTCATTGTGAGGTAGGTATGTAGTAATAGTTGATAGTTTCCTTTGCTTTTACAAAAGAAGAGGGGGGGTATTTGACCTTTGGGGTTCAGGAGCCAAGAGAATGTTTTGAGGCAGTGCAAATCTCCGAGATTGTCTCGTTTCGCTAGTTAACCGTGCCAAGCATCTCCTGTCCGGTGTTTCTGGGCTTGGCTCAGAGTATACGTAGGTCCAAATCCGAGCCTGTCTGTCTCTCCCGTCGCCAAGAGTGCTTGAATGAATGTTTGTATGAGAAATTACATTGTAGTTCTTATCGATATTTACTATCGCTGCTCACTGAAGCTAAAGAATCCAAATCCTATTCCTATGCTTTGTGAGGTCATCCTTGGCATTGGGATCCTATAGTGGATCACTCGAATGCTATGGGTGTGGATTTTTCGTTGCTTTTGGAGCTCATTATCATGAATATTATACATATATAAATATAAACAAAGCTAGAAACCCGCTGAAAATGTCAGACTATGAAATAAATAACTATAAAGTTTCTAGGGTCAAGGATTATTGGCACTTACTATGTTAAAGGATACTTGAGCATTGTATGTACAGATGTCTGTTGTACGGAGTACCCAGGTCGGTACCTGTCAAATTGTGGGCCCGACCCACATAAATCCCCACACGCCAACTGTATTTTGCAGGGGTAAACGTTATTGCCACACAGAGCTAACCCCTTTACCCTTGGCGTTCCCGAAGAGTCTCCAAGGTCTCTACCTACTACCCCGTAGTATCACTGAGGAAAAAGCACAGCCCTTGAATGCCCCGACTATGGTATTTCCATGGTCGACACTTATAAGGAGCCCTGGAGACACCTGACTCGCTACTACTAGTTAGAACGCTATCCAACAATTGACAGATCAGGCGATTTTTGAAGTAATCGATGGTGGAAGTATCATGTGGCTGAGGTGGATCGAAGGCTGTGTCATTTATTGTGGGAATACCATAGAAAATCGCAGCTCCAGGGTCGCATTGAAGACTGACTGCCAAGAGACCTTACCTAACTGGGCTAGCCGTCCAGTCTGTGCCAACAGCGAATCCGGCTGTGCTAACCGGGTTTACTTTTGCAGGTGCATAAAAATACTTAAGACACCAGTCCATGAATAATAGGTACAACTATAACTAGGTAGTCTATGTGGCTAGAAACAAATATTTGAACTCGGTACCATGTGCGACCCTATTCATGGTCAAAGGAGATGTTCCCCAGGCTTGTAGTGCTGGAACTGTTTCTACCTTGGAAGAATATGTGCTCTGCGCCCGGGCGGGGTCATTTTCTGACATAAGCTCAGAATCCCGGGCGAGCCGCCTGATCATATCTCACCCATCAAGCAGCCCTGGAGAAATGGAGTTGTGACATCCTTGTCTCCTTCCAACGGAAGGTTGGTAGGCTCCTTTGTTGAGATCTCCCATAGTCACCTGACCTTACTGTATTAGAAGACTCTTACAGTCTTACTTCCTTTCTCCTCTTCACAGCTTTCACGCTGTCCACAATACAACGTATTGTGTCTCTCTCCTCTATGACCTCATCTTGCATATAGATCTTAACAGGTTATAAGCCCGGGGACTCAGTATTGATCTGGTCTAACAGTCAGTCAATATCCTCGGATTTATACTCACGCACAGTGTGAATTTTCAACGAATAGGGGGTAGTGCTAAGCCCAGCACCCCTCTACATCAAAAAGCTATTTCGGGACCTTAGTCCAGCGAAGCTTACAAGTCACCTCCGCCTAGCCCGGACAATTACCTGTTTAGGCAGTGGGAATAGCTTCAGATCTAGCTAGTTGCTAGATCTGTAAGGGGCGACAGGCGGCCTCTGTATTGCAGAGATTTCTACCGGGTGATTGTCATCTCAGCGTGGCCAAGAAAGATCAGACCGCCATAGTCTGAACCTTGATGGCTTGTTTGCCTTCCGCCTTACTTGTTTGTTGTCTGCCCCTCCAGCAGAGCTTTTCATCATACAACTCTCTCATCTCTCTGCATGCGCAAATTTCTACAGATCCTCTACATCTAGATATCTCATCTAGCTTGCATCTTTACACCTTCGAATTCATCGTTTTTATCGCTGTTTTCATCATCTTCACCGTCTCGTCTTTACGAGACAGCCTTTCCTTCCGACCTTTGGGATGTGGGAACCACGGTCCCATTAAGATCCGCTTCTCATAGAGATCAACGTCTTCTTACGACCAATATTTCATCTTCTAAGACTTCCAACGTCTCATCGAACCCTACGTTCATCCCGAGATCCGCACTTTATCGGTCAGCATCTCATCGAGACTATCAACGTCTTATCGAACCCCGCGTTCATCGGAGACCAGCATTGTCTCTATCCTTATAATTAGTCTGAGGACTACCTCCGTCGATATTAACTTGATCAAATTCCTCGACCTCTTATATATACCGTCGACGTCCTCGATATTTCACTTTCTCGGGAGGAATATAAGGTTTATAGGTGGTATTTGTTATTACAATCATAGTGCCTATGATCGTAGGGGTGTTGAGATCTCCCATAGCCATCTAACCTTCCTATATTAGAAGACTCTTACAGTCTTACTTCTTTTCTCCTCTTCACAGCTTTCACGCTGTCCACAATACAACGTATTATGTCTCTCTCCTCTATTATCTCATCTTGCATGTAGATCTGAACATTCTTTGCGCTTCTGCGGAGAACATCTATTCTGTTGGCATAACATCCTCTATCTAGGAGGAGATGCGACACATTCTGGACCGCCACGAATACAGTTAGTGTAAAGTCTTGGGCGACCACGTCTTACTTTGTGCGATTGACAAACGCCACCACCACGGATGCGTAAGGGTGGCTGTCTGATGACATTTTGAACATGTTACGCCTGCTCCGCCTAAGCAGGATGAAGAACCTTGGAAGTGTGGCTAACGGATGCGATGCAAGGCAAAGGAGAACCTTTGGTGGTTTGGTAAGGGATGCCCACACAGATTGCCGTCGTAAGATAAACTTGCACCATAGTTCTAGCTGCACACTATGCTATCCCTTTAAACCGAGCGTTAGCTGTCAGCTTTACAGGGGTTTTATCTATGTACAAATGCAACCTATGTAAGTAGGGTAAGTTCTGTTATGGGAATTACCACACGGACAGACTTACGAAAAGAAAATGTCATATTATAACCATCAATGTGACTATTGCTTCAGTACGGAGTAAGGACCAATGACTTTACCTTCATAAACAACACAGCCACGATGGGTCGTCCAATTGACCCATATCTAGTGGATCGCAAGAAACGCTCCATATCCACATAATGGTAAAAGTCTCCAATGAGGAGTCCTCGGGCGTGAGGTGAAGTCAATGCCTACTTCGCAAGATTAGCAGATTGTTACCTCAAAACGAACGAAGCACAGAATCCGCTACACCTGGAAAGTAGCATGCGGGCAATAGAAATATGAAGGAAGCTAGGCAATATTACATGGATGAATTGTTGTTCTTACTATGATTGTCGTTAAATTGTGCAGACCTTTCTTGGGCGGGTGCGGCTTTGTGAGAGTGATATACAGATAGTGAAGTCGAATGCGGGCCTTCAGAATCCAGATCTTCTACGAAGTTGCCGCATGATCTAATTAGTATCATACCTGTTGAAAGACGATCGATAGGAAGGCCAACAAGTTACGAACAAATTGAACAAGAAGACGGCCTGGACAAGCATGTTTTTAATATAGTGGTGAAGTCATAGACCGTCAATAAATACCGGGTCCCATCGCTGTGTTCGTTCCAACGTCGTTAATTCCCACCAGCCCACCTATCCGAAAGTGCACCAATAAATTGAGGGTTTCCCCACAAGTCGATAATCGCACTGTTTTTCATCAACTGGTGTTCTTATCTTTTTATATGTCGTTATATATCCTGCACAAGAACTTCAAGTCGTTGTATTTACAACATGTATATTCCCGCCTGCCTGGATATTTGCCTTATAGAAAGCCAAGCCTTGTCTACTGGGCCAAAAGAAAATGCCGCCACTCTTTCCTAGCACAGCCCGGCGAGTGCTATTGTCTGAACTATTCATCGTATCTTGGCATTTATAGAGTCTACGTAAGTCGAGTCTATTATCAAGGCAGCAAGATTTAAGAGATCGGTGTCGATGCAAGTTGCTGACAGGCCAAGAGACCCACCCGTTGACCGTGGGCTATTCCCATCACATTATCGAGTCAGAATCACCTTGATGCTTTTTCATCGGAGCGGCCATCAAGTATTTTGGCCCATGGATCCGTTTAATGGTTGGTGGATTGATGGTTAAGTTCCTATGTCGCCGGCGTTTTCTAGTGTACTCGTATGCATACACTTGGCAACGTCTTATCTCCGGTGGCTTAGCCATTGTCGCTGACAATTATTGTTCTCGATCGTGGTTGTATGTCGCCTATTTTTATTAATGTTCATAATTTGGGCGCAGCGAGACGATGAGCCGGACTTGAGGTTTGGCACATATATGTAGAATAATTACACATATAAGACTGCAGTAACGCGCTCATGTCTTACAGTAACCGTCAACACGTGAAGAGAAGATATACCGCCTGGAATGAAGAAATCAACTCTGTTCACCATCTTCACTGTGTTAATCATACCACTAATCCCTGCGTTAGCTACACCATGTGAGCATGGAATAGGGTTCCGAACATTGCTATGTGGATGGTATACTAACTGTTTCGTTCAGTTGAAGCAAGCATATTTCGCTTCGTCAATCCTTCCATTCTCCCTCGACTAGATGGCGGCCTCCGGCCATCTACCTTTGATATCACCACAGATATTGACAAATCTGAGCTGGCATTAAGATTTGTTCTCGAAACCAACGACGACCTCATACCAGAACACGCTTATATCCACAATTTAGATGCCAATGGACAAAGCGCGGGTGAGGGAGCCATCAGCTCTGGGCTATATTTGACCAAAGGATCAGTATGGATGCAAGAAGCACCTGGCCGACAATGGGAAAATGTTGGATGGGCCAGGCTTGCTGTAACTCAAGAGAAAGAGGCTCTTTCATTGGACGGTACGTTCACAGTTTTGTCCTCGCAGTATGGGATTCGGCAGGAGCCACAGGAGAATGGACCCGCGGAAATTATAGCCCGCAAACGCGAGTCAGATTTTCCAACTGGAAACCGGATGGCACCGAATTGGACCTGTGCAACCGCACCGGGAGATGTTCTGAACAAGCGGCAGTTCGAATGGAATGCATGGGGCGACAACCTAGCAGATAACATCGGGAATACCTATGGATGTCCACAAACGAGACGAACTGCGTACATCGGTATTGCGACTGATTGCACTTACACCGCAAGCTTCAATTCTTCAGACTCTGCCCAACGATATATCCTGAATATGGTCAATACCGCATCCGTTGTCTTTGAGAATAGCTTCAATGTCTCACTCAGCATCCAGAATTTGACCATGAGCAATGCTGAGTGCCCGACCAGCGTCTCGGCTTTGACAGACTGGAATACCCCGTGTTCGGTGGGAGATTTGAACACCCGCCTTGAAACCTTCTCTTCGTGGAGGAGCTCAATCAATGACAACAATGCATATTGGACTCTTTTGACTGGATGCTCGGTGGAAGCAGGGCAGGTTGGCGTTTCCTGGATCGGGGCACTATGCAATTCTGGCTCTAGCTATAGCGCATCGAGTGCCAATGTGGTAGCTCGAACACAATCCGAATGGCAGGTATTTGCGTACGTTTTCCACCCTACGAATTCCACGCCCTATATCACACACGAGGCTGACACACAAAGTCATGAGTCAGCTCATACATTCGGCGCCGTCCACGATTGTAACTCCCAGTCATGTGGAACAGAGTCATCGTCATCTCAGTGTTGCCCAATGTCTTCTAACACATGTGATGCTGGCGAACAGTATATTATGAACCCAGTATCCGGGCCGGGCATGACCCGTTTCTCTCCCTGCACTATCGGAAATGTCTGCTCACGGATAGGTTCTGGCCAAGTTGACGCGCGCTGCTTGGTGGAGTCTCGCAATGGAAATGGCACAGGTCGTGTTGGCCAGTGTGGCAATGGTATTCTCGAGACTGGGGAGGCATGTGACTGTGGGAATGGGTCTTGTGACGAGCAGGATACGGAATGTTGCGACTCTGTGACGTGTCAATGGAGGGGAGGAGACGGGTGCAGTAGGTCGGATACCGGAACAGGCACTGGACGAGGGCGAGGAAGCAATGGAAATAGCCGATCAGACGGTGAATCGGCGGCAGCATGGATAGATGATCATTTGCCACTGGTTATTGGACTTGCTGCTGGGATTGGGGGAGGTTTGCTACTGTTGGTGTTTGGGTGCATAATCTGTTCTTGCAGACGTCATCGTCCAACGAAAATTGCAGCTTCCAAGTCAATAGTAGCCAATTAAAGGAAATCTACACTGCTTATGATTATGTTTCTTCTAAGCTACCTAGGTAGCAGTTGTATTGGGAGAGAAAGAAGAAAGCTCCCAACAACTACTGAGGTGTTATGCCTAAGGCACCAGGGCATCCAGAACAATTACTGATCCATCTACAACATACCTACCTAGGTAGGTATGAAGAACTTCTGCGATGGCAAATGTCACTCTTCCATTTATTCAGCAATGTTAGGCTTTACATCATATGCTTAGCGCAGTACGGGCTGTTTTCAAACCGATGAATATCAGCCCAGGTAAACTACTTCTTCAAACAGAAGTAAACTGTTTGACACAAGCGCGTGCGGTTGGTACACCTCTTGGCGTTGCCACAGCGCAGACTTCCGCCCTCGCCCGGGAGGGCACTGGCTGTTGTCGGGGATCACGGAATCCATCCCGAAATCCATCCCGAATGCGGGTTCCAATCCGAACCTCGGTCCCGGAACGTAGAATCGGCAGTCTCACTAGCGTGCTTTATCTAAACCGTATAAATGCCAAGTGTGGGTAGTGTGTGTGGATAGAGATATGGGATCAATATTTCTGGATAGAGTAAGAGATTGCTGGTGTTTGCAGCTTGGCACGGAATTATTCCCGTCGTAAACTATTCCCCATGGGGCCCCGCAAGCCTTAGAAAGGGCCACTTTCAAAGGGCCTCTTCCATGTGCTTTTCGAGGTATCGAACATATTTGCGCAATTCGTCTTGATCCTTCGTATAAGGTCAATTGGGTTTGGTTCTTCAATCATCACTTCTGCGTCACTAGGGCCCCATTTACCCTGAATTATCAAGCAATCATCCGTTTCGTTTGCAGCTTCTGTGCCACAGATTCTCAATTTCCTGCAAAGGATGAGCGAGGACCTTTCCCCGGCAGTTGCTGTTCGATCGGACAGTATGGCCCATGATAGCATAAGGAAGGATCAATTGGAAGCCTCAGCACACCAGGAGGACGTTTCCATTGCAACTTCGGACACGCAAGCACCGGAGGCACCAATTAACTGGCCCGCATGGAAACGAAATGCCCAAATCCTAATGGTAGCCATCCACTCGATGGTATGCGTGTTCATGGCCGCCGGGATCATTCCTGGATATGAATCAATGGCTGAGGAGTACAAAATCACGGTTCCTCAGGCCAGCTATTTAACGTCTGTCCAGGTACGTATTTTTCTATCACTTGACCCGGCCATAAGCTAACAAGGCATCTTTATCCTTCTTAGATCCTCATCTTGGGAATTGCCCCATTCTTTTGGATTCCCATTACGATGCGCTATGGCCGTTACCACATCTTCATGTTCTCGGTGCTCGGCACCATGGTGTGTAACATCGGAGGCGTGTTCTGCAAGACATTTGGCACGCAGATGGCTACTCGTGCTATTGCAGCCTGGCTCATCTCTCCTCCCCTCGGCATTGGCAGCGGTGTAGTGACGGAACTGTGTTACCCAGAAGAGCGTGCCCGGAAGCTGGGATGGTGGACCTTGCTGATCACTATCGGAATCCCGGGTGGTGCATTCATAAATGGCTTTGTGGTGCAACACCTAGGAGTAGCCTGGATATTTGGGATATTTGCAATTATGAACGGCGTTCAATTCATTGCATACGTCCTTTTCGGTGATGAGACCCTATACGTGAAGGATGCTTCCGTCTCTCCAAAACCCAGCAATGGCTGGAGTCGATTCATTCCCTGTCGGCTCGACCCTCGCCCCTTCGAACTGCAAAACTTTATCGCTCCTCTGTTCCTCGGGCGTTTCCCTCGCATTCTGATTCCAGGAATTGCGTATGGCGTCGAATTCGCCTACGCCAACATCGCTATCATCGTGGAGACGCCACTAATCTTCGGCGAGAAATTCCACTTCAATGCCCAGCAAGTGGGCTACCAGTTCGTCTCCATCATCATCGGCTCGGTTATTGGCGAACAAGTTAGTGGACCAATGTCAGATTGGTTCCTGAGGTTCCTACAGCGCCGAAATGGCCATACTATCCCTGCGGATCGTTTGTGGCTTTCATATATTGGGTATGGCACTGTCTTCACCGGCTTGCTAGTCTGGGGCTTCCAGTTAGAAAAGGCAACCACTTGGAACGTTACACCTTGTATCGGCATGGCTATCGCTGCTTTTGGGAACCAGGTGCTCACTACCATCCTCATATCCTTCGCAGTCGATAGCCACAAGGAACATTCCGCCAGCATCGGTGTTTTCATCAACCTCTGTCGCCAGATCTATGGATTTGTGAGTATCCGACAAAAGTTCCAACTTTGGTTCAAGGTGCATGCTGACTGGGATACCTCTTTAGTGCGGTCCATTTTACTTCCCTGATATGTATGCCAACCTCGGGCTAAGCGGGGCTGCTGGTGTTATGTGCGGTATCATTGCAGTGGTGTCTCTGACTCCAGTTCTTTTGATTCAGCTAATCGACACAAAGAGACAGCCCCAGCAGGATTGATCAAACCCGACTTCCGTGCATCATGGATTGGATGAACTATATTGTCATTTATCGCCAGATTTCCAGATTGTCCGGAGTGCATACGCTGTCACACTTGGTCTTTGCCGAGGGACCCTCCACGGTTTGCAACGCCTTTTGAGCGAGGTTGTACTTTAGGCCAGTGTAGAATAGCCCGATCGGTTCGGCTGCGAAAACCGACCGAGCCGTCCCATCAAAATGCAGACGCGCACCGAAGACTTCCTTCCTAAACCATCTTCAGTGCTGAAGTGGCAGCGCCCAGATGATGCCTCATTACTCAACCTTGATCTTTCCTTTTCAGTTCGCGGACAGCTGTAATCTCTAGCGATGCTTTGCTTTTGTTCAAAATACTTGCCGTCGTATTTAACTTTTAGTAATGACAGCAACTGTGCGATTGTGGGCTTAGCAAAGGCGGTTAATTGTCAAATCTAGCGAATGCACGTTGTTTACAACTTTGAAGGTGCTTATATTGCGACCTATTCTCCAATCTTCCACCTATTCATTCCACTACATGTACTTGACTTTCAGCAAGTATCAAGCATCTCAACAAGAGCAGCCTTCTCATCCGAAGTGATGGTAAGATCGTAGACCGATTTCACCTTCACCCACATTTTGGCATAGGTGCAGTAATATGAAGCTAGTTGGATGTCAGCAATCTGTAGACTAGACAATACACACACTTTATGACGTACCCAGGGGAGGCTTCCAGTCTTCTGGGCCTTTGTCGCCCTTTGAGGCGTTCACATTGTCGGTGACTGCGAGAAGTTGGGGATTCTCGAGGTCATTGGCGAACGCTTGCCGCTCTGCTTTGGTCCAACTGGACGCGCCGGACTGCCAATATTTGTTAATAACTCCAGCCGTCAATCCTGCCAGATGATGCAAGCTCACCTTCCATGCATTTGATAACGGGACGAGGTGATCAATGTCGACATCACTTGCATCTGTCCAAGTCTCGCCATCATACGGAGAAAGCCAGGATCCACTAGTAGCACTGCAGCTAGAGCTTTGCTCCACGTCGGTTCCATCCCGCTTGAGGACTGTTTCGCGTGTGTTGCAATCTCTGTCACAATGTGAGCCGCCAATACTTCAGAGTCATGAACACATCTACTCACCCGCTGACTGTAATCCAGTGCGGAAATTCCTCACGGCTATATCCATCCTGCGATCCTTGTGCAGCGACGGTCAAACGTTCTAGCTCACTCGTTGCAGTAGGGGCCGACGGGACCCCAGGTGGTGCTGGGGCAGGCAACGCTCCACCTAGGAAAGGCTGGATGGCGAAGGCCAGAAGCAAGGCCGCGCGAGAGATGCCCATTGTAGTTCTCTTTTGGTAAATGTCGAAATTTTTCCGATTGACCTGTGAATTCCAGCTGGAATGCGTTGAGTAATCAAGGCTCCAGTGAGGAATGTAGTTATCCTCATCTCCGGGTTGGAACTGTAGATTTTATATTTCAGCCTTATCCGACTCGAGCCAAAAAGTCCCGGCATAAACAATGCTGGACAATGCTCAGCACTAATTCATCTCCAAATGCATTGTAACGTCGGCTCCCGAGTCTTGGCCCGGTGCTTGGCGTTGCACGTTGATGAATTATTGGCTTGTAAACTGGACGGCGCGGGGAGGGCGGGAGTCGTGGTTGATAACAAGTTCACCATTCGCCCATTGCGTATACGACAAGTCACCTGGGCGAACAAGGCTCGGACGATGGCCCTCGTTTAGAAGGTTGAAACGCAAGTCTGCATGAAAGCTGACAGGAAATTCCAGTATGGAAATGATCTTCGAAGATCTTCCCCTTTTCTCAGTCTTGGGCGTCTATACCTAGGTAGCTACGTTGTACAGAGTACTACAGTCGGCACTGATACTCGGATAAATTCAAGGAGGTTGCAATCATGCAAGGAACATTAATTTATGAATGATTTGTGTGTCCACTTTACAGTAAACCCCGAGTAAACTGCCACGGGAGAGATACCTTCACATCCAGTTTCTTGGCCGCCGCTAGCACCCATTCCGGCTCACGCAGAAATTGACGGGCCATTAATACAGCATCAGCCCGAGGCTTTGGACCGGACAGAATTGCTTCGGTCGCCCGTGCCTCTTCTTCTGCGCCCTGAACAATATCGCGCGCGGAGTGGGCCTCGGTAATAAAGCCAACAGCTCCAACCAGTGTCGTGTGGTTGGCGGCATGAATTTCTTGACGGATTTGGCCAGCGAGGTCAATCTGATAGTTCGTATGAGGCTCAATACGTTGGCCTTTGTGATTACCGCCTGAGCTAACATCCAGAAAGTCAATCCCCAGGTCTGGTAACAATTTGGCAAGTTGAATTGAGGATGACACGTCCCAGCTTCCGGTTTCTGCTGCGACCGTTTGATTCTCGAGCCAGTCCGTTGCGCTGATACGAAGAAACAAGGGCATTCCACTGGGCACGACGGCACGAATTGCAGCAGCCACCTCGCACAAGAACCGAGTGCGGTTCTCAAAGCTGCCCCCATATTTGTCGGTTCGTCGATTGGTAACGGGGCTGAGGAATTGATGAAGCAAGTATCCGTGGGCACCATGGATCTCAATTACATCCACTCCAGCCTGTGCAGCAAGCGCTGCGCTTCGTGCAAATGCCCGAACAATTTCTTCAACCTCGCCCGTTTCGAGCTCGCGCGGCGGCCAGAATTGATCACCAGGTGCCCAGATTTGCTCTTCCCCACCAGAGGGGCCAACCACATCCGATGGCCAGCCACCAACACTTTCATCAGCTTTGATGCCGCGTTGCTTTGCTTGGGATGCGAGCCAGGGTGCCACTGTGCTAGCCTTCCGGCCGGCGTGAGCAAGCTGAATGCCGATTTTGGCCCCTTGACTATGAGCGAAATTCACCACGCGGCGGAGTCCTTTGAACTGTTCGGAGTCGGTTCCGTCCTGCCAAAGGCCGGAATCATTGGGCGAAATGCGTCCATTGGGCAGAACTGCTGTGGCTTCGATGAAAACCAGACCGACACCCTTTGTGGCCAAATGACCGAGGTGCGCGATGTGAAAATCTGTGAGCGCACCTACGGCCGGAGAGGTTGGGTCTGATTCGGTGGAGTACGTACACATAGGTGCCACGATTACCCGATTCTTGAGTGTGACATCTCGAATTCGTAAAGGCCGGAACAGTGTCGGGGTGCTGGGATCCTGTGGGTTTACAGCTGCTCCGGCATTGTTGGCGGGGGTAAAATAGGGCAGACCCTCGGCCTGGTGAATTGGCGGGGAACGAAACGAAGTAGATCTCATTGTCTATTGTCTAAAGATTAATGATAGATCTATTCCGAAATTCATAGATTCAGAGACACAGAAATGCATTTATATATATATTGGGGGGGTCCACGAGTAATCCACCGGCTGACAAATTGACGTATCCAACCTTGGAACGCCATCGGAGACAATGCCGAACGCCGACCTCGGGAATTCCTATAACTGGGGAGGTTTAACAATGACAACACCAGCCTAATCCACTAGTATATTTCTACTATACGAGAGATGAGCGTATATTGGTTCAATAAGGACCTTGCCAACCACTGTTTCCATCTTGACATCCTTTGCAAGGACCTGGAATCCTAGCATACCCTGGTCGAAAGTAATTGACATATTTCCGCCATTCTTTGGAATGAGGAGTAATGCTTTTCTTCAATGGATGAATGCAACCAGAAAATTCTCCGAGACTCTGAGCAGTGAAACATCTGTTGAGGTCAAGAATCCAAAAATGGCCACAGCCATAGGGACCTGTATGATCAAGGACTTCTAATAGACACATTTATATACCACCAGAAAATATGAGTATATCTTGTCAGGAAGAATTGATGGAATCTGTAATAGAAAGTATACAGATCTACAGTAGAAGAAATATAATGTGTGATCTGAATAAGTGTAATTGATGATGGTAAAACTATCTAACTGCCATGAAGCTGCGTCTATATAGCTTCATAGGACAAAGAGAACAAAGGCATAAAGGCTAGTAAGGAAGGCTCCATGGTCAAAGGAATATCTGTCAAAAGAAACAAAGGCATACACTGAATAAAAGCACTGCTATTAATGCATCAAGAATTTCAGTTACCTTCAAGCTTTTTTTCCTTTCGTTGTTGAGTCCATGAACACCTCCTAATTTAGACAGGGGATACTCTAATACCAGGACCTGGCTGTCATAACGGTATTATTGCGCGAATAGATGTACTACTTGTTCGACATTCGTGCTAGAAAGCGAAGTTTCAGGATGAATATGGAGATTTGTATATATAGTGGCTTCATTTACCGGGTTTTGGACCTCTTCCTCGAAGGTAGGCATTTGTGTAGTTCGTGTGCGGAAATATTTATATCTTTTAGGGTATTTTCTTTCTGGGATACCTTGTCTAAAATAAGTCAGTTCAATAATTCAGGCAAATATGCGAAATCAGGCATTCGCAGGTTATACATCTTCGCGGCTGATCTCATGTACGTTTGCCCACATCAGCTGCCCCTCTGGTGCAACTTCAACTTTTAACACCTCACCTCCAAGAAGCCCTTACCTTTCCTTCACTCCCCACAATCATACCATGGTTACAACAATCTTTACTAATGGCCGCATTCTCTATCCCGGTCTATGGGGTGCCTTTGCCTCTACGCTGGTAGTTGAGGATGACCATATCGCGCATGTCGGCTGGGACAATGACAAAAGCGTTATTCAGATAAAAGCCACAGCATCGACAGTGGACTTGCAGAATCGAATTGTCCTCCCAGGGTTCATTGATGGCCATGTGCACATCCTCAATTTCGGTATGTCCCTGCAGAAACTCGACCTTCTGTCTTGTAAGAATCTCGCAGATATCCGAAATTCCATCACTTCCTATGCAGCAATTCATCCATCGGATCCACGCATTCTATGTCGAGGCTGGGTCCAGTCGGTTACGGATGGCAACGCTTTTGCTACTGTCTTAGACGACCTAGATCCGCGACCTATCTACATCGAGGCATTGGACCTCCACTCAACGTGGTGCAACAACGCAGCTCTCCAAGAGCTAGAGGCTGACTCGAAACCCGATCCTCCTGGCGGAAAGATTCATCGCTACGACAGTGGTACCCCGTCTGGTCTACTTGAAGAGGCAGCGCAGTTCGACATCGTCTGGCCATTTTTGGACCGGGTCACCCCGATGGAGAAGAAGGTGGCCGCAATTGATGCTGCAATCCGTGCGCATCAACGTGCTGGGTATACTGGAATCGTTGACATGGCCATGGGAGAGAGTGAGTGGGCGGCGTTGAATATCTACAGAAGCCAACGTGGGAAGCTTCCGATGCATGTTGCAGCACACTGGTTAGTGCCCTACTCAAAATGCGATGCCGATATCTGCCGTCATATTGATCGCGCCATCGAGATTCATCAAACTTTCAACCGCAACACCTCCCCGGAGTTTTGTATCAATGGCATCAAGTTACTCTGTGACGGTACAGTGGATGGGTGTACAGCGGGACTACACCAACCATATGGCGGACTTCCCAACCTCGTCGATCCCATCTGGCCTGATGATGCCCTTGCAGCAGCTATTCGCCGTGCTACTGATGCCGGCCTGCAGTGCGCCATTCACGCAATTGGGGATCGAACAGTGCAGCAGGCTATAGACTGTTTATCCCAAATCAAGCACCTGCCATCCTGTCGTCACCGCATTGAACATTTAGAGATAACGACCCCCGAAGACGCGAGAAGGCTGGGCCAGCTCGGAATAGTGGCCTCGGTCCAGCCTGTTCATCTAGACCCAGCAACCTTTGGGGCGTGGCCAGACATGCTTGGCCTTCAGCGTTGCAAGCGGGCTTTCGCTTACCAAGATTTTGTTGATGCCGGTGTCCATTTGGCCTTTGGCACCGACGCCCCGACTGCCGAACATCAGGCACTGCTCAATCTTTATGTTGCTACTACTCGCCGATCAGCTATCCATCCCTCTATGCAAGAGACTGTCAACCCCGAATTCGCTGTCTCCCTCGCGACCGCTGTCTCAGCAGCTACTGCGGGGGCTGCATATGCATCCTTCTCAGATTCGTGGACCGGGAGACTGCGTCCAGGATTGAGCGCCAATTTCGTTGTCCTGGATATGATCTGGGCCCCAGAATCCCTGTTAGAGGCTCGGGTGTGCCAAACCTGGTACAAGGGAAAGAAGGTGTTTGATGAAGAGACGGGTGATCTGTGATTTGAGGGCTCTCCTTTCGAACCATACTATAGCAGCGCTGAGAAAACATGAAACACGTTCCATTCACCCAATCCGAGCAATTCCTGTGCACTCAAACAATCCTGGAAAAAGAAAAATGCCATCACTCAACATGGCTGTTGCCCACAGCCGATTAGCCCGGGATTTCCTCGTAGGGTCACAGGAGAATAGACCTGAGAAGTACGATCAGGTTGATAATCTCAGAATGTGCATTCATGTTGACTTCCTTTTCTGCTAAATGATTCCAGGCTTGAGTTTCTGCAAATCTTCTGCTGTCCAATCTGTGACTAGCATGTGGCCGGGCTCATGGGCAAAGACCAGGCCTTCAATTTTATTACTCGCTGCTTCGACGGCAATTTGAGGTGTGACTCCACAGGCCTGGGATGAAGTCAGATCAAAGCATCGCGATTACCTACGTGTGTAGAACTGACCCAAAACACAGGAACTTCGCCCTCCTCGAATATTTGCGCTTCTCCAAAGTCCGGCTTTGCCACATCAAGAATTCCCAGTTGTTTTGCTCCATCCCAGCCCCAAGCGACAGGCTCTCCATGCGTCGACAGATAGGCCCGAGTGATCTCTCCTCACTCTCTCGATATGCTCCGGACGATACGGTCGCATGGATACAATACAGTGGCCACCAGTGAATATCCCAGCGGGTAGTAATGGAATGTTCGATCGGTACATTGCAACTACCGTGCCAGTCTTTTGGTGACGCGGGGGCAACCCTGCCGCCGTTAAGGCATCCTCAAATGAGAACGAGCATCCGATCAAAAAGCCCACATGATCCTTATTCCATACATCGGACAAGTCACGACGACTTTCAATACACTTCCCGGCTGAATATACTCGATACGTGGGGAAGTCCGTCCGAATATCAAAATCTTCGGAGCGAATACACTCTGCCGGTCGAACGGCACTTGGGTCCCCAGGGACGGTAATTCCTAGTAGAGGACAAGGAACTGGATTGCGCAAACACAAATCATGGAAATCTGCAGCATATTTTGAAGGAAGTACCAAAAGATTCGCTTGTAAATATCCCGGTGCAATCCCCGCGGTATTGGTGAGTTGATTATAGCGACAACGGAGTCGGGCCTCCTGAGCGATGATATTGTCCATGTTTGACCTTACTTTTAGAATACCAGATGACCTTGATATTGATATATCATATTGATACAACATATCTCCAATGAGAATACCCTCGGTTATCAACTTTCGGGATCCACATACCGATGGTCTGGGGAAAAAGCTTGGGGAAACCCCCAGAGATCAGCTAATAGGCCATAAACATGGTCTATCGACTTGCCTGTTCGAGTTAGGATCTGTTTGAATCGTCGGATTGGCTTGTAGTGGTGGATATCTCCTTTATTCCCCCATATTATTGGCCCATGTTGACCCTTTCCCCCCTCTTCAACTTCTCGCCTTTGTCTCTCTTATCACCGTCATCGGCCCGATAGACCCCCACACACCACTTGGCTTGTATCGTGTGGAAGATAGGAGACCATAGGAATCGATTTCACGATGATCTGTGTTATCGTCGCATTCATTTAAAATAAATCAATTGGTCCCCTTCAATCCAATCTCCATTTTGCTGCAACCGCATAGCAGCCATGTCGCACGATGCCGTTCACAATAACCCCTTGGAGCTCAAGGATTCCCTGAAAAAAGAGGATACCGAAGAAGCAAACTATGCCATGGCCGGCGAGTCTTTGGATGTGGTGTTGGATCCGAAGAAAGAGGCAAAACTACTCGTCAAGCTGGATGCTGCCTTTGTGCCCATCATCATGTTGACCTATCTTACATGTTTCCTGGACAGATCGAGTATCGGTGAGTTCTGTTGAATCTCCTTCGAAAGAGCATAAGCTCACAAAATATCAGGCAATGTCAAGGTTGCAAACATGCCTGAAGATATCAACGCTTCACCAGATGAGTTTTCGACCGCTGTCTCCATCTTCTATGTCACATATGTTCTTTTCGAAGCACCGTGGGCGGTCATGATGAAGAAGTTGACCCCTCGCAACATCCTGACGGGGCTCTGTATCATTTGGTCCCTGACCACCATCTTCACTGGATTTATCGAGTCGGTAGGCTCTCTCTACGCGACTCGTCTTATCTTGGGTGCTTGCGAAGCTGGCTTGTTCCCTTGTCTCAATCTCTACCTGACCATGGTCTATCGACGAGAGGAGCAAGCAAAGCGTGTCTCCTACTTGATGAGTTGCGCTGCCATCTCAGGTGCTGTGGGTGGTCTTTTGGCCTACGGGCTCTTGCAGATGGACGGGATTGGTGGCAAAGCCGGATGGAGGTACGCATGTCTCTATCCCACTGAAGTAAATTCATCGTTACTTACAACGTTTCAGATGGGTCTACATCATCGAAGGCCTGTTCAGCATCCTCTGTGCCGTTCTCATCTGGTTCGGGTTGCCAAACAACCCGGCCGAGGCCTACTTCCTCACTGAAGAGGAGAAATGGATGATGCGGGTACGCAACGAGCAGCGTCGCAAGTACATGGGAAGTGAAGAGTTCAGCTGGGACGAAATGCTCATTGCAATCAGAGATCCCAAGTTGATGTTCAGCAGTGTCATCCAGTTCTGTCAGGACATTCTCTTGTATGGGTTCAGCACTTTCTTGCCCACTATCTTGGGTGGAATGGGCTATGACTCTCTGATGAGCAACGTCTTGACTGTCCCCGTCTATGTCTGGGCTGCCACGGTCTTCATCGCAATTGCGTGGTGCTCAGACCGATACTCCAAATTTGCATCGGTGGGTTTAGCCCTTACAGTCTCCCATCCTTCCACGCTAACCTTTCACAGTACATCTTCACAGCCAATATCTTCGGTATTGTCGGTTACATCATACTGCTCACAGTCGAGAATACCGCTGTCCTCTACTTTGCCACTTTCCTCATCGGTATCACTACCTATACGTCTGTTGGTCTCAACGTCGCCTGGTTGAACGTGAATATCGCCCCACAATACCGCCGTGCTCTCGCAATTGGCCTCCAGCAGACAATCGGCAACTGTGCTGGTATTGTTGCCGGCCAGGTCTATCGCACATCGCCTTATGTGTTGGGTAACTCCTTCTCCTTAGGGTCCCTTGCGGTGGCGCAGATCACGGTAACTGCATATGGTCTCTACTTGCGCCGGGAGAACAAGGTGAAGGAGCAAATTATCAGCGGTGAAAAGGAAGAGACTCGACGAGTCCAGACGGGTGATGGAGAACTGGAATTCAAATATATCTACTAGATCAATGTCGACGTTGGCAAGGTATAAAACACAGGAATAAATTCACACCTTGTATAATCCATCTTTCTTGTTTTTCCTCTCAGAAGACTGGCACATCCTCAATATACCAACACAATTCACGTGGCATCGTGATACCGGAAACAGAACATCACCGGAGACAGCCGCAGGTGGTGTCATACTGTACATAATCAGAAGAAGTCCTTCATCACACTGGACAATTCTTCACCGTAATCAAATACAAAGCCCCTGTCGGGCATCTGCTGATAAGGTCCCTCATCTGGTGCAGGGCCCGTTCCCATTCCCATGATTTGATCCTCCAGATTTCCCACGGCTTCGAACCATTCCATCAACTCCTGTGTCATTTGTTCCCCGTCTTGTGGTGTTTGACTGTCGACGGTGGCAGGTTGGGGCAACGCGGGAGAATCGTGGACATTCAAATGCTCACTTTCAGCGACACATTTTTTCTGAACCCCCAGGCCCAATTGAGGACCCAGCTTACGGAGACTTCGAATAGACTTCCATAGTCGACGGGAGATATAAGACTGGGCTGAGACTCCTTTGACCAATTCCAAGGCCCAGTAAAATTCCTCCTTACACGACCCGCTGAACTGTGATGGAGCCTGTGCTACTGCCAGGAATAAAGCTGCAAGGGCCGAGACAAGGAACCAATTGAATGCCACCTGCTGCAATTGGTAGATATCGGATGTATCGTTCAAGCGGGTAATGAAGCGAATTGTATCTTTCGCAATTTCCACCGCTGTCTCTGACTCGGCCGGATACCGCATAACATTTGCTGAAGTATGAAGGACGGGACGGTGAATGAGCATGCGTAACTGATTAGCACGAAGATAAAGTAGGGCACGCAGTCTGCGCAGGCTCCGTGAGCCTTCGGTGGCATTCTCAGACTCCGCAGAACTCGGATGATCGAGCCGCAACGGGTCTGGAATAGCATGCGCCCAACGCAACACCTGCCAATCCAAATAGTTCATTTCCTCTTTCTTGATTTCGTTCGTGTTGTTAAATGCTGATATAAACTTCCATACCTTCGCTGCGATTCGGCTGTACCGGATCATTACACGTAGATATGGCGTTTTCTCGGCGGGCTCAGGCAGCCAAGGGTCAATATCTGTATCTTCCAGGGCAAACGGCATGCCAGTCCCAAAGCTCCACCGCATATCCAAAATATAAATAGACCAGAAGAGCCGCAGAACGCGATCCTTACCCGCGGCGATGATGGCCGGTTGATTCAGAGTTTCCCGTCGATGAAGACCTTTCTCGAGGCACATGCGCTCCACAATACCAACGGTGCGCCACGCCAGAATTTCCTCGTCCATTTGAAAATAGAATATTGACTACCGGTACAATTAGCATGTGCGAGCGTCCATGGTTGATTGGGGCATGACAAACCACGAGAGTCAAAAATATGATGTTCTTGATTTCAGGCGGACCCCAGACACAATTGTCTTGAACTTCTCGTACGCTGTCAAAGAGCGCAATGGCCTGTTCACTCCGGCCACTGGCTTCGGCGGTCAACGCACAGGCAAACACTACACGTAGAATATGGACATCTTCGCGAGACAGTCCATTGTGTCCATCGGGCTGACCAGTCGGTTCAATCACGCGGTCATTCTGGCCGTAGAGAAGGTCAACCTGGTCCAAAAGCTCCGAAAGCTCCAGAACCGGGTACATGACGCCCATTTCCTCCTCGTAGACTTGGCAAAGGCGAAGCGCCTCGGCTTTGGGGAGAATCCAAAGGGGATCGAGGGTCTGACGGGTCTCAAGTCCCTCATTTGCAGCCGATGGCGATGCCAGCGGTGATGGTTCTTGAGTCATATCGCCCTCGTCGCCAGCCTCGGCACGTTCCACGATCCCGCGCTGCTGCAGGCTGGACTTCGCAAGGTCGAAACTAAAGGCCGATGTCGTCGGACCTTGGAATGACGTCTCTCTAGCTGTTGACAGGCGCCTGATTGGACGTTGGGTAGGAAACTGCCCGTAGGTGCCGGTGGCGGAAACCCCTCCAGGAGAATGTTCGCTGCTGGCTATTGACCGGATACTAGCAGACAACTGAGTAATCTGGTCCTGCATGGCCCTCATTTGGTCAAAAAGCAGCTTGAAGTTGCTTTAAATAGTAAGGTTAGTCGTGTTCAAACGTACCGAGCTGGGGTGGGCATTACTCTTGCTCGTGGGGACTGTCTCGAGAATCCTCAACGTAAATGCACTCAATATGCTGGCGTCCGCAACGCTGACAAGGTGACTGGCCATTGCATTTTATTTTGCGACGTTTACATCCATTGCTTCATGATTTCGTTAGCCCTCAATCTCGAATAAAATATGAACTTTCCAAACTGACCAGGCTTTGGCGATGTATTTGCGGCGTTTCTTTCGGGGGCGATCATTCGTATTGTCCACCGAGGGTGGGTTATCCCATGTCTCGAGAACAGGGTACATCTGTGGATTATTCATCATCCAAAATGACTTCGGGATGCAATTGATTGCGATCAAAGGTTCATTTCAAGTGGATGGGGAGAGGGTGAAGAGGAAGAAAAGGGTGAGGTCGAGGAAAATGCGGGGAGATTCCGTCGGTGTGACAAGGCCGGGAGTCATAGAGGAGAGAGACAACTGGGGAAATTGGCAATAATTCAGGGAAAGGAGTCTAAGAATTAGCAGATCTTAGTAGATCTATGTTCTCTGCAATATTCTCTTATCACTCATCACTCAAATTTCTATTCGGTTCCTAAAGATGTGCCGGGAGACGTCGATTACATACATGTAGGTCTCAGGTCTATATCTATACTTCATTGCCTTTATTTCACATATATTCAAGTAGATACATAAATGGCCTCGGAAACATAGGGGAATCGTATCAGATAAAGCTTCCTCTTATAGATCTTTGGTGCGTTCATCGCTCTCAGCAATCCACTGCTCAAGCTTCTTAGGGTCGCGTGCACTAAAGCCAACCTTGAATGGCTTCGGCTCGGTTGTCAAGGCTGTCGGAATCAAATTGCACTCAATTGCATTCAGAATTGGTCGGTCGGCCGTCTCCTTCGCCGTGTGCATGTTGAAAGCAGTGATGAGGCGGATAAAAGCAGTGAACAGCTCGCGATTGGCGAGATGTGAGCCTGCACACATACGTGATCCCGCTCCATATGCATAGTGTGGAGTGCCTGCACCCTCACTGGCCTCCAAATAACGCTCCGGGATGAATTTATCGGCATCCTTAAAGTGATCTTCATCGTAATCGGCAGCCCAAGCATTCTATCAGACCCTGTTAGCAAAGTCCCGAAAGGGACAGAAGCAAGGCGCAACATACCATGAAGAAGGTCGTCCCGGCAGGGATTGTAGCTCCATTCCACTGGATATCCTTGGTGCTCTCGCGTGGCAGACAAATAGGAATGACCGTCCAGAACCGCAAGACCTCCTTGACCAATGCCGTCACATAAGGGACCTTCTCCTCCACCAAACATTTCTCCCAAGCATCGCCATCCGGGTATACCTCCATGATTGCATCATAGGCCTTTTTCTGAATTCTTTGGCCGTCTTCGGATGCCAGGTAGGCAATTCCCATAATCAAGTTCCCCGGAACGGTGTCAAGACCAGCCGACACCATAGTCAAACAGATCGATTTCACCTCGGCTAGACGATAGATGAGTACTCAACACCGACATTCACAAAGATTTTTAACAAGATTTTGTAACTCACCATCATTCAGCTTAGCCTCGGGATCCTTCAAGATATTACCAGTGATGCAAGGCTTATCGGTTCCCTTGGCGATTCGATCCTTGAGCATATCGAGCAAGTAGGTCAGATATTTATCACGGCGACCCCGGAAGTCGGCGGCCTCGTTGTTCATCTTTGGGGAAAATGCGTAATAGGGGAATGTAGTCCTGCCAGTTGTTCGAAGTACTGCGGAAGTTGGACACACCACGCTCCACATCCACAATCTCATGCAGCAGCGTATCATCCACATTGCCCTCGATGCGGAATCCATAGTTCAGAGTCAAACTGGTGTTGAGAGCGTATCGCTGGAAGTATGCAGTGGGATTCACGTCACGTTTGCCGTTCTGGCTGTCCCGGTACAGTTCTTTGATGCTGGAATTGGATTCAAGATCGATGATGGGCATATACGATTGCACGGCCGGTCGATTCAGCGCAGTGGCAGCTGCCTTGCGGCGTTTCTTACAGGAATCATCCCACGGGGAAGTTCCGATCGTGAAGCCCTGTGAACTGGAGACGACGCTGTGGAAAGTGTGGAAAGTTGGGCGGGAGATCAAAGCCGACGAGTCCTTAATCCACAATTGACGGACGGCGTCAAAGCTGTTGGCGAACACGATGCGCTAAAAGGGCATTAGATTATCAATGTCCGATTCAAAAGATATTTACCTAGTTAATTATTTACCTTGTTTCCCATGCGCACTTGGAAAACTGGGCCAAATTTCTTTGCCCATTTCCCCGTGACTGTGGCATGTTGATCTCCCAGCTGCAATAGATTGCCAATATGGGTATACCAGGAATCTCCGGGAGGCCTTTAATCTTAGGGATATCAGTGCGATTGAAGTATCGAATGATGAAATAAACCACCGTGATCACGGCGACTGCGAGTGTTTGGATGGCCATGATATAGGGTAAAACAAGGAATTGCAGACATTCGGTGGGAGAATGCATCTCTTATAGCCTTGCATCACCTGCATTTCGGCTACGGCATATTTCCGAGTTTAGAGACTCGCATAAAGAAAGCTGTTACATCCATGACATGTTCATTGGCCACCGGTCCCAGAATCAGTAAAGGCAGCTCTCTCATAGGTCCCAAGTCCACAAGTCCCCAGTTCGAAGATCTTTCTCCACCGCGCATAAGCGGAATGTTCATTCCGCACTTTCTCTTGTTCCCCGCGGAATGAAACTTCAATTCTTCCGCTGTATATCCATTTTTCATTTTTCATATTATATACTTCGCAACATCTTATGGACTCGTGTCAACAGACCCTGTCGAGCGGGAGTTGTCATACATCGATTGATCGTCTCCTCTCCGATAATCTCATCCTCTGCGATTCCCCGACGTCGCTTCCAATTGCGCTCCGTATTCGTGACATATCCGTCGCGCCACATGTCGCCATAAAATGCCTTTGCCTCCTTCTTTGTACGTACCCGTAGAATATCGTACGTACTGGCACTGGTTAGAGCCGCGTCTCGATCACGACTCATTTGGCCTTCCACCACCTGCACGTTGACTCCGAACGAGCGGAAGTGCGCCCCCCATATCCCGTTCTCGGTTTGGGTCATAAAGATGGTGACTCGGCTAGGTGACACGGGATATGCCAAGAGATAGGTGAGCGCATCTGCGTCCACGCCAGTTGGGATCGGACCAATAACAAAGCGGTGATTGTGCTCGATTGCATGGTTGATTCGGGATACATAGTGAGTGTGAAAATAGGATTCATCAGGTCCAGTATCGATCGGACCTGAAATGAAGGCAATTTCGTTTCTACTGGTAGGTTCCATGAGATCTTGAAGTTATTCGCGAGGGAGAATCAGAGAAAGATGAAGAAGAGGAAGAGAGATGAAGGCTCAGCCTTGGGCTCAGCCCCCGGGGCCATGCTACTTTAGGCAAGTCCGACTTGAGCCTCATATGCCTTGAACACGCACTTAGGTATCTGATGAGGGCTAGTTTTCACTTAACATTGTAGATACTAAGTTAATACTACAAACTTGTACAGATTCATTACATGTACGGTTTGACACATAAAATCATTCATCTAGTTATACATATAAACCATGATTAAATGAATATCCTCACTGGCAAAGGCGCCAGGACGCTAAACAAGAGAAAAAGAAAAAGAAAGACACATTAATGTACAACCAAACCCAGTACGGTCTTACACTCCACATGAAGTTCATTTAAATCAAACGTGCGACCCTAGCGAGGAGGTTGCGAAGGCGGCGGTAGCCCGCCTTGAGCCGACCCATGGCTGTAGACACGGTGATGTGTCGGGGTGGAGACACTGTCACCAAGCGATCCTGGAGGTCGTTGGTGAAGCGGCGGTATCGATCCAGGCGCGGATGACTGAGGGGGACCATAGCTTCCCATGGTGCCTCCGCTCATAGAGGGATGTAGAGCCGACGGGGGGGGTGTATGAACGACCGAGGCTCGCCAGCGATGCCATTGACCGGCCAGCCTGGGACTGGGGAGGAGGGGTGTTATGCCCGTACTGCGAAGAACCACCGGCCAAGTTGACAGGTGTCGAGCGGTGGGATTGCGGCTGATGCGACCCACTGACCATGGTTTGCACATGTTGTTGATAGCTGTGTGGCTGGACTGGATTCGGGGTTGCTGACTGGCGCGAATGCATGCCATACAGGCTGGCCGAAGACTGCGCTGGCGTTGGTGGATCCTGTCGCGATGCATACGGCATACCAGACCGTGGGCCAGGTGACCCGGGTCGATAGGAAGCCGGTTGCGAGGCCATATCTCGGGAGCCAGAGGCCATGGGCGGTTGAGCAGAGGAACCCTGGGAGAAAACGTTGGGATAAGCCGATCGTTGAGAGGCATTTGTTGGCGGGGGAGTCGGCGCTGGGGATGGCGCAGGAAGATTCGTCAAGGAAGATTGGCTCGGGGGCGCCGCGTAAGATGAATAGGAACCCTGACGGCCGCTTTGCTGCTGCTGTGGTGGCAGCGATTGGGCTGGAGGCTGTGGTGGAGTTTGTTGCGCCCGTGGATCGAACCGTGCCATCCAGTCATTATTCGCCGATGTGGCCGAGCCACTATAGCCAGGATACTCCGAGTAGCCGCGCGACGGTGGCTGATATTGGCTTTGCTGGGTGTAACCAGAAGGCTTTTGCGGCATACCTGACATAATACTGTCTTCATGGCGAGAGGGCCCGCTGGCCTGGTATGCGGGCCTTGGGTTTATGCCTGGGGTTACACCAGGGGCAGATGAAGCCTGCTCGCTGGCGAATCGTTTGCGCGGCTGAGGCTCTTCAGGTTCATCATTGAGGATGCTCATGATGTTAGACCGTTTGGCAGGCACCTGGCGAGTTGCATCGGGAGCCGGAGTAGCACTCGGACGAGGAACATCCTTCACTGGCGACAACCCAGGGCGAGGTGACTGGGCTAGACCCATGGGTTGACCTGCGAGCGAGTAATAGGGTCTTTGAGCAAAGGGATCGCGGTGAACAGACGAGATGTCCAGTTCTGGTCTAAGCTGCTGGATTGGCGAGCCGGGGGGTTGTGTCAAGCTGGCGTGACGCGAATGGGTCGATGAAAGGAGAGAAGTTGGCTGCTGAGCAGGCATATAGGCCTGTGCAGATAAAGGTTCCATCCGTGCCATATCCAGCGGCATAGAGCCAGGATGGCGCGAGGATATCGGGAGTTCTTGCGCACGAGAAGTGGCATGGGGCAATACCGAAGAGTCTCGTCTATCCTCTGTAAAATACCCAAGGCGTGGGCCCTGAATGCGGTGGGATGGTCCTCCTTGCGCGCGAATTGCCCGAGTCGACTCTTCAATTAGAGTTGCGGTAGAAGGCACTGGTGAAGCAGCAGAAGCTTGTGCGAGTGGCTGGTAGCGACCGACATTCCGGTCCTTGTCGGACGGAGGTCGTCCATGTAGGGACATGGGCTGCGGGGAGAGGCCAACAGGCTTGCCTTTAGGGAATCGTATTTCATCAGCCTCGACCATAGGATCCCCATGAGGGGCAAGTGGGCGAGGGATAATAGAAGACGGAGTTGCCTCGTATCGTCTCTTTGGCGCAGCACTTGGAATAGGAAGCGGCCCTGTGGCCTCACCGCGAGCCTTCTTCTCCTCGGCATCTGTTAGAATCAACTCAAAGTCTTTCTGGCCCGAGTCAAGGCGGCGTTGATAGAAGTTTTTGACCTGCACCATACACGTTAGCCGGCTAGTTGACAAACAGAAACATAGGAAACTGAGAAAGAAAAAACGAAAAGGAAACTTGGGATGAAAGGACTCAATACGAAAAGGAAAGTTGGGATGAAAGGACCCAATACGTACCATCACCGTTGTCTTGGTCTTCATCCAGGCCGAGATACCCTCGAAATCACGACCAAAGTGTCCCAGCAGGGCCGGGAAATCGCGCTGCTCCGGTACAGACCAGTAACTCGTTGGCTGCAAGGAGCCATACCCCGTCTCAAGCTGTTTGGTTGCCAGAGGCTGTTCAACCTCAGTAGACTCGAAGACATAAACTCCTTCTTTCGGCCGCCCTCGTCCCACCCTGCCTCGCGGAATTGGTGGCACGGATTCTTTTTCGGAACGCTCTCGTTCCCGGGCCTCATACCCTTCCAAGACGTGATCTGAGACCAACTCCATCTCGCTTCCAGGATGAAGTGGTGCTGGCGGTACAATCGGAGGCAGATTTTCCTGTGGAACTGTCGCCTGTGCCTTTGAATCCGGTTGAGTAGTGGTCTTCACGCGCCGTCCACCGCGAGTACCTCCGCCCCGTCCGCCACGCCGAGTCGACGATCTTTCCACCGGCTCGCCGTCCTTGCCAAGTTGGCCCCGACGGCCAACTGGCGCGCTCTCTGCCTCGGTGGAATCGCCAAAGGTGGGTGCCGCCGCACGCCGTGGACGACCGGTGTCTGTGACAGCGGGTGGCTCGTCCTCGCCAACAAAGTCAGGTTTCACGACACCCAAGTCTGCGATGAGGGCGTTGGACTTCGGTCGTGGACCCTTTCGAGTTCCCTTGCCCCGCTTACTCCAGCGTTTGTTGAGCTTGGCCTTGTACTTAATCTCTTCCTTGGTGAGATAGTAGTGTACGATACACTGCTGGAAATTCCGACCGGGCAAATATTCGGCAATCTTGCCCCACCGTTTCGGATGGGCCATGAAGGCGTCTGTAAAGATTACATGCTCCTCCGGGGTGAAGTCATTAGGGGGCGGAACGAAGCCGAAAACGTCCAGAGCCCTATTGCACTCAATGGTGTTGTTCACATCTTTGTAGATGCGAGCCTTTACCTCCCGCGGTTCGAGCATATTGGGAATGACCGCTTCACGGCCCAAATCTGGCCGAGCAGTAGCCATCTTGATTCGTCGACGTTCAAGCTCTTCTTGGGCGGAGATTTCGGAGGCTTTCAAAGCATTGAGAAAATCGAGCTCGCTATTTCCTTTGTACCGACGGCCTTCGCGGCCTTCCGGCATGGGCGCCGGGGTAGTTGCAACCGTTGACACTGGGGGAGAGGCTGGACCAGGGGTCACGGACTTCTTCTCCTTCATACGATCAAGCTCCCAAATGGCCATGCGCCAGAGCTTGTAGTGAGACACATACTCATCCCTAAGGACTGCGTTCTTCCTGAAATCTTCTGCTTGCACCTTTGAAAGTTCTGTGCTGAACGTGTCTCTGAGACGATTTTGGGTCGCAATGTTCTCGTGATATACATCCATTTCTGAAATGGGGGTTGGAGGGCCTGAGCGCAAGAATGGAAGGTTTTGGACAGTAACCTCACCAGGAGGTACCAACGGGGGATGATGGTTTCTGAAATCGGCTCTGGCTCGCGCTCGGGTAGTGTCGAAGCAAAGGAGACCACTCGTTCAGTGCTGGGATGATCGGCTGGCTCTTCATCCTCTACTGAAGGCAAAGGATCCACTGGTCGTTCTAACACTCGTTCGGCGAGTGGTTCGGGGGGGTGTTCAAGAGTCTGTTCGTTGGCTACCATTCCAAGTAACTGAATTTTAATCAAAAGAGCGACAATGGCGGGATCTTCCAAAGGCGACGGTGGCAGTTCTGCTCGGAGGGACTCCATATCCTTTTCAAAGATTCGCTTTCTTTCATCAAGATACTCCTGGGTGAAAACAATGTTTTCCCCGTCTTCCTCGTCACTTGAACCTTCAAAGTCTGGTATCAAGGCGGGTTTATCCGTGCCGCCCTGCTCAGAGGGTTCATTGACATCGCTCGTTTGAACGTCGACGGCCGATAAACTACGACGGGGTAGGAGGTGCAATGACGGGGAAACTGGCGAGGGTTCTCTCGCAGGTTCATGGGGGAGAATCTCGCCACTCTCAGGCTCGTCTGTCTCATGGTGTAAGAGGGGCTGCGTGGTTTCATTGGCAGGGGAAACACCTTCGCCCTCATCAACAGGCTCTTGTTTCGGCAGTGCATTAGGAATTGAAGGTGTTCGGCCGTAGCCAGGTCGCACCCATTGCTTGCTGCCTTTGCGGCCACGCGGGGAGGAAGCCTTCCATTGCAAAGCTCGAGGGCCGGTTGGAATGCCGGACGGTTGCATTCGAGGCGATATAGAGGGCTCACGGGATAATGCGCGCGGGGCAGGCGGCGGAACCCGTGCAAAAGTGGGGGAAGAGGTGAGTGAGTTCGACCTCCCGCCCCCAAATCCTTCGTTGGGCCCTACTCCCGAATCTGGCCGGGTCATGGCAGCTGGAGCGGTGGGCGGTGATACATCAGGGAAATGGATAGATGGTTTAGAGAGCCGATGAGGCGCAACTTGCTGCTTGCCAGCCTCCCGGGGTCCATCGGGACGGCTGCGAGGCTCAAAAGGTTGCGTGATCTCGGTCCTTTCTGCCTTGGGCCCTGTAGGAGGTTGGGCCGGTTGTCGTTGTAGGACTTCATAGCGGTCTCCCTCTGCGGGGAAAGTAGAATTTCGCGCCGTGCGTTGGTCTGAAGTATCTTTACTTGTGGAGACGTTCGTAATTGGGGCAGTCACCGAGCCAAAGGCGGGCACCTGGGGGGCCGCTGGAGGTGGTGAGTTCCGAATAATAGGTCCAGCGTTCTTCATAGCATCAGGGCGAACAGCATCTAGTCGAGGAGCATCCGGTCGAGCATCGGGGCGAACAGCATCGGGGCGAACAGCATCGGGGCGAACAGCATCGGGGCGAACAGCATCGGGGCGAACAGCATCGGGGCGAACAGCATCGGGGCGAACAGCATCGGGGCGAACAGCATCGGGGCGAACAGCATCGGGGCGAACAGCATCGGGGCGAACAGCATCAGGACGAGCAGCATCAGGGCGAGCAGCATCAGGGCGAGCAGCATCAGGGCGAGCAGCATCAGGGCGAGCAGCATCAGGCCGGGCAGCATCAGGCCGGGCAGCATCAGGGCGAGCAGCATCCGGCCGGGCAGCATCATGCCGGGGAGCACCCAGTCGGGGAGCATCCGGCCGAGCAGCATCAGGGCGCACGACATCGGGGCGAACAGAATCAGGTCGAGTACCGCTAGGTCGAACAGCAACAGGGTCGCTTCGCTCGGAATCTCGCGTAGGTTCCTGAACCGCAGTGCTGGGGATAATTGAAGGTTTCCGACCATGATCCACTTGGGGATGATCAGACAGGCGATCTGCTAGGGCTGGTCCAGCTCCAGGGCCGGGTGCTGTAGGAGGATGTGAGGAAGTGGTTGAGCCACTGGCTGCGCGGCTATCTGCACGGCTTGGGGGGCGGTCCCGTTTCCAAAAGTCCACTGGGCGATCACGGTCCTCGCGATCAGGTCGTCGGTTATCCCAATCATCGCGACGGTCAAAGCGATCTCGACGATCCAAGTCGCGATCTAATTCTCGATCTCGATCTCTCGGACGTGGAAGGTCACGGTCACGATCTCGATCCATCATCCGATCGCGATCTAATGCACGATCCCGGTCCATGTCTCGATCTCTATCGCGATCCACCATCCGGTCACGTCCACGCCACGGTTCGCGGGAGCGACTGCGGCGACGGAAAAGATCGCGATCATCGAGGAAAGGTGGACGACCACGACCGCGGCCTCCTTCCCAATCTCCGCGACCACGCCCTCGCATGCCTCCTCGGTGCATATGGCCACCATTTGGAGGTGGACCTTCCGGGCCGCCCGAAGATGCGGATATGATACTATCTCTCGAGTTGCGCCGCATCCGAACCAGGTCAAAATCGCGGCCCGGGGGCTCCCTTATGTCTCGAAAGTCGCGCGTCGGTGATCTTGAGCGGCCTCGGCCAAAGCCAATCCGGTTGTCTCGGGGGTCAAAATCGCGGTCGCGGCGAACCCAGTCCCTGTCCATATCGCGGCGAAACGGCGGGCCATCGCGGTTATCTCGAAAGTCGCGATCTCGATCACGGTCTCGTGGGTCACGGTCACGGTCACGGAAGTCGCCACGGCCATAACCCCTACCACGACCACCAAAATGGCCACCACGAGGGGAATCAACAAGGGCCCGAGGACCACGCGGTGGATCTCTCCCAAATGGTGCAGGTCCGTCGTCAGGACCACGAGGACCGACCGGGGGCGACGGTCTCCAAATCGATGCGGAGAACGGTCACGGGAATTGAACCCGGACGATGGGGGAAATCGGGAGGACATTATCGCGTCATGCTATCACGAAGCTACAGACTGGTTAGCGCTCCAGCACGTTCAATGTACAGTGCAATTCAGCCCAAGGCGGTTGGAATGCAGAATCCGTCACATACCCAAAGATGGAGAACGGGCACTCGGGAGGGTCTGCACGTGACAAGCAATGCACGGACCGAAGAATTGAAGAGCACGGATACCCGATCGGGTAAGGCGCAGTCTGTTTCAAGTTGGGAGGGAAAGATCCAAGATCCAAGATCACCTGAGTATGTTCGTTTCCTTTTTCTGCTCTGCGATTGCTAGATTTGATCTGGTTAGACCATAGCAAATGGACAGTTCAGGTTGACAAGACTGACAGATTCGTCGAGATAAAAGGATTTAACGTGGAAAACAAGAAACACTAGCACGTTACAAGATCGGCGAAATCATGCGAGCTCCTTGCGCCGGATGTTATGCAACACAAGAGTACCAAAGAGGAACGAATAAAGGAAGAGGAATATATCGGGAATACTGGAATATGTTAGGAATTTGTTCAGAATATGAGTTCGTGAGACTTCAAGGGGCTCGGCACTAACCCGGTTGAATGCTAGTGTGGTGGGGATGTGCCTCCTAAACTCTATTCACATTGAATGTTCTTGGTATAGAAGGACCTGGGCAAGTACTATAGTACCTTATTGCAGTATAGACAAAATCAGTAGAGTTATAGAAACGGTAGATATAAAATATAAATGTTATAAGAGATTCTTCATTCAAACATATCTTGGAGAGTCTCCAAGTGTGAAATGGTAGCACTATGAAGGGATTTATGCCTGAGGCAATATGGTGTCAAGGCACTCAGGCATTCAGGCATCAAGGCCCAGACTGATGCAGTTCCCCCGCCAAAAAGAAAATAAAAAAAATAAAAAAAAGATCAACTTGCCCCTCCCGAGGTCTCTTCTACTCCAAACTGACCTTCTTTTTTGGCTCGACTTGTTTCTTGTCTCAGCTCTATAAATCACTTTGTACGGATTTATTTACTCTCTCTACAACTATCTACCTTTTTCTCTTTTCTTTTCTTTCCTTAATCTCATCACAAATATGAGCGCTCAGCAGCCTTCAGTAATCCCCTCCTCGGTGACCGAGTCCGTCCTCCAGAGCTCGCAACCGGTCCCAGAGGGATCTCACGTGGTGAGCGGAGTGGATTTCGATAAGTTTCAAGGACGAGATATCACTGTCGCAGAGATGGTGGACAACTTGGCCCATACCGGTTTTCAAGGCAGTGCAGTCGCTGAGGCTGCTCAAATCATCAATGAAATGGTACGTCTGAACATTATTGCAATCTATGAATCCTTCGAGTCTGACAATTTCTTAGCGTGCCTTCCGTGATCCCGAGACAGGGAACAAAACCACCATCTTCCTCGGCTATACATCGAACTTGATTTCATCCGGTCTTCGGGACACCCTACGTTATTTGGTGAAACACAAGCATGTTTCCGCCATCGTGACCACTGCTGGAGGTGTGGAGGAGGATTTGATCAAATGCTTGGCCCCTACATATCTTGGATCGTTCTCGACTCCCGGTGCTGGACTTCGTGCAAAGGGTCTCAACCGCATTGGCAACCTTCTGGTGCCCAACAATAACTACTGTTCTTTCGAGGACTGGGTGGTGCCCATTTTGGACAAGATGCTGGAGGAGCAGGAGGCTGCAAAAATTAAGGCTCGGGAGACTGGAAACGAGGAAGATGAGCTTCACTGGACGCCAAGCCGCATCACCGAACGATTGGGTCGTGAGATCGACCACGAGGATTCAGTTCTGTACTGGGCGGCCCGGAATGGAATCCCCGTATTCTGTCCCGCCCTGACGGATGGATCACTGGGTGATATGCTTTACTTCCATACCTTCAAGTCTTCTCCGCAACGGCTCCGGGTGGATATTGTGGATGATGTGCGCCGTATCAACACCATGGCTGTTCGGGCGACACGCGCCGGTATGATCATCTTGGGAGGTGGGGTGGTCAAGCACCACATCGCTAATGCATGTCTGATGCGGAACGGAGCCGAGCACGCCGTGTATGTGAATACCGCGCAGGAGTTCGATGGCAGTGATGCGGGTGCGCGGCCGGATGAAGCGGTGAGCTGGGGAAAGATCAAGGCGGATGCCAAGTCTGTCAAGGTGAGTTTGATCTATTGTTCTATTTCTTTAGGGCCGAGCTAACTTTCATATTTCTGCTTTTAGGTCTATGCTGAGGCCACGGCAGTATTCCCTATGATTGTGGCTGCTTCATTTGCCCGTGCCCAACCAAAAAATTGATTTCACTTTTTCTCTCTCGAGTCTGCGGGACTTATTGCCAAGCAATGCGGGAACCCGCGGTCTAGAAATGGTTTCTTTTTCAAAGAGCCAATCAGTGTCACTCCCCGTTAAAAGTGGTCCGTTCTGGGCAACCAAGGGTCTTTGATCTGGAATTGTTTCAACATTGATTAGGATTGGCCTACATTTTACAATCCGGTGTACTTCTGTGCAGGTATAGCCCTGGAGGTACGTTGATCCGATATGGCTATATGCCCCTGAGGACAAAAGAGTTTTCCGAGGTGGCGTGCCCCAACCCATTGGGAGGCCCAGTGGCGAAAGGGGGGAAATTCGATGGAAATTCGATAAGAGTCGCCACCGAATGTTCCAAAAATCGGCCTTTTAAGGATATTCTCCCCTGAGTGGGGATCGGCACACCGACTTTGTCATGTATAATATAGGAATATGTACAATATGGACCTCTGTATATGTTGAGACTACATAAGTAGGTATATATGCATACATATATACTAATCTATACCATACCTACCTACATTAGGTATGTAGGTATATAAATACATAATACACCTGGGCATAATGTAAAGGCCGAGTCTATACAAAATGGACCCACTCGGCAACTTCCCCCGGACTCTTCCTTTTTTTTTTTATCTTCTTTTTTGGGTTTTCCTTTCTTTTTCTGTTTTCCTCTTTTCCTTTTTACTTTCGGACTTTTTCTTCTGTTCTTCTTCCCTTCTTTTCCTCCTTTCTTCCCTTGTTCTCTATTTTCTAATCTGTTCATTCGTTTCTCTCGTTCCTCTATCGCTTCTCCCCACAGGGTATCTCCACAACCTTCTTATCCGATAAGCTCTTATCAGTCTTTATACAGTATACGCTTTATATATTTGCTCAAACACATTCGTTGGAACTATTCGTTTTCGAAGGCAATGGACCCTTTACCCAATTTGTCAGTCCCAGAGACTGAAGTGGAGGATACGGTGAGAACGAATACAGAGACCGAGTCAGCAACCCAATCCCCCGAATCATCACGTTCAACTCCTCAAGCTGCGCCAACACCGCCCTCGGAAGAGCTGGAACATGCCTATTGGGCAGAGTACGAGGAGGACACAACCGTCCCAGATGAGGACGAGATAAAAGAGATTGTCAGCGGTGATTCGGATTATAGTGCCAGTGATCGTGCGTGCCCACCTTGCAAGACCATACAGTGTTTACTGACCCCGTGACAGACAAATATTGGGAATCCAACTTCTTTCGGGATTTGGGAGATCCAGAATACATCCCTACCGAAAAGGCCCGCCTCACGTGGACGTTCAAAGGTGTTCGGGGCACTCCCGAAAACCCGAACCGTGATAAAATCATTCGCTCTCCACCGGCATTTGTTGGGGGTTATTGGTGGCGAATCAAGTTCTATCCTCGGGGGAACAATGTCAATGCATTGAGCGTCTACCTCGAGTGCTCTACCACAATGCCCGCTCCAGAGGGGAAGCTCCCTGAAACGGAATTTACGGTCCGTCGAGGCCCAGCCGATGCCTCACTGGATGATAGCGCCCCGGAGATTCAAATAAAGACTACAGCCATGGACGACGCGTCGGCCTGGTTTGAGAACTACAAGTCTCAATATGCTGCGGCCACGGACACCCAATCTGATAATGGAACCTCGGACTCTTGGCGTGTGTCTGCACAGGTTGGTGTCATTGTATACAACCCACAAGAGCCACGCACTGGGTGGATGCAGTCTTCGTGCCATCAATTTAACGCTCACAACCTGGACTGGGGGTGGACATATTTCCACGGCCCATGGGACCAAATTCATTCGCGCCGGCGGGGTCAACATCGTGCTCTCCTGAATGACGATACGCTCTCGTTTGACGCGTACATTCGTGTAGTGAACGACCCCACCAAGTCCCTCTGGTGGCATCCCAGTGATTCCGAGCCGACTTGGGACAGCATGGCGCTGACCGGTTACCGACCTCTGGGCGACTCGATCATCAATCATAGCCCAGAGGTAGCCGGGCTTGCCTCGTGGCTGCACATTGCTCCGTTTTGCAAGATCATCCAAAGTGTTGACGTACTTGAACATCTCACCAATGCCGATGCTAGGCCGAAGCCTCTATGTGATGCTCTTCAAAGGCTTCTGTGGCAGCTTCGCCGCCAGACACTCTCCGCGAGCTTTGTCGATACGGACGGCGTGACCAGTACTTTGCGCAATCTCCACGAGTTTTCGAGCGATGTTTCCGAATTTTGGGAGCGCCTACGTCGCAGTTTGGAGCTAGAGCTGAAGGGAACGGAGGCTGGCAAACAATTCGCTCAGCTATTTGACAGTCCGGTTGTAAATCGTCCATCTTCTGATGGCGAAGTCGCCGTGAACATGCTGCCGACTGACTTCAACTCGCATATCTACGTGCCAGTTGATCAAGCCAAGTCTACCTACGAAGCCGTTAGTGGATATTTGAGTGCTAAGCCCGGTCGATGGTCGCTTCCACCGCTTCTGCATTTGGAGTTTGGCCGCCATACTCTGGATAAAGGCAAACGTTGGCAGCTGCGGTATGATAAAGTGGAGTTGGATGAGGAATTAGACCTAGCTCCGTGGGTGGTTGATGGCCAGGGTAACAAGTATGTCCTTTATGGTTATATTGTCCATCGTGGCCGCCGCACCTCGGGCAAGTTCTTTAGCATCCTTCGCCCTGCGGGTCCGGGCACCACCTGGCTAGCTTTTGACGATGGCAGCGACAACCGCGTGGAGTGCTTGACCCAGAAAACAGCCCTGGGGCCACACCTCGGTCTTGATCCTTCCCAGACTGTGGATCATAAGAAGGGTCATGACGTACCTGTTGTGGCAATGTATATCCGTGGAGACATGATATCGGAGCTTTTGCCTGGTCCCCAAGGGCCTTGGGAAGTTCCCGAGGCCTTGAAACAATATTATGAAACAGGCGTATATCACTCTGGTGATAAGCCTACGCATCATGTCCAAGTTGAGGTTTATGCGCTTCCACAATATGACCAGTTGACCAGCCTGTTTGACTCCTATGATCTCATGGCACAGGCCAAAGCAGCAAACAGTGTCATGTACATGACTTTGCCCCGCTCATCACGCTTAGCAGAACTACGCAAAAGAATTGCTATGTGGAAGTCCTCAGGCTCTGACCACATTGCTCCCGAGCGGGTTCGTTTCTGGCAGATTGGTGACTCCTTTGCTCAATCTGGATCATCGCTGGCGTTTGATCGCACTACGGATTTGAATGTTCCCCTGGATCCATCATTGAGTGTCATTCGGTTCTGGATGGAAATCATATCGGAAGGTACGTGATTTCATTCGCTTTTGTTTTTACCACCACCCCGCTAATCCCTAGCAGAAGATGCTCAATTCTTCGCTATCCCTGATCCTCCTGCGATGACCACTTCAGAGGATAAGCCGGATGACATGGTCGTCGAGAACTTGATACACGAAGCTTCTGAAAATGTGTCATTTGTGGCCGAAGGAGATGCCGTGGCTAGCTCATCGGGGAGTGCTCCCCATGAGGGTCCTGCTGCGTCAGATGCAGATACCGTGAACTCTGTAGTCGATGATGGATCACTACCTCCATTAGCCACATTGTCTCCAGAGAATGGTTCTTTTGCTACTGAAAGGGCAGAAGAGGAAGTGGTGTTAGCTGCTGCTGCCCGTGATCAACAATCCGCGGTTCCTGTTACGGCAGATCCGTCAACAGAAGCCACAAGTTCCGCTCCTGTATCACCTCCCGAAGTTGTGTCTTCTGTGTCAGAAGTCGCGCCTCAAGCACGGACCCAATCAGAGGTCAAGTTACCTGTTGGTCATACTTACTACTTCATTCAAATGTTCGACGCAGACAATCAAGTACTTCGTACCGTGGGGTCATTCTTCTCCAAGCTTGATTCCAACGTCAAAGCGTCCATCAGGCGCCACTTACAGCGGCCTCTTCGCCAAGACTTCCTCGTGTGGAAACGAGTCGATGGTGCTGCCGTTACCACAGTGTCGCCTGCTGACAGCTTCGATGATGTGGTTGCTCCGCACGGGGCTTGTTTCATTGTGGGGGATAAGCTGACCAAGGATAAGTAAGTACACATATATCCGGTTTCCGAGGTTATCTTTGCTTCTAACACAGACACAGGCGTACTCAACTTGCTTTATCGGGATTGTTCACCAGTCCTGACCGTCTGGTTCAGTACCTGTGGGCCGAGTCTCGCGGTCATCCAATCCAAGGTTTCACCGGCGTTAAGACCATCGAAGCCAACTTCACCAGCGACTACTACAGCGGTCACTTCCTCAAGGGGTATCACCATGGAAGAGGCAAGCACATCTCTAGCACAGGCATGACATACGAAGGCGACTTCGTATTTGGCCGACGTCACGGCCAGGGCAAGCTAAATTACCCCACTGGCGACTCATACGACGGTGATTGGGTCGAAGATGTATGCCATGGACAAGGTACTTACATTGAGAAGTCGACAGGCAACAAGTATATCGGCGGCTTCAAAGATGGCAAACGCCATGGCAAGGGCATCAGCTACTGGGAAGTGGCTGACGCAGAGTTGGATCTGTGCCAAATCTGTTACACCGAGGAAATGGATGCCGTCTTTGCTGAGTGTGGTCACCTTTGTTCCTGTGTGACTTGCGCGAACCTCGTGAACCTGTGTCCGATGTGCCGCAAAGAGGTTAAGAAGGTGATCAAGATTTATCGAGCATAGAGTGGTACCTGGTATCTCTGCTGGAGTATATAGACGGGATGTTCCCGACCGGTTTTTTGAATTTCTGGGCACTTACATTCATTGATTTTTAGCGAACGGTGATTTAGGATGGGAGTGATTCGATTGGTTTTATATCCTCCTGATTTTGGTTATATACACATACCACCACTGGTAGATTTAGATTGTTGGATACACAGCAGTTCTTATACCCTCTATATCTGATGCCTTGGACTTGCATAATTTGATTTAGCATTTTACATTGGATTTTCTATACACTTTTTTATTCATTTTATTTTCCTTTTTTTTTTTTGAAACACAGTTTGATCTTGATTGAACAAAAGGTATATCCAGTGCGCCGGGTCCCGGACCTAATACATGATGCTTTTGACTTGCCCGAAGAATGAAAAACGAAGAATTATACACAAAAAGATGAATGATCAGGTCATTGATCATTTGCTGGCCTTCTTGGCTGACTTCTTATCCTTCTTCTCGGCCTTGCCCTTGGCCGCAGCCTTCTTCTCTTCCTTTTCCGTAGTCACCGGCTTCTTATCTTCCTTGACCACGGTCTTCTTCTCGCTCTTTGGCTCATTGGTAGTCTTTTTCGAGGCAACGGCATTGGTCTCTTCTTCCTGGCTTGGTGCGGCCGTTTCGTTTGTCTTCTCTGACACCTCGACCTTGCTCTTCTTGGGCTTGTTCAGAACACCCTTAGGGTTGAGACCCTTGCGACGGAGACGGTTGCGCTCAGCGCGAGCAATGCGCTCAGCGTCCTCTGGGTCCTCGAATGAGCTGAAGGCACCACCCTCGAAATCAGCGGCGTGTCCATTCTCATCAACAATGGGAGTCTTATCAATGGACTCATCGTCCGTGGAGGCGGCCGAGGAAGTACTGCGAGCCTTCTTGGGACCCTTGGAGCGGGGTTCGGTGTCGTCCGATTTGACCACGGGGGTCACGGCCGTCTTCTTGAGCTTGCAGACATAGAAGCCGTCGACGTTCTCGCGGTGAGGGAAGTAACGGCGGGTGAGCGCCATCTTAGGATCGAAAGTCTTGCCCATATAGCTGAGGAACCCAGGGCTACCGAAACCACCGAGACCGGTGTCCACGATCTTGACATTGGGACGCTTGCGAAGAACGTACTGCACGACGGCCTCGTTCTCTTCGACTGTCACACTGCAAGTAGAGTAGACAATGTATCCACCGGTCTTGGAGGAGTGATCGACGGAATCAATCGCGGCCAGAAGAAGCTGGCGCTGCATGTGGGGAATGGCGAGGAAATCACGCTCGTTCTTGGACGTCTTGACACCGGGATCCTTCGAGATAACACCGGTACCGGTGCAGGGAGCATCGAGCAAGACACGGTCGAAGCCACCCATGGCCTTGGGGAAAGCAGTGCGGGCATCCATATTCGTCACAATGGTGTTCTTGCAGCCAAGACGGTGAATGTTACCAATCAAACCTTTAGCACGGGGTTTGCTGGCATCGTTTGCGACGACACAGCCAGTGTTGCGCATCAGAGCGGACATGTATGTTGTCTTACCACCGGGGGCAGAGGCCATATCGAGAACACGCTCGTTAGGCTGGGGAGCGAGAGCCATGACGGGAAGGAAAGAAGAGGCAGCCTGGAGAATATAGTGACCGGCCAGGTACTCGGGGGTGGCACCCAAGGGGACCGGAGACTCGAAAACTTGAAGGCCAACCTTGGACCATTTGCCAACGGGCTCGAGGACAACACCACGGTTGATGAGGGCCTGGGCGAGTGATCGGCGGTTGGTTCGCAGAGTGTTGGTACGAATAACGACAGGGCGAGGAGTCTCGTTAGCTTCGAAGAAGGCAAAGGCCTCTCTGGGGGTGAACAGGTTGAATAGCTTCTCGGCCAGGAATCGAGTGTAGCCGTAGTATGTGCAGATATCGTCGAGCAGGAGATCGATGTAGTCGGTACGCGACTTACCGGGCAGGCCGAGGGTCTTCAGGTCACCCAGGATTCGGATGGTGTCTGTGATGCGCTGGCGAAGCAGCTGCAGATCGGGGGCGAGTCCCTGCTGGGTTTGGTCGGCGAACACATCGGGTGCAGCGATGTTGGTCTGCAGGGCGGCTTCTTGCATTTCCTGCTCGGCGGCCTCTTCCTCCTCTTGTTGTTCAGCATCCAACTTCCGCGACAGACCCTCGATGTTTGCGGCGGTCAATCTCTCTTCGGCATCGGAGTCCTCGTCGTCAGAGAACATGGCTCCACGGGTGTGGCCCTCCTCGTCAGAATCGACAACCGAGTCATCATCCTCTAGGTCCGACAGTCCTTCAACCTCGTCGTCGCTATCCATTGAGCCTTCACTAATCCCATCGAGATCACCGAACTCATCATCATCCTCCATATCCTCATCATCATCAGACATAGGCACCGGCACGGCCTTCTTTGTGACCGACGGCTGCTTCTTAGGTTCCTTGGACTCGGCCTTGGAGGCAGCACCATTGACCTTCTTTTTCTTGGGGGCTTCCTTCTTCGAGACAGCCTCATCTGCATCAGATCTGCGACGCTTTGCTGGTGCAGGCTTCGGAGGCGCCTCAGCCCCGCCAGCCTTGCGTTTCTTGAGCATTGTGATTTTCGACTCGTCGAGCGGGGCCGGAGGGCCCTGCTTCTTCATACGGCGACCGACACCCATTGTGAAAAATTGGTGTGTATGGGGACGTTAATGGGTGTTTGCTTTCTGGGGGAGCTTGTAATTTCTTTCCATCTTTTTTTTTCTTCGGGCGGTGACTGCCAGCAGTACGGAAGGAATGAAAGGCGGTGTGCTTGTTTATATTAATGCCTTATAGTTAAGGTGTCTCTTGTCCCATCGGCATCAAGTGAACTTCCCCCAAGTCCAGACTTCTTCTACTCCAACTTCTATCGCCTTTGATTTGCTTTCTCGCTCTCTTTGTCTTGAGAAAATCTACCAATTTAAATTGCTCACCATGTCAGAGCTTACTTTTACCAAATCATTCCTGTCCACGCTGGACTCGCGGCCTATCAAGCTTCGCGCTGATCATGTCTTCGACCCAGAGCAGATTGGACTACGAGTTCCCGTGAGTCTTGATGCGAAAATTCCCTAACTTGGCTCACTGAGGAAGATCATTCTGACATGCTTTCCGATAAACGACAGTACACCCTCCCCCGCCTTTCAGCCCCGCACCCTCCGATGCCCAAAAAGGTGAAGTCAACACAGGCACCAGGCTCATCCAAATCAATCACTGTCCGCGTCAAGTCTGCTCGCAACCCTGCTCTGGAATTCTTGATCTCCAATGCCCCTCTCTCGACCACTTCTGTCCAGGACATCCGGGATGCTGTGCAAGTGCGTGTCACCGATGCGCAGGGAGGCCAAGTTCCGCTAGACAAGATCAAGATCTTATACAAGCGCAAGCCAGTAACTGGAACTGGGAAGACATTGGCCGAGGTATTGGCAGATGAACCCGCTATTATGGCGGGAGGCAAAGAAGTCGAGATCGGGGTGATGATCATTGGGGGTGCCCAGGTGGTTGAATCTGCTGTGGCTCAACCGGAGATTACCGAGAAGCGGGATGAATCACCGCCCAAGGCTGCTATAGGTCCGAGTGGTGAGGAAGTGTTGCATACAGAGGCCTTCTGGGATGACCTGCAAGGCTATCTCGAGCAGCGATTGAAGGACGAGGAAGAAGCAAAACGGTTGAGATTGGTGTTCAAAAAGGCGTGGAGCTCAGCCAAGTAGAATTATTCCCACGACCTCAACAGCGCAGCGAAATAATGTCAATATCGAATGATACCTGTATTTGTTCCAGTCGTTTCACATATGCCTCGTGTCCATGATAGTCTGACAAGGCCGAGTTTGCTCGATGAACGGTATGGATTCAAATATTATACACACAATGAGCTATTAATGTCTAAGGCACGCTACATGGGCGCATCGAGGAGAAAAAGGGGGAAATTTCCCCCGTCCACCTGTGGACACCAAGCAACTAATACGTCAAATATCAAGATATCAGGATCATTGAACCCAATCAAGACCCTATCACAAGAGCAAATGGAACAGTATTCGAACAAGGCATGTTCTAGTTCCCATAGAAAGTAGAGCATGTACCGAAACAGTTGAAAGAAAATATCCACGCACGCCAGGGAATCTTTGTCGAACATGTTATCAGCGAAGTAAAAAGTACACAAGTTGAAAAGAAAAAAATGAAATAGAAAAAAAGCGCAAAATCACGTATGAAAGTATCATAAACCACACAGCGTCGGTGAACACCATTGCAAATGCTCGAAAGAAAACTGGTCCGGCTAATCGCTCATCCAGTTCATGGGATCATACAGAAAACGAGCAGACGCGAAGAGATACACACACAGGTATAACGCAAGAAGAATCATACACGGGTTTTCATTCCGTCGTTTCAATCATCGGGAGCAGACCTTGACCAGGCCATCTCCACCACCGCCAACGACCCAGTGGCCATCACGGCTCCATACTACAGCACAGACTCCTTCGCCACGCATCAGCCGGTGACCGGTCAGCTCCTGAGTACAGCTGCGCTTCTCGAGGTTCCAGAATCGCAAGCTTGCATCGTGGCCAGCTGAAACGAGCTCACGTCCATCTGGAGACAATGACAGTGAGGCTATCGCAGCAGGATGAGCAAGCATTGTGTATGTACATTGACCTGTATCAAATGTTAGCGTATTGTCGGAAATAGCAAGGTCATTTAAATGCTGCTTACCACTATTGGCATCAAAGAAGCGGATGTATCGGTCCTCATAACCACTGATGATTACACCCTCAACGTTGCTTGATCCAGTGGCTCCGTGGACCACTTCTTCTTCTTCGGCCATCGCGCGGTTGGGATCAAGATTAACGGTTCCATCAAAGCCGACAGTGGTGGCGACGACGGAGTTCACCCCAGTAGCTGGCGTGCCGTCATATGTCTCGAGACTAGCCATACCCGCAATTTCTTCGCCGGTCCGCGTGTCGTAAACAATAATAGAGGCATCCGAGTAGGAGACGACAAAGTTGACGCCTGCAAGAGACAATGGGCTGATGCATGTTCGGGGAAGGAGAATTGAGGCGGGGGATGCGATGAACAATGGTGTAATTGAAAGCTGGAGTGGTAGCAACACTGGGCGGAGGCAAGGTTGGGAAGTTGGAACCGGAGGGCATTGAGTTTGAGTTCGCCCGTTGGCTTCTAACTTGACGGCGATTTCCAGGCGGGGATGCGGCGCTGATAGCCCAAATCAAGACGTAGCCATCTGCTGCGCCAGAGGCCAGAAGGATGCGATCCGAGCCACCATATTGGCTGCTTGAGTCGCCAAAGACAGAACCCATGGTCCCGGGAAGAACGCAAAGTCCCCAGACTGCATCTTTGTGCTCGTTGAAGGTGGCCTTGGGATCAATCCGCCCACGTTCCCATAAACGCACGCTAGCATCTTGGCCGCCTGAAAACACCAACCCATCAACCAAAACACGGCCGCCATTGGAGATGTTCTGAGACGGTGAACAGGCGGCAAGAGAAGTCACGGCGCCTTCATGGCCGCGATGAGTGAAGTAGCTCGTAATGTCCGAGTCATGGCTGGAACCAGCCCCAGAGCCACCAGAAGTACCTGGGATGATCCATCTCTTGATCGTTCCATCATCACTGCAAGTGCAGATCTCGGGCTCTTCTGGACTACCACCACCGGTGAAGATGACAGATCGAATCACATCCAAGTGGCCACGCAGCACAAACCGGACTTGGAAGATAGAATCTTGCTTTTGTCCGAAGGTCGCACCCGCCTCCCGGGCATCAATTGCACCATCGCTCTTGCGCATTGATCCCGAACTCGTCCTTCGATGGGGAGAGACCCGTCCTTGCTCGGCTCAGAGGTCATAAAGTTGGCATTTGGGAAAGCATCGGTATCCGGGCGATGAGGCGGAATGGGTCCGGTGACCACGAGTTCCTGCTCTGCCGGTTCGTCAAAGTTCCACCCATCCACATCCTCTGTTCTTTTCTCGGTCAAGTTTTTCAGATTCACATCCTCCTTGACGACCACTCGAGGGCCCTGGGCCTCGTATGCCTGGTTTGGGCGTTCGCCCACTGTGCCCTGTTCGTATACTTGGGTTCGATTTTCAAGTGCTGCGACGGGGGCTTGTTGCGGGTCCAGTGACCGTCGATCCATGGCATCCCGAGGGAGATACTGGTTTTGACCACAAGCCATGGCATTGTCAGAGTAGTGATTGGACATCGGTTGGTGGTTTTGCAGTGCCATTTCACGTGCCATGACGTGATTCGCTTTCTGACGTTGCTGCTGAAGATAGGCCTCCTCCAGGTTCTGTTGCGACAGCTGTGAATTGCCATAAAGCTGGCCTGACATGTCGGAGTCATTGATGTCGGGTGGCGGGTGGGAAGCGGGTATAACATGGTACGCAATCTCGTTGGAAGCTTTGGACAGGTATCCTCGGACTTTGTCTATGTCCTCACTTTGACCCTCATGCTGGTTTTCGTTGTCGGCTGCTTCGTCATTCTCATGGTCCGTGCTCGGCTTGGGGCGATGCGCTGGAGAATAACTCAGTCAATATTCCCACGTCGCGTGCTAGCATACAATTGTGAGGCACATACCTTTCAGGAAGCTGACACTCTCACGTGCAGCATCTTTAGGATCCTTAGAGTCTTCGGGCTTTTCGTTGTTTGATAGCTTCTTGACCTTCTCCCTCTCCCTCTTTAGAGCGGTCTCCATCAGGCGAACATGTTTCCCAAGGGACTCATGCAAGCGCTTGCTTGTGCGCAGATCGCCTTCCAATCGACCAATGCGAGATTTCATCTCTGCCCGTTCAATCTCCCATGCATTGCGGTCGCGCTCGTGTCGGTGCCATTCTGTCTGTAGGAAGCGCATTACACCTGGACACGGATATCAGTCAATGGAATTCAAGCAACCAGGTAGATTCATGCTCACCCTGTAATGTGTATTCCGTCCCCTGTGGGCCATTCGAACCATCCATGGCGCCAGCCATTCCTCCGATCCCAGCCATGGCTGATGGAGATTGCCAGGACATGAACAAATGAACAAACACAGGACGGGTCGAGGCTCTGAAGGGTCAAAGCACTGCAGGAGGTACCGGGAACGGAATCAGGCCGGTAGTAAATCAAGTGACGTGTAAGGTGCGAGCTTCGGTTTCTCCTGACCCCGGTAAATCGTATCCGCGGTAAGCGACTCAAGTCCTAATGGCGACGGCAAGGAACCACTTCCACGCCGAGTCAGCCTGTGGATGAGGTATCCTAAGGAGGAAGATCCAAAGGAGAGGAGCAAGGTCGGACAATGATAGGAAAGTTATGAGGATGAGAGTGTGCCTTTACTGACCTTTTGTTATGGTGAAGATGGCTTGGCCTCGGGGGGTGTCTGACCGCCTTCTAAATGCAGAAGACTGGCCTGCCCTTTACTATGCAGGTAGGTAGCCCTGGGGGTATATGATAGTTGGGTAAGTATTGGATGAGTTGTAGGGATTTTGAATGTAAATGAGAGAAATTCTGTATGTGATAGTAAATTCAACAGGTTAGGAACGATCACAGGCCGAGTTCTTCAGATTCTTCAGATAACTACCTAGGTACAAGCAGCTAGGGCCGACCCTCCGGGCCGGCCTCGCAAGAATGACAGCCAGGCACTCATTTAGAGCACCTACGAGAAGTTATTATCTCATACAAAAATATTAAAAATGAATATATAGTACCGGTACACCCCCTCTACTAAGTATAGTAATAATACTAATATAGTAATAACTCTCTTAAGTAGGGTTAGAGATAGGATAATACGATTAAACCGCGTTGTTTAAAATGCCAATAATAGCTATATAGAAATACGAAATACATAACACCTTCGACACGTCATTATCGTTATATTGATTAACATCGTGGCAACCAAGACACTATAACAATACGGTATCTAACCACACGCTTAGTCGTAAGCCCGTGAGACATCCTAAAGGTGTCGATCCAGAGAGTAGCTTAGATAAACGACGCCGGCCGATAGCCTTTCCGAACGGTTTTCTCGGTACCATAATACCGTAAAATCCTGATCGCCAGGCCCCTTCCTAACTATTTTCGTTGCGATGTTAACGTCAAGCGCACTGAAGAAGTCCAGAACTGTTGTGATATGAGGCTGGTGCGGATCAGGAACCTAGCCGAACCATCGGAATTAATCCCGAGGTATCTATACAAAGAACCAAGTTGATTTCAAATCAACTTGTTCTTCTTGTTATTTATATAGTCTCATGTTTCCCTTGAATGAATAACTTAATTCGTATCTCTGAACTACAATAAGAACCCCTTCTTACTTTGTGATGTTCCTGCCTTTGGCGGTGGTACCGATTTTGTTCTGGCAGATCACAGCTTCAAGTATAGACAGAGAAGGGATTTCTCTTTTGTACTTCACACCATTATTTCTGGGTTCTTATATTTAACCCAATAAATACAATACATTACTGCGCCTGCAAGCATATGTCAATAGCCTATATGTCTATCTCTTTCGGCGTCACATTCCAACAATAAACTCATAGGCCAAGACGGGTACTACGGTTGGCAGTTGTGACCAAGTTGGCACAAATTTCCTCCAGGGTTAAAAAGGAAACCCTGCTGGGGGCTAAGATTGACTTTTGTTTTTAAATGGGCATCAATTGTCTACCAACATACAGTATATTTTTCTTCTCATCCTGCTTATCACGTCATGAATCCACATAAAAATATACCACTACCATCCATATTCCCACCATCCATACCCCAACAGTCAACTGGGCTGCAGCGACAACCTCAGCCAGCAGGAATATTCGCCCTTGATGAGGATTGGACGGGTATAACAGATCCCAAAAAACGGAGAAAGCTGCAGAACCGACTTAGTCAACGATCTTTACGTAAGAAGCAGATTTCCTTCCCTTACCTTCCTTTTTCTGTTGTATGGAAGAATAATTTGGTATAAACTAACATAGAGAGAATTCATACAGGTGTGAAAAAGAAGATCGCAGAGGACAGAACGCGCGGCATTGCTCAAAATGTCTCCAAGTCCGAAGCCAATGCATTTGGTGGTCAGAGATATATCTCAATCTTGCCCAAGCAGGAAAATCAAATTATTAAATCAACATGCTCAAAGCAAGCCGTCCAAAACGCACTCACCATGCTAAGAGAATTTGAATATGTTGCCTATGAGAGCTATTCGGCTGGAACCCCGTGCTTAGGACACTTACTAAGCCTCTCGAAGTTTAACGTAATTCGAGCATTTGCGGCCAATTTAGAGATGATTGGGGTTTCAGTTCAATCTCTCAACCAAGATACTCCGTCACCATTTTGTGCATGCCCACCCTTCCGAGATCTATCACAGGGCAGCATGTCTGTTCATTACTCTCCTACCATGACTCAATGCTCTATACCTCATCATCCATGGCTCGATTGTTTCCCCTTTCCTCAAGTGCGAGATAACGTCATTAATGCACAGCAGTCTTTCGATGTATGCAAGCTTGCTGTTGTTATTATGGAACCAGCCAATGTGAATCTCAGTTTACTTGTCTGGGGTGAGCCATGGGACCCCTGGAACTGGGAAGTTTCAGAATGGTTTTTGCAAAATTTGGGGTGGGTGATTCGTGGTTGTCCGGAGATTTTGAGGTCCAGCAACTACTGGAGATCTAAGCGTGGTTTAAAACCACTGGCCACTTGAAACATTTTCTTGTTATCATAGACTCGTTGTTAGATTTAGAAGCTACTCTCTAGTGATAGAGATGCGATACAGAGAGAGAATCGATGGAGAAAACACTGTGTGTATTGACTGTCTCGCACGGGGAGAGAAGGAAGAGAAGGAAGGAGAGAGAGAGCTATCAACCTATGTAGGTTCCATCACATTGCGATGCCTCAGGCATCCAACATCTAGTAATTGAACTCTTGACCGACAAGTCTCTCACTTAAAGTCCACAGTCTCTCTGCATCAATCTCGCTTGTTGCCCAAGAGTAAACTTCTTCCTGGTCCTGATTCGCAATGTGGCAGTCACTCAAGAAAGCACCGTTATGTTCTTTGATGCTGGTATCGAATGCAGCAAAGACATGTGTCGCGGCTCCTTGATCAATATCCTTGATGTGCATCTCATCCATGCCCCACAGCCACTTATTCCCATACATATTGTCCATTTCCGTAAGATCCGCAGCGAAAGAGGCCTGATCATTCATCCCATGTGCTGCGAGGTTTGTATAACTCACACCTGGGCAGATTGAGAAGGCAAGTACACCCTGCGAACCAAGTCTCTTCGCGAGGGAAAGTGCCATCAAGGCATTGGCCGTTTTTGACTGGCCGTAAGCCAGCCACCTCTGGTAGTGTTTACCCTCGTTGAAGTTGTAGTCCGACCAGCGAATGTGGCCAATGCGGTGCACGCCGCTAGAGACGATCACAACCCGTGGGGATTTTGAAGCCAAGACCTTCCTCATGAGAAGATTGGTAAAGAGAAAGTGGCTGAGATGGTTCGTCTGGAGCTGACTTTCGAGGCCATCCTCAGTCAATTTGTATGGCACGGCCATAATACCGGCATTGTTGACCAAGATGTCAATACGAGGCACATCGGCCCACGAATTGACTGTTTCTGCGGCCTTGCGTACGTCGGCAAAAGAGAGAAGATTCAGGGCAAGCGGCCTGACCACAATTTCCGGATATGTGGTGTGAAGTTGGTCGATAAGACCCTGCATCTTCGGAATCGACCGACCCGCCAGAATAAAGACAGCAGGCTTTGCAACAGCCACTTGCTTGACAAAGCTTTCGCCTAGGCTACCTGGCGAAGCGCCGGTAATGAGGATAATCTTTCCAGTGATTTGAGCGGCATGGAACGAAACAAGCTCACTAGCTCGAGTATCGCGATTGTAGGTTGGTGCCATGGCTGGAATAATGTGGACTTGATATTTGCAGTTATGGTAGTATTAGAATGACTTGCAAATCAACCTATAGTAGGATATTTTATTTCTTTATGTACTCGGGTCTTCGGGAATTTATTTATGAGTACATACCATGGTGCACGCAATGAAATTACTTCGAAGGACGGGAAGAGCTGCATCCGAACGTTGAATCGCCGGATAAGGAACGACGCTAAAGCCGCTAATTTCTGATTGGATATAGTTTTCGACTACCAGCGGGCGGTCGATGCATTAATCTAATTTGGGTATAGTTAGTAGGAGCTAATGCACATAGCTGACATGCTGGAGCCAATCAACGTTGGCGACTAATTAGCTTGAGATCATGAGGTCATCATTGGTCTAGGATATCATTCGCGACAAATCCCATTTGTTACGTGGACTTCGAGCAGTATCTCTCCGACCATCCGAGCTGTATACACACTCACAAAACTCTGCTCACTTACCGCAAGATGGTACATTTACAGGCTGTGCGAGTTAATAACGCTAGGCTCAAAGATTACGGCTCGAACTTGGTGGGGGTTTTTGGTAATTCATTCCTCGTACTTTCCCCCTCATAAGGGTACCAACTGACGTCGATGCATCTATCCAGTTGGTGGAACCAGTGGAATCGGAGAAGCAACTGCCCGGGCGTTCGCGTCTAACACACTCGCATCTCGAATTTATCTAATCGGTCGCAACGAGGCCCAGGCGTCCAAGATTATTGAGGAGCTGCGCCAAGTCAACCCTGATGGGCAAGTGAACTTCATCAAATGCGATGCATCTCGTCTACGTAATGTAGACGAAGCATGTAGGACCATCCAAGAGAAGGAGGAAAAGGTGAATTTGCTATTCTTGAGCTCTGGTATCCTCACCACAAAGGGTCGAGATGGTACGTGCAATTCTATTGTATTTTTCGAATATGTGCAGTGCAGAGAAGACGTGCTCACTGCCACCAGAAACGGAGGAAGGGCTAGACATGAAACTCAGCCTACATTACTACTCCCGTATGCGATTCATAAATGACTTGCTTCCACTATTAACCCGAGCTGGAAATGATACGGACAATTTGAGTCCCCCACAGCCGGGCCTTCGTCGCAACCTATCAAGCGTTGTCTCTGTTCTACATGGCGGTGCGGAAGGGCCACTGATCTTGGATGACCTATCTTTAAAGACGCATTTTTCGATGAGCAACTGTGCCAGACATGCCATCACTATGACCAGCCTGTCTATGCAGGAACTCGCCTTTTCACATCCGGAAACGTCATTCGTTCATGCTTTCCCTGGAATTGTGAAGACGGGCGCGACTCGTGATTTTGGGATTGTTACTCGAACAGTGATAAACGCAGTCTCCTTTCTAGCGAGACCTTGGATGGTACCATTGAATGAAAGTGGCGATAGACATCTCTATGCCGCAACGAGCCCGCGGTTCATACCACGAGCATCTAAGGACATTGGCGATACTGCTCCTGGCGTCGATGGGTCTATCGGCAGCGGTGCATATTTATTGCACTGGGATGGATCAACTGCTGGAGACCAGAAGGTTCTGCAGGATTTTTGCCAAAATGAGACTGGCAAATCTGTGTGGGAGCACACGATGAGTATATTCGAGTCAATATGTGGCAAGAGAAGTACCTAGAGAACCAGGATCTTATAACTGTAACTTAAGGTTAGATCTGAAGATAGACTTCAAAACCATGAATTGTTTCCGATTTCCACCACATCCCAATCTCCTTTTGACAATACCCGCTACGTTGATTCCCATCTATGGTTGATCCATGGATATATAGTTAGTTACATGTATATACTCCAACAGCACAAGAATAATGAAATAATCATTATTCAAATATTTCTCACTAAGATTCAATCCCAGAGCCTAATGTCTAACAGGTCCAAATACTAAATTTGCTCGTGGTCTCATACAATAATCGATCATGCTATGGTACATTATGGTCGTCTAGAACTCGAGCTCTTCCACCTCCATCCCACATTCTACACACGTCTTGACACCAATTCCAGTTTCTGGATTCTCAATGGATCGCCCCCATTGATGAACATGCTTCCGCCCAGAACCGAGATCGTCGCCAAACTCTCCGCCTGAAGGACCTTGACGATTGCGTCGGTAGGCCTCCACACGTGTGCGTTTCTTCAGGTCCTGCAGCTTCGTTTTGAATTTGGCCTCCCGTCGCCGTTTCTTCTCACCTTCTCGTCGTTCAAACTCAGCATCCAGCGCCTCTGCCGAGCCCCATTTCTTCTCGGAAAATGCATATTCTTCCACTTGGTATCGTAAATACAACATCATGCTGTTCCATGTAGATTTGTGTGGATTCGGACGCTCGAGGCGTGGAAGAAGCTCTTCGTCTCGGAGTTCAGCTATAAGTAGGCTGATTAGCACGTCTCTCTTTTCATAGGCGACAATTAGGTACTCACGATCTGTCAAGAGATAATCTTCTTTGGCTTCCGTCTTGGTCAACAAACTGTATTTCTCTGGGTGCTTCTCCTTGCAAGCATGACAGATGCAGCACTTAAGTTCCTCTTCCCATTTCCAGTCAAGTTCGAGACTGCCACATTCACGGCATGTCTTCTGCTTGCTTTTATCATCTAGGACACTTAGACCTGGTTCAAAGGGTCCCTCCCGGTTTCGCTTTAGTGATTGGAGTAGCTGATGGCGTTCCCATTCCTTCTGCGTCATATGTGCCGGTTTTTGTACTTCTTTCCCATCCGGCACGTGGAGTTGCTTATTGAACGGGTCATCTTCCTGTGTCAAAAATCCACCCTTCGTGTCGGTCATCTTGCTAAAGTCATAGTCGACATAGCTCGTGAAGTTTCGGGCTGGCCTGATGGAGTCCAATGGGCGATTTGAAGAAGATGCATCACGCATATTAGCAGGCTGATTGGATGTCGCCATCGAAGTGAACGAGCGCTTGACGCCTGTTGCGGGCTGAGAGGTATTTGGAGCGGCTTGAGATAGTTCGGCTTCACGCTTCTCCCGAAGAGCTTTAGCTTTCATGCGACTAATTTCCTATCAGAGAGACTAGTTAGTTTTGGCTGACCATGTCGCAAGCTTGGAAGGAACTTACCATCCTCCGTTGTTGTTCAGGAGTGATGGGGGCGCGGGGAAGCTGTCCTGTCCCCGACTCCTTGGGCTGTGAAGGCGGGGTTGAAGGTCGTTCTGCTGACATTGTGAGATTATTCCCTCGACAGTAATGGCCGTTTTTGTTGTCGATAGTTTGGGATGATATGAGCAACAAGGCGGAAGGCGGAAGGCGGCCAGACCGATCTGCCAACCACGTGATGTTCGGGGTTATACTCGCGACGTCATTGGCCCGTCCCCGGAGTAAACAGGAACACTGAAATCAATATTTTGGAGAATATTAGTTTGAATTGACGAGGAAATCGACTTAATCGAGAAGCTATGAGTCTGCAGCCAGATAATCGAAGTCTTCCTCTCGGTCCTGGCCATACAAAACCTCACACACGCCCCCTACCGGTACATCCATGACGGCGTCGGTTCCCTCACTCCAAATTTCGCGCCAATTGACTTTGCGGTTTTGGGGGCCCATGATCTGATATGAGGTGGCACCGGGCTTCATCTTGGTAGCACCACCGGGACGTCTCCGCGCCTTTCCATCAATCACCGATACGTTCGCAACCTCATCGACAATGTTCTCGATGCTGTGCATGGGCAAAGTAAGGTAGCCTGTATTATATGTGGCGAGTGCAGCGTAAATGTAGATGAGTAGCATCACCAACCATGCGGGGATCGCCAGCGACCACCAACGGTTGGGATAATAGTAGATACCAAGCTGATGGAGGAACGGTGATGGGAGATATGACCATAGGAGATAAAACACTGGGTTGGCCCGGTTAGTATGCGGGAGACTATGAGAGACTGCGCCGGAAATTCCCCATGAGACTTACAAAAAGCCAATGATGAAGCTAGGTATAACACGAAGCCATAATATTCATACGTAGGAACCTTGGGACTGGCGCGCGGAACAGTGGTTGCGCGACGAGCTGACTTGGCGACTGCCGCCTCGGTATCGTTGGGAGTTTCTACATCGGAACTGTCCGGAGTAGTTGGACGTGACGTAGTAGTCGAAAAGGGTGGTCGAAGAAGAGAAGTAAGTGAGGGAGAGGGCGGTAGAGGGGTGGGTGGACGATTGTAGAACGGAGGCGCAAATGCATTGGGGCCATGGAGAGAGCTGGAGGACTGGCGAAATGGATGATTCCGGTCGATATTAGAAGAATCATCAGAGTCTGTATCGGAGAACGATTGATGCTCTAGCGAGTAGTGCGACTGGAAATCCGCATCGTCCTCCACCTCAATCTCCTCATAGCCGGGAGAGGTGACACTCTCGGCTTCGTAGCTCTCTTGCTGTTCTTCCGGGGATATAGGGTCTTCGGCCAACAGGGGCGGAAAGGGCTGCTTGGCCTCTAAGGACGAATTGAACGTCCTTGCCGAGTTCTCCATTTTGCGAAATAACGAAGAGTTGGTGTTGTTGGTAGCTCCCCTTTTTCTGCAATCATCACCAGCTTCACCGCCCATATCCACCTTATCTACCGTAACCCTTTGTACCCAGCCAGATATACCGCCCTGTATACCGCCTCCATTTGGAACATACTGTCACAAGAATACATAGTCGCTTATATGTACGGCCGTAGTCTTCTAGGTAATGATCTTCTCAGATAGCTTTTGCGATAGTCTTTTCATATGTCCTTTTAGTAGCCTTTTGTGGCAGTCTATGAGTTACCTGAAATATAATTGGTTTTTTATATAGGCGATTATGTAGGAGTCCACAGATCGATGTCTTGACTCTTCTAGTTAATCACACACACTGAAGGTCAAAACAATATAACTACACCAGGATGTATAGCAAGATACCTAGGTACATATGTATGTTTAGATATACATCCCCGACTTATGTTCCCCAGTGCCCTTTCAGATCGACTCCGCTGCAGAGGCGGCACATCCCGCTCTCGGCCTCTCCGACTCGGACTTCAACGAGAAAATTCCAAATCCCTCTTCCCCTGCATTTTCAATGCGCTATTCTCCATATCCTCATTCTCCCAACTTTCTTTCCCTAAAGTGATCACCCACTATGAATATCACCGAATTGGAGCATGTGCGCGGGGTTTGGGAGCGAACCAAAAATGACAGCCCTATCTATCGCCTTCTTCTACCCGATGTCGATATCATTAGTGCAACACGCGGCCACATGCAAGCCCGACTTAAGCTCACGGCGGAACATGTCAATTCCAGGGGCACCATTCACGGGGCTGTCTCTGCAGCTATCATTGATTGGGCCGGGGGCATGTCGATAGCCACACATGGATATGAGAGAACAGGCGCAAGCATTGATATCCACGTTTCATACCTGTCAACTGCCACTATCGGAGATACCCTGGATATCTCTGCGGTTGCTGATCGGGTGGGGAAGTCAATGGCCTTCACGACTGTCAAAATTTCCCGAGTCATCGACGATCAAGTGGGCCCCTTGGTTTCGAAGGGTTCACACACAAAGTTCCTACCTGTCTCCAAGGAGAATCGTGAACCTAAGAGTTAAGACCTTATTCCAAGGATGTTGTACATAGATATAAATATTCTTTCAATTCTTCAACATCCGCGCCATCCTACCAGTTCCACCCAGAAACCTTTGAGTTCAAATCATGTCCTCCCCGTCGAAGATGTTATGCCACCATCCACGATCAATTCCTGTCCAGTGATATACCGCGCCTCGTCACTAACCAGGAAGAGCGTAGCATTGGCAACATCCCAAGCGTCGCCCATTTTCCCCATCGGAACTTGCGCATGGCGCATTTCCATGTATCTTTCCGCTTGATCATCCGCATATCTGGATACCATACATTTTGTGTACGGAGTGTCCATGAGCCCAGGAACAACTGTGTTCAGACGCACACCTTTGGGTGCATAGATGACAGCCGTTGTTTTCATCAATTGAATGATGGCAGCCTTCGTCGCGGAATACCCAACCTGAGGCTTTCCAATGTACCTCAAGCCGGCAATGCTGGCTACACTCACCACTGCGCCACCGCCTTGCTGCTCCATTATCGGTAGAACGTGTTGACACATCAAAAACACGCTCTTGAGATTGAGGTCCACCTGGGAATCCCAAACTTCCTCCAACATTGTAGCCGGGCAACCGGGCTCTGACCTCCCAACGTTGTTTATCAGAATGTCAATCCGTCCGTGTTTAGCCATACAGGCTTCCACAAGGGTTTTTGTTGATGTAGCTGACGTCACGTCTGTTTCCACGACGTCGCAAACTCCACCCTCAGTCTCAATGGCCTCTTTAGTGGAAACAGTGGAAGCGAGCGTGCGATTGCCACCGAAGATCTTTGCACCTTGTCGGGCTAGGAGAACAGCGATGGCAGCACCAATTCCCCAACCTTCAGATTGGCTTTGACCGAGGCCAGTGATGAGGGCAACTTTCCCGTGGAGAGACAACATAAGGGAAACAATGTATAGTCAAGAAGATAGAAGAATATTGTCAGAAATTGATCCATAGATACAGACCTTAAATATATTCACTTATGTAAGAAACCAGAAACGGGATTGTCCCGACGACGGGGGTTTCCCGCTCCCCAGCGGCATAGCTCCCGATACAAGATCCATACACTAACTAGTTATGCGCCATTACCTATCTTTGCCGACGGCGTTAGCTAGCATTCCCCCTTCATGGTTATCCAGAGCACAAGGTGTTTTAAAGTCACATGGGTTGACAGTTGCGAATACAGGATGTAGTGCAACGTCTCCAGTCTCAAGTAAGGGCTTTAAAGAGCGAAAAACTCGAAAGGACAGGTGAGAAGTAGTCGGTAGAGGGGGTTATTACATATACATTCCTATCTAGGTAGTACATGCATATGTGTGCCAAGACCTGCACGTTCACATTTCTATACATTTGGTTGTATGCTGTACTCCCTACAGTCTGTAGTCTATATAGTACAACATACACGTATGTACGTAATAGTCTACATGTACTACACGTAAGTCTCACCTGCTGGTCGACTCTTCAAATGTTGTCATCTAGCATCCGTCTATCATCTACTCCGTGCTATCTACTCCATACCATCAATCCATTTACTATCTAAAACACAATTTCCACCAGATGAGACACGTCAGATATTCTCGAACGATTCCACGTGTGCACGGATATTAGTTCCTCATGATATGTCTTGACATTTCAAGCTCCCGTGTCAACATTCTCCATAGGTGTAACCGCAAGTTTCCACCGCCAGACCCCCTTACATTCCTGAAAATCATTGGGGGAAAAAGTATCCATTTACTACCTAGGTACCTAATCCATGGATCCCTTCCAAGGTTCTATAAAATCCATGGATGAGATCCTTACTGAGTAGATGGGTTGACATTACATTGATATTATTGGTCCTTTCAAATGAAAGTTCTCACATTTCAGGGGGTTGATCGATTAGCGCCAAATCTTCCCAAGGTTTGTTTTTCCTCTAAGGTTCCTCGGTTCCTTTGGGAGACCCGCATTGGCCAATGAGATTCTTTTCCCTCTCTCTATCTGTATTTTTCGATTCATTTTCATTTTACACAGCAATTGAGATGAATTTTCAATGAATTTTCAATGTGTTTTTTCTGATTTTCAATTTTAATTTTTTTTCCCTACCCCCACAGGTTCTGCATGTTTTGGACTTTCCTCTGGACATATTGATAGTACACATAGATACTGCCAAGGCAAAGACCCGCAAACTATCGGATCGGCAAGAGAGCACTTTGGATTAATCTTCAAGCCGGGCCTATCAGCTCTTCCATGCACGAACTTGTCAATCTCCATTGTGGGTGACAGGTCGTAAGCGGGGACCATGCAAAGAGTATTGCTTTTTTCTTTGCTTCTTTTTTAACCCGGGGAACTTGCTCCGTACAGCCCCCTCTTTCCTGTCATTTCCTTGGCTTTTATATCTCCTTGTTTCCAAGACTATACTCACCATGGAGAGTATAACGGTATATTCAACTCCCCATTAACTATGTAGAAATATTGCTAATCTGATCAAGGGTAACGACGCAAATATTGGATCGGCACGAGGCGACGCGTCGACCACCTCCGGTGATGTCGCCAGCAGTCTTACCGGGGGAGGGGGCTCATCCGGCTCCGCCCTGGTGATGACTCTATTGCCTGCACTTGTCTACGCCGCGTTTTGGATTGGCCTTTTTCTGATATTTCGGCGCACACAGCGCAGATGGTACGCTCCGAGATCCTACTTGCCCGACATACATGAGCATCAACGGAGTCCCGAGTTGCCTTCTGGCTGGGTTAACTGGCTCGGCACATTTCTAAGGATTGAAGACAATCATGTGCTCCACCACTCATCGCTAGACGGTTATCTTTTTCTGCGATTTTTGCGCGTCCTGGCTGCGACATGTCTGACAGGCTGTGTGATTACATGGCCAATTCTGCTGCCACTTCATGCCACTGGGGGCAACGGCAATACAGAGCTCGACAAGCTAAGTTTCAGTAACGTCAAGAACCCCAGCAGATACTATGCCAATGTTATAGTGGCATGTGTCTACTTCAGTGAGTTCTCAGTTGTTCACTTGCAAAACAGCCCTACTGACCATGTATAGCGTTCGTATTTTATGTCGTGGTCAGAGAAAGCCTGTATTATGCAAACCTCCGTCAGGCCTACCTCAACTCGCCAGCCTATGCATCTCGAATGTCGTCCCGTACAGTCCTCTTTATGTCAGTTCCGGATGCCTACAAGAACGAGAAGAAACTACGACAAGTATTTGGAGACTCGATCTGCCGAACGTGGATTACCTCCGACTGCTCCAAGTTGGAAAAGATGGTCACTCAACGGGATCGACTAGCTGAGAAGTTAGAAACCGCAGAGACGAAGCTCATTCGGCGAGCAAATAAAGTCCGCACTCAAGCAATCAAAACGGGTGAATGGAATATCGATATGTGCCTGGATTGCGAGTCAAGCAACCCGGCATGGTCTCACAAGGTCAAACGTCCCATGCATCGACTGAAATTCTTTGGCGAAAAAGTCGACTCTATCCACTGGTATCGGGCTGAGCTCGCAAAGAAAATCGAAAAGGTCTCGAATCTACAAGCCAAACACCAAAATGGCGAAGCAAAACAGCTCAGTGCAATCTTTGTCGAATTCAACAGCCAGGCCGATGCACAAGTCGCCCTACAAACGCTGTCGCATCACCAGCCGTTTCACATGACGCCTCGCTTTATTGGAGTTTCGCCTAGTGAGGTTGTATGGTCGGCACTGAATCTTAGCTGGTGGCAAAGAATTGTTAGGAGATTCGCAATCCAGGGATTCCTGGCGGCGATGGTCATTTTCTGGTCGTTTCCTGCGGCAATCGTGGGTGCAATTTCGAACATCACATACATCTGCACGCTGATTCCCTTCCTCGGCTTCATTCTTGACTTGCCCGATTTCATCAAAGGAGCAATTGAGGGTCTTCTTCCTGCCGCGGCCCTAGCGGCGTTGATGTCATTAGTGCCGATCATATGTCGCAGTATGTTCCCCTGGTCTGCTTTGTTCGTTGAACCCTTGCTGACTTCTAAATAGTATGCGCTAGGCGAGCTGGAGTTCCATCCAAGGCACGAGTTGAGTTGTTCACACAAAGCGCTCACTTTGTCTTTCAAGTGGTACAAGTGTTCTTGGTCACGACCTTGACATCGGCTGCGTCGGCTGCTACTGCACAAATCGTCAAGGATCCTCTCTCGGTCAAAGATCTGCTGGCGCAGAACCTGCCCAAGGCGACCAATTTCTATATTTCGTACTTCATTCTGCAGGGATTGAGCATGAGTTCTCTGGCCCTTGTTCAAATTGTCAGTGCCTTGGTGTTCAAATTTGTCACCACATTCTTTGCCTATTCCCCTCGTCGTCTGTTTCAAGGATGGGCCGAACTTGCCTCTCTCAGTTGGGGCAATGTCTTCCCCGTCTTCACCAACATGGCTGTAATTGGTAAGCGGTACCCTACTGGATTTTAACGAGGATTAACTGACTCAATCCGTTAGCGTTGACCTATTCATGCATTGCACCTCTGATTCTGGGATTTGCCTTCCTCGGGCTTTATCTTGTATACCAAGCCTACCGATACAACTTCCTCTTCGTATATGATATCGAAGTCGACACAAAGGGACTAGTCTACCCACGAGCCCTGCAACACTTGCTAACCGGTCTCTACCTGGCTGAGATTTGCATGATAGGACTTTGCGCCATCAGGGGCGCTATCGGCCCAGTCATCATCATGGTTCTATTCCTGATCGGCAACATCCTGGCACACATGTCGCTCAACGATGCACTCGCCCCTCTGAATACTTTCCTACCACGATCCCTTGACGCGGAAGAGGAAATGCTTCAAGAGAGAGAAGATGCGGTGGCAGCGATCAACGAAGAGCGCCGCCCACGCGCGATGGCCTTCTGGAGATGGTTCCACCCGAACGTATACAAAGATTATGCTGCTTTGCGTCAAAAGGTTCGACGCAATGTGGAGGGGGTTACCTACACGCCCGAAGAGATGCGTACAGCATATTTCGAGCCATGTGTAGCATCACCACCACCGACTTTGTGGATCCCACGCGACAAGTGGGGTTTCAGTAACCATGAGGTTATGGAGACAGATTCGATAATCAGCATCACGGATGAGGGTGCGCACCTGGATGACAAGAACAAGATCGTGTGGGATAAATATGACCCTCATCTTCCTTTACGGGAATTGAAAACCCTGTATTGATCATGGCTATCCGCCATGGAATTTAATGACTTGATGACCGATTGGGAGGATGCTTTTGTACATAAATTCTGTTTATTAGATACCGAGGCTGCTAAGCGAAGCCCGATCAAGCGCACTCAAATAATGTTAATGATATAATTGGTCCATTTCCTTGGTAAATCCCATTGAGATAGAATTCCCATCAGACAGTCAAGGTAAAGTTGACAGCATTCGCAACACCATTATCCCGCGGGAAAAACTCGAAGGTGAATACAGTCGATTGGCCAGCAGAGATGACAGAGCTAATAGCAGATGAAGTGAGGATTACATGGGAGTCGTCCCACTTATACTGGCTACTATAGGTCTATATCGATGGATTAGTATTGGCCAAAAGGCACACGAGGAGTAGGGCTCAGCTTACAGCTCTGGCTTGTTGGATAGGACCCAGCGATACTGTCCAGTCATCGACCAGGTATTTTCCACTCTTGGTCAAAGCCTTTACTGCAGCGACAGTTGGTAGTCCACCCCAGGTGATTGGGATCGATAGGTCAGAGCCGGAGACAGACGAGGCCACTGCCGACGTAGATGACAGAGTTGGAGCCTTCCATTGCACAATTTGGATAACAGGGGACGAGTCACCCCCCGAGAACTTCAGAGTTAGAGTGGCGACGACACCCGGTGCTGTCGTGGACGAAAGATGCTTGGATAAATACGAGGCTGTGAAGATTATATTCGCACCCGAAACAGAATAGTCTGTTTCGGACAAGGTAGAGCCAGTAGAGTCACTGATTGACGAGAGCTTGTTACCGTTGAAGATAAATGGAAGAGTCTGTTCAGTCACGTCTGTTCCATACTGATGGAAAATATAAGCCGACGATGACTGAGTGGTCGCAGAAGCGTCCTCTGTACTGTCTGGCAGACTATTTGCAGTGGACTCGGTGGATTTTGTGATGATCGAGAGTGAGTTAGTGTCACGCCAGACCCCGGTGGTTCGATCCAAGTGGTCTAGTCCATTATCCCACAGCACGCAGGAGATGTCAAGACTGGCTGCAGTCTTGGTCAAGAAGTCAACGTACTTCCATCGAGCAGCGGGCTCGGTGTTGGTGGGTGAAGCATCATATTCACCCAAAAGGAGAGGTACATCAGGGAAAGTGTTGCGCAGCCGCTGGAAGTCAGACTGTAAAGCAGACTTGTCACTGTCAGAGCCCCAAATGGTCTTTCCCCTGTTTGGAGAGTCAGTAAAATAATAGCTAATATGCTGGGCCTATACTCTTACCAAGCGCTGAAAATGAAGTCGTCTAGAAATCAGGCAGTTCAGTCAGCTCAACTCAGTTCAACTCAACACATAATACCGGTAGGTATAAATTGATATATAACTCACAGGGACTGTAGTAGTGGAACTGAATAGCATATGGGTTTGAAAACCCAGAAGGTGCAACAAACCAGTCTGCAGTCTTGATGCTATCCTGACCACCTCCAACTAGAGTAACGACTCTTTGCGAGTTGAACCCACCGGCATCGTTAATCGCCTGGAGGAAGATCTTGTTCAGCTTGTTGATCTCGGTACCGTCGGCCGCAGTATTGCACGGAGGCTCATTGATGGGTTCAAAGGCAACGAGGTTCGATTTACAGGCCAACTTGGTCCCAATTTGATACCAGAGACTGTAGAATTTCTCTTCAATCATGGTAAGATTGGCTCCGGATTGGGTAACATCAGCCCAAACCCATGAATCTGTTTGCTGTCAGTCAAAGTCAACTTGGTTTATACAAGGTATATCATACCATGATGCACATCAACGATAGCGTACAGTCCACGGGCCACAATCATATCGACCACATCGGAGACTCGTTCCAACCATGTTGGGTCAACAGTCCAATCAGGTGAACTTCCGGTAAAGTGATCAGCCCAGGTAACTGGGAGTCGAACACTCTTGAAGCCGGCATCCTTCACGGTATCGAATGTCGATGCCACAACGGGTACATTATTCCAAGATCCCTCGTCGGGAATAGCGTCAAGTGTATTTCCTAGATTCCAACCGGGATGTAGATTAGACACAAAATCGGCGGCTGAGATTGCGCTAAATGTTCCAGTGCACACAGCCCCTGTTGGGGCAGCAGTAGCTGTCTGGGCTATCCCGAGGGTCACGATGGCAGAAAGGAGAATCTGCATGGCAAGATCTATTGTTGGAGGATATCTACAGATGATGATTTCGCAAAGGACAAAAGCAACGGTACCTCAAGGACATTTATAGGTAACCAATTTTTATATTAAGCCCTAATCCTTGCGGCCCGGCGGACCCGGATATTCTTCAGGAAGACGCATTAGAGTGTGCCAAAACGCCCTTTGGCTTTGAAGAGTAGATGAGTTGCATGTACATAGTAGACTTGGCATAGCTTCCAAGGTTGCATCTATGCACTTTTGAGTCTTTCTACGGGGAAAAGACTGTCTGGGGAAAAGGCGCCATAATAACTCCTCCAATGAGAAGCCTTTTCCCCCACAGATACAATGCGAGAATCCTTTAATTTCCCCAAACTGAGGACAAATTAGTTGTAATTCATGCGGACAAGTCCCGAAAAAGGTAGCCATTTCCTATGTCACCTGGTTAGATGTCTTTAATACCCCCGCTCCTGTAGAAGGCGCGGACAAGGTCCGTGTTGGTTTTATAGATCCGTGGAGAATTGGGAGAATGAGGAGGAAAATGAGAAACTGATTTGTTTCATATGGAACCATAGTAATCAAAGACATTCGTTTCTCTACAATATATATCGTTCGTAGGCGTCATATTCATTCCAGTGCATTGGCGTAAAGTATCAGGGCCACTCATCATTTCCAGGTCTAGCATTGGTCACATCACTATGCATTCTCTGTTCCGTTCTGTCTCCGCTACGTTATGATCCCCTGTACGTACAGATGGGCGTTGTCGGTGAGAATACTGTGACGTTCGATTCCGCGAATTCCGGTTGCCGGGGTAATGATTTCCTGCGGCACCGTATGGCCTTCTATCAGGGGGAGAATAGCGCGGCCCGCTAGCAGCTTGTTCATAGGGAGGAGGAGGTGCGTTTGGGTCCTCAGGGTCGGGCCCATGTTGTGACTGAGGTCTAGGCTGAGAAGTAATCACATTGGCAACGCTCGAAGATCGATTAGGTACATTGCTCAACCGAGGCGAAGGCGATGGTCGATTGGAAGAATTATTCGGAGCAGGCGTGCGACGATCACGAGCCTGTTCGTTCCTAGCATTCTCGCGTCGCTCCTCTTCTTGGAACTGAAGTGAGAGCGCATATGCATAGTCTGCATCACTCTGTTCTTGTGTCGGCTCAGGGGATTTCGATGCTTCGTCTGCATTTGGAGAATGCGTGTCTGGCTCATTCGATGTTTGGGGGCCCGCGAGACCACCAGATGGGGCCGAAGGACCAGCGCCCACGGGGCGAAAGTCGCCAGAGTAATATTCTGTGTTGAACCCTGTCACATCGACTAGAGATTCCCAAACTACCTCGGCATGGCCCGCATATCCAGCATCGGTGACCAAAGTATACAGTTGGTGGGATTGCGGGTGTTTATATAGAGTCGAGAAATGGTCGTTGCGGAAAAGAATGGAGACGGATCCGGGCGCAAGTTTAGTCGAGAGCTGTGTCAAACCAAATGGGCTTAATTGTGTCGCATTCTCAATTTCCACAAACCGCTGGATCGTTTGGATATCCGCCATGGTATTCTCTTCCTCAGGCTCAAGTGCCTCACCTCGAGTCACCCGTTCCTCGAATTCTTGTCTGCGAAAAGGCAGCATTTGAATATCCTCGTAATACTGAGCAGTGCGTGACATTGCATCATGAGTAGGACTGGACCAAGAGGCTAGCCAGCCATGGATCAATGGTATATCAAACGTGCTGTACAGTCGAAGATCACTGGTTTCGAGGAAAGTGCCAAATCCTTCAGGAGAATCCTAACTGTAGGTTAGTATAGGTGACCCTTGAGAGACACATCGCATGTACTCACCATTGTCAAACGTGGATTGACATTCATGCCCGTATGCAGCATTGTCAGGAATTGGGTGAGGGCCTCGATGTCTGGGAACTCCTCATCAGGACCCAGACATGTTGTCAACTCTTCAAACATCGCCTCGATTAGCAGACCCAGAGAAATGTGCTCGCGGGGCGCCAGAGCTCTAACGATTGGGGGGGTGAGCGTTGGGGTTCGCGCGCAGCACCAATGCATTTATAAGCGCCAGCAGTGGACAGGGTCCGTTTTGATTTTGGACCAAAATCGGGGACTCCAGCAGTTGACCACTTTGATCGGTCCATCGGATTTGTCGAATGGTATAGGTTTCTGACCTTTGTTCATTTTGTCGTGCAGCTTCTGTCGCAGATAGTATGGGGCTTGCTTTAGGTTGTTGTAGGTGTCCAATCACGGAAGGTGTAAGCTCCTGTTTTTCTGACAATGGTTTTGCTCCGTTCGCGGCTGGCTCTGAGTACACTGAAGACGCAGCATGAGACCCAGCCTCGGCCCTTGAATTGCCAGCGACGCCCAATGGATCCAAATCGATTAGTTCGTGAGACGTGGCAGAGGTTCGACTCGAGAGAGTAACAGATGGAGTGTTGATGTCAACATCTGATCCAAGTCTCCCTGGATTGGATGAATGTTTATATTGTGCATAGGCATGGTTTTCTCCATCAGAGGGCTCAGACGGCTGCACAGAAACCGCAGGGGCATATGGATTAGACTGCACTCCTTGCAGGTAGACCTCTTGGGGGGCCGAGACCTTAATTGACTGTTGAGACCCCCACGGTGAGTTATCATCAATGTGGTGGCCGCCCAACACGGGGCGTTGCTCGGAACGAGAATGAGGACGACGATCCTCGGCCCATGGGGATTCTTGTTCCGGTCCGTCTAAAAGAGAAAGCCGTGCAGTCATCGGAATATATCCCTCGGCTGTAAATTGTTAGCAACCAATATTAGTTTGAGAGAGCTTTCAGAAGCAAATAATGTCATACACTGGCTCAATGCGTCACTGTTTGAAGTCGCATGTGAATCACGCCCCCACTCATTGCGATCCAAGAGATCTTGAGTACGCTCTGCCGGCCTGGGCTTTAAGAATGGATTATTCGACTGCAACTGTACCGGGAGCTCTCCACGCGAGCCCTGATCGGCGTCGGATGCTGGCCGCCACACATTTTCAGCTGCTCCTGGTGGTGGACCTACCATAAATGTAGGCGAATCCCATTGCCGGTCGGTATTTGCATGTTCCTTGTATGATCCCTCATATTGATCATATGGACGGGAGTGGCCATCATCCAGCCTTCTGGTATTGTCTGGCCAGGAGTTCGGCGGCTGGCTGGTGGGAGACCCCACCGGCGACCGCTGTGCTTCTTCAAGCGGCATCAGGTCAAACGCAGGTGATGTGTTGAGGTCGGGGGAATAGATCGAGTCCTCAGAAGGAAATCGGTTCAAACGAGTCGGGCGGGAGAATGCAGAGTTGGGTGATTTGGGCGAACGAGCGTCCGGTCGAGCATTTGACTTGTTAATATTCTCCAGACGTGGTGGGGGCTGTTTGCGCAGGCCCATGAAGACGTCCGTTGACCTTTTGGGTGGCGGAGGGAAGGTTTGAGTTCGTGTATAGTTTCTAGGCGAAGGCTAACAAAGCACTTAACGTCAAGAATACCCTCAATAAGAGTTTGTATTTCCGATCAAAGAGTGGATTCAGGATGTAAGCTCAAAGATTGAAATAATAACAATAAGCCATTAGATACTCCGTATAGGAAAAACGCCTTGCGCTGGGGCGGCAGGGGCTGAAATGCCCGTATACGTAATTGATGGGCAACACCTGCGACACCTGGGCAGCCTAACGTTTAGCTTGAGGAAAAATCATGCTCCAAATGAAGAGAAAGCGATGTTCAAAGCAATGACGAAGGTGGATGATGATCTCAGGAGTCTCCGAGGTCTCTCTCTCTCTCCCTCTCTCGCAAGGCACCCGGATTCCGCAGATCCACCATTTGCTGGCTAACCTGGGGGAAGCTTCCACGCCAGTATTTGTATTTACCGTATTATTCACATGGAAGTGAGGTCCCAGGTAGCGTGGCGGTGCAAGTATGGTATGGGGCGGTATGCAGCAGACTTATGACGAAATGGACGAGAGCCAGTAATTTAAGGCATTAAATGCAGGCATCAACAAACTTTAACGTATTTCACAAGCGAGCTGCGCACACAAGCGAGCTGCGCACCCCACCCAAAACGCGTCCGTAAATTAGCACTTAGTTAATTCAACCACCCACTATGCCACCAATTCGCTCTCAATCCTCTAAAGATTCAATAGAGAGGGAGGGTAGGATCTTATTAGCTATCCAGGCTTTTAAGAATAAAGAAATCAGCGCTATTCGCGAAGCAGCGCGCCGTTTTAAAGTGCCCGAATCAACCCTCCGGACACGTCTTTATGGGACCACTTCTCGCGCGAATTCTCGCGCCAATTCACATAAACTGACAGAAATTGAAGAGGAATCTCTTAAAAAATGGATTCTCTCTATGGATTCTCGAGGATCAGCTCCCCGGCCGTCTATGGTACGAGAAATAGCGAATCTTCTTCTTAAAAAGCGCGGAACTACCCCGGTTCTTTCGGTCGGCGAAAATTGGGTGACGAACTATATGAAACGACATCCTCTTCTATCCTCTCGGTTTTCGAAACGGTATAACTATGAGCGTACGAAATACGAAGACCCGAAGGTTATTACAGAGTGGTTTAATCTTATTTAAAAAACCATCTTACAATTCGGGATCGACCCGGACGACGTTTATAACTTTAATAAGACCGGTTTTGCGATAGGATTAACGGCGACTACGAGGGTGATTACGAGAAGTGAATACTACGGTCGGCGAGCACTTTTATAACCTGGAAATTGTGAATAGGTAACTGTTATCGAGTGTACGAATGCTACTAGCTAGGCTCTTCCGCTATATGTGATTTTTAAAGGCAAAGTCTTTATTAAATCCTGGTTCGATAGCCTTCCTTCTGACTAGCGTTTTAAAGTTAGTCCTAACGGCTAGACTACTAATGAAATTGGGATTCGTTAGCTTGAAAAGCTCTTTATTCCTACTACTTCTTTATATACGAAGGGGATATATCAGCTTTTAATACTTAACGGCTATAGAAGTCATTTAACCCCGAGATTTAATAAAATTTGTGAAGAGAATAAGATTATACCAATCTATATACCTCCGCATTCCTCTTACCTTTTACAGCCTCTAGATATAGGCTATTTTACAGTGTTAAAACGAGCCTATAGCCGGCTAGTTAAATTTCGAATACGGTGCGGATCGAATCATATTAACAAACTGGATTTTCTTAAAGCATACCCTACTACACGAATGGAAGCCTTTAAATCTAAGACTATTAAAAATAGCTTTCAATCTACTAGTTTAATCCCTTTTACACCAGAGAGAGTGATTTCGAAGCTTAATATCCGGCTTACTACCCCTCCCCCCCTTTTAGCCGGAGTAGTGATTGGGATCCGAAAACGCCCTCGAACTATATACAATTGCAAAAACAAGCTTTGTCAATCAAAGCATTACTTCGTACAAGATCAAGAAGCCCCCCGAGCCCGCTCAATTCCGCTATAAACCAGGTTTTGAAAGCCTACCAGATCACGATGCAATCCGCCGCACTACTGGAGAGAGAAGTGAGCGATTTACGCGCTGAAAATGAGAAGAAGAAGCAAAAGCGTACTAGATCCAGAAGGCAGATACCGGCGGAAGAAGGCCTCTCAGTTCAAGAAGCATCTGCATTAATTATACAGCCGGTGGAAGCAATAGAAGCACCTATACCCCCGCCACGAAGAAGGCCTTCGCCACCTTTACAGCCAAGAACTAGGGCTTTACCAACATGCGGGCTATGTAAAAATCGGGGTCATAGGAGAGATGCATGTCCAGATAGATGATGTTTTTTTTTAAATTTAATTTAATGGCGTTTTGGTTGAGATAAATGCATTTGAAATTAGTAGGTTGGGTGGGGTGCGCAGCTCGCTTGTGTGCGCAGCTCGCTTGTGAAATACGTTAACTAAGGCATCAAGACTTAAGGCATCAATATCCCGGACTATCTATCCACCCGGCTGGGAGTATCCTCGTCCTCTGATTGGCTGTTATTCTATCGGCCATAAAAGTCCCCAGAATAATTTTGTGGAAAGAGCTCGAGGCAAGGCTGTTCCATCGCCATCATGCATTCCTATATTCGCCCGGGCCAGTACGTGGCTATCCGGCTCCAGTCAGATCAGTTAAGGCTCATCCAGATCGTTCCCGATACGTAAGTACTTTTTCGCTCTGTGCGGGGGAAGATTCCATCGCAAGAACTAACGTTGGATCAGAATCGTCAATTTGGGTAGATTTGGTAGCTTTACCGCGAATCAGATTATTGGACGACCGTTCTATTTTACCTTCGAAATCCTTGATGCGAGCGACGAGGCTGGCCACCAGCTCCGGGTCGTGTCAGCAACGGAGTTGCATGCGGAGACCCTCCTCGCGGGGAGGGAGATGGGGAGGGCGACGACGTGGAAACTGGCGAAAATGGAGTCCCGATGCGAACAAATCGTGAAATTGTTGACGAAAACTCTTCTCAGAAATTGACTTTGCAGGAAATTGAGGAATTGAAGAGAGAGGCCGGTGGCGCGGGGAAAGACATTGTCGCAAAGCTCTTGGAATCGCACAGCGCAATCGACCAGAAGACTGCATTTTCTCTTGCCAAATACACACTGCGGAAACGCAAGAAGTATCTGAAGCGGTTTACCGTCCTGCCACTGGACGTTGGCCTTCTCGCCAATTACTTGATCGAAGAACGGGATGCGCAAAGGTCCATGGAGCTACGGGATGAACATATCGGTCTCATCGGGTGCTGGGGCAATGTACATCACAGCGGAAACATTGAAGTGGGTGAAGGGATGAAGCCACATGGACGCTACGCCATCGTCGACGAGACTGGCGGACTTGTTGTTGCCGCGATGGCTGAGCGCATGGGAATTTTATATCCGCACGATGCCGATGAAGAGCCCACAGAAGAGCAAGATGCTCCAGCCCACGATGTCGCAGAATCCCAACATACCAATGGCGCCCCAAAGCCCCGGCGCATACGTCCCCAGCCAATGTCCGCTACTACCAACACCATCACCGTTATCCACCCATACTCACAACCGAACTTGTCACTCCTGAAATTCTTTGGCTATGACACCAATAACCCCGATGAATCCCACCCTCTCCACACCCGTCTCAAATCAATCTCCTGGATGCAGTTGGCTGACCCCAATTCCGATCCGCTCTACGCCAACGAACCACCCATCATACCTGCAGAGGAATTGGCTGAACTTAAACAAAGCAAGCGCACTGCGTATTACCACAAGCGCAATCGATGGGCGCGAGTTAAAGCAGTTGTGGATGAGGGACGGGCCGGTAACTTTGATGGTCTGATCGTGTCCACCTTGCTAGAGCCGGCAAGCGTTCTAAAGACAATGGTCCCGCTCCTTGCGGGGTCTGCTCCGGTTGTCGTATATTCTCCGACAGTCGAATCTCTGGTTGAATTGGCAGACATGTACTCCACTGCTCGGAGGACCGCATTTATCAACAAAAAGCGAGAATTGGAGTTGCAGAGTTCCGAAGGAGAGGCTGTCGATTTGACCTCACTCCATGAAGAATTCGTCGTCGATCCGACCATTCTCCTTCCACCGACCTTGCAAACGTCGCGGGTGCGTCCTTGGCAAGTTCTGCCTGGTCGAACCCACCCCCTCATGACTGGACGTGGTGGCGCAGAGGGATATCTCTTCCATGGCATTCGCGTGCTCCCCACCACACAGAATATCCAGGCTGCTGGCAACGTTCGCAAGAGACGGAAGTTGGAAACGACATCTACCCCGATCAGTGATCGAGATGTGGAGATGACGTCCTAGGTTTCACGAATGAATGCCCTAAATGCCCTCAAAATAGATCGAATAGCATTTCAATGTATAACTACTACAACTTCTTAGCTTTGATGTTCTGACTTACCCTCGCTGGCACCCCTTATTTGGGCATACTGGACATCGATTTAGGGCTAGTCTGGGGACGGGTTTAACTCCCAGGTATGCGAGTAGACACACCCAAGCCTCTCTGGTAGTTACGCAAAGCGCTCGATGTGGTGTTGAATCAAGTATCAAATTCATTCGTGCGCTGAATTTCATCAAACAATATACAGCAACGCTCGTCATCTAGAGACTCTTTCCCATGAACTTTCTCTTCGTGAAACTCAGCCAAAACTAGAATTGGTCAGTATTTTGGGTATATTGAGAGTATATTCTTTGCTCCCTCTTACCTTTGATGGCCCGACTCCACCGGGGTATAATCTAGCGTGTAGGCGGATGGCGATCTCCTGTCGCACCTGCGAAATGTACCTAGAATCGCAAGAACCAGTTAGCCAAAAATGCAGTGCAACTTATAGAAGCGAAAATCTCACTGGCGAAGAGTCTCGGCATCCTGGCGGTCACGCGGGGGCTCAAAGGCCTGGTTAAGCGGGAACGACACGTCACCGGGAATAGCAAAGTTGTCGAGGGCGGCGTTGGTCAGGGCCTGGAAATACAATTGTCAATGATATAGTTCTGCTATACCGGGGCTTTGACAAGGAGCATCAAAATTTACCTTCTCCGCATCACGGGCAGTCATAGTTGGCTTGACCTTTCCTAGGCAGTCGCTAATAAACAGAGTTCCATAAATGAGCATGCGATCCGCGGGGCCGTTGATCTCAAAGTTGCGGAACAAGACATTGGCACGGAAGAGCGATAGGATTTCATCGACGCAATCATATGATTCACTTTCTGGCGACACATCGAGGTCGTCGGTGTTGGGAAGCGGGGGCAATGTGTATGCGGGGCCGCGAGTACGGGTTCGGAGGGGAAGAATAGGGAAATTTCCTAGTTGGAGACGTTCTATGGTCAATTTGGGTCCTTGACATGTTCGATACATAGCTCAGGAACTCCTGCGCTAGGCTTGATAGGAGTTGTACCTATCACGGGGACATCGCGGTCCTCCAGGAAGATGGAGTGGTATGCCTGCATTGAGGGTTAATAACAGACTTCGCACACATATGAAGGGATCAAAAACATACAGGCATCTTGAATGCGTCAAATAATCAAATTGGGAGGAAGTTCAATCTAAGAGACCGGGGGGATAAGTTGACCCGTTGGAGGTTAGGCAGTTGAGGGATGTCATCTGTGGAGTCCCCCAAAGCTCCATGATTTTCCGCCCCGAGCCTCTTTACGCGCTCTACGCGTCAAACCATTTGGACACACTTTTTTCACGATTTACCTACTTTTCGTGACTTGGGCTGTTGGTATTGACTATTTACCTCAACTCAGGAGTCATTCACTATGTCGGACTACGATGAAATGGACGTGGATGCGCCCAAGGACCTGCAATTTAGCTCCGACAACGCCAGTGGGAAAAAGAGGACTGTCGCTGATCTGCCTGTCGAAGCTCAAGATAATTTGCCGTGGTGAGTTTGAGAACGGTGTCAATTCGTGTGCTACAACTAACAAACTTGTCAGGGTTGAGAAATATCGACCAAGCAGCCTAGACGATGTCTCTGGCCATCAAGACATTCTCGCGACTATCAACCGGTTCGTGGAGACAAATGTAACGAATGCCTATGACAGTGGATGTCACGACAGCCTTGGGTTAACATTCTCATACAGCGACTACCCCATCTCCTCCTCTACGGACCTCCGGGAACCGGAAAGACCTCTACCATCCTGGCCCTGGCGCGGCGGATCTACGGTAACAAAAACATGCGGCAAATGGTGTTAGAGCTGAATGCAAGTGATGATCGTGGTATTGATGTTGTTCGAGAACAAATCAAGACCTTTGCAAGTTCGTGCCCTAGGAGCCTCGAGTTGAACCACCGGCTTACCGTGAACACCAACAGGCACCAAACAAATCTTCAACATGGCCCCCCAAGGCACTGCCGGCTCCCCTCTGGCAGGTTTCAAACTTATTATTCTGGACGAAGCCGATGCGATGACTTCGACCGCACAAATGGCGCTCCGTCGTATCATGGAGCGCTACACGGCCAATACCCGATTCTGCGTCATTGCCAACTACACACATAAGCTGTCCCCGGCACTCCTGTCCCGGTGTACCCGGTTCCGGTTTAGTCCATTGAAGGAGGTTGATATTCGGACCTTGGTCGACCAAGTGATTGAGAAGGAGGGTGTCAAAATACAGCCCGATGCCGTGGATAGTCTAGTGACCCTGAGCAAAGGTGATATGCGACGAGCCCTAAACGTGCTTCAGGCATGCTTTGCCAGCAGTAAGTTCTTATCCTTCTCTCTGCTCGCATCCAGCCCCATTGACCAATGTTATCTTTGTTTTAGGTATCCCGCTGCCGATGAGAGATGCTCCTAAAGCCCCTCGTCCTGAGCCCGAGACTGTTACCAATGCGACGATTTACGACTGCATTGCCGCCCCGCACCCGTCCGATATTCAAGAAATCATGACTACCATCCTATCCACCAGCGATGTCACTTCCTGTCTGAACACCGTGCAAACCCTCAAGACCACCAAAGGTCTAGCTTTGGCCGACATCCTCTCCGCACTAGCAGACCAACTCCAACAGCTTGAAGTCCCCGCCCAAACACGTATCACCTGGCTCGAAGGACTGGCTGAGATTGAATGGCGACTTGCAGGGGGCGGTTCAGAAGCTATTCAGACTGGAGGGCTCGTTGGCGTAGTGCGAAATGGATGTGAGTTAATGGGTGACAAGGGTGTTACGGTGGCATAAATGACAAGCGACACGATCCAAATATTCTCTGGGTTTTTTTTCTTCTCTGGTTTTTCATGTCATATAAAATGTAGCAATCTGGGTAGGCTGGAGTCTGGAGGCGAGAATTTCTCATATTTTCGAAGACCTAACGACAAGTATACATATGTAGTAGACAGTTCTATTACTTTTTATTATTTGTTATCGTCAATTCATCCTACATGCATGTATGCAGGTATGTAGTAGTATGTATGTAACTCCGCTATCCTCCGCTATCGCAGGTCTCCGGCTGACCGCGGAGATGGTTTTCAATTAGCTAATTTGTGGACTTCGGACTTGCTGCAATTTGTCGTTGGGCCAATTGACTTGATCGTATTCTCGACACTAAACTATTCTCAGAACTTATACTTATCAGTTTTTCCCCCGCTCTCAAGCCTAGAAGCTTAAAGGTTTGATCGGAAGAGTCAATGGGTCTTGCCCGCAACAATCTTGACGTTGACTTAAAACTACATAAGGGTTGTACTTCCGGTGATTTTATTGCTTGAATTTCTTTTCTCTGTTTCCTTATTTCACCATGCGGTACTCTATCCAATCTGGCATTTTGCTGGCTGCAACTTTGTCTCCTGTTGTGGATGCCGAGCGTGTGTTGGGTGCGTATATCTTCGCCCGCCATGGAGATCGCACCGCAAAAGTGTTCGGTAACACCCAATTGACCGACCTGGGTTACCGGGAGGTCTTTGATTCGGGATCTTTTTACAACCAGCGATACATCTCGTCGGACTCTTCCAAGCAGATTGAGGGCATTAGTGCCGATGTTGTCAACCCAAAGCAGATCAGTGCCTCTGCTCCCTCGGATGCCGTACTGCAGAACTCCGCCACTGGCTTCCTGCAGGGCGTATACCCTCCGTGGGGAAAGTAGCTTCCCAGACCCTGGGCAATGGAAGCTCGGTCGAAGCACCATTGAACGGCTACCAGCTCATTCAGCTGGCACCTGCCACTACAAGCAAGAACGCCGAGGATTCCACCTGGCTGCAGGGTTCCAGTGGATGCCAGAAGGCAACCCTAAGCAGTAACAACTACTTTTCTTCCGAAATGTACACCTCGCTGCTGTCCTCGACAAAGGACTTCTACCAATCTCTTTCCCCTATGCTAGATGGCACATTTGCCTCGTCTGACATGACCTTCAAGAACGCCTATACCATCTTCGACTACTTGAACGTCGGCAAAATCCATAACTCTACCAGTCAATTCCCTCACAAGTCAGACCTGACCGATGAGGTATACCACCAGCTGCTTGCTCTAGCTGGTACCCATCAATTCAACCTGGCTTATAACGCCTCCGATAAAGTGCGCGCCATCGACGGTGCTGTCCTGGCAGGCGAAATCTTGGCCGGACTCAACGAGACCATCGCTACCAAGGGCGAGACCAAGCTGAACATCGGATTCGGCTCTTATGGCACCATGTTCTCTCTCTTCGGTCTTTTGCAGATGCCTGCTGCATCGATCGACTTCACTGGAATCCCGGACTACGCCTCGTCAATGGTCTTTGAACTGGTGACAAACGCCAGCGGCACCGACTTCCCAACTGACAAGTCCGACATCAGCGTGCGCTTCATGTTCCACAATGGTACTATCACGGGCTCATCTGAGCCTACTGTATACGCCCTGTACGGCCAGCCAAGCAAGCTTCTCTCCTGGGACGAGTTTTCCTCGAAGACCAAAGAGATTGCTGTTACTTCCGATGACGAGTGGTGTGCCGTGTGCGGCAACACAGACGGCAAGTGCGCTAGTTCGGACAGTACCAGCGGCGACTCCAGCTCTGCTAGCACCTCTAGCACTAATGGCTCGGGAATGTCACTCGCCGTGGCAGGTGTCATTGGTGCCATGGTTACCCTCGCAGTGATTCTTGGTCTGCAGGCTATATTCTTCCTGCTTGGTGGATTCCGCATCGCAAAGCGGAACAAGGCTCTCTCTGAAATGAGCTCGTCTGATGTTATGGAGGATAAAAAGGTTTAGATTATTTGGTTTTTCCAATCGGATCAGAGAAATGGGGGGATCCTGAGTCTGTGACTTGCTCTTGGTAGGATTTACAATGCGTAATGAATTTACAAAAAATGGAAATGCCATAATAATTTGAATCTGATTTTGAACTATACAACCTTCCAAGGTTGAATTCAATATGACAACTGGGAGGCTTAATTAGTATGCATGCTTCGATCCAATTTGTCTCAATTTTCAGGCTAGGTCCCTGTCCAAGCCAAAGAGCATAATAATAGCTTCAATAACATCTCTTCATCCAACTTGAAAACATCACATCTATGCTCCAAGCTTGTATATCAAAAGTGACCATCCCGCAGATTCACCGCCCTGAGTCAACAACTCGAAACTCCACCAACTTCTCTTCTTCTCTCTTCTCTTCTCAACAGAATGCCTCGCCAACAAATCAATTTGGAACCTTACCGGGATGAAATCATTGCTCTGTACCACCATGGCATCAGTAGCGACTCTATCAGCCGCACCCTCGAAAGCGGTCATAATATCCAAGTCAAGGAGCGAACCATTCAGTCCCGCCTTCGCAAGTGGGGTATCCGCAAGCGACACCAGACGACAACAGGCGATGAGGCATTGCATGCGCGCATTAAGATCCTTTTCATACAGGATAGGCTGACCGATAAGGCCATGCTCAACATGTTGCAGAAAGAAGGTTACGGTATCTCCGAACGCACTTTGCGTCGTCTGCGGTTTAAGTTAGGACTTCATGCCAGGGCTTCGGATCAGGAGCAGCACCAGGACCAAGGCCATATGGAGAAACAGATGATTGCTCCGCAGCCCCTGGCAGAGGGACAACCGGTGTGAATTTGACTTGGCACTGAAGCTTGAGCTTGCGCTGGGTTCCCCATCAAGCAAAACCCCATGCACGACAAATCATGGTGATTATCAGTAATCACTCCCTACGCGACAACACTGGACTACTCCCCATGCGACTCATCTGCGGCTTTTCATACCTCGATCTTTATCAACACTGCGACAGTGATGATCTCAAGACTCCATTTGGTTGGGCCGTTTCCAGCCGACATGCGCTTCCAAGATGTCCTGTCGATTGCTTAACCAAGTCTCGATTTTGCACCCGACAAATCTTTCTTCAATGCCAAATATCCCCTCTCAAAACGAGATCTCGCACTGATGATCTGGTGAGTCGGGGAGTAAATCTTCCTTGGATCATTCCACCACCTACCACCATCCACTGCCACCAAATGTCAAGACTGATAAAAGTCTTCAGCATGTGCCCGAGATACCCACCGGAAAGCCTCTTAGTCCCCGCTGCTATTGACCACTCCCAAATGCGACAAGTCTCAATCTCATGTTGCCTGGCTAGGTAGTCATAGGTGCTTTGGGTCTCATTCCGACACTGCGGGAAATATGCAAAATATGTCATGTAGTGTTGAATTGAAACGAAATAATGTCCACTCCTTTCTCAGTTAATTTTATCCTGAACAAAATGTCCTTGGTCAAGTAAATAAGGGCTAGGTCGGCGTCACGTGCCATGACGTTCGTTCGAGCTTTTGATCGGAGAAACCAACCCATTGAATCGCAACACTCAAGAGGGGTGTCCATATCCCCGAGTAAAACTTCAAATCCTCTTCCCACCCCACTTGTGGCACGCACCGTAAGCCGGTAGCTTACTTGCCCATCATGTCCACCCAATACGCCAGCGAGCCCAATCCCACTGCGTCGGCGACGCTCAACACGACGGTTGGCCCTATCCAAATCGCGCTCTTCGCAAACCAGGCCCCTCTCACCTGCAAAAATTTCCTCCAGCACTGCAAGGACAACTACTATGTCGACACAATCTTCCATCGGGTGGCCCCCGATTTTGTGGTCCAGGGCGGTGATCCCACCGGCACTGGCTCCGGCGGAACTTCTATCTATGAATATCCGGAATTCGAATTTGACCCTGAAGCTCGGGACCCGAACGAGCGAGTCGTTTTACGTGATGAGCTCCACAGTCGGTTACGTTTCAATCGACGCGGCTTGCTGGGAATGGCCAAGAGTGAGGACGGGACATACGGCAGTCAATTTTTCATCACACTAGCGAACACGGAGCGTGAGTTGAATGGACAATGTACAATTTTCGGAAGACTGGAAGGGGACAGCATCTACAATGTGTTGAAGATCGCAGACGCAGAGCGCATCCCGGGTACTGAGCGTCCTGTTTATCCGATCAAGGTGACATCCTGCGAGGTTGGGGAACTGGGGCCATTGGAGGGCAAATTAAAGGACCGAAAGACGGTCACAACAGCCGGGAAGGCAGAGAAGGGCGCGCCCAAGAAAAAGAAGAAGGCGCCTAAAGGTGGGAAGACGCTTCTGAGCTTTGGAGATGAGGCAGACGAAGAAATGCCCATGCGCCCAGCGAAGCCGAAATTCAACACCAATTTGGTCGTGGATGCGCCAGGTGCAAAGGCCGAAGTATCAAAACCCAAACCCGGAGCAGAAGCCCCGTCACAGCCGCGCAAGCGGCCCCGGTCGCCATCTCTAGAACGATCGCCGTCTACAGAGCGTAAAAAGCGCCCGAAGACACCAGAGCCAGAAGCACAACTCCCACTTCCTCACCCTGAGTCGCCTACTCGGTCTCCGACTCCGGACGCCCCGCCCGCAAAGGAGTCCAAGCTGTCGCGGACAAATGCTCAGATTGCCGCTCTGATGGCATCAATGCGCCGCGACGTCGACGTCGGTCCTAAGGACACAGGTCGAAAGAAATCTGCCCTGGAAGCCATGATCCCCGAGACCTCCATCCGAGGACGGAAACGGCCACCTCCAGGAACTGCAAATGGCTCCAGTCGCAACGGGACAGGGCCTAGTAGCGCGGCTGAGCGAGAAGCATTACAGCTCTTCAACGCCTTCAAAGCCAAACTCGAAGGAGCTAAACCCGAACCGACTGCCACATCATCACATAGCAAGAGTCATAAAGACACCGAAAACCAAAAGGAAGACGAAGAAGACGAAGAGGCCCAACTCTGCGATCTGCACTTCATTGCAAACTGCCAATCCTGCCAGGCATGGGACGATCCCAAGACAGAGGCGGACGACACCGAAGAGCAAGATGGAGGTTGGCTCTCGCATGAACTCCGCTTTGGGGAAGATACCCTAGGCAAGGACTTGAACTGGAAACGCGAGCACGGAGGTGATGCAGACTCACTTATGGTGATTGATCCTCGTGAACGAGAGAAGGAGGTGGTCGGCCGAAAGCGGGGATTACAGCGTGATAGAGAGCGCGAGCGTAAACGGGAACGAGTGGGTGACTTGGAATGGGATAAGGGGCGCTAAATGTTCTTATTATAAAATGGCAATTCTTTCCATCCTAGCCTATCGATTTTCCCGTCCAGTATATACGCGATCCTAACTTGTCCGATGTTTTTAGCCAGACGCTACTTCATACATACATGTATGTACCTGTAGAGATAAAGCGCCGGTATCTTACAAATGTCATTTCCAGAGGCTGCTAGGATTGGGGGTCAACTATCACACCTTCAATGTGATCAAGTATACCTGAACAACATCTGTTGAACTGCTGAGATTATATGAGGATGAGATTACAGTTTCCCCAGGCTTTAGCATTTTCAGTCGATTTGCCCACCTTTGTCTCTATAGCTAATATAACTCCCAGGTAGATTTCGGATCTCGGGTGATCTACGAGTAACCGTGGACTCTGGTATCCACTTGACCTGAGACAGTTGCGTCAGTTTGATACACAGATATACTCCTGATCTGCAGTAGACGGTAGAGTAATACCAAGGAACTGTAGTTACTGTATTATGTCCTCAAAGATCAGTAGGTTAATGCGTCGACAATGGATTCAAAATCATGCTACAAGAAAAGAAGGTAAAGCAAAGGTATCTCATTAAAGCTCCAGGAATTGGATCATTCATGGATCATCATAGGTTTTTACAGCCTGGTCACATTTTTCCCAGGCACATGAATAAACCCCCATATCAACAGGGAAAACGCCTAATTGTACGCCGAAAATTTTTGTCTCCAAGCACTAACCCGTGCTCGAGAATCTGCTCCATCTGGTATTCCTTGCCCCATTCACGCCTTTCGGCGCCGTTTCGTCGCGCTGCCACCATCATTTACAGCTTCGCCTGCATTCTCCGTGGCTGCAGGACTGGTGGTTTCGCTATCCGTCAGTTGCTCGATCACACGCCCTGATTCATCGTAGCCGGCACCGTCAAAGCCGTAGTTGTAGGTCGAATCGCCCTGCCCATTATTGGGGGTTTCGAAGAGCTCAGGCTCCGCGGGGATGTGATCGAAATCGAACAAGTCGTTGGTGTCTCCGTCATCGCCTTGGGTGGCCCCCACAGGATCTTGCGTGTTCTGGCCTGTCCCCAAGTGGCTCAGTGGATTCTCGGCCTGTTTCTTCATATCGGAACCTGCGTCTCCAATGTCGGTGAAGTAGTCGTTGTTAAAGATTTGGTCGAGGTCAAGCGGCGGAGGAGGTACATTGCCCTCACTGTCGATACCGGGGATGGTGCCATTCGGGCTCAACGGCTGGAGAAGACTAGTCAAGTTCTGGACGGAACGATCCTGCTCGGCTTGCATCTTGACTAGGTTGTCGATTTCTTGTCGTGTGCTAGCTAGCCTGCCCGAGTAGTTGTGCGGCATGGGCGGTGGATTCGGCGAGATGAGCGCATTGTTAGGGGACACGCCAGCGTTGGGTTCTGATGAGTTTGTTTCGTTGGCCATGAGTCGAAGCATATCGGCGCGTTGGTTTGCCGTGAGGGGAACATTACCACCATGATTTTCGAGGAGGAGAGCACATTGGGGAACTCGGAAAAGTTCGTTGAGAGCCCGTTGCGTGCATTGGAGTTTTGGATTACAGACATAATGTCCCGTTGAGGAGAGTTCTCGTCTGTCGGCTGTCCCGAAGTAACGTTCGGAGCACTTGGTCGGGGACTGTGGTCAAAGACCTCCTCCACATGGCCGTGCTGATTGGCGCTGGGTTGCCGAGTATGGCCCCGAGACCGCGTGTCATAGGAGCCACTGGCTGACGGTGAAATTGTGGAGGACCGGGCATACGCATCCGCTGCGGGCGGAGCCTTCAAAAGCAGCGGCGGCTTCTTCATTGTTCTTTGGGAACTGGGGCTAGTCATTGATCCTAGAGCATTGGTAAGATAGTCATCATCAACATCCACAATGTTTCCTTGGTCCTGCGAAATGGCTCCTGCGAAAGAATTTGCGAGGTTTTGTGGCCCACCCTCTCCCTGCAAACTTCGGTTATATACGGTTGCAAGGAATGTTAGAATGGCATTGATGGAGTTCTCATGGCGGGTGTGTTGCTCCTGGAAATTGGCTGCCTGCGCATAGAGTTGCTCGTGTTCTTTCCGCAGCCTGGTGATTGTGGTTGAGATGATTGACTGCTGTTGACGAATCGCCTGGAGTTCGCGATATACCCCAGCAAGTTGATCGTTGGGTACAGAGCTGTCCGTGACTAATGACAATTGCTGTGGCCGGGGAGCACGGTTATCGCGAGCAGCCGGTGCACCCTCTTCAGCATAATCGTCCATGTCATTATCATCAATATCCTCCGTCTTCACGCGCGCGGCGCCCTTGCTAGGTTTGCTCGCATGTCCACCGCCTCCGGTGTTCTTTGGCTTCTGAATGAGCCATAGCAAATCCGGGTGGCCTCGTTTGAAATAAGGGTTGGCGTATTCGCTAGGACTCTTGTTTTTCCGTTCGCTGGCGCGCATTGAATTATCGGAAAGTCCGACTTTCTTGTGGAAGCCGTACATGTTCAGCTGTCGGACGAATGAGGCGTAGTTATTGTGTTTGAAGAGCTCGGGAATCAAGGTTCTCGCAAACTCATCCTCGTCTAGGACGACGAAGGAATTGCCATCGTCCGACCATCGAATCAATTCCGTATTCTTGGATTCGTCCAAGAAGCTGCGGTTCCCAGTTAGACCTACAATTGATCACAAATCGATAGATGTATCATACCTGCTCAATTTCTGTACAAATGGCGGGATTTGCTTTCGTTTTGCCTGTGAATCTCTTTTCGCAGTCAAGGCTCGCCGGTAGAGCTCCTCGAGAGACTCCCCCCCATGCCCCGCTCTCTCCACTTCCATTGTTTCCTCCGTTTTCCACATATGAAGCAGGAGGTTGGTCGTAGCCACGGTTCCGGCTGACCACCTGGTTCGCTTGTCGGCGGGCGAGTTGGTTAGATGCTGTCGCAGCCGGTGCGGACACATCTTGGGGTGGCGCAAAGCCCACAGGGTTGTAGGATGAATCGGAGAAGGCGGAGGTATTGATGGCATTGACGGGGGGGGGTTCTGGCCCCATTGTAAGAATTGATCGTTCGAGAGCTGAGATCCGGGGTTTGCAGTGGGCGGAAAGTTCGGTACAGGGTTCATCTGAGGATGAACGGGGGGTACTGTTCCCGGTGCAGGTCTCTTGCGAGTTATTCCTTGCGAGCTCATCGTGAATAGATTGACGTAAAGACGTCGAGTTTGAATCCTATCGCGGTGGGGTTCGATGTAGAATTGTATCCCGATTTTCTCTGGTCCCTGGATAGGAGACTGAGTTGACCGCAGGAATTTTGCCTAGGAGACAAAGGAACCGGATGCGAACTCAGTATGCAGGAAGTTGTTCATCCAAGTCGCTGTCCAATTTTGAGTCGAGAAGGCTTTGATCACAGAATCGAGAGAAGAAAAAAGTGGAAGACACTGGTCAGGGTTGCGGAATCTGTATCGACGCTGAAGTAGACACAATATCACAGGAATCGATAACAGGCAAATCAAGGACCAGCAGTGGTCAATACTAGGCAGATGACGCTCAATGGGCGCGTGAATTGTCCAACATCCAGGTCAAGGCGGGAGGGTCCAGCAGAAAGCGCCCACTGGGCGGTGAATGAATCAAATATGCCAACCTTGGAGGTATTATGTCTAGAGGCACCAATATTGGAAAAACCTGGGGACAATCAAACGAATATACTAAACTGTCAATAAGATGAATATGAACATGCTACTCGGCGGCGAGACCAAGTTGCCCCATTCCGGGGGAGGCGTTGACTGAGTCAGCAAGATGTTGGCCCCGGAGGTGGTGACGAGTACAAGTACCTCATATTACCATGTGATCACGCGTGTCTATCAAGTATCAGTACTTACAGATGAACTGGTCGTTATATCTCGTTATATCGACTGTTTCAGCTTTGATCGTATAATTTACAATGGCAATGTCAATACACCGTTTTCATTGTTTATATCCTCTCGATTAACTAGCTGAATTTTTGCCCACTACCATTAAGCAGCACAACAAGACTGTCCCCACAGCTTGCTCGAGATTCTACATAGAACTAGACTCGCCTATCAAACCCCGAAACTCCGTCAGAATCTGTTGCCATAAGTCAGGTTGCTTCTGCGTGAAATCCTCGACCTGCTTAGGAGCAGCCAAGTCTTCTTTCATGCGCGACTCGTTCTTGGTTCCATTCAGCACCGCCACATCCTTCAAGCCCATCACTAGAGTATAAAAAGCAGCAGCCGGGGTTATTTTCACATGGCGAGCAAGCTGTTGCACTGGTTGAGATCGTACGAGGTCTGGATTCGCTGTCAAAGTCCAAAAGCTTTGGTATATGATCTGATTCTCGCGGCAGAACGCGCGCAGGGGTACATCAAACAAAGTATCCTCGTAGAATCTGTTCTGTACCACTGATGGCTTCACGGTTGTATGGGACGACGTGCACAGTTCTCTGAGTATAGGCAATGTACAATTGGAGATACCTAAATTCCGGATGCGGTGGGGAACATAAGTCTCAAGGGCGTGCCAGGCCTCCAGGGTCTGGGCTAAAGTCGACAGTGGCGAATGGATGATCACGGTGTCAATGTAGGCATCATCCACGGAGTCGGGGTCAACTTTGGAGCGAAGATTGTGCAATGATGATTTGATAGAGGCATGGACCTGATCCGTCACCGTTGCTGACGGATCATAGGGCATATTGGCCGGGTCCTGTGCCGAGACGGGACTATACTTGGTTTGCACCTAATCATTGTTAGCTGCCGGATCCCCTAAAAAATAATACATCTCAATTAAAAATAGTAACTGCCCACTCACATATAGGTCTGCTCGGCCAACGATTCCATCGGCAATTGCTCTGCGGATGCCATCACCAACGAGGTTCTCTTGGTAGTGGCGGGGTTGGGCCGCTGTGTCCACAGCCCGGAAACCAGCTTTGATTGCAGTGTAGACTAGATCAGCGCTGCGGTCTTTCTTCCAGGCTGTGCCGTAGACGAAAACGGGGATAGAGGTGGAGATAGTGCCCTGAGTTGGACGTAGGCAGTACTTTTCCCACATCTTGCAGTCCGATTCATCTATGTTTAGAGACGGAGAAGAGGGTTTGTAATTGAATTTGATTGGAATCAGAGCAGAAGTAACTGGTACGTTCAGATGACGTTATGCGGGGGGTCACTTCGATGCTTTCTTACTAAGTGGAAGCCCTGCCCGCGGGCACCTGATCTGCGTTGAATATGGGCTTGCAACATAATATTTCGACAATATACTAAGACTATAATAGCTCCATTAGTCCGTAGTTTTACTAAAAATATCGTAAAAATATCGGTAGTCGCGTGTAGTCGCGTTAGTCTGGACTACAACATAGCCGTTTACCAGGTCACTTTGGATGTAAACAATATAAAATCATGATCATCGAATGATATTCGGATAGAGTATCGACAAGCATTGATTGAAAAACTTTAACAATCCTGAAGCCTGGAGATTAGACCATTTACATAACATTTATGGCTATATACCCCAGGGCTATCTATATATAGCAGAATGGTGGACCGGTTGAGCTCGGCTATCGGCAACCCGCATGGGCTTCCGTCACTTGTGTCAACATAATTTTCATTCTCGAGCTCAGAGTTGTGGATGGAGTACTCCAACTACAAAGAATGTTAGCCTATGGTCAAGGCTGCAGAATTTCCCTGAATGTTATGCACCGATTGGCCCCACAGCGTGGCTTAGACATTGGGACTTGGAAAAAGGATCTCCGGGGTAGAAAAAGACCCTTGCTTGGCAAAGAGGGATATGGAGTGCTACGGAGTAAAGAATAATCACAGGTCAAGCTCTGTTCAGGGATATAGCATAGCCACGGTGCCTGCATATTGATAGAGAAATATACAACATACAATATGCAGAACACAACAGCCCAAATGCACGATATTAATAGCACTATCTCGTTGGTATTGCCATTTAGTCTCTTGGCACAAGTCTTGGCTGATGGAATAAACCAGGCAGCTGCTTTTGCACAATCAACATTGGTGGTATTCCGCTGATCAGTGCATCTGAGTTGTATTATTTGATGTGGTTGACAAGGGTGGACACTTTGAGGGTCCATGTTCTATTTCGGAAGACTATGCGCGGGGAATGCCGACAAAGAAGATCATCTCTTCCGTATAGAGCGAAAAAGCAACTACCTAGTTGGAATGGGCTAAGCGAAGGGAGAGGTATACCAACTTCAACATAAATATGTCTTGAATCCCCATTTGATTTCGATCAGAAACAAGAACACTATCAATTTCCTCTACACTCTACAATCATCAACATCAACATCAACAATCAGCAATCATGCGTACTCAGCAGCTCCTCCCTCTTTGTGGCCTCCTGCTTGCCAGCATTGCTATCGCATCCAAATTGGACCATGACGATGTCCCCAATCGCTGCTGGCCTGCCTGCGGCCCAGTCGTTGGAATCGCCAATAGTTGCGATGCCCAACACGAACGGGATTCGGCTGAGATCCAATGCATTTGCGATTGGGACGCTGCCAAAACTCAGATCCCGCTCTGCGCCGCCTGCATCACCCAGTATCAGACCGACAGGCGCAACCACAACATTACCCATCACGACCATGACGACGACGATGATGATCATGATCATGATTATGACAATGACAATGACAACGACATTGACGACGATGATAACGGTATGTATAACGTGAATACATCAAGATGCAAAATAAATCTAATGCATTGACCAGAGGCGCTGGACCTTGTCCGCTACTGCACGCTCAGCACAACTACCTACAACTCTGCCGCTGCCACTACTGTGAGCACAACTACTAGCACTGCTGGTGCGAACACCGCCACCACCACGGACTCTTCGAACGCAGCCACCGGAACGGACTCTGCTGGCACCGGCGGAACTAACAGCCAGGACTCAACTGATTCTGCTGGTGCCTCGGCGGGATCTGCGTCCTCCCCACCCCTACTCCTGATGCCGCAGCTGGTATTTTGGCCCCTGGTGCTGCATCCATGGCAGGTGTCATGGGGCTGGTGGCTTTGGCTTGGCTGTGAGATTCAACAGGGTCGGATCTCTAGATCTCTACCAGAGATAGAGCGAGTGAATATATACGATGGTTTTATGAGTATGTCCAATGTTTGCCATTAGGTCTGCAGATGATATCGACGAGTTATGTCCATTTTGAGATAGTCTATAGTGTATGCAATTGACAATATCGTTCTTTTGGAAAAGACTCGAGCGAGAGGAAGGATAGTTATGGTCGACCTTGGGAGTATTCTCGAAGGTTTACTAAAGCAGAAAGTGAAATAATATACACAGAAGTAAGATGCAATCACATTGAACATTAACGCATGTCTAGGTATTAGTACATCCCAAAGGTTCTATATAATTCAGATAAATACAGTCATACCTCATCCACAGCCGTTTCATGCGCATGTGTCACACGAACAGGTGTTTCCTTCACAGGTGTTTCATATACAGGCGTTTCGTCCACAGGCGTACCGTCCACAGGTGTTTCATCATACCAATTGTCCCAAAGGTCATCAAAGAAATCCATAGGTGGCTCCTCATAATCCATAGCGTATACATCCTTGTAACACTGTGCCTTTGTAGGACAACTATTCGCACTCGAGGGTTAGCATCGACTCCTTAGACTTTCTTTTCTTCTTGGCGTTATAACTTACGACACGGGATCCTGTCCGAAAATAATGTGCCATATGTATTCAAAGACACGACCACTCGTCTCGTCATCCAATTCGGTTGTCATAAGCCAATGATGATATGACTCGTAGTCACTCCGCGGGCGTTGGAGAACCTGCTGCCTGGTTACAGCGAACTGCGCACAGCAAGGCGTAGCAACAATCTCAGGCACATCGGTGTTGTTAAAAATACGAATCCAAGCACCTGCAAAGGCAAGCTCCGTAGTGCGACCAGCCATTTGCCGGAATGGCTGGACTTCATCGGGACATCCGGGATCCCAGTCGCAGCGGAGATTGAGATATCCAACTTGTCGGAGGTAGTCGAGCTGCAGTCTCTGGACGGTCAATACATTGTCCTGCTCCCAGAATTCGACATGCCCGCTATATTGATGGGCGTGGAGGAAGACCATGTATTCGGGCAATTTGTCATAGTTGTCTAGAATGTATTGCAAGTAGGCACTGCTTTCTTTGCCTTTGTTTTGTTCCACTTGCAAGGATGCCCTGGGGTCATCGACCATGTAGACTGCGTGTTGCCATCTAGAATTCGAGTTCTGGGGTTAGCATTGGCACAGCTTGAGAATGATTAGTGGTCGGTTTATAAGGACATACTCTGGCAGATGATCCTCAAGCCAATTAGTGTCTTCGTACGACATTTTCCCCACAATAATTGCGCGATCCGATTTGGGCGTGACCTTTGGACGAGAAGGAGCAGTGGACGAAGGTGCCGCCACATCACCCTGCTCTACTGGAGCGAGTAGTTGCACATTGTCAACTAAGCCCCTCATTGAATCATGAAAATTGGGCGCTTCTCTAGCATTGAAAAATAGTTCTCCCGCCCATTCAGCGCCGGGGACATCGACGGGGATGCGCTCCGGTTCAGGATTGGCTATCACTTGGGCGGTTGGTCGGGCCGTGGGGTACCATTTCCTCCGGGTTTGGGTGTGTGAAGCTGGGGTCGCAGACGTCGCAGCATGGGCCGAGACCAGCTCGATATATGCATCGCCTAGGATAATTTCATCACCTCGCCATCGCAAGATGGAATCGAGGTGATGTTTGACCAAAAACAAGGTTATAATTAGCGCAATGGCTATGGCCGCTCGTAATGGAGTCCGCATTGTCCAGCATGCGGAGAGTTGAAGATCAAAAACCAAATCGAAATCGAAATCGAAGATCCCAGGTTGAAGCGAAAAAGCCCGCACTTTTTATGTACGTGATAGTAGTCTCCACTCAAACGCCTTGGCCTCAGCCCGTCAGCTTGGCCGCGCGGTTACAGGGAAAATATCTACATACCTTGAACAGTATACTATCTGCCGTTTTTTCCCCTGGAAAACACGTTCATACTTGATATGTTACTGGTTCCCGAGCACTTCTTATCTGCTTGGAGTGCAAGAATCATGACTGTCGGGGTGTTAATCCGAGTGCAACCTCTTTTCCATGTGGGTCTGGCACTCGTCAGCCATTCGTGTCCAATATCGAATCTTGCGTGAAACCGTTGATCTCTTGAGGGTTTAAATTATTTTCAGGAGTAATATATGTAGTTTGTAGTATCTGCAATATATATGATATCCATAACTACCTTGTACAATATAACAATATAGTATAGGTAGCAAACTATATATATTGGCTTGAAGCGGATTTGAGGACTACAGAATGCTGCATGCAGTTTAGAATGCAACCTTGGAAACGTTTCAGACGCGTCAAGACGTTGGACATCACATAGTACATCGATTTGTATGGGTCTATATACAGTTGACTCTGTCCAGGCCTGTTCCTTAGAATCATAGATCTTATTATTGGACCTTGGTCTCTTGAAACTGACAGCCTGTCTTGACTGTTAACTCTGGCTTATCTCAGCTAATTCCTGATTCAGAATAATGGCTACGCCCAGGTGGACACAAATTAGACTCAGTCCAAATATCAAAAATGGGGGTCTATTGATGGGAAGATGAGATGTCTCATTTTCCAAGGGGAGCCTGAATCTCGTCATCACATCTACACCCAGGGGTCATACTTTCCCTTTTTTTGTCCTGGCGTAGGTATCTCGTTGCGGGTAGATCCTAGTATCTCGGAGACTTTCTTTTGGCTTCCTTTTTATCTTTTTTGTTTCTTTTTCTTCTTTGCGAAGGTGATCTTCCAGAGCGCTATACGAGTTGCAATTCAATATTGTTACAGAGTACCTCGGTAGTTAATCCCTACCTACTCTTACTTATATACCCTTCCATTCTTAACCTTTCTAATGATCAAGTTCAATGTCCAAGTGGTGTAGATAAGAAGTTTCCAACCTTGGAAGGTTGTTCCCTTCCAAGGTTCACCTCAGGGGCTGATTAGCCTTCCCCGGAACCTTCCAAGGTTCCAAGGTTACTTAGGTAGACCTCGGGAACTTCCAAGGTTGATAGGATTACTTAAACCTTGGGCACTCGGACATACCTAGGTAGCAGACAGGTCACGCGCCCTCTGTCATTTCTCCTGAAACACGTGGATGTCCTTGCGACCCGACCCGATCCTCTGTAGATCAACCATAATTTCTTCCCTTGGTATGGATCAACTCTCAACAGGTTACGGAGTACTCCGTAAATAGAGAGCAAATCAAAAGTGCAACTGGGTAGTGTGTATAATACATAATCTCTCTCTGGTCCCCTTTTGCGAGATCTCTCAACAAGATAGGACACCCAATTATTGGAGTACCTATCATGGGAATGGCAAGCGGATCACACTCCAGAGCAGAATGTTCCGTCCTTTCTAGCGTCTGAATCCGTTACTCCATCCGGAGACCGGAGGAGCCAATTCCGAGTGCGATTGTTGTACGGAGTAAGTACAATATAGGACTCCGTAACCACGAGCCGGAGAGCTCCAGAGCTCCACCCGGGATTTGACACTGCCACTAGATGTTCTAACTTGCGTCTAGCGGGTTCTAGTTGGGCCCCATGAGCCTCTGAGGAGCTTCGGTGCATACGCTAGAAACGGAGGATGCGCGGATCGTGGAGACCAAGGGAAAGTTCCAATTTCGTGGAGTGGGACTGGCACAATATTTATACTCTGGGCTCCGTAGTCTGTACGGAGTATTAGCTTTCATATACCGTCAATCAACGGCTACAACAGCCGGGGGAACAAGGTGACCTTTCCGACTGGGTCGAACTATTTAGGACAAGAGTTGTTAAAATAACTTGGTGGCTGATAAAGGTGGCGAGTCACGATTTCGGAGTGGGAAGGATGGGGCGAAATGAGATTAGGGGGGGGAACTAACTTCAGTAAATAAATAATAATAAGAGTAATAATAGTACTCCGTAATAATAGTCATAAGAAGTAATTATAGAAAATCCCCCTGAAGCAGATGGAATACAATATATGATAAATAAGGAGCGGTAAATTAAAGTGGTAAAATGCTCTGTTCAACCCGTGTCAAATATAGAGAATCACATACAGTGACAGTGCAGGAACCCCTTGCAAAGCACGAGGCAGGGCGCGAACCCCGACTTGTATACGTCAGGCAACCCGTGGGATTATGCAAATGATAATTTCAGGAGTATTACTCCGTACAGAGCACGGAGTATTGAAATATCTCCCGACTGTTCAGGGATGAGCTCGAAGTGTCCACCACGGCGGGGTCCTCTAAATTACCTAGTGACGAGCCTAACAAGGCATGGCGTCTTGGTAAAAGGCTAAGGAGTATTAGAAAGTGGGATAGGAGCCGAATTGACTGGGACTGTTGACCTTTTCTCGATGATTTGCTCTTTCTATACGGAGTACAACATAGGGGGATATACAAAAGGAAGATGAATATACGACAGTATGAGATAGTAAATGATCAAGGGGATATAATACAGAATTAAAGAAGCAACGTACTTCAAAAGATTAAATACAATATAGAATAATCTCATTGGTATATCCACATAGAAGATCCAGGGGAATTCTAATATAAAACCTAAGTACTCCGTACTAACAGTACTAACAATACTATAAGTACTATAAGTACTATAAGGATGGCATCTCCTTTTGAATCCTCTTTTCTTACTGGTTTAATATAACCTTGGAAATTCTAGATTCCCTTCTCTAGGCTCTTATTGCTTGCATATCTAACTGATCACCTGCTTTTTTAAGGACTCGATCTCATTCTCTCTCTCATCTTTCTTTCCCCTAATCACCTCCTTACTCCCTTTCTTGGCGGATTTATGGACTTTGCCTGAATTTATTTCTCCCCCTCGATCCTTTTTATTTTGAGTGTCAACTTTCAGGTTTCATCTCTTTATATTGGGAAGTCCACGGTTCCAAAGGGAAATCCCCCCAACCCACCATCCACATCCAAAAACTTCGGATAAAAGGGAAAAAAAGAAAAGGAAAAGAAAAGCAAAAGAACCCCCCCCTTGAATGAAAATCGAAGCATTTTAAATTTCGTGATATTTTGGCGACATTTTGCTTGGATTTCTGTCCTTTTTTTCCTTTTATTTTTTCTTCTCCGCCCAGAATCTCCCTCCGATCGGCTTTTAGTCCAAACTTTTCCCTTCTCTCCCCCCCCAACATCCGCACAATCCCGTCCCTCGACGGTTTTCTTTTACTTCCCTTGCGTCGCTCTCATGGTGGAGTAGTGACAATTATTCCTTAATCTGGTTTTGGTGGATTTTCACATTCCTCGTGGAATTCTCGATGAGTTATCAAGACATGTATCACGATCATTCTGCGCGTTCCCCTGGGTCTCAGAGGCATCAACAACCTTTACACCGTCAGCCTTCTCGACAGTTCGACGCATATGGACCCATGCCCACCAACATGTACGAGCAAGATCAGATGCGTTACGAGTCCGCTCGCCTCGAACGCTTGAACCCGTCCCTGCAGAACAACTACGGATATGATATCTCCGGCTCGCAGACTTGGAACCCCAACGGTTTTGCCAATGCACAAACTCTCGGCGGAATTCGCTCTGCTTCCGCCAGTTTGAAGCCCAATGCCCGTGGACGTGCTGGCCTTCCTACGGTATGTTTGGTCTTATCCGGTCGATTCTCCAAAGGTGAAAAAAAGAGAGAGAAAAAGAAAAAAATTACTAACAAACACCTCAAGACATGGTTGGATCAGCAACCAAACATGCCCCAAGCATTCTCAAACCTGGGCCCTGGCCCCATTCAGAGTAGCGCTATGCGACCGGAAGCCTCCGCTTCATCTGCCGACGACGACGAATTGATCCCAACTGCGATTGTCATCAAGAATATCCCCTTTGCCGTGAAGAAGGAGCAGTTGGTGCAGTTGATGACAGAACTCAACCTTCCCCTGCCCTATGCATTCAACTATCACTTCGACAATGGTGTCTTCCGTGGTCTGGCCTTCGCCAACTTCACCTCCGCCGAGGAGACAGCAACCGTGATCGAGGTGCTCAACCACTTTGAGTTACAGGGTCGGAAACTGCGAGTCGAGTACAAGAAGATGCTTCCCCTACAGGAACGGGAACGGATCGAGCGCGAGAAGCGGGAACGCCGTGGCCAGCTGGAAGAACAGCACCGCCCGATGGGAGGAGGTCCTCAGCTCCAGACGCAGAGCTCCATGTCTTCACTCACCTCGCACATCCCGGCCACCTCCCCTTCGCCCGTATCTCAGCGTGGCCAAAAGATTGGTGGGTTACACTCGGGTTTAAAAGTTGAAAATTTGTCCTGTCGCTAACCAAACTCTTTTCCTATGTACAGATGTGGACTTGAACGACACCCAGACGCTTTCTTACTACTCCCAACTACTCCTCTTCAAGGAAGATACTGTGCGCGATTCCGTGATCTTCCCCCACAATCTCACCCCCTCCCAGCGTCGCACGGTTCACACTCTGGCCCACAACATGGGCTTGGGCCATGCTTCACGTGGCAGCGGCGAACAGCGCCAGGTGCAAGTCTTCAAGATCGCCGCAGGTGCCAATGTCAGCCCCCCCGACATCTTCGATCCCGTCCTCTGGCCAGTCGGACAGTGGTCGTCGCGGCCTTAACCGGGCGGCGACCATCGACTTCAGCGAGGCTCGCCAAGAGGCTGGCCCGGGCGCTTTCAACACGTTGCGTGGACAAAACTCGGGCTTTTTGGGCGTGATGGATTCTCCTGGCAACTTTGCCAACGGTCAGAACCTACGGGCTGCCAAGTCCTTTGCCGACCTGCGATCTTACACTCCTTCGCCCGTGCCTTCCTCCGCTAGCTTCCCCGCCGCCTTGCAGTCCAATGGCACCCGCCTCCAGTATGAGGGTGCCCCCACTGCTACTTCCAACACCCCGACCCTCACCCCTGCCCAGTCTGGTTCTTCCCTTGGCATGCGGGATGACAACCTCCTGGTCAACAGCCTGGGTGGTCTTTCCCTCGGCACCGGTATTGGTGGCCCCAACTCGAGCCCCCGTCGCCTGAGAGGCATGTTCTCTTGGGAGCAGGACAACCAATCTAACGCCGGCGCCATTGGAAGCAACCGTGGCATGGGTATGGGATATGACGGCCAGCAGGAGCGCATGCCCGTCCGCCAACCCCGTGGCCCAACCCCCGACAAGGGCACCGGATTTCGCCGTCAGAACGGCCACCAAGCCCGCGGAAGCGATGAACTCCGCACCAACTCCGGAGTAGAGATCATTGTGGAGTAGAACATTGGACGAATTTATTGAAGATGGCGACTCCCCTTTTTATTGCCAGCATCCGACTGATTTGCCGCGAGACGAATACGACTTGTACAACGAGTCCCTGTTCTGCGAAATTACCGGCTTACGATTCGATGAGGGATGACGAGATGACAACACAAAAAAAAAAAAGACCAGAAAATCCTTTGTTTCGCTGATCTAGTCAAGTTTTTAGACGTTTCTTTTTTTGGGGGCAGCCCAACAGACACGCGGTTTGGATGAATGCTCTTTGAAATTTCCCCGACTCACAGATTCAAGAAGAATTCTGGACTTCTCTGATTATTATTTTTTTCCCCAACACTTTCTGATATTGCGGGCGCCTTGCATGCAAATCCATGGATTTCTTATGCTGTGTCGAACGAACTCCACGACCCCGAAAACGCCTCCTGGTGATATGGGACGCATACGAAGAATGACACCAAAACACCTTTTGCCGACGGCAGAAGAAACGACAATACCAGCATTTTGCATATTCTTGTCTGTTTTAGTTTGTACATGGGGTGACTCGCATCCGTTTTAATGTTTCTGGTCTTGTCCCAACCGATTTCCCCTGGGAAATTCATGTTCGGTCTGGGTAAGACGGTTGTGACATGTTTCTTCATTTTCTTTCTGCTTTCTTTTCCGCGTGCTTTGACTGCTTCTTGGACCGGACGTCGTTGATCTGAAATGGTGATCAGGGTGAATCCACAACTCTGGTTTTCTTCTAAAATCGAAACAGCTATATTGTGATTCTGCTGCCTTCGACTGTGCCGATTCTACAGATCTACCTTGCGCAGTGTGGATGCATTTGCATTCCTGTGTCAGTGATGTTGATATATTTCCCAACTCCCATTCTGGAGGGTATTGTTCTTCATGTTTGGTGTCTTGCAGTCCAGGGATCTTTTTTTTTCTCTTCCATTGCCTTTGCCTTTGTACTCAGATTCTCAGTTCAATCCATGTACCTTCTACTTTACTTCTGTCCTACTAGTAGGTGAGTCAAGACCATAGTGTGTAAATATTGACAATAGAAATCTCTACTCCGTACATATATATGTACTTCTAACCTGATTCATCCTATACAGCTGGTATCAAAGGATATATATGTATATATTTAAGCCTTTTTTGACCTTCTGCTATCTACCTAGCAATCTGAGAAGGGAGAGAAACTACATGTATCTAAATAACCAGGTATCTAAAGACTATCTGAGAAGTCCACCAGACTACTGTTATAAGGGATAAAACCCAAAATCCACATGCCAAGAATGACGCGGTCCTTGTTTTTCTCTCAGAGTTATGTATGTTCGTCCCTGTCGATCCCCCGTGGAGCCAAGAAAGTTCCTGATCTAATATGCAAGGTCTTTCATATAAACATTTGACCCGAGGAATGTGACGTGATAATCGGAAGCATCGCCGGACTCTGGGACTTCTACTGTACACTGAAAATCTATAGATAATCGTACAATTACTACATAAATGAATGGTGAAGCACATCGAATCAGTAAAATTCCCACTACCAGGATATCCCCATTTTCCCATTACAGCGCCCTATGAACTCGAAAAAAAAAAACGATTGAAAGCAAAGACCGGGGAATATCAGAAAAAAAAATACATCAAAGTAGAGCGCCGTGAAGAATAAAGACGAGAGGACTAAAAAAAAAGGGCAGCCACGATCGGTAGGTTTAGGGGGGCCAAGGCATTGACGTCTCGACGGTACGTCTCGCGGTGCCAGCCCATCTTTTCGGAACTTTTCAGATGTTGATTTAAAGCTCGATCTTGCCACCCTTCTTCTTTTGCTCGACCTTCAGGAGCAGTGCACGGTTGATGCGGGGCAAGACACCACCGAAGGCGATGGTTGCGCGGATGAGAGTGTCCAATTCTTCATCACCACGGATGGCAAGCTGGAGGTGGCGTGGCGTGATACGCTTGACCTTGAGATCCTTGGCGGCATTACCTGCCAGTTCCAGAACTTCGGCAGTCAGGTACTCAAGAACAGCGGTCACGTAGACGGCAGCTAGAGGCGAGAAGTGTTAGAGACGGGTTGTTTAGGAGATCAGTTCAAGGGGCATAATACCTTTGGCACCGACACGCATCTTGTTCTGAGTGTTGTTCTTCAAAAAACGCTTGACACGACCACAGGGGAACTGGAGAGTGAATTTGTGTTAGCAGTCGCGTCATCTTAGAGAGCTGGCGATTAGAGGAAAACATGGGTCAAGAGAGAGGGCATGCGATGGCATGGGATGAGTTCCATAGATATCGAGGGAGAAAAAAAAAACCGCCCCTTATCGAGCAGCAACGAGGGACCGAGTCGACGCGTCTTCGAGGGGCAGTTTCATCGAGTAACTCATCGCCCGTACCGCATTTCCACTCTCAGATGAGATGATCCCTAACCCAGCAACGAGACAAGACACGATCCCACTAACCTGCAGACCAGCCTTTGCGCTGTGAGACTTCTGGGCCTTCCCCGCAGCATCGCCCTTTCCGCCCTTTCCACCGATAGACTTTCCCTTTCCGCCAGGCATTGCGAAATAAATGTGCGAAAACGGTCGCAGAGGTAGGTATAGCAGATAGAAATAGAAATCAAGACGATTTGGCAGTGGTGTGGATGTGAAGGCGATTCAGAGTGCGGAAGATACGCGCGTTGTTGATGGATGGAGAAGTCAGAATGTGCCAGGCGCCGGCTGTGCCAAAAAGACACTTGGCGCTAGTCCCAAAATGGAAACATCCTTTCTCACAGCGTTCAGTTTCTTGCCGGTATATATGGCCATCTGTAGGGTCAATGTGGATGATCTAGAAATCAGTTGCTGTAAGGGTTATCATATCCTTTCTCTTTCCCAAAAATAGATAGAAGCCATGATAATTTTTGGCATGTGAAGGGACCATGGAAGCCAAGTGCGCCTTCAGCCATCTGGTTGCAATGGATGTCTTCAGCATCTATGGCCAGGATTCACATATGAAACTCCTGTGGTTGTAATAATACACACCATTGTGTGACTTCAAGCTAAATGGAAGTCCACTGATGTGGTGGTTGCTGACGTTTTGCAAAATAAGCTGGTCTGGTTTGAAGCTGGACCACCACAGTTACCAGCTATGACCAGCAGTGGGGGTGATCATGTGATCTATTCGCCTCATATGTCAGGCGACAAAGAATTTTTGATGCCTCAGGCGATCACAAGATGGCGGATAGATAGCGTCGGAAAATCTATTCATCCGGCTCCCTGGCCTTCCAGAAATGCCAGGTGGCCCACGGCTTTGAAGTTTTGTTCGCGTTGTACTCCCCCATACTCAACGATTTCCCCATATCGAAAAAGCACCCGGCAAAATGGTGTCTCCTCAAATGTATGCTTGACAATTTCTTGATTTCGATTATATATCTCTACAGAGACTGACAATGATCGGACAGTACCAACCTCGCCATCATCTTGGTGATGATGCAGCTGGCCAAGAAGGTTCCCTTTGAGGATCCTCAGGTCCTGATGATGGTGCGCGGATGCTACATCCTGTCCAATCTCCTCATCCTGGCCATCCACCTATACACCCAGTTCAAGATCAACCAAAAGAAGGGTATGCCCGATCGCGTGCTCTCCCCACAATCGAAAAACCAAAAGCTAACTGATATTCGTAGACATGACGACCCTCAAGTACGTTGAGCCCGCCCCGATGGGTAGCACCGAGGAGCCCAAGCCCGTGACCACCACCAACATGGACTACGACAAGGCTCAGCTGCGCCAGCTGCTCCGTAGCCAGCTTATGGGTGTCGGCATGATGGGTGTGATGCACCTGTACTTCCAGTACACAAACCCCCTCCTCATCCAGTCGATCATCCCCCTCAAGGGCGCCTTCGAGTCCAACCTCGCCAAGATCCACGTCTTCGGCAAGCCCGCTACTGGTGATCTCGCCCGTCCCTTCAAGGCCGCCGGTGGCTTTATGTCCCAGGCCGGACCCAAGACCGACAAGGCCTCCATTGAGGCTGCCGAGAAGAACTGGCGCGGTGGTGTCAAGGAGGAATAAGTACAAACGCTGGGTTGATTTAGGTCATCAATTGATTCCCCCTAAGGGTGTTCGATGGCCGATCTGAATCATAGCACAGTTCACATCTCCCCATTGTACTATAATCCATAATCCTATCAAGTCCGGACCCTCCTTTCTGGCTAGGGTCTGGGCTATATTCTTAATTTCGATTCCTCTGGTCGCGCCATGCCCCCTATGTTGTACGATCTAAGTCCTGTACGAAAGGACGTTCAGTCATGGCACCTGTCGGGGGGGTTGCGCCACTGGTGTATCGGCTTCGTGTTCCATGCTGATATGGGCTGATGAGGTCTGAGGTTTCATAGTTAACATGGGTCCGTGATTATTAGTGAGGACTCCGTGTTGTAGGGTCTCATTCCCTGCGCAGGTGTTGAGGCAAAAGGGATTTATAATCCAGTTTCTTGGGACATTGGAGTATTGGGGACCCCAATAGTTAAAGCCCCTCCATAGCTCAAATATTAGAGTAATCCAAAACAAAAACATTAAAAAAAAAATCTGCCAGATCCCGTGGCCCCATGTGTTGAGATACCGGTGACTCCTTTCAGGGCGGAGGGAGCCACCAAGCTATATCACCATACTCGATCCGTCCACCGCAGGAGTTTGAGCAACACGGTTGGCCCGCAGAAGTGGAGGAACACAGCATTTTATGTATACAAGTAGTTAGGAAATAATATAATATTTAATTCTATTTAACTGGATCAGTTGTACTATACCTATCTATATGCAGTACATACAACTATGTACATACCTCATGTTCTGCCCCTCCCATCAATTTGCCCCTCCAACAGCGTCATAGCTTGCCCTTTAGTCAACCTCGGGAATCTCTTTCAATCTTGTACATAACATTATCGTGATCTTCTCCGTTGTAACCGAATAGACACCGAATAAGGCAAAATATTCAAGAGAAAGCTCCGAGGAATAGTAAAGAACCCGAACAGCAGTTGAGATTGCCATATTCCTATTGGTAGACGGGAGCTACCGAGGGGCAGAGGAGGGCCCCAATATCGTGACTCTTCCTGCTTTCCCCGGTGTATGAAACCGGAAATGCTGTTGCTGGGCAGGCAAAGCGGCAACAGTCGGGAAATCTAGTTCATTCTGATCTGGAGGGGTGTGGCCATCCAAAGTCCCCGTCCGTCTCTTCGGTGAGGGGTGATCTGTCCATTGCGTCAGTCATCCATTCATTAATCTTCCCCCCCTCCCCCAGATCTTTTTTTTTCCTTTTCTTCTCTTCCTCCATCCCAATTCTCCTCTTCTCTTCAATTACTTCACTATTACAGTGAGTTCATCATCCTCTTATCATCTATCCCTCTATACATGAGCTAACGGCTTCTGCTTCCAGTAAACCGCAATCATGGTTGTCCAAGTCGGTATCAACGGTTTCGGTCGTATTGGCCGCATTGTAAGCTCTCTTCATCACCATTCCAGTTCCCAATACTAACAACTTCTCAGGTCTTCCGCAATGCGTAAGTTGCACACTTGAAGAGAAAGAAAAAAGAAAAAGAACCCGAGCAGCATCCTAACCAATACCTATAGTATCAACAACCCCGATGTCGAGGTCGTCGCTGTTAACGACCCCTTCATTGAGACTCACTACGCTGTATGTTTCTTGAAACCAACCGCTTCTATAATATCCTGGTATTAACCTTCCATTTATGGGATAGGCCTACATGCTCAAGTATGACTCCACCCACGGTCAGTTCAAGGGCGAGATCCAGCACGTTGAGGACGGTCTCATCGTCAACGGCAAGAAGGTTACCTTCTTCGCTGAGCGTGACCCCGCTGCCATCCCTGGGGCAAGGCCGGTGCCGCCTACATTGTCGAGTCCACCGGTGTCTTCACCACTCAGGAGAAGGCCTCCGCCCACTTGAAGGGTGGTGCCAAGAAGGTCATCATCTCCGCTCCCTCCGCCGATGCCCCCATGTTCGTCATGGGTGTCAACAACAAGGACTACACCAAGGATGTCAACGTCCTCTCCAACGCCTCTTGCACCACCAACTGCTTGGCTCCTCTCGCCAAGGTCATCAACGACAACTTCGGTATCGTTGAGGGTCTCATGACCACCGTCCACTCCTACACCGCCACCCAGAAGACCGTCGATGCTCCTTCCAACAAGGACTGGCGTGGTGGCCGCACTGCGGCCCAGAACATTATCCCCTCCTCCACCGGTGCCGCCAAGGCTGTCGGTAAGGTTATTCCCCAGCTTAACGGCAAGCTCACCGGTATGGCCATGCGTGTCCCCACCGCCAACGTCTCCGTTGTCGACCTTACCTGCCGCATCGAGAAGGGTGCCTCCTACGACGAGATCAAGGCCGTCGTCAAGGCCGCTTCCGAGAACGGCGAGCTCAAGGGTGAGTTACCTTTCCAGTCATTTCCTTTTTTGAACCCACAAATATTGACAAACTATTTTAGGCATCCTTGGCTACACTGAGGACCAGATCGTCTCCACCGATCTCAACGGTGACGATCGCTCCTCCATCTTCGATGCCGCCGCCGGTATCGCCCTTAACGCCAACTTCATCAAGCTTGTCTCCTGGTACGACAACGAGTGGGGTTACTCCCGCCGTGTTGTTGACCTCATCTCCTACATTGCCGGTGTCGATGGCCAGTAGGAATCAGGACAGCGTCCTGGGGTCAGAAGTGTTCTTTAAGGTGCTAGGTTCCTTGTTGCACAGGCTACGAATATGGGTGCATGAGGGCTTCGCCTTGTAGAAAAAAACAAGATGATAACGTCATTTAATGAAACAAACCATTTCCAGTTCATTCTTATCGAAAATTGTTGTAGGCCGTACTATTATACTCGTTTAGAATACGTACAGTCAATCATTTTCACACATGAGGTTTTCATATGCGTTGGTTGAAAGACCAATGAAGGTGGCCGGTATATGTCTTCCAAAAGAACTGCATATTCACCTGCATTATGTACATTTAGGTATCCATGGATATATATCTCATGTTGTACTTGGAAAAGTCCGTTTTGCAGGAATTGTGCTCTTCACTGGCTTATACATTCTGCGGTCACCAATTATCTTCCTGGATACACACTGAGAGAAGAGGAAATGCCTAAAAATATACAAAGCATCATACGGAAATGTTCATTTTCATATTATTTCTATTCATGAATGTAAACACCCAGTTGAGTACAGAGGCACAAGCGGCCGACTGTCCCGAGGACCTTTCAGATATTACAAAGGCAACCAAAGACTAAAGTCAGTAGCATTTTATCCATAAGTTATTTGAGGTTGAAAATCAAACAGTTCATCTTCATCGTCACCTGCATGTACTTTTGTACTTCCTTTGATAACCTTGGAGGCCCTCTAAACCGTGGAGGCTGATAAGTCAGCACATACTAAAAGCTCACCGCCAATTATAATGCACCACGCCAATCCTTTCCTGGCAGCGGTCAGTTTGGCGGTGAGTATTAAAATGTCTGGCAATAAGAAAGACTGGCCCAAAAGGGATCCAACATGCACATTGATCCATTCCCATTGTCACTCAGTGGACTTGGCTATTCTGTTCTTCATTTCTACCCACTACGTGAAGGTCTGCAATTGAATTTCTTTTTGGAAATTATTCATCTGGAGATCACTCTTTCTTCATCATACTGCAGCTGAATCGCAGTGTCAGTCCAATTACGGCAGGAGACGATTGTATACCACTGTATGCTTGCACAAGTCACACCTTCAGATATTCCTGCCATTTTCGGTAAATATCAAAGAATTGTTCAACAACGGGGACATTTGACCGATTGATCTATTCTGCAGTCTGCTGCGCAAGGTGCATTCGACATCGTGGACCAGAAGCATCAACCGAATCACCATTAGTCCGATATTAAGCTTTAAGATTGCCACGCAAGCAAAACACCCTCTATTGTGGTATAGCCTGGTAATGATCTAACAAGAGCCAAGCTTGAATTAAATCAAAGGGCTTCCCGTGGCTTTCCCTTGCACGATGGGCGAGGACGAGGATACAGTTATGGGGGATTCCCATAACCTCTCCACCTCGACTGCAAACCCATCTTTCACTGGAGTCCCTCTTCCCACTCATCTCAGCAATTATACCACCCCCAATCTTGCTCCTTCTTCCATCCCCCAAGCGGTTCCCGCATCCCTATCACCCGGTTCTGAGCAGTCTCAACCTCAGGAGACCATCGCCTCCACCGGAATGGCCCCTCCTGAGCGGTTGGCCAAGACGAGTGATGGTGATAGTTCTGCTGCCGAGCAGTTAAAACGCGATAGCCTAGTTGAACCTGACTCTGACTGGTCTGACGAGGAAGTCATGGCTAAATCGGGTCTGCCACTGGCATCGCTTGCCACGGGACTTTGCTATGATCATCGCATGCGTTACCACTGTGAGGTTCGCCCACAAAGTGATGTCCATCCAGAGGATCCCAGACGCATCTATTACATCTACAAGGAGCTATGTCGCGCCGGTCTTGTTGACGACCCAGAATCGTCTCGACCATTGGCACCCAAAACCCTGCAAAGGATCCACGCCCGAAATGCAACCGAGGAGGAAGTTACCCTCATTCATAATGATGCCCACTACGCATTCGTTCAAAGCACGACAGGTATGTGTTTGCCACCACCGGAAAACCTGGCCTTGATGGATCCCCTGACCCGATCAATAGGAATGCCCAACGACGTACTTATTCAGCTGGAGAAAGATCGCGACTCTATCTATTTCAACAATCTGACCTTTGGATCTGCCATTTTGTCTACTGGAGGCGCAATCGAGACGTGCTTAGCTGTCGCCCAGCGGCAAGTGAGAAATGCCATAGCCGTCATCCGCCCACCCGGTCACCATGCTGAGGATGATGCTGCGATGGGATTCTGTCTATTTAACAATGTGTGCGTTGCAGCACGCGTTTGTCAAAATAGACTAGGAGACGCGTGCCGGAAGATCATGATTCTTGACTGGTCAGTACCCCACATGACTGTTTGGCCACTCCAGCAATACTGACTTTGCACTAGGGATGTTCACCATGGTACGATTAACCCTAAGCACGGTCTTTGAAAACAATCCAAGCTCACATATCATAGGCAACGGCATCCAGAAAGCATTTTACGATGACCCTAATGTTCTTTACATTTCCATACATGTCTACCAGGACGGTCGCTTCTACCCTGGAGGTCCTGCAGGAGACTGGGATCATTGTGGTTCAGGCGCCGGAGTCGGAAAGTGAGTTTCTCTCTAAGCACATGAAATGACCAACGTCTCATGCTTCTTAGAAATGTCAATATTCCATGGCCCGACCAGGGTATGGGCGATGGCGACTACATGTTCGCCTTCCAGGAAGTGGTGATGCCCATTGCCCAAGAATTCGATCCCGACTTGGTGATTGGTGAGAATACCCCCTCTTTTGATCTAGTGTAGAGTTATTGACTATGACAGTCGCTGCTGGGTTTGATGCTGCTGCTGGTGATGTACTGGGTGGCTGCTTTGTCTCACCAGCTTGCTATGCCCAAATGACCCACATGCTCATGACTTTGGCCAATGGAAAGGTCGCGGTCTGCTTGGAGGTGCGTGGTTTGCCTCTCTAGATTATTGCTTGCTTGATCTGACCGCGAAACAGGGTGGATACAACTTCAAGTCTATCTCTAAGTCGGCTCTAGCTGTGACCAAGACTCTTATGGGAGAGCCCCCGGACCGTTTGCTTAGCAGTTCTCCGACTGACTCTGCAGTCGCAGCGGTTCGCCGGGTGAGGAGCATCCAATCCCAGTATTGGAGTCGCCTGTACCCCAAGACATCTTCTCACCCTGTCTACGCGAATCGTCTTCACGGTGAGAGTTACACATAGTACTTCCGACTCAACAGAGCTGATGAGTCCTCCAGATGTCCTTCGCGTTTACCAGTCGAACCAGCTGTATGAAAGCTGCAAGCTCACCCCGCTATACATTTATCGCACCGCCATTTCCAAGTCATTTGATAAACAAGTTCTGGCAAGGTAAGTTGCAACCATTCAATCTCAATATTCTAATATGGAACTCACAATCTGGCAGTCCAAATTATCACCAACGTGTGCCGCTTATTGTCATTTTCCACGATCCGTAAGTGTTCCGATAATAAGCCGCAGATCGTATAACTGACCGTATCTAGGCCCGAGATTGTGGGACAGGCTCATCCCGTGAATAATAAGTTGGAAGCGCACAACGTTTGGATGGTACGTGATCCACGATGATTGATTGAGATTATCTGCTAACATAACAAAAAGGCTGATTCACTCACCGAGTATGTTAAATGGACCGTGCGTAAGGGCTACGCGGTGATCGATGTCAACGTTCCCAAGCATGTAACTCAGGAAGCGGTAAGTCTGGATGCGCAATCCTTTGTAAGGGCCATCGACTAATTTGAATGATTTTAGGCCGGTGGATACAAGGGAGAGGACCAGAACCGCCCGTCTGCCACTGAAGAGCTTGCCGGATACTTGTGGGACAACTATATTGAGTGAGCTATGGCCAACCAAGTACATTGGTTATTGAGCTGACAAGTTATCAAAGTGCGAACCAGGCAACCGAAATTTTCCTGCTCGGCGTCGGCAACGCTTTCTTCGGCGTGTCTAACATGCTGATCCACAGGGGTACGTTCAGGTCGGGTATCAGGTGTAACTTTGCTAATAACCTAGTAGAAAACCTTTACAAGCGTGTCAGCGGCGTGATCTCCTTCGTATCTGTGAACCCAGTCCGTGCCATCGCATCTACCACGCAGACCTGGCTATCGAAGTGGTACCGCGAGGTAAGCCACAAATTGTTTGTCAACGATATCTTCTATATCTTCTACTAACGCGATTCTTTTCCCTTCAGAACTCCCTTGTTATTGTTTCAAACACCCACGGTATTTGGGGTCAAGGACGGCCTTCTAAGCGCTACGGACAGCTAGTTCATTCCCCTAAAACGGATCTGAACGAGATGCTTGATGAGCATAAGGAGGAAGTGTTCGAGTGGATCTCCGAGCGTGCGGACCGGGAGGAGGACTCGGATGAAGATTCTTGATTTCTTGATTTCTTAATTCCTGATTCGAGCGTGAACCCGTAGAATATCCAAGGTTGTGCATGGAGTTATGCGGTCTATTATCGAAGGATTCTCTTTTTCATACCCTAGTAATGACAATTACCTTGCCACTTAGTACGTACATCCATGGATGTATCTGTGTCATATTTGCCTAATGAGGGACCTTGGGGAATTCCCCGCAGATAAAAATAGGTCAGGGAAAACTATACTAACATGTCTTTGATCTTGGCTCTAATACATTCTCGTCCATCGCCAAAGAAGGAAGATGTCAAGAAGATGTCAGGTGCGAGCCCCTATGGCCCTCTGGAAGAGTGATATCAGCACGGCTTTTGGATTTGAGATTTGAGACATTGGTGACTTCACTACTGTGACACATCACCAACCATAGCTCGAGGTTTTTTTTAGCGGTCTACATGACAAAGAAGCGAGCATGAGCTGGTTACCACTGATTTTAGATACATATATCGTATAAGTAGTATGTACTTACTTTCCTAGTGTGGCGTTGATCTGCATGTCGTCCCTGGGATGTAACGATGTCTCACTTTTTACCCCAGAAACCCCGGCGTGGCAAAATACGGACCTAATCACTTCCATAGTTATGCAAGAAAATCCCTTGGGTCTTCTCTTTCTCACCACTTGGCATGCATGGTCGGAAAGATCATGTCATTCCAAATGGTTGCTCTCGCCTAGGGCTGGATACATCCAATGATCGGGTCGGAGCGTTCTGAGACATCGTATTCTTTTCGCTACACCCATGGTCTCTTTTCTGTCTCTTTTCTGTCTCTTTTTCTCCACTGACATCGATCTTGGAAAACTCTTTGACCATGCGATGCGGGGATTTTGTAAGATTTTACGAACCATTGCTACTTCCGGTCCTGTGACAGATGGCCTGACCGCTGCCCAAGTGGTTATGGCTTCAATGGGTTAGTTTGGGATGGGATGTCTTGGATTTGGTGAGCAAACCATCATACTTTCCAGTAGCAACTCTGCTTTGGAAATCGAGTTTATCCTCGGGTCAAAAGGGCGACCAGGTATAGGCTGGAAACCCATTGCTCAATCCACCAGCAGGGAAACTATATAAGGGCACTCGTATCCTATCCAAGAGAGATATTCTCGTCACTTCCAACAGACTTCATCGCTTTATCTCAAACCAACTCAATCTTCCTATCAAAATGCACTTTTCTACTGCAGTTATTGCCTCCGTTGCCGCTCTGGCACCGCTTGCTAGCGCTGTTGGCAACGCTGTCGTGACCAACCACTGCGCATTCCCAGTCTCACCTATGGTCCGTTGGTGGTAGCGTTGGCCCCAAGCAAACCATCCCAGCAGGCGGCAGCTACAGCGAAGCACTGCACCACGACAGTGCCTCCGGTGGCATCTCGCTGAAGATCACCACCGTTGACAACGGTCTGTACAACGGCAGTCCGCAGACCAACTTTGCCTACACTCTGGACCCAGGCACAGTTTGGTATGACCTGTCAGATGTCTTCGGCGACCCATTCTCCGGCAAGACGATTGTTGTGCGGCCCACAGACACGACTTGCTCGAGCATCTGTTGGCCACAGGGTGTTAACCCCGGCGGCAGTCAGACTAAGAACTGTAACTCGGACAGTAGTATCAACCTGAACCTCTGTGCGGCCAAGTGCTAAGCGCCGTTGGATATAATGGTGGGGGCAGTGTCCACTAGCACGTGTGAATTGACCAACGGAGCTGCGGGGAAGGAAGAGCTTCGACGTGGAACCAGTTAGGACATGACATGTATGTAGCTAATATGATAATGGGAAAGAGTGACTTATTTTTAAAGTCCAATCCTGGTAGGCACGAGTCTGCCTTGTCCCGGAATACGCCACTGGTAGGTGATAGAGCGCTTATTAGGGCTACGCAGTCTCTAACCGCCAGTGCGCCATATTGTATTTTGCGAGCAGAACGTTTCATAACTAAATTAGTATATGTTATATGTGTACGTATTTTATTGACTACGGGAATTGATAGAATAGATATTAGTACTGTAGAAATTGGCACTATAGAATTTGAGATATCAAAGGTTCCCTTTCTACTATCTACCTAACAGCTAAGGAGGAAATACATGTATCTATATACCCAGGTATCTACAAAGACCACTAAGAAAGACCACTAAGACCACTAAAATACATGGGAAGACTAACGAATATTATAGGAATTGAGATATTGTAGGAAAATTAATTACTAGAACTTCCAAGGTTGTAATATGGAAGATACCATAAGGCGCACTCGCCATGGCGGTTAGAGACTATCACCGCCTCGAGCATCTGGGGCAGTATTTCCACCAGGCCCGGGTTGATCAACATCGCCTTGTCCCTCAGTTGATTTTACAACTTCCTTTCCCCCCTCTGGTATATAATCCCACATATATACCGAAACGTATATAAACCCGTCTCATTTTCGGCCTGGAATTCCCAAGTGCATTGACCTTATCAGTCACGTCATTGGCCTCTCCCCTTGGCAACTGAATGCCTCCAAGGTCCTCTGCTGCAAACCTGTGTCACAAAGGTCTCATTCGCAGCTCAACCCGCCCTTATCCCGATTTGCTGTCACGCATCAGTGTGACCAGTCCTCGTTCAGTACGGCCCGTACCTTTACCGATTCTTTCTTCCGTGCATTGGACCCGCCGTTCATCCTCCCATTCAACCCCTAACTTCACCGCCACACCCCCGATCATGACTCAAATCGAGCGTATTACAGAGAACTTGGAGAAACCGGAGCTAGACGATCGTTCTTATCGGGTGATCCGGTTGCCAAACAAGCTTGAGGCCCTCCTAGTTCATGACCCGGACACCGATAAGGCCAGTGCCGCCGTGAATGTCAATGTTGGCAATTTCTCCGACGAAGATGATATGCCAGGAATGGCTCATGCAGTAGAGCATTTGCTGTTTATGGGCACAAAAAAGGTAAATGAACAACTTACAACCTACCGCCACCACCTTACAAAGCCGAGGTAAATGCTAACTGGATCTCTGTTGTTTTAGTACCCGAAGGAAAATGCATACAACCAGTACCTAGCATCCCACTCCGGTTCGTCCAATGCCTACACAGCTGCCACTGAAACGAACTACTTCTTCGAAGTGTCCGCCACAGGTGACTCCAGTGCCCCGAAATCAAGCGGAGATAGCACCCCTGCCGAGACAAATGATAGCAATGGCGTCTTGTCAAATGGGAATGGCTTAGATGGGAAATCGCCCCTCTATGGAGCATTGGATCGGTTTGCCCAGTTCTTTGTCGCTCCGCTTTTCCTAGAGTCAACGCTGGAACGGGAGCTGCAGGCGGTGGATTCGGAAAATAAAAAGAACCTCCAAAGTGACCTGTGGCGTCTGATGCAACTGAATAAGTCGCTTTCAAACCCTAAACATCCCTACAGCCACTTCTCGACTGGTAACCTGCAGACCTTGAAAGAAGATCCACAGAAACGTGGTCTTGAAGTCCGCAGTGAGTTCATCCGGTTCTACGAGAAGCACTACTCAGCCAACCGGGCGAAGTTGGTTGTCCTGGGGCGGGAGTCTTTGGACACTCTGGAGCAATGGGTCTCCGAGCTCTTTTCCGATGTCGAGAACAAGAACCTTGCTCAGAATCGCTGGGACGATGTTCAGCCTTTCACCGAGAAGGATATGTGCACCCAGGTGTTTGTGAAGCCCGTCATGGATACTCGATCTATGGATATGTACTTCCCGTTCCTCGACGAGGAGGATTTGCATGACACCCAGCCTAGCCGTTATATCAGCCATCTGATTGGCCACGAAGGCCCTGGCAGTGTTCTTTCTTACCTCAAGGCCAAGGGATGGGCCAATGGCCTGTCTGCAGGTGCCATGCCTGTCTGTGCTGGGTCAGCGTTTTTCACTATCTCGGTGCGTCTGACCCCCGAAGGTCTGAAGCAATACCAGGAAGTTGCAAATGTCGTCTTCGAGTATATCGCTATGATCAAGCAACGCGAGCCCGAGCAATGGATCTTCGACGAGATGAAGAACCTTGCCGAGGTCGATTTCCGGTTCAAGCAGAAGACCCCGGCTAGTCGATTCACTAGCCGTCTGAGCAGCGTTATGCAAAAGTCACTGCCTAGTGAATGGCTGCTGAGCGGGTCTTTGCTCCGACGATTCGACCCTGACCTGATCAAGAAGGCGTTGAGTTATCTGCGGGCCGACAACTTCCGCCTAGTCGTTGTATCCCAGGAGTTCCCGGGTACATGGGATCAGAAGGAGAAGTGGTATGGTACCGAATACAAGGTCGAGAAGATCCCACAGGAATTCTTGGGCGGTCTTCAGAAGGCTTTAGAGTCGACTGAGGCCACCCGCACTTCTAACGTGCACATGCCTCACAAGAACGAATTCGTGCCGACCAGACTCTCGGTGGAAAAGAAGGAGGTGGCCGAGCCAGCGAAGACGCCTAAACTGATTCGCCACGATGATCGGGTGCGCCTGTGGTTCAAGAAAGATGACCGTTTCTGGGTGCCCAAGGCCACTGTCGAGGTAACGCTCCGCAATCCTTTGGTGTGGGCTACACCTGCCAATCTCATCAAAACGAAGCTGTATAGCGAGTTGGTACGAGATTCGCTAGACGAATACTCCTACGACGCTGAGCTTGCTGGCTTGGACTACCATCTGTCGGCGAACATTTTGGGCTTGGACATTTCCGTGAGCGGGTACAACGACAAGATGTCCGCTCTATTGGAGAAAGTACTCAATACCATGCGTGGGCTAGTTATCAACCAGGATCGGTTCGACATTATCAAAGAGCGCTTGACGCGGGCATTCCGCAATGCCGAGTACCAACAGCCTTACTACCAGGTCGGAGATTACACTCGCTATCTTCTTGCCGAGCGCAGCTGGGTCAACGAGCAGTATCTTGAAGAGCTGGAGCATGTTGAGAGTGATGACGTGGTCAACTTCTTCCCCCAGTTGCTTGAGCAGACCCACATCGAAGTCCTGGCCCATGGAAACCTGTACAAGGAGGATGCCCTGCGTATGACGGACTCTGTTGAGAAGATCTTGGGGGGGCCGTCCTCTGCCTCCGTCGCAGTGGTACTTGCGCCGCAATATGACCTTGCCGCCCGGTGCCAACTACGTGTACCCCCGGTCGCTTAAGGATCCGGCTAACGTCAATCACTGTATTGAGTACTACCTCTATATCGGCCTCTTCTCTGATGATGTTCTGCGGTCGAAGCTTCAGCTGTTCGCGCAGCTGACTGACGAACCTGCATTCGACCAGCTCCGCAGCAAGGAACAGCTCGGATATGTGGTGTGGAGCGGCGCACGCTACAACGCCACCACCCTGGGCTACCGGGTCATTATCCAAAGTGAGCGCACGGCACAGTATCTCGAATCGCGCATTGAGGCTTTCCTCCGCGAGTTCGGCCCCATCCTGGAGAAGATGCCAGAAGAAGAATTCGAGGGTCACAAGCGCAGTGTCGTGAACAAGCGCCTGGAGAAACTCAAGAACCTGAGCTCTGAGACTGGCCGGTACTGGTCACATGTCGGATCTGAGTACTTTGATTTCCTGCAGCATGAGACCGACGCGGCCAATGTGCGCACCTTGACCAAGGCGGATCTCGTTGCATTCTACCGGCAATACATCGACCCGTCCTCGGCAACACGCGCCAAGCTTGCCATCCACATGAACGCCAAGTCAGGCGCGCAGGTTGAGGCACCGAAACTAGCTGAACAGAAAACACGACTTGTCGAAGTAGTCGCTAAGCACCTTGAAGCCTCTGACTTGGTAGTGGATTCCGCCCGCTTGGCTACGGCATTTGATGAGGTTGACGCGACAGCGGACAAGTCCCAGGTCATCTTTGCTGTGAAGGGTTTCCTGGCCACCGAGACAGGCCTGTCACAGCAGAAGATCGAGCCTGTGCTTGAGACACTGGACGAGAAGCTCAGTTCACAGTTGAAGGAGCTGGGTCTTGGCTCTAGCAGTGATATTCAGGGTGTGGCTAATGGCAATGGCGAGACTCAAAAGGCTGTTGTTATTACCGACGTGCCTACCTTCAAGGCCAGTTTGCCTGTCAGCACTGGCCCTGTTCCTGTCACGGATCTGAGCGAGTATGAGGATTTTGATGCCAAGCTATGAATAGTATACATGCGGAGTAGGTTGGGTGTTGGGCTGGATGGTTGCATGAATCCGAGAGTTGGGGTGTTTGTCAATTGAAGATATAGTGCAGTTCCAGAGATGGACAATAATCCAACTACTTTCAGACAGGTTTTTGTTATACATGTAGTGTGAGCTAGATCGTAGATGTGTAGAGTAATCCAGAGATATCGAATTTGCCCGGAAGGCGGTCAAGCCGATAAGCGATAAGGGACGATGGATCGGAGCTTTGGGGCCCCGGGGAGCTCTCGCCGTTCTTGATCTCAATAACAACGAGGGCCGTGTCAAAATGGCTACGACTACGCAGGACGTCCCTGTCAGTGGACATCCGTAAGTATTTCCGATAAGATTACGATAACGTTATCGATGCTGCACTTTCCGAATCAATCTGACACGATAGATTCTAGGCCCATTGTCCCCAAGGACTTCACCGCGCAGCAGCCCGAGACTGTCCGCCTTTACCCCCTGTCGAACTATACCTTCGGCACAAAGGAGACCCAACCCGAAGAGGACCCTTCGGTCCTGGCAAGGCTGAAGCGCCTTGAAGAACAGTATCGCCTGCATGGAATGCGACGAACCTGTGAGGGAATCCTGGTGTGTCACGAGCACAACCACCCTCATGTGCTGATGTTGCAGATTGCCAATGCATTCTTTAAGCTGTAAGTTATCACTATGGTTTGCGCATATTCTCAATCCACTGCTAATAGTCCTTAGCCCAGGTGATTATCTGCACCACGAGGACGATGAAATTGAAGGTTTCAAGAAGCGACTGAATGAGCGCCTTGCACCTGTTGGATCTCAGTTCTCCGGCGAAGGTGTTAATGATGACTGGGAAATCAGCGACACTCTTGCGCAATGGTGGCGACCCAACTTTGAGACCTTCATGTACCCATTCCTTCCTGCACATGTCACCCGTCCCAAGGAGTGCAAGAAGTTGTACTTCATCCGCCTCCCAAAGAAGAGTAAGCTCCAACACACCATGATGTATTCCCAGTAAATATTGCTAACACATAACTTATCATAGAGGTTCTCTCGGTCCCAAAGAACATGAAGCTTCTCGCTGTGCCACTGTTCGAGCTGTATGATAACACTGCTCGCTATGGTCCCCAACTTTCCGCCATTCCCCATCTCCTATCGCGATACAACTTCGAGATGGTCGATGAGAACGACAACATTGTTGCCGTGACTCCTGGCACCCCGTTGCCTCCTGGCTACACTATCCCTCCCCGAGTCCTCCTCAGTGGTGATGGTGCAGACGATGGACAGGACACTGGCATGACTGGCGTTGAGGAGGGAATGAAGATCGAATCTCACCAGTAGTGGGGAGTCCTTCCAAGACGAATGAGACGCTAGCCAAGACTACTTTGGGCCTGAGCACCGAGTGTCCCGGCCAAGGTTCTTTGCTGGCAGCAATGATGAACGAGATACGGGTTTGACTGGCATTGAGATCGGGATTTCTTTTCGACACTTCGAGAGAAAAAAAAAAAAGAGGGGAAAATACCAAAAAAAAAAAACCTTCCATTGAAAATGGAATGCAATATGGCCAGTCAAATCAATTTTACGCTTCTAATGATCACACATGTTTAATAATGTCGTAGTTGGATATTACCTCTGCAGCATCTATATATATAGATACGATCACGGGTGAAAGTGAGTGGCTGGAATCTCTTCTACAACGCAACACCTGGGCGCAATGCCAAGCAGAAACCAACCCTACTTCTACCCGACATGCAAAGAGCCCAAAATGTTCATCTTCACGGCACTTGTATCGCATGGGGAAATAACCACTGAAATAAGCCCATCCAATACGAGGCACAGGTAAGCGCTCCACAGCCCTAATCTCCTGCATGGGATACTCCGCTATCTTACTATACAGACCATCCTCCACTCGTCCGGCATTTCTCCGTGGTTACATTCCCGGTGACGAACTCTACAGCTGCATGAATTCCATGTCGATCCCACCGGAATTCCATCGGTCACGCGCGAAATATGCGCCATGAACCGGAGATAGAGCCAAGTCCGGAAACAATTTATCTACGAGAGAATAGGTGCTGTACCCCGCTCGAAGATGTCCCGATTCGTGAAGGGATTTGGGATCTATACGAGTCTGTTTGGATTTACCGAGCATACATAAGGAACCCGCATGGCTACCTCCACGTGTGTGCATACTCGTTGAGAAAGCCTTACTCCGGATATCTTCGTAATGGTTGTTCTTGGCCGGCTTTGTGGTCTCGCTGCTCTTGCAGTGGTGACGGTTGCTGCTCCTTCTCGTCTTGTTCCTCGGGGTATGGATATGCATTTTTTTGTCCATGCCCTCCGGTAACCAACTAACAAGCAATAGATGTGTCGACCGATGTGCTTAATCAATTGACCCGATTCTCTCAATGGGCTGCGGCGTCATACTGCACGAACAATCATGACTCAACCGGGGATGCGTTATCTTGCGAGGAAGACAACTGTCCATTGGTGGAGTCCGCTGACACAATTACTCTATACGAGTTTGATAAGTATGAAATCAACTTGCAAAGTCAGTCACAAACTGTCGACTAATATAGTGACACCTATTAGGACCTGCAGCTATGGCAACGTTGCCGGCTTCCTCGCGGTCGACAAAACAAACAAGCTACTCGTCGTCTCTTTCCGGGGTAGCCGCTCAGTAAGCACTTGGATTGCGAACATCAACTTCGGCTTGACCGATGCCAGCAGTATCTGCAGCGACTGCGAAGCCCACAGCGGGTTCTTGGAGTCCTGGGAGACTGTCGCAGATGATCTGACAGCCAAGATCAAGGCCGCACAGACAACATACCCGGGCTACACTCTTGTCCTGACCGGCCACAGCTTCGGCGCAGCTCTTGCCACGTTGGGAGGTAGTGTGCTTCGGAATGCGGGATATGAACCAAATGTGGTGAGTACCATGTTTCGAAACAAGCCCTTGATGATGGAGTATACTCACGAAACTATAGTATTCCTATGGCCAACCACGTGTGGGCAATGAGGCTCTGGCTAAATACATCACGGAGCAAGGCAGTCTCTGGCGAGTGACGCATCAAGATGACTTGGTGCCTAAGTTGCCACCTGCAAGTGTTGGCTTTAGTCACGCAAGTCCCGAGTACTGGATTACTAGTGACGACGATACAACGGTGACCTCGTCTGATATTGATGTCATTGAGGGCGTGGGCTCGAAGTCTGGAAATGCGGGGACGTTGAACCCGGATGTTGGGGCACATAGCTGGTACTTGGGACCTATTACTGCATGTCAATAGGAGGAATATGATGAATATGATGTATAGGTAGTATGTCCAGGTGGGACAGACGAGATCTACTGGTTAGATGTACATATTTTGGTCACACCAATTCGATATATATAAAACACATCAATATATGTATTAAAATAGTAACATATCTACTCCTAACTACTCTGTAAATAACTTTGATTTTATATATTTTGGCTGTTTTACAACTGTTATAGCTCTGTTCCGTCGTAATTGTGAGCTCGGAGCTCAGCCAAACCACCAGAGCTTGGCTGTGGAGAACTTGAACTTGCGACACGTCGACCTCATGTCTCTGACAATTGCATTCATTACAGCATACTACATGAATTAGTATCTGATTAGTATCCCCCAAGTATATTCGACTCTCGGATTTCTTGAGCTCCCCCCGGGGCCTTGATTTCCCGTTAAGACGGTCTCCACCCCTCAATGACTTGACCACTCGGGCAGTGCCCTCCAGCCCTTCAGCCCTCCATCCAACATGTTGTTCGCTCCCAGCGGGCCTCAGGGCCCCCGACGTCGCAGTCGGATGAAGGCCATCTTCATTACCATCTTCATAGTCCTCGCCCTGTACCTTTTATTCTTTACGAAGTCCTCCGTGAAGACCGAAACAGGCAGCTATGCGCAGACACATGAACAGGGATCGACAAAACAACCAGACGAGCTGGCTCGTCCGGCTGTACGGAGACGCAAGGATATGGTAGTCGCCAGCATGAAAAGCGATGACACGTCATGGCTGTCAGAATACTTTCCCGACTGGACGAAAAGTATCTACGTGGTGGACGACAAGCACGCGCCGTTGACGGTGTCGCGCAACAAAGGCCGGGAATCCATGGTGTATTTGACGTGAGTCCGACATGCGATGTGTGCGTTACATCCTTCTCCTACCCCATACTGACTCGAGCTGTTGAACCAGATACATCATCGACAATTACGATAATCTACCAGACTCAATGCTCTTCATCCACTCCCAACGCTACCAATGGCACAACGACGACCCATACTACGACGGTATCCCGCCGCTCCGAAACTTCCAGATCCCATACCTGCAAGAGCAAGGATATGTCAACCTACGATGTGTTTGGACCCTCGGATGCCCGGTAGAGATCCGTCCTCTCACCGATACGCATCGCAGCAACGTGCACGCCGGCGAATACTTCAAGAATGGATTTATGGAGCTATTCCCTGGGGTTCCTGTCCCGGAAGAGGTAGGCGTGTCATGCTGCGCGCAGTTTGGTGTATCCCGCGCCAAGGTGCTGGAACGGCCGCGCAGCGACTACGAGCGCTTCCGCAAATGGCTGGTGGAAACACCGCTAGAGGATGATTTGAGTGGACGAATTATGGAATATTCATGGCATAGTATGTGGTTTCCCTGCGAACCGCTCAGTTCCGATCGAAAGCTGACATTTTCTCCAGTGATATTTGGAAAGGATCCCGTGCATTGCCCCAATGCGGAGGAATGCTACTGCAAAGTGTTCGGTCTGTGCGATCTGAACTGTCCATGGGAAGGTGGCTGTGATGATCGCTATTCCCTACCACCATTCTCCTCGTTGCCTAAGGGGTGGCCGAATATTGGATGGAAGGGCCAAGCACAAGACCCTTCACATGGATTGCCGGAAACTTGAGTTGCCATCGGGATTGAAAGAAATCAGCCACATAAGCTCCCCTTTCACTACCTCGGGTTAGGCGTCTTGTTCTGCGTATATGCGCACTCAGGTTGCAGTCCTCTAGGCTCTATAAGTGCACGAGGATATCCGTCGCAATTGCGACAGGATTTCCTAAAGATCGATACAATCAAATATATAGCAAATTAGTTACTGGAAGCCGCTTGGAATTTAGAGAATCCAGAATCTCCTGCATAGCTGCATCGCTGCATGACGTACATGAAGAAACACCCAATGCGGAGCCGAGGCTAATTTTATCTCCCCGCATTCAACTTCGACTTCTACAACTTCTCTTTGTCTCCTGTCCTCTTTCTAAAGCCAAAATGCTGATCATCGGGCTCACCGGCTCAATAGCAACGGGCAAGTCAACTGTCTCATCCATCCTCTCTACACCACCCTACTCCCTCCCAATAATCGACGCCGATCTCCTCGCCCGCAAAGTAGTCGAACCCGGCACCGCAGGCTACAAAGCGATCGTCAACTACTTCGGTTCTAGCACACCCGACCTGTTACTGGAAGATGCGCCCACAAACCCGAATGGGAAACCACTGAACCGACCGGCGCTGGGACGGCGCGTCTTTGGTAGCACGGAAGAGCGCAAACGCGACCGACAAGTCCTCAACGGCATCGTCCACCCCGCCGTCCGGTGGGAAGTCTACAAAGCCTTAATCTACCATTACCTGCGTGGCCAATGGGCGGTTGTCCTAGATGTACCGCTCCTCTTCGAGAGCGGAATGGATCTCATCTGCGGAACGGTGATTGTGGTCGGTGTTCACGATCCTGAAATCCAAACTGCGCGGTTGCGCGCCCGCGATGCGCATCTTACAGCTGAGGATGCAGAGAACCGGGTCCGGAGTCAGGGGGATGTGCGGACGAAAGCGACGCAGGCGGAGTTCCGGGGGACGACGACGGGGCGTGGGGTGGTGATTTGGAATGATGCTGATAAGGCGGAGCTGGAGGTTGCGGTTAAGGGGGCCATGGCTAGTATTGCGGCGTCAAGTCCGAGATGGTGGGCATGGGCGTTGTTGGTTGTGCCGCCGGTTGGGGTTGGGGTTGCTGCTTGGAATTTGATTGTGAATTTCGCGACGCAGAAGGGGTGGGAGAAGAAGAAGCAGGAGGAGAAGGCGAAGCTGTGAGGTTTTCGTTTTTGCTTCTTTTCTAGAACTGCCAGACGCTACTTAGGTATCTCTACGTGGTGCCTTTTGCCATGCTCTACGCTTTTATCAGGGCAGAGTCAAGTTTAGACCCAGTGAGGTCCTTAGCAGAGCCTAGGGCCTAGTATATACAATGTACATTGATTATTATTGTTTCGTGTAGAATAACATCCAATTTTCACGTCAGACCCTCGAAATTTACCAAGTCCTTCAGCAAAGGAGAGACAATGTTATCAAAGACACGCTCCACGAATCTTTGCTCATTGCACAGTGAGGTTATGCCAGACCAGTAGAGGCAGCTATGAACGGCTTCTGCATAGTGCGTACCACTTTCCTGGTGCACATTGTCGACAAGCCTTGAGGCAACTCGGAATTTAGTGACCAATGGTTCCTGGTGCTCATCCTCCGGAGTAAAGAATACACTGAGGGATTTCCCAAGTGAAAGTTCCACTAGTGCAAGCCCTAAAGGCAACAGAATATTGTTTTGCACGTTAGGATAGGGCGTCGAGTTGCGAGACTCTCTTCCAGCACTGGGAGGGAGAAGAGGCCACGAGAGATATAGATTGTCCAGCAATACGCTGTAACCGTCGTCCGCAGCAGCCAGATGGACATCGGAACTATCCCATGAGGATTTTAGCCAATTGCCACAGAATTGAACCACACCACATGCTAGGCCGGTAGCGATATGAAGTCGATCACGCCGACCAATTTTTGAAAGGACTTCCTCAAGAGTTTTCTGTGGAACTCCCTTTGGAAGTTTCACTGCTTCCATTGTGTACCGGAAAGAGGTATTCATCTCGTTGGCAATGAAACCAATGGTCTTTTGCTGCCCACTGCGTATTTCGGCAAAATGTAGAGATGAACAAAAATCCTGAATGGGTGGAATAGACGGGGGGTCAAGAGTCATTTCTGATGCTTCCTCTATGAGAGTGGAACCGTTGCACTGGACCCTAGATCTTCCCTGTACTTGATAGAACGTGGGGTTGTCGTAAAGGGAGAGAGTGGCAAGTCCCATAGCCTCTTTGACCTGCATCGGCTTGAAGACCATCTCCGTCCAGGTCAATAGATGATCTGAATTTGTATTGCTCGGGGCCTTGTTGGAGAAGAGCATCCGGAACTGAGACTGGCAGTTTCTGAGAGGATGATCCTCAGCACTCCCTAGAGGATTTGTTTGTAGTTGAAGCTGGACACAGTGTTGCCCTTTACAACTACAACGCCAGTAATTCCCGTCAATGATAGTTTGAAATAGCCCATCAGCATGCTTGCGTGCCTTTTTATATTGTTGTAGAAGGGGACTCCAGGACTGGCGCCTCTTCTTGCTCGCTTCCCGGTGATCGGATTGGTCAATGAGAAGCTTCAGTATTGTGTTTGCCGCGTTGATCTTTGCGAGGAGATCGTCGTAAACCGCTTTGCTAAGGATCTTACGGAATTTCCATAGATCCCAGGTTTCGGGGGCGGACTGAGATGATCCAAGGTGAGTACAACCCGGAATATAGTATAAGAGTAGATGAATAGCCCACTCACGTTCGTCCAATCTCCACCAATATGTAGCTTTCGAGAGAGATATTCCAGTAGGTCCGAGAGAGAAGTCATATTTTGGAAGAACACATCGTAATTTCGGTTCAGCTTTCTGCGGAGACGACTTTGTAGAGCTGCGTTTGCCCATTCTTCGCCTTGTGGGTTGTTGATGAGTTGGTGTATCTCATCTTCGTCGTCGACGACACCTTCGAGGGCTTGTTCTAGTGTATTCAGCAAGATGGTGCGCTGTGTTTTCAGTCCCATCGAATAATCTTTCAAGTCCCGTCGGTATCGCCTTAGAAGCCTGATCTTCTCAATGCCGAGAGCGTAGGCATCGATCTGGTTTATAAGAAGAGGAAGAATAGCGAGGGCGAGACCTGCCGCCTCGATGCCAGTCACCATCCTTTCGTTGTGTTTTCTGTAAGCTGACTTGTCAACCCCTCCATGTACAATGCCCCGCACTATACGGGCCAACCTTCATACTCCAACCACAAAGAGTCAAAAAGGATGGTAACTGTGCCAGACATCGTTCAGAGTTGTATCGTCCAGTTCAGCTCCTTAATTGCTTCGGATGGTCTCACTAAACATGTCCTCGAAGTTCCCCTGCAAGCTTGGAGGGACGAACTCGGTCGATTACGAGTATGGGCAGGCAATGTCGCTCAAGGGACCGGACAATCTTCTTTGGATTATCGCCTGAGGGATGCATCTCACATAAAAGTCCAGATCCTGTCGCTCCTGGGGAGGGTCAAAGAGCTGCTCTTAGACCTCACAGAGGTCCTAGAGGAAGATGCCGATGCTGAGAATCAATATCCATACGCAGGGGCTGAAGGTCCTGGAGACTACCCAGAGAATGACGATAGCATAACGGAGGTTCAGCAGATCCATCAAGGCATCCTCGAAACAATCACCCAGCTCTACCAGATGTCCATGATGATTCGCCAGCCAGTTCGTCACGACCGGCTGTTTGGAACACGCAGAGTGGACGCCGAGCCATTTGTATTCTGGGCTGGGCAGCATGTCTCCAATAAATATCCCCACGCAGATGAGGTAATGATCAATCGACTCAGTTTCATGATGGCGCGACAAAAAGCCATCTTGAAATATCGCGAAAGACACCATGCGAAACGGAGCCAGGGCGTTGATCCAGAAAGTATGGAATCGACTATGCCGCCCGGAACGATTGTTAACGATGCATATAAAGAGACCAATCAACCAGACGATACGGGCTCTGACCTTGGTACATCCGAAACCTCATTCAGTGGCACCTTATTCGAGGGAGTAATCGGAGAGACGAGAACACCACCGATACCCGAAAAAGGGCGCGGGAAAAGCCCGTTCGGATGTCCGTATTGCTTCTACACCATAACTGTTCGGGATGAGCAAGCATGGCTACAGCATGTTCTGTCTGACTTGATGCCTTATGTGTGCGTCTTCCCCGAGTGTTCGACGCCAAATAGGCTATACGGAAGTTGTCAGCAGTGGTACGCTCACATTCAGGAAACGCATCCAATCGCTGATACTTCCTACCAATGCGCCATTTGCAAGCATACACACCTCCCTTCTGTCGGGTTTCAGCAGCATGTCGCTGGGCATTTACAGGAGCTTGCCCTCTTTTACCTGCCACAGGTAACAATGTTTGAGAATGAATACCCAAAACGAGACAAGAAGAGGGAGCGCAGAGTGCGAATTCAGAACAACGCTGGAGGCTGAAGGCCAAGTTAACAAAGGGAAAATTAACGGGAGAGACGGAGGATGAGGAGAAGTTAACGAAGAAAATGTCTGGGGAGGATCCTCGAAAGCCGTGCGGGGTCTCGGAGACGTCCCAGCAGATTGCCCTCAAGGAAGCTGCGGTTGAAGAATGGAAGCTCGAGCAAGAACACATGGAGAAGAAGGAAGAGGAGAATGAGCGTATCCTTAAGAAAAAGAGAGAAGAGAGGGGGGAAACAGAAAAAGAAAAAGAAAAGACTACGTGGACTAAGGTAAGTGACCTCGGGAACTACATCCATCATCGCATGGAGATACTGGAGATACTGGAGACACCAATGTTGACCGTCTTTAGGTCCGTCGTAAACATCTGATGCCAGACACATTGATTGCATATAATTTGCCTTGGGATTGGGATGAGGTTAGTACCATATGAAAAGACATATGGTATATTGTCTAGAGACTAATCTCTGATATAGCACAACACCAACTACATTATCATCAAACAGTGCATAACCGAGGAGTTGCAGGAAGAGCTCTTCGCCCACACTCGACGTATACGCGAGGCAAAACTTGCTCAAACATCCGACCCCATGGCCCTGGCCGGGTTGAAGGTCAATGACCGCAGTAAGGAAAAGATGATGCTGGCCCGGAAGAAGAGCCCTAGTCGTCGATCTTGGATATTTGAATAGAGATGTATTTACTTCGCGTGTAGGGACAAGGGGAAGAGCCAGGTCAAAGGACTATAGTGATTGCAGAGCATTTACCACCACCTGGACAGGTGATGCTGAGAAGGAATTGATTGATAGAACCCCCAGACGCCATACATGCTATGCTAAAACGCCATCAAAACATCCGAGTTGAATATCTCATGAAAAACCACCCGTTTAGCAGCTCTTGCGCTTCTTCTTCTTCTTGTCAGAGGATGGGGCTCCCAACAAAGACCCCCGGCCAGACCCAGATATACTGGTGAGTTCAGACAGCTTCGTCTGTCGTGAGCTTCCTCTTGCTTTGGCTTCTGCCTTGAGTCTGGCCTTTTCCATCATTTTGGTGACCTCTTGGGGATTGGACGGGTTGATTATGCTGTCTTCATCTTCATCCTCATCATCCTCATCGCCCTCCTTCCGTGATGTGGTTTGTGCCTAAGGAAAATGAGTACAAAACATCAAGTGCGAGATAACAGAAAAAATACTGACCTTGCGCTCTTTTCGCTTGAAATTGCCATATGCACGCCGTCCACCGGAGTAGGTATCATCGTCTGCATCCAACGAGTCTGCCGCCAATACCACAGGCTGCTGAGTGGACTGGGGCATCGCAGGGACATCTAGGACCCAGTGTGTCTCACCCGCCTCTGCAGCTGCTCGTGCGACAGCTTGCTGTCGTTTTTCTTCTTCGGCAGCAAGTGCAGCTGCAATCGCATCCATATCTGAGGTACGAGGGCTCTCAGCCTCGGTAGAGAGACGGGGACGCTTGGAATTGTGTGGGCTGTCATCAGATGATGGGCTTTGAGTTTCCTTTGCAGCCGCAGCGCGTCGCATAAACTGGGGTATATTGTTAGTTGCATGGCGGTTAATCAGGAAACTGCATTCATACCTTCATGGTCAATAGGTTTGAAGACATGGTCTTCTCAGGCTTTCCAGCCGGGGAGGAAGAGCCAGACATGATGGGCTGAAAGTGAAATCTCAATGGAAATAAACCCCAAAATTTAAGACAAGAGAAAGAGATGTCAAACGACTTTGACTTGGGCGCAAAATAAAATGACGCGGCAGAAAATCCCAAGTGTAGGGTGGAGCTATCTCGAATCAGCAAGCGGTGACCACCCACCAAACCACACCTCACGGATTATTCAGTGCCGACTTGCACTTGGTCCCTTGCCAACGCTCTTTTTGTCCTCCGTTATAACCAACAACCCCGGGGAAATTTGCCCAGTATGATGTCCTGTGGCCGCAGACTTGTGACCTCTGCGTCGGTCCGCCCGCGCTTCGTTGTCCGCGCATACTCCTCGACCGTGCCCCGTCTGAACGAGAGCCGTCTCCAAGCCAACGACCCGACCCCGCGGAAGCCCACGGCGAATGTCTCTGCAACCAATGCTGAGCCTACCGACACTACTATTGCGGAGGCACCCGAGGTTGGCGAGCGCATCCGGGGCATGCAGGCCCCGAACCGCGCTACCACCTGGGCCTCCAACCAGCAGCCGCGCGAGCAAGCCATGGTTGGTCCTCGCTTCGAGCAGACCATTATGGAGACTCAGGTGCGAATCAATTGAAAACAATAGTGCTTATGCAATTGCCTGTGCAATTGCTGTTGGCACTGCGTACTAAGTGCCTGAGACTGACTTACTCTTTAGCCGCGTCCATATGCCGCTATCGAGCTCATTCACAGACAGCCCGTCCGCTGGACAAAGTCCAAGGTTGTCAGCTGTGACGGTGGTGGTGGTCCTCTCGGCCACCCCAAGGTCTTCATCAACACCGACAAGCCCGAGATCGCTCCCTGCGGATACTGCGGTCTTCCCTTCGTATGTCCATTTATATCCGGCTTCCTACCGGTTCCGGTTGGATATTCGCTAACACCTCTCTAGGCCCATGAACAGCACCGCGCTTACTTGAAGTCCCTGCCCGCCACCAGCTACCCCCTCGAGCCCACCGGTGACGCCGCTGAGGTGAACGAGTCTCAGCGTGTGACAGAGGGTGGCTTTGAGCAGCGATAGACGGCTAGCATGAGATTTCCTTTTATCGGCGTTGCACAATTTGCGTTTTTTTCAATTGGTTTTGGGCCCGAGGCCGTGTACAGAATATCGATGAATGGATCCGCTGCTCTTCGATCGTGTGTGATGATGGTATTGTCCTCAAAATGTGTGTACTACTTCGACTACCTGCATATGATGGTCTCATATAATCTGGGTCATATGTCCGCACTGTCGCCAACCCAAATATGTTTTATCTTGCATCATTTGTAGCCGGGGCATCCTAGATAAATCACAATTGCCCGCGCTCCCTATCCAGTCAAGCCTTCTGTCCCTGGATCGTCGCGACAACCTTGCGACTGTGTCGACTCGTCCGGAACTCCAGGTACCAAATGCCCTGCCATGTTCCCGTTGCCAAGCGACCGTTCGTGATCGGGATATTGACCGATGCGCCAATAAGGGCAGATTTGATGTGAGCCTGTTGGGAAATTAGTCTTTGATTTCGAAGAGAGAGTAAGAAGGGCTGCGGTGCTAGAATATTAAGGCGAACAGAGCAATCTAACCAAGATTCCGAATTCCCCGCTATCTCCAAACACGTACCGGCATATCATCCTCACCCTCGGCAGAGTGACGATACAAATTCCCCTTCTTATCCATAGGCGCAATACGGTCCAGCGCATCGCTCATATCGGCCCGAACATCATCATCCCAGTTTTCGTTCAGTGAAAGTGCACAGCTGGTGTGCTGCACGAACAGATTCAGCATGCCGACTTTGTAGTCGCGGATCTCGGGAACCTCCTGGAGGACATGGTCGGTGATAAGGTAGGAGCCGCGGCTGCGAGGGGGGAGACTGAAAATCTTCTGGGACCAAGACATGGTGTATAGAATATAGAATTGGACGATGTGTTGAGGGAGAATATGAGAATATCGAGGGGCAGAAGAAAATAAGAGAGTTGTGATTGGGTGGGTTCTCTGATGTCATTGGATCTACTTACCTATAGAGTACTCGAGCATCTATAAGGCATCTTGGGCAGGAATTGTAACTGGAAGATATTCTGTTTACCATAAATTTACATATATGTACTATTACCTCGCAAGCTCTAGTATGTAGTAAGTTCGTGCAATATCAACTTCGTCAATTTCCACATCTTTATTCCTAGAAGAATAGTTGTAGCCTTCCCAGCAGTCTCTTTAGATATCTTCGTGTTATATAGTTTGTTAGGTATATAGATAGTAGAGAAGTGTCAAAAAGGCCTATTTCATGAAAGGGAAGTTTCCTATTGAAGCGCAGTAGCGTGCATAACTAATATCTTTCTCAGGTAAAAAATTGGGCTATATATACTTCACCATTGGACAACTTGTGTCGAGATTTGTCTTTCAATGGTGTTCAATTACAACCCGAAATATCTTGCATTCAAATGGCAACTCACATCCCTTTGGCAATCTACCAAAATACTAAGCATCTGCATCATAAGGTAGCAGATACTGCTCATCCTCAAATAACTCCACGAGATGGTATCGACGATGCGCCGTGAAGAGCATAGTCATTCCCTGGATGAAATCCTTCACTACAGCGAGGAGCAATGGACTATTACGAAGCTGTTTATAAGCGGACTTTAGGACCTACAGTCAATATTTAGTAACCTGATCAATTGCAACCCGTCCACGGGTGGACATATTAACAGCTGAAACTTACACCAGGCGTATAGTTCGTCAGATACTGCAAGATATCCAAATGCTGGACATGATGCGTGTCGGCCAAATTCGCGATGAAAAGGCCCTGTTCATCACCGACACAGAATTCCTTGTAATAAGACAGGATATCATTGGTGAAATCAATGGCAAGCACCAGTTCTAGGGCGACGGGGAAATATTGCATCACGTATTCCTCCTCAGGAAAGACGGAATTGGGAAAGAGCAAATGGAGCAAAATCTCTGCGCCCCCGATCTTAGTTCGCAAGTACATCGGCATAAGGCGTGAATCCGATGAAGGCTTGAAATTGGACTGGCTGGCCTTGTACATCTTGAACTCGACGACTGTGCCATTGGTATAATCAAGCATGCTTTTAGTTATCACCGAGTGACAATATGGACCGTAATAATGAGATAGGTTGCGAAGGTGAGAGTCCAACCCAGTGAAGAGAGGATGTCGATGGGGTTGATTCAGGATAAACCTAAGGTATATCAGCATATAGTTAGATACTTATAATGAGGTTAAGCTGGAGACTCGCTTTTGACCAAATGCTTCAAGATCCTCTAGAAATTCCACCGCCACGTCATCCAGTAGAAACATATACATGAATTGGATGGCAGCGAGCACCCTCACCTGGAAGGGAAGACTCCTGTACCCGTGATATGCAGTATCCACAGAAGGGTCGAGAGTTTTTTGGATAGATTTCTCAATCTTCTCTCCGAGGTCCAGACTTTTGAAGTGCTGCCAAACAGCGACTTTCATCTCATGGTCTTTGTTGATGCGAATGCTGCGATCAAAGCCGATATCCTCAAGAAAGGTCCTGATCAAAGACTTGATTCGATCAGCTTCAACCTTGTCATCTTGAGCGTTTCCCGAATCAACATGTGTTTCGGTACCAGTGGATTTTGCCTGGAATCCATGATAGACGAATTGGGTTTCTGCCCGAAGAGTGTCCATATTGAATAACAAAAGAGAAAGAAGCAAGGGAAACTGAGTCGAATATACTATTGCGACAAGATAGTATGCAGACAAGTTTGGGAAAGTCTTTTATATAGCTTTGGTTAGCATCCTATTCGGCCCTATTCGGCCCTACAATTGTAATTGCAGTGAGAATCTCGTATTTCTCATAGATAAACTTCGTGCGGTAACACAAAGATCTGTGTCGCGCAACGTAGCGTACAGGTTCCTTTGATCTGATTTGATACTATATGGAAGGTATATATGTACTTACCTACCTAGGTAGGTATGTACGGATATATATACGGTAAGAAATGCATACCATGGAGATTATTGCAATACATCTGAACTTTGGATGATAAATGGAACAGTAAAATGTCCGGTGCTCGATCCAAAAATATCGTACACTCCAATCCTTGTGACTGATCAACAAGCCCCTACTATTTTTGGTAGTTTCCCCGTTCTCCTGTCGGTTGCTACTTTTGTCGAACGAGATCTTTAGATCTTTCGAATGACTATGTTGTATAACCCCAACAGATCGGAGATCCCTGCGTATGTTAGATAACCCCTCTTTATTGTAAATGTCTAGGTACTACTTCCGTACTTTCTGTCACAATTGCATTAGATTATTCTCCGCTACTATGGCGGGAATATTTCCCAGCGATGACTTCATCGGCTCTTCCCGAACTTCCCTTACTGACGACAATCGCTTTCTCAGATCATTTCCCACTTGGAGTTTGTTTTTACCTCATAAAATATGAGTTCCTCCGTTGATCCCACCTCTCTGCTAGTGTCTGCAGCAGTCCCGGCATTCAAATGTCCGGCCGGGACAAAGATGCACATTCTGAACTTGGGCACCCTCCAAGAAGATGAATCATGGTTGGTTCGCCGATCGGAGGTCAAGTCGTGATTTTTTGATAACCTTGCATAGGATCCTCCGAGGTTGCAATGCAAGCTCCTTGAACAACCTTAATCCAGTGAACAGACGTCGAGATTTAGTGGTCCTTTCCGCTCTCATCGAGTACCCCGGAGTTGGTCTCATTCTGTACGAGACGGGCTGTGCTGAGAATGTAGACGTGGGTTGTCAGATCGTATCACAATATTCCTTGTGTATAACTAAACTAAATACAGAATTGGCCAGCGCCCATCACGGAGGCCTCTCCGCGAGTTGAGTACTCGGACAACCATAAGCTTCCGAACGCTATCAAGGCTACTGGGAACGACATTAAGGACATAAAAGCAGTCATCATTGGCCATCTGCACTTTGACCATGCGGGGGGGACTTGAGCATTTTGTGAACACAGATGTCCCAATCTATGTCCACGAAGAAGAGCTCAAGCACGCATGCTGGGCGGTAGCAACCGGGGCAGACTTTGGCGTCTATCTAGGACAATATATGCTACTGGAAGAGCTGAAGTGGAACACGTTCACCGGGTCACAACTTGACCTGTTCCAAGGCATAACCTTTCACCATTCACCTGGCCACACACCTGGACTATGCATTATGCAAATCAATCTTTCGAATGATGGACCATTCATTTGGACCTCGGACCAGTTTCACGTTGCAGAAAACTATGAGCTGGGTCATCCCCACGGAGGATTAGCTAGGGATCACAGTGCGTGGTATCGCAGTCTCAACATGATCCGCAGACTTCAAAGACTGTACAATGCCACGTTGATTTTCGGTCATGACACCGAGGTGGCCTACAAGCTCATAAATGCAAAGCCATTTTATGATTGAAGGTCTACATTCCAAGCTTATTGTCAGCCTGCTGCTTAATCAAATGAAGACGTGTTTCCTTTTCGAGCCGATCTTGTTGGATGCCAGCTTGTAGCTTTAGTTTGACCCAGAATGCAAAATAATCAAAAGTAGAGGAAGAAATAAGCTTGATAGTGCTAGAACAGGTATGTCATTGAGTTTCCCTGGAGAAGAAGTCGAATATTGAACGCCTTCCCGAATAGGAAGGTGGGCCCAGTTAACAGCGTCGACCAACCACAAGCATTGTTTTGAACTTTTTTGTATAGAAGTTGGAAAAGAGAAATAGAGACAAAAGATATACTATGCCTAGTATCTAGACTAATAGCTAATTCTGGTTTCTTATCCTTCCCTTGCCTAGTGCGATGAACTCATCTCGGTGATCTGAAGCCTGACATCCTGGGTCGCCCCGTCAGTCGAGACAAGCTGCGCTTCGGTTGCGCTTTCCTCTGGGAATATCTGAGCCGTCAAAGAAACTTCTCCTTGACCACCCAAGACCTCAACGCTAGACCAATCCACAAAGACCTGCAAGTTGATACGTTTATCCGCGCCCGCTGACAATGGTGCGTGATACAAGCTTGCAAATGTCTTGTCGAAAGATACATCTCCTGAGTTTTGCCGATCCACAAACATCTCTTTGCTGGTAAAGTTGTACCCGATGAGTGTTTCTTGCTTGAAGTCAGAGCTGGCACGGATAGCAATCGCAAACGTAGATGCCAGAGTATCATCGGAGTCATGATCAGCAAAGCTCAAGTCGATCTTGAAGGCCTTGCCTGGGGAGTCAAGGCTGGTTGTTCCTTCCGATACAGATTTCCAGGAATGTTTCGACGCGTTGCGGTCGGCAACAGTTCGCCAGCTCTGCTGCGGTTGTTGAAGGAGGGTCACCTTCTCATTAACTGTCTTCAAAGACAACTGACGGGGAACAGACATGGCACTTCGCCAAGGGCTTGTCGGGATCAGTGCACCATACTGCCAGTTGTTCATCCACGCGATCTGGATTACCTCCCCATCAGGAAGTCCGTTATAACTGGCGGCAGCATAAAAGTCCGGACCGAAATCCATCCAGTTGGCAGACTTGTTGTCGGGATAGATGTTATCGGGATCGGCCTTGAAAGTCGTGCCGTCGAAGTCGCCAATAAAGTATTGCGTGCCTGATCCGACTGTGCCAGGTGGGCCACCAGGGTTGAGTCCCAAAACCAATACCCACTTCTTGGTCGATGGGTCTCCTTTGATGGGCATTTGGAACAGATTGGCACATTCCCATACGCCGCCGACAGCATTGTAAGGTCCGAATTCGCTGATGAAAGACCACTCTTTGAGGTTGTCGGAACTGAAGATGAGAATTTTGTGAATTGCTGCCACAACAGTGACGGAGATCCATTTCTGTGTATCATCATGCCAGAACACGAAGGGATCGCGGAAGTTTATGAATTCATCTTCGTACGGAGAAGGCGGGTTGTGAATTACGGGATTCTCGGCGTCATATGTTGTCCAGGTTTCGCCCTCGTCGAGGCTGTAGGCGATTGACTGAGATTGCTGCTCTGCGCGAACATGTTTTCCACTTGGCAGATCTTGAGCAACGGGATACTTTATAAAGAACGGCTGTCAGTCTCTATGAGAGATCCGGTGAAATGGTCAAGCGTACCATAGAAGTATACATCGCGACCAAAGGAACCTTTCCGTCAACTCCGAAGCCACTCGTGTTGTTCACATCTGCTACCGCACTTCCGGTGAAGTACATCTCGGTGACAGTATCGGGATATCCCCGAGCAAGTAGAGCAACAGGGCGCTCGTCCCAATGGATCAGATCTCTACTCGTTGCATGACCCCATGACATATTGCCCCATTCGATACCACCAGGGTTATATTGGAAGAAAAGATGGTAGGTGCCGTTGTGATACAACAGTCCACTAGGATCGTTCATCCAGTTTTCCTTAGGGGAGAAATGGTATTGAGGACGATAGGGCTCGGTATAGCCCAGGCCGGATGCCGTCCCGGCGAGAAGGCCGAGGGCCATTGTGAGGAACATGACCATATTGGAATTCGATGAAAGTCTCTATGCAAAGAAAACCTATTCTATTCCATCAGGAGATTTTTACAAGAAGATTTATATCTGACAAAATTGCCTAGTCTCGGTACTTACCCCCCATCCCCCATTTTATACTTCTTGGCATTGCCCCATGGGGTTTCCACGTTCTGCAAATCTTCGGGGAAATACAAACTCTCGTCTCCCATATTCTTGCTAGGGCAGCTAAATAATCGGCACGCCCCCGGAGCCAAGTCGCTGAAACTCGGAAGTAATCTCGGAACTCAAGACACTCTATGCCTTATTCGGGCCGTAATCTTCACACCCCGCCCATATCGCGGGGTATGTGCGAGTGAACTATGATGTGATTCACGGGACTACAAAAGTATTTGCTCCACTTCAATGAAGTATAATGAGGGATTTCTGTCATCTACCAGGCCTCTCCGAGTCGGCGACTCCTCGATATTAGAAATCACAACTTGACCGAGGTCACTTGGTGCAATGCGATTGACAGGCACGGAAGTATCCTGCCCCACAGTATTCTTGCAGACCGGTGATGTAATATTTCTCGCAGTGGCATTGGGATATTCCAAGGTTATCCCGGTGTGTCCTTCAGGTCTGAAATGTAGGGCACGGATGCTGGTGTGGGTGTCCGAAGGTTGAGGGCAGAAAGCTAGTGGCATGGACCGGACTGGTGTCGTCCGCACTATCCTTCTGCGGCAACAGCTTGAGCCTGCCATAGCTCTGCTTAATGTTTCCAAATATTGAGCCCATGATCGAGAATAAGTCTCCATTCTCCAATATAGCGTCATCACCAAGTGATATACTATTGAAGCGATTGCAGAATGCATCTAGAACGCAATCAAAGTCAACGGTCGTTCGCGCAACTCGAACATCCCAGTCATGAAGCTGGGGAATCCCCACTGTCAGTCTATAAATGATGAAGATAGCATATGTGATGCCAGACCATTCTGTGTAAGAAAGACTGCCGTATTCAGATGTTGGAATGGAGAGGAAATTTTGAGCAAGCTGTCCCGCTGATTTCAAACAGAGAAAGAGCACTTCCAATTGACTTCGAGATGTAAAAGATGAGGTTGTTGGATCTTTCAAAGAATCCGCCTTTTGTCGCATTTTCGTTGCGGAGACATTGACAAGATCCATCTCGTAGACATGCATTACAGCAACCTCACAAGCCAGGCTCATCCCGTCTAAGGCACATTAGCATCGGTTGCATTGGTTCTTTGATCAAGAAAGCTTACTTGGTTGCTGCCATACGAGAGGAAGTGAGTGCTCCCACTGCTTAAATTCGGCTTGGAAGGATTGGACTTTCATTTCAAGATCTAGGCCATCCATGTGGTCACGTATAGTGTTACCAACAGTTGAAAGACTGTGGTGATTCACCTCGGCCATGTTTTGAAGCTGGACGAGGGGTAAAAGCAATGCGTCCGTTGGATACTCCAATTCTTGACCCAATGATCTCGCACATTCAAGCATATAGCTTTGAAATGGGATACTATTTGGCTTCCTTGTGACCCAGCCGATGCTAATAACGGCTTTAATTAGTACGCTCTCCGTGGGCAATCAAGAAAATAGGATCCAAAGTCGAAGAGCTTTGTTTAGGGAACTACTTACGTCCTCGAGAGATAGAAGCATCCCAAGTATGCTCGGCGGGCTTCTCGGCTAAAGAATTCATCGTGGTTCGCTGAAGGTGTAGAGACTTTGTGATAATGTGTCAATCGAAGTCCTATCTTCCTATTCATTGCCTCGGCAGGTCTCAGGTTCAAACCCATGTCACCAACCATGCCAATTGCGATATGAAGCAGTTGGTTGAACTGTTCTTTCTTGGGGATATAATAAAAGTGATACCTAAAGTATTGGTTAGCAGAGCTGAACCAAGAGTGTTAAATGGGTATAGCTTACTTACCAGGCCAAATACACCAGAATCCCATTCAGGAGATCTAGGCTCCTTTCATTGTGAACCATAATGGCGTGAAGAGCACAGGTTCTAAATTTGTCACCAAGCGACTTTTGTAATTTCTTGTCTGAAGAGGTCGCTGCCGCCAATGCTGCCACTAGAACGAAAGGTCGTTCTTTACACATTGTCAACACAGTGGCGTGACTGGGAACCATGAAAAATGGAAAATATGAGGTCATGGTGCGAAACCGACTGAGGAATCCATCAGCAGCATCAAGAGACAGACCACATTCAAGCAGTAGCTCAGGGCACGATACGCCACTGATTTTAGGATAGCCATCCCACTTATAGGGAGGCCAATCGAGCGGGTTTAAATTTGTGCTGTTATCATGGCTGCTACTGGGCGTGGAATCTTGTACCCCATGGCCAGAAGACGAACTATAGGTAGACAAGCCATTTTCCAAAAACTCCACCTCGCGCTGCGAAGGCCCTTGCCCGTGGGTCAGTTGAGTCTGGCTAGCGAAAGCAACCAGGCTATCGACCTTCGACTCCAGCGCACGAATTCGGGCCTTTGAGCTGTGCTTTTGTTTTTGTTGCTGCGGTTGCCGCGGTTGTCGCTCCAGAAATACGCAAGTTCTTTTGGAGTTCGCACACTTTAGACACGTGTCAGGTTGGGAGCTGGGGAGACAGCGGACTTTAAGCGAGCGGCATGTTTCACACGCTTGGGAGGCCTTGCTCTTGACCTTCCGACCCATTAAGTCTATTTCCTAATAGGCAAGAAAAGCAGGGGATGCCAAGGTTGTGGGAGTCCTGAGCTCAGCTCGGAGGAAAACGGCACTGAAAACAACAAAATGAGTCAAAAAGACCCCATACTCATCTGTTGGAGGCTGTTGGGAGGTGAAGTACGGAACGGAACGTGCAGTTTGTACCTCCGATCCGCGATTTGACTAAGCCGCAATTAAGGTGTCCGGGTCTGACCTGTCGACCCGTGGACCAGTGAGCGGATCCATGGATCGGAAGAAGTACAATTCTACTTCCGTTCCGCGATATATCAAAGAGTTGGAGATGGTGAAGAATCATTGGGGTGGATGTTGTTTCAATGCATTTAAAGAGTCGGTCTCATGGCCACTTTTTTTTCTCTAGATTTTCCTCATCTCTCATCTCTACTACCATCTTCTGTCAAGCAATCCACCCACCATGGCACCCATCCAGTTTGGTATCATCATGATACCATTTCAACTCACGGACGTTGCAGGACCCATGGATGTCCTATCCAGCTCCTCTATCCCTTATCTTAGGGGATTTGGCAATCCCGGCATAGCTGAACGCGGTGTCGATATCGAATTCCACTATATCGGCGAGGAAATGGAACCTGTAGTTCATGACGCAGGTTTCAGATCCCTGCCTACAACCACCATATCTACGTGTCAGAGGCTTGACTATCTCCTAATTGGAGGACCTTCGCCAAACTATCTCAGAGCGATCCCGCCGGCGATAGCAAGCTTTGTACGCGAACGAGCCGATGAAGTCAAAATCGTATTCACCACTTGCACTGGTGGAATCTTTGCATCCGCACTGGGTCTCCTGGATGGCCGGAACGCCACGACAAACCACGAAGCCATGGCACTTGCGAGGGAACTTGGACCAAATGTCAAGTGGACGGCAGAAAAGAATTGGGTCGTTGACGGCAAATTCTGGACTGCCGGTGGTGCATGCGCCGGCATGGACATGATGGCTCATTGGGTCATGGAGAATTACGGCAGGGACATAGCCGAAGCCGGGTTTGCAGCTCTTGCTTATGAGCCGCGTGATGTGGATGGAAAGCAGGTTATCTTGAGCAGACATGTTACAAAGTGATCGAGTCGCAGTTATCTGGAGAGCAAGCGAATCGGAATGTCAGAGTTGTGGCGAACACGTTGGAAGATCTGGAATGCCAAAGCTATAGTTAGTGTGCTGTTCTTTCTTTCCCGCATTCTTCCAAGGTTAATGCATAAATTGACTAGAAGCGAGCCAAGCCTGGCAATCTATCCCTAGCTACATAAATTGCAGTAATGGTGATTTTAAGGTTGGGCCATAAATTACTCCCAGCCCTGGGATAAAATAACCCAAATGGCTCCTATTCAGCTTGGCGACTGGGATAATCTACAGCACACACGTGCGGGATATCTCGGGGTTCCGAGGCTAGCGTAAGACCCGCATGCCACGATGTGACCCTTAGCAGCTCATTGCCTCATTTAGAAATAAGTCCCTAGGACTCCTTAGTCTTGTGATATCCTCAGCTATGCGGTTGTCTCCAACTATGTATTTAATGAGATATTAGCACCACCTCAAAATGTCGAATCACTGCCGCAATCCTATTACATTCAAGCAAGTCCAACCATGCACTTAAAGCTGGGAGCTAGCTTGGCAGTCCTGATCGCCAGCCATGTGTCAGCTCTCTCACAGATAACAGATGATGAGATGGGTTCACTGCTCGATGCAGGCGGCGTAGATCTAGCAGACCGCTACGCGCCCATGTGGTTCTTTGGCCAAGCCCTAAATCAGCCACCCTGCTATCCAACCTGGGCATATGGCGGTTCACCAAACACAGAAGATGTCTATGATGACGCCCACAAGACACCGGGTGCGCCGCAGTGTGACTACCCAGACGTCGGGTGCAGTTGCCGCAATCCTGGTGTTGATGCTGGAAATCCAGGACCTACATTTCCCGTTTATTATACATACCAAAAATGCAGTGATACCGAGGTGCGCGTCGTGTATAATCTCTTCTACGAGAAAGACGGCGCAGAGTTTGTTGGAATCGACACTGGACATGACTAGTAGGTGGTCCTTTCTTCGGCGTACTGAATACCGCTCTTTCAACCTATTTCTAACATCCGTTCCAGCGACTGGGAGCGAGTAGTAATCATCCACTCTCGGGATGACAGCAACATGTGGGCGCCATCCCGCGCCCTGCTGTCTGCGCATAGCGGGTACCACAGCCTAGCCTGGGGGGATATCCAAGACACCCTAACGACTGAGGAAGTCAACGCCGGAAACGCCAAAGAGCCGAACGGAGTACAGAATAACGACCATCCCAAGGTGTATGTGTCGTGGTCGAAGCATGCTCACTTCGATACTCGCAATACCGCGTGGAACGACCCGGCGAGTCAGTCACTGGACAATGCATTCCGGAGCGATGATTGGTGGTACTTTGTCGAGCCACAGTACTATGTAAGTTTATTCGTTTGCAAGCGGAGCAAATACTCATGTTTGGTCAGATCCGAGCCGATGATAGTACAGAGGCCGGTAAAGCTATTGGGGCTGCTGATTGGGGTAGCGCGAGTAGTGACCCTGTGTCGGTGCACTCTGGTGTGTGCGAGGCCTCATAGCGGAATACAAGGTTGAATGGAAGATCATGCATATTCATGTCCAATTACCTATTATACAATCATCAAGTCTTTCAGGTCCCTTTGACCACTCCCTCTTTGACCCCATAATGATACATACCCGTGAAGCTCTGGCTCGAGCGTATCTCGTAATCATTGTTCGACTTCAATTGGAATACCCTCGTCGTTCATCGGGACACTGGAATTCTCCATCCCACTCCACTTGGGGAGACCATCATGGCAATCTGTCATGCGTGAGTTGTAAAAGATATGACATCTAGCAGGATCATTAGTCTGAATTCATGGAGTAGGAGCACACCGCACACATACCTCGGCTTAAAAACCGCCCTCTTCTCTCTTTGCTCCTGGCTAGATCCCTCGACCTCAATCAGTTGAGGGAAGATCAAACACATATTCCGGCCTTCGTCCATGATAGGTGTCCGACAATTGGCACAGGACACCTTGGTAGGCAACATATGTGTCTGATTTCCATGTGTAGTAGAATAAAATGCCAGACCGCTCGCACCATTGGTGAATAACATCTCGTGCTTGTGGAAAATAGCCGACCACTGAACCGGAGCTCCGTGGGTGACCCGGCACACACGACAATGGCAGTATTTGGCATTGAGTGGTTCCTCTCGCTTCAAGAGGTAGGTGATCTTTCCACAGAAACACTTTCCACGCCATTGGATTGGACCGAACTGTTCCCCGGATTTCACCCCATATGGCGGGAGGTGCTTCCAGTGTTCTTCAGGGGTGGACTCTGGGAGAGTGTTCGTTTGTGCCGGGCAGGGAAGAGGATCGCTAAATTTGCGACTTATTTCAGTCATGATGTTTACTTTTGGGAGTATGTGGATTGATGTGAGGTGGTTGAAGTGAGTGTTTTGCTTCTGTCTCTGCCCTTGGAATATATGAGGACCACGATGATGTCAGTCCATGACCAATCATGTATAGATCCAATTCAGGATGAACTGGATGTCCATGACTACCTAGGTAAGTATCTACCTACCTAGGTAGATAATAAATTATCCAATGAATGTCAGGAATTCCAAAATGACGCTGTTGACTTGGTGATGTCATGTGAATTCCCCTTTGAATGTCACCTTGAATTGTCTTTCTCTATAATATTTGACCTGTAAAATGCCATTTAATGTCTCTCAAGTTCTTTCAGAAGATCTTCGCGATATACCTGAATGTGATGGAACCCACTGGACTGAAACGCCCGGGGATGTTTCATATTAGGGGCTGGGGCTGAAGGGGGGCCACGAGACCCTGCATTAACGTGCTTTGTCCCCCGTCATCTCCCCTCTTTTGACATTCACATTCCTTCACCTCCAAGTCAGAAAATGGGTCTTTTTGACAAGCTGCGACGAAGCTCACGGCGAAGCTCACGGCGAAGTAACCGGGAAACCACCGACCCGCCATCGCCCCGCGTTAACGTGTCTGGCCGAGATTACACCCAACAGCTACCTCGGCCAGTATTGACACGCATTTTCTCCTTTGTTTGTCCTCACACCGTCGACAACACATATGGTACCTCCGAGGAATCCGCCAGCGATGGCTGTATGCTGTGCGACATGCGCGACCTGGCGCACTGCACCCTCGTGAACAAGCGGTGGTTTTTGAATGCGCGGGCGCTTCTGTGGGAGACACCCCCGGTCTTTTGCCAAGTGAGAGACTAACACACCTCTGTTTAGTTACACCAACGTCCGAATCGACCCTGTCCATTACTGCGAACTCGAAATCGAATTAGCCGCCAAGCGAAAACGCCGCTCGTTCTTTGACCGCAATGGCGATCCCATCGATGCCCCGCAGGTCCGTCTGGAAATGTTTATGCGAACGGTGCGAGACTCACAGGGGCTAGGAAATATGGTGTTATCGCTCCGAATGCCATACATGACCCGTGAGGCCAACAAAGCCAACGTGGCCCGCACTATCTCCGTTCTTCCTAATCTCCGGTTTGTTGACCTGCCGGTCGGTTTGTACAGCGACGAGCCGTCATGTCTACCCTTGAAACAGGAGTTGATGGCCCGATGCCCTGAGCTGCGTCGCATGGCCTATCGCCAAGGCGCCGAAGGCAGTTTCGCACGTCTACCGGGATCCCAACTATGGATGAATTTGGAGGTGCTGGAGCTATCTGGGGTTCAAATGGAGGCTAGTACTCTGCGCAACGGACTCGCTTCATTCCCCGTCTTCGTGAGCTCACGCTTGAAGACCTTGATTGGCTTGACGATTCTGCATTTGCAGTGAACGTGCCTCTTCCGCCATTCCCGTCCGTTCAGTCTCTTACCCTTCGCAACACCCCTAATGTCACGGCAAGCGGGCTTGCCGTGTTCCTTTCCATACCAGCGAACAAGGCGACTTTGGGAGCTTTGATTTTATCTTCTACTGGCGTTGCCCCGTCGCAACTACATTATATTCTTTCCGCCGCTCCGCGGCTTGAGAGCCTTTCTGTCGTTCAGGAGGTGACTCGCTCGTTCCCCGTGGAGCAGGTACCTCCCATGGCGTCGAAGTCGCTGCATCTCCTACACTATGAACTCACATCTCAACCCGATAATCATGGAATGCCACCAGTGGTATCCTCATACTATACCTACCTTATTTCGTCATTGGTGTCGCGAACCTTACCAGCCCTTCGGGATTTATATGTCCGTGATTCCTCATTCCCTGATACACTGTTGCTCATGCCCCCACCCCGACTCTTCGGCGGTGGTGAAAGTGGGCCCCAGATGCGGGGAGGTCTTTCGCAGCCCCTGAATGTGTACAGCAAGGGTTTGGATGAGTTTGAGTGGAATTTCACCCCGTACGACCCCAGCCCGATGGCCGGACGTCGCGACTCAAGGACGCGCCCCGTGAGCTTCCACGAGGCCCAGCTCAACCGGTCTTGGGGCGGTGATGCTCGCAAGAGCGTGCTTGTCGGGAACGGGTTCGGAGGGTTCCTGGCTGTTCCGGCTGATGAAGAGCGGCCTATGAGTAGTCACGGACACCAAAGGCGGTCGAGTAGACAGGATATATGGCGGTGAGGCTTTTATATATGGAAGGATTCCACTGTGTGGAATGGGCAGTGTCTTGAGATATTTTGCTTTGGGTCAAAAGTGCGTCTAGCGGGAGGACTGCGCTTCATGAAATGATGATTGAGTACATAAGTTCAGGTCTCTAAGGGGAATGTTCAGTTCATTCAAGCGTAATCGGATGTACATGCGTGGCTAATCCGCGGTTTCGCTCTGTTCTGGCCATCCTTCTGGCAGCTGTAAACCGCGCCATACCCACTGCTTCTGGATGTCGCTGTCGGTCATATTACAATAACCGTATGTCCGGCAATAACATTCACGTTGGTCGAGACAATACTGCGCCGGTTTTCCAAAGATCACTGTAAACGGCCGTTAGCAAGAGATCAAGAGCTCAGCGCAAACGAGAGACGCACTATGCCATGAATACTCCAAAATACGCCCACTGATGCCCGCGTCCAAATTCGTATCCATCAGCCACCGCTGCAAACGAACGTAATGCTCAAGACTCTGCTCGTGAATCTTCTTCTTGGATAAAGCAAACTGGCTACAACACGGCGTCCCGACGACCTCCGGGACTTCGGCGCGAGGAAACAACTCCATAAATCGATCGGGATACTCGACCGCGGTGGGATGTCCGCTGTCTTCTGGTCTCTCGCGGAGATAGCGAGCGGGCTCGAGTTCCCTGGGACAGCCTACACTCCATGCGCAGCGCAGATTGACGTAACCGGCCTCTTGGATGAAGTCTAGATTGAGATGGGAGATAGAGATCACGGAGTCGTACAGCGGGTTATCGACATGCCATTGGTAGCGGCCGCCATGCAGGAAGACTGATACTTCAGGAAGGGACCAGTAACGATCAATAATATAGCTGGTTCAGAGAGCAATTAGTATGGCAACAAGTTTGGGATTGAAATAATCCAAAACGTACGTCAGATATACCATAGCCTCATTGCCCTTATTTACCGGGACAGTCAAGCCAACGTCTTTGTGTTTTGCATCAGCGCGATAGATATTCGTCTTCCAGTCTGACAGATGCTCCTCGACCCAGGACATATTGCTAGCCTCCATCGCGGCGAAAACCAACTCCTTCTCAGCGGGTATAAGATCCGGAACGAAGCGATCGTCATCGTCGGCCACAATGATACCCTGAATGGATGTCCAGCCTGTGCGTATATTCGGCGCTCGGTCGAGAATCAGCTGATATGATAGAAGCAGGAATGTCACTGCTAGACCGAGGAAATGAAGACCCGCGACCGTGGTGGGACACTGGCATCGCGGGGGTACACGCAAGCCCGGAGCGGGGAATATAACGACCTCATTGCATTGTATGTATATAAAGGGACAAGGAGGTACAGATATGGACAATAGACAGTAGACAGGTAATGTTCAGGTCCGATGGTAAGAATATATCAGGGCAGGCACTGACGTAGTGGACTGCATTTCCATGGTTACATGAGATATCAACAGTCACTAAATACATGTACAAAGGTACATAAAACCCTTGGAAGGTACGAATAGCACGAATGACAATGATTCAATTGTGTATCCACAGTTATTTCAAGATCTGCAACTTAGGGCTGACGGGACTAATACTGCAAGCGGATATCCCGAGTCGAATGGTTTCAGTATATCGATGTATGCTACCACATAGTACTACATACTCTTGCAGTATGTACTGACATTACCTCACTGATTCTGGGATAATCGAATATTGGAAACAAGTCAATTGGATAAACCAACGCTTTATAAATGACCTCCAGTGCTAGTTGAGGGCAAATCGCCAAGAATGGCTGCCTTCCGCTCCAAGGCTCTATCAAAATCTTAGTCATCCGTCACATGTTACATGTGCCCTGGAATGCACCTTGGATCCACTTTGAGTGGATCATCCATGGATCAATGAACTCAATCTGGTAATTTTTCATGTCCTTACAGTCACTTTAATTGCATACGTATAGAACTACCTAGGTACCTAGGTATCTACATATATCTACTGCATACTATCTATAAGCTATTATAGTACGACGATAGACAATTTATATCTCTTTTTCAGTTTTCAGGATAATTTCATTGCAAACTAACACACGAAAAGACAATTCTATATGCGTAGAAACACAGTAGACAAAAGAAAAAGGAAGAAAGAACGGATACTGCTCAATAGCAATGGTAGCAATGTTAGTAAATAACTCACCTGAGTACATCATATTTAGAGTTCCTCAGTCAAATCAACCACGCTGGCGCGATTCCTCAAATTGTACCGGGTTTGAGTGGAATCTTGCCTCTGACGTGAAGCCGATGTACGGGGCTTGCCTCCTGTAGAAAGGGGCGTGGACTGGGCTGTCTGCCGTTGAGCTGGCATCTGTGCGGAAAGGACCGCTGGCTGGATTGTCTGTTGGACCCTAAGGTTGGAAGCAATAGAGCCTGTATACATCCCCGAGTTCAATGGCTCTGGAAGGAAGTTAATCTCCTGAGGCATATTTACATAGTTATCCATACCCGCGAAAATCGGGTCAATGTACTGGGGTTGAGTCAAGAATGCACTGTCGATAGAATCCTGCAAAGTAAGTCCGGAGGAATTCATATCAGGTAGACCGGCTAGATCAAAGGGGTTTAGGTCTCGTTGGTCTATATCCATATCCATGGGCCCTTCTAGACAGGACGGATCTAAAGACTGTAGGTCCATTGTGTGATCATTAAAGAATTGGGTGAAGTCCATATTATTCAGGTCCTCTCCGGTCCAGTTCATGTCCTGTGTCAATGCAGTCGCATCGGGTTCACCCATAGCATCATCATCCAGCAACACGCTGAAGTCAATACCCGGTTCATCCGTCGCGCTAAATTCCATCATGTGCTCCCAGTCAATAGTATCGAAATCGGCTGGGCCTGTGGAATATTCTTGTGAGAATTGCGCGTTGAGTTGATCCATAGTACATAGAGGGTCGTTAAGGAAACTCAGGTCCTCTGTCTGCTCTGAGGGTGAAATCAGGAAGGTCTGGAGTCTGCTGCACCAAAGCCTGGCTGCTCTGGTTGGATGAGGAGCGTGTCTGCGTGCTGTTCGACGAGGTCTGCGGCGTAACAATAGACCCGGAGAAGGTAGGTACTGGGGAAGGGGTCCATGTAGGTGTGTTAGAAGGTCGCTGGTCATTGAAATCCTTAAACGGCAACGGCTGCAAGTAAGTAACATACTGGTAGTTTGACCGTTTGGGGTCTACTACCTGTGGGGGAAGTGGAGTGTCCATATAGGGATGAAGGGACCTAATGGGCTCTGAGTTGCCCGGGAACCGAATCGTCGGAACTGTGATATCAATAGTATCCAGCCACAGTCCCAGAGCCAGGTCTCTGTCAAACTTAGCACTCTTGCGGCGGAGCTCAGCAAACTCCGACTCGCCAAAAATTCTGACTCTCTTCCCATGCCTGGTGATCTGCTGAGGATTCAGTCGGTAATACCCACAATACCTAAGGACTGCAGGAAGTACCAACTCAGGGCGATAGTCCTTAACGGACTTTAATCCAGTGATCTGAAAGTTGTTGCTTCCGTCAGGGATAGGCTTCCTACTATACACTGCGTGAACAGCATACTGCAAAACGAAAGCAGGAGCAGTATCCAAGAGATCACGGAATCTGCGGAAAGCAATAGCCTGGAGGTCAGTAATTCTAAGAAGAAGAGCAGTTTGAAACATGGACAAGTGAATGCGCAAGAGCTGACAGATCTGGGGACAAGTCACGCAGCCACCAGGGCAGGCCTTAATCGAGTAATAGCTCAAGTCGGCTTCGTCAACCGAATAGTCACCAGTATAAAAGAAATTAAGAAGGCTGTCAACCTGTTCAACACGTACCAAATCAGGAAGAACAAGTTTCTGCTTGTCACCAGTCTTGTGGATTCGCCAGTCAATCCAACGGGTCGACCTGCGAATGACATCCAAGTGCACATCCCAGCCACGTCGGCGGCTGTCTGGGTGTCGCACCTTGAAATCGGGGGTATGGGTCTCGAAGTAACTAAGAAAATGTTAGTATATATCCTTTTTATTGGGGGGGTTTTTCTTTGTCACTTACTCGTCCTGCTCAGCCTGGAGTTGAGCCTTGCGGTTGCCCAGCTCACCCCAACCAAGCCAAACGCGGGGCAGGCCGGCATGAGCGTTGCAGTGATGATGGGCAGGCATGATTGCTGTAAGATAGTCTATGAATGAAATAAGTCAGTTGGTCTGAATGAGTCTGATAGCAGTAGATACTGAGAATGTGATTGTAGAAGTGAAGTGTGATGAAGAATGAGGATTGTGCCGGGACATCGAAGCTCTTAAATACTCGAGAGTGTTATATTTCGACAAAGACATTGATTCTTTGCGATTTTGACAATGCCAATAGAGTCAACAAAGTCAACAAAGTCAACAAAGCCAATAAAGATTCTATAAATACTCGGAATATCAAATGCCAACATATCTTTGTTCTTTGGCTATTCTGCGACACGCAACCCTTGGACTCGAATCAAGCAACGAGTTCTGATTGACTGGATAATATTCCTATTCTTGTTATAGATTGTCCAAACATGGCCATTGTGTTCCTATGTCTCCATTGTCACCAATATCCCGCTGAGTTCTTTGAGTCCTCGTCGGAACATGAACAATACCCTTTGTGCCTTCTATTCTGAGTGTGTCTATCGCAATAACTGCAATACTGTCCACACAGAACCGAGACAATGCTCTTTGACCTATGTTTAACATTTTCCCTTGACCACCAACACTGCCGCATCATGACTCTTCAAGGAGGCCTTGTACTTGTTCTTCACACAGCCCAGATCCTTGCCAGTCCAGGCATCAACAACCTTGTATGCATCATGACTCTTAAGCTCCGGGATCTCGCGCCATGTCGCAGTGCGGGCAGAAGTGACATTCTCGGAGTTCAGCATAAGCACCACAGTGCCCTCCAAAGTGGATGATGCACCGGACCAATATTCAGCAGGGTGAACGGGGTCGAAAGTCCTGTCGGGGTTGTATCCCCACTTATAAGGACGGGCAGGAGTTCCAATAACAGGGTCTTGATTGAAGTCAAGAAGATACTTGTTCTTCAGGATGGCCAAGTGGGCATCGTCGATAGAATCGAGCTATTCATTTGTCAGTATGTCTTGCTATTAGGATAGGATATTCGAAGATATCACATACCGCCGTGCCAATGATCAGAGGGGACTTCATGACGGCCCAGAGTGCAAAGTGCGCCCTGTTCTCCTCGATGGTAAGATCACCATTACCAACCTCCAACATGTCCGGGTCAGCACGACCCCAGAAGTTGACGTGGTCCATGTAGAAGCTGTTCTCATTGGCAATTTGCGCAATACGGGCCCAATCCACTGGATGCAGAGTCAGTAACTAAATCTCCCCACTCCGGTACCAGTCAATCAACTTACCGGTAATATCGCCGGACATGCGCCATGAGTTTCCGACTTCCATGCCCCAGGAATTCACGTTAGCCTGGCCCCAGCCACAGAGTGAATAGAAGATGGTCCGGTCAACGTCGAGCAGTGCATCGCGCATTGCAGCATACCGCTTGTATGTGTTGGACGTTTTCCAGTCATATCCTTCTGGGGCGGCGTTGGTGAGATCAGGACAGGTGCCATCCGGGTAAGGGCCATCGCCGTCGGGGACACAGTAAGTATATTCATCTGTCCAGTTACTGGGAACACCACAATTGTCATATTTGAGGTCTGCAGGTGTCAGTGTTTGGCAGAGACAGATTAACAGGAATAGAATAGAACGTACAGTCAATACCCCACTCAGCAAAGGACTGCGCATCGACTGCCTCGTATCCCAGACTAGCAGGATAGTGAGCGCAGGTCTCCTCGCCAGCACCTAGCAGATATATCAGATATGAGTTTTAATCAGAACGGAGAGGGAGGAGGTTACTAACTGCTGTAGATTCCGATTTTCAGTCCCAAATCATGGACTTCCTTTGCAACACCAGAAATACCATCGGGGAACTTGGCTGGATCAGGAATCATGCGATTGGTACTCTTGTCGCGGGTGTTCTTGACGCTCCAGCAGTCATCGACTAGGAAGGGTTAACAATTCGAACCATTGCTTTATCCAGGTTCAGTCCATACTATTGATATACTCATATCCTAGATCCTTCAGTCCACGATTGATGACCTCATTGGCCGCGGTGATGATCTTGGTAGAGTCGATATCACATCCGAATGCATTCCAGGTATTCCATCCTAGAGCAGGCAATTTGCCCTATTTTGGGTCAGTATCCCTGTGATGACTTGTTCGGGAGTGGCTAGGAAGAAAAGAACATACAACATCATTCTCCCTAACCAGAGCATTTGCTGCTGGTAGGAAGGGCAAGGCAACGGCGAAAGTCAATGGTCCTAGCATGTCTTCGAATTGGACTTTGCTTCTTTTCTGTGTCGAGTGAGTAGATCCTGCAATCCTGCGGACCTTTATATAACCCCATACCCCAGACTTGCGGGGAATAATTACTAGATTAGAAATAAACTAGCAATATGGACCGTCCCGGTGAGACGGTAGTTATTACTTGCAGAAACAGGTAGGATTGGTAGATGTTTTCTGTACGGGGTACTCCGGACACTGTGCATAAACATACCTTTAGGTATTTTCCGGCAATGAGGTCTCAGTATCACCTCCCAATATTCCCAATTAGGCTTGACGGGGACGGAGACGGAGAAGAGGACGGAGGCGGGGGGACGGGGAAAGGGAGAAGAACCAGTGGGGAAGCAGAATAAACACCTGCATAGGTAGAACCTGTCAAATAGCAGAAAAGGCGCATTTGGACGCAGATCAGGCTGGGAAAAGGGAATCATGAGAGAATACTACATCATACATGAAAGGAAGAAAGGAAACTCTTTAACTCTAACAACCATCATGATACATATCTATCGTAAAATCATTAGTCGTACAATATACACCATGCTTCCACCCAAATGCATATTAAAAAGAAGTACGCTTCACTTCGAAAAGAGAGAGACGATTATGCAGGCTATTGCTTTCCCAATATCAAGGCACGGGCCTGACGGGGATCTGTGCCGAGAACAGTAATGAGATACTCGATGCTAGCTTCGGAAGCCAAGCGGCGCTTCTCATCATTGAACTCCTTGTTGCACGCCTCCCACGCTGCGTTCCGTTCTTGATTTAGGATGGTCTTAGCACGGATCTTAAATGCCGCACTGACCGGCCGGTGGTCGGAGGCGCGGACCTCATGTCGCCGATAATCGAGTTGCTTGACGCGGCCCAGGCCACGGTAGAGGATGCGGTCGCACCAGGCGGGAGAGCGTTTCTTGTCACTAGAGTCGTAATCGTCCGTGCCGACATCGTACTTGTAGGTCGGGGCGAAGGTAATGGGTGACTCGGTGAAAGCACGCAGGCGGAAGCCGGGGTTCTTCCGCCGGGAAGCGAGTAGCTGGTCTCGATCCAGGAGTTTCGGTAGGTTGCTCTGGCGAACTGCGTCGATGATCACATTACGAGGAATTGCATCGATTCGGTAGTTCAGGTCTCCGTTCAGAATGCACACTTCATGGTCCATGATCATTGAGCCATCGCCACCACTGGTGAACTGATCTGTCCGCAGGGTCATGCTATTTTCCACAGGCAGGGATTCGGCCTCTAAGATAGCAGCAATATCGTTGTTTCGGTTTGCCGTCTGAGTCTGGCCGGCCGCCAAATGGCAGTTTACAAAGCATATCGAGCTGTCGTCCAGGACGAAGCGCAAGACAAGGGCACCCTACTGCAATTAGAGAAAAGCCATAGCAAAGACCGTGGGCATCACAAACCTTGTTCCCATGTAAACCGCCCATCCCGCGCTTAATCTCCGAAGCATTGACGTTTTTGATATTATGGCGTTCCTTGTGTTTGACGAAAACGCAAGTAAACAGTCCGACCATGTTCGCAGTATGCAAAAGAACGTAGGATTCCTCGAGAGGCATGCATTCGTGAAGAGAACGGGAAAGATGATCGATCCACACTCGATACTGACGACTCATGTGTTCCTTCTCACCGTTCTCTTTCTTTTTACTGCCAAGCAGCAAGCTCTCTGTGGCGACATCAGCGAAAATTCTCGTTCAAAAGAAAAAGAATGTGTGTCTTACTAGCTGTGATCTTCTTATTCTCGAGATCAACCAACTCCTGGAACCCAAATACCACGATCTCCGGTGGGTCTTCGGGGTGACTGCATTTCGGATGAAATCCGACGTTCGAACACTGCCAGGGGTAGCAGCTCCAGCATTCCAAGTCAAGACAACAGCCTTGATTTCTCGGAAGTTGCAGAACTCCACGTCTCTGGCCTGCATCCGCGCATCTACTATATATTAGTGGAATTCACCAACGGACGAAACCAATATTTGACTTACCTAACCAGTCATCCTCGAGCATTCCGTCCCAGAGGCGAATGCAATTATCAGTGCCGAGCGAGGTCACCTGCAGGCGGTTCATGGTCCATACGCTGCTCATGTCTAACACGAAGCTAGATACAGGACTATCATGGGCACGCCAGTCTTTCTTCACGGTCCAGGGGTTGGTGGACACATCGTAGACGTAGATCATTCCGGTTTTATACGCAGCCCAAAGATAGTCTCCGACAAATCCAAGGCAGTTGATTTTATACACACTGACGTTGACCACCGCCAAGCAAGTAAAATCGGCTGACGAGTACACAGTAACCTTGCCGTCTGCGTGTCCCAGATATACCCGGCCTCCATCCCGCGTGGTATAGGAACCTGAAGTCACGTCGCCCGAGTGTTGAAGACCGAGAGGTCGTTTGAAGACCTTGAACGGGACATCATCCTTTGCGCTGGGGCGATACACATGGACATCTTTTCCTGCTGCGAGCCACAACTTGTCATCAACTACCATGGAGAATGTATGGCCTCGGGCTACACGTTCGGAGGGGCTGTGGTAGCTGTATTGCAAGTTGGGTGTGCCTGTCTCGTCTGGTAACCAAACAAGTAGTCGGCCTTCGTCATCAAGTGTCCACATCTCTTTCTTGTGTCGTAAAATTTGAATGATTTCTCGGCGAGAGGGGTATGCGCGGGTGGCCACGATGGATTGGCTCGGGATATCAACTTCGTGGAGATCTCCAGCGCTGGTACCAAGCCAGATACGCTCGCCCTCATCTTCAAGACCTTTCCCTGGTTTGAAAGCAAGAGACAAACTCTTCACGGTCTCGCCATGACTGAGACTCATCACTTGGTCACCAGTTGTAAGATCCCACACCCGAGTCAAATACCCAGTCGTGCACACATACTTGCCACACACGGCCAGTAAGCGGGTATCATACTTCGTTAGAATATCTTTCGGTCCAGTTTTGAAGCGTGGGGGGTCGACGGTTAGCTTTCGAGGCGTCGGGATAGTCAGTCCGTGAGATAGTTGGCTCTTCAGCCTGCTCGTCTTCCTCCGTGTCGGTACGCACGACGCGCCGCTCAGGGAGAGAAGAAGACAGGTGAGATTCACGAGGTAGAGAGGGTTGGCGCTGGATCGGTTTGGGCGCTGAGGATTCGCTAACACGCGGGAAAGAAGGCGCGGATCTGGCAAGAGGCGTCAGCTGCGCAGGGCTGCTTATATGCCTGGGAGACTCTCGCGCGGGAGAGACTCCGCTACGGCGAGAAGCCCCCAAAGGTCGAGGGGGAAGCCCTGGGCGGTCGTAGGGAATATCACTGGCTCGAGATCTCTGCGCCGAAAGAGGGGTAGCACTGGCAGAAGAGATAGGAGCATCTACGGGAGCAGATGGAATCTGCACCATCAAGGGCTTGGAGGCCCGTGAGGGCTCTGGACCAGGAGGGATCCTCGAGAATCCCATCTCTCTAGCGTCACGCCTGGCGTTCGCAGACGGAACAGGTGATCGCTCGTCGAATGAACGTCGAGTCGGTGGCTCTGTCGTTGGCCGAGCTGGTGCTGGCTTAGCAATGCTCTTCCCAGTAGATGGGGGCTTAGCGATATTCTTCTCCGGGCTACCAGGAGGGGTGCTAAAAGGTGAAACACTTCGATCGGGTGATGCTCGTCCTGGTGGAGGATTCAACGAGCTGCTATCCGGGTGAGAGAACATAGCCGGTTTCGCCGGGATTTTGGGCTTTGGTGCGCGGTTAGCTGGGGGTGGCAACGAGGCGCTTTTTAATTTCCGGTCCGTCGAGCTCCCAGTGTGATTGACGCGGAGAGATCCAGGCGACACCCGAGGCATCGTATCCTCTGCATTAACGGACGGTCCGAACTTTGGTATCGGGGAGAGCGGGCGAGGCGGTGCCGGCGACACAGACATCGATTCTCGTGGGCGATGGCCTGGACTCCGAGTCTTGCGGCTGTCACCATACGGAGTCGAAACTTCATCACGGTCTTGTACGCGGGGCGGCGATTGGGGCGACTGTACTGTCAAGGTTGGCGGTAGCTGTGGCGATGATCGATGGAAGTTCATAGAGATAGGCCGGCCATATCGTCTACCGGAGAACCCACGATCCCGGGAGTTCTCAGGGTTTGGTCTATCCTCAGCCGGGGTCCATGGGGAATGTGGTCGGGGCAAATCGAGTGAGGCACGGCTGGAGGATCGGAGCTCATCGCTAGGCTCCGGAGTTGCCAGTAAATGGGTTGTAGAAGTGCGCGGGCTAGCAGCTACAGCAGAGGGAGCTCTGCGGTGAGAAAGATTCTCAAAATGAGACAGTAAGGAAGACACCGGTCTCTGTGGCTGCATTCATGTTAGTTCGTTGTGTGCAACAAAACAGTTACGTATGCATACAGTGGGAGGAGCGTCGTCATTGTTGTCCGGCTGTTTCCCCGTGCCCGCCATGGCCATTATCACCGATCCGTCGCCGAGACCAGCTGGATGAATGGATCATAGACTTGGAGATATCTCCCGAGGATCGAACCGTAGCGCGGAGGCAGTAGAGTAGGTGTTGGTGGGTACGGAACTGAGGCTACAGGGATATCGTGGGGCTCGGAGTATGGAGAGATGAGACGACGTAAGCGGCGCAAAGGCCCAGTAACAGAAGACAAAGCTTAGCCGTCAAGAGTTCGAGGGATTCCGAGGGACATCCAGGGGTATAAAAGGGGGTGAAAGGCGAAAGTCGATGAAATGGAGTGGCGGGGAGGAAAGTGGAGGGAATCACGGGAGTTGGCGATCACTTTGTGTCTGCATTTCTTCGGACTTGAGCATCAACATCTCGCACTTGGCCGTCACTTTTCTTTCGCATTTCATAGCCATGTGGTAAGTCCGCTTCTTGCGATATTCTGGAGAATGTTCCTGCTCGAGATCCCTTCAATTCCCCTGGTCCAAAATTCTGATTGCTAATACAATCTCCCCGCTTCGCAGTAAACACATTCTGAACGCCCAAGTGGCCATCCGCTCGCACTGCTGTACGCTCGAATCGACTTCGCAATTGATCACAGGGGATTGACCGAAGGAATCTAGGCCGAAAATGGTTTGACTGCGCCGAATGCCACCAAGAGAGCGAGTCACACATGCTCCAAAAGAGCGCCGAGATGGTACGCCCCTATTCTCCGGTTAGCGCAAGTCCAACAGTCTGACATTCCATGGGGTAGATCTTTGCATGCAAGAAGTGCAAGAAGTGTTTCCGCAAGGACGCTGCTGAGTTCGATGAGACGTATGCAAGGAACGATTCAAAAACCAAGTGGCAGCGAGCTAATTTTGCTTTTAGTGACGAGTACTGCCCACACTGCGATAATCACTTTGTCATTGACGCAATCGAGCCCGAGGCACGACTACATGTAGAGGGTGAAGATGCTCGTATGGACAACCGGTATGTCGAGCAGCCAGGGCCTTCTGATTGACCGGATGCTGACCATATCAAGTATGCTCAAGGACGAGCGTGTTGCGCGCGACAAGGAGCGATCCCTCTTCAATATTAGGGATGTGTCGGACCGCATGGGCTAAACTGTGCACCAGGGGGAAAACGACAATTGGCAGGCGCAATTTCATGATGTTGACGATTTGATGGTTACTGTTTCTTGCGATAGTTCAAGGCAGATGGAAATTCCCTTGCCATCAATACCCTTTTCTGCGTTGGTGTACAATATACGATACGATAGAAACCGGGAGATATGTTTTGAACTTCATGATTTTGGATTCTCGTCCAGGAAAGAGACCCAACGCTACTGTAAATTGAAACAAATCAACGATCCAGTCACCTCTCAGGCTCTGAATCCTTCCAAGTCTATCACTTAATCGGTCGACTCGCCGCCACCCGGCCGGGTGAGGATAGCCGCCGTGGTGGTCCCTGCCCGGGTCTTCTTCTTGGCCGCTTCCTCCTGCTTCTCGGTCTCGATGGTCTTCACGTACGACTCGATCTGGTCATCTGGGAGCATCTCAAGGGTCTTACCGGGCGCCATGATGGCGACCTCGATGTTCTTGGCACCCGTCTGCACAACCTCAAGCAGAGACTTGATGGTCAGTTGGATTGTCTGCTCACGGTCCATGTCATCCTGGTGGTTGCGCTCAAGGAATTCGCGGACTGTCTTGCTGGAACGACCGATGGCGTTCGCTTTCCTGTAACGAGAGAAAAGAGATTAGTTTTCATCCATTAGAAACCCTAGGCTCGAAAAACACCTACCAAGCTGAGTAGATTCCAGACGGCTCGGTCTGATACAGTCGCGGGGTGGAGTCGTTCTTGTCAAATCCAACCACCAGCGTACTGATACCAAATGGACGCACACCACCACTCTGTGTGTATCTCTGCTGCACACCAGCAATATATTTCGTAATATACTCGATGCTGGCGGGGTCTTCGACTGTCAGGCGGTGGGACTGAGCTTCTAAGCGGGCCTTGTCGATAAGGATGCGGGCATCGGCGTTCAGTCCAGCAAAGGCGAGACAGGCGTGCTCATCCACCAGGGCGATCTTGGAGGGGGTAATGCGGGTATCTTGGAGCTTGAGGGCGGAACGCTTTTCACAGCCGAGGACGACGATGTCCTTGCCTTTCACACCAACAGCGCAAGTTCCTAGAATCACCGGTCATCAGCATATCGTGTCTTCCGATGAAGAAATGGGAGCGACGGCAGAAAATGGAGCAGAGAAAGCTGCTAGGGAAACAAATCACGGCGATCTTACCTCGCTTCACAGCCTCCATGGCATATTCAACCTGGAAGACGTGTCCATCGGGACTTGGGATAGGGTTAGAAAACAAAGTCCAGAGCTGAAGTATAGCTTGAAGTCTTCATACCTGAATACTGCGATAGGTTAGCATGTTACAGCTTTCGTCCTGGTCAGGAGCAAAGGGAGCTGGACGTGGGGAGCTAGCTTACCTGAAAGAGCTCGGTCGTACCCGGACATTGTGAATCAAGGGGAAGTGGATGAGTGGTGATTAAAGGTGGCTGTAAATAACTCGTTTAAAGGAAGTAATGAGGTAGAATAAGGGCAATGCAGAGTGTCAAGTAGCTGAGGTCAATTGGGTTGGAGCAATGACGGGTTCCGGGCGGTGGACGCGAAAGCCTACGGCTGCCTCCAAGCGCTTCCACGGTACTTCCGTTAAATATGGTCACACCATAGTAATTCCATGTACCTAGCAGCTGATCTATTTTTCCAGTTTTGCAATAGAAGTGAAGCATACTGTATTGAATTGTTTCTTTGAAGTAGAAAGACTTAAAACAGACTTGAATTCATTTACAAACTACATAGGTTGTTAAGTACACCTATAAGAGGAAAAGTACATATAAAAACACCGATTCTACTAAAATTTTATATAGTCCTAACATGAGACAATGAGAATACATATGAAATATATAGACACAATATGATTCTTTTGCATTCACAGTGCTTCGACCCCGAAGAGATGCTCGATTCGATGCCCAAGCTTCAAAGTAAATCCCCAACACCCCAAACGGAGTCCCAGTATATCCCCACCCAGATCAAGACCGTGAATTCTCCGACGCTTCCCATGAAAGAGTGCAGAAAGGGAGCCAAATATCTAAAATGCAATGCCAAAAGCAGGGCAAACCCAACGCAAATGTGTCCATGCCTGCAGACAATAAACCAGAGATGGGAACATTCAAAAAATACATGCACCACACACCCCTAAAGGGGCTTAATCCCCTTAAAAAACAACCATATAGCGCAAGATGGAAATCACAAATATGGAGGAAAAAAAAAAAAAAAAACAGACCAAAACCCAACGATAAAAAAGCATCACGCAAAAAAGCACAGGGCGGCGAAGGCGAGAGAAAGAAATCCGAAATCTTCGACAACGCTAACCCGCCTGCTCCTTCCAACCCGATGCACCAAAACCGCAGAATCCCTTATACAAATGCGTATCAACGAATATCAACCAACGCAGAAACCCGCCACAATGCAGGGTTGCAATATGGACAACATAAGCGTGAGCGCCCAGTTCGTGAGTGGGGCGTGAAGTAGGTACAACTGAGACCCATATTTAAGCGGGCGACTTGTTGGCACCGGAGCCGTTGCGACGAGAGTGGGCGTCATCGGACACCGTCAGACCACCGAGACCACTCGACAAGAAGGCGAAGGGGTCACTGGGACCATCGGTACCGTAGAAGGCACCGTTCGAAGCGCTGGTGGAGGGAACACCATGGTCCGCACCAGTGAAAGCAGCCTGAGTGGCCGGGTTGGCGAAGGAAGCGGCGGAGTGCGAGGTGCTGGAAGTGCCATAACCCGAGTTCATCTGACCCATGGGAGGGTACGCACCGGGGGTGTTGTTACCGAGACCACCGGAGGGTAGAGCGTAGTTGTTGGGCGGGCCGCCGAACTGCTGGCTGAAACCACCGAATCCGCCGGCGGTGGAGGGGAAAGGAGCAGGGGCAGGAGTGCTGGCCATTGAGTTGGGCCCCATATTGAACTGCGACGGTGGATCCATCGGGGACGGGAATGCCGAATCTGCCACGACGGCAGCGCCCGAGCGAGGGGCACCGCAACGTAGACAGTTGATGTTCTTCGCAAAGTTATGGTAGCCACAACCCTCAGAACCACACTTCCAGTCACCAGCGCGGAAGGGGACAACGCCACCGTTACCACCCATACCACGCGAGTGACCACCACCCATACCGTGACCACCGTGGCCCATGTGAGGAGGCATCATTGATGGCGGGCCGTAGCCGTAGTTTCCGTAATTCATTGGGTCCGGTGCGGCCGCCATGGCGGGGAACGAGCAGCGGAAGCATGCTGTGCGGCGCTGGAAGTTAGAGAAGCCACAAGACGGGCAAGTCCAGTCACCAGGACGGGGGCGGTTCTTGGAGGGCGGGAAAGGAGTGAGGATCTCGGCGGCACGGTCCAGAACCCGGCTGGAAGAGGGAGAGACCTCAATCGCCTTTTCGTTGAGCGCACGGCCGTTCATGCACAGGCTTTCAGCAGCCTAGTAAACAGTTAGCAGGCAGAACATAAGGATAGAAAATGGGAAGTTCTGTATCATAAAACAGCTCAAAACCCAGGATAAAAACTCACCTCCTCGTGGGAAGAGAAGACGGCAAAGCCAGTGCCAGTGGGCTTGTGCTGGTCTGGTGTCCGCAGAGTCCAGAAGGCGATGGGACGACCACCGAACTGGGTGAACCAGCTCTCCAACTCAGACTGAGTGGTATCGTGGGGCAGGCCACTAAGGTGCAGGACCTTGCTCCGTTCCGCCAAAAAGGCCCGAACATCAGCATGAGCATCCATCGGACGAGTGAGGATCTCCGGGTGTTCCTGGGGCGGCTGCGACTTGCGGATCAAGCCACGAAGCACACGGGCGAGAGTGACAGATTCCTCCATGGCCCGGCGGGGCGAAGCGGGGGCCAAAGCTTGCAAGTGGAAAGGAAGGTTGTGCTTAATCGGGGCGGACGACTGAACGGGCTCGACCTCAAGGGCAGCGCAGATGTTGGAGAGGGAGCTGGGACCGAAAGGCAGCGACTCGGGATGATGGGTCTGCCAGCGTTGATATTCAGTTCGCAGGTCGAAAGTGCGGGAATGCTGCAGGTATGCGGGCAGCACGACGGCCTTGTCGCGGGCCTCGCGGGGCAGCTGCACCCGCAGATCCCACGAGTCCAACGTCACAAAAGCAAACTCGAGATGTTTGCTAGTGAGGTGTTCCTGGGCGAAGGCATCGAATCGAGAGATGGCATCCCGGAAGGTCCCTGCGGAGCGAACGTGTTCCCATGTCAAAGTGGTCAAGCTCGCTTCAGAGAATTGTCAGCCAAAAATTGGATTCCTCGCAAAACCGAATGGAATCTAAGGTTGTTTCAAGGCGATCTTACTGCAAAGCGGGGTGATTGGAGTATTGACAGGCTTGACGAGAACACTTTCACGGTGCAGCTAAACAATTGGGAAAAAAAAAAGGTGTCAGCTTTTGGGTTGACCTCGGGAGTGAATTCAATGTTGGGTAGAGAAGATGTTTGGGGGGGGAACGGACTTCCTCGCAGGTCTTAGTGTCCAACAAAATCCATCCTAACTCAATGACCTCAGCCGAGTCCTTAGTGACATATACGCCATGTTCGTCACAGGTGGTTGCAACGTGGATGACGATGTATCGATCCAGCTTGGGGGTTGGTGCTGAAACGGCCGCCATCGCTGACTTGTCCGGTGCCAACGGAGCGGCAAGGGAATCCCGGGGGAAGATGGGGGAGGAAATGTCTCTGCGGGAAAAGCAGAAGACAAAGACAAGGCCGGAGAAGAGAGCGGTAAGAATAGAAGAGAAAGCCCGGGGGAGGAGAGAAGGGAAAGGGGGGGGGGGAAGAAGAAGAAAAGAGCCAACTCGGTGGAGTTTTGAGCGAAAATGAAAAGTTTCGCTCACGGGGGGAGACGGAGATTATACAATTACAAAAATGAATTAGATAGAAGATTTTCTTAAGAAATTAAGAAATATCAATCTTTCTATTCTCTCACAATTTCATGGAATCTTCTATCCTTCAAATTCCCCTGGAAATTGTGTGTTCGGACTGGTCTTGACCGTGCAACCCCAACCGGGCCCAGATCCCTGTCGGAGTACGCCTCGGAATTAGACGAGTAGGATGAGCAGGTATAGTAGATATCCATGGATGTATATATGTATAGATTAAGGTCTCTATCTCCCTAGGTAATGGCTAATACTGAGGGAGACTTCCAGAACTATTAGTATCAGATACATCAAATCAGTAATACGAGGCAGAAGCCATTACCAGGGAGGACAGATGTACTCCGGACATATGTAGCTATGTAGGTATGTAGATATACAGTGCAACATACATATGTACATATGTAGCTAGAATAGCTAGAATGAGATAAATATAGACAAGATGGATAAAATGACATTCCAAATGTCAAGGGGAGTCTCTCCGCTGTCAAAAATATATCATCACGTGGCACATCACGTGAATGTATCTTGAGTGTATAGAAGGAAATCGTAGAATGGCATTCATGCAAAAGGTATTCGAAGAAAAATCAGACACTGAAAATATGTACAGAACCCTAACCCCAAACCCCTAACTTCAACCAACGCCAGACCTAGGAAATATCATCACTCATCACCCGTCTCTTCCTTGATTATTGTCCCCCGACTAGTATCATGGTCATCTTCGTCTTCTTCCATAATACTGGGTTCAATAGAGAGAATGGGGCGATTGGCTGTAGCAGACGTAAGACGGCTGTCACCCTCACCCTCGTCTTCCTCCATGATACTTGGCTCAACAGAGACATGACGACGGCTGTAACCACCAGTAGGGTCCACAGAGCGACGAACACTACCAGAGCGTACACTAGCTCCATCATTGTCAGGGTCCTCGGTGCCTTCGCGAGGACGAGCACTAGCAGCACGACCATCCTGCGCAACGGCAAGGATCTTGAGGACAGCGTTCTTGGCCTTGACGAGAGCATTTCGGCTGGAGGCTTCAGCGGCGAGACCTTCTTCAATGGTTTGGTCCAATAGCTCCTTGACCTCGGTCGCGAGGGCATTGTTTTCAGGATCGATTTCAACACCCGTGGCACTGCGAATGCTAGATCGGAACTGATCGTCGCCTTCGGGGGCACGGGAGCTAGCTCGTGCAGGTACTGTAGGAGCAGCAAAGTAAAGCTTGCTGAGGAGGGAGAAGAGAAGCTTGCGTTCCTCGCGTGAGCAGCGATTGGGGGAAGCGCTGACACCGAGCACACGCTCAAGGATCTCCTTGACCAGGGCGAGGTGAACCCATCCGCAAACATTGGAGCTTGCAGCACCGCCAGCCAGGATTCGTTCACCGCCGAGGCCAACGACCCGGCGCTCATCAGTCCACTCGGAAAGCATACCAACAACACCTGCCATGAGAGCCTTGACCTCGCGCTCGCCGACGCTTGGATCGATTTCCCCATCACTGTCCTCCTCGGCCTCAAGTGAGTAGTACTCCTCCGCGGCATTCATCACAGCACGGATCACTGGGACGGCCACTCGGCGCATGTGATGTGTGTTTTCCACACGAGAATGGCAATATACAGGGAAGAAATAAGCCAATGACTGTCGTAGTGCTGGATTTTCACGAGTGCGTGGGTGGTAGAAGGAGACCACGAGGGATAGCAATAGGGTTTCAACGGCATTCTGATTGTGTTCCTGTATTGCGGGTGGGACATTCGATCCGGAGGGAGCGAAGGCGTTGGTGAGTAGCAGCTTGCAGAGAGCGGCAGCTGCTCCAGACTGCACGCTGTTGGGCGAGTTGGCACGCAGAGCTCGGGCGAAAACCTTGAGCAAAGGCTTCTGCATGGCGGGTGGCGTGACGGTCTCGCCATCAGGCTGGGTAACAGGGGCGAGTAGGGATGGGTGCGTCGTGATCATATCGCAGAGGATTTGTAAAGCTGTGACCTGCAATGCCTCGTGACCTTTGCTGTAACAGTGAATGAAGAGAGTCATGTTTTCTTCGGCCAAATTCTGTGAAAATCAATCGTTAGCGCACATCGTCTTCGATCAAGAGAGAAGATATCAACCTTGTCAAGCAGACAACAAAGGCCCAAGCACAAGAGACCACGCTCTCTAATTGGAGCTTCGTGACTGCGAACAGCGGGCACCACAAGGTTATTGAGCATAGTAACCAGGTTCATGTTCTGCTGCAGATGGCCCTGAACATTCTGCAACATGCACTGAGCAATATACAGACACTTCATATTAACAACAATCTCGCGGACGACCTTGGCCTTGGCCTCTTCCTTATTGAAGGGAGTGACCTCCTCATCCCCGGGAGTTTCGGAGCGCCTGCTAGTGTCGTCACTGATCTCAGACCTAGCAGAAACAAAGCTATCCTCGGTAGTGATGGTGTCGTGAACTTCGGCAATGGCTTCTAGAACAACACTGCAGAATTCGGCCTCTGCAGCAGCATCAGGCCCACAGACACAGCGGAGTGTTTCAACAACGAGTTTCGTGCTCTCTTCCGGCAGTTCTGGCACGGCCAAAGTCTCTCGCAGGAGCGAGAACATCTTTCGTCGACCGACCTCATCGCTGTAATCTAGAGTGATGGCGATGTGGAGCAATTGTTCGACAACAAATTCGTGCTCGACTGCGTCATCATCGTTCGCCTCACCAGACTCCTTGGAAATTTTCTTCCGCTCCAAGAGATTGGTGATGTATTTGCCTAGGAAATGGGCCATCGCGGTGACCTCTGGCATCTTGTCATCTGCTAGGCTGTCGTACTTGCCTTCGTTCTCCACGCGGCAGAAGTCGTTGAAGGACCGGAGCAAGAACGCGGATTCACCGGTTAAACTTTCCCAGAAAGGCTCGTCAAAGACAACAGCTTCACGGTAATCGGCACGGCCTTCCCAGAACCCACGCATTGCCTCATGTGCAATTCCGCTTTCCATTCCAGAGTTAACAACGTCAATTCTCTCCAAAAGCTCAAGTAACGCATTGATGTCGGGTGCAGAGCGCTGGCCCGTCGGGCCCTGATTCGGGTCATTGTTGGTGCCAGCGCAATCTTCGACCCATCTGTCGTAGAACAATTTGGCCGTAGCCTTGCGAACACTTTCATCACGATCACGTAGACCCCATCGGAGGAGCTTTTCTCTCATTGATAGAGACAGATGGCGGAAGTCGCCCAAGGTAGGCAGAAGGCGTGAGTACAATGCGCGCCTGGTAGCGGCATCCAGATCACGGGCACGCTCAAGAAGATAAGGAAGCGTCATTGGGGCGAGAGGGAGGTTTGTCAGAAGCGTTTTGCGAACGTCAGCGCTTGTATCGTTTTGCATGATTTCGATCAGCTTCTCAAGAAGGGCAGAGTTGTCGTCGTTGCCATCCTCCTCTCCATCGTCTCCCGCCAGACGTCCCAGCCCCAGAACTGCCTGTACCCGAACAGAGGCCTCTTTATCACGGAGACGCCTCAAAAGGTTCTGTCTTATCGCAAGGTATAGCTCGTCGTCGATCGATTCCAGCGAGTTCACAATGTGGGCGGTAATTTGTGTTGCGCGGAAGCGTACCACCTTATCCTTGGCTCCCATGATGGGTCCAATAAGCGCGACGAGACTAGATGTGAGGCGGGCGGTTGGCGTCTCGGGACTGTGGTCCTCGTCTTCACCCGACGCGAAAATCTCATTATCCTTCTCCGCAGCATGACTGAGGAAAGTACCCAAGAAGCGCAAAATTCGGTCTCCAGCAGGCTCGCTCTTCTTGATTGTGAGAATCCGAAGCATGCAGCGGCCAACTTCCACGTTAAATCCCTTCTCGGCCTCCGTTTCCTCACCAGGAATCAATGCCTCCTCAGGCTCTTGATCGTTTCCTTTGTTATTCCTCTTTTGTGAGATACCACAGCAAAACTCTTGGAGCTTGCGCAGGCGCACAACGAGCTTTCGGTGACCGGTAGTCGAGCGCTGAGCATCCGCAAAGAGCAAGCACACATCGCGACGCAAAGTGGGGGCAGATGCTGGCTCTGTTGGTTCTTCGGGTATCGCAAATGATGGAGTAACGGAGCCAGCACGCCCAGACGCAGAGGGCTGTGCTGACGACCTGCGTGTCGTTGCAGACGTCGAACGGGCGGCGACTCTGCCAGGCATTGTTGTGTTGTTGCTAAGCGTTGATTATTCGAAGGCGAAAAGCATCGCAGACTGCGGGACCGATCAAAGGAGTGGAGGCCTTGGCGGTAAACAAACAGCCCAAAACGGGAGGCCGATAGCCGATAAGGGTAGTCGGCGCACGTGATCTGACTAATGCCGATCATCGGAGGTCCGCGAGCTCGTCATTTCCCCGAAGGTCGATGGGAGCATTTGTTCCTGCGTTGCAAGTCAAGTCAGGATGTTTCGTCAAAGTGTCCGGCGGTTCGCCACTACGGCGGCTCGTGCTGCCGAGGGGTCCACTGCCTACTGCACCCGGGTGTCAACAGCCCAGGGCGTTGTCAATGGACTGACCGAGGGTATGTCTAGCTTGGAGGGCGCCCTTGCATACAAGTTTAAGCTGACTTTGATACTGCAGCGATTGGCAACACCCCACTTATCCGATTGAAGAAGCTCTCCGAGCAAACCGGTTGCAATGTTCTCGGAAAGGCAGAGTTCCAAAACCCGGGAGGTAGCGTGAAAGACCGAGCAGCGCTCTTCGTGGTCAAAAACGCCGAGGAGAAGGGACTCCTGAAGCCCGGTGGCACCGTGGTTGAAGGAACGGCTGGAAACACTGGTATTGGACTGGCGCATGTGTGTCGGTCAAAGGGATACAAGCTCGTGATCTATATGCCCAACACCCAGTCCCAGGGCAAGATCGACTTGCTCCGTCTGTTGGGAGCGGAAGTATACCCGGTCCCCGCAGTGGCCTTCGACAACCCCCAGAACTACAACCACCAGGCGCGCCGGCACGCCGAGTCACTAGACAACGCAGTCTGGACCAACCAGTTCGACAACGTTGCCAACCGCCAAGCACACATCGAAACTACCGGGCCCGAGATCTGGGCACAGACCCAGGGCAAGATTGACGCCTTTACCTGCGCTACCGGAACCGGAGGTACCCTGGCTGGTACTACGCGGTATCTGAAGACTGTCAGTGATGGACGTGTAAAGAGCTTCCTCGCCGATCCTCCGGGCAGTGTTCTCCACAGCTACATCCAAAGTGGTGGCACACTGATCGATCGCTCTGGCAGCAGTATCACTGAGGGTATCGGCCAGGGCCGTGTGACAGATAACCTCCAGCCCGATATCGACGTGCTAGATGGCTCTGTGAACATCAGTGACGAGAAGACTATCGAGATGGTTTACCGCTGTCTGGATGAGGAGGGTCTGTACCTTGGTGCCAGTTCCGCGATGAACGTCGTGGCCGCCAAGGAGGTTGCCGAGAAGTTGGGCAAGGGTAACACTGTTGTGACCATTCTCTGTGACGGCGCTTATCGGTATGCGGATCGCTTGTTCTCTAGCAAATGGCTCGAGAGCAAGAACCTGCTTGGTTCCATTCCCAAGCACCTGCAGAAGTACATTGTGTTGCCTTAGAGGACTATATAAATTGAATAAACTGTATTCTCGAGTGGGCATCGGAACTCCGAATGAGTAAATTGGGACGTGCCTATAGTGATTGGGATCTGACACTGTTCAAGTTCGCATTTGGGACGGACATAGTATACGGTCTGCTCGAGGACAGGGTGCGGGTTTGATGGAAGATGTTCAAAATTATTCAATAAGATGACCGTATATGTAATAATTTGGTATCAATTGTGAGAGGTGAGTCTCGAAAGGCCAGTGTATATATATCCACGCTTGGTATTGTACAAAAGAGTAAAGAGTCAGACCCAGAAAGATCTAATATGGAGTAAACCACCATGCCGAGGCCATGCAATGCAGGCGTCAAACAAGACATGCAACACGAGGGAGACAGGGCAGAAGAACCATGCTCAGCAAAATAGACAAGAACAACCGAAACGCCCGCAATGCTTCCGTTCTATTCCAGAACGCCAGATGCCGTAGAAATGTACAGGTTGAAAAGCGCAGTGCAGCCCGCCTGGCAAAGAAAGAGCCAAATGACGGAACAAGGTCGCGCTTTCAAGTCGGATCCGAATGGAACATTTACTCTTCACCGGGCATTCTCATGTAGGCATCGATAGCCGCACTGAAAGCCGCGAAACCAGCGCAACCGAAGGCAGCAGCCTGGGGGCCCGCCTTTGCGCCGAGAATACCACCAGTGACACAACCAGCGGCAACGCTGTTGGTAAGATCGTTCTTTGCGCGGAGGCCTTCGATGCAGCATTCGGTACCGGAGTAAAGCGCACCGACAATACCGAAGTTTTTGGCAGAGGACCAAGAGCGAGCGCCCATATCCTTGAAACCGCGGCGGACTTGTTCGCGCCAGGGGAGGTCGGCGATGGCGCGGCCCTGGGGTGTGAAGGTCGAGTCGTAGGACATCTAGAGCGCGGAAATGTTAGATACAGGACTTGCACATCAATGATTCAATTGCCAACTTACACTGGCCATAAAGAGACCGAAAGCACCACCAAGACCGAAACCCATGGTACCCGAAATGACTGTCTTGATAGGGCAAGACTCCATACCACGTTGCATCTATACATTCTTGATTAGAATTGGACGGAATCCATGTCATAATCGACGACGAACCATCTTGACCATAGCCTGCTCTTGCTCGTTCATTCCCTGGGTGTCCGGATTACCTCCCAGGGAGGTCATCGGGATTGCGGTGCCTGTTGTGCCTGGAAACGCCATGTTGATAGTTGGCGTGGGTAAGGTTTGGATTGAATATGGTCGTATATCGTACTCGCTGGATTTGATCCAAGCTGGCCTGAATGATCAATCCACTGGACCTCGGCGAGAAAAGAAATCGCGTGAGCAAGTAAAATCGAGAACGCGGAGATCTTGCGGAGGCGACTAACTGAACCGCAAATTTATTTTACGGTTAACCAGAAAATCCTGAAGCGCAATTCCACACGTGATATCCCGGCTCCGCAAAATCATCGTGCCGTTATCGGTATGTATAGTTATCGGTATAACGCATGGAAACAACCAACCGTAGAAGAGCTGTGATTTACGCTGAATGTTCAAGATAAAATACAGATCAAATAAAAAGACAGAATGGACACTCGTTGTATTCATAAAGCTAAAGAACCCAAAATAACGTTTGTGACCAAATCAACTGGTATTTCAACAAATCCTGAAAGCAAATCGAAGCCTGCATAAGTACTTCAAAGGTAGTAAGGAAAGAAAATGCATCGACAAGAGAAGAAGCAACGCTCTCGTATGGTATAATTCGAAGGTCGTAGCCCTACATAATTCTGTAGGGCCGAAGAAGAGGTAGCAAGTATATACATGGAAGGAAAGCAAGAACCGTATTAGTCCTTCTTGCTGTCCTTGCGACTAAGCGAAGGAGAGGCAGTTCGCTCTGGAGAAGGCGACAGCGAGCGCTCCCATTCTGCCATCAGATTGGATGCAGTACGTTGAAGTTTCGAGGGAGCCAGCTTGGTAATTGCAGGCCAGGGAATGCCTTCAGAGGCACTAGGTTCAAGCGCAGAGGAAGCCGGGTTCAAATCGCCAAAGCTAGGAGCGGTGGTCAGCGCATAACGAGGTTGTCATAGATGAAATCAGAAAAGGTCGAACGGTACCTAGCGCTGGTTCGAGGGCTACTACCCTGTGTAGTGGGCGATTGATCATGTTTGGATGCGACTGTTGATCGGCTGGATGAGGGCGTGTGCATCTTCTGCGCTGATATGGGCGTGTCCCAATTGTCCCAGTCGTCGAGGTCTTCATTCTGCGCATCGATAGAATTACTGGAGGGGTGGTCGCGCTGTTCGGTTTCGGTCGCCTCGTTTCGGTTGGCGGCTTTGTTGCCGGAGGGGGTGCGCGGAGCGTTCGGAGACTTCTGAGCGGGTGTATCAATGCCGAATTCGTTCCAGAAAGATGTGGAAATTTCCGCCGGCTTGGTGTCTTTACCAGTTTTTGTCTCGGCCGCTGGCCCCCTCCCCCGCGAAGACGATGACGACGATGACCGTGATAGCTTGCCGTCCGCTAGCAACCGTTCTCGACTCCGGGATTTCGCCAAAGAATCCCGCTTGCGACCATTTGGCGGTGCCAATGAGGTGGATGATGTGTTTCGCGTTTGCGTGCCGTTGATTCCTTCCTCGCCCACAGTCGCTTGTCGGATATCTTCCAAAAATGTCCACAGACCTTCGCGCAGATCGGATGCCATTTGCTTGCCGGTGCGCACCAAGGCCTCCCGGGAAGGAGGAGGAAGCGTCTTTTGCCACTGTGCCAGTAGATGTTCCGGTACCTGGCTCTCGTCTAACTGTGCACTCATCAAAGCTGCATTACTGCGGTCGACAGATGGTAGTGTCGCAGAGCGTGGGGTGCGACCCACACGTTCAGCATCTGAGAGACCTGGTTCTCCGCGGGAAGAAATGCTGGGACCTGAGACTGGCGACAAAAGAGACAAAGTCCGTGTATGTGTGCCGTGAAACACTCGCCGACCATTGCTCCCAATCTTAGTCCCTGGGGCGGGGCAGCACGCATGCTAGACCGACGGTCTAGATCCCGGCTCATCCGTTCCTGTGACACTGTGCTCGTAACAGAGCTCATGCTCTGTTCCCGGCCATGTGAGCTCGGAACCTCGGGTGTTGGGAAATCAGGCGACCGCAGGGGCATTAGTGGTTCCGCGTGGTTGATCTCCGCGCGCTTCCTCGACTTCTCAGACAGTGCCCATTGCTTCTTAATTGTCGCTAGGTCTGCTTCGGCGCGAGTAAGTTCCTCGCGAAGCTCCATGACCTTCCGCTCCTGCGAGGCAATGGCCCGCAGGAAGTCATAGCCATCATCCGGGACATCAAATGCCATAGGTGTTCCCGGAGGCTGAGCGGGGGAGGGACGAGTTGAGGGCTGTGTGGCTGGTGTTATGGAGCCGGGTGAGGTGACGTTGGAATCGGGTGTCTCAGGTTCGTTCAGATTGATGGGGAAGTTCAAAGTCAGGCGTTTAGCATGGCGGGACGTCTGCGCACGGGGTAGTGAAGATATTCTCTTCTGAGCAAGTGACGATGAGCGTGAGAGAGTATGGGTGAACTGCTCGGAACCAGAGTCCGGCTGTGGCACAGCTGAATTCTGGTTATCCGGAAATGGACCATGGAGGAGATTCTCCGCTCCCGGAAGACTCTCCATTGTGGACCAGCCAGTAGGAGAGATCAGGATATTTCAAAAAGTCATAAGAGAAACAAAACACAAAGAACAGTAAGAACAGTAAGAACAATAACAGAGGAGAGTTGACAAGGGGAGAAAATAATAGCTCCGAGTCTCCTGAGTCCAGCCCACAGCGGGTCCCGCACGAGTCGTGTTTCAGGGGGCAATTAATTATCTTATTAAGCCCGTTTCGTGGAGGTCTTGGCGTTGAGGTATTAGGGTATAGATCGACATACATCGTGTGAACTTATATACCATTCTAAACAGATGAAGGATATATCGTGGCTCAAGAGTCCCGTGGTTCAAGCATGGAGTATCTCAGCTGTTACATATGTAATGTACCTAGGTATACCCGGCCATTTCTAGTCCGTTCAATACTGCAGCATTCCCGCCATGTCAACAACCCTAGTTTTGCTAGTATGCAATATAGAGAAGGCTAGGGAAGTAAGTCTGGAAAGAACAACAGAGGGCTGTTTTGTTTAAGGCAGGTGCGATTGAGTCACGAGACAGATTAGGAAAGTACACACTCCCGAGGTCATTCGAGGAAGATACGTGTTGTTTGGGGTATAAAAGGGCCCAACTCTTCTTCCTTTTCTCTTCTTCTTCCTTCTTCCTCTCTCCAGCCCTCTCGACCACGGTCTCTCTGTAGCCCATGAGATCGTGTAGGCGAAGGGCCGTGCATCACCTATACATAAAGACGTCAACATTACCAAGGTTGTTGAGTTCCATATAGGTCTACACCAAAAACAAACCAGTCTTTCTCGTGAAAGTTCTTTGACAAAGTCGTGGCTGAGCCTTTGGGTTCCATAGCCACTTGACAGGTCCCACGGAATACATGGGGGGGAGTTTAATCACATCCTCTTCCAAGGTTTCATTGTACAGTTACCTACATACGTACATATGGTAGTCACCCAAATACATTCCAACTTCCTGTTCACCAGATGCCTAGACTACATATGTGGGGTACAAATTGGAAGAGAGAACTCCCTGATGGATTGACGTGACAGGTTGAGCCTGCGTTCAGTCTATGGGGGCACGTTACTGCGAGACTTCAAGTGTTGTGGGGTCTCCCGGTAGAAGGCGAGAGCTTGATGGCCAATGTTGTTTAAGCTTATTTCTTAGCGGCTGCACACTAAGAATTGGCTTCCCAACTGTTTTTTGGTGCGATTACAGTGAAAATAGTCCTCTTATCATAAAAAAAACCAAGTTAATGCCCTTCTAATGATGAGAAAGTGAGAAAAGAAAAAGGTCGAGATAAAAATAGACCTCGGGAAGATGCAGGGGTTGACCCGTCATCCACAATTCAACCGCACTCCGGAGCCAAGCGCGCATTCGCCAACAACCGCGTCTTCGTCATGAACTGGAGAGCGGGTGCTCTCCGTATTCGGTCCAGTTCCAGGCTTATTCACAGATCGGGGATTTCTGCCCAACTTCCCATTTCCGCGTACCGACTGATCTCCCCCTTTGAGCGAAAAACTGCCTGGTCGCGTCGATGCTCATCACAATGGACGTCCAACCCGAGAGTCTTCCCAGTCTTTGATCTCGGCTTATTGGATTCATCCGTCAAAACTGAGGAAGAGCTTGCGATGGGATATGAGCCCAACGAGATATACACGTATCCCGCTGAGCACGAAGAAATTCTGAACGACAGGTACCAGATTCTGCAGAAAATCGGCTATGGGCCCACGGCAACTATTTGGTATGCTGTTGATTTCATGTGAGTGTCTCATCCGAGCCGGAACGATACTGCTCCAGTTCTCAGTCAACAACAGGGAACCGAGAATGGTTGTTTTGAAGATCTATGTGGTGGACCATATGCTCAAGACTTATGGACGGATCCACCCACCAAAATTATATCAGGAGAGCAAGTGCCCTCTTCACGAAGTTCGCGATCGCTTCGGCATTAAGGGTCCTCGTGGCCCTCATATTTGTGTTGTTCACGAGGCACCCTCGCTAGACCCAGAACAGGTGCATGCGGGGGACAAGCTGGATCTCGATTCGGTGAGGTCTACGATGAAACAAATGCTGATCATGGTGGATTTCCTTCACACCGATTGTTATCTGACTGCCCGTAACTTCCCTCGCCATTATTTTTAAGGGATGGATGACTGATTCCCAGAGTAGGCATAATGCCAAACAAAACACTCAACGTTGATTCCGGCGACAGACGAGTTGCTGGACCCAGCAATGACGAGCTTATCACCCCAATGATACTCCCAGGCGACGGCGTTCCCCTCCGTCTGGACTTCCCGGACGATGATATGTCCGGTATCGAGGAAAAACATTGCAGGCCCCCTGAAGAGGTCTTGAAATCGAAATCGGATCACAAGGCAGACATTTGGGCTGCTGCTATTGCTGTGGGTACTTAATTTGAGGCAAAAGAAAGATACTTACATAGTTTATCCAGGCATGGAATTACACCAAATCCCAAGGGCTCATCGACGGACGAAACTCAGACGGAGCCTTTGATGACCGGGTCCACATCGCAGAGCTGGTTTCTCTACTGGGACATCCTTCACCAGAGTTCCGCGAGAAGACGCGACTAGGCTCCATGTTCTGGGACGAACAAGGGAATTGGACGGGCCAAGCTCCCATACCAGAGCGAAGCCTCGAGAGCCTGGTAGCTGGCAATGACGGCGAGGATGTAGAGGGTTTCTTGCAGTGGATGCGAAAAGCGCTACAATGGGATCCTGAAGATCGGCCAACGGCTCTGGGGCTCTTGCGTCACGAGTGGATGTCCAGGAAGACGAAGCCTGTGGAGGGAGAGGGGGTGGATGTATCCGTCGAGAGCACCCAAATCTAGTCTTTCCATTTTGTATGTCATCTGTGGCGACTGTATAAGTATATGTACATAGAATATAAGCTCCACTCAGTCAAACTCCGCTCAATCAGAGGCCTGTTGGACTACAAGTTGAAACGAATCCGAAAATGAATAGAATTCACCAGAATTAGCTTGCTCAAAAATTCAATTGCTCTCAACACATGCACTTCGACATCCAGCCATACATTTCAAATTGTTACTTGTTTGCTCCGTAGTCTCGCTTTTCTAGCTTGCAAACAAGGTAAACTCCACAAGCATCTTCCGTTGGTATGTTTTTCTCATACTTCCATCTGTAGCAATGAGATCGTCATGGTTCTACGAATGTACCCTTCTTGACTCATAGTTCATAATGTGGACTCTCCACATATCACCAACGAATCAGCTCCCAGATTCGCCTGGTCCTCCAGCATCATTGGTCTAGTGGTAGAATTCGTCGTTGCCATCGACGAGGCCCGTGTTCGATTCACGGATGATGCACAAGAATTTCTTTTTTTTTCTTTCTTGTTTTTGTTCAATTCAGCCCTTGATTAAATTGCAGACTGAAAAGGGAATAGCTTTTCATCATCCTGAGAGGAAAATTTCATGTTCGGATGTGAGAAGCGGAGAAAGTGCGAGTATTTGGTAGAGATTGACATCAATGTACCGGATCTTGTCCTTATAACGAGCAATGTCCTCGGGTCCAAGGAAGATACCATTTCTGGTAATACTCTGACATACATATAGAACCCTTTGACCACGATCCAAGTCAATAACGTGCTGCTCTTCCCAGATCGCAAATCCGTATCGAATAATACCATTCAAGCGGCACATACATTCTAGGTCCCCCGTCGGGGTTTTCAGCCATATCAAGCCAAAATTGTAGCCCTAAGACTCCAGGTCGAGATCCAAATACTCATTCACCCCAATAGAAATAGAAACATCGCTTTCCACATAGCATAGTCTGCAATAGGGTCGCCCGGGTGCATTTGAGGAAGAGTCTGAGTCTGAACTGAACTAGATTCCTCCTCCTCCTCCTCCTCCTCCTCCTCCTCCTCCTCTTCTTCTTCCGGTAGAGAATCGTCTCCAGGGCCATACTCGGATTCTGAGTGAGTGACTGTTTTTAACGTGAGATAATTACCTGTGAGCAGTTTGACCTGATAATCTTCTAGACTTGATATCGACTGGGAGTACCCAGGTGCTCCTGATCGAGGGGGAAAGACTGAAGACACCAAGAATTATGTTGCTTTGATGAAAACCCTTCGTTCCACGTTTGACAAGTCGACAAGGGATCTCGGGTTGTCTTTCACAATTCCCTCCTCGTATTGGTACCCCGGTGGTTTGATTATGCCCGGTATGATGAAGTATGCCGACTGGACAAACATGATGAGCTACGATCTCCACGGTACCTGGTAAGCGTCTCTCGTACGCTTGACTAGGCGCGATGCTGATCAATCTCATAGGGACCGCAAAAACGCAATCGGCAGCATTGTCCAAGGCCATACGAATATGACCGAGATCAAGCAAGCCGCTGAGCTTTTATGGCGAGTCGGAATCAAGCCTGAACAAGTGGTGGTGGGCTTCGGCTTCTATGGGCGCTCATTCAAGCTTGGGGATCCATCTTGCGCGACTCCTGGCTGCAGTTTCAAGGGAGACGCAGCGCCCGGTAGTTGCTCATCAACCAGCGGGATTCTGATGTACTATGAGATTCAGGCTTTGTTGGACCAAGATAAAAGTTTGAAGCCTGTTCACGATAAAGAGGCGGCTGTGAACTATTTCGTATACGACAACAACCAGTAGGTCTCATACGACAATGGAACAACCTTCCAGCAGAAGCTCGCTTGGGCCAATGAGACTGGTATTGGTGGCTCGCTCATCTGGGCATCCGATACAGATGACGACAAGTACAATGCCATGCGGGGGCTTCTTGATAAATCGGTCTCTCATCCGGAAATCAGCAAGATCCCGGACATGCGGTATGCATTCGAGGATAAAAACTGAGGGTGATGGAGCTGTGTGTATGTACATTTACCAGAGAGCAATGCTAGGCGGACGCTGGTAATAGAGGCCACACGTCCTCTACAAACCCACTTGTGTAGTGGTAGAAATCGACACTCATATCAAGTCTATGTAGCATCGTCCAGCCGGTATTTTTCCTCCACGCAGCCCTCGATTGACTGATAACCGTGCGCTACTTGCTCATCAATCTCTTCTTTAAGGTCTGGATCTTGGCTCGTTGCATACTGCTCCCTCAATGATTCCACCAGCCATCCACAAAATTCACATAGCCATTACTTTGTAGACCCTTCAACCGAGGACCACTTTCGGTGTCATGAAGAAGGCTTTGCAGAGACTTTTCGTCAATCTGGATAAAGTACCGGTATCTAGGTGCGGTCGCTAGGTCGGGGTTGAATTCTTCAAACGGTCGCGCGTTTTCAGCATAGTACGCACGCTGAGCCCACTCCTGAAAGTGCGCGCGAAGCTGATCCTTTGATACATTCTCAAAGTTGGGCCGGTCCTCAAGGAATGTCAAACTCAGACTTTGATTCAGAGAGTGATCGAGACCTAGAGTCTTATGGTACTCGATGGATTTGCGCATTGCCTCCGTAATCACCCCCTTGAAGTAGTTCCAGTCTTCGTCGTTTTGATACGTGGAGCGATAGATCACCCAACCCCATTTTTGGTAACCCCCTTCCCTAAGGTGTTCGTCAAGTAGACGTGTTGCGGGACTCATTGCGTCGAGCATAGCTTGAGTTTGATGGCCCCGGATGTGAAGGACCGAGATAGGGGTAGTTGAAAGAGCGTAAATTTTCCCAAGGGAGCAAAGAATGAGCAAGAGAGATTGGATGATTGACGGAAAGGAAACTGGCGTCCAAATGGACGTGTTAGAATAGGGTATCTCATTAAAGAGGACAGTGAAAGACAAAATATTAATGGATGGTTTAGATTGGAAGTTGGAAATTGGAATCAAAGGAGGAATGGTATGAGCCATTTAGTAATGGTCTAATGGGCACCTGGGCACCCGTGGAACCTGCCCAGACGTAGAGCTATCATTCACCGAGATTCGATAGCGGAGTAATGGAAGATCAAGAATATAAATCCGGCTCCGAGACACACTAGACAAGATTGGTAGAAATGTTGATGGCAGGCTAAATCTAAGCAAGAATCACTCCAGGGCTGAAGTAGTAGATGTCAGTCGGAATTACACTTTCCCCGTCCCGTCATTTATGTATTTACGGTAACTATATAGTTATATAGTACGGAGTAGCTATCATGCATTTTGTTGGCCTTAGGAAGCCGCTTGTTAAGCTTAGCACTACTTTATTAGCCCCTAATATATTAAATAGTCGAGCACCCAGCTACTCTCCCCAAAACACACTTATTTCACTATTTAATCTTCTACTTCCTAGAGTTATAATGTTAGTTTATCTTAATCTACATTATCTGTTAAACGAATCCGCAGAGCCGGGGCAAGGTGCGGGAGAGGGCCTGGCATATATATATATATATAAAATAATATAGCCATTCCATCTATTTTATTTCTTATCAATAAGCATGTTATATTATCCAAGGTAAGACTAAAAGTAGTACTCCCAGGGCATATTCGCAAACTGTCAGAGTATGCGATATTACGACTCGCACTATTGTATCCCGAATGCCCAGCCACTGCTCGTGTGTCAAAGTCAAAAAAATCCGTATATACAGGGAGTGCACTGACTTGATCATTTTCCCTTTTCATTGCCGTTTTGCGATTTCGCTCGCGTTTGCTTCTAGCGAAAATGGCAGTGTCAACCATTAGGCCAACCCTGGCGGTACCCGTGCTAATCATAGTGCTATAGAAGGCCTTGATAGCTTTGTGGCTCTCATCATTTGCGCTAGACATAGTGGTTGTGTGGGGTGAAGAAACTTGATGAAGAGATATTGTAAGTTGTAAAAATTTAGCTGTACTTGTTGTCCAGATCCTCCACTTAAATAATAAATAGTGGCCACAATTGTTAGACTTCGCATCATGAGCGAGAAACAGTTTTTCTCTGATAGCTTTGAAGGTTACTGATGTTCTTTGTTGATTATAACTAGCGGGTTTAAATCCGGCCTGGTATGTCCCCTTCACTCATCCAAGCATGGGAGGAGGTGGTTAGTTGCAGCATTAATGCGATAACACAACTTTGCGCCCCAGCTCATTACTACATACGTATGTAGGTATCAGAGGAGAGACATCGTAGACAAGGTAAACAAGGTGACCCGCCTATATTTGCGACCTATTTCTACTCCGGCTCTAAGTCAGAGATCCTACGGTCAATATTAATGTAAGTCCCAACGCCGGGACATTAATGGTGAAGTGTTCATTCCTACCTACCTAAACTAACTCGAGCCAACTGACGTACCTGCATCCTGCATAACCCAATCCTCAATTCCAAGCAAATATCCTTCGCTCACCGCCATCTCTCGTCTATCGCCTTACACTTCTTCATTGTCACTATTGCGATGTAAAAGACACCCACAGAGGTCCACCAGCCGCTAAACATGGCCGACCCACAGCACAACCGACCACAGCCAGAGGAAAAACGACAAGGTCGTCCGCCTCATGAATCCACAACTTGGCATCCCCATAATGCGAGGAAATGGACGGTCCTCCAAACCTCTACCGGTGGACGAACTGTCAGGAAATCTGCAAGTCTGGGCTCAAAATACGAAAGGGGGATCGTCTGCGAGGTTAGCCAACTCTCACCTCAGTCTATCACCCATGCTAATTAATCCCTGCTAACCTTCTTCTAGTTCCATCCTGACAGCTTTGCCGCGCTGCGTCGCGAATACTCTGTCCTGTCCATCATTTCCCATATTCCCTCCCCAATCGGCCACCCTCGCATTATAAGCGCAGATTTCAAGTCTGGTGTCCTTGTACTGGGCTCGCCGAAGGTCCGCTGGACAACACTTTGGCAGCGTGTCAACGAGCCAGTTCTTGATCTCGATTCATTACTTCAGATGAAGCGCGAATTGCTTGACTATGTCCGATCATTGTATGTCAAAGTGTTGAATATAAGGTCAAACCGGACAATCTCTTTCCTATCAGAAAATTGGCTGGCGGCTGGCTACTATATTTGGGTGGATGGATGGAGACAGATTTCTGCTCGATACCGGATCGAATCCAATCAGCCGAGTGGAAGGCACAAGAGAATGAACAGTTGAGTGAGGTAGAGCGGATGTTTACTGACCTCTGTGCTTGTGTGAATGAAAGGGATAAAGCGATATGCAATGATCTGGTCAAACACGACGACCAAGGATGAGGAAATAGGTTGAATAATTGACGAATTGAATGTCCAGTTGATTAGTCTTCTATTTGAGCTAATCGGATTGGTATAGAAATGACCCATGGATCCATAAAATGTCAAGCTTCAAAGTGGAGACTGTCCTCGGGAAGGACCCACCTTATTTGGTCGATCACTATAGAACCCATAGAGCTGCTTTGCCTGGTATAACAAGAGAGTCATGAATTCCTCCAAGTCGATATCACTTGCAGAAGAAACTTCTCTAGGTTGTCTGCTTGCTGGCTGGTTGTTTCCACGGTAGGATTTTGTTTTCCGAATTGTTCAGGGCAAGGAGTCATTTTGGCAGCGCGGGGCCCGGGTGCGCGAGGCAGGACTCACTGTGGTTAAGAAGGAGACTTCTGTTCAAAAAGGCCATGTAATAGCCCTTGGCTAATATGAAGGGCGGTGGTGTTAGCTGGGACGGTACTGTGGGTGAAAAGTCTGAGGCCATTGAACTGGCTCAACCTGATCCTTGTAAGCAGGCTTGCCGGGCCCAACTGGAGAAAGTGAGAATATGGGGAAAGACACCTCGCAGCAGGGTTGAGGACGCTGATGGCTTCAAATGTTAGACCAGTGGCGTATCAAGACGATGCAGTGGAAGACTCAGGCATGAGCCGAGGGAAGAGAAGAGACTCTCATAATAAAGGGTCTATATAGGAAGGAGGGGGGGAAAAAAAACAAAAAAAGAATCCGTACCCCAACTACTCCTGGTACGAGGATCGAAACCCTGACCAGTTTCACCATTGACTGAGCTTCCCAATGCGGTGTCACCCGGGCTCATTGTTCCACCCAGCAATCAGATGACCTCGTGTCTCTCACCCACTCAACCACCCAGGGAGGATTTTGGCAGATTACCTTGGACTATAGTCAAATAGTCCATCTCGGAATCCTTGAACCAAGCTATCCATTACAATTGCCACTCAGTCATAGGGAGATGGTTGTATTTCATATATTAGATGTGTATGTAGCTGGTTTATCCAGGAGATATGCTTATTTGAATTTAGATCCATGCATATGCAAGCCTGGAAAATACAGCACACCGCTAGTTGCAGTTATTACTTGATACGTCGCCCTAAATATTTCAGAATGCTTAGACCGTTTCCATCTCTCAAGATATCGTCTGAGCACACTTCCTGTCTCACTACTGACCTCGAGAATGGACTCTCTCAATTGGAAAACAGACATTGGAAATGATGAGGAGGTACCCAAGATCAACTGGACCGCTCTCCAGGAATTTGCCATCAACTTGAGGAACAGCAAAAGCGAGAAACCAACAACCAAAAACTGTCACATCCACGAAAAGTACAACCTGGGTGGCCTCCATCTAGCCAGAATCCTCGAATTCGACGATGGTATGAAATGGATAGCCCGAATCCAACTGCACAAACTCACCAGCGAACTCGAGAAACGACTCTTCCACGAGATCTCCACGCTCTCTATCCTCCACGAGCAAACAGATGTCCCCGTACCAGAAGTCTACGGCTACGAGACAAATCCAGACCTCATCAGCCGTGCATTCATGATAATGCAATTCATTCCCGGAAACACAGGAACAGACTTTACGGGTTTCCGTAGTCCGGATATACCTCCTCAATTCCAAGCCAAGTTCTACCACGAAATGGCACGCATCCATGCAAGCCTCACAAACTTCAGAGCCTTCGATGTTCTCCACATCCATCTAACAAGCAAACCAGGCAGCGATATCAACAATCAGGTTCCCGCAAATCGGCATGATAGCCAAGCGAGATGACGGCACGTACGAAATCGAAGCGATACCAGACCTGGGAGGACCGTTCAACACGGCAACAGAGTATTTCGCAGCATGGGGCGAGCACACCAGGTTCCCGAGATCAGAGGAAAGCATGAGAGCTATGCTACCGGAGGAATATAAGGACGATGTCATCCAATCGACTGGCGACTACCCACGACGGATCAAGGAACAGCGGTTCGATATCACAGTTCGAAATGAGGGTCCTTTCCCGCTTAAACATGCCGACTTCTTCCATAGCAATGTCATTGTGGATGCTGAGTTCAATGTACTGTCGATCATTGACTGGGAACATGCCGGTACGGTTCCCTGGGAGAGGGTTGAATTCCCGATGTTTCTGTCCACGCTTCCTCCTGCCTTGGATTTTCCGTGGAGATATGATGATGGTGGAAAGCCGTTGGCTGATGATACAAGGAAGGTCTGGGGGGGACGAGAGGAGTATGTGCGAAGCGTTGCGGAGGCTGAGAAGGAGATGGGGTCTGACGATGGACTTTCTTCAATATTGGGGTCGATATATTATCAGAATCTGTCGTCGTGTTACACGAGGTATGAAGAAGGGAAGCTGGGTATTTATTGTAGAGCATTGGACGATTTTACACCGGATAGATCTGTGGGATTACCCGCAAAGAAAGGTAGTGAGGATTGAATTGGCGTTTCCTTCGTCTTGTTTCTGGGTACAGATATATTGGAAATACGAAGCGATGCAAAAATCAAGACATTTATCACATTCCAGACGTAGTATGTTCTAGTACTCCTCGAAATACCTAGAGAAAAAAAAATCACACAAGACCAAGGGCCAATAGACAAAGACAGAAGCACAGACAGCATTCTATCAGGGAAAAAGAGAGTACAGAAGAAAGCGCAAAAAGATTACACCAGATCATTAGAAACTCCGGGACCAGTCCCTCCAGAGTAAGTGACAGTAAACAGGACGAACGAACGGACACCAATGATGCAGCCAATGGCAAAGAGTTGTACAAGTGTCAGAACGCCAAATGGGGTCTATACAGCGAATGGAAGAAAGAGTAGTTAGGGGTGTTGAGGGGGATGTAGGTTGATGTCGGAAGCGTGAAGATGAGTGAGGGAGAGACTAGAAGCCGCCCCAGCGGTTGCGGAGGCCCTCTGACCATCGCTGGTAGAGGACGTCGGAGAGTTGTTTAGTGTGTTCCATACCGGGTGCAGCTTGAGCGGGGACGGATGGGGGTGACTGGGGTTGAGGTTCGGGAACGTAGGATTGGCGAGGACGGTGGCTTTTGAGGTGTGGGTTGTTTTGGGCCAGCACGAGGCGTGGTCGCGAGGGAGAATCCGGTTGCGTGGATGGAAGAAGAGTGGACAGGCGGGAGTCTGCTTGGAGCTTCTCGTTCATGATCCTGACGATGTGGTAGAGGCCTTCGGGGTCGACCATTTCCAGGTCGCTCCAGGCTTCGGCGAGTCTAGAGATTGCCTCGCGCTTATCACCATCTCCTGTTGTTGACAGGACTTCCTGACAGGACATTCCCACTGCCTTGCTATATGCCCGTCGTCCAATCTGAGCCTCCTTGCTTGAAGTGTCGGTGGACACTGTCTTTGGGCTCTGATTTTCATCAAATCCATGCTTGGCCGGGTTCAGATCGGTGGGCACTTTGTCCGATACCCGGCGGAACTGTCTGACGGTTGACGGGCTGTTGCCGTAGCTTAAGTCCAGACCAAGGGGTTGTTTGACCCCACTTGAGCGCCGCTTGGTATTAGCCCGTCTGACAGACGGAGATCGGTCTGTAGGAACTCGGCGGACGGTGGAGTTTGCCTGGTGCTTAGGCGGTGGTGGCGGTGCGCTTATATGCATGTCTTCCAGCATCTGAGCTGGATCAGGCGCGTTTTCCTCCTCCTCGTCAAATGTCATCCAGTCCGTGCCCTTGGGCTTGAACATTGGAGGAGGCTTGACTGTATCAAAGACCCAATCGTCATCATCGAGATCCTCGGGCCTGGTCATGGTGTTGAGAGACTCGGCATAGTATTTGACGTCTTTCGTCTCACCACGGCCACCATCCCAGTCCTGCTTGCGATGTATCAATTCTTGGAGTGCTTCAGGCTTGCCCGCATTCCGGACGAATTTGTGCCTCAGGAGCTCCTTTGCGCTCGGCCGCAAATCCGGGTCCTTTGTCAGACATTGTGCAATAAAGTCCTTGAATGTGTTGCTGTACTCGTTGCCTTCAAGGCGAGGGGCGGGGTTCTTCGGAATCAGGAACAGCACTTTCATCGGGTGTGTGCTAGCATGCGGGGGCTCGCCATTGATCATCTCGATTGCCGTAATACCTAAAGACCAGATGTCTGCCTTGAAGTCATATCCAGCCTGCTGGATTACTTCCGGTGCCATCCAGAATGGAGTTCCGACGAATGTATTGCGCTGCGACTTGATGTTGACCAGCTGCGCGGCGACACCAAAGTCTGCCAGCTTCACCTTTCCGGTCTGAGAAAGGAGAACATTGGCAGCCTTAACGTCACGGTGGATCTTGCCTTCGCTGTGCAAGTAATCCAAGCCCAGGAGGAGTTCTCTGCAGACGATGGCCACATGGGCTTCGTTAAAACATCCAGGTTTTAACTGGGACGGTTAGTGTACCTCACAGTAAAAGCAACAGCGAGAAACGTACCAAATCCAGACAGGAACCACCTCCGAGGTATTCCATAACAATCCATAGTTTGTGCCCCTTGAGGAAACTGGCTTTGTATTGTGTAACGTAGGGGCTAGCGCAGGTAGCCAAAACAGAAATTTCCTGTTGGATCTCCTGGATATCGTCCTCGCTGGACTCGAGATCGATCTGAAAAGGGAGTCAACAATCGAACGAAAAGGCGAGAATTGCAATTCGAAGATCGAATATGAAAAGCGTACGTGTTTAATGGCAACGATCTCGCCGTCCGTCTTATCAATGGCCTTGTAAACAACTCCGAAACTACCACCTGCAAACGGAGAATACGGTTAGCCGACGGAAATGCGAAAAAAAAGTAAAATAAACAGAGCTTTGGTCAACTCACTTCCCAGCTCCTCCATCACCTGGTAATGACTCGACATGTCGTCCATTGCGCAATAATTTAGCCCAGCTAGCTACTCCAGTCAGACAGGGAATGTCGACAGGGCTCATCCAAGTAGTGAATGAATAGCTTGGGACTTTTGATGGTCAAGACGAGAGTAAAGAGGCGATGACAAGGGGTGGAGCATAAATCCCCAAACAAGCTCCGTCTCACATGGCAACCGGAGGCCTCAGGCAGCAACTGGGGTATATCAGCAAGGGGTCCACTCAGATGATCGGATTTAGCTACAACATGGCTAATATAGTCTTGGAAGGATGATCATTTACTTATTTTATTTTTACTTGGAGATTCTGCGTACATGCTTGTGAATTCTTGAGCATAATTATTACTTGCTCTCGGTCAACGGCTTTTGTTATGCTCCAACAATCCCTATACAACATTCTGTAAACGTTCGCGACTAGCTCTAAATATATTTGTATGGGTTCATGATCCCATTCTAAGATAAATGAGTTAGCAATTGTTCACACATAGCAGTGATACTCCACTTACCGGGTCATAGAGGTTCTTAAGCTGCTTCATCAGCTTCACCATCGTCTCGTTCTGGCTGTAACCAATGAACTCCCGCTTAGCAACGCCAAGTCCATGCTCAGCACTGATGCTGCCCTGGCGCTTCTGGATCCACTCATACACCCACGGCTCGATCGCCTTCTCCACCTCCTTGCTGTACTGTCGCACGGCAACGTTCAAGTGCAGGTTGGAGTCACCCATGTGACCATAACCAACAACGGCACGAACAGGGAAAGAATCATCATCACCGACTAGACCCTTCTCTGTGAGGCGGGCCTTGCAGTCCTCCACCAGCAGGTACAGATCCGACAATGGGATCGACACATCGTACTTGTAGGTGCCGCCCAAGTGGCTCAGGGACTCGGTGATACCCTCACGCCAGCGCCACAGGGCCTGGAACTGGGTCTCATCCTGGGCCAGTACTCCGTCAGCGACAATGCCGTCGCCCATCACGCTCTCCAAGAACGACTCCAGCTTGGCCATGTCGTGCTCGGCGTTGGAACCGCTGGTCTCCACCAGACAGTAGAAAGGATACTCACCCTCGAGAGGGTGCTTGTTACCCGTAGATTCAATGACCAATTTCTGGCTGCGACCGTCCATCAGCTCGAACGCGGAGAGAATCTCCGAGAGCTGACCCTTGGCAGCGAGGTAGGCCTGCTGGACCTGCTCGAAGCTCTCCAGACCAAAGTAAGCCACGTTAACCGCCTTGGGCCGCGGGGGACACTGAATAGAGACAGCAGTCACGAGGCCAATGGTACCCTCAGAGCCAATGAACAGCTGCTTGAGATCGTAGCCAGTGTTGTTTTTGCGTAGAGTCGACAGCGCATCCACGATGGTCCCGTCCGGCAGGACCGCCTCGAGGCCGAGCACGCTGCCGTGCAGACTGCCGTAGCGGAGGAGACGCAGGCCACCGGCATTGGTGGAAACATTTCCACCGATGTGGCAGGATCCCTTGGCACCCAGGTCCAGAGGGAAGAGGTGCTCTCGCTCGGCGAGATACTGGTCGGCAGTCTCAAGGATAACACCGGCATCAGCGACCAGCACACCGGAGGCAGCATCGAAGGAGCGGATCTGGTTCATGCGCGAAGTGTTGATGACGATCTCATCGAAGACTGGCACCGAGCCACCGACGAGGCCAGTGTTTCCACCCTGCGGCACAACAGCCAATTTGCGCTCGTTGCAGTATTTCAGCACCTTGCTGACTTCCTGTGCATCCTTGGGCTTCAGAACAAGCCGGGTGTGGCCACGGTACTTGCGCATCCAGTCGCTGTTGAAAGGTTCGATATCGTCCGTCGCGTCGGTGGTCACGCCATCGATCACGGCAGATTGGGAGCCCAGAAGCTCCTTGAAGTGTGCAACATCGTCGGCGGAGATCTCGGCGAAATTGGGGTTGCGCTTGAGGTTGGGGTAGGCGTCGCTGGTGAACTTGATCTGGCGGGAATCGGAGGTGCGAGTGGAGCTGGCGCTGAAGGTGCGCGCAGTCAAGGGTGTGATGGATTTGACAGTGCGAATGGCAAGACTGGGACGAGGCACTCGGGCCCGCCGCAAAGCAGCTGTGATGTTCCTGGCACCAGACATGGCTGAGGAATTACAACATACAGGAGGAACAATTTTTGGAATGTCCAAGTGGAGATGCTCCGATGCTCCGATCTGCCTCCGAGAGCTCCTCAGGTCCCCATCGATTTTGATTCGATCTCGGAGATTTTCGGCATTTTATCTTCAACGCTTACATGGTCTTTAAAAACAGGTTATATTGTTTAGTGTAGTAGTTTAAATGGATATTGCTATATAAATGTACTGAATATAGCACATAAATAGTGTAGGGTTCAAATTTATACATATATATCCTACCTATACCTTGTCACTCTATCCAAATACACAATGATGATCATTATATCATTAGAAGTATGCTTAACCCTATGCTTAAAATACCAAATGGAATTGATTGAATTGATCGAATTCCTACATATGTAGGGGTTAATTGCCTATGTTGTATATCGGTGGGTTAACTGTGTCTTGCTATATCCACCTGGGCACATCTGCCAGAAGTCAGTTACGTCACTGTTGGCCCCGCGGAAAGAAAAAAGAAGAACCTCCTCCATCTTCCTCACTTAATCTCATAACGACATTGAAATATGACATCTACTGTTCTCGTTACTGGAGCCAGTGGCTTCCTTGGCCGTGCCGTTTTCAACACTTTCCAGCACTCGGGCGTGTTGGTTGTTGGCCAGGGTTTCTCCCGTCCTGCCCCGCCTACTATCTTGAAAGCCGACCTGGAGAAGGAGGAAGATATTCGGATGCTCTTCGATGAAATCAAGTATGTATTTTCTTCATTTAGGCCTTGAGTATAGATATTAATCAGCTTTGGACCACAGGCCCCAGATTGTCATCCATTGTAAGCTAATGAGCTGGCCGATCACCCCTCCTCATAGACTAACAGCTCATAGGCGCCGCAAACAAGTCCCCGGACCTCTGTGAGAAGAACCCAGATCAAGCCCGCAGGGTCAATGTCGAGGCCACTCGCACTCTTGCCAAAGAATGCCAAGCTCGTGGCGCCTTCCTCATCTACATCTCGACCGACTACGTCTTCCCTGGCACCGAAGGCGAGGCACCCTACGAATCCGAATCCGAGACCAAGCCACCGAACCTGTACGGGCAATTGAAGCGTGATGGTGAGGTAGCCGTACTAGAAGCAACCAAGGACTCGGGCATGGGCGTGGTGCTGCGCGTGCCGGTGCTGTACGGCAGCGCCAAGGAGAACTCGGAGAGCGCGGTCAACACCCTCGTCGACGCAGTCAAGAAGGCCACAGATGAAAATGCCGGCGTGAAGATGGATGACTGGGCCATGCGGTACCCAACCAACACCGAGGACGTTGCGCGCGTGTGTCGGGACATTGTCATCAAGTACCTGCGTGAGAAGGAGAAGCGCAAGGACTTCCCTCGTATCCTGCAATTCTCGTCCGAAGACCGTATGACCAAGTATGAGATTTGCCAGAAGTTGGCCCAGGTGCTGGGTGTCGCCATTCCCGGGATGATCGCCAATAAGCAGGGCAATGACCCCAATGCGGGTGTGGTACGGCCTTATGATACACATCTTTCCACCAAGGCGCTCACTGAGCTTGGGATCGATGTGCGGACAGTGGACTTCATTGCGTGGTGGTAAGTTCTCTTCATGGGGTGTCCTGTATACCTGTACACCTGTACACCTGTACAGCTGTAGGACTTATGCTAACAACTTGCAGGCGTTGGGAATTGGGTGCTTATCGGAAATAGGGCAGACCTAAACCCGTTATTTATTATTCACGTAAGAATGATTCAAATATAGAAGGATAAAGGTCCAATTGAAAATCAGAAAGGAGATTTAAGCCCATCAAGGAGATGCGAGTCAGTAACGACCTTGGGACTATCCACCTCACGGAACTTTTATATGCTGTGAACAGCATCGGAACTGTACCATTCAAGGCTATCTTCATGATATCGTGAAGAATAGTACTAAGACACTTCGATCCGATCGTCCTGTGGACCCATGGAGATCATCCAATTATAGCCTCATATTCAGCATTGATCTAAACAATCTACAATATAATGCAAATAATGCCAATAGTACCTGTCGATCGTCTATGTTGTATCGCATACTCCATCAGGTCTGTTATATATCACGTTGAAACCGGCGCGTTGGCCGATCCGGAAATGTTAGCCCCCACGAAACCGGGACCTGGGCAAAGCTGGGCAAATGGTATTTTTCTCTTCTCTCACACTTGATGGCCCTATGCCAAGTACTTCGGTGAGTCCAATTCATATACCACATACATATATGATCTATCCAAGCCACCCTATGCACCAGCCTAGGCCGGCCCAATTGGCGATCAGTGCGGGTCGCTTTTTGCCCCCCAACGAGGCGCGAATGGTCGATTGAGAACAGGCCGGTTTGATCGTGAGGGATTCTGTTTATTCCAATCCCACTGTGCCTTTTTCCCACATTTGTTTTAATTGTGTCTTCCACGTCGTGTGTTGTTACGAGCCTGAGTCGCGGACTCGCACAGTCGCAGAGTCGCAACACTGCCCGTTCGATCTCCGATCTGAAGGAAATTACGGGAAATTGCTGTTTGGTGTCAATGTGACGCTAACCTGATACTGGCAATAGAAACTGAGACAGGTCCCGGAACTCTTTGCGCCCTCCCCGGGGGCAAATCTCAAGTGAGAAGTCTCCATGAGTGAGAACAGTGCGACAGCGGCGCAGTCCGTGCCTCAAAAGTTCTCTCGATACCGTGGCATGCGAGGTGTGACAACCGACGAAATGGCCGCACCTGCGCCTGTGAATAGCGTCGGCGAGCAGAATCCCTCGATTGCCAGGAGCAGGTCTCGATATCGTCGCAATCGGCCATTGTCAAATGGAAATATCGCACCTCCTACTCCCGCGATCCCGGGCTACGCGCGACCCCTACCAGAAAAGCAGCGGAATGAACGAGAAAATGAACGGGAAGAATTGCGCAGACGTGAGGCGCACCGACAAGGTGCGATGGAACAATTGACTGGGGATAACTCGCAACACATTCGGCCTCAGGTGTCCGCCCCGCCAAAACAGATCGCGCAAACCCGATCGCAACCTGCCCCGGCGCCCCCGTGCAGTTCCCACTCGGGAAACGATGGGAATCGCAAGTCTTTCTTTCAGAAGGTCAAGCTTTCGAGATCCAAGGACCATGGCAAGAAAGCCGAGTCCCCCCCAAAATACATCGGGGTGGGCGGAACAGGAGTGGTCCCAGGAGTTGATGCTCCCGTCAGCGCCGTCAACGCCGGAGAGCGACATGCCCTTGTCAAATATGGAGATGCCACGGCTGATCTCAAAGTCACCCCGTCAACTCAAGTCCAGGATATCTTGCTAGATGCCACCAAGCACTTATCTCGGGACATTGATGCAGAGAAATTCATTCTCATGGAGTCTTTCTCTCAAGTTGGCCTAGAGCGTCCTCTTCGCCGCTACGAGCATGTCCGGGAAGTCATGAACTCCTGGTCTCACGATGCTGATAACCAGTTCATCGTTATTCCCCCCTCCAGCGCGGAAGCCTTATCCCAGCTCGATGCTGGACATGCCCCCAGCGGGCCTCCATGTCCAGTGACTGTCCATATTTACCATTCCCAGCGTCGTCGCAAGTGGGATAAGCGATATGTCACCTTGCGCGCCGACGGACAAGTGACAATATCAAAAAAAGAGAATGCCGAGGACCAGACCAATATCTGCCATATATCCGACTATGACATCTACTTTCCCAGCGCGCGGGCGCTAAACAAGGATATCAAGCCGCCTAAGAAGTTATGCTTCGCAATTAAGAGCCAGCAGAAGTCATCCATGTTTCTGTCCACCGAAAATTTCTTGCACTTTTTCTCCACCAGCGACAAGTCTATTGCGGATACATGGTATCGGGCAGTGCAGAAGTGGAGAAGCTGGTACCTTGTCAATAAGAAGGGAGCAGGCCAGAAATCAGAGACCGAAACACTCCCGAAGCGAGCTGGGACTCAGAAATCGACTCATCAGCCGAGAAATATGCACGAGGTCCCACTCCTGCAGAGGGAGATTTCAACTGAATCCCCGAGGCGTGAAAGCTCTGACCAGCGGAGGCCGACAACCTCCAGAGACATCTATGCCCGGAAGAAGACCCTTCGTGAACACGTGCCCCCTCCAACTTCATATCCCCAGCTGACGCTCGACACCGACATGGAAGGGCCTTTCGCCGACAACCAGGCCTTAGTCTCAGCTGTGTCACCCGAAGATGTAGATGCTTCTACTTTTGCACCATCCGGACTCTTAGGCCGAACTTACACACAGCGACAAAATGCTATGCGGGAACGGGATGATCGCGATAAGAGAGCTAAGCAGGATGCCTTTTCAGGCGGTGGCTTGATAAGCGGAGGATCCATACACAGCCACGACTCAAATCCCAACAGCCGGACCAACACAATGACCCGTGCTCCGGATTCATCCGCTTTTACTCGAACCCCATCTCTGAAACAGAAGCCTTTGGTTGATCTCACCCCAGTCTATGCCGAGCCACCGCAGCATAGCCGCAAGGGCAAGGGTCGCGGCGTCAAAGTCCAGCCAGGCATGCAGCTTATTGACGGTGCCACTGGCCCAGATCAAACCCCGGGAGGAATCGCCATCCCACCTGCGACTTCGTGGCGACGGCCAGCCGCAGAGACCACACCCCAGCGACGAAACACCACCCGCAGCGTGCGCCATCACTCAAACAAACACGCGGCCCCGATTTCTGCTGAAGGAAGCCCGGCACTTCCTGCCTCCCAGTTCACCGCGAACAGCCTGCTGGCACATTCGGCCAGCACGGCTAGTCATCGGAATCCGCGCAGCGGACATGGTGTCGCAACGGGTGACCGTAATGCCACACGGCCACTGCTGGATATGTCGCCGGAGAACCCCTTTGCAGATGGTAGTCTGCTTCGGCAGCTATAGTTTTGTTCTGTTTTTCTTATGTTTATTGTTACGATTATCATGACTTTCATTTCGTGGATTTTGTTCTGGTATACCTAGGGTTGCTTTACTTGAGCCACTGGCTCTCCACATTGCCACCCTGCGACACTTCGAGGTTGAGTTCGATCTCGTCAGTGTTGATGCATTCTGCGTCTTTTGATCCGGAGATGAATTATTGATGGCCGAATGTGCTTGACGGACGATTTATCTTTGTTAGAGATACCCATTCTATGTTGATTTAGCAAAGAAGTAAAACTGAATATCTATCTCTCACATTTATTTTGATATTATTTCTCAAGTCGTTTCCCACTATGCGCCAGCGCTCTTCGAATATCTTCTCAGTCTCCAGTCAAGGCCTCAAGCAGCGGTCACCACCCCATCCGACTTGCTGTGACATCTCCCCGAGAACTGTCCATCCAATTGACCCGCTCCGTCCAACGTATAAAACCATTGGACTGATCACCTTCGAACACCATTCTGACTTTACTCATTACCACACAATTTTCCAAGATGAATCAAGGGTCTTCTAGCCAACCGCACGAGCAGCATAAATCCCCAGGCAGTCTCACCTGCAACAAGGGGAGGATACGTGCCTTGATTCAGACAAGCGATGGAGAGAGACACTATTTCACCGGCACTGTGAGCACCGATTTACGTCTCGTAGTCAACGATGCTCAAGTGCAGTACTTCGATCTCGCCGAAGATAAGCCATACTGCCAAGAGATCAAGGCATTGATTGGCCCCCTGGAAGCTAACTTCTGGTGGCAAGGAGGGGCTATACAGCTCTCTGGAAAATTGTCGCACCGCATTGATGACACTATAGAAATAACCGGAGAAGGGTGGTGGGGTGACATTGACAACAAGGAGTACGAGGAGAATGGTGAGGAGCGTTATAGTGATGAGAGTGACGATCCGAGAGCTTGAGCTTAGGGTGAGCTATAGTCAAGATATCGTTGGCTTCTTGCTAATAAAAAGCCCCGCAGGTGTCTGTCAATACATGGGAGCGAGGATATGGCCTCTGTGTCTAATGAGATGGGTATGAATGCCGGGGAGTTTATTGAGGGTGCGAATGGCTAGGATGTGACATGCATGACTGACTTAGGTATCTGGCTTATATGGACTGCTATTTGCATCCGGATAGTCATGGATTACAGATGTATCTGATATTCAGCCACGCCTGCCCTATTGTCCAGCTCTAGGACTCGATTGTCCCTGGCTTTGCCCCGATCTCCTATACAATAACGCTTCGCTACTCAGACTGAAAATACAACAGCATGAAAGAAAGAATGTCTTAATTTGTCTGTTCGTGCACCACTATGGATAACCAATCCTATAGCATGAGCAAAGCCTACATCGACTTCCTCTGAGCACATCCCGATTCCGGACTCCCTTAGCAAGACCCATCAAGCAACCAAAAAGGACACATGCTGCAATGTGAAACATTCCTTTTACTCCAAATCATCCAATCATGTCACCCAGCAAATAGCAATAGACGCACAAAAGAAATACCTAGCCTTCAAACCTTTCTGCAAGCTCAATAAGCACGATAAACCTTGAAGCTCTTAAACTCCCAATAAGCATCAACAAAACTGCCGGGATTGCTAGCGACAAAGCCCGAACAAGTCGCCGGACAGTGATACAAAGTATCATAATACTGTTTCTGACCAGCAAGTTCACCACAGAGGTCAATATTAACAATGATACTCAGATTCTTGAAATGCGACGCAATATCACACTTCGTACTCGGGAAATCCGCCAACGCAACGCCCCAGCTACTCGGATCAGGATTCTCCGCCGTGATATCAGCAGGGACAGTTCCACTCGGGAAGAACCAAGCTCGAATACCAGCATCACGGAGTTCAAGGGCATAAACACCCCCACCACGGTTATTCATCGCCTCACCATAACTATTCTCATCACCGATGACACCACAGCCAGAATTTCCACCTGTGGCACTATCGCAGTTCTTAAAGATCGCCTGACCGGTATGCTTGCGCTTGACATCCATACTGCACCCCTTGGTAGTATGAATGGAGACTTCATTCCCATGGCTTCCAACATTCGTAGTTTCAAGAACATCGATCTCGCCATTCATCGGCCAGTTATACCCATCCGTTAACCACAAAGCAGGCCATGTCGCACAGCCGAAGGGTGTATGAATAATATCAAAGATGAAGAGGCCGGAATCATACGTATTCCTCGACTCGACGCGGACGGAGTTCCGGCCTGAGCGGGCGTTTGGTGTTGATGCGTCGACGCGCAGGACGGCCGAGGACTCGGATGCATAGGTGAGGTTTAAGTCTCTGGCGGTTGATTTGTTGACGTAGACGACGAAGCCCTTTGTTGGGTCATCGTCTGTGAAATAGGTGAATTGGTCGAAGAAGGTTGGGCCTGAGTAGGTGTCTGCGAGGGTGTAATTCAAGGGTATGTAGTTTGGGTAGCGGTTTTGGATTATTTCGACGGGGATCAGGATTGCTGCCAGTATTATGACTATGGTTGTTGTGCTGGCGATGAGTTTCTTGCGTAGGGACCAGCCTCGTGGATTATACCAGGGAGGAGGTTCTGTGGCTCTATCTCCTTCTGGTTGGCTGGAAGTCGCAACTGGGGATTTGATTTCGAGAGTGTATGGTAGTTGTCGGATATCCATGGTGATGGTTGGTATAGTTGGGATGAAGGATTCTAGTATATTTGGATTTCGAGACGACTTTTATTCTATGTTCTATGTAGATTACACCCTTATGATGTTCAAAAGCTATCGAGTTTGTCGTCATGGACCTCACATCTACTCTGTCCTAGAATGGAAAAGCGCCGATCTTTCCGCTTGTGGATCCATGGATCACCTCGCTATAAATAGCCTAGTCTATTTCGTGCCATGCACCTTCCTACCTAGGTAAGTACCTACCCTAGGTATGTACCGGATTTCCTAGGTCAAAACAGTTGGCTTTGGTGTGTACTTGGACTGGTTACCTGCGTCCGCGCCCTCCACGCTGTGTTCCTCGAGTCACCGAGGAGCAGGCGTTTGGTCGGATCCACCGGGTTGGCAAGATGAATAACTGTGTCTACCACCTGGGCAGGTCCGGCTGCTGACCAAAGACTCCGATGTGGAGGGGCAGTTCATTCAAACGTCCATGGATACTTAATTAGATATATTAATTAGGTACTAGTTCATAATAAGTATAGCACTTGCTTTATTCAGAATACAGAATATCGTGCGGCTTCTTTTAAGGGTCGAAGGTCCAGATAGACTGAAGGATGAGGTTGAACCTTGGACCCTTACGAGGGTCATGATTACAATTTTCAATCGAAGCACGATTATCCAGAGCGACGGCCAAAAGACGGAGTTTTGTCCCCATAGTTAAGGAATGCGGCAAAAGAACCATTATGTACTATTCCGGTGGGAGGACAATATTTTCATTAACTATGTATACAAAGAATTAAAATCGAACCGCCAGGGCACGTATGTAGAACGCCAAGCCTCTCTATGTATGAGCAAGAAAACCAGGCTCCGCCTTTTCTACCGATTGGATCGGAGAGTCGACGCACGACGTATGAGCGAGTCTCCAGTAGGAGCAGACTGAGGCTGCCAGTCGCGGGATTCCATACCCGAAGACAGAGCAGCCTCATTCCTAGTCTGAGATTGACTAGCATCGTTCCTCGCCTGAGACAAGGTACGCGATTGCGATGGCGCGAAAGACCCACCACCACTCAGGTTGGATGCGCGGCGGCGCATGCGGCGCTCTCCCTCTGCAGCCTCATGTCGGTTGAGAGCATCGGAGGGGAGAAGGACGGCGCGGTCAAGTGCATAAGGCAGGCCACGGTGGCGACCACGAACTTGCATAGCAATGATCACCAACTTGGAGATCACATTGAACTGCCCCGAGAAGGAGGTGTTGACATTTGTGTATCCAAACGACAGACCCACAGTACCGTATGCCGAGACAACCTCAAACAAAACATTAAACACCTGGAAGGCGTTGTCGTTTTGCTGCAATTTTGATCCTTCCGCTATGGTAATGATAAATAGACCCAAAAAGACATACCATAAATCGAAACTCAGCTGGCGTCGCAAGTGAGCTCCGATATAGGTGGGGGCATTTGTTTCTTCGTCGTCATCCTCCTCTGCGGCATCGTAAATTCCCAAACTCTTCTCTTCGTAGACGTTGGTCCGACGCATAGAGATGGCAATGGGAAATACTGAGATATACATCATGATCATATAGGACACTTGGACAGCGGGGTGAAGTTCTGAAAGACTGATGATTCCAAAGCCGGCTGTTCGTGTCGCAGAGGCTTGGAAGAAGCCGTCCACAACTCGAATGGCGGGTGGCAGTGAAGTGACGGCAGAATCGTTGAGCTACCAAATCATGGTCAGTAAAAAATCGCGAAAAAGTGAGAGATATCCAAAACTCACATCCAGGATGACGAAGAAGATCACATCAATGCAGTTTAATGCGACTAGAATCGCAAACAGCCACCAGGTGGCATTGCGAGGGAACAGTAGAGTGAAGCATCGACGGGGATGATCCAGAAGAAACTTCAGCTCTTCCCATAGCGCAGTGCCCTGGCGGGTGAATTTCGAAAGGATCCAGATGATCAAACGAAGCATGCATGGGAAGGCGGTATTGCCAATGATAATTAAGAACGACATCATCAGCAGAGGGAAAACAGCCCTTTGGAAGGAGGTCATCGAGTCGGGTGTCAAGGTGAAACCCAAGTCGTTGAAGGCGGACGCAGCGGTAAAGATTCCCCACCACGGCCGCCCAACTCCATCAGCCCGGACAATGTCGCCCCATTTGTTCGCTCTCATGATCCAACCGACCAGGCTAACCATGCCAATGAGATGAAAACCGACGTAGTAGGTGATAAGAACAACGGCCAAGGTCTTGAGCGCACGGTATTCGATACCGCCCAACTCGTCACGCTGCTCCTCGGTCAGATCAACGAAATTGGAGTTACGAGCCACTGTCGCATTCCAACTGAGGTATGGCTGAGTCGAAAGGTCACGCTCTTGCGTCAGAGATCGGAACACCCCCTGAAGGTGTTCCTAGTGTTAGTAGGGGCAAGAGTAGTAGTCTCATTCCCATCTTTAGTCTCTCGGAAAGTGGGGCGAGTCTCCAGACGAGGGAACGTGTTACCGCGTGGGCGGGTTCGTGAAATATCTGGCTCGTTGATGGTGATGTGTGGTCCTTCAAGTGGACCAAGCTGATCGAGCTCCTCGGGGTGTGCAACGGGGCTCTGTTCGTCTTGGTCGTCATGGTCGCTGGGTTGCTGGGCCTGCTCACCCTCCTGGTCGGCATCTTCTTCCAACGCCTCTGGCGCACCACCACGGTCGTACTCCCGAGGACTCGGAATGCGCAGAGCTCCTTTGTCCTTCCGCTGCTTTTCCAAGAAGGCAATGTGGTGTTCAGGGCTCAAATGGGTTGGCACCTTCAAGCTACCGAGGCCGAAACGAGGTTCACGTTCACTGCCCGTGTCTGTTCCTTCGGAGCTGGAGTCAACACTACTCGCCCGGGGTTCCGGTGTGTTGATGCCCGAATTAACGTTCTTGCTAGATGGATCCGTCATTCGCCCGTCCCGGGCATCCCTGAATCGTCCCGTATCACCACAATGGGTCGACCGCTGACTCCAAGCTCCGCACGGTTGATATTCTCGCTGTTACCATCATCGGTTACCGTTTCCATGCGGGATCGGGTCCGTCGCATCGCCCGAGCGTCTCGGACCACATGTTGGAAGCGCTTCTCGAACCAGTATAACCGAATAAATACCAGGGCGCCGTGGATGAAGATCGGTGTGCACAGGCATGTGATCAGGTAAAGGACAATTTGTTGATATAGCCGGAGGAGATTCAGATCGACGGTGTTCAGCCCGCTCTGGGTGGCGGCACCAGCGGCTTGGAAGAGGGCATCGACATAGGCAACGTTCCCACCGGCGTAAACGATGAGGGAACCTATGATAGCCCAAGAAATGATGTAGGCGTAATGGAGGAGAATAAAGTTGAGGTGTAGGTCTTTTAGAAACGGGATCTTTTCCTTGTAGGATTTCACCCGGCGAAAAAAGGCCGAGAACATATTGAACGGACTGCGGCCAGACCGTTGCCGAGCGGAGACCACTGGCACTGGCCGCGGAGGGGAGGATGTCGAGATAGGATGCTCTCGCAAGGAGGGGAATTTTTCGAACCTGCAATTATTAGCTCTGGGATCTTGACTTTGTTTTTTTCGGTGCGGCATACATGTGGTCCCGTCGATCGCTACCGAGCGGAGAGCTTTGACTCGTGCAGGAATCGACCACGAGGAGCTGCTCTTAGCCGCGTGGCATTGAGCCACAATTGTACGTAGAGATGATCGAGGGCATAACGGAAGGGTAAGAAGAGGAGGAATGGAAAGAAGGCAACTAGAAAATCTCAGGCAAAAAAAAAAAAGAATGAAAATCCTAAATAGCTGCGATAGGAAAAATCACGCATGCGGGAAGATTACATTACGGTATGGTATTGTCACCTGCCACATAAAACGTGGTCTGCCGATCACTTTGGTCCCGTCTCGTCGGGTTTTGTGGCGCAGCAAACTGTATTTCATTTAGGTTTGGATGGAAATACGCTTGGAAGTGCTCCAGGGCTATATTGAAGTAATAATGTAATAACCTGATCAAACAGGAGAAGAAAACATTCAATGTATATATATACAAGTACAACATATAGCTTCAGTGGGTTCTCCCCTTCTCGATAAGCATTTACTCGGAAGGATTCGAGTCGGGATTCACTCCTCCGTACTCGGCATTGCCGTATGTACTAGATGGGCACATCCCTGCATAGTGAGTTGCAGAGTCTAGGCGCATGGACATGTGATGAAGTACTTTTATCTTGGCATCTCACATCCCGAAAAACCTGAAACTGGTTACTCCGTACCCATCTTCAAATCTATATCGCTGCCTAATACTGAAGGGGCCATGTTCTAGATTGGCCCACTTTTCATTCCGGCTATGTCGTGGCCCGTTCCTAGCAGAATTACCCCTTATGCTGTTAGGGCTGCCGAAATACATATCACTATTTACCCCCTTCCAATTGGTCGGTGTGACCTTGTGCATTCTCCATCTTGGAGAGGACTGCTGCCCTATACTTGGCAGTGGAAGGGGATTGCGTCTTCTCCAATCATTTGTCGGCGTGTTCCACGCCTTCGTATTAGCATTCTTACCGGAGCCTGCCGATGAGAGATTCATGAGATCTAAGAGATTTAAGGAAACCCCTTGAAATGGGAGAAACTAGACGGCACGGGCGGCCCGACATTCCTTACCCGAAGGGATGATCCTTTCTAGATACTGAAGCATACCCCGATTATCTTTAGGCCATTCCTACTTACATGTAGGTAACCCCATAGTGAAAGGTAACACGGTTGGCTGCCAAGATAGCAGCGGAACGTTCTCTTTCGCACAGATCGGAACTTCTAATCTCCTATAGCATTCTTGCCCGGCTATTCTAGAATTCCGCGAAGATCCATGGATATAAGCGAAAGCCTTGACAAAACAGCAGCGCAGATAAGCAGTATGCAAGATCTAGTCGGGTTTCAAACTGAACTTCAACGTTGGTTTACCTCGGGACTGCAGTTGTTTGACTCATCCCAGCTTCAAGGTTCACTCCAGGGCTATGACAAACTTATTTCGTTCTTCAAATTTTGATTTGCGAAAGGTATTTACTTCCCGCCTAGCAATTACGGTGTCTACGGCTACACCCAGTTAGGTATGTACTACAGAAACGCCACACTATATATATCCTGTACTCACCGATATTGCCCCACTTTACAAAGTTGATTTTCCCCGGCATCTACGTATCCATGGATGTAGAAGATTTTGTTTTACATAAAAAGATGTAAAAAGATCATTCAAAAAGACACATCAGAATGTTATCCTACATATAGTCTCCCTGGTATCATTTTGAGCCACTTGGGATCAGATTCCTAAAGTCTTGGGTCACAAGAGCAGAGGCATACGCGACCGACTACTCTTGTAGAATCCGCTTAGCAATGACTATCATAGGCTACAGCTGCAGTCCTTCATATTAACAAATCCAGGGAGGAGTTGAGGAGAGCTTGACTAATTCGATCTATCGCCGAGAGATCCTCCCGGAAGGAATGCATGTACATCACCATTCTCTTTATGATATAGTCGCAGATACAAGCAAATAGAAGGGCATTCCACCCTTGCCCTAAGTTCAATCCACCATATACTGCGACTTGCTTTCCGGTACCATAGATAGAGCAACAATAGCGCTACAGGGTCCTTCTTCCGGAGTAAACTTTCGAAAGGGCCATGGATACTCCGCGTAAAGAGTTGAGTCGGACCGGTTGTGACCTCGTTATCCGGGAGGTCCAGGAGTTGGGATACCGCGTGGGCGGCGTGGAAATACGGATTAGTTTCCGCAGTAGATGAGTCTTTGAGGTTACACACGGAAGCTAATGCCCTTGGTATACCATCTATGCCTCCCTCTGGCAATGGTGAATGCATTTGGGCAAAGGTCGCTGCCATGACACGGAAAAGGCTGTCCGGTCGCAGCGGGTTAACAATGTGCCACAATGACATTTTACCCTTGCTCATGCGCAACCAGTTCAAGTCGGAGGAGTCGGAGGATTTCAGAGGCCACGCTTGTTCCGGTGTGTATGCATCGGGGCACGAGAAGATCAGGATAACGAGAGCAGCCGCAGTACCCCAGATAGGATCCTTATCTTTGTCTTCAATCGGTCCCCTTAGCCGCTTGTTCAAGAGAACTGTGCTTTGAGACCAGTGATAACACTCTTCTACAGTGCGACGGCAGCCTAAGGAGCCATTCAGATGGCGGTCATATGTAAGCGCCACAGCTAGAGAGGCGTGCATTAAGAAAGGGTACTGTAAACCATATGTTAGCTGAGCTCAAGCCCATGATGAATATTCGGGCTTTCGTTGTGTCTAATGGGACAGGACTGATATCAAAAAACTCACAGTGAAGGCAAGTTCCAGGAGCTTGCGATTAACTTGTATCATATTAGGGTCGTCAGGGGTAATGAGACTTCGTCCAAGATACCGGGTTATAAAATCTTGACACTTTGCGTTCAATTGATAGGATACCGATGTGTCAGATGTCCAGACAGCATTTGTGAGAGGGGGTTGAAGCTGTGCTTTTCCTCGAGCCACCAATGGTCGCCCTGTATCAGCAGCGAGGGGATGGAGGTCGGGGATGTTAGACATGAAGTTGCATAATACCCCGAATGAACTACATCTCTTGCATTGTGGCTTGCTTTCGTCGCACTAGTAGGCCAATGAAGTTCGGTCAGCCAAGGACCAGTATTGGAAGCCTAGGAGCGCGCACCTTAAGTTTTCGAAGCTTGCAATTCCGGCAACCAAATCTCGACCTCCGCAGAGGCCTACTCTCCCGCACCTCTCTTGGACAAGTCGAAGCCATGCCTTGCGTAGCTTGGGTGTGAGGGATTTCCCGAGTTGGATGGGAATTCAATGCCGGAGGGGTCCTGGTTCCTCTGACGACACTAAAATAGACCCCAATAAGCTAATCCTCTTTCGGATATTCCACCTTTCACGCTAGCCGTTGCTCGGATATAGACATTTCTAATTGGCTGCAAGTTCTGCCCTTAAACTGTCAATCTATAATCAACACGAGATCGCCTTGGACGGAGACGTCACTGCAAGAATGATTAATTTGAAATGATAGCTTAATGTATAAAAAGAAGGTTATCCCTCGATCCTGCGAGGAAAAATTGAGTACAAGACTCGATCTCATATAATTCTACACCTCAGAATCCCATATTTACCCAGAATGGCCACCCACCTCGCCGCCGTCTCCCTCGCAAAAGGCGAGCGTTTCGAGGTCCAACCCCGTCCCACACCAAAGCCAGGCCCAGATGAGCTCCTTATCGAGGTCAAATCCGTAGCTCTCAACCCAGCAGACTGCTACATGCGTGATCAAGGCCTCTTCATACCCACCTACCCCACGGTCACTGGCTTCGACATCTCGGGGCTAGTCCTCGAGATTGGCGACAACGTCCCCGTCGGTGCTAACGATGAAAGCGCGGGGCCATTTTTCCGACCAGGGATCACCCGCGTGGCCGCCTATGCCGCTTCCGTGTGGAAGTCCTGCGACCCTGACTACGGCGCCTTTCAGGAGCGGTGCCTCGTCCCTGGCAGCACGCCATGCCTCTTCCGGATGAGAGTATTTCTTGGAACCAAGCGGCAACCTTGCCCGTCGCCGTTGAAGTACCCCTTAACGCGTGGGATGTTATGGGGATTCCACGGGTGGGAGAAGCCACTGCTTCGTCTTCGGTTTCTGCTGCCCCAGTCGGCACCGATACCAGTGGAGGGACTCAGAGAAATAACAAACAAAAGAAAGACATCCTGTTGATCTGGGGCGCTTCGTCTAGCGTGGGCACGATGGGCGTGCAAAGCGCCCGGCTGCTGCGTGAAGATCTCAACTCTTCTTTCGCCGCTGTTTACGCCACGGCCGGTGCGGCAAATCAGAAGTATGTAGCATCCCTAGGCGCGGATCGCGTCTTCGATTACAACGAGCCGCAGGTTGTGGATGCAATTGTTTCGGCGGCCAGGGACGATGGCCTAGTGATTCGGCACTGTTTTCTTGCCACGGGGCAGCTGACGCCGTGTCAGGCCGTGCTGAAGGCTTTCTTAAGGGATGATGAAGGAGAAAACCAGAAGGCGAAGATCGCGTCGGCGCCAGTTATTCCTCCGGATGCGGACGAGGTGAACGGAGTGGAAACCATCTTTGTGCTGCCATCAGCGGACGAAGGAGAGAGGTTGGCTCAATTCCAATATTGGGTGGGGACGTGGCCGAGGGAGAAGCTGGCGAATGGGACCATTAGGCCGAGTCCGGAGCCCAGGGTTGTGGGAAAGGGTTTGGGGGCTATCAATGCCGGGCTGGATGTGCTACTCCGCAGGGTGAGTTGCACTAAGCTGGTTGTTGAGGTTGCGGAGTGAGAGTTGAGAGGTTGGCACCAGGTGCTTGATGCAAAGGATTGGTTAGAATGGCATAAAGTCCCCAATACCGTCTTTACTCAAACAAATTCGATTATGGGACTTCGTGGAGGACAGAGGCCACTTAATCGGCTGAATATTCCTATACTGGATATGTTGACTGTTCGGAGAGACGATGTGATCGGCGTGGGGTTGGGGTTGCGTTCTTGAGGTCATTGACCCCAATTTCTCCAACTTCATGTTTGGGGTAACCGGTGGATATGTTCATAGTCATTAATTCCTAGTGTTTCTTTCTTCTCCTCGTTACAATCAGTTTGTCGTATATGCAAGTCTGACATATCATGGACTCTACGTGTCGCATTGCCGTTATTCAATGGCACATCAAGGTGGGTACATTTAGTTGGGTCGTAGACTCGTGTCAAACCATTGAAGAGGTGCAGTTTCAAAGGTTGTAATCAGATTTGCTTACATTAGCCCAGGAGCTTGACATTGAGTACAATCATAGGACAGCATGCGGCTACATCAGTGAGGCCGCTGCCCAAGGTGCTGAGCTAGCCGTTCTTCCAGAGTAAGAAATGTGTTATTAGACCTCCTGTCCAACACGATAGTCCCTAAAACAAAGGAACACTTGCTGATTCAAGACAACCAGGTACCATCTCAGTGGTATGGTCCCCACAGACCCCCGTTGGGTAGTGCAAGCTGGTGAATCTGCCCAGTACCTAGAAAAGTACCAAAGCCTGGCCAAAGAACTGCAAATCTGCATCGTACCGGGTACAATTATCGAGAAACACACAGGATCCGACCAATCGACCATTTTTTACAACACAGCCTACTTCATCTCAAATGATGGCACTGTGCTTGGCTCCTATCGCAAAAAGAACATCTGGCACCCGGAACGACCCCACCTCACCTCCTCAGGCCCAGAGCCCCATGTGGCAATCGACACCCCGATCGGTCGCGTGGGAATGCTGATCTGCTGGGATCTGGCATTCCCCGAGGCATTCCGGGAACTGATCGTCGACGGGGCGCAGATTGTGATTGTGCCTACATACTGTATGCTGAATTCCTTCTGGTCTGTACCTGTATGTGATACCTGATCTAACTGAAACTTGTTCCAGGGACCCCCCACGACGCCTCCCCCGAAGCCCGCGCATACAATCCAGATTGTGAAGGCCTGTTCCTCGAGTCGACCATTACATCCCGCTGCTTTGAGAATACCTGTGGTATTATCTTCGTCAACGCTGCCGGACCGTCGGAGGATTTCTTGGGTCTGTCGCAGATTACACTCCCTATTGCGGGACCGATTGCTAAGATGGGGACTGAGGATGGATTCATGATTGCTGATATAGATATGGGGGTTATTGAGACTGCGGAAAGGAATTACAAGGTGCGACAGGATCTGAAGAAGGAGAATTGGCACTATGTTTATCGGCATACTGGGAGAAAGTAGACATAGGTCAATTCCAATGATTTTTTCTTTTTGTGCGACCATGATAACTATGCGTTCTCAAGCCAGCCTAGTTTCGATGAAATTTTCGTTTCGCAAATTCGACACCCGCCTTGTGGCTGGCATCCGCGCCCTATCGGCTAGAAAATGAAAGCGGATAAAGAGAGTATCATCGATTATTATGCTAGAATCCACTACACAAGGTACCTTGCATTGCCAACACCAAGGATATCAAGTATGATGCTCGTGAGACCTTGGGAGGCTAGCCGCATGGCGGGCGGATACGCCATTCCGAACACAGTCTAGCGTCGAAAGCTTATCTCCAACTCCATAGCTGCTTTATAGATCCCAGAATAAATCAACTTTACACATAGTATGCCCTTTTTCCGAGGACCACATAGGTTTATCTTGACTTAATCACCTTATATTTGGCCCGTAGACAAGGTGGTGTCTCTAGACATTCGTCGGTGGCGTCTGCACTTTGGGGATCCCGCAAGTCTCGATGTTTATGTGGATGATATTATGGGGGATTGAGCTCTCGGAGATGTGAGAAGCATTAGTCTGGGGCATTAAATCCATGTATATAGCTATATACAACAGCTGCAATGACCGATAAAGGTGACAGCTTCAATTCTGGCCCAGGGATCGGCTCTTTTTTATCTCGAACGCTAGTTGCAAGCTACAGCTCTTCATACCGTCTACAAGAATGCCCACTAGGTGACAGCATCACATGTAACTGGCCAGGTCAAATTAAGGTGGCTGGGGATGTGTATCGCTTCATGTGACAATGAACAATAGGGTGAGTCTCATTGTCTCCCATCGTCACTTCCCAAATAGGCACGGTACCTTCCTCACAGTAAATCTCCAACCTATATAAACCCCCTCCTCCCCCCCAGCTTGTCTTTTTTTTCTTCCTCCTTTATCTCCCCATCTTTCTCATCCTCCATTTTATCAACCCCCCCCCCCAATCTTCCATCTGGGGTTTCATCACTCCCAAGTACATTCCATCATCAGCTTGGGTCTCATCAATACCTTGTCCATTGCATCACATCTTCTATCATATATTGCATCAAGATTCATTGTAAATGGAGCTTGTCACCATCTCTCACTACCAGGAACGCGTCGTTGCGACGTGTCAAGTCTGTCACGCCAACACCCACAACCACGTGGCCCACCATGTCCACACTCTGGTAAGTCTCACCTGTCACCACCTGTCACATGTCACCACCCTTCACTAACATGCACTTGTCTCATAGACCTCACACCACATGGTCTTTAACACTCTGGCTTTTCATCTTGCATTCTCTGTTGTGTATTGTGAGTATCTTCTCTCATCTTTATCCTTCCCATCCACCACCTCTTCAACATGCTGTCACCCCCTTGGCCTTTCATCAACCTTCACTATCCTCCTTCACTATCCTTCACTATTCTTCACCATAATCTTTCCTTCACATCATCGTTCAACTTGTCTCATTTGGCATTGGATCAGCGTTGTTCCAGTTTCACATCACCTATATCATACCCCCAACCCTTCATGGTATGGAGCTGACTGCATCAGACATGTGAAAACGTCACTCATCTGTTCCATCTTTTGGACAGTCTTCCTACTCATACCTTGTCCAATGCACAATGATTGGGTCGAACCACTTGTTCCATGTTCTGTGAGTCCCTACTCCCTCCCATCTTTACTCGGTACTAACCGTAACAGATGTTGAACAACAAACAACATCCTGCTGCTTTCCTCTTTGCACCAATGGTCTCTCATTTGGATATTCCTCCTTCCAGTCGACCACTATGAACAGCATCCAGGATTGCAACATGCAGCTATCCAGGTAAGAACTCCAGCACCAGAACCCTCCCACCTCTCTGTTCCTTCTGCTCTGCGATGACGAGTGGAAGATCTTACCAACCGAGCCCGTGGCTGACGCAGGTTCATCTTGGTGTTTTCCGTCACAGGAATTACATTTCTCACCTGGCTGTCTCACATCATTCTGAATGTGCTGCTTTTACATTTCCATCACGAACTTTGACCCAGATTGCAACTTGCAGCTATCCAGGTAAGAACTCCAGCACCAGAACCCTCCCACCTCTCTGTTCCTTCTGCTCTGCGATGACGAGTGGAAGATCTTACCAACCGAGCCCGTGGCTGACGCAGGTTCATCTTGGTGATTTCTGTCACAGGAATTACATTTCCCATCGTTTTCAATCTGCCTGCTTTGCATCTTGCATGTGCCTGCCACCACCTCGAGTTTCTGTTCACGACTGCCACATTCCACATTTAATCCACACACATCTGCAGTTCTGAACCGCCACAACATGTCGACCTTGGGCAAACTTCCCAAGATGCGACATTGCGAGGACACCTCCCGTGGATGTGACATACGACAATTGTATGTCCTTTCCACCCCATTTCGTGATCTGTTGCTAAGAGAAATCCCATCATCAGTCATCCACGCCACGTTCCAAATTTCGCTTCCACTGTGATGTCCACACCTATGCCTCCTGGATGCCACCGCAGTCCAAGGGCTGACGCAGGGAAACCTTTTTCTCCTCTGCCTTTAGTCAACCATTCAGTCAAACCATCCATTCAACCATCCAGTCAATCCATCCAGTCAATTATCCAGTCAACCAACCATCACGTCAATCCATCCAGTCAATTACCCAGTCAACCAACCATGAAGTCAACCATCAAGTCAATCCATCAAGTCAATCCATCCAGTCAACCAACCATCCAGTCAATCCACCCAGTCAACCCGTCCAGCCAACCAACCAACCATCCAGTCAATCCAACCAGTCAATCCATCCAGTCAAACAATCCAGTCAATTCGATCTCTATACCAGGTGAGAACTCTAGCGTTATCAACCCTAACGGTTCTTTTGGCTCGCATCAACGAGTGGAAGACCTCACCAGTCCAGTGGCTGACGCAGGGAAACTGTTTTTCCTCTGCTTTTTAGGGATCCATCAAGCCAACCATCCATCCAGTCAAACAAACCATCCAGTCAAACAAACCATCCAGTCAATCACCCAGTCAATCCATTCAGTCAAACAATCCAATCAATTCGATCTCTATACCAGGTGAGAACTCTAGCGTTATCAACCCCAACGGTTCTTTTGGCTCGCATCAACGAGTGGAAGACCTCACCAGTCCAGTGGCTGACGCAGGGAAACTGTTTTTCCCCTGCTTTTTAGGGATCCATCCAGTCAACCATCTATCCAGTCAATCATCCAGTCAACCATCCGCTTCGATCAATCACATCGGTCAACACTTTAACAAAACACTCCCAGTCTGACCGTGGCGGGCTTCGGCTTCAGGACAATCGGCAGGCTGGTCTGGTCAATCAATCTACTTCAATCAACCTCGATCAACACCTCGATCAACTACAACAAACCACTCCCAGTCTGACCGTGGCGGGCTTCGGCTTCAGGACAATCGGCAGGCTTGGCAATCAACCCAATTCAATCAAGCCACCTCGATCAACCACCTCGACCAACTAACTCGATCAACCACTTCCAGCCTGACCGTGGCGGGCCTTTTGGCTTCAGGACAATCGGCAGGCTGGTCTGGTCAATCACTACTTCAACAAAACACTCCCAGTCTGACCGTGGCGGGCCACTCGGCTTCAGGACAATCGGCAGACTGGTCAAGCAAGTACTAAAGTCATCCCACTTCCACCAACCACCTTGATCAACCACTTCCAACATCTCCGGCTCCAGGCCACCTATGTCTCGGCCCGATTGATAGAATACCTCTACACAACACACCCCTATATTTGCCTTCGAATGGAAGCCCCGGTGGCAATTGCCCAATTGCCCCAACACTTGATTCAGACGACAAAAACCACAGCCACATCTGGCTTGGAAGGAAGGATATGGGAGAAGGATGGACATGGACATGTATGAAGGAACTTTGTTTTGATCTTGTTGGGAGGACTGGGGACGGGGACTGGGGACTTTGTTTGCATTATCAAACGCTTTCACCTTATCGACTCTGCTGAGTCTCCAAATCTCAGCTTGAACACTGTTTTCCATGGACATCATCAACGCCCATGACACTGTTGACGTTCGCTTGAGGGCTTGGCTTGACTTGCTTTTTGTATCTACTGGAATTTGCTTCCAGCTTTATGTATTTAGAGCACTTCTGCGGCATCAACATGCAGAAGTACAAAATTGAAGACCGTCATCATCTTCATAATCACGTTCTTGTATCCCATAATAAATAGAAAAGTAGTGTCTATTTTGCTCACCGAAGTTTTGAATATTTCAATCATTAATCCTACATTGTGAAGGGGAAACTGACACTTACCCATTCTTGTGCTGTCCCTAGGTGTTGCGGCCACCATACGGTCTACATCCGAAATCACTTTGCACATTGGAAAATCGAAATCTGAATTCTAAGTTAAGTCATAAAGCAGAGACAGAATCATTAATTGATACAATCATCCGGGCGTCCATGGCAGGAAGTCCGCGAACACAGACAACAGACCAAGCAATGAGAAAAGAAAACGGTATAGAGCTCTCAAATTGGGCAAAAAGACGAAAAGAAAACACATAGCAGGACGAAGCAAAGAACTCCCCCCCTTATCGAAACCAAAGACGATGATCACCGAGGACGCAGATCCGATATCTGAACCCCGAATCCGAACCTCCCAGCTCAACATCTAAATAAGGACCAACGGAACAAGTCGCTAACCAAGGGATGGTAGGAACAGCAAAGCAAGTACGGAGTATAGTCAAGATATTCGGAGCGGTGTTGTAAAAATCACAAAGAGATGCGAGGAGCCCAACTCCGCCAACGCAACGGTCCAATGGGATGACTTTTTCCTCTGGATAGATCGTCCGGTGACCAAGTCCACTATTTCATCACTGGACTTGGCTAACGATTTCGCTGGCGCGACCCAGGCTCTCGACCATCTGTTGGCATTCCTTTCGTCGGCGGGTCGTGTAATCGCTCTCCTTGAGGAGTTCGTCGAGTTCGTTGGTGCGGTACATGTTCTCCAAGAGTTCGCGTTGCATCTCATCCTTGGTGAATCTAGAGAAAACCTTGTTAGTATAGACGAATATGGGGTTAGGCCTGGTTAGGCCTTTGGAAGGATGGGACATACTGGACCAGAGTGTACATGACCGCCTTGGGGACCATGTCGATCATTGTGCGCTTGACAATGTTGAAGTAGGAGGTAATCAGAAGTTCTGCATGAGTGTTAATGGAGTGCCACAAGGCCTTTGTATTAGCTGGTTCACTTACTGATAACCTCAACCTCGGTGGCTTCGCGCTCAGACAAGCTAGCTGAAGCCTTGAGAGTTGGGGGAGGAGCCTCCATGAGGGCCATCTTCTTCTTGTTCTTGGAAGCCCAGAAGCTGCCGAAGAACCCACTGTTGTTGTTTGCCTCACCAGTGGTGTCGAGTGAGGGGCTCTGGGCACGGGCTGGTAGGAGAGGCTTGCCAGTCTTAGGGTCGACCTGTGTAGGCTTGGCGGCTGCCTGACGCTCGTTGACGAGCGCCATGGCGCGGTGTCCATTCAGGAAATCGGGGTGACCGGTGTTCACGTAGGTGGATTCCATGTTGATCAAGTCCTTGACCAGCTTGTTGGTGGGCTCAAGGCACTTCTTGAAGAAGGAAATGACGACAGCGTGGAACTTCTCCTTCAACATGGGATACCGGCGGAACAGCTGCTTGGTCAGAAGCTGGCTCAGGATGCGCACCAACTCGTCGTAAACCAGCGAGATACATTTCAAGCTGGGTTCTTCCAGTCGTTTGATCTGTTGCTTGACGATCAACTCGAAGGCGGTGGTACCAACAAATAGTGCAGGCGAGGAACCGGACGAGTTGTAAAGGATGGTTCGAATGTCAATGTCCTTCACGATATCGAAGGGATCGACAGCCTTGACACCGTTCGAGTAGAGTTCGTGGAATACAAAGGAAATACGAGCACCTCCGGACAACTCGATGCTAGATAACTCCTGGTTATTTCCCTCCAAGACTGTACGGTATTCGTTGCTGAATTCAGTGATGATGTTCAGGATAATGTTGGCGCTGTTGCCGAGCATAGAATCACCCAGTTGCGCTAGCTCTGCGGTGTACTTCTGGAGGGAGGCGGAAATGCGGGCCTTGATATCGGGAAGGGTTTGCTTGATGTGCATCATAAGGATCTAAAAAGAGGAAGACCGTTAGTTCAAAGGTCTCCAAGACGATAGGGAGTCAACTCGTACCAAGTTCAGTTTCCGCGCCAGATACGGCGTACCGCAGTAGGAAGCCTTATTCCGGTATGCCTTGTGGTTTTCGAAGAAGTTCTTCTCGTTCTCCAAGGCATAAGCAATGAGTTTCTTGTTCTCAATATCACGCTGGCCACGGTTGACCACCGGTACATAACCCAGGCGCAAGGGGATAATTCGTCCAGCGAGAATATCCACCACATCGGTTCCCTCGTCCATCAGATCGACCTTACTCAACACACCAATGGTGCGTTGACCCTCGGGGTCCACCTCACGGGCCAGCTTCAGACCATCGGAGTTGGCAAGATCCTGGTTGGCTGAAGTGACTGCTAGGATAATTGCGTTGGGCTTGCTGATATACTTGAGGACCATATCACGGATCTGCCTCTCAATATCCTTCGGTTGGTCTCCGACAGGCACCTTGGTCAAACCAGGTAGATCGACGAGGGTCAAGGTCAGGACGTTAGGGGAGTAGATGCGCAGGTTGATCGGGGAGGGCGAGATACCGGCGTTCTTGCCGACCTTGGTTTCCGTTTCGCGTACGATCTCATCGCGAATCTTGTTGAAATCGAAGAACTTCTCCCCGGGGAGGTGGAGGAATTCACCATACTCGTTCACGTTGGACTCGCTGTCCGTCGTCTCCAGCTTGGTCTCACCGTTCGTGGTGGGGGTTTTGTTGATGAGTTGCAGGATAAGAGGTCTCCGAGTGACGATTCCAGAGCCACGAGGCAAGCTGCAAGGCAAAAACTTGGTTAGCAATTATTGTTGACATTGTGTCGCATGCCCCGCCACCAAAGGTGTGGATGGGGGGCCGCGCAAGCTCCCAAAAGAACAACCAACGTACAAATCTCGGCCGACGATATTCTCTAGCACCGAACTCTTTCCACTGGACTGCGATCCGACAACGGCGATTTGGGGCAGATCGATCGGATTTTGTACCTGAAGCGAGCGGCGGTGTTAGCACACATGGTACCCCTGGAGTCACAATTGACTTGTGACTTCTGAGTAGGTATACTTACACCGACTGTGGAAAAGACATCTTGAAGCTTGTTAACCAGCGAAATCAAGCTGGGATCGTTGACATTTATGCTGCACGGAGATTAGCCAGACCGCATCGGAAAGGGACAGGGGTTTTGCGCACGAGTAGCCGGTCGTGGGGCTTGCCATGACTGGCGATTTGGGATATTTAAACTGTTTCTAGGATAAAAAAATTGAAAAAGCAATAAAAACGAGGCAACAGAGAAGGTTGAACAAAGTAGAACCCGGGGAGGTGGACGATGCGAGTGGAGGGATTGTTTGGGTTGACCTCGAAGGCGGTGATGTAGTGGCGTCCAGAGCGGTCTCTCCGGCTCTCTGCCTACACGTAGGCTGCACTCAAAAGGATTGATGATTCCACGATATAGTATTATAGGTTGGATATTCTGAAGAAACACTCTAATCGTACAAGTCAAATAACCTAATAGCTCTGATCTCGGGTCATGTGCGCAAGTCTTGTGCTGCCTGACGCGTACGGGCCACTTGTACATCTGGAAGTTATACGTGAAGGATACCAAAATAGAAAAAGAAAAAAGCAACTTGAGTTGGACACAATAACTACAGGGGAATGCTCGAACAAACATCTAAAGGAAAATACATGCTAAGGTTAAGATGTCACTTTCACTCGTCCGAGACCGAGGCAAATCGCTCAGTCATAGACTGGAGGATCTTCTCGTACTTGGCCGAAATCTCTGCCTCGTCCTCCGGAACCTCGAACTTCATGCTGCGCAGAGCATTCTGGAGATCAGCAGTAGCCTCACGGACCTTGTTCCAGTTCTGACCCTGAGCAATGGCCTTTTGGGCCTCGTTGTGGTAGCCCATAAACGCCTTCATCATGTACTCGGTCTTCCACAAGGGGCAGAACTGATCATAGTCACTGTATCCGTTCTGCTGGAGGAAGTCATCCTTGAGCAAGCTAGCCACGTCCAGCGTGATCTTATCCGAATCACCCAGCGCCGCCTTACCGACCAGCTGGACGACCTGGTCCAGTTCCTCGGACTTGGACAAAAGCTCACGAATCTGGTCGCGCAGGCGAGGGAACTCAGGGTGCTCCTTCTCGTAGTACTTGTCCAAAATTGCGTTGTACTTGCTGTAGGAGATAGAGGTGTTGACCGAAGGGAAGTGCTTGCGCTGCGCCAGCTTCTTGTCAAGACCCCAGAATACCTGGACAATACCCAGGGTACTGCTGGTAACGGGATCAGAGAAATCACCACCGGGCGGGCTGACGGCACCGACGATGCTGACACTGCCCACACGCTCGGGGCTGCCCAGAGCACTGCTCTTACCAGCACGCTCGTAGAAAGAGGCCAGCTTGGCTCCCAGGTACGCGGGGAAACCCTGGTCAGCAGGCATCTCACCCAGACGACCCGAGATTTCACGCAGAGCCTCAGCCCAACGGGAACTCGAGTCCGCCATCATAGCCACGTTCTTGCCTTGGTCACGGAAGTATTCGGCGATAGTGATACCCGTATAAATAGAGGCCTCACGGGCGGCGACAGGCATGTTGGAGGTGTTGGCGATCAGGCAGGTACGCTTCATGATAGGCTCCTTGCGGCCTTCGACATTAATAGAGAGCTGCGAAGAGAAGGCAGTCAGTAAAACATTATCGGAGTAAGTTTGGGGAGGGCATGTACTTCGGGGAAATCCATCAAAACTTCGGCCATCTCGTTACCACGCTCACCGCAGCCAACGTAGACGATAATATCACTGTTCGAGAACTTGGACACACTCTGGGAAATGACAGTCTTTCCACATCCGAAGGCACCAGGAATGCAGACGGTACCACCCTGCACACTGGGGAAGAGAGCATCCAACACTCTCTGGCCGACAATGAAGGGCGCATCGGCGGACAGCCTGTCGGTAACCGGGCGGGGAACACGGACAGGCCAGGTCTGCATCATACCGTACTCCGTCTTCTTACCATCGAACTCCACCTCGAGCAGCTTCTCTTCGACGGTATAGCTGCCAGCAGGAGCAATCCGAGTAATGGTACCCCGTGCACGAGGAGGCAGCAGGATCTTGTGGTCGTTCACCAGACTGTTCTCGAACACGGTACCCCAGATGTCACCACCAGTGATGTGGTCGCCGACCTTGAAGCTAGTAGGCTTGTATTCCCACTTGCGCTCGCGGTCCAAAGCATTCACCGAAATACCACGGGGGGATATAGATACTCTTCGATTGGTCCGAGATGGCTTTGAGGGGTCGCTGAATACCGTCGTAGATTGTCTCCATTAGACCGGGGCCTAGCTCGACTGAAAGAGGCTTTCCTGTCCTTGTCACCGGGTCTCCGACAGTCAAACCAGCTGTTTTGCAAAGGTAACATCGGTCAGCATAGCTCTTTGGGGGAGATGATGCAATCATGCGGGATTGGGGGGGCTAAGGAGCTCTACCTGTTTCCTCGTAGACCTGAATCGTCGCCTTGTCCTGGTCAATCCGAATAACCTCGCCGACAAGTGCGTCATGACCGACACGACACTATGCGGTCAGTACCTGGGGTTCTCCACGATGTCGGAGCTTGGGCTGCCTACCAATTCGTACATAGCACAACCGATCATATGCTCGGCCACGACGACAGGGCCGGACACCGAAAAGATCGAGCCATGGTTCTCAGATTTGTCCGAAGTCATAATGGAAGAAGCCTGTGTGGAATGGGAAGACACGGAGGGGGTGAAGGTAGTTGAGGAGGGCGAGTCTGGAAGCGGTGGCAGCTCGGGCGGTGGTGGCGGTGATGGCTGTGTTGGGTGTGTCAACGTATGCTTTGCGGTTACCAGGTCCAACAACGATGCCCGCGCTTTCAATCGAGGACGTCCCAAGCCTAGCATTCGCTTAGGTGTTGGAAATTGAATCTCGATTATTGTCAGACCGTGGAGTGGCCCCTGATATATTCGTCCAATCTCGGCGTCTTCCCCGCGGACCGAATTGTGGCCATGTAAGCCGATCGTTCAGCTTGGCTTGTACTACTGGTGGCTTTTTATTTATTTATTATCATACAGTCTTACAAATGGTGGGAGTTCTTCTCTTCGACTTGGTTTCCCCCTATCTTCGTCATTTGAGAACTACTGAAATCACTGAACATCTGGTTCATCTCACAAGTTCGATAAGCTGTACTGCATCTACTCTACTCCGCAGTGACCTTGCAACAGCCATGAAAATCAATCCAATAATGTTCGCATTGCAGAAAAAATACATGAAAACCAAAGCTGACTGTCTAGAATAACCCATGATATCTCGTACCCAGGGCCAGCGATGATGATGATGTCTATCCCCGGTCGCAAAAAGTGTCAATAGCTGTCTTCAAGTTCCTCGAGGGCCCCATGCATCATTTGAACGAGATTCCGGAACTCGACCGCAAGATGCTCAGAATGTTGACTGATCAATGACCAGGGTGAAGCAGAGGGGAAAAACGTCCGCAGCTTGATCTTGCAACCATCCGCGGTATCCATGAATTCGTTCAAGATATAGAAGAACTTGTTCCCGCTGTCAAGTTTCGCGACCAAGTACTCCACCATTTCATACTCATCCTCCCGCTGCCGCGCCATCCACTTGGGAAATCTCTCCGCTGCCCATGAGATCAACAAATCGAACCTTGGCCATGTGTCCCCCGATGAGCTCCACCCCGCAGTCTGGCCCACTTCGGGTGGGAGCTCCTGGCGAATGCATAACCACATAGTTCTCTGGGTGCGTGGGGAATATAAACATTCGTGCCATCTCATCGAGGGGCTTGGAGAGCTGCCAGCGCTTGCAGATTGTTCTCAGCTCTGTCGCCGAGACCCCGCTCACTTTCATGAACGTTCTGCATTCTCGGAATTCCCCTCGAGATTCTCGAATCAGCGATTCAAAATAGCGGTTTCCTTCTTCGATTTGGCCCTTGAGAAGGTCCAGCATCGGTGCTTGGAACAATAAGCTTCGCAGGTTGTCGAGAGCGCGGTAGCAAGCTTGGAGCTCGAAATTATCGACATCGGCCCCGGATTTGGATACCCCATTCAGTTTGAACTTGATGGTTGGTCCTGGCTCCATGATTGTTGGTATTCTCTGGCGAACTGGTTTGGACCTTGTGTGGAAACCATTGTCTACGGGCGAAAACCGCAGCCTTTATAGTTTAGCCTAAACACTAACCCTGTCCCTGAGTAAGTCATAAGTCATTTGGAGTGCCAATAGAACATGAAAGAAACAAAAGGTGTTCAGCATACAACCAGAAAGGAGGTTGGGGGTGGGGGGATCAAAGGCAGCGTACAAAGCCATTAGCACAAGTCTTAACAAAGGGTGGCAAAGTTTCGATTCAAACTGAAAACAGTATCACCTAAGTGTTAAGTGCATCCATGAATATGTGAGAAGTTGAACCCATGTGGCACATCCTAGCCCCTGTAGAGTAGGCCAAAGAATAGCAGGATAGGGCTGTATATGATGGGTTAGAGAATGTCTCAAACATTGGAGTGTCAAAGAGGTGCCAAAGATGCAAAGATGCAACAGATGAACACTTCTGAATAATTTCCAATCAACATTTTACACCTAAATTGACGAAAGTGACCGCTTTCGAGCCCAGAAACGCCTTCCATCTATAACTTCGGACGTCGAGCAACCGCGGCGCCAACGTGATCAATCGGTATTTGGTTGGCTAAGGAGGAGGATATAGTCTTGTCTGTTTCTTGTCTCAGTATAACCTGTACTGTGTCTTACCTTAGCGTCTGTTCCCTTCAACTTCATATCAACTGGAGCTAGTCTAGCACAGTTACACTGTCACTCGTTTCACTAGATGTTTCATGGTTTTTCTCTGCTGTTAGCGTGCTCCAGTAGAGTATTTTGAAGCACTCTATATCACAGATATCCACTTCCTCAGAATCCATCAATTTCCTCAGTATCCTGCAACTTTTGCATTCCCGCGAGACGGAAACGAGTTGTGACCTTCCTCAAGATGCCCTTAGACACAGAAACGAGCGCGCTCAACATTCCCGTTGAAACGAAGTCAGGGAAAGGCGATGCTGTTGACTGGAATGGGCCTGACGACCCGGCAAACACCCAGAACTGGAAGAAGGGACTCAAGCTGCGGCATGTGCTCCTTGTTAGCGCCTTCACTCTGTACTCGTAAGAGTTCCTCCCATATCACAGCATCTTTTATCTTTTTATCTACTGGCCTACTATGTGTTAATGATGTCTGACTGAATGATATAGAAATCTTGCCGCAGTCATGTTCGCCCCCGGGGCTGCAGAGCTCGTCGAGGACTTCCACGTCACCAGCCCTATCGTCGCCTCGTTCTCTGTATCCATATACCTTCTGGGCTACGTGTTTGGCCCTTTTCTCCTTCCCTCCATGTCCGAAATATACGGCCGTTTGATCATCTACCATCTCAGCAACGTGGGCTATCTCGCATTCACAATTGGCTGCGCATTAAGCAAAGATACGGCCATGTTTCTGGTATTTTGCTTCATATGTGGCTGTGCCGCCTCCGCTCCGATGGTGGTTGGGGGAGGGACCATTGCAGATCTTTATCCAGCCAGCTTCCGTGGTAAAGCGATGGCTTTATTCGGTCTCGGTCCGCTTCTTGGTCCAGTCATTGGTCCAGTGATAGGCGGCTTCGTTACTGAGTACCTCGGATGGCGGTGGACATTTTGGTTGATCTTAATCCTGGTAAAATGGAAAACGCTCCTGTCATTTGATAATGGCTTAATACGAGCAATATTTAGGCAGGAGTCATCTCCATATTTGCCCTTGTCTTCATGCGGGAGACTTTCGAACCCACTCTCCTCGAGCGCAAGGCGTGTGCTATGCGCAAATCCACGGGCAACAGTCATCTGCGGGCTCGAACCTACACCAAAGACTGTACACCATCCCAGATCCTAGCACGCGCCGCAGTACGACCCCTCAAGATGCTCCTGTCACCCATCGTCCTTCCGCTCTCTCTCTACTGCGCCTTTATGTTCGGCCTTATCTACCTCCTGTTCACTACTTTCCCTGCCGTGTTCAAAACAACGTACCATTTCGCCACCGATATCTCTGGCCTTGCATATCTAGGTCTCGGTGTGGGCATGATCATCAGCATTGGGTTATTTGCCGTTCTCAGCGACAAGCTACTCAAGCAGCCGCGCGAGGGAACTATTGAGCGGCCAGAGCTACGTCTTATCCTTATGATTTGGTCATCGCCCATTGTTCCCATCGGCTTTTTCTGGTACGGATGGAGCGCCGACAAAGTTACCTATTGGATTGTCCCAATCCTGGGCACCATGTTCATTGGCCTCGGTGCCTTTCTGGTCCTCATGCCTGCCCAGCTGTACCTTGTTGATGCATTTGGCTCCGAGGCGGCCGCATCTGCCCTAGCCACGAATACTGTTTTGCGCAGTCTGTTTGGTGCTTTGCTGCCACTTGCAGGACCGCCCATGTATGGCTGTCTGGGTCTTGGTTGGGGAAACAGCCTCTTGGCTTTTATCGGCTTAGCATTTGCTCCTCTTCCGTTCCTCTTTTACAAATACGGCGAGACCCTGAGATCCAAATTTCCTATCACTTTCTGAGCATATGCGAGTTCCCAAAGGGATCTGCCACTTGTGGTCTTTCTCCTCTGTGCGCTTTTGAGGTAATTAGTTTCTGGGCGACGTGCGTGGGGTATACTTCAGGTCAGTGGAAGCGATGTCTGTTGTTGATACGAAGAAGACTTCAGCTGCCTAGAACAACAAGCATAAACATGGTAAGTGCGAATTTCCCAAGCCAACTGCATCTTTTTAGAATAAGTGATTGGAGGCTTTTGCCCAGTAAGAAAGTTGAGCAGGACACGAGAGAATAATATACCACCAGCTAATGTACTTCCACTGTCTGTCTATTTTGCTTCTGATTTTGCGCCGGATATTAGGAATCAGGCTCCCTTTGTTTGGCAGACTGAGCACTTGTTTGCTAGACGCCTCTACAAGGCCCGTTCTCGCGTGATTGAATTGATATAGTTTTTTTGTTCTCTCCCCAGTGCATGGTAGGTAACCTCTAGTAAGATCAAATGTTTTGACTGGCTAGTGTGTGAGACCTTGAAATAGGCCTTGTAGTAACACTCTTAGTTCTCCTGTCCCCTAAAATGACAGTATATTTTGGCGTTGATAGATAACTTCGAGCGAAATGGATGTCTCCCCATAAGCTGAATGCTTCAGTATCCACCTGGACAGGAACTTTGAACCTTATCCATGGATTGAGGGAAAGAGCGTTTTGGGACACTAAACCCCAAAAGGCAAAACTAACCCAAAGTAGTAATCATCGTCCATGGATACAACCTTTAATCCTTGGAAATCCGGGGTCAACGATATTAGTGGCTGAAGTGGTTTCACATGTCATGATGCCCTAACCCCTCCCCGCCGGACCGTGGGCCACGGCAGAATACACATGTCACCTGGATGACTTGAATATATAGAACCATGGGGCTTTTTCTCTTGGATAGGAATACACAAACAGTATTCGATCTACTTGTACTCTGACTTACCACCATGGCGTTGAAGAGCCCCAAGAGCGGAAATAGTACCGAGTGCCACTACTGGGGCTACTCCTTTCATTGGACCGACCTCCACTCCTCTGCCGATGACCTCAAGTCGTTGATATATACCTGTGATTCCCTGGCCGACGAATGTGTGGAGCGCTTGAACAAGATTCCATCCGATGACGGCGCCGATAAACGGCCTTTCAAGAAGGATCTTTATGGTTTATTGAGGGACCATGCGGAGGAGGATCCAAAGCTCAACGAGCTCTGGACTGAGATCAACACAGTTCCAGAGTGGGTTGACTGGAATCAAATCCAACGGGGCCAGGATGTTTTCTTCCGATATGGCCTTCCGATCCTCAACGTCGTGAGTACTTGATGCATAAAGTATGATTTGGGATGTGGACTGACCCTTCCACAGCTCAGCTTTGAAAGTTTACTTGGTGGGATGTAAGAGCATCTTTACCTTTTCTGAAAATGAGTGTCGAACAGGAACTGACCGTTACTTAGGGGAGCAATCCGAGTCGTCGAAACCCTTTCACGAACAGGCGGTTTCGGAGCCAAGGTAGTCCGCCGACGATTACTGGAGACACTTCAGCATATACTTCAGGTCAACAGTTCAGCGGAAGCCATGAAACCAGGCGGAGATGGCCACATCTCATCTGTTCGCGTCCGACTGCTTCATTCATCTGTCCGCAAGAGGATCCTGAGTCTGGTAGACCAGAACCCTGAATACTACGATGTCAACAAGTACGGAACACCGGTAAATGACCTGGACTGCATTGGCACAATCAACACATTTTGCAGCTCGGTGGTATGGCTCGGTCTACCGCGACAAGGCATCTACCCCAGCCAACAAGAGACCGATGACTACATCGCACTGTGGAGGTTAGTTGCATACTATATGGGCACACCGACGGATCCCTTCGAGAACACGGCTAAGGCCCGTGCTATGATGGAGTCGCTTCTTATTTCTGAGATCGATCCCACTGAGACCGGAAAGGTCCTGGCGAAGAATATCATTATTGGTTTGGAGAATACAGCGCCGGCCTTCGCATCCAAGGAATTCATGGAGGCGATGAGTCGACTACTGAATGGAGATCAACTAGCCGATGAGCTTGATATCCCTCGGTCGAATCTATACTATCGGATGTTGATCTGGGGATATTGTTTCTGGGTTATGGCTATTTCATATATCGTACCAAGGATACATTTCTTCGACAGGATTATGATTTCGGTATGTCAAACTGTCCATATTTTGAGGATACTTTCTGACAAAGAATTCTACCAGCTCCGTCGAAAGTACTTCTACAGGCTAATCCTCGATGAGAAGATGGGTCTTGGGGAGGAGTCGCGCTTCGAGTTCAAATATGTGCCTACTCTCACTCGCACCACTCGCCTAGGCCAGCGAAGAAGTACCAAATTTGAAAGACCTGGTATTGAATCTCTGGCGCGTCTGGGTCTCCTCGCGGCTGTTACTGCGGTAGCCACTTTGGGTATGGGATTTGTCTTTGCGGCGAGGATGATCCCTTCGCAGCTCTTCATGGTTTGAGCATGATGTTATGCGTAATTTAGTTCGATAGTTGTTGTACCATTTTGGAAATCAATATGTATAGGGAAGTTCTACGATACCTCAGAGGAGACTCCTATAACAGCAAGTGGTCCCATTGGTCTCAGTCCGGTGATGCAATCAACAAAGAAGATATTGTGAATGACAGCAATAAGAAATCATACCTAGGCAGGTAGATCGGATACCTGACTACATCCATTCACGGAAGTTCTTTATTTCTTCTTTCTTCTCACCTTCACTTCACCTTCACTTCACCTCACTTCCGTAATTCATTCTCCTCTCTGAGCCCCGACCCCAAGGCCAACATATACGGCAAAGTACAGCGACCCAGCATATATAACCGAACTGCGATCGCGCGATATCCCGAATCCCACGCCTGCCACAGTCCTAGATGATTGGTTGGCCATCCTTGACAAGCAGTATAGGGATTGGGCCGAACAGTCCTCCCAACGCGCTGCCGCCCGTTGATTGGGATGATCTATCTACCCAACTCCGAGAGCGCAGGGATACCAAGAAGCCCGTCTTGGTCCAGCATCCGAATGACATGGTTTTGACACTTGGTGATAGGCACGCCATTCTGACCCCCGTGCACAACTTTGTTGGTTTCCATCTGGCTATTGGTCCTTCCAAGTCACCCTTAGCCACTCACCCAACCGGCGCCAACGGTATTTCGATGAAGAAATGGCAAGTTAGATTGAACTCAAACTACGCGAAATGATCTGATGTGCGTCCAGAATGCGTGTCTCTCGTCAAGTCCATTGCGTTTGCTAGCTGCGATTGCCGGCGTACTGCGGGAAGGTCCGATCTGGTGACAGCGAAAGTGCCACTGATGAAAGTGACAGAAAATTGAGCTCTGTGGACCACGCATCCCCCTCTGTCACACCAAAGGCTGGGGACAAGCGCAAGAGCATGGTTGAAAGCGCACCTATGCTGTCAAGCGTATCCGACGTCACTGCTAACATCCGATGTGCCCTCGAAGACTATGACAACACTGCCTTGGCAGTCTGTGACGAGACTGACAGACTGTCCAGCAATCACCTGACTATTTAATCAACTAGGGAGGTTCTGAACACTGAAGCCGCCCGCAGAGTGCTCCAGTTAGTTGATGAAGTGCCAAGTGTTACCAGGGAATATGTGGCGGACTATGCTGAGATCCAAAACTGCATCAGCAACTGTCGGGAACGGGCCGGGTCATTATCACTTGCACTGCTTTTGATTACTACCAAGCTATCACAGTGCTCTCTTCTACTTCTACTGCTTCTTCTTCTGCTTACGGCAAAAGGACTCGTCCTTCTCGCCTCCTCCTGTCTAAACACCGCCCTCCTCCTTCAAAGTCATACCTCGCCGCTTCAATCTCTGGCCGGGATCCCACCACGCCTAGAGAGCCTTGCGTCCGGAAGACTGTACACTACCCCGACGACAAGCCCTCCCTCGAGCGGGTCAATATCATCCCGGCTCGGCCAGATCGGAACCTAAAGGCCTCCTTCAAGAAAGGCCAGGTCGCGGAGACGAAGTCGTTCATCATGTACACTTCGAATCCCTCGGGCTCCAATAGCGGTTTCTCTCCAAGCTCTGAACAGAGAACTGCAAAAAGAGAACTGCAAAATGCAAGCCTGCCCGATAATGACGAGCTTCATTCAGGCCCCAGTGAGGTGATCCGTTCTGACGACCTTCTGCCCGATGAAGATATTAACAGTTCCGAGGACTCCACCAGTTAATACGGGGTTGGAAGAGAATTGTTCCAGGGAGGGACAAGGGAAGATCACCGAGAAATGCCTGTTGATCATAAAGATTACTGACAAATACATGAAGCTTAACGAAGTATGGAGGATAGCTTGTTCAGTCCCAATTGACAGTCCACTATCTTTGTCCTCACGTCAATAAAGCGTCGCGACTATCCAGGTGGTATTTGCTGGCTTAAGCTCGACAAAAGGTGTGTAGTACATGAAAGCGAGCTTCTCGAGCTCGACCGCCGTGAGTTTGCCTCCTGGCCCGATTCGTCCGAGCACTGCCGGGCCTACCACAGCCACCCAATGATCGTTACGGCCGGGAGGTTGAGGACAACCCGGAGGACCTGTTCGAGGATTTGGCCCCCGAGGACGAGGAGTACGAGCCGCCTCGCTCCTAGCAGGAATTGGCACGGCGCGCTCCAAACTGTGACCTGCCACGCATATCCAGGACCTGATAACCTCCGAGAACCTGATCTGGACCGCGAGTACGACTAGGCCCCTCACATGCACCGCAATATGGACCTACATATCCCCCCAGACTACTGAAAGGAGGTTATCTCCGCATACACCGCGCTACTTGAAGCCCGATCTAACGCTTCCCCCAGCACCTTGCAGTCCAAGCAGCGCCAAGTGTTCGACATGATTGCCAAACACTTTTGTCCGTCCCTCTCCACAAGGCCGGGTCCCCTGCTTATCAATATCGATGGCAAGGCTGGGACTGGCAAGTCCCACCTGATCATGCTGCAGTACTAGCTGGTTTGTAGACATTCGTATAGGCCTGTGGCTATGGATTGGTGTGTTTGCGGCAATGCAGCATATAATATAGGATTTATTTCCTGGCTTCTATGTACATAATCAATATAATACCGAGACATTTCAATAACCGTCCCTCTTTCCTTGGACCTTAGAACTACCCTTAGCCTTCTCTAATTCGTTGAGCATTCCATCACCGAACACAGCAACATCAGTGGTGATGGAAACCATATCAAAGCCCTGTTGTATGCGGCGAAGAGCGTCATCACCATCGGAGCCTATAGATAATGAGGTTAGACACAAGCGCAAGGAAGGCCATAGAAGACAACACATACAGAAGATAGCAGCCTTCTTTCCTGCCGATCTCGCAGCATTCAGGACACGCTGGATAGCAGCCTCGTGCTCCTCGCCACCACGGGTGACACGCATCTGCTTAGCAAGGTCGAAGGGTCCTAGAAAGGGAAAAGGTTAGCCAGTCCCATCAAAACAGAAATATCCAATCTCACCAATAAACAAAACATCCAGTCCCTCGACCTTAGCAATCTCCTCTACATTCTCCACACCAGGGCGGGACTCAATCTGCACAATCACCATGACTTCGTTGTGCGTCTTCTCATCATACTCGGCGGGTTTCACACCGGGGAATGAATGCGGCGTGAACATCGGCCCGTATCCACGGACTCCTACAGGTGGGTACTTGCAGTAGCTGACGACCTTGGCAGCATCCTCCTGTTGGGCAGAAAGGTAGAGGTTAGCATTCTAGACATAGTTCCGAGGGAATCAAGAAACTGGCGCAAGCCCGTGGGCTCGGGTGGTACGTACTGCAGAGTGACACATAGGAGTCATGACTCCGTGGGCACCGGCATCAAGGGCACGCTTGATCATCCATTCTTCGGGCCAGGGCACACGGATAATAGGGCTAGCACCCTCGTGACCAACGGCGTTAGTGAGCTGAATATAGGTGTTAATATTCGATCCTCGAGTTCAATTGACTGGGACAAACCTCGTAATAGTGGCTGTCGTTAATCAATCCATGTTCGGCGTCCACTAGGACCCAGCTGAATCCACCTTCGGAGAACTCTGGGCTCCGGCGGAGGATGGTCTTTGCGATGGGGCACTGGGGAGGCTGTAGTAGATATGTTAATTCATTTTCTTCCCTTGTTGGATAGACTTGCTGAATCGAAGAGGGGGAGCTGGTGCTGTCTCCAAATGCGGGGGATAAACATACGTCAACCAGAAGCCGTATGCCACCGGTGTGGTTTCCAGAGCTGAGCGGAGTGAGATGGAAGACATTATTTAAGGCCAGATAAGGCGAGAAGAAGATGTGTAATAGATGAAGAGCAGACGGAGTGTCTTTTTCTTTTTAACGATGTTATTGTTGCGCTGAGGGGACAACTCGGCCTTCCTCCGACCGATTACCCGAGGCCCCCCACATCGATTGAACGGGGAATTTAGTTGAGGTTGTTGGTGTTATATTTGTGGGAAGAGTATTTATAGTATATAGGCTGTAACGCACTGCGTTATCGAGATCTACATGGAATAAACGTGAAGTAGTTGAACCCCCAGATTGGGGAAATAAAGCCAATTAGGGCTATTGTCCCCCTTCATAGAACCCCACGGGGAATTCCCGTGCTCGGTGGTGGACTCCCCCGAAAGCCGAATGTTTTCAAATGAGAATAATATATAATAACTACATATATATATATATATATATAACAGAGGCTTGGATAGCTCGGCTTACACGCAGTGGCATGTTTTCGTATAGCGAAAGAATGTACAACATAGACTTTGCCCAGTCTCTTTGTCACCATGACGTCATGGCTATTAGAATTAAAAGCTCTCTTTTTTTTTTAGACAAGGCATGGCAGCTGAAAGCCTCAGCTACTTGAAGCGAAATGCGCAACGGGGGCTTAGTGACACCCTTCCTGGGTGCGCTACAAGCCTGTGTTTCCGTGCTGTTGACAATGTGCTATGGGTTTGCTGCGCGTCGGCTCCAGTTGATCCACGAGACTACAATCAACGACATGTTGGGATTGGGTGTGAAACTCCTCCTACCAGCACTACTCATTGTGCATCTGGGGGAGCAGCTTCATCTCGGGACAGCGATGAACTATATTCCAGTTATAGGTATACCATGGCGCCCCCTAGTGAACCCAGCATAACTAACTTATCGCGTCTATCTCCCGTAACTAGTCTGGTCAGTCCTTTACACATCTGCATCGATTGCCCTTGGGCATCTCCTATCGCATCTGCTTGGCCTACCTCAATGGGTCACGCCTGCTTTCTCGTTCAACAATACTACATCTCTACCTTTGTTACTTCTTCACTCCCTAGGGAGCGTAGGAAGTCTAAAATTGATCCTGCGCAATGGAGAAACCACATCCTCAGCAATTGACCGTGCTCAGGGTTACTTCCTTGTCTGCGGTGTGATCAGCAAGACCATCGCATACATCGTCGGACCGAAGATGTTACAAGATCGTGGAGACAGTATTAGTACTTTAGAGGAGCGACACCGTACCGCAAGCATGGCGGAGGACGAGCAACTCACCGAAGAAACCTCCCTACTCCCGGAGCGCGCCCAACAAGCCCGAACATCAGCCAGGAACCTGATCCGGCAGTCGACGCACTGGCTGGGCTCATTATTCCCCCGCAGAGTCAAGCAGGAACTCCTCGCACCTTTCGAGTCCCCATTCGCGGACGTGGCAATAATCTGCGCTATTCTCGGCACGGTGCTGGGACTAGTCCCCTCATTGCACCGAGCATTCTTCTTTGACGAGGAAGATGGCGGGATATTCAATGCGTGGCTGACTGCCAGTGTCAGTAACCTCGGCGCGCTCTTTACAACGCTGCAGATCTTCATGGTTGGGTGTAAACTTGGAATCACGTTCGAGCGGATGGTTGCAGAAGGGCATTCTGGTCGGATCCCTGTCAACGCTATCACAACTATCTTTCTTGTTCGTTTGGTGCTCTGGCCGGCGCTGAGTATTTCATTGATTTACGGACTGGCTAAGCGGACTCGTCTTCTTGGTGATGATCCCATGCTCTGGTTCAGTATGATGCTCATGCCTGCGGGTCCACCGGCGTTGGTGATTTCCGGGTTGGCGGAATTGGCGCAGGCGTCTGAGGAGGAAAAGATGGTTATTGCGAAGACATTGACGGTATGTAGTGGTGGTATCGCGAACAGAAAAATACGTTTTGCTAACTACGTCTAGATTATGTATGCATTGTCGCCATTTGTATGTTTCAGTATCACGGGAGCGCTTAAAGCTTCCGAGGCAGTGTTAAAAGAGAAAGGATAAGGTCTACATGTCACGGAAAAGACTTTAAATTGTTGATTCGAGAGATCAATTATATCCCTAGAAGCTTTGATCCATTTTGTTTTTGATGATCCAAAAACAAAATCGATTTCATCAAATCATCACCATATCATCATCCACCTTGCAAAGAGAGTGTAGTATTCGAATTCGGGAGTCGAGGAGAGAGATCATTTACTTCTAAAATTAGATAAGCTGGGTTAGCCTTTGCACCTGGAACATCCTACAGGTATCACATACTCCGCAGCCCTTGCAGTCACACTTGTCGCCACAAGAGCAGCTCTGGGCACCGCCGTCACAGTTGCAATCAGATCCGCAGCCACAACCCATGATGAAAGATGTAGAATAAGTGGAGTAATATAGTAGTAGGCTTTGTAGGAATGTTCGTATGATTGGTGAAACTGAAGAGGACCTTGGAGACTGAAGATTGTAGAAGAAGCGGTTTATATATCCATCCGACTGACATCATCATAATGGCGTCACTGGAGGAATCATGAGGACAAGATGGAAGTCAGGTGATTTCCTTGAAACGGTGAATTTCCATTAATTAATATTAATTAAAACGCTAACCCTAATCCGGGATCGTTTCGTTAGTATGAAGACGGACACTCCTGCCAAATGAACCTTGGAGGAGATCCGAGAAGGCTGAGGTGCTTTTCCCACATCTTTCACCTTTACTCCAACCTGCCTCAAATCACTTCCATAACCTGCCCGACTGGTGCCCACTCTACAGTATGGCAGACCCACATCCCGAGTTCAGTCATGCGCGTCCGATACCGTACATTATCCAACCCTCAGAATGGCTGGCGCAACTCAAAACCTTTCTGCAAACCGAATTCGGATAAGCACTACTTATAAACGTGGAAGCCCTTATTTGACTCTACGAGAATGGAGACCTAAAACCACGTCAGGAAGGAGAAACCCCAATCGGGTGTTAGTACAGCTATCATTTTATATATATTGAAAAGTTTCTAACATTTATCTTAGATCCTTCTCACTTTCCTCTCACTTTCCTCTTATATCGGGAGCTTTCAAATGGCCCAGTCTGTGGCAGAAAGCTTCCCTTATTCGAATATTGTCAGGATGCACCAGGTATATCACAATCTGAGCTATATCAATAAGGGCTTAGGGTTATTAACTAACAAAAACTAGTTACATGCGCGCATTAGGCTACCACGAGAGTTTGACACAAGGGAAGAACAACCAACTCACCAGTTCCTCGTCTGTAACGACGCCGGAAGTTCCCTTCTTACCTTATTTCGCCATGATCTTAACGCCCTCGGGTTCAATCTTGCCTAACACGGTGGAGCCTTGGGAGGCCCAGCGACAGTCCGTACCGCTAATGGCGACGTTGTCCTCTATACATTTGATGTCGACATGCAAATTCTTACTTCGACCCTTGTGCCACTCACCCCTTGGTTTCGCGAAACTGCTGTCCTGAAACCAGATACTCCTGGGGAATACCGCCTCCCAGGGGCCGCTATACGCAACCATTTATTTTTTTGCAACAGCTCCCGGTAACGCCAATCTTTATGTCGCGCAGAAGGTCGGGATCATTCGAAACTTGCCTGCTAGGCCTACCTGAGTTCTTTTCCTTTTTGTTTAATTATTTTGTATGTAATAGTGCTAGAAGTGACACTTTTACTCTCTTTTACTCCGATCTTGTAGCTCTTTGTTTAATATTATAACTCCACGTTTGTAGTATCTATAGGTATAAGGTGTAGCGTTAATACTATATACCGCTAATAGTCTTATTATCTTACCTCTGATTATTATAGATATATAGATTCTCACTTCTACCTTTATAGCACTTACCCCTTAGTTTTGAGAAACTGCTATTGTGAAACAAGATAGAATCCCACCTCTTAGGGGCCCGTTATGTGTAACCAATTTCTTTTTTCTTTTTCTCTTTTTTTTTGCAACAGCTCCGGGCAATGCCCATCTTTATATCTTGTACAAGAAGGCTGAAATTATTCGCAATTTTCCTGCTGGGCCTAGCAGAGTCCTTTTGTTTTATTTGTTTTATGCCATCGTAGGGCGGATGTTGCTTATTGTATTCTCGCCCCTATATGGAAACAAAGCTTTTCATCCAATATCCACACATCACCACTTTTATAGATGGTTTGACATGAAGCTTGCTATCCTATAAAAACTTGGCAACGCATGGAGTTATATGAGACGAAAAGCTTCATGTTGGGGCGAACAATTTACATTACACTATGGAGCGGTGCAACGAGTCAAGAACCAATCATTAAAGCATCAGCCTAAGCCTAAATGGGGGGTTTGGCAGCTGGCGTCCATACCGCCGCTGCGTAGACATAGCTCTTTCTCATACGCTTGTTGCGCCAGTACCAGCGCCGGCTGGGAATCTAGTCGATGAGGGTGATCCTTAGCTAGAGATATTTTTTGCACTGCAACCACATGCTCGTATATCTTGGTTGCCTCGCCGACATGGTCATCATTTTCGATATGCGACGGCAAGGGCTTGTAGCGCCATTAGTCGCTGAAGGTGCTCCTCAGCTAGAGACTTCTCTTGTGGGGTAACGGCATGCTTAAGCAGCTTGATTGCCTTGCCGACCTGCCCACTGCCTCGATATGCAACGGCGAGGAAATGCTGTAATGATAGTCGGCGGGGGTCCTCTTTAGCTAGAGATCCTTCTAGCAAATCGTTCAATTCACTTAGCCAAAAGGATGCTTCTCTAGCCCGACCGTCAGCCAAAAGGCACCTTGAGGCTTTGTAGACCGGGTTCGGACCTTGCTTGGAGCGCTGGAGATCGACTCTCTTAATGAGATCTAGGGCGTGGGGCATATACGTGTTCCACAAACCGCGATTTGTATAGTCATGGTCAGGGAAGCTACGTTCCATTCTCTCGAGTGTCCGGTTTGTCCAGTCTAATAATATGCCTTTGCTTTCTAGCCAGTTCCACATCACAAGATGGACGAGCCGATGATCCGTTGCCCTACTAATTCCCTATCCATAATACATTCAGTCTAGACCTAGTACTATACAGTGCGGACAACGATATGGAAGCGCTGGTGCCTGACCAAGAACGTGCCCTAGTGATAGTCAATCGAGTGTGACTCTGTAAGATCGATAGCCAGTTGGATTTCGAGCCTTGAGTAGAGCTTCGCCTCTCCGATAATGTCCTAGCAACAACGTTCTTACTAGTAGAATATAATGCGGTAAATAACTATAATTATTAATATTCGAGGATAGAACACTCCATGCTTATACTTGCACGCCTCCTAAAGCTCGCCACCGATGTCTATACGAGATATAAACCTCCCGTGCTATATATAGCCCCGGAGCCTTTTAATTTCGCCAGACTGGAAGACTTCTCTGCTGGTCTATGGCATTTTACATCTCCAGCATCTACAGGATATACCTGCTCCAACGTAACGGCAACTTCATCTAGAGGTAACCAAGATCTCCAAATGTGTTGTAGGTTACCTTCTATGGATAATTTTTCGGTAGAACAAACGGAGGGGAATATATAACCAAGTTGGTCGCACCTTTTTTTCCGTAGTTATAGGCAGGTTTTATACAAGTCGTATAAAGATCATTGATATAAATAGCGAAATTCTCCTAGGCAGTGTAAGTACATAGTAGCTCTGGAGAGGTCCACGGTGTTACGCTGTAGATGGGGTGCTTTTCCGCTGGGCTACCCAACAACCCAATCTTGTTTTTTTGTTCTTTTTGTTCTTTTGTTCTTTTTTTCTTTTTATGTACCATTTGAACCATTTGACATTTGACATTTGTCTGATATTTAACATTCCATATTTTGATATTCGGACTCTCGTTGCTGTCTGGAGGTGGTCGGTTCTCCATCTCTTTATCTCTCTCCTCTCCTCTCTCCCCGATAAGCCCCAACCAGTTCCCAACTCAGAGAGATCATTACAACCGCCTGATTTCTTAAGATCTACAGCTCTTTGATCATTTGTTACATCTGTGACTATTAGCTCAAGCTAGTGATCATCCATTTGACCTTGTGACATCTGCATCGCCCCTCTCCAACGGAGCTCCCGGCGATTACTTATCGGACACCCGCCACCGCTTGAGGTCTGCTCACCTGGTTCTTCCAAAGAGCCAGGGGATTGGGCAGATCTAAAGATATTGTCGAACTGGCTCACCATTCACCACACCCCTTTATCACCTCCGACCACCCTGATCCTCCTTTACCCAATACAGCTCCTGCCTCGGTAGGCAATCCCGGCTCCCAAACGTCAGAGTTCCTGTCCGCATCCCAACCATCCAGTTCATCTACCCCTCGGCCCAACCGCCGCCGCCGCCTTTCGAGCAGCCCGGATAACCTTGGTCCCTCATCGGCAGGGACCGGACACCTTCCACAGATAGCACGTGAGACTACATCTCAGAACTACCCCAGCCATCTTCCTGGCCGACCGGACGGCCGACCTCCTTCCCCCAAGCGCAGGCGCCTGGTAATCATGCGTCCCGACGGAATATCAACAGAAAATGGCTTCGTAGACGCCTCGGACGAATCACGTGCTTCGACATCGAGGAAGACTGGCTTGAACGGGCAAGCGGCAACCAACGGGAGCTCTCAGACAAATGGCTCTAAAACGCCATCCCTATCTTCTACCTACTACGGCCACAACCGGGAGGAGGTGACGCGGATTTTGATACAGAGTTTATATGAGCTGGGTTATAATGGGTCGGCATCACTGTTAAGCTCGGAGAGCGGCTATGAACTGGAAACATCAGGGGTCGCAACGTTCCGGAGTGCGGTGTTAGGTGGACGATGGCTAGAAGCCGAGAGAATCCTGATTCAATCGTTTCGAAATGCCGGGTCACAACAGGTCGACAGGAAATCCCCACAAGAAGAGACCCTGGTATTATCAGAGGAGGCCGATAGGAACGAGATGCTATTCTATCTCCGGCAGCAGAAATTCCTCGAGTTGCTAGAAGCGCGTGACCTAGCTGCAGCTCTCAACGTCCTTCGCCAGGAACTGACGCCCTTGAATTTTGATGTTGAGCGTCTACACGCCCTATCAAGGTATTGCCCATCAATAGGTATCTATAGAACAAGATTTGCTTACCAGTTATTTTTGTTAGTCTCCTTATGTGCCCAACGGAGGTCTTACATGCCCAAACGGGATGGAATGGCTCCGTTAGCTCGTCTCGTGAACGACTTCTTGGCGAGCTGTCAAGTGAGCTTGATCGAATCTCCAATGTCTGTGGTGTAACCGGGTTGCTAATTCAGCCGCAGAATCCATTTCTCCTTCTGTGATGATCCCGCAACATCGCCTGGCCATCTTACTAGACCACGTCAAGCAGTCTCAGATCAACAACTGCGTTTATCATAATACCGCCGACCCTCCGTCGCTCTACTCGGACCACATGTGTGATCGAAACGACTTCCCATTAGACGTCATTGTGGACTTGACTCAGCACTCGGATGAAGTATGGTACTGCGAGTTCTCTCACGATGGCTCCAAGCTTGTTACTGCAGGAAAGGACCATAACGTGCTCATCTATAACACAATCGATTTCAGCGTTATTCACAGGCTTACAGAACACGAGGACGGAGTTGCGTTCGCCAGTTGGAGTCCAGATGACTCCAAACTAATTACTTGTTCGCAAGATAAAAAGGCACGCGTATGGAGCGTTGAGGTAATAATTTCTCCGGTCCCATGTAAATCCATAATAATATGCTAACTCGAGCTGTGCATGGTTTAGAGCGGTCGTTGTCTGCTTACCATCAACCACCACCGTCAACCGGTGACTGCAGCTGCCTGGGCAGCAGATGGTGAATCTTTTGTGACAGCCTCTCTCGACTCTGAATCCCAACTCCGTCACTGGAGCATGCGTGGTCAGCCTCTATACACATGGAAAGGCGGATTCCGTGTACAGGACTGTGCCATTAGCGCCGACGGACGACGTCTTGTTGCTGCCGACACAGAAGCGAAGGTTCATGTGTACAACATGCTTACATACGAAGAAGACTACTGCCTTCCAGTGCCGAGCAAACCGACCTCGGTTTCTATCAGCAAAGACTCGCGGCACGTTCTTATAAACCTGGCTGAGCACGATATCCAACTAGTTGACATGGAAACCACTGCTGTTGTCCGTCAGTTCAAGGGACAGAAACAAGGCGAGTTCGTCATTCGCAGCACGTTCGGGGGAGCAGCTGAGAACTTTGTCGTCAGCGGAAGTGAAGGTGAATATCCCAACATATCATTTCTGGTATCGTTACTAACTATTTCCAGACTCGAAAGTCTACATCTGGCACAAGGAAAATGGCAACATCGTAGAGACTCTGGATGGGCATATCTCTGGATGCGTGAACTCCATATCATGGAACCCGGCCGACCCGGGAATGTTCGCATCGGCAGGCGACGACAGTGCAGTAAGGATGTAAGAATCACTTTTGTCCTCGTCTCGCATTCAACAACACCGCTAACTTAGATTTCTAGCTGGTCTCGAGAGGGCAATCGATCCCGTCCAGTAGGACCAGTTCAACGCAACGGGATACCCTCAAATGGCTTTACACGGACTAGCGCATTGAGGACAACATCCGCTTTCTGATATCCATGTACTGCACATCGACGATGACTACCCCAACGTCGCCTGTGCAGTTTTGATCCTGCTTGTTGGCTGTCTCTATTTAGTTTCCCCACGATACCGTATTTGATCGAGGGAACATACTCGGAGCTTTGGATTGAAAGACGATAAACCTGCTGTCTTGCAAAGTTTTCTTGTTCTTCTCGGATTCTCTTCTGTGTTCTCGCCTCAACTGCCCGGCATATCCACATCATGCTGCCTTGCGCATATACATCACTCGAGTCCCCCTTTCACTCCTTATGCTGATTACTCTCTGCAACTAGCATCTATTTCTTTCAATACAGGAAGCTGGCGTTGGTCCGTATCTTTCTGGGTTTTTAGGAGTACATATCTTCTGTCCTTGGTCCAGTCCTTCGGTTTTGCTTTTGGGGGGGCTTTCTTAGTCATCTCTTATTCAATCGTTTTGTTGCAAGTCTCTGATTGAATCAAATCTACTATTTATATTCTCGTTCCTATGTAAACTCCGATCTGGTAGTAACTAGCGCAGGAATAGAGTAACAAACTTGTTGACGTGCCTCAATTGTTTCTTTTTCCTCAACTACTGATTCAATTTATGTCGCCAGACTAGAAGGAAGACTTACGGCCAAGAAGCAGGGCTAAATTGTACAAAAGTAAAAGTGATTCCATCATTCATGATTCCTAGGGTCAAAAAGTAAAAAGAAGAAACTCCAAACATAAAGAAAAAGTCCCTGCTACTTAGGCCGGAGGCCCGAAATTTTTGGAAATAAGCAAAATCGTAAACACCTGGGGTGCGTAAATCGGCTGGCATTTTGGCAAACTATCCCGGATTGTCAGCACTGGATGGTAAGTGAGTGGCAGTCATTTACTTACTGAAATATGTTATTATCCCTTTCCTCCACGCTAGAGCTGGCCTTGGATTTCCTTCGAACCCATTGTGCCGGATTCCGAGTCGTATTCAATCAGCAATGCGAGCAAAATCCACTTGCAGAAGACCAGAAGGAACGAAGCCAAGTCGCTTTTGGCGTAAGGAAAGATGTTACAGTCACAAGCCACCCGAGGACCTTAACAGGCAATGGGGATTATGAAAGCAAGTCCGCAACTGGAATAACATCATTAGCATAGCAATAGAAAAGTCGTAGCTGAGAGGCTTACCGTTCATTGGCATTTCATCAATTTGGGTCGAGTAGTACAACTCGATGTCGCGAAGGATGCGGACATCATCGCTGGTAACAAAGTTGATGGCCACACCCTTGCGGCCGAATCGTCCAGATCGACCAATACGGTGAATGTAGTTCTCACGGTTGGTAGGCAGATCGTAGTTGATAACAAGAGAGACTTGCTGAACATCGATACCACGGGCCCAGACATCAGTAGAAATAAGAACACGAGAATTGCCCTGACGGAAGTCTTGCATAATACTATCACGCTCCTTCTGAGGCATCTCGCCGTGCATACTGGAGACAGTAAAGTTGGCTTCACGCATCTTGTCGGCAAGCCAGTCGACCTTTCGGCGGGTGTTGCAGAAGATAACAGCCTGGGTGATAGTCAAGGTATCGTACAGATCGCAAAGTGTGTCGAACTTCCATTCCTCCTTCTCAACGGCAATGAAGTATTGCTTGATACCTTCCAGTGTCAACTCGTCACGCTTGACCAGGACACGGACGGGGTCAGTCATGAACTTTGTGGTCATGTCCAAGACATCGTATGGGAGGGTGGCAGAGACCACAACGACCTGCGTCGCGGGAGGCAGGTAACGGTAAACGTCGTAAATCTGCTCACGGAAACCGCGGTTAAGGAGCTCATCGGCTTCATCGAGAACCAGCATCTTGATATGACGTGTGCGTAGGTTTCGGCGCCGGATCATATCGGCCACACGACCAGGAGTTCCCGAGACAACGTGTTGGCCGTAGTCGAGTTTGCGGATATCTTCACCAACGTTGGTTCCTCCAATGCAAGCGTGGCACTGGACGTTCATGTAATCACCGAGAGCCATAACGACGGATTGAATTTGGGTTGCGAGTTCACGGGTCGGGGAGAGAACCAGAGCTGTTACAAACCAGATCGTGGTTAGGATAGGATAGGATCAGATTGAACCGGGGAAAAGGCATACCTTGGGTCTCGCGCACAACAGTATCGATAATCTGCAAGGTACTGATCGCGAATGTGGCAGTTTTACCAGTACCGGACTGGGCCTGGGCAATAGTGTCGCGACCTTTGCAGATTTGTACAATCGCACGAGATTGCACAGCCGAAGGCGATTCGTATCCGTAAGCGTAGACTCCGCGAAGCAGACTTTCCTTCAGGTGCATGTCCTCGAAGGTCGGCGCGACCGTCACCTCCTTGGAGGTGTTGAACTCCATGCGCTCTAGTTGCTGTTAGCATGGTTCATCTTGCGCCAAGTTTTGGAACCACATACCCTCCGCGCGTCTGTCGATTCCGTCCGCCATGATGTAAATGTTTGTATTTCAATGTCAGACAATAAATGATATCGGGATTCACGAAGAGTGAAGCCTAAAGTAAGTGAGGTCGACCGGCCCAACTTTTCGCGGTGGAAAGGTTCGGGTCACATGACCTTCCCGCAAGTTGGAGCTGCCAATTGCCAACGTCTTTTGCGATCACCACGAAACTTTGTCAACACTCTTTGCGCGCCGATAAAAATCAGTTCTTGCGCAGCAGACATATTGAAAATATGTTGCTCGAAGACCAACGGTTCATCCACGAGGATCTAGAGCGCCTGGAGCAGGCTATCGCTGATCGCGTGGCGGAGGAGCCCCGAAATGTGAGTATGCCGCCGAACAATGTCAAAGTCACGTTTTCTAACTTTACTATTTGTCAGGCTCGAGGCCGTTTGGCTCGCGACCATGAAATCTCTCAGTTTCTAGACAGAATTGAGAGCCAGTCCCAGCGACTCCTGGAGATCTACCAGGATGCCGATGGATTGCGAGAGAAAGAAGTGCAGTCTATTTCAACAGGCGACCAATTCGAAGAGTTCTACAAACAGCTGGGTGAAATCAAAGATTACCACAAGCGCTACCCCAACGAACCGATCGAGAACCTCGAGCAAGCATACAACCGCGTTCAGCCCGGCGAAGGAGAGGCTCCCCGCACCGCAATCGACAATATGTTCACTGGCGAAGAAGGGTTTGGACAGTATCTGGATCTCACCATGCTTCATGAAGATTACCTGAATCTTCCCGGCGTCAAGCGCTTGTCCTACGTTCAATATCTCGACATCTTCGACTCCTTCACACCGCCCGCCTTGCCAATCAAGCGCAAAGACAAGCTTTCCGATCGCTACTTCAACTATGTTGGCGACCTTTCTAGCTATCTGGAAAGTTTCATCAAGAGAGTTCAGCCATTGCAACCCCTGAACGATCTTTTCGCCAGCTTCGAACAGGAATTCGAAAAGCAATGGGCTGCGAAGGAGGTCCCGGGCTGGACAGAAGAAAAGACTGAGAATGGTACATCCGGCCCAGCAACCGAAGGGACCGGCGAGGGCATTTGGTGCGCGGATTGCGAGAAGGAATTCAAGAACGAGAACGTGTACCGGAGCCACTTGACCGGCAAGAAACACATCCGAGCGGCAGAAGCCCGCAAAGCAGCAGGCACATCCGATGAGAAACCATCTGCATCCCAAGGCACGTCTTTGGCCCATAGCCTCAAGGAGCGCGCAGTTGCACGACGCGAACACCAAATTCGATCCCTGACGAATGTCCTGCGCGAGGAGCGACAAGCGACAAGAATCAATGTCGAGCGCCGACAGGGTATGACTGAACGTGAACGCCAACTGGAATGGGAGGCTGTGCAGGCTGGGCTCGACCACACAGGTCCCGAGCCTCGTGCCGGCGAAGAATCGGAGGAAGAGGACGAAGAGATCGTTTACAACCCGTTGAAGTTGCCACTGGCATGGGATGGAAAGCCTATTCCCTTCTGGCTCTACAAGCTCCATGGCCTCGGTGTCGAATACCCATGCCAGATTTGCGGAAACTACACCTACATGGGTCGACGAGCATTCGACAAACATTTCTCTGAAAACCTCCACATCCACGGATTGAAGTGCCTCGGTGTTACCTCCAACTTCAACCTCTTCCGTGAGATCACCAATATCGATGAGGCCCAGTCGCTTTGGGCGCAACTGGAGAAGGATAAGAAGAAGGAGAGAGAGTCACGCGATAATGTCGTTCAGATGGAGGATGCAGAGGGTAACGTTATGCCCGAAAGGATCTACTTGGATTTGCAAAAGCAGGGCATTCTCTAGAGGGGGAGGACTTTTTATTTTTTTTCTCTTTTTTTCTTTTTTATCTCCGGCGTCCTTGATTCATACAAATGGCTCGGTGTTCGGCGAATGCATAGTTTTTCAACCTCGTTCTGGGGTTTGAAGTGGCTTATGGGCACAGATTTGTTATTTTCCACAACCCTACTGTAACGAATAAAACAAAACACCCGTCAAAATTTACAACGGGAGTTCGTATCATACATATGTATTCTTTTCGGCACGAGTCCGTGACAAGTATGGCTACATTCCAGTCTCAAGCCTGTAGTTTCGCTTGGCACGGTTATATGTGTAGAATTAATCAGTACTCCACATGGAGTACGGGTTATACCTACATATGTAGATATGTAGGTACCTAATAGGGCAAGTAGGACCTCGTATAAAGATCCGATTCCGTCAGATCTAGTTTGGCCTTCCCGACGACCTAAATTCTACCTTGGTCATGTGTCTATTTTTACTGTTCGAAGGCATGTTTTTGTCACATTTTCTCCCCCGAAATTAAAATATCCTTATGTTCATATCCATCCTCTGATGATCTATGATCTACGCGAGGATTGGGCGTAAAATCATGAAAGGAACACGCTAAAAATCCTCCACCCGTATTAGTGCAGATACGAGGTCGCCAAGGACAGCCTCGAAAGTCAAAGCGAGTACTATGTCCCGCGAGTCTGCATGCCACGGATATAAGAAAATGCATCATCCAGCTACATACTCTGCATTACCATTCCCCGTACTACCTCGGCTCTAAAGATATCTGCAATGGATCCCCTTTCTATTGCCGCTTCTTTGGCTGGTCTCATCACCATATCAACCCAGATCGTCAATATCATCCACACAGTAAACACAAAGAACAATAAAGAGCTAGACTCGCTGTCCAGAGAGGTCCACGCTGTGAGGGGAATCCTATCGCAGATTCAACAGATTGTTCAGTTCCAGTCCGCCAAAGCCGCCAAGAACTCAGAATGGCTTAATGCACTCAACACTACTTTGGATGACTGTGGTGATACGTATCTACAGCTGGAGAAGTCCTTGAAAGGACTGGTATCAAGCTCAAAACTCGAAGCACTCAAGAAGAAAGTCAAGTGGACGCTCAAAGAGAAGGAGATTCAGGACTCATTGAGAAAGGTCGAGAGCTATAAGCTTTCGCTGGATTTGTTATTGTCTGTTCAAACGAGGTATGTAAACCCAATGCTCGATACGGGAGTTACTAACAAAAGTCAAAAGTACTACAACGACGAAGATTGAAGATGTGGTGGTTCAACTTCAGAAGAAGTTACTTCTCACATCGCCCGCCGCCCCCGCGACTCGGACACCTCTGTCGTGGAGAAAGAAGCTAGCGGGTTTCGAGGCAGACCCTGCAGACCCTGCAGACCCTGCGCCCTCGCAACTAAGCGATTCCGAAGACGCACCGTCAGATGCAGAGAGCTCCAGTGCCGGTGTTTCATACATCATCCCAGGGCCAAATACCACCGACTGGACTAATCCCGGCATTTTCGGTATAAACCAGGACGAAGGCAAAGATGCCCCCGATCTCAACAGTCCAGGGCTTGTTCGCATATGTGAAATGTGAGATATCCACCGCATTCCTACATGTATCCATCCGCATCGAACTTATCACTGTTCAGATCTGTCGGAGAGAAGAAAATCAGCCTCTTCTGTAGCTGGGAGAGAAGTCCAGCGAACGAGATGATGACGCCTATTCGGGCACATATTTTATTCAAAGGCCCTACACCCGGAGATTTATATTTCATGCAGCTGGAAGAATGTAAGTCTTTGTCCATCTATTCTATCTACTTGTCTAATACTGACATTATGCAGCATCGACCGAGCGCTTTGTTGTCCCAGTAGGGAAATCCAGTCTTATTATTGCGCAATGCAACTTCAAGGGTGGCGTGTGTCCCCTGAGCGAGCTTGACAGACGCGATGATAATGACCAGTTCCATCTCGCACTTGAAGAATTTGCATTGAAATCCAAACCAGATTCTCAACAAGTGCTCGTAAATTTCGACAGTGTCCAAGGTAGGTGGAATGGGTAAGTTAGAATGTCTGGAAGACTTACTCATGTCGGTTAGATCGAGAGAAATTCTTGGGCCATCTCTATGGTATCCGATATCTTCAGCGCATGGATCTTCCATTTGCCCTTTCCAACGAGTTCTACCATCATTCATCCTATATGAAAAGGTATACCTGAAACACCCCGTTGATATATAAGACCTGCTAACTCCGGTAGGGTTTCAAACGTGCAAATAGGGTACTCGGATGGGACTGAAAAGTCATACATCTATCCCTATCTATACCTCGATTATCCTATAGAGGGTGAATCTCTCATGCTCGTGTGTGGAACCAAACCACATGACGAGAAGGCGGTGGTATTCAAGGAAAACAGTAAGCGACTTCCAAAGATCAAGCGTGAGATGACCGAAGCTGACAATTACAGTCCTTGAACTCGATATTCAGATAGTGGGGTCCGAAGCGGTTGTGTTTACTAACCAGGATGGGAAATCCATACATACCATATCAGCAACTCTCGGCTCTCTGGACGGTGAGATAATGATATACCACTAGTTAAGTACATACTTATTACTTCGCTAACTGGATGATAGCGCTTGTTAATTTGTATTACCGCCTGCAAGACGCCATAAGAGAATGGAAATCAATGGGAGCGAAAGGCATGGATGATTTCGAGACTAAAGCCGAATGGTAAGTTGCGCTCCTTGGCAACAGCTCTTTGGCGAATATTGATCTTTTTTTTTAATAATGCAGGCGCGTTGGGAATCTCGAGTTCCTTAAGGATTCTATGGATATTACATGTTCCTTTGACAAAGTTCTCGTTGTCGTTAAATTGGACCGTTTCTTAAGACGAATGAAGATGGAAATCTCGAAGAAGGATTCACAGAAGATATTGGCCTCCTGTCACGGTATGATCATTACATCCGCACTAATTATCTTCTGTTCAATATGCTGACCTCCCATCTATCCAGTCATGACTTCATCTATCCTGTTCTACAAAGAGCACCTGAAAAAAGCGTCACCAGACTTCTTTATTGATCCTGTCATGCAAGCTGGTTTCTGGGACTTGACACGTGGGACTGCTACTGCCGACAATTTCCAAGCAGGACAGGTGAGGATTCATGGTGCCAGGTCAGCGCAAATATGTTATGAGCTGGAAGAAATTGTTGAAAATTGCAAAAGGGATACCGAAGATGCACAGAAGAAATTCTTGAAAACGCTTGGGAGTACATAGTCACTTCTCTTCATGTCTTGCCTTTTGCTCAGTCCTGTTCATATATCCCAATATATTCATGTTGATCTCTTTCTGGCACACCAAATGCGCCTGATCGTTTATGGTCTTACTGCTGTACAATGGATCGAGTAAGAGGGTTTACAGTTCGCTATTTGAGATCAATCATACTAGTCATATGTTTTATCCTTGGAAATTTTAGTCTAAAAATCCTCAAGATGACAAGGATTCAGCTGTCTTTACATCGTCACCCCGATCTACTTCGTATAGTTCTCCATATGGGGCTAAAGTGGTCACGTGCACACGTGTCATCGCTCTTTCCTCTTTTCGCGTTCGGACGGGTCCTCTCGGGAGTCTCGAGTTTTGGCCGACTTGGCTGTACCTCAAAAATTATCCCACAATTTCATGCAGAGTCACTAGGTGACTCACGTGGATATGGGCCATGGGCTTCAAATTCACCTTCTTGTGTGATCTGTTGACCAGCCTAGATGACAGCAGAACGGCCAAGGCATCCACGGTGGCCAAGAATGATAATCCTGATATTAGAACAGTCGCGCAGTGGTTCTCTCGACATGAACGGACCATTCATAACGCCAGCACAGACCGTGTGGCGTTGCTCTCGTGCATGTTCCCCGAAAAACGCACGGACCGAGTATACTGGCTGCAAGCTACGCAGCTATCGAGAGTTATTGGCCGCTGCTTGGGCTTGGGATCGTGCCGACTTTCCGAACTCAATAGATGGCAAAGACCTGGTGGTTCTGATCTCGGAAGGTGTGTCGAAATTGTCATGCGGCAAGCCGAGAATTACATTCCAGCCGGCCAGGAGTTGTCGGTAGAAGAAGTCGATCGCGCCATGGCTATGATTGCATCACGCTGCCGCTTCTCTGGCCCTCATGCCCGCCGGAATCGTACAGCTGTGGATGTTGAAGAGACCTTATCAAAGCTGTACCGTCGATCGAGTAGCCGCGATGCCAAATGGCTCACTCGCATGATTCTCAAAAGCTACTCCCCCGTCGTTTTCCCAGAAAAGTACACCCTGAAGAAATTTCACTTTCTTCTGCCGCAACTGCTCCAGCTTCAGAACTCCTTTGAAGGGGCGTTGGAGATGCTCGCTTCAGACCCAATAAACCACTTCCCTCCGAACCCGGATCCCCAAACAGCCAAGAGTCTTAGCACCATTGCTCTACAACATATGCGTCCTCGTCCTGGTATCAAGGTGGGACGACCTGACTATTACAAAGCTCGGAGTATCAAACATTGTCACCAAATGGCCAATGGTCGTCGAATGAGCATTGAACGGAAATACGATGGTGAATACTGTCAGATTCACGTCGATCTCTCTAACAAGTATACCCCCATCCAGATCTTCTCCAAAAGTGGCAAGGACTCGACCGCCGATAAAGATAAAATCATACCTGTGATAGAAGAAACGCTCCGCACTGGATTGCCTGACTGCAAATTTGCGCACCGATGTATCGTGGAGGGAGAGCTGCTTGTATGGAATGACCAGAATTGTGACCTGATGGACTTTAGCAAAATTCGAAGGTTTATTCCACGATCTGGCATTATGATTGGGGTTGATAATGATTCTCCGTAAATCACGACTCCTTTAAATAATAGGACTCTATGCTGATTGATACAGGCCGCAACCGTACGAGCACTTGATGATCATGTTCTTTGACATTCTCCTCCTCGATAACGACGTATGCCTTGCCAAGCCGCATCGGGAAAGACGACTACTCTTACAACAAGTAGTAAAGACCATCCCAGGCCGGGCGGACCTTGCCTATCAGGAAGTTCTGGACTTCAACCGACCTGATAGTTACCATCGGCTCGAACGGAGTTTCGAGAAAGCAATTACTAAACGTTGGGAGGGATATGTCTTGAAGGCTTCTGATGAGCCTTATTTTCCGACATACTCTACTGATACGGATCATGTGTGTGGCCGGTGGATCAAACTCAAGAAAGATTATATACCCGGTCTTGGAGACACATTAGATCTTGCATTGGTCGGAGCTAGCTACAACACGCGGGACGCTCCTGATCTGGGAAAAATACAAGGGCTGAAATGGACTCACTTTTTTGTTGCCTGTCTTCTGAACCCAGACCATGTCAAAGAGCGCGGTGATTTGCCGCGTTTCCGAATCATTGATGTGATTAACCGGCATTGCATGAGCATTCAGAACATGCAAACCCTCAATCAAATCGGCGAGTTTCATGCACGTCAACCTGAGAATTTCGAATGGTTTCTCATTGAGTACGGGCACCAGGCCCTTCCCCTTGCAACAACCTTGTTCAAGCAGCCCTTCATCGTCGAAATGCTGGGCAGTGGATTTGAAAAGCCGTCTGGTGCGAGATACTCCACACTTCGATTTCCTCGGATTTTGAAAATCCACTCGGACCGAACACTGGAAGAGTGTACGTCATTCCATGAACTGCTGCTTTCGGCAGAACATGCCCGGGCTGTGCCTGCGGATGAACTTGAAGAACGCGAGAAATGGGCAAGACGCCTCGAGGCTTGCAGTGGACTTAATCAGTATATTGTGCGATCTCCAAGCCCAGAAGCGACTTGTTCAGACACCGACGAGGAAACCCATTCCCCGTCATCCCAGGTTCCCCAAGCCACCACTACTTCTGAAGAAAGTTTTATGGACGCACGTCCATTGATGGAAGGGCTGCGTGAAGATTCGATACGAAAAGGGAGCCATGGTAATTCATACAATGACTATCCTCTGCCCCTACTAGTCTACGTCGATGAGACAATGCCTCCCACGCAAAATGATGAAAACCCTGTTGTTGAGAATAGTGTACTCGTCGACAATGAGAACCTGTCGTCTCGTCAACATTCCAGCCAGAAGGAAGGAAAGATCGCGTCGCAGAAATCTTCGGACTTTTTACATCCCGTGCGGACAACCAGTTTCATATCCGCACACGAGCACTTTCAACAGTCACACGAGTCGCAGGAATGGCTTCCGGATAAGCCATTGGTGCCAACATCATCCAAGCACAAACGCAAGATGTCACCCCAATCTCCTTTGACGACTATCCCCATATGGACGCCTGAAACATCACTGGGAAGTTTTACACTCCCCAAAATTGATGAAGAATCCAACGACGATCACGAATATTGTGATTTGGATGAATTTGTTGAGTGTCTCTGCTCTGATGAATCTGCTTCTTCCCTCCGACAGTCCAACCCTTATGCTGCATCACAGGGGACAGGATATGGCATTGCCCTGTTTGATCCCAAAGCAACTCAACTAGGGAAAGAAATGCATCGTCTCGCCAAAACCCTTTCCAGTTTCGTCGATACTGGAACAGGTCCACTGCCCTCCATAGGAAGCATATTCTTTTTGGGATCAAGCATGCTGGAACATGATCTATGCCCCGGTGACCTTCGTTTCTGTTTGCGTGATACATGGACAAGTATCGGACGTGATCATTTCTATGGCTGTCTTTCATGGAGTCTCAGCAAGCGATCTGATGGCATATCCATGGGAAGAGAGCAACTACGCTCTGATTCGGATCGCCGTCGTTGTGACACGCCAAAGGAGCCACCAGAGCACGGAGGCTCTGGACCAAGGAGCCCATGGATTGAGATGACCTTTGATGAAACTGCCATTGCTGTGTTGGGCGAGTATAGCTCGATCGAACCTCTAGCTCATGTTTTATATAGTTGATACCCATTTGCTTTTTATGAATGACAATCATACTAGACGTGAACACTTCATATAGAAGCCGCTACTTCACCGCTTGCATTGCCTCTGCGAGGGTCTAAAATCGTAGCTATTATATAAAGACCAGTAAAAGCCACGGATGTTTCGCTGTCATGATAATCCATACATATCTCATTCAATCGATGTAATTAGGTTGCACCCTCCCTTCTCGCCCTAACGTCCCTCATCAACGCCTTGGCCTCCTCCACTTCAATTCCATCCTGACACAACTCGCTTGCTAACTGGTCGGCACGATCAAGATCACCGTTCCGCGACGCATATTGAGCCAACCACAACCGTGCCTTGGATGTAGTCGCTGTAACACCGGTACCGTTCCATGTCTCACTAACAATGGAGTCATCATTCTGCATAGCAAATGACTCAGCCTTTGCGCGAGGCTTGCGATTACGGCGACGTCGTTGCGGCAGATCAAGCTCTTCGTCTCCTGAATGCTCAATCTCAGCATCGCTTTGAAGGCCATTCTCCGAAGTAGAGGACTCGTCGTCATCTGGGTTTTCATTGGCAGGAGCACCAGACTCCTGTTGGAGAGTGAGTTCCATGTATGCAGCGGCCTCCTCTTCGTCGCCGAGACGTTCGTACAGCGTCGCAATTTGGTGCAGTGTTTCTGGGTCAAGGATCTTCCGACTGCCAGGGCCAGGGCTTGCGCCGGTTCCCGGTTGTCCGCCGTCATCTGGTTGTAATGATCCAGCCACCAATGCACGCTTTAAAGCTTGAATACTCTGTTCTACTCGGCCCATCTTTGCGTAGCACGATCCGACTGCCTGCCACATCTTTGGATCGTATGGACGTAGCGCTGCGGCGCGCTGGTAGTAAAACAGGGCGTAAAAAGACATATCCAAGACTTCGTAGGCTTGTCCGAGACCGTACCAGGCGCGGTAGTCCTTACGATTGACGTCGACAGCTCGACGGTACGACTCGATGGCGGTGTGGGTATTCTTCATCTCGATGTATTCATGGCCCATGAGGGTCCATGCAGATAAGAAGTTCCGGTCAAGGGTGAGGGCACGTCGGAAGTACATTACTGCCTTCTCATGCTCGGATTTCAATGAGTAGTAGTTACCCACGACACAGCAGGTTTCTGGGCGGAATTTGTCGGTGGCCGTTGCGACCTGAGCAATGAATGCGAGTTGAGGTCGCTGGTCCATCACGTAAAGGATGTTCGAATAATGATCCAGACTGTCTAAGCGGTGAGGTGATGTGGCCAGAATGCCTTCGAAAATATGGGATGCCTCTTCGAAGTCTGCATGATATTAGTTCATGAATCAACCACGGGTTGAGTCGGAGCCAGGGCATTTCACCTTTTGAGTGATATAACAATAACGCGTGTTGTGTTTTGAGGAATGCGCTTTCTGGGAACATTGACTGCAGCTCTGAGAGTGACCTGTAGGTGTCTTCCGTGGCCTGGTACAGTTCCTGGCTGCAGTAGACGTAGAATATTAAGCTCATGACGTTTTGTGGCAGAAGTTCGAGGATTTGTTTCAACTGGTAAAATTAGTATCGACTGAAGGAAGTTCTGATGGGAATAACTTACATCTTCTGTGCTGCCCAAGAGGTCGTTTAGCTCCTGCCAGGCACCCCAGTGGTATGGGTTTAGATGCACACAGCGGATCAGCCATTTCTTCGCCAGCTCCTCATTCCGTCCTTTTAACAAGACCACAGCATACAGATACTCCAACCATCCCTGTCCCCTATCATCCAACCCCTGCGCGGTTCGTTCAGATAACCACCCATCTAAACCTCTGGCGAGACCCGGCAACTCTCGATTGACCGCCATCCCACCATCTGCTGGACCTAACACCATCTCCGTTTCCTCTTCCTTGCGCTTTTCACCGGCTAAATATTTTGCGTACAGGGCGAGGAAGAGCGATTTCTGACTGAGTTTTGGATATGGATTTTGCTTTATTTGGGTCTTTTGTGCCTTTGAGCTTTGAAACGGTGAAGCTTTATCCTTGCCCTTGTGTGGAGTCAGCGATGACCTCGGCTTAGAGTTCGGCGAGGTAATTGACAAAGGAACGGGCGGTGTTGTCGGAGGGAGGAATACGGCCGCGCATCGGTCATATTCACGGGTATCGAAGTAAGATTTGGCCAGCAGGTATTTGTAGGACTCTTGCGATTCAAGGGCGGCTTCTACTGGGTCGCGCACTTGGAGGTAAGGGTTTGTTGGTGGTGCAGGAGGTTCTGAAATCTCCATGGGAGACTCGAGATCGGTGTCTTCATGATCTAAAGGCCGGAGGGAGTCAAGCATTTCAGCGGCCCTGAGTTCGTCAGCATCATTAGCACTCCAGGACTATCCAAATCAAGCTCGTAAGTCGTACCATTTTGCCGATTGATAGAGACATCGCTCAGAGCACTTAATTGCAGCATTTTCCAGCTGGTACATAAGCTCCCGGATCCCATCATCCATAGGTTCTTCCATGACGAGAGTCTTTGCCGCAAATAGGCAGTGGAATGTTCAAACACAGCTTTGTGGCGCCGATGGAGCTTTCAGTATATCAAGACGTTGTGCGACAATTCGATTTCATGCTTCTCCTAGTTGAAAGAAGCTCACCGAGCAGAGGTTCAATTGCGACTCGACTTGCGAAGGTCCGGTGGTGTAAATAAATGGTCTTGGCCCTCGCGTTGTTGATACGGATGAGACAGCAACCCGCGTACTGGGAAAGAACGAGAAGAAGAATAGTAGAGATCTGGAGCAAGCTATAGCTTCTCACAAATTCGAAAATAAGGTGAAGATCGTTCAATGGCCTTGAGGAATCCACGTCGTCCTCGGGTTGCGCCTGGAGAAACCACAACACAACAAACTGGGCAAACAAGACAAACAGGACAAACGGTCCCTCCGCGGGGAAATGGTCCTTTTATGTTGGGAATGTTTTCGTCCTTCCTGTCAGCTCATTGATACTGTACCACTTGTCATCATGGCTTCTACTACCAAGCGCGCCGACTTCGAGGCTATTTTCCCTAAGTTGGCTCAGGATATCCTTGACCATGCAAAGCGCTACAACCTCCCTGACAATGCGCTTGAGTGGTTCGAGAAGGTAAGCAACCCCTCTTGACTGACTGTTCTTGAGGAAAAGGTCATGACTGACACCATTATCTGGCTCTGTAGTCCCTCAATGTCAATGTTCCCGGCGGTAAGCTCAACCGTGGCCTCTCGGTCCCTGATACCGGCCTTGCTCTCCTGAAGCAGCCCCTGACCGACGAGCAATTCGAGCACCTCAGCATCCTGGGTTGGATGACTGAGTTGCTCCAGGCTTTCTTCCTGGTCAGCGACGACATGATGGACTCCTCTATCACCCGCCGTGGCCAGCCCTGCTGGTACCGCCACGAGGGTGTCGGCCTGATCGCTATCAACGACGCCTTCATGCTGGAGGCGGGTATCTACCTCATCCTCAAGCAGCGCTTCCGCTCGCACCCCGCCTACATTGACATGGTCGAGCTCTTCCACGAGACCACCTGGCAGACCGAGTTGGGTCAACTTTGTGACCTCATCACCGCCCCCGAGGACAACGTCAACCTCGACAACTTCTCCATGGAGAAGTACATGTTCATCGTCACCTACAAGACAGCATACTACAGCTTCTACCTGCCTGTCGCTCTGGCCCTTATGTACCTGCAGCTGGCCACCGAGGAAAACCTCAAGCAGGCCCATGACATCCTCATTCCTCTTGGCCAATACTTCCAGATCCAGGATGACTACCTCGACAACTTCGGCGACCCAGCCTTCATTGGCAAGATCGGTACCGATATTCAGGACAACAAGTGCTCTTGGCTCGTTAACCAGGCCATCCAGCGCTGCACTCCCGAGCAGCGCCAGCTCCTGGATGCTTCCTACGGCCGCAAGGACGCCGCTGAGGAGGCCAAGGTGAAGGCTCTTTTCAACGAGCTTCAGCTGGAGAAGGTGTACAAGGAGTACGAGGAGAAGGTTGTTGGCGAGCTGCGCGAGAAGATTGCAGCCGTCGATGAGTCCAAGGGCCTGAAGAAGGAAGTCTTTGAGGCTTTCCTTGGCAAGATTTACAAGCGCACCAAATAGATGATCATACTCAGTTATTTGTTTAGAAAGATACCCGTCGTTCGACTGGATCGTCACGATTAAAGGTTATACAACGTCTATGCACAAACGCGAACATGTACGGCGATAATCTTTTCTTTCTCGTATTTACTAATTTACCTTTTGCTTTTCGGGTATAGTTATCAAATATAATAATATGTGAAATTATGATCAAATAGTCATCTATTACAACACGTTCTGTTCGTGGCCAAGCAAGGCCAACAATGCCAGGAACCAATAAACTTATCTACAGGTGAGGAGCATTCAATGCCATCACACAAAGGAGACCCGAGATCAATCCAGCACAAGGCAAAGTCAGAACCCAACCACCGAAAATGAAGCCAAGCTGCTTCCAGTTGACGGCTCCAAGGTCGTAGTTCATGAGAGCGACACCCATAGATGATCCAGTCAAGCACTGAGTAGTTGAGACTGGGAGGCCTAGCCTCGAGGCCAACATCACCGTGATAGCAGCCCCCAATTCTACACTGAATCCTCTCGTGGGAGACATCTGGGTGATCTTGTTTCCAAGGGCACGAACAATGTGGTATCCGTAGAACCAGAAACCAATACCGAGCAGCAGACCGGCAACAACCAGGAACCAGACGGGAGTGGGAGCTTTGGTGTTGACAAATCCAGAGTTGAAGGTACTGTAGACAGCAGCCCAAGGACCAACAGCGTTGGCCACATCGTTAGAACCGTGGGCAATGGACATCATGATAGCGGAGACAACTTGGCAGTAGGTCCAGAGATGTTCGACGCGGTCGTCGTAGCGGTTGGCACGTGCGTGGATGGCGCGCAACTCAGCGGAGTCGTGTGTAATCACATCACGTGTAACACCCTGAAGGAGCACATACTTGATGTAGCCCCAGGCCTTGCGGGGGTTGAGCCAGGAGAGTTCGCGGACGGGGTCGATGAAACGTTCGACGGGTTCGGGGCGCTTCTTGCGAGGCTCGGCGCGGGGGGGTGATCTTCTCCTCGTCCTCACCGACGTGCGACGAGTTGGACATCGCTGTAATCTCGGGGGTGGGCACGATAGAGTCTGCATTTGAGGTGACCTTCTCCTTGTCTTCGTTTTTGTGGCCGGCCTGCACTTCACCATATGCATCTTCGTAGTAGTTGGCAACGACCTGATCGCCCTTTCCGGGGAAGTAGAGGGGAGGGTTTTCCGATAGCAGCAAGGGGCCGAGGGGGAGGTGCCAGAATCTGACGCGGGCGTCGTTCTTGATGAGACGGCGTTTGAAGTAAGGAATGAAGAAAACATAGCCAATGATGAGACAGCCGGCGAAGACGCCAATAATAATACCGACCGCCTTGCCGGCACCAAACTCTTCCAGAGAGGGGGCTGTAGGGGCTTCGATGACGATGAAGAGGGCGAGGATGGCTCCGGTAAAGGCAAGGTAGACTGGAATCATACGCATGCCACACTTGAAGGAATCCGCACGTTCGAGGACACTGTACTTGAGAGTACCGAAGATGATAGCCGAGAACGCAGCTGCGATGAGAGGGGCAATACCCCAAGAAGCAGCGATCTGGGAGACACTGCCGTCGGTCCATTCCCAGGTGATGGGAGCCTGGGAGGCGAAACCAACACCAATGAGGGCACCGACGATAGTCTGTGTTGTCGAGACGGGCCATCCCATGGAGGTGGCGAACATCAACCACGAAGCGCTACCAATTTCGGCACAGCCCATGGCCAACATGAGCGCACCAGGCTTACCATCGAAGCGGTCGATTCCGATGATTCCGTTCTTGATTGTATCGCTGACTCGCTTACCCAGGGCTACTGCACCAATGAACTCGGTGAAGATAGCCAGGACACCGGCCGTGGCCATGTTGAGGGTCTGGGCCGCGACCGAGGTGGCGTAGGAGTTGGCGACATCGTTGGCACCGTTTCCGAAGGCACTGAAGACGAAAGCGATGGTGGTGATGGCCAAGATCCAGTTATACTTCGCTGTTGCTGCGGGTGCCATGGCGAAGAATGGGATGGCTGTGTTGACCACACAACAAGGTAAATGTGAAGGATGAGAAAGAAAGGAATGGATAGTCGTAAGTCAAGCAAATGCAGATTTTATGGTATCCTTATACGAACTGCAAACTTGCCACGACCCTTGCCAAGTGCGGCTTGTGATACAACCTTTTCTTGAACCTAGCCCGATCCATACTGAGTTCGCCCTGCTCATTTCACCCGTAGCCCATAATACAGATATCATTGACAGCGTGCACCTGATACGCAACTGTCATTGGCTCATCGAAAGACGAAGTTCGCTCATGACCAAAGACGGGCGCGAGGTGACGCCAAGATCTGCGAGCGGACGCCAAGATCGGGCCAACCACGTTTCCTGAGGATGATATGTTCTCGATGGATTATATGGACCAATCATAATCCGTAGATTTGCACGTTCTCGGGACCTGAGCTACCATTGCACGCTTAATAGAGCTTGACGTGGGTTCAACCTTGGCGCCGAGAGACTTGGAAGTCAATGTCTCTCGGCGGACGACGCACAGCCTAGTCTTGGCAGCATGTCACTCTGGCGAATTTGTGGGCAGTTGTGTGATCGTATGGTTTCCAGGTAGAATTTTTCACTAGAGGAAATTGGCCATGCGAATCGGAATCTAGAAGCGTCCAACAGGAAACCCAGATGTCAACATGCGAGAATCCCACGTGGGAGACGTTTGGTTGTTTACATACTGACTCGCATACGGAGTACACCGAAGGCTTCTTTACATTCGCGATCTTCGGCTAATTAAAACTCATTTACATCTTGGCTCAATGGTCCACTGCCTACTTTGGGCAGAGGCACCCGTACGACATGCATACGCCCGGGTCTCGCTTCTAGAAACGGTTGTAACAAGCTTGGCGGTTTGAGACTCGGAGATCAGGGGGAATCGCACCTCTTCACCTCTTTCGGAAAGAAGATCAGTCCCCGATGGAGAAGATATGCGTTCGGGCTCAAGCTGTACAACATAGATTGTTTCATCAATTATATGATTTGACATTCCAAAAATTGCCGACACCTATGATGCAATGCAAATGAAAGCAGGAAAGATGGCATGTCGCTAGAAAACAAGCAATCGAATACACTTTTGCATGATCAACACTGCTACACGGCAGCGGGGCCCTCAATGCTGCTTATAAGGGTCTTCGCGAACCCTTCGAATCGAGGATAAGACCAGGTATCCCGGTATCGTTCAACGAGCGGCCGGTCATCAGGCTCGGCTGGAGTATCTTGTGGTTGAGTCTTGGGGCTCTCCTCGTCCTCATCATCCTCATCACTATCCCCTGCCTCCATCTTCCCTTCTATCAATTCTCCGAATTTCACATCAATAGGCACGCTGCCCATAAATGGAAGACTTAATTCCTGGGCCATCACCTGTCCTCCCCACTGGAGAACAGATTACTAACCTCCCCACAGCAGGGGCAAGCATACCCAGACATATTCTCGATAACCCCAAGCACAGGAATATTAGTCTTAACGCAGAAGTTCGCCTCTTTACGCACGTCCGAGGTCGCCACAGCCTGCGGCGTCGTAACAAGAACCGCACCAGCAAGTCGAGGCAAGCCTGTTTGCGCAGCCGCCGCTGCGTCTGTAGTGGAGAGCGTGAGCAGCTGCTCAGCCAGTGCAATGTGCTCGTCACTCGTTCCGGGAGGGGTATCGATGAGCAGGTAATCAGTCGGGCCCCAGAACACATCTGAGAGGAATTGTCGGATCATGGCCGTTTTCTTTGGTCCACGCCAGATGACTGCATCGCCGCGATCGCGGAGGAGGAAACCCAGGGACATACAGCGGAGTGAACCGCGCTGGGGTTGTGTTGAGGGCGCTGAGCCATCGGCTTCAGCTGCGGATTCAGTCCCGTGAACAGGTACTGGCATCCACCCGCCTGGCGCTTGTGTGATCTTTGCATCTTCAAGTCCGACTAGTCGTGGCATTGAAGGTCCTGTCAGGTCGATGTCGAGGATTCCGACCGATTTGCCTTGGAGCGAGAGCGCGAGGGCCAGTTGCAGTGTGACGGAGGATTTGCCTACACCTCCTTTGCCGGAAAGGACCTAATGTTCAAGAATCTCTTGTTAGTCGTATCCAAGAAATTGCGCTTGTAAGTTCAAGCTCATGGCTTCTAGCAGTGCCCCGTTATCGATAAGCTATGAGGGGCATGGATTTCTTTTTTCATGCCGAAGACTTCGCAAGGGTCTGAAGGCGCACATACCAAAACAACATTCTTTACCCCGGTAAGAGGCATATTCGTATCGTGTATATCTAATTTGGAGAAAGGAAAAGTTGCAACTGAAAGCGCGATGAATGATTTCAAGAGTGGGGAGGCCGACCTCGGGATATGCGGGCGGCTTATCAATCGCCCTCTGACTAACCTTCTACAACAACGCCGGGATGGCAACTTGGAATACGATAGGTCTGATTGGCCACTTATTTTGAATTTGGAGCTTGTTAGGCGAATGCCATTGCTCTACGTAGCAAATATGAAGGTTCTCCTTCGGTATCAGATATGTCATGTAACGTTCACCCATACCAACCCATTGTCCTGCTGGTATTCGCTTTTGGAACTACTCTAAAGAGGAAAATGTCAAGAGAGTATTAGTAGCGCACTTTACTGCCACTTCTGCACAATGACACCTCCACGTTTGAAATCGGGCATGTCGCCGAGAACAACATCCCAGTCCTTGAGCTCCGTGCTGGGGAAAGTCGTCATCAAGACCCATGCGCGGTTTGCACCATCCGGAGTAGCAGCAGCAACGAATGCATAGACATCGCCAATGGTGGCAGTGGTGTTAAACCGAGACGTTAACCGCGTACCGTCTCCTAGGCGGATCTGTAGGGTAACCGTAGGTTGCGACTCGTCCACATTGGGCTTCGCTGGCTCCTGGGCAGATGTTCCAGACGTGGAGGACGAAGGCGTCGGGGGCGCCGGACTCCGTACGCCGGGCGTCGGGCTACCGAGGCGCTGTCCAGAACCAGAGAAAGGCTTGTACTTCGGCTTGGGCTTGGTGTACTTCTCCTCATGTTGCTTGAGTTCCACATCGACCTCCTGCCCGGGTTGAACATTCATGATGGAAAGAGGAGCGCGGCCTTGGCGGATACCGTCCAGAATCTCTGCGTTGCGGGGATCGTCTGATCGAAACAGTTCGCCGTCATCAACGGAGAATCCATCGGCCCAGAAATGAAGAGTCCGTTGAACACGCTGGGCACGCTGTTGAGAAGGCGCCGAGGGGCTTTCAATCACCTGGCTTGGCGCATCATCACCACCGAGCGTGCGGGCAGTGCCGGTGAAATGTGATGCCCGTGGCTGAGGGGCGTCGGAAGGAGGAGGCTGCGCCCTATTGACGTTTGAAGGTTAATCGGGTTCAGTATCTCAGGCAATCTGTAAAGAACGTACCTGTGGGCCTTTTCGAGGATCTTCTTTTTCAAATCATCCGGGTTCTGCACAGCTAGTCCAGACTTTTCACCACCTGCAAAGAAATCATGTTCGTCGGTGTCATCGCCATCGGATGAATCACCACCGCCACCACCCCCTCCCGAAGCAAAGTCTCCCAGTGTCGCAAACTTCTTCTTGGGCGCAGCGCGTCGGGCAGATGATGAGGACTCAGCGGCAGATGAAGCGGGTACGGCACTTCCCCCCAGAGTTCTACCCCCCGTGGGAGCTCCAGGGCTACCCTCTGTGCCTAGTTGTCGCTCGCCACCAGCACTGGTATCTTGCAGGGCTTCGTCCTGCTCTGCAAAGAACTCTGTAACGGCAGCTTCGATGTCCCAACCATTGGCAGCGAGATATTCCTGAGCCTAGACATCACGCAGTCAAAGTCAGCGGCCGTATTAGCGTGTAGGTCCAGCAAGAATCTTACATCTGAAGCTTGAGTTCCAGTCATAGCACAGAATTGAGACACAGCCTCATCGTGCTCGGCGGGGTTACCCTCCATGGTTGAGGTTGGTTGGCGGGTTTCGGAGACCCAAGTCGGAAGGCGAGAGCGAGCGAAGAATTAAAGAGAGGTTCGATAGCAAAAACTGGTGTTTGTCTGAGATACAGGGAAGGAAAACAATGTGAATGCCAACCTTGGAATAGAGCTGTGTTGGAGGACAGACCTAAACACAGCTGTCCAGGTACGTCACTCTCGATTATTGGTCAGCCGGCGCTAAGAATATTCCGTCCCGCCCAGGGCCCCACTTATTTTGACCTTGGGGTCGAGATATATATTGTTCCCTTCTGGAACATATTACGAAGACATCAACCATCGAGTTCAATATTAATCGTGAATTACCCATTCACCCGTCAGTGCAAAAAGTTATTCATTGACCTTGATCCCCAACAACTCGCCCATTGGCCTGGATAAGGACAAGAACGGCGCAGGTCCTGCCACCTGAGCCCTGACTAGCTTCAACTCTCGATCATGATGCTCCCTTCCCCTACGGCTCAAGGAAACGCCAGAAAATGGCTGTTCCCCTGAGTTTCCATACTTACCATCTATCAAATCCCCAGTATCGTACGCAGACTACTCACTTGTTTTTATTGGCGAAATAATCATAGAACACACCCGCAGAGCAAGACAAGAAATGAGTGTTGATTGAAGACAAAGGAATGCTTCGATCAATAAACTCAATGCCAAGCCAACAAAAATAATAACAAAAGGATCAGATCGTTCAAACAAGCCCTGTTTCCATGTCAGAACGTTTCTCACAAAGAGATTCCCTGGGATTCAAAGCGAAGAACCAGAGGCATCGGGCTGCTGGAGCAAGGATCATTTTCCTTCCTTTCATGCTACGAAAGCCATATTTTTATGAACTTCGAATATTCCTTTGATGTGCCCCAACTGAGCAAGTTCCATTGAAGGCGAACCCGGAAATGCCAGTAACCACTGCTTTGATGTGAATACGTGCTTCTATTTCTCTTTGTATAGCCCCTCGGCCCCTGACGCGAAAGATTGTCGAAGTCTGTCTTTGTTCCTACGTGTCCGCCGTTTTGCATTCGAGCTATAAGAAAAACGCACCGTTCTCTCAATCTTCGCTTTTTCTAAAACATTGAATCATTTCTCATATTATTGCTAAGCATTGCCCATAACCTGGCTGCAGCAAGCTCTCCGTATTCAAAATGGGAACTACAACTACGGCATTGACTAGATCAAAGAGAAAGGGTCATGTGGTTGAGGAAAAGCCCACCAGAGTCATGCCCGCAAGGAAGGCAAAATCACAATCAAAATCACCGGTGGAATTCAATCCACAGAAGGGAAGGAAACGCCGAAAGGTATCGGAGGAGACAAAGGCAAAGAAACGCCAAGCCGCGCAAGGACAGCCCGGCGAAGTACAAGCCGAGTATGTGCCATCCGCGAACGATCTGATCAGTGACGTCCCAAGGGACGAAAATTTTACAATTGATACGCTGCTTCCGGATCTTGCTACGTCGTACGTCGGTCGATTCAAATCGCCAGCCGCACCAGCACGGGCGAAAAGGAAGCCATGGCCACGACAATCCAGTCCCCTGATAGATCCTGAGAAATTGCCTCCAGGCTGGAGCATGACTGAACCGGATCTTGACCGAGAGTAAGTTGGCGGTGTCATCTGTGTCTATCCACCACTCATTTGACCCCATACTAATGGGTATGGCGCAGTGATATCGATGCACAAATTGAAAGATGCCACGTGAGAATCAAAGAGAATATCATGCCTCACATATTTGAACACCGGCTGAAGGGATTGAAAATCTCTCAGGCCAAGCGAAAGTAAGAGAAATTACTGCCCTTAACAGATGAGTTGCTGATCGAATGTCCCACAGTGCATTGGTCGCATCAGAACCTGGGAACCATAGTTTGGCTGTCCTCAAGCGCTTGGAAGTCTTGAGAAACATTGAAGTTGAGCTACAAAGCTCGGACAACTTCAATCAGCTCCCTAATGTGCGGGCGTTGCTGCAGGCTTACCGCGAAGGAAGGCTTCATTGGAACATAGGATTGGTCACTTATTGGTTTGAAGGTGTGCAATTGTGTGAGCCAAGACCGTTCAGTTGGGATGAATTCGAGGTCCTCAATGCGCATCATTCTGGTAAAACCGGATTTTGGATGGAAGGAGTGAGTTGCCCTTGAAGTCCGTTTCTTTTTTTCTTCTTCTAGACAGTCATAATAATACAAAAGGTTCGCAAATAGCTGGTTGGGCTGGGACCTGGACACTCACTAGTGGCGATTTCATTAGCCGGACTACTCCCGCCCAATGGAAAATTTGTTCGCAGTGTATGCCCCCGAAAGACTCCAGATGTCCCCATTTGACCCATTCTGATTTGTTCTTAGTACGAGATTGCCATTCGCGTCCCCGGTACAAGGTGGTACGCAGAGCTTGAATTTGTTTATGACACCGGGGCATCCATGATGACACTATATGAGGGTGATATTCAAAATATTATGGGAACATCGAATGTTGAACCCCCGATCATGGGGCTAAACACTTCAGTTATAGCCGATGGCAGCACTATGACTAGTCCGGTGGTCGAAGTTGAAGTTACCATACTGGATACTGAAAGAAGGCGGCTGACGAGATGGGTCAGAATCCAATGTGAGGTATCACGAGGTTGGTGTGGCACAGGTGATTACAGATTGGACGGCCCACTACGGCAACTGCTATACACAGCGTCAGCCCCGCGCAACAATGACAAGATGTATATTGCGTCCAACCACCCTGACATTATCCGCGTTATACCTGATACAGGAAGTTCTCGAAGCGGTCCAGCTCACAATATCGGCAAAATGCCCCTAGGGCCAGGCGGCGGAACCTCCGTGCTGCCTAGTGGAGCTCCTGGAGATGATGCAGAGCCTGCACCTGTGTTACATCTAAAGATGCCCCGGAGAGCACCATAGGACAAAAGGTCATGTCGTCATCTGATATTCTTGAAATACTCTCTTGTTTTTATTTTCAAGCAGCTACGAGAAGGTGAATGGCGTCTTATTACTTCTATAAACATCGGGATAATCCGCTTTTGACATCATAATCTCCCCAGATATCTCCAACATCAATTCCGAGTTTATGTGCGATTTGATGAAACAAGCCATTGAGTGTGTAATAATGTCAAAGACATATGCGGTTTTATTTGAAAAAGATGATCAACACAGTAAAAGTACAGTGACACCTCCTAAGTTTCAACACCCCTTATTCTGCCAATCTTAATCTACCAATCAAAAGGACGAAGAGATGGGCGGTATAACTATTTAAGTAGGCGGTACGTTACTTTAGGAAGGCGGTAGCTGACGGGGTGCTGAAATTTAAGAGGTGTCACTGTATGCTGAGCGCTTGGCACAGTTAGCCAAGCATTTCAGAACGCCCGTGGACCTAACAAACCAATAATGCATCGCGGAATCAGCACCTGGTATGGTCGAAATACTCAAGATCACTTACCGGGTTCTCCTTAAGCTATAGTTGTATTAATAGGGGCTTGGAAATCCCCTGGAAAGGGCTACATAATACCGGGTACACCGCACAACAAATCGATTTATAGCTGCAAATCAACTGCAACATAGCCCGTAGAGCTCTGTCGTGTCCTGGCTAGATGCGGTAGGACTTGCCGAGATCATACCAGACTATTTACAATAGACCAATCATTTATGGAAAAAGTCCCCTCACGTTCATCTACAGGACCCATAATAGACGCCTACCTAGGTTTAGTCTGCCAATTACATTAAAGACAAGTTCAATATAATATGTTAGGCGGGACAATGTGCCGTTCGTTCCGCACGGTGGAAAAATGATGCCTCTTGGACGCCTCTTTGGATGACCCTTTAGACGCCTATAAATGGAGCGAAAAGTACAATGATCCCTATAAACCGCACTTTCAATTGACCAATTTACACGTAACGGGACTTAAGCTGGCAACAGCAATCTTAGAAGTCAACAGTACTAGTGGGCATGGAGTACATAGATATATGTGGTGCTGGGATCGGATCCTCCCTCATCGATTGTTACTTAGCCCATCAAGATAAATCACAAAGGGCGAAGAAGCGATTGGTTTTTGTCAACAGTAGGAGTCAGCTTTAGACTATAACAACTCTAGTAACTATAATATGGAGTTGTGTGGCGTAAAAAGCGCAAAAGTAGGTAGATAGTTGTGGGAAAAAGAGGCGTCAAGAGTGTAAGGTGAAGTGAAAGGAGAAGTGGAAGATATAAACAGACTGATAGTTAGGTGAAGACCAGGTGTACATTAATAATAGCAGAACAATGATCATTGTACAAATTAGACTGTCTGCTCGAAGGTGTTATTCTTCTCTTGGTCATTTCTTATGCTGCCTTGCTACAAATATATATACCGTCATCTATGGATGCTCGAACAGGGCGTACTAATACCCTGGGTACTGTCTGTACTGCCAATTTAGTTATATAGTATTTCGAGGCAGTCCTTGATTGCCCTAGGCTTGCCGATAATTGATGTTGTTCCATTTTATCATCTCGATCGACACATACGGATACTTAGGCCACTCACGATGTTACGCGATAAGTGACAGTGCTTGAATTTGACTGTATATATCCACTACGTGGCGAGAAGGCAGGAAGAATCCAAATTCTTACAAGCTATATAGAATATCTTCTACTAAATATCCCATGTCGAAATTATACCGAGTCGATTCCCATAGACAATACTGACGTAGGGCTTTATTCCGCATTTGGACGCCCCACATCACGTGCCCCTGTAGTATTGTGCCGGCGCTTAATCCCAGCTTCTTTGAACAAATCGCGTGCAATTTCAAAGCTTTCATAGCCTAACGTGCTGCTCTGGTTTAACTAATGAATTTATGGAGCTATACCTGTCGCCAATGTGTTGAAATCACTCATTCCCAAACCGCTTCCGCTCCTTCACCTCCATGCTGCCAATGACCGAATGAAACACTGCTGTATAGGCCGACATCCGACAACTTCAAGACCGACTTAGGATATATTGTGCTGGAGACAATTTTTTTTCCTTCGAGTCAGAATGACATCGCCTTACCCACCATCAACTTCATTCTCGCCCTCTGTAGCCTCCGACATGGCTGCAGCGCCCAACAGACCAGTCTCCGATTTGCCGCAGTCTCAGGTAGACGCGATCATCCGCACGAAGCGCAAGGCTCGTGAGCCCAAAGCCTGCTATCCATGCCATGCGCGCAAGGTTAAATGCGATCGCAATCTGCCGTGTGACGGATGCGTTAAGCGCGACCATGCAGATCTTTGCTCCTACGAACGCCCTTCCAAAAAACGATCGCAAGCTTTTCAAGAGAGCGCTGGCTCCAGTGCATCAGCGGCGCCCGTGCCTGAATATTCAACCACATATGCATACGACGAAGCCCCAGCGGAAGTGAAACATGAGCCAACCTTGAGCCGACGGAGCGTGCCTGCCACAGGTGGTGGTCGTGTTTCAATCGCTCGCGAGGAATGGGATAATGTGCGCAATAGATTGCAGGAAATGGAGTCTACTATTTCCTCCCTTCGAGTTGGGCTGGAGAGGGCGGAAGACGGTCTCCCAACCTCCATGGACACCCGAAGCGTGCAGAGTGTCGATGCGGGTTCCCGTTCCAAGGGTGCCTCACCGGAACGCGAGGGCATCCACGCTGCTAATACTCTAGGCAAAGGCACTGTGCATCTGGGATCGCGATCTGTTCTGGCTTATATTCTGAACAATCAGTCCGGGTCTGATCAGCTTCAAGCCCTTTTGGAAGGAGGGATACTACCCAAGCTTGGTTTGGACAATGAGTCTGCGACATATCCATTTGTTGATCTATGGTCATCCGATATGTCAACGTTTGATGTAACTGCTGTCTGTAGTGCTCTTCCCAGTGATCAACAGTGTAGAGAGTGGGTAGTCCTTTAAGTCGAACTTCCGATTGGGATTGTTTGTGCTAACTTTGCTTTCTCGCTATAGGTTATTCTACTACTACAGGGACATCTCGGGAGCCATATATCCTGTTTTAGAGGACATCTTTGAGTTTGAGAACACTCTCGAGCTTCTACTGGGGACAAGAGCCTCTATCGGTGGCGAGTACCTGGCTGATGCAGATCAAGCACAAAAGCCTTTCGGCGTGAGCATTGCGTACTTGGGACTACTGTTCGCTATCCTTGCCTCAGGATGCCAGTCATCCGATTATGGGAGCAAGGAAAGGGAATTGACCTCGCAAGTCTATGGTATGTGATCCACACCAGGGATTCTACGAGTCGTTGGCTAACACTCAAAATAGTGTGCTGCTCCTACCAGTGCCTCCGCATGACAAATTTCCTCTCCCAACCGACCATTGAGGCAATTCAAACTCTCCTTGTGATCGGAAACGTCTTGTCATACAACATGAATCCTGGAATTTCTTATGTCTTGCTTGGCATGACACTTCGCATGGGCTTGGCGCTTGGCCTCCATGTGGAGTCCAGTCGATTTTCGGCACCTGAACGATACCGCCGACGACACGTTTGGTAGGAAACTTTTCCCCATCATAACCAGAAAGTATGTGTGCTAACATGAATAGGTGGTCCATGGCATGGCAAGACAGCCATTTTTCGCTCTCCTACGATCGGCCTTCCACCACTGCAGTGAGCCAGCCAGATATCGCTTATAGGGATGGCGCCCAACCTGGTGATCTATCCTATTTTGAGACTCTCTCTCGTGTCATTTCTCTTGCGTTAGAGGTTGTCCGCATTCGCATGCTGAGTCCACACGCACAGATAAGTGTGGAAAGCATACAAACATACAAGGACCGCATTCAGAAGATCATGGTAGAGGCAAAGCCATACCTGCGAGACGCAATGAGTTGTTCCACACCCACGCAACATCTGGAGCGAGTTGTATTAAAATTGCATTCTTCTTATTTCGCCTCTGAGCTCTGCCGGCCAGCGCTCAAACCCATGGCTGATTTGAGTGATGCCAACGCAGCCAGCATGCGCGAAAATTGCGTGATGAATCTGATGACGACTGTTGAAGCATATATTGAAATGCACAACATCAGCTCCCACGCAGCTCGTTCTTGGATCTTATTGCAGCGGGCGATCAGCTCCGCATTCTTGCTTGCTGTCATTGATGAGGCGAAAGCGGACCCGAATGTGTGGAATCTTCTCCATTCACTCGAAGGCATCATCGCCCAGAAGGCAAGCACGGAACGTGCATATGATTCCAATGAGGGCCCCACAGTGGCCAGTATGACCTCGCCACCCCAACCCCTCGGCACTTACGACCCAATCACGGGCACCACGAATGCCCCAGGTCCCATCGCTCCTGCGGTGGATCCAACTTCTCCGGCTGGGATACCCCCTGATACACAAACGCAATGGGCCAAGTCGCTAGCGAAGACACATCGTGCTTTGCAAAAGCTCCTTGCTGCAGTTGGGAATCCGCGTGGATCCACGCGTCCTCGGATGGGACGGAATGATACACCCGCGTACTCCAGCTCTAATCCTAACCTCAACCCGGCCTCCGCGTCTATGGGAACACTTGTTCCTGGGCAGGCAAACATGACCCCCAGTGCTGGTTCTCTCCCGCCCCCTACGCCAGAAAGCTCTCATAGCGGCGAATGGACGATGCCGAATATAATGGATCGTGCAGCAGAGTATATTCATCCACCCCTGTGGGGCTAGGGATCGGAGGCGTTCTGTCCCCCGAAAAGCGTTTAGTTCTCCCATTGTTTTTCTTCAGCGCGGCGCCGGAGTTTATGGCCCACCCATGATTGTCTTTAATTTTTGCAACTTTATTTCCTTAAATTTGCCGGGAGGGAGGCGGTTTTTACGAACTGAATGGGTTCTCCAGTGTGATATGCGCTGTTGGACATTATCATGTGTATAATCTCTTTTACAGAATCTTAGATCGCGATACCTCGGGTCTAATATGCTTACCGTAGCCCAATACTCACGCAAAAACGCCATCGCCCTACGAGGCTTGGAGTAGAATTGCTTCATTCTTTAGTCAACTCATGTCATTTCCCCCTTATACACCGGGATTCGCATTTAGCTCCGTGGTCTCCTCACCGTCTGAATAGCGGGGAGCCAGAGTGAGCCCATATGCCCAGAGACCTGACCGGTGGACGCCCCCTGGGGTAACTATATCATGACTAATATTAGCCCTAACCTCAAGGTTCTACTTAGGTAGGAAGTTGACAAGGTCGGGACTTCGATTATGAACTACAAAGGAGACCATCGATGGATCTGACACGTCCTAATAGCTTCAGTTTATTCTTGCTAAACCATGGTAGTTGAAGTGCACCATTCCTATCTTAGTTGTCTCTTCTGTGACTTGTATCACTCGAGTATATCCCCATCTCACCAGACAAAGACATCAGGGAGCTTTCTTGAGCGCCACTCTCCATAGCCATAAATCGAGGTAAAGTAGGACGATGAAGTATCGAGTTGACCCAGGGGGATGCTGGCGTTCTGGGATCTAGGTATATATTAAGACCGGTTGAAGATATGGCCAGATGCCTAGGATCTATTAATTGAAACTGAGGAGGGACATCGAAGAAAGTACCATGCCTAAGGCAACTTTTTATATTTCTCTCCATCTTTCTCATTGTATTGGATTCTTGAAAGTTCTATCGCTTTAATCTTTATCTCCCTAGGTAGCTCATGAGATCAATGTGAGATCATTACACATCGGGCTTCACTAACATCCTAGACAGCTTAATTCCCAACACCAACTGTCGATATTATTGGACTTACACCCTCCAACCGTCGAATCGGGGAATGCGGAGATCAGCGTAGTACAAAGGCACCTGGGCAGTTATTTTCGGAGTCAGCAGAGTCAGAAACGCCCCGAGGTAAAATGCACCTCAGCCTGATTTCTTTCAAGCAAAACCCAGAATCAGCTCGAGGAATCTCACTGCTATTATTTATCTCTCTCACTTTTCCACCATAAAGACATCTATGACATCTACCTCTGTACCCCTCGCAAGACCAGATCGCAATCTATCATCGCAATTATGTCTCCCGAATCTTCCAACAAGTACTACAAAGTCGGGGTCCTCCTATTTCCCGGCGTAGACATCCTCGACTTCGCGGGGCCGATCGAGGTACTATCCCATGTCTCGCACAACCGAAACCCAGAAAGACCCGACAGAATGTTCGAAATCAAAACCGTCGCTTGCAGCCCTGCGATTCGTGCTGCGAATTCGCTTACAGTTCACGGAGACCTGCTTTTGCCAGACGCAATCGATCAAATTTCAGACTTTCATCTCCTAGTCATCCCAGGTGGCCCCCCCGTCAGTTGTGCAGCCATTAATCGAAACCAACACACCGGAGCTTGGCTTGATTCGCAAGTTTGCAGCGCTTCCTGCAGATGCGTCATCAGGCACCCGGGTTTTGCTGTCGGTTTGCACCGGCGCTTTTCTGCTAGGGGCCGCAGGTGTACTCGGCGGAATGACTGTGACGACCCACCACCATGCGCTTGACAGACTTCGAGATGTTTGTGCTCGTTTTAATGCTCCGGGTGAGCCTACGACGACTGTAATGCACAAGCGATATCTTGATGGGGGTCTGTTGAAGGGTGGCGGTGTTCAACTCCTCACGGCGGGAGGAGTAAGCTCAGGCTTGGACGCCACATGCTACCTTGTTAGTCAATTGACAACACCTGACATGGCGGCATTTATCACTCGGGTCATGGAGTATGATTGGCATGAGATCAAAGAGTGAGCTGCATGCCAAGCGGTCATGCTATATTGCTGATCAAGCACAGCCGTGGAATCGGAACACAACAGAAGAGGTATCACAACACGTGCGCTTGGCAATTAGACAATATATACTTCTCTAGTTGTACTATTATTTGATCGTGTAGACCCAATGTACATCTCACGGTAGAAATCCTGCAAATAAACATGCCTTAATCGCCTCAGCTTCGGAGTGTCTCACTGTTGGGCTCATTATCTTACATCTCACGGTTAATCAACGGCCAAGATACCATAGAGTCACTTCCCTTCTGCCTTGTGGATCGGACCAAAGTTACCGCTCAGATTCCAGCGGACTAAGTCACAATGGGTTACATGTGTCTTGAATCTGCATAGGATGACCCAGTTAGGTTTTGTTCGCTTCCCAGCATTGGCGGGTTGCCAGGGATCCCGAGATCAGCCTTCTACTCTCGTTGATATATAGGCACAACTCTTTCACTTGTCCAATGGAATCTGAAACATGGATGCATACCTAGTCATCAGATACGAATGAATAACCGAGGGGTTTTCACATTTACTCTGGGAATATCCCTCAAGCCACCTCATTCGGTTCTGTTCTACGCGAGCTGTGCTGACACTACCGAAAGGATAAGTGAAGCTTTCTGGGTTTTAACTTCCCAGATTCAGGATTCAACCTGCTCAGGATTCAACCTCAAGCCTTTTACTAAGTTGACCAAGGCTCTCTAACAAATCTCCTCCACCATGACCTCATTCATAAGGTGAAGTATAGTAGGAAGACATACCCCCAAGTTGTACAGGGTGATGGCCATTCGAGCCTGGGATGCCCTAGGTTGAACCTAAGACTCGACTTCTTAGTCCGCATCAGGAGTTACAGTCATCGGAACGGAGGGTTGAACTTTCCAGATTTCCTGTCCCGACGTCAGTGTTCTGGCTGATGCTGGTTATATAGCACCATCTGGTTCTGGATAAAACACATCTCTATTTCCTCAGGACTAAAGTGAGACCAATCCGGTTACTTCTCATTCAGGCTTCTTCCTTATACAGTCTCTGGGTAGAACAGTGCCTGTCTCCGAGTATCTCCGTTGGCAGCATACATTTCCCTTCGAGTCACAATGGTTGCCTTGGCACCGGGTGCTGAAATTGTTCCCACTACATTCCACCCCAAGCTCGGGAATGGAATTTCCTCCTTCGATAATGGAATGGCCAATCAGAAAGTCAGTATCGAGACTGTGGAGGTTAAGCCTGGATATGACAGTGCCGATCCGGCTATTACCTCAAACGGCAATGGCATCAAACAACAAAATGGGCTCAACGGATCCCTCGTCTCTGAGGGCTCGCATACTCTATCTGAGGATGATTCGAAGACCATGGAGGTATTGAAGATTATCGAAAGTTACGGTGTTGACTATGAGAAGGCGGGTATTTCCTGGAAGGGCTTCGAGTCTTTTGTTCCAGTTGTCCTGGAGCAGATCGTCAGACAAGAGCCAATCCGGATGATCTTGCCCGCATTTCCTTTCAAGTCACCTAATGCGCGCAATAAAGTGCTGGGCAACATGCCCGACTTTGGCGAAGAGTTGGCCTTGGCCCATTTGAACGGACTTTGCCAAAACATCGGCGAAGTATACGCTCCTGGTGCCGATGTCTACATCAGTTCGGATGGACTTGTATACAATGGTAAGAAAAATGAAATCGATCTTCATAACTATTCAATACTGACATTGACCAGACATTCTGGGCGTCCCCGATGAAACCGTTTGGGACTATGGAGAGACCCTGCGAAAAATGGCCATCGAGAAAGAGCTCCATCATGTCAAATTCATTCGTCTTTTCGAACTTCTCGAGCATCCATGGTTCCCATCTACAACTCCAGAGGCTGCAAAGGCAAAATATCTGGCTCACGCTAGTTGCCTCCGTCGAGAACTGATGTACACCTTCGCTGACCCGAGCTTCGACGCGACGGAGGCTATCAAAACCGACAATGATACGTGCCTGACATATCGCGGTTACATCAAGTTTTTGACCAAGGATCTAGCGCATCTGGAAGACAAGGACAAAACCATGTCAAAACGCGCTCGGCAAGCCCAGATCGCCGACACGGCACGGCAGATGATCATTCGGGGCAAGATGTTCGCGGCAGCCATTAGAGCCAACCGCAAAGACTACGTCCGACTGTCTATCCACGAGTCCGCAGGCGAGAAGAAACTTTCCGTCTCGCTTATTCCACAAATCCGAGGCGCACTGGGTTTCACACCTTGGCACTCATCTGTGGCAGTCGGACTGGACGGTTCGTATCGCACCGTGCACGCCGAAGACGTACGCGACACGCACGACCTAATCTATAAGAACGGACAACCGTATTTCTTCCGCGAGAAAACAAGTCTGTTCGACTGGACCGAGGACGGCCTGTCCGTCAAGTTCGAGCATCTCTATCCCTGCGGACTCATCATCCGCCCCGCCGATATCGACAATGTCAATCCACCACCGTCCATCCGCTCCATCCCCATGAAAAAGGTCCGCCAACTATCGAACGGCATGTCACCAATTGTCCTGCGTGGATTTTCCGAGACGCTAGAAGAAGGACTCTACGTCAAGAAGGGAGAAGAGCTCGGCAATATTCTTCCATGGAGCTTCGGCATAATCCAAAAAGTCCGGGACAACGGCCGCTCGGATAAGATGGGCAACAACGTGACCTCGAACGAGGCCATGCCGATGCATTTCGACGGGATGTTCAAATTCGACGAGATCACCGAGCCAGAAACGGGCGAGAAGAAGAAAGTCCAACACCCGCCGGGCTATCAGTTCTTCACTTGTCCCGCCACTGCGCCGAAGGGAAATGGGTACACCTTGTTTGCGAGCTCGAGACTGTTCTTCCGGTACCTGCCTCTCCCGTGGACCGCAGAGCGTCTTGAAAAGGTTACCTGGGCTATGGATAACGATGGGTTCTGGGACGCGAAGCTCAAGAACCTGCGCTTGATCGTGAGACATCCTGTCTCTGGACTGCCGTGTCTACGCTGGCATCAGCCGTGGGACTCGACCAAGACCAAGTTCTCGACTTGTGATGTTACAATTGAGAATGATGATAATGAGCTGGTTAAGGTTGTCGATCGCATCATATATGACTATAGAGTTTGTCTTCGCTTTGCTTGGGAGAAGGGTGATCTGCTGATTAGTGATAACACGGCCATGCTGCATACTCGCACTGGATACATCAGTGACTGTGATCGGGAGCTGTGGCGAATTCACTGTGACTGAGATGTTCAGGTCTCTTGGCTTTTGATTTTTGACCTTGTCTTCTGTGTTTTCTGTCCTTCGTTTCTGTCCTTCGTTTCTGTCAGACCTCGGTCACTCGTTTTCTTTCTCATATATTTGGCTTATCTGGTGTGAAATTGCTCAGTATTTTGATGCAAGTACACAAGTCTTCAATGCCATATTCAATAGATTTGTCTGGTATCTTTGAATATCTTCCGTGCTTGGTTAGTCGTACATCAACCCAACCCTGATTATTTCCTTTTTGCTCCTTTAGTCTGCCCAATTGTGTGGACATGGAGTAAAGATTGTATTTACTAATCTCATTTTCTACCTTATTCGGTTATTTTCTTTACGAGGCCCAATTCAATCTAGTTAAGGTCATTAGTATACATCAAAGCATCCTCGTTTATATGGTCAACCTAATACCTTATCTCTTCCAGGCCGCTATTGAGACCCTGGCTATCAATATCCAAAGTCGAAACGGCTAGAAACAGTGTTTTCTAGACAGTAGAGATCGTGATATATGCACAATTTATCCATGCCCTTGTGTATATCCCACTGTAGACCCCTACTCTACCACCTCTATCTTTATATACAGCAACACCAGACTCACACCATCCTAACAGGAAAAGCTCCCCTCGGGTGGACTGAATTGGCCGTCTTGTGTAAAGGACAAATTTGCCCATATGACCCTGCACCCATCCATGGCCGTGAACCGCAGTGCGCAGGAGCACCAGAGTGAATATTCTGAGGATAACAAAGGCAAGCCAGATTTTGTGAGGTAGGCTGCTGTGCTGCAACACCATGATCCGACCCGTTATGGCCAGCGCCGTAGGGAGAGGTCGGTGAAGGGAACGAAGCCATAGAAGCCGATGCAGGGGACTCGGGAGGAACCAGAACAATGACTTTGTATTGGGGAGACATGGTGTTGATGACTTGGATGATCTGCGGCAATGCCTCTTCTACTTCTTGTCAGTTGGTTCACGTGATACCTATACCAGGTAGTTAGAGTACTGACCGGTTGCAACGTAGTACAGCGGCTGATTGGGCGCTGATGTAGACAGGGAGTCTGGCATCAAGGAGTCTGGGGTACCTATCATTTCCTGATATGTATCCCCACCAAGACCGGAGGTAGGTGGTGACATGCCGTTGTGTGCTGGTGCCGTCGTTGCAGGAGATATTGGACTTGCTTCGGTGACTCCAGTGAATTGGGATAGATCGCCTGGATATCCGTGTGGGAATGTGTTCAAGTCGTTTGGCCATGGTTGCGAGAATGGAGGATATGGCGGCATGAATGAAGTACATTGGTCTGGGATGAAAGGGGAGACATCTCGCGAGGCTAACCCGAGCTCATTCTCCGAAGATGAGTGAGGCCTTGGGAACAGTGAGGGGTTATATGGTTGATCCCATCCATTGAGAGCAGCTGCGGCTCTCAGTTCGTTGGCGATAACGCGCTCTTGAAGCTTTGCAATGCGTTCCCTGATCTTGCGGCCTGGTTCTGTCAGTTTCGGGGTTGTCTTCTCTGTTTGGGAAATGTCTTACGGTGGTTTCTTTGAGAAAGGCGATTCTGCAATCTCCTTCTTTCCAACGGATCTTGCGTTTGGCTGAGGATATCCTCGTCCTTGGGGCTCGTAGATTGATCTTCTATCTTCATCTTGAGGGAGATTGTCGTGCTATAGTCTTGGGGGATATTTTCAAGGCCGAGGATGTTGCATATCTTATGCAAATTCCATCAGCAGAGATTTCAAGTTTCCAAGAGTTAAGGGCGGAAACTCAAGAGCAAAAGATCCATTGTCAGCCTCTCTTTCCTTTATACCGGCCGTGCGCCCACGAGGGAAAATTTCGCCTGACCTCACTGTGTGACGCAGTCTGTACAACGGATCTTCGGTGATCAGTGATTCGGTCTGAAAGCCACTGGTTCACTCTCTGCCTTTTCAGCCGCGTGATGATGTTGGGTCTGGCCATGTCAAACTACCTACCTTTCTCAGCTTCTCGACTCCATGGGGACAAGGCTCTTGTGCAGAATTGGGCATTCTGGGCGAAGGTTTCAGGATGGTCGTACGAGGGGTGTAATCAGAGGCTATCCCCGGCTTGGACATGTGCATGGACATGGCGACGCCCTGAAGACTCTCATTCCTTTCCAACCGTCTGGGATTCAGGACAGCCCATGAAACCCTCAGCTCTGATCCAGCTCGAGGGCTTAAAGACTGTGTCGGAGCCCAGCAACTTTGTTTTAGGCCCCTTGACGTGGCAAGACCGTCCTACCTTTTCCCTCAGCGGTAACATACTTTGCCCCGGTACTTTGGACGATTATCTCCGCCTACTTATACTTCATATCAAATGTTTGCATGAAAGTACCGTCTTGTAGATTCGGACATCTCCGTATTCAGCCTGTATCCTACCTGATTACACGGGATCCACGTGGCAAGGGCAATTGCCATGATCTTGTGTTCAAGCTGAGGACCAACCAGACAGATGAGCTCCCATTGGGCTTTATCTGTCGCCAGGCCAGACTCATCAACAGCTCATAGAAAGACAGGGAGGCCAGGGCTATGGTAACAGACTACCAGCTGTGAGGCTAGTACACTAGCACAAGGTCCAATCTGAAGTCTAAAAATAAGACATGGCGGGCCATGACCCCCTCGATCCTGCAAGAAGAATGAACTCACGCTGGATATACTCCGGGCTTGACCCAAACCGCTAGTTATCTTATACCATCTCGTATTCTGGGTTTAAGGAAGGTCACATTACAATTCCAATTTTGAATTACCTTCTCAATTGTTCTCAATCCGTTCAAGCGTCCAATTCTATGGTACTGGGAGCCTCCTAGAGAAGCCACTTATGCCGTGGCGTCATAGATGGGCTGATTTTCTATCCTCCGTTTAACAGCTTATAGTGTCCATGAACTTCTTTCATGAACCTAGGACACTTCTATGTTCCACTGTGACCGGTCTTCCATCCTCCCGGGATATATGCATGGGAGATCCAGCCGTAGGGACGGAAGATCCGGTTTGGTTTGTCGCTGGATTGTATTCTGGAACGCAAATCTCTTTGTGTAACTGCATGCAGTGGTGTTTTTCCAAGTGATTCGTGTTTTCTATCTGCATGGAGACCGTCTTGCAATAGAAAGCAGATTGTGCAGCAATCCAGCGTATAGTCTCGCGTTATAGTAGATTATATGGAAAATAAGCCAATATCAGTATGAATGCGACCACAGCCAATCAATGTACATTCTGAGCAACCATCTAAGCAAAGAGAATCAAAACCAACGTCCTTCAGCCTTGACAGCGTTGCTCGACATCTCAGCCAGTAAGCAGCCAAGGATTCCGTTGACAGCCGAGCCACCCCCAAATAGTACCACAACTCTCTCCAACTCTCCAACTCTACCATCTTCTCCTCTCCCACTTACATCAAGACTCATTCTACCATCAGACTAGCTTGACAGGATGGAGTCTTTTCTCAACACAGTGGGGAATCTCCTCCCATATCATCTTCTCTCCTACGGGGCTCTCCTCGGAACAGAGCTCTATCAGGTACGGCTTCTGTCCCCGAAGAGACAAGCAACGCTAACCATCTCCAGAGCTTTATCAACACAAAAATATGTTACCAAGCCTTACCAATGAAGGAGTTCATCATCCTCCAAAAGCGCCTTTTCCCCGTCTACTTCGGGACGCAAGTCGGACTCACAGCCCTGACGGCCGCAACACACCCACCGTACAGTATCTTATCACTGGTACAAGACCCATGGAGTGTGGCCCCTCTTGCTGTCGCCGGTTTGACCGGATGTCTGAATTGGTTCATCTATGGGCCTCGGACGACGACTGCGACGTTGGTCAGGAGGGCACTACAGGGTGGGTTTACCTTGATCCGTCTCATTTGACTATACGGCTAACATTCATTTTACCCACAGAGAGCGAGAACACAGATGCTGACTCAGATGGGTCAAAGGTGCACCGTGCTAACCGAACCTTTTCGCGAAATCACGCAATGGCCATCCATTTGAATGCTATCGCCATGATAGCTACTGTATTTTACGGATTCTCCCTGTCTGCTACTCTTTCAGCAGGACTCTAGACAACGCCTATCGTCTACCTCGCATAACTCTGGTACATATGTGACTGTAGTCACAGGTTCGAGAATGATGTGTTCATGTCATATTTCCTTTTGACTCTTGATATCATTTTGCTTTCAATATACATCTCAACTCTCTTTTTCTGAAAATAACCTGATCCCCGTATCTAAGACGGGAAATATCTTTCTCCGTTGAATGATATCAGACTACCTAAAGATTGAGTTCTATATTGTAGATGACCCGAATACTATTCGATCTAGTGTTGCTCCCATGCCGAATGAGGACATGATTTCTAATAGGGAAGCACTCAGACAAAGCGACTATTAGCCCACGCCTTGTGCCCAAGTCGTCTCCAAAAGTCACATAACTATAACCTTGGTCTGTGGGCGGACATCACCACTGTATATGGGACTACAACTTACACGCTTGGTCATTTGGAGACCACTAAGATCTCCTTGACCTCGATGACAAAATCAAGGAACAAGTTTGAGCACTTTTTTAAGTTCGGCACCCTTCAATGTATACCTCTCACTACCCAGAAACATTGCGCGAACAACCACCACATTTCAAACCCAGTATACCAAGTCATACCTCAGAACCGAAGCCACCTAATAGTAACATACAGCATAACTTTGAGCAAGAAAGTCACGGTGGACAGTGTGACATCAGCGGAGCCATGTTGACTTCCGCTGACACCAGATGCATTAAGGCACAGAGCGCCAGGTAGACACCCAACTCGCTATATAGTACCAGCAAGAGAGTAACAGATTCCTTTCCTAACCTCCTCAATTCCGGTTTCCACCAAATCCATCAAACCTACAACATGACCTTACCCTCCATATTCCTCTCCACGCTCCTAACCCTCCTCCTCGCACCCCTCTTCTTCCTAATCTGGTACCTCCACGTCCCACGATCACTCCCAAACCTCCCTAGAATTCCGATCTACGTCTCAATCCTTAGTCTCTGGTCCTCTATGGGCCAAGACGAGATCTACAAACGATGGTTTAGGGCTCCACTAGAGAAACACGGCGCCGTGCTAGTCTGGTTCGCTGGACGATGGAGTGTACTCGTCTCACGACCAGATTGGTTGACCGATATGTTCCGCAATGAACAGATATATTCGAAAGCCGGAAGCCAGAAGAAGATCCCACACGCTGTGATTGCGACGCTAGTCGGCGATAACATCATCAATGCGCATGGCGAGAATTGGAAGCTTTATACTGGGATTATGAAGGCCGGGTTGCAGAAGAAGGTTTTCGAGACGACGTCTTTACTGAAGCAGTCGAGGAAGTTGGTGGACATTCTGATCGAACTGCAGAAGGTGACTGGATCGGATAAAGGTATTCTGGTCATGGCAGATGTACAGAAATGGGCTGTGGATGTGATGGGCGAGAACTTCCTGGACTTGGATTTCAAGGTATCGAGTATCAACCTCGTCCTGGTCTTAGCCTCTCAGCAACGACCATCAATCCCCCAATGCCGCAGCTGAAAACCTAACAAACACTAGAGTCTGGGCCAACCAAACGGCGCCGTCCGAATCGAAGCCCTCCAATCCATCATCAAAGCAACCCTCTTCAAACCAATGTACTTCAGCTTCCCGGATCTCGACCACTTCCCCTGGCTCCTCCCATCCCGCAAACGGGCCTACAACATAATGCACGAATTTGACAACCGACTCTACACAATGATAATGGCAATGCTGCACAAACGCATACAGGACAAACCAACCCAATCAGAAGAAATGGTCTCACACATGCTAGGCGAAGCATACACATCGGGCCGAATAACCGAGAAACAATTCCGCGATAATCTAAAGATAACCTTCCTAACAGCCCACGAAAACGCCCAGCAACTGGTAACATCCATGTTCTGGCAACTGGGCACACGAGTCGACATCCAAGATCGACTACGGGAGGAGATCCTCGCTACAGCCAAGACACACCCGAATCCATCCCAGGAAATCATCAACAGCCTCCCCTACCTGACGGCCGTGGTGCTGGAGCTACTTCGTCTCTTCCCGCCTGTCTGTCAGCTCATTAACCGGGTTGCGTTGCAGCCTGCGCTGCTGGGTGGTGAACTTCCCATTTCGAAGGGGACGTTTGTGGGGTGGAATGCATGGGCCGTGCATAGTAACCCGGATGTATGGGGTGAGAATGCGCGCGAGTTCCGGGCTGAGAGGTGGGGGGAGACGGTGGAGGAGATGCAGGGACGGTTTCGGCGGGAGACGGTTCGTGGAACGTATATCCCGTTTAATGCGCATAAGCGGAAGTGTCTTGGGCAGGGATTTGCGTTGTTGCAGGTGAAGATTTTGCTGTTTGTTTTGCTGGGGAGGGTGAGGTGGGTTGTTGATCCGGAATATCGGTTGAAGATGACACCGGTATGTTGTTCTTTCTTTTCCTGGGCTTTGACGATGGATGCTGATCTGTACAGGGTGGGATTCTAGCGCCGCTGGGCTGTCGGGTTATCTTGACCGAGTTGGGGTCTTCGTGAATAGACTGAGTGCCGGTTGATGGATGCTCGATGCTTGGTTTCAGATGGGCTGGTTGACATGGAACAAAGCGCTAGAATGAGCAACTAGAATGAGAGGAAGCACTTGATATGATCAGAGAAATCTGGACATCATCAAATTACTAGATTGTCCAATTTGTCCAAGGTAACTCTCGTATCATATCCGTAGATGTTTCGAAGATTTAGACGAACGAGTTTATATATAAGGCTTGACTATGTAGATGATAAAGAAACAAGTCAGTACTAAAGTAAGGACATATTTAGAAACGAAATCCCAGAGCCGTCACGATAGAAACGAGCCAATAACAACGCCTTTCCAGTGGTTCCAGTGGTCAAATTATGGTGTTGACACCAAGGCAAGTAGAATTACGGGCTTACGTTCCTGGTAGAACAAGATAAGGGGGCTACTGCTAGTACAGCTGGTAGAAAAGATCAATTAGAGAGAAAAAAGAAATATCGTATCCTCAGTATCATTTGCAAGAAAAAAAGAACGCCTACGCTGGGCCCGGATATCGTCGCGCTGATGGGATTCCCCTCGGGTTCCCAACAGGAAAAGAAGAAAAACATCGGATCATGGCTTGGGGTAGATGCGCTGCTGTCGCTGCAGCTTTTTGGCTTTCAGCGCGGCGCGTCGCTCCGCGGCGGCCTTCAGCCAGGACGACGTATCGGGCGGGGCGTTGCGACGACGTTCGAATTCTGCAATCTCTTCATCCAGCTTGGCCTGCTTGGCGGCATGCTGCTTGGCCCTGAACTGACGAAGAGCCTCCGCGTCCTCGGCAGCCTCCCTCTCGGCTCGAAGGGTGTCCTCGTCGATCTTCTCCTGAACAGTAGCGATGGCGGCGTCGTCGGCACGGGCCTCGTTGCGCTCGATGCGCGCATTGCGGGTCCGGATTTCGTCAAGGGCGTCGGCAATTTGCATCTCGCGCTTGGAGTCGAGCATCTTGTCTTCGAGTTCAGCCATCTTGTCGCGTTCCAGCTGCTCTTCCTTTGCGCCGTGCTCCCTCTCGAGTCGGTCGAGGGTCTGCTCCTCAGTCTCGTCGTTGTACTTCTCATCCGTCTCGTCGCGCCAAACTTCGAAGTTGCGCTTTGCGCCGCGCTCGCACTGGTAGTCATTGTCTAATAATGGAATTAGTTTCTTTTATACAGCGAGGTGGTAGCGGCATTATTTTCAAACTTACTCTTGGGATCAGTGCGGAAGGTGATCTCGCCGCTGCATCGAGTGCAACGGATATGGAACCGGTAGATTGGAATGGACAGGTACCGCTCGTCCAGGGTCTGCTTGCGGGCGTTGAACTTGCGACCCTTAGGGATGAACTCGCCGCAGTGAGTACACTTCATCGAGAAGGGTGTCATGAGACGGCTCGCGGAGAGCTTCGACTCAGCTTTGCCATCCTTACGAGAGCGCTTGGACGAGCTCGCGATTGCCGAGGGATCGAAATCCGGCGGGTAATACTTGGATAAAACCTTTCGCTCAGCCATATTGCCTGTGTTTTGGGTGGCGAAAGGAGATGTGGTTGTAGAGGAAAAGAGGAAGAGAGGTAGATGAGATCTCACCTTGTCCTTATCTTTTGGTCTCATTTCGACCATCACGTGACCCTCGATAAGGCCGATAAGCGGGATTGTCGAGGTTGCCGATAACGCGATAAGTTCGATAACGGGATATCGGTTCGCGATAAAGCGTCGTCATTTTCCGGTGTACCTAGGTAGGCCCCCTACAACAGCCCTGGATCCTATCTGACGGAATTGGAAGGCGCATGCCCACATCATACAAGGAAGGTGCGAGCCCAGACAATACAAAAGGTAGTATATCTACCTAGGTATGAACTATCCATTTCCTCCTAGTAGAAACATTTGAACCAAGACTACGTTTAAATATGTGATCCTACAGTGATTCTATATAATTAGAATAGAACTATGCAAAGTATACCTAATGACTTGGATGCTTTAGGGCTTGGGATGACATCAAAGTACGTAGTCACGTGACGTCGAGATAGAATCGGCCTATATACTGGTAACTTGAGCTACGTGTTTCGTGATTGCATAGTACCTACATATGTAGGTATATTCGAATAGCCTTTGATTATAGATGGCATATTTTCTTAACCCACTATAATCCCCCTACTGCGTACATTCGTACATCAATTCACAAGTACGCACGGGCCGCTGTTTGGTTCAAAATAGCCCTGGAGGGCAAGGACCCGCTCATGCGAAAGTTGCGACTTGCATTGCTTGGATATCTCCGGATTCTAAACGGGAATATCCATGTTCTCTTTTTAAATCCCCTTCCTTGATTTTCACCCGTCGATATGGAAAGATTTCTACGCTCCTGGCGGCAGGACGCGTTAAACCGTGGCCAGCATGATTCCGCAATCTACATTGGGGACAAAGTCCTGGCGCTTACCAGTAAGGACTGCAAGCATGATGCACATTCAACAGTACAAGGGATACTGACTTGCTGGTAAAGACAGTGACTCCGACGCGTTTTGGCTGGCTCAAGTACATTTTTCAAATAACAACTTCACGCGCGCCCTAGCTCTTCTCTCCCGCAAGGATCTCGTCTCTCGAAGCACAGCCTGCCGCTATCTTGCTGCACACTGCTACATCAAACAGAACCAATTCGAACAAGCTCTCTCTATTCTTGGTGAACACAACCCCACGGACCTCATCCGAAATAACCACACCCGGCGCAAGATCCAGCACCAAAGCCATGTGACACTGCGCAATGGGAAGAGCGCGACTCCCCGCAGCGACCGAGCCGAGGAGCGAGAACGTGAGGATGCGAACAATGTACGATTCGAAGCCGCCATGTGCTATTTACGGGGGCTTTGCTTCGCCAAGCAGAATGCATTTGATCGTGCCCGAGACTGTTACAAGGATGCCGTGCGGATTGACGTGCAGTGTTTTGAAGCATTCGACCAGCTCATGAAGAACTCTCTAATGTCCCCGACGGAGGAATTGGAATTCCTGGAATCATTAGACTTTGATTCCGTCTCATCCCCAGATCCCATGATGGCACAAGAAGCCGCCCACTTTACGAAGATGCTTTACACGACCCGCCTATCCAAATACTCCTCCCCTACCATACTCTCCGACGCCACTGAAACCCTATCCACCCATTATAATCTTGCAGAGAATCCCGATATCCTTTTATCCCGCGCCGAAGCTTTGTATACGCAATGTCGGTTTGCAGAAGCTCTGGAATTGACTTCCTCTATTCTCTCCACCTCGCAATCAACCGACCTGCCGTCTACAAATCCCAGCATCCCGGCACAGAACAACCTTGGCCATGCCCCAGCCATTTATCCACTCCACTTGGCTTGTCTTTACGAGACCGGTGCCACGAATGCCCTATTCCTACTCTCCCACATGCTCGCGGATCATTCTCCGGAGGAGCCTTACACATACCTGGCAATTGGAGTCTACTATCTGTCAGTATCGAAGGTGGCTGAGGCGCGGCGCTTCTTCTCGAAGGCGTCACTGCTAGATCCACATTCGGCCCCGGCTTGGATTGGGTTTGCGCATACCTTTGCCGCAGAGGGCGAACATGACCAAGCTATCGCGGCGTATAGCACGGCTGCTCGACTTTTCCAGGGCAGCCATCTTCCCCAACTCTTCCTAGGAATGCAACATCTCGCCCTCAACAACATGTCTCTGGCGCACGAATATCTATGTGCCGCTCACGCTATGTCAACTGGAGCTGCCCCCGGCTCTGTGCCTTCCCTCCCAGCTAATCCTTCAGGGATTGTCTCCGCCGTTGGCGGGGACCCACTGGTCCTTAACGAGCTTGGGGTTGTCTTTTACCACCAGAATAATCTTAGCGACGCCATCGGGTTGTTTGGGCAAGCACTGGCTTTAGCTACTTCTCTCCACTGCGAACCCAGTGCCTGGGTGGCTACACGTGCGAACCTAGGTCATGCCTACCGTCGCATGGGCCGCCTGTCGGAGTCGCTTCGTGAATTTGATGAATGTCTCCGTGTGGGGGGCAGGAGGGAGCAGCATGGGCTACTCACCATTTCTGGGTGGTGGGACGGGCGGTTCAGCGGCGATCGCTACCGCATCTGGGGTCGGGGGCTACGAAGATCGGGGGCTGATCGGTTCTCTTCATACATCTCGTGGCCTTGTATTACTGGAGCTGGGAAGAACCACGGACGCGGTGACTGCCCTGCATGAGGCTGTACGTGTACTGGGAGCGAGTGGCGGCGGCGATGCAGCCGGAGGTGCGGGTGTGGCCGGTACATTACTTTCTCGTGCACTCGAGCTCTGGGCCATGGAGGGGCGACAAAAGGACCGCACGACTTTCGAGGAGAGTATGCGAGAAGCTAGCGCAGCCTCCTCCAAGCGCCGGGGATCTACTCGATCTCGTGAACACAAGGGCAAAGAGCGAGTCCCCCCAGAAGAGATGTCTCGACGACGTGGGCGTCAGGAGCCCTTTGTGGAAGGCTGGACGGAGGAGATGGCCCAGGTCGCCACGCCCGCGGCCGAAGATGAAAAGGTTGAAATGGATCTTGACGACGAAGCTGACGGGCTATTACGCCGAGCTCTCGGCCGTGTGCGACACAGCCGACAACGTCGACCAGCAATACCTGCTACCCCGGATATGGATGCCAATCAGACGCCTGCTCCATCTAATGGTCGCCGAGGGATACGACATGGGCGAAGTCATTCTGGACAATGATGGGGCTTTTGAATCCTCCCAAGTTGAAATTTTGCGTTATCTTCCATGCATTCCAGTGGGCGTTTCTGTTGCCAGGGAAAATTGGCTGTTGGGCAATTGGTTAATGGCATACTAGACGATCAAGCAGACATTGTTAGAGACAGTGCTTATAGTATCTAGCCTGATGGACTGGAAATGATCATCAAAGTCCTCTGACTTTCTAGCCTTTAAGACTATTTCTTTTAGTGTTTCTCGTCTATTAGATATTAGATATTCAGGGCAAGTGGTGTCGATCCAAACCTTAGGACATATGATGTGTATATTGTATGCCGTCTAAACCACCCACATGGCCCCCAAAATATGATCAACAAGCTTCCCCAGAACGGAAAAAAAAAGGGTCCACCGTGACTTTGTGTGGCATTTTCCGTCTTGTCTCTTTATCTTAGTGTTCTCTTTTCTTACATCTCGGAGGATTGTTCCTATCCAACCAATCTAATTATATTAAACCAATCAGAAAACCCCAATAACGCTGTTTCAAAGAAACCAAAAAACAAAAAAAAAGAGAATGACAACACCCCACTGTTGAGGCTTACAGGGATTTTGGGGGCGTTTTAGGGGCGATCGTCCAAACTTGCGCGTCCATAGTTGCTCATCACTACCATTTTTGGGGGGGCTTGTTTCAGGGTTGATCGGCCCCCCTTGCCTTTCTCTTCTTGACTCTTTTAAGACTCTTTATTCTTTCAAGACAACTCTATAGAGACCTCCAACTCCCAGACCATGCCGTGCCAGTCTGGATCTTCATCATGACAGCCTCCTTTCCGATTCGCCCGCGACGCGGCTTGTCGCTTCTGTGCGTCATAACCGCCGTTAGCTTCAGCGCCATCATCGTCATTTGGTTTGGCATGAACTCCGATCGAGAATACATTCACCCCATTCTCACTCAGTTAATCCCCGCCGGGCACTGCGCCTGTGAATCCTCCACTACCTTCCAATGCTCGACCTGCCTTACCTGCCCGGAACCCGGTCTACAAACAAACAGCTCCCCCGCTTGGACCTTCGAATATACTCGTGACGGTCGCAATGAGACCCTCAACAAGAGCCAGTGTAAAGCTGCCTTCCCCGGGTTATTTGAGGATGTCGCGCGCGGTGGCAAATTTTGGTCTTCGCACGGTCGCTTATCATCGGTAGAACTGGACGCCATTCCGATCCAACATGGTATGGCGCGCGCATTTATCTCCGGTGGCCAATTATACGTGGTCACGACCCGGCCCAAGGGCGAGGATCACCGACGGAAAATCCTGGGGACATTGAGCTCAATCCACCGTGCGCTGGCCGCCGACCCGGAACGAGCTTCGAGACCCGACTTTGAATTTGTTTTCTCGGTGGAAGATAAGGTCAACGATGTGACCAACTCAGAATGGCCGGTCTGGGTCTTTTCGCGCACGCCCTCCGAAGAAGGGGTCTGGCTTATGCCGGATTTCAGTTTCTGGGCCTGGGACAACAAGGACAATTATATAGGGCCATACGACCAGGTTGTGGAACGAATCAAACACATGGATATTCCTTGGTCAGAGAAGAGGCCACAGTTGGTCTGGCGGGGCAAGCCCAGTTTTGCGCCGAAATTGCGACGCGCGTTGATGGAGGCCGCTAGAGGCAAATCGTGGGGTGATGTCAAGCAGGTCGATTGGAACACGGGCTCTAATGTGCTGAAGATGGAAGATCATTGCCGTTATATGTTTATTGCGCATGTTGAAGGTGAGTCTGCCTTTTTTTTTTTGCTTTTCATTACAACTTGGGAACACCCAACTGACAACTACCTAGGTCGCTCTTACTCGGCTTCATTAAAATACCGACAGGCCTGCAATTCGGTCGTCGTCGCACACAAACTCCAGTTCATCCAACATCACCACTATCTGTTAATATCAGATGGTCCCAACCAAAACTACGTCGAAGTCGAGCGTGATTTCAGCGACTTATCTGAAAAGATGGAGCCCCTAGTCAGCAATACGGAAGCCGCGAAGCGCATCGCCAACAACAGCGTGACGACCTTCCGTGAGCGGTATCTGACCCCTGCCGCTGAAGCTTGCTACTGGCGATCACTGTTCGATGGCTACGCCGATGTGTGGAATGGAACCGTCGAGCAGTGGTCCGAACGTAAGGGCCGCGAACGAGGGCTTCGATACGAATCATTTGTGCTTCTGGAGAGCGTGAAGATGTACGAATTCGAAGCTGCTATCACTGAACAATGGCAGGCTATATTGTAAAGGATACGCAACGAGGATACGGCAGACTATATACAATAATGTGTTAATACCTAACATCTTGTGAAGTCAGGATAGATCTGATTTCTTTTTATAGAAGGCGTTTTTCACCACGTGACTTCTGGTGGGTCACTTGTTTCCTTGGCATCGCATCAGTTGTCTCGGCTTTATGGACTTTACGCAACAGTGCAATTCATTCGGCTTCGAACTTTTCCAACATTGATAACTCGGTAGCTGCGTATGATGAAGATGAGTTATATAGAGTCAAGTCAGGACTGAACTAGGTCTCTTTGGCGGATCCGTCAACCTACCCGTTGATGAAAGCATTCAAGCCACTCCCAAACATGTCTGCCGTGAGATTCGCAGATATTCAAGCTATAAATCATCCGGGTGACATCGTCTTGGATGTTCTTTTACGCCTTTCTACGCATAGGAGGTCATAGAGGCACAACACAACAATAATAATCCTACTTCTCCCCTACTTCTCTCCTCTCTCTCTTCCCTCACTAGGTACTACCTCTCTTCTACTCTATATCTCTCCTACCTCTGCCTCTCTCCTACTTCCTACTTGTCTACTACCTCTCACTTCTCTCTTATTTCAGAAACTCAGCTGGCTCTTATCTCGATTCACTACTGGGCGAACTCGTCAAGCAAATGTGAATCGCTTCGCTTCAATATGGCGACTTGGGCCGGAATCGTCAAAAGGCTACCATACAGCGCCTACAAACACAGGAACTGTTACAACATAACTATCGATGTCTTCGTATCCTACACTGACAAACAAACGAGACATCGTCTACCTCACTTCTCACTCTTACCCACCACTATTTAATCCTCGTTCAACCCAACTTCCTTTTGCCCTTTTCATCTCACATGAGATACGTATCTGCCCTTTAACCTGACTCCTGCCCACCTACATCCCTTTTCACTTTGATGCCAAGGAGATACTCGTTTGCTGGAAGATCCTCGTTTACTTTGCCCGCCAAATCGCCAAAGCCAAGAGTCTCCCCGCGTATCCTTCCGCAGTTCTTCTTCAAAGGACCGCCGACTCTTGCTTCACTTGCTTTCTGCTTTTGCAGCCCATCAAACACGTTGCCCTACGAGCTTCGCACTTTTGGCTGCGATATCTGGCATACACTCAACGAACTCGAACGGGCATATGTCAAGTGCCATCATCAATTTGCCGCGGGTGACAGACCCCTACAACTTATTAGAGGCCGTGACATTTTGAGAGACTACCAATCAGCCAAAAGATGCTGGTGTAGACACAAGTCACCAAAGCCGAGACGTCGACTTTGGAATCAAACATCAACTTTCATCTTTTCACCTAGAAGCTTGGTGGGAAGCAATGAGCAAGTTGCGTCCTTCATGAAGTGCGAAGATACTCGAGCGCAAGCAGAAATGCTCGCCAAGAAATCAGCAGCGTTTTCCCAGATTTCTGTCGGAACGGACCTTGAGGGTAATTCTACCCGGTCCCCGAGGACTGATGTTGTGATATCCGGCCGCTGAGCCAGGCGTTTCAAATATCGAGATGATTTTTCTATTTTAACTTGTGCCTTGTACTGGCTGCAGCAGCCCCCGTATCTTACCAGAAACGCCGTAGTTCTACATATGTACGTGTCTTACGGAATCAACATTTAAACCCACTGAGAAGGCGTTATCAGGTTACATGGAAATCGACAGAGCAATCAAATCGAACAATTGTTAACTAGTACCAGAGCTAATATTCCGATGTATCAAAGACATTGTAGAAGGTATTAAAACAGGAAGGAAATCGGTATCACAATCATAGTAACGTCAAAGCTGCGCACGCACCTCGCCGAAGCGCCCACGCTCAGAAAAAAAAAACAAACCCAGAGACGAAACCACCACTTCAGAAAGCACAATAGCCATGCAGGAAGCTCCCATCGCCAATTGGCAGGACAGAAACACGCAAACCGACAACAAGAATTGCTCACAGATACGGCATCCACAATGCATCGCACGACGCCAGATGCTGGGGGTTGACTGCCTTCGAGATCAGATCGATAGTGGTCTGATTGGCAGGCAAGTTACCCTCCGGCGGGCTGGCAAGACTGACAGCACGGTTGACGATGATTTCGCTGTTGTTGTAGACCAGGTCGCGGAGTTGTCCGGGGGGCAGGACACCGCGATGATGCGCCGTAGCCCAGAACATCATCTCGTCGCGCACGAAGACGCTGAGCTGTTGCTCCAGCTCGTGTCGCGGCTCCGTCAGGCAGCGGGCGATTGCCATCATAGCACAGGCGAACACACCCTCGGTCGCAATGGGACCCAGCAAGGTCTGAATGTTCGGTGTGAACCGGAAGGGGACTTGTTCGGGGTTGTAAAAGAACGCCTTGGCTGGGTTGATGGTGGGGATCAATTCGGCACCCCAGATATCGCCCGTTGAACGAGATATCATGATTTTGTTCGGGTATCGGTTGCCAATGTGCATGACGTAGGTCATGAAGGCGATCGCTGCGTACTGGTATGCAAATTGACGACGGAAGAGCCAGAAGTCCGAGAAGTTGGGGTATGTCTGCTGGCAGTATTCCAACACCACGGTGCTCGGGACCCATTTGTCTTGAATCGCGGTCAGAATTTCCGTGCGAAGGACCTGTTGTTGATCGGGCGTGCGCTGGGAATTGTTAGCGTTTGTCATGTGGAAGGTGTATGGCACACTTACGTTCTGCTTCGTCTCTGCCAACGATCGCATCTTGTCCATAGTGAAGAGCACTGGGTCATCCTTGTTGATGCCCTTGCGGCGGCAGTAATCCTCATAGATTCCCTGCATGGAGATATACGAGGAATCATCGCGCACCAAGCGAATGTGCGGTGCTAGAGGAACCATTAAAGGCAGGTGGAAGTACAAGTTGCGGCGGCGACTCTCCTTGCGCTTCGCAAGCAACCCATTGAAAATCCTAAACAGTTGAAGAATACGTTCTTCACGCCTGCAGTGGCGGGCAGCGGGATGCTGAACAGCAAAGGCCTGCATACTGCCGTCGTGTCCGCGAATCTTCAAGCGGCGATGACAGACACCAATGCCTCGGATGAGGTCCACATCTGGAAGGAAGCGGTCGATGCGGACAAAGTCTTGGTTCTTATCCTTGTGGAGTAGGTACTGGCCGGGAACCTCGACCTCATCAAACTTGAGGAAGCGGAACTCGCTCAAATGAGGTGAAGAGTTCTCAAGGAATGTGTGCTGTGATCTCCGGTCGAGCTTTTCCTCGAACTTGTCACGCCAGCGCCGCAACTTGTGGATGTACTCGTTCATGGTTGGCTTCTTGGTCACAAAGTCCGCCTCGAACGACTTGCGAATGTGAGCTGGCAGGATTGTCTCCGCGAATCGAGTGATGTTGGCTTCTGTTGCGGCGGGCAACTTGAAGTCTTGGGCATAAGATCCAGGCATGCGACCCACGTAGGCCAGTCCATCGTTCAAGAGAGCAACAATGAGTCGGTAAGCATCCTCGTCAGGGGGGCACTTGAAGTTCTTGTGGATCTGGTCAACCATTGTCTCCATAGACAGAGCAAGCAAGGGGAAGGCAGTCTTAAGTCCAGACATGATTTCGTCCGAGTACTCCCAGGGTTTCTTGAGAGGTTCCTTTTCGCCCTCCACAGGTGCAGCCTGGTTCTGCTGCGGTGTTCCAGTCTGACCTGGCACTTGCAAATGAGTTTGCTGCGCTTGGCCCGGAGTTTGGCCAGCCTGTGGGGATGCCTGCATAGGGTTTTGTGGCTGTGCGGGAGACTGGCTTTGTGCCTGAGCGGGATTCTGTGTAGCGGGAGAGTTCGCAGGCGGAACTGATGGGGAGGCATTGGTCGATGCAGCTGCAGCCTGGGCTTTCTGGGCAGGAGAACTATCAGCACCAGCAACGGGATTTGGCTTTGCGTTTGGCGAGGATCCCTGTTGTTGTTGCTGCTGCTGCCTGGCCCGATTCAGCTTCTCCTGCTTCTGGTCATGCTGTTTCTTGATGCTCAGCATGTCTTCTCTGTTGGTGCGAAGCAAGAAGAATAGAGCCTGTGGGTACAACTTGGCAATTTTGACCAGAACAGCCTTGCAGAGGCGAGCCTCCCGGTGGGACAAGCTGGTGAGAAGTTGAGGAATGAAAGTGATCCAGTACCACACCGGGGTGTCTCCCTTGAAGTTTTCGAACGCACTCGCGATCTTTCCTTCGTCGTTGTCCAGGCTGAGAAGCCAGAGAATTCTGCTGAGCAGTTTACGGGACTTCGCACTCTTGTAAAGACCAGCCGCCTCCAGGTAGCAACTAACAGCGTTGCTAGCCAGCTCGTAGTCAGTTGGATCAGCCTTGAAACGCTGGTCACTGTACTGTCCCCATTCAGACCAGGCCTTAGCAAGGCGGAGATCATAGTAAAGAGCAACTCCAAACGCCTCATTGGCCTCATTGACATGATCAAGTTTGGCGAGGAACATGCCCTTGAGTGTGTAGAATTCAGCCTTTTGCTGCGGCCCGAAGTAGTTGAGGTTGGTATTGTTGATCACATCCAACCCACTGTTCAGCTCCTTCGGATTCTGGTAGTGGCACTTCGCTTGCTCCCGAAGCTTCAGGAAGGCCTCTTGAATTTCAATGTTCGGAAGGGTATAGATACGGCTGAGTTGGTTGATGCAGACCTCTGGCATCTGGTGCTTTCGAGCTACATGGGCGAATCGGTTGATGATCCAGGCTGTTTCATGGTATCCGCGGTAGGCGTAAGAGTTGCTGGCCACATTATTCGTCTGCGGAGGCAAAAGACTGAGGTAGGTGCCGTTGATGAGCTGGAAGATGTGCTGACGCCAGGTGACGAGATCTTGCCACGTGTTGATGTCATCCCAGAGATTGGGCAAACGGTCTCTCCAAGTTCCGAGAAGCAGCTTGAGCTCGGCGGACTTGGTATCCAAGTTTCGTTCATTTGTCTGAGCCAAGCTGCTACAGATGTGGCTGGCATCGTGCAGCTCAACCAAGAGTTGGAAATGCTGCAGGATGGGAATATGGGCGTTGGTGATACGCTTGGGCAACTGAAGCCATTTGCGAATGGAGAGCTGGATGGACTCGTCGCAGACGCTGTTGAAGTCCTGGATATTGTCCTTCTTCGTGTGGTATTGGAGAAGGGCCATGAAGGCCTGGAAGAAGGTGCGTCTGGGTGTTGGAGCATCGGACACAGACTTGATCAATGACTCGAGCTGCTCACGGTTACCCTCGCTCTGCCAGTTCTCGATGTTCCTCCAAGCGGCCTCCAATAAGAGATCGTTCAGGTTCTCATGCTTGGCGAAGTCGCTCAGGATCTCCCACTGCTGGAGCTTCTGGGCGCAGATCAGCCAATGATCCTCCCACACAAAGTATTCTCCCTGCGAGAACGGCATGGCGCCAGAACGGGCCTTGATCTGGGCGTTCTCGTAGAGTTGTTGAGACTTGTCCCACATTCCTTGTTGCTCGTAGGAAAGCGCGGCATTGGTTTCAACGAACTTGCAACGACGGCGCCAGGTTCCGTAAAAGAAGTCGTCCTCTTGGAGGCCTGCGTAGACCTCAACGAGGGCGTCAAGGTTGCTCTCACGTACAGTAGGCGTGTCAATGATGGGATTAATGGCGGTTTGTTCAAGGTAGGTCGCAGCAGTGTACCAGGCGTCGTACGTTCGGCTGAGGTATTTGACAACATGGGGAGGAACTTTGAACCGAGGACTAGCACGCACAGTACCCTCCAGAAGGGCTTGGACGACATTGGGCCGCTTGTCCAGTTGTCTATGATGGTATTCACGAGTGAGCAATGTGACCATATCTTTTTCTAGATCAATGCAGTCTTTACTAGACAGCGTGGACCAGAACAGAGGGAAGATGGTAGTCCACAGCTTGTAGGCAACATTCGAATCGGTGTGTTGAAGCTGACACAAAGGCTCAATCAGATCACGAACTCTGACATCACCGACATCCGACATGAATCGTCTACGCTCTGCGACGAAAGTCTCCAGCTGGTTGTCAACCATGATATCGGCCTTTCTCGGATCTTTATCGCCGCTGCCGAAGAGGAATGACACAGGGAACAGGGTGAAGTCTTCGGGGTGCAAGCGGGCAGTAGTGGTCATATCCACACATCCAAGAACCAAATGCGATGCTTGGGCCAGCCAGAAGGAGTCCGCAAGAGTATCCCAATTCTGGCACGTGAGAACGTAGCTGAGACGCGAGCTCGCAAGGCGAGTCAAACTGCGATCGAAGATTTGCATGAAGCGGTTGCGCATTTCAACATCTTGGGCTCTTGCACCAATCAGGAAAGCGTGCTCCAAGCGGACTGTCAATTCAGTCCGAGTGATCTTTGAGTCCTCATAAATTCGAATGACAAGATCCAGGAACTTCTTCAACATTGTCTGATCAGGCCGAGATTCGAAAAGTAGCATCTTATGGAGAACAGCCGTCTTCTCCTTGAGGGTGGGCCAAGACTCGGTGGAATGGAAGATCCAAGACTCGGCCATGCCCAAAATCTTGCTGCACAGCTCGATATTTTGTGAACGCTCCACAATCTGTGCTAGAACGCTCAAGAATGGACGACGTTGGTCGCCAAGATGAGACATTCTAACAGAGATAAGCTCAATAGTCTTGAGGATGAGGTCAACTCCAATCTCAAACTCTTGTTGATCGGTAGTTGGAGCCCCTTCAGCGGGCTTAGTACCGTTCGTCAGCTGCGCGCCATTCTGGGTTGAGGCAGCAACATGTTCCTTGGCAAGCTTTGTAGAGAATGCCTTCATCACCGCGGGAATGTGTGCATCAATCTCGGCGGGCTTTATCTTGGAGAGCGTCCACAAGATGTTCAGACTGGAGACGTAATTGCTAGCAGAAAGTGTTTCAGTGGCGATGGCAGACAAATACGAGCCGAACTCCGAAGGCGTCCCCTCGGTGTCCATCGCATCCTCGTCATCAGGCTGTTCATCTGGAATGGCCTCGAGAACGCGACGAACAGGAGGCGGCAGCTTGTGCAAAACATCCATGTCGTCTTCTAGTCCATGTAGACAATCTTGAATCTCTGGGTTGTCTGACTTCAAGGGCTTCTCGAGGAGTTTCTGGATAGTAGGAAGACGAGCAGCAATCCACTCATTGGGTTTGACCGCAATAAGCACCCTGACGACCTGCAGCGTGTTGACCATGTAGGTGATTTTGTCCTCAACTTTATCACCCTTCTCGCCCACTAGGATTGGCTCAGTTACCTTTTGGTAGAGGTCAATGTCTAGATCGCCCCAGTACTCGGGAGAAAGGAGGCTGCGAAGCAGGTTAATAGCCTTGTTGATCATTTCACCAGTGGCCACAGGGTTCTGCTGTTTTGTGGTCGGCATTTGGCGAAGCTGGGCAGCTGGAACCAGGAAGCGTTCGGGGATTGTGGTGATGAACGTAATGAGGTACTTGATCAAGGACGCACGCAAATCATTTGGCACAGTATAATCCGATCGTTCGCGGCTACTGGGAGGACCAAGAGCGGGGGATGGCGATGGCTCTTGGGCTTCGTCCAGCTTGCGTTTCCTGGCAATTGGAGATTCAGATGTCCCATTGGCCAAGTGGCTCGCCTCGGCATTCTGGGCCCGTTTTTCTTCCCAGTGCCAAATCAAGCTAATCAAGTTCAGTGCGAGCTTCTTGCTGTCATTGGAAGTATTCGGTGGACCAGTGATCTTGACTAGGGATGGGACAATGAGAGGCACAAAGTGCTCCCTTGACTCGTAGAAAAGATCAGGCTGGCGAACCAAGAACTGGAAGATGCTCATAACCTGCTGGAGGTTGGCAGTTTCCTCGGCCAGGATACGACGGGGCCATTTAGCCCACAAGGGGTACCGTGCCTCTGCTCCAGAGCTGCTGGTTGTTCGTGTAGGGAGAACAGGAGCCAGGACATCAAGAGCCTGCGTAACAAGCGCTCTGCCTTCATTCTGATGAGCCCGGAGCAGTGCTACATAGACCTGAATCACAATCTTGAATGGGGTCTCATAGTGCGCAATGAAGTAACTGATCAAAACATAGGCACCATATTTGTTGATGATATCCTCAAGTCGGATGTAGTTCCAGGCAAACTTAATGATGTCTTTGCGGGAATCCTGCACCGTTTGTGAATGATATTTGATCAATAAAGCAGACAGTTGTAGCAACTCCATGCGTGAGTGGTCGACGCCAGCTTGGTTAGACTCCTCGCTCAAATCAGCCAACTGCGGCTTCCACAAACGACTCTGGATAGACTCAGTCATGCTCTTATCCATCAATTTGGGCGTGTTTGGAGGGTTATTCCAAGTAGCCTGGACGTCCATGGCAAAGATCGGGTTGACCAGGTGACGGAAGGCATAAGTCTTGGTCTTCTGCGGGCAGCTCTTCTGACCATAGAGGTCGAGGCAGCGCATAATAACAGAGCGCCGGTAATCAATGGACTCATTGGAGATGATGCTCTTGTAGATGAACTTGGGAAGCGCAAGCGTGCGTTTCAACTCGTCGGCAGAGAGTCCATCGATCACTTCAAACAGGAAGTCAAGATCGTGGGTGGCCTCCGTCAAGTACATGGTGAAGATATCCATCAGTTGGTCTTCAGCTTGCTCCACTCGGAGTCGCTCATCAGCCGGCAAACTGTCACCACGGAGCTTCCTCTCCAGGTCTCTGCCGGAATTGAGGAGCTTGTTTCTCATCTCTGCATGCGAGACCAACCAGCGCTTGGTTGAACTGTAGGAACAGAGGGAGTGCGCGACATAGACTCCGTTGATAGCAGCAGTGTTCTTGCCGTCACCAGCGTCTTGACCAAAGGCGGCAGTGGAGAACCCATCCGTGTCTGCGACGATCGCGTTCCGTAGTGCTTCACTTTCGGGGTCTGCCAGGATCTGTCCGAAGAATCGTCCAAATCGCTCATCCTTGAAGCGCGCAAAGAAGAATGCGAGACTCTCTTTGGGGTAGCGATTGAGATACTTCACGAGTGGCTTTCGGAATGGACTGTGTGAGGTTCTACGAAGCTTCAGTTCAAGATCCAAGACCTTGTTGACGAGGTGCTCCATAAAAGAAGTGGCCGCCGGTGGAAGGAGGTGGAAGATATTGAAAATGGCAGCCACAATCTTCATGGCCGGGTTTTGTTCAACGAGGCTGAAAGACACCTTCTGCAGTACCGCATCATCCGCAATGACCTTCATATGATCAAGCAGACGGGCGCCGATTTCGACTTTGAAATAGTTCGTCAGCAGTGTCAAAAGACGAGCAAGACCATCCAAACCAGCAACACTGAGGCGCTTGGGATCCTGAAGGTTCATGAGAATAGGGCGTAGTCCATTCTGCAACAGATCCTTGGGAAGCTTGTTCGTTTGGGTGAGGACATCACGCAGACCCGCATTCGCGGCTTCAATTACCTCCTGTGACTTTGAGTAGAGTGACTTGAAGAAGACAGAAATTATGCGAGCCCTGCTCGTGTTCTGTGGTGTGTTTGCAAATTCGGAGAAGCTCATTGCCATAGATAGGAGGCGAAGACAAGCAACACGGAGATTCACGATCATATCTGCAGTCTTAAACTCGTTTGGTTTGGACGCTAGAGATTCGTCATCGGCGTCAGCGAGAGCAAGAGATTCCAGCATCAAACGGTTCAGCGGTTCATTGAATGTGACAATATCGTTGTGCAGGCCGAGGCAGTACGTGATGGCATCGATGAAACCGATCTGTGTTGGGAAAGGCAGAGCACGCAGAGGTTTGTTGAAGATCGACTGCAAGAGACGATCTCTAACAGGAAGAATAAGCTCATGCACCTCACAGCCAAGGACGTCCTTCAGGGTTGTGAAGCAACGACGAGCAGTCTCCCGGACATGTTTATTCATGTGCGCAAGCTCAAATACGAAGAAGCCAGACAGCGCATTCAAGCGGCTCTTCTCGTTCTTCAGATCGTCTTTGGGGATGAGTTTGCCGCATCGTCGCAGCATCAAGGTCATTGTCTCTTGCGACTGAAGCCTCGTGGCAGCAGGGAGATCCGCAGGCGTGTCCTTTATAACATACATTAAAGCCCGACAAAACTCGACATGTCGCTCATAGAGCCATGTATCTCCCAAGTCCAGCTTGGTAGAGAGCAGGCTGATTCCTAGGCTGCCACCGGCTTTGGTGAACCATTCTTCACTGTAGCAGCTGTGGCAGAAGATACGACCCAGATGCACGAAGAACGGCAGTTTGGCTGCCTTCTCAGGTGATCCGAAGATCACACCCGCGGCATCCTTCACGACCAACATTGCCTGCTCAGCTGCTTCTCGGACGCGCACATTATCGGATGACAGACACTCGACTAAAGCCTCGGCGAGAATTCGAGAATCGAGGTACACAGGACCTTCCCCGTTTGCAACGTCAAAAGCTTTGCGACCATGGCGGACTTGAGCCAGGGCACGACCAACCTCTACAAGCGCAAAGTGCTTGCAAACATCCGCCACAAACGCGGTGGCGGTTTGCTCGAGCTCAGGGATAGTGGAGGCAAAGATACAAGCCTTGATCAGTTTCTTCACTGTTGCTTCCTGCGCAATCTTCTTTGGAATAGAGGCCGACCTTTCTGACTTGTCAAGAATATCTGCCATAGCACCCGGCTTATTTTCGAAGAGATCATTGGCATGGAGTCTGATCGAGGTTGCCAAGTCTTCGGGGATGTTGTCGTAACCGATTTGGAGCTTTAGGTGCGAGCTGAGCATGCGGTAGGCTTGCTGCTTGTAGTATATGTCCGAAGCCTTTCCGGAGTCCGTCTTGGGTACCTCCATGAGTTTACCCGCAGCGAGATCGATACCGATATCGACAGGGAAAGGCCGCTTCTCGTTCGGGCCAATCAACCTGATATCGAAGCTTGGGTTATCATCAGAAAACTGCTTGAACGACAATTCTGGCGGGTGGTTCAGGAACTTCCGATTCCGTCCGCCAAGTTTTCCCAGGATGCGCATGGTAGTGTGGGCGTGGAAGTGGTTGTAAGGAGATGGGCGCAGGTGATCCCAGAGTGCAGTCATCAGCTCGTCCATTATTGGGCCCATGATTGGATCGAGGTAGTCCGCCGTGAGGTTGTCCACGCAGAGTTCGAGAGTGCGCAAACCCTGACCGACAAGATCAGAGTCGGCACGCAAGGCGACCACGATTGGGCGCATTAAATAGCTGAGATGAGGAAGGAGATGGCTAAGCCTAGCAGGAACGGTGAGGGTGAGTTCGACGTAGAGATCCCGTTCTTGCGGCTTGCGGGCTGCAAGTAATAGGTTGTTGAACGTTTCCAGGAGCATCTCTAGAAGCGGGAGGATCTCTTTGTACAGGAGCTCGAATCGGCCCCCACCAATGCTTCGGAAGAGAGACCTCAGAAGAAGGAAGTAGTTCATAGGCTCCTCGGCTGTGACTGAAAGCTCAATGCACTTGGTTACAATCTTCGTCACATGCGGGTGAAGTACCTGCTCGTTTTGCACAGAGAACAGGGTCACGGCCATGAAGGAAAGCTTAAACATCCTCAGGAGTATCTTTGCCTTCGTCATGTCTGAGGTCCCGACCTCATCAATGCGCTCCATGAGGTACTGCAAGACCATACCAGAGAACGCGGGAGAAGTAGCCTCGCTAGCCAGGAAGAACTGAGGCAGGTGAAGGAGAGCCCCATGTTCAAACATGAGCTCATGTAGGTACGGGATTTCAGAATGGAAGACTTCATGGAAGGTTGCGGTATCAATGCAGTGGAAAACAGTACCGAAACTTTCCAGAAGCTCCTTTTCTTCACGGGACATTGGGGCAGTGTATTGGCTTGCAAGGAAGTCAAACGGAGACGCGTAGTTCATCTCAGGGGGAGACTGGTCTACCCCGTAGTAGCGGAATACACGAGCTCCCTCGTGGAAGAGCTTCTTGATCACACCGACTTCCTCTGCATTGTAACCGTACGAAACTTCCGACCAGTTGATGGGAACGCTGTTCGGGTCGATTTGAATGTCATCTGGGTTGCAGTTCTTCAATTGGCGGAAGATGTTCTTTAACCCATTGATCAAGTTCCGGAAGAGGAAGATGTTATCCGAGACAGGGTCACCTCCACGATCACGCGGACTGGATGTCTTGATGGGAGAAGCCGAGAAAATGTCAATCTCATCCCAGTCCGGTGGTTGGTTCTTTTCAGCAAGGTAGTTCTCGGCGCATGGCTCGGTGTCCTGTCGGAAAACTTTGTACGCCCTGGAGACCTTGACAGCGTTCTTGAACTGGTGGTTCATCGATGCGAACTTGTCGCCGATAGCATCCAAGATCATGATTAAGAAATACCGCGCCTCACGCTTGTCTTCTAGTTTGGAGATATTCTCTGCCATGTTCAAAAGAAGCTTTGCACTCATTGTCTGGAAGCTCGTGCCAGGGAAATCGTCGTGAAGGTTCTTAGTGTAGACTTCAACCGTTCGGCGTATCTGGTCGCGACTTAGATGGTCACGAACATGGTGTATTAAATCAGCTAACATGCTGTAAGCCAATGGTCTCATAGTCTCATAGACAGTAAGGCCATCCCCGATGAGAGTCCGCTCGTCTAAAAGCTCGTCGATTTTCTCAAGGAAGATCTTCCGATAGTTGAAGTTGATTATGTGTCGAATGGCTACCAGCAACTCCTTCCTTGCACCTGACTTCTCTCGCGGACAATCTTGAAGGAGACGCACAACGACGGAAGGAAGCGTAGGAAGGAAGTCTTGTAGTTGGTGGGCATAGAGACGCAACAGATATGCCAAGAAGCTCATCGTCTTCACCTGGGCCGTGATGAACTCTCCAAATGCAGCGCGATTTTTGATTTCCTTGCACACACCCGTAAATATTGTGCCTTGAGCCGCTGCTTCTGCGTGTGCCTTTTCTTGCGGCTTCGCCTGAAGCAGCAAAATGGTCTTGATGAGAGGTACGAACAGCTTGACGTTGGCTGGGACCGATGCCCGGTGTGTCTGGAAGATTGAAACAACGATAATCGGGCACTCTGCGAGGACCTTGAACGATTGCATGCCCTTGAGGAGAACATTGCTCGACTGCTGATCAGGTCCTAGATCTGACACTGAGGTGGCAGGCGAACTCGGTCGGGGAGATTGGAAGTTTTGTGCTGTTGCATTGGGCGTCGATGGCATTCCTGAGGGTGTGGCCTGATTGGGGGTGTCAAAGGTATCCCGAACCACTTGCTCCATGGTCTGAAACATTTCCTGGATAAGCTCCAAGAAAGCCTGCACCTTGTGCGCGGTGGCCTTGGCTTGGTTCCTCTCCAAATCCATGATTGTCTTCATACATAGCACCGCATTGTCTTCGTTCTCGATGCGCGCGAGTTCCATCAACAGGTCGACCATGTCGACGGCGTATGGCTCCACGTCAGGCGAGCCCATCGGTAATCGGTGCAGTGTTTCGAGGATGCAGTTCCGTAATTTCTAATGGATGGCCAGAGTGGTTAGCCCATTATGCGCAACATTCACCTAGGGCAAGCTTGTGCCAAAATTTCTCACCTGGTCGTAAGACATGCTGAAGAAGACCGGGTCTCCCTTCAAGATAGTTTTGAATACCGGCCATAGCTTCGCTAGGAATATGGGATAGCTTGCGCCCGAGCACAGAGGCTCAATATTGTCTCGTAATTCGGTAGCGACATTGGCTCGGTGTTTGACATCTATTCAGATCGCAAGGTAGTTAGTGCAGGAACTGGCCAACGATTCTAGTGGGTGCAGATCTCGTCCACATACCCAGCTTCTCGTCGCCGAGCTTGTTGGCGTAGATATCTATGTTTCGCTCCATCACTTTGATCTGACCCTTCTCAAGGGTTGGCGACTAAATGGAAAGAAACAGCAGGGACGGCCGGGCCAAGAGGCCGGCTGATGAGAGCGTAGTGTGCGCAGTCTTCCGGGGGGGAATGGGGGTCTCATATGTTGTGTTGTGGTGTCACGGAAGCTCTGTGGACTCGGTCGATATGCGAAAAGATCGGAGACGGTAGAATTTAAAACGAAGGAAATCATCAAGTCATTTGCTCTTCCGGGAAAACAAACTGTCTAGTCCATTGAAATAAATCTAGTCCGGACAGCAAATGAGTGAATCGAATTACCCCGCGGGGAGGAGAAGCTGAGGGAGATGGGGAGAAAGTTGGGGACTGTATGCGGCGCGATATTCACGAGAGCAGAACAGAAGACGCGGGCTATCGCAAAGACCCCGAAAGAAACACTAGTCCGCATTTGGTAATTTCTCGGTGATGGTTGTTCCGTTCCGAGTCCCCTTCCAGCCCGCAGAGAACAATACAACATATGGTATCATCTTTTTCAATTGAGTGTGTTTTCGTCGTCTTTTTCTTTCCCTTGGCTGTTTAGATATCTCTTGATATATCCACTGACCCTCATATAAATAGGACCAAATATACATAGGAATCTCTCTAAAGGGACGAACTTAGTGTACTTTGGGGTCGATAAGCACAGGGTGCAGAAGGAATATTGCGCCGACTAGCTGTATAATCTGTCTTCATATAGTCTAGGTAGCATGGTGGACCTCATCTGCCAGTAGATCGGTTTGTATAAGCCATGACGAGCTTATCAAACAGAGTAGGTACCTACATATGTAGGTACATCTGTACATATACGAGACCCGAACCTTGGAAGTTACATATGGATCATTTGACGTCGTTACTCGTGCATAATCAGCTAGTTAGCTGCTTGTGAGAGTTGCTTCACGTACCTAGAGCACTTTATCAAAATTTTGATTGCTTCGACAACCGAGAGATTGCCCCTATCGTCTCCAAATATATATACCTGTGCCCAGGTCTCGGCATAACAACAGCCCGTACAATTGAGCAATCTTTATCACCTTAGATCTATGAAGCCGTTGTATGTACAATGAAAGATTGTTAATATTGTGTACTCAGTGAAGTATACGGAAAGACCACCAAAACGCTCTCAACAACGGTAATTGACTTTCCTCCTATTTTCACTCTCCTCTAGATAGTAACGCTAATACCTCCAACCAATACCTTGGAGTGTTCCGATAACGCTCGTATAGCATCATGAAATGCAGGAATAGACTAAGCCTTTGCCTGGGAAACGACCAGGTTATGTTGATGCTGACGGCCCCCAACAACCCTGGTGACCCTAGTATCCACCTGGGCACCTGTGACAGACATCAACCCCGCATTCAGGCAAACATGACTATTATCTCACCTTACACGATACTCTATCAAGATTCCAGTGATTCAATTCAACATGGTGGACCCCATTTCAATTATTTCGGCGGTAGATCTCTGCTTCAAGTGAGTTATGCACCACAACCCGACTGTTCGGACTGACTGTATGCCAGATATGGCACGAAGCTGGTTCACCTATGCAGCGCACTTGCACACGCCAAAGATGATATTGCAGAGAGATCCCTCCGTGTCAACAATTATTGGATGAGGGCGGAGGTCCAGTTGAATGTGGTGCGGGATATTGCTCACGAGCTCAGTGAGAAGCATCGGATGATTCAACATGCGACGATTGCAATGCTCGCCACGAAGTTGGAGATTGCTATTAACAAGATTGAGTCTGCCATCAAGACTCACCCTATCGGAGACCAAGAACTGGAAGTATACCGGTGGAAGTATGCGCTCACGAAAGAAAAGATCGACGGGACCATTGAGGATCTCAAGGAATGGCAGTCACTATTCGACCCATCGTGGTACTTGATTATGAGAATGACAAGCGATCGAGTCAATCTTGGCCTAACGACAAACCGAAAATCTTCTGCTATGGATTTTCAAGACCCGATACCTGCCGCGCAGTTCCTCAGGACAGCCTTGAATCCGGCAGACATGAACGCTCAATCGGTTCGCCTGGCAGCGGACTCCCTCATTTTCATTGACCCACAAGAAATACCATTTTGCTCAGCGCAGGTGAGCAGGAGGCCAGAGAATGGTCAATCGCTTATTGTGGAACGAATTGAACCTCTTCCAGGGGCCAATGTCGGGGACATCAAGAAAGATATACGTGACCTCGCTAGACGGTTGAGCGGCTCCGATGCCATGGAATTCGGTCTCCTTAGCTGCAAAGGATATATCCACCACCGCACGACCGACTCTTCTCAATCCACGCCAGATGCATTTACCATTATCTTCCGAATGCCAGCACAACATCTTGAACCTCGCTCTCTCCGAGCTTGCTTTCAGGATATGAAGCATAGCCACTCACTCTCCGACCGGTTCAAGTTAGCGAATGAGCTTGCGAAAGCAGTGTACTCCATTCACTTGTTTGGATTTGTCCACAAGAACATCCGACCAGAAACAATCTTACTTTTGGGGAGTAATCAATCCTCGATTGGATCTGCCTTCCTGATTGGGTTTGGAAGCTTTCGCATAGCCTCTGGTAAAACTCTGCGGAAAGGCGAAGCGTCCTGGGAACGAGGCCTTTACCAACATCCTGACCGCATAGGACCCATTTCCTCCAGTGATTATATCATGCAGCATGATATCTACAGTCTTGGTGTATGCCTGTTAGAGCTGGGGCTGTGGGAGTCTTTTCTGTCGTACGATAAGTTGTCCCCGGCAAGCCATGGCATTGCTTCAACCCCTACTCGCGCTCCTATTCTGGGATCAGGGGGAGGGTTATATTTTCAAGAACATCTCCTCTCCTTGGCGAAGGGTGAACTACGGAAGCGAATGGGAACCAGATACTCCGACGTTGTTGTCACTTGTTTGACTTGCTTAGACGCTAATAATGTCGATTTCGGAGATGAGGTGGATTTTGAAGATGCTGATGGCATTGAAGTAGGTGTGAGGTATATTGAGAAGGTATGTTTTCTCTAACCCAAATGTTCTGGAAGGTCGACCTCTAACATATTAGCAAAGGTAACGATGCGACTAAATAGTATGTGCGTCTGAGTCAATCGTACCAACTAGATAAAACGTTCTAGTATAAAAGGGGATAGAATACATGAGTCCGCGACAACTAAAACAAGAAACGTGTCCCGGTTGGGGGTAAATATACTTCCACTCACTGGCCCTTGTATCGCCGCACTAATAATTTGGCAATTCTTTTCCTGTATCAGCTTTCCAGACCCTTACCATACTATCGCTGCTGGAAAAGCATCCATGGATGCCAACAAGTTTCCGTCGGGGGAAAACACCAAGTGTCGATCATCTGTTGAAGTGTAACCATCGAACTCGCCAATTCTGCGAAATTCCTGGAGTTTGAAAGCCCCGCCTTCAGTTTCAATAACATCCCAGAGAACAATTGTCCAGACCAACGGCTTCTCCTCGGGGTGCACAGAGGTCGCTAGAACCTTTCCATTCGGAGAAAAAGCCAGTTCTTTGGTAAGTAGCTGAAACACAATTTGACCAAGTGCCCAGATATCTGAGGCAAAAGGGGTGCCGCGCTCAATTAAACCGTGTAGCTCGGGGGGCTATATATCTCCATGTTCCACGTAGGGCTGTAGAAGGGCCAGAAGCTTCTTCTATACGCTTGCTGATACCGAAGTCGCAGATCTTGACCCACCATTCATCGTGTGGTTGTGATTGTATGAGGATGTTCTGCAACAAGGATATTAAATTGTGAGTATTGTCATCTGACATAAGTACACTGACGTTTGGTTTAAAGTCTCGATGTGCGAAGTTATTGTCGTGCATCATATTAAAACGTGAAAATGACGCCAGAAATGGCCGCCTTGCCAGCACTCTTTCTTTGCAATTCCACCAGTGACCAAACCACGCCGAAAAAGCTTCCAAGGTTTTCGGAGGCTATTGACCGATCTACGATCCGCCGCAACTAAACACAAAATCCAGGAAGATATAGGAGTGAGAGTATTGATTCTGCTACCTAGTATTGGAGCAACTCCAAGTCTCTGCATCGAAAAGTGCACATGTCACATGTGGATAGTGTCTACCAAATCCCTCACCACAGCTGATATAGAACACCCTCTAGCGACTCAAAAGAGCCCACTACTTGCAGTACTGATATCGGGAACGTCAGCGTTATAGTTTGAAATATCGGAGGATACAAAGGACATACCCAGTTTTCACTTCCGGATTGCCGGACGCATTTTTTGCCTTCGCAGCACTTGCCCTGGCCGTCACCGGGGACATAATCGCCGATTCTGCAGAGGTCCCCGGGACAATGGCAGGAAGGGAAATCAGGACAGTTACCAGCGGCCAAGGCCAGGCCGAGGAAAGAGGCGATCAAGAACATATATTTCATTTTGCTGGACTGAGGGAGTTAGTGAAAGTGTTTTCCAAGGTTGAAGAGAAGAATAGTATATACCGGACGGTTGTAGTGGAAATAATCCTAGTGAAAGATAGTAATCTTGAGAGATAATTGTTGATGAGGAATTGAGATCCTGGGAAGAATATCAAGCTATACTTATAGTTTTGAGTGCTGTACCGCGAGTTAGTATTAATATTGAATTGTTATACTATTCTGTTTGTAGAGAATGAAGATCATCTTGGCAAGGCAAGGCAGCCAGACGGCTTGCTGAATAACTTGGGAGGCCTAATGCTGTACTTGGTAACATGAAGCGCTTGATGCACTGTCCAAGACCTCTGGACGTGATGCCGGAAGTAAGCATACTTGAAGGATCATGCAGGATCCAGCAGGGACAGCTCACGATTGAGAGAGCAAGGTGGGGGAGTGGAACAGGGTCGTAACCAACATTCAGATGGTGGTCCTAATTGGCACATCTCCCAAGGCTCATCACAAGTTGACGATTTACAGGCCACCCGCTACCTGGGCACGGTGGCCTGCATAGTAATCATTATATAAGGAAGTTGATCTGCGCCAATGCCTTGACAATGTAACCATGATAGATCCCCACAGTAAGCATTAGTCAAACCGATTTCGAAAATGACTATACAATGTAGATAAATTGGTTATTTACTGGATGAAAATTTATCTTTGTCTAGATCCATATCACTTCAAGGGTGAGGATGTTTTGCTTAAGAAAACCGATGAAGTAAGTAGGTCTGTATAGGGTGTAGACCAAACATCATACTATCACTATGCATATCTGATTCAGAGTCTCGATGCGATTCGATATTAAAAAGGCACGGTCATGTCAAAATGAGACTAGCAATTCATGTGAAGAAACTGGTCGAACTGATGTCCACCCTTTATCTGCCATCCTCAAGTTGTACAGAAGCCGACAACCTTGGAAAATGGCTAAGCTTTAGGCGTCCCACAAAGGCGGGGAGAAGATCATTTCCATTTCCATTACCCTGTCTTTTTTCGGTCACAGAACTAATTCGCCTCTCCCTTCAGACCATGCATATACATTGTAACCTCGGCCATTCAACTCTGTGATGTGGCCAATAACACCTCACTTCAAGGAATGCATCGCAATTTCAGGATCTTGCCAACAACTGGGCTGGGCTGCAGCCACCATTTACGGTCTGCAGGACAATATTTTGCTCGCCCCTTTTCTCTGTCTGGAATGCCAAAAAAATAAACAAAATGTTAATAAAGGATGGATATGCTCCATCTTCCAATCTCGTGTCGAGCATCGATTTCGTCTAGCCTACATCAATGGAGAAGGAGGTAGTAACTGATCCTCTACCGCAGGAGATCCCAAGCGACGCACCCGATGAAGGGGGGGTCGCTATCTCGCCCCGCGGCGAATACTTGGATGGTCGTCTCTCTCACCATTGCCCTTTGCCTAGGTGTCTTTTGCATGTCATTGGTAAGTGGAACCCTGTGATTCCAAACTCCAGAAACTCCTGGATTCCCAAGACTCGGTTCGAGGGGAAGATCGTCTCGTCCAGTTTCAGCACCTCGACTACCAGCTGGATATGGTTCGATCTCAGTTGAATTTGCTGAAATCGGATTCTATCGAGGAAATCTATCCCTGCTCTGATGCTCACAGTGGAGTGTTGGAGCTCTATACGTCTAATTACACAGTGCAGTTTTCGAAATTTGTGCTACGGGATCAGTCACTCCGATGCAGGTGAGCAACGCTTGGAGTCAACTAGTGCACCGTCATGTGGCCTTGTCGGACGACTCTCATGAAAGAGCCAAAGGTTCACACAGATTACCTTCATGTGGTCCTCGACAAGGGACTAGCTCTAATTCTTGCTCTTTCCTCGCAGCAAGAATGCCCTTTCGGAACTGAAAAGCCTTGAATCAGTCAAATCCTGGGGCCTGTCGCCACCACACCGGCTAATCATCGGTCAGGGCCATTCCGGGGCGATCTTCATAAGGCTGGAAACCGGCTGCGCCCTGATTGACGCCTTTTCCATGACCATCCTACTAGAGGAGCTTTCTCTCCTGCTCCAAGGTGAGCCTTTGCCAGAGCAAGGGATCTCGTATCGTGAATATCTGTCTCATCTGCGCAGCCAGTCATCTTCAGAAACATTGAAATACTGGACACAGGCGCTTTACGGAGTTTACCCTTCCCACCTTCCCAGAGTCCCTGCCACGCAGTCACCTCTGCCTCAATCTCGCTCACAGAGCCGCTGTCTGCCATTTGCACAATTAAAGCGTCTAGATTCCTTCTGGCGCTTCAATAATCTCACCATCACCAACGTTTTCCAGCTAGCATGGGCCTTAACCCTCGCTCACTATACCAATTCCCGCGATGTGTGCTTCGGAACCATCACATCGGGCCGTGATCCCCCTACCTTGAAGTGTGCAATATTGTCGGATCATTTTTCAACGTTCTTCCGTGTCGAATTGCGATTGATCCCACGCGCACGGTGATAGACGCCCTGCAACAGAACCAGGAGGATATTCAGCGTCGAAATGACCACCAATACTGTTCCATACCAGGCACGATCCGCAAATCTGGAATAAGGAGCATGGACAACGACCAGCAGCTGTTTAATACAATCTTGGCAGTTCAGAACCCATTCTCAACACAATCATCCACTGCAAAAGATGGGAGCAACGAGATCGATATCGAACTCATCGATTTGGAGGATGCAACTGAGGTAAGCGCCTTTGGAACTTGAACCACGATAGGACCGACTAATCATAATTCTTTTAGTATGACCTCTGCGTTGCTATTCTTCCCGCCGCTTCCCACCTCAAGGTGGAACTGCGCTATTGGTCGACGACCGTATCTGAGGAATATGCTTCGGATATTCTGGATCGCCTTTTCAGCCAGCTGGAACAAATTGTGCATCATGCGACCAAGCCATTGAGTGTCATTACTGGCATTGGATGACAACCATGTATCTCTTTCGACTATGCCCCTTTCATGATTGCTCCTTTGATGAGAATACGAAGTTCGAGGTCAATTATAACGTGCTCTTTTGGTGTCTAATAATTTTCAACTGTTTACTTGATATTTCCACGTTATGTGCTCGCAGATACTCCCGGGTCCAATTGACAATAATATAAAGCATTGAATACTGGAAGAAGTTGATTTAAAGGACTTTGTCCAAGTCTACGAGTGCACCAAGCATCAGATTCCAAGGCAATATCATATCCTAGAACTGGTCTAAAATAATAAAAGAGAAACAAGACAACAACACATAGACAGCCACCGACATCGTGGTCAATGGATGAAACGCCATTCGCACCCGTTTTCCATACCCGAACACGGTTCTAAGACTGGTTCCAACTCAAATTTTGAGGGAGTTCGTCGCGGAAGGGAAAATATCGAAAAAGGAAAATCCATGTACACAAAAGAAAAGGGGAAGGGGAAAAAGACAAATAAAAAGGCAGACAGGTTGAGGGCATCAGTCCGGGCGAGTACCGCCGAAAATCAAAAGACAAAAATATCGTTGCCCCATAGTCGCTATGCCATCGCAGGAGAAAATAAACGGAAATCACATGTCCATCAGCAGTCCATCTCCTCCGAGACGTTATTTTGTGGAATTGCTTCGATGCAAGATCTGTACATTGGTTGCACTTGTACCACTGCCGACCGATCGTCGTCGCGGGCGAATCTCACTGCCGCTTCCGCTCCGTCGCCGCCGGCCAGTGTTTCGAATCGAGCCTCGGCGTCGTGTCTGGAGCAAACGGACGTTTTCACGTTAGAATCACGCTGGCTGTACATGGGCGGACGTGGTCTCTTAGCAAAAGACAAGAACGAGGGCGATAGGGCCAGATAAAAGAAGTATTTCGCATAGGAATGCACGTATCTGGGCAATGCAGCACAGATCAGAGATGCACTGGACTTACCGAATTAGGGGTGCCTTCCCGGCTGGGCCGTTCCTTGGAATCGGGATCCTCTTGCAATTTCAGGGAGTTCAACCGCTTTTGACTCTCATGAGTCATGGCCTCTACCTCATCGATCGGCTCCGGCACGTCAAGAGCGGGGGTGGTGGTGGGGGAATGCCATTCTTCCGATCTTTGGCCTGTTGTTCAATCACCTCCCACCGGTCCGCGCGAGTCTTTTCGCGTTGGTCTGCGTTGTTCTGGTGCTCGGTGTAATCGTGAGAGCATTCATCGAAGAGTTGCGGGTTGATCTCCATGAACATCTTCATGGCATTGTAGACCATGCTGTGAATTGTTCTGATTGAAGGGTTAGCTTAGCTCATATCCAAGTCAGTAGCACTATGCAGATCGAACTCACCGGTTCCAGTGTCCCTTCGAGTTCTCGTAAAGCGGAGCAAACATAAGCGGGAGAATTGTCTCCACATTGTCGCTTACGAGATTACAGAAGTATTCATTGTTCCAGAAGTACAAAGCACGTTCAGCAACCTGGAAATGGGGACTGGCAACAGACTTGGCCAACTGATTGAACAGAGGCTCCTGGACTTTGGCGAACTCGCCCGGATCCATCACCTCGAAGATGTCTTCCACCTCATTCAGGTACATGACTTCCTTAGTGCTATTAGTCTTAGGCCAGAAGCGCAGTAAGCCGAGAACAACCTAGACGTGTTAGTTAGTACTCGAGGTATGATGGAGAAAGATAAATGGGAGCTTACATCTTCAGTCAATGAGGAGTCCTTCTCCAAAAATTGCACGATGCAGTAGGCCAATTGCGGGTGGTACATGCTGAGGCTCTTCACCTTGTGCATGGGCAGGAGCACTCTGGTCAAGAAGAGCTTGTGTTCCTCCTTCAGCGGCAAAGCGAATCCGTTGATAATGGAGCCCAGAATTTCGAGCAGTTCAGCGATTCCGTTGTGGCGTTCTGTTTCGTACATGAACTGGAAGAAGACGTTGTTGATGGATCGGCGGATGTATGACCGCAAGTTCAAGAACTTTCCATAGATGCGATGCAGAGTTGTCTTGAGGAAGTCACGTTCCCGGGGATCTTCTGAGTCAAATAGGTCCAACAACTATAAGTAGCATTAGCTTGCATCCAACATTAAAACTAAGAAACAGGAGACATACCGAAAGCACAAACTGATGGTCGATATAACCCTTCGCGATGTTCGTGTTGAAATCCTGGCTTTCGATGAATCTCAAGAAGAATTCATACACGACTTGGATATGAGGCCAAGCCACTTCCAACACCGGCTCATCCTCCTCCGGGTCAAATGCCTCGCCTTGGGGCGTCATAGGCGGAGGAATAGGACGGAACAGGTTCTTGGCGAACATCTCTACCACACGAGGGTACATGGGCTCTGTAATGACCGACCGATTGTTGGCGACATAATCTAAAAGTTCATGTAGCGCCAGCCTCTTGATCTCCTTGGACTTCATATCGGCTGTCGGGTCATTGAAATCAAAGATGATGTTGCACTGGTCGATCTTTTGCATGAACAAATCTTGGCGCCGGTTGGGAGGTACTTCGTGGAAGCCCGGCAACTTCTCCAGTTCTCTCTGGCGCTGATCAGAGATGTCGAATCGCGACGAGTGTTGGCGTTTGGGAGTCCGGATACCTTCCGACATGTCCTTAGGAGTTGTCTGTAGGCGGTCGAAGACATGAGACTTCCTAGGAGGTGCGAGATCTCCGGGCATCGTTTCGGCGGCACCAGGAGGGGGGACATGCTACAGAATCCAATCATTAGCAGATGCGAATAGTGACCAAAGTGTGAAACGGCTGTACTTACGGGTGCGCTTGGGCTAATTATGACACTAGGAGCCGCCGGCTGACCTTGCCTACTCGGAGTTCCTGGTCCATTGCCTGGCTGTCCTGCAGCGCCCGGTTGGGGTATATAGTGTTGAACCGGGGTGCCGGGGTGAGGTGCGCCCGCAGAAGGGGTTCCGGCGGGGGAAGCGTTGTCCGGCGATTTGTTTCGCGAGTCATTGAGGGAGGTTGTGGAGGATGTGGGTGTCCCTTGGTTAGGGGAAGAAGACTGCTGCGCGTTTGAGATTCCGAGGGATTGATTCTGTGAGGCGGAGCTGGAGTCTTTCTTTTTCGAGGACTTGTTGTCTTTTGCCCGCGACAACTGGTCATGCTAAAAGCAAGGCATAGAAGGTTAGACGAGTTGCGAAATGACACCGCCTGCATGGCGAAGAAGGGGATAGATCGGCAGAAGTGATCATGTGGTGAGGTGCGCTTAGGCAGGATACGCGGACAACTAACCACTCTCTGTCTGAAACCCTTCATTTTGATGATTATGTAGATGGCCACATGTACTCGGCTAGGTTTCTTGGTGCCAGTGCAGCCAGGCGGCGCACTCTAGCCGGAGTGAATCGAGGGGAACCAACAGAAATAGCCGCTCAGGATAGCCACGAGGGGGGGAGTGTTTGGATCGACCTAATAGGAGATTCTCATAAGCGGTCCGGGTCACACAGCATGTAAGACGGTTATTGAGAAGAGAAATGGATCTGAAATGCCAATATCAAGCCCTGGAAATACGTAGAGGGGTTCAATGGCAACAGCATCAAACGCTCCAAACAATGTGCAGTCGCAGCACGCGCACGGAGCACGACGATGCTAAGAAGAAAGGGCCAATACAGGCAATGGAAGACTAGTGTCCGATCAAACGTACCTCCGTAGTTATGAGTTGGACAATTGACGGATCGAGTGGGAGTGCTCGGTGAGGGTAGGTGTTATAGGACAAGCTTGGTCGGCGCTGGAGGATCTCCGTGTCGCTTAGTGGCAGGCTGGGAGCGGGGGATTTGGGAGCACTAGAGGGATGGGCACTCAGGTCGCAGCCCACTGCGAAAGCACGAGAATCTTGATCTGACTAGCAAGAGGTAAAGTCGATGATGTACACAAGACCAAATAAAGATGATGGCGTTGGGTTGTGGAGAGGAGGAAGGGAAGTGGATTGTTGTTGAGGTGTAAGGAAATGCGGGTTGCTTCTCCTGGCTGCGATGGTGATGAGAGGGGGACCACGCCCAAGTATTTTGCGGAGGGCTCTACGGTTTTTATTTAATTGAACTGGATCTCTTCGTGCTTCAATTTCAGAAAATGAATTTACTCGACTATATTCTTCTACCCTCCTCTTCTCCTGCCACCACTGTCGTATGCTTTTTCCCGCCTGTTTCAAATTATGCTTATGTCATTGTGTCCACGTGACCTACAGGTGGGACTCGAATTTCAGGCACAGGCACAACGTCACTAATCTGAGACATCCAGCCCTTGAGGTATGGAAGGTGTTTAACCAATTCTAAACACGTATCCAGGTAGTATATACAAGTTCTCAAGGTGATATATCCCTTCAAGTCAAGCCAAGCAGGTCCTGGAGATGGAAATTCATATAGAGGCCTGTGCTTTTGCCCCACACGACCACCACATCACCTGTGAGGCACACGAGTTGGTCTAAATAGGAAATTCATCCTTCATTCTTGAAAGGTAGATATGTCAATCAATGTTATGACATTCAATTGTTAGGTATAGTACTCCTGGGACTATACCGAGGTTCCAGTCTCAACATTTTTGTAGATGTGGAAATATATATCATGACAAAGGACTACAGTAACTCACCTGTTCTTAGCCTAGTGCGTATTTCTTCTTTTCATGTCATGAAGATATCGCGCTAGATTCTAAATATCTGCTATGCATGTAGTTAGAAAGCAACCAGAGCTGGGACTCTCATTATAACTTCACTAGGAGATCATGTGGAAATAAATACGGCTTTATTCCACTAGACCACCATGTTTAGGGCCTAGGGAGGGCCATATCCCAGGTTGACAGATCACTTAGACCACAATAGGGTAAGAGCAACTATATTGTGTGTATAAATGGATAATTTGAACAGTGACAGTAGTTCTCTGCTCTTCTCTTCTTCACACCACGACAACAGCAGATACAGAGTTCCAAAGAAATCTGCTCCACAACAAGCCTAGTCAGTCATCCTTACTCGCAATCCTCACCATATTTCTCAATCCGTCAAGTTTCTTGACCAGCTAACTCTTACTTAGAACTTTGACCATTACTTACCTACTGACCGTCACTTGATCAGCGGCTCTTACTTTCCTCCTTCATGCCCACCACTCTCTGACATTTACTTCTCGCAGTCACAACTTTCACAATGGCGGACTTCATTATGCCTCGGACCAATTGTCAGGATCCCGACGTGCTATCTTCGGACAAAAAGGCCAAGACCCGACCCAAGTTATCCAAAGCACACATTAACATGGCTACCCTTTGGTGTCTGCAGTGTTTTCGCTATGCAGTCCGCCAATTGGATGATGAGCCCCCCGTCTTTGACGTGCCGTGCAGAATCAACATTGCTTGCCCCCAAAGCTGTGTTATATGTGCAGTAGAGGGAAAAAATGTGATTGGGTAAGTCTTGACCGTTGCTGAGCCCTTCTGATAAGATATGCTTACATGGATTGGGACCTTCTGCAGATTCCCCAGGGTATCCGGGGCCACGTTTTCGAACTGATGGCCTTGATCAAATTCGTGGAGAAATACTGGACCGACGACATTGAATACATGGATGGTGACAAGTCACGGGAAAAGGCCCTCGCGGAACTTGCCACCACAGTAAATGATCTCTGTACTGCCTTCGATGACCTGGTCGAGACACATAGAAAGGACCATATGCTGACAGGCAATGTCTCTGACGTGAGTTTGCTTGTGTTCTACATCTGTGAGTATCTGTTAATCTGTGCACAGGAAGCTAAGGCTGGCTATTTCGCTTGGTGCAAAGCTAGACAGCATATGGTCCGTCCCAACACCCAGTACATCAAGGGGCTCCATTTCCAGTACGCCCGCCGAGCTACGGAGCATCTCCGCCTTCGAATGGGTGAAGAAGCATCAATCAGCTGGGCCGCCGCGATTTGTGCCTTCTATCTAGCTGTCACTGCCACAGTTACAAAGTATGTCACAAGCGGGAGCGATGTTGATTACATTGATGACCAGTTTCCTCTGGAGATGCCTGAGCTTTGAGTCAATTGACTTGCTTTGCCCGATTCATTGCGGTGTGCCTTCATGACCGCATTAGCTATATTGCGATTCGCTTTTCGTTTGCTTTTCATTTTCTTTGCGAGGTTTCCTGTTAATGGCGTGGTGAGGCGTCTATTGACCAGGACCTCTTTGATGTTTTCCCGCATGGTTCTGCGGTTGTTTCAGAGCCATTGCATAGCATATTAAATGCATTATTTTCTAGCGGGGTTCCCTACTTTCTGATCGTTTAGCGCTCTCTACTCTCCAATTATTAAGCGAGCACATGCATATGTAGTATTTACCATAAAACAAGTTTTACAATGTACTAGGCAGCGTCGCTAGAAATGGCCAGCGGGACCACAGAATAGCCTTTATGTGATGCCATTCGGAGAGACCAACGACAACAAGGTCGCCAACGAGAATGTGGAGGTCAAAGAGAGGAGACATCAGACTTAAAGCCAAGCAGGAAACCCACAAGAGGGTAGTGACATACGGCAATCGCATGGATAGAGAGAGATAGAGCTGATAGAATAGCATACGTTCCAATGTTAATCAACCTGCTAGCCTCTACCGATGGATATCTGGGTGACTTCGTACACTTCTTCAGTGCATACATAGTTTCTGATGTAAGATGATCACTGCATTCTCGCTATTTCAAACTTCCCATCTCATTATCGGATTCGATAACCATCCCTAAAGGTATAGTTGTCACTAGCGACTTAAGAAATACAGAAGCACGTCGAGCAAACAAAATACAGAGATGATATCCATTGGAGATAGTATCTATCCTATTATATCGATTTCGATTAATATGTTCTTCAACAAAGTCCCTCAACGATTGTCACAAGACATCGTTATGGGAGTTAGGTACACCATAGCTGGTAAACTGTTTGAGACACCTATAGTTACATTGTTATTCGCCGAGTCTCGTCCAAACCCATACAACCTCACTGAGAGAGCATTAGAACCAGTGGTAGTGCGGCCAGTAAGGCTCTCCTTAAGCTCAGACACGTGGTTGCTGCAGCACTGCTTTTGTCACCCGTGCTACTACCACCAGTAGCTGCAGCGTAGGTGTAGTAAAGACTAGCAGCTGTCTGCGTGCCTAAACTATTAACAGCAGTGGTACTAGGCAAACTGGATGCCGAGGTCATTGAGTATTCATTTGCGAAAGAATAGAATCCTGTCGTTTGAGGACTGGCGCTACAGTAGGCGCTAGACACCCCCATCACGTAACTCTGCGGGAACCAGTGGTAGCCTTTGTGGAAGTTAGCCTTTTGATCGAACCAAGAGAATAGCAGAATGGAAGGACAAGCTGTGGAAAAGACATACCCTCGATGCCTCCATGTTGCCTGTAACATTCCTGACAACCGGCCGCCGAGTCAAAGAAGGGATATATGTCACAATAGCATTGCTGCTGGACGTCCCAGTCGCCCGAATAAGGCTGAAGGCCCGTAAAACTGCCGTTCGTGTTTTGGAAGTAGCAATTAGAATTAATCGCCGCTTGTCGTTTACACGGAGCCTCGTCGATCAGATAGGTAGGCTTGGGAGAGATGGCTTCAGACGCGTCATCCCGGCGGTAATTGTGGTGTGACAACGGATTATGCGGCAGGAAGCATGCGTTGTAGAGATCAATGTCCAGGTCGGTCAGACCAGAGTCCTGGGACGAGACAACATAGAACCTGGAGATATAGGCACCGTTTGGGAATACGGGGTACTCGTTGGAGCTGGTGCCTGAAGCGGTCGTGCTAGAGGACGTGCTGGTACCAAAGATGGTGTCGTACCCGTAGGACGAAGTATTTTCCAGGGAGGTGGTTGTAGAGGTTGAGGCAGTCATAGGCATAGTGGACGAAAGGGGTGATCTGTTGAAATGACTTCCATCCTTGGAAAGACGATCTCGGGGGGGAATGCTTGGCAATACCCGACCAATCACACCTCTTGGTCTCTGGAGTCCCTCCCAGAATGGCAGTCGGTATTATATTTGGCGACAAGAGAAGATAAACTGTTGGCTTTGTATGGACAATAAACACATGGTATTGCTAATATTCGAGGCTGGTAGTGAAGATCATTTCATGACTGGCTGTAATCGGATGACTGCTCTGACCGTCGCTTACTTGACCGCTGTATGTTTGAAGCTACCGCTGGATAAGTATAGGACAGGCGGCAGGAAAAGCCTGGCATCGTTTATTCTATACTCCGTACTTGTCGTCAGGTTTTAGAATTTGAGCGATGTGGTAACTGGGCGGGATTTACTGAGACCAAGGGAACACACGTCATTGACCACTTTGATAGCTACTGTAAAAGTAAAAAGGAAACAGCTGATCGCATTGTTTCACATCTTCAAATGTCAATTCAACCAATTTCCTCGAGATGTCTCTTCGACGCAAAGCTCTGTCTTCCAAGGTTGTCAGTTGTAGTCGGCCCCGGGAGGTCTTCGATGCGATGAGTCAGCAAAATCCCGCGATCCCTGTGGGTGCACTAACCGCTTGTGGAATGTAGCCTCGATTCTTTCCCTAACCCTGAGAGATATTGCTGGGACCCTTTAATCGTGGCGAAGGTGAAGAAAAACACAGAACCCCATATAAACAGCTGTATTCAACTGAAAGCACCGACGGGAAGTGGAAGCGTTGCCTTTGATCTCATTTGCGCAATCCTACCCGTGAGCAAATCAGAGACAACGACAACCAACATCAGTTAAGACTCGAAGCCGGCGCAAATGATTTAGCAACCACATCATTCACAAGTCTGATAAAGACCAATGAGCATGGATGATGAGCGGGGGTCCAGAACTGCCCCCTTCTACGCAGTGCCATCCCGTCGCCTTGTCAGCGTCGAGCACCCTGCCGTGGTGCGCAATGTCGACAAGGCGATCGAGACCTTACAAGGCGACCCGGGAATAAAAACAGTGAGAACACTTGTCTGTTTGAGAGAATGTTGAATATGTACTGATATAACACAGATTCTGAACCCGGCAGATGGCATACTAGCTAATCTAGTGTTGCGACCAGAGGATGCCATGGCTCGATCAGTCCAGTCAACGAGCATCCAGTCAAACAATGTCCTTCTAAAGATCACTGTTCCCAAGCGGACAGGACGGAAGCGCAAGAGAGGCTCAAACGAGCCTTTCCCTAGACGCACCAGAATCGGAAGCATCCGAGCCACCACCGCGACGGACTGCTAAGGATCTATTGCGCAGTCTGCGTGATAACCCTTCCAAGTACCAGATTGAGCCAGTCGGGAGGGTTGAACGCACACATGTGTTCCGAGGTAAGTTCACTACTTTGATGCTCCATTGCCAGCTTGCTAACGTCTGATGTCAGGAATCCCTGATTTTGTTTACTCAACTACGGCGAGTTCATTTACGAACCGGTTCCGAGACCAAATTCTTCCGTTTGACTGTGAGTATACTTGACATGCACTCCTGTAGAAACGTACTAACAAGGGACAGTCGACAAAATGAAGCAATTTGACATCGACATGGCAAAAGGCGCCACCGCAAATGCAGATCTCATCCCACCGCCATCATTCAGCCACGGAGATGTCCCGTTCCACTACATGTAAGAGCCACCACGCCGAAAACAGCAAGGCAAGACCACCAGACCACTAACCTCTCCCTCCCAGCTACCGGCAAAACCCAACAGTGAAACAAGCAATTGGCCGCTCTGGCCAACTGGAAACAGTGAACACACAAACCGCCAACAAAATCCGAACCTACCTAGTGCCCTACGATATACCACAGGTCCCAACAGAGCCACGCCCGGACATGCTCCCAATAAGCGCACTGGACGCTGGCATGCTGCGAACAATCGCCACTCTAAACGCCCTATACGAAAAACAACCCGCCTGGACACGTCGCGGCCTACGCAACAACCTAACAACGGACGAAGAGCGTCTGAACCTGCGGCACGCAATTCCATACGTGGGATACATCTTCCGATCCGGGCCCTGGCGCGACGCAATCATCAAGTTCGGTCTCGACCCACGCACCTCACCCGAGTACCGAAATTATCAAACCTTCATGTTCCGACTCCTGGCACGAGAAGCGGAGCTCGCGCGCGACGGAGGCGGCGGCCGACGACACAATGTCCCACGACCGAGCGACATGCGCGTAGCCGAAGACGAAGGCGCCAGCGGGCCGTCAACGGGCCATAGATTCACCGGCAAGCAACCGTTTGCGCAAGACGGACGGATCTGGATGGTTGGCGAGATCGAGGACGCGCAGCTGCGGGCTTGTTTGTATCCACCTGATGCGGGGCCTGAGTTCCTGCGCAGCGAGTGCGATATTATTACTGATGGGTGGTTTCGGAATGGCACGCTTGCGAAGGCGAAGACGATTATGCGGAATAAGATTCAGGCATTGATGGAGGGGCGGGAGCCCGTTGATGAGGATTATACGAAGATTATGCGGCTTCCTGACCATGCGCGGTCTGAGGCCGATTTCCCGTTGTTCACGCTTGATCCTCAGACTGCGTCGCCGAAGGAGATTAGTCTGGCTACGGAGGTTCGGGCGATTATTCGGAGTTCGCCGGTTTGGAGGAATTTGACGGCTAATGCTGGGTTGGTTAGGAGGGAGGCTGGGGAGGGTAGGGGGAGGGTAAAGGGGAAGCAGGCTTTGAAGGGGAAGAGTGTTGAGCCGGAACCAGAGCCTGAGCCTGAGCCTGAGAAACTCGATGAGGAGAGTGAAGGTGAAGAGGCAGAGATTCAGCGGAGGGAGATGCTGGCTGATCAGGTTGCGGATGCCGCTGCGGCGAGGGATGCTGATGAAGCTGATGATGACGATGAGGCCGACGGTGATGGTGACGGGGACGGGGATGATAGTGATGACATGGATGATGACGAGGACGAGTAACGGGACTCCCATCTTAGTTTAGGATTGGCTACGTCTAGAAAAATGATAATTTGTGCTCAATGTAGTTATCAAAATAATCATTTTAATCCTCGGTAAAGATAGTCAGACTCGGAATACATCGTGAAGCATCAGACATAACACAGACAATAACTCATCAATTAGACAGGATAAAGAAAAGTCAACCTGAGTGGTCACAATAGTGAAGCAAAGAGATACATAATTCGTAGCAAGCGTTATACCAAAGCACCGTATAGACTGAACCCCAGTGTCAAAAAAGAGACCAACACCAAGCAGAAAGACAAACGCCAAAGAACCAAGCAAATAGGTATAGGTATCGGGGCCAACCAGGCCAAAGAACAGCGCCACTGAGCCAGATGCAGATGCAGATGCGAAGGATGACGAGAAGACAGATCAAAGAGCAGACTTCATGCTATCAGTTGAGTCCTCGTGATTTTGATTCTGGGTTTTGGCAGGAGTAACATCCAAAACAGGAGCAATGGAAGTAGTGGCAAGGGTCTGCTGACTCTGCGCAAGAGGCGAAGAAGGCTTCTTAAACTCGGGCGAGTGCTCTTCATCATAAATGATTGCGTACGAGAAGGCATTGCAATCTTCGGCATAGTATTCGGCAGCGTTGAGCTCACCGAGAGGAGCACGGGTCTCCTCCATCTTTGCTGACTTGCGAGCGGCAGCAGGGTTGGTGGCAGTAGACTGACGAGCGCGGGGGAGTTCGATGCCCAGTTCATGAGGGGGAATATTCTCCTTTCCACGAGGGCAGGGGTCGGATTTCCCCTCGTCGTCGCTGATATCCAGGACAGTGGTTGAGTGTTGCATCAGGTTGGTGTTTTCCTCCTGCTCGGTGTCGACATGGATATCGAAGCACCACGAGGCCGGGGCCTTGGGGGCAGGAGCAGGGTTGGGAGTTGTAGATTTGGCAAGAGCGGAGGCAAGAGAGAAGGGACGAGCGACGCCGCGCTTGCTATATTGCTCTGAACGGGGCTTGGCGATGAGCGAACGGCGAGTGGCTGACTTGCTTGACTTGGGAGGTGGGGAGCGACCAGCGGGCTTAAGGATGGGAGCTGATTTGGGAGTTGTAATTGAGATCTTCGAGGGAGTCGAGCGAACGGGGGAGATGTTGATACGGGTGGAAAGAGCCATGCGGGATGTTTTGACCGGCTTGGACGCGCTCTTGTCCTCGTCGTCCTCCAAGGTACGTTTGCGTTTTGTGGAAAAGCTGGCTGGATTGATATTCTCGGAATCGGCGTCAATGAAGATTGAGCTCTTCATACTCTTCATTGGAGTCTTCACAGACATGGCACCTGGTTGCAATTGTGAGCTAGACCATATTTGGAACATCAAAACATGGGTCATCACGTACCATTTTGCTGGTTCTGACGATTAAGTTTCGAGCGCATCAACGGCATCGTGTCCAAACAGCCCAAAGGCTGACGAGTAGGAGTCATAGTGAGGGTGGCCATGGTGGAGGAAGAAGGGATGTTTTGTTTTGGTCTTTTGGTCAGCGCCAAGTGGGGGAGGATTGGCGGTCTACAATAGGCACTAGACAGGCCGATCGCACGATTTGAAGAGAGGGTAATTGTGTAAGACAAGAGGAATCAAAAGAAATAAAATGACTGAATGATAGGAATTGGTCGGATGAAATTTAGATAAATGAAGGAATGGGTAGGATGTGGTCGACTACACAGTTGAGAGGGAGAGAAAGAGAGAGAACGAGGGATGATTTGGGGTAAAAGACGTGCAACGATGAGGTAGATATAGTAAGTTGGAACGTTAAGAGCTTCGAATTAACTAGAGAGTCTCGAGGCAAGGAGCAATGGACATGAGGAGTCACAAATGGAGGGCGAAGGGAACTATTTCAAGGCCTGCATACTCGAGCGCGTCGCGTTTTGTGGAGGCTGCCAATTCGAAAAGTGGCGTTTATGCAATTCCCAGCACAATCCAATTGACGGGTTTCATTCTTCGATGTCTCGTGCGGGAACAATGGTAATATGCAGATCACTACGCGCTTTTCCGTATACTATGGATCCTCTACTTCATACAGACCTCGGGAGTATTGTGGTATTCATATCACAGTGCCTCTGTCCTACAATCTTGTACACAATTAATTCTTCTTAATTTCCCTAGAATTGCCTGTACAAGTAAATCATTACCAAAATCACCGGGGGCAAAGGTCAAAAGTTCAATTCCCCCCCCGCTGAACACTGCATGTCGCGTATCCCTTGGACGCGTCGGTCAGCAGCCAAAGTACCCGGTACCCGGCATCCCGCCACTAGCGCATACATCGCGTAAGTACCAAATACCTCCACGTCCACGTCTTGTACGTTCCTTCGCGCGCGTCTTCGCGTTCACGTCTCTTCCTTGCGCATTGTGCGCTCATTCGTGCCGAACAGCGTCTCCAATTCCGCTAATAGTATGTTGCATGAAATGTCTAATGAAACTCTGCCAACGCATCTGTCTCCATTGGATGTCCCCCGTCCGGACTGAGGTTACCGGATGAAACCATGCATGCAGAGGCCGATCGGGGGCTGCGAGGGTTTGAGGTGAATGTGGAACATTCTACGAAGTTCGGTTTCAGGGTGAGGTTTGGAGGTGTCTGGGGGTGTCGCGCACTCAAGGCTGGGGAATTTACTCTGGGCTGGCTATCCAGGTGGTTCAAAGTAGGAATCGCCCCTGAAGGCTGTCCCAAGGCGTAGAATGATGAAGGGTTATTAATAGGGATATTACATGGACAGGGTTTCCAAGGTTTGATGGCATCTGCGCCCCTGTTCCTCGTGGGCTCGGATTATTTCCTTCGGTGGATTGATCCTTGTTGCATTCCTCGCGAAAGCCGAGAGCCTATCCTTTATGCCATCGACGTACTATCGTACTATCGCATCGGCATTCCATTATTACAGGCAGGAAATGCCGACCAGAATAGTCCACATAGTCCGTATTATCTCGTGATATAATAATGTACTTGACCACAGACTTGCTGTGCCAATTCCCTTAGATCTCATCCTCAAAGGGAATGCTATCCATGGCACCCTGACGTTCCACAGTCCGAGCCGAGGCGCGTGCAGCCAAACGCATCGCCTCGTCTATGACAGTCTTGTACCTGTATGTCTTCTCATCATCCGCAATGTCCTGCCCAGCCTTGCCCTCCGCACGACGCTTCTCACGCCACCGCGCCACCCTGACGGCATAGGCCCCAACAAATGTATCGCCCGCGGCAGTAGTATCCAGGACCCGAGAGACAGGGGCGGCTGGGATATCATTGGTGAAGCGGTGTACTCCATCACTGGGTCCAGACGAGCCGCTATCCGCGGCACTGTACCAAACGCCCTTCGCCCCAAACGTGATAAGGATGTAAGTGACACCCAATTTGTGGAAGTATCGAGCGACCTTTTCATTGCTATCCAAGCCCTCTGCGTCCGGAACCGTGCGAAGCAGTTGCTCCACAGGCGGAGTCATCAGCTCAGCCTCCGTCTCATTGAGGATCAAATGGTCGACAGCAGCGTATACATCCTCGGGCAACCCACCAGGCGGCGCAGGTGCCGGGTTAAGCATAACATCCGGGCCGCACTCAATGCCGCATTTTCCAGCAGCGCGAGCCTTGGCCTTGTAAGAAGCAATCTCACGTAGTATCCCGATAACCGTGTCGACCGGGATTTCGCCCTGCATGACGATAACATCGGGAACGGGCGCCGCTAGCGCCATGCCTAGCACCTCCGGGGTAGGCTGCATGCCGTCGTAATTTGCACCTGGCGAGAACAGAATGCGGTTCTCGCCACCGGCTGACGAGTCCACAATTATCACCGCCACACCCGTGTATGCATTCCCGATGACTTTGACTCGCGACGGGTCGACTCCAGATCTCTCAAGGGTCGGTTTAAGCAAGGCGGAGAAGTGACCGTCCAGAGCCCCTACTGCGCCCATCATCTCGACATTGACGTCGCTTGTGGAGTTCGTGGTGCCGGTTGGCTTGGCTCGGGACATGCGTCCGCATGCGACAGCTTGGTTTGCGCCCTTGCCGCCCGCGCTGGTGAAGTAGGATGAAGAGGTGATTGTCTCGCCTGGGTTTGGAAATCGGGGCGTGACTGAGACCATGTCCGCATTGAGCGATCCAATGACTCGGATAAGAGGTGGCATGATGGACAAGGTGTTTCAGTTCGGTTCGGGGATTGTAGGTCCGGGGGCTGGTTGTGTCTTTGGGTCGGGCTGGGGATGCGGAAAGTTTGGAGGGGTGTAAGTGGGAGAAGACACCAATACTGTAGATTTCAGAGATGCAGGTACACCACGCAGGGGAGGAAGACAGTCCAAAAATTCGGTCGGGTCATTGAGAGACAATCTTGGAAGGGTTGAGGTGGGAAAAGAATTAGAATGACGTCTGGGCGGGGCATCTCAGGAGTGGAATATGTGGGGCGGAAAGCCACATTTCTGTGGATCCGATCTACGTTATACAGCCACGTCTATTTTGACAACATTACTCCGTACATATCTAGAAAATTGAATAATGGCATCCTATCATCCTACTTTGCAAATAAAAATACCTTGATATTAATTGCACAATTGATAGTACCGGTAGGTATCTATTACTTGTGTTGCGAGTGAAAAAAGAAGACGAAGGAGTAACTTGGCGACGAACCTAGCAAGGGAAACGTATACGACCTAGGTCTTCCCACTTACCTTCACGGGTATCACCTCCAGCCAAAGAGAGAGGAAAAAAAAAAAAGGCCAGTAAACTAGGGAGATGTGGGAATTAAAAGAAGTTAAAAAAAATTGTATTGAGCGGAAGTTGAAACCCCCCTGGTTTGTGTACTCCTGGGGTCGAACCAGGTAGTTCACTCACCTGCCATTCTCCCTGTCACGACCTGAAAGGTAAATGCCCAGGGTCCGGTCCATCCACTTCCGAAGGAGGAGTAAGCCACTGAGCTATAAGAGGGTTTCAAGTGACAGTTTTACATTTTAGTTAAATTTAACAAACATCTGGCCAAGCTACCCACACATTACTTATATCATCTTCATCTTTTACCAGATTCTCTCAACCTTACTACATACACTACAACAGAATTGAAAATACACCAGGAGGGTTGTAAAGTGAAATAAGAACTAAGGACTAGAAAAGATTGAAACCAAACCTGCCCCTTCTTATCCATACTCACACATATTGTGTCACATTACATGTAAACCTTGACTTGGATCCTCAAGCTCCAACATTGAAGGTACACACGTCCTACCAATAGAGATAGGAGACTTTCGTATACTGGAAGTGACTACAATATTGTTGTGCTTTACTTTATCTTTTCAATCAACGCTTTGCCATATTAATCACACAACAAACTAATTTACCCGGCTAGTCAGAAATTTATCACTTGCGAGTCCATTACTCGCACAGTCGAACCATGCCTGTTACATGCTTCAGGAGATGATGGGAGGGGGCACAGGCAAGGGGGGTAGACCCAGTCGGGATCTACGAGAAGTAGACACCCGGACTGGAGCAGGCTGTGTAGGCATGCTTGTAGCGGATTTAGCAGTTGACCAGGAGCTGTTCGTTGCCGCAAAAAGCTCGTACATTGTCTTTTTCGCCAGTGTATCAGCAGCTTCGTTGCCGGGGACCCCAGAATGCCCCGGGCTCAAGTGGAGCTCGACATGGACACCGAGCCTATGCAGTGCCTTTGAGTGCTGACTAATTCTTTCCAACAGGTTGGCGACATCGTTCGTAGGGTCGTAAGCCAGGTCTCCACGAATGCGCTTCAGCGCCTCAACGTCATCGGTAAAGACAAAAACCTCCTTTGACATTGCGTGAGGCTTTGAGGTGGTATGCGGGAGGGTTTTAGCGACAGTTGCCCTTTCCTTTCCCATATCGTGAATTGCTATTTCAAGGCTGCACGCAATCCCAAACAGTTCCAGAATAGAACTGTCATCAGTGCTTGTCGGATAATACACGCCCTTTCCCTCCCAATCGGAGGTTGTTAGACACACTGGCCAGACAATACCGACTGCACCGCATAGTGCACGCTGAGACGCATCACTGAAGTACACAAGCCGTTTCTCTACCGTGTCGGGCACGGGGTGTTCAAGTATGTTCTTGGCAAAATTTAAAGCGATGGGGCCCTTGACGTCGGAGATAAAGCCAGAAAACTCGTGGCCGAGTTGCCAGCAGAACCGCTTGCTTGCCTTACTAGTGTTGTTCCTCTTCGCTGGCCTGGACGAACCTGTAGGTGGATCTGGGGATAAGGCGCGCTTTCTTTTCCGGCTGGCCTTTCCGTCAGCCCCGACTGCCACTTGGTGGCTTAACGTTTTGGCTTGTTGTTCAGGGCTGGGAATGCTTAGAGCCGACCCTGGCTGCCCTAGGCCGGGTCTAGGAGACGGATTGGTTGGTACGATGTGCCGATCCGGGTATCGTCGGGATTTGCGGCGGGGGTGTTTTGCTGGCAGGGTAGGACGGTGAGCTTTTGGTGCCGCTGAGGGGATCTCCCCAGGCTCAAGCCCCGCTGGCGTGGCCTGTGCATTGGCCTCGGCGGCGGTGTCAACGTTGTCTTTCACGGAAGGGTCAGCATTAGCTTCGACAACAGGTTTGATAGTGGGTTCGACAGCAGGCTTACCATTACCTTCGACTGCGGGATCCACGTTGCCTTTCACAGAAAGCTCTGCATAAACTTTAGTAGCAGTGTTACCATTAGCCTTGACAACAGGCTCGGTAATAGGATCGGCAGTAGGATTACCATTATCCACAGTAGGCTCAACGTTAGCTTCCACGGCAGGTTTAGCATTAGCATTGACAGCGGTGTCAGTAATGGGGTCGATAGCAGGCTCGCTATTGCCTTCGCCAGTGGGCTCAACGTTGGATCCGCCAGTAGGGTCAGTGCTTAGGTCCCTGGGTAGCAAATTGAGATCTCGATAAACTGGGCTGGAATGGCATGAAATCATTTTTTCTGTGGGAAAAGGAAGAAAAAAAAGAGGAGAATAGGAAGAAGGAGTAGGAGGAAACGGAGGACTGCTGGCAAACGTATCATTTCGACACCTAACGTGTCTAAGCTATAGCATTTTGCTACAGTAGGAACCACCAGATAACACTATATTACAGTTCCTTCATCTAGTCTCGGTACTGTTTCTATTCGATCATATGGTCTCTCCCTCTTTACCACAGCACCTACTACTACAATGCTAAGTTATAACGCCTTACTGGCCCGTGATTCTGTCTGTAGGGGTGTAGAGTAAGAAATCAATGGGAAGAAAACAGAAAGAGACAGGCAAGTTTATTTGCGCTCCATCCTATTTTGTCCGTCTCGCCAGTTTGTCTGCCTCATGATTTCCTGGGATTCTCCTATGGCCGGGGCTCAGATGAAGTTCGATGTGTACCCCAAGCTCATCAAGCGTTTTTGAGTGCCGACTGATTACTTCCAACTGACTCGAAATATCTCCGTTAGGGGGAATAAGGCAAATCCCCACTAATACGCTTGAAGGCGAAGATATCATCAGTGAAGATGAATAGTTCCTTACTCTTGGTATGCAGATGTGATCTGGTCTGTAGCAAGTGATCCTGGAAGAATTCCTTGTCCTGGGGAAGGCTTTGATTGACCATTGTGTGGGGCTTGTCGATATCCTTGATAGCCAATTCTAGGGTGCGTGCGATTCCGAATAAGTCAAGGACCGCGGTGCTATCAATCCCGGAGCGGTATGGTATCCCCTTTCCTTCCCACTCGGGGGATATAAAGCTCTTTGTCCAGACGATTCCGACTGCCACCGTAGAACGACCGTATCAAAGCGTCTGAGAAGTAGACCAGTCGCTTGCATACGTTGTCTGGAATGGGAAGCCGCAGAATATTTTTGGCAATGCCGATGGCCACATAGCCTTCCAGAAAAGAGACGAATCCAGAAACCTCCTGACCAAGCTCCCAGGAGAAACGTTTAACTTCCTTTCTGGTCGCCTTTGATAGTCTGGGAGACTCGACTAGAGAATCTGTGGAGGGCTGCTTCCTTTTCCGGCTGCCCGGTTCAGGAGACGTGTTTCTTGAACGAGTGGGCCCTTCGCTTGGGCCGGACAATTTCCCCAGTCTAGTGACAGACTGGTTCGATCCAGTAGGCGATTTGGTAAGGATTGATTCCTTCAAGCTGGAGATGGAGTTACCCAGGTCCGTGACTGACTCGGTCAGGTGGGCGATGGTTCTTTTCATGTTCGCGACTGATTCCGTCACAACCGAGATTGCTGTATTCGGACCGGTGGGAGGGTCGCTTGGACCGGGGGTTGGTTCGTTCGGGCTTGCTGGAGACTCATTGAGGTTGGAAGATGCTTTCTTCAGGACGGTAGTGGATTCGTCGAGACCTAGTACATAACAGCATTATGCTCCTTTCTCAGCCTAGAACTACTTGACAGCCTACTATAGCAAATGGGCTGTGGTGGTAGGAGGCAAAGCCGCTGCCACTGGTGGGGCTACGAAACTGCATTTCTAGCTTTGCTAGTGCGAGGCAGACCAAGTTCTGCCTCGGCCCGTTTTGACATGTCATAGGCAGTCTCGTTGGCCGGGATACCCCCATAACCTGGACTCAAATGCAGCTCCAGGTGGAGGTCCCTTTGGACAATGAGCTGAGACAGGTCACAAATCGTCTTCACCAGGGAGGCATGAGCTCCCCCCACCTTGTTGGAAAGTGTGCCAGCTAACCGCTGTAGTGCATACCAGCCATCGGTAAACACTATTACCTCCCTCATGTCGTGGGTGTGCGACATGGTTCGTGTTGAACCAGGAGGGAAAAAGGTTGACGGGGCGGGATATTGGCCAGACACGGAATAGGCTGCATTTCCGATGAAGTCGAGAGCAAATTCCATGTCCTTTTCACAAGCTGCTTCATTGCCGTGTCGGGAATAGGGTATTCGAGTATGTTGTTAGCTAAATCTAAACCCATAGAGCCCTTGACGTTGGAAAAAAATCCAGAAAACCCGTGGTCGAGTTCCCAGCAGAACCGTTTGGTTATCTTACTAGTGTTGTTCCTTTTCGACGGTCAGGGCGAATATATAAGTGGATCTGTAGATGAGGTGGGCTTTCTTTTTCCGGCTGGCCTTCTCGTCTGCCTGGGCTGCCACTTGGTGGCTTAGCGTTTTAGGTTGTCGTTTAGGGCGGGGAATGCTGGGAACTAACGCTGGCTACCCTGGGCCCGGTTGCGCAGATGGAATGATTGATCGGGCGTGCCGATCCTGGTCCACGATTGATTCCGTTAACACAGAGACTGATGTATTCAAACCAGTAGGCAAATTGTTTGGACCAGCAGTTGGTTGGTTCAGGCTTGTGGGAGATTTGCGGCCGGGCTCGTCCCGTTCTAGCTCTTCGATTCTGGCCCGGAGTTGACTTATCCCAGAATCATCCTCCGGTTGTTGAGGAGCACGGGTCGAGGGCATTATTGAACTGGTTGGTGATTCTCCGGGATGGGGTTTTCGGGCTGACCCGCCTGATAGAGCCTGATAAACCTGATAGAGCCTGATAAACTGTAGGTGCCCCCTTCATCATTTCAGTCAGGTCTGAGAGAGCGGCAGCAACCTTTTCTGACTCCGTACGCGGAGGGGCAGCGTACTCTGAGGCCTGGTTTCCTAACGCTTGCCTGACGAAAGCGACCGTTTTCGGGATTTTTACTTTATCCCAGGACAGCATACTGGTTCGGACTGCAGCACTGATGACCTGGTTGTTGAGACCGGCAACCCAGGCCTGTGCGAGCTCGGACTGGTCCTCCGCCCCCACTTGAGAACTAAGAAGCCGGACTGATTCGGTGTACTCTTCGAAAGGACGAGCAGGCTTGCATGCACACGTCGAATTTGTTCACAACCTTCCCTTCAAAGGGGAACTGATTGATCAATTGTTGAGAGAACAGCTCAAAGCTGTCCTGAGTTTCCTGTGGGAGAGTGTGTGCGAACTCTAATGCGGGCCCCCGAAGACCCGACATCAATGTCATGGCTTGTGCTTCCTGGAGCCTTGCCGGAAGGGTAGCACGGTGAGTTCTCTGGGGCGCTCAGGGGGATCTCCTTAGGCTCAAGCCCCGCTGGTATGACCTGTGCAATGCCTTCCACAAAAGTGTCAGCATAGCTTCGACAGCAGGCTCACCATTGGGCTTAGCGCTTAGGCCCTCGGGTAGTAAATCGATGCCGGGTAAACGGGGCCGGAGTGGCATGAAATCATTTTTGCTGAATGCGAAGATCTGGGAAGAGGAAGAGGAGAAGAAGAAAAAGAAGGAGAAGGAGGGTAAAAAGAAGAAGGAGCAGAAGGGAACCCAGTACTAGTCCCGAAGGTACCGCTGTGACATGTCCCCGTACAACCCACAAACTCGGTCCATCGAGACATCCCAAACACTGCCCTTCCTGTCGAACATCCCATATGCTTGGGCTCGAAGAGAAGTATAGTAAGGCAGAAGTAATGGTCTAGAGACAAAGAACTGAAATCTCAGTGAGGCAGAATTGAGAGCTGACTTGGATATGTTGGCAGATCATATGTCGGTTGCTGCTCAGCTGCGTCCGGAGCAAAAGCGATACCAGGTATTGCCACCTACTGAGTGTGCTGTTGAAGCCAATGTTGAGTATTGTCGGAGCCCTTGTCGAGGCTGTGGTTTGGGGCTACACGAGGCAGGCACACTGGTATATTCTTTTCTTCTGCAACCTCGAGGTCAAAGATCTTGTTTCACCTCGTGCTTATTGTCTCCTTTCAATCTCAAACTATGAGAGCGTCCTCTACCCAAATTTTCAAATTCATCCCAGTCATATTATTGTCATCATCCACCAAATCTGAATCATGGCTTCTATAGCCACATCAGTTGCCATTGGTGATAAGTTCAAAATTCCATAATCTGACCCCAATATTTGCTGTTGACCCATTCGAACCACCTGTTAACCATGTTATTGATGTCAACGCAGCGGCTGTCCTTCAGGCTCTCGCGCGTGCTGTTCTCGAATACCTCGGGGAGCCTGTGGTAGAGACTTACCCTTCGCCTAAACCTCCCCTAGCCAATGTCGAGCCCAACCTGCAGCCGAAGCCTGCCTCGACTGATTACCGACCTGTCCGGCCCACTCGCAGCAGAACCGCACCTCAACCGGTGGCCAATCTGTCGAGCCCCCTGAACTCAAGAAAAATGCATGCGCCAAAATGAAAGTGTCAAGGATTAGAGAGGATTGATGGAAAGGTTCTCTTGGGAGCTTGGCCAAGAGTTCATTGGGTTTGTCTTTCACGTCAATGGCGCAATTGCCAAGGATATTGCGAAAGGAATCGTCAACCGCCCCATTTAACCAAAAGTACATAAGCGTCTCATATGATTTTGTGATGCTCCTATCGCCGAGGGGAAGGTCGCCGCCGTTGTCTGGCAGGAAAGCTTGGTCTTTTCGGAATCGCACGGTATGGGAATCAGTGATACGGTGGAAGTATTTACCAACAAATTCGCATCTCCACAACAAAGACAAGGAGGTTTTGATCTTTACAGATGATTGTAATACGCACAGACGCATTCATGGACACCTTTCCTATTACCCCGATGAAGATATGGCTCTTCAAATAGATGCCATCACTCAGCATTCGAAGACATATTTGCCCGGAATCTCGACACAGATCATATCCAACCAGCCTATCATGAACAAGGAAGCCTTCTTTTTCACTTGTGACATTAATGTGCTGAGTCACATGGGTGGGGACATGCCCTACCTCCCCGAAGAAGACTTTCCTCATCAATTGGAAAAAGATCAGTGAGCGTTCAGATATACTACCGTGGCGTGCACCTCGAGCTACACCTCAGCCCCGGCCATTCCAGAGTGGCGGGGAATGTGTCGACCGATACAATGACCAACGAAACCCAAAATCAGCTCATCGACGAAACAGCAGTTGCTTGACCGGTGATGGAGTAGGTCAAGGGCCAATCAAGCAAAGACTACCCCCTAACCTAAGTTCTGCCAGCGCTCCCTCCGGCACCAGCGCCTGGTACCTAGGATACGAATGACGAATAAGGGCAAAGTGAGCAACATAGGAAGGATGTTGTAATACTAACACCTTAATAGTGTACTGTGTGTCAGTTATGGGATTAATATGGCCAAATTCTGATTTAAAAAACTAGTAAATAATTAAACTTACCTCTAGTGTACATTAAAGTGAAAGGAAACATAAGTACGGACTCAAAAGCCAAACCTGCGAGGAAAACGCATGCTAGTTATTAAATTCAATGCTCTAGCTTTCTTAGTACTTGATATTAGGTGCACAAATCATAGAAGTATCCATTGCAGAAATTACTTGAATCCAATCAACATAAAGCGTATCCCAAGTTAGGCATCGACCTCGTCAGAAGTAGCAGCGTATTACAAGTCCAAATTTATTCGAAGCAACACAAAAGTCGATCGTTGCACTGTTGCCTTTCAGATTAATTGCTTTACTCTGATGTATATGTCTCAAAATGTCAATCGAGAAGGGGAAAGAATCATACTGCAGAAATCACCCATGGCCTTGTGTCCAGACCGATTTATGACGTCCTAATATAAGCGCAAATGATAAAGAGAAGTACATTTGACATAAACTTAAAGCATCGTGCGGCTGTGACAGAGCCTGGACAAAGATTGAGCTTAGAAAAAGGACCCTTCTCCTCGATTTGCACACTCCTGGGGTCAAACTAGGCAGCCAACAAATTTGAACAATAACAACTTGAAAGCCGATGGAATGGCCCGAGTCACTCTTTTGTTTCCCCCTTGTCTGTTATACTTTCTGCGGCAGAGAAATTGTGAATACACGCATCGCCGTAGATGATCAAAGAAGAACAAGAGCAGATTTCCTAAGGCAGGTGGTTTCCTTTATATATTGGGTGGGTAATTAGTCACGTGTCGTGGCCCTAGGCCAGGCACAGACTAGCGCTTAACCTTATCTCTGCTGTGGGTCTCACTTTGTCTTCTTCGTCTACCCATCTACCCGCCAGCTAGTTTTGTAGATCGGTGACTTGGAATAAATGGGAGTCTGTTAGTATCGACTATTTGGAAGTGGTAATAGAGTAAGAGACAGGGCCTGTTTGTAAGCCTGTATATTATTATGCTTTGATTACCCAAATATGAAGCTACCTAGGTAACAAGATATAAAGAAACTATAAACCAGAGATATGAAGTAATTCAGGTGTTAAGTTAGCACTCCAAAGACAAAGTGATTATAATGATAAAGTGAATTACATATGAAGTGAATATGAAATAAGTTTCAGATTAGACATAAAGCGACAAGAAAAAAACAAAAAAGTGCCCCGCCTCTCTCCGCCCCCCCCGGTTTCGTCAACTCCTGGAGTCGACCACCGGAACTAACTAGGCTATTTGAGGTGCCCAGCTCGGATTTACCCCTTTTTCCGGGTTGAGGCGGTTTTCAGGGGCAGAATCCAGGGATATAAAAACCTGGCCCTTCCCCGTTGTTACCAAGCCCAGTTAGTTACAATTTAATCCATTCCTTTTACCCAATTTGTGTGTGTTTGTGGGCTTGCGAGCCCGTTTTAGTCTGTACTCCATCTGAGCCTTGTCTACAAGTTCGTGAATAGCCTGCCACAGCTACAAGGGGATTTCTTAGAATTTTTGTCTTTTTTTTTAAATTTATGGGACCCTTTGGGCGCAAAATAGGAAGGAACCAACCCCCACCCAACTACATCATCTTTACCTGACAAGAAGAAATCTGCCTGCATGCTATCGTCATGGTGGGTCTATCAAGGTTGTGAAATGGTGGATGAGATAGATTCGTGTACTCGCCCTACACACAGTATTGTTTGCCAAGGAATTCTCATCCACATCTCAATTGTCATTCGCATGTCATTCATACATCCTATCCACATTGATAATACTCTTATAAATCTCACTAATTCATGCCATCCATAAGACTACTTTGGCCGGATGGCCAATGAAAGGTATCCTGGGAAGTTGAGAGGGCCTGCAGTGGCCCTAGTGACTTTAGGTCCAGCGAAGGACAAAATATATCCCGGCACGGGCCTGTTCTTACGTTGCTCGGCTATTAGGCTTTCATTTCGAGATTTTATAGGGACAGACAGATGGAGTTCTGTCTGAGCCCGCCTCGACATATCATGGGCCGCTTCATTGCTAGGGATACTAGGTAACTATATCCCGGACTCAAATGGAGCTCTAGGTGGATATCCCTAGCGGCAAGAAGATGTGAGAGGTCCGAGATTGTCCTAATCAGGGGGCTACAATACAATGTGTGGAACTGTGCCCTTCAAGGGCTGGAGTGCCCGCACGTAGTCCGTGAATACTATCACCTCCATCTTTCTGTCGTGCGTATAGGACATGGTTCGTGTCGAATCCGGAGGGAAAAAGGGCGATGCGGCGGACTCTTGGTCGGACACGGAACACGCTTCGTCGTCGATGAAGTCGAGGGCAAACTTCATCCCGCAGGCAATGGCGTACAGTTCGACGACGCCTGAATCGGTAGTTTTAGAAGGGTACCCAACACCCAACCCATCCCATTCTGGTTCTGACGTTGGGGCTTTCCAGACTGTTCCCACAGCAGCAGTGGATGAACCCCAAATTTTTGCACGCGTTGCCGTACAAAATTATTCTGTGAGCAAGCCTTCGCGGTATAGGGTGTGTCCCCGGCGACGACTACTAGTGGCAGACCATGTGCGCGGACCATAGGTGCAGGTCCTGAAGAGTCCGCGAGGCCTGAATCGTCCCGTACCCGTCAAAATCGAGGTGATATCTTCCCTTGAGAACATTGTTGGATATGTTGCTTTTGACCGCAATGTAGAGGCGCTCGTCGGACAATCGCACGCCGGGCTCCAGTGGTTCCCATCCTCATCCCATTAACTGCTGTATCCAGGTCACCCACCCCGGACCCCGACATCATCTCGTTTGTCCCCTTGTGGTCTGGAATTATGGTAGAACAGACAAATTCTGGCCAAGTTCCACACAGGACTTCGGATATGCTTTTGCTTTTTGGAAGTTGGAAATAGATGCGGCGGATTCAACTCTAGTCATTTGTATTTCAGACTGGTGCTGGCTTGTAGGTCTCTTAGCCGGTTATAATGAGGCGCAGTTGTTGCATTTTGCCTGGGGTGCCAAGCTCGTCTCGGTATTGGAGCCTCAGATGGGAGCTGAAATGGAATGGGGTAAATGATGAACGTCAAGAGAGACACAGGGAAGGTGACAGGCCCACGGCACTTGAATACGATCGCTTGTGCTTTGGACTGGTGGTGGGTTGTAGACTTGGAGCCAGTTGAAAGATTGAAATGACATCTCTTCCATTTTCGGATATAGGTAGGTGGGGCAGGACTGGTTAGGATCAGGCCTCAATTTCCCTAGGTCAGACGTTAGTTCCCTTGACACATTCGTGGTGTGGCTTGGCGCGCAGACAACTGCCCTTGTGGACACACGTCCGTTTGTGACTTCCTCCCATGTATGGCCTCAGTTCTCGGATCCCCAAATTGCCGCAGGTGTGATGCGTCTCAGCTATATTTTGGGGCGACATCGCAAAAACATCGCAGATTGTGTATTGTTGGGTGCAAGGGTGAGCTGTACCCAATGTTGTGAACTGTGTTCAGGTGGTCCGTAAATGGTAGTATCTGGCCTGTTCGAGAGACAAAACAGTATTCAAGGAATATGTTTGAGAGCATTAGTATTGCTCGTGCACATGAAGACGCCCCTGGTGACGATGTGACGGTGTGAATTGGTCTGTGATGCGGTTACTCCATGAAGGGGAGAGATTGACATGTGCCCCAACCTATGCAGTCGAAGATAAGCATGCGCTGGCTGTAGACCTCTGGCGTAAATCCCCCAGTGTGGGCTATGCTTACCAGTACCGGTGTACCTTTCAGGGCAGAAGCGGATGATATATTAGGTGGCTCCAGCTTTCGCTGGCCTTTGCACCTTTGTTGCGACAATTGGTCAGCTTGGGGGATGGAAGCGAGGTTTGGGTGAAATAATTCACGGTCAAAATAACAGTGAGCAAAAACAGGGTGAGTAGGGAGGAGAACGAGTGCGGATTTTCCAAGGTAGGTGGTTTCGTTTATATATAGGGTCTGTCTTAGTCACGTGCCAGATCCCTAGGCCAGGTATAGACTAGTGCTCAACCTTATCTCTACTGTGGGTCTCACTTTGTCTTCGCCTAGCCGGCAGATTTATAAATCCGTGACGTGGAATAAATGGGAGTCTGGTTAGAATTGACCATTGGAAGTGGTACTAGAGTGAAAGCTAGGGTTTCTTTGTGGCCTAATGAGGTTGTATATATTATGCTTTGATTAACCAAATATGAAGCCAACCAGATATATAGATGTACTAGATGTGATATAATAGAGATGTTTAAGCTAATAATCCAAAGTCAAAGTGAACATGATGATAGAGGTAATTAGATATGAAGTGAATATGAAGTTAGTTTAAGATTAGACCTAAAGCGACAAAAAAAAAAAGAAAAGGAAAAGGAAAAAGAAACCCCCCCTGGGTTTGCACAATCCTGGGATCGAACCAGGGGCATGTGCAAACCTAACCACACTCCCTGTCACGACCTGTGGGCAACGGCCAATTAGGTTCTCCGGAACCAACTAGGCTATAAGGGGGTATCTTGACAATACTTGCCTTTTTTCTAAATTTATAGGAATCTGCGCGCCCCAAATAGGAAGGAACCACCGATATCATCTTTCCTGGCGAGACGAAATTTAATATTATGCTGCGTCCTATCACCAGAATGGGTTTGTCAAGGTTGTGGCTGGATAGAAAATGGGAAATAGCACTCGTGTACTCGACTTTCAACACGTTATTATGTATGTTTTGCCAACGAACTCTCAGTCACATCTTAATCATCATTCACATGTCAATCATACATACTATTTTACTATTTACATTGACAACACTGACAAATTTCGTAGGTCCATATGACCTAGTAAGTCGCAACATGAACCAACCCCCCCCCCCCCCCTTCTTCTTCTTTTCTTCTTTTCCCAACCTAAAACCACTCCGTAGTCAACAGCGGCAAGCGAGCCGCAGTGGTGGGAGAGGCAAGACAGCTATTACTGTGGTGGGGATAGCCAAGAGACTATTTTGGCCGAATGGCCAAGGAAAGGTGGCTGGGGAAGTTGAGGGGGGATGTAGTGGCCCCGGTGACTTCGGGTCCAGCAAAGGACACAGTCCATCCCAACACAGGCCTGTTACCCTGCTTCTCGGCCAGTAACATTGCCTCTCTCTCCTTGATAGTGCGAGACAGATTAGTCTCTACCTCGGCTCGTCTTGACATATCGTGGGCAGCCTCGTTGCCCGGGATGTCTCCGTGACCTGGACTCCAATGCAGCTCCAGGTGCACGTCCTTTTGCACTAGAAGCTGGGATAGGTCACAAATTGTCTTCAGGAGGGGGTCATGGGGTCCTCCCACCTTATTGGCAAGTGTGCCAGTTAACCGCTGCAGTGCATACCAGTCATCGGTAAACACTATTAACTCCCTCTTCATGTCGTGGGTGTGCGACATGGTTCGCGCAGTTCCCGGCGGAAAACAGCTTGACTGGGCGGAATCCTCGCTGGAGACAGCAAATGCAGTATGGCTAATATAATCGAGCGCGAATTTCATTGCACAGGCAATCGCGTAGAGCTCTACGACGCCTGAATTCCTAGTCTTGGAAGGATACCCAACGCCCAATCCATCCCATTCGGGTAGAGACGTTGGGGACCTCCAAACTATCCCCACAGCGGCAGAGGAGTCACGGAGACATGCATCACCATAGAGAACTAGCCTGCGAGTAACCTGTTGGGGAACAGGGAGGTCATGAATGTAGCGAGCGACCTCATCGGCGTCCTTGCGGTTGGATATGATGATCGAACCACAGAACTTGTATCCAAGCCCAACACAGGTTTTTCGAATTATCTTTTGCTTCTTCGCTGTGGGTCCCAGATCCGGTGGGTTCGACTGGGATTGCTTGCGCTTTAGACTCGCCGTGGGTCGTGGCTGATGTGGCTGCTTGGACTGTGGCTCCGGCGACTGGGATCGCCTCTGTTCTAAGCTCGCGGTGGGTTGCGGATCTTGCAGCTCGTCGAACTGTGGCTCCGGGGACGGGTTTGCAGATCGGACCCGTCGATCCGGGCCTCGTCTACCTGTGGGCTGATGGAGGGTTGGTGGATGTCGGGCGCGCTGGTGACTCGCTGGGGATTGTGGTATTTCGCCCTCCTCCAGGGATGGTGATCTTGGCGGGGAGGGAACGGGATCTGCAAGAGGTGGATTTTTATGTTCGGGGTGGGTGGCGGATTCAGAGACAGAGCCAGAAGGAGGCTCAAGGACGGAGCCAACTGATGGCTCGTCAACAGAGGCAGGAGTCTCGACGACAGGTTCAACGGTTGGATCAGTGGCAGTTGATTCTGCCATAATGGGCTTCGAGGTGGGTAGAGTAGTTGTATGAAATGGGACGATTAATGGATCAAGTGAGGGACAGACAAAAGAATTGATGAGAGGGGAGACGATAGAGAGGAGGGGGGGGGAAGAGAAAAAGAAAACAAATGAAGGAACTCCTGCTGGTTGTGACCTACACGTAAGGCGAGACGACAGGAGACAAGCCTAGCACGCGTTTGCGAAGGAATCCTCGAGCAGTTCGTCCCCAACCTCGGTCCTTTAAACATTTACTTATGCGATGCTCCAATACGTTCACGATATAGCGATACAGGGATCAACTGACCAGAAAGCCTCAGTTCATCGAAGTGGGAAGGGAAAGGAATTTATTATTCGGCGGCAGTTACCAGCCCCGCGGAAGTTGAGTTCTTTACAATTGCGAGTGAAAATAGAAATTCGTGATATACGCAAGGAACGAGCTTGTGTCCCGACTAGTATCTGCGTGTAGGTCCATGGAATCCATCACTGGGCCATTCGAAGAAGCGAATCTGCAACAAAAGCGATAGATATAGAGTGGCCTGCCGAATAGGCAAGGGAATGTGTAGAGTAAAGTGTATTGGGCATGCAGGAAAATCCTTGATTTGGGATCCGAGAAAGGATACCGCTAATAGGGAGACAACCCTTTTTCCTTTTGGCCAAGCTCTTCAAGGTCTGTATGACCGGATTCTGAGCTTTTGGCAGGGCTGCACGCAGCGGGTTGTGATTGTATACTCTTCGACATATTATGGGGCTTTTAATTCTATAGCATATCTCTCATCGGCCCTTAGATGGAGCTCCAGGTAAATGCCTTGTTGGACCACAAGTTCCAGAAGGTCGAAGGTCGTCCCGAAGCCCGCAGAATCAATCTCCTTTCTGTATATTTCAGGCACATGGAGCAAGCTCTCATTGAGACTAGCTTTAAAGGAATGGGTATGCCCGGCCATTGCAAATTGGTGTCCCTGCTAGCTTCAGTCGAATCCAAGGAACCAGCCAAATTCCCGTGTGAATGGAGGTTGCTTTGTCCCTTTCTAGAGATGTCATGTGTGGTCCCATTTCCTGCAATCCTACAATTGCCCAGGTTGCAATGCGGTCCATTCGAGCGCTCAGTCTCGGCAATACCGGGGAAAGATGGGAGACCATCAAGGCCGAGGGCGTCTCATTCGTGTACCAAGATTTTGAAGCGTCATCGGGCGGTGGCTGATTTGATTCATCTGGTTAGTAAAATCTTCGTTCAAGAACTTCTGAAAAATATGTGCGATCCGTAAGGATATCCGAGCAGGCAATCACAAGTGTTCATGAGTGTATTGAAGGTGGCCTGGGGCATGGAGGTAATTGTGAAAAGCTCCAGTGTAGCGGTCCTGTTGATGCACTTTGTTTGAATAGGTTCCCTAGCACGTGGAAGATAGAACTCCTCGATACCCTCCCAAATCCATCCCTATTTGCAGAAGGGAAGCATGCAAGTATTTCCACAGCACTGTCTCCGACGGTTCTTTCTCCTCTTGTCGGCTGAGTCTGGCTGGCAAGGTATATAGGGCTGTCAATGGCTTTTGTTCCTGTTAGGATTCATAGTAGCGCCAAGCAAATGCGGTATGATTTGGGCGCGAGGCGACAAAGTGTTGACGTGTGCTGTTGGCCAGCGATTCGGGGGATCAGGTCACAGCTTCGGATACTGGGCGACCTACGTGGGCTGGGTGAGGGCCCGTTAATCATTTATTGTCAGTTTGCGACACTCTCTGGTGAGTGTTGCAACAAGATGAGGACACAGAGAATTGCGATGAAAGAACAAAATCAAAACAATACAGGTTGCCTGGAGTATGGTTGAAGGACTTCAACTCATTTTGGACTTTAGACACTCTCCCTTCAATCTGTCCATCTAATGTATTCATGTACTACAATATGACCTGCATACATACCTATATATATTTGTACATACGTTATAGGATTTAGTTTATCGTATGGGGGCAGTGGAAATAGGGTTCTAGGCTAGTTCGTAGGAGGGCTAGTGTATTCCACACGTGACCGGCCCGACCCGCGGACCCAACAAAGTCTAACCAAGTATAGAGTCTGATGGGTTGATATCCGGAAATCTTCGTTATTTGAAGATACGCTGGTTACCTGGCGAATGGAAGGCGCATGAATATGACACAGGTATTCTCAAATATCAAAGTATGTAGTTTACTGGACTAACAACACTCGAACTTAGTCGATTTTCAAGGTGGAGCCACATCTCGACAATATCACTCTGCAACATGACCCACCCCTCAACTACACGTAGGGACTGCAAAAGCAAAGAGTGATTAATAAAAGATCCTTTAAATATAACCCTGTGGATTAAAATAATAATTGTTTTGAGTTATATTTGGCGCTAATGAGATCCTATAAATTGTAGAAAAAAGGCAAGTATTTCCAAGATACCCCCTTATAGCCTAGTTGGTTCCGGAGAACCTAATTGGCAAGTTGCCCACAGGTCGTGACAGGGAGTGAGGTTAGGTTTGTCAAGCCACCTGGTTCGACCCCAGGGGTTGACAAACCCAGGGGGGGTTTCTTTTTTTTTCCCTGGCTACTTTTTGATTCATATGCAGTATGAATGATGAAATATAATATAATTAAATTATAAGTATCTGAATGAGACAGAAAAAGGTAGTATTAGTTATATTTGGCGCTAGTGAGATCCTATATATTAAAAAAAAAAGATAAATATTTTCAAGATACCCCCTTATAGCCTAGTTGGTAATGGCCGACCCCTCGGGGTCAAAGGGAAACCTCCCCGGGTTTGTCAAGCTACCTGGTTCAACCCCAGGAGTTGACAAACCCAGGGGATTTCTTTTTCCTATTTTCCTGTTTTCCTTTCTTTCTTTCTTTTTGCTCCCTTTCGATTCATGATGTTGCAATTATTCGACCACAAGTCAAGAATCATTATCTCTACCTTACTCCGCCTATATAGGCACGACATGAGAAATTCTCTGACATGAGACTTGTACGTGATCTCTGTGGTACGATTGTTACTCTCGTCTCTCCCTCGCCCCGTCCATCCCTCTCCTCTTCAAATTCTACATCAGTACACCAAGTTTTCACGATGCAAAATCATCCGAATCCAAATGCGTGCAACAATGGTCACATAGCGCGGTACAGAATTACCCCGTCAAGCCTTCTCCTGCTTTTGACTACCCTATGCCTTGATCCATCATCACTCGACAGGACAGCGACGATGGCAACTATCTATGTCAATCACTGACTCCGACTACCGATGACTGTAGGATATTGTCCTCGCGCGCAAATACATCAGAACCTCGGTAGCGGTTATGACTATAGGCCGTCAGTAGCTTTTAAACCAATGGATGAGATCCTGGGCGTACCTTTGGGAATCTTACTGATCCAGCGGTAGAAATGTGTGCGAATATCCTAAGGTCGATTAAAGAATGCTTAGCGAGGAGGACTGGTATTGGGGATGCAGAACTGAAATGATAGAGGGATGCTGATGAAAATGATGACCCACAATCACTCGAGAGAGCTGCTCTGATCTGACAAGAAATTTAACAACTTCGCAAATATTATATCATTCTCATTCTCAATTCTATCAATTACGATGCTAGCAATTAAGGCGAGAATAATTTAAAACAGATATAAAATAATATAATGTACAAGAGCTTAAAAAAAGAAAAAGAATGAAGGTGTCGGAAACCACCCTTAGGTTTGAGCAATCCTGGGGTTGAACCAGGCACTTCAAAAACCTTTGAACCTCCTTACCACGACACGGACATCACTCCAAAGCAGCCTATCTGAGGTCTAGAACTGGGCTACAAGGGGTTCTTCCATGTAAATCCTTACCTTTTAAAAGTTACACTTAACACCCATCTGGCACAGGTCCTCATACATTATTTTCATCATTTGATGCTACCAAATGTAAACCTTCCATCAAAATGTCCTACACCCATAAAAGTAAAATACAATCCGAGCAGATCTACCAAAGAAACAAAAAAAAAGAGGAGGTTGGAAGCCCGAGACCCTCTTGGTTTGTGGACTCCTGGGATCGAACCAGGCAGCGTTACATCCCTCTCCTTTCTCCCTGTCACGACCTGAAAGGTAATTTGCTCAGGCTCTCGTTCCTCCGCTTCCAAGAGGAATATGCCACTGAGCTATAAGAAGGTCTCAGATGATAGTTTTACATTTTGGCTAAATTTAACAAACACCTGGTCAAGGCACACAACAGTTATCCCAACCTCCACCATTCTATTACAATTACTATTACCTGTTCCAAATAAAAATTACAATGCAGTAAGACAGACCCAAAATAATTTGAACAAAAGAATGAAGCAACGGAAACCCCCCTTAGGTTTGTGCAAACTCCCAGGGTCGAACCAGGTAGCTTCTGCCACACAGACCCCACTGACCTCCCTACTACGACTCGATCAGCTACTACTGCAGGACTTATTCCAATGAATAAAACTGAGCAATGAATCATTACGTTTTGGTTAGATTCGAGGGATTTGTTCTTGGCTTTTACAAGGGCACCATCCACCCTTTTGCCATCTAAATTTTACCCTAGCTGTGCCCACTCCCTACACCTAGGGAAATATTAACCTTAGATCTACCTGACATGGGTCGCATATTTCTTTAAATTTTTCGCTACATGGTGGTTCCGCTTCACACCTGACAGCCATTATCTCCTGGCCTCCTATACTTTTTTTTTCTGTCCCTGCCAACACCGCCCCGTCAAGCTCATCATCTCCAGACATTTATGATGCTTTAAACAAGCTCTGTTTTGTCGTCGGGAGCTGCCGTCGAACCTTGTTTGAGGCCCACCAATACCCACGTGGGATCCATGGAACGGAATTATCAGCCCCACATCCGCGTGTGCCTTTAGCGCAACGACATTCGGTCGACTCTATCCTCCCCAGCGAACATTTCGCCCGAAAAATAAAACCAATGGGGGCGGTTGACAAAAATGTGCCAATCCATCATATCTCTAAGAGCCTTGCTAATATATGCTCCTCGCCGCTGATTCTCATAACAAGGGAAATAGGACATGCACTGCGAGTAGACAGGAGGAGGGAGATCGATCGTGCTATTGGGGCTTAGTATGTTGTAGGCGTGTGCGTGGAACTGGGAACAAATTGTCTCGAAAGAAACTTATCGTTGACTCGATCCTGTATGGATGCGGGTTGCCTGTGCTTTTTTTTAGATCTGGGACTCGCAGAAGGGGCTGTGGTAGTAGTGGGTTAAGGTGACAAGTTCTAGAATCGAGCATCAATGGATGTCCGAGATCTTAAGAATACGTTTCTTTGAGTCAATTAAAGTACCAGATTTAAACGTCTCTACTAGATCCAGCCAGTACTCATTGCCAATGAAATCGAGGGCAAATTTCATTCCGCAGGCAATGGACGAGTCCGGTGTCCGAAGTCTCAGAAGGGTAAGCAACACTTATACTATCTCATTTAGGGAGAGATGACAGAGCTTTCCATACTATCCTACGGCGGCACGAAAACCGTTAATACACGAACTTCCCATTCAAGCGCTGTCGCGCAGAGATATCGTCCGTGAACATAATAACTTCCCGCTTCCTATCGTGTGTGTGCGACATGATGCAGAGTAGGGTGGAAGAAAGGTTGGTCGCCTTGCCTTTTTATGCGATGTGTAGTACATCGCGTTGTCAATAAACAGCAGTGCGAATCTCATTGCGCAAGCAATGGCGTACAGTTCAACCAGCCCGGTGTCCTGGGTGGGTGCCGGGTAGTCAATGCCTATGCTGTCCCATTTAGGGGGAGATGGCACGGCTTGCCACACTACGCCGGGGCAGCTCTAGGGACCCCGAATGCACGCATTGCCGTACAGAACTACTCTGTGAGTCATACTTTCCGCCACAGGGAGTGTCACTGGCGACGACTACTAGTGGCAGTCCATGTGCGCGGACTAGAGTCGTAGGGCTCTGCTTATGGGTTAGTTTGATGTTCATCAGTGTAGAGGCATGGGTGTTTACCTATACAGCGTCTTGAACTTCGAAGGAATACCCGAGACTTGTCTGGGATCCGCCACAACTTCTTGATGCTCATGCCCTCTCCTGGCACCTTCTCCCACACTAGGTGATCGATATATCGCCCTGGGGCAATACCGGTGTCACTTTGTTTGTCTTGGTAGGAGTTAGGCGCTGTGGTAGAGGTCAGCGGCGGAAGTTGTTTGAGACCGTTCATCTCTGCATGGCCTGGTGAGGCAACAGATCAGGCGTTGCGACCTCCGTATGCAACTGTGGGACTTCAAGGTGAATATGCATGAAACCTCTCTGTAGAGTAGAGAGATGTTGCAACTGGCAGATTCGATGAGTGAATCCGTGGATGAGGAGCGCTTCCTTTTCCGGCTGGCCTTGTCGTTGACCTCGACTGCCACTTAGTGGCTTTGATTTGAGGGTGCGAAGTGTCCAGAACTGGCGCTGCTGCTCCGGGCCGGGTCCAGGAGATGGGTCGTATGATCGGATGTGCCGATCATGGTACTGTGGGGACTTGCAGCGGGGGCGCGTTGCCGGAAGGGTAGCATGGGAATTTCTCCGAGGCGCTGAGGGGGATCTCCCCAGGCTCAAGCCCGGCTGGCGTTGAGTGTGGGGTGTCGCTTGAAGGAACAATGCCCTCCACATCCTCTTCCAGAGGCTCCCCGAGATACTCGAGGATAGTCCATGCGAGAACCTGAAGAGCAGCCGTTGTATCGACATCAAGGACTCGGCTTCAAATGGGTTGCCAACAAATTTTGGGTCAGATTCTGGGATGTAGAACTTACCATCAACGGCATTTGTCTATGGCTAGAGCCGTCATGATTAGAACGTGGTGGATTAAAAAAGGAATGAGGTTGTCGTCTTTGCGGCGGCATTCAAACCCGCCCACTGCATACGATGGGCCGAGTCCGTGAGCCACATCAGTTTTTGGAGCTGGCTTCAGGCTTCTTGCCAAAGAAATCCGGTCTCTGGGATTTGCTACCTTCGACAGAAGCCTTAGTTGCCTCAGTACAGTTCACCGGGGCCAACTGCCACTTCTCAAAGGAGACAGTGATGTCGCCTACATGGATGAGAACGACGATTCTAACATTGCCGGGAGTCTGCAAAGGGCTTCCACGCATCTTGGTGTTCGGCGAAGCCATTGCGACACGCCTAATTTGACAGAAGGTGTTGGACCAAGTTCGTGAAGAGGTTTGAGCTGTTCAAAAGCTGTTCTGTACTCAAACCATTCTCTGCAGATTCTTTGCGGAAATCAGGGGAGGGGCATTAGCTCTGGAACCAACTGAAATTTCCAAGGTTGAAAGGATTCTCTCCAGCTCTCAAGTATTGTTAATGGAGACGCCAATCGATCGCGATCGCACATCATCCAATCCCCACCATTCGGAGCTCTCTTCTGGAGGACATTGTACGCTCCTGATCATCCTTCAATGTAGTCTCGGTAACGTCGTATTTGTGGGTCTGGGGCACGCCGACTGAGCAATACAGTTCATAGGGCTAAACCCGGTATCCGGTCGCCTTGGATGTGGATAGGAATGAGCAGGGAGAGACGACGTTGTGATGTCGCGGGCAAGCAAGAAGTTGTTGATTGTCCAGCACATATTCGCCTCACTCAGTGTGGCATGGCCGAAGGAACGATAAAGGAGAGTGAATGGCCTGACCGTTGGTAAGCCAACGGAACTGGAAGTCATGAACGAGGTTGAAAGTCAGAGATATACTGCTCAGATTGCCGAAATGCGAAGGGTCAAACATCGAGAAACAAAGGTCAAGTCAAGCATCAAGTAGGGACGGACCTATAAGTGACAATTTCGGAAGCCCTGGAGTCAGAGATGAGTGATCGAATGGAAGAGAAAGATGAAGAAGTAGAGCATGTAGTAGTAGGTGGTGAGAGATTCGTGTATTAGAGAAGACCAGCAACTGATTGGTGAAGCTATACATAACTCTATAAGCATCTAGAACTGACACCTAAACTGAATCTGAAATTGATCTGAAGTGGATCTGAAATGACATTTAGAAAGACGTTAAAAAGACATTGTCACAAAATGTTAAACTACCTAGATATATATATATGTACGTAGCTAAACCATTCAATCAAACTACAGCGTGAACATGTACGGGATGGATAGAGAGTACAAGGATCGAAATGAAAATGCAATTGAGGCCACAGAAACCAATCATCACAGGTCATCATACCAACAACAACAGTAAGAGCTTGTTGGATGTTCGCCATGTTTATCTATTTGTACCAGCCAACAGCAACAACGACAAGGGTGGTCCCCATGGCTCACATCCATCTAAGCCCACTAGTTGAAGACCAAGTTTCCATTATCATTCCCAATGCGCTCGGCCAGGTTGATATCCGCATCTTGCAACTCGCCCTCGACATTATGCAAACGAGCCCTTAGAACAGGGATCTCGTCATCCCCTTCGCGGTCGAAGCTGACATCCTCCGCAGTGGAGTGGAAGTCCCCGCCGTCCCAGTGGAAATGTCCTACCGAATGAGTCAGATCGACTAGTGCTACAAAGTCGATGCAGATATGTATGTGCGATGCAAAGACAAAGGCCAGATTGGACGTGAAACATACCATTGTCGTTTCCAATGTGATCATTGAGATCGAGGGTGGACTCCTGTTCATCACCCTCCTCGTTGCGAAGAACAGCCTTGAGGATGTGACCATCCTCAAGCTCGATGTGGGAAGCGGATTCGTGGAAGCTCATGGTGTCGATTTGGGAGAGAAGAATGCAGAGTAGAGTGTAGAGAGTATGGATCATAAACTTGCTGGAGGGCGGAAGTAGACGAGGGGAAGAGGGGCTCTCCTTATATACCCCATCTGGCGAGGCCGATATACCCCGAATCGCGATCTGGACTTACACAAGGAATCGTGCGGCAGCCTCCAGGTCTTGTCTGACACTTGTCCCGGACTAATTCGTCGCACTGCGTCTCGATTGCGCCATGGCAGTGGCACAGGTGGGGTATTCATTGGAAGGACCGACATTGGCAAAGCGGGGAGAGTGTACAAGATACTCCGTATCAACGGGGATGTCTTCCAAGGCAAAGAAACCTAGCGAGTCAGTTGTAGAGGTGTGGAGAGGGCAGAACGGGAATATCCACTACGCCCGTACACGTCAGTGGGTGGATCAAAGCAGTGTCAACATCCGAGGCAGTCATCTTGGCTGGATATTCCGGTTCAAAGGAGTACAGAGCACATCTGGTTCATGTCCAGTTATCGTGGCGCATGGCGATATCTCGCACAGTCCCTAGCCACAGGATCCGGAGCGACATGTCCTGATGTTGCACTGTGCATGCACGCCAAGGCTGCAAGATTCCGTGACAGCCTTAGAGAACAGCCACAGGACGTGGGCCACACATGGCCAATGGGTATCGAGCCGACCGAGGAGAAACGCTGGTGCCTAATGAGGACAATGCAGTCAACCGGGGCTGATGCTGTGCCAAGCCAGTTTGGGGATGCAGCCTCATGCTGTCAGTCCTTGGCAGTTAGTATTGAGTAGGGGTAATTCACCAACAGTGGCGTTGAGTGGAGCTGTGGCTGGATAAGGCTAGCCCTGTGACTTGGTGGCATTTTTGGAGGGGTAAGAATCAAGTGGAGGGGTGGATCATCGTCAAAGACAGCACATCAATGTCTGAAATATTGGTCTCTGCTTTTGGAGAAGAGAATTCGGGGAGAATTAAACTAGGGTCACCATGATACATATTCTAAGTGTTTACAATTGAGGGATCAGGTTCACAAGCTCTTTATTGTTCATTCTATACATAGAAGGTCGAGACAAAAAAGTGCAGACAAGCAAAGACAGCATCAAGTATCGTAAAGCCCACAAGGTTGGCACATACCAGGACTAGGAGGAATGGGGATCATTAAAGGAACCTTCCGTTTAAATAAAAAAAAAAGTCTTCAGAAAATAATTCAGACAACATAGAGCTATCTCTGTGGATAGGTTCCAAAAATTGGTTCAAAGGAGATGAAAGCAGAGCCCCTTCTGAGGTTTCAAATCTCGTGATGGACAATGGAGAGCCCGGAAAAGTACGGTCTGTATCCGCAGAGTTCCTATATGCTGAGCATGCTGAGCACCTAAGGTACCCGAAGATTCCGTTCGATGTCCCGGCGGAACATGCTTCGTGCCATTAGACTAGGTCCAGGGACCCCAGCCTAACCAGACTTAACTGAGCCGCACCAAAGACCATCAGTTCCCTAAAGGTATCTCTTCCTTCACTGGACAACAGGAGACATATGTTGAAGTATGGACGTGGAGCTGAAGGGTCAAAAAATTGAAGACTCTATATTTTCCCAGTGAAGGCAGGAAGGAACTGGGGTGGGGGATGAGTTTTCGTCCAAAAAGGGAAGCTGCGACAGAGGGAAGGTGCCACCCACGTCTTGGATGAATTAGAGAAAATTAAGAAAAATCGAGAAAAGAATATGTATGCATTGATCTCAGAAATATCCTCAGACCCCCAATATCAAACACCCCTAACACCACTTGCAAACTCCCATACAAGTTCGACAGATGCACAGAATCAACCTATCCCATAGCACATAGGTGTATCAACAGAAACACATTAGAATCATAATAAGTCACAGATTAAACTCCATTCCGGTAGATTTGAGATCCACCGGAACGGATCTGGATAGTGTCACGTCGCTGCAAGACCACCAGCGCACGATTAAGTGCTTGCTCGGTATAGTTCTTGCCATCAACAAAGTCACGGCGAAGAGTGGCCAAGCTTGTGCTCCAACCAATAGGAAGGCGACGCTTCAGCTCGTCTTCAATTTTGCTACTTTGCTCCATAAGTTCCTTGCTGCCTTGCCCCTCACCCTGGGTAATGGCGTCCATGGTGGATGCCAGGAACAGGCGGATGGCCTCGTCCACGTGGGCCTCTGTGGCGATGGGGGAGAGAGAAAGTTTGGCAAGGGACTCGGAAATACGGACAATGGCCTCGAGTTGACGGACGGTGATGGGGATCGATGACCGAGTGTTGGATTCCATCTCGGCACGGTGGACTTGCTTGCGGATGGAGACGAAGTGTGACGAAAGTTTTTCCGCAGCTTCGGGCGAGAGGCGGGGCGCACAACGACTACACGGGATGTTAGTATGAATATAGCAGTTCAAATCAGCCATAACTGTAAACGTACCTGCGACAATAGCTGATGTACCGCTTCATCTGCTCAACGGGAATCTCGGCCTCCACCTGCTCTTCCACACCACGACCACCCATGTGCACACCCATGACGTGACGTGCAATCTTCTCGTCACGCCCGCGCTCGTGTTCATCGCGGACGACGAAGATCATATCGAAACGGGACAGGATAGTGGTTTGGAAATCGATGTTCTCGCCGGGGGTCTTGAGATCATCGTAACGACCAAAGATAGGGTTGGCTGCGGCTAGTACGGACGTTCTCGAGTTGAGAATGGTGGTAATGCCGGCCTTGGCAATAGAGATGGTCTGCTGTTCCATGGCTTCATGAATGGCAACTCGGTCCTCGTCGCGCATCTTGTCAAACTCATCAATACACACAACACCACCATCAGCAAGCACCATGGCACCACCTTCGAGGTAGAACTCGCGAGTGGTCTGGTCTCGCTGCACGGAGGCTGTCAAACCAGCAGCGGAAGAACCTTTTCCAGAGGTGTAGATAGCGATAGGAGCAGCCTTCTCGACGAACTTCAAAAGCTGAGACTTGGCAGTACCGGGATCACCCAGCATCAGCACGTTTATATCACCACGAAGCTTCATTCCGTCAGGGAGGATCTTCTTTGAGCCACCCATCAGCAGACACACGATGGCTTTCTTCATATCCGCGTTTCCATAGATAGACGGGGCAATGCTTCGAGCGAGTGCGTCATACAAGTCAGGCCTCCGGCTGAGCTCCAGGAATTCTTGTTCTTCCTCCTCAGAGAAAACTGAGTTGCCCTTTGCTGTCTGGTCAAGGTCGGAGGTGATTCCCACTGCGCGGAGATAGGGGTTGCGGATAGCCACGGCAGCCTCCTTCTTGACACCCTTCGCTTGGTAGATAGAGAAGATGCCCATGACGGTGCAACGAGAGCCAGGAACAACTCGGTTGGCAAGGTAACGATCGGCCGAAATAAGAACGTGTCGCGGCATCTCACCCACTGGCACCTGGTCGGGGGCTTCTTGAAGCTTGAGGACTTGCTGGTCCACAAATTGACATTTCTCGTGGTGAACGACGTAAGGATCCAATGGACATTGCTCGTTGGGTTGATCATTCTCGTTCCTGGGTCGACCGCAGCGGCGCGGCAGCGTGAGGCCAGAGAAGCCACCATCGACGTGGATGTTCTCGCTGTGATCGCAGCCCTTGCAACGGACATGAATGATTGTTGATTTTGAAGAGATTGTTGAAGCTCCAATCACAATTCCGGGGATGCGAACGAGGTGAGAGATGTTGGTGGCATTGAGATCACGGATTGAGATGTGCGATGCCGAGGAGTGTAGGAGCAGCTGGTGGGAGGGTAGTGTGATATCGCGCTGCCCGGGGTAGATAATCCGTGCAGTACATTGCTTCAGGGCCAACTCAAACTACTTCGGGTTAGCGAGGACGAAAGATCACCAGGGTTGTTGAAAAAAGACCTACAAGAGGAATAATATCGCCGGGCTCCGTGGTGAGTTTGTGGGCCAATTCTTCGTTGTAAGAAATGAGATGGGCAATGTCAATATCACAGTAGTATTGTTTCACAAGGGCATTTTGCCGTAATTGATCACTGTTGTATCATAAATTAGCCCCCATTGGACCCTCACAGCGGTGGGATGCGTACCGGTAGACGAATGCATTATCCAGCTGGAATTCTAGCACGAAATCCCGAAGGCGGTTTTGAATAGTCGTGCGATCTTCATCAGCGCCATTTGTGCTGGGCGCAAGTACGCTCAAAGTATAGGGGGTGCGTCTATCCATAGTGTAGAGGACCGCAAATGTGGCAGGTTGGGGGGTTGATGATTTGGCGGAAGGGAGGCTTCAAGAACTTTTGGTTAGTGTGGCACCAACGCGACGCGTCGAGGGTTCACGCGTTAAGTGGTTTCTGAGTCATCTGCCGCCTGAGGCATAAATCCATTAGCAGAGTTGTGGCCTGAGGAAAGAAAGATCTGAGTCAGCACGGGGAACCGCGGGCCCGGCGTTAGCGCATTGGCGGATTGGGGAGCCATGGCCAGCTTGATGGAAACAAAGCCACATCACAGCCATTCTGCACCCAGGAGCCGAGTGATCTCGGACCAAAGTCGCGAATCGCAGAGGCTGATTTGACCAGTTTTAGATCCAATACCTGAGCCTGTCAGAGCTCTACAGTCAGGACTTTATCCACTGTCATGATCAGATAACACGGAACATCTCAACGATCGACCCTCCCCCGGTGGCTGTCCGATCCGGCTCGTGACAGCCATGTCGTCAACCAGTCCACGAAAATCAATTGATAGCTTGGCGTCCGGGGTCTCGTCGCCTTCAATTTCTTATTCAGCGAGTCAGCTGGAGTCTCCGCGTGTGGCCCCTCAGCGGTTCCCCCTGAGGAGGGGATCAACCGCGAGCTCGATCGTGAGCATTGGAGGTGTCTTGGACTCTTCTCACTACCATGGCTCAATCTCAGAATCTGTTGCAGAGTCTGGGCAGAATGGTTTGTGACCTCGGAATTCCCAATTACTCGATGACTAACATGTCCATATAGCCATTTCGACCCTCCTCCAGCCCCCAATCATCCGCACCGGTCTTACAACCGGCAGTGCCACGTCCTCCGCCGGTTTCAAGGCCCCTACGTCTCGTGATATCCCGCCGGTGACTCTGACGAATATCAAACATGTGGATGCAAAGGTCTTCCAGCCATATCTGTCCCAAGTTGGCACTTTGTACGATGTGTTTCAACAACCGAAAGAAGGCACGGGGGACGATACACTACCGGCGCAGGCTGCCAAATCTCCTAAGCCAGACTCCGAAAAAGATCGCGATTCATTAATGCCATGGTCCCCCGAGCGGAGGTCTTCGGTTATGTCGACCGGTTCAAGATCATCCTCGCCATATCGCGGCCGACGCCCCTCCACTGGCCGTGGTCGCGCCCCCGCAGTTACTCCTCTATCCACCATCCCTCCGGTTTATTTCGAAGAGGGCTTTCATCTAGAAAATCCCCGTACGTTCGATGTTATATCAGAGAAATCAGATGTGGTGAGGCCGCCGAGGCCGCCGACCAAGGACGACAACGCCAATGGATTAGTTGCGGAGCCAGTACAAACGGGAAGAAAAGCACTAGCAACTAATGCTATTCTGCAAGAAAAGCTATCATGGTACATGGATACTGTGGAGATTCATCTTATTTCATCTATCTCAACGGCATCGAAATCCTTCTTCACGGCCCTGGGATCTCTCCGAGAGTTGCACGCGGAAGCTGCCGATTCGGTCAACCGGATACAGGTACTGAGAAGAGACTTGCAGAAAATCGATAAAGAAATGGCTCTAGGCGGTCTAAAAATTGTCAATTTGAGACGGCGAAGGGAAAACGTACGAATGCTGGCAGCTGCCGTGGCTCAGCTTCGCGATGTGGTCGAATCTGTCTCTCGGTGTGAAGGATTGGTAGAGCAGGGCGACATTGAGGAAGCCGCCGATGGACTCGAGGAAGTCGAAAAACTGATGGCCGGTGAAAAACTCCCCGACCGTGCAGCTTCGGAGGACGAGGAGGGTGCCCCTAGACGCATTATCGACCTGCGAGGCATCAAGGCCCTCGCGGGAGCTTCAGATGACCTCGCACAGCTCCGCCAACGGATTGGTATAGGCTATGAGAGTCGGTTCTTAAATGACCTGTTGGGAGACTTACGACAGCATGTCCAGACTGTACCATCGAATGTGACAATGCAGCGCTGGGGAAACTCATTCCAACGGCAGCGAGGTGGTCAACGGTCTGGCCTGTCGTTATCGCCTGCCTATATGGATTTTGATAACGAGTTGCGATCCCAATTGAACACCCAGCTCAACGGACTCGCGCGTGCTCACTATACGATGTCTGCGGCAACTTCTTTCAAAACCGCTGTCTTACGAGAAATGAAGGGCCTTATTCGCAAACACCTTCCCAGTTCTAGTGATGATGACAATGAATCTATGGTGTCATTATCAACACATGGCGGTCATCAGCTAAGCCAGCAGGAGAAGTCATCAATCCTTGCTCGTAATTTGCGTGCTCTCGACTCGGATGATGCTTATGCAATGTTGATGAATGTCTACACCGGGATTAGCGAATCGCTAAGGCGACTCAGCGTCCAAGTCAAAGTCCTTCTGGATATTGCTAGTGGCTTAGGAAATTCGCCTACTGTCAGGTCACCACCACGAAGCCCCAACCCGCAAAGTATCGATCAGGCTATGAAGTCTCCACAGATCGGGCCGACAGCCTCTGACCTGGCCCAGGATGAGATTCTGCAGGTTTTGGATATGTCGAGTCTGCTTGGTCAGGCAGTTGACATCGCCCAATCCCAGATAACAAAGGTGTTGAAGGTACGGTCTGAACAAACCGCCCAGCTTTCCAAGGAGGAATTCCTTAGGTACTTCACTCTTAATCGCCTGTTTGCCGATGAATGCGAGGCCATCTCGGGACGTAGCGGTACTGCTCTCAAGACCATCGTCGGAAATCAAATTCGCGATTTCATTACCCGTTTCGGTGATAGTCAGCGCCATCAAATTGTCAGTGTCATGGATGCTGATCGATGGGATGCACGCGATTTCGGGGATGCTGAGAACACCGTTCTTACTAGGATTCTCGATGCAAGCACCAAAGACGTCGACGCCTGGCTTGAAATTTCCAAGATCTGGATTCGGCCTGATGGAAACGAGCAAGCCAAGCTAGGTGATACTGCTGCTGAAAATGGGACTGATAAGTCCAAGGTTCGCAGCGCCGTCATCGACGAGCAGAAATACATCCTGCCTGACTCTGCGGTTGCCGTGATGCGCAGCATTGAGGAGTTCGATTTCCTCATGTCGAATATCCCTAGCATGATCCAGGACATTGCGCCGCACCTACTAGATATTCTGAAACTGTTCAACTCGCGGTCATCGCAGTTGATTCTTGGGGCCGGCGCTACGCGTAGTGCAGGCCTGAAGAACATCACAACCAAGCATCTCGCGCTGTCATCACAAGCATTAAGCTTCGTTATTGCTTTGGTGCCGTATGTACGGGAGTTTGTCCGTCGTCACGGACAGGCGAACCCCTTGATGGCGGAGTTCGACAAAGTCAAACGGCTATGCCAGGAGCATCAGAGCGGTATCCACGAGAAGCTGGTGGATATCATGAGCTCGCGCTCTTCGGTCCACGTGAACGCGATGAAGAAGATCGACTGGGATGCCAAGGGAGCACCTGCTGTGAATCCTTTCATGGAGACTTTGGCCAAGGAGACGGGTACTCTGCACCGGGTCTTGAGCAAGCATCTTCCAGACATGACAGTTAGCATGATCATGGTGCCTGTATTCAACAGCTACCGTGATCAATGGACGAAGGCTTTCCAGGAGGCCGACGTGCAGACCGAGGCTGGAAAGAAGAGGTCAGTTTGGGCTACTTGAACCCCGCTCACGGGTAATACTAACCGCACAAACAGGATGCAAGCCGACGTCGAGCATTTCCGAACCAAACTGAGCAAAATCGAAGGCGCCAGTGAGATTGGCGACAAGCTCCTCGAAGTTGTGCAGGCCAAGACCATTGCCAATACCAATACCAACGAACCTGAGAAGTCCGAGACACTAATCGAGAAGCAACAAGATCAGGACGATGGCTCTGATTCTACCAAATCCTGACTTCCATTCCCATCGCCCTTTATCATTATACGTATAATTTTGTTTCTGCATGTTCCTTTCTTGCCTGCGCGCTCATTCCCGAGCTGTACACTTCTCGTCACTGCCGGTACCACATATCTGTCTACCAGTTGCATTCATAGAGCTAGCCCGGCGTTTGTGGATATGAATAAGAGCAGATGTGATTTTCATTCTAATATCTCCAGCACATTCCATATTACGCATTAGACAGTTATTACGCATTAAGACAGTTACTAAACCTGAGATTGTCTCACGTTCGTGTACCTTACTTCACTCATCCTGCTAATCACAAGAAGCACCATTGAAATTTCATAACTTGAGGATATCGTGTATCATTCATGATGTATGCACTTCAAAAACACCAAAGACCATCGTAATCATAGAGAATCACCACCCCCCGCGCAAATCATGTATCATCATAGCAGACTTGCATCAATCACTTATTTTCCAGTGCCAGCAGTGTTCTTCTCATCGAGGGTAATAGGCTTCGCAGTACCACCCTGAGGGTGAGCTTCACCAGCGGTAGGCAAGCCAGGGTGAACATCGCGGCCGGAGCTAGTCTGCTCTGGCATGGGGGCGACCTTGTGGGGATGGGTCATGTCTGCGGGCTGTGAGATGCATTAGCTGTTGTCACAGATAACAGTCCATTGAGTTGGAATTGCAAACGTACCTCATCACCGACTCCGTGGGCCTTGTTGGGGCCGTTCTCGATAGGGTTATCGCTCTGGGGGACACCGTTGTCGTATTCAGCGCCGCGGACCATTTTGACGATTTGAAGTTGGGGTAGAGTTGGGAAGGTTGAGAAGGTCGAGAAGGTTGGATGTGGTGTTTGTGTAGGAGTGAGGTTTTCTGTGTGGGAATAGAAGAGTGTTTGATGGTTCTACTTATAGTTGGTTTATGGTTGAGATCGGGAGTTGTGACAGCATGCTGAAATCATAGTGGGGAGTATGACTTCATGCCCGTTGGATCAAGATCTTTATTCGATTGCTTTGGAACTCTAGAAAATGGAATTGCAGACCTTGGGAGATCAACAGACTAATTAGTACCTAATTTCTATTAGACAGTTAATGTTGTGGTCGGTAGGAAATGTTCAACTTGTACGTTGCATGGGATATAGAACTGCACGGAGATTATACTCCCCTATCTTCCACCGTCTACATGTACGAATGCAGTGCATTCCTTTAGAACACATTAATATCCGGAATACCATTTGCATCGTAAATATTATACTAAAATAGCCTGTCTAGTGGGAATATGGCGGAAGGAGATGGATTCACTATGCTCTGGTTACAGGAGCCAAACTTGGTCGTACCAGTTGTTGTTCCAGCATTATATTAAGCCACATCGTGCGAGGCGGAGAATCGAAGTTTCTGGCACTTCCATGCCTTGAATAGTTACGTACCTACTGGGACATGTTCGATATATTCGGTAGCCAGAAGAGGTCCACGGGTGGATATATATACAATCTGATGACGTCAGTCTATTAGCCATTCCAAGGTTGTCAGACAGCAACATCAAACCTTGGAAGGAGGATATAAGTGAATGAGTAATATTCAGGAACAGGATTGACATGGAAAAGGTGATCTATTTTTTATGATTCATGATATTCCTTGGGAAATTTCAACCATAACTCCAAGATGAATCTGACAAAACATTAACAAGCAGCCATGAGAAGTAAAACAAAGCCAAGTCGGGAAACATCACAAAGGATAAGAAAGGGTATTCGCAAATTAAATCTGACTGAAAGTTGGCACCAAATTCTTCGTCAACGGTACCTGCGTTTTTGTGCAGCCGATCCAGCAATTAGACACATCTCCAAGCCAGATGAACCCACACTCTCGTAGATGCGATCAGTGTCGATAACCAAGGTCAAGTCCCCTGCAGAGGTAGCATAGAGGCTGTTGTCGCCTACAGGACCAGCCAAAGGCGAGCCAGGTGCGGTATCTGAGAAGGAGGAGGAGACACGATTCAACGCCCGAGGACCAACCAACACTGGGGGAGAGATGAGCCCAGACCGACGGGTCGAGCAGTGCCTGCACTGAGGACCAGCCCTAAGGGAAGTTGGAAACCCGTCAACGTCAATCTCAAGACGGGATAGTTCTCGGGGGCTAAGTGGGTATGGGAGCGGGGGATTTCCAAATTGGGCGCTGTTGTCACCACGATAGTAGGGATGACTGTGGAGAGCACGGTGTCGTCCTGCTAGACAGCCACCGCACATCGACGTTGGTCGGTCAGGATACTGTGGAAGATCATCGATTGCTGGACTAGGCGAAGAGCGGGGAGTGGATGAGGTAGTGGCTTGGTTGGAGCAGGATGTCGAAGAAGATAGAGGAGGTAAGGGGCCATTTAGGATTTTACGGCGGAGACTGTATGGGGGGGTGTTGCACTGGCGCTGCCACATCATGGGATGTGTCTAAGGGAATAGGCGACAGGGCATCGTTCCGCTTGATGGCGATGACATTGCACTTTTTCCGAGTGATGAGTGGTTGGCGTAAGGGAGCAAACGGCGAGATATACCGGTTGTTCACGATGGCATCTCCCTTTCTCTGTGTCTGCCGGATGAGGAATTCCGTGGCGGTCATTCGGGGCTGGGCCCTTTTGATGGATGATCGTGGCATATCTGATGAGGGTATATGTTGAATCACTGGTTCAATACCGTGTGAGGAGTGTGCATAGGAGCAGATACCGTTCTCGAAAAGAACTGGTGAACTGCAGTCTCGAAGAGCTGCTGTGATAAGACAGCATAACGGTGGATCGGGTTGATGTATGAAATACAAAGCAGGGAGTAGAGGAGCCAGCTCTTCAACCGAAAGATTGACCATCCCAACATCGGACTCGGCCAAAACGGAATGCGACTGCCCACGTTGCTTTTCTTCACCACTTAACTCAGCAGGTAAGTCTGGACTCATTGCCTCAAGTGCAGAGAGTTCGTACACATTCCTATCAACTTGAAATACAGAAATAGGGCCTAATTCCCCAGACTTCCCATCTTCACTACTCGAAACAGACATGTCCGGATTCATGATCCTCAGCACACAATGTTCATCCCCTCGCCAACTTCCACCGGGATTATGGGGATAATCCGTCTCGGGCGAAACGCTCTTTCCTGGGCTCGATGCCTGGCGATCATTGCGGCCCCGAAAGAAGCGACACGGATATCGATCAGTGAGAGCCCCAGAAACGATCCGTTTGAAATCCCAGTCCGGAATGCTTCGACGCTTCCGCTCTACCTTGTTGATCAGCTTGATCTTCACGTTGCCCAGCGGAGTGAAGACCCAGCTTCTCAGCCAACGCTTGATCTTGGACCGCTTGCGTCCCTTCTTCTTTTCAGCCATGCTTGATGCGACGGGTAATCGAAGCTCAGAACTTGGATTGAATAGAAGGGAGAGGTGCTGGAGGCCGGGAGACTGCAGAGGGTCTCTTTCTTCAGGTCTCATCTCGCTCAGCTTTTATATATTTCTGGAATGGTATACTGGTACCTCCGAGATCGACATCAATGAGTCTTTCAGTTGATGCATTTCGAACAAGTGACACAACACTGTCTACGCGCATGAGGACTGGACTCCATCTCACTTACAATGAGGATGGGAGCAAACACAGATTTGAGACTTTTGACATTCTTTGTTGATGAATTTGTCAACGATGGATCCTTTGTTTACCAAGTGCCCAGGTGTCTCTACTTTTATGAGTCAACTGCTGTGCTACTACCTACCCATGTAGGTAGCTAGTGGCTAGCAGTGCAGGGTAAAAGACATGTGGTCTTATCATCCTGGAGTCCTTCTGCTGAATCTATCCGTGGGCGATTTTGATATAGATAGTATCAGGTGCACAGGTGGCTTGAGTTCGGTCAGACATCGCAGGATATCGGAGATATTTCTCTCCAGAAAAAAGGGATGGGTAGAAGACAAGGAACACAATGTTGTACAAAAGAAAAGGTAGTTTGCATCTTCAACGTTGCACGGTATAGGCATATTTCAACCCCAATGAGGAAATGGATTGCCAAGACGATCATCCCCTCCAACGTGGTCCGTCCTTCCCCTTTCCAATAAATGGAAGTGGTTAAGCCATTTCCAGCCATTAACCATGTTGGTGGTCATATTGGTGTGATATCGGCCATTCAGCATGGCCATTAGGACGATCAGAGCTCTTGCGGGTCCTTTCCGTTCGGTGGAGAAGGCCAGATGACATCATGGCTCCAGCTTTCCCCAGATCCGACTGCAATTGGATTGGTCCTGCACTTTGTAGACTGGGATTGGAGGCAAATCAATGCAGATCAGATGTTCAATGATCGGAGAAACCGGAGAAACATAGTAAAAGAGAGAATATGAGAATATTGGGAGTAGAGAGAGAGGGAGGAAGAGAGAGTAGATTACGTGGGCGATGCCACTTTGTTACTCCTGCTACTACTGTTACATATCCAGGCACAGAGTACCATAGTTCTTAAGTGAATCACCAAGAAAAGATTAAATAAAATCTCTTCAACAATAATATCGATGATGGTACTTTTCTCAACAGTCTCGGGTGGAATTTCCCTGGCAGTTTTGAGCCCAAGCGCACTAGAAAAAGGCCTTGGTCACACCCGCCAGTCCAGAGAAAAACTCTTGACCGGAACAAGAAACGGGAATTCTTGTATTCTTTTTCTTTTTCTCTCTTGAAATATCTCTTGGACCTCAATTTCATCTTCAATTCCATCCATACCCCTCCCTGACTCCTCCAGCCACCCCAGAAGCTCAAAGTTGAAGCTCCACTTCTCTCCCCGCACAGACCGGGACAGCTCTTCCAAGGTTGTTGCGCGCCCCCCCCCCCTCCTCGCATTTCATTTCTCTTTCGCTTTTACTTTTTGTGATTTCTCTGGTCTTTGAGCACAATGGAGGAAACCAGCGAACCTATCAAGCGTGATGTGCGCAACCACATGCTCTTCGAGGTGGCCACTGAAGTGGCCAACCGAGTAGGTGGGATCTACTCGGTCCTCAAGTCCAAAGCACCCGTGACCACCGCCGAATATGGTGAACGGTACACTCTGATCGGACCACTCAACAGGGCTTCAGCTGCAGTGGAGGTTGAGGAGCTATCGCCGTCCAACCCAGCCATGCGGGAGACGATCCAGTCTATGAAGGAGCGCGGGATTGACATGGTCTACGGTCGCTGGCTCATTGAGGGTGCCCCTCGAGTTTTACTCATTGACACGGGGACTGGCTATCGGTGGTTGGATGAGTGGAAGGGCGATCTTTGGACTACTTCGGCCATCCCATCCCCCGCTGGTGATAATGAGACCAACGAGGCCATCGTTTTTGGATACTTGGTTGCTTGGTTCTTGGGAGAGGTACGTTCCAATTGTTATCCACATTGCAGCTGGCAACAGAACATGACTGACTCAGATTTCCACTGTAGTACATTGCTCACGACCGTCGCCGCGCGGTCATCGCCCATTTCCATGAGTGGTTGGCTGGTGTCGCTCTGCCATTGACCAAGAAGCGACACATGGACCTCACAACCGTCTTCACCACCCACGCGACATTATTGGGTCGTTACCTCTGTGCTGGCTCGGTTGACTTCTATAACAACCTCCAGTACTTTGACGTGGATGCGGAGGCCGGGAAGCGAGGAATCTACCACCGCTACTGTATTGAGCGGGCAGCTGCTCATTCCTGTGATGTCTTTACCACTGTATCGCACATCACTGCGTTTGAGAGCGAGCACCTGCTGAAGCGCAAACCCGATGGGGTGCTGCCAAATGGTCTGAATGTCAAGAAGTTCTCTGCTATGCACGAGTTCCAGAACTTGCACTCCCAGGCCAAGGAGAAGATCAATGATTTCGTTCGTGGCCATTTCTACGGCCACAACGACTTTGACCTGGATAATACTCTATATCTCTTTACCGCGGGTCGTTACGAATACCGCAATAAGGGTGTCGATATGTTCATTGAGGGGCTGGCCCGCCTCAATCATCGTCTGAAGTCTGCTGGGTCGACCATGACCGTGGTCGCTTTTATAATTATGCCAGCCCAAACCTCTTCGTTGACGGTGGAATCGCTCAAGGGACAGGCCGTTGTCAAGTCTCTGCGCGATACCATCGAGAATATCGAGAAGGGAATCGGCAAGCGCATGTATGAGCGCTGTCTTTCCTGGAAGGAAGGTGACAACATGCCCGATGAGAAAGATCTCATCACCAGTCAAGATCGTGTGATGCTTCGCCGTCGCCTGTTCGGCATGAAGCGCCACGGTCTTCCTCCAATTGTCACCCACAACATGCACAATGACCACGAGGACCCCATCCTGAACCAGTTGCGTCGTGTGCAGCTGTTCAACCACTCCTCTGACCGGGTGAAGGTCATCTTTCACCCGGAATTTCCTCAACTCCGCCAACCCTGTATTGCCGCTTGACTACGACGACTTCGTTCGTGGAACCCATCTGGGTGTCTTCCCCTCCTACTATGAGCCATGGGGATATACGCCAGCCGAGTGTACAGTGATGGGTGTGCCTAGCATCACTACCAACCTGTCTGGATTCGGTTGCTATATGGAGGAATTGATTGAAAACTCCTCGGATTATGGAATATACATCGTGGACCGTCGCGCCAAGGGCGTTGACGACTCGGTCAACCAACTGGCCGACTTTATGTTCCACTTCACAGAGAAGAGTCGTCGCCAGCGCATTAACCAACGTAACCGTACGGAGCGCCTGAGCGATCTGCTTGACTGGAAAAGAATGGGCTTGGAATATGTCAAGGCTCGGCAGCTGGCATTGAGAAGAGGTATGTTACAATTCCATTGTCTTTTGTTAGGTGATGATGATTAATTCTTTGTACAGCTTACCCATCCTCCTTCGAGGGTCAAGAGGACTACTTCGATATCATTGGAGGAACGGAGCAGAAGCTCTCCCGCCCGCTTTCCGTTCCTGGATCCCCGCGGGATCGCTCCGGAATGATGACACCCGGTGACTTTGCCTCTCTGCAGGAAGGCCACGAGGGATTGAGCACCGAGGATTATATCGCCTGGAAACTGCCGTGAGTTTTACCTATCATTAGTATTTGTCAAATACTAAGCCATTGTACAGTGAAGAGGAAGAACCTGAGGAGCACTTCCCCCTCACACTGCGAACTCGCAGGATGACTGAACGGGCTGCATCCCCACTGGACAGTATATCGATCAATGGCCGTGAAGAGTCCGAAGTAGGAGCTCGGACTGCATAGCCGAGGGTATTGGAATGCTCTCTCATCTTCACCCTAAATCCTGTTGGAGTGGGCTCCCATTGACGTCATGTGTACTTGTTTAATCAGTCTGCTTTTTTACGATCTTTTTCCTAGCAGTGCATCTGAAGCCCATGTTTTTGTTTTTAATTAAATGAAATCGAAAGTTATTGCCAGAATATTCAACGGATATTTAATGTAACACGCCGGAGGGATGAGCTCCGACTCTATCCACTCGACTTTCTCGGAGAGAATATAGAGTTACGCACTGGAGCACAGCGGATTTTCTCGCCCCGGTGAACCTTTAGCGAAAGTATGATTCATCGTACTTCTGCTATTTCTACCCCTCCTGCCCCTCCATCCTTTCCCCTCTCACCATCATTCTTACACATCCCTCGACTTCGACTCACGTCTACCATCGGTACGACTCTCCAATGGAGCCGCGCACGTCCAGGACCCTACTGGGTCGCAGGACAAGGTCCTCGCTACGATGAAGAGATGGATCAAGGTATTTGTTCGTATAACAGTCGTTGCCCTCGCATGACAGGTGTTCGGTCTAGCCAGTTGATTGGGGAGAACTATAAACCTATTTCCAGCTCTCCTGGAGTCTTGGATTGGTTTCTTTTTCTCATATCAAGTGGCTGGCCGTTCTGAGATTATACTGTCAAAACTTGATCTAGACAATACTAGCGAAAGGACATGCGTGACTTTGATTGTTCCCCTGTTTTGTGTTTTGTGTCTGGCTCTGCTCACACTGTGCTGGTTGACGTTCAATTGAATACATAGGTTGAATGGAAAACAGCATAGGTAGAGTAGAGCTGGATGCTTTCTCTCTTGGCATGCTGACCCAATTGAAGTATTTCAATAGCTTGATCTTTCTGCCATCATGTCTACCGACAAGATCACTTTCTTGACCAACTGGTATGCTGACATTGTTCCAGAATCCGAGCTCCCGGGGTGCCCAGGTGCCCTTCGTGCTCGATCTTTAGTTCCATTTGGCTAAGTTATTTTCTTCTAAAGGCACGCGACCCCGTACCACGCCCCCCTCTACCTCGCCCAGTCCAGAGGCTACTTCAAGGATGAAGGTCTCAAGGTGGCTCTGCTCGAGCCCAACGACCCCTCCGATGTCACCGAGATCATCGGAAGCGGCAAGGTCGACATGGGCTTCAAGGCCATGATCCACACCCTGGCGGTGCGTACACATTCCCCAAACACAAGCACACCAACCATACTAATACCACATCTAGGCCAAGGCCCGCGACTTCCCCGTGACCTCCATCGGCTCCCTCCTCGACGAGCCCTTCACCGGAGTGGTGTACCTGAAGTCCAGTGGAATCACCGAGGACTTCCGCTCGCTGAAGGGCAAGCGAATCGGCTACGTCGGCGAGTTCGGCAAGGTATGAATTCCATCCTCACCAGTCCAATCCCACCAAACAAACCCTAACCCAATCCCAGATCCAAATCGACGAACTCACCAAGTACTACGGCATGACCGCCGATGACTACACAGCCGTCCGCTGCGGAATGAATATCACAAAAGCCATAATCCAAGGCAACATCGACGCCGGCATCGGTCTCGAGAACGTGCAGATGGTCGAGCTGGAAGAGTGGCTCGCCAGCCAGAACCGACCGCGCACAGACGTGCAGATGCTCCGAATCGACCAGCTCGCCGAGCTAGGCTGCTGCTGCTTCTGCTCGATCCTGTACATCGCGAACGACGCCTTCATCGCCGCGAACAAGGACAAGGTCTCTGCGTTCATGCGTGCCGTCAAGCGCGCCACAGACGACGTCCTCGCGGACCCTGCTGCCGCGTATGCCGAGTACATTGACGTCAAGCCTATCATGGGCACCGATGTTAACCGCAAGATCTTTGAGCGGTCGTTTGCTTACTTCTCGCGCGATCTGAAGAATGTTCAGCGCGACTGGAACAAGGTTACCAACTATGGAAAGAGACTTGGTATCTTGAAGGAGGACTTCGTTGCTAACTATACCAATGAGTTCCTCTCCTGGGGTCTTGATGCTGATTCCACTGATCCTATCGGTGACCAGAAGCGCATGGCTGCCTTGCAGCAGGAGGTTGCTGCTGATGGTGGTTTCAAGCGTCTTGAGGTTAAGGCTTCGGCTTAGGTTGGGCTTAGGTTGGGCTTTGGCTTTTATTGCTTGATGACACTGCTTGAGAATGTTTGTCCTAGGCTTCACTCTTTAGCCTCATTATATTGAGTCAAATTGGAAATTGCCATATTGGTATCACTTGTGCTTAGACGATCTGGTAAAAATCTTGTAATACTGTGGACATGGGTAATAACAACCTAGCAAGAATCACCCATTCCTTTGACTACGTAGGAAAAGTCTACAGCCTAACATTTCCAGTATGATGTAGTGTAAAGGGAATCATTCATAAAAACTAAATGCGTTCGTAGCATGATGGATATTGTAGTAATGGTTTATTTCCAAAATCGTTAACATCAAAGTCATTATCATGTCTCATAATAGGACACCGTGTTACAGGCTCCAGTCGTCAAGGCACAGATGAGGGCGCACCCTCACTCCCTGAACGATCAAGCATGGCTCGTAGCCGACTCTCCGCGGACTGCAAAGCAGGGCTAGATTCTGGCCCAGCGATACTGGCAGTCCACTTGAGCCACCCAAGAAGGGAATGGATAATTTCCCGACCCGAGCTTCCTACCGCGGGTGAAGCATCACCAGCCAGACCAATTTGCGGGATAATATTGGATTCCGCGAAGGACCCATCATTTGCAATCGCCTCTAGATGGACCTCTGAGACGACAGCGGGAGTGGCCATTTGAGACGACTGCTGTTGGTCACTGCCAGCAGCATTCTTTGCCAGCAGATCACATCCGCTATGCTTCGGTTTCGATGCGAATTCGCGCGTGAAAGGGCTCGAGGGTATAGTCTCCGGGGCAATAGCCAAGACAGTTCCAGCCTCAGACTCCATACCCGGAGATAGCGGAGGTTGTCCCTGAGTGATTTGGCCGGATGTGCCATTCTGTCCCTGCATAGACGCAGTCTGCCGCAGGTTTTCCAGATACCGATGAAACGAGAACGGATGCATATCCCGAGCCGGATCAATCGCACTGGCCTCATCGTCGACGACCACCGCGTTACTGTCATCCACACGCCGTTCCTCATTAGGCCCGTCCTCCTCAACAGGTCCCAGCGCGCCCGACGGAGCACAAATCTCACCTAAAGGCGCGATGTGACTCCCATACTCATTGGAAAGACTCAGCTTGCTCCGCCCGCAGATCTCAGCGATCGAGTCTAACGTGCCACGGATATCAGGCTCGATAGCCTGCAGTATACTCTCGATGCTGAAGTCCTTATCCGTCGGGAAGATGACATCGGACTGAGAGGGACGGGGCGGAGCCGAGGTCCTCGAGCCGGAGAACGAGAGGAACCGACGCGCGGACATAGGAGGTTGTGTTGTAGGTCTATCCTGCGCATCGCCTGAATACGCCCTGACAAGCACTGGGCGCGTAGGTGACGAGGAGTGCCGGGAGGGATTATCAACTGGGACGGGTCGGGATGCAGGCCTTGGGGAACTGTTCGGCTGGCGCAGAGCCGTGGTACGATATGCGGTGGGGTCTTCGGCGGAGTCGTATCGTTGGTTTGTCTGGTGCGAGGGGCTGGTAGCGGGCGCTACTGGAGACGCGTTTGATGGGGATAGTAGTCGGGACCATCCTTGTCGAAGTAAGGAAGACGATGGCGGCCTTGTACCGGGCAATGTAGCCGACTCCATCTCCGTGCCGGTTGAGGTAGCGCGCAGCTATGTGTAATGCAGAATGCAGGAGACAGCGCAGACACTTACCCCGCTCTAGAGGTACAGGGCTTCGACTGGGTTAGGTTTGGCTCACGAGGGGTGTATCCGCGTCGCATGCACAATGCATATTCTCCGACCTGTGTTGAGGATTTGTGATTTAATGTACGGAGTACGGTCCCGTGCCTTCTCAAGTTAGTTTTGCTCTTTCCGGTTTAGCCCTTCAATACGCCGTCACGTATGTACCTACATGTAGGTAGCTCTTGGGAACGAGAAGTGGGTTCCCTGAGCTATGGCGTCCACGGGCAAAAGATCCCCGGGGCCGTGCCGGTGGATTAGTGGGGTCATCGGACAATATTTCAACCGATAGCATCACCTTAGGCCTTTGACCACGAATCCCGTGAGCACGAGGGCTCGAATTACCAAATCACTAGGGGGTATGAGGGATCTAGGAATACCAGTCGGAGTAACAACAAGGCCATTCTAGGAACTCGCAAAGAGAAGCTGACTTGCTATGATTGTGGGTGTATGACCGAGTCCCCGTAGGACTGAGGTAGGCCCTCGGGAAGCCCACGCTTTTGCCTCCAGTGGACTGGAACATGGCAAGATCCCCCTGTTTCCAATATGAATGAAGTCGGGTTTCCATTGGTTGCACTAGTACTTTCACGAGTCGGTTAAGTCGGCCGCAGTCAGCCCGACTTCCACCTGGGGATGAGTCGGCCGCTGACTGGCCGAGTACATCGGCCTCCGAGCCCGCGGGCCGGAAGCCGCTCTTTGATATTCCGTACGGATCTGTAACTAGCGCCGCCTTTGTTTCCAATTTCCTATGTTGTAGCCTTGAAATGAGCCTTCTTGACCGCCCCCGGATATGCCGGCGAATTCATCAATTCATCGAGACTCCGTAAACACGCCATATGTGCATAAACGCGGATTTGTATACTCCGTATTTCTATCACTGTCCTTCACTTCAGTCGACTCCAGAATGAACGCAACAGACTCTGCAGATTATTTGTGGGGACCTCCAACTTCGAAGGCAAAGTCAGTATGCCATCATGCTCATTTCTCCATTTGCTGATCTCGACAAAGCTACTGCGAGACGGACTATGCCGTGAGCAGATACATCGCTGAGTTTATCAACAGCTTGACAAATGTCGCCTATAGTAAGATACCGGAAGCAATGTAACCTTATGATCTAATTTATCTTCATCAGTAATCTGCGATCTACGGGTTACGCCAGCTGCAACGGAAAGACAAACATGGTGATTCTTTACGTGCCCTTCCATACTGGGGCTTAATAGCGGTCGGTTTGTGCTCGTTCGCATTCCATCTCAGCCTGAAGTACCACACCCAAATGAGTATGTGCCGCGTCTTTCTTATATTAGCTACCAACGTTATTAGCCTCGTGATTCCTTCTACTAGTGGAGGACCTCTCGATGCATGTTGCCACAACCCCGGTCCTGCATCGTGTCTTAACAGCCAATTCAAATCGCCGAGACTCTATCGTTATAGGTATAGTACTAGGCTCTATATTGCTATTTCTAATAACATTTCATGTGATAACCGATGAGCTGGTCCTGCATTCCGTGTCATTTGTCGGCACGGTGACCCTCATTGGGGTACATACTATACGGCTCGTCAATAGTCGGACGCTGCCGGGCTCAGCTACCCGACAACAGATCTGGGGAATCGTCAGGTTTGGAGCAGGTCGGTAATCTAATCCTACGATATCTAAACCACTAACTTATCCCAATAGCAATTTTTAATCTTGGGTATTGGCTTTGGGTACTTGACCAGTGGGCCTGCGGATTCTTGACAAAGGCGCGAGAAGCAATAGGTCTTCCCTGGGCTTTTGTATAGAACTTCATGGATGGCGAGTTTCAGAATTCTTGCCCCATGACATCTAAGCACTAAACCCATCGAAATAGGTGGCATATCTGTACTGGAATCTTCATCGCCGTTGTAGACCACCTCGTCTCTGGTGAGGATCTAAGCCAGCAGCCGTTCGCCTGGCCTGCTTCCTGGGCGTCGACATCAATTTTCGCAGGACGAGGACCCGTGGTCAAGGTTAGCGTGAAACAAAAGTGAAACCACAACCATGAATGTTTCTCGAGACAGGAGGGGGTGAAGTCATAGGCTGTCAGAGAGTCTATTATTTGATTCGAATGTACACTTCCCCGATCCGCCGGGGCATTGAAACAGTCAACGTGTTTCAAGTATCTCAGGTCACTAAAAGAATCACCTTGCTTAGCAAGGTATGTGAAAAGCTATGTACATTCTAGGACCAAAAGTGGAGGGAAAAGTGGAATAGCTGTAGTCTGCGAAGGGGAGATTCTTGTGTGGAGAGAAACTTCATCGGGTAAAGAGGGAGACAGTCATTTCAATCTCAATCAAAATCCGCATAAAGCCATGGATCCTGTAGTAATTCCTTTGCGGTACTTCGTTCTTCTGGGCGCCATTTTATCATCCTTTGTACGAACTCGATGAACATCCTCTTATCCTCATCGTGTATGTTGCATATTGAACATTCGAAGTTGAAGTCCAATGGTGCGACAGTCCTACCTTTGAATTGCCCTATCGAATTGAGTTAATATTCGCTGAAACAGAAGAGACAATAATATACCTAGGTACTTACCATCAGATGTGTAAGAACGATCAGTTCTTGTTCCTTTGTCTAGAAGTTCCTTTGGAGGAGGGCCTACCAATGCAGCGATATGGCCAAGGTGGTTAAGCTCATCATATTCTTGAACTTCGAGAGGATCCACCTCCTTGAATAGCTTTTTGCCTTCAAGGACATCCCACAACTACCGAAAGACCGTTAGTTTTAATATAGTAATGATATAGTGCAAGACTTACCATGACACCTAAGCTCCAGATATCGGCACTGTACGAATAGCCTGCTTCCAGAATAACCTCTGGGGCTCGGTATATTTCTGCTTGGATACATCCACTGTTTGGCCTATCTCCGCGGACAGATAAATCAAAGTCAGTGATTTGGATTATGCCGGTGATCTTGTCGGAGATGCCGAAGTCATTCCGAGAGAGGTGCGGCCATCTGAGCAACTTTTCTGTGGTAGAGGATGTTCGTATTCATCTCTGACACAGTTGTCCAAGATAGATGGATCCTCAACTTTGATCATTATATTGTCGGGTTTCAAATCTGGGATCGATTAGTTCTAACTTTTCAGTTATCCAACCCGAACTAAAAGACAAACCGGTATGAATAACATGACACTCAGAGTGGAGATAGTCAAGTCCATGAAGCATCATCTGAAGTAAAACCTTCAGCACATCTGACGGTATCACATCACCGGTGAACCTTTGGCGGTATATCCAGAGGGGTTCTCGCAAAGGTTCAAAGACAAGGCTGAGATGTCTCGCCAACCCACGCTCTATAGTGAACAAATCGAGAGGACGTGTGACGAATCCCCAACCCTTATGCAGGGGATTTGCTTCAGAGATGTGTCGTAGGATGTCTAGTTCAGCTTGAGCAGCGTTCTGCCGAGAGTGATGAGCACTTGAATTTACCTTGAGAGCAACGTATTTCTCTTTTAACCAGCGCCATCTGTACCGAGTATTAGCAGATGTACAACATACCCTGGATGTGGAGTACGTGGGGAACAAACTGGTTCAGATCCCAAGCGAGCCAGACCGTTGAGTTACTACCATAACCGAGTTTCGTTGCGAGTTGATACCGGCCATTCAAGATGTCACCCAACCGTGCTGGATAGAATCGTGCGGGATCATAGTACGGCGTACATTCCTCTTCAATGGCTTCCTTCACTGGAAGTTTGGGAATGGCCGCCCATGACAGTGGCCAGGGGCGGCGTTTAAGTGCTCGGACAGGGGACATTCGGGAGATGAAAGCTGCCATAAGACTCCGTCGGACGTGGAGCGCAAGCAGATGTCAGGGACAGGGTCATAGTGCGAGCATGAATGGAGAAGAGGGACGTGATCGATTTCGTTGTTCCGGTCCTTGCAAACATGTATACACCAACGTCGGAAAACCACAAGAAAGCTGTCAAATAAAGCTGCAAATGTAGTTCAGACTCCTTGCGTACAAACGTCAAAACGTTGAGTAAATAAGCCCAGAGCTCTAGTGTTCTCGTGCAGACAAAAAAAGAAGAGACCAAAAAAATGGCTCCGCCGCGATTTGAACGCGGGACCCCCCCCATTAGCACCATGAAGATACGAGTGGGATGCCATAACCACTAGGCCACGAAGCCAGTTATCGTTTGAGTTCTGCGATTTTAGTCCTCTTGATTAATTAGCGTTCATCCCATATCGAGGCATATCCTACATCCCCACGTTTCCCCCAGTGTTTCCTTATACATTGCCCAAGCTTTGCCCGGACGCACCATGAATCGGTTCCAAGTATGCATCCATGTCACCCAAAATCGGTACATCATCTAATCTCCTATAGTTCAGCGACTCCGACGGGTCATCCGATTTCGATGAAGACCAATCCGGGCTTCCCTTCCCAGAACCGCTATCCCGCACCTCATTCCTCGCCCCTGACTTCGATCCAGCGAATTTCCTATCGTCATTAACAAACCGACATCAGAGCCTCGAGGATCTTCGACAGGAACTGCGGGGACTAGAGCAATTATTGAACAAAGAGCTGTTGGATCTTGTCAATGAGAACTACCAGGACTTTCTCTCATTAGGCAGCTCACTTCGCGGGGGAGAGGAGAAAGTCGAAGGTGTGAAGGTTGGGGTTCTTTCTTTCCAGCGCGATGTCAAATCTATCCGGGACAAGGTCGAGGCGCGGCGGCAGGAAGTGGAAGAGCTGTTGAATGAGAAGCGGCGGTTACGAACGAACGCCGACATCGGCAAAGATCTGTTGGACTATGCGGATCGGGTGGAGGAATTGGAACACCGGTTGATGATAGTGGACAAGTCATCGCAAAAAGAGGCCACACAGGACGAATCCGATACCGAGTCCGATCTGTACAGCGGCGAAAGTGCAGACAGCGATGACGACGAGCTACCGGATGGCACTCCCGCGATTTCATTGAAGAGGATGGAACGCCATGCCCAGAAGTTTGTCTACTTGACCTCGATAGCTGCCCGGGTCGGCGAAAAACATCCCTTCCTGCTTGCCCAGCAACCACGAGTCGCGAAGATCAAGTCCACAGTGCTCCTGGATCTCAAAACTGCCCTGGAGCAGACCACCGCTGGTGGTAAACAGGGCAAAAGCGACGCTAGGACAATGGCAATTCTGCGTCTCTACGAGCTTATGGGTGAGGATGTCAGTGCCGTCGCCGCGCTGAAGAACCTCAAGCTGTAAAAATAACGTGCTTCGTCCTGAAAATTGGCGACGTGCACTGATTTGCATACATAGCGTCGGCGTTTGGTCTTATAAAGTTCTAATTCAACAATGATACCATGATACACCATGTCCTTTCCTAATAAAACAATAAATTTGTACACGCCAAAGGATATAAGAAAATTGAGTATGTTACACGCCAGTCAAGGCGGAGGTTGGGGGTGAGGCATCGGAGCGGAACTCGCCGTTGAGTGAGAACCCGGGTCCGTTCGTTGAGCTCAGTACCTGACGGTGTTGTTAGAGGCTGGTTTCCACAAAAAGGATCAATTCATGTACTCACCACCTCGTAGATCTCCTTGTTGACACGGTCGGTCAGCGCGGAGGCATCCTTCTTAATCTGGTCAAGGGTCACGCGCATGTTGTCGCGCAATTGCTCCGGAGAGAAGCCCAATTGTCCGACGGGCAGACGGATAACGGCATCACGCTCACGGTAGACAGTACCACCACGGAGATCCTGTACTCGCGAAGCCACATCTTCCACAACGGTACCGGTCTTCGCACTGGGCATCAAACCACGAGGACCGAGAATACGACCCAGGGCGGCCTTGTTCAACGCCGGCAAACTGTCCGGGTGGGCCAGGCAGCGATCGAACTCAATAGTGCCTGCCTTGACAGCGTCGAAGACTTCATCTTCACCAACAAGAACGGCACCGGCGGCAAGCGCTTCCTTGGCTGCTTTCGAACCGGGGGGGGCAGATGACACAGATGCGGGATTCGGTCTGGACGGCGTGAGGAAATCGGAGCATGTTACGGATGACGGGACCGTCGCGCTTTGTCCGCAGTCGGATGTGCAGTTCGTATTTTCGAACGGTGGGTTCGCGACCGACTTCGATGGCCCGGATATATCTGCAGAAAAGAGGGTGTCAATTCGTGGCCCGGCCATTGACTGACGTCTCACTATGAGATGCTCAGTACATACCGCATAGCATCACACAGAGAATACTGCGGCATGTCCTTCAAATTCTTTTGTCGGAACTCCTGGGGTCCTTTGCGGCTCTTGGTAGGCTGCTCTTTCCCCTTCTTTGGTTTGTTCTTGAGACCTCGGACCTGCTGGAAAGGGGAGAGAATGGGAGCGATTGGGGTGTTCCGCAGTGGATTCCGGCATGATGAGAGGATTCCGCGTGCCGCGGTGGGCAGCATCGAGCCGGCGGACGACATGTTGGCAGGCGTTAAATTGAGCTGATCGACTGGATGAAGCAATTGTTTTCTGCCGGAAAGCTGTCGGCCTCGGAGAAACGTGGGTCCGGACGGGGACTGTAAATGATGACTGCCCCTCCAAAATTTCCCATTGCTTCCCACACTTCTGCGCAATGTCTCAATACGAATTGAAAGTGGCCACTCGTGGTAACCACGCGGCGCTCCTGCCTGTGGTTCTCATCGTCACCTCTATCAACGAGGCCCGCCCCGCCCCCGTCGTCAATATCACCTTTGAGGACACTGCTCTTCTCCAGGATAACGATAAGGCCATTGTCCAGCTCACTAGTGGCTCCAACTCTGTTTTTGGCACTGCCGATGTTATCCAGGAGCTTACTACCCACTTCCCTTACCTGGTTGGCAAGGATCCCAAGGTGGTGAGTTACTAGTTACTGCCCCGCGGCCGAGACTTCTATTTAAAACGATATGTCACTAACACTAATTTTCCCATAGGAGACCGAATGGATCTCTCAGTTGGAGTCCTTGACTACCCTGGACTTCAAGGCCCTCGATCCCTTGCTCCAGCGCCTCGATGCTCACCTCCTTATGCGCTCGTTTATCGTCGGATACTCTCTGTCTACCCCCGATATTGCCCTTTGGGGTGCTCTCCGCGGAAACCGTGTCGCCGTTGCGGCTCTGAAGAAAGGATCCCTTGTGAATCTCACCCGCTGGTATCGCTTCTTGGAAGAGCTTTGCCCCTGGGCTACCGCCGCTGTGGAATCTATGAACGCAGTTGCTAAGGAGAAGAAGGTGGCCAAGTCTAAGGAGGGTGCCAGTTACGACATTGCCCTTAAGAACACCGAGAACGGTGTCGTTACCCGATTCCCCCCTGAGCCTTCTGGATACCTCCACATTGGTCACGCTAAGGCCGCTCTTCTTAACGACTACTTTGCACATGAGAAATACAACGGAACTTTGCTTCTCAGATTTGACGACACCAACCCTTCCAACGAGAAGCAAGAGTTCGAGGATGCGATCGTGGAGGACCTTGCGCTTATGGGTATTAAGCCTAACAAGATGACCTACACTAGTGACTACTTCGATGAGTTGTACGAGCACTGCGTTAAGATCATCGAGCAGGGCGACGCCTATGCGGATGATACCGAAAAGGAAACTATGGCTGCCCAGCGATGGGACGGCTTGCCTAGCCAGCGTCGCGACCTTTCCCCCGAGGAGAGCTTGTCTCACCTAGAGGAGATGAAGAAGGGCACCCCCGAGGGCCTTCGTTGGTGCATTCGTGCTAAGATCTCTGTCGACTGCCCTAACAAGGCTATGCGTGACCCAGTCATCTACCGCTGTAACCCAGCGACACACCACCGCACCGGCGATAAGTGGAAGATCTACCCCACTTATGACTTTGCCTGCCCTATTGTTGACTCGATGGAGGGTGTGACCCACGCTCTGCGTACCATCGAGTACCGTGACCGTAACCCCCAGTACCAGTGGATGCTGGACACTATGAAGATGCGTAACGTGCAGGTGTGGGATTTCGCCCGCATGAACTTCGTTCGCACTCTCCTCTCTAAGCGCAAACTCACTAAGCTGGTCGAGACTGGTCTCGTCTGGGGCTGGGATGATCCTCGCTTCCCCACCATCCGTGGTATTCGTCGCCGCGGTATGACCATTCCTGCTCTCCGGGAGTTCATCCTGAAGCAGGGCCCCTCCAAGGCTGTCACCAACTTCGACTGGGGTCTTATCTGGGCCACTAACAAGAAGTATATTGATCCCATTGCCCCGCGCCACACCACCATTTTCAACAAGAACGTTGTTAAGACCACTGTCACCGGTGGGCCTGCTGCTCCCTACAGCGAGGAAAAGCCTAGGCACGTCAAGAACGCCGCCGTGGGCATGAAGAAGGTCGTCTATAGCAGCTCCATCATCCTCGAGCAGGAAGATGTCAAGCTGTTCAAGCCTGACGAAGAGATCACCCTTATGAACTGGGGTAACGCTATCGTGCGCAAGGTCACCACCAACGAGACCGGTCTCATCACCGATCTTGAACTCGAGCTGCACATGGCCGGCGATGTCAAGAAGACTGAGAAGAAGGTCACGTGGCTTGCCACCGAGGGACAGGACCTGGTTCCCGTCGAATTGGTCGATTTTGATCACCTGTTGACCAAGGACTCTCTCCAGGAGGACGACGTCCTGGAGGACTACCTCAACAAGCACACCGAGTTCCGCGAGGAAGGTATGGCTGACTGCAACGTCGCTGATCTCAAGGAGAGCGACATCATCCAGTTCGACCGCAAGGGCTACTACCGCCTTGACCGTGCGTACGCTCCTGGCAAGCCTGCGGTCTTCTTCAACATCCCTTCCGGCAAGACTAAATAGATCATGTGCAAATAGATCATGTGTCAGTTGATGTGAGTCATGTTTTATGAGTGATCTATGAAAATGGAAGGTTGTTTATATGATCATATGCACCTCGTGCTCAGTAAAACAATTGTAGAGAGATCCGCATGCTGAGCAGAATCACATGGTATTTGGGAATAGCCTCGTTTGATGGAATCGTGTCTGATTGATGGCAGTCCAATAGGAATTGATTGAATTGATAAGGGGCCAGGGGGCAGGGGGCAGTGGGCAGGAAGCAAGCAGGCATGTTGAAGAAGAGTGAGGAGAGAAGAATAGAAAGTCTAAATGAGAAAAATCTGGGTGTATCTAGCCTCTTTCCTTCATCCCGACTTCGTTGTTTGCTCCTGCGGTCTTCGGATGATTTCTGCCTACTGCAGGCCTTTCCTTATGCACCACCTGGGCAGACCATCTCATCGACCTCGGAAGATCCATGGCTGGATATTTATAACTTTGCCATGCGCACTGCACCCCACCTGGGCAGGTCCCTACATATTTATGTACCTACCCATGTTACAATCCTGTATGCATCTACAAAGGGCTGCATTGGACGACGCAAGGGCAAATTGTGGCATTATCTCCCATGGCGCGTAGGGGATTTCACGGGCCATTCGCGCGGTATTTGGCTACAGGTAGGCATATTATACTATGATGTCGCTCTGGGAGGGCTGCTGCTGTCTGGGAATGGTCCTAACGGCGCGTGTAGGGCTGAAAGCGTCACGTGTGCGACGCCGGACCCTCTTTCATGACTCTACTACAGCAATCTTCCTGGGTAAGTTGTTCACCATGCTTCTTATACTTTTCACATCCCGGATTTCCTGGCTCACTTTCCCACCGTTCGCCCTCTCTCTCGGCGAAACATGAAACTGGCGTGGGAATGGATATAAATTCCGCCGACCGGCTGCCAGCGGAACGGGCGCGCATGACGTCGAAGACTACCTGCATGCATTCGATTGACATCCGGACAGCCGCTCGTCCGCCTATGCTTGAATGGCTTCCCCAGTTCCTTGGGGCTCAGGGATTTCGACTGGTATTACAACTACGACATTCAACGCCCAATGATTGTCCTGGAACAGATCATCACCATATGAATTATATATGCGATGGTTTCTAACAACATCATATTCTGCAGCCACAGAAAAATGGCCTGGACCCTTCCCTACTGGCGTTTCTCCTGGCCTTGCCGAGACATCTTCCGTGATCCGTGAATGAATACTCTCTTGGCTCGAACCCTATTGGCTCGAAGTCAATTCGGGTACCTGCTTGCGCCACCAGCTTCTTTTGACCTTAGCGCCAACCAAATGGTCTTGTCTCTGCCCGGGATTGGTCGAACCGATATTCGATGCATCAAAACCCAGCGGGAGTTCTTCGGGTTGTCCGCGGCACGTCCCTTTCGAGACCTGGTTCCTTGGCTTCTAGTTCCCCGGTTTCATCATCCTTCAAGTACCGAGTACAGAGACCAAAATAATGAGCATACATGGAGACGTGTCTCTCCCGAAGGCTTCCTAGCTCGACGTCAGCATGATTTTCCAAGGGAAGGGAACATTCCTACCTTAACAGCCTTTTCTCTTTCCTACTCCAGATACAATCGCAGTGATCTTCGATTCTTGTCATCCCGAAGGTGCTGAGGCACAAATAGAACATTTGCAAAGCTCATTTTCTTCATTACATTGTTTGCTCATTTCTATATCCCCATTTGCTCCGTGCATTCGTTCTTATTATCATTAATAATCTTGTCTCATTTGACAGGTGTGTGTCAATCGGGCTTCTCTGTGTCGGGGAACTTATATCTGACTTAGGAAGTCAGACATGTCGGCGAGGGCAAAGCCGAGCGTGCCGACAATCGCCGCCGTAGCTCACGTATCTCCCGGGCATCTCTGAGCGGGGACTGGAACACTCTGGATGAGTATGGCAAGCTTGTCAAGTATGTGTCGACTTTCCGTGATCCCAATGCAGCGGAAGAAGAGAGGGGGGAACTGGTTGAGAAACGAGTCTGGTACGCCCCATGGATGAAGCGAAAGGTCCGCGTTCGAAGGGTCGAAGGAGAAACCGGCAAATTTCCCGATGAGTGGACCATGACGGACGTCCGAGAGGGACTTTCTAGCGATGAAGTTCCGCTGCGTCGTCGTCGAGCTGGGTGGAATGAGTTGGTATCCGAGAAGGAGAATCCCATTGCTAAGATTCTTTCTTACTTCCAGGGTCCAATTCTCTACGGTGAGTTCCTATCGCTCCTCCTTTGACTATCACGCTGACTTGAGCATAGTCATGGAGTTGGCTGTTTTGCTTGCTGCTGGTCTAGAGGACTGGGTTGATTTTGGTGTCATCATTGGTATCCTGTGTCTGAACGCGTCCGTGGGCTGGTATCAGGAGAAGCAGGCTGCCGATGTGGTTGCAAGTCTCAAGGGTGACATTGCCCTGCGCGCGCAGGTTATTCGTGACAACACTCAACAAGAATGTCTTGCTCGAGAGTTGGTTCCAGGCGATGTAGTAAGTCTATCTTGGATGGGGCCGAACATGGTATACAGCAGACTCTGATCAATCATCTAGGTCATTGTTGGTGAAGGTCAAGTCGTGCCTGCAGACTGCAGGGTTATCTGTGATGTCAAGGACGAACATGGCTGGGAAGAGTTCAACCAGCTTCAAGAGCAGGGTATGCTCGGTGGAGGGTCCGAGTCTGAAGAAGAGGATGAACCAACCAAGACCGATAAGGGTGAAGGCGATGGCAAGGCCAAGGAGGAGGACGAACACCAGGCGAAGAAGGCCCGCAGACGTGGTTATCCTATTTTGGCTTGTGATCACTCTGCCATCACGGGAGAGTCGCTAGCCGTGGATCGTTATATGGGAGATATGATCTTCTATACGACTGGTTGCAAGCGTGGCAAGGCCTATGCGGTCGTACAAACGAGTGCGAGAACATCCTTCGTTGGCCGCACTGCGACTATGGTGCAATCTGCTAAAGGCGCTGGTCACTTCGAACTTGTCATGGACAATATCGGAACGTCTCTCTTGATTCTTGTTATGGCCTGGATCCTCGCTGCTTGGATTGGCGGATTCTTCCGTCATATTCCCATCGCTTCGCCCGATCAGCAGACTTTGCTTCACTACACTCTGTCTTTGCTGATCATTGGGGTACCTGTCGGTCTACCTGTTGTGACCACTACCACAATGGCTGTTGGCGCTGCCTATCTGGCGAAAAAGAAAGCTATTGTGCAGAAACTGACAGCGATTGAATCCCTGGCCGTAAGTGCGTATCAACTCGGACTCGCCGTCAAATGCTAATCGCAAAATAGGGTGTTGACATTCTGTGCTCTGATAAGACCGGTACTCTCACGGCAAACAAACTCAGTATTCGGGATCCTTATGTAGCTGAAGGCGTCGATGTCGATTGGATGTTTGCCGTTGCTGCTCTTGCATCCTCGCACAATATTGAATCTCTTGATCCGATCGATAAGGTGACAATCTTGACACTAAGGCAATACCCAAGAGCACGAGAAATTTTGCGCCGAGGTTGGACAACTGAAACTTTCACGCCCTTTGATCCAGTTTCAAAACGCATTGTGACTATTGCCACCTGTGACGGCATCCGGTATACCTGCACCAAAGGCGCTCCGAAAGCTGTGCTTCAATTGACAAGCTGCTCCAAGGAGACTGCCGACTTATACAAGGCTAAAGCCCAAGAATTTGCGCATCGAGGCTTCCGCTCTCTGGGTGTTGCTGTGCAAAAGGAAGGCGAAGATTGGGCTTTGCTTGGAATGCTGCCTATGTTTGATCCACCTCGAGAAGACACAGCCCATACTATTAGCGAAGCACAGAATCTCGGTATCAGCGTCAAGATGCTCACCGGTGATGCCATTGCCATTGCGAAAGAAACCTGCAAAATGTTGGCTTTGGGAACTAAGGTGTATAACTCAGACAAGCTAATTCACGGCGGTTTGAGTGGTGCTATGGCCAGTGATCTTGTTGAAAAGGCGGACGGCTTTGCCGAGGTGTTCCCAGAACACAAATACCAAGTCGTACAAATGCTGCAAGAACGAGGCCACTTGACTGCTATGACTGGCGATGGTGTAAATGACGCACCGTCTCTCAAAAAAGCGGATTGTGGCATTGCTGTTGAAGGCGCCTCTGAAGCCGCGCAGTCTGCATCAGACATCGTGTTCCTCGAGCCTGGGCTGTCAACCATCATTGATTCAATCAAGGTCGCACGTCAAATCTTCCATCGCATGAAGTCGTATATCCAGTACCGCATTGCACTATGCTTACATCTTGAGATCTACCTCGTGACTTCAATGATCATTCTCAATGAAAGCATCCGTGTCGAGCTCATCGTCTTCTTGGCATTGTTTGCCGATCTTGCGACTGTTGCAGTAGCCTATGACCATGCATCCTTCGAGTTGCGGCCTGTTGAATGGCAACTTCCGAAAATCTGGTTCATTTCCGTACTTCTCGGTGTGCTTCTCGCCTTGGGTACGTGGGTTATACGGGGAAGCATGTTCCTTAAATCGGGAGGCATTATCCAGAACTGGGGCTCTATTCAAGAAGTTCTCTTTTTGGAAGTGGCACTCACGGAGAATTGGCTCATTTTTGTCACTCGCGGCATCGCTACCTGGCCATCTATCCACCTGGTGACTGCGATTTTCGGCGTAGACGTTTTGGCTACTATCTTCTGTCTGTTTGGTTGGTTTACCAACAAAAACATGAGGACCAGCCCACAAAGTCAATTTGTCGAGACCACGAATGGCTGGACCGATATTGTCACTGTTGTGCGGATCTGGGGTTACTCGCTTGGTGTGTCGATCGTTATCGCTCTGGTGTACTTCATCATGAACAAGATCAAGTGGCTCGATAATCTGGGTCGTGTCCAGCGTGACAGGGGGGAGGTCAAAATGGAGAATCTGCTTGCTCACTTGTCTCGTCTTACGGTTGAGTACGAGGAAGGGGGTGCGCCGAAGGGACGGTTCTGCTTGGCTACAACCAAGGAGGAGGAGGAGGCTGAGTAAAGGGGTGGGATATCAAGTGGGTGGTATGATGTCCGGAGTTAATGATCATTTGCTGTTGAAAGATTTCTCTTTTGTTTTGTTCCTGGCCTAATTAGATATTGTCGATGGTGGACGTTATCATTATTGTGTTTTCTCGGGGCCAACGTATACCAGCACGAGGGTGTGTCTGTTAATCTCTAATGTGTTGAATCTGCTTGGAAGTATCCTAATGGCGCCAAATACTTCTAGCTCTGTCTTTCGAATTTAATCATTAATTAGTATAGTGTTGATGGAAGCCACAAGATACCCATGTCAATTTGTAGATAGATTGAACGAGCTCCATCCCGAGTCGAACGGTATATTCATCATATGATTAATTAAATTACAGAGTTACCAAGTATAGAGAAGGCACAAAGGAATGCAATTGGTATGATTTTCCAAGGTTCTAAAGGGGAAGATTAAATAATGGGTATCATATGGGCAGACGGGTTGAAGGGGATAAAATCGAAGGGTATAAAAGGATGACAAAAGATTCGAAAGACAAATTAAAAGCGAGCCGGGTCTGGAATAATGTCGAGTTCATCGTAGATCTTCTTATATATGCTCAACAGCCCATTGATGTGCGTCCACATCGCAGAGACACAAACTCCTAAAAGGGGTCGGTAACGATGTCTGTTCTGTTTTGGCCACAATATCAAACGCTCAGGTACGGTTACGCTGAGCATGTCTGAGGTTGTTAGTTAGACCATGGGTGGCGCGACTAGCAACCTCGTTCGCCTTACGGAGGCCGCCCAGTAACCCAAGAAGGTCGTTGCCCAAGACAGAGGTGAGAATATTATTTTCCAACTCATCGTTCGATTCATCCTCACTCGAGTGATCCTCATTCGGCGGGTTAGCGTTCGAGGTGGGAGCCGCAGTAGCCTCAACAGATGGAGTTGTAGAGTCAACTGGCTTTGTTGTCGCGGTGGCCACAGTAGTCGGGTTGGGCGTTGCAGCGGGAGCAACGGGCTTTTGTTCCTTGGAGGTGGTTTCTTCAGGTGCCTTGTGCGAAGCAGAAGCAGATGAGGAGGAGGAAGACGAGTGTGAAGAGTCTGGTGCACTGGAAGATGACGACGTCGTCGATGTCTTTGTTGTAGTCGTTGAGTCAGTGGACGTAGATGTAGATGCCGAGGTTGACACCGGATCGGGCGACGACGAACCGGAATCATTCGCAGGGCCCAGAGCCTTTCGCACGTCCTTAATAAAGCCATCATTGGCGTATGCCTGCGTGGCATCCCACATCATAACACCCCCGAAACTCTCAAACTTCTTCGTGTATTCAATCACCTCGGCCAACTTGGACGCCGGAATATACCCCGTGCTAGCGGCAGAAGTGAATGCCGGTACGCCAACAATGACCTTGACATCTTTGTTCTTTGACACGGTCTTGGCCCAGTTGTCCCACTCTTCGAAGTTATATTTGCTGCTTGAGGCGTCGGTGTTGAAATTGTTGACGCCGCAAAAGTTGTTATAGAACTGTACCCAGATAGCGTCGATGTAGACAGGACCGTTGAGGATATCTTTGTCGGCCTGGTCGGGTAGGGGCATTGCGGTGCTGCTGTCAAGTAAAACTTCTGCTTGCTCTTATCTGCCTCCATCAGTGAGCGCAGCTCGTTGGCGAAGGGGGCCATGTGTTGGACATTGGCCTCGAAGTCGAAGTCGAACCCATCCAAGGCGGCGTCACCGAAGGGACGAAGGGTTTTGGAACCCTCCTGCTTGGGGCCGAAAGTCTCCCACATCAGCTTCGCACCGTCCTTGGCAGCTTCTTCCGACTTGAAGCCACCCTCGCTGTAGGTGGCTCCACCGATAGAAAGAAGAATCGTCTTGCCCTTCTCTTGACACGTCTTGATATCCTTGCTGGATGTTGTCAGCTATCTAGCAAATCGTCAGCGAACGGGATGTAGCAATGCTTACGCAATTGAAGGACAATTCTTCAGGTTAGTGCCCTCAAAGACTTCGCAGTCTTTGCTGGTAACGGAGAAATCAATCGCCGGGGCGCCTCCTGGGCCATTGACCATCATATTGAAGGCCATTGGTATCACCTATGCCAGTTTGTTAGCCCATAACTTTGGAAGTTTTTTTTGGTTATCCTGTTCGTACATCAATGTCATCATCTAGAGTCTCGTGTTAGCTGTAACGACCACATCGGAAATATAGGGCTCACTCACTATCGCAGTAGTGTGCCAGGGGCTGTTGTTCCTTATCCCCCTTTCCATTGAAAGAATTTTGGCCTTCAGTACATCGAATGTAAGTATTAATAGGCCTAAACAATGAAGGAACACATACCCCAATAAACAACGATGTTGCTGGTCGAGTTCAAGTCCAGCTTCGCCTGTGCTCCTCCAAGTGAAGCCAACAAAATAGACCAAGGAAGGAGACCCTGATACCGACGCATAATGACAACTGCGGTACAGAATGTGCTTGGGTTAAATACTTGTATTGAAGAAGAAACTAATATATGGGATTAGAGGATATATAGGGACGGAAATGACAAGGACGCGTCAGAACACCGAGCCTCAGCATGAATGAGCATAGCGCATCATTAAATAGGATACAGTGGACTTTTGCCCTTGTCATTCTCCAAGAAGCATTGGCCGCGTTTCCCATCCAAGTGCCTCACCTGGTGCCCGGAGCGCATGGTATGATCCACATGTCCACGCCAGCGATCGCAAAAGAGTTTCGGGGTCATTCTTTGGTCTCAAATGAATAAAATGTGTAAGTAATATTGCTAGATGACTATGTTGATTGGACTGTGGAGTGTTTTGGGCGCCCTGGTCTGCATTCCAGTGCCGTTGTCAGGGGGCCGAGAGCAGATCTAAGAATGCACCGAGGGATGAGCATATGTGAATGTAAGATCTAGGTCTAGGCAATTAGAATTTGACTACATATTGTATGCCCGGCTATCGTGGTCAGAAGCCATATCCCTTGTCATCTGGGTGGTCATCTCGGTGATCGGTGATTATTTCGGTGATCATCTGGGCGTGGCACCCCTTCAAACTATACTCTACTCGCCCTTAGAAGATGAACTAACTTGACACAAATGGGCCATAGCTTTTTAGTTCGCTACTTCTCAAGGCTAATTTCCAAAAGAAAAGATAAAAGAAAAGAAAAGAAAAAGAACATTGAATATTGAAAACTACATTGAACGTAAACTTGCTGGCGCTCCGAAATATATATTAACAAACCTAATTCCCCGAATCACTGCCTACGGAGGGATATAGGATACTCCACGCAATGCAGCAACGTCAGCTCTTGTATTGGCGTTGCTGGAGATGAGGAAAGGGAAAGAAGTCACAATGCCATTCATCTCCAATAATCGTACGTGGTTCTCCGGACGATTGACCCTGGGGCTATTCGGGGAAAGGGGGATTGTTGGAAATTAAGAGAACATGCATGAGCCGAGTAACTCTGTGTAGGTGTTAATATATGTAATCGTTATTGAGAATACGGCTTATTTAAGTTACTTCGAACTTGATATTGCTATACGGAGTAGTGAGCCGATCATATTGCCAAGTCCTATAATCTAGGGCCCTATACTTTGTCGTACAGCGCCTAAAGATAGAGCGTAGAGATGTAATAGGTGATTCTGCTCTATATACACTCTCTCCTAGGATAACTTGTCAAGATTCATCAACGTCAGATATTCATCTATATCATCGGCTAAACGAGTCGTTATTGCGGAGTAGGGTTTGCAATAGTGATAAAGACAGGAACGCTAAGTATCAACGATTGCCTGTGACCTCTTCGAGAGATTAGCAGGCAATTTGTAAACAATTCAAAGTTGTACTTGTAGCATACTAGCCTATATTGGGGTGGTTAATTCCCATCATGAGTTAGGTACATCGAACGTTCCAGTTTCCATGGATCATTCCAGGATCATTCCATGGATTAATTCCGCTATTACCACGGGTCAACATACTGCTTATGGGAATAACGAAAAGTGGTTGTCGTCATACTTCAACTTTTTCTATCCTTCAAGCTTTCTTATCAAGTTTCATGTTCAAGCTATCTGGGAAATACTACTCAGTTTCGGTCCGGTCCCGGAATTGGATACCCGGAAAAAGGGGACACTGAGTACAATCCTGGACAATGAGAACAACGTCATCTAAGCCTATATACACGTTCACATGGTAATTGCATTCAACTCACGAATATACGGAGATGGATATCCACTGGACAAAACACCCACACTTTTTGCCATTTTGATACCAAATGTCGGATGAAAGAGCGATACCCCATACTATGTAATATGAATTTTCTGAGTATAAATTGAAATCTAACGTCATCGGATAACGAGACGGTTACTAAATCCGTTGCAATTATGGGTGGTTCGTCCATTGACATCATGTGCTCTACTCGTCACCGTATCTGACTAGCCCAGTGTGGGCTGATCACATAAGAGATGCTAAGAGTTTTGAAATCAGTAGATTTCGCTGCAACAGGTTCCATTGTCAGTCATCTAATAATATCGTCATGGCACACCAACAATCCAAGAGACGCGATCCAAACGATCTTGATGCCTGGATCCTGGGAAGTGGGATTGGCTCTCTGACAACGGCAGTACATCTCATCCAAGAGGCTAATGTTCCGCCATCACGAATTCACATCCTCGAGGCATTGGAGTTTGCTGGAGGGGGGACTGCAACCTGCGGTGATCCGGTCAATGGTTATCACTATCGCGCTGGTGTCATGCCTATATTCATTGACGCTTGGATGGAGCGGCTCTTTTCACTCGTACCATTAAAGGCGGACCGGACGAAGACCGTCATGGACATGATGGAAACCAACCGCTCAAAACCGCCTACCGAAAAGCTCCATACTAGGTTCCTCGCACGGAAGTCTTGGGGCGTAGAACGGATCAACACTAAAGACATCAGGCTAGGGCTTAGAGACCACATGGATCTGCTCAGGTTGGGTTTCAAATCGGAGAGGAGTCTAGGGCGATCTCGCATTAGTGATTACTTCCACCAAAGCTTCTTCCAGAGCGATTACTGGCTGTTACTAGCTACAACGTATGTGTCACTGACAGATGGTTTTACTCGTGACTATACTGATGATAATAGGTTCGGCTTCCAGCCGTGGCACAGCCTTGTGGAATTCCGTCGATATACACAGCACTTCAGGAACGGCACCCACGGACTGGATCGTGCGTGCCAACTTGATGTCAGCCGCTACAACGCCCACGAATCCGTTATCGCCCCACTAGCTGATTTCCTACTGTCTCGCGGCGTTGACTTTCGCTTCCGCACGACTGTGACTGATATCATTTTTGAGCCGTCGCACCAACAGGTATCCACCATCTGTGCGGTCCCAGAAAACGAACCAGCGACAACAATCGAAGTCAGGCCGCAGGACATTGTTATCGTATCAGTAGGCTCAGTGATATCCGGCGCGACGACCGGGACGAACGAATCTCCGCCATCGCTGGAGCTGATGGAGTGCGATAAGAACCTGGATGACAACTGGCTCCTGTGGCTGGAGCTATCGTCAAAAGATTCGAAATTTGGCAACCCATATAACTTCTGCACTCGGGTAGGTGAATCCCGGCAGGAATCATTCACCGTGACGCTCAAGAACAACACACAATTCTTCGAGCGCTTCGTTCAGCTGACAGGCGATGAGCCGGGCACCGGGACCTTCGTCACCCTCAAGCACAGCAGCTGGCTCCTAACCCTCAGCCTGCCGCGACAGCCTATGTTCCCGACCAGCCCGTCGACGTGCAGGTTTTCTGGGGCTACGCGGCCTTCCCAGAGAAGGAAGGCGACTATGTCAAGAAGCCGATGCTCAAGTGCTCCGGCGAGGAAATAATGACTGAGATTCTGCACCAGCTACAATTTCCTATCGAGGGGATCCTCCAGGGATCGATCACCATCCCCTGTTTGATGCCTCGGAAGTCGGCACCCTTGTTGCGGCGGGACGGTTGTGACCGGCCCCTGGTCGTTCCAGACGGGATGAGGAACATGGCCATGATCGGGCACTTCGTCGAGATTCCGAATGAGATACCTGTTAGTATGGACTATTGCGTACGCGGGGCACAGATGGCGATAAATCATCTGATGGGATTGGGCTAGAGATTTAGCTTAATATGCCCTCGGGGACCTAGGTGTTGTTAGCACGAATCCCCACCGAAACGCGGAACGGACAATCCCGACAACATACCGTCTCGCAGTGGGGTCCCCGAGGGCATTGAGGGTGACCGGTATAAACTCCTCGCTTGCCTCTCATGGGCGGGACAGTTCTGGACGAACTCGGACGGTGACGGATTTGGCATGGACATCGACGGAGGTGTGGACGAGGACGGTCATGAGATTGTTTCATCGTCACCAGAAAGATTGGTATCATTAGCCATGGGGTGTAGGATACCCGTAAACAAATGATTCCTACAAAATCAATTTTCCATATACGACAAGCTGTAAAGAGAAGTTGGTAATAGGGCTTGGCTGGGTGTGTACGGGTTTCTCGGGGCCAAAATAAATATCTCTACGCAATAACAGCCTTGACCTGCTCTCATGTGTATAGAATCGGGGCTTTTCTCTCCATTTCCTTTCCCACATACCAAGCGCCAAAATGGTACATTTTCTGAGGTCTCCATGTTCAAGCAGTAAGGGAGCTATCTCTTGATCCCAATGACCCGCTGAATAGCTTCACCATTACTCATAGCGGAATCAATAACACCAGCCACCTTGAGCACATCAACAACACCCCCAATAATCTTATCATCAACACCACGTGTGGCATTAGTAAACTTAACATCCTTAAGCCACTCCGTCGCATCCTCCTCAATATAATTGCAACCAAGCTCGCCAGTACCCAAAAGCTTCACAACGCGCGCAGTATCGGCCTCGAAATCCTTGATTCCCTGATCCAGCGCCTGGAAGAGACTCTCCAATCGCTGGTCTTTCTCGGGGTTAGGGAACAGCGCCGTAGAAGCGACAATCATCCACGAAGGCCACGGCGTGAAGATCTCGCCAATCTTCTTAAGCGGCGGGTTCGGGTTCTCAGAGGTAGCATGGAAGTACGGCTTCGTGGTGAATTCCTCCCACATGAAGAACTCAGCCGAGGGGTTCGCGGTCTGCTCGGGCTTTGAGCTGTCGAGACCGGATACGCCATCCCGCAAGGGCCCGAAGGGTCCCAGAGGAACGGTGGTCAAAGAATCGGCTTTCCAGCCTTGCCGCTGGGCAAGGACGAAAGACATGATATGGGAACCGCTGTAGGTAAGTGTTAGTTCCAAGCTATACTGTGCTCGGTAGGACTCAATGTTGATGGCACCTTCCCAGCCGGCTGACTCCAACCCTCTTGTCCTTCAGATCAGACACACCCGTAATCTCGTCCCGATTCCGGCCCGTTACAATAGCCCAGCGCAGAGGGTTGTCCACCCAGTGGCCGACAACCTTGTATCCCCCATCTGCGGAGCTCTGGCTTGCTTGCTGCTTCCCGGCCAAACCTGCGACCCACCCCTCCGTCAAACCGATAGCGATGTCGATTTCACTTCCGCGAAGCGATGTGATCATATGTCCTGTCCCGGATGGGAAGGGAGTTGTGGTGATTTTGAATGGGAGGGAAGCAACGGCCGGGGAACGGAGTGCGAGATGGAGTGGGGTTAGGTAGTGTTCTAGTGCGCGGTAAAAGCTTGTCGTTAGCTATATTGTGTCTAATGGAAAGTAGAAATGACCGGAGCTGGCAGATTGGACACGGGAGTACTGCAGTAATGTTTCCATCTGATGCCGAAGATGTGGGAGGGGCTGACGTACCGGGCACATAGCCAATGCGGATTGTGGGCAGGTCAGCCATTGTGCAAGACCTATTTCCGTTGCGGATGCGGCGAATAAACAGAATAAACGGGGACAGTAGAGCTAGGGTTTCGTGGGGAAGAAGTCGGCGCAAAAGTTGGAGCAGCGCAGCATTCCGAGTGACGCGGGGCAAGCCCCTCACCAGACGCGCGGAATCGGAGGACTAGGAAATAATCTTTTTTGTTTTTATAAAACACCACGGTATTGACATTATCTCATTCAAATTACAGTTCTATAATGCTGTTTGCCAATGCTACCTATCTACATAAATATTGAGTCTAGTCCAAGTTCATCATCCGGCTTTTCAGTTCATGCGGATATCCTTCTCGTGATGACCCCAGCGCCCATTCTGCTCCATAGACTCGCCTGCGGTCTGAGAGTTGGAACGGGAGTGGGAAGCGGAGAGAGGGAAAGCGTGGGAGAGTGAGTTGGAATGTGAGTGTGGGTTGGAGAACGCGTTAGAGAGCGAGTTGGAGTGGGAGTGGGACGGAGTTTTAGAGTGGGTGTTTCGGGTGAAAAAATAGAACTGGAAACCCAGGTAGAAGTCGCACACGCACTGGAAGATACCGCAGAGCTTGAACGCCCATGGGATGGTCTCTGTGCTGTTGAAGAAGTAGCTCATCTTCATGGTGTCACCAAGAATCCATGCCGCAATAACGGAGACTCGGAAGCCCTTGCACGAGCCGGATCGGTGGTTGGCAAGGATTTGAGGGATAGGGAGGGTAGCTTCGACGGCGAGTCCGATGTAGCCAAGGAGGCTGATATAGAATTGCGACTGAGCGATCGGGGTCAGGTGGACGACGGTCAGCATTCCGACAAAGTAACCCAGAGACATCCAGTATCTTTGCGAAAATCGGTAATTAGTGTCAAGTGCTGCGGTTGGAGGCGCGCAAACTTACGGCTTGGCGGCTTTCCACTGCCAAAACTCATAGGGCCTTAAGGATGAACCATCGGAGTTACCGCCACTGAAGGGTGTGTGCTCAATTCCATTTCTCACCCCGGCAGAGGGCCGATTATTGAGTGCAACCTTGAGCATCGTCATCTGCACCACGATCATGACAATTGCTTGCGTCAACAAAGTGCCTGAGTAGTGCTCGCCAAACCAATAGAAAATCCTAATGATACCACATTAGCCCGCTGCCTCAAGTTTAAACGCACTATTGATTCGGAATCCTACTTCAGGATCGACGAAATCAGCATGATCAAAGGAATGTCCAAAGAGAAGCCTGCTGAGCTTCTTGTGCGATGAATGCTGAAGATCTGGTCGGCATAGGAGGTGACGGGAGAGGTTATAAGGCTGTATATGAGATTAGCACGGAAACCTGCGGATCAATGGGGGGAGCTCGTTCATGTCCACGTACAAGACAGGTGCGGCATAGTCAAATGCCATCTGGAAAAAAGACATGACGGGCGATGGGGGTATGCGTGGTCGCTATAATTGAATAAAAAAACGGCAGCTGGGTCGACGCAATTGCGTGAGGAGTCGCGTCTCACAGGTATTCGCGACAAAGGAAACGCTGTCGACAATCCAGACAAGAATCTGTCAAAGAAGGGAAAAGAAAAGGTACAAGCTTTGGGACACACGACTGGATGCGGCTTGGCTTTTTCGGGGGCCCTGGATTATGTCAGCGGGTCTCCACCTCCAGGGCTGCGGCAGGCGGGTGGGGATGACTTGGCGCAGTTGGAGCCAATGAGATCAAGGGGCTTTTATTTACTCGTCATTTGCCTCCAGGGCTGTCTTGGATAGAACCTTGAAAGGTATTGCCCGATTGGGATACGGAGTTGTATCACAATGAGTCGTCGATATAATCAAAAACAAAATTATGACTTGACATTCTCCTACCAAATCCAACTTCGTGTCTTTCCCATCTGATCCCGCTATTGGTCTTACAAACATCCAAAATGAGCAACCCTAGTAGGCAAACCATGACGGAAGCCGAGTTCCAAGACCGTGAACGTGAGCTTCGAAACCGCGAATTGGAGCTTGAACGCGAAAAGCGTGAGCTTAAACTTCAACAGAGCAAAGTCGAGCTCGAAAAACAGGAGCTTAGATTCAAAGACGACAAAGCAGAACTCGAAAAGAAGGAAACTGAACTCAAGGAAAAGATCGCCAAGCTCGAAGAACTTGAAACCGAGTTCCAGAAACATGGACCCGATATAATCAGGCTGGCGATATCCAAGAAGTTTAGGCGTGGCATGATAGGCACGAAGGAACACGAACTCAGACAGAGCGGAGATATAAATGCTCTTCAGCGATGGCGATATGAACGCCACGTGTACGAACAAGACCTCGATGAGGCAGAGGATCAGTTAGCAGAGTTCCTCGACGTGGAGACCGGACTCCGAGAGATTGCTCAACGGGAAATCTGTTTAGGAGAGCGATTTAAGCAAGATCCCGCAAGACTCGATCAAGAGATCGAGATCGCAGACAGGGAATATAAGCGACTTGAGCACGAGTGGTGGATGATCCGGGATTCTTTCTCTGATGGACCGTTAGTGCGAGGGTTTGAGCTCTGGCGGGGGAATCCTAAGTGGTACATGCATCGTGTCCTTCGGGAAGACTGTGCCGGTAGAGGAGGCTGCTGTGGGCGTGATTGTGGATGTTGTCTTAATCGCAAACTTTTCCTGGATCGCGAGCATGCAGCTGGGCACTGCACTGTCGAATGTGGTTGTTGTCAGAAGGCTCGGGGATTTGAGCTTTCTGAGGATGAAAAGAAGAAGTTTGCGATTCGATATGCGGTCTCCCAGGATGGTAAGAAGGGCCTCGACCTGAAGGACCTCCATCTGAAAAACCTCGAACTGCAAAACCTCAACCTGCAACATGTGCTTTCTGAAGAAGCAATGAAGGACACTGTGATGAAGTACACGTTCTCCGACGGTGAAGTTGCTGAATATGAGCAATATACAAACGAAGCCGACTTCACCGACTATGAATCCGACGATGATGAGTGTCCCCGGAAGAGGTGGAGGATCCGTACTATCGTCGAATCTCCCAAGCTTCGATCTGGGGATTAGTAGATGGGAACTTTCAGAACCCGTTTGACTTGATCGACGAAGAACCGGCCCGTGATCTAACATGGCAGCTTGTGGCCGGCCAGGAGGAAAATGACTCAACGATGACAGAAGCGAGTTGGTAGTTTCCAAACGACAATTCTGTAACTACTTGGCTACAGTTTCTTTGGGGTATTGGTAGGTTTATGAGCTAACGTTTATGAATGGCTGGGAGTAATGAAGAAATTGGGAACTTGTTAGCTTGCCCCGAACAATGCTTATTTTACTACATACACCTCGGTGGTAATCAGTAAAAGTGGTCCTAGAGTATGCGACATACTAAGTAGTGGTATTACTGGACAGAGCGTTAAATAACCACGAATATATTCGCATACAACATAGTCATTAGAGAGATCTTTATAGCACTGGATACCAAAAGGAGTTGAAAATGACAATATATATATATTGTCTACCCTCCATGCAAAGAAATTAATTCACCCCGTCAACTGTCGATCTAGCAAAGATACATGAGACAATCCCCGAGGATTGCGCGTTAAAATTCTGGTGGAGTCAAAGGTGATCGACATCCTATATCTCAAACGGAGGCAGGGGTTTCCTATTGACTCGGAGGGGGCCAGGGGGCCAAAATGTCAGAGCGGCCATTAGACTGGCTTCTCAACAAGAAGGGCAAAGCTCCCTGCCTTGTTAACGTCAATGTAGCAATGGATATTGTATACAGCCGGTCTACTAGTTCTGATAGCCTCTCTAGCACGCAGCGCGTCTGCTTTCACAGCCTCGACAGTAGCACTGATTGACACGTGGCCATCAGCAGCTGACTAGTAACAACCCTGCTTTAGTTTTTTTTTTCGGGAGGCAGCATAAGGGATTTCGTAGTTAACAAAATATGTCCTGATCTGAGGAGGGAATCAGGGACGAGTTTCTGCTGAAATTGTCCAACTTTTTTCCTCAGGGAAGCAGAAAAGGGGAGCGAGAGAGGAAAAGTAAAAGTAAATCCTGTTCTGATTGAAGTTCTGTTTTGTGTAAAAAATGCTCTTCATGGCATGGGGAATATCAAGTTGAGATTCAATAGTCTGGGATACGTATGTAACCCACCGAACCCGATCACGATCACCATCATGGCTTACTAGAAGGATCGAGGATGTTAGAAACAGGCAGTTGCAGCTAAACATGGTTGACTCACGACACACGGGGCTTCGTCACTCTTCCCGGGGTGACAGTGAGCCCAAGGAAATCCTGCGGCTTTCTCTTCTAATGGACATCAGTACCTATGCCGCAAGTCGTCCAAGAGAATAGATCTCACCAAATGGTCACGTTTGATATGAGCGCGGAGCTTCACCACCTGAGGGTCCTTGCACATGAGGTCGTCAAACTTCGGGCAGTAGGGACACTTGTAGGCGCAGGGAGGAATCGTCTAAGGGTAACGAGTATTAGCCTCAGCTTGGAATAGACGGTTTGGGTGTTTTCACTCACGATGACTGCGTGTTCCATCGGCCATTGACATGCCTGATGGTCATCACAAGCGCAGAGCTTCTTGTTCTCCTGACTAATAGAATCGGTTAGCCATATTCAACATACCTTTAAAAAGCAATCCATGGATGCTTACAGCCATTTGGTGGGAGGCACGTCCCTGCTTGACCTCCAGTAATGACCGTACATCCCGTAGTAAGGGTTTGCGGGGACAGGCTCAGCCGGCTGAGGCTCGGATGGGATCGTTGACGATTCGTTCGTCATGATGGCGATGGTTTGGGGATGTGCTTCTGATGGTACCTTTGAGTGAGTTGATTGACAAAGGGCAAAGTGCTGGAAGGATGGCTTACTAGAAGATGAGGTGCGAGATGAGGAAGTAGAACAAAAATGGAAGGAACCCAAATAGGAAAGCGAAGTCGACACAAAACCGTCTGATATGGGTTGGCACGTGCCCAGTTCAGGCTGGCTTGGATTGTACATTTACTTGAGGAGTAAGAAATCTCGTAATACCAGAAGAAAAATCATCATAAATCCATTTCGATCCACAGAGTATTTACAGCACATACTTGAACAGCGGCGACTTGTCTCCCATATCGAACAGCTCATCCTCAGTGTAGTTAACCCTCGCATCATCCGCAATCCGTGCCTTCCTTGCATTGCCCACCTTGTATGTCCATTCGAGGAACAAAGCAACAAAGAATCCAACCCCACCGAGTGCCAAACTGAGGCCAAATCCAGTCGTGTACTTCGGGCTCTCTTTCTCCATATACATGAAGCTGCCCAATATGCCACCGATATTGCCAACACAGTTCACCAGTGCAATGCCCATAGCCCGTCGCGACGCCGGGGCAATGTTGTTTGCATTCCAAGACGCAGCTCCGGGCTGGATGGGGTAAATACCGATGACAGACAAGACGACTGCAAAGTAGGCCACTCCTTTCCTTGCTTCAAGCTCTCCGTTCAGGGAGATGATAATAGAATAGGCTACCACAACGATTATCATGGGAATGCAGACAAATGGCATTCGCCAATAGAAGCGATCGGAAAGCCGTGCAAACAAGATAGCAGATATCGCACCGGCAATATATGGAGGTGCAGAGGTGAGCTGGGCGTTCGTTGAGCTGAAGCCCATGGATTTGGTGATAGTCGGGAGGGTGAACTTGGTACCTGGTTGCGCAATCAAATTAGTTCAGTGTAGTGTCTCGTACAGACTTGAAGGACTGTTACCATAAGACAAGGCCGACTGGCAAAACAAAAAGTAGCTCAGCACGTATATCCTCCAGTTCAGCAGGACAATCTTGAGGTCTCTCCATTTGAAGCCTGTTTCTCCGGTACTAGTTCCTCCTTGCTTGATGAACATCGAAAGTTCCAGATAGCGAATTTCATCGGGAGATAACCAGCGCTTGGATAGAGCCGGGGTGTCGATGAGAAGAAAGAAACAGGCAACACCTAGTACCACACTAGCAATGCCTTCCAGAATGAAGATCCACCGCCAGCCCTCAAGCCCGGCAATACCGTCCATCTCAGCAATAGCGGCAGCCAACAGGCCGGAGAATGCACCAGACAGCGCACTGGCACAATAGAAGTATGAGATACGAAGCGCCAATGCCCTAGGCATGTACCAGTATGAGCAAAGGTAGATAGCACCAGGGAAGAAACCGGCCCTATGTAAGGTTTCAGCGTGCGAATCAAAAAGGGCTTGTTCATTTGCACTGACTCGAAAATACCAAGTAGAACTCGAGTGGCCATAAGACCAGCAAAGTTTTGCACCAGACCTGTGCATGTCATGACAACACCCCATGTTGAGACAAGGAGGCCAAGGTACACTGAAGGGCGCTTGAACCTTTTGAGAACAATGTTACTGGGAACTTCAAACAGGACGTAGGGAATGAAGACTATATTGGACCAAGGTCAGTACAGTACATATCAGTCCCGAGGCATCACGCCGGCTGAGTGTGGGCTGTAGGAAATAAACTCACATATAGAGAGAACAGTATTATACTGCAACCCTGTCATTTTGAGATCTTCGACCATGCCTTCAATTTTAGCATTGCCGATATTTGCACGATCAATATGGCAAATCAGGTACAGAACTGCGAGCATGGGAATTAAACGCCTGTCAACCTGGTAGAGCGTTAGCCGGATATTACGTGGATGAGCTAGGTCAAGTATGCTCACTTTGCGGAAGACCTTTTTCCGTTTGTCCTCGGGATAGTTGTTATAGAAATCTGCATCGTCGGGTGTCAAACCGACAACACGAAAGTCTCCGACCTGAGTGACGAGAGAAGGCTTCGGAATGTTTTCGACATGAGAAGTTTCATCGACAACCTCGACGTCGTTCTTCCCAATAGAACCGCGATTCATAGCTGCGGATTACAAGTAGTATACAACCTTTGGCTACTTCAAATGGGCCAAGGTCGAGATAAGCTCATCTGGATATGGGGTATCAGAAAAGCGATACGGGAAATCGACCAGAGAAGAGGGCATATACGCTATATAAATAGTAGACATCGTGGGTTGCCCTAAACAGCATGGAATGATTTCAGATCATTGTTTACCCCAGTCTTGGCTATGAGCCAATTAGCCAAGAAATGCGGGGAAGCTTGAGCATTGAAGGGCTGTGGCCCAGCTGATTCTCACCTGGGCAGAATTATGCCGGACGATGTATTGACCCGACCAGTAGTCGTCTCTGCCAAGGTGAGCTTGTTGATAGACATCCAGTCAGAGCCCAACCCACTGTGGAAAGCACAGACAACTGCGGGCATGCGGGGTGTATCTTTTCTCCAATAGAGCAATGATGCGTCTTTCTCCGGGCCTTCCTCGGGGCCTTTCAAGGTTCTCCGGGCCTTTCTCCAGGTCGTTCTCCGGACCTTTATCCGGTACTGTCTGCTCCGACCCGACCTTATTTGGACGTATGGAAAACTGCTATTTCACGTTTCTGGCCGGAAAGCAGGTCGTTTGATACCCATTTGGATGTTTCTGCCTGGAAGACGAAGGCTAACGTAGCATGATATTCTCAGTGCGTTTTCTGTTCGAGAATCACGTCTCAAGCCGCAATAAAAGAGATCAAGAACAAGCTGGTGGAGTTTGATGACATTCCATTGGTGGGAAATGTGGTTATGCACGAGCCGCAGTAGGATCAAGATCATCACGGATTCCGCGACTCGGGCTGGTCATTTGTTGACCTGACACGCCTAGCTTACTTGGGAAAAGCCGGGAAGATCAAAGCCTCTTTCCGTACGATAGAAACGCACCAAACTCTAAATTAACTCGATGGCAGTTGACGACAAAGCGGGAGAAGAGATACTTTTTAATCTTTCTTCCCTTGAGGCTGCATGTCTTAATTGCGAGGCAAGCTGGTCCGCGGGTGGGTCTCTTGGTGAGCCGTGTTGACCTTCTATAGTGACCACGTAGTATAGATGAAGCTCAGAGCCAATACATTCTTAGATCAAAAATGTGATCTTCAATATGACGGCGTTAGATTGCATGAAGGGGCTGTCACGTTTACCTAGTAAAACAGTTGTATACAACGAACAAATAAAACAGCTGCCCACGACATGCACGTTTATCGACTGCCAATGATGCGAATATTGCATACATGTACTGCGCAAGAAATGAAAAACATTGCTCAGAACTCAATCCGCCAATTCTTTCCAATGCCAACATTTGGCTTCTTCACCACAGCATAGGACGCCTTCCCGCCCTCTTGCTCGTAGAACTCCAATGAGGCCGTAGAGGCCGACTTGGCTCCATCTTCGATGACAACCACGTTGTCCTTGGCCTTCCATTCGACGGGAGGGTCAACGATCACCACCCGCTCCACTGTCACACCAGCCATGGTCTTGAGGTACTCAGTAGTCTTAGGTCCCTTGGTACCAATGTCCTCCGACGACAACACCGACTCGCGGTAGTTGAAGTGGCGGTGAATGTAAGCGCCACGCTCGTAGTCGAACGTCTCACCATCATCCACGTACAGACTGCCCTGCGCCTCGCTATTCTTGTCCAGCGTAATGACCAGTGTATATGGGTCCCACCGCATAAGACCAGTACTGCGACGAGGACGGTCCTTGCGGGGTATGATGTGACCACCCTGGATCAACACAGGCACCTTGTCCTCTGGCGCAGGGACAATGTGTTTCTTGCCCGCACCCTGGTAGACGGTGAAATCGAAGTAGTCATAGTACTTTTCGTCGTCAGAGATATACACGTCTGCACTGTGGGTGTTCTCCTGCACAACAGGCTTCACAAGAAGACCCGTGGAAGCAAGGTACAGCTGATCATCAATGGCAAAGCCTTGCTCGTCCTCAGGGAACATGTAGTACTGAGGCCGCACGATTGGCGTGCCGTTAACTGAGGCTTCATGGAAGGCAGTGTACCAAGCAGGCATAAGTTGGTACCTCAGGCGGATTGCCTGGGCGATGTAGGACCGGTGCGGTTCGCTGATCAGATATGGCTCACGACGACGAGTATCAATGTGAGCATGCGCGCGGAAGAAGGGATACCAGATACCTGCCTGGTACCACCGGGTCAAAAGGTCCTTATCAGGGTTATGGAAGAATCCTCCGACATCTGCGCCGGCAAAGGGGAAGCCTGCAATACCGTTGGTCAGGACCATGGGGATAGAGGCCCCTAGGTGGTCCCAGGTGGCCTGGTTGTCTCCAGTCCACATAGCAGACACCCGCTGTGCCCCAGCGTAGTATGAGCGCGTCAAGATGAATGGCCGGCGCACCTCGCCCTTCTTGCGCTCCAGCATTGCTTTGTAGGTGGCGTTCAAAAGAGTGAGACCATTGACATTGTGAACATCGCGATGTTCCCAGTTCCCATAGTGCAAATTGTCCTTCGGCATGGTCATGTCAGGCCCGTTGAAAACAGAAGGCTCATTCATATCATTCCAGATGAAAAGATTCTGAAGCGATCCTTTGAATTTGTCGAACTTGTGCAGGGTGGCCCACCAGGCGTGGGCGGCGGGGTTAAAGCAGTCGACCCAATTAGAGGAACCTGGCCAGCACCACCCATCGTAAATCTCGCCATCCTTGTTCAGCACAGCGAGATTTTTACTTCTAAGTTCCTCGGAAACAAAATACTTGTCCGCGTTCTTAATGTGAGGATCGATCAAAACCACAAGCTTTCGTTCGGTTTCATCCAGCTTTTGCTGCATGCCCTTAGGATCAGGGAAGGTGAGAGGGTCCCAGGTGAAGTATTTCCGGTCATCGGTATACTCGAGATCAAGCCAGATCACGTCGTACGGAATCTGGTACTTATCGAACTTCGTGTTGACTTCTTTGACATCCTCGTCTGTAACATAGTTCCAACGGCATTGGTGATATCCAATGGCAAACTGCTGGGGCAATTGTGTATATCCTGTGAGTTCACCATATGTTTTACTGATATCATTCGGCGAGGGCCCGAGGAAGACGAACAGGTCAATCTGACCGGATTCCGACATCCAGTGAGTTTGTGTGTCTGTCTTGGAGCCGGCGCCCAAGGCAAGAGGGTTGGAGGAGGCAGTTGATTTGACAATATCGATCCACGTTTCCGCTGCATTGAGCCAGAAGACCCCGACAGTGGAGTTCTTGCGGTGGGCTTGCATGAGCGGGATGGCTCCGTACAAGGTCATAGGGCTTTCGAGTTCATACTCGAAGACATCCGAGTTGTACAGACGGTAAGGGTTCTCATGATTGCCAGGCCCACCTCTAGTCTCCTTGAGCGAGAGCGAATCTGCGTGCTCTGGAATACCAAACACATGACTATAACCGGGGAAGGTAATATCAAGAGCGATACTCTCGGGACCACGGGGCTTCGAGTCTGTATTGCCCCCAAAGGTCTCTTCCCACCAGGTGCTCTCATCCTCGCCGGACTCGCCGTCTTTGCCGTCTACCTTTGGTCGCCAGTGCTCCATGTTCAAGAAGCCTTGGTGATTCAATTGAACATGGGTCTGTCCGTCTCGCTGAAATTCGACTCCAAATGGCGCGTGGCGAACGATAGCCTGGAATTTGTCGTCCGGTCCGTATAGAATGTTGGTGAATCCAGTTTCGCTCTGAGCATTCAACGTGGCCGACTTGCTGACTTCCAAACCACCCACGATAGTCCATTTTTCAGTTTCATCATATCGCTTCTTGTTCGCTTGGCTGCCATGTCGCATTTCAATGTCGCCCTTCATCCGCTTCTCTTCATCGACCACAATGCGGGCGGCTCCCGATTTCAAGAAAGACACCGTGAGAGGTAGCCGGACCTTCTCATTGGCAGTGGTTGTTTTGGAAATGACTCCAGTGAGCACACCATCTTTGAAATGTACGGTGGCAGGGTCGAGCTCGTAGGGTGAGCTCCACGAAGCGCCTTGGGAGGAGGCGTTATCGGCGTAGGCGCGGTTTCGTTTGCAGAACCCGGACTGCTCACAAGTCTTGAAATCCTTGTGTTTGACCGCAACTGCTCATATCATGAGAATTAGCTTTCTGTAAACTTGCAATTTCGCGGAAGGCAGCCTTACAACCGGGGACGACAATGCATCCGAGGAGGATAACTATGGAGAGCAACATTGCCCAACGGGGCGCAGGTAGGCTCCTGGCCATGGTGAAATAAATAAGATGATCGATCAGAGGCCCTCAATCCCCGACAGAATGGCGTTGGTTATCAATGATTGACCTGCATTTAGAGGTGGAGATGCCGTCAACAGAAGCTACAAGCTGGCCTGAGCTGGGGTAAGACACCTAAGGCAACAAGGCAACCACGATAGCTTCTGAACAGCCAATCAGCTTTGCTTTCCTTTGAGCCAATCAGCCCCCGACTGCTCAGTACATATGTTGTATGCACCTTTCCACACTGTACATCTACAAGTCCACGCATTAGGATCTTTTGTCAACAATGCAGCTAAGTCTTCGTCTGGATCTCCACTCAGCCTCTGCCCTAACAACCAGCTGTTTTCGGAGTACCCGAAGGTCGAAAACAGCGATCTCTTAGCAGCCGCTATTCATTCATAAGCTTATAAGAGGTTGGTCTCCCCTCGGGGTTGCATTTTGGTGTCTTCCGTAAGAACTGACAGAAGCGTTGCAAGATTTCTTATTGATTTCAGCTCCTAGATCTACTTATACCTACATATGTAGGTATGAATAGGATAGTACCTCCTAGTAGTATAGTGAACAATCAATCTTCTTCCCTAACCTACTGCGAAGAACCGAGTATCTTAAAACTATAAATTAGGAGCTGCCTATGTAGGTATTCTTAGAGATTAGGACTAGGATAATGTGAGTGTATAATAGGCTACGCTCATCTCATCCTAGTGACTAGGCTAGGTGCGGATTGTTATCCCATTTGATGAACCATGACATAAATATAGGTATCATTATTTGAAATGAGCTGTTTTTCAAGTCGATAGATATTTCTACCTTTGCGCTTGAATGTTCAAGAAAAAGTGTGAAGCCAAAGAGCCTATACAACTTTTCCAACGGCAAGGTCCACCATTGATGGCCTTAGCATTCTGGCATCAACACCCCTCCTTGCCGGCCACCAATCATCGGCCCAAGTGGGAAGGCCTGAATTTTTTAAAAGGCCTCTATTTAATCTTCCCCTCTTCCCTCTCTTTTCCTACTTCATACCTTTGAATATTATTCTCATACATTCAAAATGTCCGCCAACGAGGAACAGACGTATGTGCTTCAAAATCAATTTTCCCATCACCCTTCTTCTTCGATTGCCATTACCCCTCGTTGTCGGTCAAGCTAATCAATTGCTCTAGTTTCATTGCCATCAAGCCCGATGGTGTCCAGGTACGAGCTCAGCATCATTCGACCCAAATCCATAACGGAACCGGAAGGGTCTACTCAATTGAACTCCATTTGCTGACAATGTAAACCAGCGTGGCCTCATTGGACCCATCATCTCTCGCTTCGAGAACCGTGGCTTCAAGCTCGTTGCCATGAAGCTCACCTCCCCAGCCAGGAGCACCTCGAGAAGCACTACGCTGATCTCGCCACCAAGCCCTTCTTCAAGGGTCTCGTCGCCTGTTAGTTGCCCCGTCCGAATCGTTCCGCAAATCGCAACACCACTAACACGGCTCTAGACATGCTGAGCGGCCCCATCTGCGCCATGGTCTGGGAGGGCAAGGACGCCGTCAAGACCGGCCGCGTTCTCCTCGGTGCCACCAACCCCCTGGCTTCCGCCCCCGGTACCATCCGTGGTGACTACGCCATCGTAAGAAAACCCCCAATGCTCCAATGTCGCATCATATCATACTGACAATTCCACTAGGATGTCGGCCGCAACGTCTGCCACGGTTCCGACTCCGTCGAGAACGCCAAGAAGGAGATTGCTCTCTGGTTCGGTGCCTCCGAGATCCTCAAGTACACCTCCGCCCAGGCCGCTTGGGTTTACGAGTAAATTCCTCGTCTCTAAGTAGACTGGTCGGGCGGACTTCTTGTTCGGATACTTCTAGTATAGAATAAAGCAGTGGTTCTGAGGAAGAAGTCCAATCGCTTGGAGAATACACAATATACAAATTCATATGATATATGAATATAGTTCTCTCTACTATCATAGTAATGCTCGACTAGCTCATCCTCTGCTGAAGAGCCGTCTGGCTAGGTTTGCTGTCGGTGTAAAGATCGACTTTGCAAACCATGGTGTCGCCCAAACACTCGCTGCCAACCGGACTGGCAACAAAGCTTTCGTGATCGCATAGGCCGTAGCAAATTCCAGCACCAATCGAACACCTGCTCGGTCCACTGTATTCTCCCCGGTGATTTCATGCTCTGCAACAGTATTCACGTCGGACTCATCCACCCAACCTTTCTTTTTTAACCAGCGGCCGAAACGCGCAGCTCCTTCATCGAAGGCATTGGTCTCGCCTGTCTGAGATGCAAGATCCGGCATCCAGGTACCATAGTGAAATGCACCAACCAGCCCAAATAGTGGAAGGATAGCGGTCATTTCGTGAAGTATTAGGAATGATGTGATATGGGTGACCGGCGCTCCAAATAAGGGTGTAGTATATGTGCGGAGAAAGCGAGGAAGGCGGTCGTTGAACCGGCGCAGGCGAGAGCGAGTGTCATTAGGGCTGATCTGTGATGGCTTCGGTGGTTGCGTAGGAGAGGGAGTGGAAATAGTTCGTCGCGACCCGTGCGGCCTAGTGTTTCGAGCTGTTTGGAGACGGAGGTAGCGGAGAAAGGTGGGTGGTCGAGGAGCCATGTTTTGGTGAAGGAATTGACGGACTTGTAGAGTTCAGAAGAAAGATTGTATATGTTCAAAAGTGAATTGTCCCCCTAACGCCCAATATACACAAATGTAAAACAGTTAGGTGCTCACGTTAAGCATCGTCGATCCCGATATGAGAAATGACGATTATCGCGCTGAGTCATCTATAGCGCTGCCACTTTTTTTTTCTCGAGCTCTTCTGGATCAAGATAAAGTCACTCCTTGCATAGAAACAGTATTAAAGCCTTTAGATCCATGTAGTATCTTTGCAGTAGACCTTTAATGCGCGATGGCCAAGTCGGCAGCTGTAGACATCATCGTTCCCGATGCGACTGGAGCAGATCGTGACATGGTCCACTTTTGCCCGAATCCTCTCTTCTTCATCCAACCACTCCCATTGCCGACTCATACACCTAAAGGACGCAATGGAGAAGAAGATTACCGAGAAGATCGCGGCTCTGCCGCCAGATGCCAACTACTTTTCCTTGGAGTTCTTCCCTCCAAAGACCCGGATGGTGGGGTTACCCCGCGTGCTGAACGCATCGTGGATATTTTGCTAATATGGCCTACTGTAGGGTTTCGCCAACCTGTCTGCGCGTCTGGAGCGTATGGCTCAAGCACTCCGTCCTCTGTTCGTTACGGTCACTTGGGGTGCCGGTGGCAGCACTGCGGCACGATCGCTCGAGCTGGCGGAAGTATGCCAGCGCCAACTGCAGTTGACGACCGTCCTGCATCTGACATGCACGAACATGAGCCGCAAGCTGGTGGATATGGCTCTAGATGAGGCCAAGGTTCTTGGAATTCGCAATATCCTGGCTCTGCGAGGAGACCCGCCTCGCAGTGAGGAGTATAACATGCACGGAGAGGATGATAGCAACAAGGATTTCACTTTTGCCGTTGATCTAGTGCGATATATTCGCCAGACACATGGCGATTACTTCTGTGTTGGTGTTGCCGCATACCCGGAGGGCCATCCTGCCGACAATTTCCAAGACGTCCAGGATCCGGCCAGAGATATTCCTTCCTCGTCGAGAAGACACAGGCTGGAGCAGATTTCATCATGACCCAACTTACCTACGACATCGAAGCTTACCAGAAGTTTGAGGAGATGCTTCGCAACCATGATTCCGGTGCTTTTAAGACTATCCCCATCATTCCTGGCTTGATGCCTATCCACAGCTATAAAATTCTGACTCGGGTGACTAAGCTCAGCCATGTCACAATCCCGCCTCCCATTGCCAAGCGCATGGAAGAATTGAAGCACGACGACGATGCGGTCAAGCGCGCGGGTGTGGATATTGTTAGTGAGATAGTGGGTGGTGTGAGAGACATTCCCTCCCCCGGGGCCGCGAGGATTCCACTTCTACACTTTGAACTTGGAGAAGACAGTATCATTTATCCTGGAACAATGCGACTTGATTCCGTCTTACTCGGATGCTGGAGACACTGCTATTGCGGATGACCCTGCGTCGATTCCACTGGATTTCCCTGGACGTGCGTTGCGGAGACGCCGTGCATCCTCTATCAACTCGCAACCCCACAACCGGGTCATTGTGGACAAGCTATCTGTCCACGAGTCGTCGCAGGACTCGGTCCATGAGGCACTCGCAGACAGTGCAGGTGTGCCCGCACCCCCGCCAAACCGCAGCACTACTCTTCTCATCTCTGAGGGTCTTGGTGCGCTCGGCAGAGAAGCAACATGGGATGACTTCCCCAACGGACGATGGGGTGATGCTCGCTCGCCTGCCTTCGGTGAGATTGACGGCTATGGTCCCTCGCTTCATGTGACTGCCAACACTGCACGTAGGCTATGGGGCCACCCGGTGGACTCCAAGGATATGAGCACAATTTTCCGGCGCCACGTCTCGGGCGAGCTACACATGGTGCCGTGGTCCGAGGGTGGCGCGGAAGAGGACGGCGAGGGTTTGAATGCAGAGACTGAACTGATTCGACCGGAATTGTTGAAGCTCATTGATGGCCGCGGCTGGTGGACTCTGGCCTCGCAGCCCGCAGTGAACGGTGTGCACAATGACCACCCCATCTTCGGTTGGGGTCCCCAACGGGAAGGTTTTGTCTTCCAGAAGCCATTTGTGGAGTTCTTCTGCTCGAGCAACGATTACACCAATATCCTGAAGCCATTGTTTGCTAAGCACGGCCACGACAAGCTCACCTGGTTCGCGACAAACATCAAAGGTGATTTCGAATCTTCGCTCCCAACCCAGCCTGCCGATATGGAGCTCGATGACCTTGGCTCCAACCCCGAAAGTGTCAACGCCGTTACCTGGGGTGTGTTCCGCGGCAAGGAGATCGTCACCCCTACGATCATCGAGGAAGTGAGTTTCCGCGCGTGGGGTGAGGAGGCTTTCCGAATCTGGGACGAGTGGCGTCGCATCTACCCGCGCGGTTCACCCACGGAAACATACTTGGACACAACCAAGAACGACTCTTGGCTTGTGTGTGTTGTCGGTCAGCAATTCGGCGCCGGTACCAAGCAGGGCTCCAAGGAGGAGGAAGACGAGGTCAAGTGGATGTGGCGGGTCTTGGCGGGCGAGGAGGCTTAAGAATGCGTCTGTCTACAAATCAGGATAAAGATATACCCTGTATCAATGAGGGTTCTTACGGTTGACGGTTTAATGAGGGCAAGCCTGGACATATGAACCATGAATGGCACAAAATCTGGATTTCTGTATACTAGTCTTGACCCCATCCCATGGAGATGAATATTACGATTACGCGTGCACTGCTTTTGTATATTCTTTGGTTGATTGATAGATTCCATACGCCAATTGCTAAGCAAATGCTTCTATAAATACGTATCGTTTCTCATGCAAGCGTTTGCCAGAGGTGATCGTCCCTGCTGCAGGCTTGATCACAACTTCTCGGCAAACCCGTGTTCCTCGAGCCCGCTCGCACCTGTATCTGGGGTCGCGATTTCAGACTGGGCCTCGGCGTATTTCTGTATAGCATCGTCAAGAACGCCATACACCTTGGGCATACGGCGGGGCTGGTTAGGCCCATTTGCCGGTAGTTGATACCCACGTAATCTGGGAAGCTTGTTAGCAATTTGAAACAAAATATAACATTCGGGATTGACATACCTAGGACCTTCTCCGCTACTCTCCGGCATTGAAGAGGCATAAACACGAGAAAATGTCTGAATGTCCTGCTCGAAGGACCCACGTTGGATACTCTCCCGCACTCCTGCGAAGAAGGTATCCATGACGTGGAAATTATGGACTTGAAGGAGAGCCCAAGCGGTCATCTCCTTAGCAAGTAGGAGATGGTGGATGTAAGCACGATGGTAATTCTTGCAAGTATAGCATTCACATCCCTCGCCCAGCGGAGATGTATCTGTAGTGTGATCTCCCGTCCACAGATCGATTCCCAAAGGCAGACGCTCAGACTTGCCCTCTGGCACGGGAGCTGGGGCGGGGAACACGAATCCCATGGCGATACCTCCGTCTGACGATGCGCCTGAGGAGAGGGTGGTGAGAAGGTCTGCTCCGAGGGATATGTCACGCAGGATAGCCTGTGGAGTCTCAGGCTCGCTAAAGAGCAATCGAGGAAGGTTCGCCAGGGATTCTGGAACGAATCCCAATGACGCAGACTGATATAGCGCTAGGCCGGATATATCCCACCGGAATTCACTCTCCAAATCTTCCAGGTAGAGGGACTGCTGCGCATTATCAAGAGGCAACACCGGCGCAAAATATGCGCTCTTTGACTTGTCTTTCTCTGCCACAGCGTCCCCATAGAGCTGCTCCAATGCATCCCGAGTCCAGGCATGTGTCCGGTCGACCATCTTCCCCCGCCTCTTGGATCCGGGCTGCTTATTAGCCAGGTCCACCATCCCAACCGCAATATCTGGCCTCAGCTTTTGAACAGCCTTCACATAATCATGCGCAGATAACTGGGTGAACCCGACTGATGTGAGCAGCGCGATGGAAGCCGATGTGTTCGCGGGAGGGCATGGGATCGGAGGGAATCGACGTGGACCTAGAATCAAAGGCATGTCCTCGGCCACACATATGAATTTCTTCAATGGCGACTCATGATCTGCGGCGGGTGTCTTATAAACGGGTGGTTGCTTTTTCGCGATAACTTTATATGCCCGGGGACATGCGCTGTCAGTTATGCCCAGGAACAGATTGTAGTAATCATGCAGTATTCCGCTTACAATCTTCCAATCCAGCATACAAGCTGTTTATTTCAGTGTGATCACGCATCACATCATGCGCAACATGCGGGACTGTGCCCGCGAAGTGAGCGGGACATGGTGCGGCGTCGCGATGGTCTTGCGGCCTGGAATAGCCAATTTGCCTACTCGGGGTGCAAGAACTGGAGCAGTGGATGCCAGGACACTGAAGGTCATCGCTGGGGAAGCGGACGTCGCTTGGTCCATGGCGTTCCTGATTATTGGAAGACCATGTTGGGGGCGGCCTGGATCTTGTCCTTATCGGCTAGGAGAAATTGAATTTCCCGATAAACATCGCCCTCACTATCCTCCTCCGGAAACATTCTGGACTATTTTGCATATATTGCGCAGGAACTGAGCATATTGATCTGCAATTTTGAAATATTTTATGCCTAATTACACCACTGCGCCCCACTCGATCATGACAGGACAATCAACGTCGCCGACGCGACGCGGAGCTCTCATCGTTGTCGAAGGACTCGACCGCGCGGGCAAATCGAGCCAATGTGAGATGCTACGGGATTCCCTCTCGCGGCAAGGACACATGGTCAAATACATTCGATTCCCAGGTACTTAGTTACTGGTTTCTTATGGCTGGCATTGATCTAATAATGTTTTCTAGACAGAACGACGCCGATCGGGAAGTTGATTGATAGCTATCTACGCGGCTCATCGCACCAAGACGACCATTCCATTCACCTCCTTTTCTCGGCGAACCGGTGGGAGATTTCAAAGAGCATTGAAGAAGATATCGCGAACGGAATAACAGTCATTGTAGACCGCTACTCATATTCCGGCGTCGTCTACTCCGCCGCAAAAGCGAACCCCACATTATCACTGGAGTGGGCATGGCGGCCAGAAATCGGTCTACCGCGCCCAGATATCTGCCTATTCCTTAGCATTTCACCTGAGGAAGCAGCGAAGCGCGGTGGGTTCGGTGCCGAGCGATACGAAAACGGGGAAATGCAAACCCGTGTGCGAGAGCTCTTCCAAACGATCTTCGAGAAGCAGCAGGATGTATCCATTATCGATGCGGGGAAATCCATCGAGGAGGTGTCACGGGAGATACGGGGTGCCGTAGGTGATTGCATTGCGCGTCTGGACGTGGCGGGCGCGTTGAGGAAATTGGGGCCTCTTGCGAATTAGAGAATTAGAATTTAAGACTGGGCGCTTGGCTCTCATTCAATGAGTTCTGCGTCATCCCAGTCGCTGTCTTCAATCACGATCTCGAGCTTTGATGGAGGTTGAGTCGAGCGGTTCTTCTGTCGGCCCTCGAAGTCAGAGTCGGATTCTATATCGACTTCCTCGAACCAATTTGGCCCTAAGTCGTCTTGGGTCGGTTCTTCTAGCAGCGACCTTGGTTCAGTTGAAGATGAACGAGGTACTGAAGATCCCTCCATGGCGGCAGACTCTTTGCGAACACGCTTCTCTTTCTTTCTGAGAATTGCGCGCGCTTCTTTCTCTGCTCTGTTGCGGAGGCTTAGCTCATGCATCATTGTCACCCATTGTACGGTGTTTCCACACGGTGGACAGGTCCCTTGGGTAGGCACTAGGAGGTCCGGTTCATTGATCGCGTCAAGGAATCTGGTAGATAGACATAATAAATGACTCGTGCCGCGGCAATTCGGATGCGGACACACTACTATTTGTTCCTCGTTCGGAGAGATCGAGTCTTTACAAACCGTGCACTGCAGATCATCCGGGTCGTCCAGCATGAACATTGACTTTTCGAGGTGATCTTCAAGCCTGGTGTAGTCAATTGATAGGTTGTTAATGTTCCCAACGGGTGCATGCTCATCCCGTTGATTGGCGTCGGGGGCTGTTGCAAGGTTGTCTCCATCTAGAATAACCTTGATCATGTCGGGCAAGCGACTATCAACACGATCATTCCAGGCTCGCCATACACGATACACATCGGCACAAAAGAAACGGACTCGTAATGGCCAAGGGAGAAATAAGTCGAGCGAAGCAGGGAATGCAAATCCTCCAAATGCGCCATTAGGGATCTCCTGGTTCGCGCTCTAGGTTTCGATTTCGGCTTGCCCATCTTCGCTTTGGCAGTGGCATTGGCATTAGCCTTAGCTTGAGGCTTGGAGTCTAAGTCATCATCGGAATCAAGGTGGCGCGACCTTTCCGGGTGTTGCCAAGCCCACCTACGCGAAATGATAAATTGAGATGCGATGTATACAAACAATTCACATGCGACTTACTCGAATTGCAAAGCGCCGACTCTGCTCGTGAAACCCTCTACGACAAGGGTCATTTCCCAGGGGCGTAATTTATCTCTAGCGGTTCGCTTGGCCCCACCTTTGGCGACACCGTTGTGCTGAGGGAGTCGTCTGATCGGGTTTGGCGTCGAGCCAATGTAGAGTGAGGCGTGTCGAACGGTCGACCGGAGGAGATAACAACAGTAATATGCCGGGATTGGTTTGGGCTTTTCAAACTCATCCATGATGCTTGATTGGAGGATATGTTATATCTATTTTCACATTGGGATGTTCAATTCAACATGGTAGGCTTGTCAAGTCCTTGAAATTAGCTTTGTCTATCAAATACGTGCGGGTCCTAAACGGTACCTTGATATACACCGGATCACATGATAATGTATTTTTCCCTCTCAAGGGGAAATGGAACTGCCAGTGGAGTGTAGGGAGGGGTATTAGAACATGAATAGGAGTTACTTTGTTAAGGGATGCAAAGTATGATAACGGAAGGTGTTCATAAATATATTAAAATGCCATCGAATAGCATTTTCCCATAGTAGAAGGGCAAAATTAACAAAATACATACATACCTAGGTAGGCCATTGAAACCTAACAAATTGTAGAACCAGTGTCTATACATACCTAGGTACTCAGGTAATATCATATAGAATATCCGAGGCTCGATGTGTCACAAGATACTATCACATTGGAATATCCACCACATAAAACATAGACGGGCTCGTAATATTGGGCTCCCAAATACAGATAATCATTTATGGACACCGTATGATGTTCCCCCGTTTGCAGCATTACAGTATAATTACCAAGCTTACAGGTGAAACTTCACTCATAAGCGGTACCTGAGCTCCGATTAACTCATTCTTACAGTAAATCCTATACCGTACTGATCGGTACCATCGCGGCTGGCTGGAGGTTCCCACGGGGTCACTCATTGGTTCCTTTCTTACTGGCTGGCCACACAAAAGGGACCTGGCAGTACTTCTGGAGTACCACCCCAGTCGATCTTTACTGCACATAATCTCATTCCTCCACTCTTAAGGTTTCTATCCCATCTATCCTTCTTTCCACTCTGCGACTTGGGCCTCTCTTTTCTCGTTCTATCGCCTTTTACCCCGAGCCAACCTTTCCTTTCGTTTTCACTCAAAGTCCATTCTCTCATATTCTTTGGTTCGTCACCGATCCTTTACCCTTCGGTCACATTGGCAGGAACCCGGCAGCCGTCTTTCCTGATATCCATCACCACGCCCTGCCTTTGCAGGTTACAGTCATTGTTAATCGAATTCCCCCAAACAGACGCGCTCAATCCTACATATCCTTAATCGCCTGTCCTATTTCGAACAATGGGAGCTCCGGCCTCTGCCGGGGCGACCTCGACGGCCGCGGCAGGCCAGCCGACTCGGTCGTCGAGTACCCATCCGTCGCACTCTCACAACGTACCCCTAAGCGCTCGCAGGTCTGCACCCCTTGATTTGTCCACCGTGGAACGGCGTGGACAACCCAACAACCCTAGAGAGCCATCAAAGCGCATTCGCCCTCATGGCATCCCAGATGCCCCGACTTTCCGTCCAACCGAGGAAGAATTCAAAGACCCGGTGGCCTATATTCAGAAGATTGCTCCCGAAGGGAAAAAGTATGGAATTTGCCGAGTGGTCCCACCAGAGGGCTGGCAACCGACTTTCGCAATCGATACAGAGGTAGGATCCCTCCTCCCACGGATGCTGTCAGCATTGCTTCCCGCGCATGACCACGCCTGACAATGGATACAGCGATTTCACTTCAAGACCCGTAGACAAGAGCTCAATTCGGTTGAAGGAGGTAAGGGCTCGCATTCAGCATAACCAGACTGCCCCAGCTGGTAAGATCACACAGTGCGATTCTGACCCTCATCTAAACATAGGGAACCGCGCGAACATGAATTACGTCGATGGGCTTGCCATGTTTCACAAACAGCATGGCACTAACTACAGCCGGCTACCTAGCGTCGACAAGCGACCGCTAGATCTCTACAAACTCAAAAAGGCAGTGGAGAGTCGCGGTGGGTTTGAATCAGTGTGCAAGACGAAAAAATGGGCAGAAATCGGTCGTGATCTTGGATACAGTGGCAAGATAATGTCCTCTTTGTCCACTTCGCTCAAGAATTCCTACCAGCGCTACTTGCAGCCGTACGAGGAATACTTGGCCCGGGCCAAGCCTGGTGTCCAACAACAGCTTGAGCTTGAGCACGGTGGTCCATATACCCCTTCGCCTCTACAATCCCCCATGACTCAGAAGCCCATGTTGGATGAAAATGGTACACCTTCTAAAATCCGTGATGAAACTCCTAGCTTGCCTCGAATGGCCGCTTCACATACCCCAATGGCGTATACTCCAGCGGCACATACTCCAGTGGCACATACCCCAATGGAGAAGTCCCCGGAGAAGCCCACACCCCCTATCGAACCAACTCCTCCCCCTTCTTCGCGCCCCGCAGCCGCGGGCTTCACTCCTGTCAACTCCGGCCTCGGTGGCTTTACCGCAGTCAACCACTCTCCTTTTACCCCTGTGAACAACGGCCCGCCAATCAAGCGCGAGGGAGAGAACGGCGCCTCGACACCCAAAGTCGTTTCCGAGCATACTTCCGTCTCGACACCTGTAAACGGTCGAGATGAGGAATCTCTGAAGCGTGCTATCAGCCGCGAAGACAGTTCTCAGTGCGAGAATGGCGATGATGACGATGGAAGCGGTCGACGCAGCAAGCGTCTCAAGAAAGGTACACTTTTTCTTGGCTCTTAATACCCAAAGTGATTCTTATCTAATTGTTGCCCTTCCAGATTCCCTCCCAACAGTTGCAGGTTCTCATATGTCGCTTCTTCGCCCAGCATCGGTTAAATCGCGCAAGGATGGCTCGCAGCCAGCCGGAGAGGTAGGCGGAGGTTCGTGTCAGCATTTTAATGATATACTGATTCATGAACAGAAATGTGAGACTTGTGGCAAAACGGATGATCAAGGGTTGATCCTTGTATGCGACAGTTGCGAGCTTGGATATCACAAAACGTGCCTCGATCCGTCTACTACCACAGCATCCGATCACGAGTGGCACTGTCCTAAGTGTTTAGTCGGCACAGGAGAATTCGGATTTGAAGACGGCGGTGTGTACTCACTGAAGCAGTTTCAAGAGAAGGCCAACGAATTCAAGAAGAAGTACTTTGCTTCCAAGATGCCCTTCGACCCAGTTCTCAACACGCATCGACGTGAAACCGAGGACGACGTGGAGGCTGAATTCTGGAAACTTGTCGTTGACCTACATGAGACTGTTGAAGTGGAGTACGGCGCGGACATCCATTCCACCACGCATGGAAGTGGATTCCCAACTATCGAACGGAATCCTCTTGACCCATTCTCATCAGATCCTTGGAACCTGAATGTACTTCCATTCTATGGAGATTCGCTGTTCCGTTACATCAAGTCCGATATCTCTGGTATGACCGTTCCCTGGGTTTATGTGGGAATGTGTTTCTCCACTTTCTGCTGGCATAATGAGGACCACTACGCTTATTCGGCCAATTACCAACACTTCGGTGCTACCAAGACCTGGTATGGAATTCCAGGTGCTGATGCAGAGGCCTTTGAGGCGGCCATGCGGGATGCAGTTCCCGAGCTTTTCGAAGGCCAGCCCGATCTTCTTTTCCAGCTTGTCACGTTAATGCCACCAGACAAGCTTCGCAAGGCCGGCGTCAACGTTTATGCGGTGGATCAACGAGCCGGTCAATTTGTGCTCACGTTCCCTCAGGCATACCATGCGGGCTTCAATCACGGCTTTAATTTCAATGAAGCAGTCAACTTTGCGCCTGCGGACTGGGAGCCATACGGTGCAGCAGGTGTTGAACGTCTTCAGAACTTCCGCAGGCACCCGTGTTTCTCCCACGATGAATTGCTTCTTACCGCTGCTGCGCGTGATACCTCTATTGCCACTGCCAAGTGGCTTGCGCCTGCACTAGCAAGAACTTGCGCTCGTGAACTGGGTGATCGGGCTGCTTTCCTATACCGGCAAAAGGAAGTGTCTGCTCGCACCCCGGGCTTTGGTCCTGACTCCATGGCAGAGGATGCACAGCCGAGATTCGTAGTTGAGAATGAAGATCTCCCCGAGGATGATTACCAATGCCAACATTGCAAGGCCTACACTTACCTCACTCAGTTCCGTTGTCACAAATCAGGCAAGACAATCTGTTTGTCCCACATTGACATATATGACTGCTGTGGCGAAACTTTGGCTCAGAAGCTGTGCGGCTCAGGCCATACCCTCCGTTATCGCATGAGTGATGATGAATTGCAGGGGCTTGTGCAGAAAGTCCAAGAACGGGCCAGAATTCCTGAAGCATGGTCTGAAAAGCTCGACAAGACCCTGGAGGATGAACCGAAGCCTCAGCTTAAGGCCCTTCATAACTTGCTCAATGAAGGTGAGAAAATCCCATACCACTTGCCAGGCCTTCAAGATCTTGCGGCCTTCGTCCAGCGTTGCGATAAATGGGTTGAGGAAGCCAACAACTACATTACCCGGAAGCAGCAGAACCGGAGAAAAAACGAGAAGGCTTGGCGCAGAGGCAGTACCAAGGCGGCGCAGCTGGACGATCGCGATCGCGAAGTCCGCAGAATTGAACATATCTACGCCCTTCAGGCAGAGGCTGATAAACTTTCGTTCGACTGTCCACAGATGGCGGCGTTGGAAGAGAAAACCCGCGAGATCGAGAAATTCCAACAGGATATTAATACTGCTCTGATGCACCCGCACACCCGGCCTCTCCAGGAGATTGAAGAACTGATCGAACGCGGCAAAAATTTCAACGTGGAAGTCCCGGAACTGGAACACCTAGAGCAAGTTTCCCGACAAATCAAATGGATTGAACAAGCTGTGCGCAAGCGAGACCAGTACATGACCCTTACCGATTGCCGGGAACTTGTCGCCGGTGCGGAGCAGCTCGGCCTCCCCGATACCAATGAACACTTAATCCATTTCAAGGAACTTGCCCGTCATGGCGATGCGTGGGAAATGAAGGCCAAGGAATTAATGTCTGTTGAAGCCGTTCACTATCAGCAATTAGAAGCTCTCTCTGCGCAGGCGTCTCGTTTTCCGGTTTCACCTGATACTCTCGCGGCCGTCGATGCTATATTGACCAAGCAGCGTGAGGCGCAGAAAAGGATCCAGACTTTGTATGAAAAGAGCAAGGACCCGGAGATGAAGAATCGGCCCAAGTACAAGGACATCCGTGACCTCATGGAATCTCTCGAGCATTTGACAAGTCGACCCATCGGGGCGATCGATTTGGAACGTGAGCAAAAGCGTCATGAAGACTGGATGCGAAAAGGGAAAAAGCTATTTGGCAAGGCGAATGCTCCTCTACATATCCTGAAATCCCATATGGAATACGTCGAGAAGCGGAATTCATACTGTTTCGACCTAGAGGACAGTTACCGACCGCCTGTGGAGCCTTCATCTCGAGACAATTCGCCGGAAGGTTTGCTTGAGAATTCTGGCAATCCCAACAACATGTGGGGCCCAAAGTCGCGGAAGCGAGATGTGTTCTGTATTTGCAGGCACTCTGAGGCAGGAATGATGATTGAATGTGAAGTCTGCCACGAATGGTAAGCCAACAAACCTTCCATTTGTGATTTAGTTTACTGACAAATGTAGGTACCATGGCAAATGTTTGAAGATTGCTCGGGGTAAAGTGAAGGAATTTGACAAGTATACCTGCCCAATCTGCGATTGGCGTCAAAAGATTCCGCGCGATGCTGCTCGTCCCAAGCTCGAGGATCTGCAGGATTGGCACGCGGAGATCGCAACTTTGCCTTTCCAGCCCGAGGAAGAGGAAGTTCTTGAGAGTATCATTAACCAAGCGACAGCCTTCCGTGATTTCCTGCAAGGCTTCACTAATGCCGCGTGCACAACGACCGAGGAAGTCCCGACTTTGATATTCTATCTCCGCAAAATCGAGGGCGCTGAGGTTCTTCTCACCTTTGAGACAAATTTCTTCCGGCAGGAGATCCATAAGTGGGCACCTGTCGCACCGGAACCCCCTCCAATTCTGGAGCAATCTTTGTCAACACGAAAGCCGCGACCGACCAAGCAGCAGAAAATGATGGCCCAGCTTGGGGTGAATCGTCCAGAGGATCTCCCGGAGCATCTTCGACCCAAGCACATTGGCGCAACCAAACGGAAGTCTGTCGATGCTCAACCACAGTCGGCTCCTAGTCAACCTGCATCCATGCAACCGGCACCACCGACTTCTAGTAGCGGGCAACCACCTAGCACAGGTCCAACTTTGGCTCAGATGCCAGATCCAAACGCTGCACCATATCCATTCTCTGCGAACTATTCTTTGCCTGCAAGCGATTCCACACCCGCGTTTGCACCTACTTCCTCCTCGGCTTTCCTTCCCCACGCAGCCGCTTCACAGTCCCCCTCATTCCTTCCACGCTCTCCCCAGCCAGACCTAGAAACCTCACTTTTCAGTCCTCCACGATTTGGTCATGAGCCTCAGTTCGCGAGCAGCAGCCCTCGTCAGAACCTGGATGACGTATTTGCGGACTTGACCAATCAAGAAATTGACCACGAAGCTGAGACCCAACCTATGGAGAATACTCATGCTAATGAGGCTCTGGAGGCGCTCGTGGTTAGCAACGGCAGTAGCCGTGCTGCCTCTGTTCAGGAGGAATCGGCTCCAAATGGTGAACCTGGTGAACCGCAAGGTGAGCCCAAATTCGACGGCACCAATGGAGACCTTGAGGACGAGGAACTTTGACTCTTCTTGCTTTTTTCTCAATGAATGTTTTTGTTTCTTATTCAAACTTGACCGCCTCTCGACCGCCTCTTGTTCGGTCTTTGTTTACTGTATTCTGATTGCTTTCCTGCGTTGCTTTGTTGTTTACTCGCCTCTCTTATACTTTCATCGTGCTCGGATCAATTCTCAAAAAAGGGTGTACAAGAGACGGGACTGGCGAGTCCGGGGGTGTTTTCCAGCGATTCCACGCTTTTCTGCTTTTCCATACCACAAGACGATGTCTGTCATGACTGCTTTCCTTTGCTGCCGACACCATGTAATACTAGTTGAATCCAGCCATTCTTATTCATGTTCCTGACTATAAGCTACTTATTGACATGCTTTATATGACATCGGCATAAGCCCCTAAAGCAGCCTGTCCGCCTGTGTGAATGAACAATACATTGACCTGGTCCAAAGGTTTAGCGGAGTCCGCAACTTCTCCCTCGCTCACCCAATGCATCATGCCTCTCGCAACCTTGGCTGTATAAACTGGATCCAGCACCATACCCTCTATCCGTGCCATAGTCTCTAGAGCCTCTTTACTCTCATCGTCAAGCACACCGTATGCAGTCCCAACAAACCGATCATCAAGCCGCACGTCGTCCATCCCAATATCCCGCTCCCCATCGAGCCCAATCAACTCGCCCGCCCTCCGCGCAAAGGTAAGCACCCGCTTTTCATGATACGCCCGCGGTCTAGTCGGCGAATTAAGAATCCCAACAACCTTCCTCGGCTCCCCAATTGTCTTTGAGGCATCGAATCCGCTAATCTTCTCCAGAAGCTTAAACCCAGCAATCAACCCGCCAACCGTACTCCCACTCCCACACGCAACAAAGACATAATCAAACCGCCCCGAACCCCCAAGCACCATCTCCTCCTCCTGCGCAGCAATCTCAAACGCCGCACGCGCATACCCCAGCCCACCAAGCGGATGTAAGCTTGCGCCACCAGGGATCCAATACGGATTCTGTCCCAACGCTCTCAACTCATCAAGGAGAGGTGTCGCATCCAGCGCTAGCGGATCGCCTTCTTCGCAGACACGAACCCCCGCGCCGAGAAGGTGATTGATTTGCACGTTTCCGCTGCGTTGGAAGGCCTCCTTGTCGCTTGCTGCTGCGAGTCCGCCGCCTGTGCCGCGGTGTAAAAGGACTAGGGCTTTCAGGCCGAGTTTCCGTGCGAGAGCGACGACTTGCACGGTATGGTTGCTCTGGATTGCGCCCTCTGTAACGAGGGTTGTTACTGCGCCGTGCAGCGGGCCTTGGAGTGTTGGGTTGTTCTCATGGCTATGGTAGAGTGGTGTTTGAGATAGAATGTCTGGTACTATGTATTCTAGTTTGCGATATTTGTTGCCTGCGCAGGCTAGTGGGGAGCAGTGGTCTTCTCGTTTGGCGTGGATGGAGATGAGGGGGTGGTGCGGGGAGACTCTTGGGGGTGCAATTGAGGGTAAGGGGTGGATGGGGGAAGGATGGGAGTATAGAATATTATAGCGCGGGATTTGGGCGAATGTTTCTGGCAGCTGTAGCGGAACAGACATCGTTCTATGCATGGCTTTTGGTGCAATCAAGTTGGGATATCCCACCGGGATATTTATATATTGTGGCCTCATGTTCAAGGCATCAATCTGATACACGATGTGTCAGCAATTGAATGACGTCGCGCATCTGCCCGTGGGCATCTGGAGCTTGGCTGAGATCAATCGATTCAACAACCATGACTCTCCTCCAATTTCTACGACATGCCCGCCAAGTACACCTCCATTTCCTCTCGGGTGCCCTATCCGAGCCTCCAGTCTATGTAATTGGCAATCCCTCCGCCGACCTTGACTCCATCGTCTCGGCGATCATCTATTCCTACTGCGCGAACAACCGGCTCCCGATCAAAAGCCCACGACCCCATATCCCACTCCTAAACCTCCCCAATTTCCCCGCTGGGACAGAGCTATATCGACTGAGACCGGAATTTTCGGCTGCATTGTGGTCATCAACCAATTTTCCCGCCCTGAAGACTGAAGAGAAATTCGAGAATACCCTGCAGTCTGCGGGGAATTTCCTACGCGAGCATGTTATGACCGTCGCAGACTTTGCGCAATCTCTCGAAGACCAGCACGTATGGAAACAGATACTCGCCGATGCAACACTGGTAGACTGGAACGCGTTCCCACGCCCCTCCAAGACCGATAAGGGCTCGGGATCCTTAACCGGGTTGTCGGGTGTCACCTTCCGGACTGTTGCATGTATCGACCACCATGTCAATGAGGACTCGATGCCAAGCATCGACGCATTACCAGAACGCCAGCCGATGATTATCCAGCCTGGACCTGGGTCCTGTGCATCGCTCATAACGCGCGAGTTGCGACAGCGGAAACTCTGGGATGCGAACCCGGAGATGGTCCAGGTCGCAAAGCTTGCTCTTTCTGCGGTGTTAATTGATACCTCGAATCTCACTGCCGAAGGCAAAGTGACCGATGTAGACCGTATGGCTGTTGAATTCCTGCAATCTCAAATCGAGGAGCAATCACAGGCTGCTGCGGAGGCAAAAGGCGATTGGGACTTGGAGGCATTCTACAAGAGTATCCTTCATGCTAAGCAGAGTAGTCTCGATCTTCTTACGATGGGTGAAGTGTTGGACCGCGATTACAAAGACTGGACTGAGACGTCACAGTCGTCGGGCAAGACCGTGAAAATGGGCTTTTGCTCTGCTGTCAAGCCCATGCGATGGATTGTACAGAAGGCGGATGGCCCGGAGAAGTTCCTCGATTCCGTGCGTTCGTTCGCGGCTTCCACTGGGAAAGACTTGGATGTGCTTGTTATTATGACAGCATTTACAGGCACTAATGACAAGTTTTGCCGCGAGCTGTTCGTCAGCGTGATGGGCGATAATGAAGCGGCTGTTAAGGGTGTCAAGAGTTTTGTTGAGCACTCCTCTCACCATCTTGGGCTCATAGAATGGTCTCCGCTCGATGGGGAGGATATCCCTGAGTTGACAGGAGATTGTCTTTCTATATTGAACGAGGACTCAACCCTTTGGAGGAAACTGTGGGTGCAAACCAACGCGGCCGGGAGTAGAAAGCAGGTTGCGCCATTGCTGCGGGCAGCAGTAGCTAAATTATAAATGATTTGTAGAAGAATTGTACTGAAATGCTAGATTACTGTTGGCTGGCCTGTTTACTCTTCCTCGTGTAAGGCACATAAAGGCAGTCTCCGCCCTTTCACATCGCACTCCCACGGGTCATTCTTCTTGGCCTTCAAATCAAGAACATACTTTTGCGTTTCAAGAAGAACAGAATCAGTTAGGGCTTGGATTGGATTCCCTGTGTATCATTCTATTGCTACACATAGGCTTTCGGGTTACTCTATATGATGATTGATGCGAACTTGGATATCTCAAACTCCAATTAATTCAGACTCTAACACCGAAATCATCTCTGGAATAGAACATGGACGGATAAAATGCAATATATGCAATGCCCCAAGCGAACCTCATGCAAATGCTAGTATGCCAGGAGGACAATATGACAATGATATGCAACCCGCAAAAGGACAAGTAAAATAAGAAAGACAGACAGCCACCTTTTCCCGAGTCTGGTCTGTCAGAAGGCTGCAAGATAAACGCCCATAATATGTAAAAGAAAAGAGATCAAACACATTCCCACTCGCAAAATACACACCAGCGCGCAGCTCGGTCAGCTAGCACAAGTCCGCGCCACATACCACGTTCACCGATCTTAATGACAGTCTCCCAGACACTTCCCTCAGCGACGGCATCGGTAACAGATTCGGTGCCAGTATCACTGCTGATCATATGGTCAGCTTTGCGGGTGAGGCGAAGTATCTTGCCGGACGGGGACTGAATCGCTAATTTCGCAGCCTTGTCCCGCCCAGAAGCAGATTTGGTCGATGAAATGGCCGATGTCGATGCTGAGAATTCGTTTGAGGCACCCGATACAGTGGAGCCTCCCGCTGTACTGGACACCATGCTCAACGCACTAGATGGACGAGTGAAGACGGACGAGGGCGAACCGCGGCCATTGGAGGTGGTATCGTCCTTGCCGGACGCGGGAGCAGAAGCGTGTTGCCGGACAGCGAACACAAAGGTATTGTTCACTGCCAGGCGCGAGCATTGCGGCTGCATGATGTACAAGTCGTGTCGCTGGGCGTGGGGTGTAGGATGGCGTAGCACGAAATCGTAAGATGGATTCTCGCCGGTGTGGATCATTGGTAGAGCCAAGGCTAGGGGATGGGGAATGTCACGGCTTGAGTGCATCAGCCCTTTCTTGCCTGCATAAATCTTGAGGACACCCTGGCCTTCGTCGCCGGGCAGTACAGCCTTGATTGTGATGCGTTTTTGACCGCGGATCCAATCCGGCTGGACCAAGGCGCGCTTGCGCACAATGTCTCCGCTTTCGAAGCAGTCGCCGTCTGCGTCGCGGGCGAATCCTGGGGCTTCGACTTCCGCGGCACATTCAACATCGGGAGGGACTAGCATGCGGAGTTGCATGACTTCCAATCCGTCGATACGAAGGAAACTTGTGTCATAATCCGGCATTTGGACGTTAAGTTTAAAGAATGGGGGGCACACGGTGGGAAGGGAGAGGAGAACATCTGGTGAAATTGGTGGACAGATGTGCTGTTCTTCCGGATAGAGCGGGACATGAGTGTAGCAGAGATCAAGGGGGCGTGTGAGGAAGTACCAGCTCTCCGCTACAGAAGAATTGTTGGTAACAAATTTACTGCGGTGAGGGTTCGTGGGGTTTGCAAGCGCACAATCCATAAAGCGCCATTCCCCGTCGACCAAAACGGAGTTCCACCAGTGATTAGGACGGGAGAGGCTTTCCAGATCAAGGGCGTCGCCGGGGCTCTTAAGGAAGCCTCTGATGATTTCTGTATGCAGGCCAACGGCTGCGCACATCTCGTGCACCAATAGTGCGATTTCCTCTGGGGTACCTCGTTTGGCCTGCAGAAGTCTCTTCATGTCAACTTCGAGGCCGTCGACAGGTTCCTCCCACGATATTTTCTCGCTGACCCAGGTAAATATGGCCCGGAGACGCTGGACGTCACTCTTGTAGGGTCGACAAATATAAGCTTGGGCGAGGCTCATGGGGTTCGTCATTGGAGGTAGACTGCTGATGAAGCGTGCACTCTTATCAACGAGGTTAAGATTGGCTGCGTGGAAGTTCGTTGGCTCGGTGATTGGTTGCCCATCGATGCTTTCATCCCCCTCTGCAGTATCGTATAGCTCTTCCACGGAGTAGATAACAGGATGGTCCATCATCTGGCATCGCTCTGCTCTATCGATCCTCTCATTTCGACTAGGGGACGACGCTCGGTTAACATCTCGGCGCACCTGAACCCAGTCAATGGTGCCATTCCCGAGTCCCGTATCACGACCACTATCGCGATTTGAGTGAGAAGCAAGAGCCGGTGAGACGACATCTATTCCTCTGTTGCTCTTGGTTGGAGAATTCGATCTCTCGCCATGACCGACCGAAATGCTACTCCTTGCGCTAGCTGCGCCAGTCTTGGCCGTCTCAAATATCTTTTTGAAAAACCCTTGCTTTTTGCTCTTTGGCGTAGAAAGACCCCCGAACACTCCACTATGATCCGTCGAGTCGAGACCGGTGGATGACCACGGAATAGCCGACGATGCACCCTGACGAGAAGAGTTATGACTGGAGTGATACGAAACGCCCGTGAAAGGCGTCTCTGGGCGTACGTCACTGAACCCTCGAGAGCGGATAGTGTCCATAGCAGTATTGGGCCTCTCATTCCCGCCCCGCCTGGCAAAGCTCCCTGCACTCGTCGCACTAAATCCCCCCCGCAGAGAAGCCACTCATAACACTTTGACTCGTCTTGTCTGTGCTCGTCGTCATGGATGTGCCGTTGCTTTGCACCCCACTGGATGAATTGGTGGCACTAGACTTATTGGTAAATGACCGATTCAGAATATCACCCCGGAGATCATGGCCGGAACGCCTGGCCCTGAGGGGAGCATATTGTCCTGGTATAGAGTTATTCCGCGGGTGGTAGGTGGCATGTTTTGGAGGAGGGGGCGGAGGTCCGTTGTCATCGTCCTGACCGGCTCTTCGGTCCTCAGGCGGTCGATTCTGATCTTCCAACTGACGTAGGCGGCTCTCCATCCTTTGGACATAATTGTTCAGTTGAGGCGGACCATCCATGTGATCATGGCTATAAACGCTGTTGCGGTGGACGAGTCCGCCTTGTGGTTGTTCTTTGTCTCCATCAAAGCCCATTGACGTCAAAGGCCGGCGTCTGTTGCCTTGGGGTGTCCTTTCCTGCGAAGTATCAAATTCTTCGGGGGCCCAGGGATTGTTGAACATTGGCGACGGAGAGGGCGACTGGGCTTGGCGAGGGAGACCCATGTCTTCCAATGAGGTCATAACATCTTCCATGGCATCACGGAGCGGAGACGGCGTATTCCCATGAATATCTGACTGTGCCGAGGTCGCAGAAACAGCGGAGTGCATTGAGGCGGCAGACGGGGATGGGGTTCGATTGAATACCGTGTAGCGGTCATTCATAACTAATGGAGTGGGTGATCGTGATGGGGGTGGATAGTGTGATGGCGGGTTAGGAGAGTGTGGGCGATACTGGGATGAGTGCGTGGGTGGTAGTGGCGAGTGACTTCGTGTCTGAGAATGCATAGGCGGCTGCGGAGAGTGAGAGTCTGTACGACCGATGGCGACTCGGTGCGGCGGCGGTGGAGGGGGAGGGGGAGAGTCTTCCCGCTCCTCGTGCATTTGCACCGGAGAGGGTTCACGAGACGGAACCCGGTAAGATGACATACTGCCATGAGAGACGAGCGCAGACTGATGTTCTTGAATGGGCAATGGCGATGGAGCCCGGTAAGAAGACATACTTCCATGTGGCATGGGTGCAGGTGGATGATCCTCCATGTACAATGGAGATGGCCCGCGCGATGGGGCCTGGTACATATTACCATGTGAAGCCATCGTAGAATGCTCCTGAATTGGTAGCGGAGATGGCCCACGCGATGGAGCTCGGTAGGATGGGATACGCCCGTGGGGGACCATCGTAGACGCATGGTCATGAATTAAGGGGGATGGAGCCCGGTAAGATGACATACTCCCATGTGGCATCGTTGCGGGTGGATGATCCTCCATATACATTGGAGATGGCTCACGTGATTGTGTCTGATATGAGGAGATACTCCCAGCGGGGATGGTAGAGGGTGGATATTCTTGCATATGTAACGGAGACGGCTCACGAGACGAGCCCCGGTAGGATGAGACACTGCCATGTGGCATGGCCGGGGGTGGATAATCCTGCATTTGCAACGGAGACGGCTCACGAGATGAAGCCCGATAAGATGGGATACTGCCTGGTGCAACAATGCCATTCGAATGCTCATGTATTGGCAAGGGAGATGGATTACGGGAGAGGGACGGGTAGATGAGAGGCTGGCCTTCGGCGTCATCGCATATGAACGTTCCTGTGTTTGTAATGGGGATTGCTCCCGGGATGAAGGCCGAGAGGTTGAGACACTTGCCCTCGGCAGCATTGATGGTGACCGTTCAGGCTCCGCAGATGAACGAGGAGAGACACCACGTGAGGAAGACCGTGATGCGGATGACGTGGGTCGGGATAAGGAGCCTTGGTTCTTGACCGCTGTCGCATGCGTGCGCAACGGCTTCGTACTTCGTGGAACGCTGCCATCCCGAGGTGGTGTTTGGGGAATCGCAGGTGCAGATTGGCCGGCTTCGGTTGCGCGCCGAGCGACGGAAGCTGGTGATACGGCTTCCTTGTGCGCCTGGAAGGGTTTCCGCCAAACGGTCTTCTGTTTCTTGGGGGCTGATGTGGGATTGTTGATCGGAGAAGATCCCGCTAGCACCATTGGGCTAGTAGTATCACGGCTGACGGGCACAAAGTCTTCACTCAGAAGCTCGACAAAGTTTGACGGGAACAGTCCAACCGCGCGCCTGTCACGGCGTAACCGACCCATCCACCATTGTCCGTCGCCTGCATTCAAGCATTCGATTAAGTCACCCTCCACAAATCCCAGATCTCGTGTGGTCTCTCCACCCCAGGAATATACTGCTCGGCACCAGCATGGAAAACGCACTGGTAGCTGAGTCATGGTCGTCACCTAAACACGGTTTCGTCGAGCGCAACACACGGGATCGACCTAACAAGCTGCTTCAACACCTGGCGCACTTCTGATAAGTTGATGTCCAGGGAAGGTAGGAAAGTGATGTATCAATCCGACAATGTTGTGTTGTTGATTCCAACTCAATAATCTCAATACCACACAGCTTGGTCAGATGGGCGACAAGGTCCGCACGGCCGCAGGGATAGCAACGAACGATCGCTCAATCAATCAGCATTGTCGAGAGAATTAGGAGGTTTCAATTGGGTGTTGAAAATAAAAATGATTGGCGAATAGAGACTGAATTGCACTGAACGGGGCCAAGAAACTGTTTGCAAAGACGTGGGGGGAAGGCAGAGCGATTCAGATCGGTGAGGCCTAAGACGACACTTTGGGGCGTAAACCGGGACTGGGGTTGTTTGTTTGTGGCCCAATCGGGACTAGCGGCGGAGGGCTGCCTTATCGATAAGCTTAATGCATATTATGTAATATCTCCTGTTTCCTCCGGGGCCGAGTCCTTGTAAAGAAGCGCGATCGTTCCAAACTTATTTTTCTTAAAGGTCATCTGCCTGTATATATGTATGTGAATGTCTCCAAGTCAAGCCTTGTAGTGTAGTACTCAACCCCTCCAGGCATGTTTCCCCTTTCGTTGCAACTTCTATGAAAAAGCTGGAGCCGTAACCGATCCATGGTTCGGTGTCGAAAAACCCTGGTACTCTCGATAACAGAGGGTCCCGAGGTCTCTGGCGAAATAGTTTATTTTCGCTTGTTTAATTTATATTATAATGAATATTTAGCTTGAGGTCTGCCTCGGGTGAGATATTCGGGAAGTGTTGGATCTAGATATCCCGGAGAACCTTGAAACAGAACTACTGATTGACCCCTACCTTTCTAGATATCTGCAATTGGTTCGATTCAGATGCCAAGAAGTCCAATTTTACTACGCAGCAGAGAGATCTTGCCTAGGATTCAAGTATAACTGAATGGCCGATCACTTGTTGACTCGTTAGATGTGCAGAATTTCGGACAGCGGATGGTATATATTTAGGCACTGCAGTAGTGACATATTTTCCCTTTTTTCATTGATTGTTCTTCCGAGCTTCCTTTCGGCCGTGGGAGTCCGCAAACCATATATTACCACATACGTCTCGTCTTCAATAACTACACTTTAATCTGTCCAAAGGGGACCTTGCATAAACTCTCCATCCATCCACGCTCTGGCGACGACTCTAGAAAGCCCCTCAGACCCGCAAAGGCAACCAGCTAGCGTTCCCTAGCCAAGCAACGCTTGAATTTCCCCACCCCGGCTAGATTCCAAGCACCCCTGAGCTTTCCTTGATACTTTGAAATCAGTGCTACTAGTATGTCACATGCCGCATACCTTCGTGAACCCTGTCTTACTCGATGAAACATTCTAGATAGGCAATATTTGATTGGCCAAAGTTCTATATTGACACTTTTTGTTGTACCTCTTACTCGACATGGAACATGTATAAGAAATATTCATCCTCGATTTAGTCCGTAAACCCATGGAGGTGCGCTCTCGGGACCCGATGTCGCTATCTATAGACACTCACCTCTGATGGCATCACTTCAAAAACCAAACAAAAGAGAGAAGTAATTTGCAAGCGATGCGAGCTATTAGACTATTTGCTCTATACATTGTTCAACTCGAAAATCTGAAAAATTGGATAGCCAATGCCATTTTATGGTAATTTGCCACATTCTGCCGCGGCCACGAAATTCCAGCCACGCACAAACAGTTTACTGTTTCCGAACTGCACATAGACCAGGATGATAATGTTGAGGCAGGTTTTACAAGAGAGGATATTGTCGATAAAAAGAGAAAGCGTCCAACTACCCATAGTTTGTTTTACACAACAACATGCCTTTCAATACCGCCATTCATTTCCATGGGATTGAACAGCGGAATACTCCATGGTCTGACGGTGTACCAGGTCTTACCCAAAGCATATCCAACCAGGACATAGCTGGACACATCGTTGGACCGCCACCTAGTACGGTACTTGCTGGTATCATGCCATGCTACAAAGCCGCAGGTCACCGTCCAAACCAAGAATGGGGCCTAGGCCGAACTGCTGCTCCAGTTGGGAGAAATGCCACACAGCCCTGCCATCCAAGCTCCGCATGTCATGCCAAGCATTCCAACAAGGGTTTCATTTTTGGTGTTGGTCCTGGTATCTTCAATTGGTCCAGTACAGAAGAAGCCTACGCTGAGCACCCTGAGTTCTCCCTGGAGAGCCCCCTAATGAGAGATAGAGATACTTTCTTTACTAATGGCCCCAATGGATCGGGACCAACATGGATGATTGTGCGATACCGGGTTGTCAACCCTGGCCCCTTCCTCTTCCACTACCATATCCATACCAATATGGCCAATGGAGTGGCTGTTGCTCTACTTGATGGTATAGATGCCTGTCCTCAGGCCCCTGAGAGTGAGCACCGGAGCCCCCGACCTTGGTCTCATAGCTAGGGTCAATGCCAGACTGGACTGGTTGTCAACGCGTTGCTCTGGCAACGAAAGCTTCCATTTCTGACATCATACCGACCTGGTAATCCATGGGGACAAGGATATATAGTCCATAACTTCAGAAGAATTGTCTAAGCTCGTTTCCCGCTCGGTCGCATGAGCTCCATCGTGAGGATGCGGCTGTCATTGAGTTGCTGGGTTATCTCCTCCCATGTCTGCCGGAGATAAGAAAGGTCGCACTCTCATTTTTGGTTGGGTTTGATACATGACTTTTGTGTTCTGTCGTCGTTCTTGTGCTAATGCCTTGTACTTTCTTTTCTGCGGTAATACGCAGAAACAGCGGCCATGATAGCTAGGATACCACTCAGTCTGTTTTATTTGTTCATATCTTCTTTTTTCGTAAAATATAGTCTGTTTGCGGTCATTCATGGCGGGAGCTCGGCCCGCTCGATATATGGCTTGAGAACATCTGGGTCGCCATGGGGCGATCGATGGGGCGATCGATCGATGACCCACGTGCACATGTGACAGCGCATTCCAGATTACCCAATTAAGGGACTGATATCAAAGACATCGAACAGTTTTTATTTGAAGATCTTATTGATGGCCCAAATGTCACCTAAAATGATAGTGGAATAGTGGAATCTTCCAGTCTGCTACGACCATCTAAAACAAGACTCGATGTCTCAGAAAAAGATGTCTCGAAGCTGAAGTCATGACGTATGGAAAACATTACGATGATACCTTTAGATTGATCTACATTTCCTTACTCCACTAGTAAGATATGTGTAGATACTATTGATAATCGGTTTCTATACTCGAATCATGGATTCACATCCCTCGACGATTTTATGTTGTGTAACGGGGTCGTTCCATACTTAGCGTGCTGTCGCTATGGCTTGTGAAATTTAAGACAAATAACCCTCTTTAAGGCGTTCTAATGTACATTGATGCATTGAAATTTCTGGTCTAAAAAAACTGGGAGGTTGCTTTACGTAGGGCAAACAAAGTCACGTGTCACATAGCAACGGCGCTGTAACCTTCCGAACGCAGCGACATCGTTTCTTTCATTGCAACTTCATTGTAATTTTTCTTCAGAACAGGTCTCTTGTCTATGATCCCACTATCTCATGACAGGCTCTCCACGGATAGCTCGGCTCACTACCCATCTTAATACTTGATTTCAGCAGTCATTGCTTGTTTTATCCGCAAACAGCACACGCGCATCCTGGAACTATCATCGGTTTGCCGGCAGCTTTAGTAACTCGAAGCCATAATCCAGGGTCCAATCGGGTTATCCAAGGAACTAAGCTTTTAGTTCGGTCCAGCCCATCTCCACTTAGGCTCTGTAAGGCAGACATACTGAACTCTGGGAGTTATTATGGAATCTACTGCAGTAACGGTACCATTGGTCAATTTTGGGGTACATATCAGTATGAGAAATACGAGATCTATGGAATTTCACCGATTACTGGAGAATAAGTCGCATGAACATACATTTCCCAAAGGTTTCAGCTGGGTTACCATACCATATAACCCTGATTCCAAAGAAAAAGAACCTGGAACTAAAACTCTTCCATTTCCTGCTTAGATACTACTAAGACAATTGGAAGGAAGCCATTACACTTGCTACCGACCCACTTCAGGGAAAATACTCCCGTCACATCTTCTATAAAGTAAGATATCCGTCAATTTCCGCCGGGCGTAAACTTTCCTTCTTTCTCCATATACACCTGAGACCATTAATTTGCTACTGGGGAGATTATGGAAGGCCCCAGTCATGTGTATCTCTTCGGAGATCAGACTGCGGAGTTCGACTCGGGCCTTCGTCGTCTGCTGCATGCTAAGAATGACTCGCTGCTAGCAGCATTCTTCCAAAAGTCTTACTATGCGTTGCGCAAGGAAATTACATCGCTTCCGCCATCTGAACGTCAGAGCTTCCCTCGTTTTACCAGTATCGTTGATCTCCTCGCGAGGTTCAAAGAGTCAGGGCCAAACCCAGCTCTAGAGAGCGCATTGACGACAATTTACCAATTGGGATGTTTCATCCAGTAAGCATATTACCGAACCTTTGATAAAGAGGCTATATTTGGGACCAGATTTACTGACAATCTTTATAGCTACTATGGTGATTTGGGCCATGCCTATCCGTCAGGTGATGAGAGCTGCATCATTGGTCTTTGCACAGGTCAGCTCGCATCTGCAGCTGTGAGCTCTTCGAAAACTATCGGCGAGCTCATCCCGGCTGGAGTTGAGACCGTTGTTGTTGCCTTGAGACTCGGCATGTGCGTTTTGAAAGTGCAAGAGCTCATAGAACCTAGCAAATCGGCAACACCAAGCTGGTCTGTGCTAATTTCTGGCATGCGCGAGCCCGAGGCTCTGGATTTGATTCAGCAATACGCGGAGAAGAATGTAAGTCTCTTCCCCCAAACAGGCTTTAAATAAAATAGGGTTATTGTTAATATTCTAAAGGCTTTGCCCCGGGTTTCTCAGCCTTATATCAGCGCAGTCAGCCCTAGTGGACTCACGATCAGCGGTCCTCCGACCTTCCTAGGCCGTTTCATTGAGGCCAGTCTCTCGAAGGAGCACAAGCCTACAAGAGTTCCAATCCACGGCCCTTACCATGCTTCGCATTTGTATGATGAGAGGGATATTAACCGAATTTTGGAATCTTGGCCTACCGAACAGTTCATCAACCACGTGCCTCAGATCCCTGTTCTGTCGAGCGAGACAGGCAAGGAATTCCAAGCTGAGAGTCTTGACCAGCTCTTGAGATTTTCTCTCCAGGAGATTCTGCAACGACAGCTCTGTTGGGACAAGGTCATCGAATCTTGCCAGTCCGCCTTGGAATCCGCTACAACATGCACTCTGTTCCCAATTTCCAGCACTGCAACCCAGAGTCTATTCAACTCACTGAAGAAGGCTGGAGTCTCCAATATCGAGGTTGACAGCACAATTGGTGATGTCCAGAAGGACTCTGAAGAAGATAACCGTACTGGCCGTTCTGAGAAGCTCTAAGATTGCAATCATTGGTCTTTCAGGAAGATTCCCAGAGTCACCTGACACCGAAGCATTCTGGGATCTTTTGAAAAAGGGGCTGGACGTTCACCGCGAGGTCCCCCCAGAGCGATGGGATGTCAAGGCTCACGTCGACATGGAAGGAAAGACAAGAAACACCAGCCAAGTTCAATATGGATGCTGGTATAACGACGCCGGAATGTTTGACCCTCGATTCTTCAATATGTCTCCCCGTGAAGCGCTTCAAGCAGACCCTGCTCAACGTCTGGCACTTCTTACGGCTTATGAGGCGTTGGAAATGGCAGGCTTTATCCCGGATAGCACGCCCTCTACGCAGAAGAACCGTGTGGGTGTCTTCTATGGAATGACCAGTGATGACTACCGTGAGATCAACAGTGGTCAGGACATTGATACCTACTTTATCCCGGGTGGTAACCGTGCTTTCACTCCTGGTCGCATCAACTACTATTTCAAGTTCAGCGGCCCTAGTGTCAGTGTGGATACAGCTTGTTCCTCGAGTCTTGCGGCGATTCACGTCGCCTGTAATTCCCTGTGGAGGAATGAATGTGACTCTGCCATCGCCGGTGGCGTCAATATCCTGACAAATCCTGACAACCATGCTGGTCTTGACCGTGGACATTTCCTCTCAAGGACCGGAAACTGTACCACCTTTGATGATGGGGCTGATGGCTATTGCAGAGCAGATGGAATTGGCTCCATTGTCATTAAGAGACTCGAAGATGCCCAGGCAGATAACGATCCTATCTACGGTGTCATTGGAGGAGCTTACACCAATCACTCCGCAGAGGCTGTATCGATTACTCGGCCTCATGTAGGAGCACAGTCCTTCATCTTTGACAAGCTTCTCAACGAGTCCAACAGCGATCCAAAGGAGATCAGCTATATCGAAATGCACGGAACTGGCACCCAGGCAGGTGATGCAGTGGAGATGCAGTCGGTTCTCGATATCTTCGCTCCTGATTACCGTCGTGGACCAACTCAATCTCTTCACCTCGGTTCCGCAAAATCAAACGTTGGCCACGGAGAGTCCGCCTCTGGTGTCACAGCCCTGATCAAGGTCTTGATGATGATGCGGAAGAACATGATCCCACCTCACTGTGGCATTAAAACCAAGATCAACCACAACTTCCCGACAGACTTCCCGCAGCGCAATGTGCACATTGCGTCGGAGCCTACCCCTGGAACAGGCCAAATGGCGGCAAGCGAAAGACTTTCGTCAACAACTTCTCGGCTGCCGGTGGTAATACTGCTCTGATGGTCGAGGACGGCCCTCTTAATGAGGAGAATGTGGAAGACCCCCGGTCTGCCCATCCTGTGCTTGTCTCTGCTCGGTCTCAGGCTGCGCTGAAGAACAACATCTCTGCTCTCGTGCAGTACATAGACACAAACAAGAACTCGTTCAATACCAACGAGGCTAGTCTTCTTGCCAATCTGTCTTATACAACTACGGCCAGGCGCATTCATCATCCCTTCAGAGTCGCTGTCACTGGGTCGACTCTGGATGAAGTCAGGAGCGGATTGGCTCCTATCGTCAACCGAGACAGCATCAGCCCGGCTCCCGTCAACCCACCTGGCATCGGCTTTGTCTTTACCGGACAGGGTGCTCAATATGCAGGCATGGGACGCCAATTGTTTGAGAGTTGCTCCCAATTCCGCGCCCACATTGAGCACTTGAATTGTATTTGTCAGAGCCAGGGTTTCCCATCTATTTTGTCCTTGGTCGATGGAAGTGTGCCAATTGAAGAGCATAGCCCGGTCGTTACCCAGCTTGGAACAACCTGCGTGCAGATGGCATTGACTAAGTACTGGATGTCTTTGGGTGTTTCCCCTGACTTTGTCATGGGCCATAGCCTCGGCGAGTTTGCAGCACTGAATGCTTCCGGTGTCTTGACGACCAGTGACACAATCTACCTTGCCGGGCGGCGAGCCCAGCTTCTCACCGAGCAAATCAAGGTTGGAACGCATGCTATGCTTGCTATCAAGTCTTCAGTAGCACAGGTCAAGCAGTTCCTTGACGAGGCTACCGAGGTGGCTTGTATTAATGCGCCCAGCGAGACGGTCATCAGTGGCACATGCGAGAAAATCGACGAGCTTGCCCAAACTCTACCAACGAAGGTTTCAAGGCTACCAAGTTAAACGTGCCTTTCGCTTTCCATTCAGCCCAGGTTGAGCCTATTCTCGAGAGTCTTGCTGAAATTGGAAAGGGTGTCACTTTCAATACGCCTTCTATTCCATTCGTTTCTGCCCTTCTTGGAGATGTCATCAATGAGACCAACAGCGAGGTGCTTGGTCCCAACTACCTCACCCGCCACTGTCGGGAGACCGTTAATTTCCTGGGTGCTCTGGAAGCTACCCGGCACTCTAACCTGATTAACGACAAGACAATCTGGGTTGAGATTGGCTCTCACCCCGTCTGCTCTGGGATGGTTAAGTCTACTTTCGGTCCTCAGGCAACTACTGTGGCATCTCTCCGTCGCCAGGACGATACTTGGAAGGTTCTCTCGAATAGTACTTCGGCTCTTTATTTGGCTGGGATTGAACTTCGATGGAAGGAGTATCACCAGGACTTCACTGCCGGACACAAAGTCCTTCCACTGCCTTCGTACAAGTGGGATCTCAAGAACTACTGGATTCCCTACACTAATAACTTCTGTCTGCTCAAGGGCGCACCGGCGGCAGCAGCGGCTGAGGCTGCGCCAGTCGCTGTGTTCTTGTCATCGGCAGCTCAGAAAGTTTTGGAGACGAGTGGTGACAATTCGTCGGCATCTATCGTCATCGAGAATGACATTGCTGATCCCGACCTCAATCGCGTCATTGCAGGTCACAAGGTGAACGGTGCCTGTCTTACTCCATCGGTATGTCTATTCCCAACTTTTTCGCTTAACAGTTCTGTTTGTTAATTAAGCCTTAGTCCTTGTACGCCGATATTGCACAAACACTCGGTGAATATCTAGTTCAGAACTACAAGCCCGAGTGGAAAGACCGCGGATTTGATGTTTGCAACGTGGTGGTCCCCAAGCCGCTTATCGCAAAGGGAGGCAAGCAACTATTCCGCGTCTCAGCCACCGCAAACTGGGCCGAAGAAAGTGCCAAGGTGCAGGTGTGGTCTGTGACACCAGAAGGGAAGAAGATTCTTGACCACGCCACTTGCGACGTCAAGTTCTTTGACCCCAGTGCTTACGAGATCGAGTGGAAGCGCAGCTCTTATCTCATCAAGCGAAGCATTGAGCATCTCCAAGAGAGCACGATATCCGGCCAGGCTCACCGCATGAAGCGGGGAATGGTCTACAAGCTCTTTGCCTCTCTGGTCGATTATGACGACAACTACAAATCCATTCGGGAAGTCATCCTCGACAGTGAACAACACGAAGCTACCGCTCTTGTCAAGTTCGAGGCTCCGCCGGGTAACTTCCACCGTAATCCATTCTGGATTGACAGCATCGGTCACCTGTCCGGCTTCATTATGAACGCTAGTGATAACACTGATTCGAAGAATCAAGTGTTCGTCAATCATGGATGGGACTCGATGCGGTGCTTGAAGAAGTTCGATCCCAGTATCACATACCGTACCTACGTGAGGATGCAGCCCTGGAAAGACTCTATCTGGGCTGGTGATGTCTATATGTTCGAAGGGGATGACATCGTTGCTGTGTATGGTGGCGTTAAGGTATGTTGAAATCCCGTCGGACGACTCTCAAATGAATCACTAACAGAATGCAATGTAGTTCCAAGCTCTGGCACGGAAGATCCTCGACATGGCTCTTCCTCCCGCTGGAGCCCCGGCACCCAAGCCGGCCGCCAAGCGTGTTCCTGCTCCCGTCGATATCCAGAAGGCAAAGACAGGCCCTGCCAAAAAGGCGTCCCCTTCACCAAAGTCCGGATTGCCAAGTTTGGCTACACGCGCTCTTGCAATCCTGGCCGAAGAGGTCGGACTTTCGACGTCTGAGATGACTGATGATCTCAACTTCGCTGATTACGGAGTTGACTCGCTGCTCTCGCTGACTATCACTGGGCGATACCGTGAGGACATGGGACTCGATCTTGACTCCAGTGTCTTTGTGGATAATCCAACTGTCAAAGCCTTCAAAGGTCTCCTAGCTCAAATGGGCCCTAGTGAGAGCAGCGATGGATCAAGCAGCGAAGGTGACATGTCATCGGCCGCATCCACGACCGACATGTCGTCTCCAAACACCAGTGGTCTGCCAACTCCTGCAAATGAGAAGTCTATGACACACGGATTGCAGGAGAAGAATGACAGCATGAGGCAGATTGCCTCAATCTTGGCGAGGAGATTGGCGTTGAGCCTGAGGAGCTCAGTGGCGATGCGAACCTTGGTGAGATGGGTCTGGACTCATTGATGTCGCTCACAGTTCTCGGTAAGATCCGTGAAGATATCGACCTCGATCTTCCTGGAGAGTTCTTCATTGAGAATCAGACACTCGATGATATCGAGACTACCCTGGACCTGAAGCCTAAGCTCGCTCCCGCGGAGCCAATCAGACTCCCCGAACAAATCCCAGTTCAAGCCCCGGTAGTCGCTCCCAGAACTGCCGTCCAGCACCCGCCGGCCACTTCGATCCTCCTGCAAGGAAACCCCAAGACAGCGACTCAGAAGTTGTTCTTGTTCCCTGATGGCTCTGGCTCCGCTACCTCCTACGCTACAATCCCTGGAATTTCCCCAGATGTGTGCGTCTACGGACTGAACTGCCCATACATGCGCACTCCCGAGAAGCTCAAGTTCAGCCTGGACGAGCTCACAGCTCCTTACGTTGCTGAGATCCGGCGCCGCCAGCCCACTGGCCCTTACAACTTCGGTGGCTGGTCCGCCGGTGGTATTTGTGCCTACGATGCCGCGCGCCAGTTGATCTTCGAGGAAGGCGAGCGAGTTGAGCGCCTGCTCCTCCTAGACTCACCCTTCCCCATCGGACTGGAGAAGCTGCCTCCTCGTCTGTACAGCTTCTTCGACACGATCGGACTGTTTGGGGAGGGCAAGGCACCTCCTCCCAAATGGCTTCTGCCTCACTTCCTGGCTTTTATCGACTCCTTGGATGCTTATAAGGCTGTTCCATTCCCTCACACAGACCCCAAGATGGCCGACAAACTTCCTAAGACCTTCATGGTCTGGGCCAAGGATGGTGTCTGCTCTAAGCCAGGTGATGCCCGCCCTGCACCAGCTGAGGATGGTAGCGCAGACCCTCGTGAGATGCTCTGGTTGTTGAACAACCGCACTGACCTCGGCCCGAATGGTTGGGATACCCTTGTCGGGCCGAAGAACGTCGGAGGCATTACCGTTATGGAGGATGCGAACCACTTCACTATGACCCGTGGCGAGAAGGCCAAGGAGTTGGCTGCATTCATTGCTAACTCTATGGCTTCTGTGTAAAAGCATTGCATTTTGGGACTGCGCATGTCTGTTTCCAGGAGATTTGTATATGGGCCCTTTTCTCTTCTACTTATTTGTCCATTTTGTATGTTGCTGTCCAGGTCCTTTCTTTCCTCCCTGTCTTAGTATCTTTGTCTATACATAATCCATAATTCTGTGGCTTGCTACTTTTGGGTTATATTTTAATTACCGAATATGAAACCAGATTGATATTTCACATTTGGATGGGTTATTTTTATTTTAAAAGTATCAAACGAATGGCTTAGAGTAAATCCAACACTAAAGGGGAACAGGTGCAGCGTAATCGAACAAACTAAGATGTCTGTCATTGGAGCTATGATGAAAAGAATTGCTATGAAAATCGAACGAAACAGCAGCACTTGGAGAAAACACACAAGAGTCAGATACTGATGCATCCGAGACCCGCTTTATTCTCGCGAAACGAAAATCGCTCATGGGTAAATGGGAAAGTCGCAATGGATGAAGGATGAAACGCCAGGAAGATGCAATGTCGTAACGAGCGGATGAAAGGAATAAAAAGATCTGGCTAAGGTGATTGTGAAATGCTTCGCAAAGAGCAAATACCCCCGTCTATGTATCGTGTCTAGACATCATAGATTGGCCGGGGTGAGAAAAGCACACGCCAAGAACATGATGAGGCGTGGGAAACCCGGGAGAAATCGAGTGATGTCTTAGAAAGGCATCTCTGAGCTGTATCGCAGCGCACTGCCCCTACCCCCAATACCGCCATTACCGTTGCCATTATTACCAACTCCGGGGCTGGTAGGACGGCTGCCGGCCCACTTGGGACTTCGTGGTTGAGTGCTAGTTGAGCGAGTCGATGGACGATTCTTCCGGATTTCACGAAGCTCGTCTTCCTTCCTGCGTAGGAATTCGTCGCGCATAGCCAGAGTTAATTCTAGCTCTTCGATTCGAGCTATATGACGAACTGACTCGTCCTTCATATGTAGCTCGCTAAGTTGGACGGCATTACTGTCGGCCTTGCGCTTTAATCTCTCATTCTCGGCGGCCAAATGGCGGCTTTCTGTGCCAGACTGAGCGGCCGCTGTAGACGCAGTTTGATATTGCTCTCGCATGTACTCGGATTGATTTTTCTCGAACTCAGCCTTGCGCTCAAGGTTCGAATTTTCTTTTGCCAGACGGCGGATTTCCTCGCGTGCTGTCTCCAGTTCAGCAGGACTGCCACCTCCATCTTTGAGTGCTTGTCTGGCTTCGTCGAGCTCCCGCTTCAGCTCTGCCCGTTCTTCTTTCAAACTAGAGATAGTCTCCTTTTGTTTCTCGATGCGCTGTTCCAGAGACGGCTTATTTTCAGACAGGCGATCACGCTCTTGGCGAGTTTCATGGAGTTCATTCATCCGGCTCTCGTAACGGTGTTGTAGAATACCAAGAGCCTTCTCCATTTCTTCGAATCGAGAGTTTGCCCAAGCAAGCTCAGCCTGCAACTGGGCTTTTTCACTTGCGTGGATGTGTTTCATCTGGATAATGTTTTTCTCTAGTGATTGCAAATCACGGTCCAATGTCTGACTGGGAGGCTTAGTTGACTCGGTCAGCTGGCTGTTCTCTTGGGTACCGACCCGTGCGCGCTTCGATGAGGGCTCCTCGGGTTCCTCGTCCTGCCCCCAAGCGTTAGTCGAACCCAGGTACATTTAACATGTGGTCTACTCACCAGTGTGCGTTTCTGGGCCGGCGGCATCGCCTCGTCAGATGAAGAGCTGTAGCACTCCAACTCCTCCAGGGATACAAGGCTCAAAGGCTCAATGGTAGGCAACGGCCAACCAGCAACAGGATCCAAGAGGTATCCGAGGATCTCTTCGGCGTCTTCATGCACGCCGAGGGCATCATCCTGGAGATCACCGACCTCGTCATGGAGCCGGGCAATGTAGTGCACAAGTAAACGCAATCGATCGGGCTCCGACGAGTCAGGCAAGCAACGCTCGATATGTTCACTTGTGTTGGCGACAAGAAACCAGATGACAGGAAGCAAGTTCCCGTTTCGGGCATAAGTCGTTCGGAGGTGCTGCATGGACGGACTTTTGGGTCGAAAATACGAATCCAAGGCAAAAATAGCAGAGGGCGACTTGTAGAGTTCACGGGCGGTCTCACTGGAATGAATTCCAAAACTGAGCGACCCCTTGGCTAGGGAAACTTCCAAGGTGCTGCCCATCTCTGCACGGGGTCGGGTGTATGCAAAACCTTTCCCTTGAAGATAACGCTCAAGAACTGCCTGTTTCTTCTCGTCTTGAACAGCGAGAATCAGATGAAGCTCGTGCGTACCTACGATCTCCATGAGATGACCGAGGAAGAGGAACTTTGCACTAGAGTATTCGGCCCAGGATGCCTCTTTCGCAAGGTCGGGGTCGGCGTCTTTCAAATGGTCGGAGATGTTCAAGTCTGGATGGGTTGCAACATTGCTCAATCGCGCGATGACCTCCCGCATATTCGAGTGCAAACCGTCTCGCTGTGCATACGATGTAAGCAATACGATTTATATTCAAGATTGATTCTCCACCCACCTCAGGCTCAGAAATTTGAGTATTCGACTGAAAGCTGTCGAAAAATTGGCGGATGCTTGTAGCTGCATCTGATAGCACTCGCTCGTAGTCATCCTTCACGCGAGAATCCATCGGAAGGGTGACGGCAAACTCAGATGGCCCGAGGTGGACTGATCCGGGCACAACCTCATCATCCATGCCGGTGACGGTCAACGCGCTGGGGTGGATAGTTTGGAGTGAAGGTTGACTCAAATGGCCTCCGTGGGCTAGTTCTGAAGGTGGTAGTAAAGGTTCAGAATGACGATGGTGGACTGCTGTGTGTGAATGAGAAAAGGAATCCGTGTCAGGTCTGACACTAAGCGGTGCGGTTGTTTCAGGGACAGACACAGGGATCGAAGCCTCAATATCCCCCACGGAAGATGGAGTCTCAACTGCGTTACCTGTTTGCGATAGCTCAGATTGATTCTCTTCGCCGAGCCGGGCCCAGGCATTCCGTATCTTTTCCGTGGGTGTGGACCCTGGCAATTGACTGTATCGATCCAAAGGGGCATCGGAGAGAGAAGGATCCGATGGCTTAGGCTCTTTGTCTTCCATGGTTTTGGTAGAGGGTTCTTCTTCCGCAAGATTAGAAAATGAAAGCACAGGTCGAGTCAAACCAGAACTGAGCTCTTCTGGATGCTGTGACATGTACTGAAAGACCGTCTCTGGAATCGAGCTCAGATATGTTGACTGGACGAACTCACAATCTGTGAAAATGTGAGCAAAAATGTAAAACTTGGTGTGGCATGTGACACTACCTCTGCCGATGGATCCACACGAGCCAAAAGGCTGAGAAATCAGATTGGTTTGAGATGTGATATTATCAAGAGGGAAAGAACCCAGGCACGAGAAATCAGGTCCTGAACCCGGTGGCTGAACGGGCGTCTCAGCTATTTCGGGGACCTTGGGACTCAGTCCAAAACCCGGCGTGTTCGGGTGTGATAATTCAATAACGTTTTTGATTCCCGCAGAGTACTGTTGATGCGATGAGCAGCTATTAATCGAATTGGCCTTTGGGTCACAAGTCGGACCAGGCTGCTGCGTGTTGACGTCGTCCCACTCACCTGGTTGCAGGTATTCAGGTGGACTAGATGACTCGGGGATATGTTCAGAAAACGCGGCGTCAGCCTGCGAGCGAGAGCTTGTGGATACAGCCGCTAGTGGCGAAGAGCAATCGGAGAGTGATCTGGATGGAGAGACGGTCCCGTAGAAGCAGCCCGAAGCTTCAATGTACTGAGATTGAAGAGAGTCTACTATCTCCGAAAGGCCCTCTTGTTGCACAAATAGCGTTGAGGAAGCTCTTGGATGATTATCAGAATCAGAGTCGCTCTCGTCGGTCTTGTCGTCAAAGGGCGTGCAGGAGCGATCCCCTGGGCCTATATTTGCTTCTGAAGATGAGGAAGAGAGTTCGATGACGCTAGGCGATTGAGCGATCCTCCCACGAGTCGATTTCCGATATAGTTCGCTTGACCGCCGAGCTTTCCGCTTGTTCCAGACTTGTATAGCAAGCTCACTCGCGTTCTCTTTGGGTTCCTAAGCAAGCCCGGCAAGCGCATTTGTTAGCCCAAGCTCGGCAACCATTTCTTCAGTGCCTTTATGTCCATTCATGCCACGGAGACTCACCCAAGTTGGCTCGTAAGGACCTTCCCAATCAATAAGATACTCGGTGTCTGTTTCACGGAGGATACACTTTATAGGCCACTCCTGGTCGTCCGAATCACTACCGTCGCTGCATTCACTGCTATCACTAATAACAACAGTTGCAGCTGAAGGCCGGTCAGCATTCTTTCTGCGGTGACTATCGAGTATTGGCGAGTGAGACTGCTCTCGAAACATCATGTGCGGGCGATTGGTGTCGGGGAGATGTTGGATAACATGACGGGGATAAAATGAGAATGTAGGTTCAATACTCAAGATAAGCTCGTATGAGCTGCATTGATCCGAAGCACATACAATTTTCAATTCCGGGCAACATCTAACACTTTCCCAAAACACTGCGAGGGTATATGAAAGAGAGTAAACCCGCGGCGCGATGGACGGACGGATAAGTGAACCCGCTTCACGTGATAACGCTTATCGGTAGATCTATAACATCTGGGAATAGTGACGTGCTGGTGTACGGTTATAGATTTATGTCTACTGTAATAATTCAAATATGCAAAATGTATCGTATTTCTAATCAATTTAGATCAGCGTTTATCACCGTTGACATTGCACGTACGGGTTAAGATGTGACCTTGTACCATAATCATCAGTGATCATCTTGTTGCTTCTTCCACTCTTCAAAGTCGAAACCAAGCTCTGATAGATCCTTGATCTCGCTTCGCTCGTTACCTCGTTGTACAAAAGCACGTCTGATATCTGGGAAACGGGCCCGCATCCATCGTTCCCGCTCACCCCATCGGGTACCAAGTTTGCCTTGTCCGTTGTTAGACAGCCCAGGTCGTGGGTTGGCCTTTTCCGCCCAGTCGTAGAGAAAATTGAGGTAGTCAGCATCCATGGGAAATGGAAGCAGGTGGAACTCTTTTCCGTCTCCTTTGGCATCAATTTCAGCATCCTCCCATGCCTTCATCTCATCTTTTGGTGGAAGTGTAAGCCGTGCGGACCACACACGAGAGAAAACAGCAGCGTGGTTCTCGGCCATAGGGAATGGAATAACCCGCTGCGAAAGCACCGGGAAGACGAGAGTGGGATGGTCTATATAGAACAACTGTTGGTAGATATTCATTGTTCGCCATCCATGGGTCACAGCCGGTGGGTTGAGTGAAGATAAGAAAGGATATGAATAGAAGTAGCCGGTGCAGAAAACAATGGCATCCACATGTTCCTCAATGCGACCATCCGCAAATTTTATACCTCTGTCATAGGCTGTCGGAGGAAGGAACTCGACTATCTCCGGACAGATGATTTTATCGCCATTTGGGGGTGGAGCCAAGTAGGATTCAGATCGTTGGGAGACCAACAGTTTGCCTTGGCTTACTTCGTTGATCTGGACACCAATGTCAAGCCCCGAAGCAGAACTTCCTACCACAACCACTTTCTTTCCTTGGAAAGGTTCTGGGGAGTCGTAAAACTTGGAATGAGAAATAGCACCTGGGTGTGATGCGTCCCAGGCTTGTATTCCTGGGATGTCAGGTATATAAGGGACCGTGAAATGACCACTTGCAACCACCACAGCATCATAAGTGTGGGTTGTGTCGATGCCCGTTGAAAGACTCTTTGCCGTTAGACTCCAGGTACTTAGAGTTTCATCTTCAAGTTTCACTTCTAAGACTTGTGTCTCAAATTGAATGAGGTTTTTGACACCTTCGGCATATTCTTCGAGGTATTGTTTCACTGTCCGGTGTTTGGGGAACAGCTGGGCTTCCAATGGGAACGCCTTATCCGAATAACGCATTAACTCCTTAGGGATGTTGGTTTCCAATCGATCGTATAGTGGAGACACGAATGTTGCCTCACGCCCCTCAGCACGATCGATCCATACTGGCTTCTCGGCTGGCTCATGAGGGGTTAAATGAGGGACAGTTGTTGACATCCCTTTTTTAGAGGAACTCGGACTGTAGTTCCAAACTCCTCCAACGGAGCTTCTTTGCTCAAAGACCTCAATTTTGTCAAAATATTTCTCGGCGAGCAGGTATCTGAGTCCGGTCAGCATTGCCATGTTGGGGGCGAGTATAGTATAACAACCCCACTTACTTTACTGCAGCAAGGCCAGAGGGCCCCGCGCCAATGACAGCTACTCGACGAATCGGATTTGTGATTGCCATGCTTTCAACGGGCACTTGAGAGACGGTTTACTTATGTAGTTATGTAGAAATGCGAGTTGAGTTGCGAGGTAGAAGTGGCCTCGGCGGATTGCCTAGCGCTTTCGCCATAGTGGAGCTGGGTTAGATAGCTGGTCTTGTACGGACTACCTTAGGGGCCATGAAGATGCGAATCATATACAATATAGAGATGTTCCAATATATTGACATTCGAAAGCTGTAAATAATATGTCGTTTTACAATGAAATCGACCAATCAGCAAGTCTCGTTGGACATGGACAATCCATTGAAGGAGATAATTTTAGTTTTTGCAATACGCCTATTACGCCCTTCTCCTCCTGTTATTACCGTAAGATTACCTCGATGGAGCTGCAGCTTATTACCTCTTTGTTGCACGAAATATTCCTCCGCATTTCCTTTCAACCACTCGGTTTTCTTTACTCGCATCTCTTACCTCTTTATTTTATCTCAACTATTATTCCTGTTTGATATGTGGACAGCTTGACAAAACATCAGTCGGGCGTGGGAAAACCGGCGCAATGAATGCGATCGAGCAGTCCCCCGAGCAGTCTCCCGCGCCGAATGCGCTGGCGCATTTGACCAAGGTTCCGATAGCTCAGCTGTCACCCGACCTTGAACAATTGGCTGCAAAGTCTTTTCTTGCAGCTATAGCACTTGTGTGGCCATACTCCTCTTCGACCAAGTCTGTGAGCCTTCTGTTAGTGGAGCCGGATTTCCGCCTGAGGGGTGCCAAAGGACAAATCAAGGTCACCTTCCATGGACACGTCGCAGAAAAGGTCGCAGAATCGCATGTGGGAATCGGGGATACGGTTTGCCTGGCCTTGAAGCACACCAAGTTTGTCAGCAACGAGGGCGCCCAGCAAACCCCGGGAAGGTCTGTCGCGTGGGATGCGCACTTTGAGAATAGCGCGTCTCTCGAGGTATGTTGCTCCCAAGTTCGATATGTATCTTACAGAGACTGACTGCTGCTCATCTCAGATCTACCGATCTGCCCCACCCCCGTTGATCATATCGGTTGAGCCGCAGGCGACAGCACCGCATGAAAACGAACCCGCACTGCCTACAACTCCTATTGGGAAATCAATCAATTCCGACCTCGACCTGCCTTATAGTGCACGCGCCTGGGGATCACCGGCATTCCTCAAGAGTACTCGAGTCTCGTCCGGAGGAACAATCCGTTCCGCTTTTGATCCTTTTGCGGAAGAAGATGGTTTTGTGCCAGGGAAAGGAAGGAAAAAGCCGAGGTACAGCTTCCACAGGGAAGATTGGCGTGTTATCAACGAACCAGAAAGCCCCCATGACCAAGAAGCCCCTGTGGATTGGGAACAGGCTTTGGATCAATCTATTGACCAAGAGCTCGACGAGGCAGATTCGGCGAGTGGGCCTTCAGACGAACCAATGACAGATGCTGCCCAAGCTCCAAAACACACAGAGGATGCACCACAAGAGCCACTTGCGGTGTTTGCGAAGCCTTCCCTTGAATTGACTGGGAGTATCCTTGAAAGAAATGCCGGCGAGGCAAATGTCGTGTCTAAACAAGGTGATACATATGGAACACCTTCTCATCTGCCAACGGACACACCGCAGATTCGACCCATCCCTTCCCCGGGGCTCCCGATCCCTTCGCCCATTGTCTCTAATCCCCCTGGCTCGGCTGGCTATTTCCTGCCATCAACCGCGCCTCCGCAGCCCCAAGAGGTTCGATCTCTTGCAGAAAAGGACACCATAGCGACGCCCGCAGCATCTTCCATGGAGACACATGATATAGAAGCCGTCGATTCCATTCACACAGAGACAGTGGAACTAGTCAATCCGGATGTTGAGGCCTTCCAGCAGGAACATGTCTTGGATGCCGGTTTTGTCTTCCGGGATGATTTGGCATCAGATCCAGGCTCAGGCGGCTTGTCAGAAGAACAGGAAGTGGAGACGATCGACTCCTCCAAAGTTATCGAGGAATCAGATGTCGCTGAAGTTGACGTAGTCATGAATACTGCCGGTGACGAAGCTCGAATGTCAAATGAAGCAGAGCAAAAGCATGCTTTGGATGATATTAACCAGCCCCACGGTCATCCAGCATCACTTACGGGCTCGGAGGGTGAATCGGACCTTGAATCGGCTGCCGCCCAAGCTGCTACTGGTACCGAAAATGCCGTCGTCGACGATCAAACATCAACTAAAACAGATGACGAACGTCTCATTGATGTCAGTTACCTATGGCGCGATGAGTCAGCATCATCTTCGCGCTCGAGGGAGGGCTTGGAAGATGGATCGCTCGAATCCTCCGAAGGGATTGATGGATCAGATATTGTTCAAACTGAGCTCGGCATCGAAACTGCCAGTGATAATGTGGAATCTTCTCAATATCCGACTGGGTCTCATGGCGAGGAACATGCTGGGCCAGAGACTCAGTCAGTCAACTATCCACAACCTGCCTCCACATTTGATCAGGATGCGATCGATGTACTCGAAAAAATGATAGCCGCTCGAGAGGAGGAAAACGAAAGGAAGGAAGACATGGAAGAGGAAAAGGAAATCGAAGATGATATCGAGCGTTCACCCAGTCATGAATACAGTGAAGGAAAGGATGAAGAAGTGTACTATGAGGAGTCAGTGGAAAACTACGATTCCCAATGTGAATATGAAGAGGACGAGGAGGATTTCCATTCTGATCCTCGTTTGGAATCACGGTCACGGTCGGACCAAGATGACTTCAGTGTCATTGAATCCAGTGATGAAAAGTTTGAGCAGGAACAGAACCTCCCTTCGCAGCCGGGAAGTCACGACGTAATCGTGCTGGACAGTGACAGTGATGATGAGGCTGCCTCCAACGGTCCGGTAGCCTCAGTTTCTCGGTCAGCAGAACGAGATGATCACTCAGACCGCTTTGAATCTGGACATCCAGCTGTCCCTCCAGCTACAGCCGATTTTGCAACTGGTGTACAAGAATATCCAGAACCGTGGTCAGTCGATCCAGAGGATGGCCATCACGAAGATGTGGAAAAAGATTCCGATATCGATGAGCGCCAGGAGAGCGAAGCGAGCGAAGAGAGCGAAGAGAGCGAAGAGAGCGAAGAGAGCGAAGAGAGCGAAGAGAGCGAAGATGGCGATGAGTGCGAAGACGATCAACAGGACGATCGAGTTCACGACAGTGACATGGATGACGACCAGTCGTCCCGAGACTACGATGAAACGGACCATCCATCTGTAGTGGCATCACCAAGTCCTGAGGAGGACGAAGATGAAGATGTGGAAGATGTGGAGCTCATAGAAGAAGCTGACAATGACGAATATCATGCTGCGGCCGAACTCGACACACAGATTGAAGTGTCAATTGGTCGGGGCTCTGACGAAGAGCAATCAGCCAATGCTGATCCAAACCTGCTTGATATGCCTGGATCTCATCATCAAGGCCCATCCTCGGAAGTCGAAAGTCATGCTAAGCAGTATCTCACTGGAGACGGACAATCTGATCTGCATATTCCTTCATCTACTGGAAATATTATGGCCTATTTTCCGTTGAGCCATGAGCCGGCTGTCGAAGGACCCGAGCCCGTTGGCGGTCGAGTCTCGCCCTCCATTAGGCCTCCATTGGAGCAACAACTCTTAACCCCCGACCCCGCCCAAGAAAATGCATCCGCGCGTGAACTAGTAACTTCATTCACGGTCGATGAAAATGAAGCTCCTACTGGTCTGGATAAAACTGTGCATCCTGTTGGCTCCCCGGGGTCAGACCAAGACGAAGGTATCGGGGCAGAACCCATAAAAAGTATCCAACAAGAGACACACGTTGACGGAACTGATGATGCCATGGCTCCTTCGGAACTCGCTGAAGCCGTGGAACGCCCAACAACGCCTGAACAGGGCCGCTCTGTGGAGGTTGTGATCAACACTGAATCTCCAAAAGCACCAGCAGCTCCCGTTTCACAGCCCCCAGTCCCCGACCGTAATGCATCCGGCCTACGGAGCAAGCTTTCTTACTTCGCCCCGCTTGCTACACTCATCGATCATTACAATGCGTTAGTCGATACCATCTCAATCGTGCAGGAGGCTTCGCCGATAACCCGAGCCAAATCCGGTTCGAAAGACTGGTTCATGACTATTCAACTTACCGATCCCTCCATGGCTGGCACGACTCTGCGTGCTCAGATTTTCCGGCGCTACAAGGCCTCGATGCCGTCATTGGTGGAAGGTAACGCCATTCTCTTACGCGACTTTAAAGTCCGGAGCCTCGATCACACCGTTATGCTTGTCAGTGTCGATTCCAGCGCGTGGGCAGTATTCGACGGTTCGGGTCCCGATGCCGAGACGACCGGACCCCCCGTCGAATATGACTCGCAGGAACGTGCCTACGCGTCTGGCTTACGTCGATGGTACGATGAAGTTGGCTCGGATAGTGTCGCAGACCATATGCTCCAGGCCGCTATCGAGAGAGACAGCCAGGAGCGCGATATGACACCAAGCAGCCAAGTGGCAAGCGAGTCAGGCAGCCCGGATTCCAGGCGTGGCTCTCAGCGCAAGCGCAAAAGCAACCAAAGAGTCACTATCCATGAGCTGCGGGATGGCACTCGTTACACCGAGGTCGGTTCCCCGAACAGTCGAAGCAGCAGTGTTCACGAGTTACGTGATGGCACTTTGTATGCCAATATTTGAAATGGTCATCTTGATATCTTGATACTAGGCGTGACATCTCTGCCACAACTCACATGTACCTACGTGTAAAACAAAACCAACATCAAAGGAATTGCAATATTCCATGTCTGCTCTCTATCTCCCATAGAACTACCCACTCAGCACCACTTTTCCCTCACTTTGGTATAACCCTCACCTAGGCTTAGAAAAAAGCTGGTTCCCAACAATAAACGTAGTGGCAACAGCAGTATCTCTGGTAAGCCAAAAAATAATGATATTCCGTAACACATGAGCATTGCCAGGCCGGTCACACCAGGCAAATTCATTAAATTGTTAAGGAGACAATTACAATTAAGCCCAGTTCGTCCATCATACTTCTAGAGATTCCGGTGGAACATACCTCTTCTATTGCGGCTCATGATACACAGTCTTTTCCCAGATATAATGTGATGGTGATTTTGTGGTATATTCTACAATAAGGACCTACCAGTTATTCGTATCTAGCTGTTCTTTTAGGAGATAGGTGTTGTATATAGATCCATTACTACGGGCTTTGGGACATAGTGGATGTCTAAATCTATCAAGAATATGTAGTGACTTGGCACAGGTATCATCAGAAGCATGATTTTATATCTTGGAATGCTTCTCTGCCGCAAAATAGTCTGCACTCACAGCAGCCTGGATCAACTGATTGGCAATGGCCGTAGGAGGGGGCAATCGCAAGCCGCCCTTATATTCCGGACCAGCCTCAGAACTCAAGTCACTGGTACCAATGCGCAGCGCCTCCTCCACCTCCTCCACCTCAAACCACCGTGCATCCTCCAACTCAGGGTCATGTTGCAAAGAGATCGTCTCGTGAGCGGGGTCACTGACCTGGGCAATAGCACCAATCATCAGATTGGCCGGGTACGGCCAAGGCTGCGAGGAGTGGATAACAACACGGGACAAAGTGACACCCGACTCCTCCCACACCTCTCTCCGCACAGCATCCTCAATCGACTCTGCTGGCTCAATGAACCCAGCTAAGGTGGAATACCACCCTGGTGGGAAGCGCTTAGAGCGGCCTAGCAGGATTCGCTTGCCGTCGGCAGAGACTACCGCCACGATGATAGTCGGATCGGTACGGGGGAAAGAAAGGTTAGAGAGCGTAGTACGGGTATTGCACTCCGGCCGCTCTTCTGCCTTGCCCTCGGTTGTTCGTGCAACATCCGTGGGCGGACAGGCACGCTTAGTGCCTGCATTCACGGCCAAAGTACGGTGGCCGCATGTGCCACAGAAGGTGTTGCGAGTGTTCCAGTCCATCAGCGCACGTGCCTGTGCGTAAATAGCAGCTATCCCGAACTGATTAGTTCCCTCTTATCAACGTATAAATTATTATCGCATTTTCATACCTTCATCTGCGGAGAAGGACATGACAACTCGTGTTTGGAAGAAAGACAGTCCCTTGGCCTCCATGGCACTGATCACATCCTTTGCTGCAGTCTGTTGCTCTTCAGGGCCCTTAGGGGTTACGTCGACTGCAAAATACGGTGTGCCAGAGTATATCTTCCACGTCAGTCCTCCTTCCTTGCGATTCTCGTCCAGTCCGAGGAAGATAAGGGTCGGGTGTGTCTTGCGTGAATCATAGTTCTTGATCATCTCTTCCTCGGAAGTGTCAAAGATATCCTGGGGCACCAGCTTGCGAACCTCGTCATACTTGGCATAGTGTAGCTGCGCTGGAGACGGAGTCAAGGGCGCTAGGTTGTTCAACAGTACGAACCGGGCCGAAGGGTGCTTCAGAGCCGTAGACAGGAACGGGTGGTCGGAGCGCAAGAAAGATAAACGATTGATTGGAGAGCCTGAAGATACTTTAGTTTTACTGCGCCTCATATATGAGAGTTCAAGACATCCTTACTGGAGAAGTAATTGACCGTCTCTTTGCCAAAGTGTCGAGACAACATGGAATCCGCGAGCATATGAGCCGGGGTGGGGATCTGAGGGGTCGTGCTCATTCTGTAAGAGCCAGATTGCCAGCAATAAATGCCTAATATGGTAAGTATATCAACAAGAAGAATCTAACTCTATAATGAGGCTATATGCAAAATATCAGCAGCGTGGAATTCGGGACAGCCCCGGAGAGTGGCTCCGGGGAGGAATCGCATTAATCAGCGACCTCGGGACGCCTATACAGACGGATTACACGTTTTCTTGGTCGGAGTTGTGCCGACAACGCCAAGAAAATAATATCTTACAGTAATTTACAGTCATCCCGTTACCAGTGAAGCGGGGGAACTTGAGCTCCCCACACACGTGACCGCATTCTTTTGACTCTTATCGCCGACGAGCCTCTGTGCGAAGCACAACATACAGACGTCTCAGTCATATTAGGCATAATGGGGCACCTGGTCACTCTAGCAACATGGTAAGGCTAACATATTTACCATCTAGATACTAGAAAACCCCGCGCTAACTCCGTCTAGCTCTTTGAATCAGTGGGCTCTCGACTTTGAGGGCAACGCGGAGCGCATCATTGAAAGCATTAGGCAAGCTAAGGCTGCTGGTGCCACTTTACGCGTTGGGCCTGAGCTCGAGATTACCGGCTATGGAGTCCTGGATGGTTTCCTTGAGGGTGACACCTTCTTACACTCGTGGGAAATGCTCGCCCGCATCATCGACCATCCAGATTGCCAGGATATTGTGGTTGACGTGGGATTGCCGGTTCGCCATCGCAATGTACGCTACAACTGTCGGTGAGTGTTTCCGATGTACCCGGTATCGCATCAGCTGATATATCCTCTCTAGTGTCATTTTCTACAACCGGAAGATCATCCTGATCAGGCCGAAGATGTGGCTTGCCAACGGTTCGTTTAATTGCTCTCTATACTTCGGAAAATGGTTCCTGATGTTTTCTTCATACCTTAGATGGTAACTACCGCGAGCACCGACACTTTACGCCATGGCAGCGTCCACAGGAGGTGGAAGACTACTACCTGGAATCAATCGTTGGAAAGATTACTGGCCAGTACAAGGTTCCCTTTGGTGATGCTGTTATTAGCACGAGAGACACATGTCTGGGTCTTGAGACGTGTGAGGAGCTGTTTACCCCTAATGGGTAGGTGTTGAACTCGCTATATGGTTTTGGATGCTGACAATCGATTTTAGCCCTCATGTTCCATATGGCCTAGCTGGTGAGTTTCGATGTCCAGATGACAGTGCCCATAGTCTAATTCAAATTAGGTGTCGAGATCATCTCCAACTCTTCGGGTAGTCACCACGAGCTGAAGAAGCTTGACACTAGGGTCAATTTGATCACCCAGGCTACCAAGCTGGTGAGTGAAAAACAACGCCACAATAGGCTAGCATTTTTCTTACACCTTATAGAGCGGTGGAATCTACCTTTATGCCAATCAACAAGGCTGCGACGGTGATCGTCTGTACTATGACGGATGTGCCATGATTGTCATCAACGGGGAAATCGTGGCCCAAGGTTCACAGTTCTCTCTGAACGATGTGGAAGTCGTCACTGCAACGGTCGACATCGAAGAAGTCCGCACCTACCGGTGCATCGCAAGTCGTGGAATGCAAGCGAGCAAGCAATCGCCCTACGTCCGCCTTGATCTTGATATCAGACTTTCTCGCCGGGATGAAGATGCCGAGCCTAGCCTTACGACTTCTCTGCCTATCAAGCCGCGGTACCATGCTCCCGAGGAGGAGATTGCCCTTGGGCCTGCCTGCTGGCTATGGGATTATCTTCGGAGATGTGGCGCCGCCGGTTTCTTCCTTCCGCTGAGCGGTGGTATTGACAGCTGCGCCACAGCAACCATTGTGCACTCCATGTGTCGTGAAGTGCTCAAGGCAGTGCGAGAAGGGAATGAGCAGGTCATCAAGGATGTCCGCCGGTTGTGTGCGAAGCCAGCAGACTCAGAGTGGCTTCCTACCACCACCCAGGAAATCTGCAAGTAAGTATTCGAAGTGTTGAGCTTCTGTCCGGCTAAATTTCTTTGTCGTCATATTCCGGGACAACGTTGACCAATTTATCTAGATCCATCTTCCATACCAGCTACATGGGCACACAGAACTCAGGCCAGGAGACACGAGACAGAGCGGCTCGACTTGCGGCGGATATTGGATCTTACCACATTGACTTCAATTTCGATACTGTGGTCACTTCTATCATGAACCTCTTTACCGTTCTCACTAACTTCCAGCCTCGTTTCAAAGTACACGGTGGATCTTCCGCGGAGAATGCCGCGCTCCAGAATGTGCAGGCTCGGCTCAGAATGGTTCTGTCATATCTGTTTGCCTCGTTATTGCCAACTGTGCGTCAACGCCCTGGTGGTGGCGGCTTGCTCGTTCTCGCATCATCTAATGTTGATGGTAAGTCTCTCAAACACGAGCATCGAACCTTGTTGGGAATCTTTACTAACCGTTGTCACAGAATGGTACGCCATATGAAATCCAATTTTTCTTCCTATGACTGACTCGACCCATTTAGTTTGCGAGGCTATCTCACCAAGTACGATGCCAGCTCCGCCGACGTAAGCATCAATTCCCGCAAGAAACACCACATCCATTACTAACCAAAACAACCAGCTCAACCCCATCGGCTCAGTGAGCAAAGTCGACCTTAAGAAATTCATTTCCTGGTCAGGACACAGCTTCGACCTCCCAATCCTCGAAGAATTCATCCACGCAACACCCACAGCGGAGCTGGAAACCCATCACGCACGACTACGTGCAATCCGACGAAGCCGACATGGGCGTTACGTACGCCCAGCTGGGTGTTTTCGGGTACTTGAGGAAGGTCTCCAAGCTTGGCCCGTACTCTATGTACGAAAAGCTGCTCCACATGTGGGGCAATGAGTACAGCCCGCGCGAGATCTACGAGAAGACCCGCCATTTCTTCTACTACTACTCCATCAACAGGCATAAGATGACTGTTCTTACGCCTAGCTACCATGCTGAGCAGTACTCCCCCGAGGATAATCGTCATGATCTGAGGCAGTTCCTTTGTATGTTTTCTCATTCTTGGGTTTGTAGGTGGGTGCTAACTTTGGTTGTGTAGACCCGCCGTTTACTTGGGCGTACAAGAAGATGGAAGATAACGTTAAGTACTGGGAATCTAAGGGGTGGACTACTGGCAAGGGAGGGAAGAAGAGTGTCAAGGCTGATTAGAGGTAGATTGTGTGGGTTTTAAATTTTCGCGATGTTTTGTGTATGTAGCTTTGGTCTTGCTTGATATTAAAGTCTATGGCAATTAAGATTGGGTAATATGTTGACGCTTGGATTATTTCCTATGAGATATCAAACTAGCTGGGATTGACTTTTCCATGTAGCATGAGGGGAGAAAGGCAATTTGAATGTACACAGAGCCCGGTGCCTGGAACACAGGCTGGGAAATTGCAAAGAGATAAAGGGGACGCCATCCGGAAAGGCTCAGGGACATGCAAATCATAAATTGAGAAAACGCTGAAAAGTCAGGTATAAAAGAAAGAAATGTTTAACGGCCATAGCGAGGGGAAACTGTCGTTCATCGAAGATATTGCCCGAACAGAGTCCTAGTCTTTCCAGAACCAACCGCTCTTCGATGAATTAGGCTCCGGCTTGGAACCATCCTGGGGATGAGACACTTCAACAGACTCGTCACTTTCTTCTCGGCCATCTGCAAAACGCTTCGTATTAACGACCTTGCTCTGAACCGAGCCATCGGCCAGCCGCACGCGTTCCGTTCGAGTCATAGTGGAGATAACACGCTGCCCTGGTTCAGAGACAGCTTCAGTTGCCTTGGTGTCAATCTCGGTCGGCACGTCCTTGGGTGTTTCAGGAACAGATTTTTTGTTTCCGCCAGACACAAGATCGATCCAATTCTCATTATCATCACGGCTGTGTTCATCCTTCGCATTTGGAAGGCCGCGTCTGTATTTGTCAAGTTCTTCCTGTTGCTGCCGTCGGTCCTCGAGGAGGAGACGCAGCAGAGGGCTTTCGGAGACACCGCGGAAGAACTCACGTTCGCGGCTCTCGATGTCATGCAAGAATCGCTCATACAGGTCGAGCTCGCTGTCAGCCTCCGTATCTGCAGGTTCTTTCTCTTTCTCGGGTAGAGACCGAGACTGGTCCTGCCCTGGACCTACACGGCCAGAGAACGTAATTCCTGACCAAGGGTGGCCGTCTCTACCAGACACATACTTCCACTTATCTCCCAAGCTTCCTCGTTTAACAAGCCCTTGTAGCCAATCCTTTCCGGACTCGGATTTCGTGACGGAGGCATTATGATCGAGCATCGGCTTATCGTTCTCGAGTCGAAGTAAATCCTCGAAGGCTTCTCGCCACTGCGGTTCAGAAGGGTCACGGTCGGAGTTGAGATGCAAAGATGACATGATGGATGAGAAAACGCCCTTTTCACGGTGCGCTTGGTATTGTGCTTGACGTTCTAGATTGAGGGGCGAGTACGGGCTGAACAAGATATACCCGATCGGCCAGGTTGGGGAGTCAGTGTCCTCAAACATATCCCGGAAAAGAAGGTTCTGGCCGGAGTGTAGGAGGTGCGATGCAAAAGGGAAGAAGCGGTCCTCGAAGAACCGGTCGAAGAAGGAATCGAGGCCAAAGAAGTCGGATGGTCCATTATACCACTTCCTCCACGAATCATCATTCTCAGGCCAGCGTGGTCTTGGATGGTTTCCATAGTTGCGTTGATCATCTCCATCTCTGTTGCCTGAATAACCACTTCCACTGTCTCGGTCTGTTGGATAGCTGCTGCTGTCCGTGTTATTTTCACTGGTTCTTTGACGGGCCATCCGACTCTGGTAGCCGTTATAATCTGCGAATATATCCCAGTGGCCGTTGTGAGGCTGCGTCACCATCGAAGGGAGGCCCGTGATAGATTGAAGCATGGTGGAGACCTGCTCATCGGCGTAGCGCCGGAAGGCGACGAACGGGTTGCTCTCATCATCAGCCCAGTCCTTCTGGGTGGAAATGTCCTTGCGATTGATGTCTTCGTTGCCCATGATGGCAAGATCCGAGAATAACAATAGATACTACCTTGGTATGCTGATGGAAAGAAAAGTGAAGAGATGCAAAGGTGAATACATGTTGGGGAGCCCCACTCGAAACCACGTGATCCCCAATGTATTTTTGTCTTTGCCATGTTTTTTTCAATGTTCTGTTTTCCTCCCTATTCCTCTATATGACTTTACTATATACAATACTCTGTGTTCTTCTTCCTAATTTAATTTACCTTGAAAACTGTTCTACTAACATACTACATATATACTCTATACAAAAGAACATTTGTGTTGAGCCGCTGGCGTCATTCCAAGCTTAGCGCCCCACAGCCAAAGCCGAGAACCGTAGTTCAACCTCTCAAAGTAGATGTTCATATATTTTTATATTGGCCAGAGTGTATGAATTGCGAGATACCCATAGGCAAGGAGAAGTGAGGGCAATACAACCGCATTAGACTAATCGACCATGCTAAGGAAATTTAATGCGGAACCATTCTTGACTTCAAATGCATAATGGTGTACTCATGTTTCACCTGGTGACTGGTGACTTCCCAGCCTAGCCTTTTTTTTCTTCTTCATTTTGTGTGGAGATGGTCTTTCTGATATGAGAGTCTCAGATGTCTGTCTCCGGCAGGGTCTGCAGTTGCCATGCCTTCTTGGTGCCTTTTTTTTGGTCCTTGTTCTCATATTTTTCCGTCTATAGGCCTTGGATAGCCATTACGGTTGGGCAATTAGCCAGGATGTGACCACGCTGATAGCAGTAGTGGCAAGTTCGGGGCTCCTTCTATTATTATATCATCAATTAGCACGCGAATATGGACTTGGCTAAAGCTTCTAGGGTCAAGGAGCCAAGGGGCTCCAAGGGCTCCTAGCGCCTTAAGAATGGAATAAGATATAGCAAGTAAGCACCTGGACCTGTCCATGGCCACCCTGGCCGCGGGCGGCGTTAGCTGCACCGGCACGTGCCATATTGTAGAAGTAAAAGAAAGAAAGAAAGAAAAACAAGTGAAGAAGAAGAGGATAAATCAATATGTGGTATTGAATGCTTTTTAATCTGGAGAAAGAAAGAAAAGAGGAAAGGAAAAGAAGAAAAGATAAGGACGGGCTGCATGTGATTGTGTAGCTGCCCTGTATATAGATGAATTAGTACGATATCAGTTCGTAGAAACACTTACATCTGGGTTGTTTGTCAAACCCTTGTTAAGTCCAGTATTTCCCCTTTGCTAAAGGAAATACATGGCAGGGATCGGTGTAGGCCACTTCGAGGTCTCTTCTCCCTAGTGCGAGTGGGTTTGGAGATGGTTTCCATCTCAAAAGCATTCATTGGTAGTTGTTTGCGGTTTCCAGTTGCCTTTGTGGGTCGTTCTTTCTATGGGGTAGTGACTATTCCTATTAATGGGGGCTTGTTCCCTAAATTGTATGTATATAGATCCATAGATAGGTAGTTGCAGATGATTTTGTTTTTATACCAATCTGTTATTAGATGATAACTTTCTGAGACATTGAAAGAAGAATGAAATATCCTCACGAAGGCGGCGTGTTGTCCTTCTCAGATATGCGCCTGTTCCCAAGCTTCATCGAATCCAGTAGAACGAACCCACATTGGCTTATCTCCCTCATGGACAGTAGAGTCAACAGCTATCGAGCAGTTAGTGATTTGAATATATAACGTCAAGCCCTGCTGCTTACCTATATTCCCAATCCTGAGCCACATATCTCCTTTGATCGGCATCTCAGGGTTTTTGCTCTCGTATGCCTGGCAGACTTTTTGACCATGCGCCAAAGCCCGTGCTAGCTTGGCTAGATGACCATCGTCACCAGGATGGGCGATGCTTCGCGCAAATATCTGTGACCAGTCCTCCTTCATAGGATAATTGGCCACTTCATCCAGCAGAAGGTCCGGCGTTCCACGTGAAGTATACATCAGGAGATCGACGCGTCCCTTCCACTCCAGCATGCGCAGCTTGGATCGCTGGTTCAAGGACGGGAGATTGATAATCTTAGAGAAGAAGATAGACGAATTGACGCAATGGATCAAGAAGAAATCAAGCTTCATCTCTCTGGTCGGACGCTGGGCGGCACCGGTATAGTAGGCTGAGATACCATCAGCAATAGCTCCTCGCTCACACCACTCAAACAGTATCGTCAAGTACTTCCAAGGCTAGACTTACCGACTGTATTGATCATATCCGCCAACCGCTCCTCCATCTGATCCTCAGACACAGTAAATTGAGAAGCATACTTCAGCATCTGCTCCGGTGCTCTATGGAGCACTCCATCCTTGATCTTATTAGAGTCGGACCATTGAACGCTCTGAACAAGAGCCTTGTCAGCCCGCATCTCATTTATGAGCTGGAGCAGCGACTTCTGTCCCGGCTTTCCGACGCCACCTGCCATCTTCTCCGCAGGTAGGAAGAACGCACGACCCAGCCAGTCGTCGTGAACTGCTGTTTGAGCAAGGCCTTGGGCTACAATGGCAGGCTGGTTGAATTCAATCCCGAAACCGAGGTGGATGAGTGGATGAACGAGACCTGAATTGATTAGCCCGAGGAACATAGAACAGCAATATAACCGAGAGATACTTACCAGCAAACAACCGACACATCATATTCTCAGCTCGCTCGTCCCCGGCGAATAAATACTCCCCCAGAACCCCACCGACGCCCTTTGCATCGATCTCATGCTGGAAGAAAGCGAGGTAATTAGGGTAATTTTCTTCCTTTCCAAGGTGTTCCTGGAATTTAGCGACATCATGCATAGATTGAATGACATCTTGGCTGGCTGGAAGAACGGGTCTCTGGTAACTTTTATTCCGTTCATAGCAAGCCTTGATATCCTCTGGCCCTGCGCCAAGAGCATAGATACTAAGGAGCTGATGCGGTATGTGATCTGTCTCTGCATTAGACATGGTTCTTGGTGGGATTTAGCGTGAAAGCACATACTATGGAAATGTTGGTCATTGAAGAAGACATGGTGGGTGGCCATGTCTTCCTGCAAGATCTCGCTCGCTGTCTGCGCGGTGTCCTCCCTCACATTCGAGCTGTAGATGCCCGAGTCTGTCACGGGCGACAGATCGATTTTAGTAGCGGTGGCCATTCCGGATGAAGTAATGCGGGATGTATTCCCGGTGGTAGGACTATACGAGCTGTACTGGGTGACTAGTTGCGGAAGGGGTAGAGCGCGTGGATATGTCGAAGCAGAAGAGACGGATGTTTGAAACGGTGGACGAAGACTGGAATAGCAGCGAGTACTATTCAGCAAGAGAAACCGAGTCTTGTCTGTAGCTGTAGGCTTTGATTTGAACAAATGATGTTTGTGACACTGAAGAACGCGGGGAAGCATGTCCTTTATATAGCCCACGCCATCCGGTGTATGATAACTGGAGCTGTACAACTGGCAGGGATAGCTAGACAGTTCTCCAGGAAAACCAATTCAACCAATGGAACCTATCAGAGTCATACAATTACTCAAGTGGAACTAATGATGGAGCTCCAAATACGAAAAGCGGAGAATTCGGCCTTTCGGCTCTCCGTTGCCACGATCAACGTCATGGGAGTCAGCTGGGCCCGTGATTTCCAGACCGGTCTTGCTGACTTATTTACCGACTTATTTGCTGACTTATTTGATGCTTACGAAGGTTCGAGGTCTAGGTTCCAAGGTTCCTCTATAGTACAAATGGTCTTCTTATTTTTAACTGTTCGTTTTATAACACACGGTGGTTATTCGGGGTATCTGTCATTCTGGGGTGCACGCAAGAGAAAGGTCAAAGACTACGCGCCCAAAAAAGGAAAGCAAAAACAGTAACGCATTTCAGCTTTTAGCCTTCCATCTCCCTTTCCTTCTTGCGGCGCTGTCGGTCTCGTTCCATCTTCTTGAACAGCGGATGGTGCCCAGCCTTATCCTTGAGCTGCTTGTTCCTGCTCTTGTTGTATTCGATATAGGCCATATCATCACCACCAGCCAGACCACTAAGAGTAGCAGCACTGCGTTTAGGACCGGCTTTCTTGGCTGTCACTCGCTTGCCGGAGCGCATCGAGAACAGATCATCATTGACCTGTTCGACGTCGGCGGATGACTCATTCTGCAACATGACCTCTTGTAGAAGCTCACGGCGTTCCGCTGGCGTTGCGTATGAAAGTCCTTCATAATTGTCTATGCCTTGGAGATGGGTGATGACCTTGAAGGCATAACCCTGATCGATCAGGAATGCCTGACGTTTGGCCGAGTAGACCATCTCATTAGTGTCCTTGGACACGAGCGAGTAGAAGAAAGCATTGAAGCCCTCGTCATTTCTGCGCTTGGCTCGCAAAATTCGTCCCAGACGCTGGGCCTCCTGACGACGCGAACCGTAGTGAGACGAAATCTGGATCAGACAAGTGGCCTCAGGCAGATCGAGCGAGGTGTCACCAATCTTGGACAGGAAGATAGTGTTGACCTGCTCGTTATGTTGGAAATTTTCCAGAATACGCATGCGCTCATTTTGAGGAGTGCCACCGTAGATATAAGCCTTGTTCAGCTTGAGCGCATATCGCTCGAGAGCGTAGACATTATCAGAGAAGACGATGATCTTATCGCCGCGCTTCTCATGGAAATCGATCAGGAACTGACAAGCTTGGAACTTGCGAGGGTTCATGATGTATAGCAGAGCTTGTTTCCTGGAGCTTTCCCGTAGATACTCAGAATAGAACTCGGTCGTCATCGGGCACCACACCTCGGCACATTGGACCTTGGCGATGTGGCCCTGTGCAGCCAGTTCCATCCAGTTCGCTTCGTAGAGTTTCGGCCCGATCAAGAAGTTCAAATCTTTGATCTTGTCGTCCTCACGTAGCAATGTTGCGGTGAGACCAAGCTTGCTCTGTGCGGCGATTGCAGATGTGACCTTTCGGAACATCGATGCCGGCACGACGTGCACCTCGTCAAGAATCATCATACCCCATTCTCTCGATTGAAGCCAGTCCATCATCTTCTGGGCATCATAAGACCGGGCGCGGGTCTGTGACACCATTGAGTATGTGGACACAATAATACCAGTAGACCGCTTGAATTTTTCTTTGTGGTCCGATGTGAAAATGGCGATATCGCCCGGGTCGATGGTTGTCCATCGCAAGAACTCGTTTCGCCACTGAACCACGGACATGGAACTGGTGCAGAGGACGATAGTGCCTTTCTTGATGGTCGCCGCGGCAGTGATACCCACAAGGGTTTTGCCGGCACCACAAGGAAGCACAATAATACCACTCTTCGCTCGTCCGTTACCGAACATTTTACTTAAGCTCTTCTCCTGGTAGGACCGAATCCTCGCTGCGGGTTTCAAATCCATATCCAGATTTGGATTGACCGTGTCTCCTTGGAAGTCGTATTCTTCCAGGGCAGGGCATCCGATCGATTGGCATCGGGCCTTGACCACTTCGACACCAGCGGCGGGGATTTCGAAACTGTAAGTGATTGCTTCTTCAGTTTCATCCTCGCCAATGTCGTCGATTCCATAGTTCACAGCCCCTCCTTCTTCCGCCTCATCTCTAGCTACGGCAGCCGCAGCCTCCTGTTGAGTGGTCTCTCGTACACCAGCTGCATCTTTCGTTCCAGGGATGACAAGACCACCCATTTTCGGAGCAGCCCGTTCAATAATTCCTTCGGTGCTATCCATCCTCTGGGGCCCAATCACTTCATCTTTCAGCAACCGCTGAAGCATTTCAGGATCTGTCGTTTCCACGTAGTATCGATTATGCCTCAACACCATCTTGATTTTTCCATAGGACTTCGTGAACTCGATGATGAACGTCCGAATGCTTTCGGGCAGCGGCGTTTTCGACAAACGGTCCAAGAACTCAACAATATCCTGCGGTTTGAGACCGACCGAGACCGCGGCATATAAACTGTGTCCCGTCAAGCGATATTCGTGGAGATGGGTCGGACGAGAAAGCGGTTCCGCAATAGTTGTCAGGAAATCTTGGGCCTGAGGTGCCAGCGGGGAGAAACTCTCGAGGGTGATTGTGCCTTTCAGAGGCTCGATCCATAACGGCCGGTTGTAGTGGTCGCGCTTCAGCGGGAGCGAGGAAAGATCTTTGTACCCAAATCTAGGGTCCGTCTTCTCCACTTGGTTCTTCTTGCTGAATGCCTCGAGGGAGAACTTATTGACGACCGCTTTATGCTCCAATTTTAGTCTCTAGTTCACTTTAGGTGAGCAGACCGCCACACTGTACCTTTCAAGTTGGTTTCCTCTGGCAACTCTTCGTGGTCCGAGTAGTCATCGTCGCTGGAGATGTCGATATCGGGGACTGGTGTAGCCCGCTTCGAAGCACCGCTAGACCGACCAGCTGCATATAATCAGTCACCTGTCGTTTGGAGATATGCACCAGAAACTTACTGTCAGCCGCTTTCCGTTTGGGGGGGCATGTTTGGAGTCTGTGCAGCAAGACAGACAGAACAGCGTGGAAATTCTGATCAAATAGCTTGTATCTCAGTGAGTGAGTCACCGGTGAGGCGGAGCAACGCCCCCGTTAAAAGTATCTCACGGCAGCATGGAACCAAGATGCTGCGCCGGATGAACAGGCGGCGAAAAGAGATATGCGGTTTATTGCGAGACGACGGGAAAGGGCCGATGAACAGGAAATAAAATATTCAGTGGGAGAGGAGTGAGAGCAGCGTTGCTCTAGCGATGATATAAATACGATGGAGAAAAAGATCGAGGCAAAAGTCGTCCTTAATTCCAAAGTCCCAAAGGCGATGCGATTGATAATCATTGGCCTGAGGCACCAATTAAAGTCATCGGTCCGTGCGTAGCGGAACTCGGGACTGACGTAGAGCATCCGAGTCCTTTTCCTATTGCTTCACACACATCACTACCAGACTGTTCACCATGAATACGGTAATTTCCTCTGTCCAATGCCTCTTTATTGTTGCTAATTGTGTCATGTTCTAGATTCGATCTACCTGGTGAGCGAAGATGTCTCTATCTGAAAGATGAAATACAAACAAACTGGAACATAATTACTGATGTGACTCTTGCTTGAACAGGATGGGCTGGGGCACCCTTTGCCTTGGTATGTGACCTATAGATTGATTGCTGGCCAAGGACTATTGGCAAATCCAGCTATCCACGAGTGAAGAAGCAACTAACCAACTCCCCTGTAGCCGGCGGCGGAGCGTACTATTTCGCAAAACAATCGATCAACGCCGACCGACAAGCCCGATTCGAAGCCGAAGTCAAGCGCAAGGCCCAAATGAAGCAAATGGAGGATGAGCACAAGCGCAAAGCGCAATTGGCGTCGGCACCAACCCCGGGCAACGACACTAGCTCGAAACGAGCGAGCATGGCACGATTCCAGAACGCCTCCGACGATGCCGCCTCACCAAGTGCCGAAGCTTCTCATGATCCGGCGCCAACTCGGCACGAACCCTTGACCGATGCCGACCGTGTGTTGGAGAAGGGGAAATATGAAACGTCACAGCCGTACCGGCCTCCGAGCGGGAACCGGTTTAGCTGATCGGCTGACTGCATTGTATACTATTTGATATGGAATACTTGGAATACTCCGTACACAAACTGAAAAATAGAGGATTGTGAAAGATGGTGAATAATATCGAGGTGAAGAGCCCCTCAGACTCGATCTACTTTGTACTACATTTGCTTCATTGCTCAATGGAATCTTACTCGAGCTCAGAATCAGTACAGCAATGGACCAATTCGTGTAAAATCAGCTATCTAACGACCGCTGTCATTCATAGTGATGGTGGAAAGGGGCCTGACCATCTCCACGCTCAATAGTAATAAAGTATGGTAATAGCACCATCTCATAGTGCTCGTCAAAAGGAGAACCAGAACGCCGAATTCCAAACTCCTTGGGCATAATGCATCACGTCGCAAACTAGGTCCTGTGCCGGCGCCTGCACCGACAATCCCAGCCAAGACGGCGAGTCGTCAAGAGTGTGGCGACTAGCGCGCATGGAAGCAAAGTGGGGGGGTTCCTGTAAATCGTTAGTTTCCCCACACCAGCTCGCATTGACTGCAAAATTTCGTAGATATTCAACCTTACTTGGCGCTAGTAGCTATTCCTGAGCTCCGTTGTCGGGAGCTTTCCAGAGCAGGTGGGACAAATGGCAGTACCACACCGGATACAATGCAACCCATGGCGACGGCGCGCGCAGCGCGAGAGTCGGGACGAGGACGGTGGGCTGAGAAGTGACGGATGGAGGGACGGATGACTTGGGAGGCGAGGATGGAAGCCATAGTGGTATAATACTCTGTTGAGGGGTATGGTCTTGATCTTGGTTTTGGATTGATTTGATTTTGATTTGAGAGTAGACTTGTAAATCAGGATAGAGCAGTGTAGAAGAGAAAATAGAATTAAAGACAGGCAAGACTTTATATAAAACAGATTAACTTAGCAGATTAGCAGTCAGGCCATGCAACCGCAAGTGATCCGGACATTGCGGGGCAGATATATGGCCTGATCCTTAATGGGAATGCTCATCCGTGATCAGATGGTTTAGGCATGGCTGATCGGCACTTTTACATCGAATAGAATCAGTTTATGTTTCATTTCGGGATTGTCGGCAAGCCCTGACGCCATCGCGGGGTTTCAAGTCGCAAAGTGTGTGGGGGATCTTTTGAGGCTTTAGACCTCGCTAACTGCGGGGAATATACAGACCGGGGATAGACCGGGAACTGAGTCCCGATCTCTTCACTTCTCAATGATATTTGAATAATAGACTGATAAACTGGTAACTCTGATATATCTTGAGACTGTGAGCAATTGTGAAGCAGAATTCATTTGAATAATACATTAGGGGAGCCTCAACAACAATTGAACCATACGGAGTACGGGGGTACAACATACATACATCATTTATGTATGTTGTATGTTGTACATACCTAAGTACCTAAGTAGGTAGCCGGGTTAAACAAAAGTATACAAATCACGTGCCGATAAGAGCTTCGATAACGGGATCGGGGTCATGACAATAATGTGGGTAATGGGATTCTTTCTCTCCTTCAAAAGATCGTGAGATCGGCAAAGATGACAACTCACGGTGTTGTTATTCTCAAGGCTGCGTTTGCAGCTTGCCTATTGCGTCCTGATCCTACTTCTGTTCCTCGCGATGAGATAAGCGTGTTTCACAGTTCCCTCGAGCGCGCGTTGTCGCATTGCTCCCCAGCCAACATTCAGGTCTGAGCCGTTGTCACCTCCGTTAACTCTCACGTCTCAGTTTACTAAACACTCTTTCCCCACACAGACCTGTAAAGCCTGGTTGCTTCGCTTTGTCGCATTTTCATCTAATCAGGGTAGGGGGTCTGGTCAAATACCTCGAAGCTCTCGCTGCATCCTTCCCACCATCCAAGCCCACCGGGTCCAAACCTTCTACGAAGCGCCATGGCCTCCACATACTGTATTTGCTCAATGATCTGTTGCATCATTGCAAGTACCACCTAGATACCCCGGCAACCTTCTCCACAGTGAGCGGGTCCCTGCAGCTGCATCTCGTGAACTTGGTCGGCTACGCAGCCAGCTGTGATCGCCAAAAGAACCCACGGTATCATCGACGGCTGGACAATCTACTAGATCTCTGGTCTGAGCACGGTTACTTTCATCCCGAGCTAGTCAACAAACTTCGGGAAGTCGTGACTATGGGGATTCCCCTGCCTTCGACCGATGCGGCGAACGGGTTAAACCCAGCAAAGAAGTCCGGCAAGAATGTGCCCTTTGTCATGCCATCTACACACGGGGATCCATCGACACCTTGGCACGAAGTTCGTGCGGGCAACATTTATCCTCACATTATTCCCAACTCGGCTATTCCCATCCGACCTGATGCCACGAAACCGATACAGTTACTAGCAGGTCCCGCCGACGAGAAGTTGATAGCATCCCTTAAAGACTTCCTCAACGATGTGAACAAGCTCTTCGACCCGGAGATCGCTGCGGATGATAGAGATGCAGACTTCGATCCGCTGGGCCAGACAGTCATCCGGGGTGAGAACACAGGCGACATCCTCGATGGCGAGCACTACCACGGATGGTCCCTTGAATTCTGTCAACCCGGAGATACAGACACCGAGGACTCGCGCGGCCGAACCCGCAGCAGTAGTGGATCACGAACCAATAACAAGCGCCGACGCTACAGCGACAGCTCCACCAGCCAGTCCAAGTCACGATCTCCAAGTGGATCACGATCATACAGACGTGGTTTCCGTCGCCATGACGCACGATCGCGAGGCCGCTCTCCACGCTCACGAAGCCGCGAAAGCTCCTACACTCCTCAGGAACCGTCCACTTCACACTTCCCTCCCCCTCACCAACCTCAACATCCCTCCGCACCCATCAACTCCTACTCCACTGCTCATCCCCCCAGTGGACAGTATGCTCATCCTCCTATGGGTCCTGGCACCGGCTATCCACAAGTACCTGCACCCAACTATGGTTCTTGGCCTCCGCCTCCTCCATACATGCCGGCAATGCCATTCCCCCCACCCGGACCCGGGTCTTCAGCATCAGCCTTCCCTCCTCCATACCATCCTCCTCCCATGCAGCAAGGACAGAACCAGGGACAGCAACAGGGGTACGGTATGCCCCCGGGTCAATATCACTTCCCTCCTCCTTATTCTGGTCAGCAGGGTGGGCCATGGGGACCTGCTCCCCAGGGCGGGCGCGGCTGGCAATAAACATGTGCACATGTGCACGTGAAACAATGTACGAGTTATGCTTGAAATGCAGTCGACTCGAATTGAGTCGAGGGGAAGACAGGCCTTCCAAGGCCACGGTTTGTATGATTACGGCCCCGCTGCGGCGGGTTATTCATGTTCATTTAAAACAATATGAAAGAGTACATTAATCTCTTGCATTTCAAGTAAGTTACCGTTATATTGGCGCTTTGCTCCAAAGTAGTTTCAAACATCCAAGCCATGTGCATGTCAGATGGAGAATGCTCCAGGAATATCAACAGCTGGTATGGAGTAACATAGTAAACTGCGATAACCTCTTCAAACGTTATTGATGGAGTAACAGAGTAAGAAATCTACAAATATGTATAGCAGAGCCTGCGAGGATGAAAAGAAATAGAAAGTAACCACCTATAGAAGTGTGCCATGCAATTACACACCGTAACCTGCATAAACCAAACTACCACAGGCAAGGTGTCCATATAATATCAAGTAGGATGGCAAAATAAACCAAACGTCAACCAGCACTCTCCCCCCCGAATCACCAGTTCAACTCCAACAGTACATCCGCACTCATCCCATGTCACAGATCCATTCCGCCAGGTGATCAACATCAGGTGAGAACATCCATGATCACATCAACATTCGACTCTGGTTTATTCTTCATCTGACTCGCATAGTAATTCTTCTTTTCCTCCGCGAAAGGCTTGCACGTGTTGAATCCGCTATCCTAGAAGAGAAGAACAGTCAGCTACATTCATGGATTCTTTTCCTCGGAGACGTAGAAAAAGAATACATACCTCAATCTTGTTACTGCAGCACATGGGAGAAAACCCTTTTCCGTTGCAGGTATCAGGGGCGTCTCTTTCGGCCATGTGCTTGCCTACCAATGTAGGTTTGATTAGTATGAAATTATCGAACTTGCAAGATTATACAAAAGAAAGGGCAGGATGCAACATACATTCGAATGATAGAGCCGAGCTAATCTCCAGCCCACTCACGATTGGCACCAACTCGCCGAGCGGCTTGATAAGGTCGTTGCTTGTCTGCTCCACAGACTTGCAGCAGGACTTGTACTTCCCCTTGGGACATGTGTAGGCCTCGTAGGGATTGGGCGAGGGAGTAGCCGAGGCTGAAACCGAGGCTGAGCTCGAGGGCGAGATGAGAGATTTGGACACGGATGTAGGAGTTGGTTTGTCGCTTGCCATTGGGATGGCGGTGGTGACGGATAGGAGGGATACGAGGCCCGTGAGGAGAGTTGTGAGGTGCATTTTGGTGATTCTGTGCTGTTGTATAGGTGTGAAAAGTATAGAGTGAGTCGATGTAGATATTGTAGGCCCTAGCTGCCACGCCGCGATGGCTATGAGAGTCGAATATCCGAAATGAAGGGCAATGTTAGGGCAGTGGGTTAAAAGAGTGTGTGGTGGTCTCAGAATGAGACCAAAATGAATGGCTGGAGCTGGGCCGGGTTGGTTGTCGCAAGGTTGTCGATGGGTGTGTTAGAGGGGAAGAAACAAGAACACGATGTTGACCTTCAATGCATGCAATGCTCGGTTTCCCGGAGGTCCTGCCCTCAGCAAGCCCACTGGATTTTCTTCTGCCTTCCTCCCTTGGGCGGTTTTGGTTGGCTCATGGTCGAATCCCGGATTCCAGGGGTTTCATCCCTCTGTTTAGATAGACACGGTATGGCCTGGATTCGCTCCTCAGTTGAGCCATACTCGTTCTCTGGTATGTGGGCTCTGGTTTTGGTGTTGTTCATATCTGCGAATGGAACATGTCTATACTTTGACTGCAATGTAAAGCAGAGTCAATTGGAACATAAAAAGATGCAATTTAGTCACAGCAATAATTTCATAGTGTCTTTGCCCATTTCATGTTCAATGACACAACTCTTGCGAGGACAAGGTCCTTGCGAGGGTATTGGATTCTCCTTCGGGAGGTATGCAAGGGGTGCGTTAGGCACGCAGCTCTTCAGCACGACGCGACATGACCCTTCTGTTTAGACTGGAGCGTTCTTTGAAGTGAAGTGCAGCGAGTTGAGAGGGAATTCACTAGAGAGCTTGATCTATCACCCACGTCAATAAAATAGGAAATCGCACATATATGTCAAAGATGTTCGGAACAAAATGGAGGCCTTACCCTTAATTGATGTGACTAGGAATATGTCCTAGTTCCAACATGAAATAAAATATTAATGAACTCGAATATGATCATCAAGCTGCGCCTGAACCCTATATACTAGAGTATCTAACAAACCTCATATTGTTCGCATCTCTAATCTGCAAACACCCACGTGAGTGAGAGAAACGCTTAGTGCATACCCTTTTTTTTAGTCTCTCCAAAAAATATTCTGAAATAGCTAAACCGGGCTTTCTAGCTCTGTCTAGTCGATACTCGAGGACCTCTATACCTCACTACTTCAGAGAAAGGAATCAACAGTTTCGTTCTGCATTAATCTACAATTTATATCACTTCTATGAAGTGATAATACAATTTCAGTTTCCTAGCAGAAGGGAGTATAGGCGTTTTCTATCGGACGAATTATGTGCCTCTAACTGGGTTATGTGTTTCCGTGTGGCTGAAACTGTGCCCAACTGATTGTTCCCAACTTCAGCCCCTGATGATTCTCGCTTCTTTCTAAGAACATCCAAGTCAATTACTTGGTCTCACGTACTATATGTACTTCTGCTATCACCATAAATACGGAATTTACCAAGATCTTTCATCCATATATCTCTCCCTGACTCGCCATGTGGGACGAGACAAAAGCGGACCGAGTGTTCGTATACCAGGTGTACTGCCCCCCCAACAGTGAAGCAGGTCATCGCCTCAGGAGGCAGTGCCTTCGTTGGAGAAGTAGACGAGTCAACAGTCATGAAATATCCCCTCGCCCCAGGAGGAGACATGAGTCGGCTCGAAATCGAGAAAAAGCTTCTCGAAATTGTCGGGCCCCATGAACGCATCATAGGGCTCAAGAGTTTCTCGTCCGACGGGCTCTACTACCTCGAGCGAGCTGTAAATGGAACCTTAGCTTACTATCTCTCGAATCAGACAACGACCCCCACTCCAGCAGCGGATATCCTGGTGTCGAGAGGCTGCGGAGGCAGTTGCATGGATCCATTCTCGGGGCGTCCTTCACTGCGATATCCAGCCTACAAATCTTCTCCTTGATGACGAGCTTCATATCAAGCTGTCGGATTTTCAGATCAGCGGATGGAACAGTACTGCGTGATGGTTTAAGCAGCGAGCCTACCAGGTTCTATTGTCCTCGAGACGATCCTTTTGATGCAGATATCAAGAGCAGATCTCTTCGCGCTGGGTTGTACTATCTACTTGATCATGATGGGTCATGCCGTCTTTCCTGAAATTGTCGATGAGGAAGAGGGGTGGTATGATAAGGTCCGAGAGAAGTTTGAAAAGCAGCAGTTCCCACAAGATTCGCATGCATGCAGTGCCATTACTTCGAAGTGCTGGCTGAAGGAATACGAATCTGCCGAGGAACTGCTCCGAGATATAGAGGTCGTCGAGAAGGGTCTCAGAACTGGGGAAGCTACACAACTGGAGTGATGGCTAAAGGTCTAATAAGATCTCCCTCGAGAGATATTTCGACTCTTCATATCAGACGCCGTGCCTTCTCCAGTAACTCTATCTGTAGGCATCGCTTGTCCTGGTACTACGGTATTTCTATTCCCGAAGCGTCGGGTCTTTTATGCCAGGAGCATCATGAGTGAGGTTTGTGACTGCGTGAGTGCTAAACCCAGAAAGGCAAACCTAACCAGAACAGGCAATTCAGAGGTTTACAGTCTCTGTCCAGCCAAAAAAAGGAAAGAAAGAGGAAAAACACAAATCGAAAAGACAACACTGAAGTCTGCTGCGGTTTGACTGCACATAGTTGTACAGTTCGTCAATGGCCAACATTGATATGTTGTAGGTAGTATTCGTAACAGGGTATAGTTCTCCCGGGGGACAGTCCAGTGTCCTCACTGGAGGACAATTGATCATCATGAAATAAAAACAAAGAACAAATTCGCTGGCAAGAAGTACAAATACAGATAATGCACAGGCCGATATCCCTTTCCAGAAGGAATACCAAGCAAAAGGGATGGTTTGACCACCTACCCAGACCGCAGACCGCATACCGCAGGAGAATAGACAGTGTTCGAGAAATGTTCGAAATGGACGTAAAATATCGTTTGTAGATTGCCCTCCAATTCCATGAGCAACTCCAAAGCAGACACAGACAATAATGTCAAGGAAATGACAAGGTAGGGAGGCAAAACATCTTGGGTGCTGAGGATCAATCAATATCCTGAAGACGCTATGCAAAGTAAAAAGTGGGTAGAAAGGGATCGACCCCGACGAGTCGAGGCCATGTGGAAATCAAACTCAAAGAACATTCAATATATCGCTTGAAAGCAAGCACACTGTCCCCGCGAATCTCATAGAATCATAGAACTCCGCAGGAAATTCTGCGTCTGGGTGGGCATTGGCGGAAAGTATATGGGGCTGTTGATAACAGCTCGCCAATGATATGTGTCGTTATGATGCTAGATCACGGCGTTTGTAGAATAGGACCACTGTAAAGACTTTCGTTAGCTTTCTTGTACACTGAAGCTATCAATATGAGAGCACATGCATACCTTTACACAAAGCACATCTCTAATATCCAGCCGACTTGGCCGCAGTCATGTCGCGGCCACTGAGCTTAGTCTCGACAGGGTGCGCGGCACTGCTGACGGATGTGAAAGATGGATTCGCCTGTTGAGACATACTGCTGCCTCTAGAGGCGCTGCTGCGACCGCTCTGGCCGCTGCTCTGGCTATTGCGACGAGTGTCATCCGTGTCGACGAAGGAAGACATTTGGCGCTGGGTGTACTGCAGCATGGAACGGTTGTAGTCTTCCAGCAGGGCGCGAGCGGGGTCTAGCGACTGGTAAGATTCGACCAGAGTCTCACCAGCCATGTTTTCCATAGCACCGGAGTCTGGGAACATGGAGTGGATGTCTTCGGTTGCTTGTTCCATTTGAGCGGAATGAGTCATGGTGAAAAATGTCTAGGGTTGAAACGGTCAGCTCATGTTTCAGGACTAGGCATGGAGCAGCGACAGGAGAGCTGGTGAAAAGCATCATTAAGGGTGGTAGTCTGGGTATAATATATGACGGCATAGGGATGAGGCTGAGGTACAGGACGATCACCGTGAAGTGGAGGTTGGGTTGCGGGTGCCGTGGGGAATCCAGATGGTACCGGTATCCCAGTCAATTTAAGATTGCTCACCTGTGATGGAATATTTTTCAAGGTCTAACCAGTTTCGGTTGTATTGGATAGTAGTGATACTGAGGGTCGTAGGGAGGCAAGATAATATGTGCTAAATGGAGGCCCAACGGCATATATGTTCGGGCCAAGGATATAAAATGGTAGGGGAAAGTGCTATCGGCAGATATAGGAGTTCGACCTGCGAAGGATCGAATTTGCGGGACAAGGTTTATATATAAGACACGCATGGATCCGCAACAGTATGGGATCATACCGGTGGATGGTCGAAGAAGGCAAACGCGCCCAGCTTTGCAGTCTCTGATAGGCCAACAAGGAATCTAATTTCTTTCGCTTTCTTTCGCCCATGGTAAACAAGAGATCTCTACCGATTACACCGGAGTACTGTGACATAATTGGCCAAAAGGGGGAAGGGGGTATTTTATCCTGGGCGACATCATAAGCATCATAAACCCCAGCCCTCAATATTTCCAACCTTGGAAAGTTGTAGGTAAGCGACCACGTCGACCTATTAGGTACGTCCAAGAACACGATGTGGGGTCGAATCATCATCAGCAGACGTTGTGAACGAACTAATGTCCACATGCGCACAAAGACTGGTGAACTCCAGGAGGGATATCATGAGTTGTTCCACTTTCATGAATTGGTTTGATCCGATGAGGTCACTGGGGAATGTGAATGACCATTGAGAGCCGATGGCGTTTTAGATCGGCACAACTACAGTCCGGTCCCCTGCAGATCTTTACCTGACGTTTACAGGACGAATCATAATTGAAATATCATGGGCTCTCTTGAGGGGGCCTTTTGAAGGGCGAGGCCCATCTCGCATTCTGCATCGCCACAGGATAGTCCTTGTGGAGGAAAATGTGGACATTGCTGGTGGAGACTCCAGTGGGAAAACACGCTGTTGCAAGGCCGCGGGGGGTGGTAGCCTTGAATATATTGATCAGCTCGACATGCATACCTAGGTACTCAAATCAAGTACGGAGTGATCCGTGTGGCTTAAAGCAGTAAATGCGTACGGCATACGGCGTACTGCAAAAGACAAAGGCTTGCAGTAACGTAGCTGAGGCTTAGCTATGTCGTCATACCCCTTATCGACCCGAGCAATTTGGGTTTGTCTTTCGGCCGGAAGTGACCGAGATTTGCCGATGGAAATGGCAAAGGGAAAATCAAAGTTACGCGAACCCTGGAACCTTGGAAAACTAATTTGAGTATCAAAAGTGGGACGTTTCATGGGTCTTCAAATGTGAGCTTGAAACGGTTTGTACATCGTACATAGGTATCAAAAGCATGGAGGCTACCGAGGTAGCAGCCACAGCGGAGATTCAGTTTACGCAGGTTTAATTGATTTTCTGTTTTCATTACTCCGTACCGAGTATGGAGATGAGCTAGCGATTTCTTCGGGAATGGACAGTCTTGGCGTTTATGCCTGAGGCAGAATATGGCAGCTGACGTCAGGGAGCCCTCGTCTTCAAATGACACTATATAGTGCCTGAATACTGTATATTGACCACACCCCTACTCTGTAATATAGATAGTCAAATCTGTCTAGTCCCAACATATAGATTACAGGTAATGTACCGGGATCAGGGATCCCAGACTCTGACTCAAGTCAATGCTCGCGACCAAACTGCGTTCCAATATCAAAAACTAGTTCCACCATTTGGAGTGCAACTTGTTCCTACACGGAAAGAGATTGACATAAATGATCACTACGAAACATGGGAGCCAGTGGCAGGGATATCTTCTCAGAAGAACGGTAGTGGGGACTCCTAGGTAAGTATTTGCCATCCATGAACCCTGGACGGAAGTTGATGCTAGCGGGGCAAGACAAATTGTTATAACATAGACATGAAACCGAAGATATCAAAGCTATTCATCTATACTTTGTCCCTACAGTAGTTGTACATTTTGCTCAAGATGAAGATGCCGCACTACACTACAACCTTAGTGACATATTAGCGCAGGCCGGAGCTAATATCCAGCGTATAGGGTCACTTTGCCACGAGGAATGTTTCGTGTAGGAGCAACACGGCGATGTAAGACAAGCGTTTGGAATACAACGTATATGGCCATTTACAGTCATGATCGGCCACCTGACTTTCCAAACCAGACCTGGTTTCATGGAGGAAGCAGTCTAATCCAGCTGGAACCAGTCTATGACAAAGTAAGTAACATAGTGGGTTTATCATACTACAAGTATGTAGACTAGAGAGACATCTTCTGGTAAAGTGGGTGCAGAGACTACAATACTAATGTGATATCAGAGTTGACTCAAGTTTTATGCCATCTCGCAAACAAAACTTGTGGAGTACGTGTGTTTTTGCCCAATTCACAATACTGATGGTGTTTGAACCATAACACCCTCCTCCACCGCAAGGGTCTGATCTCAGATATGACAGAATTCGATAATGTATGTATGTATGTATGTATCAACAGCGGAGCGTGTCAAAAACAAGTGCGAGACATAGACGTTACCTCAACATTGAATGTGCACTTGCGGGTCTTCCTCTGCCTATAAAATGTCATTGAACGAGCCTTCGTGATCCACTCTCTTCATTATTCCATTCCATTCCCTACCTGGTTTCAATCTTTCAATCCCTGAATAATGTACGAACCCACAAGGCGACATGTATTATGACAAGACTCGGTCTGCCCCAAACCAAATACGCACTAACATTGTATGTCTCCGTACTGCATGTCGACCAGTCCAAACGGCACTTGAGCCTTCCGAGATTGACAGTACCCAGCGCATTTCAAATGATATCACACCGCAGCCTCGGACGGCGATCCTTATGATGCATCATTGTAGGCTAAAGGAGCACTAAGGGCGTACTATGTATGTTGTACATCGTAGCGAGCATATGATACCACTGGAAGCGATCTAATTGCACGGAGCCGATTCTTACCTGCGTTGCCTCACGTCATAGGCTCTTCCCCTGCTGTCCCTGAGCGTCCATCGACAACCCTATCTCCACACATGTATTATTGATAGTCTCTGGATTTGGCTGCATGCCCACCGTATATTGCGGACTAGAGATATGCCAAAAACCTGTTTTGGATCCGATGTCAGTCTTGGTAGTACTACGCACACAACATTGCCCCTTAGCTGGACAGCACTCAACATGCTAGCGTTTATCAATGCACCGGGACCTATGTTTACCATCTTTTCTGTCCTCATATATTTGGAAGGCAACGTCTAACTGACGTGAAAGCGGTTCGATCAGTATAGGACTCTGCTCTGCGTTCTAGTCGCAAAGATTGGTGGAAGCCATTCCACGTACCACCTAATACCACATACTAACGGGAGACTTCCACTCAGAAACAGGTGCGGTCTCTGAGAGCATCGAATACCCGCTTCCCAGGCTGCGCGGTTATCCTGACATAGTTTGTCTCCGGAGAGACACAGAGCGCGAGAACAGATCCAGCACACCGTCGACACGACTTTTCATCGGTCTCGACTCAGCCAAAGACCATCTAGGTTCCTGACGGAAATCTTCGTTCGAACAGAAACCGGTTACATAACTGCGAATATGCAGCGAGAATGTAGTATTACGGCAATGATCACCCTCACCTCCCCGGCTGCGCTATGGTTCAGTGCTTACTGGTGTTGTTCAGCGACAGACGACCTGGCCTCCTATTTGGAGACTTTCCTTCGACGGAAACCGGTTATATCACTCCGAGCATGGAGCATGGAGCTTCGGGCGTACAACGTATACCATCGGGACGATCGAGAATGTGCTTCCCCGGTGTCTTTTGATCTTGCCGATGTAACAATCCATCTTCCCTTGGTGGGTTGCGACCTCCCCCCCTACCTAGCACAACATGACAGACCTTCATAAATCCAAGCTACTTCAGAAACCAAACATGCACCTCAATTGCTTTCTTTTGGCATGCCCTACGACCAACGGGCTACCATACCGAGTATATTTCCCATTTTGGTTCTAGACAGACAGGAACATCATAGATTTTGGAACAGAAATAACTAGGCCAACACGCCAGACAAAGAAGGTAGTAAAATGCATCATATTATTGTTCATGCTCATGCTCACATCACACGTAACCTGTTCCAAAAGAATGTTATTACGAATCAACCAAATAGGACAGACAGCAGCGGCAAAGCAGTCCGGACACGACCATGACCTGCGTCCATATCCAACCCTCAAATACGGGGAACAAGTGAACATACCTTTCCGAGCGCCCTGGAAGAAGAAGCGCACAACAAAGACCTGCAACGCAGCCATGGAAACCATCATCAAAGACTCGATCACACTGAAGTTGAAAATCCGACGCTCGGTACTGCGCACGGTGCTGAAGTTACGGTTCTCGCGTGTGCGGAAGTACTTCTGGTTGCGGGAGAACGGTTGAGAGCTGTGCGGATAGCTTATAGATGGACTCCTCCAGACTGCTGGTTTGCTCAGGGCTAGCACCCTGGCGGGAGGGCAGTTGAGCGCGCTGTTCGTTCTCGACCTGTAGATCCAATCGCTCAATTAGTATTTGTGGACTGGTTCCTTAAGTGTATATGGAACGTACGGCAATCTCGAAGTCGACCATCTTCTCGGCAAAGGTGGACATCTCATTGTTGAAACAGAAGGTGTACTCGCCCACGCTCTGGGCAGTAAAGACAAAGTCACCCTGGCGCTCCTTTGTGCCGTCTAGAACGATCTTGCCGCCCGGTGCGCTGACGGAGTAGTCGACATCGAAGGAACCGCCGGATTGGACCTGCATCGTACAATATCAGCATTCGGTGCCACCACATGTATCCATAGCCCCGCGACTAAAACAAAATATCACGAGGAAACGTATTATAGCTGGATAATCAATTGGACTTACCGCGAAGTAGAAGGCCACTTTGGCGTTGCTCTGCTCAACGTTCGTGAAGAAGCATGCTTTCTCGTTCGCATCGAGTTTGTAGGTGAGGGCGGTTGCGGTGACGGATGAAACCAGGGAGGCCAGGCCGGCGAAAAGAGCGAACCGCATTGTGAGAAAGATATACCAAGAGGGGACCGTTAGACTTGGGGATGATATCCGCGTCAGGAGATGGCGTTCTGGCCAACTTTGTCTTCCGCTGTTTGTTTTGTTTGCATCCAAACAAACTTCCGCATGTATCGACTTCGGACTATTCCACAAGTCTATTTTGTAGATGAGATGCACGACACATGGGAAAATGAACAATCTTCACTCATCATATAGACGGGGTTGTCTTCTACTTCAGCTGGTTACATAAGATAATACGCAAAAATAAGAAAAAGGCATGATCATCGCATCAGGGCGTCGCTGCTAATGTACCGGATTGCAGCATACAGCCCTCCTTCAACTCGTAACCCCCAAGCGCCATGACTTTAACCCTTGTTTAACGAATGGAGAATCCATCACTCTTGCCCCAGAAGCTCCGGCTCTTGTTGGGATGATCAAGACCCAGGAAGTCGTCGGCACCAGCCGCTACATCTGACAAGATATCGCCTAAGAGGAGTTAGTTAGTCCCAATGAAGTTTTTCCAATGAAATCGACAAGGCACTCACCATCTTCGAGATACTTGGCGTTAGAGAAAGATGTCCGGGGGACCACAGCGAACTTGATCTTCTCGAAGTTCTTGCCCTTGATCTGTGTGCGGGCAGACAGCCGTTTCTTTGTCTCGGCGAAAAGTTCTCCGGGCTTCACAACGAACTTGAAGGGAATTCCGTGAGTCCTGTTGGGCTCGCGATCGAAGCTGAACACGCTAATGACGCGATCCTCGGTGTCCAAATTCAATTCTTCGGATGGGATCTTTTCGGCGTAGAGTGTGGCGTAGTCGTTAATGGCAGCCACGTTTTGGTCTTCCCGGAGCTCTTTATAGACCTTCCCACTGTGTGTTTCGGCAACCCGGATCGGCTCTTCGCCAAGTTCCAGCTTCTGCTGCAACGCAGCCAGAAGATCTGCCACGGTGCCGCTACGGGAAACCAAGACCTCAACAATTTCCTACTTGAATGTTAGCCGAATCCAAATGACATGGATAGGGGATGCTTAACACGAACCTCTTTGGTGATACCATCGGGCAGCCATGTGACTTTAAAGCACTTCTTACTCTCATAGTCACTCAAACTCATGTCCAGTATCTCGTAGTACAATGCGTCTGCCCGGTGCATGGTGTACCCGTAGGCACCATATTGGCCGTTAAGGATTTGTGAGAGGTTCTGATTGACGTTTCGCTTCAGGAAAGGCTTGGCCTTGCCAGTACTGGCCATCACGGGCGCGAATCGAAGATGAGTCTCATCCACCTGGAGATGCTCACCAACCTTCTTGGCGAACTGGTCATAGGTCATCTTGCGGCTGAGAGTCAGGTAGAAAGTCTCCCCTCATTGGTCTTGATCGGGGCGAATTGAACTTCCATGCGGTTCAAAAGATAATCGTAGAATTGCCGAGCGTCCGTGTAAAGTGCCGATGCTGGCAGTTCGGACTCTTTGATTGCGCGCTGGAAAGTAATGATGTCGCCGTCTTGAATTTCAGATTGTTGGAAAGTCTGCTTAGGTTTCATGACGTCGATCATGGTATGTTTGATCTCTTCAAAGAGCATGAACTCTGTACCGGCCGGCCAATCCATCTTGGAAAGAATTGTCGGGGCCAGCTCGCTCACCTTCTGGGTCTTCTGAACGTAGACAGAGCAGACACCAGTCAAGGTCTGGGCGGCAATGTCGAAGTTTTTGAGGAAAACGAGAATCGAGTCATTATCGGGCCACGGAGTAGGTTGTCCGTCTGCGCCGGTCGGTGCCACTTCCACCCACAAGCGGAACAGCTGGCCTTTAGTGCCACATTTGTTGTAAGCCTCCTCAAGAGTCATTTCCTGATCGCGGATCACCTGATCGGGTCGGGTTGTCTTGTTCTGACGGTTGACCATGGCCCAGAATCGAATGGCTTCTGGTTTGAGACCTCGTTCTTCGGCGATTTCCTGTGCAAATTCACCGACCTTCTTTGCCCGAAGAACCTTGTATTGCGTGGGAAGGGCTGGATCATCCGCGGGTAGGTCATTGCTAGTCAGATCGAAGCCGTGGTGGCTTCGGAATGAATCTTCGTTAAGCATGCCGATATTCATGTAAAGGTGAGCTTCTTCTCTCTCTTTCTTCCGACGCAGCATCTCCGCCCGGTCCTCAGTCATACGCTTCTCTATTCCATAATTAGCCAAGCGTTCAATTCTCCAAAGAATAGTAGTCTCTAGACATACCAATGTGAGAGGGCACGTCATCCTTTGCGACCGGTAATAATACATTATCCTGTCTCGTCTTCCGGATGTAAACCAACATGTAGGCGTTGTTAGTGCGCATAGCGGATCGTCCTCCAGTGCCGTTCGTGCGCTGCTGGGAGTCTCCGTAGTTCTCGTCCAGGACTTCCTTGTCAGTAGCTCGGTTGACTCGGTCATCATCAAAGCGGTACCAGTGTCCATCCTTGGTGGGCTTGAGGAAGGCATAGTAATGCCCGGCATCGAGGTTACCGCTGTGGACGAGAACGCCGTGCAATTGGTAAATCCAGGACTCCGACTTGTCGGCACTCTCAGAAAGATAAGGGGCCGCATCGAACTCCATAGGGAATGAGTGATAATCATTGACCTTGGCCATCATGTCGAGGTTGAGGTCGTACTCGAAACGTTTGAGATGAAGATGCAGAACGGGAGGGAAGCTCTCGAAGATGACGCCCTTCTTAGCGTCTTGCAGACCGTATGGCTGCCCGGCTTCGTACTTGTTCTCCCCTCCAACGTCTCAACCTGAATGTAATCCCTGAAGCTGTCATCTAAGCTCTTGTTGCCTCGAACATTGAGTTGAATATCCCAGAAGTCTTCCACGCGAGAAGACTCGTAATCGACATTGATGCAAGAAATATACGTTTTTGTTTTTCCGACGAACAGATCAGGCAGGACTTTTTCTGCAACTGTACCTTTCATCTTGTGCTCCAATCTTTCCATGAGCTTTCGTGAGAGCTCCTGTACATCTTGCTGTTCAAAGATCTGGCTGGATTGCCAGCCAAAGGATGCGGTGAGCTCGGTTGTGGAAACAGCAACGTCGTTGGTCTGCAGGTTGTAGAATAGTCTCTGGAGGGCCCACGCGCTGTTCTCACGCGTAGCTTCCTGGTCAGTCGGTATTTGGTACACGGCCTAAAGATTTTCATTAGTCTCAATGGTTAGGGGGACTGAAGTTGTCTTGCCGTACCTTGCGGAAAGCGTTTGTGAAATAAAGCGACTGCAAAAGCGAGTTCAAGTAGCATGTAGCTCCTTGGTTCCTCAATCCCACCATTCCAGTCTCTTTTTTGGAGTCGTAACTGAAAAAGAGAGAATGTTAGCTTCACTCGGTCAAATCTCCCGGAGGGAACACACTTTTGGAAACTGTGCCACAAGACTCCCGTGGGATCTTTCACCACACGAACATAGGCCGTGATAATTGCCTCATCATCCTGCACCAACGGAACTGATTTCCCTTCCCACGCATGGCTAAACAGACCTTTGAGGTCGGCAAATCGAGTGAAACCCCAGTCCCCTTCCTCGGCGGTGAAACGGTGTGTCGCAACTAAAATCCATCTTAGCATTCTGATCGAGCAATTCCTCCAGACTTGAAGGTCTTACCGTGGTGTGTATAAATAGAAGGATCGTTCACATTTGACAACACCAGCCCGAACTGCACACAAGCGTACCAGTTCTCCGGAGGTCCGTCCTCCCACGCATGTTCAAGGTAAAACGAGGCGTATTCGGTTTGATTGCCATAGGGGAAAAAGAGGATGCGCCTATTCTCGAGTCAGATCCAATGCCGGCACAGAGCCATAGAGCCAATCCAGGAAAGAGATTTCAGGCACTCACCAGGGGGAACCACCGCATCGGAAGATGGGTCCGTGTGACTTGCGATCCATTTTCCGCCATTCTGACAAGTGCCATGAGTTGTAGACCTCGTCTAGGGTTTCGAGGTCCGGGTTCTGGGGAGGACCTTTGCCATCATCGCCGCGTCTATATGCATCGGGGCTCTCGATTAGCGACCATTCAGTATAAACAAGTAAATAGGCAGTGTATTTCTCGAGGGCGATCTCATTCAGTTGCCACGCTTTGTGTTAACCTGTCAAACCGCCCTGTTTGTGGTGTAGTGAAGGAGAAGCAACAAAGAACATACGGTCATCTGCGGTCGGTGCGGACTCAGGCTCGTCGGATCCCGACCGGGAAACGACGACGACATCGGTCTTTTCGGCAGGGTATTGGTCATAATCATCGACAAGCATGTCGTTCTCCGCGAGCTGGTATAACAGGGTTAGGTCCAATGACGACACTAGCGAGGGGCACGGTCGGGGGATCACTCACGTTTTCCATCGCGGAAAGCGCCTTCCCGTCCCGGAAGGCGTCAGAGTTTGTATTTTAGGAAAGTTTTGTGAATAAAAACACGGAATGTTGGAAAGAAATACACTGTAGAGCTGGTGGTGGAGGAAATTCGTCTGAACCCGCAAAATAATAAGGGCCGGAGCTAGCGGTGGCGGAGCCTCGAGGGCTCGGCAGTGATATTGTTGGAGGGTTTTTGTGAGATCTGTCTTTGATATGCTTATTTTTAGTTAATTGCTTTCTCATTGAGTTTTGACTTCTCTTTCTCTCCCAAACTGAAGTTAAATGGGAGTTTGCTTAATTGGCAGTGCGTATGATATATGAATATATGCAGGAGTACCTAGGTGCGGAGTATACGGTGAAGAAAGCCCTATTTTTTATACCAACCCCAATTTTTATCCATGATGTAGATAGCTACAATACCTAGGTATGTATCATGATGTTTTAGTTCTGCAGGCTAATCTATATATCTCTTTGCATGCTCTCAAACATCCAAATATGCCCAGGTGACCTTCAGATCATTCAACCCAGCTGGTGCGTTAGCCCCAAGTCCGTGCGAGTTGCCTCAGATCCGAGGCAACTTTGGAGACTCCAAATCGTATGACATTGGCATTTGCAACCTTCCAAGGTTAGAACAATACATATATATCAAAGATATATACCGGTATACAACAGAGACCAAAACAAATCTTGTCCATAGCCCTTGGTGTCACATGCTTGGCTCACCGCCCGGCAACCCCAAACTCTCTCCGGTCCCAACTACGCGCGTGCACAAGATAGTGACTTATATGGTCTCGGTACTTATTGAATGAGTGCATGGAGCACAATGAGGTTGTCCTATCCAGCTAGAAGCTGGCAGCTCTTCCGGTCTCCCTCGAAACGTTTCTATTCTGGAGCTCACAGTCCGCCGCCATGGCGGCCAGTTTCTGCAGTAGATGAGTATGAATGACTCACGTGCCTAAAGATTGAAATGGTGATACTAACCCAGCATACCCTGGTAGATGGGTGGAGCGCCCTATTCGACCTATCAGCCTTCGGCAGTTGACCTTCTTTGGTCGTACCTTGACCGAACCACGACTCATCAGTTCCGCGAACTACGTGCGGACCGAGCTACCTACTCGGTAAGTGGAGAGACAACCTTTGCAGAATTAAAGGGAAAAAGCAAACAAATCTGATCATGGTCATTGGATAGCCTTGCGCATCGTCTGCGAGACATCCAGCAGCTGCCATATGTGGTGGTTGCTAACCCCCATCTCACCCTCGTATACGAGCTGTACTACAAAGCGTTTGAGCGGGCTCGGGTGGTGCCTGAGATCCGGACCCTTGAAGATAATGATCGCTTCTGTGACATTCTGAGGGAAATGCTACGAGAGCACCTGGTTGCGATTCCCAATCTGGCGATGGGAGTGCTGGAATGCCGTAATCTCGCTCCAGCGGACGAAATGGACCGGTTAATGAACACACTTCTGCGCGCGGTATGTAAGGCCGACCTCTGGTCTGCCTCCTAGCTGACATGTATCTCCTCGGCAGCGAATCTCTCGCCGAGTCATCGCAGAGCAACACCTAGCTCTGACCGAAACCTTCAACTCGCCATGGCATTTCCCCGATTCCCACGACCGAACCGACATGAATGCAGACTTTGTGGGCGAAGTGTTCCTAAAGTGCAAAGCAAAGGAGGTAATCGAACGGTGTGGGAAAGTCGCACAAGATCTGATGAAGGATATATCGGACTCGACCCAGATCCCCGAGATCACCGTCAAGGGTCATGCCGACGCGACCTTCCCGTATATCTTGAGCCACCTGGAATATATCATCGGAGAACTTCTCCGCAACTCAGTGCAGGCAGTGATGGAGAGATATCAGCATTCAACCGAACCTCCACCACCTATTGAAGTGCTCGTGTGCGAGACCCCGCAACATGTGATAATGCGCATATCTGATCAAGGAGGAGGAATCCCTCGAGAGATTCTACCGTACCTGTGGTCCTTTAGCAAGGGCCCTCGCACGCAAACCCGACTCGAAAATCTCGGACAAGTCCCTGCAATGGCAGCGACGATGCAAGAGCTGCAAGTGTCACACGACCGTAAACATACCGACCGGGATTCATACCATGAAGGATCCCTGGACACATTGACGTCACGACCGCCAAATCTCCGTCTGGGGATGGGTCTCCCCATGAGCCGAGTCTATGCTGAATATTGGGCAGGCAGTTTAGAACTGCACAGTCTAGAAGGGTACGGAGTGGATGCATTTCTGCAGATCTCGAAGCTTGGCAACAAGAACGAGCAAGTTACAACTCGGGCGGCGATTGATGCGGTGTAGGACTTGATGCTGGGAATATTACAGGAAATATATTCCCAGTACCTTCTACATCTTCTCCAAGTCCGTCCAACGTACCTGCCCGGTCAACTGTACCTAGGTACTTGCCTATATTCCCAAGGACACATGCACCAGCCACACCTTGTGGAATGTGGCGTCAGTTCGGGATGACGGGATGACGTCATGGGTTGTCCGTCCAGCAAATCAGCTTCGCGGCTGCCTCAGCCCTACCACCCCCTTTCCGTCCAAGTCGTGACGTCGCGGCCAACATCAAGATGAAACGCCTTAACTCTCCTGCAGACGACAACATTCCTATTTATATCTTCATCCTCCTATTTACAATCCTCCTCCTCAGTTTTCTGGCCACGACCGAGTTCAAACCTCAATCTGCCAAACCCGAACAATAAGACCGCATACATTAAACACCGCAATCATGGCCGGCACCTGCTCGATGCTTTGCTTGATCATCATCACCTTATTTGGTAAGTAAATGCCTTCCTAAATTACACGGAAAACCCACACAAGTGATCCCCAGGTCATCTATCTACCTATCCCCAGAATGATCTGCTAACAAACCAAACAGTTCCCCCTCTTGGTGTCTTTATGATTGCCGGCTGCGGAGTTGACTTCTGGATCAACGTCCTCCTCACAATTCTTGGGTGAGTGCTGTACTAGATAGCCAGACCTCCGTCAAATTCAAAAACTAACCAGCGACACTTCCCAGTTACTTCCCTGGACACATCCATGCCTTCTATTTGGAATACGTCTATTACGATCGTCGCGATCGCGATCCACTGACTCGTGCCTCTCAACGGCCCGCACCCGGCGTCTACTCCGATCGCATCCAGAATGGAGGCCATCGTCATGTACCCGCACACCCTAGTTACGGTACCATGTGATTTTCTTTCGATGACCCCGAACCTCTGTTCGACATGCATGGCCCAGTCTGTGGACAATCGGCATTCTCTACGACTTTGAACCTAAGCGAGTCTCCACCTCTGCTGTATCTATAGCGTCCATCCTTGTTCTCCTGTCTGGTATAACTGGACACTGAACTTACAAATAAAATGAGAAAGATGGGTTTCCACTCTCCAATGACAATGCGATTCATATGTATCATTCTCAAATGCAAAAAATGCAACTGTAGGAGGTGAGCATTCTAGCCAAAGCTCCCAAAAGTAAACAAAAAAGGTAGATCCCAACTCCCAATCTCAACAGACCCAAAGCCTATACACTCGTCTTCTCCACCTTCTCCGCCTCCTTAGCCCTCTTCTCAGCAGCAGCCTTCTTGGTATCCTTCACCTCAGGGAAATCGAAAGGCTCACTGCTAACAATCGTCCCCCCAGTCCTCGGCACCGCACCCGTACCAGGCGCCCACATCAAAGCACCAACCCAAGGCTGGACATTCCACCCAACATGAAGGGTAACATTCTGACGCTGCGCCAGACGACCAGTAATATCACTGATCTGGTACTTACCCTTCTGACCACGCAGTCTTAGGACACCGGGCGCAAGAGCCTCCTTCTTACTCTTCGTCGACTTAGCCGACTTCGACTTAGCATGGCGCTTAGCATTCCTTTTCGCAGCAGCCACAGCATCAGACGAAACGGACACAGGAAGAAGCGCAATGATCTTGTCTTTCAGGATCTCCCATGAATACGGCGACGGAGTCGCGGGGATAATAGTGTCCCAGATGATAGACTCTGAGGCGCGGACCTGCGAGCCGGGGACATCGGAGGAAGAGTAGGTAGCGTAGACATAGACGAAGAGCTGTTTCGTGTTCCAGTTGAAGAGCGGGCTCAGGTCGGCGTCTAGGTCGAAGCGGAGCTGGGCGTATTCTTCGCGTTTGGTTGAGTAGTAGTGCGGCCGGCCTTTGACGCTATTGTACCAGACAACGAGTCGCAGTTAGTAAACGGGGTTGTTTTTTTTAAACTTTCTTTTTCGATCTTGGTAGAGTGTAGTGTTGGAGGGGAGTGGAAATCGATTTCACTTACACCTGCACGTTCTTCAGTTGCACGGAGGCATTGGCCTCGTCTGCTGGGAAGAAGAGGACAGAGACGGCTGCCAGAGCGCTGACGACCAGCGCGACTGTAGTGAAGAAGCCGAATACGGACTGGATGCGGTTCAAGGAGGAATGCATGGTGTGTTGGAAATGGGAAGATGAAGCCAGCTGGGCCTGTTTGGATGGGTCTTATCGATAAGCATCTATAAATCGGGGGCCGTCTCCGCAAAGACCTTGGAACCCGTATGGCTTCGTTCGTCACTCTTGTTTTGATGTTCTTGATACCCTAAGCTTCTCGTGAAAGACACATCTCTATATTACACCAATTCAATTTCATATAATTCATTATCTCAGCCTCAACCCTCACACAACCAAACCCAGTCCAACCCCACACCAAACACAATGGGCGACCACGTCCTCTTCTTCTACGGTAAGTCCTTCTTGGATCAAGACAAACAAAAAACTAAAAACCATTCAGGAACCCTAATGGTCCCTCAAATCCTCCACAGAGTAATCCACGGCCAGGCTGACCCAGAACCCTGGCAAAAAGCCATGCTCCGCTTCCAACCTGCCATTCTACCTGGGTACCGACGGCATCGCGTGCAGAACGCCGATTACCCAGGGATCGTGGCAGTGCCAGAGACACAAACTGAGACGGAGAACTCTGCACCGAAACCCAGCGCTGGGACATCAGTTATAGGAACCCTCGTGTCGGGACTAACGGACGGCGATGTTTACCGATTGGACAGGTTTGAGGGCTCTGAGTATGAGAAGAGACGGGTTACTGTGCGTGCGCTGCGGGAAAAGAAGGGTGGTGAGCACAGTCATGCTGGGGAGGGTAGTACTGCTGAGAGCCAGCTGCGCGAAATGCTCGATGCGGGTGCTGAGAGTGCTGGTGAGGAGGAGGAGGTTTCGGCTGTGACTTATGTGTATACTGCTGGGAAGGATATGCTTGAGGATGCGGAGTGGGACTTTGAATCGTTTAAGAGGGATAGGCTGGCGTGGTGGGTTGGGGCAGATGAGAGTGAGTGGTAGCTTCATGTGTGTCTAGGTAGGTATATGTAGTATTACTGGTACTTTGCTGGGAAAACGATTAAATTTGCATTGCGATGCGGATGATGGTATATGATGCTATGACCGAAAAGACAAGAAGAATAAAACACCATCCTTCTCTTATCGAACGCCGATGCAAAGCTATGTGTACGCTGGACATGCCATGACGCACACGGGTTAAAACGCTAAGAACAACAATGAAGATGTTTATCCATGATGTAGATGGTCAGTTCCGGTCCAGCCGGTACTGTGTTCGGATATCGTGATCTCAGACAATAGGTTGTGGCACATGGATGAACAGACTCATCTCTTTCGCCAAGGGCCTCGTGGGCTTTGTTTCCTTCGTTCTTTTCTTGCAGGGGCGGTGTGTGTGGCACTTCGGGCTCTTCCTGACTACAGGGTACTTGGATGACAGGTTCCTGCTTTGGTGGACGAACATGGTCGTGGTGTGACCTTGCGTCTGCAGGTGGGTTGGAGGATGCTTTGTGTGGTTTGGAGGGGTGTGGTTTCGGGGGGTGTTCAGTAGGTAATAGATGCATCTGGTCCGCGGTTGAATCTTCACTCGAGTATTCAGTCTTCGAATTTGAAGTCTTCGTAGCGTCTTTTGAAGGATCTGTATCATGCTGGGACTCAGGTACCACATCAAAATCTGCAATTTCCTCCTGACAGGGAAGGCGCGGACCAAGAAGGAATGAAACGGGTCGTTTGGTTGCCATGACAGGCTCATCAGCTTGCCGCTGTTCCTCGTACAGTTCGTCGAGGAACTTGCCAAAACGGTATCGCAGGAGACCAGAGCCTAGTGGGGGCCAGTCATCGTTACAATCCATAGTCCGCTGTAGCACCTTCGTGACGAACCAATCAGGACTTTGAACAAACTTCTCCAAGTACGCCAGCAGATAAAGACCGCAGTCCCAGGAATTGGGCTGAAAGGGAATATCACGAGCTCGCATGCCCTTGACGTCGTTCGGGTTGAGCTCCACGCCACGCTTAGACTCCGCTTCGCAGCAGACATACTCGCGTAGTGATTTGATGGTCGGGGAGCGAGGTATATCGAGTGGGTCCAATGTGATGATGGTTGTTTGGTTGGGATCCAACTTCAAACCAGTTCTTTTCTTCTTGGACTTGCGTGTCGGTTGCGAGGCAGCGGCCTGGTCTTGGGCGAGTTTTTGGGCTGCGAATTTGGAGAGATTTGGGAGTGGAAGTGAGTTCTCACCCGCGCCATCAAGCTGCAGGTAAGCAATGTGCCCCCCGGCCTCAGATTCCTTTCGAATCTCACGAGGTTTACCGGCCTTGTTAGAAGCATTGGTCTCTGACTTTGACTTCGGTTCCGGCTCAGGGGTCTCTTCAATTGCCTGGACCTCACTCTCAGACGCGTTGGATGATTCTTTCTGTAGAGCCGGTGTGTGAACCTGCTCTACGGCGTCGGCAGCACCAAGAGACAAACTTGGCAAGTTGCAAATGATTGCAAGGTACCAATGGACACTCTCATTGATAGGAACGACGATATAATCGTAACTGAAGAGATCGACGTTCCTAGTCCACTTCTCCACCCCACCGTAATTGATACCACGGACACCCCGTGGGGTGTTCGTGAGAGTCGCAAAGAAGTAGGTGTTGAAGAAGTAGATTCGCTTGGCAGCCTCTTTGTTGGTGCGTTCGAGATGATCCTGAAGGAAACGCATGTACAGAGCGATCAGGTTATCGTTCAAGAAGTCATCCCTAAGTAATCGTTCACGATCGCAAAGGGTGACCTCAGCCTTCTTCTTTCCATTTCGCGGAAACACCAACGGTTTCTTCCAAGTCTGCCTGAAAGAATCATCCCCGAGAAGTGGGTTCGGGTTTGCTTCATATGTAATGCCTCCACTCGACACGTCGGGCTTGCTAGCGACACGGCGGGTAGAAGACCGGGTCTCGCGTTCTGGGTTGACGGTAGGTCGAACACCAACTCCAGTGTCGGTATCATGAGGTCGGAGATTCTGTTGCTCTTTGGTAGGAGTTCGAGAATCGACGTTGCCGTTTCCATGTCGTCCGTTTTCTTGGGCAGTAGATTTGATCTCAAGTGAATCAACATTGTTGACTTCACCATGGTCATCTCTCAAGGATTTTGAAAGTTTGGGCCGTCGCGGGGGAGGAGAGTGCGCAGGATCTGGATCTTCCACCGAGTCATCGAGAACCCGCTTCGCCGGCAGCTTGTTCTCCAGTGGGAATTGCTTTGCATATTTCAAAAATGCCTTGTCCATCCATTTCCTGTCCCAACGTTAGTGAACTGCGAACTCATCTGAAAGATGGTCACAAAACTTACATGTCTTTGGAAATACGCAGCTCGCGTAGATCCAACAATCCCAGGAAGTTCATCTTGGCCTCAGTGGTCCAGAATTCAATGTCGAGCAGGTCGCCTGCTTGGACGGAATCTTGCAACGTTTTGATTCTCACTTTCCGGCTGGGTTTCTCGCCGACGACAATCTGATGGATGTTTCGAAAAAGTATCGAGATCGTGTTACCTTGCCCAAGGGCATCCTCACGAAGTACAAGACCTTCCTTGTTTACGTAAATTGGGACGAATTCCCTCAATTGGCAAGATTTGCCGAAGATGCCGATTCGGAAATAGCACAATAGCTGTTTCTTTTCAGAGATCTTTTGAGAGACCTTGGTCTTTTTCGTGATTGGTGGTGGTGGCGAAAGGCCTGGACTTCTGGTATCGGACGGGGAGCGTTTTCTGGTCGATGTCTCTGTGTGCATTCCAGGTTTGGGTGGGCGAGTGGTCTGAGAATGTTTTTCTGATAAGGATTTTGGAACTGGGTGTGTGGTGATGTCGCCCTGGAGCTCATCTGGGCTTTCCCTGCCGCTGATAGGACGATGGTAGTTCGTGGAAGGAGCTGCGGTGCGATTCCGACCAGCTCTCTTTGGTCCAACGTCAATGCTCCCAATAACAACGGCGTCAGTAGTGTGGTTTGATCTGCCATTGACATGAGACAACTGGGGATCCGTAGTTCTCGCCTGGTTTCGCCGTTGCTGAGCTGCTGTTTCGGTAAACCTTTCATCCCGATAGTCAGTAGAAGAGAATTGGCCATGCCGAGGACGAATAGAGCTTTGCGCTACTTGGACGCCATCTTCTGCATCCCTGAAGCTTTCCCGTCGATTGCGATGAGTTGCGTTTGGGTAGTAGACGGAAGGCGTGCGTCCCCGCTCCAATCGATCCATGGATGGGGCCGTAAGGTCGATGGTCTCGCTGGTTTCGCTCTGGCGCCGCATCTTGGTAGGCCGACCCGACTCTTCAAACTCATCTTCGAATTGGGACGACCTTCTTCGTGAACTTTGTTGATTTGGTTCTCCATAAGAACGGACCGGCCCGCTGGTTCGGGCATTCTGGTTCTGTGAGATTTTGTCCCGGGGGGAGAACGCGAAGCTGGACTGTGACCGATTGTCAGATAAGAGGCCATAGTCATGGAGGTAAAGGTTGGCATTTACCCCTGGCTTCTTGTTCCTAGAATGGAGGGATGCTCCGGGCCTTATCCTGACAGCATTGGAATCACTACCAAGCAAAAACCAGCTGGTTAGCAACAATATCTCCAACTCAAAACACACTGGTAGAACATACTGATATCTGGCTCCGAACAAACGAGCCTCATCTTGGCGATTCTGGGAATCCTTTTGTTGGTCCTTGTTCAACATCTGCGACGAATCACCCGGCCTGGGAATGGGTGAGGGCATCAGCATTGGCCTGCCGGCAGGGAAAGGATGCGGGTTCCGATGGGACATGTCTAACCGGGTATTGGGACTCAGAAAAGGGTGGGAGTAACTTGTGCGCAATGGTTCGTCTGCGGTTGAAGATCCAGTTGGGGACGAAAAAGTATCGACATAACTGTGAGCAACCTGATAAGAGCTATTAGTCCCAAGTCGAATATCTGAGAATAGCTTGCGGCAAGAAAAAAAAGAAACAGGCGGAGCTGAGAGACAAGCGCACAAGGCGAGGGAATTGTGCAGGGTCAAGTTATCGAAACGGAATATGGACCGCCAAAAGCAAATATCGGCGGGACGCGCATAGAGAGATACGGGCAGATACATACCTTTGGAAGAGGAGTGATCCCAGCGTTTTGGGGAGAAGTGGTTTCGGTCAGGTCAGTTTCCTCAGGTACCGGGGTAAAAGGATTGCGACCAGATCCAGCTGGTCGAGAACGAGGAGGGGTTGAGGGCGGTGGTCGAGTCCGTTGAGCAGATCGTTGATTTTCTGTCTCGCGTTGGCGTCGTGGTGACAGATTAGAGAAGAGCTCGACTAGGTTTTTAAACACAGGCATGAAGGCAGCCACGAGGTCATGACAATATGCATTGCATAAATCCCATTCCAATCGATTGTTTGTCTATTGTCTTTCTTTTTTCTTCATTCATGGGAACTCCGCCGCATCGTCATCTGGGCCTTAACTAACTTAAGGGCGGTCAGCATTGATGGGCGCCTGAAGATTTAGGCATTACAGACTTTCACTTTGATATCTTGGAATAGTGAATAGTGAATAGATGGATAGATAAATAGATACAACAGTTGGCTGCATTATTTGAACGGTGCACTTTGTTCATACCTTTTTGTTTCACAAACGCTATTCACAACAATAGCTAAATGCCCCAATACCCTAATAGCATGAACAATACAACAACCCTACATACTTATCAGGGTTACTGGTTCGCACATAGGTCAAGTACCAATATCTCCGGGGCCATGCAATAATACCTCTGGTTACCTTGGTATACGTAGTTCTCGTGGGAATATCTGCCAGCGCCATAACGTTGAACAGACCTAAGTCTTTAGTGAAAGGCCTCTACTTCACATGAAGACAAACCAATTCACCACGCAAAGGACAGACAATACTCCCAGGCGAGGTCCAATAGCAGCTCGTGCTGCATTCATGTTGCGTACATAAAGGGAAAACATCACGCATGAGCTGGGTAGACACAAAAAAAAAAAGAAAAACACATGGCATAGATGAGTTCACTCAAGACATAAATCAAATCAAACCGCTTAGTTCGCCTCGATGCCCCACCGCCCTAAGACCCAAACGCGTCCCAATGATTCGTGATGAAGTTTTTTTTTCGGGTTTACTATACAGGGCCCAAGGCCAGGCTGGGATCTTGGATCCATTCATAGGGCCACAGGCGCTTTGGCCTTGTCCGAGTCATCTTGGCCTGTACGTCGCCGTTCTTGATGACCTGCGCCAGTGGCGGTCTTCTCATGGCGAGCCTGGTCGATGGCAGACCGCTGTGCAATACTGTCATCGTGGCTCTTCCAGATGATGTTGGTGTCTGCCGGGAAATTAAGCAGGCGCTTGATCGTTTCTCTGCAACCAAGTTAGATATATATATTGCAGGTGAAATATAACAGGTTTTTTCACGTACCTGATCTTGATGTTGCGCCCCCCGTCAATCCTCGTCCACACGCTCAAAACATCTTCGCCGCCTCGGACACTCAGTACAGCGCCGCAGACTTCATCTCCGGCCTCTGCAAACTGGTCTCCAACCATAGCCAAGAGGAGATCCTCCCAGTATCTATCGGAAACACCCTTTTTGAAACGTACGATCCACTTACCTCCCCGCTTGTTCGCCTCATCTTCCCAGACGGGGCGAATCCCCTTCTTGAAGATGTGGTAATCGGAAACCGTGGGAAGAAGAGAAGGACGTTTAAGATGAGAGTACACCGCCCAGAAGCTCTCTACCGAAGATATCGAAGCGAGCGGGACGGTAGACTTTTCATAGTCGGAGTATTTGGGTGTGGGAGGGCGATACCAAACGATCCACGTCGACTTCAGCGGGTGCTCACCAGGAGCAGCGACGTGCTGGTTCTCAAAGGCCTTGCGGGTAGCCTCATCGTGTTCCAAAGGGACCTCCCGTCCGGGTGTTTTCAACTCGGAGCCACCGGGAGTCTTCGGCGCACCGAATGAGGCGAATGCGCCGGACCCCAGGCCGAAAGCGGAGGAGGCGTTGGTGGATGGCGAGGAAACACCGCCGGATAATGGGGATATTGCGTTAAATGGATTCGAGCGGCCATGCGAGCTGTCAGGTCCGAACCGCTTGGATGGGCGGGGCAGCTCGACACGGGCACCGTCTTTCGCGTCTCCGGACGTAGACAGGGACAACTTGGACGAGCTAATAAAAAGAAGAAACCACCATATAAGTTACAATGATCACCTTGAGGAGGGGCACACGACTAACTTTGTCCGGCGGGTCCACAGGTTTGCATTATCCATCGCGGCGGGTGAGAAGACTGCCCGAGACACGAGCGGTCATCAGGGGGAAAGAAAAGGATCCGTAAGAAGCGTTACACAGAGAGATGAGACGCCGGCGCTATTATCTCAGTGACGTAGTATAGTGGCAGATGGGAAATTCTGGCTAAGAAATTCGGAGTAAGGATCAAGGGGAAAGGAAGTAAGTAAGGAAAGGTAAGAATAGAGGATATCCGGAGTAAATGAGGCTGTTAAGAAGAAGCAATAAAGAAATAGAGCAAATGTATAGAGGGGGAATCAGGTGAAGGGGAAAAGTGTCGATATGAATCGGAGACTCGACTGCAGTTTGGAGGAGCAGCTGTCCTGACCAATCACAGTCTCGATAGCCCCATTTTCGCCTGCAGCCCGCACCGTCTTTTTTCCAGTTTTCCCTTTTTCTTTCGCCTTTTTTTTTTTGTTCTTCTCTTCTTCTTTTTTTATATCAAGACCACCAACTCAAATCAACGCTGGCGACTCATTCTTTTTACAGCACTGGCGTCTCCGATGTGTGTGTCGAGATAAAATTTGATCGCATCTAAAACCATCATCACGAGGGCTTACGAGCATCCCATGAAACGTTGATGACCTGATTGACGACACATACTTTCCAAAGTTCTTTGTTTATTTGTAGTTATAGGGTACGTCTATTTAATAGCAATCCATTTCAGTTTCCGTTTCCGTTTCCGTTTCCATTTCTATTCTTTCCATATTTCAACGCAATGAAGAAACTCTTTTGAGCTCTCTGGTAATCCAAGGTCTCAACCGCCCTACTACGGGATGGTTGAGCATGCGGTCAACAGGCAAAGTCTGAGCCTTGAAATATATTTTTGAATGTACTATAGTTGTCTCTTTTAGTGGTCGACGGTCAACGGACTGACATGCAGTAGCTTGTCTAGGTAATATCCATCTGTTAAATGCTGAACTACTTCCATATATATCAGTCCATTATCCTTCCAGGTTTGACCTCCAAATACAAGTAATAACTTTGATCTAAATTTTTGATCAATGGGCAATATGTGACAAAAAAAGAAAACAAGCCCGGAAGGAACCCCAAATACCTAGGGTAGTGAATCTCGTGAAAAGTAAATGCAAACCCATTCCACCAACCATGTCCGATGCAATAAGACAGCAACAAAAATAAAAAAAATAAAAAATAATTTACCAATCAAGACTCATCACTGAGCAGAGACACGATCACTTGAATCTTGCTTGGTGCGCTTGGAATCCCGATCGCTACTGGGCACCGATGCGTCCGCCTTGCGCTTGTCCTTTTGGTTCTGGTACTCCACACGCCGAGCTTCCTTGCGGAGCGCCTTGGATTCGAACTCGTGCCAGTCCCCTTCAACGTGCTCCAATCTGTAGACAAAAGTTAGCAGGGACAGTATACACAAGGGAGCGGGGGAAACATACTCAATCGGCGGGTGAGGAGCTGGTTCCTCCGAGACGAAGTATGGATGTTTAAGAACATCCTCAGCGCTCGGTCGCTGTGAAGGGTCGTAGCGGAAGATCGACGAGATAAGATCCATCGCACCGGTTGTCAGCACATCACGGTACACATCCTCGAAAACGCGCTTCCTTCGTTCCGTTGGCCGCATCAGGTGGAACCAGGGCATCTCCACAAGGTCCGGCCACTCAGTCTTCGTGGGAGTACCCAAAGCATTGTAGATCTTGTCCATCTGGCTCAATTCTCCACCTTCACCGGGGAAAACAGCCTTTTTGGTGAACATCTCCATGCAAACACATGCAGCGCTCCACACGTCGACAGCAGGACCATATCGGGTTTCACCCAAGAGAAGTTCCGGTGGTCGGTACCAGATGGTGATGACCCGGTTGGTGTAGTCAAGTTGACGACTTTTGGAGAAGAACCGGGCGAGGCCAAAGTCGGCAAACTTTAACAATCCACGATTGCTGATCAATATGTTGGCTGCTTTGATGTCACGATGTAGAACCCCCCGATGATGAAGGTAATTGAGACCTTCAAACATTTGCTTCGCCAGGTCCTTCTTGTGTGAGAGAGTGAGAGAGAAAGTGGGATGGTTGATCAGACCGGTCAGATCGTGAGAGAGGTATTCGAAGACCATGAAACATTCGTTCTTTTCAACCATGACCTCCAGGAGGCTGACGACATTATGGTTTCGGAGATGCTGAAGCAGCTTGATCTCTCGGACAGCCGTGACAGGGAAGCCATCCTTCTCGCCCTCCATTCGGATCTTCTTGAGTGCAACTTTACGCTGGGTATAGACGTGGATTCCTTTAAACACTTTTCCATACGTACCAGCGCCAATCACAGACTCATTGCCCGGCTTTCGGTAGTACACAGAGTCAGCATTAGCGAACTCCTCGGGAAGCGTGGGGCGTGGTTTGGGGCGAGTAAGAATCCGCTTTTGCTTGGGTGCCCCTCTTGGCGGTTCTGGAGAGGGATCACGGCGGCGATCTTGCCAGTCCAAGGGCCTGTCTGGGGGCCGTTCTCCTTGTCGTCGATCATGACGTTGATCGAATCGACGATTATCTCTGCGATCCCGTGGATCACGAAATTCTCGTGGCTCCCGGAAATCCCTGCGGTCTCGATTCCGTCCACGGTCCCGGTCACGGCGATCACCTCTTGGCTCCGGTTTGAATTTAGGCAATGGACCGTTGGTAAACCGATTACGAGGTTGTTGTGGAGGTTCGGGTGCACGGGGGGCCGGCTTGTGGACCTGCATCCTCTGGGCAAGGTCAGGTACTGGCTTTGGAGCGGGAGAAGCTGCAGCTTTTGGCTTGAAAGCAAAGCTGAATTTCCCGCCCTTGTTGGCCGGCGTCGTTTCAGCGTATTCATGGGCAGGGGTGGCATAGACTGGGGATTCCCGCCAGCGGATTGGGGTTGTGTCTGGTTCTGCTCCTCATCCCTATGAGATGGTCGGGAATAACCATCAGTTTCTCCAGCTCGGGGGGACTGCGGGTCATGGTGTGACGGTGGTCGGTTGGGTGTTTGTGAGCCATGACTGTGTACCGGGTGAGGGCTATGTTGTCCCCCACGGCCTCTTGATCCCGATGCAGTCCATTGCAAGTTGTTGAAATGCCCCTTCGCGCCGCGTTGTGAGGGTCCATTGTGATATGGATGAGAACCAGAGCCAGAAAATCGCCGATCGGGACCCTGGTTTGAAAAGTTTCCTCGATGGCCGCCACCAGAGTGTCCACCCCGGTGAGCAGGCCCGCCATACGGAGATTGAGGGTGATGATTGCCAGGGCCGTTAAATTGACCTTTGTTATGATAATAGTTTCCATTTTGCGTTGAATAGTCATCATGTCGGTAAGGAGAGGCATGGCTTGAAGAGAGTGTTAGTTTAATTCAAGATGTAAAGTGAAAGTAATAGAAGACTCACTCGGTTCCAGGATACGGAGGCTGGCCAGACCATCCTCCTCGTGCGGAGTAAGGCGAGGGCGGTTGCGGCGAACCGTGGTATGAGCCTGTCGATGTTGCGTTTTGAGGGTTTGCATAGGGCCGGGTATCAAGGTGTGGTCGAGATGGCCGACGGCGAGGCATTGCATGCATTGGCAACTCATCTCTAGAGTGAGTAGAGTGTTCTCCGAAGTTATCAGAGTCAAAACTCGGAATCGGGCGTGGTGGAGATGGAGACCGAGCAGTATCGTCCACAACAGACTGAATCGGTCGGTTTGTGTTCATCGCTGAATCACGTCTTGACCTGCGAGATGACTCAGAGTATCTTGAGGTTGCAGATCGTACGGAGTGCCGTGAGTTCGATCGATAGTGAGACCCATGGTCGCTGTAATTGTCACCACCAGGGGTACGAGACCGTCGATCGGGCGAAGGAAACCCTCGTTCATGAATCGGTGACTTAGACCTTCCTGGACGGGTGATGTCTGGACGACGACGGTCTTTCCCCCGACGGTCCCGGCCCCGGCGTGGTGATCTTCTTCTCGGAGCACCACGACCTTGGTTGCGGCCACCTCGTTTCTTGAATGAAGGAGGGCTTCGATCCCGGATATCCCAGTTATCAGAGTAATTTGGACGCGGTGGAGGAAGAGGGCCACGGCCACCTCGCGGTGAGGGGCTTCGAGTCCTTTGCCGTTTCTGTGGAGGTCCGGTTGATGCCTCGTCTCTTCGAAAACCGGGGGCTTCTCTGTCGAAAGATCCGGAACTGTGGGCGTTCCAGTCACCGGCTGATGGCATAGGTTGGGTTGAATCTAGTCGACGGCCATTATGGAAGTTTCGAGGTGGAGGAGAACCCCGAGGAGGAGATCGATCCGGAGCGAAATCACCTAGGTCGTGAGAAGAGTCAGGGCCAAAGCGGGACGCGCGTGGTGGCGACCGCCCCGAACGATCGAAATTACGGTTATTGGGCCGATATGGACGGCCTCGGTCGCGACCTCTGTTTCTCCCTCGATCGCGGCCTGACCCTCGACCTCTCCGTCTCTCCCTGTCACGGGGATCACGATCCGGGTCGGCATTCCACTGGTCTCTCAACACCGGACTCGTACGGGACCCAGCCATGTCGGCGTCGCCAACGGCATCTGGTTCAATCAGGGGAAGTGGAGAATGTCAGCAAGGCCAGTCCTTGGAAGAAGCCTTGAACTAGAGAATAATGATGAGAAGCGCAGTGAACGATGGCGTCCAGCGTGTATGCGATCGTAGGCGGAAGTCTTTCGGGTTTGGGGGACCCGGAGCGATGGTTCTTCCAGATTCCGAACTGTGCTGCACACTATCAAGCGCTGCCGAACAACGAGAACATATGTAAGCAAGGGGAAGGTCCACGGGTTGAACGGGCATACGCACCAATTCAGATTTTATCAAATACACCGTCTCACCCTTTCAAGTAAAGAAAGAACACTACTTGGCCGTGGAGGGTGGGCTTTCCAAGGTTGGCGACCTCGGAGTTGCTGACTGATCCGCGTTGCGGCTCTACAACTTGATTCGACGCTGGGATGCTGGAGGGTTGGCGTGCAGCTATCGAAAACAAGTGCAACCTGTACTTCTGCTTTGCTCCCCCGTGTTTCTTTTCGATACCGAATGTATCGAGTCTGTCTGCTCAGCACATCATGATTTGATCAGATGGTGCCCAGTGTTGGAGCAACGGACATGCTAGCCAGGCTTGCTAGCATATTGCCTCCTTTGTGCTCGCACTGCCCTTTTGTACAGCAGTCGCCTGTTTTTGGCAAAGCCACATTGAGACTGCGTTGGCTTGTCCCACGAATGAAACTATCTACGTATTGCACAAGGCCAGATGGGCCAACATTCCCGAGGCACCATTGTGAACAGGACAATCCCCGTTGGATTATCAGGTCACACCATAAAATCAATGGCTGTCGTCTCTTATCATTCTTTCACCAGTATCATGGAGCTGTTGGTCAATTCGGGGAGCCGATTCGACACGCTGTGATTCTTTGTTGTAAACAACATTGATGCTCTGTATCACACCCAGCCAGTCAGTTTTTCGATGTCTGGTAAGTTGTAGATTGGTCAGTTATCGAAGTCCGGGTCGTCATGCACCTGGAAAAAACAGTGTGCTCTGGAATAAAGCTTTGCCGTGATTTACAACAGATAGACTGATGGTTGACTATCTTGGGACAAATACCACCGGGACAGAGATGAAATATGGGCAGAAATCCTGATTGAGAGGTCGTTTTAAGTCGAATTTGCGAGCACCGTGTCTTTATGGTTCTGTCGAACAAGGGTGCGAATCCATGTTGGTGATATCCAGGTGTACAGGTCAGTTGACCAGAATGCTGGCGATAATGGTGGGAAATACCGAATGGGGGGTCAATGTACGAGACGGCCAAGGCAAGAAGAGCCGAAAACCAAAGATGGTTCCTCCCAAATCCAGTACAATCCAGTAGAATGCGCAAGCCCCCAAAGGTGCGACCTGTCGGTGAAATGCTAGAGACTAGTCCCTGCGCTCAGCCAACCCCGCCTCCGATATTAAATAGTGAGGTCAATTCCAGGGCCAGAAATTGACAGTTTGTAATCTAAGAGAAAGCAACGTCTCACGATGTGGATATTGTTGGAGGGGACTCAAGGCCGTGGCCTGAAAGTGAGCCCGAGATTGAGCGGGATGGGGCTGGAACACAAACCCCCGGCCATGCTCGCCCGGCCATTCTCACCCGAAAAGAAAGGAACATTTCCCAGAAAAACAAAGAAGTTAGTTTTAACAAAAGATATTATCACAGTATAATCAGAGGGGCATGCGCAACACCGAATCGGCGAGAAACCGAGAAAGCAAAGAGGTAGGTTGATGTCATGGGCAAGTCGAAGTTGTGCCGGAACTGAGCGTGGGGTCACATGCAAATCACGTGACATCATGTATTTATGAAGTACATAAATCAGCTTTGAGCCGCACTTCGCATCACCTCTTTTATAACCTCAGTAGCTTACAGATTATATTGGGAAGACCTCAAAAAACTATATCAACTTATGCTAGGTCTTTAACACACCTTGTCACCCGACTCATTTTCTTCATCGTTCGGCCTGAGCTCATGAAGCGAAGCATTCTACACGGGCGTGTGCAGTGTTGACCACACCGTTTGAATCTTCTCTATCCGGTTCACCGGTATGGATAGCTGCGATCTGCTGTGATATATTGATCAGGCGACGAAAGTCTGCTAGGCGAGCATGTCAGAATCCAAGATCCCATTCCTAACACAGCAGTGCCAGAACCTATCAGTACATGTGCACAGAATGTATATTTTTACATTCCATAGATTAGTACGTGTGTAGATTTACGGCAGCGAACAGTTGGTACTAATACAGATTCATTCAGTAATACTTTACACTAGAATCCATCTTTTTTTCCTTTTTTTCTCCTTTTTTTCCTTTCAGAGATTGAAACCCCCTAAATTCTCGCAACTATTCCCGAATCACCCCTAAATCACTTCATGCTTACGTGGTAAGCAAAGCTTCCCCCAGAAACTACTCATACAGGTGTTGTTGTATTCTCACATCAATCCTCGTATCTCTCCGGGGCTCTCTGCAGAGAGTACGAAGCATACGAGCACGGACGGCCTCTCCGCTGAACTCGGGTAGAGACAGCATCTCGGCTAGAGAACGCCCGTTTGTGTGAGGCAAACCCTTATTGCCATGCGGAGGCTAGGGAGAAGAAACGTAACCGGCCTCAGATCCTTCACTCGACGAAGGAGAGGGGGTCAAATAATCGCGGCCCTGCGAATGGGCGGGAGACACTTCAAACCCAGAAACTTCCTGGGAGCTGATAGAATCCGCATCGGTATGGTTTTGCACAGATAGGGACAAGCTGGCCTGCGAGTGCGACTGGGGGGGTAACCACAGGAGCTTGGCTGTTCTCACTGGAGCCGGGCTCAGGTCTGCTTGGTCCTGAAACCAGATCTGGCATAGAAACTGAGACTGAATTAGCATGTTCATGCAGCCGAAGATGTTGGAAGAAGGCCACCATACGCGAATCTGAGCTTTCACTTTCTGCAACATCCTCATTCAGATCTTCTGAAATTTGTTCCGGTATGAAAGTTGAGTCCGAAACAATATCGTAATTAGCTGGCAAGGCTGGAGCCGCCATGAGGGTTGCCGCAGCTGGCTGGTTTGAGCCAACCGGCGAGATCGTTACAGCAGCTGGCGGGTTCGAGCCAACCGGCGAGATTGTTACAGCAGTTGGAAGGTATGAACCAACCGGCGAGTTTGTGGCAGCAGTTGGCATGTTTGAGCCAACCGGCAAGTTCAGAATATTTGCCGAGTCTGGAGCAGCCATGATACTTGGACCAGTAGATGGACCCGATCCATTCTGTGTATTCAATGAAGCAGGCGCAGAGTGTGAGTTATTTGGGCGCCGTGGCAGCCAAGGAAGGGCGGGCAGAGGAAGCATGGCACCCTCGAATCTGGCAGGCTCAATTCTTATGATATGGGCACCACTGTCATTCAGCACTATGTAAGGAGGCGTTCTGTGTCGGCTTCCGCTTGATTGCCCCATGGGCTGAATATCTTCCGGACGAACGCCGGCAATAAGTTGCTGCCGGACGAGCCATGCTTGGAGGATGCGTTCCGGGTCATACGGGACGGCATCCTCAGGAAACGGAGCCGGCTCGAATGGGATTCTGTAGGGGTTTCCGTGTTCTGTATATCCCTGTGGCTGAGGCGTGGAAGTAGTTGCCGCGCAGTTTCGAAAGGCAGAAGCAGTTGGCGCGTAGTTCCGAAAGGAATAACGTTGCCCCCGACCCGCTGTAGGGTAGGGAGAAGGAGGCCTATGGTGATGGGAACGATCCCTGGTGTGAACATGACTCGCGGGATTTGCGGTAGGGTAGGGAGAAGGAGGCCTATGGTGATGAGAATGTTCCCTGGTGTGAACATGACTCGCGGGATTTGCGGTAGGGTAGGGAGAAGGAGGCCTATGGTGATGAGAATGTTCCCTGGTGAAAACATGACCCGCGGAATCAGGTGTCTCAAAACGAACATGTGGCGGCATCGGCTGGAATGGTCCGGCTGCAGTGGGATCTTGGGTTTCATACTGCTCAGACATGCCCATTGCCGATGGCTGCAATCCATTTTCAGTGCTGGCATGGTACGAAGGTTGGTTAAATTGATTGACAAATTGCGAACTTTCGCTGTTGGCTTCGGTAGTAATAATCCGAGGAGCTTCATGTTGGTACTGACTGGGCATCAGAGCAGCCTCATACCAGGCTTCAGCTTCCCTGCGGGCATTAACTCGATTGGCTTCATTGACCCTTCGTAGATTCTCAAGATGAACAAAGAAGTCAGGGTGCACGCGCGGTCCAGAAGCTTCAGAAGAGTCAGACTCAGCATCAGCGTCCAGGTGTGCCTGGATAATTTCAAGGGTCGCATGGGAGTGCACATGTCTAGACCCGGTAGTGTTGTTGGTGCCGGTTTGTTCATTGACAAAGATGTCGGTATCGTCCTCAGAAGAAGAGAGACCTGGGGAGGCTGAGCGCCAAGCGTGGTTCTCCATTGTGTTGAAATGGAGTATTGGTTCCTTCAATTGCATATCAGTAAGTCTCCATGCTTGGTATATCAGACATGTTTCGACATACCTGCTGTGCTCAGTGTTGACAGGGCAAAACCCTTCAGGCGCAGGATGCTCGACAGGTCTGAATGCGACAACCCTAACTTTTTGCGAACAGATTAGAGTCATGTCTCGTAGCAACCAAATAAGTATAGACCAAATCAGTATCCAAAAAGGTACACCATACGAACAGGCATCACATCATATTTTCTTTAAAGAAAATCCGTGGTGTGCTCAGAAGGCAGAGGTCGAAGCAAAGCCAGTGTAGGATGTCAATGAAACCCTCCATGGTTCTGAGACACTGGTGTTGTATATAGAGGAGGTAGGATCTTACAGAGACAGACAAGACTGATGTTTGGTGTGTGGAGAAAGAGATATTGAGAGGAGCTTGGACGTGGGTGCTTCTGAACGATGAACACACGCAGCAAGCACAAGCAGAGGCAATCGATAGATCACAGAACTGAGATGAGTACAGGCAGAGCTCCAGGTAATGGAGGAATCAAGAGTCGATAGAGAGATGGGGACAGAGGTGAAAGAGTTGAAGAGAGAAGATAGGTGGTAGAAGAGAGATGAGAGAGGAAAGAAGAAAGTGTCGAGGGATGGGGTTAAAAACAATAAAGCCATCTGTGTACGCGTAGTGTGGCCATCACGCGCGCAACGGTGAAGTTCGTGTTGATTGCCTAGATATCTACGTGTTGATTATCTACGCGCCGACGCGCTGGTGCAAAGGCTGGCAATATAGGGTTACCATCGAGCGGGCAAAGCACTCAGCGGTCAGAGTTACCTATATACATTGTCACCTGGGCAGTTAGCAGGCATCACTCGCTCTTGAATCAGACGAAGACTTGACATATAAAAAGCCCTAAGACAGATCAAATAGCTCTATAGTAATCGGCTCCATGCCTTTAACTCGACACTTGTCTATGTCGGGGGTCGATACACCACTACCAGAGCCTGTCGTTTCTATTGCAGATGAGGAAGCAAGAAATTGGAAAGAAATTGTACATTGGTTCTAATACATATATCGTATCTAAGTGGACAGCTCCCAGAATTGCTATTAGGATGCTTGTAAGCGGCATGAGATCAAGTGTTGAAACAGCCTTGCCAGTGCTATTGAGCGAGATCCCAATAGACTGTGCAGAAAAGGCCTCTTGAGGGGTTGTGTTAGTATAGTAGGGGATAGGAGATAGGGAATGAGAGGATTATTTTCTTCCTCGGGCCTTTGTGGGTCGAGGAAGGGGATGTGGCCCATTTCCAGCAAAGCCATCAGCTCTAGAAGCAGGCTGTGAGGTTCATGGATAAAGGAACATGACGAAACACCAGGGCAAAGATTTGCCCGAGTATGTGCAGAACCGACATAAGAGAAGACAATAAAAACACCAATCCACGCTTAACATGTAAAATAAAAGCCAAGACCACCCAAAACCTGTTGAAAGGTCACCACCATAACTCCAAAAAGAATCCAAAAAAATCAACAACCTGTGTTTAGGTCGGTTGACGAGATGGGGCATTATCTCCGGTTCAACAGAGTCAAGAACTCTTCACGAGTCTTGGCGCTGGAACGCATGCATCCCAGCATACAGCTGGTAGTGGTGGTGCTGCTAACCTTCTGCACGCCGCGCATAACCATGCAAAGGTGGGAAGATTCCATAACGACACCGACACCGCGAGGCTGGAGGACCTCTGAAATTGCTAACGCGACTTGCTTGGTAAGACGCTCCTGTACCTGGAGTCTGCGAGAGAACATCTCTGCCAGGCGAGCCAGTTTTGACAAACCAAGGACGCGGCGGTCAGGGATGTATCCGATATGCATCTATAAGTTGTTAGGATGATCATCACCACCGTATTGATATACCCAACAATCCTTACCTTTCCAGTGAATGGTACCATGTGGTGTTCGCACATCGAGAAGACGTCAATATCCTTGACAATGACCAACTCATCGTGGTCCTCGTGGAAGACAGCATTGTTGACCAAGTCCCGAACATTCTCCTCGTAGCCCTTAGTGAAATAGAGCATGGCTTTAGCATACCTCAAGGGGGTCTCGCGAAGTCCTTCTCTTTCCGGATCCTCGCCAATGCATTCCAAGATTGTGCGGATAGCTCCCGACATCTTCTCAAGCCGTTGTTCTGTCTCCTCGGGTGTCGACTCCTTCCGCTGTCTAGTTCCGGGGCCTAGGTGATAGTGGTTAGAGGAATATACCAATACGGCATTGTCCATTGAGGGGCCCGGTATGACTAACAAGGCCAGCTGAGACCATCAAAGTCGATGGGAGGGTTCAACGTGTAGGGACTTTCAGGTCGGCTGAGAGAGGTCGAAGGCGTCAATGGGGCGGCCTCATCCCGGGGATCGCGGGGAGGGTCATTCAAGCTAGGACTACAGCCCAGAGATTAGCAAAGAAATGTAAAGCGCCAGGGTCACTAATATTGATGCCGCTGTATACATACCGCACTGGCGCCACACTGCGAATTGGCACGGAAGCACTGGATACGGACTGGGTGGGGGTGGCTCCAGTCTCATTATCGCCCTCGGTCTCGGTCTTGGTCTCAGTTTTGGGGGCTTCGAATTCAAGGGGGATGCGGGGCTCAAAAGAGGAACGAATAGACGTATTGAGACTCTCACGCTCACGAGAATCACGGCTGCTTGTTGACCGTTGCAGCGGGGAGCTACCGTTCAGCATGTGGGACGGAATGGCTGAGGCCCTGGGGCTTGTAGGTGAACCGGAACCCATGACGGAGATATTTCAAGAGTGGAATTCAACGTTGATAGGAAACAGAATATATCACCTTCCAAGATGATATATAATAATAAAGATGAACATAGAGTCAGACTCACTTTTTTTTTTTTCAAACGACACTAGCTTTCTTCTGTCCCCCTCATCGCCCCCCACTCAGCACCAATCATAATTCACCGGAGTGATGACATGCTCCCCGCGGCCAACGGACTACGGGGGCCATGTATATGTATTACATGCATTGGTCTATACATGTTGTACTATTGAATTAGACAATTTCAGAGGCATACAAATGTATTATTCGCTCTATTCGTCACATATCTCATATATCTCATATAATACTGCATTAGCATTATATATTGGAACGGGCGGGAACATATTTCTCTACTAAAATGGCGCCACGGGAAATATATTTAGAGCAACTATAGTGTAGGGACGATATCCCGATGTCTCTAATGATAGGTACCGTGTACTAAACTTAGTTGTATCATGACACTGGCCATCTGGTGGCCACGGGAAACGATATACTCTTCTGTACCCAACCCTGAAAATATAGGGTGGACTCTACATGACAACTTGGGCATACCATTAGCAAAAGGGCCGTGACCACCTGCGCATATAAATTTTAGATAAAATGGTGTTTTTGATAATTAACCGCTATGGTCTTAATTCACCTATACCAAAGAAGCACGCATATGGGAAATGACTGGACTGCAAGTCCGGTAAAAATAACATCACGCCTCAATTTCTTCCGTTGGCACATCCTCCAGGTCCTTGCCCACAATAGCATCTGCTACCTTCCATACCTGCAGTAGATTGTCCTCGGCGGCGGAACAGAGAACCCAAGGGTCACTTAAGTTCCAGCTGAAGTCTGAGATACGGTTCGTGTGTCCACCGTGCATAAAGAGACTAGGGAGTAGGGTCAGCAGACAATTCAAACGCAGTACAAAAAGGAAAGAGGAAACCGTGGTCACTTACAGCTCTGGTGGCCCATCTTGAGCATCCTCAGGGGTTTGCTCCTCGCCTGCCCGGCTGAGGTCCCAGAACATAATCTTGCGGTCATAGCTGGAACTTGCCAGGACCGACTCCTCGAATGGATGCCACGAGATGGATTGCACCGAATCGGTGTGGCCCTCCAGCGAGTGGAGCTTCGATTTCAGATTACGGAGGTCCCAAATACCGATGGTCTTGTCGGCAGAACCCGTGGCCAGAATCGTCTCGGATGCCGGGTTGAAGGAAATGGAGTTGATAGCATCGCGGTGCTGGCCTTCAGATGAAGCAGCCGCACGAGTGGAATCATCTTGGCGGGTATCAAGGATTTGAAGCGTGATGTCATCGGAGACGGTTCCGATGAGAGAGGAGTGGAGAGGATGGTGTTGAACGTCGTTGACGATCGATGAGTGGTGCGTGAAGGTGCGGCTTGGTCGGACTGCCTTGTTACCCTTAGTGTATGTAGTGATGTCCCTGTGGGTTTCATTAGCAGCTAGTCACACCAAATCTCTGGGTTTCATGTTGTTCCCGCTTACCAAAGTCGAACAGTCTTATCCTCACTGCCCGTTGCGAGGTGACCGGCCACGTGAGGGTTCCAGCTAAGCCCGAAGCCTTCAGCTTCATGGCCGAGGAGCTCCATTTGAGGGTTCACTGTGCCAGTTGGCAGGCTGGGATGCTTAGAGCGATCCCAGATCATTACCCGACCGTCTGTGCACATTGTCGCAATGATATTCGGGTTCTGTGGCTGATACCGGGCCTTGTTGACCTCACCCTTGTGATCGATCTTTTGCACAATATTGAACTTGATCTCCATCTGTGCCTTCTTTGAACCCCCACCATAGCCTCCAATCTCCCCTCTCTCTTCATCGTAGTCTTCCGGGTTTGGCACATTAGGGTTTGGGAGTTGCACTTGGGCAATCTGAAGGTAATTCTGCGCGTCACCAGTGGTATGTGTGCCAATGAGGAGACGGTGGGTTGAGTAGGGCTTGTCCGGGACTCTGAAGACAGGCTTGGTTAAGTTGATGACTGGACCAGTAGGAGTTTTGGGGCGTACTCTTGCTTATCTGGAAGCCACTGAGTTGTAAGAGTTGGCCATTCTAATGCTGTGCTCAGGATCATATCATAGAGAAAGGGCGCATTCTTCTTCCATGTTTTGTACTCTGTTCGCAATGAATATAATTAGATATAACCGTAATTGGCAGGACTGTAGAGAGGTTGAGCAAAGCTACCTTCATTGATCGCCTTTTCATCGGCATGTTCATGATCCTGATCCTGGTCCTGGTCTTTCTCGTGCTCGTCACCAACACCTGGACCTTGTTAGATTGAGATTTCAAGTAGTGCGCAAGGGTATGAACGCTCACCAGCATCGTCTTCATAGTGATCCATGGCTCTAGGTGGTATAACTTGGCAAAATATTGAGATCACGAGACAATGGAACTCGAGCCACTTAGAAATAGTGCGTGAAGCAGACAGGTAGGCGGAGGAAAGCTACGCGCATCAGCGCGTTAATGAGTGCTGGGAGACGGGTAATGGCACTAGGCCTAATTAGTAAGCGGTGAATGAGCTCCGTTGACTCTTCAATGTTCACAATCGTGGGGACACCTGCTTCTTGCATCATAGACAACTGAAAAGCGTCAGTTTGGCGTTACTACATTTTTCTCTTGCTTGTTTTACATTCTTATCCCTATATCTCTCTTTGGGTACCACTTTGTTGGCGCAGTATCTTGTCCAAGATTTCTTCATTGGATGATTTCGCCTTTCGTCGCAAGTAACACTACTTCAGTCCTTTACGAGTACCCCTCATACGATCTTTCTACTCTTACGATAAATCACCTGCCGATTCGTTTCTTGACGATATTGTCTTCGATCGAACCCAATCTTCACCATGGGTGTCCCGAAATTCTTTCGCTGGCTGAGTGAGCGGTATCCGGCAATCTCGATGCTAATCGCAGACAGCCGGATACCTGAATTCGATAGCCTATACCTTGACATGAACGGCATTATTCACAACTGTACGCATAGTGACAGCGATTCCCCAACGTTTCGCATGACGGAGGATCAAATGTTCATTGCCATCTTCAATTACATTGAACATCTATTTGGCAAAATCAAGCCCAAGAAACTGTTCTATATGGCGGTAGATGGTGTGGCGCCTCGCGCTAAGATGAATCAACAGCGTGCACGTCGATTCCGAACGGCCCTTGATGCAGAGAACGCGAAGGAGAAGGCCATCCAGCAGGGCTTGGAGATGCCAAAGGAAGACCCCTTTGACAGCAACTGCATCACCCCGGGTACCGAGTTCATGCAGAAATTGACGAAACAACTTAAATACTTCATCAACAAGAAAATCTCGGAGGACACAGATTGGCAAGGCGTGGAAATTGTGCTCTCTGGCCATGAGGTGCCAGGAGAAGGCGAGCACAAGATTATGGAATACATTCGCTGCTCGAAAGCGCAGCCTGACTATGAATCCAACGTTCGCCATTGTCTTTACGGTCTGGATGCCGATCTGATCATGCTGGGTCTTCTCAGCCATGACCCTCACTTCTGCCTTCTGCGAGAGGAAGTGACCTTTGGTCGCCAAGTATCCAAGAAGCCCAAGGAGCTGGAACACCAAAACTTTTATTTGTTACATCTGAGCGTGGTTCGGGAGTATTTGGAATTAGAATTCCAAGAGCTAGAACAAGAGGGTGTTCTGGATTTCCCATTCGATATGGAGCGCGTGATTGATGATTTCATTCTCATGGCCTTTTTTGTTGGCAACGATTTCTTGCCGAACCTGCCAAACTTACATATCAACGAGGGAGCCCTTGCCCTTATGTTCAAGCTCTACAAGGAGGTGCTGCCAAAGATGGGCGGCTACATCAACGAGCAGGGTGTTATCAATGTGCAACGGTTGGGCATGCTTGTGACCGCACTTAGCGCCGTGGAATACCGGTTCTTTGAGGCGGAGAACTCCGATGCCCAATGGATCAAATCAAAGAAAGACTCAAACATTGATTATTCGAGCTCGCAACAGAAGAAAGAGCTTACGCTCACTCCTTCCCAGAAGGAGATCCTTAAGACGGTCAAAAAATACGTTCTGAACCGGTCTGAAAAGGCCTCTGAACCTCTTGACCTTCCTCCTACACTTCCAGCTCGTGACCGCACCTTTGTCGAACGGCTTGCGGATGAGCTCCGGTTGTCTTGGTCCTCCCTCGACAATGAAAATGGTGATCGGTTCATGAGGCTCTCATTGCCTCCAACCCAGGCTGATAGTGATGACGATGAAGAGGATGAGGAGGCATCGATGGCCGTACAGCGTATTATTCGGAAGTACGAGAAGGCCAAGGTTCAGGAGATGACGCCCGAGGAAGCTCAGAAGGCCGCGCAGGAGAAATATGATGCCAAGTTCTTACAGTGGAAAGATAATTATTATCGGACCAAGTTCGGCTGGGGCCTCGACAACAAGGAAGAGATGAAGAAGTTGGCACGAAACTATGTGCAAGGATTGCAGTGGGTCTTGTTCTACTATTACCGTGGCATTGCATCGTGGCCTTGGTTCTTCCAGTACCACTATGCCCCTATGATCTCTGGTTAGTAGTCGACCCCCTTTTTTTTCTTTTTTAATTTAATGTTTTGATTGCTGACGTTGAATACAGATGTGAATGATGGCCTTGATGCAGACATGAACTTCAAATTGGGACAGCCTTTCCGGCCGTTTGACCAGCTTATGGGTGTCTTGCCTGACCGTAGCAAGAAGATTGTGCCTACTGCGTATTGGGATCTGATGACCTCGCCTGACTCCCCTATCTACGATTTCTACCCTCGTGATTTCGATCTCGATATGAACGGGAAAAAGATGGAATGGGAAGCCGTTGTCAAGATCCCGTTCATCGACGAAAAGCGGCTGTTGGACGCCCTCAAAACGAAAGAAAACCAACTTTCCGCGGACGAAAAAGCAAGGAACGACTTTGGGGCCTGTCTCAAATTCACCTACTCCCCAGATGTGAACTTCGTTTACCCCTCCTCAATGCCTGGCGTATTCCCGGATCTTCCTAGCTGCCGTTGCATTGAGAACCTGTTCGACCTCCCCGTCATGGATGGTTTGGAGCCCTACGCTGGTTTGATGGACGGCGTGCACCTAGGCATTGCAGCGCTTGCTGGCTTCCCTAGCATCAAGACACTGCCCCACCACGGTCAATTGGGTTTCCATGGTGTTTGCGTGTTCAATCAAGACAGCCGTAACGAGAGCCAGGTTATTACACTCCTTGATCCGGGAAGCCGGTCGAGCATTGAACTGGCTAAGACGAAGCTTGGGAAGCGTGTCCATGTGGGTTATCCATTCTTGCAAGAAGCTCTCGTGGTTCGCGTTTCGGACGAATTGTTTGATTATGTTCTCCCCCCAGGAGAAGAACACCCTTTATCTATTCCCCATACCCCCCAGCAAATTGAGCAGTGGAAGAGGAAGGCCAACAAGATTGAGGGCACCTACAGCAAGCGTCTAGCAATCATCATTGGCGATGTCGAATCTCTGGTCCACATTCAACCCCTGAAGGGCATGAGCAAGACGGAAGATGGAGCCACAATCAAGGAATTCGCTGATATCCCCGGCCAAGAGACGGACTATGCTCTACAGGTTCTTGTTGATGATGTGATCAATCCTGATCAACGTTTCATTGAGCGGGCAGCTCTTTCTGTCCAAGAGGAATTCCCAGAGGGTTCTCGTGCCTTCTTTTTGGGTGACTTCAACTACGGAAGACCTGTGTATGTTAGCGGGCACGAAGACGGAAAGGTGAACGGATTGGTCGCGGCTGTGAAAGGCCGGGAGCCAGAATTTGGTCGAGAGCGTGTTAGGGTATCCGAGCAACTTTGCCCCTACATGCCTTCGTACGCTGTTGCGCGCAGTCTTCGCCTCAATCCTTTAGTATTGGCTAAGATCACATCTTCCTTTACTGTTGACATTGAAGGCCAACGTGCGAACCTTGGTCTTAACCTGAAGTTCCAGGCAAAGCAACAGAAGGTTCTCGGATACTCCCGTCGGGGAGAATCCGGCTGGGAGTTTAGCCACAAGGCAGTGGAACTGATTCAACAGTACATGATCAATTTCCCCGAATTCATTGCTGGCATCCAGCGCAACCCTCAAAGCGACCGTTATTCTCCGACCGATTTCTACCCCGAGGAAATTGCCGCCCTCAAGATGAAGGAGATTAAGGATTGGCTCAAATCTGCAGAAGCTAAGAACTTCGAGAGAGTGCCCCTCGATGCTGAGCAACTTGACTCGGATATTGTGATGTTGATTGAGCAGGATGCCGATAAACTCAATGCGTCCCAGCCAGATATGCAACCGAAGAAGGTTCGAGGTGTACCCCGTAGTGCCCTCCTTCGGCCTGCCGATGTCGAACACCGTCTCGGAAACCAAACCTTTAAGCTAGGCGATCGGGTTGTGTATGCCCAAGATTCGGGTAAAGTGCCAATCGCTACTCGTGGCACTGTTGTCGGTCTTACCAGAACCTCGCGTGCACTCCTCCTTGATGTTGTCTTCGATGTGTCGTTCATGAGTGGAACTACACTAGGTGGCCGGTGCTCACCATTCCGCGGCCAGACTGTTTTGGCATCTTCCCTCCTCAACCTCTCCAACCGACAACTTATCACCAGTTCCCGTGCTACAGCTAGCCAGCAAACCCAGCAGACGCAGACTCCTTTGACAGTTGCCGGGTACGGTGCCCCCCATGGGTCCTCATGGTCAGGGACAACTGAGGAACGCAACTGCCCCTCCACCCCTGAGAGGCTCCTTCCGAGGAGCTGTCGCCGGACATGGCAATGGAGCTAGTCGTGGAGGTCGCGGAGGTCTCAACAACGGACAGCAGACCACTCTCCCCTTCCGTCCCCATACCAATGGTGGCGGTGTTCCCCGTGGCCCCCGAGGTGGTCGGGGAGGCGCCCGAGGCGGATATGTCACAGTGGAAAACGGCGACCCCAGCGAAGGTGTTATCCAAAACAACCCTAACTTCCGTCCGCAGAACTACTCTCACGTTCCGCCGCCGCAAGGATTGGACCGAGGGCGTGGGCGTGGTCGCGGTCGTGGTAATGGGTTCCGTGGCAGAGGTCGTGGGCGAGGTGCGCCCCAGCCTAACCTCCAGTGAATGATGGACGTGATATTCGAGAGAGAAGGTATGATGAAACGATTGGATTTGAACTCTGTATGTATATGGACGCTTTAGATATCTGCTTAGTCTAGACGTTCATGTCTAGGCGGTGCTTATATCTATTGAAGATGAATGTACGATGGTATTGGATTCAATCCTCGTATTTCCCAGTCTGAGATCTCTTAGACATGAAGCAAGCACCGTAACATGTAGATGAATTAAGTATGGCATCGCGCATCGACTTCCGGCAGCCCTGGCAGACAACATCCTCCACAAGCCACCCCCTCTACTCAAAGTCCAATAGGCCTTTTCCGGAACAACATCTCAGTATTCATGCTCGGAAGAATATGCTCCCCAACTACAAGATTACCGGGTCTCTTCCCATCCAGATCTTTAACAAACTTGAACTCATAGTCGAGGATGATGCGACTCAAGATTGCCTTCAAAGTATTCGCCGCGAAGAACCGACCGGGACACGCCTGGAGCCCGAACCCGAAATGCATGTTCGTATTGGTGATAGAAACGAAATGGGCGCCGGACTGCTTCTCGGCGTGCATATCTTCACCAGCACCATTCGACATAGCGGCGGTTTTTGCTAGCTCAGGAGTCAGGACAAAGCGATCCTGGGGGTTATGACACCATCGGAACCCGTCGAAGGTAATTGGGTTCTTGATGAAGGCAGCATCTTTGCTAATCGGACCGGCAGCGAAACAGACGTGTGTTTCTACTGGGAGAACGAGGCCATCATGGAGCGTGATTGGTTCTTTGACGATGCGGTGGAAGTTTACTAAACAAAGTGGTTAGAACACGACATCGAATCATAACCCTGTCTCCGACTGATTATACGACACTGCCATAAACTATTCGCAATACTCACATTCACCAGGCGGAGCGAATCGTTGCGATTCACGCAAGAAGCTGTCCAGCCGGGCCTGGTCCTTAAGCGCCGCCTGAGTCGCCTTATACCAGCCATTAGGCAGAGTCCGGGTGATTTCTTCCCGCAGGGGCTCAATGTATTCGGGTCTGGTAACCAAATCAAAGAGACAGTGACACAAGGCCATGGTGCTGGTGTGAGTGACCGCCAGTGTTACCAAGAGCAGCATGTGATGCGCCAGGGTATCCGAGTCGAGGATCTCATTCTTCTCCTCACTCAGATCCATCATCCACTGCAAGAAGTCGTCTGGCTTGGTATAATTGGGGTCTTTAACCTGTGCTGCCAGTCTGCGCTCGTGGATCATCGGAATAAAGAGGTCTTTCGCGAAGCGTAATTGCTTCTTCATCTTCCGGACGGTGGGGAGGAAGGGCGCTACGATGGGACGGAGGTATTTGGGGACTGGGCGGAGTAGGAGAATGGTGATTCCTACGTTCACGGCGTAGTTGCTCGCCACGTTGAGCCATTCTTCGTTTTCGCGCAGGACGTCGCCGGCCATCATGCGGGATGTTGAGAGGGCGATTAGCCGGGTGAACAGGTCGCAGGGGTTGATTCGAATCCAGGCGTCTGTGTTCAGTATGCCTCTGTCAGTATCTGAGTGTTGGTCTGCATGGTTGGTCCCACAAAGTAGTGTTCGCATATCACACCTTCGCATCCTGGGAGAGCAGTATCGAATGCTGCTCGCAGCTCGTCGATGACCCCGGGGACGACGCGGCCTAATTCGATATATGTGTTAATTTATTTGGTCTTGCAGTTGGAAATATGAAAACCAAACGATGTCAGTACCTAGACTGGGCGTCAACTTTTTCCGCACGGTCATAGAAGGTAAAAGGGTATTGATGATGATGTTGGTGTACTGGCCCAACGCGTTCTGTGAAGTAGTATATTAGCTCCAACCTCTCAACGTAACGTAGTACAGAAAAGCTCATGGGATTACTTCGTATTGGGCATGTAGAGAACTGAGCTTCGAAGGGGGAAGATGTCTCAATTCATCCTGATATTTCACTGGAAGGACAATGACTTCTCCATCGCCGGTGAGCAGGCGAAATGGACTATCCTTGTACTAAAGATTGAAGATGTCAATAGAGCCGGACGACTGATTTCAAGAGTACTGCGCACCTTTTGATACCCTTCACTGATCATGGAGGCAGCTTTGGGGTAGTAGATGAGTCGGTTGATGAAATTTGGTAGATAGGCATTGTACTTGACAGTTGGGATATGCCTCAGACTGGAAGCCGGTGGTCGTTGAAGTAGATAGAGCACTACAAACAACACCCCAATGAGGGGCCAGAATAGGGCCATCTTGTGAAATCTTGCTCAGCAGAAGGGGAAAGGTACTTGGTTAGATAAATGATTCTCCGGAGCCTTGGATTGTCCGGAATATTGGAACCGGGGAGATTAGGGAAGTTGTTCGGTGGTAAGAAGAGTAAGAAAGGTAAAGAGAGGGTGGCACAGGACACATTCGGATAGTATTAAGGAGTCAGAGAGTCAGAGAGTAAGACTTTTTATTTTATTTTAACGGGCGTTTGCTAGAGAAAAGATGGACAAAGGCTCCGTTTGAGGTCTCAGAGGGAACTTGGATATTATTCACAGGCAGAGAGGCCTCTATTTCCCTTTTTGATCTTTGCAATATACAAAACGCCTGGCTCAGATGCAAGTAGACATACATGAAAAATATAGGAAATCATTCAAAGCCAACCCAGTCACCCTCTCCATCGTCAGCATCCACCATCTGATCATCAACCTCGGCGTCCTCGGTTTCCATGGCCAACAAAGCACTGCTAGTCTTCTTGTTTCCGAGAACAGGCTTCGAGAGTAGGTAGTTGAGGTCATAAAGGTTCTTTTCTGTCAACCGCTTCAGATTTTCGCGGATCTCATCGACAGCACGCTGGACGGCACGAAGCTCCGTTGCGAATGTACCTGTGTTATCCTTGAAGTAGCGACCATGGCTGCTGAACAAAGATTCAATCCACATGAGGTTGAACTCAAGATGAGGTGTTTCTTCGGCGGCATGTGCAACAAATCGGAGAAGGCGAGGTAAATAGACTGAGGGCACGGACCGAACCACATGGGGAATATCTGACGGAGGGATCGCTTCATATACGACACGAAGTAGCTTTTGTTCATTCAATCGGAAGGCCATGATAAGAGCTTTGAGGAAGGTGTTATCCTCATCCACAGTGTCGGATATAGCGGCTTCCTTGGCAGCATCTAGTGTGGCAAGGATGCTTGATGGTGTGATCGTGATGTCCAGATCGTAGGGATCAAAGATGAAATCAGTATCCAAGCTGTAAACAAGAAGTCCTTCGGTAGAAGCGGCACAGAATGCTCGTCCAGTCGGTGCGAAATCCACACATGTCACGCGGACTTCTGGGCGTGTGGTGCGCGCACCGGCATCACCACGTCTGGCGCCAGGGAGAGTGGTATCAACACGTTCGTCGTGATCAGAGGCTTCACCGGTCTCGTCAATAAGAGCACGGGGACCGGCCTCAGTCATGTCACGACTGTTCAGGAACTCCTGGGTGCCGTCAATCGAGGTGTTGACGGAGACAGTGAACTTCTTGATCAATGACCCGGTTCCAACATCATACAAGCAGATAAACTTGCTGTTGCCGCCGGCCAAAATGCAGCTACCGTCTGCACTGTATGTGATTCGGTTGAAAGACTTGGTGCCTGCGGCATTGGCAGCAGTACGGCGGTCGGCCACCCGGCGTCCTCCAGAGACGTCACGGCGACCGTCAACTCCTCCTTGCTGCACAGCATCCTCAACAGACCAGAAGGAAAGCTGACCGTCTAGGGTAGAGGCGGCCACTTGTTGCCCATCTGGGCGGAAAGCCACACTGAGGATATCTGACATGAGCTGGAGAGGTTCACTGGTCTGTGACCGGCCGAATATGCTCCAAATGCGAACTGTGTGGTCCCAACTTCCACTGACAAGGTGGTTGCCATCGGCAGCGAAAGCAAGACTGGAAACCGGACCCTCGTGGCCAGAGAGCTGGTCAAGCAATTGACCGGTCTGCACGGACCATACGTGAATGTCGAAGGAGTCTGGTGAACCGGCACAGATAACTTCTCCACTGGGGTCCACGGCCAAAGAGGAGAACGACACTCGGGATGGTGCTGTGAAGGTTCGGAAGTTACGGTAGCGAATAAGATCCCATGCACGGACAGAGCCGTCCAAAGACGCTGTGAACAAGACACTTCCCTTCTTGGCAAACTGACATGCGGTCACTCCACTGGTGTGTTCGGTAAAAGTGACTATGCAGAAGCCTGACTTGACATCCCAAACCTTGATTTTACCGTCATCGGCGGCCGTGACAATTCTCTGACCGTCCGGTGAATATGCGAGGGCGTTCATAGAATCGAGGTGCCCTTGTTGTTTGAGGATATATGACTCGGACTGCCATTCCCACACCAGCAACTGACCGTGCTTGGACGATCCGAATGCTAGCCACTCGCCTGATTTGTTGATTGTCACAACATCGATATTGCTCTGGGAGACACTAGAGGGGGATATGTTAGACGCTGTGGAAGGGAGGGTGTCACAGACTGACGTACCTCAATTGATGGATCATGTTGAATTCTGGCAGGTCACAGAGTCCGAATAGACCGTTGGAAAACCCTACCACCAGAAGATTTGTTGGCGCATGGAACGCAGCACACTTGACCTTGGCGTCGTTCTGCATAAAGAAATCCTTTTTGACGATCCTCCATCGGGCATCGGAGATGTCTTCCATGGTTTCCTCGTCTTTTTTCGTGACATACTCCCAGCGGAAGAGTGCGCCATCTTGGCTGACAGTGTAAATCTATGGATAAAATTAGTATGGGATTCCCAGGTGGACCATTTTCCAGTAAGCACCTACCACTTCTTGTGTCGCATTGAAATAGGCAGCCACCACACCCTGTCTGTGTCCCGCCAAAGTAGTCGGCTCGAAACCTTCTTCCGGGTCCATGCTCCATACTCGCGCCGTCAAATCCTTGGCGGCAGTGAGCAAGAAGCGCGAATCGCTGGACCATTCGACACTCTCGATGTTGTCAAAGTGGGCAGCCAGATCCCGGTGTAGAACGAAGGGGGCAAATTCAATCTCGCCATTGGTCTCAGTGCCGGGAGTAGAGGGTGTCTGCCAGATCTGCAGGCGTCTTCCCACGCCAACGGCGAAATGTCGGCCGGACGGGGAGAACTTGAGTGCGGACACTCGTCCTTTGAAGGAAAAATGGTGAATGGCGATGCGCCGTTGGAAATTGGTCAAAATTGCGCGACCATTTTCATCCACGGTCAATAGAAGATTACCCTTGGGCGAAAGATCGAGACGGTCGATGTTTGTACGGTGCGAAAAAGGCAAGGTATAGGAAGTATTTCTATAGAAGCAATTGTGAGCGGGCCGATTTCCAAATCACCATCACCAAAGCAAGGACTGCCGGGCGACACATACTGTACCAGATCAAAGACCGAGACTCGATTGCCTACTGGCGAAAGCAAGCATGTGCCATCGGGAGTAAAGAGAAGATTTCCTTTGCGATATACCGTCCCCAAAAGGTTGGAGAACTAAAATTTAACTTGTTAGAATCAAACTTCACAATCAAAAATTTCTGTAAATAGCATGCGATCAAGAATTCAAGCGTTGTACTCACCTTGAAGTCTGTCTTCATTTTTGGCTGTCGGCGGATCTCAAAGATCAAAAAATTAGAGATAATTCCACCAGCTATGATAAGAGCCATCGGATCATCCATATCCCGATACCGGTCCTAATCAGGACTAGCCCGTCACGCTAAACCCAGATAGGCAAGGCGAGGTATACTCCAGAAAACGAAAGGAGATTCAGGGGGGAAGCAGCGACGGGCAGTTCGAGAGAGTCCCGACTTCACATTCGTTCCTCCTTTTCCCTTTTTTTGCAGGAGTCGACTTATTTTCTCTCCCCATATTCTGGTCTTACTTTTACACCAGGGGCTTCTTCTTCTTCATCTTTTTTTTGTGTTGATTCCCCCAATTGTTTTTAATCCCCCTATAACCCACCATGTCGACCTCAGAGACCGCCTCGCCCATTGGCATTGCCAACGTAAGCTATTCGGAATGTCACTCCTTTATGATCCTTTGAAACTAACTTGCTATCTTTGATATAGCTTCCCAACCAGCGGTGTGTACCTTTGGAGTGTTTACGATGGATATGAGGAAAGATTCTAATCAAGCTTGTATAGTCACAAGATCGTCGCGAAGCGGGGTGCAGCCTTCACTATTATGGTGTGTTCCACAGGAGGGTAATGCTCCGCGCGTGCAGGTGCTAATGATGCTTCGATCAGGTTGCCGGAGAGTCGGGATTGGGAAAGACGACCTTCATCAACACCCTCTTCTCTACCACCATTAAGAACTATGCCGATCACAAGCGCCGCCACCAGAAGCAGGTCGACCGAACCGTGGAGATTGAGATTACCAAGGCTGAGCTCGAGGAGAAGTTCTTCAAAGGTGCGACCCAGATCCTCTCCTGTCGGGGAGGGGTTTCGACTTCCGCGTTTCGATAGCTGATAAGTTATCGATTTTCTAGTCCGCCTTACTGTCATTGATACCCCTGGATTCGGAGACTACGTGAACAACCGTGATTCGTGGCAACCCATTATCGAGTTCCTGGATGACCAGCATGAGTCGTACATGCTCCAGGAGCAGCAGCCCCGCCGAACCGACAAGATCGACATGCGTGTTCACGCCTGCTTGTACTTCATCCGCCCCACCGGACACACTCTGAAGCCTCTCGATATCGAGGTGATGAAGCGCCTGAGCTCCCGTGTCAACCTGATCCCCGTGGTTGCCAAGGCTGATACCCTGAGCCACGCGGATCTGGTACGCTACAAGGAGAGAGTGAGTAGAACGAGTGCACAAGGAGAGCGGAGAATCCGGACTAACAATTGATTAGATCCGCGCTGTGATCGAGGCCCAAGGCATCAAGATTTACACCCCGCCCGTGGAGGAGGACGACGAGCACGCTGCTTCCCACGCCCGCAGCCTCATGGCCGCCATGCCTTTCGCCGTCATCGGTTCCGAGAAGGACGTCAAGGCCAACGATGGCCGTGTTGTCAAGGGTCGTCAGTACGCCTGGGGTGTCGCCGAGGTGGAGAACGAGGACCACTGCGACTTCAAGAAGCTCCGCTCGATCCTGATCCGCACCCACATGCTCGACCTTATTCACACCACGGAAGAATCGCACTACGAGGCATACCGTGCCCAGCAGATGGAGACCCGCAAGTTTGGCGAGGCCCGGCCACGCAAACTCGACAACCCCAAGTTCAAGGAGGAAGAGGAGACCCTGCGCAAGCGCTTCACCGAACAGGTCAAGGTCGAGGAGCAGCGTTTCCGCCAGTGGGAGCAGAAGCTCATTTCAGAGCGCGACCGCCTCAACAAGGATCTCGAGGCCACCCATGCAGCGTATGTTTTGGACTATTGTTTAGGTGGATCCATTGCTAACCTCCCACAGTATCAAATCGCTCGAGCAGGAGATCGAGGGCCTGCAAGGTTCCAGCACCCGCAGCCACGGACGTCGTTAAGACGCAATTTTACCGGGAATCGACCCGGATCGTTCAAAAGGGGATTCGTCGAACCATGCTCTTGTTTTTTGTTCTCTTTTGAGTACCCTTTGTCTTGCCGTTCGCGCTTGGAAGCACCTTTGTCTGAGGGCTTGGTTCGTTTTGTTTGTTATATCCATTTACCGCTGGTAGCTAGCGATGGTGTGTCTACAACCTTGATAATAACTTCTTCTGTATTCCATATGAAATACAGAATTAATTTTTGTGAACTCATAGGTTCGAAGTAAAGTAGTAATTTCTGGTTTTTTTCTCCCACTCTAAAAGGTTCTCCCAAGTGGGACTTGGAAGTTGAAGCTCCGAGCTCCCGCATTCTCTAAACTCCAGTTCCTTCTCTCCACCAACTCGACGGCCATGCCCCGGACAGTATTCCCAACCAGGCATATCCATACTCTCAAAACACACAATGGTAAGCTTTCAGTATCTAGGCACTGTCCAAACCCCAAGTTCTCTCCAACCCCCTAGCGCTAACATCCTCCTAGGCCCGGTTAATGCGGTAACCTTCTCAAGCTCCGGAGGCACCTACGTCCTCACCGGCTCCTCAGACCGAGCAATCCACCTTTCGCGCGCAGTCCCAAACAACTCCAACAGCCCGACGGTAGTCGAGACCACAACCCCTATCCAAAAATACGAAGCACATGGCTACTCCGTCCTGAGACATCGCCGTCACAGCAGACAACGCGCGCTTCGCTAGCGTCGGAGGCGATCGACAAGTCTTCCTCTGGGATGTAGAGCAAGGCACCACGACTAGACGATGGACCGGCCACAACAGCCGAGTCGAAGCCGTGCAATTTGCCGGCAACGGCGACTCCGTCGTAGTAACCGGTAAGATCGAACCCCAGACTCCACTTCCAGCATCCAAAACTAACCCCCTCCCTCCAGGCAGCGCAGACACAACAATCAATATCTGGGATACCCGCTCCTCGAGCTATAAACCCATCCAAACCCTCACAGAAGCAACCGATACCGTCTCAACACTACACGTGCATATGGGGACCTACTCGATTGCAAGCGGTAGCTACGACGGCCACGCGCGGATCTACGACGTGCGGATGGGGAAGACGACCGTTGATGTCCTCGCGCACCCGGTGACGAGCGTGCGCTGCTCGAGCGATGGGAATGCGCTGCTCGCTTCGACGCTGGACGGGTATATCCGGCTGCTGGACCGGATGGATGGGAAGTTGCTTAATGCATTCGGGGGTGAGAAGGGTGGGAGTTGGAAGGGACATTCGTATCGGAATTCAGAGCTGCGGGTGCGCTCCGTCTTTGCGATGGGGGATGCGGTTGTGCTGAGTGGGAGTGAGGAAGGGCCGGCTGGGGCGGCGGCGTTTGCTTGGGATGTTGTTAAAGGGGAGGTTATTGCTGCTGTGCCTGTTGGGGAGAAGGTCAAGGCTGTGAGTTGTGTGGCGTGGAATGAGGGTGCGGGGGATTGGGCTGCTGGGTGCTCTGATGGTAGGTTGTCAGACTTTGATGTTTTTGGTTTGAATTCTGCTGACTGTTGTCCTAAGGTGCTGTCAGAGTCTACGGATGAAGTTGGGTCTTTTCTGATGTCTTAGACAAGGTCTTGGACAAGGCTATCCTGACAGGGCAACTTCCCTCGTGTCGACGTCCGATATCCGCGGTTCTTGAACTACCACGGGCCACATTGTGCCACTTCTGCCGGAGCAAGGTTGACGGAATCCTGTACCGACTAGCAGGCCTGTGGCAGTCTTGCTGCCCTCTCACAGTTTCCGTTCAACGCTTCAATTGACTTGACGGTGGGCACCTCTCACTTGCAACTCAAAAAATGTGGCTATCTTGAGCAAGACGGAGGGAAGACAGGTACGCCTTGCAGACCGGTAGACATCTACTATGGAGGTCCAGGTTCTCCTGGAGCCAGGAGCATTGGGCCTGTATGTACGCCCAGCACTGTTATGTCAATAATGAGATATGAAATTAATAAGATAATCATCCTGCTTTCTGCTGTTTTGGTTTTTTTATCTTTTCCTTGTAAGTTGTTAGGTTGGATGTATGATGGTGGTGCTGCTCCAAGGATATAGATCGACGGACTTTGCTAACAATCCACGAACAATTTCTATTTCCGTTAATAAAAATCTCAGAGTGACATAGGCAATATATCGTAAAAACAGAAAAGCAACTCATGACCTAGAAAGCAATACTATTCATACAAATATTAAAACAAACTTTTGCATACTCAGACGCCCATGAACACATAAACATAAGTCATACCAGAGCTTGCACCATCAACAAAACCACACTACCGCCGCAGCGGACTATTAAGCGGCGTCTGCGAATCCAAGCTCCCACCCTCAAGTCCAGGCTCCAACCTCCTCTCCTCCTCAAGGGCACCAATAGCCCTCCCCAGCTCATCCTCACCAACAATAATCGTACCGGCACGCGCCGTACTCAAAAAACTAATCTCAACAGCATCAGCAACATCCACACCGGGCTGGAGATGATGCGAAGACAAGGAATGCAATCCATGAGCCGATTTATCGATAGAAAGCGCCGCAAGCCTCGTCCCGAAAGAATCAAACAGATTCGGCACCGAGCCGACAACACTACTGGCACCGCTGTCGATCGCGCTATCGATCGCGCTATCAGGTAGTGCGTGCGGGTGCGGGTGCGGGACGGTAGCCGCGTCCGCGAGACGACCCGCGACGCCGCAGACGATGCCGGAGGCTTCGAGGGGCAGGTCGCGGAGGTCGAGGGTGATTGGGATGAGGTGGTCTTCCTTTGAGCCGAGGAGGAGGCCGGAGCCGTCTTCGTAGGAACGTGTTCCTGTGGAAGAGGTTGATTGGCGGGCGAAGCGGGGCAGGAGACGTTTTTCTAGGAGGAGGGAGGCGGCTGGGTCCAGGGCTGCGAGGGTTAGGGAGAGGAAGCGGGGTTCGTCGACGAGGAGGACTGTTGTTAGGGCGTCGCGGAGGATGGACATGGAGGATTCTTGGGTGTGGTATTCGTGGTGGGCGGCGCATTGGACTAGCCGGAGGGAGTCGTCTACGGATGGGGTGATTTGGTTTTTGCGGAGGTTGTTGAAGGTGCGGGTTTGGAGTTCGCCTAGGGTTGAGGGGGGTGGTGTTCCTGGTGGGATTAGGTCGCTGAGTCTTCTTTCGGTGGTTGGGCTCAGCGGGCTGGTGATGAAGGCGGCTGAGGTGTTGTTGAATTGGAAGCCTCTTTTTTCCAGGGCGGATATCACGCTTGCTTTGCTTTGCTTTGGCACGACGATGTAGTCGGAGAAGTAGGTGGAGATGAAGAAGATGGAGCTTCGGGGAGGTTAGCTTGGTATGTTTTTGTGTATATAGGAAGTGTTTCTTTTTGGGGTTCACATACATGCCTGCCAGGGCAAGTGGACTGGTCAATTCCAAGACTCGTTTGCCGGCCTCGAGGCCTTGGCCGAGGACTTGCATAGCGATATAGTCATTCTCGCTCACGATCAGACGGGATCGGAGTGAGGTGTCCAACTGGTCGAGTTGGTCCATGACCGGGACGAAGTATTTGTCGACCAGGCGTCTAGGACACATGACAGAGACTTCGACAGGAGTGATAGAGATGTTCATGAATGCAGGTGGTTTGTATGCCGAGCCATGCTCCGAGGCGTTGTCGAGATCATCAAATGCAGCATCATCGTCTGTCCTGTCTTCCAGTGGTGGAGTTTCATCCAGAATGAGTCTCAGAACGGACTTCAAGAAGTACGGGTACAGCTCCAATGGGATGTGTACCAGGACAACACATTCCTCCTAGCAGTGGGTTAGTAAGTGTTGTAGGTGTTGTAGGCTGGTGGCATGAATGACTCACTAGGAAGTGCACTTGTGCATCGATGAGAGCCATTGATTGATCCATCACGAGGTATAGCTTATAGCCTTGGAGCAGGAGAGAAGATGTGTCTGGGATGTGCCTTTGAGTGGTTTGGATGTCCAGCTATTACGCCATTGACGATGATGCTATTTGGAGCAAGAAAGCGCCATCAACATATGTCAGTAAATATTCTCAAGCGATGGAGGTATTCTTTCTTTCTTTGGTTTCATCTGGGAAGAAGTTGAAGTGACAAAAGAAAAGAGAATTCCAATGTTCAACCCCTCTCTGTTCCCAACTTCTTCCCCTCTCAATTTTTTTTTCCTTCCTATCTTCAACTAAATTGACTAAATCGACTAAATCGACTAAATCGACTAAACTAAACCGAACTAAAGCCATAAATCTCTTTTTTTAACTCCACAGCTTATCCGACTACTTTAATTAGTCCGCACGGACACTTTGTTCCTTTTGTGGGGGCCACTTGGCTTTGTCTTTCACGCCGACGCTTGCCGAGTCTACGCTTTGTTCTTATTCGCACTCTTATCATATACGAAGATCATTTCTACGGGTCGACTGGGATCGTCTATACGGGAAGTCTAACATTCACAGGGTATCTGATTTGTCTTTGGAACCCTTCTCCAGTAAATCTCCCGCTTTTTCCGGGGGAGAATTGGTCCTATTTCTGTAAGATAATGCATTAGCAGCATTTATTGTCTTTTGCTATTTTCCCCTTTGCCGCTGTAGCAGAGGCGATGGAAGAAATTTCAGCTGCAACGTCACTCGGCCCGTTTGGAAATATCCGTGTCGTCTTATCGGGGGAAATTTTTATGTAAATGATAAAAGTGATGGAAATAGAAAATACTGTTAATCTATACCTTGTTGATCCTGTTGGAGTTATATTTACTACCTAGTCACCTAGGTAGTACTTTATATGCTGTTTGTCTTTATATAAGAAATTATATAAGAAATGCCATCCTTAGGTCGAGCTCCCCTTGTATAGAACGCTAAGGCTATGGTCGCATAAAAACCATCTAAGAGTAGATATACATTATATTATAAAGGTAAAACCTAAGCTTTAGTCTTTTCTTCCCGGAGTTTATGTTGTATATAACTGGAGAATCTTATATCGATGATCATAATACTGCCCAGCTGTACAACCTTGAATCTATTAGGCCTCAAAGATGTCAATGTATAATAATTCTATTAGTAGAACTGAAGTGCATTACTCTGTTCACCCCGAGCTATCCGAGCCTGTCAACTCAAATATGGCTCGAGTATGTCCCCCTTGCATCCCAGTAGGGGAATTATCTACATTCCACCCTTCAGTGCCCACTTAGGGCATTCTTCAGCAAAACAAGGGCAATCCAAATTTCTGAGCTCAATACATGCCCTACTATGTGCTTTACTATCCCAGTTCCGGCCTTTGAAATCCTTGAATGAAGGGACCAATGTCACTTTCGCAAGCGTGGAAATGGGATCCGGCCCGAGTAGCATACTCCAGCCCCTTAGATCGACAGGGTCACCTTTGTTTTTGTATTGACATAGTTAAAGAGGCCCTGCTTCCTGTTTTATTCCCTTCAACCTCCAGTATAGCGCCCGACCTGCGCCAATTCGACGACCGTGGTTTTTTTTTTTTTAAACATTCGTTTTTACTTTTAGTTAATCCAGCCTCGTATACACTCGTTTGGAGGGTTTTACTATCCTTCTGATTTGGGCTGTCGATCGTTTTAGTTCATATACTGCCACAATGGCTAAACTTAGCCTGTTCGCGCTGGCCACTTGGGCTGGCCTCGCCGCAGCCAAGGACGTCTACCTGAACTGGAACCTCACTTGGGTTAATGCCGCCCCGGATGGGTTTGAACGCCCGGTCATTGGTATCAATGGCCAATGGCCCTGCCCACAGATCGACGTGAACTTGGGCGACCAACTTATCGTCGATGTCTACAACGGTCTTGGAAACGAGTCCACGGCTATCCACTGGCACGGCATGCGCCAGCATGGAAGTGGTGTTATGGATGGCGCTGTTGGAGTTACTCAGTGCGCCCTTGCCCCCGGCTCGCAGATGCAATATCACTTCGACGTAGGTAATACCCGCCAGAGAGACGAGCATGTTCTAATTACAGTATAGGTCAACCAAGCTGGAGCATACTGGTATCACTCACACAACATGGGCCAGTTCCCCGATGGATTGCGAGGTGCTCTGATCGTCCATGATCCTAACCCTCCTTTCCACTTTGATGAAGAGTTGACACTCACCCTAAGCGACTGGTATCACCAGCAGATGCCAGGCCTGCTCGATGCAGCCAGTGTGGCGCCCCATGGCCACGAGCCGCTCCCTGACTCGTCGTTGATCAACGACTCATCCAACACCAAGATCAAGGTTCTGCCCAACAAGACGTATCTGGTCCACATCATCTGTCTCGGAAACTGGCCTGGCCACTTCTGGGTGATCGATGGTCACGAAATGACTGTTGTAGCGGTTGACGGTGTCTATACTGAACCTTACCCTGCGGGAGACAAGTTCTTGCGTGTTGCGACTGGCCAGCGTATGAGTGTTTTAATCCACACTAAGCCTGATGCTAGCCAGAACTTCGCTATCTGGGATACTATGGATGTCAACATGATGTTTATCTACGAAAATCGCACCATCCCGCAAAACTTCAACCCCAACGCCACGGCCTGGTTGGTGTACGACGAGGCCAAGCCCCTGCCCGCGCCTCCTGTCTTCCATCACATCGACCCCAACACTGACTTTGTGGATGATGTCCTTTTGGTACCAGCCGACCACGAGCCCTTGCTGCAGCCCGTAAACCGCCAGATCATTCTGAATACCGGTGCCGGGCTTGTGGACGGTCTTCCACGTTTCACTGTCAACGGCAAGACCTATATCTCCCCCAAGGTGCCATCTCTATACACTGCCAACACAGTCGGACCCGAGTTCTCTTCCAACCCCGAAGTATATGGCCAAGTCAACCCCTTCGTGGTGAAGCACAACGAAATCGTCGAGATCGTCATCAACAACCACCACAACAACCTGCACCCATGGCACTTGCACGGCCACCACTTCCAGGTTCTGCAGCGCACCCCAGTTGACGGCGGCTTCTACAGGGGCCTGACAAGCAACGTCTCCACAACCCCAATCAGACGCGACACCATCATGGTCCAGAACAACGGCCACACCGTGATCCGCTTCCGCGCCGATAACCCCGGTGTCTGGATGCTCCACTGCCACGTGGAGTGGCACGTCGAGTCCGGTCTAATGGCCACCATCATCGAGGCCCCCGAGACCTTCGCGCAGACCATCCACCCTCCTCCGAAGAGCCACTACGACGCCTGCGCTGCCTACCCCCAACCCGTCAGCGGCAATGCCGCTGGCAACGCCGGTCTCGACATGACCGGTCTTGACACTAAGGTTAAGGCCGGCAGCCACGGCGCTCTGTACACCAACACGAAGGGTACCCAATCCGCCGCTCCTGCGCAACCGTCTCAGAAGCCGTCCCAAGCACAGGTGTCAAAGCCCTCTTCCAAGCCATCTGCGCCTAACGTCGACGCCTATAACATCAACGATTACTGGCCAGTCCCTCACGTGGACGGGACGAGCTTCTTCGTCGAGAATCCCGATAAACCGCACAATCACCACTTCGCCATTCACGAGGAAGCGACCAAGGGCCCGCTGCCGGGCCAGAATACACACAGTGGCTATGTTATTGATGGACACCACAAGTACCCCATTCAAGACTCTGGGTGAGTACAGTCAAAATAAGCTCAAATGTGCTCATCAGCTAATTCTTTCTAGCCATGATGGTCTCTTCGGCGACTTGAACGATTGGAATTAATACAGGCATCTGTGATATGATATTGCGCTTCTATATGTTTTTTATGTCTGATCTGATTGATACCACAACCATTGGTAATACTAATTAAAATTAATTCAATGCCAGCTTCTTTGGTTACTTTTCCTCGTATATATGAATGACGCATACAGCACAGATGCCCAGGTATCTCTTCAACTTCCTACCATGGATTCTATAGAAGTATCACCCAATATCGAGAACCCAACCTTCGACACAATATCCAAAGAGGCAGTACCTCCTTTCCCGCCAATAGCCGCCCATTAGCCCTGGTAAACGCCGTACCTGGGAATAACAGCTCCGTTTCCTAATCGAGTAAGAGTCTAATTATCACATCCTGACGACCTCACCATATGCCAGATAAACACAAATATCCTTAAAATATAACCCCCGTATAACGACTCTACAAGCCATCTTCTCATACAAAACCCCATTTAAACCAAACCGCCAAAATGTCAAAACCATTCTGCTGCACCACCCTCAAACCAACGAAGCTCCCAACCCCAGACCACGAGCAAACCTTCACCGAATTCACCAAATGGGCCCTGGCAACAGACAACAAACCAGGAACCACCGATCCCTCCGACGCCAGCGTGTGCATCCAGGTCGTGCGTCAAGATAACGGGGCGATAGAGTCAGTCCGGTACTTTATCGCAGTCGACGAGGGAAGATTTGAAGAAGCCTCCGAAGCTGGGATTGTGGATGCGGATTTCGTGAGGGTCGATGAGTGAGTTAATGCATAAACCCACCCGCTGACTTTACACATTCTCGTTCCTCGGTCTTGGTATATCTGTATTATTGACCTTGTTAATAGGTACGAAATTGTCCGGTGCACCGAACACGATCGATCTTTTATTCTTCATCTCTACGAAGCGAGTACGGGGAGTTTGACTCATTGGCGAGCTAGTATTGCGAAACCGCTAAAGCAGCTTGAGAATGCGATCAAGAATAAAATATCGGGGTCTGGATCTGGATCTGGGTCCATGTCAAAATCGGAATCGGAATTACGGGATGTGCTGGGATCGATGGGGCCTGGTGTTGGGTATAGAGCTAGCTCGGGCTATGGATACGGAACGGGGATGGGGTACGGCTCTGCATGGGGATCTAGTTTGGGATCTGGATGTGGACCGAACTGGGGAACTGGGAATTCGATGATTTTTGACAAGAATGTGCCGTCTTCGACTACGGTTGAGACTGGGTCTCGTGATTCTCATAGTGATGGACAAAACGAAGATCAAGACCAAGATCAAGACCAAGACCAAAGCCAAGACCCAAACCAAGATGCTGAGATACCTTCGCCTGATGATGGGACTGGATGTACCTACCGAAATAGTGACAAAGACGAGGCTGTGTCGTCTTCGTCTACGATCGACACTGAGGTAATTCAAGATGAAGACGCAGGGCCATGTTCGCCTCCATGGGGAACCCAAGTTTACCATGATGAAGGCCGCATGAGTCAGAGTTACTTGGATATTGAGGATTACGGGTGTTATTATTCTGGGCGGTCTTCTGATGACTATGGAAGCTATGACTGCGATGGAGGAGATATTGACCTGACGTATGACCAGGACTGTGGGGATTGTGGAGGTTGCGACAATTGAATGGTTGGGTCTTGATCCGCTGATGTTTTGCTATATTGCTTTTCTTTGGCTCTTCATATACGGAACCCTGTTATCTTTGGAGATTAAGGTGAAAGCTGTCATACAATCAATTACTAGAATTGACACAAATAGTTCTTCTTGTTCCAGCATATACCCAGGTACACCCAGAGGAGGATGACAACTCCGAACCAACACGCCTCATAGGCCAATACACCGGTGTAGAAAACAACACATGGGTACTAAGCTTCTATCAGCATCCGGACTACTAGACGCAGAGCACTTTGATCTTGCCTTTTCATGTTTGCTCTATGGCCGCGATGGCTACATGGCTCACAGCAAGGTTACTGATAGTCTACAAGGGAGTCTAAAGAATGGATAGAATGGAAAACACAAATTGATTTCTCTTTCTAGCTAATCCCCAATGACATACGAACGAGACAAAACCATCTTGCTGAGGTTGGACAATAATTTGAGAGACAATGATATGACAAAATCAGAAGGGTCTGATTGTGGATGTAAGGGTGAGTTGACCAGTGGATGAAACTGATCATGAGAGTCGGCCTGCGCTGGACATTTGTTTGGCCAAGAAATTTGTCAAGCCCAGGTTTGTCGCAGGTTTCACCATGAGTCTTGATGTTGACAAGACAGAGGAAGAGTTGATAGAAAGCCGTGGAAAGCTTTGTGCCTTCGTGATAGCTGGCGAAAGAAGGTTGTTGTAGTAGATGAGTCTTATGGCGGATGGCGGCCATAGTGCATGGTCAAGATGCCCAGACCGATTGTGGATGGTGGCCGGAGTTGATATGGTGGCTGTTGTGGATGGTCAAGATATGAAGACCGATTGTGGATGGTGGCCAGAGTTGATATGGTGGCTGTTGTGGATGGTCAAGATGTGAAGACCAATCATGGATGGTTGGCAGGATGATTGTCAACGTGATTGTCAGAAAGTTGTCAAGATGGTTGTCATAGATAATTGTCATTGATAGATAGTGGTTGTCAAGATGGTTGCCAGGACGATTGTCAAGGTGATTGTCAGAAAGTTGTCAAGATGGTTGTCATAATTGTCGTTGATGGATGGTGGTTGTCAAGATGCTCAGAAGGTTGCCAAGATGGCTATCATAGATAATTGTTCGGTAGATGGTGGTTGTCAAGATTTTGTTCAAGGTTGGTTGTTCAAGGTGGTTGTTCAAGGTGGTTGTTCAAGGTGGTTGTTCAAGGTGGTTGTTCAAGGTGGTTGTTCAAGGTGGTTCTCAAGGTTGGTTGTTCAAGGTGATTGTCAAGGTGGTTGTTCAAGGTGGTTGTTCAAGGTGGTTGTTCAAGGTGGTTCTCAAGGTGGTTCTCAAGGTGATTGTCAAGGTTGGTTGTTCAAGGTGGTTCTCAAGGTGATTGTCAAGATTTTGTTCAAGGTTAGTTGTTCAAGGTGGTTGTTCAAGGTGGTTGTTCAAGGTGGTTGTTCAAGGTGGTTGTTCAAGGTGGTTGTTCAAGGTGGTTGTTCAAGGTGGTTGTTCAAGGTGGTTGTTCAAGGTGGTTCTCAAGGTGGTTGTTCAAGGTGGTTGTTCAAGGTGGTTCTCAAGGTGATTGTTCAAGGTGGTTGTTCAGGGTGGTTGTCGATCATTGTCGTGGTAGTTTGTGGCTACCATAGATAGTTGTAAAAACTGAAAATTGATTTTTTTTTTTTCTTTTGCTGGTGAGGGGCCAGATAAGAGGCCAAGATGGTTGTTGTGGTGGACGATTGATGGTGGGCACGGTGGAAGGTTGCCGAGGTCAAAGGCAAGATGAAAGGCCAAGATAGTTTAGTTGAGTGGGCATAGTGGAAGGTCATTCTAGCCGAAGCTCATGATGAATGGTGGTCACAGTGGATGATCAAGCTCATGTTGACAGCAGTCATGAAGGACGAAGACCATAATAGACAATAGCGAAGGCCATGATGCATCGATGATTGTGGATGGCCCATTGACAGCAGTCATGAAGGATGATGACCATGATGGACAGTGGCCATGGTGGATGTTGATGATTGTGGATGTCCAAATGGAAAGGCCCGGAGTAGATATTTATCACCGTGGATTGTCGTCACCGTGGATTGTCCCACCATCAATGTTGTTCCTAGAAACAAGTTAGCGTGTCCATGATTCGGGGGAAAAAGGGATATTATTGTAGATTTGCTCATAGTGGTCATCAGGGCTGTCCCTGGAAGTCACCCAAGATGTTCAACGTCACATTGGAGAATAGGCGGGATGTTGCAAGTGGAGAGTGATAATTGCTGGAAGGCCCCTGATGGATGGTGGTCACGGTAGGTGGTGGTAGTAAAGGTGGTAAATGGTGGTGGTCGTCAAGACAGAAGATTGGTCAAGACTGAAGGTTGGTCAAGACTGAAGATTGGTCAAGACGGTTTGTTGGTCAAGACAGTTTGTTGGTCAAGACGGTTTGTTGGTCAAGACAGTTTGTTGGTCAAGACAGTTTGTTGGTCAAGACAGTTTGTTGGTCAAGACAGTTTGTTGGTCAAGACAGTTTGTTGGTCAAGACAGTTTGTTGGTCAAGACAGTTTGTTGGTCAAGACAGTTTGTTGGTCAAGACAGAAGATTGGTCAAGACGGTTTGTTGGTCAAGACGGTTTGTTGGTCAAGACGGTTTGTTGGTCAAGACAGAAAATTGGTCAAGACTGAAGGTTGGTCAAGACTGAAGATTGGTCAAGACAGAAGTGGTCAAGGGTGGATAAAAGTAAATGCTCATCACCGTGGGTAGATCGTACCACCATCGCATCAGGGCTCCAAGATTGTTTCTAGGAACCAGTTAGCATGTATGGTATTGTAAGGGGGAAAAGGAAGTATGTTATCGTGTTTTCTTGTGATAATGAATAGTCGTCAATATTGTTGGAAGACCCATGACGGATGGTGGTGGTCGATGGTGGTGGTCAAGACAGACGAAGGTTGGTCAAGACATGTTGTTGGTCAAGACATGTTGTTGGTCAAGACATGTTGTTGGTCAAGACATGTTGTTGGTCAAGTCTGAAGGTTTGTTGGTCAAGACAGAAGTGGTCAAGACAGAAGTGGTCAAGTGATATAAATGAATGATCGTCATCGTGGGTAGGTCGTACCACCATCGCGTCAGGGCTCCAAGATTGTTTCTAGAAACCAATTAGCGTGTATAGTGTGTTGGGGAAAAAGGGAAGTATGTTATCGTGGTTTCTCGTGACAATGAACGATGGTCGAAATTGTTGGAAGACCCATGATGGACGGTGGTCACGGTAGGTGATGGTTGTCAATGGTGGTGGTCAAGACAGTTGGTCAAGACAGGTTGGTCAAGACAGAAGGTTGGTCAAAACAGAAGGTTGTTGGTCAAGACAGAAGGTTGGTCGATGTGAAGGCCAAGAGTGGATGAAACTGGATTTTGTCGTCACCGTGGATCGATAGGACCACCATCGCATCAGGGCTCCAAGGTTGTTTCCTAGGGACTAGTCAGCGTGTGTAGTGTTGGGGGGAAGAAGGGATGTATGTTATCGTGGTTTCTTGTGACAATGAATGGTGGCCGAGACGAAAGGCCAAGATGGTTGATTGTTGATAGTTGTTATGGTGATGGTGAGCACGGTGGACCTCGGGAAGCACAGTGGACTGTCATGACAGGTGATTTGTTGAAGTGGATGGTTGACCTGACCAGCCTGCCGATTGTCCTGAAGCCGAAGCCCGCCACGGTCAGACTGGAGGTGGTTGATTGAATTGAGTTGATTGAGGTGGGTGGTTGGTTGACGTGGATAGTTGACGTGAATGGTTGACCCGACCAGCCTGCCGATTGTCCTGAAGCCGAAGCCCGCCACGGTCAGACTGGAGGTGGTTGATTGAATTAAGTTGATTGAGGTGGATGGTCATGGTGGATAGTCATCATGGGTCATGATAGGTCATGGTGGTAGATGGTCGTGATGGGTCATGATGGGTCACGGTGGTGGATGGCCATGGTGGATGGTCATGATGGGTCGATGGTCATGATGGATCGATGGTGGTGGGAGGCCATGGTGGATAGTCATGATGGGTCATGGTGGTTGGTCATGATGGGTCATGATGGGTGGTCATGATGGGTGGTCATGATGGGTGGTCGAGGTGGATGGTCATGATGGGTCATGGTCAATGGCCAACCTTGGAAGGTCACAATGGACAACAGTCAAGGTCATGACAGGTGATCAAGGTCACAATAGATGTTCAAGATGTAAAGGCCCAGGGCAGGGTGCAGAGTCGACGACATGGATGGTCCCACCACCAAGGTCTAGACACAAGTCAGTGTGTCTCCAGTCAAGAAAGGAATAGGGGATACTATGATGAATGATTATTGTAGGTCAAAGAAGGTGGGGTCCTATAAAGAAGTAAGCATGTGTGTATATGTTGAAGGAGGGTAAGGGATATTATGGTAGGTGGGTCATGGTGACTGGGGACCATGTGAAGGCTGAGAAACAGCAGAGAGATGTGTGGGGAAAAAAGAAAAAGAAGAGAGAAATGGCGGGGGGAGGGGGCATTTATAATTTTCCAGTGGCTTAAGGGCAGGAAGGTACTGGGGTAGGGGACGAGTTTTGACAAAAAAGGAAGCTGCGACACATGAGAGGGTAGGGGGTTCCTTCCCAGGTGTGCTCTTGCCTACCTAGGTATTTCCCCATTTCCTGTCTATTGACACCCACGAGGATCTGCACATCACCTATGTTGCTGCTTTTGAGACTCTACACAGGAGGTTTAGAATTTGATATACAGAAGGTTAAGTGTACCTTGGATCCTTCTCCCGCAAACCGAACTTGAATTTTGGGTCTTCCAAAAGCATACACGGAGCAATGAGGACATGACGATCAGCTAAATGGATTAACAGATCAACAACTGCCAGTATCATTCTCCACATTTCCCCAGCTCGTCAGGTCCACCCCCATATCCACTATGGCTCCACAGGTATTTTGTTGCGATAAGGTCAAGCCTACGGCTTTCGATGAAGATTACAGACTCGGAATCTTCATCTACTGGGCAAAATCCAAACACAAGAGACCGCCAACCAAAGAAGACAACCTAGGGCTCAACGTCCCGTTCTGCGTCCAAGTGTTCCAAAGGTCCAATCCCGACTCAGCCCGGCTCTTTGTACCAACCGGCTGGGGTGAATTCGGCGAGATCGGACGGAAATTGCTCCCAGCACCGTGGGCGTCACATGGGTATGTCCCCGGATACTGTGCTGTGGGTTCAAGGCTGACTATACTTAAAGACCATCACATTACAAGTGCAAAATTCATTGCACGGCCTTTCGGGTTACATTATACGAGAAAAATGTCAAATCGCCAACCCTGTCTCCATTCGCGTCTGTGACCTCCCATATAAAACTTCCCGATCAACGCGGCTGTAGAGAGGCTTCCTCGTCGACAACCGGAGAAGAGACAAAGATGGAAGGAATAGACGCTTCAACAAATCCATCAGCAGAAAAAGACCCAAGCCCAGTGGGTGCGGATTCCAAGTATGATGTGGAGAATATTGCTTCGTTGGTGAATACGCCTGTGGGTCAATATGTCTTTGACCTAATTAGAAGGGTGAGAGATACGACAATTAACGAGGGCTTCCTTCCTACCAAAACCGAGTTTTTCAAAATGCATGTGCTTCAAAATGCATGTGCTTCATGATCTACGCAAGTTGACAGAGTCTATCGATCAGAATATCTGGATCTGGATGCTGATGTCCGCTGGAGATACAATTGCTGGGTTCTTGATGGCCTGCAGCCCTTCCAACGCCTATACCGGAGATTACAAAGTCAAGCTAGTCGACGACTGTGCAGCCGCCATTCATGCAGCGTATTGCCCCGATATTGATCAGCATGAGGCCCTAGCTAGAAACGCTTCTGGCTTGGTCGGTGGTCTCCATTGTCAATACCTTCCGGATGATGAATATCTGACTTCAATGGTGAATGATGCTGCTGAGGTACTGGAGGCTATGGAAATAGACTAGAAACAGCAGAATAACTTACCGAGGAAGATGTCAAAGCAGGACAACGTAGTCCATCGTCAAATGCAGTTTGTCATAGTCAGAGCTTGTTATTGTTGGAGGGTAGGTCGCAACTCTGTTTTTGGTTCATCACTATACACATTTCGCGTGATATATTGAACTTCAAGGTGTGGATGTATGGATGAGCGGGCTTTTGGCCAAGCGGTTGTTGTTGGTTACGAATTGGCGCACCGCTTGTTTGGAACCCGCTCATCCTCAGCTCGAGTGCCGCTTGATCTCGAGTTGCCGGATCGCCCCCGGGCGATGACTTTTTTATTTTATTTTTTTTTCCGGGCTATTTACGTTTTCTCTACTTGCTTGCGCGTTGCTTGCGCGTTTCTTGCACGTTGCTTGTCCCAGTGAGCTGTGTTGTTCACCGTGCCTTAAAGTGCCATTCCCAATGCTCCACACAGTTATCCCAGCTCCCTGGTGCTGCTCCGTGTCTCATACGCCCTATGCACATGCTTCTTGGCTGAGAGTAAGGTGTATCCATCAGTCAACGAAGACGATAACTGTGATCACTGAGATTTCACACTGGGAATACAGAGCGATGGTGTTGCTGTTGTTGCTGACACTAAGACCTTGCAGTACCTACAGTCGGTACATACATAGCTATATGTCCCATATTCATTTGCTGGGGGCTTCCATATCTTAGCTGGAGTTAGTTATTCTGAGTTTTTTTTTTTTCCACAACTTCATATATGATATAGAGAACTCCGTGTAGTGCATTAGGTGAAATATCAAATCAGCTGGTGAAGAAATTTACGAGGAACTCCCACAGATGTCTCCACACGAGCGTTGGCCACCTTTGTCAGACACAGGTCGTTCCTTTTCCGGCTGTAAGAGACCGCTGGATCTCAACTCAGTGATGGGTTGCCAAGAGACCCAAAAGTGCCTGGGTGAAAGGGACCTTGTGACACATGAACTACCATTTCATCCACTGAGCTTGATTACGTTTGGCTATTCGTGTTGCCAATCTTGCAGAACTTGCACAGACCATACATCTAATCTACTGGGACAGGAAAAAAAGCTACATTATAGCTGTCGACTACGGCTGGAATTGGATTCGATGACGCCATGGTAAAATCTTTTCAATTTGGTCGCGGTGGTCTCATGACTTGAAACCCCTTTTCCTTTTTCTTCTTCTTAGGACGCTTCAATGTCTCTACAGCCCCGGCTGCCCACTCGCGCAGGGTTTGTCGACTCTCTTGGCTCTCTTCTGGCAGCTCTTGCGAGACTGGTACTGGCGAGGAGGCGGAGCCATTGCCCAATTTCCCGTAGAATAAATCAGACTCTCTCATGGAGTAGTCGACGTTGGGTCTGATAGGCAGTTCCATAAGCTCGTCAAACGAATCCCGAAATGGGTTTGATGGATGAGAATCACTGCTATTTTCAGCAGGCTCTTCATGCGAGTTATTGAGTGTAGAGGATCGATTCGCTGGAGCCTTGTGGTGATGTCGTGGGGGCCTATAGAAGGCAGAGAAATCTGTAATGTATGTTTCCTGGGTTGGTGTTGAAGGGAAAGGGCTCGTTGGATTTTCGGAGGCATCGAACGGCAAACCAGATCTCCTTGAGGATACCGAACTACCGGAATCAGATAGTCTAGCGAAGTCCATTTTCTGTCGATTTGCTCGCATCCTATTCAACACAATTCCCATAGTTCGGTTATCGGGATCAGGCACAGATTGGCCAGAAGATGAAGACTGTCACAGCAAATTAGTTTCTTTATCTTATGGTTGTATGTGATGAATGACTTACCCTTGCGGCGCTGGAATTGTTCCTTAGGACAGTGCCAGCGCTACCCCGCGGAATTTGAGTCAGCCGCCAAAGTGCAAAAGGAAGAAAACCGAAAATTATCATAATGCCATGTAAACATAGCATTATATAGCCGACCCATTGTTTAGTTGTTTCATTTGATGAACATGCGAAAGTGATACTTAGGCAAACAGTCAGAAGGCGGACAATATTGCACCAAGCAGATATAGACAGAAAGAGTTTGCCACGAAGTGACGTGGCCATATGTAGGAGAAGAGTGATTTCAGTCCCCATCAACAGGAGGACTTGCACCAAGCCCCAGTCTTGCAATCCACCAATCACAATTCCTTGTAATAGTGGTATTGCAGCTGGCAGGTACTGCGACAGATACTGCGACAGATGCTGCCAAGGCTGCATTGGAGATTCGGTTGTTCTGCGGTCCTGGGGAAAGTCTGCAGATGAGCTATCGTTGAGCCCCTTTTGACGTTGAACATGGCGAGTGATGAGAAAATTGGAGTAGACAAGGACTGCCATAGACAATCCGACTATAAAGATGCGGTAATTGGGCAGATATCCAATGAGAATTAACTCGTAGGACAAGTAGGATAGGAGGGGAAGACTAGAGAAGGACAGAGCCATGCCGATAATGATACAACCCGCGTTCCACGAGACTGAACTCAGGTGGAACCCCCCATTGAATCGTGACAATACCAGACACAGAATCAAAGAAATGATAATGACAGCAAAGAGGAGTATTGAGAGGTTGATAAATGAATCAATCGTGATATCCGGCATCTGAGGAAAGCCAAGTGTTTGAGACATGTACTCGAGCCCGTAAGACCCATTAGTGACATACATGCCATCTTCCACTCCAGGGTAAGTGAAACCATGATCAATAGGGCCCATCCAATAGAGAAGCGAAGACCAAGCCGCTTGGCTAACTATCGGTTGATAGAATCCGGGGTACTTCAAGGTAAGCGACCCGGCCAGAAAGATGAACTGCAGATACTGTAAATAGCCAGCTATATCGGAAATAATTTCCCACATTGGGCCCAGAATAGACCAGGCGGCTCTGCTTTCAAATAGCGAAGTCCATCCCAGCTCATCATTTGCATGAGTCTTCCATGAAGCGATGCTAACCAGGGCCATCACTGCAGCGGGGAGATATGTGAATATCACAGAAGCTGCTGTGCCGATCTCTGGGGTGATCTTAACTGCCACACAATCAAGCTCGGAGCCATCTCGTGTCCTGAAACTACTCTCTGCAACGACAGTTTGGAGCCGATGGGCATTTCCAATAGAGTACAAAATCTCGTATTTTGAGAAAAGTGTGCCCTCTGGACTATTGGGTCGTGTTAGCTGATGAGAAATGAAAGGTCGATTATTCTTGCCAGATGAATCAGTAACACTTACGGTGTCAGGGTGTTGGTGATCGGTAGAGGGCACTCGCTGTTAAACCCTTCTATATGCCCAACTGGGATACCGAGCACATGGAACTGAAAGGAACTCTCAAGCAACGGTAGGTCGAGATCGCTGCATGTAACTTCTGTTGTGTTGTGGACCGCCAATATTGACAATGACAATATCGGCGAGCTCTCAAGTGAACCATGGAGGCTGTCAATTCGGAATGGCTTTTCCAATGGATCACCTAACTCCGATGAACCGCACTGATACCTGCTAACCCACCCAGCTTCACAGGCTAGGATATTGAGAGTAAAGATGAGGATCAACATCCAAGAGCGTGAAATGCGCTGCATGGCGTACTGATTTCAGCAGCGCACCAGGGGTAGGCATGGCACTTTTTCACACTGTTTTCCTCAGGAGAAGGTTTTCCAGAATTTCCAGAAATCCACTAGCTAGTCGCCACAGGGGCCCCAGTTGAGGTCGCTGCTTGGCGCCGCCAAGAGTGCCAAAAGTGCCGAGAGTCACGTGTTATTGGAAAGGCAGCCAAATATAACCGCCAAGTCTTGCTACGCCATGCGCAACAAATTTCACAGATGGAAAAGTAAGTAAAATGAATTCTGAAACTATATGAAATATATCAATTTCTCTCCACAAAAGCCCATGTCACAAGGATACCTAGTCCAGTCCCTTGAAAACCTCATCGAAACGCAACTCATCAAAGCGCACATTCGGCTTCAACCCAGCAAATTTCCAGACACCATCGATCTTCAGATAGTAGTGCTCATTTGTAGCATGAGAGTGACCACGCAGCTTGACTGTCTTCAATTCTTCAGTCTCGTAGACCTGGTGCGCCGCGCGGAGCTGGTGGTGACCGATAACCTCGGTATCGGAGATCTTCTCCCACCATGTCTGACCAAGCAGATGCTGGGTCTTGATGGTTTTGTCACCCAGGAATCCTGGGTGGGTGATCATGGCCATGTAATCGTCAGCGGACATGTTGTCCCATCTTTTCAGACCGATCTTGGTATAGTCGACCGTCAGAGTTGGGGCAATGATGCTGCGCAAGCGGTCCCAGTCCTGGAGCACTGTCAGTACTAATGTCAAATTGACGTTGAATGGGATGGGAAGTGTACCTTGGCATCATAGCTGTCCGCCCAGTCGAAAACGAGCTTCGACAGGATGAGGTAGTCTGCTGATATTAGCACGAGTAGGTGAATGAGGGTGGATTGAGACAAACCTTGGAAGCTGATGTCCAAGTTGGGCTCGGCGGGGATCTTCCTCACGGCAGGAGACATGGCTATCCAGCAATGTTTGCCTTCTGTAGATAATTCGAGTTTTGATGATAGCTGCGAGGCGCGCCCTGCGAGTATATCCAAAGTTCACTCCCAACAAATTTCCCTGGTACCAACATTCCCCGGATCTGGCCAGCATATTTCCCTTGCATGGGAACACAACAATGCAACCGAGAGCTTCTGATGTGACATACGGTGGATACAACCCCTCGTGGCTTTCCGCATGCGGTACAAGGTATCGCCAAGACAACTTGGGGTCCTTGTTCGCAAGCAGCTACTCTGTTTTAAGAACCTGGTGTTGACTGTGGGCCTCCATGGCTGCCATTGTCATATGTCACCGACAAATTCGGAAACAAAGCCCAGCCTTTGTAATGGAGATGGATGATGGAACCAAGCCATTCAACTGATTCCAGCCGGGATCCCAGTGTTACTGTTCAAAATACCAGATTCAATATTAGACTACGATTCCCATTCCCAGCGCGATTCCACACCCACTCATTTACAATCCGTCACACCTCACCTCCCTAACATCACGCCAACAAAATGGTCGTCGAACACCCCAACACTGCCCACCACGAGCTCGCCGGCAAAGTCGCCCTGGTGACCGGTGGTGGCCGAGGCATCGGAGCCGGCATCGCGCTAGAACTAGCGAAGAAGGGAGCAAGCGTAGCGATCAACTACGCCAGCAGCTCGAAGACCGCCGACGGAGTGGTACAAGAGATCCAAGCGCAGGGAGTGCACGGCGCGGCCTTCCAAGCCGACCTGACAAACGTCGACTCAATCAAAAACCTGTTCCAGCAGGTAGTCTCGCACTTCGGACAGCTGGACATTGTTGTGTCGAACGCTGGAACAGAGAAGTTTGTGCCGCTGTCCGAGACGACGCTGGACGACTTCAACGAAGTCTTCGACCTCAACACACGGGCGCAATTCTTCGTCGCGAAGAACGCCTACGACCACATCCAGCCCGGTGGACGTGTGGTGCTGATGTCGTCCATTGCGGCGGGCGTGGGTGTGCCCGGCCACTCGCTGTATGCGGGCAGCAAGAGTGCTGTGGAGGGTTTTACTCGCTGCTTTGCTGCTGACTTTGGCAAGAAGAGGGCTACTGTCAATGCGATTGCTCCTGCTGGTGTCAAGAGTGATATGTGGTTGAGCAACTCGTGGCGCTATGCGCCTGGCTGTGACCAGAACTCATCCCTTGAGGAGATTGAGAAGGCGCTCGCGAATGGCAGTCCCCTTGGGCGCTGTGGTGTGCCTGCGGATATTGGCCGCATTGTGGCATTCTTGGCCAGTCCTGCTGGAGAATGGATCAACGGTGGGTTCTGGAATGTTGGATTTACCCTGGGAATATTGCTAATTCTTCGCAGGTCAAATTTTGCCTTGCAACGGTGGAGCTAACATCTAAATGACATCTAATTAAGTTACCATGTTGAATTGGAGATGTTGGATGTTTTTTTTTGAGGTTATTGGAGAAGACCCTGCCATGTATACATATGTAGGATCAGGGCCGATTACCATTTGAATCATGCGTCGTCCTAGTTTATTTTTCATAGACAAAGAATGAAAAGCACTTATTGACATTATTCAACCTCTGAGTACAAAAAGTCCATGCCAGACCTGGCTCTTTCAGATACTACATAGGATGACGAAGCGACAGAAACGCCACGAGAAGCCACGAAGAGAAATCGAGAACATGATTGAGTAATGAGACATCGGAGAAACTGATCTGCATCCCCTTTCCTCGCCATCTGGGCTGTCACCCCCCGCATCCGGAAATCATCGAAGCAACCCCATGTGCTGCCAAGATCACCATCGGCCGATCTCTGCCGATCCGGTCCCATCCAGGACTTGCTGTAACATCTACTGTTTGCGTCTCAATGGATATCACTCTGGTTTTCCTCTCGTGATAGATACTACAAGCAAGTACAGGTGATGTCAAGTCAATTAAAAGAGCGCAAAATGCCTCAAAATCGTAGTTCATTAAAGAAAAAGCCCTTGCTAGGAAATATCAAAACCATCAATCTACTTCATCTATATCTCTCAACATGGTTAATTGGATTCTCGGAGACAAGTTCGACACTGTCTACCCTCACCAGGGGTCGATCAAGCTCCTGTGGGAGACAAAGTGGAAATTCTGCGTATGTCCCTTCCCAACAAGGAAAGAAGAAAGCTAACAGAGATAATCAACCAGGCCACGAAGTCCATCTACCCATTCCACGATGGATTCCTGGAAGACTTCGAACCCGTGTTCCAAAAGCTAATCGCCGTAAGCATCCCCAAACACAATACATCCCAACCCAAGACTAACAACAACAGGATGGCATCAACAACGCAGACACAGACGCCTACACCGAAGCCTTCCTCCCAACCGCAACCGCGCTAGAGGAAGCAGCCAGTAAAGCCCTCAACAACGGCAACCTCGAACACGCCGCAGACCTCTACCGCCGCGCAGCAGTCATCCTCCGCATCTCGCGCTTCCCCTACGTAAGCCCCTCAACACGCCCAGAGACATCCATCAAGCGCGCCGCCTTCGAGCGCCAGAAACAAGTGTACCTGAAAGCCGCCTCGCTATGGAAGCCCATAATCACAGAGGAGGTGATTCCGCACACGCACCGCGCCGGCCGCGACGGCGCCGAAATCCCACTGTACATCCGCGTGCCGGAGGAAGCGAGCGCCACCAATCGCGTCCCCGTCGTGCTGCTCATGACCGGGCTTGATGGCTACAGACCCGATAACAGCCAGCGCTCGCATGAGATCATCAACCGTGGCTGGGCGACGGTTATCGTTGAGATCCCCGGGACGGCGGACTCGCCTGCGGATCCGGCGGACCCTGAGTCGCCCGATAGGCTCTGGTCTAGCGTGCTGGATTACATGGAGCGTCGGCCGGAGTTTGATATGTCGCGTGTCGCGGCTTGGGGGCTTAGTGCTGGTGGCTTCTATGCTATTCGGGCTTCTTGTACGCACCGTGAGCGTCTTGTCGGGTCTGTTGCTCATGGACCTGGGTCGCACTTTGTTTTTAGTCCTGAGTGGTTGGCTAAGGCGAATGACCATGAGTATCCGTTTGAGTGAGTTTTGACTGGAGTTCGTCTTGTGTGCTGGAGTATGCTAACCATGATGTAGGCTTACTTCCGCTATGGCGGAGAAGTATGGCTATGACAATGAGCAAGAGTTCGTGAAGAACGCCCAGAAGAAGTTCTCGCTCGTGGAGACTGGTGTTCTTGACCAGGATAACTGCCGGTTGCTTATGCTCAACGTATGTATTCCTCTTCAGAGTGTCGACAAAAGAAAAGAAAGCTGATTGTTTCCAGGGCGTCGATGACGGTGTCGTCCCGATTGAAGACTGCATGGAGCCTCTCAAGCATGGCGGTCCTAAGGAATGTCGGTTCTTCGAGAACCGCGTGCACATGGGATACCCTGACAGTCTGCCTGTGGCTTACAAGTGGCTGGAGAGTGTGCTATCTCCCAATATGAAGGAGGTGAAGAACTGAGTGGGCGCTGAGGTGTTGATGTAGTCTGCTTTAGGCAATCAGTCATTGAAATCGAATGTTAATACTATTTGTGTGAATCATATTCCAGATGGTGTACATGGGACCGAAATGCATTCATTCCCCCAGACGTATATTTTGCATCAGTGTAATTGTGTAGAAGCGTCTCAATCCAGGGCACATTCACTAGAAAGATGACAAACTACTTGTAATTTGAAGACATAGATCAACATGGTTTTTATTTGTAGCTGTGTATGAAATGTGACTACCCATTTCGCGCAAGCCCCATTGACTCGCTTCGATTTCGATTCCCTTTTGTGAACAAGATGGTAGGATAGTAGGAATCACACTGCCAGAAACGCCCGCAATGCATTGAGGATATTTTTCCGATGCCTGTGAAAAAATCACAAGAGAACATAGAGACCCATATGGAAGAAAGATTAACAAAAGCGGATTCATTCATCGTCGACCCTCGGGCGCTTCGACTTGCGGTCATCACCTTCAGCTTCCTGAATTCCATAACGCTTCTGGCCCGAAGTCACATCGGCAATCATGTTGTCAATGCCAAATGGATCAGCAGTGTCCTTCTCGAATTGAACCGGACCTTGGCGCTCCTGTAGAATAACTTATTAGCGACGAAAAAGAAAACATATAATTGACAGAAGCTTACCTCTGCTTCAGCAGCGCCACGGAATCCCTCCTTAGCGCGACCCAGGACCTCGAACCGCTTGGTCTTCTCAAGCTTGCTCATCTCGCCTTCGCCTGCATCTTCGTCATCGACATCAGTTTGGGCACGTGGACGATAGATACTGTTGATGGCGTCCTGCGCGGCGAACAGCGGCTTGTCGTAGGGGTTATCTTCATTGAAACCAGCTTGCATGCCACTGGTCTGATTGAACAAACGCGAATCCCACATGGATTCAGAGCTCTGTGTAGGCTTGGCCAGACCAAGCGCAACTTTCTCGGAAATATCACGGTTCTGTTCTCGGGCCATGGCCTGGATGCGGCGCTCTGTGCCCATACGAGACTGGCGCAGCTGTCGTTCATCTTCGCGGCGTCGCTCGCGGCGCTGCTCCGCGCGCTCTCGGGCGGCTTCTTCATCTTCGCTAGGGGTAGCGGACCTAGACGAGTATGCAGATACACTGCGGCTGACGCTTCGGGAGCGGGACCGAGCCCGCGATGCGCGAGCGCTGGGGCCAGCGCGGTCCTCGCGAGCCTTTTGTGCCAACATCCGAAGATGCTCCTCTTTCTGTGCCTTCTCCTTCTCTGCCAACTTCTGCTGCATTTGAGCTCGGAGCTGCACCTCTTCACGCGCATGTCGATCCGCCGTGAACAAAGCCTCCGCGAACTGGGCGAATTTGTCGTTGATGGAGACGTCTTGCAGCCCGCGACCATCCGCAGCCAAACGCTTGTCCAGGGGCACGGTGTAACCCTTGGGGTTCTTCCAGTTCGACACGGGAGGGGGGATCTTCCAAGCTTCCTGATCCTCCGCAGTAAGCTTCCTAGGCGGCGAGTGCATGACGGGAGGAGGCGGAGAGGGTGGGCCCCGGGGAATCTTCTTGTGCTTAAACTTGGGCGGCTCCATAGGATCCAGCTGTCTCTCGACAATCTTCATAATGCGGTCATTCTGGCGGCCGTTGTTGCCCATCTGGTTGGCCGGGTGTATCGAACAAAAGTCGGCTCTGCTCTTTGTCCGCCCTTGACGTTCTTGGGCTTCTGCGCAGACGAAGCTCCTTCGACCAAGGTTGCAAGCGCGGCCTTGGTCTTCTCCATCTGAGCCTGGACCTCCTCCTCAGACGGCTTGTCCAGGGAAATCTCTCCCATATCCACCCGCTGGCGTAGCGGGATCAAATCCTTGAATGAGGCATGGACAGTGCGGTTGTCGGCATGTCCGCGGCGGGCGATCGCGTCGTACTTGACCTTGCCTTCGGCATCGACCTGAAGAGCAAGCGCATTTGACTTGGACGATTTTCCCTTTCGGCCCATGTCAAGGGGGTACTGTGCAACTAGGATCTCGGGGAACGCGCCGCCGTCCCCGAAATCTTCGGGGGCGCGAGGTCGCCATCCTGCACGGTTTCCGTAGGGCGGAGGTCCGGTCCTCTGCAAGATGGGATAAATTAGTATTCGTAGCAATATTTCGGTAGAACGATCCACAACTTACCCGTAGGACAACCTGTGTTTCATCAATCTGGTCGGCGCCCACCACGCGCGGTCCACGGGGTTGCGCATGCTGTGGCAACTCCTCCTCCTCACCAGTGTATTTCGGTTTGGGAAGGGACTTGAAAAGTCCTGAAGCAATAGAGGTCGACATTCCAAGAGCGAGCAACTCCAGAGCTGTACACTCGTGGTTGATGAAAAAAGATCATGGGGTGACGCTCCATTTGGCTTTTCGGGTCAAACTGCACTGTTGGTCTGTATGGAATGCCGTATGCCTTTATGCCAAGACTCTCTAACGTTGAGCGACAGTTCACTCTCAGATGGGCTGGCTCATTTCACTAGACAATGGAATAATATAAGAAAGATGAAAGATTCAAATTTGAAATGCCTGTATTTGCCGAGAGAAGCCTCCTTTTCAGTTCTAGAAACATTGGAGGGAGTAAAAGCATCAGAATGGAGTTTGAAATAGTAAGTCGCTAATGAACGACTAGATGTTATAATTACATGGGAAAGGTTCTTGCACCTCTTGATGAGTCTAGATGTACTCAAGTGGATATAAAGTGTGTACGCATGGGGCATGCAATGTCCTCTTTATCGCCTGCCTCGACGAAATGATCACGCCCCTGGAATCTATACCAGATCTTCAATCGTTTGGGCAGCAATGGCGCAGGGTCATGGAATCCCAAAATTTGGAACTAGATACATCACAAATTAGTATTCTGCTTCAGAAAAAAAAAGACCAATATGACCAAATTGGGCTATCGCTTGACTTACCTTGATGGTTTTACCGGGAATCACCAATTGACCCCGGTTAACTAGCGCAGCCACAGGGATAGTGACATCAATCACCCGAGGCTCCTCGAACCCATTTTTGGGTTTCTTGTTTACTGGCGGTATATAACCATACTCGGCCTTCAAGATGACGAGACCATCCTGTGCTTCCTCTCGCGCTTGTCGCCTTTGCACTTGATCCGTCATGAGCTCGATGGCCTGGAGACTCTCTTCGCGCTTCTTAGGGATCAACTTCTTGAGCTCACGGTGACGTCGAGCAGCTGCCTGTCGACGACGTTTCCTATCGCGCGGGCGAATATAACCAAATTCAATCGCGCAGTACGCCAGCCAAGGGAATATAGCAGTCAGCGCTGCAGCGCCGCTTGTTGCCTCATTAGCTGGGCAAACATTAATCGGAAGATTGATGTTTTGGCCGAGTCGGCTCCATGAAAATGTCATCATGATACCCTTGTCCGCGATGCCAATACCAAGACCAACACGTGTGTACTCGCCAACCCTTCGAACGCCCTTGATGGTCCAATTCAGAGACATGTCTAACCCAACAACACTTGAGATCTCGAGTCGCACAGCACGAGCCTGGTCCATGCTCGGCATCGGGAAATACCCTTCAGAGCTCCATTCAGTTTTGACCGGATCGTCAGCGGGCTTTCCGGAGAAGAGATTCCGAGAGTAAGTCAAGACAAAAGCGCCTCCGCCGGGAGTAGCCTGGAGATAGGTCTGCCATGACTCGGCAGATTGGTCGATTTGACGTTTCTTCTTGAGAAGGTTGCGGACATCCTCGTCCAATTCTCCACTCTCCTCCTCGTCATCATCGTCGAAATCGATTGCTGCTTGGCCCTGCTTGGGGAGCGAGATTAGACCAATCTGCAGGTTACTGACCTCATTAGCAGATGCAATGGCACTCTGGGCTCCCATTCCAAGTGATGGGAACCAGTTGTGAAGATATTCGGGCCAGTGAACAACGCCACTGGACCACGTAATAACACCGATCTTCTGCTTCGCGATTTCCCTTGAAATTTGGACCTCGAAAGAAGGCGCCGTTTCCTCCAAGGAGCGCTTATGTATACTGGTCACGTTGACTTGGAACGGTCTGGTGCCGGGGATTGGTTGGAAGGCTCGAGCAATATTTGCTTTCAAGGTCGGGACAGGGAGAAGAAGAGCCTCGAAGCTGACTTGGGAATCCCTGAGGAGGGAGAACGGATGTTTGGCCCAGATTCCCTTGGTGCCTACCAGGTTTTTGAAATTGGGAGTCACAGTGGCCCCAAATTGGAAGTTCTGGCCTGCCAGGATCGGTGGCATTTCAAACTGAAAAACGGTTAGCGAGATTTCGACACGCAAACATGTCGTAAATCATACCTTTTCTTCTCCTTCTGTCCCATCCTCGTACTCAACTGTGACTTTCTTGACCGGGCGAGCCAGACCTCCAGTTATACCAGCATTCCAAGTCACCAGCATGTCCTCCGTTTCCTCGTCTTCCACCTCTTCTCCCGAATCGGTTTCCTCCGAGGTTTCTGCGTCTTTCTCAGTCATACCCCAAAGCTGTGGTATTGACAGCGGCGTCTTGAAATTATACGAAACGCCATATGTGGACACTTTCGGCGAAGGTATATGGAACTGCACATCTTCATCCTCATCGACAGAGACCATAGTCGACGCGTTGATTCCGAGGGTAATACCGCCCTATGTGAGACCCAACGAAAGTCAACAGGCCATTCGCGCAACTTCCCATACATGGAAGATCAATCCAGAAAAACATACCCTGCTGGAAACCAGACTCTCAACAGCTTTCCGCTCCCGTTTCTTCATCGTCTTCAAGAACCAGCGGCGGAACTGATCGGGCGACATCGCCTTAACACCAACCTCCTGCCGTTGTGCCTCCCCACCAATCCCCATGGCGCCAAGCTGACCCCATTCCTGTCGCACACCCGCTGCACCCGATATATCATATACAACGCGCTTATTCGGATCGATGAGCGTCTCATACGCCTCCTGGATATGTCTGAACTGACTCTCGGCCGCGTGGCGGAGATGGGGCGGCTGCTTGTCGGGATGGAAGCTGAGGGTCAGGTTGCGGTAGGCGGATCGGATCTCGGCTTCGGTTGGAGGCGGATTGCGCGAAAGGCCCAGCAGGACGTAGTAGTCGGGTTCCTCTGGGTAGTCGCCGACCATGCTATAATCGGCGTCGAGTCCGTCATCTTCCACTGTCGCGCGGAACTCCTGCGTTCCCGGGAACTCCTGCGTCCCGGATTGGTTGAAGGAGGACATGAGAGCTCTTTTTGCGCACTCGTTTCTTCAGATATATATATATCCCCATTTTGGGGTGGTTGGATGAAATGCGACAGGGCGATGAAGCAAGGTAAAGAGGGAAATGGAAATTCCGGAGAAACCTTCCGCACCTCCGTTGGAATCCCCGCTCAGATTGGCTATAGTGGAGCATTTGACATTTGACGATAGAATGGTATACTGTAGAGCTATTCTTGTTTATTATCTAGTTAATCCATCTCAATTTCAAAATATGTCGAGTCTATACATCGAGTATGAAACATTTACCCGTTTGTACACAATGCCTTTGTTCTCGGGTACCCGTGACTCGACTCACATTGGCTTAGCGCAATTGAAGTAATTCGACATATCACTATTAGCATAACTATTAGCATAACTATTAGCATAACTATTAGCATAACTATTAGCATAACTATTAATATGGTATTGCATATTAATGGACGTTGATACATGCAAATATCATCATTTATAGATGAGTGGAAATGACTCTTAATATACGCGAAAATGATGATACATTGATATATGCCAGCAAGGTCTACCTACAACATAGGCACTGCAATAAGAATGGTCTATCTCCACCTAATAAAAGAGAAGTACCCAATGGGGCTGAGCAAGTTATAGAGCATGTTCGTCAACAGCTACCTAGGTATGCAGATCAGCGAACTGTTCCAAGCCAGCTGCAGTGGCGATCATCCGGCTATTCTTATGTAGTATCCAATGAGGTCCAATCCGAGGCATAAGATTTGTATACAGCCTGGTTCCGTAGTCCTGAATCTTAGGATCGTCATCAATTTCTAAAGCATAAGGGCGGTGCAATCAATGGCAGCAGAGCAAAGCCCACTAATACATGCCAAGAGCTCAGTTGGCAATCAAAAAGAAACCTCAAAAAGAAGACATCCGGTAATACTTTGTAGATCAGTTAAAATACCCAACTGAGGCTATATCTAGGGACACTGTGTTGGGTACATGCACCTGGGGTAGACACAGGCGGGATCGACATAGAATCGCTTGGCAAAATGAGCCACGTCGAGCCTCAGACCTCCACTTCAATAGATGTCAGCCTAATAGAGTCATACCAATTTGCCGAACTAGACTAACTAAAGGTAATTGTTGATGTCGATCTATATTAGCGCTACACGCGCACATCCAAAGACAACAGTTCTTTCGGTGAACATCGTGTAACCCATAAGTACGCAGTAAGACCCTCCAGTATACTCCAAAGTTCTACTTCTTATAAAACCTCAGATCAACACATATCGACTTACCAAGCACTTCCACTCCTCACTCAGCCTCACACCTCCCTCCTCTCTCAAACTTCGAATGAAATCAAGCATCAAAACAAACCCTCAACAATGACGATCCGCATAAAAGAACTGAGCTCCCAACAACCCCCAATATTCAGAATAAACCTCTCGCACCCACCCGAAGAGCGATACACAGCCCTAGCCCATCTCTACAAAGACCGAATGCGCTCAGTAACCAGCATATTCGACGACGTGATCCACAACCTAAGCCCCAAAATCCCAACAAAACCAATCCACTGGCTGGCCCGTCTATTCCTCCGCAGACTCTACACAGACGAAGAAACCGCCGAGATCCGCGGCATAAGCCGGGTAACCGGAATCGAGCTATACCTCCTAATCAGTCTGAACGTGGTGCTGGATCTATTAATGGGCTGCACAAGCGGCGGCGTCCGAATGCTCGACGGACTCTGGACTCGAATGGTTCATTTCCGCACCTTGGACTGGGGCATGGACCCACTACGCTCGCTGATCGTCCAACTTGAATTCGTGCGCGACGAGCAGCCAGATACTGTGCTCGCGACGTGCATCACGTACGTCGGGTTCGTGGGGGTGCTCACGGGTGTACGGAAAGACCTGAGCGTTTCGCTTAATTTCCGGGCTGTGCATGACACACGTCGGGATGTGGGGTTTTATTTCAATTATTTGCTTGTTTTGCTTGGTTTACGACAATCTATCACGTCGCTGTTGCGACAGTTTGTTCTTCCCATGCAGGGAGGATCGACGGGACTTTCGAATACGTCGACCTTGGAGGAGATACTGCATGAAGTGCCTTGTTTGCGTACGACGGCTGCGTATCTGATTTTCTGTGATGGGAGTAGTATTGTTGCGATGGAGAAGGATTATGGAACTGCGTTTTGGCGCAGGTCGAGTTCTTTCCTTATCAAGACCAATCACGATGAGGATACGACGCCGGTCATGGATGAGGCTATCGCGAATGATAGAGGGTATACGGGGCTGCGTGTGGCGGATGGTATGCAGAGCATGGCTGAGATTATTGAGGAGAGTAAAGCGCGGCAGGCGTCGATGCAGGGGAAATGGGACCGCAGGGTGCGGGACCATGGGGTTTTCCAACAACAACTTAAGAGGCGGAGAGTTAAGGATGATGCTCTTCCCCGTTCGATGCATTTGAAGTGGAAACGGAATACGAAGATGGGATGGGAAGATCCTGAATCTGAGGTGTCGGTTACCCTTGGGACGGTGCTTGGGTGGCTCTGCTCGGACCCGATTGTTAATGAAGATACTCATTACGCGGTCTTGATGGATCCTGTTGAAGGCAGGTTTATCTATTCAGGGCAGTTTCCAGCCAAAGTGACATAATACCATAGTTCTAGAAGATGTGTAAATAAGACCTCAGTCAATCTTCATTTATCTCATTGTCTTCCCTCGTCTCCCAAGCCTGGTATAAGTACATGAGGAGCAGATAGCAGTAGCAGTAGCAGAGCGCTCAAAGACATGAAAAAAAAAAAAAGCAAAAGATAAATGACAACTATAATATACAGATGTAGAAAACATAGAACTCTGCTGCTCGAAGAGAGGCAAATGAGCCAAGTCATGTAGATCACAGTCCCGTCTATACATGGCAACGATACTTTCGAATCAATCACCCAGCCGCCATCATTATTGAAATGCATCCATCACATCGTAACAGGATAATGGGGCCCAAGTTTCCATCACCACTGCAAGAACATCAACATTGCCAGATCAATAACGTCATCACGCCAATTCCGGAGCTTGATCAAGGAGACCAAAAGGAGGAAATAGAATCAAGAGGACAAAATCGTCTCATGGATCCCTAATCCAAGCAATACCACCCTCCGAGATAAGTGTCTCATCAAGCCGTAGAGCATTCAAAAGCACCTCCCTAGGCATAGAGCCAGTAAAAAGATCCTCACCCACTGTTGCAGGCGGATGAGAATGCAAAGCGCCAGCATGGACCTTCGTCTCAAGCGGCGGGCCATCGAGAGCAAAGCCCTGTTTCTCCGCGAAGACGCTGCGCTCATTCAGACAGTTCATCATCAGACCCAGACGTCTGTGGAGAACGGTGACGATCTGCAAAGAGCTATCCCAGTAGCGGCCGAGTTCGTGAACAGTGTCTAGCGCACCCCTAATATAAGAGATGCACTCGTGTAATTGAGACGCCAGACCAGCGGAGCTGAGGACGTCCGCGGCTGATAGAATCACGTACCCGAGGAATGGGTTCAAGAGGGTGAATTGGGATATAGACGGCTCCGTGCTGTGCCGGGAAGGAATGACCTTCTTGGCGTATTGGTCGAAGGTAAGTGAGATGCGGAGGATTTCCACGGCGTGGTATCGCGCGCGGTGGATGTACTGGCCTAGGATTTCGGGTCGGAGGCTCTGATAGCGGGCGTGTCTGTATAGTTTCATCAAACTGGCGTGGTAGAACAGATGGGTTGAGATGAATGTGTCTGCTTTTCTTTGCCGGATGCTTCGTTCTAGGTTTATGGGTGAGAAGACCAGGAAGTCGGGGAGTTGAGTCATCCATTGGTTGGACTTTTGGACGATGGTGGTGTGGAATTCTTCGGTGAGTCGATTGTATGCTTCGGGGGGGACGTGTGGTAACCGGGTTATATGCAGGGAGATGTCTCCCCAAATAGCCATGATCTCGATCAAAAAGGCCATTGGACTCAGGGTGGAGCGATCATCGCCTGTGGAGGGTGGGATGTGGTTGAGGAATGATTGGAAATAGGGGACTGTCGCGTACTGCTGAGTCTCATAGATTTCTTCTCGGCATGGGAGCCTCAGCAAGGCCGCATCTGACGAGATGAAAGTCGACGAAGCGGAATAGAGGCTCGAGAAACGCTGCTCTTTTGTTAGTCACTAGTATTCCATCTTAATCCGGAGGATTTGCGTATTCTTACATCAAGCACAAAGGCAATCCAAAAGGTTCGCCGCCGGCACTCAATCAAGGCCTGTGGATGTAACCCGTAGTCACACATTTGGCTTTGATCCACGACAACACCGCCAGATTCCACGTTGTAACGAAGCCCAAAGACCGCTCTTCCCGCTGCGCCTATCGAGTCCCAAGACCCGACCAGCGAGCCTGTAGCGTAGTACCAAAGGCTCATTATGATATGGCTTTGAGCAAGTTGCAAAGAGAGTGTATGCTGGCTTCTGTTAATGGCAAATCGTGCTATGCGAGAATATCGTCTCATAGCTGCCATTTTGTCTGGCCTGTCTGAGAACACTGATCCGAGAGCCATCATAGAATAAAGGAGCATCTTGTCGTCTGCAGACTTGGTGGGGTAGGTCTTCAACCACGAGCCGAATCGTTCATGCGGGAACATGTGGTACAAACCGTCATTCACGTGCAGGAAATAACACTCAGTGTAGTGAACAGCGGACTCTGGGTCGTTTTCGTACGGGTCCAGGCGCCAGGATGCCGCGAGTGGGTCGTCCGAGTTGTTGTCCTTGAGTTCCCCCAGAATGTCAGAGTACTCGGGTGTACGAGTAGACTCGATAGGTGCTGACGGTCGTCCAAAAGTGTCATCTGTGCCGTATAATGACGGTGGAAATCGGTAGGATCTGGATCTTAAAGCTTTGTCCGCCTCGGCCATGGTTTCATACGTGGCTTCTTGCGCTGAGGATGTGAGCATCGAGCCCTCTGACATCGGTGAGTGGCCGGTAGTCCCAGGAAGGGAGGTCGCACTGTCCGAGGCTCGAGCCATGTCATAAAGTGACAGAGAAGCGTCCAAAGCACCGTGGCCAGCGGGAGCATAGGGATCGGGTCTGCCAGATGGCCCTGCTGACCCTCTCACCGAACGGTTCCCCCGCGGGCTTTGAGAATATTAGCAATGGTCCAGCAAGGTAGGTCCGTGGACGCATATTCTTCAGAGATCACGATCACACTTACGCACTTTCGAACCTGCATTCACGTCCAGATTTCCGGCACTGATCACACATGGCCTCGGCGGTTGGGTTAGGATTACACTTGATCTTCTTCTCCCGGCAGGTCAGACAGGCAAGTCCAAGACGCTTTCTCGGCCTGCCAGCCTTCGTTACGCCCCAATTTGCGTTGACTGGTGTGCCGTCGATGAATTTAGGACAGAACGATCCGTCTGCATATACGAAGCAGAGCTCACCATCAATGACTCGCTCGTCTATCACATGAGGCCGGAGGGGCAGGTTGTTTGACCGATTTGAAGTTTCGGGTGATGATAGTTCCCCACTTGGTACTTGGCCGTGCGAGGAGGTGGTGTGAAAGGGTAGCTGGCCGTGTGAAAAAGATGCAGAGGATGGATCACTTCTTGTTGGTGTGTGGTTTCTTATACCTCTGTGACCATGCAGAGCCACTTGTGACAACGAAGGCAGGCCGGTATGCAGTTGCGGCAGAGATTCGGAACGACCTCTATCGGGTACAGAGGTTGGCGAAACTTGGAAAGCCGGCTCGTGATAGTGGGCCGGGTATGCAGCTTCACGACGCCCTGTGCTGGGTGTTGAACTTGCAAATGGTTGGGGGTATTGTGATGAATTGGGACCCGGTGATGGAGTGAGTATTTGACTCACGGATGGAAGTTGCTCTGGCTTCTGGTGCTGTGGTCCACTGTCTTTGCCTTGGGGGCTGTTGTTCTGCCGCGGAAAGGGATCTGATCCAAACTGCAAACTAGCCGGTACACGCGGCGGTGGAAGCTGGTATAGGAGGTCCCCGGATTCTTGTAAATTAGCTGGAAGTTCCGGTTGCTGCTCTGAGGATGGGCCGTCCATGGGTAACATACGACCGAAGGGTCCAACATAGTAGTGTGGGCCTATGGCAGGACTGGGCCCAGATCCTTGGGGGGGTTGACATGGCGGTTGGATGATATATGCAGTCCGAGTGGTTCACACGATTTGGCTGTCTGCATAACAGACCCAGACAACAGCCAGTGTGACGAGTGTGTTCCGCGGTTTTATATCCTTGAATGGATATAGTGTCAAGGAAAAGAATTACCTGGACTGATTTGGTGATATTGATCTTTGGTTGATTCTCGGCTTCTGTTGAATTGTTCAGGTCCCAGAAAGATAGTGCACAAAGGGGGTATCTATTGAAAGGAGCCAGGCGACTTAGCAATGAGCTCATTTCTCCAATCTCCTTCTGATAGGCGCTTTCCACATACCAATTTAACTTTTCGATCTTCAAGGAACAGTGATGAAATTGAGTAGAAAGTCGAACAAATTCGGATCAGGCGACAGCAAAGCGAAATGGATCGATGGTGTACGTTCCAAAATCAGAAGCGAATGGCAAGCAAGAATGATGAGGGAAGGGTATTTATACAAAGGTTGCCAGCGGGATTTTGATGAAAATATTGGCGCTCGAAATAGTCAACTCTCAGCAACTTGACAGTGCGCCGGTGAAGTCGAAAGGAAAGGAAATTGAAGCTAGCTTAAAAGGCCACCATCTCGCATTAGTCCCGAGCAGTCACGGTCTCAGGTGCATGGTTTCCGTGCCAGGGTGTCTGCAGTATTCCACTAGTCTGTGCCAACGTCCAGGGATTTTGCCAGGATTGAGACGAGAGCCTATGAAGTTACAGGCTCACGGAGAATCGGGCCGAAGTATTGACAACAGCGAAGCCCACTTGAGACCCAGCAGATCTGAATGCCGAGATGCTCGACGATGCGGCAGAGCGGGGAGATCAGACGACAGCGAGATCTCGGTTACAGATTCCCGACCTCGGGACGAGCTAGGGATTAGTGGCGGCAAGACGTAGGTAGATCAAGGATATTGGAGAGAACGACACTGGAGGCGTTTCCGATATCCAAATGACGAATGGATGTGAGAGCCACAAAAGGAGCCAAAATGACCCCGATAGCGATAATGATAACCGGAACGATCGATGTCTGCCGATGGTGGCACACGGCTTATGGGACAAAATAGCCTCGAAGTGTCGCCTACCACTGGTCAGTGGCACCCTGCAAGGGGAAAATAAACAGAAGAAAAAAAAGGCCACTAGAAGTAGCGCGTTATAGATTCCAGAGACTAAGAATGGAAATGGTTTTGACGTTCTCTCCAAGTGGAAACTTCCCTGGTGAGCATCAGCTTTCCCCCTCTCTGCGCAGGGCAAAGGTTCAAGAGATTATAGCAAGAAGCTCAAGAGAAGAAAGAAGAAAATAGCCTAAAGAAGCCGAGGCTCAAAACAGAAAGAAAGTTCAAAATGGAGGAAGATGAGAAAGGAGGGGAATGGAAAGAAAGGGCCAAAGCAGAGTGTTCTAAGTATTCCCAAGTATTCCCAGTTATTCCCAGTACATTAAAATTATTAAAATTACCAAAAGTACTAACGTCTGCCTCTTGGACTTAATATAAATTAGATTTAGCTACTCGGAATAACCGAATCTACAGCTTTTCTCCACGTCACAAAAAGAAAATTGAAATGAGACAGTTTGAACCCTTTCGGTTTAGGCGGCTCCAAAGACGCCACATTAGGAAGAACTAGGGAGTGCCCGAGGTATCTATAGACGGTTAGTTTAGAAAAGGAAATTAACTGGAATTGTATTAACGAGAGTGGATACATGACATCGGCATTGGGTTTTCAAACTTGGCATATCACATAGAACGTCCGTGATGTCTAACGGCAATTATAGACTTGACTCTCCTAAGTGGGGGGGAAGGACATACATCCGTACTCCCTCCGTACCTTGGGAAAAATATAGGGAAAATATAGGGGAAAATGTGGAAATCTCCCCGAGCATCCCCCGGTTCATCCGCTCTACTACTGCTACTACTACCGCATCCTTATATTAATGGCGAATCCTCCACAGGGATCAAGGATGCTACTATGTACATTGGTACGTATTCGTACTAGCCTTTTAGGCGTAAATGCCTTGAAATACCCACTCTGCAAGTACTTTCTACTTTCTACTCCTTACGGCATGACCAATCTCATGCCCTGGTAGACATTTAATGGCACCAATAGAGACCTTTCGGGGTTTGCGTTCGACGATTCACGAACATGTGCAAGATACATTTACATGGGTACATGTATATACGGAGTAGGGATACGGCATCTACCTAGATATACCTACTCCGCGAATAAGTAAGCATAGAAGTGTACTACATATGTATGCTCTGTTCGGAGTAAGATCTATATAGTCCTGAATCTCAAATTTTGCAGCGCAAGGACCAAACCACAAAGAAAAGCCCAGTGAGCTTGTTTGCACTGACTCAGATAATACCAGGAATATGCCCACGGTGGGTCTTTTAGGCTTCGGCCGGTTGGTGGCGTAGTCGATTCGATGCCTAGACGGGAAAATCCTCCTTGCCAGCGTTGGGGCCGCAGGGCTTATCTATCTTACTTTTGGATAGCCTGGTGTGGATAACCTGGTGAAGGATCGACCTGATGGTCCGCAAGTGGAGTGGGCTACTGGTTTGCACCGGTCTGAGGGCTCCCAAATTCGAACTACTATTACTCTATAAGAGCCAAAGCCGAGACCATTGAGGTTATTTTATGACTCTGCACCTAGGATGCTACTATCCAGTTCTTTCTTTAAAAAGAAAAACCAACAGATTCATGTTCTAGAGGGATTTTCTGGGGTTGTCAGGCTATCAGGTTCACCATATTTCTTTTTTCAAGGTCCACCTTAACATCCTTGTCCAACGGCGATGCAACTCTGGAATTGACCACGTAGGATGTATGTCTCAATTTCTGACGATCCGATCTGCAAGCCTTCGGGATCGTCGTCTGGATTGGACTCAGCCCCTGGAGTGTGCGTTTCCTGTTCTGGGAAAGGCCCGAGATGAAATGACGCGAGTTACCCGGACTTCGGGACTTCGCCGTTAATCATTACTCCAATCTCGGCAGTTTAGAGAAGTCAATTCCTATACTCCGTCTGGAACCTCCTTTTCACGGGATCTAGTTTCTCCGAACAAATACCGGGACTCCAAATTTTTGGGTTGAGCGGAGGAATAATCCGCGTTAAAGTCCAATTAAATCGGTTGTATTGAAAGACATAGTGAGACAATCCGTAGATAATCCGTGTCATGATTCCACATTAATTAACGGAGTTCATTCAACTGTATACAGAAAAAAAAAGAATTAGAAAACTTCCCAATTGTATACGGAGGACGGAGATAAGGTATATCCCATAATGCCACCGTGTTCTATTCCTAATAGACACTAATGTATTGCAACATTACTACTGCAACATGTTTTGCATAGCGCCAATACGCTTTGCACCCCTGAACCGATTCGTGTTAGGTGCTCAAGTGAGACATGGCTATACTTAGACAAGTCGCTCAGTGATCTGCGGTTCAGCACGAGACCCGTTTATTGTCTACTCCGTACGGAGTACGGAGTACAAGGATGTAGATTTTTCTCCTTGCTCGTGCAGCTTATCCGTTCGGTTGATCTTACCGAGGCCGCTCTTTACACTTTTTCTTTTTCTTTTGCCTTTCCTTTGCCTTTTTTTTTTTCTTTGTTTCCCGCGAGATCGGAAATTTTTTCTCCTCCGATCGCACGGTTTGGACCTTTCAGGGTCTTCGGCTAATATGTTCCTGATCGATGTTGCATGACAATTCAAGTGGATTGGGCTAATACATACAACATACACACAATACAGAGTACTCTGTACTCCGTTCATAGAATACATATCCTAACCTTGGAACCCCAGACATTTTTTATGTAATACCTGTATATCCATCCATGGATCCATGGATCCTTCCTCGAAGGTTTATATAGGCTTTCCATATACAACCTTGGAACCTTAGGTGAGACCTCAAACCCAACGTCACTGGAAATGAAATACCCTCTATCAATATACACCCATCAACGCGAAGTGAAAAGAGTTCTCGACTAACGTATCTAGGTAAAAACCCGGGCTCGCAAGTGCCTCCGACTATCAGCCGCAGGCCCTGAAGGAGTTCTTGGCAATCTGCCCTCGACCCTGATCTCCGTGCCCGACGTCCAAAACGGCATTTCACTTGGACGATCATCGGCTTTGACACTTGAATCTCCGAGTCATTGTTTCGTAATCCGTGATAGTACACCGAGTAGCCATGGAGGGTCCGTAGATGCAGCACCACCAACTTCTAAGGGTCGATATGTACACGAGCTCGCGTGCAGGGTGCATAGCATACATAACACATCGGTAAACTCTATTCTCTATACCATTATTCATATTTGACACCATACGGGGTACTCCGTGTCTACAATGATATACTCCGTATGCCTAGAAGCTATGTACTATCTCCGAGGAACCAACGGGGCACAGCAAAAGTCAATTATATTGCAAGCAGTGGCATGTGAAGCTCCCGGGAAGTAAACAAGAGAATGCTTCTTTGCCTAATTTCAATATCCCGTGTTTCAACTTGAGTAATTCTTCAATCGCCGTTTTCTTTTTGGATTTCTATTCCTCTATAAATGCCGAGTCTCAAGAACGAATAATATGGGCTATATCCAGGGCATATCCGTCATGTCGGGAACCGCGCTAGCTCGTACGCCGTGATGTATGTTTCACTCGACTTCACCCGGCTTATCTGAGTTTGTGCAGCTGCTAATTAGAGGGGCTTCCATGTGCTTGGATTGGGTGTATACTCCGTACCTAGGTACTAGCTGGTGGGCTGTGAGGAAGCTTGTAACATGTGATATCTCGGTTGACGCCTTGGCACATATGCTCGACTGTTTTGTTCAGGGTCGATTGAGGTGGTATAGACTGAGCTATCTACATCTCTAGGTTGTATACTCCGTACAGGTTGTATTGTTCTTCAAATCTTGAAGACTCCAGGTTTATTTCTGGTGGAAGAACGGGAGCCGCATATCTATCCAGGGTTTGCTTTGGACGAATTGAGTTTGCACATGCATCTGCCTGAAGAAACTTCAATAGGTCAGTCATCTAGCAACGATATACTCGAATATTCGGAAGAATTCATTTCAAGTTCATTTCAATTATAATAATATGTTAATTAACATATTCTCTAACAACGGTGGGCTCAAAATGTTTACGAGATAGTATGTGGTTGGCCATATCATATCTATCCATGTAGAAATATATATATTTTCAAAAATATATTGTACTTGTTCACGACACCTACCATTCAATGACTACAACTAGCTCTGGTAATGAAGACAGTGTAAGATATATATATGTTAATTGGTTCTATGAGAGGAATGATGAGGCTCTCCCCTGTTGTGTCGTATGGAACCTGACACCCGAATTTGCGGCCAGTACGTCCAGAAAACACGAAGGATAGCTGAGCGAGTTGACGGCAACAGTATAAGGACATCAAGCGAGCGACCGGCCAACTACAAGAGACAAGTAATTGTTCTGCTGGACAGATCCAGAAGTGATTGAAGAGAGGAGCGAAGGCAAGCGTCTTAATGGGAAGATCACTCAACTATACGCCCCAAGTTAGCCTTTAAGCTTAAAGTGACATTGACCATGGAAAAGAACGGGACCCTGTTCTTCATATTGAGCTTTGAAAAATGTAGTCAATATGCTTGACTGGAAACAGTTTGTGATGAGCCGATGCATTGAACCATCCACATCCGTGTAACGATGACCCTGCGAAGACTAGCTTCAGATCTATAAGGAGAACCGGACAGATCAACAGCTATCCACAGGAACAGACACCTCGACCCATCTACATCTACATAACTTACCATGCAAGATACGAAGAATTCGAGGGTCACTTAGAAGAACACGGAAACCGATCACATTACTACTCCAAATAGACCCATGGGTATTGCAAAAAAGGCATTGATTCATTTTTGCTGACTACCATTTTTTCCAGCGAAACACAGCTAACAAAGAAACATCAGGGGGGGCAAAGAACGACCCGCTTAGTTCTCGTAGAGAGTGTTCATGAAAGACTCGGCAGGAGCAGTAGGCTTGCCACCCTCGACGGACTGCTGGCCAAGCTTCTGCTTGGAGTAGGCAGCGGCGTAAGGGTTGAGACGGAGCATGACCTGCTTGTTGCGGGAGGGGGTTCTTCTTCTGGACGTTGACACGCTTGGTGCGAGCCTCACCCTTAGGACCCTGGAGAACGGACTGGATTTCGGAGGAGTTGATGAGGCGGGTCAGGTCAGCGTTGGCCACAACGTTGGAAGGCAGGAGGTAGTCCCGCTTGAGAGCCGAGGGGGTGGTGGTGGTGCCGTAGACCTGGTCGAGAGCCTGGAAGGCGGAGGAGGTCCAGATGACGAAGCGACCGAGGTGACCACCGGGGGCGAGCTGGAGGAGGTTGAGGGAGAAGACGGGCGAGGTCTCGACACCGGGGATGTTGCGGAAGGCCTTGACGAGGTCCTTGCCGTCGGTCTCGGGGTTGTAGACAACCAGGGGTCCGCGGCGCTGGCGGAAGCGGCGGTTACGGAGCTTACCCTTACCGGCGCGCATCTTGCGGGACTTCTGGACCTTGACGAGGTCGGGTCCGGCACCGACGGCCTGGAGGAGGGCGATGGCGGCCTTGGTCTTGTTCAGGGAGTCGACAGCCTTGGAGTCAACGACGAGGGGGACCTCGGGGACGTTGGCGACACGGTGACCGCGGGCGAAGAGCAGAGCGGGGGAGGCAGAAGCAGCCAGAGCGGAGGCGGTAGCGAAACGACTGTAGGCGCCAGATTATTAGTTCCTCCGCATTCTCTAGGTGTTCAATTCGTTCAATCGGATTCCAACATACCGCTGGCCAACGTTGACCTTCTGGTGCCACTTGCGCCAGACCTTGGTAGGGGCGAACATACGACCGGAACGGCACTGGTTACCGAAGGCAGCCTGACCGGCACGGTGAGTACCACCACCGGAGACACGGGGGATACGGGCGACAGCACGACCTATTAAATGGGAAGCAATCTTGTTAGTTATTGGTCTCCATACAGAAGAATTCCATCATCGCAAAATTTTCGCGAATTCAAATCCGATTCTTCCAATCTCGAAAAAGGTGCCAAATCACGTACCGGTACCCCAGGACTCAGCAGAGGTCTGTTCACCAGCCTTCTCGCTCACGGCGTAGGGCTGGCGCTTGTTCTTGGCCATACCAGTGTGAACTGACCTGTAGAGCAACGGTCAGCACTTCCCCTCCATCGATTTGTAGATCCTTCAAGTTTTCGGCGAGCCATACTGAACAATATCCGGGCGGATAGGAGCAGAGAACACAGTGGGAAGAGGGTGGGAGGCCCCGGAGGGCTTGCCCTCAGCCGTGGCGATCGAGACAGTCGGGCGGGAGGCCATTGTTGCTGGTCGGTGTCGAGGTGAGGTTGAAGATCCAATCTCTCTGAGTCGGGGGGGCTTCACAACTGGGTGTGGATTTTTTCGCTTAGTGAGAAACTGCAGTGGGGCGGCGAACCCTAAGCCCTTCTTGCCATATACGGACTAGCGGAAATATGGAGCAATTAGATAATACTGTGAGCTATCACGTGGGGTCCACAAGTGGGTCTACATATCCGGCAGGTGCGATGCTAAACATTGAAGTCATCGAGCAACATCACATTTGTCCCTGGTTTGATTTACCCAACCCCTCGAAGGAATAAAATCACTGGAATGCGGACTGTTAGGAGACAAAGAAAGTCATCAAGTCCCATTGAAGTCTGATGATTAAGTAGTGGTCATTCCTATAGCCGACTCCTCTATTACCACTTTGCAAATGGGCATTGACAAACTAGACTATTGTTTGAGCAGCACCAATGTCTACTGACTACTGACAGTACAATTTCAAGACTACAGATACTTCAACATCGGGCCACGCAGTATACAAGGTTATCTTTATCGAAAACCATGAGATGTCCTATTTTCCTAGTCTCATCTCTAAATATACAGGAAGAAAGGGACATATAATGCACCGAACGTAAAGGACCAGCCCTGCAGAAAAGAAAGATCAATAAGAAGGGAAGAGAAAAAAGAATCAAAAAGACCATCCAATGATGGGAAGAAGTTTACAACATCCGAAGCCAGCGGATCATGTTGTGTATCTAACTAAGCGTGACCGTGGTGACGGTAGGAGCGATTGCGGAAGCGCATGCTCGAGACATGACGCGCCTTCTTACTGGCACTGACAACAAGCTCCTCGCTCTGACCAGCGTTGCACTGCGTGCCAGTCGACATGGGCTGGGCAACGGACCAGGTGCCAGAAGCGCAGCGCTGGAAGGCGGTGCCTGAAATGCAGTTCCACTGGCCCTCGGTGCTGCAGCTACCCGTCAGGCCACCCGAGACGGAGCCGGAGTCAGATCCAGTTTCAGAGCGGGAGGATGAGGAGGTTGTTGCGGGAGCTGGGGCAGGTGCCGTGGAGGACACGGGCTCGGGTGCGCTCGACGGAGTAGACTCTGGGACTGGGGCGATGGATACCGAGACGGCTGCGGAGGCGCCCTCTGCCGGGGCAGAGGAAGAACCGGAGGAAGCGGAGCCGGATGAGCTAGAGCCAGAGTCGGAGCCGGAGCTAGAGGAGCCCGCGGAGACAGTAATACCGGAGCCACCGAAGGTAGGGGTACCGGTGCAAGCCTCGGAACCCTCTGCGGCGAGGTTGCCGGGTTGACCCTTGTGCTCGACGTTGTCACCTGGCTGAGGGAAGCGGATATCGACACTTTCCTTGGTGGTGCAGCCGTTGACGTTTGCGACGAACATGGGCGGGAAGTTAGAAGAGCGTTTCTCGAGGTCCTCGGGGAGCGCTTGGAGGAGCCACCCGAGACAGTGATGGGGGCGCAGTTCATGTACATCTCGCGGTTGCCGATACGGTTGAACCAGGTCCAGGCGAGGGTGTATTTGCCAGCCTCGATTCCCTCAGGGATTTTGAAGTCGAAAGTGTAAGGGTCGGGGGTGTCAGGGCCGCCGGACATGTTGCCCTCGACATTGGCAGGGCAGCCACCCTCGAAGGACTTGATGACCTTCCACTCGGAGGACTTGCTGGGCTTCAGGTCGGTGGTCAGACTGATCTGGCAGGAACCACCGCCGTGGGTGGCGCTGCCGATGAAGGTCAGAGGGTGCGACTCGCCGATGGCGATGATTGTCTCGGTCTCGGGGGCCTCGAAGGCGTTGTCGCGAAGCTTGCAAGGGAAGTCGCTGCCGTCTGCTGCCAGAGGCGAGTTGTTGAGAGTGTCCTTGCTGTACGGGGTGGGGCTGCTCATGATCATGTGGGCGTTGACCATGGAGGCACCCATCAGGGCAGCGATCACTTTGGAGGTGACGAACATCTTGGATGATTGAACTTTTGGGGTTTGAGGTTCGATTTGACTGGTAAAAGGTTGCAAGTGGGATCGATTCGTGCCAGACGAATGGAATCAGATATCAAAAAGGAATGGATCTTGTAGTGGTAATGTTAGCGTGGGATGAGAGACTTGGAAATGCGAGAGACAAGATGATGGGATCAGGAGAATATATATCGACAGTGTCTCATTGATCCATTGCAAGGCATGATCATAGATCTCCCACAATAGATCAGACGTGTATAGATTGGAGGCAACGATAACACAAAGGCAGAAACCACAATACCTTTGTATCAGAGTGAATGAAACTAACTGATTCAAATTTGTCGCGAAGTTATTTCCAATCTCTTTGTTGATGAACAATAGCGACAGCCTCTTTGTCTTATTTTTCGTCCCAAAGGTGATAGGGCTTCAGAAAAAGGAATGTATGATATTTCGCCACAGGCAAAATTCAAGATGCAAAAGGAAAGTGACACAGGTCTAGCCTGACTGTCGAACTGATAGAAGCAAGAATAGAAGAGAAAGGGAATGTTCTAAGGGAAAAAGAAGAAAAGAAAAGCCAACGTTGGCGTCAGGGTCTATATATACCTAGGTACAAACCTGGGATGACTCTCAGGCCTTTCAAACATCTCTAAAAGCCCAAATCTCAGCCTCTGAATGGTCCGATTCTACATGCATGGCAATTAGCCAGACACACTTGGTGTGATCTCCGAAAATACAGAGACAATTGCTTGGTTGATCGGTGTGCTCCGTACTCCATACATCCACAGGGGTGGGGAAGGCCAAGGGACAAGAGGGGATGTTTCAGGACTCCTATTTTCCTATTTTCTTATTTTACCCAGTGATGTTCGAATATTCAGACAGTGAAAAGCTGAAAATCAGTCGAACCCAAAAAGATGACCAGTAGGAAGATCCGAGAGACACTTCGCAGATACCCGCTGGACTGGGGCTATGGGCGGCTGGAGACGAGCCAACCACCGCACAGACTGCAAGGTACAAGACTTTCCCACCCCCTGGATTTGTCGCACCATCAACCGCTGGCAACACACACTTTCTCGCATTTCCTGTGGATTGGCTGTTGTTGTAGCCGCTGGGGTTTTCTTCTCGCTTCCAAGGTTGCCTAACATCCACAGGTGTGTTTCATGTTTCCGTACTACCTATATCGTACACCGTTCTTCACCCTTGCGACTTGTACCCTATGACGCAGTGAAACAAATTTAATGGGCATCTTCTGTTCGGTCTTGCAATCTATCTCACACCGGCACTTGTCTGTGGGGTACAGAAGTCTCCCCTTGCCGAGCCTAAGTTGTACTTGACATCAGTAACCAAAGTGTGTTTATTAGATGCTTCATGTGATATCTCCAAATGGAATGTGTCAATCTTGGCTTTCCGGATGTCTAGAGGTGTCAAGCCATACTAATTTCATAAGCCTGGTCCAGGATCATCTCGGTTACAACACAGCTCCACCAAATGTACTTGGCGGATGTCAACTCCGCTAGAAACTATATGGAAGCCACTAGTACTCCGTACGGAGAATAAAGTCCATTGTCCTGTTACCTAAAAGAAATATCTACATCACAAAGCTTGTAAATGAAAATCACCGGGGTGGCACTCCCTGTAATTTCGAGCCGACGGCAATACTCGGCTGGCCTAGCCTAGAACGATGATAGGGACCCGAATTTGCGATCTAGAAATTAAATTCCGACAGTTCGATCGAGGTTCGTATCTGGCGGTGCTATGACTTGTCCGTTGTCTTGTCATAGCAGTACCACGGTAGCATCTGGTGGGTTCAACTCGCCTTGGTATGTCAAATATATATTGACTTAGTATATTGTAAACCCCCTGAACGCCATTCTTCCAATGTTGCTCCTTGATGGTTGATGATAATTAAACCCCTGTTGTATTGTAGTCACATTATCGATCTACAATATATGCTGTAGGGCTGGGTGAATCCTGCACACTTACGGAGTAGACTCGTACTTTCCGCTCTTTGCCCGTACACGATTTCGATCTAAGCGCTTACAGTGGGTATATACTTAGTACTGCACACGAGACCCTGCATAGAACTTCGCATGTTGATTCATTCGTATGAGAGCGGCCATCTAGCGCACGTGGTTTAGCCTTCTACATACGTCGGTGGCTAGTGAACATCTCATATTCCATACAATGGAGGTAAAATGAGACAAGTCAATAGTCCTAACTTAGCCTAACATGCGAATAAACTTGGCAGGTAATACAGCAAAGAGACATCCAGGCCAAATATCATGTGTAAAGAGAGATCTAAAACATGTTGGCCTATACGAAGAGTGAGTTGGGCCTGCTTGTAGAAAACTACATCCGACGGCAAGTGCCTCATCTGGGCTTGTTGATACAAGCCTTGGATTCCCATAACGTGCACCATCAAGTCTTTGTACATATATATTCAAGATGTTCAATATCCATTTACCAAAGCAACGAATTTCTGTCGCTTGTGGCGGTTGGCAAGTTGCGTACTGAAGAGGGTGTGCTACATGCATGTCACATTGACCAAGTTGTTCGTGAGCGCCAAAGCACATTCAGCAGCCCTGCATGTGAGCTGTCAATCTGCCCGATGATGTTGCTGTGGCTTCCAGCTCGCAGAATCGATTCAAGTGAGTTCTTTGTGTTCGCATGAGGTCCAGGCATTGCCTGTCGACATTCTTGTGGATAGTATCGTATGATGGGCCATGCACGATTTTCCCACTATGGCAACTTGCTGGATAGACATCAACTCTCACTTTCCAAGAAGGAAAGTTGTATCCGCACTTCCAAAGGGATTGATGCCTGCTCGAGGTTGCATCAAAGACCCTGATCATATAGACAAGGGTCCACGGGTGTTTCATGTTATCCTCGCACGGGCCAAAAAATCCCCCAAGATTGGAAGGTTCCATAGATTCCAAGCATCCAGAACCTTGGAATAACAAGGGAGATCAGGAGATTACCGGTCCCTCATTTCTTGCCCTTCTTCTTCCCTTTCTCCACACCCGCCTCCTCCTTCTCCTTAGTAAACCCACCCTTAACCAAAGCATCACGACCAACATCATTAATGAGCCGGAACCGCGCCGGACCAAGTTGAATACCCCCATACCATCGCGTAACAACAACCACAACATTCCACACATCCATCAACTGCATAACATGCAACAACCGGCCCCCAGCAGCAGTCTCCCCATCATCATCATAATCCTGAACAACAGTCTCACCCTCCCCATCCACCTTCTTCTGCCGAATACGCCAAGCACTAATATTATGCGTTGCGGCCGCAACCTTCCGATCCGTAGCCGTAAGATGATCAAGAAAAGCCTGCGCCTGCGCTAGACAAGTAACACGGGCAACACGGCCCACGAATACCGATTTCTTCTCAGAGACCACGTCCGAGAGGATCCATTCGGGCGGGGCATCGATGCCGAATGCGTCGCGCAGGGACAGAGCTTCAAAGGCCTCGGTGGTGGTTGATGCGTCGACAGTTGGTGTTTGAGTAGACGAGTCCCCGACATCGTCCTGGCCGATACTCAATTCCGGGAATACATCGACCGCCTCGCTGATTACATCGAATAGACACACGGCGCCGGCTTGCCAGGTCCGCTGTATGATATCCTCTAATACATCAATGGCGATCTTGCCTTCCCCGCGTGCCGCGGTCGATGCTGTTCCCAGTACCGCGGGTCGGGAGTCTGGGTATGAGGCTTCGAAGCCGAGGATAAAAGACAGGTGTTGTTGTTCTGGGATTTGGAGAGTGACCACTGTTGTATGGATGTTGTTATTGGAGTGCGCGGAACTCCCGAGGTCAAGTGTGTTGTTGGTTGTCGCATTTGCGGGGGTGGTGCGGGTCACGGTTACTGTGTTGGGATCGTAGATGGCGTTTACAGCTTCAATTTCTTCGGCGAGGTCTTGATTCTCGGAGATTAGAGGCATTGTGTTTGGAGAGCTTGCAGCTCGTGCGGGGTGAGGGTTTAATTATTTGTGAGAGTCCACGGTGGACCCCACAGTTTACAGTAGGACCTCTGAAATATTGGGCTAAACCTTCGTACCAAGATATACCGCCCTCGAAATTCTGCCAGTTCTGCCGGTCAAAACCATATAGTTAGCAGTCAAAAGTATGTACCTAAAGAGACTGCCAAAAGATCCCTAGAAAGATCACTAAAAAGACCTCTAAAAGACATATGGAAAGACTATCGGAGAAGACTACCTAAGAAGACCACTAAGAAGACTACGGCTGTATAAGGGACGACTATTATTGTGGCAGTATGTTTAAAAGGCAAGCGGTATACAGGGCGGTATATCCACATGCGTAGGTATGTAGGTACGTAGTTAGCCCAATATTTCGGAGGTCTGTATCAGGCACCCACTGTTATCAGGCATTTAGGTATATTTTGATGTCGACTGAGAATTTTGCTACGGCGTTTATAATGGGAATAAATCTAAACTTTGAAGCAAAGCACCTTTTTCATTTCAGCTGAGATGACAAGAACCAAACCATACTTGTACACTGGGACACACAAAGACAAGCTGACGTCGACATCGACGCATCCCAGCAAAGGCTTCGGCGTGGTGCACAGATGTCAGTTAACATCTCCGGGGGGGAGGACAACGGATTCTGGGTGGGTTAGGCCCGGGGGCTGCCTTATCGGAGTTGAATAGCGAAGTGAGATGCTAGAATGTTGGCCGGAGGCATCAATAGTGGTGGATTGCGTCCGTTACAGGTTAGTTGAGATAGACGGAGGCCGCGATCGGGTTGCCACGCCGGTATCATAGGCCACCACCTCTTCCTATAACTATACCTCGACCGCAAAGCCCCGGGTGTCTTTGATTTTGAAAAGAAGGATAATTTCTTTGGCACCGTCCTAGTTATTCCACCACCATCGGACATCCCTCTAAAGCGATGCATGACCTTGGGAAGACCCAACTTCGACAACAAGGGACAACCAGGGTTCTTCTGCCGGTGGTATCCCGAGAAAGGGCACCCCACACGGGGCGAAGTTTATAGACTGATCGAGATCTAGCCCGTCATCTCCACGTCTTCTTACACACTGCTTGGAGTGAGTGGGAGACATCATTGCGGCCTTAGTGAACATACGCACCAGTACTCCAAGGATCTCATCATAGTTTCCGTCTCGGGTGGTGGTCTTATAGTCAGACCACTAGCAGCGGTTAAAACAAGTCACTTGGGTTAAATGTGCCAAACAGGCTCACCTTGGAATCGTTGTCAATCTTGAGGAAGACAAAGTCATACCCATCTGATGCTATGTCGTAAATAGTGCAGTCCTTCTTCTTCAGCTCCTTACGCAATTCCCATGTGAAGTTCTACCCAATACGGAAGAAGCCGATGAGCTAGTAGAGAAGCCCAGTGTATGTGTCGGAGTTCGTGCGACTGAGGATACCAGAAGATGACAATCGTGGGGTGGGGAGTGTACCGCAAGGGTTTGGCGCCAGTTTCATAGACTGTAAATCTGAAAAGAGCAACAACGAGGGAAAAAGAGTCGACCTCAGATATGATGCTTTTGGCAGGTCACAGGACACGTTGACGAGGTGAAGATTGGTTGATTAACGTGAGACAAGAGGAGTCAGTGTCATCGAAAAGAGAGGGAGCCAACATGGAGCATTGGAGATGGGAAAATGGTGAAAGGGAGAACGAATGCTTTCCAAGGTTGATGGAGTTGGAGGCTCCGAGTCAGAAACCTAACATTATGGGAAGGAGCAAAACAGTAACTGCCCAAGTGACTTGAAACCCTTAGAAGACTCTGCATAGAGTGAAAATAGCCAAATAATGCCCAGGTGACTCTGGCGTTCTATAATTTACGAGTACATAAGAATTAGAAGGCTTGACATGACGATGTCCTTGATTTTGACGTTGGACACTGCAGTACCGCAGGCAATATGTTTAAATACATGAAGCTGGAAATTCCTCCCATAGAAACAGGAACAAAAACAAAAACAAACAAGGCTTTTCAAACAGTGGAAGTGCCGACACATGGATGTTGATGATCTCCATGAAGGTGATGTTGACAATGAGCTGAGATTTGAAGACTCAGCAGGGCTGGCAAGTATCGACTGAGACCACAAGTACATGAAGCTTTGTCCATGCTTTGTCCATGTCGAGCCTGTACTTCCATGCTTTGTCCATGTCGAGCCTGTACTTCATTGGGGATCGGCAAATCCTGGCTGGGTTTCATTTGTTCGTATGGCATACCCACAATGCCAGTGATGTGTGGTTGCCAGCTTTGAAGCTCATACATTGTTCCCAAATTCCTAATTCTTTCAAAAAATCCTCCGTACATTGCAATAACCATTTCTCCTCATCCCATGTTCTCCGCGTATCCACAAGTCTCCCTCTCCCGTGGAAGCCCATCGCACGATGGACCATAGCAAGTTGATTTGTATGTCAAGGTGAGGTCCTTTCATTGAGTGATCCATGACCGTTCAAATATCTTTCAAGGGTGTGTCTGTGGTGTTGGGACATGCGCCTTCTTCTTTGCTTTGTGTCGCTGTCCAGGAGTGTGTTCGAGCGAGGTTGCGGGGAGTTTCTCCTTTTGTCCTCTTTTCTTTCTTGAGGGGTTGTCCAGTGGTGGGGGTATTTTGTATCAAAACGTGGTTTGGATTTTCTGTTGATGTGGTGTGTGCCTGGAGCTGAGAAATTAGAAATGTTAGTTTTGTCATTTGATATGCAAGGAGGACAATGTTCTGAAGACATACCACACTCCGAAAAATGTGATGTAGTAGATTTGCATGCAATGGTTGTCTCTATGAATGAGAACGAATATTGTCGATCATGAGTTGGCCGCCACGGTCAGGCTGGAAGTGGTTTGTTGAAGTGGTTGATCGAGGGGGTTGATTGAATTGGACTGATTGACCAGTCTGCCGATTGTCCTGAAGCCGAAGCCCGCCACGGTCAGACTGGAAAAGTGGGTGATCGATAAAGCGGTTGATTGGAGTGGGTTTGGCGAAGTGGGTTGATTTTAGTAGTTGTTTCACTAGCCTGCCGATTGTCCAGAAGCCGAAAGGCCCGCCACGGTCAGACTGGAAGTGGTTTGTTAAAGTGGTTGTTCGAGGGGTTGACCGAAGTGGATTGATTGACCAGCCTGCCGATTGTCCTGAAGCCGAGAGGCCCGCCACGGTCAGGCTGAATGTGGTTGATTGAGATTGTTGATTCAAGTGGATGGTTCAAGTGGATTGCTTGACCAGTCTGCCGATTGTCCTGAAGCCAAAAGGCCCGCCACGGTCAGACTGGAAGTGGTTGATTGACGTGGTTTGTTGAAGTGGATCGTTGAAGTGGATCGTTGACCAGACCAGCCTGCCGATTGTCCTGAAGCCGAAGCCCGCCACGGTCAGACTGGAGGTGGTTGATCGAGATTGTTGATTGGAGTGGTTGCTTGATTGGACTGATCGAAGTGGTTGATCGAGGTGGTTGGTTGAAATGGATGGTTGACCAGTCTGCCGATTGTCCTGAAGCCGAAGCCCGCCACGGTCAGACTGGAGTTGGTTGAACGAGGTAATTGAACGAGGTTGTTGATCGAGGGGCTTGACCGAAGTGGACTGATTTGCCAGCCTGCCGATTGTCCTGAAGCCGAGAGGCCCGCCACGGCCAGGCTGGATATGGTTGATCGAGGTAGTTGATTGAGGTTGTTGATCGAGGTGGATGATTCACTAGAACAGCCTGCCGATTGTTTCCTGAAGCCGAAAGGCCCGCCACGGTCAGACTGGGAATGGTTAAACGTGGTAGTTGAACGAGGTTGCTGATCGAGGGGGGTTTATCGAGGGGCTTGACCGAAGTGGATTGCTTCACTAGCCTGCCGATTGTCCTGAAGCCGAAGCCCGCCACGGTCAGACTAGGAGTGAATGATTAAAGTGTGTTGATTGACCAATCTCTTGATGAGGTGGATGATTGAGGTGGATGGTTGAATGGATGGTTGACTTGACTGGATGGTTGACTGGATAGTCGACTGGTGCTTGGCTGGATGATTGACTTGACTGGATGATTGACTTGACTTGACTGGACGATTGACTTGACTGGATGGTTGGTTGACTTGACTTGACTGGATGGATGGGTTTGACTGGATGGATTCCTAAAAAGCAGAGGAGAAACAGTTTCCCTGCGTCAGCCATTGGACTGGTGAGGTCTTCCACTCGTTGATGCGAGCCAAAAGAACCATTTTAGTTGATAACGCTAGAGTTCTCACCTGGTATGAGAGATCGAATTGACTGGATGGATGGTTTGACTGGATGGATGGTTTGACTGGATGGATGGTTTGACTGGATGGATGGTTTGACTGGATGGATGGTTTGGCTGGATGAAGGATTGGCTGGATGAAGGATTGGCTGGATGATAGACTGGATGGTTGACTGGATGGTTGACTGTATGGTTGATTGACTTGACTTGACTTGATGATTGACTGGATGGTTGACTGGATGGTTGACTGATGTTTTTTTTTTTTTAAGCTCAGTGAGAAGTGGAACAGGGCCTTGCGATAAGAGTCAAATAGCGGCAGTAGGTCGGCAATGGATGAGGCACTACGTGGATGAAGCTCCAGTTGGCTATTGCGGACATCCAAGCAAGCGTCAGGCTGTTTCAGAAGATTGGTTGGTAGTAGTCTAGAGTGGCTAGTCACGGAGCCACCGTTAGCAGGTTGATTCATAAATGAGGATCGAACATCACCTGCGAGTGGCATTTACCAATCATGAATGTATTCAAGTTGAAGATGGCATTGCAAGATAAAGTAACAGACCGGGCCATGGGAGCCTGAGTCTTGTTTTGGGTATTCAGAGGTGTGGACATGTGGGGTTGGGTGGACAACATGGTCATGTCACAAGCAGAGATGGAAGGAGACTCCATGGAGAAGCTCCAGGTTGGAAAGTTGTCATGGAAGTTTGCAAGGTCCACACATCTGGAAAAGTCAGCTTGATGCAATGGAAAGTGGTGAAGGTCGACGGAAGATGGAAGGTTGATAGGGGTAGTGGGTAAGGGGAGGGTAACATGTGACTAGGAGATACTCACAGTTCTCAGTACGAATGAAAGATGGGAAATTGGAGTAATCAAATTCATGGGCCCTTGGGGCTGTGAGTCAAGTATTGGTCAGTCAAGAGTTGTGGCAGGTAGTGAAAAGTAGACTTGCCAGTGGGGTCGACATCATGGGCCGAGTGATTATAGGAATCCATGCGACATGTCGGTATTATGGTCTGTCATGGATGTATAGATGATGGAGGATGTTATGAGACCCAAGCTGATGATGGAAGACTTGATGGAAGAAGGGTGGTCGATGAAATGGGAGATGAAAGAGATGGGAAGATGAAAGAGGAAGAAAAATTTCCGGAGGGAAAAGGAGGAAGGGGGTATTTATACATGGGAGGGGGACTGGCTGTTGAGGAAGGTGCCCGTTTGGGAAGGGGCGGCTCACACGGTTTCCCTGCACCTGCCATTTGGACTACCCTCCTGGGCCTGGGGTTATTACCCCCGAGGGCTTAGGTGTACATACCCAAGTCTCCAGTCCAGTATCCTATGGACCAAGGATCTGGAAAGGTCACTCGTCTGTTCTATTTGTTCTCTTTTGAACAGGCTTCCCACTCAGACCTTGTACAATGCACAATGATTGAGTGAAACTGCTTGGTCTGCGCTCCGTGAGTTTCTACTTCCTCCTATCGTTGCTCGGTACCAACTGAAATAGATGTGGAATTCTACTAAAGCCTTTGAAAACACCTTCCTTCATCTTGTTTTTAGCCTCTAAGTGGGACAGGTCGACTGGGCACACACGGAGCATCCCTACGCATTCCAGTCTTCGATAATGCATATGAATGACGAGTTAAAGACCAACATACTACAACACCGACAAGCGGTGGGAACGGGTCCGTGATCAACTACCGCAAGACCGCGCTGGTCCTATGACACCTGCACTGCCGTATCGGATATAAGACGGATTTACTCTGTCCAGGTCGAATGCACCGAGTTTGGACTTGAAGGACGAACTCATCTGAGGTTGCATACTCCATACGTTGCCGCGTTGTATTTCTTCTTAAAGGCTAGTCAGATCGCTCAAGCTGCAATGGCGAAAGCTTCCAGCCAGGCAGAGAACATCTTAGACCCAGAGGAGGACAGACTCTCGAACTGGGACGAACAAGACCTACCTAGGTATTGTACGAGGTGCAAAGTCAGAACCAGCACATAACATGGTCAACGACTCGATCTACCCAGCTGACTTGACCAAACCTATGGCCGAGATCCTCTAGTTGGTCTATGCTACCAATAGGGGTAAGCGTCCCCGGGATTAGGATAGTTAGGACGAGGGACCTCGCGAAGGACCGTCCAACCTAAAGATCAGAACGAAAGCTCAGTGTCGTCCTCCCTAAGCTTTGAGTGGGTCTTAGGTGACATGTCAATCAACTGAGGGAGGGACATTCCCACCCGGGTTGCCCATACCTTACCCCATGCGTAACAAAGCCACTCACCGAAAAAAGTGACTTGATATGTATCAATATAAGGAGAATATCTTGACTATTCTAATATGGTTTAGCCCGACTCAAAACAACTCATTCTGAAGGCCCTAGACAAGTTTAATACTGGAATTGGTCAACTTCTCGATGGCCCTAAGATTGATAGCCCATCGAATGCCGTTACCTTGACCCCATACTACCACCGCCTGATCGGCGAGTTCAAGATCTATTTCGAAAAATATAGGCAACTCGCCAATACAGGATTGAATTAGCGACAGCTTTCTCTCGGGTCCCTTTCTTTCCGGTCACGCGCTCAACTCCTACCCAGCCCGAAGCGCCAATTGATCCCCCAACTCCCGTCTGTTCGCAGTACACAATGTTATTGCCCTTATTGTGGGGATGAGCGGCGCATGAGAATATACCGAGAAAATTCTTGGGGACATGGAGGACCATGTGTCCACGTTTATCCCGAGACAACATGTATCTATACAATCATAACAAAGAAGAAGTTATTCGAACCCAAACGAGCTGTTTCAGATGTCATTTCTAATGTTATTTTTAAGTACGATCTAAAGGCCTCTTATTTCACGTTTCCATATCTTGTCACGCCTCATACTTTAGCCGGTGTGGCGAATATTACAGGTATCAAGCCACAATGGCTTGGACGTAACCAGGATTCAACGTTGAAGAATTTCCTTGGCATGACAGTAGTGGCGTAAAAGGCCGCCTTGTCACGATGGTCCCAAAAGACTGTCATGCTTGTCGATGACTGAGATATGGCCAATAACGTGATGTTCTCGGTACAGCCCCGAGCGACTTCCCAAAAGCATTTTTGAATCAATTTGATCAAGAAGCCAGAACTTTCTCTCTTGGCAGTATGCCCATTCAAGAACGCAGAGTCTAGTGAATGGCCGTTAGTTAGTATAGTCATTTGCACAGGTGCCCCGTTTCTGATGGAACCGGGGGGTCTTGAGTACATGTATCTCGGAAAGCCCCTTGGAACGCCACCAATCATGTCGTTTCCGTCGTCATTTGGTATCAGGGCTGTAATCCCTGGCCTTATTGTCACACAGCGTAGGACAAATAGCACCGATGGAACGATATAGTTCGAAAGCTCAGATCACATCCGAAGGATTTACCTGCATTAGTGCAATCTCTGCAAGTTTCTCCGGATTGAAGATCATCCAAGATAGATTGTCGGCGGAGTTGCCACCCTGTGGACACCAATCACACGTGTCGCTCTGATTGGGTGCCTGGCTGCCTTGGCTGCCTGACGGATCCGCCTTCGTCTCTTCCCCAGATCTCATCTCTAGTCTCGTCTGTCTTTCTTCTCATACCTTTCGCTTTTTGTATTTATATCGCGCCTATCTATTCCATCTTTTAGGCCTAGCACGGTTAACCCGCTCTATTCGTTTCAAGGGCCGCGTCGCTGGTGATCTTCCGCTTCGCATATCTATCAACGGAGATCTCCACTGCCTATCACAACGCTAGCGCCCATCAGTCACCGACCACCGTCATACCTTGAACCCCATCGTTCGTTCGTTCATTTTAGCTCCTCCAACTACCCAAGCCTCTCGCTTCTGGCCACCGCTTCGCCATGCTTGGAGAGGGCCGAGAGGAGGCCGCCAGGCTATATGTTCCCCCACTGCTTGAAGATAACGAACGTCTCGACGATCCCGAAGCTTCCGAAGACCTGCCACCGCCCGACGTCGAGACAGGCACTCTTCCTGTCTGGTTGCGGGAATCATCCAAATCGTTTCGCTGGGATGGGTGCCGCTACCGCTCCGAAAAGTTGGTCGCGCCACGGCCAATTGGGTCAAGGGTCCCGATCCGCCGCATATGCTTCTGTTGAAGCCGCTGTTTCCGCGAGTCCAGGAGCTTCCAGTCCAATACCTCGACCGTTTTTTTCCCAAGCGCAAATTTAAGACTGTACTCTTATTGCTGCTCTACACATCTTGGTTCTTGCCTTGGTTCTTGGTTTTATTACACTCACGTTCTTCTGGTTATATCGAAGGGTTCGGTCGGCCTCAGACACTGTCATGTTTAACGAACTTCTGGTATGTGCCGAAATAGCACCCGATCTAGGTATACCGTGCTAATGCGATTGCTTTAGGGAGTTCGGCAATGGATGTGGTATTAACGGAAACGACTGCCGCCCATTTTCTTCGTCGACTATTCCCTTCAGGTGTCCTGCGAATTGCCGTGATGCCAAATTACTGGAGCCTTACGTTGTGGGAAATCATACATACAACTACCAGGGCCTAGTAATCGGAGGTCCTAAGCCGGATTCCTCCGACGCCGCAATTTACCGTGCGGATAGCTTTGTTTGCCAGGCAGCGATCCATGTCGGTGCAATTTCGAACGATGGCGGCTGCGGTGTTGTCAAGTTTGAGGGAGCAGCGCACTCTTTCCCATCGGTAAAGCAACACGGTATTCTCTCTGCCGGGTTCCCGTCGACCTTCCCGAAGGCTTTCAGCTTTCTCCAGCTATCCTCGCCCCAAACTAGCTGCCCGTCAGATCCGCGCTGGACGCTTCTTGGAATCACTGCTGCTGCCGTTGGTATCCTGTGGCTCTTCTGTACATCACCGCCTGTGCTGTTTTTCAGTACATTCTTCATGGTGTTCTGCCATACGGGACTTGTTGGCGATCCGCCCTCGTATCCATTCCTGGCCGACCTTGTCTCCAGTCTTCTGTCACGGCTGCTGCCAGCGTCGTTTGTCGTCTATGTACTTTACAAGTTCTGTGCAGCGCCGCTTTTGCAACCGATCTCCTCGCCTATCTACCAGCTTTCAAAGTTGTTCCTTTTCCTACCCCGCTTTTCATTGGAGCCCTGAACAACTATACCTTTGCGCGGTTGATTCCCTTGCAGCGCCTAACTCCGATGGACATCCAGAAACAACCCGGGGCAAAATTGGCATTGGCTCTTGTCATCCCAATTGTGATTTCGATTATCCTGAGCCAGGCGTGGCAAATTCGTCAGGGAGGTCTGCTCCCACGGTACTTGAAGATATACGGTACCATGGGGATCATTATCTTGATTCTGCTTCCGCTACCTGGTCTTCGCCTTCGAATTCACCATTATATCCTCGCCATTCTCCTCATGCCGGGCACTGCCTTTCCCACTCGGCCTTCACTCATCTACCAAGGTCTGCTGCTGGGTCTTTTCATCAATGGAGTTGCGCGGTGGGGCTTTGCCTCGATCATCGAGACTCCGGCAGCTCTAGGAGAGCAAGCCCCGCTTGGAGATGGAATCCATGGCTGGTGGGGTGCTACCTATCCCAATATCACGACCGCATCTGTGAATGTTTCCCTGCCAGAGGGATCCGACGACACTTATCGCGGCAATGGCAACATCACATTCTCTCTGTGGGAACACGAGCGTATGTCGGATCTATCAGTGGACGGCATTTCGGTTCTTCTCAACGATGTGGAGCGCTGGCGTGGCTATCTCGATGAAGACGAGCGCGGAGAATTCACCTGGCACCGCCATGGCCATGATGGCCTGGAGCTACAGACAAATCCTCGTCTGGTCAGTCGTGATTTGAACCCCGACGTTGACCCCAAATCTGTTGTTTTGGCTGATAGTGATCCCGGCGATAAGCCCGAAGACCTATTTTTCCGATTTGCATTTTTGAGAGGGTCCGAGGCTGGCATTTACAGCCCGACAGGAGTCTGGTTGAGTGATGGCGCGTGGTGGCCCCCTGCGCCTCCCAAGAAATAGATATGCGATCCCTTCGCATTGGAGACTGTGTTTTTTTCTCCCGTTATATCCAAATTTGGCAAGATAGATTGTAAACTTTCGGTTCATGTGTGCTGGACGCGCTGTGCCCACTGGAGTACAAGGCCTTTGCTCGATCACTCTAGTTCATGACTGCTCATGTTGAATGAAGATATCACATATTATGATTGCTCATATACGGCTCATATACATTTAAAATTCAATATATCCCCGTTCATATATATGTCTGCCTGTCCTTAACGGAAAATTCATATTCATACCACGTGATCGTACCGACACGAGCCAAGGCAGCCACAATTTGGAGCTTCTTTCGTACCTGATTCTGGCAATTACTATTACACTATACGTCGTATCTTGAAATCATGGAATCCGGGGGATCCGATCATGAGCGACGCGAGGCGCCAAGCGCACTAGTCCGACGCGCGGTAGGTGTTGGCCCCTAGACAAGTCGCAAGTTTAGAACAAAATGCGTTGGGGTAAAGATACAGCGTTGACCAATCAAATATTAATTATGTATGCATACAGTGTGATCAATGTCGCCTCCGAAAGGTATGCAGCTGCAGCTCCGAGTCACACAATGTCGTGCTTCCATCTCATGTCGTCACAGATCCGATGCGATAAGCGCACGCCATGTTCCAACTGTCGCAGCTCCGGCATTGCATGTCGATCTACCGGCGAAGGCCAGAAGCCCCAAGAGCCCCGGCGGCGGGTCTTAATCTCAAATCAATAGTATGATAATCTTCTCCTGTCATAGGACAATATTGACTCGACCACAGTGAGAAAAAGATCGATTTGATCGAGGAACGCCTAGCAAGCATTGAAAGTACTCTTCAACAGCTAGCAAAAAACACATCTCAACTACAAGGCTTTACAGCGCCTAACCCGCGCGAGACTCGTTTCGCCCCTTCACCTCAGAAGTCAACCCCTTCGCAGCCGTCATCCACTCCAGGAAACACTGGAAAGCCAAAGGGGCCTTGGTATCTAGCTAATCCTACTATCGAACAGCATGATTCCAACTCTGCCTTTGAGGGCAGCTCATCTCTGACTGCTCATGGGGCCTACGCGAGCGCGTTCCTAGAATCTGCCGTATCCAAAAGTTCGCCACAGGTTTTGTCAAGCCCGAAGATCAACGCGGCTCTCGCGTCGCTGAAGCAGCTTGTCGGGATTCAGAGCCAGCGGCGAGAAGCGGACTTGCAAGGGGGCCAGCTCCCCATGAAGAATGCGAGGCTAGGTGTGAGACGCGACATTCGTGATTTAGAGATGCCGCCTCTGTCAGTGGTTCTAGACGTGTTGAGAAAGGTTCAAGGTATGGTTGGTCACAAAGAGATGTATCCAGCTTCTGATTCTTACTCGACTAGAAAAACCACCGGCCTGCTTTGGTGGCTATGTCCCCTTCATGAGTGTGCAATATTTCGCCGAAAAATGCCGAGAAGTCTACTTCTGCATAGAAGATTACTCCGATACGGCATTTGTTGTGACCAACTTTTGCCTGTACAGCGTTCTCTACGAATATGACGCCGAGGAGAAGGACACCAATACCCGAGAAGAGCGCCAGAACTACATTCAGATGTGTCGCGACAATCTGGAGACAGCTCTTGCCAATTTGAATATCTTGATGCCTGCAACCTATGAATCTATCATGGCGTTAATATTGGGAGTCAGTCCCCCATTTCATTTTTGTTCTTTTGTCGGATATACCCCGTCCGGAATCCTTACTTACAAATACAGGCTATGCATGCACTCGAAATTTCTAAACCATCAGTTGCCTGGACGCTAGCATCAACGGCCATGAATCTGTGCCAGACACTGGGGTATCATCGCTTCACCTCAATGGAGCACGACCCCGTACCAGTGCAGCGTCAAAAGCAGCTTCTATTCTGGTCCGTCTACACAGTTTTAAGCATGATGTCCCTACGTTTCAGGACGTGCCCCGTCCATCCATAACTACGATATCAGCCTGCCAGCGCCCGATGAGAGTATAGGTGTCCCCGAGCCATGGGGGCCCGTCTGCGTGTGCTGGACTAGATCGGCAATTATCCAAACTGATATTTACCGATATTTGTATAGCCCAGAGGCACTACAAAAACCAGAAAGCGAACGAGTCACACATGCTCATAGACTAGCCGCTGAGATGCAGTCGAAAGTTATGGAGCCGTTTGAGGTAACCTCTCTACCGTTTCTTGGGATGTAATCGAGTGAATGAATTGCTAACGTGAAACACCTAGAAATTCATGTCGTCCAAACCTAAAGTATCCGAAATGGACCTCATGTACCTCGCAACTGATAAGGTGAATCGGCTGGCCATCATGACCTTGATCTACCGAGCAATTCCAGCATCAACTGACTCGGGCCGCGTCGCCACCTTCATACCCGAATGCGTTGAGACAGCACGGGAGGCCCTGGAAATCCACCGACAGTGCGTCGCTGCGCTCAACGAGACAGACTATATCATGAAAATATCCTACATGCACTGGTAAGCCGTCTGAAACGATCCCAGCAACAGCTCCATTTATGACACAATCATCGCATAACCTCGAAACAACAAATTCTCACATTCGAATTTCAGGGCCATCCTCATGTCTCCCTTCGTCCCCTTCATCGTAATATTCTGCAACATAATAACAACCTCCAACGCCGACGACCTCGCCCGACTGGAAGAGTTCGTCGCCTCCCTCCAGCCACTAAGCACCTTCTCCCAGTCCATCGAGCGACTGTACAACCTGTCCTCTGTTCTCGGCACCGTCGCCCGCCTCTACTTCGAAGCCAACACCCGGACCCAGACAGCCGCAGACCAAAACCAGAATCTCATTGAAGTCGGTCAAGAATTCGATGTTTATCTCAGTGCGCTCGGATTGGCACCTACGAACCCTATGAATCCTCCAAATAGTAGTTCTCAGATGGGAAACTCGCAGGGGTATTTCCCAGATAATCCTGGTATGGATGTTAGTTCGGCGGAATTGCCACAGCAGAACGCGGGTGGTTTCCCCGCGCCGGTCGATTCATATCAAGCACAGGGACAGGATTTGGGGACTGCTGCACAGTTGGGGAATTGGTTCTGGGGGAATCAGTATATGATGGGGCTTTTGGAGGAGGATTTGTCGCAATTCAATCCCGGGTGGCCGTCAAGAGACTAGGGTGGTTTATCTTAGGCTATGTATATCATGTTGTATATTAGTTTTAATTTCTCCCAAATACCAATTTCAACTTCCATACATATCGCCCCTTCACTCCAACAAAACTTTACATCCTTCTGCACTCATGACCACAATTGTCAAAGCTTGCTTCTCCTCACCAGGTGGAACAATAGGTGTTTCAGGTGGTAACCTGAGCTCGGGGAATGTTTGAATGATTCGTATAATTGCATGCGAAGCCTCTGTCAGTGCAAATTCCTCTGTCAATCCAGTTAGTACAAATGCTCTACAGACTACTCCCATAACCTAAATCACTTACTGCCTAGACATATCCTCGGCCCCCCATGGAAAGGCATGAATCCCCAACCAATACCATCTAACTCCGAACCCAGCCATCTCTCCGGACGGAAACTGTTCGCGTCTTCACCGTATACACTCTTTAGTCTGTGCATGTGATATACTGAATACCCAACTCCCGTGTTTTTGGGTATTAGGACCGGGGATTTGCCATTGGGGCCACCTCCGCTCGGGAGAAATGTCGTTTTAGCAGCTACGCGGACGTTCACTGGAAGTTGCGGGTATAGTCGTTGAGCTAGATACAAAGTCAGCATGTATCTAAATTAGAAGACTGGATTGGTAATAGACTCACTTTCATTGATGACACATCGGAGATAAGTCATCTTGCTAATTTTTGCCCGGCTCAGATCACGCGATCCTCCGGTGACAAGTTGTATCTCGTTGCGAAGTTTCGCGAGAGCTTCGGGATGTCGCACGAGAAGGAAAAATGCCCATGACATTAGACATGCCGTCGTGTCCCTTCCAGCAATAAGTACATGGACCAATTGGTCTCTCACGAGAACCGGGTCCTGCATCTCCTTGTAGAGTTCCAGGATGAACGCGTGCCTCTCGGACGCTGCTTCCTCGCCATTTTTCTCCATATCGTCGAGGGCAAGCTGTACGAAGTGAGACGCATATTCTTTCACGACGGCACAAGCTTTCCTGAATTTAGCGGGCTTGTATATCCATTCCAAATCAGCAAGGCGAAGTCTGATCGCACTGATATAGCTGGAATAGTCAAAGGCCTTCTCAAAGGTATCGGTCTCTTCTCCTGGCAAGGCAACGACTGGTTCTCCGAAGATGAGCGCTGTTGTCGTGGCTAGAGTAAAGCGCAGGAGATGAGGTTGTAAATCCACCACGCCATTTGCAGAGCGGAGATTGGAAACCAAGTTTTCCACGTGTTCATCGAAAATCTTGGAATCCTGCCGGTGGATCCGTACGAATTGGCGGCGAAGTAACTCCCTCGAATGTTTCCATGGACGACCATCTTGCGTGAAAATGCCTTCACCTAGCATAGGCATAAGACCAGGTCGCCGGGAGCCAAGACACCAATCTTTCGAGTGTAAGAGAAGATCTTTAAACAGAGTATTTGGGTAAATAAATACCTTCAAAATTCGTTGAGAGTATAGATTCCACGTTCTTCGGGTCCGCAGTGAGATAGCCCTGGTTTCCAAACAGCTTAAATGTCATGTTAGGTCCGATCCTGTCAAAGTACTGGGATTGAAATAACAGTAGTCGCTGGTCTGGCAATGCATCATATTGCCGTTTGAGGATATCAAGCGCTAAAGGCCATTTGTAAGGAATCCATGTCTCCATCGGTAAACAGCCGTGCTTATCACCGAATGATTTGTCGTGCTAACGCTGTTAATTACCTGGATCCGATATCAAAGTAGGCCACTCACGACATATCTGCGCCAGCTTTGTATAACATGATATAGGATGTAATTGAGAATAATGAAGATGAAAGTAACACCCCATAAGTTTATCGTGTTAGTGTTGCTTCCCAGAGGGCTTTGAAACCATTGCAATAGGCTCATGCTGAAGGTGACCGAAGGAATGAATTATGTATGTGAGGAGGAGGATTGAAAGGGCATCTGGAGTCATTAGTTACATGCCCAGTAATTATTTACAGGAGAAGTCAAGGTCTTTGAAGAAAGTCGGAATTTCAACCCGTCACGCTTTATCTCTGGGGCACGGTTCGCTCGGGCCTTCCCATTTTTGGGGGCCACTTTTCTCCACATATTTTGAGAAAGGTGATTGGTCCAAATCCCGAAACAGGAAGAAATACACGGCTCCTACTGGCTGACACATCTCAGGGACTGCCAGATGAGGGTTAAACTTGCAAATAGAAGTAGTCACACCGATTGAATCCAGTACTATATGAGGGTCTATAGGGATATACCCCGTACAGCCATTTCTGGACTGTCAATTGAACATTTTGGACCAGCCACAAGTAGGAACACGTGTGACAAGTCCACGGGTGGGCACAAGCAACCTTTGGAAAGCTCTGCCAACGGGCCGGCCCTTCAAAAGGATCCACCTGGTAATTTGTATTCCGCGTTCTCTTTGTATTTTACCTTGTTGCAGCCTTGCAGTCCATGTGCTAGACTACATACAGTCTAGTACTATATTGTACGATCAATATCTCCAAGCGTTCAAGCCTTACATGTTGGGAGAGAAGCAGAATCTAGATATGAATATCCTGGACTCGCCCCATTTTATTCATATAAGTATGTGTCTTGTGGCGTGCTCGCTTGTGTCGGTTAGACAGTTTTGCACCTTTGCTTTTTCTGGGCTGAAGCGCCACTCTCGTATTTACGTGATCGGCAATCTGTTGTCAAAAATTCGTTTCTGTTTAATTGGTTGTCGTATTGCTGCAGAGTGCCGAGAAACCCGTTCAGCGGCCGGCTTACCTCGAAGTATCAAACAAGACTAGCGTCGCCAATGCATTTTTAGTGCAGATACTCATGGGGAGCCCCCTCGTTTCCATATCCACAGCCCCCAGTAATCTTCGGAGAAGTCGCCTCCATTCTACGGAGTATCTTTTCTATATTTCCTCGACCAGAGTTTCCACTTCCAAATTATGGACCCTTTCTCCATTATAGTGGGAACTGTGGGTTTGGCAGACGTCTCCATCCGTGTCATTACTTATCTCAGCTCTCTCAAAAGTGCAACCTCCAAAATTCAGGATGAAATTACCATCCTGGGACAAGAAATCGAAGCTCTCGTGGCTGTAAATGACTCAGTCGAGGACTTCTGGCATTCAAGGCATGACCTGGATGGCTTTGATGTGTCAGCCAATGATGGATCTCATGCTAGTAATGTTTGGAAGAACTTAGCATCGCTGTTGCAGCAAAGCAAGGGAACTATTGAACAACTCGAGGTATTGCTGAAGGAGGTGGTCGGCAAGAAACATGCGCTCGTAGGGGGCAAGCTCGATGGTCTTAGAAAGACGATCCGACGACAGGATCGAGATGGAGAATATATGCAAATACGCCAGCGCCTCGCCAATAACCAAGCCGGTATCCAGATGTTATTGAGTGCGCTTAATCTGTATGTCCGAGAAATCATTCATGGTATATGTATGTAAAAAAGGCTAACCAAGCGCAGCTCCTACACGCTCAAATCGCATGCAGCAGCGGACCAGACTGTGGACTCGCTACCAGAGAACTTGCAGCACCAAAACAATAAGCTCGCAATAAGAATAAAAAATCTGCGCCGGATTATGCAAGGCTCAACCGACCCAGACAATGTGAGTTAATCAGGATCTCTATGGATGTAGTATAAACGCTAATCTCTGCAAGCTCCATGATTCCCTCGTTTCCGCGGACGCAGTGGCATCTCTCATTAGGTTCAACAAGCATTTCGACATGCCTCAAACAGTCAGCAGTTATTACACGGGTCGACAGAAGCAGTTAGATGTGCTTAAGTCGACACTCGACGTCGTCAATTCTCGCGAACCTCAAGACCACCAAAAGCGCTTCGTCATTTATGGTCTTGGAGGTTCTGGGAAAACACAATTCTGTTGCAAATTTGCGCAAGACAACCGGGAACAGTGAGTTTAGTTTCACATGTACATGGGACAATTTTAACGATCTCTAGTTTCTGGGGTGTCTTCTGGATTGACGGGAGTTCGTACGAAAATGCAAAACATTCCTTCGCGGGAATTGCCAAAATTGGTGGCGTCGAACCCAACGAAAATGCGGCAAAGAACTGGCTTTCTAGTTTACAGCAACCCTGGCTACTTCTCATCGATAATGCGGACGACCCTGAAATCGACGTGATGCGCTACTTTCCAGGAGGGGAAAGAGGCGTGATTCTTATCACCACTCGCAATCCTACGAATAAAGGATATGGGACGGATGGTTCCCGCTTCTTTCACTTCGACAAGTTGGAGAGCGAAGAAGCTAGTGACCTCCTTTTGGCGGCTGCCGCTTCCCCACGTCCTTGGGGGGTACCGACAAGATCCTACGCCAAGCGAGCCGCGCAAATCCTAGGCTTTTTGCCTCTTGCACTCATTCATGCCGGAAAGGCCATCTTGGAGAAACTGTGTTCTTTGAGTGACTATCCAGAGTACTACGAACGAACGTGGAATAAAATCCGCCGTGACCGAACTCGAAGGTCCTCTCATAGTCACGAGGATAACCATGCGTTGAACATGAGTGTGTATTCTTCATACGAGATGATATATCTCGGTCTCGAAAGTAAAAACAATGACCAATCCAGGGATGCCATTGAACTACTGAAGACATTCTCATTCTTCTACTGGGAGAACATCGAGTTTGATCTCCTAACAAATGCAGCATCGAACCCTCGGCGAGAACGAGAAGATGCACGAGCCAAGGAGCGCATGGTAAAACCAGTAGCGGTCCACCCAAGACCCAAAACATGGACGAAAGCATTTCGTGACTGGGCCGCTTCAGTAATAGAACCGCTTACGAGACCAAGTATTATCCTGCCTGCTGTTCTGCGTGACGAGGACGACGACCCATTCGATGAAGACCGGCTACGCAGCGCCCTGTCTCTTCTAGTTCGTCTTGGTATGCTGACACTTCACGATGACAACAATAGTTATTGGATGCATCCACTGGTCCACACCTGGGTGCGACAGAGGCCTGAGACAAGTACGGCAGAGCAAGCCGTTTGGTGTCAAGCAGCAGCCACGATATTGGCACAGTCGATTTTTTTCCAAGCTCCGCGTGCATATACGGCCCAGGATGAGAAGACAAAGAGACAAATATATCCACACGTGGAGAATGTGCGGAAATTACAGGCAGATATCAAGAAACGGTTCGAAGAAAACCAGAGGGCTCCTCACTGGATTTGGCCGTTGAGGTTGCTGGCGCCTCAGCCGGGCTTTGGGAGGCTGCAGGCGACTGAATATGCGAAATTCAGTTTGGTTTACCTTCATTGCGGGTACTGGTCCAAAGCCGAAGAGCTTCAGCTTCAAGTAAAGGACTATTTATTTGCAAAGCTGGGACCCGAGTCCGAGTATAGCATTGCCATTGCGTTCTTACTGTCCAGGAACTATGTTTGGCAGACACGGAACAACGAGGCGAGAGTGCTACAATACCAAGTCCTGGATTCTGCGAAAAAGCTATATGGTCCAAATCATCCTACAACGCTACAGATCATGGATACCCTTGGTGCCACGTGTGTCTTGAGCAGTAGATACCGAGAGGCATATCGGCTACACCAAGAAGTTATCGAAAGTCTGTCGAGGTTGGAAGGGTTCGGTCCAGAGCATGAAGCAACATGGACCGCCCTGGATAATCTTTCCAAAGTCAAGCTTCGCTATTTTGAGCATGAAGAGGCGGTTAATCTACAACTGCAAGCATATGAGGGGATGCAAAAGACGCTGGGTCCTATGCATGAGAAAACCTTAGAGGCTAAAGACAATCTTGCCGCTATATACGGGTTTATTGGCGAGAAGTATCTTCCACTTGCTCTTCAGATGAGTGAGGAGGTTAGATCGATCCGGAAAGAAACACTGGGGCATGAACACCCTCTTACACTCAAATCCACGTTGACCGTCGCGAAGATCAAGACTGCCATGAATCAGTTTCAGGAGGCTGAACAAATCTTCCTAGAAGGGTTGCCCATTGCTAAAAGGAACCTGGGTGAAAATCACCTAGGAACTCTCACAGCTCGAACCTGGCTTGGACACCTCTACTGGCGTCAAGAACGGTATTCGGAAGCGCAGGCCATCTGGGAAGATATAGTTACAAAGCAGACATTTGAACAGACGAAACGGCCAGATGGGGGGCATGGGGATCGAGGTAAGTGGTATTCCTATGATTTGGCAATTAACCGTCAACACAAGAGTGATGCAAAGCGGTCTTTACTGATATATTATTGTCATATCTAGTTCAAGTAATGTGGTTCTTAGTCCACTGCTATGAGGACCAAGGGAAAATCGAAGATGCCCTAAATATGTGTGAGGATGTAATCCAAATCGTCAGCAACTTTGGAGGAGAAGGACTAGGCCAGCAGCACAAACTCTGGCAATCTCTGAAGGAAAAGAAAGAGGAGCTACTGAAGCTCAAGGAGCAGGATCAGAATCATGTCGTTGTTGATAGCGCGGATGTCCCGTCAACATCTGCATCAGCGATACTACTCAAGAAAGTGGTCAAAGACTTTACTTTCTAGTAGATAATAGTAATAATACCCAGTTTTGTATATATACCAGTAATATGCAATGAAGCTCACCGATGGACTTCTGTGGCTTCTCCTTTTCATTCCATACATATACAGGTAACCTTGGAAGACATGGATTATAATGGTTCTGGCAATAGATCCCGCGCCCCCTTGCTAAGCAGCATATTTGCGACTGAGACACCGAGTTGCTCTGCTTCGTCGTCGCACTGGACAGTGGTCACATCCTCAGAAGAGATCTCCGACGTTCCTTCTATGTGAATAATCGTAGCTCGCAGGCGAAGAGTGCCGCTACCAGGGCCTTGTTGCGCATCTAGGGCCTCAAAAGAAGACCAAACGCCAATTGAAGATGAACATCCCCCTTGAAGACTCCGTAGCATCGCCCTCTCTGCCATACCGCGCCATCTCGACGGCTTATGGTCGACAAGTTGGACAAGCTGCAGGATGTCTTGACGGTCTGTGCTGAGCTCGATACCGAGAGCGCCTTGCCCAACCGCATACGGGAATATGGTAGGTTCTAGCCGTTGCGTTATTCGATGGCCGAGTCCTAGACGTACTAGTCCTGCGGTGGCTAAGAGAATGCATGAAAACGGCGAAGAAGGTGCGTCAAGCTTGGCAAGGCGAGTGTCTCTAACATACTTATTAGATCATGCCCATTCTATAGATAGACAGACGTAGTGGGTAGTATCAAAAGAACACCAATCAAAATACTTACAAGTTGCCGCGACATTCTAATACCTCCAAATGAGGCCAATTCCGCCGAACTAGAGCTCTTCTCCTCGAAGAACTCGATCCAACTACGGAGCCGGGCGGTAATTGATCGATAGATTTGATAACCGAGTCGGATCTCATTACGACCGCATCAGAACAGTCCTCACGCTCAGGGATAGCTCCTAGGAGACAGTTCGGTGGCAGTGTTGTCGGCATGTCCTTTAAACAATGGACAAGAAATTGGACCTTACCAGCCGCCAATTCCATTTCAAGGCCATTCGTCCATAGGCTTTTGCCAATGTCTGATCCACCCGTCTGCTTAGAGAGAAGCATGAAGGGCGACTGCTTATCTGCATCGCCAGCGACGCTGCTTGTGGCGATTTCAAAGCTCGGGGAGGGGTCGAGTTTTTGGCTCAGCTCTGATATAATGGACCGAGTTTGAGTGAGTGCAAGCTCCGATTTACGACAGCCAACAACAATTTCAGAAGAGTGAGGAGATGAGATGCCTTCTGTCTCATGCGGCTTAGAGCCGCTCGGTTTGAGGCTCATGTTGGCGAGAGACGAGAAGCTACTTTTTCATCATGTTCGAGGTTGGAAATCGCGACGTTGTGCGATATCGATAACACGTGACTCCAAATATCCCTGCTGTAGTCTCGGAGACTATGCCTGTTATATATATATATATTGCTGCAGCGACAATCGGATGTTTCATTTGTTCCAATCGTCCTAGTTTAGTGGATATCACGTGACTGCTCTCGAAAGGAAAGTTGGTGGTATTGAGGGGGAACTCTAATTATGTATGGCGTTCTTAGATCAATCCGTGTAAGTTCTTCCAAACTGTTCAAGAACAGATAACCTTAGAATTTTAATGAGGGGTGAGTATAGTCCGGAGTACTTCGCCTATACTCCGAGATCGCTAAGAGTGGGGTCGAAGTCTTAAATTCGAATTGGCCAATGAAAATCGCTGTACGTAATTCGATTGGGGGGGTCAATTGGAGTCTCCCACTTCTTCGGCCAAAAGAGTCAATCACCGACGATCGATGGGGTTCGATCGAGTTGAGCGATTTTAACGTTTTAACGTTTTTATTTGATGCGGCTTCCGGCGTTTGAATCGAAATTCTAATATTTCAAGGTCCTTCTCAGACATTTCCCCAAATCTCCCCAACAGCCTACATCATCATCGTGGCTCACCGTGAATGAATTGACGAATTAATGCCTTGAATTCGATATCAGCCGACCTTGGACTTATCGATCATTGAGATTACGACCGCAATCGCAAGTCACGAGCCAAACGATACGAACCACAACAATCGGAAATTGCCATTCACCATGATATCTTCCGGCCTGAACCCTCATCTCAGCACAGGACACACCAAAATGGCCACTCCAGTGCTGGAAGAAGCCAAAGCCGAAGAAACGGCCCAAGAGTCGCGCGTTCTAATCATCATGACAGGCGGCACAATCTGCATGCAGCCCTCACCAGCCGGCTTCATCCCAGCGCGCGGGTTCCAAGAAAAATGCATGGCGCGGGTGCCAAGCTTCAACGACGGCTCGGACAGCGCAACAATGGACGTGGTTGTCAACGCCGCGCGCGAAGTTAAAGAACACCCCAGCCTACGCACACCGATGACAGCCTACGGGCGACAGGTGCGGTATACAGTTTTCGAGTTCGAAGAACTGCTCGACAGCAGCTCGATCGACGCAAAGGGCTGGACTCAGATCGCCGAGGCGATCGAGCGGAATTATACGCTCTTCGACGGATTCGTTGTCCTCCATGGAACCGACAGTCTGGCGTACTCGTGCTCGGCGCTCAGCTTTATGCTGCAGAATCTCGGGAAGCCGGTTGTTCTTACTGGATCGCAGGCGCCTATGCTTGAACTACAGAATGATGCTACGGATAATCTGCTCGGGTCGTTGGTTGTTGCGGGCCATTTCATGATTCCCGAGGTGTGTTTGTATTTTAATAATCGGTTGTTCCGCGGAAATCGGACGACGAAGGTTGCGGCGAGTGATTTTGCTGCGTTCGATGCGCCGAACTGTGCCCCGTTGGCGGTTACGACATCTATGCGGACTAATGTTAATTGGGATATGGTGCATCGTCCTACGAGCTTGGCGCCGTTTAGTATTCAGACAAATCTGGATACTACTCATGTTGCTTGTCTGCGTATTTTCCCCGGTATCAAGCCGGAGATGGTGGATGCGGTGCTGAAGCTGGATGGCTTGCGCGGGTTGATTCTCGAGACGTTTGGCGCGGGCAATGCGCCCTCCGGTCAGGATAATGCCATGATCAACGTCTTGGCCAGCGCTATCCAGCGGGGTATTGTTATCGTGAACATCACGCAATGTGAGTTATGCCCAACGGCTTGGCACCCCGATATAGGGTAAGGGTATCCGACTGACATATCCTCTAGGCCTCACGGGCAGCGTCAGTCCAGTCTATGCCACAGGCATGAGTCTCTCCCGAGCAGGTGTCGTAGCCGGCCTCGACATGACAACCGAGGGAGCATTGACGAAGCTCGCCTATCTCCTCGCCCTACCCGAATCGACACCCGAATCTATCGCCAGACGCATGTCAGTATCTCTCCGAGGCGAGCTGACCGAGTCATCATTACCTATCTTCCGACACCCGGACGGCGCCCTCCCCGAACGCATCCAGACACTCACGTCGATGGGGTATGCGATTGCCCACGGCGACCTGGAGAAGGTCCAAGCCATCACCAAGACCGAACACCACTGGCTCCTGAACGACGCCGACTATTCCGGCAACACGCCCATCGTAAGCATCATCCCATGTCACCCGTTCCCGTCCCAAACCACTCCACTATCTCCCTCGTCCTTATCTTGCACATATTAACCCAACGCAGCACCTGGCAGCAACCTCCCCGTCAATCGAAATCCTCCACTTCCTCCTATCGCAAGGCGGCTCCGTGCACCTCCGCAATCGTGCCGGCCGCACCCCGCTCTTCCTGGCCGCGAACGCGGGTCTTTCCGAGCACACGCTCCTCCTCCGCAAATCTGGCGCTCACCTGCATTCAGATGAGCGACCAGCCGCCGAGCTACTGGCACGTCATCGTCCCTTCGTTTGGGGTATGGCTGGTGTTGGGCCGAAAGAGATCAGCCAGCGGGAGATGGAGGAGGATGTTGGTAAGAACCGGGTGATTCCTGGGTCGGCGCCTTCTTAGGTAGGCGTTTTGTTTTTTTCTTTATTTTTTTCCGTGGGGTTTCGGGTCGAAGGTTAGGCTCAGACGGCCCGGGCTGAGATGGGTTGGGCATTGTGTCGTATGCTTCCTTGCTTTATGTAGGATTGTTTGCTTGCCTACGGAGTATAGTTTGTGGAGATATGAATGTCTCTTTTCTTTTTCGGGGGCATTGGCCTCCGGGTAAGCCTGGGCTTTGCGTCGGTGACATGCAGTATAGAATAATAGACATAGAGTACCCTCGGGTTTATTCTGACGCCATTTTGTTTATGTCGCACATTATCTTCCGAAGACTCCATTCTCCATTTCGATCACGCCAGAATCCCTGTCCTACTTTGCCTTCTTCCACGGTTAGCTGTGGCACCAGGTAATACGGAATTTCATCCGCGGAGATCGGCCCCTGCCGTAGCCGGGATGCTGCCACTAAGTGGGGAAGATAAGGACGCTTTTCTCCTTTTTTTTCCTGCTTTTTATTTTTTTTTACTGGTTTCTGGGGTTCATGTTGTATTTGGACAGGGCTGTAACTACCAAGGTAGAAGGTGATGGATACATATTGTTCTAGATTGTATAGTTCTTAAAGTAAAAAGGGGGGAAATACTCCAACTCTCTTTTATGGTGGGGTCTGCATGTTTTTTTGCTTTTTTCTTCTCTTTGCTTTTTCTTATACCCACATCGTACAACATAATAGGTATAAGAGTACAACATACACTCATATCATTCTCAAGCATATTGCCTCATGGATCTGGAAAATAGTCTCATATGTGGCTGAAATGCAAGGATGATGTGATGGGCTCTGGGAGGATTTGCGGGGTTAACCGCATATGAGACTACCTAGGTATACCTAGGTACATGTAATTTCAGACTAATTTCCTAATTGCTAAAAAGGTACTCCGGTATGTAGGTACCTTGTTTGGAGGTACCTTGTTACCCTGTCCAATGGACGTATCGGGTGAAATGGCAAGTCGGACATGGCCAGTGTAGCACGTCAACTTGTGCCAAGGCCCCAACGCCGCCATTGAAGCACTAGCCCACATCCTGGAGCAGAGATACGATATATACACCACGTGAGGCTGTCCCTGGCAGACAGTTGGTGGAAGAGGAAGTTCTTGACGATGTACGGAGTAGTGGTATGAAGTCACCTGCGCGATTTAGCTGTCCTGGTTTAGGCAGTATTTTCCCTATTTTCCTTGGGGGTTCCGATTTCCGATATTTGATTTAAAGCTTGGCATCGATGTATAGATGTATAGATGTATATAGACGTCTATAGAGGGATAGATACCTACATGTAGGTATATAGATGTGATAGAATAGAATTGAGACAATGTACAATATAACAAGTCCAAACTAAATCCCGAATCAGGATCTTCCCGTGCTGCCGAAAATGTCCCAGGTGTGGTGCCGATTTACGTAAAACCTGTGGACGAGACCGCACTGTGGATTTTTTCTTTTTTTTCTTTTTTTTTCTTTCTCTTCTCGTTCAGGTTTGGTTAATGGATTTGTTCTATCTGGATATATCACACATATTAGAATGGGAATTTCAATATAGGAACATTGAAGTCAAGGAAGTGTATACAATATAGAGTATAGTTGTCTATAAAATGAATTCTTATCTTATCCTTTTTCGTCTCTTTGCGTTTTCGGGAGTGGAATAAGATTTTTTTTTATAGAATTTTTTTTAAAAATACTTAGTATTTTTCATTTTATTTTATTAATTGCAGATCAGAAGGTCAATTTGGAGAACTCCTGACTGTTCCAATCGCATAATTTAGGTCTGATCACGATTCTTGTTACATACAACTTTCCAACCTCTACCCCACCATCGCAAAGCCCTTCTCGCCAAGGCTTACTCCAGATTTCTCTTTTATCTCTCCTCCCCTCTCTGATAAACTTCTTCCCTCTATACTTCCCTCTCTATCCTCTCCCCGATCAACCCGGATGACACAACCGCAGAAGACCATTGCCGTGGTCAACGGGACAGGCCGACAAGCGGCCTCGTTGATCCGTGTCGCGTCCGCCGTGGGGTACTCAGTACGCGCGCAAATCCACTCCCTGAAAGGCGTGATCGCACCAGAACTCCAACAACTTCCCAATGTGACGCTGCTGCAAGGCCCGCTCCTCGGCAACATCGCCCTGATGGACGAGCTCTTCAAAGGCGCCCAGCTCGCCTTCATCAACACCACCTCCCAGTCCGGCGACGAGGTCGCCATCGGCCGCGATCTAGCAGACGCCGCAAAGCGATCCGGCACCATCCAACACTACATCTATAGCAGTATGCCGGATCATTCCGTTCACGGTCCCTGGCCCGCCGTCCCTCAGTGGGCTCCCAAGTTCACAGTCGAGAACTACATCCGTCAGCTCGGAATGCCCGCTACCTTTGTCTACGCCGGTATCTACAATAACAACTTCACGAGCTTGCCATACCCGCTCTTCCAGATGGAGCTCTTGCCAGATGGGAGCTTTGAGTGGCGTGCGCCGTTCGATCCGGAAATCCCGTTGCCGTGGCTGGATGCCGAGCACGACGTTGGTCCGACTCTGCTGCAGATTTTCAAGGATGGCACGAAGAAATGGAATGGTCATCGGTGAGTGCAGGAAACACATCGAAAACCAGAATATCTTCCAGGGCCACGGATTCCTGCCAGGAGTTCGTGGCTTAGAACGATAGAAAGGATTAGCTAACACACCGCTTCTTAGTATTGCTCTCACCTTCGAAACCCTCTCCCCGTTACAGGTGTGCGCTGCGTTCTCGCGTGCCCTGGACCGTCCATGCCAGTACGTCCGCGTGCCCAAGATCGAGATCAAGGTCAACATCCCGCCGGGATATCGAGAACAGCTCGAAGCGCTGGAGGAGCTGTTCGGCAGATGCGATGCCCCCTACTTCCCGCAGCCGGAGTTCTCACAGCCCGCCGCTGGCTCACCAAAGGGTCTTGGACCGGCGGGTGGAAAGGGTGCCGGTGCAGGTATGATGCAAGGACCTGGCGGTGTCATCTCGCTACGGGTGACGGACGAGTCTCGACATCTGTGGCAGGGATGGCGCGATATGGAAGAGTACGCGCGGGAAGTGTTCCCTGTGGAAGAAGAGGCTAATGGCCTTGATTGGATGGTTTGAGAGACTTGTTTTTTTTTTTGTTTTTTTCTTGTTTTTTTTTGGTTTTTGTCCTTGTGGCTCTCGCCCTTTGGCCTATTGATGACACTGCCTTGCTTCTTTTTACTTTCTCTTACGACAGTTCGATCTGGGCAGAGACGTGCATGGTGATGTGTTCTGTGCATGTGAAGCCCTTGCTGTTTCGTTCTGTCTTTCTTTTAATCATTGCATTCTTGGCGAACGGGCATGGGATATATGGACTTTCATGACTTAACCTCGGTTCTTAATCGGAAGATGCTTGGGGTAGCATTGGACGAGGTTCATTTTGCTTTGTGGTTTTGATTTGATATATCTGAATCACCGAAAAAAAGTTGTGTTTTTTTGCTTTCTCTTTGTTTTTCCAATATTGCTGTTTCTTTTTCAATGTTGGTTCAATGAACCCCATCCTCAACCCCAAGCTTCGAAAAGGAAAAACAAAATATGGAATAAGATATCCCGACTCTGGTTACTGGCCATGAGATCTATGCTCAAATCTACGACGAATATGCCCTTCGATTTCCACTTCACTTGACTCCTATTTCCACTACATCCCAGGAATCCGCCCTTAGAAACCCGAGATCAGAACCGGGGACTCATCCCCCGACTCTTTTTCGTCTCTCTAATTGGTATCATCGCACAACGTGCCTCGTGCCCGCCCCAATTGACCAGTCCTGCAGGTCCCGTGCGTTCACGTTGGTTCGCTCGACACGCAGACCGCTCCTCTTATCTAACTGGGCTATGCATGGACGAATCAGATGAGGGGAACGTGACAGACTCGGACTCCGGGAAAAGAATTGAGTTGGCAGAGGGGGGCCTCAGTTATAAAACATACAATCTAGAACCTTGGAATGTAAAAGTGTACGGGTATAATTATGCAGTGTATACCCCCTATGTATGTACCCCTATGTATGAATCGACCTGGAGAATGAATCGCCGTCAAAATAAAGTATTCTCTCTAAGTTTCTTATCTTTAGTTTACTTTATACCTAGGTATGCTTGCTTTTTCCCTTTGAGTCCCCGCTTCTCTTGTCTTATCGGAGGGGTCGAGATGAGCATGTTGAGTCTGATTATGGTGTGGCTATGAGTGGCGGTGCATGTTATGGTATTTGCGGAGATGAGATGTGATATAACAATTTAGGAGTCTACAAAGTGCAAGGTAGGGTTACTATCCTATTAGACATAGAGCCGAATGGATATTTACCTAAAATATACTACTGATTGGTGGAAATGTATGCATTGGGGCTCCAATTGAAAGTTCTTATAGACATACGGTGAGCTTTGCTGTCTCCTGCATATGTCAAATTAGAATCAAAAGTTGAATAGAATGAAGATAGTTGAATATCTCTCAGCAATTAACACCCTATACCATGTATACTACAAACTCCATCTACCACCATGAAGCTATACCCCTCACAACATACCAAAATTCCAGTCCTCACTAGCGCCAACCAGAACTACTGACCAGAACGTTCTATCATCGAATACTAACATTGGACACCTTGAGATCCACAAAGATCAGCGTCAGAGTTTTCTCTGAATTTGTATGATGTAGTACTCGACACCTGAGGCCGAGTATCCCCCCCACCATTGCCCGGACACTTGGGTACACAGAGATACTTGAGTTCTCCGCTGTAGTACCATGGAACAGGAAGTACCAACAAGTATCATCATGTAGCTTCCCTAGCTCCTCTCCATCCAGATGCGCATAGCTTTTTTTTTTTTTGCCCCTCTGCCGTCCCTTAATTGTTTTCCTTTTCCCTCTTGATCTTTTTTTTCTTCCTCCATTCTTCTATTCCTTCTATCTCTATAACACTCCTGTGTATTTGTCTGCTTTATTTTACGACCCATATTTACGAATACCCATTATGTCTAACGATCAGTCGCTCCTTGACCGCGTCGAGATGCCTAGCATCCCCGAGGCTGCTATGAAGAAGATTGCTGTTCTGGAGGAGCAGTTCTCTCGTGCTGAGGTTGAACAGTGTATGTTTCCAAAGGTTTCCTAGTTTCTCTCTCTATTGTTATGGTGGGGCAAGTAAAACAGCTTGCAGAGTCTACTCTACCAGGAACAAGACAATGGCAGTCATTGAGAAGCGTAGTTACCCATGAGCCAATTGCTAACATACACCACACAGTGCGCCACTCTGTCAAGCTCATGACCCCTCTGATCCAGAAGCGCAGCGAGATCATCAACATCCCCGAGGTGCAGGCTGAGTTCTGGATGCGCGTGTTCGCCAGTGCTCCCCCCGAGATCGACGAGTACATTCTATCCAGCGATGCCCAAGTGCTCGGCGAGTGTCTCAAGAACATGAACGTTGAGCGATTCGAGCTCGACGCCCAAGGCAACGGCGAGCCCCGCAGCTTGCGCTTCACCTTTGAGTTCAAGACCGGTGAGGAGAACCCCTTCTTCACCAACGAGAAGCTCGTCAAGGAGTTCTACTGGCGCCAGGAGGTCTCCAAGAACGCCGCTGGCAAGACCCGCACCTGGGAGGGACTGGTTTCCGAGCCCGTCCGCATCAACTGGAAGAAGGATTCGGACCTGACCAAAGGCATGCTCGATGCTGCTTGTGACCTTTTCGAGGCCGAGAAGAAGCACGGCGGTGACCGCAAGAAGTTGCCCGAGTACGCTGCTCTTGTTAAGAAGGTTGAGGAGGCTGAGGATGAGGTTGCCAATGCCCAGGATGATGAGGATGACGAGGACCCCAGCCCTGTTGGCATGAGCTTCTTCGGATTCTTCGGATACCGCGGCCGTGATGTCTCCGCTACTCAGTCCAAGGAGGCTGCTAAGGAGATCGAGTCTCGCTGGGTCAAGGTCCAGAAGGGCGAGGAGATCGAGGATGCTGGTGAATCCGACGACGAGGATGAGGAGGATGACTCCGCGGGACTTGAGGAGATCGACATCTTCCCGATGGAGATGACCTTGCTGTTGCCATTGCCGAGGACCTCTGGCCCGATGCGCTCAGCTACTACGGTATGTAGATCCCAGATGGCGAGTGAGATGTTTGCCCCCCACTAACTTTGACCGCAGTTCAATCCTTCCAGATCGGCGAGGAGCTCGAAGATATGGACCTCGATATGGAGGAAATGGACGGAGACGACTCTGATGAAGAAAGTGAGTCGCGCCCGAGCAAGAAGGCTCGCAAGTAAACCATTTGCACCTGAAACGCCATGATCCCCCCTTTTGATGATTTTTGCTTTTACCTAACACCTTGATTTTGTATTATCACAGTGCAATGAGGAGGATTAATAATAAGACGAGGACGAATATGAGTGCCGCGATACAAAACGAGGACCATGTATCTAGTCGGAAAAGTTAGTTTGAACTTGAGATTCCCATACCAGACCAGACCATCATCGGAGTAGAGACCCGCAGTAGAGATAGAGATCCAGTATAGACGGAGTAAACGGGGCTAAAAAAAAAAGAAGACAATCTCTTACCCTCATTCTTGCGCACAATATGTTTGATACGCGACATCCCATTGGACAACTTCCCCCCAACCCGATCGGCCAGCGTATCAACCTCATTAATCATAACAGCCTGATCCTCCAACTCCCGACCCATATCATCAGCCTGCTGGCGCAGATTACCAACAGTGCGGAAAACCCCATCAAGCTGCTCATCCTGCTCATGCATAAGCTCCGACTGGCGCTGCTGTTCCATCGAAGCATAATAATCCTCCCCGCCACGACCGCGCTCCTCCTCGTCAAGCGCAGCATCAAACTCAGTGGGATTGGGCAGGGTATCAACGGCAGAATTGGAAACAGCCTGCTGCAGCTCCTGGTGCATTTTCTCGACCTCGTCACCGACATCGTCGACGAGCTTGCGCCGCCGCTGCACCTCCTCTAGTTCCAGTCCATAGCGGTAGGGGTCTTGTTCGATTGCGCGTACGCTTTCGACGAGGTCGTTTAGGTCCGCTGTTAGCTCTGTTAAGGTGCTTTCGAGCTCTGAGCGCGCTTGCTTGAGTTCGGGGTTGGATGGGCTTTTGGCTAGAGACCGGATGCGGAGATATGAGGAGAAGAGTGGTCGGCTCGTTTGTAGTGTTGCGACGACGTCGCTGGTTTTTCGGTGGTTAGTTGGCGTTATGTGTCTTGGGGTTTGTAGAGCTTACGCTTGGACTTGTAGGAATGGGTCTGCGTGCTCCATGGCTGCGGCATGGGGTATTGGGTGTGGTGTTGATAGTTCTCGGCCTCGGGTTGGTCCACGGGCGAGGGAGCGGAGGCGGGAGTTGCTGACTGATTTCTAGGGTGGGCGGTTGGGACAACTGCGTAGTTTTGGCCTGGATAAATAGTTATGCCTGAAGTCAACTCACCCTTCACTCAGCACTTCGAAGATCTGTATATCTCCTTGGAGACGATAGTAGTATCATTATCTCTATTTTTAAATGCAACTCTAATTTTTTATCTAAGTGTATTGCTTTAACACTCTTTGTGGCTTTTCATGTCTTTTCACCCCTTCGGATGCTCCCCAGAAGCGATACGCGAAAGATGAACTTCCTTGCCCATATCACGCCTCGTTAGAATCTTCCCCCAAGGCGCGCGGCGTCAATCCCGTCGGTCCTGATTGTTATTGTAGAATCTTCACCTCCTTGCATCTCCTGTGGCAGTTGCATAGCCCTTTGGGCCCCATCCAACGCGGCAGCGTGATAGTGCAATGCTCTATTCCCATCCACATCCTGGGCACATGTATGGACACCGACATGCAACAAGCACATGGAGAGAGCTGCGCTATATATCTTGTTACACGGGAGTCAGCGAAATCGGTAGGGTCTTGTTCTAGCGCTGGAAAGTGGCAGGGAAAGGTACAATACAATGTCTGGGTGATGGTAAACAACTATAAATTGAAGTGGCTAGATTTCTGGTATTGGAGTGGGCAGATATCTTATATGTACTGAGCAGCTTATGATGTATAGCCGGTTGACCAAAGGTGATGGCTTCATGGGCGGGAGAAGTAATTGTTACGGTTCTGTGTCTATCAAGGCTGGCTTTATTAGAAGACCTAATCAAGGACGATCCATCCTCAATCTCTCCACGAATAAAGGGAGATCAGAGATATCCAGGCTTTATACTTTTTAGACAAGTCGACATAAATTGAAGTGGAAACGCCTGATACTCTTGTGAGATATCCTTATAACTTGCTTACCGTGACAGCCAGCGGTTTTATGACACTGTTCGTTTCAAAGAGTTTGCCTGAGATTTTCCCTGCTCAATAGTATGTCGTCGATGAGGAGCCTTTCCAGGTGTCCGATAATCGAATCAAAGGATAAATTGCTGAGAAGGTGCAGTTCCGTGCCCAGGTGGGTCAACTGCCAAAACATCCATGGATAACATTGGAAATGTATCCATCACCCAATCTGTGAAACAGCCAATAGGAGCCATGAGGCCACTGGTTGCCGTAGCAACAGGCAGTTGTCTGTTCATAACAGGACATAACCTTGGAATTAACCTTGAATTAGCTCAGGTCCCACAATTCTACTTACCATCAGCACAAGCTTCCTAGGGATTTCAACGAAAGCATTTCCCCGAGAACATCGGTTTCCTTGATCTCAGGGGTGAAACTGTAACGTAGCGGAAACCAGTATGGCGACAAAGGCACTCGAGGCGCGTTTCAAGCATTTGTCGGTTCATGAGAGTGACGGGCAAGATGGGATCGATTTACACCAGAACACCAAGGTAACTACGACCCATGACTTACATGTCTTGAGGGCACAGTTAACATACAGCAGGTCGCGAACCCAAGCACGTATTCATCGGGCAAAACACGGCCAGCAGAAAGCTCCAAGCCCAATTCGTACAAACAAAAGTGCACAATCGACGATCCCGTTGCTTCTCAAGTGGCTCAAGGAGATGGCGGAAAGACTCTTCGCCGAGCCCGAACACCCCCCTCGGTTCTTTCGACGCGGACGGATGAAATGCCGAAGGTGGATAAGCGCCCCAACACTGGTACTAAGCAACAAACCACACTCGCCTCCCGAGTGCCTGACTCCAAAGACGGAAAAGCGCCTGCCAGGGCTCGGCATCCCCTCTCCGTTGTTGTGTCGCAGACACAAGGTACAGCTTTCGAGACACAAAGACACCATGTTTATGATGTCGAGCAACACGTCACAGCCACAAAGAACGTGTCTTCGCAGGTGGCTAAAGCAAAAGGTCGACCACCTGTTTTTGTTGATCAGCCTAATGCGGCGGCGAAGGCAGAAGAACACTCTGCTCAGCTTATCAAACAGCCTGTCCCCAAAGAACTGCATCTGGGCATGTTCGAAATTGGCCGACCTCTAGGAAAAGGGAAGTTTGGACGAGTATATCTTGCGCGAGAAAGAGAGACTGGTTTCATTTGTGCGCTAAAGGTGCTACATAAGGACGAGATCCGACAAGGAAAAGTCGAAAAAACAGGTGGCTCGTGAGATCGAGATTCAGAGCAATTTACGTCACCCGAACGTCCTACGACTATACGGTCACTTTCACGATCGAAAACGAATATTTCTGATTCTCGAGTATGCCGGCAAAGGGGAATTATACAAGCACCTACAAAGACAAGACCGTTTTCCAGAATGGAAGGCAGCCCGCTACATTGCACAAATGGCTAGCGCGCTAGGATATTTACATCGCAAGCACGTTATTCACCGAGATATAAAACCCGAGAACATTCTCGTTGGTCTACACGGGGAACTGAAGATGTCCGATTTTGGGTGGAGTGTTCATGCACCAAGTGGGCGCAGGCTTACGATGTGTGGAACACTGGACTACTTGCCTCCTGAGATGGTCGACCCGAAGAGAAGCTCGAAGCCTTATAATGAAAAGGTAGACATATGGGCTCTGGGGGTCTTGATGTACGAGTTCCTAGTCGGAAGGGCACCGTTTGAGGACACACCCAATATGACACATAGGCGAATCGCGAAAGGAGATATGTCAATTCCTTCTTTCGTTAGTCCTGAAGCCACAGATCTTATCAAAAAGGTGAAGACATTTCCAAAACAATAGTAACCGACTGCTAACAACAATCAAGCTACTTATCCTTGATTCGGATCAGAGAATTTCCTTGGAGAAAGTCCGACAACACCCCTGGATCATCAAACACTGCGAGAGCGTTGCGGAACAAGATAAATCTTGATAGCATCGGGCGGTCGACAATTCTGTCACCGCCCCCGAATCACTCTTGGCCGGTTCCCCACTTCCCGCTCTCCAACCTTGGGTTACCCGAGAGTACTCGCCGGAGATAACAATAATCAATATGCTGGCCGACCTTCCATTGGAATTGCTGGATATGGTAATTGCGAGGTAAACCAACATGCCCTTCAACCTATTTCCGCAGGCTTATCATTGAAGATCCCCTGCCGTGGGGACCTAAAGCGGCTTTGTGAAGTTTGTAAACATCTCCATGATGTCGCCCTTCCACATCTATATCGCTCACTTGTCCTATCTGGGTTGAATCGGTATAATGATTTCGAATCCGTCAGAAAATGTGTCGAAGTTCATTGCCATCGAATCCAATCACTTACACTTGACCTTTTGACCTGGGTTCGTGCGGAGAAAATCTGGACTGATGGATTCCGCGAAAAGAACCCCCATATCAGAAGGACCCCCGAAAACTTTTTCTCGCAAGGTGTGCTGAATGTCCACCCTCGGGACGAAAAGGTTCTCTTCCTATCTCTCGAGAATCTTCATCTGTCGGCAGTGTCTTTCTATCATACGGGCCTAGCAATGGTCTACGCTTTCAATATCGGGAGCCTAAAGAGTCTAAAATTACGAAACTGCCAAGGGTCTCTTGACTGCTTACGAATAATAGTCAATTCCGGAAAGCCAATGAAATTAAAATCCTTCGAACTTGCTCTCGACCTCAGTAGTATTGAGAGAGAGAGAGATGCATACCTCTATATCACAGAGACTATTTGCAATTTCATTCAACACATGTCCGACTTAGACACTCTCTACCTAACGCTTCCTCAACCTTTTGATTGGACCACCCTCACAGATAGACTATCAAACCATCGTCATCTCAAGCGCTTTGTTATGCACCACCTGGTGCATAGAGGTGGTCAGAACCTCATCGATGGCGATATACCACGGCCCATACATTTGGAACATTTACTACAAGAAAAGCAATTAACTTTCTTTGGGTCTTCCATTTCGCCCGACGTTCTAGTATGCAATTGTCATGAATCTTCGGATTGAACATAATATGATCACTAACAGATGACTAGGCCAGCCACTTCCAAAGGATGCATCCCAAGCCGTCATGCAAATTGATACACTTGAGGACAAGCGGGGTAGTCCTTAAGAGACTGACTAGCTTTAGGCAGCCTTTCTTTAAACAGGCTAGCTATCCTTTTATGGCTCTTTATACTTACGAATATGGCGACGGTAAGCTGATTCCACTTATCGAAGAGTAGAGCCAAGTGGTGCTTGATGGAATCTAAAGTTGAACCAGATTTGCCATACAAACCCAATGAAGTTGAAGATTTTGCGCAGTGGGCATTCAGCGCTGATGGTCTCCCACGCCTTCAAGTACTCGCCTGGGGGGGACTTCTCATATGACGGGCGTTATTCGGAGCTCAATCTTTTCTTTTGCAGATCCGCCAGTGGCTACAAAAACCTAACACCTTCTGATGTAATTCCTTGGAATATTGTTCAGGAGAACATGGATATGTTAGCGGCTTGCCCCTTTGATGATATTCTGGGATAAATGAGGTACTCGTACGGAAATATTAAGCAAATGTTCTTTTACACTCTGCGTAGGGCTGGTACTCAACCTTTCAAATGAAGCTTTACACGGACGACTCCAGGGCTTATTGCGTCACATCGCATCATGGATGTCACATATCTAGACAAGAAGATACCTAGGTAAGGATCTTATGATGCTTTGGTGTAGAGGCAAAAGAACCGCGGTTCAAGCGTTGAGTTGACCGACACCCAAAGAGCAACTTTAGGGCTCTCTTTGATTTATGTTCAACCCAACTTCATTCTTCCTACATATGTGCATTACACATTTTTGCGAAAGTCAATACATACTGGTCTTGCGTTTACTATTTTTGCTAACATCTACTCCGTTGGGGGAATTTTGAGCCCGTCAATGTGGACGCCTCAGGCGGGTATAATTATAAGATCAAATGTCAAACGCTTGAATTACCGCGCGATGTATTCGTTAAGGTCATAGTCGCCGAGATGACTCTGCGAGGACTTGTCCAGCGCTGCGATAGCATCGAAAAAAAACTTGAACAGCCAGTGTCCACTCCGGAGGATAAGACAAAGATGAAGGAATGGGAGGAAGAGATACAGGGCCTCCAAAAAAAATATACATGGAGCAGCATGCACTGTACAGATGCGAAGCATTTCTTTCTCACCGACCTTTGAAACAGATGTATGACGCCCTCAGAGAGAAACCAACGTGGTATTGCCGACCCGAGCTAGTTAAAGACTGTGCTGAAAGAGACGGTTGCTGCGGTCGGAGCTGTAGGTGTTGTCAAAAACGCAACCTGACGACCCAGCGGACAAAGGGCATTGGACATTGTACGATAGATTGCAGCTGTTGTTCGGAAATGCGTGGCGCTGGTCTTACTCCCGAAGAGAGAGCAGCAATCGTTAGGATGCTTAAAGATATGCTCCGTTCCTCCAATCCAGCCTATCTTGTGAAGATGATAGAGGCTTAATTTTCTAAGCCGGCCTACTTCACCGAAGTTGGAAGCCCGGAAAAGGAATGATGATCGTGCTGGAGCTATGGAAACAGGTACGGGATTGCACTATACGTATAAGCGGTTCAAGTGGCGAGCAAGCTTTACGAGGGTTGTGGCTTAGCGCATTTGGTCCTTGTGCAAGATCCTAGCATTAGCACCTTAGCGATTAGCTTGCATAGCAACCAGGACCTATCTCGCCCCTTCACTGTATCTCTGAAGACAAAACTCCTTATGCGAGTGGATCCCTTTCCTTTGTCGGATGTGTGATCAAATGTCTAGAAGCCTTGACTTGGCACTTTATTCAGTCTCCAATGAAACTTGTCAACCTACTCAAATTTCCTGGTTACTTTCAACGTAATTGACTATCTGGAGTAGTCGTGAACTTAGAGAATCGTCAACTCACCCTTGTAACTCCCTGAGTGTGCTCCAATTGTCTTTACGGGTGGTGGCGATGTCGGATGACGGCCATAGTTTTGATGTAAGCTTCAAATGTAGTTATATGTATACAGTTTGAATGATCTGCAAACTCTCTTCCAAACACAGATATTCTTGGCCGACTACGGAGGTTCAGAGCCCCCTGGCATCAATGACTAATTTAGTGCCTGAAGATGTCTGGTCTTCTGCTGGCAGAAAATGAAGATATCTGAGAACAAAGCAGCTTACTGGAGGAGTATCCAGTGAGCTTTGAATACGCGGGAACGTAAATTCGGGAGATCGTTAAGAACTGGATTGATCAAGAAGCAGAACCTTGGAAGACACTAGACTATTACTCGCACCTTCAAAAGAGGGGAGTTTACCTTCGAGGATTTCTCCCCTGTCACCAATAGAAACCTGTATCACCACGCCCATTCATCAAGGTTCTCACAAACGCCGGACGCGGGTGGCTTGATCAAGCGGTAATAAGCCAGAATGCAATCCTCCCACTTTTCGTCAGTTGGATACGAACCGCGAAACCCCGAGATCCATAGATCGGCGGATTCTTTGTCCCATATAATCTTTGTGATATTCTCCCCTCCTGGACCCCAGCCAAAGGACGACATTTCCCTGATTTTGCGTTAGCATGATCTCCAGGACGTAACTCCGCACTTACTCATATGCAGCCCGGAACTTTCGGCGAACGAGATCACGTTTTGGTCGCTCGAATGACCAGAATAGTTCCGGAGTGAGGACCTGTCCGCGGACCTTTTCCCAAACAAGATAGGTTATGTATCCTCCAGGTACAGGTCCGTGTTCCCCTTGCACGGATTGGCCATATCCAAGTAGTGAAGGCACACTTTTGCATCCACCTTGTCTGAACTTCTTCCGAGCTTTAGCTTCCTGCTTTTCAAAATGAGGATTTGCCTGTTGGGCTCGAGCTTCCGGCAGAAGGAATTCTGTTCCCTCATCGGGACCTTGACAGTAGACTCTCATAAACGCTTGATTATATGGGAAATGGTGATTGTGACATAGATACTTAGCCTCCCAACCGGATGGTTGTTCGTCGGGATCAGAAGTAGGCTCACGCACTCCATCGACTCTATTCTCATAAAGCTTCTCGTCGATCACCCATGTACTCGCGTTCAGGGGGAGAGCTGCGGAGCCAGGAAGGGCGATCTGAGTGCCTTTGAAAATCTGAGAGATATCAGTCATCTTGAAGGTTGCGAGGATAAAAAGGGAAGAGAGTTCTGAGAGAACAGAAGAGGAAAAGAAGGGAAAGTTCTGAAAGAAATGAAGGGAGATGGACTTTTGGGCCATCTATGGTGCCTGAGGCAACACCTCACTGTTGAAATACAACTTGTTACTGGCCAATTAGGTGATGTCAAAGACTCTGGCTTTTATGACCCCTATTTCTGGCAATTTATATATAGGCGTAATTACTTGAATAATAAACAAACACAACAAACATAATACCGCGATGCCCAACGTCATATTTACCTTCTTCGCCGCCATGATCTGAAATCAAAAGTTGAAAAAGCTTCCAAGGCTAGAGAAAGGCGTTTCAGACAGTCGGCGAGGTCAAAGATGATGGACTGGTTGCTCCTGATTGCGATGGAGCAAAGTCAACGCTTAAGAATGTGGGGATGTGGATCTTTGTGGGCCGGGAATAGCTTCAATACTTTGTATGTACACCATTCTGGAATGATCAACAATATAGCTTCTCTTAAAGTATACTGCGTAACCCGGTTTTACGGCAAGGTATGAGGTTCTGGAGTGTATGGAGCAGGGTCCCCGGTTGTTGACGAACACGTCTCCCACGAGTCCGTGGGTGCTGGAGCGCAGTTCGCGCCCAACATGCTGGCTGGTCCTCGTCATCTCCGACTAACAAGGCCGGGTGTGTGCTGGGCGATGGCTCCAGTTGGCTTCCTTTCCGTAGTGGCGAAAGAGATTCTTTGCGGTCTGGCTGGGGGAGTGAGGGACTAGACGCGAGGGGGGGATGGTGAAGAAAGGTGTTATGTGTATGGAGGAGTAAAACCTCAGCAATCTGAATCATTTCGGAACTTCCTTCACATTTCCTGTCTTCTCTGCCCCTCCTACTTCCTGGCATCCTTGACCACTTTATCTTCGGCCTTTCATACATTGACCGTTGATTCCGTCTTAATCAACTCCTCATCGTATGATCACCACCACTGCACGACATGGCAAGTTTATTAAAACCGACGCTATTAAAGTCCTGCGAAACGCAGACTCTCGCCACGAGCCCATGCAACGTTCCACGAGCCATAATACAGGTAAAAGATCGGATGAGAGGATCGGCAACAAGATGTCCATCTTCTCTCGGGGAACTTTTCGAACAGAGACAGCAGCTTGCTATCGTGTAAGACTGGTCTAGACGACTAGTCCTTTCATGTCTGCCACATGTGGCTTGCTCGTCTTCTTGCCTTGATTGGAAACGGTATTGTCTAGAGTGCTGCCAAAGGGGTAGTGACCTCACCAGTGCCCCTTACCACCTCCGAGTCCCATCGACTAGTGGGAATGTAGCTCTCAAATCTCCTGACCCATCGATAGACACAATCGTCTATTTTGAGAACCTTCAAGGTGTTTCCTGACCTCCATAATGTAAGCTTTTGGAGGGCGGTATATCTGGGTACAAAGGTTTAGCCCAATATTTTGGAGGTCCCACTGTACACTTTCACTAGTAGAATCTACTTTCATAGACCCGATAAAATCTTTAAACCTCGTCCAGAATTAAGTATGGCTCGCCCATGTTTTCTCCCCTGGTAGGGCTTCACTGCTCCAGGGCTGAGATCCGGGCTTAGGTAATATCCCTAATATGCGCGGTGTTGCCCAGGTGATATCTAAATCCAGCCCCGTCCCCTTCGACCTCGTATCCTCAGTCCATGTTGCAACCCTCCCTTCAAGGTACGTATCATAACCACGAATTCTCGACATGCAAGCCTTAAGGAACGTCTTGAGGCTTCGACCTCCTCATAGAAGCGTATTTCTCGACACGTCCAAAAGATACCTATCTATTACGTCTCGAGGTATTACCTGTGTACAAGTCACATAATTCAGAAGCGCTAATAAAATCATAGGACATCCAATTTCCAAAGAAGAGCTGTTTAAATACACAAATGGCCGATTTCTTTCCGAGGAAGAAAGCCAGCTATCGAAGCGCTATGTTCGTTTCGACATTGACCGGTTATGTGATGTGATCGCAAACATCTCCGGAACTGGGGCACAGCAGGTTTCAAGCATAGACAAGATGGAGGGCGGATTCAGCAAGGCCCTTCTTATGACAACCCTCGATGGCGGCGAATACATCGTCAAGATCCCGTGCTCGAATGCAGGAAGGCCTAGGTACTGCACAGCATCTGAGGTTGCGGTCTTGGACTTCGGTAAGTTTGATCTCTTATATGAATACCGTCAATGCATAAACTTATAGATGCCCTTGACTCAGTCAGGACGCATACCACAATCCCAGTGCCAAAGGTCTTAGCATGGAATGCCGACTTAACCAACCCCGTGGGTGCTGAGTACATTGTGATGGAACGAGTCCCTGGGGCCCAGATCTTCAATAAATGGGATGAAATGAGCGAGATCAACCGCATATCAATTATCAAACGTATCACACAATGGGAGCATGAGCTTGCTGAGATTCCATTTCCAGCTTTTGGCAGCCTATATCACAAAGGTTCCCTGAGTGATCATGAATCGATCCCGTTAGATCCATCTGTGGATCCTGAAGGTTTATTTTGCGTTGGCCCTTCATGTGATTCTCACTGGCTCATGCAGCATAGTCCTAATGTTCACTATGGCCCCTGTAAGTATTGCCTCTTCTCCTAATTAACTACAGCTAATACCTTTACAGGGAAAACCATCGGTGACTTAGGCGAAGCTCTTATCAATCGTTCACTTCTCAAATCCCAACACGGTCTCAAGGCGAAACTACCGGCCTCTTTAAATAGTCCCTTAGGGGAACATTTGATAACCCTTGGTATGGCAAAAGAAATTATGCCAGCAATGGCAACCAATGCTAAGCTGCTAGCGCAATCCCAGCCTACATTATGGCATACTGATCTTCATATGGGAAATATCTTTGTCGCTGAGGATGACCCGGGTAAGGTCACTGGCTTCATTGACTGGCAGCATACTTCTATCAGTCCCTTGTTTATGCAAGTCCGATGGCCCATCTTCCTAACACCACCGGAAGACTACCCAGAGGGCCACGTAATGCCTCAGCTTCCACCTGGCTATGAAGATATGGACGCCGAAGACAAGGAAATTGCTTTAGATATTAAACAAAAGGCTACTTGGGCAAAGGCCTATGAGGTTGCAACATTCCTGAATGATAGGAAAGCCTGGAGAGCGATGCAACTTCCCTTGGCACTAAAGGAACTATTCCGTCGCTGTGGTGATACTTGGGATGAAGGAATTCTTCCGCTCCGGGAAACGTTGATTGAACTTTTTCGCAGTCAGCGGGAGCTCGGATTCGAAGCTGATCTATCGCTCCACTTCAATGACGAACAGATCGCAGCACACGAGAAGGAGTTCCAGGCCTATGAAGAATGGCAGGAAATACGCAGCTTCGTGAAGAAACTCCTTGATACTGATGATGACGGCTGGATTCCCCCAGAGTACGATTTCACCGAGATGAGGTCTCGGAACAAGATGTTGTTCGACTACTATGTTTCCAAGCCAGATCTTAACAAAATCCCAGATGAAGTCCGGAGGTTATGGCCATTCCCTCTAGATGGCCTTTGATACCTTAGGATTCTGCCGTTACTTACGGAAGTACATATTTCGAAAGTGCATATAGTGTACCACAGAACAAGAACTTGCAACGTCAAGGCCTGCCGTGGCCTAATTGCCGTCCGCATTGTGAGGCTAGGCCTGCAACAGTCCAAGAGATATGCCCCCGAAACCCACGTCCTAGGCATCGATGTACAAATGTAGATCATCCCACTATGTACTGAGTCCTCCTGGAACCCACAGAATGCCCAAGCCTCCAAAGCACAAACTCCCAGCCGTATCTAAATGCGACCGAGAACAAAAATGCAACAGGAATCATTTCTTGATCCCAATAATAGCCAGATTGCGCGGGCTCTTACCATACTCAAACACAGGCTCAACCCAACACTCCTTGACAGAGTCATGTTCGCGCAAGAACTGCCAGCGATCAACAACAATAGCAGCCTCAACAACCTGAGCACTGAACGCCATTAAACTCCACACGATACTGAGATTCTTGCGTGTGGGCAAGTACCTTTTTTCATAGCGCTGCAACTCTTCCTCAGACATGGTACAGACGCGCTCCTTGACCAACTCGCCACGTGTGGGATCACGGCTCAATTTGACCGTTGCAGCACGCACATACGCGGTGAAAGACTCGAATGCGGACTTTCGCACGGATCCCACGATCAGCGCTATACCCTCCGAGTTGGGGTTGTCCGCGTCGTCTTTATAGAGATCGTCGGGGATGTCGGGTTTAGGGATGATGTCGCGATCTAGAAGAACGCGTTGCAGCAAAGCGCGGTAGAAATGACGTGTGAAGAAATCTTCGCTGTCGGCGCGGCCCCAGTTGTGGGGTGCCTGTAAGGCCATTGAGCGGGCTGTGATGTTGAGCTTGAGGCCTTTTGTGGTCTTTGCGTGGTAGTTTTCATAAAGCTTGGACATTGGGAATCCGTGCGGGTCCCATGACGATCCGGTTTGTTTGAGGCGGGGGTGCAGGGATCGAAGGATGGGGATTTTGTATGTTGCTGGCCCCAATCGTTCTGTCAGGAGGTTGTAGCAGCAGCCAATCATGGCGATTGCCACAACAGAAGGGTTGAGCACTAGTGATCGGAGTCCGTGGTGGACGAGGTTTCCGCATGAATGTAGAGAGACCACCATCACCCGGGCGTCACTTGGTTTCTTCTCTTCGGGTTGGATGATGACTTCTTCTGTGCTGGTCCGGGTTTCAACTGATGTTTTTGGGTCGACGACGTGCTCAATGATCGGTTCCAGGTAGCCATCTTGGATATTATGTTCTATGTAGCTGACTGTGCCCCTGGTATCGACCTTCGGTTGTGCCTTTGGCACATGTGGCACATGTGGCTTTCTGTACGTCGAGTCGAGCACATCATCGGCTTCTAGAGTCATATCGCCTAGAATATTAGAGACCGTGGTATCTTCATCCTGACCAGCAGGTTCTTCTGGCACTGAATCGCTCGATCCCAGTGGTGCTTCCATCTCCAAGCTAGGAACTTCAGGCTTTTCCGAAAGGCCTAGATCTGGGGCTAGTTCGGGGGTGTCGGTACAGACGCTGCATTGCTTCTTCAATTTGTTTAACTTTGCATTGTGTATCGTCTTTTTTTTTCTTCCGTAGTTAGTCGAGCAACAACATCCATACGGTTGGCACCGCTGATGTATTGGTGCTTTCGCTCGATAGCAATGATATGTTTATGATAGGGCGAGCTTGCCAGCATGCGCCCCAGGTAGCTTTGTCCCGACCCAAAATCGACAATGTGAGATAATGGTTCCCCGCGACGCTCATTTACCGTCTCTGACAAAGACGCGACATAGCGAGAGAATTCCTCAACCTCGTGCTTCTTTTTTTTGTTCATGCCAACAGCAATATGTCTCGGGAGGGGTTCACTCTTCTCAGATGTGGTGTACTCGCGGCGGAAGCTCAGTCGTCGGATGTTGCGAATGTATTCGAGAAGGCTTGTGGGCGGGAACGTGCCTCCGTTCCATGTCCTGCCATTCCCGGTGTCTGCGTTTGTTTCGGCGGTTTCGCACAGCGGGTCAATGTCCTCTCGTAGCAGCAGTTGCAAGATGCTGTGGATGTCGTGATGATCAAAGAATGATCGCCAGTCTTCTGGCAGTAGTGAAGTGTACAGATCGGGATCGCGCGTCAGGAAATCGAGGATATGCACGCCACCGCAAAGGTTCATGAACATGACCGACTCGGTTGCGAAAGAGAGGAGGGCTTTGACATATTCGTCAGGATCCTTCCACTCGTCGGAGAGTGGAAGAGGATTTCGGACTGTCATGCTAGATCAGATGTCATGAAAAGCACAAAACATGTGGTCAATTCGTGAAATGAGGGACATTCTATATACTGTGGGGGAAATGTTATCGCGTCTTTCTTTTTTTTTTATCGCCCCGCTCGGCGCCTCTAAACCCGTTTAGTCATCTTCTGGAGTCCCCGGGCGCATTTCGGAGCCCTAAGACCATCCCAAAATACCAAAAACAGAAAACAGAAAACAGAAAACGGCCGAAGCCGTCCTGTGAGAGCTGGAGCATGTGCCCCAGCAATGGAGGATATCACGGATACCACGGTCGTCTCCCGTCTTGTCCCGCTTGCTCCCGCCCCCGCAAGGGCCTCCCTCGATGCGCTCAATGGCTCCTCCGATACCGACCGGATGTCTGCGATGCGCTTTAACTGCCAATCCTGTGTACGAAAAAAGATTAAGTGTAACCGCACGGTGCCGAAGTGCGCCAGTTGCAGCAAAGCGAAGCTCCAGTGCGTCTATCAGCCGCCGCGCAAGAGGAAGCGCAGCCGGGGCGAAGAAAACGTTCATGACCGTCTAGCACGGTACGAGCGCATCTTACACGACCACAACCTCCTCCCGACGGCCGCTGCCTCGACCCCCAGCGGCAGAGACACGGAACCCTCGGCGATCAGCACTCGGGCCCCGACTCCAGTGTTGCCAGATTCGCAACCCGGCGCTACCACTGGCAAAGTGTTTTCCAGTGAGGGCAGGTCTCGCTACATTGACAATGTTCTGCTCCTGGACGCCGGGGAAGGGGACCTGTGTGAGTTATCAGAGTCCGAGCAAGAAGATTACCACCACGACGAAACCGGCCCCGACGAAGGCTCCCTGACGGGTCTTCTTGGCGCTCTCGTTGCAAATACTATCTCGGGCGGAAGCATGCAAAACCTCACCGACCTACACCCTAGCTACGAGCAAGCGGCCAAGCTCTGGCATGCCTATGTGCAGAACGTCGAGCCTCTTTGCAAGATTCTTCATGTTCCGACAGTCGCCAAGATGTTCGACTCCGTCTCTAAGCATCCGGCAGCCGCCCCGAAGAACGATGAATGCCTGATGTTTGTCATCTACTATTTCGCCGTGTTCTCCATGTCGGATGCCGACTGTTTGTGCGAGTTTAATACTTCGAGGGGACAGTTGATGTCCAGATATCGGACCGCAGTTATCCAGGCACTGGTCAATGCGTCGTGGCTCAAGACGACCGCGATGTCGATTTTGCAGGCTTACACACTCTTCCTTATCGCCTTGCGCACTCAGATCGATTCACACACATTTTGGATTTTGACAGGGATTGCGATTCGCCTAGCGCAGCGCATGGGGCTGCACCGGGACGGCGAAAGCCTCGGATTGCCCCCATTTGAGGTCCAGATGCGTCGGCGGCTCTTTTGGCAACTGCTACCCCTGGATGGATATGCCGGACAAACATCAGGCACGGGTATATCCATTTCGCCCAACAGTTGGGATACCAAGCAACCGCTAAACATTAACGATGACCAGATCTTCCCTGGCATGGCCCAGCCACCATGTGAACAACGAGGTGCCTCAGAGATGATTTTTTGCTTGTCCCGAATGGAGCTGTCCAACTTCTACATTCGAACAAGTGTCAAACTGAAGAAAAATGGGACCACCATCCAGTTTCGGGATGCCGAGGACATTGAGAGGCTGATCGACGAGGTGGAAGACCTCATCGAGACCAAGTTTCTGCGGTACTGCGATATCATTAATCCCTTGCACTTTCTGACCACCGGCATTGTACGCTCGGCCATTGATTCCGTCCGGTTGCGTGCCCGGATGCCGCTACTCAAGCAACAAACCATCACCGACGCCCAACGGAGACACATCCGCGCCCTTGCGGAAAAGGTGCTCGACACCAACAGTGCCATCTTTAGCAACCACAGCACTCAGAATTTCCGCTGGCAGACGCAGGCATTTTTCTTGTGGGATGCTCTGCTCTGTGTTCTCCGAAGCATTGCAGAGGTGGGATTCTACTCGCCCTCCGAGCTCTCCGCTGCATGGAGCAGGGTTGCGGATGTCTACACCAATCACGACGAACTCGTTAAGGCCCGAAGAACCCTGTACGTCACGATCGCTAAGGTCACTCTGAAGGCCTGGTTAGCAAATCCGCCCCGCCAGTCGTCCCCCGAGCCAGCATTCATCACTGCCCTGCGTGCCCAACGCGAACCTAGAGGCACTAACCGGCAGCAAGGCAGCAAGTTGTCGGATGAGACGGCTGCAGATGGTGCTTTTCGCTTCGATGAGCTTTTCGATGACATGGACGGGGCCGACCTGGACTTACATAACGCCTTTAATCTCGACTCTTCTTCGGATTGGCTGTTCTGGGACCAGATGTGGCAAGGAACTAGTCTGAGCGGTGAGCACTGATTGTTCACAATTTACACAGAAGCAAACTGTCTATGGTACCTTAATAAAATACAAAAGGTCACAAGTCATTTCACCCTTCCATGTCATCAGTCCGTCCGGCCGCCCAACCAGGTGCTACCTCCGCATGGCTGATTCAACCCAGCCGGAAATCCTTACACCTTACGACAACCATGGCCTCCAATTTAATTCGTCCTGACACCAACCCCAAATCCCGCCTCTTTAGCCCGCGGCATATCTGGTAATAGCACGGAGCTGGGGACCAAAATGCCAGAAGGCAAACGGCGCCCCCCAACCTATGGCCATGGTGATGAAAGCCAGCACACTGGTGCCCCATCCATATCCCAGGGCATTGTACATGTACGGGGCAAATAGCGGGAATCCGAAGCCGCACAAACTGCGAAGCACGGCACAAGCAGCCACGGCGCTGGCCGCGTAAGTTTGGTAGCTGTCGACAATGTACATCTGCATACCCTGCAGGCAAGAAATCGTGCCCATGGTGAAGATTAGCGCGCCAATGTTGGGCATTATCCAGTGCGTCCTCCCAATACTCCAGCCATACCAGAAGAGCCCAACGGTGCTGATCACCGAGCCGACGGCCAACGACGGCATGCGGAACTCGGGCTTGCCGACCTCGTTGTTTCGCGATTTAAGTCTTTTGTAGATGCGGTCAACAAGTTTGAGGTTGAAGAATAGCCCGGTGAAGGATCCAATGGCAATTGAAAGATAGTTGAGACCGCCGATCCCGGAACTCTCGTGATAGACCTTGGTCCAAATCTCGGGGAAGGTTGCAAGCATCAGATACGTGATTCCGAAGAGGTATGCCATGTAGATGGCCATACAGAAGATGATGGGCTGCGTCGTGAACATCCGCACTGGCCGCTCAAAGGCATGGAGAAGCTTGTAACCCAGTGTCTCAACCCTCTCTGCGGTATGGAGATTCTCGTTTCCTGTTTCCTTGGCAAGACGGTCTCGTCGCTTCCGTAGAAGCGTGTCTGGGTGGCACTCCCGTAACCAGAGGAATCCAACCGCCTGCACTGCGACGGCAGCGGCAGAGGTGGCCCAGAATACCCAGCGCCAGGTTGAATACTCCGCGATAAACCCGCCAGCAATCGGTCCGATCACGGGTCCCAGAAGCGGTCCGAGAGTGTAGACACCCATGGCCTTGCCACGTTCTTCCGCCGTCCACATATCGCTACCAATCCGGTTAGCCTGTGGGTTTTCAAGTGTTGTTACGGACCTTCTCTTACCTGATGGCTCCGGCCCCAATAGTTAGCGGGCGCTGCCACCAATGCCGGCTAGAAAACGAAAAGCAAAAAGCTGAGCCTTGGTCGTGGCGAAACCGCATCCCATATTCCAGGCCAGATACCACGCGTTGCTGACTTGAAGTAATCGTACCCGACCGTAGAGCTCCGACGCCGGACCGAAGAAGACGGGACCAATGGCGTAGGCGAGAATAAATATACTCAAGGACAGGTATATTTCAATATCCGTGTGCATACCCAAGGACTTGGCGAGATCGTCCTTGGCGGGAGCAATCATTGACGACGATACGGGCGAGATGAAGACAAAGAGAGAGACGGTCCAGGTGTTCTTCCATCTCAGACCTTTAGGCCAGTTTTGGGATTTTCTGGGTCCTTTGGCCCATCCCAAGTGACGAGGTTAGGATCGGTATCAACTTCGGCGTCGAGGGATGGCTCGAGGAAGCTGTTCGCTGCATGGCCCGCTTCGAGATCTCCCGCTTCCTTCCCAGGAAAAGGCGACCCCTCGGAAGAAGTTGAATGTTTGTCACTGATCTTGCTCATCTTGCTCATCTTTATATCGAAGCGCTCTTTCAACTAGTTGAGTACGAAGGGGCGTGGTCTGGGATATGTTGGAGTATACTTATACTTCCCATCCATAGTGCCAGCCAACCAATGACAAGGCCTGATTCTGCTTCGGGCCCGGAGTGCCTGCCATGGACCGATGCGTTGTCCAATAGGAGGTGGTCCTGCATCGGGCCCGGGTCTGATCCAGCAGTGCGTTTCACCACCGAGACGGGACCGATTCTCTTGCTTGAAGATTGTTATAAACGGTATGTTGGCCTAGTACAATTGAATCAAGCCTGTTACAGTCTATGAACTGAGGATCAGGTCGTCGGATTGAGAGCTCAAAGGTAAATCTTTCTTGTAATGCATTGGCTATAGCCCTAACTCAGCTTACAGACGAGCAGACGCAATGCCGCCACTTCCACGCCATGTCCTACAAAGTCCTCGCTCTGACTTTCCAAATACAGGGTCATGACTCGGCTTCGGAACCGCCCATACTCTCTCAAAGTCTCCCCCACTTTTGATGAAATCCCAATCACCACCGTTATAAGCTCCCATCATGGTGTATCCAGATAGCTGAATATCTGCCAACGCTTTCTTCGGGTCCTCAGCCTCGATACCATGTCCCCTCCCTGGTGTCAAGAGCTTGAAATCTGCTTCAGGTTTCGTGTCATATGTCTTATGCGCCACACCAGCAGGAATAATAAAAACATCGCCAGCTTCCGCTTCCAGTTCGACCCCACCCTCCTCCCAAGAGGAACCCCGCGTGTTTTGGAATAGATCGTCGGATGTGTCGGCGACGCCGAATCGGATCTTAGCGGTGCCCGAGAGGACGGCCATACACTCGTGGGCCTTGGAGTGGTAGTGCGATAGTTGTGTCTCACTGTATCGGAATATCCAGTTCACTTTCCACCCATTTTGGGTGAACATGTCCCAGACTTCGGCTGGATCGCAATGGGAGCTGCTTGGTTTCCGAGCCAGGACATTCTTGTAGTGTAGTAAAGGCCTCGGCGAGTTTGGGATGAGATCTGTTGGGAACAGGTGGTACTGTCGAACTTCAACCATGTTGGATGTTTGGGTTGTTGAAATAGAGATATGAAAATGTATGAATGGCATTGATCACATAGGCTGCTCACTTTAATATACACAACTTTGCGGGGAACATCGGCAAAAGATCCGAGTTGGAGGGATCGGATAGGGTTCCCGCGATCAACCACCGGAATAGGCATACCGTTCCTACTATCTATACCTACAAGCATACCTACATATGTAGGTACTATGTTAATTCCAACCCTCTTCTTGCTTTCACAAATATCTGGGTAAAATGACACAAATATCTACGACGTCGGGGTAAAAACCTTTTCAGGTTTCTCTCGCATTCCTCTCGCATTCCTCTCACATTTCTCTAACTTCCACCTTATCATGACCCCACTCTGGAATCCAAGAGGTGTCGAACTCCTGTCTCGCTCACCTTTCCGACCTCGTCCATGTCTCCGACATCCCAAATCCCTGTCAGCCTTAACTCGGAAAAGGTAACTATTCCTACCTTGAAAGCTGCCCTGGAAAGGGCAGTTAAGGCTAGAGGAAAGATATACGCCCACAGCTTTTATCACTTTGCGAGACGATAATATCACCCTTTCCGAAGATGACGCTAAAGCCTTTTCGAATATGAACTCATTCATATCTCAATCATACATACTATGTACATCACACACGACGGTGTCCTAGCCTGAACGAGAGCTGCGTATTCCTACAAAGGTTCCTAGGCCTACACCCCTTTCCTCAACCTACGACCACTTGGTAGCCTGCTGTGGCAATGGGCTGTGGCAGGAGGATCTGGAAGCCATAGGGTGCAAAAGGATTAGAAGCAAAAGAACAGGCCCGTTCTGGGATCGACTATGTGCTATGCTGGGTACCAAGTCACTGGTGCCACTACTTCTCCCTCAACTTTCGTAACTACCTTTCCTTGGCCATCAGCCATTCCTCTCCCCGCCATTTCTCTCCCACGGGATGCTTTCATGCCAAGGCTCATCTGGCCTGTTTCCAAGGGTCAGGACTTAATCAGAGGCCAATTCCTTGAATTACTCCTTGTCCTGCTCCCAATCCTCCTCCCAATCCTCCGGGCGGGGGTTCAATGCCACCTACGCTTACTCTTCGCCGAAGGGGCGACAAGACCGTTCAGTGGGCTGAGGGAACGTCGTTCCTTCTCCAGACTACCGGACGTGTCGTGGAGGGCCAACTTCGATCCGATCATTTCGGGACTGGCCGCTGGCCTTTCAAGTCTTGCGTCGTCCCTCTTTATCTTCGCATTTTGCCGAGCATGGTACAAAATTGACTACAGACTCCCAAAGCCGCATAAGTGGCAGACTATTTTGTACCTCCATAAGTAATAGAAAAATCCCAAGACATCCAAGGCCTAGGTGCCGCAGGTCGTTTCAGAATTCTTCTTCTTTGCACTCTTTTTCTGCTAGGTCTAAGGTAGAATATCGGAAGGGATCAAGAGCGGGTGGGGGAGCCCCTCAAATTTCAACGTGCATATTGCGCTTGAAATCCGCGTCTAGTAAGCACAATCTGTTCTATTCCTCGCCTCGCACATCTTCAGCTATGCGCATGCTTACATATCGTCAGGCTGAGCAGTAGCTGCTAAGTCTGACGCAGCGCCACCGAGAACTTCCTTGTAGAATGCCTCAAGGGGTTTGCCTTTAGGGAATTCGGGGAACAATTCCCAGAAATTCAGGTACCCAAGATAGTCTGCATATTCCGGGGTATTGTCGCCACGGACACACCAAGAGATTCGGTACTGGCCCATGTTGAAGTTGGCCGTATCCATGATGTTACTCGAGTCCGAGAAAGACAAGGAGCTTGCCTCGAGTCGGTTCCGACACTCCGCGATGATATTGTGCAGCTGTTCCTCTGACACCTAGACGATAATTATCAGTGAATGATCTGCATGTGTACTTCTTCTTTGTCTAGGTGGACCTACATAGGCTTTAGGAGGTTGTTCTCCGGTAACTCTTGCCATAACGTCCCAGATTTCGTTCATGCTCAAAACCTCGGTATACGCCAGCACTCGTCGGTTGATAGTTCGTGGATCCGCTATGATCTGCGCAACGTACTTGCCAATATCCGACATGTCAGTCAAAGCAAATTTCGCATTGCCGTCGCCCACAACACGATGGTCAATGTAAGGCGAGTGCGCGTGATCGGTCCGACCGGATGGGACTTTGGGAACCCAGACCTGATACCAACAGCCCACGTCAATGATGGTGTATGGTAGGCGGTTACGTTGGATCTCGCCGAGAATTTCAAGTTTCTAATGTTAATTAGTTCATCATTCCTCTTCATTGTCGGGTTAGAACATCTTCCAGCGAAGTTTCACAACCGACCTTGTCTTTGATATCAATGACCCCTCTGGGGGCCGGTCCTACCCATTCAGATGGGACAAAACGCTTCATGTTGGCTATCTTGGCAGCCTTGATCCATGGAATTTGGAGGTGGAGATGTTCCCAGGCAATGCAGGAGATCAGGACATCAACCTCCTTCAGTAGCTCCACAAGTTTTTCTTGGGGACCGTCCAAATCATAGCCGACGATTTGAACATTCTTGTCCTTCAGTTGGCGGTTGGCGGGACTATTGATAGAGGTCTCTCGTGTGAACGATATAACCGCATGTATAATCGGTCAGCATGTCTTATTCGGTTCCCTTTTGCAGAGTAGTTGACTTACGAAATCTGTTGACGAAGATAGTAGGCCTTCAACCACGTTCCCACCTGCTGTGCCGGTCGCACCGATCACACCGACTGTGATTGGCATATTTCGTCTCGGAAGATCTCAAGGTCTATAGTCTGGAGTCGTGAACCTGATCAAAAGAAAGTTCGCTGCTTCACGTGCAAAAAGGGGATGGTTCACTAAAAGTACGGAAATATGGACAACGTTAAAGTGGCGCCAATTTATTCTTATGACGCATTTGGGTCTGAATCCATCACCGTTGTTCGTCCGAAGTGACTATTTGGATATACCCACCTTGGGCAATTAGGTAGTTCTTCGTCCGAAGTTGTTCCCCACAATTTTAGTAGAAACTCGGACGAATGACGTCATGGCATAATAGACCAAACCCTCGTCGCATTCGACTCATTCTGAATCATCACAAGATGGGCTTGAGCCTACTTCGGAATAGGGGACCTAGGCAGTGTTGGGCCTATCCCTGTTTTCCTTTAAAAACTCATATTGATCACTTAAAAAGGGTTTCAGGGAAGACTTAAAACGTACATTTCCTCTGCGTCTACGGGTAGTATCCATGGATGACACACTCGTCATCAACCGAGATGGCACCAATTGACACAGTACACTTTGTTGCCCAATATCCCATACGGTGTGCCAATGAAGGCTCAATGACAGCACTCGAGTCGCCCTTCAAGCTGGGCCCATTGGACGAGCTCGTGCTCCCATTCGTCCCTATCCAGACTCTGTTTGTCTACCGCAACCCAGCTTCAAGTCCCGAAAATAAGTTCCTTGAGATCGAGAGATTGCGACAGGCACTGCCGTACCTGCTCAATTACTATCCGCATTTGACAGGCCGTCTACACATCAACTCTGAGACACATGCCCCTGAGATTACTAGCATAGGGAAAGGCGCTGAGCTGCGTGAAGCTAGTTGCAACCTCCGGTTGGAAGACTTCATTCCATCTGATCGTGCCTCTCACTACCTTCTGGTGACCGACTTGCCAGACTGTGGCACCGCACTGCTGGCCCCGTTCGATCCGTCCATAGATGGTGTGTGTCGGGACCCAATCCTGGCCATCCAGCATACTCGATTCGCCTGTGGAGGAGTGGTGCTTGGAATTCGCTTGCATCACATCGTGTGTGATTCAGGTGGGTTTTTCCAGCTGGTCCGAGACATGGCGGAAATTTATCGGGGCTTAGCAACATCACCACATCCTACTCTGGGGTGTCCGCCTGTGATCCGATCATATCTTTCGGACTTGAGTGTTCTGTCACCACAAGAAAAGCAAGAGGCCCTTGACTACGAATCAAATACGTACACACTGGCTGCATCAAATCAGGACCCAACAGCGTCGAAGGCGGTGGAACATGGAAAGCCGATAGAATCTGTCCCGTCAACGCAGACTGCGAAACCGCCTGTCGCCGGGCGAGTTTTGCGGTTCACTGGAAGTCATCTCCGAGACTTGAAACAACTGGCGACTGACCCCAGTGGAAAGGGTTGGGTGAGCACCTTCGAAGCCCTAAGCGCGTACTTTTATCAGCGAATCTACCGCGCGCGGCATCAGCTACTTGTGTCTCAGGGCGATTCTCCCACTGAAGCGGCGAACAAAATCTGCCGCGGTTTGTTCACCTCCATCAACATGCGTGACGCTAGACGTTTTAACCTGGGCCCAAACTACTTCCCGAACGCCATTTACCCTTGCTGTGCCAACTTCTCGCATGAGCTGCTGGCGGACAGTGAACTTTGGATGGTTGCGAAAGCGCTGCATGATCTGGTCCGTGCTATTGATGTGCAACAGATGGAGCAGGCGACCCGATGGGTTGCCGTCCAGCCAGACAAAAGTCGCATCGGCATCAACTTCACATTTGCGGACGGCAACTTTACAGTCAGCCAGTGGTCAGGGTTCAATATGTACGTCGGTGTCGACTTTGACGTTGACGGAGAGGGCAAACCAGTCCATCCTGCTCTAGTGACGCCCCCAATTACAGAGATATCTCGCGTGGATGGCCTAGCTCTGATTTTGTCAACTGAGGAGGACTTGAACCGGACGGTAGAACCCGCCAGCAAAATGCCAAGCGCCATCGATGTCAACCTCACACTTGCCGCGCCGCTGTGGCCGATTCTTGATGAAGACGAAGAATTTCGGAAATATTATCACTAGACCACATACCCGAGAAACTACAGAATATCCACAGCTTTCTGTTGGTCCAGCACCTGTACTCCGTATTCTATCCCTCTCTACGAGAAATGATCATCCATGTTGCATGACTATTTATAAGATCCATAGATCTGACATTTTTTGCAATTTTTCCCCTCTAGAATTTTTGTATTCGTCGGGCACTCCTTGGAACACTGCCGGGCTATTCTGATTGGGAATGCGTAGTTGGTTACCGTCAAAAGCATCCATTCCCGTCGTGCTTTCCAAGGTTGTCTCTTACTTGGGCAAAATGTAAGTGGTGGAAGGCGGGGTGGAAGGCGGAGTGCAAGGCGGTGGCAACTGGTAGATTTTGCCACGTTTGTTGATTGTGGCAAAATCACACCGCCCTCAGGGTATAAGTAAGTCCTCCAGTCCCCCAAACTTCCTCTTCTTTTCTTTCTTCTCCAGCTCTCTTTGCCTATTGGCTTAGATCAAGTGTAGTATCTGTTCTTTTCAGTTTAATCTCTGAAAGTTTCCGTCCAGGAAACACTTTGATTATTCCTATTTTTGGTCCCCGCGACTTGGCCCCTGTGCTTGCACATGCCTTGTTGCACAGTGTCATTGGGCTTACACTACCCCCAATCGACGCGAACTCCTTTTTCATCAACTGTTCGGCTTGTCCGGGCGCTTGGAGAAGATGTGTGTTCAAAATCTATGTTCCTGTCTAGTGATTTGCTTCGTCGTCGAATGAGTTACCAATGTGAAATTCCACTTTGTTTACCCTTTAAAAGGAAGCGGTGAAAGAAATTAAACGCAGTTCGTATCTCTCTGGTCTATGCTCCCACCGTGCGCGATTGTATTATTTTCCACGGCCAAGCAAACCACAGTCGCTCATCCGTACGTCATAAGATTGGAAGCATGATTTGCTAGCTGGCTAAGGATGCCCAAGCAAATGAGAAAGGGCACACATAGCTGTCTTCCATGTAAGTATCGATTGTAGCCCTGGAGTAGTTGAAGCCTTGAGGAGCCCTGAAACTGGAACTCCACTGACGCTTGACGTTTTAGGCCGTCGTCGGAAGGTACGCTGTTGGGTTTCTTCGGATCATGCAAGTTGCGTCCAGTGTGTCCGACGAAAGACCGCCTGCATTCCGCAGGGTGACGTCCAACATGCTAGTCTCCCGAATCCTCCTTGTCAATTGGGCACAACAAGTGTCGGTGACATGGGCCTTGGGCCCTTTTTCCAGGCCTTGTATCAACTGCGATGCCACGTCGAGGTCTTATTTGGAGCTAATCCTCCGCCCCACGCTGCAAAGGAGCTATCAGAGCCTCTTTTGGACATCGACACAGTGCATAGCAACTGCGCGCCGGTTATGAAATTACTCAACCATCGATTAGTACGAATTGCAGCAGATCTGGCTTTCGCAGGGTGGTAGCTGATCGAGGGCATTGCAGATCAGTCGACGCACGGAGCCGCAGCTCAATCAAGTCAGTGAACGAGACACAGACCCGGGGGGCTCTTCACCCCTTCAGACTCAAGTCGAGTCTCCGCAGTCGACAAAGCACTTCCTTGCACTTTCTGAGATGTGTGCAGCTCTGCCCTCCGAATCTGACATCGCAGAAATTCTCACAACACGAAACCAGTGGTGGGTGACATGGCGCCAGTCATTTGGGCTCGCCTGGGGAGAGATGGAAGACAGCACACTCACACAATTTGCTACGCGCGCCATTTGCTCGGAGAATCCGTCTTTACTTGGCAGCTTGCTCCTATGCTTTGCCTTGAGTACAGGTGATTACAGCCGATATATTGGTCCAGTGGAGCGATGGATGCTCTCTGACAACTCCTGTACGACTCACGAATATGATTTCCAGTGCCTGATGGGGCTAGGTCTCTGTCTGATCAGTGCCCTCCAACCGCGTCGTGCATGGTTGGTCTATCGCAAAGCCAATGCCTTGCTGCAGTTGATGGGGATTCATCGATCGCGCCGGCGGTCAGAATCCCCAGATCTGATTTTTTGGCAGCTCTTTAGCGCCGACCGCTGGGTAAGTCTACTTATCGGACTGCCTGATTCGGTGCCCGATCATATGTGCTATCTATCGATCCCTCCAATAAACCAATCGACCCCTATCACCTTCCATCACCGGCATATGGTTCTCTTAACCGGCCGGGTCATCGACTGCCTGCAGTCCCCAATGGGATATTCTTTTAGTACTGTGGTCAGTGTAGACGAAGAGATCGACAAGATCACAGCCCAGCTTCCACTGGATTATTTGAGCATGCCACATATCGCAGCATGCCCTGACGCAGACGAGAAAAGTGCCCGCCTCTATCGGATCACCGAGATCTCTCAGCTTAAAACCTTCTTATACCTGCCTCTGTTCTTGCAGCAGTGTGATCCGCACAAGCAGGAGCTGGCGCAGAGCCAAAACTCGCTCTATGGGCGAAGCGTTTGCCTGAACAGTGCCCGGCCCCTGCTCAAGGCATATCTTGCTCTGTACGATATGGAACCCACCGCCGCTGTCATGGACAACAGCATGAAATTGACTAGCTTTACTGCACTAGCCGCCGCCGTAATCTTGTTCTTGAACCTTCTTGCCGGTGCCCATCCAACCACTGGGTCCATAGCAGACCCGATGAGTCCTTCCACGCTGGAGTCTGACACAATGCTCATCAGTCGAACTGTCGCAATATTTGAAAAATGCTCGGAAGGGAAACCTCAGTCTCTGTGTGGACAGTGTCATACTGCGTTAGCAGAATTGATCTCTTGCAGCCAGATACTGGGCAGAGGCGAAAGTCGAAAGGTCACGGTTCCATATTTCGGCTTGGTGGAGATCACCCGCGCCGAGCATGTTCCCGTACACTCTCCGGGGATATATGACGACCCATCTGTGCGAACAACTTCCGTGGTCAACCCCCATCCAGCTAGTTTCGTTCTTGGCGAGCCGCATGATGACGTCTTCCCTTCATGGACCGTAGAGGACGATATGTTCTTCGCGTACCATGGCCCCTGGGAGAGTCATCTGCAGGAATCACCTTGGCCCAGTCAATCCCTGGAACATGGCCTCGGTCCTAGCAATCTGGTTTTGGGCCAGTATCCAGATCCGGAATTTCCAGTTTGACGTCAGGGACGTCATCTTTTGGACACTCAGCGTGTTCAGCCTAAAGACACTGTGTAGCTCGGTCAGGGAGAAGACACCTTGATCAAGCTACACCATACTACTTGCTCTGCGGCGTCAAATGGCCAAGCACAAATTGCCTCTGGGCGCGATCGCTCGCAGCCTGACCCTTCTGTTGCAGGATGATTCTATCGTCGGGCAGCCTGTCGCCTCGTTTCCCGAAATGTGTCAGTAGACGTCAGTAGACGCTTTGGGGAACACCAGTTTCTCTCCTATGTGCTTCATCGCATTGTCTATATGAGTTGGTTGTTGCACCTGCTCCTCTTGGATATATATATATTTCAAAACTTGATGCAGGCTATTTCTAGCATTTCCCGCCTGTTTATCAATAAAAGTCTACCCCAAGATCGGAGTTTAAGAAACAACCATCTACTTGGGTATTTACCCCCCATCTTTAATTGAGCTTCTAAGGTATTATGGTTAAATCGTAGAGGTTTTATATAGAATGACGATGTCACTAGATTTGCGAGAAGATTTCTTACAAATACTATATTATCTTTTCTTCACCAATACCTCCGGTCTTCCAGGGCTATGCCGTCGTCTAGGTCATCAAAACATAACACATAACGTATGTATCAAGCAAAGGCAGTCCACTGCGTACCACAAGCTGCCGCAACTTCTCGCGCCTGTCTCCCAATCATCCCCTTCCAGAACGCAGAAGTACCAGAAGGAACGAGCTCTTCAATCTCCAAAGACAGCAAAGCATCAAAAGTCCAATCCTGACACCGTCCAATTGAATCCCTAGGAGCAGGCTCCTTCTCAATAACCCTGATCGCATCGTGTCGTTGTTGAGACGTCAGATCGGCAATCTTGCACATGCCCACGGCTGCCTTGTCGATGATCTTCGTGGCGTACCGAGGCGCAAATCCGTACCACAACCTGTCTGAATCGATGACCTCGACTTGGAGCAGATCGCCGAATTCCAGGTTCCCGGGTTTGTTAATCATAAAGCCCCAGTGCGATCGATGTGTGGGGCTATCGCCGGGTCCGAAGACTTCTATTGAGAGGTTGTAGGCCATCTTTGTTCTATGCGGTCAGTCTTGATTTCATATTAAGGATTATGGGTACGTACCTTTTTTGTGTGTGTATGCAGAACTTCCCCAGGAGTTAATTTCGGAGATGTGGTCTCATAGCTTCTAGGCAATAAGCCTATACTAAAGAGTATTAAGATCAGATGACTTGGATGTGATCGAAATCGACGCGAGAACCCGACCAATTGTGCGTGGTCGATTGGCGCCGTAACCCCTCTTTGATAGATTATGCCACTAGTTGGAACTACACCAGATCCTACAACGTACAGAATGTTGACAGATATCACTAATAATTGATACGTCCATTCCCTATAATCGAGGCCATCAAGCACTCATTTTCCAGGTGTCAGGGCATACCAATTGCGTCTTCCAGCTCACCTCCACCTCATGTCTCACGCAGATATCCAATACAGCAAACGCAGGTCGTTAATATTTCAATTTTATACACAGGTAATATTATATTCAACTAATCTCCACGCTCCCCTCCGGAACACCCTGCCTACTCCGCAACCTGCGTGCAAAGAACTGCATAACAGGCAACATCTCCTCCCGACTCGACGGCATCCCATCCCCCTTCCTAGCATACCGGCTCACCTCAACAAACTCAAACACCTGCTTCGTCCTACGCACCGCCTCATCCGAAACCGCCACCGAATCCCTCCCAGCAACCAGCAGCACCGGCGTACGATTCTTATCCCCGACCCTAGACCCCGACAAAGGATACGGCGCTCCGATAGAGATAACTCCAGAGAGAGCACCAATCTCCCCACTACCGACATTACCATTTCCCTTCAGCCCGATCTCCCGCGCAATAGCCAGCGCAGTCATCCCGCCCTGCCCGAAGCCTAGCACCATAATCTCACGCAGCGCGTACCCGCATTTCTGTACGAGCGTGCCGCGCACGACGTCCGACACGAGGATTTTCGTGCTGCGCGTTAGGCCGGCGTCCATGTCTAGTGCGCCGGTCGCGGAGTCGAAGGAGACATCGTCGCCCCAGTGGAAGCCGCCCAGGTCGAAGGGGAGTGGGGCTGTGCCTTGGACGGTGACGATGGTTGTTTCTGGGAGGCGGATGGCTTCGGCGAATTTTGTGAATGAGGCGGCTGTGTCGCCGAGGCCGTGGAGTAGGAGGAGGATGTTTGGGGCTGGGGATGTGGATTTGGAGGGGGGTGGGGGAAGGTGGTGCGGGTGTGACGGTGACGGTGAGTTCAGATGGGAAGTCGGATGGGGTGGGTGTTTTGGTGGGCATTTTGAATTTGGGTACTCCGTAGAGTTGAGTCCAGTCGAGTTGACGTGGGTTCAGTTAGAGCTTGCGGAGCTTGCGGAGCTTGGAGCTTGGAGCTCAGAGAATGTCTCAAGAGTGTGGCTGTGATTCGTAGATGTGGCGTAGAGCTCAGCTTGTGGTTCCTTCCCCATCAGGGACACGGTACGGAGTACTCCGTATAATGTACAATATATTAATGCATACTGTAGAGTAGGTGTAATGCTGTCCTTACAAAGCAAATATCTCAATTAATTTTAGAGAGTTGACTTGCAGTGTATGGTGATGGTATTGTGGTTGCCTGGTGGTGATCAAGATATTGAGATCTTCAAGCGTTTGATGAGGAGAAAGACTCTTTGGTTATTGCGCTTACGTTATGCATTATGCCCTACCACCTACCTAGGTAGTATAATGATCTGACAAATGTTGTGTTGCATCTAAGCAAGTGGCCAATACATACTCGCAGTAAACAGTCACATGTTAGTTTCGGGAATTGTATGTCTCTATCCTACACTCCCTGGGCAATCTATTGATCATGGGCTGACTGAAATCATAATCATAATGGGTATGTACCTAGGCTGTTGTGCTATTTTAGTCCAAGTGTGGCTTGACGTCCGAGATGTTCCAGTACGTAATTGGTGTGAAGTGCCTAGATAGGTGAGCCGAGCCCACCCGTATTCTATTAGAAGACAAATTTGACTCCGTTTTTCTATTAATACAAAGCATTTCTCAATATACCCTCTATGAAGCCAGTGCTCATTACGTGATTACAAGGGTTAGACCCGACATTCCATCTTCACCGCCACTTTGCTCGTGGCTAGTGTTGCCGAGACTTATAAGGCGACGACAAGCCTTGAAGGGAAGCTTGGCTCGGCTAAACCAGGCTGATCAGTTTTCAACTGCGTAATGAGAACCGTATAATTGACCTCCAATGGGAGCTGGTCTTGTCTGTGCCATCTTCTTATTCGTCCATTCATAGCGGAGTAGGGCTGAAACGACCCATTCGGGTCCATCAGATCGGCGCGCTATTGGATATCAGTGGGACACGTACTCGTAACACCGAGCGCGAGGGTAAGTGTACCCTGTATCCTGTATGTCCAAGGCGTTGGAAACCATCTCGCCGGAAACTAGAATTGGTAGCACAGCATAACAGTGTATGGCGTAGCACGATTCAAGTCGTGCGTTGTCGAGCTGGAAGGTTGGGTAACCCCTGGACTAAACATCGGTACCGCGGACCAAAAATCAGTGCAGGTGAGATTCGGTAAAAGCTAAAACAACTCCTGGCGGGGATTATGATAGAAAGTCCTCCGTGTCCGTCACCGGCGGTCCTCACTGGTGGTCCCCCAATGAAGTCGTAGACTAGCGACGCAGTGATCCGCAGCTCCCAATGAAGTTGCCTCCTCATCGCCCGAGATATCCGACAATAACAACTACAATGTAAGCATCTCCTTCACCAGCCACGGGTCAATACTATGAAAGTGTCCGATTCGTGTGCTGAGGAGCGTTTTGACTCCATCGTCTGACATATCTACATCATACAACATACATATGTTGTAGAGACCGCCCAAGCCACTATTCTCGCAGATTAGATGGTGGGGCAACTCGGAGCTGAGACAGAGGGGAGAAAGCTACTCCTGAATCTTAGTACAACGTAGAGTACGTAGCCCTTCCAGAGTATTCCGTGGTCTCTTGCGTGGGTATAAGATCCCCTCATCGCCCCGCGCTACTACGTCCTTCTTCTTTTCATCCATCACTATACAACCTTTTTCTCACTTCCCTCCTTTTTATCTATATAGACAATGGCTTGGGGCTGGAGTAAGTCCAAATTTCCTTGCTGCTTGCATGCACCAGGGCCCGACCCGACCTGCATAGCCGGCGATATAAGACCACTCCATTGGCCATGCAAGTGAAAGCCATGCTGACGCCAAGCCAGACGAATCCGAGAGGGCGCACCAGGAGGTGTACAACGGTGAAGAGCATCACGAGGGCAAGTTCTCTCACGAGTTCGCTGCCGGTGCCGCTTCCTTTGCCGCTATGAAGGCCTACGAGGACCACGAGCGCAAAGAGGGTACGTGACACAGCGCATGACATTCCCAATTTGATCTATCATTGGCCAATCTTCTGACTTGGATTTGAACAAACAGGCAAGCCCGTCAGCCACGCCTTTGCCAAGGAACTCATCGCCGGCATCGTCGGCGGCGAAATCGACAAGCTCGCCGAGACCAAGGGTATGGACTGGGTTGACCGCGAGAAGGCCCATCACCACGCCAAGAAGAACGCCGAGCACATGTACGAGGAGCGTTACGAGCGGGGCAACTACTAAGCCATTCGTATCGACGATGGCAATGGATGAATGATGAAATTGTTTTATGAACACCTCTGTGGTCGTGTGTAGTAAGAAAGGAAAGGCATATGATCTATCAACAATTTGAATATGTCAAGCTCGTACCTGGAAAGAGCGGTGAAGTAAGGCGTCCAATGTAACCCAAGATCGATATCGATATCCACATCCCGAGGTCGTATGTATGCATGATGCACGAACTTGCATGACATAGTTCCGACGGACATACATAGGGCTATGTATGTCTACCTACCTTGTACCCCGTACTTCTAAGACACCCGGCCGGAATGAAAATATGAAATATGCGCCAAGCTTTCACAGGGATGCCGGGGGGGGTTTATCGAGCCAGTCATCACCATGAGAACCCGCCGACTGCATTCCGGCTGCATTCCACTGCAGTCGTATCTTAGATCGGATACCAGTCGTTAGGCTAATCGCCGATGAATTGCGTCCGCCTTGTGTGTTTGCTTTTTTGTTTTGCATGAAAATTGGATAGATTATTGGAAGGTTGAAGACTGGACAAGCCTTGGAGTATGGAAGAAGTGAGGATATTCCCCAGGTCGTAGATTCCCAAAACTTCAAGAATCCGGCCTTGTGGATCTGAGAGTCCAGTTTCAGCCAATCAAAGTGCAAGGCTGACCAATAGTGGATTTCCTGCCTGATAACCCAGGCGCCCAGCGCCGATGAGCTCATACACGTGCCAAAAGTATAGGTTCTGCTACAGAGTTTGCGGCGTTGCAGATTTTCTGGGGGAGATTCTCGAGGCTTAAGATCTCATCGTGGAATTTTTACTTGTTTTTTTTCTTCGAAAAATTCTTCTTTATATTATTCGTCCTTCGCTTCTCAGGAGTGGCGGCGAGGCTTTGGTTTACTTTCACTCAAGCTTTCGACCCCTCGCACTTGTGTGGGATTTCATGTTCGGATCAGAGCCGTCACTCCCAGGTTCAAACCCGTCTGCAATGACGGTGTCTTGTTGGTCAGGATGAAATTTGCCAAGTTTGTATTTCCTCGAGATTTGTGTGACATTCCAGTGGCTGACCCAATCCGCAGAGAGCTGGAACAGGAACTCGTTCCCGAATGGCGGGCAAAGTATCTCGACTACAAGGTAGGTCATTGTCGCAATGCTTGATGTGTCACAGCCGTGTTTACCTGGATGTACTATTTAGACCGGGAAAAAGAAAGTAAAAGCCATTACTCGGGCTCTCCAGAAGGCGAACCGCAGTCCCCTCGTCCCGTCCCATCGGCAGTTCGCCACCACCCCGCAAAGTCGCGGCGCAGCCCAATCTCTCACGCCCTCCAATACCGATAAACAACTCGATGCGGGAGAATACCATGGTTCATCAACGCCACAGCGAAATGGTGCCAATCCACCATCAACGCGCTCCACGCCAGTGCCGAAAGCTGAGCGACAACCGCTTCGCACTCCAGGATCGCGGTTTTCCGAAAATATTGGTAGCTATGGGAGCATACTGGCAACGCCGCCACAGCAACACCATACCGCAGGTTCGGACGTAGGCTCCTTTGAACTTCCGGACCCGGCACTTGACCCAGACGAGGACTATCTGCCACACGAGGACACTGCAGACAGACCCAGGAATCTGCGGACGCCTTCACCGGTCATGGATCGCCGTGGGATACCGAAGGCCTCACCCTCTCGCCCTTTATCAGAACCATTACCGGCTCAGAGGCCCCAACTGGACGAACGGACGAGCTATCAGAGTCAAATGGGTGACCCCTTAACAAAGGTGCCGTCTGGCAGCCGGACATCACAGCTTCTGCGTCGCGTGTTCACGGCGGAGGGAGAGCCTGGCGGGAGACGACCACAGTTGGATTCTGGCGCTGGCGCCGAGGTTGATAAACGCCAGGACGAGTTCTTCGAGTTCTTGGATAGCGAGTTGCACAAAATCGATACGTTTTACGTGATGAAAGAGCAGGAGGCCACCGAGAAACTGCGGGTCCTTCGCCAGCAGTTACATATTATGCGAGATCAGCGCATGCAAGAGGTCGAGGCTGCTAAGAGAGGCCTCCAATCCGATGACTCGGAAACACAGCAACGGCCAAATGGATTCGCAAAAATTAAGAACGGTCGAATCAAGGGTTCATTTGTGGGAAAAAATCGTTTCGGTAAGAATACGGAAGCACTGGCCCAGATGGCGACTCCTGGCATGCACCCCCAAGATGATTTCATTGCCAACCGGAGGGACTTTATGCGGCGGCAGGATCCACATAGTCAAGAAGTGCCCTATCGCTCCGCCAAGCGCAAGCTCAAGCATGCGTTGCAGGAGTTCTACCGCGGAGTGGAGCTTCTCAAGGGATATGGATATTTAAATCGAACGGCCTTCCGGAAGATTAACAAGAAATACGACAAAGCGGTCAACGCCCGCCCGCCGCTCCGGTACATGTCTGAAAAGGTCAACAAAGCGTCCTTTGTACAGAGTGAAGTGATTGAGAGCTTGATGGTAGCGGTCGAAGATTTGTACTCCCGTTACTTTGAGCGCGGTAATCGCAAAATCGCCGTCTCTAAACTCCGTCACACAATCAACAAATCTGGCGATTACTCACCAAACACTTTCCGCTCCGGTCTCTTGTTGATGGGCGGAACTCTGTTTGCCATCAAGGGCTTGGTTGATGCTACGTCAAAACTCCGCTCCAGCGATGTCGCTGAACATGTTCAGACCAGTTATCTCCTCCAGGTAGGTTTTTGGCTCTTTCCGCCTATTGTGTGACCTCATTGACCAATTGAGCAGATATATGGTGGGTATTTCCTCATCGTGTTCCACGTCTTGCTCTTCTGCTTGGATTGTATGATCTGGACAAAGTCGAAAATCAATCATGCATTTGTTTTCGAATACGATAGTAGACACACCTTGGAGTGGCGTCAGTTGCTGGAGGTATGTCCTATTCTGCGGTAATAGCTTCGATCCATTCTGACAAGCACAGATCCCTGCTTTCTTCCTTTTCTTGATGGGCCTATTCATGTGGCTCAACTTCTCGTGGTACAACGATATGTATATCTACTGGCCTGTCGTCCTTATTGGCTTGACGATCATTATTATTTTCTTGCCGGCCCGTGTTCTTTACCACAGGAGCCGCAAATGGTTTGCTTTTTCGAATGTGAGTTCGTATAGCATCATGTTATTGTTGATTAGCGTATCTGACCGATCTAGTGGCGACTTTTGCTTGCCGGAATCTACCCAGTCGAGTTTCGTGATTTCTTCCTCGGCGACATGTACTGTTCTCAGACATATGCCATGGGAAATATCGAGCTCTTCTTCTGTCTATATGCCTCGTACTGGGACTACCCTCCCAAGTGCAACTCCTCCCACTCTCGACTCTTAGGCTTCTTCCAATGCCTTCCCTCTGTCTGGCGAGCTTTCCAATGTATACGCCGATACCTGGACACGAAGAACGCATTCCCCACCTCCTGAACTTGGGCAAGTACATATTTGGCGTCCTCTTTTATGCCACTCTCAGCATGTACCGCATCGACCTCCAAACGCGGTTCCAAGCCTCCTTCATCACCTTCGCCCTCCTGAACGCCGTCTACACCTCAGTATGGGATCTAATCATGGACTGGAGTTTGGGCAACCCATACGCAAAGAACCCAATGCTCCGCGATGTCCTCGCCTTCCGTCGCGTATGGGTATACTACGCCGCCATGCTGCTCGACGTGGTCGTCCGTTTCAACTGGATCTTCTACGCAGTATTTATTAAAAATATACAGCAGTCCGCCCTGCTTAGCTTCCTAGTCTCCTTTTCAGAAGTCTGCCGCCGCGGCGTCTGGTCCATCTTCCGTGTCGAAAACGAGCACTGCACAAACGTCCTCCTCTTCCGTGCCTCCCGTGATGTCCCCTCCCCTACGACGTCCCCTGTCCAGCTGTACACCCCCTCGACGGCTCAGCAGAAGACGTCCAACTCCAAGAACAGCAGCACGCCTCAACATCAACACCCTTCATGTCGCCCGGCGACATCGAGCAGGGCGCACCCTCTATGTCCAGCCTGCGCAACCGCAACCGCCGCCCCTCGGTTGGTATCGGTCGGGTCGGCACGATCGTGGCCTCAGCCCACGCGCAGGATTTCGAGCGAAGACGTCTGCCAAACTTCATGTCCAGCGCGAGTTTAGGACAGGATATGGACCGAGGTGGTGACGATAGCACGGACGAAGATGACGAGGGTGATATGAGTACGGATGAGGATTCGGGAGCGAGACCGGTCCCGGAGCGCAGGGATACGATGGGTCGGATCATTGAGTAGGTTCCAAGAGGTGTCGATCAGTGCCAATGACCACGGGGATATTTATCGGCCCCGTCGGGACGGGGCCGTCGCCCTGTTTGATGCGAAATTATAGATATCTCCAGTAACTTGCATATACTTCTTATCTTGCTATGCATAAATATTAATATTGGTTTATGTCCATGTGTTCTCTTCCACAATAACACGTAATACAAGATACACCAACAGATACGTGGCCGGAGTCCGGTCTGAGGTGGTTGTTTCCTCGGGATGGGACCCGCCTGGTACGTGCTCCTGCCCCTTCCAGGTATGCGCATCGCCGGGCCACCCGTGGACGGAAAGATTGCCTGATGTGATGACCGGGGGAGTATCCGCAACAATACTGTTGGGATCAGAGATATGGTCAGCTGATCCTCGGCAGGGCTACCTAGTAGCTACATAGGCAGTACATGTATGTTGTAGTTCGCTCTCTTCCTCTTCTTTTCCTCGGCCAGGGCAGCCAATCCAGTCGCATTGCTCTCCCTCTCCTCTCCGAAAACTCTACCGGATAGCAGGAGCAAGGTTTGCACGGTTATGGCGTGAGGAAACTCAAGTCGTCCACATGCGGTCTTGACCGGCTAGTTTCGGACCCCTGGAGATCCCGGTCTGGAATTGCCTCTTAAGTTGTATGTGGTTCTGGGATGAGCCACGAACTTAAATGTCTCGCATGGGCCGGTCTCGGGTGTGCCTAGATCCTGTGTGGCGAGTTTTCTTGTCTTCGGGGCGAACATTGAGACTACCGTTAACCTAGCGGTGTATGTCGCCAGGGCTGCGGTCCTGTAGTATTATTGTATACCCCTTGCCTATAACACTCATGCGAGCAGCACTGCCAAAATCCTACCTTGATGTGAAAGTAGGGTATCGAAGCGACGGGCGTTATTGGTATACCATGAGAGAATAATTATCTTCTGGATATGTGAGGGATGAGATGCGGAAAGGAATCACGGGTTGAGTGCTGTTGCGAGAGAGGGAAAGAGAAGAAGCAAGATTAATCCAGATGGGTTAGAATTTCCCAGTGGCCTGCCTGATTAACCAGCCTCAACCGTGTACCGTATCTTCGCCACTGATAACGTCGTATCTGTCGGGGCCAATCTTACTTGGTTTGTCTTAGCGTAGGACACCCATGCTAGGGCTATCTCGGACAGGATTGTTTCTCGAAGGTAACTGCATGCATGGATTCTGCATCTCAGGGAGTCTTCCAGAACATTTCCGAGAGGAAACTCGCGCAGGAGCAGGAACCAACAAGGGTTGGAAGACGCGATTGGAAGAACGGAGTACAGAGTATAACATACGGAATGATAGCGGTGGGTCATACTAAACTAGCGTTGGGATCCTTTTCTACTCCGTACCGTCTCTCAACGTTTCACCCCATATGCTAATTCGAGCCAAAAAAGGCGAAGCCCTACAACATCGGCAGAGGGTGGATAGGGCTCGTATTGCGAGGTTTGTCTCCGGAGACTCCGTACTCCGTTACTCCGTACAGTGTAAAGATACTCCAGGGCGCACATATGGCTTGATCCATTTCATGTAGATTCACAGCACGGTCTGCAGTTGACATATGCGCAGATTCCTATTTCGGTATTCCGGGGACCGACGATCGCACTCTCGCGTATCGGCCAAAGGGGCGATTATATATATTATTATTCGAACCAATGCTAAAGAAGGTATATATGAATTAAGTGTTACAATAGGAAAGTCATGATATCTGCAATATACAAAGTTCACTCTAGTGGCGACCGGGTACTACTGCCGGTCACGGAAGCAAATGGCAAAGGGACCGGGAAGCGGTTGGGCTTGGCCAAGAGAAACCTTGGAAAAGCCCTCTAAGCCCCCTAAGCCCCCCTGTTCTTTTCCTTTTTTTTGCTTTTTTCTTTTTTCCCCCTTTAAACCCCTCAATGTCGTACGACGCTGACGTAGAAACTGGCCAAAGCTTTTCAGCTTATCTGGTGAATTAGATAATAGCAATTTCAGTATCTGAGCGAAAATGCAAGTTAAACTTTGCAATGGTTGTAGAGATAACGTATCATGATAACTTTGATAACCTTGATAAGCTTGGAAAAGTGTCGAAAAATATAAGATAAAACTGATATTCTCTTATTTTCTATGGATATTCCAAGGTTGCCGGGTGTTCGGAGAAGAGTTTCGGGGGGGCGTTCTGCAACGTAGTTTTAAGGTTGCACTTTTTTTCCAAACTTCTCCGCGTCTCCCCATGGGGTAGCGATGGAGAAAATCCTGGGTGTCCAACCATTTTCTCTACCAAAGGATCTTCTCCACATGGTCTCCACGTACCTGTCGTCATACCAGATAACTGCAATATTTTCAAATAATAATTTTAATTATTTCCCCAGTTTTGAGTGGATCTCTGCAGTCTTAGTCCTGAAACTCGGCGTATGATCCCCATTCTAGTACCCCCATAATGTGCGCGAATATCCCCAGTACCCACAACTGGAGATTGTGGCGAGTCACCGTTTCCTACATTGACTCCAATTGACTAGCCTTTATCTGTCGTTCTGGGCGCCCCATCTATCAGGCAGCCGGTGATATGAGGAGAGAGGTTATAAACGGCGTGTCCCGCAGACTCCGAGACCCAGTTTTTGTCTCCGCCGTACATTCCCCATTCCCTTTTCTCCAATATGATGGATATGAAAAAAGAAAAAGACCTTGAGGGTCTCGATGATATCCATAGTAGTCCCGTTCACAACCACGATGATGTGTTTGGAGAAATCACCGAATCAGGACCCAACTACCGAAATGTATGTTCTTTTTCTCTTTTTCTCTTTTTCTTCTCCATAAAAAGTCCAATTGGGTCAAAACTGACACCCTCTTTAGGTAGGATGGGCAGGAACAGTGATCCTCATGATGAAGAGTCAAATCGGCCTCGGTGTCCTTTCTATCCCAAGCGCTTTTGATACATTAGGCCTCATTCCGGGCATCATCTGCCTCCTGGTTGTCGCCATCATTACAACATGGTCCGACTACATGGTCGGCGTGTTCAAGCTCAACCATCGTTCAGTCTATGGAATCGACGATGCAGGTTTCTTGATGTTTGGTGCGATCGGTCGTGAGGTTTTCGGCTTTGTATTCTGCTTATGTACGTCTTTACAACCCCAGCGATCATAGACTCGTTTCTAACCTGCTCTAGATTGGATTTTCGTCGCCGGCTCAGGAATGCTCGGTCTGTCAATCGCCCTCAATGCCGTCTCAACCCATGCCACATGCACAGCCGCCTATGTTGCTGTTGCAGCCGTCTCGGGAATTGCCTTCGCCAGTATTCGAACACTGGGAAAAATCAGTTGGCTAGCATGGATTGGACTGATTTGTATTCTCATTGCGAGTAAGTCTCCCTGATCTCGCAGGAGACAACATAACCCTAACCGATTTCCACTATAGTCTTCATCGTCACCATTGCTGTCGGCGTTCAGGACCGCCCGGTCTTGGCCCCTCAAGAGGGAATCTGGGTATCCGACTACAAGATCGTTGCCAATCCCACTTTCAGCGAAGCTATTACCGCTGTGGCCTCGATGGTCTTCGCCTACGCCGGTACACCGGCTTTCTTCTCCATCGTATCGGAGATGCGCGACCCGAAATACTATACTCGCTCGTTGGTCATCTGCCAGGGCACTGTGACCGCTGTTTACATCACCATCGGTGTTGTCGTCTACTACTTCTGCGGTTCTTATGTTGCCTCGCCTGCTCTTGGTTCCGCTGGTGTCACTATGAAGAAGATCAGTTATGGCTTTGCCATTCCGGGCCTTCTGGTCACTGTGATGCTATTTGTTCATGTAAGCACTTCCTCTCCGACCTCTCAGTCTCTTTTATCTCGATTATGAACTAACAATACTCATAGTTACCCGCGAAATTCATCTTCGTCCGCGCGCTCAGAGGCTCCAAGCACCTCACCTCCAACAGCATGGTGCACTGGAGCTCATGGATCGGCTGCACCGCCGGAGTCGGTCTTATTTCCTACATCATCGCGAGCGCCATTCCCGTCTTTGACAGTCTCGTCTCGCTTATTGGTGCTTTGCTCGGCACATTCATGTGTTTCCAGCCCATGGGCTGCATGTGGCTGTACGATAACTGGGGCAAGGGGAAGATCAACCGATCCCCGAGGTGGATGGCTATGGTTTGCTGGAGTGTTTTCGTCGTTGTTATTGGTACCTTCATGATGGTCGCGGGAACATATGGGTCTGTCGTGAGCATTATGGAGAGCTATAAGGCGAACGGCGGTTCAGCTGCTTGGTCCTGTGCGGACAATTCAAATTCTGTATAGATCGGTGCCGTCTAGAGGATGGAGTCCTTTCTGCTATGTCTTACACGAGTGCATTAGAAGTACTTACATATATATTTGAGCGTGTTAGAAATGTCATATAATTCAAAGACTTTCCTCATCTCTGGTAATTAAGGTTAAGATTGTCTGAAACCGATATTGATACAGACCTATAAGGTAGATGTTGGGACGTTAGACGTCAGTTTGCTTGGCTCCCTACCTAGGTAGCTATGTGTTATTAGGGGAAGGGTGGCTCTTTCCCTTTTTTTCAGATTTATATTCCTGAGGGAGATATCTGCACTGATATGTTCGAATGCCCTCTATCTTGCCATGCCGTGACCTACAATTTTATCAATTGCCAGGAAGTTACAGCAACATTGCTCGCTATATATCCAGGAGTAGTCGGTCGTGTATGCAGGTACAGCTTCTGTCTTAATACTCTGACCTATCTGACTTGAAATGGTACAAGGCACGTTGTATGTAAGACATTACATTGTTGCTTCCCAGTCTTCTTTAGATATCTTTTCCTTCAGATATTCTTTGTTTTACATTCATATACCTCCATCCACCCCGGCCCACCAAATTGTATACGTAAGCAGTTCGCCCCCATATTTTGGCTTATCACACGTGACCCGTCACATCATAGGGGCTCCACCTCCAGGCTTCACTCATCTCTCTCTTTGTCGGTGATCTATTCCAACGCTCTACACCAGTGCCGAGAGACCAAACGCATCTCAATTTACAGTTATGGCTGCAAACACCAGATATGAGCCCGCTCCTCAGCGGGACTCCTTGGATGAGCCGTACCCCCAAGCCCCTCCCTCCTACCAGGCTACAGCAGCTCCAGCGGAGCCATCGCCTCGCAGTGAGGGTGACAACATGCCCGATGACTTCAAGGTATGTATTATGCCATGTGGAGGACCGACACCGGGTTAGAACGATGGAAACTGACAAAACCGCATAGTTCGGAGGCACCGTCGCCGAAGGCACTATTGACATCCGAATGCAATTCGTGCGCAAAGTGTACTCTATTCTGTAAGTTCAACACGATCTACAAACGCAGACCCAAGCGCATGGGTTTTACAAGAAACCTTCCTGCTAACACACCTAGAACTGCTCAACTCCTCCTCACAACGATCCTCAGCTCAATCTCCTTCTTCAACGACTCCTACCGCACCTGGATCCAGTCCAACTTCTGGTTGATGATAATCTCCGTCTTCGGCGCTCTGGGCTTCATGCTCGCAACCTTCTGGAAGCGAAAGTCCTACCCCGCAAACCTCCTCTTCCTATCCGGCTTCACCATCCTCGAAGCGTACTCCATCAGCGTGGCGACATCTTTCTACGATGCGAGGGTAGTTGTGCAAGCGCTCGCGCTGACACTGGGAATCTTCGTCGCCTTGACGCTCTTCGCTTGCCAGACCAAGTACGACTTCACCGACTGGATGCCGTACCTGTTCGGCGCGTTGTGGTTCATGATCCTGTTCGGATTCGTTGCTATGTTCATCCCGTTCAACAGCACTATTGAGATTATCTATGGTGTGCTTGGTGCGCTTATCTTCTCGGGTTATATCCTCGTTGATACGCAGTTGGTTATGCGGCACTATCATGTCGAGGAGGAGATTGCTGCTTCGATCTCGCTTTATCTTGATGTGCTTAATCTGTTCATGTCCATTTTGCGGATTCTGAACGGGGCTAACAACAACAATTAATTACGCATTGGATTTCGGAGGGTTGGTAGAATACGTACGATCTTGCCTGGATTGCCTGCTTTTAGCAGATCCTGGCGCCGAGGGCAAATGCTGGACAAACAGGCTTGGGTTTTGGTGCTTCTCAGAACTAGTTTCGGATGAGAGTCTTTTTTTGCTTTACATCAGGCCTTGCTTGAATTGCTTTCTACTGTACACTTCTCCTTCATATCTGAATTTTTACCAGTCTGTTCCCTATAAGTTCGTTTTAAATCCCATCTTCCCTTTTCTTTCCTTACTGAAGCAAAGTAATCAGCAGTCAATCAATATAAAATTAAGCAACCGAGTCAAATAGATAGTCAAATAGGTACAATTCTCCAAACGCCCAGCATGGACAACCCAGATCAAATGAAATTTAAACTATGCAAAGAGCAATATCCAATAGGATAGACAACAGCGAACATCTAGAGCAACACGCAAAGGGAAAAGAATATGCAAAGAGAAATGAGCCTGATGAGCAGGCAAAAAAAAAAAAAGGCCAAGGAACAAAGTCCTCGGACGATATATCGCAGGCTCGAAGATCATGACAAGACCAGGCCTAGGCCAACAAGAAGGGGAAGAGAATTTTTATGCAGAAAGGAAAGGGGCATATTAATGCGAGGTTGTAAAGAAGGTGTTCGTAACCAGACACACAATCATAACGAGGAAGCCATAGAGAGCCAATGCCAGGCTGAGTCGGCGAAGCAGTGCCTTGCGCCAGTGGCGAGTGCCACGGAGCAAAAGGCCACTCTCGGTCAATGAGCGAGCAAGGGGAACCCTCGCCTTCGTCGCAGTCATCATCATCCGAGAGACCATCTTCCGCCTCGTCGTCCTCTTTCATTAAGCCCTGGTGGGCAGGCGAGTCGGGTGCGGAGATTTTGTAGTAAAATAAGCCCGGGAGAATGAAACTGATGCTTGTGCTGCCGGTGCTTCCGACGTATGCCAGCACAGATTCAAGGGAGGACACGGTCATGGCAACTAGGTAGCTCAGGATCAAGATGGTGGTTGTGATAATGGAGAAGCGAAGATCGCTCATTGGCTCTGGCGTGCGGTTTCCGCGCGGGCCTAGCAGTGGGTGTCTGTTTGGAGAGCTCTCTGTCCCGATGATTTGTGGCTTGGGGCGCCATTTTAGAACAGCATCGACTGAGGCTCGACATGGGTGGCATTGTAGTGGATAAGAGAAGACTACTAGCATGACGATTGCGGCGCGGCCGATCGTTGCGTACACGCCTGGTGGGTACATGCCGACGATATTGCCGCCTACGCTATTGCCAAAGGATAAATACCCGGTGATGGCAACGAGGATGTAGGTTGCAGCTGCGCTACCGGCGCTCGCAAAAACCACGGCAGTTGTACGGAAATGGCTGTTATTGCCGATTTCGTTGAGGATGGAGAACATCTGGATTGTTTGTTAGAAAAGAACCGACGGGCCATAACTTGGAAACTTACGTTTTGATGGCAAGTGAACGCAAAGACGATAACTGGCAGACTGCTGAGAGTCGGAATTGCACCCTCCCAATGCCCCACGCGAATCGGGCCTCGATCCTCCTTTGTGTCTCCTAGGATAAAATTGTACACAACCAAGATAACCAAATAGGCCATGGACACCAATGCCGCAATACTAGTATACTTCAACGAATCTAAACGGCGCAGGTAGGAAATGGGAATCACGATCAACCTAAAATTGAATGGTCAGCACTTCACCCTCAGCTGGGCACAATACACAAGGCGACGCACATAAAAGCCGTAACCCAAAAATGGCGGTCCACCAGGAAATCATATCCTGGCTCGCTGCCGACGAAGCCCTGTACCACCCCCGGCATGAGATCTCCAATGATGATGAGATAGCTCACGCCGACTCCGAAACATTTGATCGCAATGGCACAGTCAAAGACAACGGCGGCGTTAGGGTATGTTAACTGCGATAACGCAAAGAATGAGGCACTTCCGCGGTCTCAGGTATAGCGCGCATAGCGATTGCAGGTAGAGGCCGAATCCTGCGGTGGTTGCAGACCACAGAACCACGCAGACGCCGAGGACGATTCCCATACGGGAGATGGCGAGGGGCATCGCAAGCACACCGGCACCGATGACTGCAGTGAGAAAATATATCAGAATTCGGAGCACCGTAATGCATTGTGCGCCTCCTCGCACTTACTGGTATTGACCAGGTTGATCACGCTACTGGACCAGCTGGCCTCACCCACGACATCTCCAGGTCTTCCGCGGGCTGCACGCCTAATGGAATCCGAATTAGCTTCCATCAACATCAAGAATTTGTGTTCCAGCCTACCTCCATAGCAAATTCTGGTGTCCCCCAGATGGACTAACCCCGATCGCAGCCTCCTCCATTTTAATATTGGTTATCTGTGGCGGAAATGGTGTTATCGGTCAAAGATAGGCGCGCAAAACATAATTAACGGCCGCTACCAGCGGGGCCGAGATCAAACCAAAAGAGAGGGAGTAAATAGAGGGAGCGTAGTAGTTTTAAAAGAGAAAATCTTGGAAAATGGGAAAAAGCAGGGGAGGAATTAAGGAGGGAAAGATGGCCAGTCGAAAGCTTCCAAATTTCCAAGACTTATCGGGATGACACATGACCGGCGCTTCCTCGGACCCTTGGTTACCTAAAAAGTGAAACACTTTGCATTCCTACATTTACTACGACCCCAATTAACCTTGAGATGTTCGAAACATTATCGGATTATATATCCAATCATCCAGACAATCTGACACTAATTATAGCTTTGGCAATCCCCATCCTTTCTGCGACAGGAGTTGATAACTCTCTTCCTCAACGGCACGGTGATCCGACGCCGTGTTTCCAGGCCGATTACCAGGACCTGGATCATTAAACTGACCGACAGCTCGCACTGTCTTTGAAACCTCCAGGATCGTACCTCCGCTGACCTTGAACTGCGGCCCACGACCCGACCGGTCCCCGATAATCTCGCTCACCTGTTCCTGCTGCACAAGCGCCAACATCACCTCCGCTACTTCTTCGGGCGTTACCCACGCATCAGCACTATCATCGACCATCTTCATCTTCTCCGGATGATCAGTCCAGAGCGGGGTCTTGATAACACCCGGAGCAACGGCCGTGACTCGGATCCCAAACTTCTTATCGAGGTTGGCAAGCGACCGCACGAGGCCATTGATGGCGTGTTTCGTGGCACAGTAAATCGGAGCTGCAAGATTTGCATTCTGACCTGCAATGCTGGAGATATGGACGATATGCTTCGGACGGCCGCTGGTACGGTGGTTCAGGAAATGAGCAATCGCTAGCTGCGTCGTGCGGATCGGGTGGGTGACGTTGATATCAACCAAAGCGTATCTGCCACCAGAGGGCGAGTCCTTGCTTTCAGGTGAGTGAGGTGGGCGCCAGAAATTGCTCCAGTGCTATATGGATTGTAGTTCTAGTTAGCCCTGTAGTTTTGTCGGGATTGCATTTGTCTTACCGGTTCGTAGACTCCCGCGCCCGGGCAAACAATATCAATTTCGCCGAACTCCTTCTCCGCAACCTCGAACATTCGCTCGAGCTGGACCCAGTCAATCACGTTGGTCTCTTGGAAGACCACTCGTGCGGGGCCGGTCTTGTGCTTATCGGCTAGCACTTGCGCCTCGGGACGTAAGGCTAGGTCTGCGATTAGGACATTGCAGCCGTTTTCCACTAGCAATTTGGCGAAACTGAGGTTGATACCTGGTTACAATGTAAGCTAGCCGTGTGATATGCACGATACAAGAGACATACCGGAGCCAGCTCCAGTTACAATGGCAGATCTTCCTTTCACCGAGAGAGCCATGCCTAGAGTATTGACGATTAATGGGTTACAGCTTCCAGTAGGGGGTTCTGCTCTCTTTTATACAGGAAATGGACTCTGTGGAACTTGCTCGGGGTCTTTTGCAGCGCATTCCGTATCCATTTTTAGGCCTTGCGGGGTAGAAGAGTACTTAAACGTCGGGACGAGAGGAAACTGGACCGAGCCCGGCCACGATTCCTGTACGTCGTATGGGCCCAATGGCAGTACATTTCCTATTTTCTTGGCATCAGGTCGTCTGGCACCAGTTCCCCTCTTGTTGGCATTATCCTGCTCTATTTATATATACGATAATACTTATGTACATTGTTCGACATAAAACTGTGCTTGTGTATGCCGGGGTTCCCGTAAGTGGGACATTAGAGTAGGGCTCGGTACGCCTGCCTTCGGCTTTTAGTGAAAAACTGTGGAAACCAGGTGGATTACCCTCGGATAATTGCTTGAAAGGGTATACTTGTCAAGCATAGGAACGCTCTACAAGATATGTATCTTCACATGTAGATCTTCGGTAGACCTGCTCTGTTCAAGCAGTCAAAGAGCAGCACATATAACTTCAATTGGCCATATCATTTGAGTAAGACAGCACAGCTTCAATTCAAGCGTCGCAGTTGGTGTCGTGGTATGGCACGTAGTGTTCCTCTCATAGTACTAGCTACCTATGCTTCGTCACAATGCAGATCTTCTATCCCGGAACCGTGCTTGAAAAACGCCGACTTGCCGTGCCCCGGAATGATCTCGAACTCTGAAAGCTTCGAGAAAACTTCCAAGGTTATCTCTACTATTGCCACCTTTAGCCTTATGAGTGGTTCTTTGCAGACTGATGTCATGGCAAATGGCGGCTGTCGGGTAACCCCCCCCAATATAGTAATTTGTTCGGCACATCGCTCTTTTCGACAGCGGCTTGACTACTATTTATAGTATAATCCCGCCTGGACTAATGTATGCTGTGTTCCCCACGAAACACATATAAAGGTGTGGTGCAGTTCCCCGCAAAGTTGAAATACAAACCTTGAATTCATTCCAGCCATGTCGATGTCAAAATTTATTTCAAAATCCGCTGTCCGAGCGGCCTCTACCTCGGCCCAGACAACCAAGGCCGCTGGTGATATCTCATCAGTCTTCCCCAGCCTAAGGCCCGACTACAAGCCGGAACCTCTCCCCGCACGGTTTCAGGAGCTGAAGGCGAGAATTTTCGAGAAGAACAAAGATGCAATCACAAGGAGCTGGGAGCGATTGCTTCCTAGCTTGGATGAAGAAGTGCAAAAGATCAAGGCAAAGGGTAGCGATGTATGTGCACATGTAACACGCAATACCGAGCAAAAGACTAACATTCAAATATTAGATTATCCCCTCAATTGATTATTCTGATGTGGTCTCTGGAAAGGTGTCTGAAGCCGCATTAAAAGAGATCCGCCACCGAGGCACCGTTGTCGTCCGCAACGTGATGCCGCGGGACCAAGCCCTAAGAGTATAAGCAGCGGATTCGCGACTATGTGGCCGCCAACAAGGAAAGAGTCAAGGCCTTCCCGGCTGACTCCCCAGCTGTCTATGAGCTATACTGGACACCATCGCAGGCCGAAGCCCGCGGTCACGATAACATGCTCAACACCCAGCGCTTCATGCAGCAGCTATGGCATTCATCCGACCCTGACAGCAAGATCTCAACCACACACCCACTCACGTACGGAGACCGTCTCCGCATCCGCGACCCAGGTGACTCAAAATTCACACTCGGTCCACACATTGACGGCGGTTCCCTCGAGCGCTGGGAGGACCTCGAGTACTCTCGAGTCTACACCAAGATCCTAGAAGGGAACTGGGAGAAGTACGACGCTTGGGATGCGCGACACCGTCTGAACGCCAACATGGATTTATACAACGGTGCCGGAGCATGCTCCATGCTGCGGTTCTTCCAGGCCTGGCTTTCCATGTCAGACACCAAGCCTGGCGAGGGCTCGCTCCATGTCTGCCCCATGATCAACCATAGCACAGCATACACCATTCTGCGTCCCTTCTTCGACCCCGAGACCTCAAAACCGGCCTTGGATGCTACATTCCCGGGCTCCGTACCTGGCGCTTGCCAGGAGTATAACCCGGTCACGCACCCGCATCTCGATCTCGAATCGACTATGGTCTCAGTACCGCAAGTTGCTCCTGGCGATTTTGTCGCTTGGCACTGCGATTCTCTTCACTCCGTGGACAAGGAGCACCGCGGTACCCAGGACTCCAGTGTCATGTACATTCCCGCTACCCCGCTGTGCGATATGAATGTCAAATACCTTCTTAAGCAGCGTCAGGCTGCGCAGAACTATTCGCCTCCGTGGGATTTCCCAGGTGCTGGTGGACCCGGTGAGTCGGGATTCAAGGGTGCTATGGATTGGTCGGCGCTGAGCCCGGAGGGTCAGCGTGCGATGGGTCTCAGGCAACACTCCCTGGGAGATCACCGATGCCATGAGCGAGGGTGAGAAGGAAGCTATCCGGTCTGCCAATAAGGCCTGTTTCGGTGTTTAAGATTTGCTTGGTTGGGATGGCATTTTTGGAGTTTCTATTTCAAAGGTCGTTTCAAAGCTGTGTATAACAACTTGTATCTGAAAATAAGTTTTGATTATTACTTTTGACATGAAATTATTTGCAAAGCACGGAATATTAGGGTTCGTTAGTTATCATCGAGGCTAGCCCAACACACCACGATGTACTCCGTACTATCGGGGTAGTTCCGCGGCCAATCGCCACTCGAAAGGTAATCTTGGCAGAAGCGGGGCAGCTTTTGCCTACTCAGATGGATTCCCCGACATAACTTATTTTTTCTTTTTCCTCCCCCTCTCTACCCAGTATATTTCTGTCAAGTTCGCAAATAATTTGAACAATCATCATCACCATGGATTTCGTCAAGAAGGCTGTTTCCAGCGCTACCGGCAAGAAGGAGGAGAAGCCTACCGACAGCAGCGCCCAGCAGAATGACGACTACGTCGACAAGGGTGAGTGCTTTATTGTACTTTCCGCAACGTGGATTTTTGACTGACAAGCCTTTATCTCAGCCTTCGCCGCTGGTGTCAAGAAGTCTGGCTACAACCTCGACCGCAACATGCAGGAGAAGATCACCGACGGTGCCCGCGAGGCCTACGAGAAGGCTACTGGGTAAGTGACAACCCGAATTCCTTGGGCTTGTATATCTGCTAACATTTTGTTCTACAATACAGCAAGCCCGTCAGCGACAAGGTCTCCAACTAAGCGAATCCTTAGGTGCGATCAACAATGATATTTGGGGGGGAATGAGTGAATGAATACCCAGACAGACTACGCAGATAGGATACAACATAGACAGGCCTACCTAATTAAACTTGTCTATACCTCGTTTGATACAAGTTATGTGTAGTCACTCTATGTAATTACTGAACCCACTTCATAAAATGGCAAGATTCAGTACCGAGTCACTGTCAACGCGTCCGGCTGTCTAACAAGGTGTACGGAGGACATTGAAGAGGGGTAGGTGCCAAGGACGGTTTCTGCAACCACAGCCACCTCGCAAAGCCACCTATTCAGCCACCTGGTCAGCTTGATTGAGAAGGGATCTTCGTTTGAACCATGGACTGTTAAAAACAAACCATAGATACGGGCGGAGCTCGGAGACCAATTCGCCATGTTACCATAGAAATCAATAGTGCGGATCTCGGTAGATCTTGCCTAAGTGGGCCCAAAATTGCCAGATCCTGCATTATGATTGGCTCATCTCATTACATTATCGCCTCGCCCGAAAAAAAAAGGAATACCTAGGTAACCTTGGAAGGACCTCCAGGGCTACCAGGGCTACTTTGTACCTGTGTTTACGGAATAGAAACATCCCTCATATTGTCAAATCCTGCAATATGACTCTGGCTGTATAATAGTATAGATGATATAGCGAAATAATGAGGGGAATGAACTCTCCCAGCACTCCGGCTAAGTCCGGCTCCGAAAAAGAACTATATAATTCGACCGGCAAATCAGAGTCCGGTGTGGCTTTCTCCATGGCGTGACCCCCTATTCATAGATTGGATGATATCACAACATCGGGGTCAAATATGGGTCAACTATGGGGTCAATTCTGGATTAGGCGACACAAGCTGAAAAGTGGCTCACAAGGTTCGAGCAATCAATACCAAATAAGCACGGAACTAGTGAGCTCTGGACATGCTAGCTGCGCCGTGCCACGATCATTGGCCCCTGCTTGCCTTGATTGCCCGCATGTTGTCATTGAGGGGTTTAGAGGGGCGATTCTCTTCTATTCGATTCTGGTCCCGTTCCTGGTGAGAGATAAATAAAGCGTTCGCCTTCTGTTGGGATAAACATTGTACCTTCTAAATCATCATTCTATATCCTCTTCCCTCCGAGATCAATTCATCTTCTCCAATCACAAACCTAAACAACCCACCAAAATGTCTTACCGCAACGAGTCCGACAGCTACGGCAGTGGCAACCAGAGCTCCGGCTACGGTAACAACGACTCCTCCAGCTACGGCAACCGGTCTAGCTCTGGTCGTGACCAAGACAGCTACGGCAGCAACAACAACTCTTCCAGCTACGGTGGCAACGACTCTAGCTATGGAAACAAGTCCAGCTCCGGTCGCGACTCGGACAACTACGGCAGCAGCAACAACAACTCCTCCAGCTATGGATCCAAGAAGGACAGCTATGGCGAGAACGACTCTTCTAGCTATGGCAACAAGTCTAGCTCCGGTCGTGACCAAGACAGCTACGGTAGCAACAACAACTCTAGCTACGGTGGCAACGACTCCAGCTATGGATCCAAGAAGGACAGCTACGGCAACAACGACTCTTCTAGCTACGGCAACAAGTCTAGCTCTGGTCGTGACGAAGACAGCTACGGTAGCAACAAGAACTCGTCCAGCTACGGCGACAATGACTCCTCTAGCTACGGAAACAAGTCCAGCTCTGGTCGCGGCTCGGACAGCTATGGCAGCAGCAACAACAACTCCTCCAGCTATGGATCCAAAAAGGACAGCTACGGCGACAACGACTCCTCTAGCTATGGAAACAAGTCTAGCTCTGGTCGCGACCAGGACAGCTACGGCAGCAGCAACAACAACTCCTCCAGCTATGGAAAGTCTAGCTCTGGTCGTGACCAGGATAGCTACGGCAGCAATAACAACTCCTCCAGCTACGGCAATAAGTCTAGCTCTGGACGTGACGAAGACAGCTACGGTAGCAACAAGAACTCGTCCAGCTACGGTGACAATGACTCCTCTAGCTACGGAAACAAGTCCAGCTCTGGTCGCGGCTCGGACACCTATGGCAGCAGCAACAACAACTCCTCTAGCTACGGCAACAAGTCCAGCTACGGTGACAACGATTCCTCCAGCTATGGAAACAAGCCTAGCTCTGGTCGCGACCAGGATAGCTACGGCAGCAGCAACACCAGCTCTGGCCGCAACGAGGATCGCTACGGCGGTAACAATGACTCCTCCAGCGACAGCATTGGTAGCAAGCTGCTGAACACGGCTGAAGGTTCGTGATTCTTATTTTTGCTGGAAGGCTTTGAAAATGCTATGCTAACATAAGTGTGATTTTAGGATTCCTCAAGAACCGCAACTAAAGTCGGTATCCACTGTCAGATAAGGCATCCAGTAGAAATGAGCGATTTTGCTGGGATGTATCGTTTGGGAACTAGTACATACTAAGGCACAATATATGATTTATCTATTACGTTTCGTGGATCAAGAATATCTATCTATTGCTAGAGCTAGATATTGTCTGGTATTTTTTCGTGGAGGATCACAGGTTCAGTCTTAATGATAGGCTGGTCTAGTTCGAAGGGTATATTATGCTAAAAGTAGGTGCCGTAGCCAGCTTAAGTCGAGGGAGGACTATATATTTGTTCTACTACTTACACAGTATAGCTTTATGGCTAATCTATAAGATTGTTAAGCTTTCAGTTTGACGGAGATATAATGACTGTGCTTGGGTAGGATTATACAGCCAACGCGGGCGAAAATATAAAAAGTATAATTAGTTAGGCCTCTCTAACCCGTAGGCAGACCTTATCCTATAAAGCATCCAAGCTCCTAGGTACCGCCACCGATTTATTCCCGAACAGAACACGCAGACTTAGGAAACACCTTGATCGCCGGCTTGGAGCTTATTTATCCTAGTGATACGCCGAATACTGTCCCTGGCTATCGCTTTCCAGGAAACCAAATAATGATTGATTTCCAAGAGAGGCCGCTTAAGGGATTCGAGTTGATGATTGAAAAAGGAGGTGTTCGCGCAATACTTCCGCTTTTCAGTACGAACGATTGGATTGGGAAGCCCTCTGTTGGATTTCATGGTTCCTGCAGTCTCGTGCGAGTTTCAACGAATAACGAGATACTAGCCCTTTCGGCGGATTTCGATGTAAGTCGAGCTAGTCGCCTGCTCAGGTTCTTGTGTCATTCTAATAGTAATGCCTACAGTATTGCAAACTCACTAGCCTAGCAATAGGGACTAGCAAATCCCGTTCCTAGCTAGCTTCAATCCATGTAATTAAGGGCTCTAGCTTTACTAGAAATTGGCTGATATAGTGGGAGAGCTATGTAAGGGAATTCGAGTCTGATCAAGACCTGGATGTTTTTGAATGCAATTAAAGGTTTCTAAAGTCGAATACTCTAGACCTTGATTGTTTCTAAGCTAAACCTGGTTGACTCACAATCACTACATGTACTCTATAAGGTCTCTATTTAATCGCTCGTGCATATGCGATTAATTTACTATAGGATCTATAGTAGTGAATCGAGCAATTTCCCACATATACAAGAATAACCGGCTTATGAGCCTTCTGTTTCTGTTCTTGACGGCATAACATTTAGCTTGAGAGCAGCTCCAGATAGATGATATTAATGGGCGTTATATTCAGGACCTTTTTTTACGATGTCTTCTCAGATGTCTTCTATATATGTCTTTGGGCTGCAGAGATGTGCTAATCTGGCTCGAGTTTCCTTGTTAGACCGGTCTAGTGTCCAGCCTAAGTTAGAGGCAGGTAGGTGCTATAGGGCAAAGTTAGATATAAAGACTAGGGTGCGGAAATTGTATGCGAAGTAATAGTAACATCAAGGCCAAGAGAGTGGACGTTGATGGATGTAGAAGGAATTTATGGAGATCTGGGATCTGGGGGTTATCACCGCCCGGACTCCGCCAAGTTTGTATTGACAACATCCATTCTACATCCCTCCCACCTCCCCTCTTCAATGCTTCAATAAGAGCCATTCGTCAAAATGCGGCTCCAGGCGGCGCTCTTTTCGCTGCGTGCCTATCGCCCGCAGCGGCCATCTACCCTGATGAGGTCAATCACATCGACTTCCACCACGCCCTCCTCGGCACCCCATCCCCGACTCGACCTTCTTCCTCAAGCCATCACCAGCTTCAAATGCCTCCCTTCTCTATACCCTATCCGACAAGCTGCTCCTGGGTGCCGTGAACCCCCGCGACGGCGGGCTGGTATGGCGGCAGAACATCTCGCGGTCGGCAAACTCTCCCGCACATAGTGCGGGTCTTTTTGCGCGGATTAGATGGAAACGATGCCGTTGTAGGTGCAGTGGGTAACTACATCGCGTCTTGGAGTGCACAGGATGGCAAGGTTGGGTGGGAAAATCGGGTCTCTGAGGGTGTTGTTGGCGATCTCGAGCTATTGGAGCTTGAGGATGCTACCGCGACATCCGGAGTGAGAGATACAGTTGCTGTGGTTGCTAGCGAGGGTGCCGGAATTGTGAGACGGCTGAATGGAAACACTGGAAAGACTGTGTGGGAATACAAGGATACAAGGTTGGTTTCGCCTTTGGCCTTTTTTTAACAAGTCCTAAGCTAATGAATTATTCTGTTAGCGGCGACGTTCCGTTCCAGGTGTCGTCCTCTTCCACAGAGGTCTTCTATATTTCTCTCCAGTCGGCTATGTTGAAGGGCTTCAAGATCAAGGTCACTGTTTTGGATCCATTGACTGGACAACAGACCCGTCAACAGATTCTGAACACTGAGGCTGATGTGGTTACCCCGGAGTCCGTCCTCTATGTGGGCGCTAATTCCGCCTCGCCTATCATCGTCTGGACCGACAAATCGCAAAAGTCCCTGAAGGTCAATGTCATCGGTACCAAGGAGATCAACTCTATCACCATTGACAATACCTCCGGCTCCGAAATTCGACAGATCACAGTCCACGCTCCCCGCAAGCTTAACGCTCTGCCTCATTTCTTGGTCCACTTTGAAACTGAGGCCGGAGCCTGGGCTGAGGTTTTCCATGTAGACTTGATGTCTGCTAAGGTCACCAAGGCCTACCAGCTGCCCTATCTGCCTGGGCAGTCGGCGGTCGCAGCCAGTGTCATTGACGCTAATGTCTATTTCACCCGGATCACGGACTTGGAAGCCGTTGTTGTATCGTCCGCCTCTCATGGAATTCTGGGACGATGGGATCTGCAGAAGCCTTCTTCTGACATTGCCCTTCACTCAGTATCCGAGGTCGTTGCCAAAGGAAAATCTGTGGCTGTTAGGTCAGCGCTTTTCCGGAAGCACGGAGATTGGCAACTTATCCGAAATGGCCAGATCGAGTGGACTCGGCATGAGGGTCTCATTGATGCTGTCGCTGCCACCTGGGCGGAAACTGATGCCCAAGAGGATCTAGCTCATGAGCTGGAAGTCGAGGGCCATGAGACTCTATACGGCGCGTACCTACACCGGGTGAAGCGCCATGTTCGGGACTTGGAACATCTACCCGACTGGCTGAAGGATCTTCCTAAGCGCATTCTGAGCAGTATCTTGACTGACGAAGTCTCCAACCTGGACAGCTTTGGAGTTGCCAGGTCAGTTATTGTCGCCACCAAGAACGGCCGTGTGTATGCCTTAGACACTGGTAACCACGGAGCCGTTTCGTGGGGCGTCCAGGCGGTGGAAACATCGCAGTGGAATGTGAAGGCTATTTTGGCTTCGCCAGGAGTCGCGACCATCTACTCCGACGATGGAAGCTCTGTGACTGTGGATGTGTCCACCGGGGAGATCGTTTCACGCATCGAACCATCTAACAGCAAACTCCACTCAATTGCTGTCTTCGAGGCGCAGGATGGAAGTTCGCTGGCCACCGTCGGTGTCCGTGAAGATGGTACTCCAGTCACTGCATTTGCCAACGAAGATGGGTTCTTAGTAACCACCAGCATGGATGGCCGAGTCCTCGGCTGGTTTGCCAAGGATAACAAGACTCCCGTGTGGGAGTTTGTTCCTCCCTCCGGAGAGAAGGTTGTCGACGCGACGGCTCGCCCTGCGCATGATCCTGTTGCATCTATTGGCAAGGTCCTTGGAAACCGCTCGGTCCTTTACAAGTACCTCAACCCCAACCTCGCACTGGTGACGGCAGTGAACGAGCAGACCCACACCGCCAGTTTCTACTTGTTGGACGGAGTCTCAGGCAAGGTCCTTCATGCAACCACCCGTGCGGGTGTGGACTCCACGCAGCCCATCGCATCCGTGATGTCCGAGAACTGGTTCGCCTACTCATTCTGGGGCGACGTTGACGGCAGTGAGTCCTCCGCCAAGGGCTACCAGCTGGTCATCTCGGAACTCTACGAATCCCCCTTCCCCAACGACCGTGGCGTCCTTGACTCCGCCACCAACTACTCCAGCACGGCCGCCCTCCCGTTGCCCCATGTCATCTCCCAGGCTTTCATGATCCCAGAATCGATCTCCCACATGGCCGTCACTCAAACGCGCCAGGGCATCACCACCCGCCAGCTTCTCTGCGCTCTCCCCTCCTCCAACTCCCTCGTCGGCATCCCTCGCCCTGTCCTTGACCCCCGCCGCCCTGTCGACCGTGACCCCACTACGGCTGAGGCCGAAGAAGGCCTGTTCCGCTACGCGCCCTTCCTCGACTTTGATGGCAAGTGGTACCTCTCTCACACGCGTGATGTCGCCGGCATCAAGGCCGTGCTCTCCCGTCCTACCCTTTTGGAAAGTACCAGTCTTATATTCGCTTATGGAAGCGATATTTACGGTACACGAGCCACGCCCAGCCAGGCATTTGATATCCTTGGCAAGAGCTTCTCCAAGCTGCAACTTGTTCTCACTGTGGTGGCACTCGGAGCTGGTGTCACTGTTTTGGCTCCGATGGTAAGTTTTCCGTCTAAATATCTCCAGGTCCATTTGCTAACTATCTTCCGTACAGACTCGGAGAAAGCAAGTTAACGCACTGTGGAGGGCTTAGGCCTCTACGCTCATATACCAGATATCATTTTGTGCTTTAGACTGTAATACATACGTTGCTTGTCAAAATTTCAACACGTAGCATCTTAAGCAAACCTGCTCAAGGAAGACTGTCTCTAATGTAGAGAAAGTCATTGGTCATGGGGGACATTTCATTCATAGACATAATATCTAAAGGATCTATAGCAAAGAATATAGCAAAACAAAACAAGATCCAATATCAACAATCCTCCGCAACCTGTACAGACTTTATATGTACTATTTTCGACGCCAAAAAGAGACCAAATCATCAGCAAGCCAAACCCACGAGATCATGTCACTCAATACAGCGGCATAGGCGACGAATTAGCATAATCAATATTGTGCTCAACAGACTCAATACGATCAGTGCAAGTGCCAAAAATCCGATCCCAAAGCCTCGTCTGCTTCCCATAGTTATAACTCTTCCTCCAACCCTTACGATGATGCAAATCATGATCCTCAATAACAAGCTCCGCATCAAACCAACGCAAAGCAAAGCTCAACGTCGACGGCGGCGTAGCATGAACCCGCAACCCACTATGACCCGCCAACTCCGCAAAAACAACATACTGATGACAAACCCACCACTCATAGAACCCCATTGGCATCCCCATAAACCGCATACTGAAATAAGTCATAAGCGGGATACCAAGGATATCGAAGAACTCCTGCTCGGTGTCCGCATACAGCGTCAACAGCGGGTTGGGGTGCTTAGTGAGGTGGTGGGTGCGGTGGTATTTCCACAACGCGCCGACATCGTGCATGACCCGGTGGTACCAGTAGAACCAGAAGTCGAGGATGATCCCGTACAGCCCTATTTCGAGGGGCAGCCAGGCGAAGTTCATAGTTGAGGGGGCGTGCGTGGCGTGGTAGGCGAAGAAGACGGTGAACATTGGACGGAAGGTCGATGTCGATATGAGCGAGCGGACGACCTTTGCGACGCCGACGTCTGGAACGCCATCGCGGGCGTGCTTATCGCCGTCTAAGAAACCGTGCTGGTGGCCCAGTCGTCGGAGGACGTGGAGTTCGTGGATGGCGATGGCTTTGAAGGCCAGTCCGTATAGGAAGAAGGCGGCCCAGGCGCTGAGGTTGTGGCCGGTGAACTCGACGTAGGCGTGGTGTAGTAGGAGGGGGATGGCGGCGTGCGTGAGCACCCACCGGTGCATGGACCAGTCTGGTACATAGGGCACGGCGTCTTCCTTTAGATGAACGGGGATGTTCTTGTCGAGGTGTTCTGGGTGGATTCCTAGTAGTTCGTAGAACCAGTGGAAGAGAGTCCATTCTGAGCGGGCTTGCTGCCGCCAGGTGGACTTCATGGAGTCCTTTGGATTACCACTCATGGCTGGTTCGTAAACAGTACAATAGTGTCGAAATGCACACTTTAACCCACCCCCGTACCTGAGGGTGGGTTAGTGGGTTTTAAGTGCTTGGGCTTAATGTCGATCCCTCCCCGGTCGTTCGGCCGTTAGCGACATTCGGCACATGTGAAGAAGCCCACTTCTTTCATGCTCCCCGCAAAAATGAGCCTCGGGCGTTTGACTGGATTGGAACATGACGTCGATCATATCTCATCTTGGACCCTTTCCCAACAACAGGGCTGTTTTAGCGCGTTGACTAGCGCTTGGGCTCAACATGGTTGCCTCATGTAGGTGTTCGGGCTCATTCGGGGGGTGATATCATGGTACAGGGGCATTCATAAGAAAAATCTGTTTCTTTTAGTTAATCAGGACAGGATTCTAGATGGCCAACGTATTTGGCCGTATAAAAATACGTTGGCCATATAAATATGATGTGCAGACGTTGCCCTGCATCTGCATCTGCATGGACTTTCCGAGTCATGTGGCCAATCGAAGCCCTTATTCCTAATTGGTCAATGAACATCCGAACGAGGTTTCTGGGTGTTTCAAGATTTTCCGTATGATTCATTATCTGATGCTCGGGGATGATCTATTCTTAATTTTTCTTGTAGATCTTCTCAGGGGCTCGGCTACGGTATAGACATAGACACAATCAAAGGTGCAGGGTTATATATCTGATCGTCTGGGGAATTTACATCCACTATCCTGATACATCTTATAGATTATATAGGAAAGACGTTCTATGAGGTTGAGCTTTCACGGTGTTCCGCACTTATGGCTAATCATTTCTATAGTTGTAGTTATAATACCGAGAACGGAGGAGGACATAGAAAGACAGGGTAGCGTTCCAATATAATGTCTCTAATACCCATCTTATCCTTGGAAGCCAATAAATCATACGAATAATCTAATATATGAAACCCTGAGGTCGCCGGCCGACTATCCTTATTGATTATATATCAATTTAATGGTCTGATACGTATAGATGATCAAACAATCGTGTCTCCAGGCCCATGAACAGTTTGAGGATGAGTCAATTCATATGAACAAGTCAGAGCACACTCACAAACGAGAAAGTGTATAAGAAATGTTGGGAAGATGACATCAGAAACCACGTACCCCTATAGATGCGTGTGAAAGCACATGAAATTTCCCGCTTCAAAGTATAAACCAGGCAGACAGATACCCAAGGACAAAAAACGGATAGAAGAAAAATATGCCTCGGTATTGAGATCTGCGCTATCTTGTGCTATGTCACATCAGTAATGGTATGTCCAAACACAAACCCCAACACGATTATCCCTGCTGCCTTTCTATGTGCTCTATACGGCAACATGACTCCCATCCACACATAACTGGTTAACCTTGACAGCCACGTTGTCAATCATCTTCTCATCGTCGTCTACTTTAGTCTCTTCGCTGCTGGACGCCGCTCTTTCAGCAGAGCCAGGGGTGTTAGCCTCTGACTCAACCGAAGCCTGTGTCTTCGGGACGGGAACGATTTCCCTCCGATTCGTTCCATCCACAGTGCCCAGCACCTGAAGGTGATCGCCGTTGAACAAAATAGGGCCCTTGAGGATGTCCTTTCGTGTTCGTCCTTCGGCGAGTGGCTGCTCGATTCCGCGGAGCAGTTCGCGGCTGGGCTCGTCCAGGTTGGGCATATCGCCCCAAGCCCAGTCCAGCTCGCCGCCGTATTGCTTGGGAATGCTGGATGGTTCCATGAAGGAGGTGAGAGTGGGTTCGACCTCTGCGGCGGAGAGAATGAAGATCTTCGAGGTGGTGCCTGGGTCGAACCAGCGCTTGATCCAGCCCCAGACGGTGGGGAAGAATGAGGGCGCTCCGATAATCTAACAGTGAGTTAGTTCCACGATCTCATCTTCAACGGCAAATATATCCGGACGGATTAGATAGGGGAACAACATACAAAGATTCGATCCAACGTCTCGGGGTAATGCGCCGTGGCCAAAACACTGGCATCCTGCATATGACTCTTCAGGTTCCAGAACTGCTTCAGGCCAACACCGCTGACATCCACGATATTGGTCGATGTGACAATAGGCGTCTCCGGGTTCGGACGTGGCAGCGCGGAAGCGAGCGGCATCACGAACCGGAGGAGGCTCTCATACAAAGCGAACAGGTTCAACAAGCGTGCAGGGACTGTGGATGATTTGTGGGTTTCGGGTGTACCGGTAGTCATGGTGGAGTTGTAAGCGGCGACAGCCTTGTTATCCAAGTGGCGGATCTGGAAGACGTAGATAGGAATTCCGCGGCGATCGCGACGGCCTGTCCATTGGGGATACTGTAGAGACGGTAGACGTCAGCAGGGAGATCCGTTTTCGTTCGCAATATATTATAGGACGAACCATCCGTCGAGCGGCCTCGTATGAGTCGACGCTGATATTCTCATATAGCTTCTCGATGGCATTGTCTTTGCGCCAGTCTTCGGTGTCCTTGAACTGAGCCCACGCGCCCTCGACGTCAAATCTGCGAGCTCGGAGGAATCGCCTGCACAAAGAAATCAGAGTCAGCACTCGATCATCTTATTCAATGCGTCCATTTCTAGCTGCGTTGGGGTCTAGCGGGGACGCGCCACATACAATAAAGTCGCATCATCGTGGCTGGCGGGCTTCGCCTCGACGCCATCTGCTTGTTCCACAGCAGGAGTGTAGTATTCCCGCTCGGCGCACAATTTCTTGAACTCCTGCAGCTTCTCCTCCTGCTCCGGAGTAAGGTGGTGCAAGTGTCCGGCGAGCCATGCGGTGCCCGAAGCTTGTGAGGCGGAAGCGGCGGGATCGTTCTTTGAGGCTGAATCGGTGCGCGCCAGGTCCTGTTCGGAGTCCTGCGGAGTCTTGTTGCCCCAAAACATGGTGAGCTTCTATCTCTTATGTTTTACTATTTTGAAGGAGAGATCGACCTTCTAAAGCAGATCTCGGAGGTGGCGGAGGGAAAGAGGCGGTGAAATAAAACTGACGGTGTTTTGTCCCGAGGTCGGGTGCTTCCTGGGGTTGACTATATTTTGTGATACATCGCGAATTCCTCTCTATCTCACAGTTTGGGTGGGGTTTAGCTCTCTTTGAGAATGTTGAATGTCCTGGGGTCAAAACATCTTTCATCTGCGAAGTACATCGCAGATCGACTCACCAAGCTAATCGGCAGGATTCCAACGTTAAACAAGGTAGCCAGCCCTGAAACTAGACCCTGAAACTAGACCTGCTAGTGTTTTGGAAGATAGCATGAAACAGAAATGCAATAAAATTCCGGCCTAAATTAAACCAAGCACCATATCTCAGTGTACACGGCACAGCCAAATGCTAATCATAGGGCCAATCCCAACCATATCTGTACAGATCGCCCTCATACAGCGCAAAATTCAAATAGATACAAGTTAGTCCTCGGTCAGATCACCATACTCCCACATACCGCGGCGCTCAGCCTTAGCCTCGTCCTCGAGCGCGCGCAGGTTGGAGAGGGTATCGACGGAGGCGCGCTCCCATGCCTTCAGCTTGCGGGGTACCATGGCCAGACCCTCGTGAATGATGTCAGCGTTAATGCTGTTATCCAAGCTCTTGGAAGCAGAGGGGTCGAGTAGAGTGACGTGCAGGGTGCCGTCCTGGTCGACGTGGTCAACGTTTGCGACGAGTTGGCGGTCGAAGGTCTGGTCGCCAACGAAGCCGACGGCGTCCTCGAGGTAATCTTCGGAGGTGGGGAACTGCAGGAGAGAGAGGACTGCATCAACGGCCTGGGGACGGAGGGTCTGACCGGAGAATTGGGGTTGGGTGAGAGGGCGGAGTGATGCCCATGGCAGAGTCTCGGAGTTACCGAAGTCGACGTAGACCACCTCAGCCTGCTCCTTCTCGCGGTCGTTGCGGCGCACCTTGGCGCGGTACCAGTCACCATCTTCGGTGAATTGGGCGGCAACCCAGTCGCCGGCCTTGGGAGGGCCGGGCAGCGGGGTGTCGTTGGCCTTGTTAATGTGGAACTTGCGGAAAGCGCTCATCAGCTCGGTGAGCGCGTTGGTACCGGTGCCGATCTGTTGCAGCTTGAGCTTTGCAGAGGCGGGGTCAATGTAGGTAACCATAACGTCGCGGTAGTCCTTGCGACGCTGTACGGGTGCGGCATCGCTCTCAGTGCCAGTTCCGGCGCCATTGACAGCCTCGGCTTCCTCAGCCTCAGCAGCCTCCTTGGCGGGGTCCCAGTCATGCCAGAGTCCCTTGCGGGCGTCCTTGGCCCGTTGTTCAGCAGCGAAATACTCGTTGGCGTGACCAGACTGCTCAGCCGAGTATGCATGGACGGTGGCGAGACCCTCCTCCAGCAGAACGGTCGTGAAGTTCTCCTTGTTGATGTAAAGGCTGCCGATGAACCCGCCAACCTTGTCAATGGTCTCAACGTCAATCTCAACGTCGCGCTGCATGCAACGGCGGTTGGCAAGGTCGTGGGCCTCCTGGCCGAAAGGCTCGCCGGCGTCGCTGGGTCCGCGGGAAGAGCGAGGGGCGCGGATACCGGAAAGAACGAGAGTCAATTTGGCGTTATCGCGGGGCAGTAGGACAGTGAAGCGAGAGCCAGACTTGACAAAGTCGACAACAGCCGGAACACGCTTTTGACGTTGCAAGATACCAAGCTCCAGCTTGGCCTTTTGTACGCTCTCTGAGTAGTCTACGACCTGCTTCGCCTTGGGAGCCTTGGAAGTCCACATTCCACGGCCCTCCTTCTGGGCATCAGCCTCAGCAGCGAGCAGCGCATCGTAGTCGGGAGAGCGGTCAGCGTCATCCATACGGTGACGAATGACAGAGGAGTAACCAGCCTCCACAAGAGCCACAGCAACGTTGGTGTTGCCCTGCACAACAGTAGCGACTTCGCGCTCCTCGTAGCCCTCACTTGCAGGCTTCTTGCCGTTCACAGTGACCATGACATGCTTGGCGATAACCCGCTTGCGGAGGTACTCCTTCGCCTCAGCAGCAAAGGGAGCCTGTTTGGGGTCGGAAGGCTTTGGCTGACGGATACTAGCGAGACTGATCTTCTTCTCCTGTCCAGCCTTGTTGCGGATGAAGAGGGTATCCGCATTCAAAACACGAGTGACAACGTAGTCCACAGCCGCGGCACCAGCAGTTGTGGGTCCCGTGTGGCTAACCCACAATCCCTTGCGGTCAGCCTTCGCTGTAAGTTCCGCCTGGCGGAGGAGAGCCATGTCCGGACCCAGAAGCGTCGAGTGATGATCCTGGCAACGGGCGAGACCAGCCTCAAGAAGGAATCGAGAGATATTTCCGTTGGGGTGAAGCAGAGTGGCAACAATCTGTCCCTGCGGCGTAACACCAAGCAGAGAAACCTTGACCTTACGCTGCAACAATCTTTCCTCAACAAACTGTTGCGCCTCATCACCAAATGGCTCGGCCGCGGTCTCTTTGCCCTCAGCAGTCGTGCGCTTAGCAGATGGTGCCCGGATACCAGCAATGGCAATGACAGTCTGAATGTGCTCCTGTGGCTGGAGAAGCAAACGCAGCACAACACGGTCACCGTTCAGGACCTTCTCGATAATACCCTCCAACTGGTGGCCCAAGTTACGCTTGACCAGATCCCGAGCGCCAGTCAACTCGTAGGTAGTATCGATCTGGCCATCATTGCCGCCGGCCCATGTTCCCTTTCCTTCATCCTGGGCAAGGGCTTCCAATGCCCGTAGGCGTTCCAGGAGTCCAACAGTCTCCTCAGATTCATCTCCGCGCTTGCCTGCTTCTTCACGGACTCTTGTCCAGCCCTCCTGCACACTGATATCGGGCAATGAGGCGTCAAAACCGGGCAGCTTGATGGTGCCATAGTCACGCTTGGCACCAGTGGGGATGGTGTATATAACGTGGAACTGGACGACTTTGCCGACAAGGAGCTCACGGAGGAATTCGCGGGATTGGAAGGCGTATGCCTAGAATTAGGTTCTTTAAATTAGCCTTGTCTCTTTTTCTCTCTTTTCCTTCAGTCATCCTTGTTTTACCGACTGCTGTCCGTAGCTCAAGTGACCAGAAAGACCAATTGGACATGACAGAAAGGAACAATCTGGTCTTCCAATGGTGCAATCAACGGGCAATCAATCTCAACAATGCACCCACCTCGTCACCCTCTCTCCTTAATCTCGGAGCAGAGACATAAGCCAAACTCAGGACACGTTCTTGTGAAGGGTTGGTGACATTCGACAGCACCACCGTGTCACCGGACAGGACGGACTTGACACGGGCTTCGAAAGGCATACTGAATGAAACAGTCTCCACTACCACATGCACAATTGCAATGAGATTGAAGACAGAACCAGAATAAAATAAACACAAGGAGGAGAAAAAGAAGTTGAGAGCAAGGGGAATGTCCTGAGGGGAAACGTGGCCGGTGTTTAGACTTGTGGGGGAAAGCGGTCAGGCGATCCGAGCTTCTAGTTGTACGGGAAGTCTACGAAGCATCGAAGCTATACAATCGATGACAGATCTCCAAATATACTCATGTCAAATTGGCATTCATTCATGTATCCTAGACGGAGTATCCTGTACTTTTCCTCCACCAATTACGGCAGAGATATCAAAATCCAGGTTTCAAAAAAGGGATAGAGCTGCACATTTATGCGGCAATACCGATGACACCTATAACATTTCATTAGCATTCATCTCCATTTACATCACATCACGCCTTAATGAACTTACCGCAAGCAGGGCGGGGACCAGCGTTACCGGTCTTCTTGGACTCCTCGTTACCACCCTTGCCAAGGTCATCAGTACCGGCGTGGACGACCAGAGTGCGCTAAGCAGATAGGTTAGCAATCTGTTTCGGTAATTCGAGTACCAGTGATAAACTCACGCCCAGAACGGACTCGGCACCAATCAGCTTGATAAGCTGATCCTGCGTGGAGCCGTTGGAGTTACCCTCGGCATCGGTCTTGAAGTTGCCAAGGTCACCAACGTGACGCTCGGAGTCAGTGGGAGCACCGTGGGTCTTGCCGAAGGGGTTGACTAAAAGCGATCAGAACTCGAGCCTTCATCTTCATCTTCGGCTCATTCTGAATCACATACAGTGGGGACCAGCGGAGGTGCAGCCGTTGGTGTTGTCACCGAACTGGTGAACGTGGAAAGCACGCTCAGCGTTGGCGTCGTGGCCGGTAATGTTCCAGGAGATGGTGGTGGGGGGCACTCTCGTTAGCCTGCTCGAAGGTAACGGTGCCGGCGACCTTAGCGTCACCACGGAGGACAGCAACTGCAAGGAAAGGAAAGGGGTCAACAAATTGTTCTAGAAAGCTTATCGAAGGCTGCCCGGCATGCCGGCCTTTGGATCTCCAGGGCCTCTGGAGTCTGGTCTCAGCCTCAGCAACGGCTGGTGCCGCACTGGCCCAGGAAGAATGCCAGGCTTCAGCAAATGAGCAGCGATGATCCCCTGCTTTGTCCCAGGGGCATTGCCAGATTTCCAGACAGCAGTGGAGAGCTAGGGGGGGAGGATGCAAGCCGATAGGCTCGGATTTGGGATCTGGATCACAAGGTGCTCAAATCTGCTCACACCCAAGGTCCCCTTGCCACAGATCGTGGGGAACTTGGAGGCTGAGGGCCTTATGTATGGCCCAGATAGAACCAATAATGGAAATTACTTACCAGCCTTAACCATTTTGATTATCTTAAAATGTTTTAGATTGAAGATTGAAGAAGATGGGTATTTTGAAGGAAGAGGAGTGGAAGTGGGCGGATGAAGATAATAAGGCGGATGATGTTGACGTGACTCTACACTTGTATCATAGAGGTACCTGGTACATGTATTGCAGTATTAAAATGGCTGTGCTCAGCAGTACTTGGTACTTAATACCATAACAAAACATCCCCCACCTTCCCAAGTGGGCAGAGAGAGGGGGAATGACATAATTATTAATCAGATCGTGAACCCGTGAACACTTCAATTTTCAATTGCATACCTCTTCCTCGTAAACAATTGCCACATCACTGCTGCTATATGCTCCAACCACTATATGTATGTACTTCTTGTGCTGGATCGTCTCTACTCTGTGGAGCAGTATTATGTAGTTTGTATTACCGTTGCACAGCTGTCTGACATCCAAAGCTCTAAACCGTCCTATCAGCAATTGACACCAGCTCGGGTAATATATAACCTTGCAGTGTATCAATTGCAATGTCCCGGCATGAAATGACACCATAGCTGGAAAACACTAGTGCGGGGGTTGTGAATAAGCCAACCCGGCCGGATTCCGCGGTTTACCCCTCATGTCTACATACTATGTACATATTAATTTTCTACAGGCTGGGAAATTAATAGCACTTGGGACAAATTCATCAATTCGTATCTACCGATTCCAGTTTTTGGGAGATCGCCAATTTACAATTAAACAATTAAAAGAAAGATCAGAACTCAATCTAAGCCTGGATCTTCTGGGCAAGAAGCTGCTTGAGGGTAACGGCATCAGCAGCGAACTTGGAGATACCCTCACGGAGCTTCTCAACACCCATGGCCTCCTCATTGAAGTCGAAGCGGAAGTCAGCCTCGTTGTTGAGGTACTCGCGCTTCTTGATCTCGAGGCTGGCAGCACCAGCGGGGTTGAGCTTCTGGGGCACGGCATCGGTGGAGTTGAAGAGGTCCTCCAGGAGGTTGGGGGAGATGGTCAGGTAGTCACAACCAGCCAGCTCAGTGATCTCGCCGACGTTACGGAAAGAGGCACCCATGACAATGGTGTTGTAGCCGAACTTCTTGTAGTAGTTGTAGATGTCCTGGACGGACTTGACACCGGGGTCCTCCTGAGGGGTGTAGTCGCGCTTGTGGGCAGCCTTGTACCAGTCAAGAATGCGACCAACGAAGGGAGAGATGAGGTAGGCACCGGCCTCGGCGGCGGCAATGGCCTGAACCAGAGAGAACATAAGGGTCAGGTTGCAGTTGATGCCGTGCTGGGTCTGGAGGATGTGAGCGGCCTTGATGCCCTCGTAGGTGGAGGCAATCTTGATCAGGACACGGTCCTTGGAGATACCGTTGTCGGCGTAAAGCTAGGTAGAAGGGTCAGCTTGGGATTCTCGCAAGTCAGTGCGGGTGCACTTGTAAACGTACCTTGATGATCTCAAGAGCCTTGTTGACGGAACCCTGAGTATCGAAGGACAGCTTGGCGTCAACCTCGGTGGAGACCTTGCCGGGAATGATCTTAAGAATCTCCTTTCCGAACTCAACGAGGAGACGGTCAAGGGTGGCCTCAACCTGCTCATCGAGGGTCTTTCCGTTCTGCTTGCCGTAGGCAACGGCAGTGTCGATGAGAGCGGCATACTCGGGCTTCTTGGAAGCAGCGAGGATCAAAGAGGGGTTGGTGGTGGCATCCTGGGGCTTGTACTTGCCAATAGCTGTGGTTTATGTTAGCTGGCCATCCAATGCTGAGACCGATGTCATGTCAATCTGGAATACATACTGGCAAAGTCACCTAGAAGTTTAGTGTTAGCGTGTTTTTTTCAATGAGTAGCAGATGAGGTTGATAGCTTACCAGAGTCGCAAACGACGGTGGTGCCGGAAGCCTTAAGCTGTTCGAGAGAAGAAGACATTTTTTATGTATTGAAAGTGAGATGGAGAAAGGATGAAGAAGAGAGAAGAAGGGTGGCGGACGAGGTGTTTAAGAAGGAGGGGTGGTGTCATGGACCCGAACCAGAGCAATTGGCAGGTACTTACATTTAGTAGGGAATTACCATAATAAATGGAAGTATCTGGCCTGTGTCCCGTTTCCCAGGTGGGATGGTGGGGCAAATGACGCTGCACGATGAAATCAGAAAGCTGTGCCCTTCGCAGGTACAACTTCTCTTCTTGTTTTTGGTTTTTGCCATTGCGTCTTAGGTTCTTTATTCTTCTGTTTCAATCTTTGTGGTCTTTCTATTATACATCAATTTCAATATAACATCATATCTACTCTGCTTGAGCTGCTTGAGCAGTTGTGCTACAATCCCAAATCCGGCGCAGAGTGCTCCGTCTTCCCCCCTCAACCGGAGGATGGTAGACCGGACAACGGCCCACTACTGCAGCGGTCTTCGCAATGTTCACCGGGGGCCCGGCTAAATATCAACGGCTACTTTGTCGTTATGGAGAAATATGGTTTCCGAAGACCTTGGCTCGGGACTGCAATAATTTCCAAATGGATGTTGCCTGAAAAGGAAATCGCAAACGCCACTGCGTATGTATACATGTACATAGTCTACAGTAACATGCTTTTACAAACCCCGGTACATACGTACATATTCGTCTGTATATATCATTTCCCCTGGGGCTACAGAATGTCTTGTTGGAGCGAGGGCTTTCTCTACAATGTCTTCCGTATCATTCCACCAACATCCTTCAGTTAGTGCGATTGCCAATGTCCTCGCGCGGCATCGTGCTTTAGTCCATGGGCTCGACCGCCGGGTGGCCACTAGTCATACTTATTTGTTCGTTGACACAAGACCCGAGGATTTTCATGGTCGACCCAGGGTTATGCGTTGCACACAACTGTAGCTGGTAGTCCACCCCCAGAAGTATCTTTTGAGGGGAATTCATTGGATTCTACTGCCAGAACGGCAACAGGTAAGAGGCGCATAGTACAATCGAAAAAGGAACGGATTGAGTGCTAGAAATTGTCTAGCGAATATGCTTTTTGGCTATGAACATGATATCAAGGACAAATGGAGGGTGTTTGAATAACACCAAGGAAATTAGCGGCGCTGGATGCAGTTCCATTCATACTACCATCATGTTAGTTTCGTCAATGGAACACGAATCGGTGTAAAACTCACCACTCGGCCGGCCTCATCCCCCGTATAGACCACGTGGGGAAGAGCCAAAATACAACTGATACCGGCACTGATATTGGCACCATTGTCGCGACTGTTGTCGGTATGATGCAACTGTCGGATCAACTCCAGCTCAAAGCGGTCACCGCGAATAGTCTTGCTCCAGATATTGACCACACCACGAGTATGACCTGTCAATACCAATTCACGCTCCAGCCATTCATTCTGCACACCCTCGTAGAAGACGCAGGACAAAACGCGATCGTCGCCCGACTCGCAGATTGGTTGGTCAACCAACAATACGCCATTGAGGGTATATAATGTCAAGCGATTACCGCGACAAACCATAATGTCTCCGGACACATCGTTGATTCGAGCACACTGATTTGTCAGCAAAGGATAGCAGATAGTAGGAAAAAGGGAAACATACATCGACCGCACCGTCGCCGGGAAGGAGTCGCACGAAAGATCGTCGATTGAGATCCCATAGCATAACCTGTCCGTCATTGGAGGCAGACAACAAAGTACTGAAGGAGCGCGAAACGGCGAGGGTAGCCACTGGGGCTCGGTGGCCAAAGAGCGACCCAATGGGCTGCAAATCAACAGACTTTGAGGTTGCAGTGACCGTCCATAACGAGATAGTACAGTCCGTACCGCAGGTGACCAGCGTGCGTGAATCCGCAAAGCTGGCATGAGACAATTGGCCAACATGAAGGTGCTCAAAGTGGCCCAGCAGCTTGCGAGTATCGGCGGCGTAGAATCGAACACTGCCATCGAAGAATCCCCATTCCATGTAGTAATCGTAGGCTGGCGGCACGTTGAGCCTCAGGGCCGCGGTACACAGTAGACGGTCTTGTTTCATTGATAGAGTGACCACTCGTTCTTCAATGTCGAGAAGAGACAAAGGCATTTGTGTCAGGGATTCAGCAAGAGTATCCAACCGGGGTATGCGGTGCCGTTGGTCTTCCCTCTGCGCATGAGGTCGTTGGAAGATTTGGTGAGGAGTTTGCCCAAAGTTGTGAATAATGCCGATGGTGGCTAACCGTTCCATTGGGTCATCAATGGCATCCAAGTCTTTGGCACCTTTGTATGAGAGGTGGTGGAAGACATTGACAGACTCGACAGCTGCCTCGCCCTTTTGCTTACTACCAAAAACAAGATCAATCCAGCGATGGAGGTTCTCGGACACATAGGGACTCTCAAGTGCCTCCCGGTGCTTTGCAATGAAGATCTTGGGATCGCCTTTTGCCCAAGGTGGCAACTCAACCGAGTCGATGGCAGTGGTCATGTTTTGAAGAAGACCAAAGTCATAATGATTCGAGTTCACCAGGAATTCCGGAAGATAGAAGAACTCAGGGGTAAGTTCACGAACATCGGTCATGTTTCCTCGCGATGCTGATTCCCATGCCTTGCGGATTGAATAGAAGAGGCGATCGGCATGATCAAAGGAGCCCCCCCTGGAGTAAAAGATATGACTTGACGAATGGTTGCAGCCGAATGAGGTAGGAGCTGACAATCATGGCGGAAGAGTAATGTGTTCCATAATGGAAAGGGGGAGAATCATCGTCACCCATCTCAGCAAAAGCATTGTATCGCTCACGGAAGCCCATTTCTCGGTCTAGCGTTTGGCAGCCCATAGGCTTTGATAGGTCTCGGAATGTGGCCGGGTTGGTAAGGTCAAGTTCCTCGCTTGTATAGTCTGCCAAAACCCATGGGAAAACGGGGTATTGAGTCAAGTCGTTGAACGTACGCCCAGCAAAGGTGTTGATCAACATCAGATAATGGAAGTTGGAAATTTCACCCTTGACCCATTTTCGGGTTGCTGGATTTGCCGGAAGGTGACCGAAGACACTAGCAAATTTAGACCCGAGGGACTGTGGTGCATCATCTTGACTGCGAAGCGTTTCAAATCGCCAGATGTCTTCTGGTCGTGAGTGTCCGGCGCTTCCCGTGACCTGTGGTGCCTTGGTAGCCAGCTGGTTGCACAGATCGTCTCGAGCTCGTGCCGACAGCAATGTCAGCAGATAGCTGGTGCCATCGGTAAAGAATATCTCAAGAGCAACATCACGGAAGAGGAAGCGACGCTTGGAAACGCTGACCAAATCAGACCATTTCCAGCTCCTTGTCTGATGCTCCTGCGAGCGGATGTCATTTGATTCGCGACCAGAAATCATGCGCACATACGGATCTCGTTCCTCATTGGGGGCTTGCCAGACGTTCACAATCTCACCATCTGCTCTCTGGAAGAAATTGTCGAGGATATAGATGCAGTCCTTGCCGAGGATCGAGATACCTTCCACAGCTTCTAGACCAATGATTCGAGACAGATTACACACGCTTTGTACCTGGTCACCACGTTGGAGAGATCGCATCACCTTCCGGTTTCTATCTTCATAGTCTTCGAGCTCAATTTTAGGATCGTCAATCATCTCGAAGTTATCCTCCATAAGGCTGCGGTTGTCGGCATCACCGTTCGGTGACCCGCTTCTCTCATTCTCAGGTTCCCCTGGGAGAGCATGAGGCGCCGTTAGAGTCTCACCCTCTGAGAGTGCACGTATGCGGGTGTCGATTTTGATTGCTGGAGGCTCGGAGGCTTTACGCTTGGGCTGATAGTCCTGTCGCTCACCTGACTCATCTGGAACCAGACGTAGTCGCATACGGCTGCGACCTTCTGTCTGGTCTAGCCACCATCTCCTCTCTTTTCTTCTGCGAGAAGACCACCTGGTCGTCGCAGGTCAAGCAGCAAGTCGGAAAAAGCTGACCACATAAAAGTAGAACTATCCTGAAGATCTTGCAAGAATCTTTGAGACTTCAAAAATTCGGATGCTGCGATATTCGAGATCCAATGTGGCAAGGTAGCCTCGTGTTTTCGTGTCATGTCTTCATCGAATTTCTCGATCTGAGCCCATTGTCTGAGTTTGTCTTTACGTTTCGATACTCGGGACTTGACGGACTCCTCGATGCTTGTATTCTCCTCGTAGACGAAGGTGTCCCACGATCGAGAAAATACACCGAAGAACAAGGCATCCAGATCGTCGCGCTGTTCATCGATCCATAGCAGGAAAGCTTCGTCGTCCATTCCGGAAAGAGCATCAAATCCGTCAGCCAACCGCCGCTGGAGAGAGACAGAGCCATGGCTGAGAAGTGTTGTTATTCCACCCGGCGCCTGTACCAATATGATTCTCCATAAGCGGGTAGCAGCCAAGCGGACATCGCCATTTGTGCTGATTAGTTTGGTGTACAGCAGGTAGCATAGCAGGTGTAAATGTTTTGATTGGGTTTCAGCCGCCGAGAAAAGGACCACCTGCCAGTAGTTCAATCGGTTTAGCAATGTCACGGTTTCAGTGTCGTCTGCCTCTGACAACTGAATTAAGATAACTTTGTACAGAGTCGAGCGAATCGTTCCGGTAGCCTGGCTACATAAACGAATGCTCTTCAACTGAGATATGTCCGGGCGCTGGAGATACTCCAAAATTGTACCAATGAATTCAAGTGTGGACGATGCCCCATTAATAAACCAGCCTTCGTATACTGCCTCCGTCAAATGTGTTGCGAAGCGGCCGAGGTTCGTAAGTGTCCGGGTTTCATGAAGCAGACCTGGTCGGACCAGAGGAAGATCTTGCAATGCCGAAAGCACACAGCCAAGAACCCAAGAATTGAAATATGCCTGGTGTTCCAGAAAGCCGGGCGGGGTCTTCAGGTAGAGACCAAGGCCCGAAAAGTCTTTGCGCTCTAAAAGCTGATCCTCGAAAACGGCCAGAACAAGCCTGAAGACTGCCTTGACGACGGGATGACCAATGGCAGCTTTGTTCCCAATAAAAGATGGGTTCATAAACCGCCGTATCCGTGCAGAAGAGGCCTGGTGCTTGCATTTATCAGGGGAGACCAGAATAAAGGATGAACCACGTTTCAAAGAACCAGTGCTTTCCTCAGCACTGCCCAAGGAGTCAACCATGGACGTCTGCAAAGCTGTCGACGCATTATTAGTACTCGAGCGCGGTCGTAGTACTAGGTTGCTGTCATCGAAGCTGAGTCCGCTGTGTCGGAAATTCAGTTCTGTGTTTGGGCTGACGGTATCAGCACCAACAACAACAGGATAGACCACAGAGAGTAGTTCCTGCACGTAAGTAGATTGTGCAGTGAAATCCCTGAAGCTTGGTGATCTAGTGCGTGCTTCTTCTAAAAATCGAACAACCGAATTGATAAGAGCAACGCCATGGATGTTTTGGTCTGAGGGAGTAGAATCTAACGGTAGAAAAGGGTGTCAGTCAGAGAAAGACCGGGCCATAAATAGTCGTGTGCTGATGAGAGCATACCAGGAAGCTTGAGAGAGTTCATTCTTGGTTTGTCGCATTTGGTGGCACGCTCTTCCAAAGAGCCTTGAGTGTCTTCTTGGGCATCATTTGCCATGGTCAAATTACGCACCCCGCTTTTCAACATATTCACAATGACGGGCAGCATATCTGGGAAGACGACCTTTACATCGCCTTCAATCAGAAAAGCCCTGAGCAGCTCGGACGGGTCGAGGGGTTTGTCGAGATTCAGCAAAGCATGATCGACACCGAAAAAGATAGAAAGGCAAATAGGCCATAATGCGGGAACATCCCACCATCTCTTCAGACGATGTTCAAGAATGATGTATCCACCACTCTTCTCCGCGAACTTCTTGCTGTATCCACTGCCAATGACCACGACTAAGCGGGCCAAAATCTGTGTTGCAAGTATCACAACCTCCGGCTCATCCTCACACATGAGATAAAGAAGCCACTGCACAGATGGTTAAACAGAACTCTTAGAGTTTCCGAGGCAAATGATCATTCACATACCTTGTTTGTAACGGCCTTGGCAAATTTTCTCAATGGCGTAGGATCATGTGGGTTACACAACACGGAAGAATAGAGCCGTAGCATTTCAATGCCCAAAGTCACGCTGGGAAGATATTTGCTTTCTGATTTCGCCGACGCAGGTCGAGGCGATGTAGCGATGTACCGAAGGCTCTTCTTTTTCTGAAGAGTTGCCGGAGTCTTCGGCTTGTGGAGTGCATATGTGATGGACAAAGCTAGTGATCGGAGAAGGTCTGGAGAGGGACTGCTCTCCATCAATGAGCGGAATGCGGATAAGCAAGGTTGGAGAGACTCTTCGGTCAGCTCTCCACCCTTCAAAGTTTCCAGTAACTTTTTGTTGACACCTGGTTTGGTCAGCCTGAATAACAAGAATGGCAGTGTCACCAGGAAGCACACTTACGCATACGACTAAGACGCCTGGCGTTAAATCGGCGATAGTTGCTATCGGCGGCAAACGTGCGGAATTGAGAGTAATACAACCCAATCACCTGAGATTCTCCGAATCGCCAGACGTCCATGTCCACCAGCAGGACACGGTAGGCGAGCGGGTTTGTGATAATGGAGCGATTGGGCGTTTCGAAGTCGTAGCCAACAAACCCGAGAGTCAAACGCAACAGATCAAGCATTATGGAACCCAGCTCGTGGGGATCAGAAGTGACCACAGGGATTTTGGACGCGGTCGAGGAATTGCCCATCGAGAATCCAAGCTTTTCTCGCAACAAGGCCGCAAGAATACCATAGCCATTCTCTCTTTCCATGGCTTCGCTGTTTCTCCAGTTGTCCTGGACTGCTTCGTAGAGAGCTTCCACGGCCATGCGGGTGCTCTCGGGAGTTCTTGCTGCTTTGATCAAGCTGAGATGGGCGGCGGCGCAGCCACCTAGACACCAACTAGCATCATCCATGGCCCTAGGCACGGCAACGACAGGATCACCTGTCAGGATGCCGACCCCCCTGAGGCTGAGTTAAGCCGTCATTGATAGCCGGGGCGGCACCGTTGACAGCAACTGCATTGCCACCCGACTTTGTTAGCTGATGCAGACTCTTCGCTGCCTGCCGTGAGAGACATTTTATCAACTGTGACTCGTCGACATTATTGCTATCGTCGTCGTCAAGAACGGCGACGGAAGAGACATTGATCAAAATCGAGCTTTCACGGATTAATGTACTCGCCCGTCTACGGATGGCAGTGACAATATCCGAGGCTTCCTCCTTACCCGGATGAAGATGTTCATTCCGCAGGTTTAGAGTCGCAGATGCCTTGTATGTCTGGAAGGAGCCCAAGCAATCCTGGAAGTTCCCATAATACCGAGGCCCAAGGTTGTAGAAAACAGCTACCATGTCGTCGCTATAAGCCTCGTCGAAAAGCATTCCATTGGCAAGTGACCACCGGGAAGTGGACACGCCTTTTCCGAGACGCATTGCCAGGTCTTGAGGGGTGCCAAAGAATGCCTGCACGCGCGATGGCTTGCTTGAATGATGGCTTATAGGAACGGATGGGTATTCGATCTTCAGTTGTTCAACAAACTCGCCGTCTATGAAAAGAGATGCACGGGAAGAAGACATTGGCTTGGGTCTCTTTTGAACAACACAAATATGGTACCAGCGATTCGGCTCGAATTTTTTAGACTTGAACCGAACACTAGGACGGGAACCTCGAATCGAAGTTTGAAGTATAAAGTTTCGAGTGTCCTTTTCGAGGTAGGCAAGAATGAAACATGTTTGGGTTGCATCAAAAGCTCCAAATATAGTAGTATGCGTGTTGGGATCGAACTCGTCAAAACGGGCCCAGGCTGCCAGAGTGTAGCCGGAGGAATTGATAGGAGGGAATGGTCGACCAAGTGTTGCGAACTCGACTGAACAGTATCCATGGCGGGACATATCAAACTGTATTGACGGAGGCTCCTTAGAGGATTTGAGAGCAGACAATAGGACTTTTAGAACTTGCGGGTTATCATGCGCCCCGCGGTATAAGGCGACAGCATCGTCCAAGCTACTCATGCCCTGGACGCTGAGAAATTGGGCGAGATTTTGGTAAATTGCTTTCTCTCTGTCTGACCGTCCACCATCGAATAAGAGGGGTAGGATTGAGGTGAGCATCTCAGTTGCATGCAAGGCTACGACGTTCCTCCGAGACTGCGAGGCCAATTGGCAGAGACATGCGGGCAAGGCCAGGCGTAATATGTCATATCCAGATGACAAAGAGGAGTGCATCAACCACACACGAAGGAACGGTCCAAGTAGTTCCGGCACTTCCACCGTCTCTGCTGACCCAATGCAATGATCCACAGCATCCTGGACGTCTTTCGGAGAAGAAGAGTCCCTATTCTGGGAAAAATTTGTGCTCAGTGTTACGAAAATACCCGACACAGTCTCCTGGCATAGAGCTGCTGCCAAAATGGCGCCGTAAATATGGTGCGCGTCATCTTCAGTTGTGTCTATCTTCTTGACCAGTGCAGTCAGAATTCGTTCCAGCGCAGCAATGCCTCCCCCTGGTATCTTCCGAGCAAAATATCGCTTGTTGCCAAAATGATCCTTCAGGCACTCTGCCAATACACCGAGGATATCTTTGAAGATACCCAATAGGTCTTTTCTTTCCTCCTTGGATTTGTGTACCGGGTCGTAGAGCTCAGCTACCTGGTCCGCTAGCGTCAGCAGAGTTTGAAAGCCCTGGAGATATCGGAATGCATCTTTGGCGGTGCGTGGACGTGCATCATCTATGAAGGTGTGGCGCAGGCGGAGAAGAGATTCGGTCGTCGATAGAGCCTGGGACAGAGTGATCGCGGTGCCTGCACCGGCGTTCTTGAGCTGGTCAATGGTTGGGGCTAGCTCTTCGGCCAATCGTTCGGTCGATCCGGAGGGGGAGGGAGGGAGGGGTGCCGACGGAGCCATAGCTAAATCTTATCCACGTCCGCTCCGATGGCGTATGACCATCAGAGACCGTGAATGTTCAAGGGCGGGTACAACGGTCTGCATTGGTGTGTGACAGTACTAGTGCCAAGATAGGAAATCTGGCGGTTAGGAAAATTTGCAGTACTCGTCATCCGCAGAACCCCATGTCAAATATTCAGCCACCTTTGTAATTCGCTATCGGGGGGGAGGGGAAAGTTGGATATCAGGTGACTCAGGTCTTGAGGGGGCTGGACACATGCACACAGCCCTGTTGTTGTATTGTAAAAACGGTAAAATTGAAAATTACGGGCGATCACTGATAGGGCATGATAAGCGCGATAAGACGCAGCTCTGAGCAATGTGGAGAAGCTTGGAATTGATCCTATGATGTGATGGGCTTCTCCGCAGATTGGCATAGTTTCTATCCAATAATGGCACCCTCATGCAAGACAAGGGGCACTGGACCAACATCTGAGTCACCCGAGCACAAAGCACGCGACTTCGGAGGAAGAGTTGCCTTGGAGGAGCCGGGCCGTGCGAGGGGGTTTGCCTATAGCCTATGGTAAGATTAGACTGCCAGGTACCCGGGGGGAAGGTGACCACATGCACTACCTTGCCATAGGTACTTTGTTTTTATCTATTATCTATGCGCGGTAGATATTCATACAACTTAAATCATACTTCATATGATGATAATTCTAATAATCCCAATATATCCATGACTATACATATCATGGCAAGTCAAGTGGATGCTCTTTATGTGGTTCCCGAGACTAAAATGACCATACCATACGGTATTACCCCATTCTCAAACAGTTCTCCACTAGGATCGGCATCGCCAGGTCATCCGGCGGCGTAACCGTATGTAATGCCCGCTTGCATCATCGATCCCCGTCTTCTCCCTAGATAAGCCTGCCCTTCTCCTCATCTTTCCCCTTCTCCTCTCCATCCAACCTATCCTTCCCCCATCGTTTACAACCTACAATTATCGTTTATCTATCTTCTGTTTCTTCTGCCGTGTTTACTTTTTCATTTCGCCCAGTATGAAAGGCTTCCTTAGCCTAACACTGCTCCCGTTGTTCGTAGCTGCCTCGCCCGTGGCAGTAGGCTCCATCCACAATGACGCTGCTCCTATCCTCTCCTCCATGACCTCAAAAGATATTCCGGATTCCTACATCGTTGTATTCAAGAAGCATGTTGACCCAAGCTCTGCCTCCGCTCACCAGAGCTGGTTGCAGGAGGTGCACACCGCCCATACCGGTCGGATGGAGTTGAAGAAGCGCTCCCTGTTCGATTTCGACTTTGAGGCTTTCATGGGCCTGAAGCACACTTTCCACATTGCTGGATCACTCCTCGGATATGCTGGTCACTTCCACGAGGACGTCATCGAGCAGATCCGCCGTCATCCTGATGTGAGTAATCCCATTCCCTCCTTGCGGGAGTTCCCGAGATCAACGGCTAATGTGACCCAAAACAGGTTGATTACATCGAGAGGGACTCCGAGGTCCGTACTATGTCCGAAGGTAGTGTTGAGAAGAACGCCCCTTGGGGTCTTGCCCGTATCTCTCACCGTGAAAGCCTCTCGTTCGGTAACTTCAACAAGTATTTGTATGCCGAGGAAGGTGGCGAGGGTGTCGATGCCTACGTTATTGATACTGGCACCAACGTCAAGCACGTTGACTTCGAGGGCCGTGCCAACTGGGGCAAGACTATCCCCCAGGGTGATGCCGATGAGGATGGAAACGGTCACGGAACTCACTGCTCTGGTACTATTGCTGGCAAGAAGTTCGGTGTCGCCAAGAAGGCCAACGTCTACGCTGTCAAGGTTCTTCGCTCTAATGGCTCGGGTACCATGTCCGATGTCGTCAAGGGTGTTGAATGGGCGGCCGAGGCTCACATCAAGAAGTCCAAGAAGGGCGATAAGAAGTTCAAGGGTAGCGTTGCCAACATGTCTCTCGGTGGCGGTAGCTCTCGTACCCTGGATCTCGCCGTGAATGCTGCTGTTGATGCTGGTATTCACTTCGCTGTTGCTGCGGGCAATGACAACGCTGACGCATGCAACTACTCCCCCGCTGCTGCCGAGAAGGCCGTCACTGTTGGCGCCTCCACCCTGGCTGACGAGCGTGCTTACTTCTCCAACTATGGAAAGTGCACTGACATCTTCGCCCCCGGTCTGAACATCCTCTCTACCTGGGTTGGTAGCGACCATGCCACCAACACCATTTCTGGCACCTCCATGGCCTCTCCTCACATCGCCGGTTTGCTGGCCTACTACGTCTCCCTGGCGCCCGCCAAGGACTCGGCCTATGCCGTTGCCGATGTCACCCCTAAGCAGCTCAAGGCTGCTCTCATCAGCGTCGCCACCGAGGGAACACTTACTGACATTCCCTCCGACACCCCCAACGTAAGCTTTCCCTCCTATTCAGATAACCATGAATTGTGCTAACCTTTTCATCTTAGCTTCTGGCTTGGAACGGTGGTGGCTCCGCCAATTACACTAAGATCCTTGCCGAGGGTGGTTACAAGGCTCACAATGCTGAGACCACTGTCGAGGATCGCATTGGCGGCATCATCGACAGCGCTGAGAAGGCCTTCCACAAGGAGCTCGGCGCTATCTACAGCGAGATCAAGGATGCTGTCTCTGCATAGATTAGAGGATTGCTAGGGTTCTGTCAGTGACAAACCCAACAACTTGGGCATGAACGGATTCACAGGCGCACATCATTTTTTTTCTTTTGGTTTTATCTCGGTCTTTTGGGTTCTCCAACACGAATCCGCGGGTTCATCCCGCCACTACGCTCCTATACACAGATTGCTTTTGCTATTTCGCTATTTCGTTGCTTCACGTAGCATATCCGTCTACAACTATAAGTTCAGACTGATTTAGAATACGTTTTGATTTATCAAACCAATGATTTCTCCAGCATTGCACACTAAAATAGGGATGTAGATTCAAGTAGGTTTAGCAACAAACTGTTTGCTCACATATCATAGTAGTGCTGTACAAGTGGGTAATGAGTGGCATTCCCATACACCGAACCACCATATGTCAGATAGCCCTGATCAACAGGACCTGATTGTGCCCTGATATCCGCCTCGTCACCGAAAGCAAAAACCGTCTGCATCCCCATCACCATATGCTGAAGAATATGACAATGCATCATCCACACGCCGGCATCCGTAACCCGAATCCGCCAAGCTCTCCATCCTGACGGCGTAAGAGCCTCCGTTTCTCTTCTGTATGCATATAGCACGCTCGTGTCCCGAGTCACCGGATGATTTCCGTTCAAGCGCTTCTCGTTCTCCTCCGGGTTGTATAACCCATCGCCGCCACCAACGTCATAGAAATGTCTCCCGTGTCCATGGAAAGGGTGGGTCTCAACGCTACCGGTATTAACAGCACCTTGGTTCTGCCAGACGATCTCGAGGACTTCTTCCATCTTCGCGGGGAAGAGGCGGGTTTGATTGTCAAACCCGTAGCCACTGGCAATTGCCCGCTCGTACGAGTCGTCGAGGTCCAGTTTACCATTATATACGTCGACCAGGTATGGTGACATGGGGAATGTCTCCATCCAGTCGTACCCGCTCTGGAGCCAGATGACATGCGAACTGACGTTCTGGTGAACGTTGATGATAATACGCCGGGTTACTTCCTCGGCAGTTGGGAAGTCAGGATCCGGGTAGTACGGCTCTAAGGCGTAGTCCATCCAGCCATGAATGATGTCCGCCACCGGGAGGGGAGGAGTGACGGGAACGGTCGTCAAATCAGTCGCGATGGGAGAAGGGTATTCCAAAACGGCAAAAGTTGTCAGGACAGTTGGTCGGCCCAGTGTGGTGAGCTGGAAGTAGAATTGCCGGGATCTCGCTTCTTGCAACTCGGCCTCGGTCTTGGCCTTCAAAAGCACACTATACCGTTGGCCGCTGGAAATCTGCAAGTAGCTCGTCTTCACTGGCTTGGTGTAATGGCCATCTGCTTCAATAATCTCGAATAGGTCGTGGCTTTCGATAGCCAAAGAGACAAAAGACAGGGCTGTTGCCCCAATGAATCGCAGACGATAAGTCTTCCCGGGATCGACGCTAATAGCAGCCAGTTTGCACGACCCAGAAGCATTGGTGGCCAGTCGGCCGTGGCCGTTCACCAAAACGGCGCCAGTCTCTCCACTCCATGTGAAATTGGCTGAGCTGAGGCCGTCCTCGATCTCCTCATCCGTCTTCGCGAAAAAATCCGTCAGAGCAATGATGCGCTCTTCGTCGTACTCGTATGGCGAGGGTTGGGCCGATTCCACAATAAGTGCGCCCCCAGCAGTGACTGCCTGGAAGCCGACGTGTGAATGGTAGAAGTACGTGCCAGCATAACCGACCTCAGGACGGACTTCGTAGTCGAAGAAGTGGCCAGGGGCGATAGGCCATTGGCTGGCCATGGGGGTACCATCGGAGAAGGGTGCGGTAAAAGCAGAAAGACCATGCCAATGCTTTTATCATCGTGAGCGTTATTGTATAGCCTGGGAGGGAAAGACCGCTAGGTACCATTGTGGTATTCAAACCCTCCATGTCGTTGTAAACTCGGATCCAGCTCACTCTCCCTTCCTGGAGACGCAATTCGGGGCCGGGAGAGGACCCGTTAACCAGCACTGAGTATCGCTCCATGCATGCTTGACTATAGCTTTGGGCTGTCACTCGGAGAATATAGTCGGGCTGGAAGGAGTTGTCATGACGAGAGACGAGCCCTTGAGTCGCCGTCGCCAACCCTATAGCCAGGCAGAGGAGGGTAGGCAATATTCTACACATTTTTGGAAAGCATATAATTAGACCAGGAGAGGATAGCTCTGGATCTGGAGGGAAACAAAATACGAGGGAGATCAAATTCCTATTTATAAATCCGTATGCCCTTGATTCAGCTATATCATTACATGACAAATCGATTCTCGAGACCGGGGCGACCGACGCAAGGCACACATGGAAAAGGTACACTACTATACTCTCTATGATAGCACAAATTTGGATAGGGTTTTCAACGACCTAGATACCACGTATGTTACTCTACCTCTTGCTGGGTCTATAGCTGTGGTATTCAAGGAGCAAATGATCTTTCTATCAATGATCTACATGTTTTTTTGTCCACAGCTGCACTCCAAATTCCATAGAATGGAAGTTACCCTATAAATAAATCTTAGAAGCTGAAAGGCTTTTCATGTAAAGGTGCCCAGGCGGCTCTAAACCTTCCAAGATTGCCACCAATAGGGTTGCAATATTGAGTTTTTAGGTTCGATATCATACCGTTTGTCGACATATCATTTCTATTCTTATCAAAGTTTCCTGGCAACATTGAAATCGAGAATGGATTAGGCGTCCAACCCGGAGATTTCCGGAGGTATGCGCTGCAACACGTTCTTGATTCGACCCACGTCGGCCTGTTCCCTAATCCCCAACACCACTGACTCGCCTTGTCGGTCTGCTCTTCTCCTAAAATCCCAACACACCGGTCAACGGGTTTTGCTGGTTTTGCTGTCAACTGTTCATTCATGATGGAGCGCTCCAAGTTACCCATGGCATAATCGATATATTTTCAACACTACCCCCCTAAGATGAGACGAATTGGCCTGCAAAAATCCCGTCAGGAATGGCCTTAAACCGAGCCACAACCCGCCTATGAGGTACAACGTCATCTCTATGCTGAGCTGGCACAGCCTTGCCTAACAACAAACCGCATCACCATGATAGACACTAAACTCACCATCTAGCGCATTCCTCCGTGCCGTCGTGCCTCTCAATTCCAGAACAAGTGGATGCATATCCGCCACGTCTTCAGCATCCACAACATCAACCCTAACCCTCTCCGACTCCCCATGCGCCCAAACACAGCCATAAATAAAAGGATGAACACTAATCACACAAGGAAACCACTAAATGTGTTCCTCATAATCCCCAGATATGTTGTAGAAGCTTCGTGCTACGGCGTGGATTACTTTTCTTCAAGGAGGTCGGGATGGGGCAGAGACTGTCCATGCGGCGATGGCTTGGGTTGTCATCCTGGGATTGGTGGTTGGTTGCTGCTCCAATGCAAGCCTTGTTGATTTGGTAAATATAGTTGTGATGTTGAGATGGATTGGGGGTCGGATATAGCTATGAATACTTCGGGTTTAAAGGTGGGGATAGTGTGGGGGGGGAAGTCCACTTTTGCTCGGCAAGGAGGATTTATCGGCAATGAGGATTTATCGCTGAAGTGAGCTGAATGGTATAGAGAGTGTAGAGAGGTAAGGCAAAGGTGAAAGTCCGATTCAGATTCAAAAAGGAATGTTTGAATTTGATTTCATTTCGTTGAAATATCTGTGTAACATCAGGGTATTGCATGTTTTCATAAACCGTAACCCATAATGCTTGAAAATGATCCCGCTAAACGCCGCTCATATGAAAGACCACAAGGGTACGCCGAGAATGCTAAATATGCTTAGAGAAGCTGACACGAAACGTTTGATCATGCAACAACTCGCTCAAAGACGCTGAAAATCGTCCTTACTCCTTCGTCTCCGCAGAACCATCGTCGGCCGACTCATCCACCTCCTCCATATCACTGCCGCTGGACTGGTCCATATCGAGATCATCATCAGAGTCACTACCACCGAACACATCGCTGTCGGCATCGCTATCAGCCCAGAAGTCAGGGTCTTCCTTCTCGACGGGCTCGCGGACGGGAGTATCGTGGGTGGGCATCTCGAAGTCGGGGGGGAATATCGAGTTTAGACTTCTCAACATCGGCCTTCACAAGCTGCCGGTAGATTTCTGGTTCCTTGCGAAGCAAAACGGCAGCGTCGACATTCGCAGGGGAGGAAGGCTCGGCATCGTCGAGGAGAGAGATTATGGAGATCAGAACCGACTCGACGCGTTGGGCAGGGGACCAGCGCTCCGAGGCAAGCTCGCCGGACATCTCATCTTCGCCGGGCGCGTGAAGGATCGAGATGCATAGTTTGCCGTTGGTGTAGATGTTCGGGTGGTGGAGAGGCTTCAAGAAGCGGAACTCTGAATAAAAAGTATCGTCAGTCATATTGAACCATGAGACGAAGGAGAGAAGATGTCATACTGGGCGGGGAATAGGGGTAGTTGGGCGGGAACGTCATGGAGGCTTTGAAGTAGCCGCCGTAGTACATGGAGTCCGGGTTAATCACGATCAGGGCGACGTCCCAGTTGAAAATGTCGTCATCGTGCAACTATGTAAAGTACATCAGTAATCTGCAAGTGTGGAAATCGAAAGACGATTATAATAAAATGGTGAGCTCACCTGGACGTGAACCCACTTCTCTTTGAGGAGGGCTTTGAATTCGTTCATGAGGATGCGTTCCGCCATGGTGACGATCCGGGAAACTTCAAGACGCTACACCAGGGAAGAAGTCGCTGGCGATTGTGTGGGGGAAATCTATCTTATATAGGTAAGAAGCGGCGAGGCAGCACGGTTGCCTATCCAAATTGAAGCCAAAGCGGCATAAATTAATTTTAAAATCCGGCATTAACAAGGCAATGTCGGGATCATGGGGGGCGCGATCGGCTAGGCCTATTGAGGCGGATGCCTGAGAATTCGGTGGCAACCCTGACTAAGGGGCGTCGATTTCCGAGGAGGCGCCACCTCCGATTTTGCCGATACAATGGAGTAATGGAGTAAATGGAGTAATTCTATCTAGACTTTTGAATACACTTAGTTATATCGTATTCATTCTCGATAGGTCGAATATTAGTATGCTTAATACTTCAAATGTTGCATTCTCAATTGAATTCTTAATGCCAGTACATTAACTTAAAGTTTCCGAACCCTAAATTGACAACTAAATTCAATGTCTCTATGTTGTAGTTCAATCTTCTATAGTTCTATTCTCTACACGAATGAATGGGAGGCACCATCGATGGCTAAAAGTAAATCCTATCAGAACGAAATATTTGGAACGCAGGAAAAAGAATTCGGGATATCTACGTATTCATTATGCCCAAGTCCCATACGTTATATATATACCGCGCCAATTATTTTGCCATCCTTAGGCCAGACCCGGGAAGTGTGGTTAGCTCCAGGGTTCTCCATGGCTGCCCCTAGTGCTTATGAAAGATCCGTGCCAGCATTCCCACTGACTCCAAACGAGGCAAGTTGACCACCAAACAGTGACTCTAGCACGTCTGTACCATGGACACCACTCATAGGGGAGCTATAGTCAGGCCAAATTAGTACTAAATCTTCGACTGATGAACTTCTGTGTATATAAGCGAAGCCTCACTTGCTCCCGTAGATTGTGGAGAAAGGCCCGCAGTCGTTCTTCTTTGCTATTGTCTTCTGAATCCCTGTATTCTATCTCCACGTCGGCAATGGTTTCCCAAGCTTGTTTGCAAAGAACCTGAATATCACCCGGCAGATTCAACGTATCTATCGTTGATAGCTCGTTGATTATATGGAGCATTCCATGCAGTTGGGAGTGCCGGCGAATGTGCCAATGGAATCGTCTGATATTAGGGTCGGCTAATAGGTTTTGATATGAGGAAATCAGGTTTTTGGCATTTTCCATAGCCCTGTTAAGATCAGAATCGAGGGAAAATCGGTTGGATTAGCATTAGGGCATGGGTTTATGACATACCTCTTTCGAGACGGGCTCCAGTAACTATTATTGGTTGTGCCATCACGCCCTTTCAGGAACCAATGATACACAATCAGCCGGAGTTTATACTCACCAAGGCGACCAACCTCCAGCGTGACTTTCTGGATATGATCGCTAGTATGACAGAACTGTAGGTACTGTCTCTCGACTATCTCCACTGTTCTATCGAGACACTCCTGGATCGTGTCAGAGCCAGCTGGGGGAACGGGGTTTGTCACTAGCTGTCTCAGGCCGAGGGAAAGTTGGTAGCGAACGAGAGACATTGTCATATCGGTGAAACCCTCGTTATTGTTATCTTCCCGTGCGCTTCGAACGATATCCTCGTCATTCATGTTCCCCGGTAACGCAGTGGCAAGCGTGGCAGGCCAAGTTTGGATTCCAACGGGTTCAGGATATACGCCACGTGCTTCGCTAGACATGAAGTCGAGACTTTCAGAGTTGTTAGACCGAGTCTCTGCTTAGCGTTCGCACACGATGCTTACTGTACAATGACGTGCCAAAGTCGTCGGCGAACTTCGTTAACGACAGCACTGAGTGAAGCTCGTGCTGGTTTTTGTATTCGCCTCCGGCCTGCCAATGCCTCTGGGTCTACATGGAGAGAGTATGATCGCGCCACACGTAGTAACAGACCAGTTAAGCAATAATGGTATGGGACATCGGTTTCGTCACATGTGACGAACTGAAATACTGCGCGTCAGTACACACCGAGAGGACCTGAGGGGACTTTGGGTATCGATTCTCGTACCAAAAAGAGACAGCAAGCCGAGATTGAGTGGAGGCTAGGCCTTTCATGGAGCTCAGATCGGACCAGACTCTGTTCGATGGCAAACCGAAGGGCTTGTAAGCAGCCCTGCTTGAGCTGCCCAGGGGCAGTGTCCCGACCTGGAGGTGACGGGTCCCAGTGCTCCTGCTCGGATAAGCTGGTGAGAGCGCTGAATAACACTACAAAGAGAAGCGCCTCGAATGCTGCTGTTGATATTTTCTCAACCCCATTATCCTGTCCAACTTGTAGATAGTACTCTTGCATCTCCTCCAAGAATGTCGGCTTATGAATGATGCGCACCACTGGGTCCACCCCGTCGAGGAAGATGTTGTACAATCGCTCGGCGTCAGGTAGCGGTGGAATATAATCATGTGGGCGGAATTCGGGGTCCGGGGCGACAAATAAGTCCAAGTGTCAATTTGGCCGTATTTGTTTGAGTGGTGGCTGTGGATCTTTGATTCGCGTCGAAGAGGGCGTTAAAATCGGGATGCTGTTTGAATGCCATTCTGTCAAAATTATGCTACGCGCCTATGCGTTCAGACATGGGTTACACACCTGTGCACCACGAGTTGATATAGTTGATCATTCCACCGTACTGGGCCAAAATGGGTTCTACAGGTGGAATCGGGACGAAGTAAATAAACAAAGGCTGGAGCTGGGGAAATTACGGAAACTCCTCAGATATATATCGGCAGAGATCATTACTCGCAAATGACCCAACTGTTCGTCCGGTCTTCCCTACCGCGATCATCTCCTCCTTCCACAAGTCAAGTAAACTTCAAATAAAAATTATACAAATTCATGACTCTGCCGTAACTCGCTTGAGACGGATTTCTATACCCTGGGAACCGGGCGGCAGATCGGCCCCGTCATCATTCTGGTCAAAATACAGGCGCCAAATCTCGCGACCATCGCCGATCTCGAGTTCTGCCTCCGCTTGATCCCGCATTTCATCTTCAGGTAACCTGACAGCCAGCCATCCCTCCCACCCGTCAAGCGTTATACACTGTTCGTCTTTCGTCCAGTCAAAGGGCCCACACACGTGGCCCTCACTGTCCGGACGCCCACCCCATCGCATCTGATACGTGTTAACATCTAGGAACACCCAGCGCAAAGTGGGTGGTTGTTCGCCAGTGATAGTCACCATGCCGGATGTATTATCCGGGGGGAAATCCGGGTGTTTGTAGAAGCCGCCATTGAAGAGAGACATGGCGGAGCTGGGTTGTTTGGTGATATAAAGCTGAGAAAGGAATATGATAGGTTAGGTTTTTATTCTTATTTTTATCCCTTTCTCGTTCAGCTGCGTGACGGTACTTACATTCCCGTCTCGCCCCACATATACACGAGCATTGTGAACCTGTTCACGCTGGGTCTGAGTTCCCTTGTTGAGTTCGCACATAGCCACTAGGTGACATCTCTGCTTGCGCGCTGTATCCTTCCGGTTGTTCTCTTGATCACGAGTGCCTTTAGTGGCCTCATTTAGTCCGATAATGGTCGGCACCATGGCCGTCATCATGACTATCCCTAGCACCATCGCCGAAGAATTAGCGTAAGGACCCGTCAAAATCTCGAGACTTGTCGCGCGTGTGTGTATAAGGTTGGAAAGGGACGTAGGCGTATAACAGCTAAATGCAGAGCTTTTCAGGTTTTCAGGTCCCCCCCCAGTATGGAATATGGAGATGGCACTAGGGATAGACCAATCCACTTTGTCTCCATGAACTACGTCATCTTGCAGGCAAGCCAAATAGATAGACCAGATTGGATACCCCGAGCGTGAGCGCAGGGATGGGACCGAGATGTATGTGCAGATCTTTGAGGGAGCTCATTCAACTTTTTTCGTAGCTCAGCTAAGCCCTGGCGTGGAGCTAGAATAGATCTTTGTCGAATCAACAATCTCTCCCACCCCCAGCAGCCTATATATCCTTTTGCTTTTCACCTATGAATCCTAGAAGTACTTAGTTATTCCCTGTTCAGCCTGTGGTTCTCTGCTCAGACCCTTATACCCTCATCTCAACCCTAACCTTCACTAAGCAATACAATGTCCCTCAGGTATACCTAAACCATCTCCTTCAACACCGTATTCCCGTCCTCAATGACCACTTCTTTACTTGGATCACTTTCATAATATCCAATTGCTTCCCATTGGCCCCCATTATCCCCGACAATGACAAAGAAAACCAAGCCCCAAAAAGCCAAATCGAACCCACCCCCAGGCCCGGGACAAAGCCACAGAATGCTACCGGAAAACCCCCACAATGTTCCTCTTCCAAACGATACAACTGAGGGCTTAAGTGAGACTGACTTTCCCCCGCTCCCAAATAGTCCCACCGCCGAAACCGTCCCAACGCTGGGCGGTCGCAAGGGCAACTCACCTGACGACACCGTTGGTGGTGTCGGCGAGACCGCCCAGAGCGCCCTACCGAGCACCGGTGGTCTGTCAGTTCCCGGCGTCACCGATACTGGAAAGAAGAATGGCGAGGATGACAAGGGCAGCCTCCAGATCAAGATTCACCTCAACTTGCACGCAAAGGTCAAGCTCGAGCTGGACGCCCAGATCTACGGGGACATTGTCATTGGACTGCTGTAGTCATATTGGATTTTAGAAGTGGGCTTCATGGTTATGGTATGTATCACGTTGGTTCTGGTGCTTCATACCTTCGTCGCGCTAGTGTCATATGATAATGGTTGCATATGCATCTTACAAATCTGGGTCTGACAGGTTATTTTAGGAATTTGGACGCGGCCGCCGAGAGTCAATGGCTGTTTTACGCTTCGAATGTCATGATTGTATTTGTTGCGAAGATGTGGCTGTCTGAGTCCCCTCCCTCGTTTATCAGGACCTGCTTCTTTGTTAGATAGATCTCTCTTTCTATTCCCTCCATAGTTATCTATATATCTTCTCCCATGAGCTTCGCCATCAGTATTCAATGACCTACCTAGGTATCTACCTAGGTACCTAGGTAGATTGCCATCACAGTTTGATGGTACAACTGCGGCAGTGACTCGTGTAGTGGGCCATATAAGATCCTCCCATTGGTGAAGAATTTGAGTTTTGGAGCGGGGTACCGGGTATCGGGTATCGTGGGCCGCTCGCGCGGTGCAGCTGGTGCCCGAGGAACTCCGGAAGGGGTACGGGGTACCTTGCACATCTTGCACGATCTACTCCGTACATCACAACCCAATAATGATATCAATGCATGATTTGGAATGAAAAAGTGGGTCCTGTGTTTAGATCCAATCAAGATCCCAATTATAATGTTTTTATATTTATATTATTCGGAGTACTTCGGAATATACATGCATTTATTAATGATTTACGGTTCCCCCGCGGTTGTGGATATATCAAATGGTTACTAATTACCTGAAATAGCCCTGGAGTCCTGGAGGCTTGGGTATGACCACCCCTTTTCATTTCCTTTTTCCCCACGGATTTCGCCAGAAGGGATTGGTCGCAGCTGACTCGGTACATCATTTTCACCCACTAAACCAGACCACAGAATTAGAATTAGCATTCCAATGAACACTTGAGGACCCACCGGGAGATGATACTCGTACCAAAGAACTGATATTGAGTTAGTCCTTCTGGCACATCGCGAGTACGGAGTATGATACCCATGATTATGAGATGCTGAACCCAAGTGGACCTCTTGGCGGTACTCTTCAGGACGGCTCGGTTTCCATGCCGATCGACCAACAGTTCGTCTGAATCGCAGGGCCACTTTTCAAACTATGAATTAGTCTCCATTTTGGCTATCTACCCAGGTGGGTACGGCGTGCGTTGTGCCGACACAATGGATTGAGGACCCGTCTAGGGCCCACACCGTCTATTGACAGCGGGAAATTATAGCCGTGCACGGCGTTCAGCCAGCCACATCCACGGAGATGGCCTGATAATCCTACCCTTGGACTAAGTACGGAGTAGTCCGTATAGTGAAACCAATCCTGCAGTCCGAGGTAACTATTGTCTACGCTAGTTGTAGCTCCGAGATCTAGGTATGGATAGCTTCTCTACCAGCTGAGGTGGATTCAGATATATCTGGCGCTGCTGAAAAAAAGGGCCTTTCATGGCAAGAGGAAGGAGCTCATACCCGCCATCCCCATTATCCTGCAGGTTGTTTGATAATGATTTGCGTTCGCATCGACTGAGCTGGCTCCCGGATCACACTCGCAACCTACATATGCCATCCACCCCTGTTGTAGTCCCTGTCATTGGACTATTATGCCTCACAAGTTGAGTGGTCCGGGCCCATTTCATGCGAGGTGGAACTCTGGATCATTCCAAAGAGGGAAGACATGGCAGCAACTAAGGAGTACATCTCTGAGAAACCGTAATTCCTTACCGAATTGGTCACTATAGCGCATGGGAGACTCCAAATTTTTTGACGCGGGTGATATCTTGAGTACTGCTACAAAAGCGTGGCTTTCTCCACGAAGCTGGACGACTTTTCCTTTTCCATCTTAATACTCATGACTTGTGTGTGGTAACAGCACACTCTTTTTATATTCTTCTCTCAAATCAGCTGGCCGGTTTGCGCCAAATATTTTGTTGTTCTAAGAACTACTGCTCCAAAGAAGCTATATCGGACTCCAATCCTCCCCGACATACCCCTATTGCCATCTCTACCTCCAAACAGTGCATTGAAAGTGTTACTGTCCGTACCGCTTTAATTGTCAAGAAAGGATCCTCTCCAAGCTCAACCGAGTCTATCACAAGCACGATGGCTCCTGGTATCATAGCCCCCGTCCCGGGCAATGTCACATCCCCTTTCTACAGCAAGCTGCCCGGTAACTCTAGACATGTCTCTGGTATGTCTAGTAAGTTCGACAATGACAACCACTCTAACAGTGGTATGTCGCGCTCCTTGATGCCCCGGAAGTTCCACTCCGCTGTCAGCGCAAAACTCTCTAGTGTGGTCCAAGGTCTTCGGCACCAGAGCGGCACTGAATTGGGTGTAAATGCGTCTTATACGCTTTTTAATACCAGCCACGCTACCATTTTAGAATGGATCGCCACCGAGCGCATGAGCCATCTGCCTCCCGAAGGAAGCAGCTATGATAAGGTGCTCGCTTGGGCCCAGCTCTTCGTTGAGCGCCTACACTCCTTTGACGAGGCTATTGGCGACTTTGAGGGAAATAGCTGGCTCGCTGCTCAGCTCTCTTACGGATACTGTGCAATGCTCCTCAAGGTATGTGCAGATCTACTAAGTCTCATGGTTCTTGAATACTGATTCCGGTATAGCTTGGCAAAGAAAATGCGCCAGCTCTGATGGCTTCGTTCGGGTTTTTCTACAGCACTTCTTCAGCTCTGGTGAACCTGCTTGAGCGCACTGAGCTCTTCACTGTTTCCCAGACGATCAAGGACCAGCTGGTTGAGGCACTGGCTGACCTTGTTTCTTTGGTCGCCCGTGTTTCCACTCACTTCCACCAGTCCATCTACGCACTTTCTGAGGGCTCAATCTCCATCAACATCTATGACACCTTCACTGATCAGATTGAGTCTTTCCGTGAGCGCTGCGCGAAGATCTCAGACTCCATGTGGAGACACCAGCTCGCGCAGGACAACAAGGACCCCGAGAACGGTAAGAACCTTTGGCATCACTTTAGCATTGGAGGATGAGAACGATACTAATTACTTTCAACTACCCTTTTAGTGGCCGTTGTCAAGTCCGTCCAAACATGGCTGTCCCCGGAGGACCGCATCCTCGCCCGCCTGGCCGAGAACACCTCCCACCTTGCGCACGAGCGGGATGAGATGACCTGCCTCTGGATGAACCCATACCTGACCCACTTCCTCAAGAGTGACAACCACGTTCTCGCCTTTACTGGTGCCCTTGGATCTGGAAAGACTGTCCTCGCCTCCGTTATTGTCGACCGTCTGCAGGACCACATCGGCGGTGTTACATACAAGTCATTGTTTATTCCGATCAATTCCAGAATCCCAGCAGAGACTACCCCCGTCGCCATTGTGAAGACAATTCTATTCCAGCTCTTTGAAAAGCGTATTGGTAACGTCCAGCTACTGCAAATTCTGCACGAGGCCTACGACGCCAGCAAGAAGGCCACCAACGAGACAGAATACGAGAACATTCTCTGGAATGCTCTGGAGAATGCCTTGAGCGCAGCTCTTGCCCGCGCTAAACACCTTGTTATCGTTGTTGATGGCGTTGATGAGGCTTCTTGCGGCGAGGCACCCTTGCTCCAGAAGCTGATTGCTGCCACCTCCAACGGAGTGAATGTCAAGCTGATCACCCTTGGTGCCGAGAAGCCCCAGACTTCTGCCAGCCTGATGCATGTCCCCATTGGCGGTGACCGCATTGCTGATGACATTTCCACCGTCGTCCGAAGCAACTTCACCGCCGCCAAGTTGCCTGGCACCAAGGTCTTCTTGGCTATGGATGAGATGGAGCAGGAGACCCTCGTTGACCAAATTAGCGAGGCCTCTCGCGGTTCCTTCTTATGGGCGAAGCTGTGCACCGAGCGCGCTCGCCTTGGACATACCCCCGATGCCCTCCGCAAGGTCGTCGACACTATTGTCAAGGGCAAGCCCACCATTGCCGATTTTGTTCTCCACAGCATCCAGGCTCCCGAGGTCACCGAAGAGGCCAAGCTTATGTTGCTTTGGCTCGCCACAGCTGACCGTCCTCTGCTGACAAGTGAGCTCACCAGCTTGGCTTCTATCGAGCCGGAGAATCAGGTTGTTACTGATCGCAAGGTCAATATCCGCCAAGTCTTGAAGCCTTTGAACTCCATCATCTTCATGCAGGATGGCCAGGTTTATCTTCGTCACGGTCTGATCAGAACCGCCGTGTTGCATGTCTTCTCCAAGGGCAAACTGATCCCCACGGTCAAGGACCTTCACGCTGACCTTGTCACCCGCCTCTTGGTCTACATCAAGCACACTGTTCCTGAACAACATGAGCCTTCCCTCAACCCCCTTGATGGTCGTGATATCAGCCCTCGTGTGAAAACCCACCCTCTCCTTGACTTTGCCATTCGCTACTGGCCTCGTCACTTGAGACAGACCACGGTCTTCACTACCGGTGGCAATGCTCCCACCGCTAAGGAGTTTGGCGAGGTACTTCCAACCAGCGTTACCCTCTTGCTGCTCCAGAACACGCTCTGGAACAACTTCTCCATGCCGACCCTGCTATCATACCATACCACTGTTACCGACCTGTTCCGCGAGATCTTGGGGATAAATCATCCTGCAACCCTCCAGTCCATGATCTCATTGGCTCTGTTGTACCGTGAGCTCAACCAACCCCAAGAGGCTATCCCTCTTATCTACCAGATTACCACCACCAGTCGCACTTTGCTCGGTACCACCCACACCATCACGATGCAGATGGCTCTCCTGTTCCTTGACCTGACTGTTGATATGGTCACTACTACTAAGTCGGATGTCATGACAAGGCGTGAGGAACTTCTCATCATCATTGTCGAGTGCTATCAGACTCACTACGGCGAGAAGTCCGAGAAAACCATCAACATCATGAAGACTCTGATTGAGCACTACCGCGTGACCAAACAAGAGGAAAAGATCCAGACTTGGACTCTCAAGATCCAGAGTCTTACCACCACCAAGTACGACGGCGATGATATTCGTGATCTCAGTGTTCGTCTGAACGGCCATAAGCAGGACACAGGTGACACAAGTGCTCGCTTCCGCCTGGACGCCGAGTACGACGAGCTCCACGAAAAGTCCGAATCGTTCGAGGGCCAGATCACTATGGCCGAGAGGTACACTGCCCAAGGCCTCCTTGACCTAGCCGAACGCGTGTATGTTGAGCTTTGGCAGCAGGCTAAGACCCAGGAACACAAGCTGCAGTCTATTCTTGCTTACTCGAAGTTCTTGACGGCCCAGAAAAGAGAGCATGAGGTTTCTTCCATCCTATCCAGCGTCTGGGAAGAGCTTAAGAATAGTACTCACACTCTTTCCGAGACGTCGACTTCGCACTTCGAGCAGATTGCCAAAGTGATGATCACCGTTGGTCTCACCGTCACAGCCTTGAATGTCTTCAAGTACTGTGCCTCGTTCTACCAGCGTACCAACCGTACATCATCCTACTCCGAGGTTCAGAAGCACATTGTATCCACCTCGCAACATGTCAAGGAACAAGCCAGCTCTTCGTCGTCGTACTTCTCCGAGACCACCCTAGAGGAGATTGTCTACGAGGCTTCCAGTTCCTCCAAGCTCGACCAAAGCTCGTTCACTGCTACCAGTACTTTGCTGGAGATGTACACCAAGGAGCACCGCTGGAAGGATGCCAGCCGTCTCCTCAAGAAGGTCCTCCATGGTATTTGGCCTTCCCTGTTCGCTCCTTCCATCCAGGATGTTGTTCTCCCACAGGAGCACACTGACAAGGCCGTGGAGCTTGCTGAGCGTTTGAGCCAGTGCTACCACTACCGCCGTCGCTTCGCCCGCGAGGAAGGTATTCGCGGCCGCGTGCATCGCGCGGTCCGTGCCGCCCGGCCAGTGGGTGACAAGCTGAGGGAGACTATCAAGGATCAGCTGATCATCTTCTTCGAGCGGTCTTCCCAGCCCGACAAGGTGATAACCACCTACCAAGAGCTTTTGGACGACTACACCGAGCACTACAGCCCTGAACACCCCACTGTGATCAAGACCCTGTTCACTTTGGCTGAGCTTACTCGTCCTCGCCCCGTGTTCGTGGACTACTACCAACGCATCGTTCGCGCCTTGAACAAGGACTCACCGGTCATCAAGCCCGAGGCATTGGAGCCCATCGTCATCGTTGCAACTGAGCTGTGGGCCCAAACTCGCTACACTGATGCCGTTCCCTACTTCACTCTGCTCTTCACCACTTTCTTGAACCCGTCCAAGCAGAGTCCTAAGTTCCAGGATGCAACGTTTGTGCAGAGTGTCTTCGAACGTTACACTCACTGCTTGCGCAACAATCGCACTGAATTCACCTTCATCCACAAGGTCACCACCGAGTTCTACAACAAGGTCAAAACAGTATTCGGAGCCACTGCCACGATAACCATCCAGACTATCCTGACCCTTGCCAAGGTGAGCCAGGAGAGCAAGACCTACGAGAGTAACGCCATCACTCTCTACGAGGAGCTGCTCAACCTCAAGCCTGCCGGCGTTAACCTTGAAGAGATTGAGGCCACCCTTGACGGTATCTTTGAGGAGCAGATCGCTAGCGCTACCTCCCAGTCTCAGTCCGTTTCTTCCGAGCAGACGAAGCGTGTCACTAAGATCTTGCACAAGCGTATTGAGTCCGCTCGCGAGACATACGGCTGGGCTCACGAGGAGACCCTCACTAGACTTCAGGAGGTAATTTCATTCCACTCCAGCCACAATAACACCCAGATTGTGTCCAAGGAGCTCCACGAGTCAACGAAGCAGATACTGTCCTCTGAGACCTCTTCGGAGCGCCTTGTTGCCGCAGCCACCACCATTGCTGCCGGCTACATCTCTACCAGCCAGGCTCAGAAGGCCGTTGAGCTGTCCCAGGAGCTCTATCGCCAGATCGTCATGAAGGACACCTCCAACTCAAAGGAGCTCCAGATCGATGTCTCATCCAAGGGCCGCCAGAGCCTTGTCTTCTTAGCCCAGCTTGAGCACAGCCTGCGCCAGGGTACCACCAGCGTCACTGAAATTTTCGCCTCTTTGACCACCGAGTATGTCTACTTCGAGGAGTTCCGAAGCCATATCAAGTCCAATAGGAACTCTCTCTACACAGTCTCGGTTTCTGCTACCCGACTCTACAACTTCCTGCTCGCCAACAAGCGCCACGTTGCTGCTAATAGCGTCTTCAACGACTTTGTCACTTATTTCGTCTCCAGCGAAGGAGCACGTATCAAGTTGACTGAGACTGCTCAGGTGACTGTCTTCCTCCAGACCATCATCGGCTACCTCACTCAGCACCAGTCCTCGAACTTCGTCCGCTCGGTCGGTATTGCCTCCAATGCCAAGGTGCTCGAGCTGCTTGAGGCTAAGAACTACGATGGTGCTACTAACCTTGCCCTGGCTTCCTTCCGCTACATTTCAGCTCACGATGTCTACCGCACCCCTGATGTTGTCAAGTTCGTCTTCACCCTGGGTCTGCTGATCTCTGGCCACAGCCTTACGCCCCAGCCGGCAGCGGCTGTCCAGAAGCAGCTGCGTGGCGTGTCCATGATCATCATTCAGGAGGTCATTCGCGTCATCGTTGACCTAAAGATCAACCTGGCCCAGCTCAACTTGGACTACCTCAACACCCTCATCGGCCTCCTCGGTGAGCAGCAAGACTACAAGAACCTCGTCTGGCTGCTCGGCGATCTCTGGAACAGCCGCAACAAGCAAGCGAACTGGACCGCCTCCATCACCCTCGACCTAGCCCGCCGGTATATCCTGGCCCGTTTCCTGGTTGGTGATTCCATTAAGGCCACCCGCCTGGCTGAGGACATCGTGTACAACTGCCGCCGCGTCAACGGCGCTCGCCACACGAGCACCCTCGAGATGTCCACCCTGCTCTCGCAGCTGTACACCGCGATCGCGCAGCGCTACCAGTCCGAAAAGAACGGCCAGCACATGGCCAACAAGTACTACAAGAAGAGTGCCGGTGTGCACGAGAGCCTCCTCCGCGTTTTGGTCGACCCCTCGCTTGCCGAGTTCGAAGGTGCCCTCGACGGCAGCTTCAGCATGGATGGCTCCACCTATGACCTGAACATGCATGAGCAGGGCTCCGACAGCGGATACTCGCTGACTAGCGGCGAGCATGTCCGAGCCCACCTCAACCTGCTCAAGCTCTCCGTTCAGCGACTAGGTGACTGGCCCAAGGAATACAGCGAGTACAAGGCTCTCAATGACAGTCTCTATGTGGAGTTTGGCGATGAGCTGAAGGGTTTCGAGGGTGTTGAGAAGTGGGACCTGAAGACCTTCGGTTCCGGCAAGGCTGCCAGTTCCGATGACATATTGGATCTGAAGGCCTTCACTTGGTCTATTCAGCTCGGCCAGCAGAATGGCGAGATTGAGGAGGAGCTGTAGTATGTTGTCTCCATTATATGTAAATATGCATTCTTGGAGTGTATGCCTGAGGTCATTAATTGGGTGCCTCAGGTAGCTACTTTCTGTAATTAGTCGGGAGCTTTCCCAAGGTTGTCTCCTTTCCAATACAATTCTTTCCCTGCAGTATCAAAGATGTCGCATAACAGATTCATTCAATCATTCACTCAGATTCCCAAAGATATTTTCCGCGTGAACTCGGGTATCTCCATCCGTCTACGGGCTTGGCCAGGTCCTAGGCGACCACACGGCGTGTTCGACCTCCTCACAACTGCAGGAAAAGTACAACCGAAGGCTCTCGACCCAGCTACCTATTACTGTAAATCTACGGTAATCAAAGAAATCACCTCACGTCGCTAATATATCTCAGTCCCCGATGGTGCTTCCATGCGCCCCAACTCAAGGACACAGCAGAATCTCGTCCGCACTGCCAACCCTGGGGTGGTCACGCTATTTACGTATACGCTATTATGGCTGGTTTGTTCCTCTAAGCACTTAAACCCTCCAGGACTCTTTCTCTACTAAGGCTTTACAGGCACCGTTCTCCCTGATGATCTCATCCTTGTCCACGAGTTTCGCGACCATTACTCGCTACAAGCCCGGAAGGAGATGACTGTAGAAGGTATAAGTGATATGCTCTTCCAGTACAAACAAAAATGGGGCAACTGGCTCACAATGGCATATAGAATTGAATGCGAAAATTGAAGCGCTTCTGGCTACGAAGGGGCAGAGATTCACCAGGGATGAATGGCTGCAGCAATACCCTCGGGCGACCGAGTGATCCGTCTGAAAGCTTCCAAGGTTGTGCTCCTTTATTATGAAAGGAGTCACTGACTAACTAGTCTATCCACCTCCTCTCCTCTGTTAGCTGTATACATAATGGGCAATGAATTATAAACTAAAAGAGACTACACTACCTTCTGAGCACCTAAAGCTGTCTTTCGTCAACGCTAACCCTAAGCCTGAAAATACGAACTGTATGATGGCTGTTGGAAGAATCAGTACACTATATATCGATGGATGTATACAGTACCTTATGTGCTAGGTATACCTGGAAGTTGGAGTGATGTGATTGATTCGTCATCGAACTCTCCTTCCAAGGTTCCAACCTCTCTCTTAGCACCAGGTACATACCTAGGTATGTATATCTCCTTTAGAGGGTTTGAGCTTCAATTATATCGTCTGTATAGCGATGTTCCAAAATATCCTTCGTCATGTGCAGGGCCCTGGCCTTAGCATCTCACGTGTCCGAAACCGCCGTTTCTCATATGTATCAAGGCACTCCGATTTTCCAGCAAGCATGTATCAGTTTCAGATACACCGCGACTCAAGGCTCTATGACAGAGCTTATAAACAAGATGACTGGGAATACGAGGATGGAGTAGAAGTCAGTGCGGACGGCTTGGTGCACCCTAATATAACTGCCGATTGTATGCGAATACAAGCTTCATATCATTGGCCTGCTAACGTATCCAGTTTCTAATGGCGCAATATTTATGCCGAATACGCACAACATGCAGGAGGTCACACGGAGGTCGAATGATTATTACTTGGAAGACGTAGAAAGTGGTAAGCCCGCCGCTGAAGCTCATTATTTATGCATACCCAAAGGTGATTTGACGCCCTTGTTGAAAGGTGCAAAACTAATTCTCTATATTATAAGGCACCGTTATCCCAAAATCGTTGATTCTTTACCGTGAGCATACTTCTCGGTTTTCCCTACAACCTGCGCATCCCATGTCACTGGATAGTATGCTCAAGATTTGGAAGTCCCTAAATGTAGGAGAAGAAGAAGCTGACATACAGTAAAGCTCTAAACAAGACTCTGAGTCAGTTTTATCTTGATTTTGGACGCGTTTTCAATCCAGACGCTTGGCTTGATATGAACCCCTACCATGAAGCATTCTCTGATCACGAGGAAGAGTGGATGAACTACTGATATGTATGCTGGATTGTACGTTGTTCATGATTGAATACCTGCTATACTAGAGTATCGAATTAGTCATGTCCGATGCCTACATATGTATACATACAGCATAACCATGGGATGCATGGTAGTTGTAACATATCAAAGACGATAAGACGCTAAGACGGAACGATAAGAAGATTGAGACAGGTCATCTGAACTGAAACATTGCAGGAATTTACCCCTTGGGCTCCTAAAGGAGTTTAAGTCGAGAATATGGTAATACCCGTGGACTGCAGAAAATATTATTAAGGGACTGTTGTATATGGTACCTCGCTCCACCACCAAAATTTGGTGGCGACCGATGTCACCCTCTACCCGGAGTCCGTCCACCGCCGGTTTTGGAACATTTGCCATCTTCTCTCTCTCTCTCTCATTCTTCCCCACCAATCCAATATTCTCAACACTTTGAATATATTCGGTGATTCTTGCTTTGCAGAGTCTGAGTAGCTCCTCCCGCCTACTCTTCTGCCTCAACGGCCCTCGGTCCCGGAACCACTCACCCCAGCGTCACAGCTCATCTCGACTTTGCGATGCTAGGCTTGTCCGGCAAACCAGTGAAATATTGTTGCTAAAGGGGTAGTTCACAATAATCAAACCCGGTCGCATTACCCGTCTATTACTGTCGCCAGCTGCAAAGCTGCGTGATCGAACCGCGAGGTCCGAGAGCTTCGGTTTCTGCGAGCTCCGCGGAACATGCTGCCGCAATGTCAAGGCCCCGTCTGGGCCATTGACGACCTGTCTCGTTGCTTCCAGCGCAAGTGAGTCTACACCAATGGCAATTCCGACCGTTAAAATTTAATGCTGATCATGGGATATTCCAAATAGCATTCTTCAGGTCTTACTTCCCCTCACAGTCTGCGGCGCTTCGCTGCTGCTGATCCTAATTCGCCTCGCTCATCGATATGTCCTCACCCGGCAAGGTGTTGCTTACAAGGTCCTCCCAAACAATGACTCCGAAGATGAGGTCCCCAGTGCGACGCAAGAAAACGACGATACGATGCTATCCCAAGCTGTACAACACGAACAATCCCAAATCGAGGTCAACCGCCCGCGTGGAGAGATCACCGTTGTATTACTCGAAATCACAGCTTTGATTGGACAAATTGCACTATATATTGTCATTTTGTCGACTCATGCCTGGGGCCGACATGGAAGCCTTCCCGCTGTGGCTGGACTTGTATCGTGGGGCTATATCCTTTTCTTGGTGCTGGTCCGGTTCCTCCTATCGACCATGGATCTTTTCTCCGCGCCCAGGCTATGGACCCATACCGCAATCCTATACGGCTTCCAGTGGTTGTTCAACGTCATGGTCTTCCGATCCGCCATTATCCACCCCTTGTCCAAGAATGCCCTGATTATCAGTAGCATTCAGTTCGCCCTCAGTACGGTGCTGCTGCTCATTGCACTCACCACTCGACGAGGCAACAAGCCTGTTCTGGTTGAGCGCGAAGATGGATTGGAGCCTCCGACGCATCCCATGGCCAGTTTGTTGTCTCTCGCAACATTTGCCTGGCTCGACCCATTGGTCCTGAAGGGCTATCGCCAACCCCTGGAGCTTGAGGATGTTTGGAACCTGACCCCGTCCCAGAAGGCTGCGAACGTCCTTACAGACTTCCGCAAGAGACAAATGAAGGGCTCGTTGGCATGGAAATTGCTACGGTTCTTCATGGGAACACTTCTAAAGCAGGGTGCCTGGACGGTTTTCGCCAATTTGTTCGTTTTCATGCCTAGTCTACTGCTCAAGGCTATCCTCGAGTACGTCGAAGATCCTCGGTCGACTACGCCTAATGCGGCTTGGTTGTTCGCCATTCTGCTTTTCTGTTGCGCTGCGGTTCAGGGTGTGGCAGATGGACAAGCCTTATTCATTGGTCGCAAGATGGGTGTGAAAGTCCGTGCCATCATTATTGGTGAAATCTATGCCAAAGCTCTTCGCCGCAAGGCAGGCGCTTCACTGGAGGCTACTAAGAAAGCCGCGGAAGATCCGATCTTGCCCAAGGATAAGAAGAAAAAGCTCTTTTCCTTTGGACGAAAGAAGAAGGCCGCGAATGGAAATGATACCGAGGCTGGCAACAAACCAGATACGCCAGCGGAGGAACCCCTCCAAGCCAATGTTGGCACAATTATCAACTTGATGGCGATCGACTCGTTCAAGGTAAGCGAGGTTGGCGCCTATCTCCACTTCTTGTGGGCTAGTGTGCCAGTGCAGATCATAGTGGCGATCACTCTGCTCTATCACATCATGGGTTTCAGCTCATTTGCTGGCATTGCCCTGATGGCCCTCATGCTGCCTATCAACCTGTTCATCGCCCGTCAGTTCAACAAGGTCCAGAACCAGATCCTGAAGGGTACCGATGCCCGTATTCACGCCACTAACGAAGTCCTCCAAAACATCCGTATCATCAAATACTTTGCCTGGGAGCAGCGATTCCAAGACATCGTTGGCGAAAAGCGCAAGACCGAACTAAAAGCCCTGCGGAGGCGATACATCCTCTGGTCCTCCGCCGCAACTGTCTGGTACGGCACACCTATTCTCATCACGTTCATGTCCTTCTTCCTGTACACTGTGGTCGAGAAAAAACAATTGACCCCTTCGATCGCGTTCCCTGCCTTGTCCATGTTCTCTTTGCTGCGTGTGCCCTTGGACCAGCTCGCGGACATGGTAGCCCACGTTCAGGAATGTAAGGTCTCTCTGGACCGTGTGGACAAGTACCTGAACGAGGAGGAAACGGGCAAATACGATCAACTCCGTGATAGTGCTACCGCAGGAACACCTGCCAAGATTGGTCTTGAAAACGCAACATTATCTTGGAACAGCTCCAATGCTGACCCCAAAGATACCGGATCCAACAATGGCGACCTGGATGCTTTCCGTTTGATCAACGTCGACGTCGAATTCCTTGTTGGCAAGCTTAACATCATTGTTGGTCCCACTGGGTCTGGAAAGACGTCCCTGCTCATGGCTTTGCTTGGAGAAATGAAACTCCTCGAGGGTCGTGTTCATCTCCCTGGTGGCATGTCCAACAGGGCAGACCTCCCAGTGGATCCTGAAACTGGTCTGGTTGACAGCATTGCTTACTGTGCCCAGGAAGCGTGGTTGGTCAACGACACCGTAAAGGAAAATATCATCTTCGCCTCTCCCTATGATGAGCGTCGCTATCGCGCAGTGCTAAAGGCATGTGCTCTGGAACGTGACCTTGCTATCCTTGATGCTGGTGACCAAACTCTTGTTGGTGAGAAGGGCATCAGTTTGTCTGGTGGCCAGAAGCAGCGAATCTCTCTTGCCCGCGCTGTCTACAGCAGTGGCCGCCACTTGCTGCTAGATGACTGTCTCTCTGCTGTTGACTCTCACACCGCTAAACACATCTTCCGCCAGGCTCTTACTGGACCTCTGATGCTGAACCGCACATGCATTTTGGTAACACATAATGTTGCTTTGACTGTTCCCCAATCCGATCACGTTGTGGTACTCGAGAACGGCAGAATTGCCGCCCAGGGTCGCCCCAACGATGTTGCCGCTACTGGTGCATTGGGCGATGAGTTCCTCAAGTCTCGACCTGATTCACGGCCCGGCTCCCGTGGAGTCTCCCGTGCACCATCGGACCATGAATCAGAGGATGAAGATTTGAACGGCTCTCCGAATGGAAAGCCAGAAGACAAGGCCAAGCTCTCTGAATCCAAGGCTACTGGTAGTATCAAGTGGTCGACTGTCAGCATGTACCTCCGTGCCATGGGCCCATGGTACTATTGGATCGGTGCTGTTCTTGTGTTCTGCTTGCAACAATTGGGTTCTGTTTCTACCAACCTCTGGATTAGACAGTGGGCAAACTCTTACCACACCTCCAAGGTTGGGGCCGAAGATGCCGGGCAGTACGCCGCAGTGGCCCACCTCAAGGCCCCCACTTTCAATGTTGGAAGTGTTGGGCGCGTGAGCAGCTGGAGTCTGCCTCAGCTTGGCTCAAGCTCTACCAGCGAGCCGGATGGTCAGGTGAACGTGGCTTATTACCTGGGCGTCTATGCGCTCCTAGGATTCCTCTATATCGCAATCTCTCTGTCTAGGGAAGCTGTTCTGTTCTGGGGTTCGCTCCATGCATCATGGAAGATTCATGATCGCCTTCTCAATGCGGTCATGCACGCCAAGTTCCGATTCTTCGACTCCACGCCTCTTGGACAGCTGATGAACCGGTTTTCCAAGGATGTTGAGTCTGTCGATCAGGAGGTTGCTCCTGTCGCTATCGGCATGCTCCACAGTCTGGCATCTGTGGTTATGATTGTCATTCTGATCTCGTGGATCACGCCAGGATTCTTAATTGCTGGTGTGTTTATCACTCTGGTGTACACTGCCCTCGGTGCCGTCTATTTGAACTCTTCCCGAGACCTCAAGCGTCTGGAATCTGTGCAGCGCAGTCCGCTGTACCAGCAGTTCGGTGAGACCCTGAATGGTATCGTCACCATTCGTGCTTATGGTGATGGCCCTCGCTTCATGGTCGACAACCACCGCCGCATCAATGCCTACAACCGGCCACACATCTACCTCTGGGCTAGCAACCGCTGGCTCGCCCTTCGTGTTGACTGGACCGGTGCTCTGGTATCGTTCTTCTCGGCTACCTTTGTGTTGTTGAACGTTGGAACGATCGATGCAGGTGCCGCTGGTCTTTCACTGACGTACGCCGTTACATTCACAGAGAACGTCCTCTGGCTTGTGCGTCTGTACTCCGAGGTCCAGCAAAACATGAACTCGGTTGAGCGTGTAAGAGAATATCTTGACGTCGACCAGGAAGCAGCCTCTGTTATCGAAGAATCACGACCTGCGCCTGATTGGCCCAGCCAAGGTGCAGTTGAGTTCAAGAAGTACAGTACCCGGTACCGACCCGATCTGGACCCGGTTCTCAAGGAGGTCTCTTTCTCTGTAAAGGCCGGCGAAAAGGTCGGCATTGTGGGTCGTACAGGCGCTGGCAAGAGTTCTCTCGCGCTAGCTCTCTTCCGCGGTCTCGAGGCCGAGAAGGGTCAGATCATCATTGATGGCGTTGACATCGGGTCAATCGGACTGCGGGACCTGCGCGAGGCAATCACCATTGTCCCCCAGGATCCGACTCTGTTCACAGGAACGCTCCGCAGCAACCTCGATCCATTCGGTCTGTTCAGCGACGATCAGATCTTCACAGCTCTCCGTCGCGTACACCTAATCGGATCCAGCACCTCAGGCACCGCAACCCCCACAACCTCAAGCACCGTCACCGCGACTGAAAACAACGCCAACGTCAACGGCAACGCCAATGGTGTGAGCAGCAGCGCAGTGACAGTAGTCGACAATAAAAACGTCTTCCACAACCTCGACAGCCAAGTCTCGGAGTCCGGCTCCAACCTCTCCCAAGGCCAGCGCCAGCTCCTCTGCCTCGCCCGCGCCCTGCTCAAGAACCCCCGGGTCTTGATGATGGATGAAGCAACCGCATCCATCGACTACGCCACCGACGCCAAGATCCAAGAGACCCTCCGCGAACTGGGCAATAGCACAATCATCACGATCGCGCACCGTCTGCAGACCATCATCGACTACGACAAGGTTCTTGTTCTCGACCACGGCCGCGTCATCGAGTACGACCACCCCTGGACCCTCATTAACAAAGAAGACGGCCTCTTCCGCAGCATGTGCGATAACAGCGGGAACATGGATGTTCTCCTGGATGGAGCTCAGCGCGCCTGGACCCAGAAGCGTCTCGTCGATGACTCTTAAACGGCGCTGTTCTTTTCTTTATTTCTCCTATCTTATAGAATCTCCCGCGTACATATCCATTGTTACCTACTTTGTCTATTACCTTTTATTGGTTTCTCCCCCGCTCATTCCTCGGGGCGGGGATGCAAAAAAGAGAGAGCGAGAGAGACTTCAATGTAATCATCATTTTCTGGCCTAGAGGCTTTATCAATATCATCTATTTCAATGCTATCACTGTTCTGCTCATGGCTTATTCCCGACTCTACTGACTTGCATCCCTGTGGCTTCGATTGCTTTGGTATCTTCTTATCTGCTACATTTAACATGCGCCTGCTATCTGTAATCTTACGTCTATTCCATCATTGGCACATTTCTGGATCCAGGTTTCTGATAGAGAATGGGAATGCTTGCGATATTACTTGAGATCGCGTAGATTTCTTGCAAATATACCATTAGCTTGATGCGCTATGTGCTGTCTGCTAGGTAGGCTAGTGGTGCTTCCTTTTAGTGTGGCAGTCAGTGAAGACCAAATAAGCTTACAGTAGCCCTTCGGCACTGGAGAACACTCTCATCGATCACACGTATGCAAAGATATTCCCAGAGAGCAGAATGGAATATCTTCAATTCCGGCGCTCCTTCTTCAACTTCCAAACATGTAACGCGAAGCGCCTAGCATTTCATTCCGCCGTAAATGCGATCTTCGATATGTTCTCCACCCAATTGACATTCTCATTGTTTGTCGCGAGTCGGGGCGGGGTGATTCTCGGGCGATGCTCGGATCACGCATTCGGAGGATTGGCCGAGTCATTCAGGATATACACCCGGGCGATGATCCCGGAGCTCGTATCCCCCCATCGTTCTCGATGTCCACCAAATCGAAGAAATATTGGGGATGGGGTTGATTCGATGAAACGGGGCTGGAGTCCCACAGTAATAAAACAAGCCCCCGACCGAGTGGAGAAAGGGAGCTCCTCAAGGAATGTTCGATGGGAAATTGCAAAGCCCTCGTAGATCCCTGGCTTCTCTTCGTAGAGAAGCGCATAAAAAATTGAGACAAATTTCTCAATATGAAAATTAATCCAACAGCCACATGGCCCATTCTCACTTCTTAGCGCGCATCCCCCGCAGCACGGTAAAGAAACACACGATCGCAGCCGAGACAACAAAGAATCCAAACGGCGGCCAGTAAATCGGGTAAATGTCGGATCCTAACATGACCACGACCGACTCTTCCAGACGGGACTGCGACTGGGACTGGCTCAGCTCGGTGTCTTGGTGTGTGTAGCTATCCGGTTGTGGGATTGCCGGGGCATCCGTGCCGATCGCTGCATGCGGATCCGGAAGTGAAATTCGTAGCTCCGTCTCCGTGTTATGTTCCTTTGATTCCGGCTCTGGTTTTGAAGGTGACCCGATGGACGAGGGTACGAAGCCTGCTTCGCGCATGGCTGTCTCCTTCAACATGGCTGCGACCTCATCTTGATCGGGGATGGTTTCCGGGAAGTAGTAACGCTTACTGTGCGGGTTGGATGACGCAAGGGATTTGGATGCGATTGGGTTTTCCGAGGGCGTAGGAAGGGCGAGGATTTGAGTCGATTGCATTAATATCAAGAGCAGAGCCAATTTGCGGGCCATCTTTTGATATGCCGTGATACGGCGATATGGTGATAACAGACCCGTTGACGGTGGGGATTTGATAAGATCGACACGGTTTTTTCAAAGAGGATATGATATATATAGAATAACAAGAGAGAAGAGAAGGGAAAAGGAAAAGAAAAGAAAAGAAAAGATAAAAGATACCACCTGGGCAGGAACCAAGAAAGAGGAAGTGCACGTGGAGTTTCGGAAACGGAGTAAAGACAGACACTTTACGATTTCTTAGTACGGAGTACGGGGTATATGATTATTTAGCGTTATTTTAGCGTGTTTAGCACTATAGAAGTCCCTTATCTTTCTCTTGGTCTATTCAGCCTGATATAGCCAGGGTGATTGGCCAATGGATAATAATCTGATGCACCCGTGGACTTCCCAAAATTCTGCAACTTTTACCGACCCACCGAGACTTCCTAATCGCCTCCAATCATCCACAATATAAAGTGCACGGAGTTAGTTACCTCCTGGCTAACCTAAGCGCCAGTGGAAAGCAGCTTTCCATTGCCAAGATAACGAAACACGCCAAGCCTGGGCAGGATCCCCGTGCACGATGGCCAAGACCAACCACTCCAGGGCTGGCTATATGTTGTAGTAACCTGCAGGCAGCCTGCAACATACAGCTAATGATGACTAGGGCAGGCCTGGCAGGCCTGGCAGCCTGATGCCGTATGTTGCTTTGTGTCTCACTGCTGACTTGAATTCGTTTATCCTGGGCGCACACCTATACGCGCACTCCCAAGCCAAGCTACATGAGTTAGCTGACATGCAACAATCATGTAGCTGACCACGAACAGAACAGTTATAATCTCTTATCGGCTGGCTTGCTGATGACCTGCACATTGTCTGCTAAGAGTATAAGTGGATGGCTGGATAGTATTTGATTTGGGTATATAGTTGGAGTATGTATAATGTTGTTCCTTGTGTTGGGGTAGACATCTCTGCTAACCTGCTAATGGAGACGTGGAGATAGATCTTCAAATATGTCCAAAATTCAGGCGCGTCTCTTCGCACTGATAACTCCAAGATATTGTGGGTAAGGGTCATCTTGGAGATGGATGAGGATGGTTGCAGTTGACCATAGAAGATATAAATGATTGATGTAGGCAAGTCCCATCCACAAGACAAAGCAAATATATCATCCATGGATAGATAACGAGATAAAATGAAATCCACCCTATTAAGAAGGTACCATAATATACTGTTAACACCCATATCAGATCTGTTCACTTCTCTAACATCGCACCAGCCTTTGCGGGCATTAAAGCCCCAGGCGGAGGAGGGTTCTTATTCCTGAACTCATCGCAAATCTGTTCCATCGTCACAAATTCAACACCCTCGTGCTTTTTGAAGTGTTCAATAAGCCTATTAAACGTCAGTGATACTCCGCACAACGCCATCACTACCTGGGTAGAGCGTACCTTTCATGCATCAGCAGCACATGAGGTCTTCCCGAAACATCCGGGTGGATAGTAATCGGGAAGATAAACTCATCATACTCACGATAGAAATAGTCAAAATGGTCGCGCCAGATATCCTCCACGTCCCGCGGGTTGACAAACCCATGACTGTTAGGCGCGTTCTTAATGAACATCATCGGTGGTAGATCATCAATATACCAGTTAGACGGAATTTCAACAAGTCCTGTTTGGGATCCATGCTGAAGGGGCTTCATCCAAGTCTCAGCCTTTTGCTTGTAATCAATCTTAGTCCAGCTATCGCCTGTGCGGAGGTAGTAAGCCTGGCAGTCCTCATGGCTCATGCTGTGGTCGTATTCTATGCCATAGTCGAGGAGGAGTTGGGCTCCTTCTTTGCTAGTTTCCCACCTATTTTAATTTGATTAGCACAATTGATCAATTCCAAATCTAAGAAAGTCGTACCAGGGTGCCACGCTTCCTCGGGGAGGCTTTCCAGTGAATTCAGTCAACATTCGATATGTTTTGTCGAGGACATCACGCTGCTGCTCTATAGACATGTCTGTCGGGTTCTCGTGGGAATACCCGTGTAGGCCGATCTCGTGGCCCGCATCGCGGACTGCGGCCATGTCTTCCGGGAAGGTCTCGAGAGAGTGGCCGGGAATGAACCATGTTGACTTGATGTCATATTTCTTAAACAACTTCAATAATCGTTGGGTCCCAATTGTCCCTGCCCAGTATCCTATATGATCGTTAGAGAACAAAAACCCAGAGAAAGAACACTGAATCCTACCCCTGCTGATATCGTTTGTGGAATCCTCCCCACCATACGAGCCCAGCCAACCGGCTACAGCGTCAACATCCACGCCATAAGTAATGAGAACTCGCTTTGGTGCCATTGCTGAATGATCAATAAGTGCTGAGTGCTCAAACTTGGGAAATCGCCAGGGGAGGTTTGGCTTTTAAACCGAGTGAATGCGGGGAAGATAAGCCCCTCATCCTCATCCGTCGGGGTCGCACATCTCCCCAGACACATCCAACCTCATTTACTGATTCGCTCACCTATGTGTTTTACCATTTCTTGTCAACTGATAACATTGCGGTTATCTCTGCCCATGTGTGGACTCCATCCACAACGCCGAAATGTCTCCAACAGAATTGGGGTCCGCTGTGTTGGGGTAGGCAGTCATTGTCTCCAGGCAGGAAGTGAGACCCAGTTAAATGAACTCCAAGCTATATACCGTTGGAGAATGCCGATGGAGTCGAAAAAAAAGTACACCAGGAGGGATTCCTCATAAAGCGTGACTTCCCCCAGGAAGATACTATCCAGGACATATCCGAGGGGGGGTCAAACAGTGACTATGTCGGTACTTTTCACAAGTATTTCGGAGTGAGTATTTCAACATTCGGTTATTGCAACATATAATGACAGTTATCTTAGGAGCAACCCAGTCAAACCGGGCGATGCAGAGGCCCTCCTGAAACCGCTCGGTCTAACCATCGACCCAGCCGAGGCCCAAGATTTCCAGCACCCTTCTCGCAGCAGTCCACGACTGCGCCGAAGGTATAGCCGCATTGCCAGACTATCAGCCAGTCCCCGACCAGACCAAGTACCCACGGGAGAATGTGCGCCGACCAAGTGAAAAAGAACAGGCTTTTGGTCAAGCCTGGGCACACCGATTTCTCATCCGGGGTAATTCCCAAGGCGGGGTGCTGGCAGGTAAATCTGTCAGTTTGAAAGATGTCATTGCGGTTGCGGGCGTGCCGCAGCTCCTCGGAAGCGATATCATTCCTTCCTGGACACCGACTACGGACGCGACGATTGTAACCCGGTTGCTCGAGGCGGGCGCTGACATTCACGGGACTTCGACGTGTGAAAATATGTGCAACTCTACTTCTTCATATACCAGTGCTCAGGGTACGGTGGAGAATCCAACTGCGACGGGTTACTCGGCGGGCGGCAGTACCTCTGGCGGTGCAGCGCTGGTCGCTGCTGGTATAGTGGACATTACGATTGGAGGTGACCAGGGCGGTAGTATACGCGTTCCTGCTTCATTTTGCGGATGTAAGATTTCATTCTCCCTTGACGATGTGCGTATGTGCTGTGAACTGACTTGCTTCTAGGCGTCGGCCTCAAACCCACCCATGGGCGCGTTCCCTTCACTGGGATTTCTAGCGGCGACGCCATGACTGACCACGCTGGGCCGCTAGCCCGAACGACACTTGAGGCTGCAACATGTCTGGATATTATCAGCGGATATGATGGCATCGATGATCGCGCTCTCGGTAGCTCGAAGCCAGGCTCTACCAGGTTCGCGGCAGCTCTTCAGCAGGACCAGAACCTACTTGACGGGTTCAAGGTCGGCATTGTTGTTGAAGGATTCGATCACAGCGCCGTAGAGCCATGTGTCAAAGGCGCAGTCATGACTGCTGTCCAGAAATTTAAAGAGCTGGGCGCAACAATCGAGGAAGTATCTCTTCCCGAGCATCTACACGGGCCGGCGATCTGGACTATTCAGCAGCGAATTGCCGGTGCACAGACTCTCCTTGGCCAGAACACTGGCCGAAGAGGGCTTTACATGACTGAGATGGAACATGCCCGACTACCATGGACTGATGATGGCTTCCAGAGAGCGTTCCCGTCTACAAAGAACGTCATAATCAACGGTCTCTATCTAATGCAGCAATTCCCTGGTCTCTACGGCAAGACTGCCAATATCGGACGACTCGTTAGTGACAAGTATGAAGCACTGTTTGAGAAGTATGATATCCTGGTAATGCCTACAACGCCGGTCGTTGCCCCTCGACATGGAAAGCGAGAACTCCCGCTGGATTCGCTTAGGCCTAGCATGGGTCTTACAATCAATACTGCCGTGTTCAATGTGACGGGTCATCCTGCACTATCCATACCTGTCGGGTTTGCTCCAGCAAAGGAAGATAACCAGGTCATGCTGCCAGTTGGGATGCAGATTGTTGGTGGATTATGGCAGGAAGAGAAGATCCTGAGGGCTGGTCATGCCTGGGAGACTCATTTCGACTGGAAAACCATGCATTACTCTACAGATAAGAACTGACTTTGGCCAGAATGGGCCAAATTTGACAATGCTTAGTTATTTTCAACGCTGAAGTAAAATATATACCCCTCTATTAATGTGGCATCAACCTTCCCTACACGTAGGTATGGACATGGCCATATAGTGCTTTTATATAGGGGGCTATGCCTAGGTAGCGCCTTCCCTCGAAATCCCTGGGTCCCCCGGGAAAGTGCAGTAAATGGAAGGTGCAGGAATTACCGAGGTAGGATGACGAGGTAATAAGCGGTACTATTGCGGGTGCTTGGCTTACCATTTCCACCTGCGCCACTACCACAACATCAGGGAATTTGGTTAGGAGACCATTTAAAAAGGATAAAGCAGCCATAAACCGGAAGGATCATATATCAAAGGTCTGAATGTGAAGCCAGTTCAATACGTGAACCATCTCCCGATCTCCAAATGTCCCCACCTTTATCGCTTATCGCGGGCCGAAAGTCCCGAGTTGGGGGAGTTGGGGTCGGATCTCCCACCTCAACATCCACTGGCCTTTTCCTTCTCCAAACCAGTTCTCCATATCCCCCATGTTTCAATGTCCCCATCACCCCAGCCGCACCGGGGTGCCCGTGGAGCAAGGGCACGTATCTGCATACACTGCGGTCGGAGTTTCCGACGGACAGAGCATTTGGAGCGGCACATTCGCACCCGTAAGCCAATTTCCGGGGAGATCCCCGCTAATGCTAACTCGGTAAACTAGACACCAAGGAGAAGCCGTTTATTTGCTTCTGTGGGGCGGCCTTTACTAGAAGAGATCTGTTAAAGCGTCACACGCGCATCTCACATCAAGATGGACTGACCTCGCCGACGCCGCCCGAGCCAACGATCAAGCCGGATTTCCCGCCAACGCATCATCATGCATCCATCCCGCAATATGATACACCAACTAGGTCCGTACCCGTCGAATCCCTTACAGGATCATCGGCTGTGCACCAATGGGCTGGCGCACAGAACACGCATTATTTAGAACCGAATCACAACGCCGGCATGCTTCCTGCTGCTACTGCAGGGGGCCCGAACCCAGCCATTGATCCCCATACGGGTATGGTGCATGATCCGGATATGCTTCAGGCTGCCCAGCTGCTTCTTCCTGGCGATTACCGACCTACAGGTACGTTTGTATTTTATAGTTGCTTGCCTGTTATTATCGGAAACCTACCTAGGTATTGATCTGACACAAAAATAGGACAACGACAACCGATGCCTTGCCCGAAGATCTGAATCATTTCCAGGAATTCACACATTTCTTGGATTCAATTGGCTTGCCGGGGAATGGGTTCCTAGCGAAGGCGAAAAATCTCAGACACAAGATGTCAGCCTGGAAGATGTGAAAGAGACAGGTCGACAGACCCAAGAGCACTATGAGCGGTCACGACGAAGTGGAGAAGGTTCTCGGGGAGACTCACCATTCAGATCCTGGCTTCCATCTGTCCCGAGGGGCGACCAAAGCCTTGGAACCCTGTCTGATTCTGGTATGCAACACTTATATTGCTATAATTCTATAGGTCACTGACAATATTCCAGAACCACCCCAAAATGCGAAGAGGTCGTCCCGATTCAATGTCACCGAGGACCAGCGCTTTCGTCTTGCGGCATCTCTCGAAGAATTTCGCAATGTCATTCCGGATTTCGTCTTGCCGTCGCGCCACACACTGACTCGGTACCTTACTTCCTATTTTGAAGGGTTCCAGCCACATCTTCCGTTTATGCACATCCCGACTTTTCATATCAACGAACGTGCCCCTGAGGTGGTTCTTGCTATCATGACAATCGGAGCCCAGTATAGATTTGAGCACCGCAATGCGGAAAGAATATTCCACGTTTCCAAGGCTGTTCTATTTGAACGGATGTCCAGAGAGCCCCGTTTCCCGGCTAGGCCAACCTACAATTCAGGCTCTCAAGTACCACTGGGAATATCTCCCTATTCCAATTTTGGTGATCAGTCCCTCACGCAACCACAGGTAACAGCGGAAAGAACTGCTGCTTGGAGGCAGATCGAAATCACTCGCTGTCTGCTTATTCTGATGGGCTACGCCACGTGGGAAAACGCCAGACTGGTACAAGAAGCATTCCATCTCCAGGGCTTGTTGGTTCGACATCTCCGCGAGGCTGGCTTGACAGAGGATACGGCGCGTTCTGACCCACGCACACCCCTTGACTGGTACGAATGGGCGGACCAAGAATCCGCGCGGCGCACAAAGTTGATTGCGTTCTGCTTTATCCATGTTCACAGTATCGCATACAATGCTTATCCATCTTTGCGCAGCAATGAGATACACCTGCGTCTTCCATGTTCTACCAGGGAGTGGACCGCTAGCACAGCTGCGGAATGGGAAGTAGCCCAGCGAGAACGAGGTCCCCAGCAGTTGTTCTTCCAAGACGCGTTGACCCTCCTCCTGCAAAAGTCCCGATCAGCCAAACCACTGAGACCCCATCCCGGCTCCATTGGGAAACTATATCCTCTTGCACGGACTCCTGCAACGAATCCATCTCGTGAGCGAGCTATCCTTGCCGAATGGAAACCACTCCACAACCCTCCCAACAGAGGAACTGAATAAACTAGAGTAAGTCCACCACCCAAAAACCTTCCCCGGATCCAATTCCAACTCATTCAAACCATAGACGAGCTCTCCGTTCCTGGACCTCCGTGTGGCAACAAGCTCCGGAATCCAGTCTAGATCCACACAACGCAAACGGACCAATCCCATTCACCTCCAGTGCATTCCTGGGACTCGCTTACGTCCGCCTATCTCTAAATCTCGGACCTCATCGCCGCCTCGAGACCCGCGACCCGACAATAATAGCCACTGCGCTCCGGCGCTCTCCACGCCCAGAACGCAGCTACCGTCTCATCCCGGCACTTATATACGCTGCCCATGCCCTCAGCATCCCCGTGCGTCTGGGCATAGACCACATTGCCCGCAGTCAAGCCTTCTTCTGGAGCGTGCGGCACTCGCTCGCTAGTATTGAATGTGCAGTTTTGCTAAGCAAATGGCTGTTCACCATTGCTGAGGCGGGTCCGGATCAGTCCTTGAGTGGTATGTCTATATTCATGTCTGTTGCGTGGCTTATTGGCTAATAATTCGGATGTAGAGAATGAAACCCGCATTCTACGGTGGACTCGCTGTATTATCGAAGAGGCGTATTCATCTATTGATACGGATGATGGCGAGGCGCCGCCAGATCTTGAACCGGCTTCTTTGGGATTGGCTGTCCTCAAGCTGTGGGCGAGGTTATTTGGGACAAATACTCAGTGGCCCTTTATTAATATTCTTGGACAGAGCTTGCAAGAGTATATTACTATGATTTGATGTCGATATTATGTCTGGCGTTTGTATATATTGGAATTTTTGCACGATAATGTTTTCACGATCGTGGTGGATGACTTTAACTTCTCTACCTACCTACTGTTGAATATGGCTCATCGCCGTCTTTTGTCCTTTTCTATTTCCCTTTCTGGCAATTCAGCTCTCATCCCCGAATGTTCCTTTCTTTCTCCTGTTCACGTTATCTCTTGGTTTCCCGGTCCCACTACTGAGCTTACCCTCATCGGCAAGCCCAGCAAAGGCAAAGGCTGTAGGAAAGTGACATTTGCTGCCGACCTAGGACAGCTCGATCAGCTGCCCCTCCATGGGAGTGCTCCAACCACCGGGCAAATGATCGTAATCGTTGGCTAGTTCAGGAAGCAGATATTCCTTTGGTCTCTCAGCTCCAACTCGGCGCGGACCATGTTCCCCGAGGACCAGAGCTTTAGCCGAACGATCACGAGCCCCATCATATGTAACCATCCACCCTTTGGCTGAGGCAGCAGGCTGGTCGTCGTCTGCCCCCAAAACATCGGCCTGGCCATCATCGTCGTCGAAGTTGATTAGGGTTCCCTGGACCGGACCAACCACGTTCTGTTTAACTGGCGTGGCATCTTTCTGAGGACGTTCCCCTCTGATTACGATCCCAGCTCGACGATAATCATCTAACACGGCGCCACCCTGCGCAAACGCCTGCCACCGGCGCACACCCTCGGCACGCCGCATTGCATCGTCGTCTGCGCCGGAGGTAGGTGTGCGGGTTGGGGCTCGGGGCCGACTGATGGGACCGATTTTTGGCTCGCGATCATCGTCGTCGCCATCAAAATCATCCCAGTCGGATCCAGCGTCGAAGACCTGGGTTTTCTTGTCCTTGCCCATACCGCAGAAGCAATCATGAATGTGTGGTGGAGAGCACACACAAATGCAAGGCGAGTTACAGCACTCGCGAATTTCAGGGCAGCGCTGTTTGCAAGACACCCAGTCATGTTCAGAACTAAAAAGGCAAGATATCAGTATTTGGATGCGTGGAAACTGTGATTATTCTGTAGACTTACCCGTGGCATTTGCGAGGACATGGATGTCCACATGGCAAATCCTTGCCACAAGGCTTGTTGCAACCGTCGGTGATAGTGTTCCAGTCCTTGAGAGCTAGAAGAAGCAATTAGATCTTTCCTTTTCTCATTAGTATTTCCAGAGATCATGGGGACTCACTTTCAATGAGGGTTTCTTGATTGTGCCTTGTGCAATACAGAGGCAGAGCTGGGCCAATACGGGGGTCTCCTGGATTTTCGGACATCACATTGGTAACTGAATACCAGAAATTGCTGTGTTTGCTAACACATTGTGCGTTGCCGAATATGTAAAGACCGTATTTAGCGCGTGACAAGGCAACACACACTCTGTTGTCCTGTGCGAGAAAGCCGATACCTCGATGATCATTGGATCGAACTAGCGAGAGAATGATAATATCATTCTCTTCTCCTTGGTATGAGTCGACGGTCAGTATATTGACGTATGAATTGGAGACATTGTGGTTCTGTGACTTCTTTCGCATGATTAATTTCCGTTGGCCATTGTAGAAAGTCAGTACAGTGATACTGGGTGCCGGGACTTTGTTCATCACAAGGTAGGCAAGGAAGTTAACCACCATGGATGCCTCGAAGTCATTCACCTTGGATAACAGACTGTCGTTGCTTTCATGCGCGGTGTGGTCGAAAAAGAAGGATCTCTTATCCCCCATACCAGGAACCAAAGGGTGGTTTCCGACAGACGGATGGTCTCGAAGAAGATCCCCATAAATGGGCGCCACAAGCTTTCTGATTTCTGGTACCATTCGTCTTTGCTCTTGAAGCATGGCGTATGGCATCTCATTTATCATGAGACGCTCAAACATGGAGACGTCGAGGTAGAAAGGGTGACCGCACAGTTCATAGTCGGCACATTGACCCTTAAGCTGCTGGTGATCACCAACAAGAATCAGATGCTGAAGTGATGGAAGGCAAGCGACTGCAACTGGGGCCTCGAGTACTTCTGCGGCCTCCTCAATCAAGATTACTCGGGGATTCAAACTGGAGACTAGTCCTCTGTATTTGCTCAGACCAGTGGTGGTCATGCCGATAATCTTCGCCTCCTGGAGAATACAGTAGTCCCGTTCAAATCTACCAATCTGAAAATTGGTGGAGCAGTCTTTGTAAGTTTGAGCGATGCGTTGCACCTGTTGCCCCATGATAATGACCAGCTGCTCACGTAGGTAGTCATAGACAGCACCGCGGTACCTCTTGTGAATTTTGTAAAAGTCTTTCTCTTTAAGCAGATGTTCAAGCGTCATCCGAGAGACCTTGGCACTGTTGGAGCTGCAAAGACCAGGAGACAGTGGGAAAAAACGGGTTTTGAAAGCCGACCAGTCATCTTCATATCTTCCGTGTTCGACTTCGATCTCCTTTAGTTGCTCGTACTCCAGGTCGATATCATCATCAGCGAGGCCAAAGTCACCGGCGTATTCGGAGTCGAACTCCCTCACGCAGTCTGAAAGCCAAGCCGCCAAAGGGTCAGCATTTGCGGGGAGATTGGATTGCTGCCATTTATGTGCTGTTTCTTGCAAAGATTCAACCTGCCCTTGGCTCAAAAGACCATGCTCCAGAAATAGAGATGCTGCAAGAGGCTTGTTGTTGTTTGATGGCGCAAGTGGTTGTAGCAGCTTATCGAGCTCGGCCGCGAGCTTGTTCTGTTTCTTCCTCATTGGAGTCATTAAACCTCCCTCAATTGTCAATAGACCTTGGTTCTGTCTGATCTCATAAAGGGTGCGCTTGCGAATTTCAGGATCGGAAGTCCTTCCACCCAGCCGGACATAGTTCTTCTCAAATACGGAGATATGCTTGATCAGTTGATCGAGGGCATGGTTAGTTTGAGCAGCTATAATGATCGGAGGATCCTTTGGCCCTTTGTTTGAGAGCATCATCCTTAGAGCAGCGATGGAGGTAAAGGTCTTTCCTGTTCCAGGAGGGCCCTGAATGATGGCCAGCTTTTTTGTCAACATTCGGTTTAGGGCTGACCATTGGGATGCATCTAGCTTTCCCATTGGCTGAGAGGGCCATCGCTTGAGGATGTCGTATTTTGTGGTGATATCGAGTACAGAGGCTTCAGATAATGGCGTGAAGTCCATGCATGGCTCTGTGTTAATGTATCCCGGTGCATCAATGTCTCCTGCCAAGCTGCAGATTTGTTCGTTCAAGGGAAAACTAGATAAGGTTAGATAATGCTTTCATTAAGAGCCGCACTGACTTGTTCCCTAACCTTTCCTTTGATAACTTTTGCAGTGCTGTCAGGGTATGTCGATTGGCCTCAAAATATCCCGCTCGAGACTCAACCATGATCCATTCTTGCCTAGTAAAACATAATAGTTAGTGTTATTACATCATGTGGAGTTACACGGGCTTAGTATTACTCACTGTGGATCAACCTCGATATCGTTGGGCGAGGCCAAAAAGAGATCGACCTCTGGGGGGGTCTTTCTCAACCGCTTCCAGCAGGCGACAAGCCACGACGGCGACAACACACTTGCTCAAGAATGCATTATGCTTAGGGGTTAGAGCAACAATTGTCCCAGGATTAAGGCGGTTAGAGTATGTCCAGGCAATGTTTTTGCCCGCGCGGCGAGTAGAGAATTGGATGTGCAGCGCCAAACCCGCGCGGGCTAGGGTAACACCGACAACGAAGACCTTCCATGTAAAAGAGTATTAGGATCGAATCTGTAATTTTCCAAAATGATGAAAATAAAATTAGAAAGGAGTACTCACCTTTTCGTAGATAGAAATGTCTGGAGTATCTTTCATAAAAGGATCAGCGCGAACCCTGGCCACGGCATTTCGAAGTGGTGCAATCGAGTCTTCTCGGATCAATGCGTAATGGGCCTCTAGGTATTCCTCCTTGGAACCCCAAGGCTCCGAGATGCAATTCGGGGTAAGGGCAACGAAGTCTCCCGGTATATCTGTCCCGAGGATTTCTTCGGTCGAAGGAAGCTCTGGCTTGGTTTGCCAAAGTTTCCAAGGGCCATAGACTGGTAGGTCGGGATCGAAGTACTGACGGATTTCAGGATTAACGGGCCTGACCTGCTCATTGGGTCGTTGTCCATATCCATAGCGAAAATGGGACATGGTTGTCTAAAGAATGTGTGCGGTTAGCCAATATATATATTCCAGTAGATCTTCGACCTTACCAAGAGATTTTCCCGCAACCAGTGACTCCACCTTTAAGATGGATTTTATCCTTTGAAAAGCCACCAGTCGATATTGTATCCTCTGGAAAGTGAGCCTATGAACTTAGTGAATTTGTTATGGAAGGTGGAAAGTGCGTGGGAGATGACAAGGTAGAAGAAAGAGAAATGGCATAAACCGTCGAAGTCAACTCCAATGTAGAATATATGCCAGGTGTACGAAGATAAGCTAAGACGAAATACGATAAGCTCTGTATGGAATAAAGTGAGAATTAAGTGAGAAGTGACTAATGTTGTCTGGAAGAACTTTGGAAGGACAAAAGTAGATCAAAGCGGTCGAGAAACTGTTTGCTATATCTGACATATTGAAGATATTGTAGATATTCTAATAGTATTATATTCCAAGGAATGGATTCCTCACGTGTACTTAACGATGTTCATCAGATATTCTGTATAAGATGATAGTGGCCATAGATATACATGGAGTAAAACTTCCATGCCACGAATCTTCTATACTACTAATTTGTATAAAATTACTATTACCATATGGTTTACATGTATCAAATGTATAATATCCACGTATCAAGCAAATCTGGAATCTGTCCATGATTTCCTCTCTGAAGTACTTACTAGTAGATGTCTTCAACCTCATCTTCCAAGGTTTACCTAGGTACTCCCCAGGGAGGGCCCGCGCCAAATCTACTTACATAATATAGTAACATAGCCCTAATATCTGTACTGCCCTCCAAGGCTCTATATGAGAGAATTGAGATGTCTATTAGGGCATTAATACATGTAGATATAGTAAATTAATGTGATAGATTGTATATCGTAGTATCCCTGCCTGGTACTCAGAAGGAGCCCTTGACGCTCATTGGTCCGCCAAGCATCGACCGGATCCATCCCCAAGGTGCATTTTAAGCCGCGACTTAACTCGCGACTCTCTCCTTTGTCTTGTTCTCCGGAGGTGGAGCATAATTCCGATCTCACTGTCGTTTACATTATTTCTGTTTGCGCCGGAGGTCTTCGTTTGAAAACCCCCTGCTTCCATTGCTCCGCGCAAACGATAGCTACCCCACAAGTCGGACTGTCGACAGCCGCGGTAATCATGGGTTCACTGGAGGAAGAGGAGGACCGTGACATGGGAGGTACGACAATTCTTTGTTCCAATTATCTGCCGATCGATCCCAACCTTGCTAATTACTGCGATTCCCTAGGCTCCCAGGACGGTAGCTCCGATAACGAGAACGAGAACGATATGGACGACACAATGCGCGACGTCGATGATGGCGAGGGCGATAACGATAACGATCAGGATCAAGACGGCGATGGGGATCAAGATGCTGATAGCCCCTCGAATGCGAGCCAGGCGTCGGAGGGCCCTGGCATGCAACAAAACACCAATGGCACCGGCGACAACTCCGTATTTGAACCGTTCTCCATTTACCACCCAAGTGTGCGTCCCGAATGCCTCACAGCACGAACCTACGACGTGGTCCCAACCACCGCCGCGCCGCATGCCACCTCGATCAATGCCATCACAGCGACAGCGGATATGCGTTGGGTTTTCACCGGTGGATCGGATGGATTCGTGCGCAAGTTCAACTGGGCGGACTCAATAAACAGCAAGCTGATGTTGACCGTGGCACAAAGGCATCCCTTCGTGGATAGTGTGGTCAAAGCCGGAGTTCTGATGACATACTGGGAGAACATGGATGGCAGCCACTTGTCACCTGTGTACTCTTTGGCCAGCCATAGCGAAGGATTATGGCTACTTTCCGGATTAGAATCCGGGGTGATTCGTCTCCAAACACTGCGCCACGATGAGGGCAAAGAAATCGCTCTTCTGCGACAACATACCTCGGCAGTGTCCTCCATGAACCTCACATCAGATGAAGAATCATTGCTCTCCGGGAGCTGGGATAAACGGGTCTTTGACTGGGATCTGCATACCGGTCAAGCTAGACGGGCTTTCGGTGGCAGCAGCGGTCAAATATCTGCTCTGCAGATTCGACCAGAGTCCAGCCTTTCTGTCCCTAAGGACACAATCGAACCGCTGCAGACCAATGGCACATATGCATCAAACTATGCTGCTCCTGGTACAGACAGCTTCAACTTCATGGATGCCTCCCACAATAATGGACAGTCGGGCCAGATCGAGAACCCGCAGGCGGGCTCCCCGGCAGACTCACTCTTTGGCGGAGCGGACTCATTATTCGGTGATGCAGATGGCGGAGCTGCGGATGGTGGTGAGCCATCCGGAGGAGTATTTGGAGTAGACGAGGACGACGAGTTTGGCCGCGCCGTAGCCAATGGTGCTATGCCAGATGCCGATGCACCAGGAGAAGTCGATGATGAAATGCCTGCCCAACCAGATGTGGGACATGAACAAAGCACGCACAATCCATTGTCGAAGCAAACAAATACTGATACAGATGCACCGGTCCAGAAGATCGAAATGAACGATGCGGGCATCCCAACTGGCCCAGTGCAGCCGGTTGTCAATGGAATCCCCAAAGCGGAGGATCTCGAGACACCCTCATCGGCCCCAGACTTCTCGCAGAATACCCAACAAGAACAAGGTGTGACGAGCGATAACACGTTCCTGGCTGCCTCGATAGATGGAACAATCCGAGTTTGGGACCGGCGACAGCCTGATCCTGTTGCTCGCATCACCCCCTACAATTCTCCTCCGTGGTGTATGAATGCTTGTTGGTCCCCTGATGGAAATTACATCTACGCCGGACGCCGCAATGGCACTGTTGAAGAATACAGTCTCCACAAGGGTTTGCGAAATGCCGAACGAACATTCAAATTCCCACAGGGCAGTGGGCCGGTGACAGCACTCAAGGCCATGCCGAACGGGCGTCATCTTGTCTGGTGAGTAACTATTACCACCGAAAGCAGAACTGTTTTTCTAACCTTTGTTAATTACAGTGCGTCTCACGATATCCTCCGTCTCTACGATCTACAAAACGAGCAAGGCGACCAGGCTTCTCGTCATTCGCCAGTTCCGTTCCTGATCATTCCTGGCCATCGGACTGGAACTATCTCTCAGCTGTATATCGACAATGCATGCCGTTACATGATCTCCACCAGCGGTAACCGTGGCTGGGAAGGAAATACCACTGAAGTCCTCCTAGGTTACGAGATCGGTGTGCCGCAGTAGGGAAAGCTATGATTGATGGACATGTAAGAAGCATAATGGAGCATAGTGACACATAATGAACGAATATCATGACTTGAAACCCGAAGGTGCGAGAAATTCATACAATTGGACTGGAACAGACAGGAAACATTTGTTGCCTAAAGCCCAAACTCTGAAATTGAAACAATTGCCATATAAAAATATCATATATGGATGCCACCAACGCCAATTCCCCTCCGTTATTTACAACATGCACAAGACCACGTCACATAAAAAAACCGAAAGATCATTGCTCATCATGAATGATTTCGTCCAAGTCCAACCCCTCACAAACTTCAGCTTGCTGAGATCGCCAAGTCCCAAAGTAGGGATTATCAGCCCACTTAACATGTCCATCACGATCGCTATCGAAATAGACATAGCCAGGCTGGTCGGCCTTTGCTGATTTCGCTGCTTTGGCAGCTCCCCGAGGGCCAACCACAAGACCCCCAAACCCAGGCAACGCAACATTGGGAACATGAGTCCTTGCCTCAATATTCCCATTTTCGATATTATTGACAGTAATGAGATAAACAGGCGGGATACCAGCCTCACGGTTTGCGCGAAGCGGCATGGGAATCCATGCCTCATTATTGTAGGATTCTGGGCGGTTCTTGTCATGTCGGAGGGGCAGCGGCCGATCCAAGAGCATGTCATCCAGTTTGCCTGTGTCTAAAAGTAGACCTGGTGTTTGAACATAGAGGACGCTGTCATACTGCATGAACTGGATCTGGCCCAGGTGGAGCAGCTTGCTGTTTGTTGTTGAGTAGCCTGCCGCTGTGGCTGCCGACATGTCGATGGGAAGGAGCCATATATTGTATTTGGCGCTGGCAGCGCGTAATATTGATAAAGCTTTAGTGGCGGATGAGCCTAGTTTCTGAGCTGACATTCGGTCCCATTGCGCTGGGTACATGAACAGGCGGTCCTGGACGGCTGTTCCGTTTGTGTGGAGTTGTCTGAAAAAGAGAATTGCGGAGCATATGTCTGATGGATCTGGTTCAGATAGCATTTGGAGATAGGCATAGTTTCCAAACGCGTCGTAGTTGGGTTGACTCCCAATAACTGGCGTATCTTCATCAGGCCCAAAGCCGGTATCTGATAGACCTCGTTTAAGTGGCTTCTGGAATGCTGGGGCCGACCTGTGTTTGGCCAGTTGGGCGGCTTCCTGGGGCTTTAAAGCATGCTGAATGTTCTTGACAGATTGTTGCTGTAGGACATATCCGGACAGAAATAACAATGCGGTAAATATGCAGATCACTCCCATCGACACGATCGCCGAAACTGTGGAGGACGTGAGAAGAACCATGGCCACAAGGGAGGCTGCATGGGATGAATAGCGGGAACGTGATAAGGCGAAGTTAAAATTCTAGATATGCATGACACCCGGGATGACACTTAAGATATAACAGCCTTGTACTATTGTTCTCCAAGGATGTCTTATAGGCCTGTTAGGCTTGTTTCATGACATCAAGTTGTTTACGTTGTCCGCGCGACTATCGATAAGGCCAGTCTTGGCGATGTTACTTCGCAGTGGTTGGTTGACCAGGTTGGGTTATTTTTAGCCGGACATGGACCATCCCGAGGTCGCCCATGTTGATGAATTATTAAATAGATATACATGATTCCAAGGTTGATGCTATTAAATGTAAATTAATAGGCGAGAAGACATGCCGTATATGCCACAGGGCTTTTTGTACGGACGTCGAACGATATTAAGGCGGTCATAAAGGCGGTATCCCCCAAATCCGCATTATCTCTATGCTCTCAAAAAAACTGCCGTAGCCCGTTTTCACTTCGATGCCTTGACACCTCCACGTCCGTCATCACTTCCAAAATGGCAGCCCATCGTGCCGATGCCAGCTCGTTCCTCGATAACCGCGGCTACAAGGGCCCCCTGGTCCGTGGCGTCAATCCCGCCACGCTCTTCGAGAAAGCTGTGCGCGACCGCATCACCGACTCATACTACTGGAAGGAACAGTGCTTCGGTTTGAACGCAGCGACTCTGTGTGATCGTGCAGTCGAATTGACATCCATCGGTGGAACATACGGTGTCTCTGAGAAACCAACACCTTTCCTTTGCCTCGCATTCAAGCTCCTCCAGCTCGGGCCCGACCGCGACGTCATCCTCGAACTACTCAATTACACCGACCCCGGCAGTGGCGATGAGGCAGAAGATCCAGATAGTGCTCTCGTCAAGGACCGAGGCGACTTCAAATATCTGCGCGCTCTTGCGGCGTTCTACGTTCGACTCACCTTCGACCCGGTCGATGTCTACAAAACCCTGGAACCACTACTGCTCGATTACCGGAAACTGAAGCGGCGGGTGCGCGACACTTTCACCCTTACATATATGGATCAGTTCGTCGACGATCTTCTTACCAAAGACCGTGTCTGCGGTACTAGTCTCTGGAAGCTGCCACCGCGAACACAACTGGAAGACTTGGATTTGCTGGACGAGCGAATCAGTCCCTGTGAGCCAGAAGACTGATGAGTCTAACATGCTTGTCAGATACAAAAACATAACTCCGAAGAAGGGGTCGAGGTTACCAGAAAGACAAGACTAACACGTCGGGTGATAGTGAGTTTTGTCTAAGTGGCTGGTGCTGTGCACTGTCCACGGGTGCATCCCCCATAATCAAAACAAGTCATCTGCCGCCAAGCCTCGGGACATTTTTACCCTTTTGGGTAATCGAAGGGGTTCCTCTTCGGTATACTTGTTCCCAGTTCTTATCTGTTCTGGTCTGTTTGCAGAATCAATTCACACAAGACATGGCTTCTCGCATTCTATCTATATTGAACAGCTAAACTATCACCTCCGAACAATGGCAAATGATACGTCTCTAGTATGTACTGATAGGTGTCGTAAACTTGACAAATCTGCGTAACTAATTTATATGCATCTTGTGTACCTTCCCTGCCCTATATACATCGGCGCAGAGGTGGGACCATATGATAAGGACATCTAGAAAGAGTAACATGATAACGATATCCCTGCTTTCGTTAAACCGACTGTGACGTCGACACAGCAAAAACCAGCATAGATCACCGGTATTTCCTCTCCCAACAGGGGAAATCGAATCGAGCCATAACAAAAGCGGCTATTTGACGCGTGCCTCTTGTTACTTTCAATGGATGTAAATCTCACCCCCGCTCCGGACATCCATCATCCAAGTGCAACACGATCCGAACATGCTTTGCGCACAGTTATCCCGGAGAGTACTTATTCGCTTGTCCCCTCGTCTGCCCACGGCTAGGTACTTACTTTTGTAAAGTCACCCCGTGCCACTGCGCTGTTATAATCCCTGCATATTGAATCACCATCCACCTACAGCTTGCCCTAACTCGTATGGATTGAGCCGCTATGGACTTCCTTTCAATCCCGGAGAATCTCTGGCGAGTTGGATTTATCCTACTAGCTGCTACTGGAGTTTACGCCTGCGTTAGTCGGGCATTTGGCACATCCATCTTGGCTAGAGTAACGCTGCGTGATCGAAGACCTTCAACTGCCCGAACTCCACCGCGGTCTTTCTCTCCAGACAAGAAAGCAACAACAAGCCCAACTGCCCCATCTAGCTATGACAATGTTCTCCCGCCCCAACGCAGACATACCCTTGCAGATCTTAGTGGTGCTTCACCCGGACCCGACGTGCACGAAGATGTAGTACGTCGGAATATTCTACCCATGAGCGCCGACTATATAACCAGCCCGTGCGACAAGTACACACCGATGGGATTCTCAGTCGCAGAGATCAAAGGACTTGGAGACTTTCCGGACTATGCGACTCTAAGTGGAGTTCCACTACCCAGCCCGTATCCCGAATTCAATATCGAGGAGGCACTACCTCGGCCATATCGTCCATTCCGGTGGGCGTATCACCAAACGATGTGTATGTCTCATAGAAACCGGAACAACCATGAAGTGGCACTAATCTGCTCTGCCCAAAAATAGCCTTGACCAAACTCGAAACAGACTGGTGGATCGAGCTCGAAAGCACGTATAAGAGCCGCATCTCCCAGCGCAAAGAGCTCTATGCCAAAAATGGCAAAGAAGTTCTCGATGTCATGCCAGGCTCCGAACTTGCATGCAAAGAGTTGATGGAGATGGTCTTGCAATTTATATGTGCGCGATATCCGCAGTACTTCACGTTAAGGAACAAGCGCGTACTACAGAACAAGATCCTCGGTACCGAGCAGGACGTCACAGCCAAGCCCCCTCTCGAGATCCTTTTGGACAACGTACCAGAAGACTTTGCAATTATGCTTCGTGACGAGACGACAGGATTCTATTTCCTGCGTGCTGCAGTGATCTGCTCCGCGCTGGGGTGGAATGTGGCGTCGAAGATCGGGAAGCAGCTGCATGAGATCCACGAGCCGATTCCAGATTATAAGGAGAAGATGCAGTTCTCTATGGACCGGTATGTTTGGTGCTGTCCCTAGGAGACACGGGATGTCGAAGTGCTTATACGTCTGGTTTAGATTTTTCACTAAGATGCCGACCGAGAAACCAATTCAGCGAGGCTCGTGGGGCCTGGAAATTGGACAGCCATTGTATATGCCACCCGGGGATCCCCACGAGCTGCACCGGCTATCTCAGCGGGATGATTTGACCATCGACGAGTGTCACCTTCGGGTAGACTGGCAGACTCTCAGGCGTCTGCCCTTGTCTGGTGCGGTGGTTTTCAATTTCAAGGGACTTTTTACTCCAATCACGGAATTCCGTGATGAGCCTGGCGTACCGGGTCTGGTGATGAAGGTTGTTACAGACGGAAAGAAGAACCTCATGGATTACAAGAGTGTTTGGCATGTACAGCATGTGGTACTCCCTAAGCTGAAGGAATGGGCGGAAGAGCAGAAGGAGAATGGGTTAGTTCCTAAAGATTGGGAAGCATCTACTTTGGACGATAGCCCATGGTTCAAGGGTTGGCAAGAGAAGTGGCATCGGCAGCAGGGGTTCTAGGTGGTGGATATGTTCACTGGCATTGTTCTTTTAATTGAATAGCTTCATGATTATCGTTTACCAGTACTGTTTGATTGAGTCGCGTAGTGATATTCATAGGAATAAATGTTGAAAGTCTAATAGTATATGGCATATATACAATGTATCCCTGTCCGCCTTCAACCTAACGTCTTTGGCACCATGTTTATCAATGACGAGTAACTGGTTGGATATCTTACCCTGATCCTAGTCCTGCATGAGGTTGCGTTGAATTATATGAAATCACTCTAGCGATGTGATGTGTTGAACACTATATGGCTCGGTGGTTCAAAAACCACGAAATGGTGACCATGTACATAGAGATACCCTGGAGACATATTACAATGAAACAAAAAGACCGCGTCGTATCGATGTCTCTCCGATACACCATCCTCACTGTGGCTTTGTTCCCCTCCAGCCTGGGCCCCTCGTGGCCAAGTTATATTTCCGAATCAGGGTCTTCCCCTCGAGCTTTAAATGAAGCGCCTGGTATAGCTGGCCCAGTCGTTGATAGACTCGGATAGTAGACGAGTGGTCTGGATACAAGTGCGTCAGGTATCCCTCGAAAGCCTGCTCGAGCCACCGACGTGCAGTCGCATTATCCGGTTTCCGCTGGTACATATCGCCCAGCCACGCTGCAGCATCGAGCCGGGTGACTACGGTTGCCCTTGGCTCCTTCGCCAATTGCTGTAAGCCGTTGTAGGCGCCGTCGGTGTTAGGCCCATGCTCCGACTCCAGTTGCCACAGGTGTAAGGCAGCAACGCATGCGTTTTGGTCATGGAATACTGGCCCGTCAGTGATCAGACCACGAGTCCTGAAGGAATTGTATGCTACCCAAGGAGCCTTCTGGCATCTCCTACGTCTCCCTGTCGCCGCCGTACCTCGCCGAGATAAACCTGCTGCATGGTGGCGAGATGGTCGTCTGCGTGGTCTTGACATATCTTCAAAGCTTTGTCGTAGCTGTCTCTGGCTTTATCCCAATTTTCGCGATCCAGGTAAACATGCCCCAAATCGGATAGGGCATGTGCCTCCGATATCTTGTAGGTCTCGCCCCTATGGTGGAAGTTCACAACGGCGTACCGAAGTTTTCCTTCTGCTTCACTGAGCATCCCCTGCATTCGGAGCGCGTTGCCTAGCGCTTGCTCCAGCTCGAATGTCACGGGATAGTCTGCAGCATGCGTTGTCTCGAATCTGGCCAGTGCCGTTTCAAAATACTCCTGTGCTTTTCCAAAATGCTCCTTCACATCATCAAAACTACGTGGGATTGTAGCGAATCCAGCCAATGCCATGTAGATTTGTCCCAAAGCCATGGCAGGTTTCAGAGTCGGAGTGTGAAACGGACCCAGGACCTTAAAGGAACCCATCATGACTGTCTCCAACTGCTTAATAGCAAGGGTGTGCAGGTCGACGCCAGCTTCTCGATCGGTTTCCACTAAACTTTGCTCCTTGTAGGCAAGCCCGAGGCGATAGGCCGTGGCAAGTGTTCTGATATCGGAGTTACCAACTACTTGCTCAAAGGCATGAAGAGCCTTGCCCAGTATTTCACGAGCCTTGACAAATTCACCTTTGAGGGTGTACATAATCCCAAGGCATAGTTGGCTTTCAGCGATCCCTTCGTGGCTCGTGGGTATATTTTCCCGTTCTGCGGGATTCGCAGAACGTGACTTTTCCCAGCTCTCCTCTTGGTCCTCAAGAACACCCTGGCACAGACTGATGGCTTCTATCCTCTCTTCTTCAGAGCGCGCTAGCCTGAACATTGCCCATGCCTGGGACTGACGAGTTGTGCTCTTCACGATATTGAATACTCCCTTGTCCATGTTGCATCGCTGAAAGCCATCCAACGCAGCGTCAAAAAGAGGAAGTGAATTCTGATACTTCGTCTGGTACAAAAGGCAGATCCCCTTCTGCATCAAAGCAGCAAACCGGAAGCTCTCAGCATCTCTAAGCTCGTCCGGGAAACCAGACAGGACGAGGCTGAACTGGCCCTGCGCCGCCTGTATTCGGTTCTGCGCGACGAGGAATTTCCCGTAGAAATACCGGGCATAGCGGATGAGATTCTTCGGGGCATTCGCGAGAGCTGACAGCCTCCTTATTACCTGTTCGTATCCAAGCTTCACATCAGCCGGCTCTTGTTGGATCCGCGAAGGGATAAGGTTCAGGTTCCAGGCCGTCAGAATCACCAAGGGTGGTGGTCGCCGAGGAGTCGCTTGAATTGCCAGAGTGCACGCTTATACGTCTTTTCATGGCGAGCATACACTCTCTTTCGGCAGGCGAAATTCTTGAGGTACTTGTCTGTCCAGTCCAAGGCAAAGCAAGGCACATGAAAGTCGGAGCCAACCGTTGCGATGGCCTTTTTGAAGACGCTTTCTGCCTCTGTCAGTCTGCCCTGCTCTGCATACAGAACAGTCAGATCCGTGATGGTTTTGAGTTTGATATCGTCATTCCACGAGCTGTTGGTTAAACTGCCGATAAATGGCATAGAATAGTCGATGTGGCTCTCTTCGGCACCGTATATCAGGTCGCCTTCGAGCTCGGGCAGGGCACCCATGAGGACTTCGAGCAAGTCGATGGCATCGCGGTAATAGTTCAGGACCTGCCGGTACAGATCAATGGCCTTGTCCGGCTCTCCGCGGGCCTCTAGAATGCTGGCCAGGGCGCTTTTAGCGATGTGGCTGAAGCTGTGGTATCGGACGTCCTCTTCCTTGAGCTCCTCGAATCGGCCGATGACGACTTGAAGAATATCCTCTGCTTTCTCCCAGACGCTATTCCGTCGGTAGACCTGGCCGAGCACCAGCAAGTTCTCATAGATACTTCTGGTTTTTGTTCCAATCTCCGCCGCCAGATCCACGACCACGCTACTCTCGAGCCGCACGCCGTCTCGGATGAGATATTGCATTGCATTTTCATCTCTTTCCGCAATGGCGACTAGAAGGTGCTGCTCGCGACGGTCTAGGTTCTTTACTCGTTGAAGAATCCATTTGATGCTGAACAAATCCAAAGGTGCCCCCTGGAAGGGGTGATCGGGCCCCGTCGCGCTCACTTTGCCGCCTTCGTCATTGCTTGCAAGCTGACTTGCGACGGCATTTATCAGCCCTCCTACTGTGTATCCAGTTTTCCCTGCATCCCTACCTTGCTCATGCTCAATCGCTTCAATGGCCTCTGAAGCGAGAACCAGCGGCAACTTAGCAGGAGCCACCTGGTCGACGTCAGCGCCAGATCCTTCGTCTGATTCGCCATCTGCATCAGCGACAGTGCCTCCCTCGACATCGCCGTTGGCCTGTTTGCCCTCCCATTTGCGGTTACCCCATTCGACGTTATACCAATCGACGACGTCATCCCAATCGACGTTATTATCCCAATCGACGACGTCATCCCCCAAGGTGACCTGGCCCCAGGTCCAACGGGTTTGCGCCCCTGTGACCCCGGCTTCTGATCGGTCGGTTTTCTTTCGCAGCCGAACCGCTCCGATATAGCGACAGTTCAGCCTGCTCCCCCCGCCCCGACGACCGTCGTTGCCAGAACGGCAGTATCCATGTTCTGCTTGAACCGCAGCAGAATGCATTTATCCCAATCAGTCAGGGACGAATGTACCTTGACTATGGATTCGAGGTTGTCGCCAAGTGGCACAATCCGTTTCGTTTCCATATCCTCCCCATTAACGGCCCGATACCACCAGAACCCCTCGATGGCGCCCTCCTCAGTAATCTTCAACTGGTGTCGGTCTTTGGCAGTGGTATCCACTTGAAGGTCAGCCGAAAGGTCCATGGGCATCTCATCCAGCGTGGCCGGCGCCCAGGAGAAAGCTCCACTGTCACGGATCGTCGAGGCTCCATGGAGCAAACATCCGTATGGGATCCGGCCAACATGCTGGAGGATGCGCTCAGTGATCTCACTTTCCCTGCGAGACAGGTCACAGTCAGGCACGTTGGCCAAGAGAGCAGCAATACCGGTGCGATCACGCGTGTAGGCGGTGCTGCGTGGGCGTAGGATGGCGATCAGGTCCCCGATGTTCTCGATACGCCTACGAACCCGACGAATCAAGACGGATGCCAGCCAATGTGCACGGGAGGATGTGCCCGGCGACTTGGCCAGGATCTCGTCGTCAAGGTCCTTATAGACCCAGCCCCCTTTTCCATCGCCGAACAAAACCTCCACTTTGCGCGAAACGGCCAGCTCCAGCGCCGTCCAGCCCCGGGAGAACCAGGGAGACAGGACGAGCGCCAGGCATGGGCCTCCGTCGTCGGACCAGGGGAAGCTGAGTAGATAATTGTCGTGCACGACAGTGCATTTTGCATCGCGATAGTTGGTATGCATCACTCCAAGGGCTCGATCACGGGCCCTGCGTTCAAAGGGCACACATATCACGTCCCACCAGAACGCCTTGCAGTCGTAGTGTATGGCAAGGTCACGGAAAAAGTTGAAGAGACATTCGTTGACCGTCCCTGGGTTCTTCCCCCCTGCGCCGGTCCCATCCGACCAGACGTGGGAGATGGCAATGTACTCATCATCCGCGCCGCAGAGTTGTTTCCCCGCCGTATCCCATGCCGTGCGATGGCCTAACTCCACAGCGGCTGGAACTCGTTCCGTTGGGATGGTCCGATCTCGGCATCTGGTGCTAGGGCATTTGTGCATTTGACTCGTTCGCGTCGTATTCATATGCGCCTGTTGGCACTTGCTAGAGGTGCAAAGCCCATGGTCCTTTTGTGAGAGCGCCCGTGCGTGCCGCTTTATAGCCACGACGAGGTCCGGAAGATCGCCGTCTCTGCGATCGCTCTGATTGACGATAGCCCAGAGACGCCGCCTGCAAATGTTGAACTGCGAGAGTTGCTGGTGAGCCGTCACAATGGCCGGCAAGGTCGCCGCGGGCGGCACCAGGGACCGATCCCACTGCCCAAAATCTCTCGGTCCAACGCCCAGGTCGGCCTGGATGCTGAGCATCCAATAGATCAGACTACAGACGCCAGCCATATCGATCACCTGTCCGTTCAGGCTCGGCTGTGCAAAGGACCGGACTCCCAAGTTCGTGGCATTGGCCCACGACTTCAGGATCAGGGAACACCCAGACGCGGCTCGTGCCATTTGCATATGTGCAGCAGATATCTTCTGCTTTGGTGTAAAGCTGGCTTGGCAGGACACGACGGTCAACGCCCACTCTCGGAATGCGGTCCAGTTGCAGGGAGGTGCAGCCTTCGTCATGACACCCTTTGCGATGAGACAGTCCGCGTGTTCGCACCGCCGGATATTGCACTCAAGGCTGAACTTTGCCAGCCGCTGCCAGAGAAAGTCCTTGGCTTCGGCCTCGAGGTCAGGGTCGGGCGTGAGGATCCCGTCTCGCCGATGAGCATTGGAGCACAAGTTCCCGCCCAGACTGTCCGTTACCAGCTCCGTGTGCAAGCCGGGTGTTGGCAAAGGCAGTACCTTGTTCCGTTTATGCTCGCCCCTGACCTTGGCTACCATGTGATGGTAGGCGAAAGCTTGCATGACTATCTCGGGCTCCTCGCCAGTCAAAGCACCAGGGGAGAGAGACTCAATGGTCATGGCGAAAATTGGTAACAGAATGTGAGTGTAGGATTTCGAATACAAACTAGGGGTGGTTTAGCAACTCGTGCTCCCAGGTGTATCTGGGGGGGTGGGGTATGTATATGTATCTCGGTATCTCCTCCACGTATATACTGTGGGAAGGGAATGAGTCCCCAGTACGGAGTAGACACAGTGCACATTGCAAATTTCGCAACACTGTAGCACCCTGGTCTAATCTGCAAGAACAAGATGTGTATCCCGCACCTCTGGATGACACGATCCAATGATTCTCGGCAATTGGCCATGATTACGACGCCTGCAAGTCCCAATCGGCCCGTCAGGGGAGTTAAACCATGCTGTCTCCCAGTGAACACGTTCCAAATCGGTTGCATACTTGATACATCAGCGGAGATCTACAACCTTTTTGGGCAGAAAATCGCGCCAAGCCGTGGACAAGGCTAGTGTCGCAGTATTCCTCCTGCCGCCTGTCTTTTTATTTTTTATTTTTCGTTTTGTCTTTGTTGTTTCTTTTTGCTTTTTCCCCCTCCTTCAGATGGTGACATACGTGATCTGATTGGAAGATCAGCTCCTCGAGGGCCCCTGCAAGGTTGACTTTCCGCTTCGCATGTCCAAGCGGACAGTTTGTCGCTCCACTCGCCCATGATTATGGAGGACAGCGGGACAGAGCTGCATCAGCCAGGCTGGCAATGCATGAAAGTATTGATCTCCAGCTGACAAGCTGAGGAGCGCCTCTCCAATCCGCCGCTGATCTTGGCGATGTGTCGTATTTTCTGTTTTAGCGGCTTTTTCTCCTCTTTCCTGCATCGCCTTCGTTCTTTCCTATCTTTCTTTTTGGATTCCTCGAGAAAAGAGGGGCTGTGTAGTCGTTGAGCTCTTAGGATGGTGTGAAGTTCCAACAACACCATGGTTTCGAACGTGATAAACGGGCTTGCGGAGATACTAGCGGCCAATCCATGGGTCTCCGAAGTTGCGAGCATCTTACCTCTCTCTGCGCTGATTGATTTTATTGATATCCCCGTCAAGCTTCACACCCTCCAGCTCACGGGTGGGTGTCCGCTCTGGTCGTGGGCAATCACTCCGCTGGGGAGCCGTCTCCTGCTGTCGGATGCGTCCGCGACCAAGTCCTGCTATCTGGATCAGTATGGGAATAGCATCGCCTTGACGGGATTGGACGGTCGATACGGGGATGAATACCTCCTGCCCAGCCCGGAAACGGTGCGGATTTGCATCAGCTCGCAGGCCCCCAAGATGATTGACAATCAGCACTCGAACATGTGCCCAAATGATCTCCGGCTGCAGAGTTTGGAGCTGATACACGTCCTGCGCCAGTCCGCCGAGACAACCAAATGGCCCCCGGTCGCCTGGTTCAGTCTTCGTCGTGTGGACACCGTGGCTGCGTGGCTCCGCACGTATTCTCCTCGTTATATCGCGACCAGCCTGCTCGGTTGGGTGGCTTTTGCGGGATTGGTCCTTCTCGGAATCATGTCCCACTGTTACCTCGCCGTCGCATCCCTCGGCGTTGTTGTGATATCGGGAGTCGTGGTCTCTCTGATGCATGGCAACGGACCGCGCAAGCTGCTGGTGAGCAAACACTCCGACTACAATCGCCTAATTATCGTGGCGGAGAACATGAATACCAGCAGTTGGATGGCCTTCTACGGGGAAAGTACTGTCCTCAACTCGCTTCTGAACCGGCCCCTCCAACCACGCCAGCACCAAGCACCCTCGCACTGGGCGATGCGCATGATACTCCGGGGGCTCGTCCTGGTGCAGTGGGCTCTTGCAATCGGCATCGCGGCAACGAAGGACTGGAACGCCTACTACTTCTCCTTCTGGATCGTTTTCGGCATCGTAGCGCATGCGTACTTTATCCCATTGAAGTCTGAGATCCGTCAGTGGATGTGGTGTTCCGCGGGGATCCGCATCGAGCGATATCGCACCCAGCTCAGCTCTCGCAGGGCTCTACTGAATACATTCCTGGCGCTGAATCCGGATATCTTTCTCGAACGCAAGGAGTTACAGGAGGACTACTCTCCCCAGTTTTCCCCGGCGGCACTCAAAGCCATCGATCCGATCCTGGAACCCGGGGAGGCCCGGACACGATGGGAGGCTGCCACCCGCGAGGCGATGGTCGAATGTGCATCGGATCTGACAGAGTCGCAGTTAAAGGATAGAACATGCTGGACCGAGGAGGGAACGTTCCTGAGCAGTAAGTGGCGAGCGGAATACCAGCGTCGTGGGGACTATTGGAGGCCATATATCTGCGAAGGGATCTTGATGGCAGCGAAGATTAAAGAAAAGGCAAGGTTACCCGGCCGGTGGGTGCAGCATGAAGTTGCTGCCTAGGTGGGCTCCTTCGTATCCTGTTATATACTCGGGATGAAACATATACCCCCGTCAGTGTCCGTAGAATTGAGAAGGAAAGGCTGCATAAAATGTACTATCCTTATATAACCAGTGTGATAGCAATGAATCGTCCACGATCGTGCATCTCGACACGCATGATGACAGGAAACAAGGGACCGAAATGGAAGCCACAGGATCATAGATGATACATCGTTTCCCCCCGAACTGGAGGCCGCTGCAGCCGTATGTAACGTAAGGCTGAGATCCGAAAAGTTTGATTTCCCGCCTGTCAGGTCTTTGTTCCTCTCACTGAGACATGGGATGATACACCTTGAACTTTCGCATGTTTGAGACCTGCGAGAATGAGGACTGTGTTTACCTTGATTCTTTTTATATTATTCTTACCCTTCGGGGTTGGGATAATCTCGCTACAGATTGATATGTTGCAAGTCCATGGGGATAAAGATCACGGAGCGATCATACCAACCTTGGATGGAAGCACCTGCTGTATCTAGGGTTGTTGACGTGTTTTTATTGGCCGATGTTCTCCGAATCGACTATGTGACGTGTCGAGTACCTCAGTCATTTCTCATGAACTCCATGTTCTTATTGGCACGAGAGACTGGGCCTGTCGAGATGTTGTTCCCGCATGAGTTGAGTAAAATCGAGCATTGGCGGCTTTCTATGCCGATATATTACAGACTAGTTTTAAATTAGCCTTGGTGTGAATGTAAATATTATATATTTTAATTAATAAACCTTTAAATAGGATCATGCTAAAGACAAGTTCGGTCTTGCACCAACAAGGAAATACAGCTTGCTCTCTGGGTCTCATCGAGATCACAGTACATATCATTGGGGCTATAATAGACCCGGCATCACCTAAGTATGGTGAACCTCGAGACACGCAGCACTGAAACTTGGGCCTTACACAAAGGGCTTCCACTGCAGTTCACACCACTCCCAAAACCGTGTTGGATATCCAAGTCCCCCATCCTCGGCCGAAGTCATCGCCGCAACAATATCTCGCCGTGGACAGTCCTTATCCGGTCGAATCCTTCCCCAGGGAATGATATAGGCGCCATTCTTCTCAAGTGTTATCTCGGGTGATAAACCGGCGTATAGCTCGGTATAGGCCCCAAACTTGGCCTCATGGAGCAAGGGGCTAATGAAAAACATCGCAACCGCCGGAGTCCCTGCATAGGAGCCCGCATTTAGATTGCCTGGATTCTGCACCACGCTCACAATGTTCTCCTGGTCGAGATTGGATCGTCGTGCCAACTCCAGTCCCAGCATCCAGGTTCCCACCTTTGAGACAGCATAGTTGCGAGTGCGATCTTTGGTTCCCTTATCTAACACAGTGAAATCAATCCCATTCGCCGGCGAGGCGCCCTCCGCCAAAAAGCTGGATGTCCACACTACCCTAACAGATCCACGAGCTGTCTCGGGCGCTGCTGCGGCCGCCCGTAGCTGCGGTCGCACGAGCTCGGTGAATAGCAAAGTCGCGATACAGTGCATCCCCACCATAGCCTCAAATCCCTGGGCGGTTTTGCCGCCGGCTTCTACCAGGTTCGCTCCAGTTCCCGCATTATTCCAGAGGACATCGAGCCTCGATTCTTGTTGTGCGAAGCTAGCCGCCGCCCCCTTGACTGTTTCCAAGTCGTTGAGGTCAAGATGGAGGAACTTGATCTTGCCGGGCGACTTCGGCGCGGGTTGAACTTTCACGATGGATTGAATCGCGTTCTCGGCACGCTCCTGGGAGAACAGTGTTAGCCCACCGATGAGGTCATGAGTCCAAATTAGTTTGGGGGACTTGCCTTCGATCTTGATGCCATGTAGATGGTGGCACCGGAGCCGTACAGGATCTTGCATAATTCAAAGCCGACGCCGGCATTGCCGCCTGTCACGATGAAAACCCGACCCTTCTGCGAGGGAAGCTCTTTCTCAGTGAATGCCGCTTTGGGCGGGAACCACTGGGTGCGCAGATTCCGGAGGGAGGTAAGCGACATGGTCGGATAGGAGGTTGAATGCTAATTTGATATGGCTCCATAAAAGAAGACTTTGACCTATATGTCCTTCCCAACGGTTTATGTAGCTTCCCATGTGGGGTTTGTTCTTTGTTTCCCCTGCACCCTCAGCCTGCTGACGCTGCATGCGCCCGCAAAATCAGCCTGTGGCTTCCAGGCTTCCACTTCCAGGGATAATTCGGAGGTGAGACCTCCAATCGGGCGACCACCGGACGACCGCCCGACCAGGTACACAGCTGTTTCCACCCTTTTTCCTTTCTCTCTTTTCTCCAAGTCGGGAAATTTTCGAGTCGCTTTTTTGCTTAGCAAAAACGCACTAGTTACCATGAACGTTTGGAAGAAAATATCGCTTTATACCACTATACGTATGGAACCTGACAAAACTTTGATTGTTCTGCATTTGCCCTACGCAATTTCTATCTCTAACGCACTGACTATTGACGAACCCCCATCTCCCCTCCCCTTTCGCTCTATGGAGTGGTCACTTTCGCTACAACCTTCTCGCAAAGAGCGATTAGCGACGAACCGTTCAGAATATCCAATGTAGTTACTAAAGCCCCAAGTTCAACTCGAAGCCAGTTTCGGACTTCCACAGCCGCCAGGGAATCAATGCCGTAAACCGAGAGAGGCCGTCCGGTATCGATGGGCTCCGAGAGCCGAAGGACTCTCACAAAGCACTTATTCACCATCTTCACAGTCGCTGCAAGCTGGGCTGCGTTATCCGGGGATTTGGATCGAAGCAGCAGCAACAATGTCTGAATCTCCTTGGAACCAGCCGAGCTCTGCCCCCCCCACCGCCGGTTGCTGTACGCCCAGTGGTGGTAAAGAGACTGGCAAATCGGGCGTCGTGTAACAACTGCGAGTTCTCAGGCTGAGGTACCGGGATACCGGTGATTATCTGCGTGGCGGAGAGTGTCGATAGCGCATCGGGTCGTTGCTGCAGAATTGAAAAGCAGAGGATGCGACGCAGGAGGCCCTCGTTGATACCCACCCAGATGCTGGTGTCCAGCTTCTGTTGCATGCCATCTCGTTCGTGAATATAACTCACATCTTCAATAACACCGAGATCGACAGCACAGACCGGTCGACCTAGGTGACGACGATAGCAGGCGAAGCGAATTAAGGTGCTGATCAACGATATTAGGAGCCCTCTTGCAGAAGCTGGAGCAGCAAAACGTCGTCATCGTCGCGGCGGCCGGCAACCACGCGAGGGGGCCGGAAGGCGTCCCTATACAAAGATATCCCCCCAAGTTCGCGGACCCTAACGATCAGTTTGGTGGCCTTCCCAATATGATCGTGGTTGCAGCATCCGAAATAAAAGGCAGGAAGTGGGACGATTCCAACTACGCCGGCTTTATCACGACGTTTGCCCCCCGGGGGGGGGGGGATCAACTGCCCCGCGGCCCCGGGCTCTGCCTCCCCCATGAGGGACTGCGGTAGCACATCATTTGGTACGTTCACCCCCAAGATTGTACCCCACCCCACCACTTGTGACTAACTAACATGGGTCTCCTGCAGCCTCCCCTCAAGTCGCTGCCCTGGCCAATTACTTCCGCTCGGTGCCCTCTCCTTGGCAGTCCCAGTTGGACAAGCCCAGCAACGTGAAGAAGCTCATCCAGCTCTTTGCGCGCCGCTTCGTGGTACACAACAGCCCAGTCCTTGCTCCCGCCCGACGGCCGGTCATCTGGAACGGTCAGGTTGGCGAGCACAGCTGTCTCCGCGAGCACGGGTCGACGGAAGACTGGGCCAAGGTGTGCCCGACCATCAAGGACAATCTCGAGAACGAAGCCCCCAACCCGGGAGAGGACGTGAAGCCCTGCTTCCCCACCCAAAAAACCAACCCCCCGACAGCTCGAAGACAACTTGGGCGCCGGCAATCCGGCGGTGGTAGTGATAGTTGCCCCCTTATCCCTGGGGACAATAGTGGGCCCGGACAGAACATCAACTGGAACGAGGGTCCGTCCGGACGCAAATGTACTAGCGAGAATAACTGCGGCGGAGAGCTTTGCAAGGGATACTACTGTGACCCGCACCCGGAGATCAGCCATCCTCCGGACTATTATGACCCCAAGGATCCACAGAACCCTCATGGCCTGCCGCCCCAGAAACCGACGTCGACATCGACAACTACTGGTACATCACCGACGACTACATCATCGCCGCCTGTTGAAACTCTCCCATTGTGCCTTGGTACATCAACAACCCCTTCATCGCAATTTCCGATCTATGCCTATAGCATTTATGCGCCTGGTAAGTGCAATTACTACATAATAACCGAAAGAGTACTGCCCGCTAACAACAACAATCCAGGTTCACACTGCAATGGGATGTTTGCCAGCGACGCCAATATTGGATCGTCTCCGCCAATCTGCGACATCTTTAAGGACGAGTTCTCCTTTGACTTCTGCAAAAAACGGCGATGCCAAATTTGTGAATGAAGGCCCGGAATTCTTTTCCGAATGCGGATTCCAACTCTCCCTCAATGGCAAAAAGTATACGCCTCGACAACTAGACCCTATGGATACTGATAACCCGTGCTCCGGCACCTGTCCTGACGTTGTATCGGTTCAAGGAATATTGTTATTCGAGGGTATGCCTGCATGCAATTAGTTTTTGAGAGGTTTTATATAAAACAATTCACATCTTGTTTCTACAAATACTTAAGACATCTCCACCCTCGCTTTTGAAGACAAACGTCATAGGATAATCACGTGTTGCAAATAGATGGGATTGAAGAGGAGTGAATAATATACCATGTCATTCTTTAGTGTTGAATCTCAAAAGAAGAACTAGAAGCTGAAAAAAGAAGTCAAAGACGCTCTCGCTTGGCCCTATTACTTCCCGCTAGGCCTAGGCTAGCCGTATTTTGTCAGAAGCCTAGATTAGGCTGCTCAGCCTGCTCAGAACCAAATATCAGGCTAATGCACTTTTCTACTTCTCGTTGCCCAGCTTGTTATCTAGACAATTTACTTCTATTAATCGCCCTATCTTGTAAATAATATAATACTCGGATATAAGTGTCTGGATTCCAATAGTCCCCGCTCCTTCCTTTTCTCCGTTTCGGAGCTAGACTGAAGGAGGCGGGTCTTTAAATGGTAAGCTTGAGAGGGTAGTTGTGACGGGATCTTGAGGGATCTATAGCCTAAAGAGAGGGGCTTTTATGGATATATAGGCCTCGATGATAGCTTAGAGATAGGGTAAAATCATAGTAACTGGTCCAGTAAAGTGTGGACCCGGCTCTCAGCCATGACGCGAACGCCGATGCAGCGTTCCCTCTCTCCCTCCACGACCAGTCCCTCCTCAGTGGGAAGATCAGTCTCTGGCGGGGCGTTGTCTGCGCTCTCAGTTGTAGGTGAAGTCAAGCGCCTCAGCACATCGTCAATCGGGTTCACCCCCGGTGACCATTCCATCGATGACGGGGTACTGGGTGGGCTCGGTCTAGTCAACGCTGAAACCAAGTCCATCTCTACCTCCTCGAGCCGTTTCTCCCACGTGGTAATATCAGTTTCTGGTACGGTTTCGCGCAGGAAGTCGGTCAGCCCGCCGACTACCTCAACTGAACTAGAGACGGGGGCCGATCTTTGTTGTTGTTGTTGTTGCTTCGGGGCTGGAGAGCGACGGATTCTGATAAAAGAGTATTGTAAGAAGGCGCGGTCGTCGCTGAATCGATCACGTCGGTCTTGTCTATCTATAAGAACCACCCAGCTCCCAGGGGAGATATCCCTGAGTCGGTCTCGGGACGGGTGGTCGGGGGCTAGCTCATCGAAAAATCCAGCGGGGATTGGCCTGACACCCAATTGATCTGGCCATGACTGGAGCGGCGGTGGGCGCGGCGGTGGCCCCCGGGGCGGCGACGCGGGCTCGTCGTCGTCGTTGTTCTTGTTGTCCTCGTCGATGGAAGCGAGTGACGAGAACGCCCCATGATATGCAAATCGCAAGATGGCCTGGTCGGGATCCGAATCCGGACCTAAGGATCGGAGGTATACCAAGAATCGGACAGCGAAGCTCTCGGCGTTTAACCCAGTATTATCCATGGAGTAGTGGCCACTGTACCCGGGACGAGCAGGGTGGACGACGTGGTGGTCTGCAGCTGCGTCCCGGACATCTTCGCGCTGGGGGCTGACAAATGTGAACAGATGGATCATGGGAACGACTTGAGCGCCCGAGGTGAAGCTAGAACCCAAATTCCTCGGCGAGGATATTGCTCGAACTTCGCGGCCGCGTAAACCGTTTAACAAAGCGGAGGTCGAATGGATGGTTCTCAGCCGGAGCGACTCCGAGTCTTCACTTGATGCCCTCGACCACAGCCAAGACAGCACCGAAAAGGGATGAGCGGAGCCATCGTCGCTGTTCCGGTCCGGCTGCTGCAAGAAGCAGAGCTGTTGAAGGGCCGTGGACTGTGCCAGGGCCGCGGCGAGGTCACCAAGGTCTGATTCTCCATCTTCCTCACCTCCCACCAGCTGGAACGGATTGAGGCAGAGGCTGAGCGCAGACGCACCTTGAAGTTCATCCGATGCAATGGCGGCCGCGATCACGCGAGGCGGCAGGTTTCCAAACACCACCCAGTTGAGGTGACGGCATCCAGCGTATGCCACGCGCAGCACATGACTGGAGATCTGGGAGGAGCCGAGCCTCTCTGGCGCCTCTTCGAGCCGCTGCCGCAGCTGCTCGCGGAACTGAGCAAGTACTTGAAGGTTGGCGAGCGCTTCCTTCTCGAGGGGACCGGAGGCGGGCTCCTGGGTGAGAACAAGCAGATAATCAATGGTGCGGACTATGCCTACGGGGTCATTTTGCGGCGGTTGGTCTACTATGGTGTAACCTTCCATATCAGGCGGGGATTGGGTGGCGATCATTGAATGTCTGAAGTCTGTTGGAGAGATTAGCAAATGTGATCGATATGGGTTAACATGGAATAGCGCCAGAGATCACCTTCTGAAGATGTTCGAGTCGGATCATCCAGCTCTGGTGGCCAGATATCTACCATTATTCCCCCTGTCAGCACCTGCAAAATCATTCGGGTGAACAGACGTACAATCCAAGGCTACCGCATCAGCCAGCGGCCTCTCCTCTAGTTTGAGGATGCAAGACGCCTTCTCCAGGCCCGACCAGTAGTAATGCTTCGATACCCACTGCGAGATTGACAACAGCTCTCGAGGCCGCGGGTCTGCGAGTACAACATCGGGCTCCTTTTCCGGTTCGGGGGTCTTCGACGGGATCCCAGCCGATCATCTCGCCGCCGTATTCAACCTCAGCCATGTAGTTCATGGGGAACGCAACGATGCCGTACTTGACGCCGCTGTCGAGGTCAGAGATGTCGAGAATAACCAGGCCATACTCAATGCAGTCGGCCCGGAACAGCGTCGATAGTGGCTGAAACTGAACGTCGCTGGGGCGGGTGCGGTTGTCGCGAGTATCGCGCAACAACGCCAGCAAAACACACGTCGCAGTGAAGGGAAACTTGCTAGGCGCATCATCCCGCCACGGCAGCGGGGGCTGTTGTTGCCCTGGCTCACGCCGCTTGTACCAGGGCACGAACGGGGGTTGCACGGTGTCGGGTACGCTGGGCCGCTCATGAATCGGAGGCTCCCGGCCCTGAGACCGACGATACCAGTCCTCCGCGAGCGCCCTCTCAGCCTCCAGCGGCGCACGGTTCGTGGGATCCGAGAGGACTTCGGTCAGCGCAAGAGTGTCGGTCACCATACATTGCACTCGATCCCAGGATATCTGTGAGTTATATTCGTCGTGGTGTTGGCGGTAGGCCACGGCCAGGCAGCGGCTGGTGCCGCCGGGACCGACATTGGCCACCACGGCGAAAAGGAAAGAGCGAGGGGTTCTGGAGTAGAGAGTCGTGTATCCCGGCATAGCAATTGTATTCTTCGAGCAGCTGGAGGGGGGGATATAAAAAAGAGAAAAAGCCAGCAAATGAGGGGCTGGCCTTGGCTAAGAGACCTGTTAGTGAGTTCCCGAACAGGATTGGCATATCTTAACTACTTAATCTAATTCCAGAATGTAGAGACCTCATACTTATCTGTGTTGGTTTCAACTGGCAACTTAACTTTGATCAGCCAGAATAGACCATAAGCTAAGCCTCAGAGATCGTCGGTCTCAAAATTGCTGGCCAATCGCTGTTCCCCTTGCAGCAACTGATCACCACGGCAAACATGCAAATGACACCTAGTTATCGAGGATAGACTCTTGCCGTTCTGGCCTTCGTGGCAATGTGCAGAGGATTGACTAGAGGCCGTCGCGTGCGAGATATTTGTCTGGCAGCGGGTCATACGATGACTGTCCAGGACACCAGTGGATCGGATATTGCTTTTGCAGCGATTGTACACTTGGCGCAAACTATCCCCTCTCGTAGCCTACGTTGTATTCTGGAATACCGGGATATGTGTGTCGGGAAAACCGCAGATGGGCCTTTCGATGTAGTGAATGGAGCTCTTAATGCCCCTACCGTGCCCGGCTTGGGTGTCACTCCTCGGATGGCTGTTCTCGGGGATCCTGTGGCTACTTACAACTGATTCAAGCTTCATGCAATAACGAATACAAATCAATGAAGCTACTTTAGTCATAAGAACGGATCAAGGATGCGTCCGTCCAGGTGAACAGCTCTGTGGAACCACGCAGGGTCACTTTCTGCTGACTCGCTCGTAATACCGCGACGAAGGGGTCGATGTGATAGTTCTGCACAAATAACAAAGTTGAAATGGTCAGTTATTCACTCCAATCGGCTATTGTTGTTGTTCCGAGGTTGTTGTTGTTGCCTGCCATCTGAGGCAGCGATTGCCAAGAATTGAGCGATGCAGTCAAGATATCAAGTCTGGATACGATGTCTTGTATCCGCAAATTGTCCCACGTCATCTAAAAGCAGGTTTTACCGATCTCGTGCAGTGCAGAGATGCTGTGAGGGAAGAGCGGAACGCGGCTGAGGCCATCATGCCAAGACCTTGCCAAGCTTTTGGACTTTCCCCCGATTGTGGCCAGAAAATGGATTGCAAGTTTCATGAGCGACCGGCACGCCAACATTGGGTTTGACGACTTCCGCACTGAGACTGCTCCGCTGGTGAACGCTGGGCTAGCTCAAGGATCACCACTTTCCCCCATCTTGTTTGCATTCTTCAACGCCGACCTAGTCGACCAGCCCGTCGACTCCCAGGAAGGTGCATCGGCATTCATTGACGACTACTTCCGATGGAGAGTGGGGAGTTCAGTTGAGGAAAATTTGACCAAGATACAGTCCGAGGATGTCCCTCGTATCGAAGAGTGGGCACGGAGAACTGGATCCTGCTTCGCAGCGGAGAAAACCGAGCTTATCCACCTCACTAGAAAGAAGGGAGAGCATAGAGAAGGACGAATCATCTTCGATGGGACCGACGTCAGGCCATTACCTACAGCCAAATTACTGGGGGTGGTGTTCGACCAGCGACTTCGCTGGAAAGAGCATGTCCAGCAGGCTATCAAGCGCGCCACCAAAACGGCAATCGCCTTAAGTGGACTACGACACTTGCGCCCAGAGCAGATGCGACAGCTCTACCAAGCATGTGTCGCGCCTATAGTGGACTACGCATCGACGGTCTGGCATGACCCGCTTAGGGACAAAGTTCACATCCGACATTTGAACACAGTTTAGAGGAACGTGCTGATCAGAATCCTGTCGGCGTTCAGGACGGTAGCAACCGCGACCCTAGAGGTGGAAGCCTATATACTTCCCACACACCTTCGCCTTCGCCACCGAGCGCAGCGCACGATTGCGAGACTGCACACTCTACCCCGCGACCATCCCATTTGGAGTGCTCTGTCAAGACCCCAGAACCGTAGGAACAATGTCGGATCAAACGCCCGCTTCCCATTAGCAGAAGCGCTGAAGACCATGGACGTTGACAGGCTCAACGAACTGGAGATGATTGACCCACGCCCGCTACCACCGTGGCGAAAGGACGCCTTCACAGAGATTGAGCTTGAACCGGACCGAGAGACAGCGAGAGAAAGGGCGGTGTCCGCAAAGGACACGTCAGACATCGTCTTCTACTCAGACGCCTCCGGGCGTGAGGGTCTTCTAGGAGCCGCCATCGTGGCCCTGAACGACAATGATGAGGCGACGGAATCCCAACAGGTGCAAGTGGGGTCGATGGAACGGTGGTCGGTTCATGGAGCATGTGGACCCTTATCTAATAAGGCCGCAGAGCCCGCTTCGTTTGTATCCTTTACAACCCCCCTGAAAGATTTTGGTACCGATGAAATCCATTGATCGGGGATTTTAACCGAATCCTTTACTCCCCACAAGCCTGCATCCACGATGCTCACAAGTGGGGTGAATACCAGCGACAAAAATGTGGGAGGAGGAGGCGCTGGATTGAGCTGCACTTTCCTAACCAAAGGCTAGTTAGTCATGGTGAGGGAAAAGTAGCAAAAAATTTAATGAAATTCGGCATCTTCAATCAGCCTTTTATGATTGGCCTGATATTACTCCTTTAGGGTCCATGCTCGAGAAACACTGCAGTGTAGGCGGTGACACCGTTCCCGGAAGTACATTATACAGAGATGAGTAAAAGAAAGTGCACTCGAATTGATTATGACCCATCAATCAAAAGGTCGAGATAACTACGATGAAATTCTGTTCCGGTAGCTCTAAATAATCGCGACAAATCTGGTACGCCTTAATGAAATAGTCACCAACCCAACCACGGCGCCAATTGTGGCCAGATAGAGAACAAAGGAATGGCGCAGGGGTCTCCAAGATGGAAAATGTAGTATCTGACGCTCATATTCGAAGACCATGAGTGTCAGAAGCATGCCGCCGCAAGTGCATCTCGTGCAGGACGGACAAGTCGCAAAAATTACATTTTCGGTCCGTCAGATGTGATGTCCTAAAATGCCTTTTCACTCCATTATAGTCGGAGTATGTCTTAGGGCATTGGAAGCATGCGAATGTTAGATAGTCGTAGTCGATACTAATAAGAAATAAATAGATACTTTTTTAATATAATCTAGATGTAGGAGAAATAGAGAGATCTGCGGGATCTCGGGCTTGGCGGACGTAACGCCCGGAAAATAGGGATTCGAGGATTGCTGTGAAATAAGAGCCTCGGAGATAGGCGCTTATAACCTGAGAGAGTTGCTACTATAAAGAAATAGGACACTCTGGAAAATGTGTAGATGCGTGAAGAAGAGAAGAAACTATCTACATACTGAGACTAACTAAATGTGTGTGGGAGCAAACAAGGTCACATGACCTTTAACAATATTCCTTGCGACTGGGAAGGCATTCAACAGTTCCAGTCCCATCTGAGACCATTGTGCTCCCTGGCCTGTGAACAAGAACCCGACCTTCGGTGGGATGGCCTTTTTCTTGCCAAGGATAATGCGTTCGTTCAGTATTTCCTTACTCTGTGTCACGACAAAAGCCCGCTGATAATGCCGGGTGCGCCTTTCGGAAAGAGTATACGATAAATCACCCATATCTAGCGATGCCCCCAGGCTCATCAAATGTGCGGAGAGTGCCTGGATGTTTTCTTTAAGGGATGGCTCATCGTTGGCGGAGAATACCAGAAGCTTCGGGTCGTTACCCTGTTCTGGCGACGCGTCCTCCTGGTCAAAGAAGTCGAGACCAATCTTCTCCAAGTACGACGAAACATGAGGCGAGTGCTCAGCTGACTCCAGGACGACATGAGCATTGCACACCCCCTTCCCCCCCCCAAAATCCAAAGGAGTTGACACTGGCCTTTTCGTGGCCGGCCACTTTATCATGTGTCGAGTTACCCGCACGCGTAGCGCATCAAAATCGATATTAGGATTTGGGTTCACAAAGGTCGGATTGCCTGGAATCATCCCCCGTTCAACTGCGAGGATGGCTTTGATCAGACCAGAGATTCCTGCAGCAGCCTCCGAGTGGCTAAAGCTCAGTCAGAGGATATCAGACCCTTAACTTAAGATTATATTTACATGTTCACAATTCCCCAATAACCGCACTATTACTACTGTACAGCATTTGACACCATCAGGGATTGTCGTGGCCAATGAAGCCATTCTGCCCACTGGGCCCAAAGATACTGACTGATTGAATCAATCAAATACTTGCCACCATCACAAAATACCCACGAGTGTTTGTGTGTATCAACAAGGGCACCAAAATGCGCCAAGATAACCAAAGCCTCACCCTTCCTCTGTGCAACCAGATCAATGTATTCGCCAGGGACAAGTACCGGCCATGCAGTGAGAACATGTACGCCGTTGGCCCCTGGAATTTGATTTTCCGTCGCAGTCATGGCGGATTGCAAAGCCTGGATAGCCTGTTGGTATGTCGTCGTGGTATTTTTGTCGTGACCAAGACCTTTGATACGATCCAAAAGCGTCTGGCAAAGTGGACCCAGACTTGCATCCACCGAGGGCATCCTTTCTCCGAACTCCAAGAGCGGTCTCAATGATGTCTTTTGCAAAAGTTGCCATCTACCTCCGCCTATGACAGTGCGTACCCCGCGGTGCAGCACGGTGTATTGAACGAATTGGTCAAGAAAGTTCTCGAAGTCGTTTTCTCGATAGACCAGTGTCTCGCACAGCATGTGCAACCCCAGAATACCAGCGAATAGAAATATTGAGACGTAATTTTCATCGTTGATTTGTGATGATGAATTGTTGAATGAGTTCAGTGCATAATTCTGCAGTTGAGTAGAATGGTGTCGGTAGAAATCCCGCTGCCCTGGTCTGACAATGCTAAGATGCAAAGCACTTAGAGATAGAACCTCGTTCATAAGATACGGCGCATTAAGGCCGTACCGCAAGATATCCTCGAATGGGATACTAGGGGAATTGTCTGGATAAGTGAATCCGCTCATAAACCCTGAAGAAATATTATGGGCAAGCTCCACGTGGAGCATATTAACGGGAGCATCTTCGGGATTATTGCTGGGTTCTTGGGCGGGTGAAGAGGTCACGGCCGGTGATGCAACGGCGGGTGACCCAGTAGCATTTTCACTTCTAACGCTGCGAGAGGACTGTCCACTAGGAACAGGCTGCAAAAACTCGCAGTGCCGCTGCGAACTAATACAGTTGGAGCATATGGGTCTTTTCTCATCACACTGAACGGAGTCAGCGGCTGCACATAGCTGATCATGGAGTGACAAACCTTCATATGACGGCGCTTACATTCAATGCAGCCATTTCGAGATTTTTTGTGCGTTCTTCGGACCATTTTTGCCACGCTGTGATATAGAAAATATACGGCTAGGGCCGGAACTCTTGGTTTCGATAAGCCAGTAGTATATTTGAGACCCTAGGCGTCAATAGTGCAGCCTAGACAGTCCCAATAAACCCAATCTCTGGGCCCACATATACTAACCGCAAATTCACTTGAAATTTCTTGAATCACTCACGAGGTTGACTGGTGAGGTTGGAAAAATGTGAGGATACGCGTATGCACAGACCATGTCTCCACTTTGGTTAAGGTTAAAAGCCTTGGCGTTCGGCAGATCCGCCCATTTTGGTATCTCGTATCATACAAAATGCATCGGCCTTGCCTATTGAAGGACATCTGGATCTAATTATATAATATCGACTTTCTTTTGTGTGAGCGTATATACACTTAACCCATATAGCGTTCTAGCTTTTTTTGATACCTGTTATATTTAAATCTCACCAAGGCACCCCGTCACGTTCGTTCTTACCACTCTCTTGAGCCCACAACAAATAAAAACCCCAAAGTTCGATTATTCCGCATTTTGTGATAATTTTGCTTTGCTTTACACGATATGGCCCAGCTGAAGCCTTATAAAGGGGGATATTATCTCTGGGAATACGTCCCCTCGCTCCCAGCAGCAATCATCTTCTTGATACTTTTCGTCGCTGCCACAACATTCCACTTTTGGAAGCTCCACCAAACAAGAGCTTGGTTCTGCCTCGCATTCTCTCTAGGGGGCCTCTGTACGTATATTAAAACCCTGATTTATTCGAAAATTGCTGACTTGTTTTCGCATGAAGTCGAAGTGATCGGGTACATCGGTCGAGCTGCTGCATACAACGCGACAGATTCGGTGATAGTTTACGCGATCCAAAATGTCTTCCTCCTCCTCGGCCCTGCCCTTTTCGCGGCCTCCGTATACATGACTCTCGGGCGAATCATCCGCAGCGTCCACGCCGAGAAACACTCGCTTGTTCGGATCAACTGGCTCACCAAGACATTCGTGATGGGTGATGTCGTGTCATTCGTTGTGCAAGGTAGTGCGTCAGGCCTTATGGTCACGGGGGATAACGCGAAGCTGGGCTCAAACATTGTGGTCGCTGGTCTCGTTATCCAGGTTATCATGTTCGGTCTGTTCATTGTCACATCGGCTGTCTTTGAGGTCCGCATGCGTCGATCACCCCCAACGGAGGCTTTCGATAACCGGATTAACTGGATTAGTCGAGTGCGCACGCTTTATGCTGTCAGCGCCCTTATCCTGATTCGGAGTATCTTCAGGGTTGTGGAGTATGCCGCTGGGAATGATGGATATCCAATTACCCACGAGTGGATGCTATATGTGTTTGACTCTGTGTTGATGATAATATGTATGGTAATCTGGGGTATTTGGTATCCAGGGACTCTACCAAGACACATAGTGCCAAATCAGGAGATAGCCACTGAAGAAGTGGCAGGTGTAGAATTGAAGGGACGCTAAGTTGTACAGATATGGGCTTATTTTACTTGAGGGCTCAAGTTCCAAGGTTCATTGCTACTAGTAGCTTCATTGTTTCTAAACTTCCTTTAAATAATGAACATCTCAGTGGTGACATCACATGGCAGTAGGCTCTACCCTCGTCATTATCCTTCTTCCAACTGGACTTTAGCTATACCTAGCAATGACTATTTTGGGAATGCAATCAAAATATTGAAAGCTACATGCTCATCCTATTTATTTGACACACAATATGTGTGGGATAATTACATGAATAGACAATAAGTGAGTGTATAAAATACCTCTAATGCTCAAAACAAAGATACCTTGGGAAAGCGCGAGTGAAAAGGAAGACAAACCTGAGTACTAGGGACCTAACAGCAGGTGGCCTAGTGGTAACATGTCACATGTGTACCACGAGGGAAGTGCCTAAGATCTTCCACTACCTGGACTGTTCCGGTTCGACTCCGGTCGTTCTCGAATTGTCATCTTTTTTTTTTCTAACATATGTATTGTTTACCTATCTCACACTTCCCTAGGGATTCAAAGGTTAAACGAATCTTATCACATCCCCTCATACATACACAGATACTATAATACCTCTAATGCTCAAAACAAAGAAACCTTAGGAAAGTGCGAGTGAAAAGGAAGACAAACCTAAACACTAGGTAGGGACCCAACAGCAGGTGGCCTAGTGGTAACATGCTTCGCCATGTGTACCACGAGGGAAGTGCCGAAGATCTTCCACTACCTGACTGTTCCGGTTCAACTCCGGTTGTTCTCGAATTTGTCTTTTTCCCCCCTTCATTTCCCTCTTCTTTTTATCTCGAGAAGATAAATGTTATGCTTCACTTCATATCAGTGCCTGAGGCATGCAAACGTGAGACAATTTATTCTCTTTTTCCTTTCATTTCCTGCACCTTCCTTGCAGATGCCTTAGAAATGATGAGCAACACAGAAACACCACTATTGATGAAGCTATAGCAAACAAGGCGATGATGTATGCATACATTGTTGACAGCCCTAGGCTTGGCAATGATCTTCATGGTCTCCCATTGGCCAATCATAATCCTTACCGTTGGACCCACCCATCGTCCGTTTGCATGGCAACTAGTGAGCCTCCAGAATTTACCAAATGCAATATATGCAGGGAAGAAAGTGGAAGTGAAGTATTCCTTACTCAAAACACCACAAGTTACGTGACCTTCATCGGTCGAAAAGAAGATGCCGACATAACCTCAAATACACGGATATCGTCGTGGAAACGGGCAAATCATGAATTCTTGGAAGATTCTACGTAAGGATATCATGACGTAATTTGACTAGAAGCAACATTGAACCTTCTTGGAGAAATGTTGTCTCTCATCCATACCTAACTAGCACGGACTACCCGGGTTCGCTTGAAATTACCCCAGAGTCCGTTGCATACCATCTACGATTTCGAAGCTACACACAGCGAGTGTGCTGAGTTCCACCATGGCAGCAACACCACACTACACACGTCCAATGCGGAGCCATGCTGGTGCTTCTGAGGAGGACGTGCTAAATGAACCAGACTGGGTTATAACCCATAACCACCGAATCGGGTTTCGCGATCGCGATAATCGGCATCCAGCTTACACACATGTTGGAGATGACTGGGGTCCGGAGCAGGAGCAAGAATTTCTAGCTCAAGCAAAGAAAGAAGCAGACGAGCTCAACAAAAAGCTGGTGGAACACGATCTGATTACCGTCCGCGATTACATGGACAAGCAAGAGGTGTGCACTAATGTTTCTCAGATGCCGTTTCAATCGCCCTTGTCCCTGACCTTTCTCTTTCTAGGACTATCATTTGAGGTTACCTCAACATCACCCGCGAGGCTGGCGCTACGTCCTTGATACTACGGAAGACTTCATAAAGTACCAGCAGGATTGGCCTGTCAACGTTAGGAGGCGTCAGCAGGAGGAAGAACAGAAGAGGAAGAACGAGAAACTGAAAGAAAATGACAACCAGGAACCACAGAACGAACATGAATGGCGACGGGGTCGCGGTGAGAATGTGACTCACAACGAGGCACATGCCACAAGCCAACAATGCCCTGATTATGACCGCGAGGGGAGGGACAAAGATCAAGGAAAAGGCCCACAGGAAAAGTATTCGCCTCAGGAGCTGTCCTTGCTGCGCCTGCTAGAGGCAGAGAGCAATTACATGAAGACACTGAAACAGAACGATGGTGCAGTCGAGTCACCCGCCAAGTGGGCAAAAGAGAAGGACTTTTCCATTAACGAGGATGACCAATTCACCCCGACAACTGGATCCCCCGATCTCCCCACCTCATCCGCCTAACCGGTAAGCATCCGCTCAACGGCGAGCCAGATCTGGAAGCCCTGTACGGAGCAGGTCTCATCACCCCGAACTCACTACATTATGTTCGCAGCCATGGCGCTGTGCCTCATCTGCTGTGGGAAACCCACCAACTTGAGGTTGAAGGCGGAAAGCTGGTCTTATCGATGGACGATCTCCTCCACAATTACGAATCTATCAACATTGCAGTAGCATTGGCATGCGACGGCAACCGGAGAAAAGAGCTAAATATGATAAGACGGTCCAAAGGTTTCAACTGGGGTGCTGGGGGCATTAGCTGCGCGTTCTGGAAAGGTCCCCTCTGCGGGACATACTTCTCGATGCTGGCATCCAGGTCCCTGATCCACACCATGGGAAGCCTCCACGTTGGGTCCATTTTGAAGGCGCCGATGAGCTTAGTGAGGGCAAATACGCGACATCTATTCCATTGGCATATGTTATGGACTATGAAAACGACGTCATTTTGGCATACGAAATGAACAATGCGCGACTGCCACCAGACCACGGCTATCCCGTCCGCCTAATCGTCCCCGGCTACGTCGGCGGTCGTTGTGTTAAATGGCTCCATAGGGTCTGGGTCTCTGACAAGGAGAATGATAGCCATTATCATATCTGGGACAACAGGGTTCTGCCTAGCTTTATTCTGGATAAAGACTCGGAGTTCTCACACATCATGTTCCGTCACCCAAGCACGGCCTGCAACGAGCAGAACCTGAATTCGATTATCGCGAAACCCGGGCATGGCGAGGCGATTCCTTTGTCTGATGTGAATAAAGATCGGACTTATCGTATAGCAGGCTTTGCATACGATGGTGGTGGTCATGAAGTCGAGAGGGTGGAAGTTAGTCTCGACGGTGGTCAAACTTGGCTGTACTGTATCCGCAAGGTGAGCCTGTCAATTGACCCATTCCAGTATCACGCGAGTTATTAAATTATTGCAATCAGTTCCCTGAGTACCCTATCCGCCATGGAAATAAATTTTGGACGTGGCTCCATTGGTATGTAGATGTCGGATTGCCGCATCTTGTTCGAGCTGAGAGTATTATCGTACGCTGCTTCAATGTTTTCAAGAACACGCAGCCGAAGGACCCCACATGGAACATCATGGGGTAAGCCTCCGCCACTACCGTTTGAGTGGCTGTTTGCTGATTCTGTATAGAATGATGAACAATTGCTGGTACACCGTCCGGATCGAGGTTAACAACAACGACAATGACTCATCTGTGCTGTACTTCCGACATCCCTGCGAGCCTGGCTCGGGGACAGGAGGCTGGATGCAACCCTCATGGGAGAATCGTATCGAGAATATCAAGCATGAGGCGGCATCACCGCAAAAGCAATTCACACGCGAGGAAATTGAAAAGCACAACAAGGAGAATGACTGCTGGATTGTCATCAATGGTAAAGTCTACGATGCAACTAGTGTGCTTGACTGGCATCCTGGCGGCAAAGCACCTATCATGGCGCATGCAGGTCGGGCACATGCCGATACCACAACTGAATTCGAAAGCGTTCATGACGACTACGCGGAGCAGAAGCTGAGTGGTATTATCTAACGATTCTCCAGTTCGTTGAAATATTGACTGACTTGACACAGAATGCGTCCTCGGCGTGGTTACCGAAAAGACACTTGGGTATATCAAGAAGCAGGTCGAAGATGTGGCTAAAGAGAAAGCCAAACCCTCACAGGCTTTTCAGACTGCCTTTGACCGCCACCGGTGGAATGCCGTTCGCTTTGAAGGAAAGGAACAGATTTCCGAGGACACTCGTCGATACACTTTCTCGGTCCCATCCGATACGAAGAAGCTCGGTCTCGGCACCTGTCAGCATCTGCAGCTGGGATTTCATTTCAAGGATCGGCTCGTTATCAGGCCATACACGCCCACGAGGCCAATTTTTGAGAAAGAAGAAGATGGCACGTTCGACCTTGTCGTCAAAACATACCCCCCGGATCAATCCCAACCGGGTGGAACGATGAGCAACATCCTCGACTGTCTGCGTGATGGTGAGGAAATTGAAGTCAAAGGGCCTTCCGGTGAGATTAGGTACATCGGCCAAGGCAAGTTCATGATCGACGACAAAGAATATCATTTCCGCAATGTCAGTCTTGTCCTAGGAGGATCCGGTATCACACCCGGATACCAGCTTATCTCACGTATTCTACGTGCCAAGGAACAAGGTTTGGAAGAAGACAAGACCAATATCAAGGTCGTCGATGCGAATAAGACTGAAGACGATATACTATTGAGGGATGAGTTCGATAGACTTGCAGAGGACCACCCGAATCAGTTCCAGATCACTCATGTGCTTTCACATCCAAATGATAAATGGACAGAAGAGAAAGGCCATGTGACAAAGGAGATTCTGCGGAAATATGCATTTGGACCTGAGAAAGGGAATCTGGCGCTCCTTTGTGGTCCCCCGGCTATGATTAAGAAGGCTGTGCTTCCAGCGCTTCAGGACATTGGATACAAGGAGGATGTAAATTTGTTTGGATTTTAATGTAGCTAGACCTGCAGTCGAATCATCTGGTCGGAACTATCTAGCATATCGATTGGATATATTGTGCCTTGATTGTACTATATCTCTGTCACTCAAATTATGTCAATGTATATTTGTTGTTATATAGACCACTTGAGGTCTGCCACTCAACCTCCATGCATATCTTCACACTGGCACTCAAGCCGTGGTAGACTCAACTGTCTTGTCCTTGGTCTCAGGGGCAAACTTCCATATGAACAGCCCACCCAGAGCACCGAATATGGCGAAGAAGATATAGGTACCATACTTCATTTTGCCCAGCATATCCTTGGTGGTAAGGCCGATAACGAAGTTGAACATCCAGTTGGTTGAGGCGACGATCGAGACACCGCGGGAGCGCTGACTGTTGGGGAAGATTTCCTGAGCCAATACCCAAGAGACGGGTCCTATTCAATAAAGCGGTGGACACATGAGCTGGTGGTATGGTGACGTACCCCAAGAGTAAGCAAAGTTGACAGCGAAGAGCCAGATGAACGCAATGGCAACCCAGCGCTGGGCTCTGGCGAGTCCCTCGTTAAGTCCCACTTGGGCTTGTATGTGCCTTGGACAACAGCGACAACCATATGGCAAAGGAACATGCCCGTAGCGCCGGCGATGAGGAAGGTCTTGCGGCTGAATTTGTCGAGGTAAAGGACGGTGGGAAGGGTGAAGATAATCTGCAGGATGCCAGTCACACCAGTGGCGAGAAGGGTCGTCTTGGTGGATGAGAAGCCCAACTTAAATAAGGAAAATGAAATTAGCAGCCATTCATTGGACAGTAAGAATATGATGTGGGAAAGAGCGAGTCACTTACCGAAGAGAAAATCTGGGGTGCATAGTAGAGAACGGCGTTGATACCGGTGAACTGCTGGAAGATCATCATGCCCCAACCAAGCACCAGGCGCTTGAACATGTTGGGGGCAAACAAAGCTTTCCAGGGAGCCATTACACCTCCGGATCCAACAACCTCACTCTCAGTCTCTTCATCAAACGTAACAGCAGCTTTGATCTCAAGATACTCCGCGCAAACAAGTGGATCGTTCACAGGCAGGCGAGGCAGCTTAGAGATGGCCTCCGTGGCTTCCTCATCGCGGTGCTTCATATCAACTAACGCAGCGAGAAGGGGAAGAAGAAGTGACCGAAGAACAGAATCCAAGCTGGGAGGATCTGCAAAGCTGAAGGAAGTCTCCAAGAGATTGTCTTCTGACCCAAGCAGGTGTGTCCGTTGTTCTGAGCCCCAGGTAAGGGTTCGAGATACCCTCTGGGTTGCAGGTGCTGCCGCCGACGAACTGCATACCATAGTCAGCCAGAAAAAAATGGCGGTACCGATCGTGATGGACAGCTGTTGCAGCTGAAACCGTATCGTGGCATTGTTCCCTCCGTACGGAGTACCCTCCTAACACTGTTTACGTTTTGATCTACACCAGAAAGGTCATCAATGTGACAAAGAAATTTCACTACACCTTAGTATACGTTTCCGATCGTCATCTACGGGCAGGGATCTGTCTTTGTTGCCCCACACCACCAGCGTATTAATGGAGAGATGTATGCTTCTCTACACCCAAAAGAGAACAAAGGTGCCATCCCCATATCCAAATTAAGGATCCAGCTAATACAAAGAACCTCTGTCATTTCAAGTGATCTATGTGCTTTCGAATCCGAGCCACATCTGCGAACAAGGGGACAAAGATCCGTTAACAATGTGCATTGTGCTTGGATGTTTTAATTCTAGTCTTGGGTGAGAGCAAAGACCACTTCCCTTGCTTTCTTTGTCACTCATACAGTCCCAATTTCCAAGAGGGAGTACCTGGTCTGCAAAAGCTATATAATACCCCCATTCCGCTGAAGTAGATATGCATCAAATTCTCCGCCACTCCCTCTCTATTCCAGTCTTCTGGCTCTAGGTTCTGTGACACCTGAGCCCAGTGGTCAAGTAAAGCTTACAATTCTACCTTTCCTCCTCGATACACAGAACGATTTTGAGAATCATGGCGGCTAACTACAATTGGCAGGCTATCCACCCGGTCTACGGAGTACCACTTTCCGTCGTGCAAGCCACCGAGCAGCCTGTAATCCGCTGCGACGTTCGTCAGAGGCACAACCTCCCTTGTAGATCCTGGGCAGTTCGTATTTCTACATGGATCAATACTAACTATTTCTTATGGTCTTTGTGCGCTGGTCTCGCCGACTATCGCTCCGACGAAGAATGGACGAATACCTTCGAGACCCACTATCGGAAGACCTGGGATGAGATCCAGGCTAGAGTCCAGGAGATCGATGGGCCGTATAGGTTCGGTATACCCATTCCGATACCCCCAATCTTGAGGGCTGTGGTCATCCACCACCCCGAGACTGGCCCTGCAGAGACATTCACAGTTTGCCCGGAGGCTCGCCCATCCTATCTTATTCCTAAGGTAACTAGTATGTCTCGCCATGCTGTCTGGGGGCTTCTGCGGTTTGCCACTGAACACCAGTCCTCTTTGCCTGATCAATTTGATGTAGTGCTCGATATGTCGCCGCTAGCGCCGTCGAACTCTGTAGATACACAGATTGACCGTAGGTTGGCTAAACAGAGTGTGGCTCGACACGACTCGAAGGATGAGGTGGTAGACACATACTACCGATTTGGAAATTGAGATCGAATATGAGGTAAGTGCTATTTTCCTGATTTTTCGCTTTTTTATATAAACTTGCTCTGGTTCTCCCGACAAAGGAAAATCGCAATTTATTCTGATCACCTCACCTCTGCAGACATGCTAGTAACGTAGTAGGACCTTAGAATCCACGGAATACCTAGATATACACTTTATGAGAACTTAATACACTTTGCATGATTTATAGATTTTGATATTCATATTATTTTGGTGTCCTATCGATTTCTGACTTCCTATTCCTGAATTATTGATAAGGTAGCGAATATATCTCACCAACCCACCCCCAGCTGTGTCATCGGCCAATGAAGCCAGAACCTGAGTGATGTGTTCAGGTAATCATATATCTTACGGATCAATTTCTCAGGGCAACTATCAATCCAGTACACAGGTTCTCCGCATAGAATTACACAAGCATATGTACAAAATTTATTGCGGGCGGAACAAGACCGTACTGTTGATTTAGAGTGGCGGCATGGGGGCTTTCATATCATCCATATACCACGCCAAATCACCTGCTCCATGCTGATCACGCACACTTTCACCGTTACCTAGAAAGCGGAATCGGTTCTTAGAGCGGTACTCGATATGGAAGTGCTCCCCACCGATGTTTTCAAGACAGTCTTTAAAGTGCAAAATCGAGCCTGGATATCCCCGGTGACATGACCTGTACTTTTCCCATTCTTGTACCAGCTCGGACACTCATCCGACCAGACCATACGCTTGAGGAACTCCTGACAGTAAACATTGTAGTCTTCCATGGCTTCTTTTTTGACATAAATTGACCTGTGGGGTGTATGTTAGTCAAACACTAGGACCGAGAAAGGTCAAAATGACTCACTTGATATCCTCTGCTGCAATTTTGTTAGCCCAGCGGAGAATGTAATCGCATGTCCAAGAGACCTGCGTCAGAAGCGAGCCATGGGAGACGGGGCAATTGGGCCCGTTGAAGATGAAATAGTTCGGCATCGTGTCCACTTGGATGGAAAAGAATGCCTCAGGGTTAACTTTCCATCGCTCTTCCAATGTAGCTCCATGGGGACCAATCATCTTCCAAGATGGAATAAATGACGTGTCAAACCCTGTGGCACAGACTATCACGTCGAATTGTTGCTCATCACCTGTGAGCGTTTTGATACCAAGTTCTGTGATACGCTCAATGGGATCGAAAGTGAGAGTTGCATTGTCATTGGAAAAGGCCTCCAGATACCCATCTCCAGGTGTCAAGCGACGGCATCCAGGACGGAACTTATGAGAAAGCATTTTCGACACAATTTCAGGATCAGATATCCCTTTCATTCGCTCCTTCATCTGTTCCCGGGAAGCCTGCGTCAACCCCAATTGCATCGGGTGATCTCTATACATACCATAAAAGAATGCGTTGACACTTTACTCCAATTTGATTAGTTCCTCTTGGGTGCTAGGAGGGGGCAGCCATGCATGAACTTGGAACTTACCTGCCCTCCAACTCTCTTCGGTACCTAAAATGAGCCTTGGTATCTTCCGCGAAGTGTGCTTTCTCCTCTTCTGTGTAGGAGAAATTACCCCCGTCTCGTGTCTTCTCTGCACAGAAGTTGACAGAGACCCAGGTGGGAGTGCGTACAAAGTTGACGAGCTGGGCGACCTTCGGCTGCATTGCGGCCACGCATTGTATTCCGGAGGAGCCGTTACCGATAACTGCAACACGTTTGTTCGACCAGTCGTAGGTGTTATCCCTATGTATCACTTGTTAATAATCTTTGTTTCGTCAGTTCATGAACAGCATCTACTCACCAGGTCGAAGTGTGAAGCAACTTGCCCTTGAAACTCGATAGGCCCTCGATATCAGGCCAGCTAGTTTTGCTAACCGAAAATCACGTTACTAAAGAGAAACAAATGTAGAGGATAACTGGTTCTCACTTCAAAAAGCCGGACGCATTGACCAGAATATCGGCCTCGTCATGTATGATTGTGCCAGCTTGGTCTACCTCCACTTTCCACTTTCCCAGCTCATCATCCCACACAGTCTCGGTAACACGGGCGTTAAACTGGATGTCTTTGTCCAATTTCCACTTCCTCGTCGTTCGTTTGATGTACTCCTCAATCTCGGGACCGGGTGCATAGAAGTGGGACCAGTTTGGATTAGGCTCGAATAAAAATGTGTATGCATCTAAGTGGATGTTAAATTCCGGTGGCCAAAGAGCCGCTGAAGGAGCTTACGGGCCGGGATGTCACTGGATATGTCAGATAATACGGTCATGTTTATTAGATGTAGACACAAACTACTCACCAAGCGACACCGGGATAGGTATTCTCAAACCACGTTCCGCCGACCTCGGGATTCTTTTCGTAGATTTTCAATTCCACAAAGTCACCGAGCTTCAGTTCATGGTCTATCTTGTGGGCAAGTGTCAAACCCGAGTAACCCGCGCCGATGCAGATTAACCTTAGTTTTCGTCGCGCATAGACAGGTTGCTCGGCGCAAGGGATCCAGTTGGGAGGGGTCTCGCCATTAGCAACTCGAGTAGCAGATGTTGGGGGGAGAGGCGAAACCGTTTTGCAAGCCATTAGAAATGGGGTGGTGAGACATGTCGAGGGATTTGGAAGTGAGGCAGTAAATTGCTGGTGAGTTCCTTTGATAATACTATGATAGATCCCGCAGAAACTATTATAGAAAGAGCAAAAATAAAAATCAGGGGGCATACAAAGTGACAATGTTATTTTATTTTTCATCTTTTAGGGGGAAAGGGCTAAGGTCCTAGGCCGCCGTTGCTCTGTACTTTGTATAGGTTTTTGATTGACACGGGACAGTTTACAACATATAGCGTCAATTGAGGAGTAGTTGGCTGCTAGCAAATCCCCTGGGCAGCTCATCTCCACACCAGCACCCCAGGAAAGGCTAGTCGCGTCGGACCTATTCCGTATGCACACGCATATGTACTTTGTACAGGCTTTCTCCACAATTCTTATCCCTGTCAACTGGTATGACAGGTCGCGACGGCACATAGTGCCGCCTATCAAACCAGGTTTCCAAGCGAAGTGAAAATCAAAATATACGCAAAAAGCAGCAAAACAACATACCTGCGCTAGAAGGATCGTCCGGTCTCGCTACATGAGGTAGATATGAACGGACAATAATAAACCGCCCCCAATGTACTAGTGCCCAGCCGCTGCTCCAATGTACGAGTATTCCGTACCCGTGCTGCGTATACGTTACTACGGCCATGGTTATGCTTCCCTAATTGTTTCCCCTTAAATATTTAATTCTGACTATCTCAATGGCAAATTGCCAGTCTAACGGCATGTTTCATGTCATATCGTATACCAAGAAATGCAAATTTTAATGCATCTCAAACTGCAATACACGATATTCGGAATCAACAAATCTGAGGGAATCTGCGTCTCTTTAGAGCCCTATGTAATAATTGAAAGTCAGATCAGCATTTTTTGCCTGTTTTATACTTGTCCCATGTCACGTCCACATCTTGTCGGACTGTAATAGCACAGCTAGAGTCTCCTCGCTCTACATCATGATGGTCACTCACAGCCTCGTCCCTCAGCGACCGAGTGGCATTTATATCGTTCATTAATTCGACTTCATCTACGCAGCTAAATCCATTGGTGCTGAATAATGAGTCCTTGAGTGGCTTTTTTGCTCGGGATTTCCGGAGCCAGGTCGTTGTAGCAGGTGGATGTTCAGCGCTGGGATTAGTGCTGCGACTGTTTGATGAGCGCCCTGTCCGAGCTTTAGACCACCACCGACGAAAGAAAGGCCCAAACGTAGGGAGGCACGCGCAGATGATACCAACAAAAGGTTCCACGCACGACCAGATAAAGACAGGTGCCATAGTCCACGTAGCATCTGTACCGTGGGTGTTTTTGTGAAGCGCGATGATCCGGCAGATACTCGCCACGCAGACACTGAGGTCAATTAGCTATTAGCCAGAATCAATTTTATAGTAGTCGGAGAGGGGTGAGGAACATACAAACTTCCTAAGAGCAGGATTCCCACGACCGCTACCTTCTGCGACGATCGCATCTGCAACTTGTAAATTGTTGGCATCGGCATACACAGTATTATCACATCAATCAACATAGCAGCAATGCCATTGCCAAAAAAGAATTTGGGCACATCAATGCATACACCAGTGGCTGTTGGATCGGTATAGAGCAGCCAGAAATATGGCAGTGGTCGACAGGCCACTGCCACCGTGACGATGATGGTGACCCAATATCCAATAACCAAAAACATGCAGATGCATAGTGACCAGCGGAAGTTGAATATGCGGCCGTAAAAAAACACGATAGAGGATTTGGTGAAGGTGACAGCTGTGGCGTAAATCATGACATAGGCAAAAAGTATCTAAATGTTTTGTCAAAGTCTGTCCCGAGCATCGCATTCAATATTTCCCTTACTTTCCAGACAGTAATAAACTCTGCCTCGGTCAAGGATTGCAAATGATAACCGTTGCCATACGGAATACCTAGGGAGACTGGTGTAAGTGCTGTGCCCATTCATTGACTATGTCACGTCACGACTCATTTTTGACTCACTTATAAAGCAGGATACTGCTGTGCCCCAAGAGAATAGAAGAGCTGCAATGATCAGGTAGTCATCCATGGCTAATTTTCTGTTCTCCTTGGTCTTCATTGGTGCAACTAATCGCAATATGACTGCAGTGGTCCCCAACACCGCTACAGGAATAACTGATCCCAACAGGTTGCCCGTCTGGTTTTGGACCAGGTCTACGCCAGGCGGCGCTGGGCCAAAGTCACCTGTAGCAGTGACACTGGGCATTTCGGCGGTCCTGCGGTAGATGAAAGGGAATCACAAAGGAACACAACTCCGCAGGTCCAAAGATATATAAATTGGCAGTCCGGAGTCCGGATGGACCACTTGATATGTATTTTGATTATTCAGAAGTTAAGGCAATTATTTATGTTGTAGTGCAGGCTACTTTCAGGGGTTTTGGTACTGATCTATTCAAGATGCCCTCGTAATAATTAAATGGAATTGAGAGGTCAATATACATGTATGTCGGTGTACAGTGTGTGGTGTATGGGGGCGTACTCCGTATCCTTGAAAAAATACATACATCCTGGACTAATCCTGGACTAGACTCGGGCAAGAGTCCTAAATGCGACGACCTAACGATCGAATAACGTCCTGTCAATTGTGCGGGTCACCGGGGCCCCACAACCCGTCCATTTGACAGCGGGTGTGCCGCTTCCTGTACTTTGGAGTTTCAAAAGACACTAGACTACGGAGTACAGGGTTCTTAAATACCCTTGTTTATTTATCAGTGTATTCGGGTCACTACCAGCCGAATATATAGTAAAACATCAGATAATAATAGCGCGCTATACTTCTCCCATGGAAATTCTTTATTTTAGGGCATATGGGTAGAGATGAGAGTTGGCATGATGTGTCGTGGATGGAGTTAACCCCAACTATCTGCCAGTGAAGTATTCAGGTTGAGGGAAATTTTCCCAAGAATAGCTCGGCTTGCTATTCCATAGACTGTGTGACCTCGAGATATATATTCCAGACATCTATAACAATATCAATATAGGAATGTACGAGTGGCTCTGAGGTTACCACACGACTTCGCCTTGGGTTGAAAGATTGACTAGTTCAATCATTGGAAATTACCTGCGTATTTTGACCAGCTCCGAATATTACTCCTGGGCTCTAAATCTAAACCGATGATGCACCCTATTTTTCGTTTTCTTTGGAATTATTCTTAGGTTAGATGGCTGGGCTTTGTCCCCATTGTGAAACAAGCCATGGATGAAAGAGCCAAACGATGCATATATCCGTTGATGCCACGACAAAAGCAATAAAGGGAAGCCCGGATAATTAAAACACAGGTCGTCTTAGGTCTTTGTGGCATCTCTTGGAGCCCATTAAGCCATTATCAGCATGGAGAAGCGTAACATAATTCTGAATCATCTATAAATGGGAACTTCCCTCTTGTTAAAACTATTTCCAAAATATACGGTTCTGTTACTAGATCTAAATCACACTGCCATCATCGCAAATCCCCCTGCTTCTACATTCAAAAGTCAGCGGTTATTGCCACCAAGTCCAACGCCAAATTCCACCATGTCTCAGCAACCAACCTCCGCCCAACCCTTGGGCAGTTTCAAGCTGGGTGATTTGCCTCATGAGTTAGTTTTACTCATTTCGAGTATGGTGACTATCCGGGACCGCTGTAGGCTTCATCAAACCTGCAAGTCTATGTACTTACTCCTCGCGCATGGCATTATGGAGGAGAGGCAGCTGACTGCCCGAGTTCTAGCTCCCAAGCAAAAATACGAGAAGCGTGGCTGGAGATGGAATTCTCCTCATGCAATTGCTGGAATCGACATGCCAGATACTTCTCCTCAAGAAGATGGTTGCAGGTTTTTGAGTAAGCCAGCAAAAGGTGAGGTCTTTGCTTGTGCCATTGAGCGCGGGGATTTCAAGATCGTACTGGAGTACTTGCGTTCGGGCGTCGACCCCAACGTATATAGCCTTACTGGCGGATTCATGCTGCATGTGGCGGTTGCTGCCCGTCAACCTAGTATGATATCATTGCTCCTGGATTACGATGCTGATCCTTCCTGCTTGCACTTCAACTACAGCCACGATCCCGATTCTTGGGCTTTCTCCCTTGGTCCTGAACCCTTTTTCTACACTCTCACCTATGACGGTGATTGGATGGTTAGTACGTTCGCCAGGAGTGGCAAGGTCGACGGATTCGCCAATTTTGTTGTTCGTTATTGTAGCTATGAAACAATACAGGATTGTATAGCCGCAGGCATGGATCTCAATCAACCGTCTTCTGAGGGGAGACTGTGGCACATGCTTTGGCCAAGCGCAATGATCAAGTGTTGTTCCGGGATATGGCACAATATCTTACAAAAGAAACTATGACGATGGTTTTTCAAAGGCACCAGACGCCCCTGCATGTCGCACTGAAGCAACCAACCCCGGATGTCGCCATGGAACTTATTGAGGCTGATGCCTATACTGATTCCCTTGACAAATCGATAGATACTACTCCGTTCATTGCTCTCGCTGTCGAAAACGGCCATTTTGAAGCTGCACGCCTGATGCTTAAGAGGAACACCAACCTTCCCTTGAAGAAATATATAGGGAGTGAGCTTCCGACAGCAGTCTCATCTTGCGCTGTTGGCGTTATCCGTCCGCTCATCGACCGTGGCGTGAGCAAAGAACAAGATGGAAACGACTATACTTCGCCACTTATCTGCGCTGTCAGGACGGGAAGCTTGGACGTGGTGAAGTCAGTCTACGAGGAAGGACCCAAGCATCCCTCCTTGAGATATAACCCCGGAAGACTGTTTTCACCTTCAGCATACGCTACAGCACTCGCCCTAGGGAAACCCGAGATTGTGGATTACCTGGAGGGTTGCATAGAGCGCGACAGCAGCGACCCTCAAATGCCGTGTACACCGGAGAGTGATTCCCATGCCAATATGGCGCGCAAGATCATGGAGATTATGTCATATCTTCATCATTGGGATGAGTGTATGTTTGGTGATGAAGTCCAGCCCAATGCAGTTCAGTCCAAGGCCCACCTCGTCAATCATATCGCGTTACATATTCTTCCCTTGGCAGGGGCAGATTTTGATTCTGGTCGAATTTGTGATCTCGTCCAAAAAGCTCAACATATATGTCCCAGCAAGCAGGTTTCGTACCATTCAATGTACGCTCTTGAGGAGGCTATTAAAGATCTTGAGCTGCCAGGGGAAGAAGCAGGAGAAGGAGAATGTGATGGTCCTGACAATGCAGGCCTATTATGCAAGGCCTTACCACGTCTCTTGGGCGTTATCAGGAAAGAGGTGGGCCCTGAAAGAAGGACCCTTTTCCTGGAGACCTTGGAGGAGGTTTTTATTGATCATATAACGGTACAGGCAAAGAGTCAGATGTGCGCTGATTCGAAACTACTTGGAGCGCTACTACTGCCCCCTGGAATGAATGATAGGGCACGCCAGCTTAAAGAAACCTTGAGACGTCTTTGTGGCGTGGCAAGGGAGAACATTTATAATGATGAGATCGGCCGGCTCATTATGGTCTTCTTGCGTCTTCTTCGATGCTAAGGCTTTTTATATTCGGTGGAGATAAGGTGAACTCCTCACATGGCATTATTCTGTTTAAGGTCCGTATTTTCAAAACTGCTATGTTGATTCTGTTAGATTTTGTTTACTTGTTTGTTCTATATGGTATCATTTCGCTTTCTACAACATCAAGGCGCACAGAGATAAGATTGTCATTAGCAAGGGAATGTGGGAATTAAATCACTGTAACACTTGAAATTCCGCAAGACTGGGAACATATTATAGACTGCCATGCTTGAATCCTGTAGGTATTTCTCCTTGGCCATTGATAGAGAAATGTCTGCCAGTATTATACTGGCAATAAGACCCGGAAGCAACATAGCAATGTACGTACTCTGCTTGCGAAGGAAGCATGTTTTACTGCACGGCCACGACGCACCCCTAAGTCCCACATTAAAGACACAACACGAAGTCAATTTACAAACAGACAAACCCACACAGCAGATGCAAGTGGTCAACAATCTTTATCCCAAGCGTAGAGTAGTTTCATTGAGTCGGTCAGTCTAAGCACAGCGCCGGGGACGTATCCCCCTCAGATCGAAGCCATAGCAAATGCACAAACAATTAAGGCGGGGGCAGCGACAGAACAGGCTGAGTAGTACATGGCAGATGAAGAGAAGACAAGCAAAGCTAATAAGCATATTGGAACAAATAATAGCAAGAAAGATAAAAGGCCAAGAAAGCGACGAGCCCAGAGGCTGGCGATGTCAGACGCACCGAAAGACGGCGATGTATGTATACTTCCAGAACATGTCGGCATGGGCTGGCATCGTCACCGATATGGCGGGTATGTATGCAGGATAATGTATGTGTTGCTCGTGAAGGCGTCTCAAGTGGCCGGGGATGAACCATAGATTTCAATTCAGGGTATTTTCTGTATCAGTCTAGTGTGTTCTGATGGGCCAATACCAATGCATGCACCCTCAGAACTGCTCCAAGGCGGTGGAGTAGGGCCGCCCAGATTCACGTGCTGCTGTTCCGCGTGCTCTCCACAGCTGCACTCATAAGAATAGAAGGGAAGACGGAGAAAGGGATCGAGCGACAACTGGGTATCATAATGGGGCTGTTTTGGAATGGCTCGAGATTAATGGAAGTCGAAAGGCGCCGGACGATGGAAGAGAAAGAAAAGGTGGTTGAGTAAAATTGTCATTCCACATTTAGTCGGGGTTGGTAAGCTAGAAATCACGCAATTAGCAAGAACGTTTGGCCAGGATCTAAAATGCAGTGTTCAACTGACCCGAAGAACAGGACGCGAGTAATCTTCGTTGTCTTGCAGCGAAACACTGCTGTCCCGAGGACCATTCGGGTAGAGGACCGTGTTGGTCTTCATTCGCCGATCGGTGAATGTTGTGCCCGAACGTGCGGGAATAGGTCCACCAGCACCACCTTCTCCATTGCCCCGCGGGAAGAAACCTCCCATGAAACTCGATCCCCTGCTGGTTCTGTCCTCCGTCATGTCCTGGCTTGGAATAGGGCTGGCAGCGCGAGCGCGTTTGCGATAGAAGAAGATCAAGAAGATGAGAGCACCGATCAGGGCGATTCCTCCAAGGACACCAATTACAATGCCTGCGATGGAACCTCCACTCAATTTCGTCCCGACGGCACCAGTAGTTGCCGATGCGGAATCAGCGCCAGCAGTCTCACTCGTAGCAGCAACGGTGACTGTCTTGACTTGGCCACCAGAGTTGGTCTCCAACGAGACAGAAGATGAGGTAGTGGTTGTCTTATCATCCGACGAGGTTGTCTCAGGATCGAAAGTTAGCCAAGTGTCCCATTTGATCAAACCGGTCATGCTGAAGGTACAGTTTGTGAAGTCGAGATGGAAGAGACGGAGGCAGTGACAGTGACAGTTGTAGGCTGGACGCTAGTACTCTCCTATCCCCGATATTAGAGCCACAAGCCAAGAAAGAGTAGGACACCCAATCAAGCTGCATAGCTGGTAGGAAAGTTTATCGGTCCAAAATAGAAAACCAAAGAAAGGGAAAAAGGAACGTTGTCCAAAAGAAAAACAAAAAAGGAGGGGAGGCTTACCGAGGTCGACGTTGATGTTGACGAAGTGGTTGAGGTTGAACCGCCGGCTGTGCTAGTCACGTCATTGCCGACAATGCTCACGTAGGCGAATACACCTTTGGATGCACTTCCACAACTGTCTGAGGGGTAACCCGGGCATGAACTATCACAGTCGGAGGTGTCGGATTGCGATCCCTTGGAGGGAGCAACATTTGAGCACCAGCATTTCTTCCCTTGTATAATACCTAGGGCGTAATTGGCGCAAGTAGTTTGACATGCTCCATTTGATTGAAATGTGTCGGAAACTGTGAAAAGTCAGCGATATAACCAAACCTATATAAGTTTGCGATCACTTGCCTGCTTTGAAGGAAGACCCTGTGTTGTCTGAAGCACAGTATGCGAGGCTGGACTCGGCCGACGCGAATGGCTGAGCCAGGAGAGCAAAAGCTGAGACCACCACCGCGACCTTCATAGTGGGTGTGCTCGATAACTTTTTTATCAGACCCGATCGCCTGTCCTCAATATTTGTAATATTCTTTATTTTCCACCCAGATCCCGCCGTGAGGGTAATGACGGTAAGAAGTTCGTAGGCGCAGAGGGAAGATCGAAATTGGCTGTGGGCCGACCGATGTGAATTGTCGATCACTTATGGACCAGAGTCGGATGTCTGAACGAAGAATCTATTATGGAGTACTCCGTATGTCGATGGCAGTCGATCAAAAAGGTCCCAATTGTTACTTGTTGATCCCCCACTAAACACTGAAAAAGTCGTAGGTTGTCCCGTGTCAAAGACACATTGTCCCGATGGGTGTCTCCGAGGGCTAAAGGGCTAACAAAAAAATAACAAGAAAAGAAAGAAAGGAAAGGAAACCGAACGAAGAACGAAGAACGAAGATCGCAAAAGTCGAGTGTAGGAGAGAGGAAGAGGAAGAGAGAGAAGAGAAGGGGGATCTCCACAGTCACGGGCTATGCCCATAATCCTACTTCCTCACCGGAGTATGTCGAGCCTCCCGACATACCCGGTGGAGACTGAATTTCCTTATTTCCTTATTTCCTTTATCTATGAGATTTGAATTATTAATTGGGATCTCCAGAGATATTAGTAGTTTATTTACAGTTCTCGATCTTGGTTCGTTTTCTTTTCTCTTTTTTTTACTCTGCAGACACGGACCCTTTATATGCTATCTACAATGTTGTTATCTCTGTGAGGTACTTCGTACATATGTACAAAATAAGAGCCTATAAAAAGCCATATAATCTTATAAGACATAACACCCTCGAGGGGATAACCTTGGAAGGTACGGAGTATAACGTACAAGTATAACACAGTATTTTCCAAGGTTATTGACTTTTTTCCTAATGCGCTTTTCTCCACTGGGGTGGCCTGACTGGAAGACCAAAGATCGCTACACCAAGGAAACATTCCGCCCTTCATACCTTTTCTTTTCTTTTTTTCCCTTTTTCGATCTCTATTATTACCTCTACCTAGGTAGACTCTGTACTCTTTAAACAATATGTACGCAGTACGGAGTACGGATAGTGTGCTTCTATTTATGTATCATTTTCTTTATATTTGAAACAGTTGCCCAAGAGATCGCCAGTGCATTCTGACCGGGGTTATAGCGTATGTTATATTTGTGGACATACGTAATTGAGTGGAGAGAAAACTTCCCAGAACAAGAATGTTCCGAATTTGGCCTTTGTATATTAATTTTGAATTATTTATAAGTACGCGGGGATGGATAAAGAAAGCTCCCTAAGAACCTTCCTAAAACCAACTTGGTGACAATAAAGTCCTCCACTCCACTGTTCACCTTAGCCTCAATGCAGTTACATATGTATAGGAACTGGACCAAGTGGTCATTAGAGTCTTCCAAGGTTGTATCATGAAATGGACACCTGTCACCTTCCCAATCCCCTTGTACAGTGTACGCCCTGAGGTAACACAGGGAATTATATCACCCTGAGGATTGTATACTGTACGGAGTACACCGTATGCTCCCTCTCGACCCCCCATGCCCAGGCTCCAGTAACGATCGACTCGAGAGATCGCTGTGATTTGCCGGATCGAAGCGAGTTGGGGATGATGAAACACCGTGATTTACCGGCTATTAGGTGCAACTGCCGCGTTTTTTTTCTCTACAATATAGAACGTATGAACTGATAGCTTGCATATCATAATACGGTCTGGTACCACATATTAACACACAGAGTAGGACAACACTGTACCTAGGTAGGTATACGGAGTACATCGTCATGATTTCCCCTTTTCAAAGGTTATTTCCTTTCTCGACTTATCGAAATCTGAGCTCATCTCCCAAGTGGGGAATTCTCCACTCGTACGTAGGTAAAAACGTAAAAGCGATACGCTAATGGCCTTTGATCTTGAAATTGCACAGATTACGATTTCTCTTATAACAGACTGAAGGATAAAGACTTCGTGTTCCATATGTATAATATAACTGGTTAGTACTCCGTACATAGACATTTTAGTGTTCTCGGAGCCGAGTACAGAACTTTCATAAGCGATACAATCCAATAGCTTTTTAATAATACCGAGGATCATTGGTCTAGTACATTCTGCGATACCAACATCAATACAAATGTGCTGACCGATCCTTACACAATGCCAAGTCTAGTGTCCTGGAGTGATGATGTTGTGGCCGCTATTATGGCTGAGACAAACCCACTGCAAATGCGGTATTAGCCCAGTACGACGTAATCTCCCGCAGGGGGCCTTCAGCTGCGTAGGGTTAGCCGATCGAGGTTTTCCCTCTTTTGTCTTCTTGCAAGGTCTCGACTCACGATGTGGCAAAGTCAAGGGAGCTCCGATTATTTAATTATTGTTATCGTACCTGGTGGCTTGCAGGTGGCGTCCCGACTCTGAAACAAGCCTACAGTGGCGATCACTGTTGCAGCCTGCATGAGACATCCGCGAACCAGATGTCGGAGTTGAAAGTCTATACATTTGTGCTTACTTTTTATTTCTAGAGGTCAAGTCAGTTTCGTGGCCATTCAAGATTCAATGAAAATGGTTTCATATTAAAGGGGTTTCAGGAATACATCTGCGACATAAGAATATGCGCAGGAAGTGAACTAGTCTGTGCTGTTGTACATGACATGTGCTGGACTTGCACCCATCGTTTAACTCTCGCGTACGAAGTCAACGGATAGTCGGCCAGTTCCGGAGATCACATCAACCACCTCTGACTCCTCTGTACTTTCGGAAGCCGCCGAAGCCGCCGAAGCCGCCGACTTCTCGGAGCTCTTGGAAGACTCACTAACAGCGCGCGAACGATTGGTGTCGGACCCTGGCAGAGGGCCAGTCATCGATGCATCAATGTCCTCCACGAAGTCTGACTCGGGCTCATCATCAGATGAAACGGAAGAAGATCTAACCCAAGCCAGAATGTCGTCGTCTGGAGGGTTGGAAGACAGAGGGTGATCCGGTTGGGTAGTCTTGTCTGATCCGGCGTCGTCTTCGTCCTCCTCCTCATCAAAGAAGCTGGTCGCAGCGCATAAGGCGGTCAATCGAGTGAAATGCCACTGCATGTCCAGCAAGTCGAAACTTGGAAGGGGTCGAAGGATCGGGTCGTCGGTTGTCATTCTGAAGCGGTAGCCGGATTCAATGGCACGATGTGTTGCTTCTCCTCGATTTCCTACCGCCAAGATCAGTTGATCCACGCTGTGGACGTTCTTGGTGGAGGGAGGCAGCTTGGCCACATCAACGGTGTTAAAAAGCGTGTGGTCTGGCTTTGGCTGCCAATAGAATTCAATTTCCATTGCGGTCATATCGTCAGAAATCCAGGCGGGACGCAGGGCGAACAAACCACTTGACCATGCAGTCCGAAGGTCTCTCCGAAGGCAGATCAGATTGGAACAATCATTGACGGGACTGTTGGGGCTGGTTGGGTCATTGAAAAAAGCCCTTTTCCATCTTGAAGTCGTGCTCGTTCCCCAGAACACATCCGCGAATGCCCAAATGTTAGGAGTCTTCGGATCGTTTTGCAAGAAGGCGTTGACTGCACTAGCTGGGAAGATTGGAGTAGTTTGGTAGATCTTGCGGGTGCCTGTGATGACACACTTCTGTCCATCTCGTTCTCTGGCGGCATAGATTGCAACGGGTGGAACATGTCGCCGCGGGCTGAAAGTAGGAGACCAGAATGCTGCTCCTCGCTGTTGAGAGGGAGATGGTGTCACCGACCATTTGAATGGAAGAGCACAAATGAGTTCAGCAAAGGGGTCTATGATTCTCAGTGAGAAGCGGGCAAGCTGTACCATGTACTCAAGCTTCTCAAGGTCGCACAACTGGAGAACGGCCCACAATGGGGTAGGTATCTCCTGATCAAGAACAGCTTTCTTGAATTGGCGAATGAGAATCCTACGCTGGGGCGACTGGATATTGAAGCGCTCATCACTCACACGAACCACGGTGGGGGAGCGGCCTAGTTCCGAAGAACTTCCAGAGGGAACTGTACTCGCAGATGCGTTTGACATATTGATCACGTGGGCCAGTTCTAGATCCATCAGAAAAGACGGTGAATGCTGCGGAAATCCGATGATTGCCGCGACAGGCACGTGGTCGGCGTGTGAAGGAAACTGGAAGGTTCGTTTTGATCTGGAGCTCTTTATACGTTCGAACGGGGACCCGCGCGTTTTCGCCCAAGTCGAGGAAGGAACCGACGAGTTCATTCAAATTGAGGATATTCCACCTTGAATATATACACCAGAGCGTCGACGGCACTTTCCAAATTCGGCGTAAAAGGCTATCATAGCATGGGCCATAAACATCACATTCAGTAGGCAGCATCACCGCCGAGGAAACCATTCTCGGTCTCGAATATCTTGCATGCGTTTCTCTATCATCCGTGCCCTTGGAGGCATTGCCACATGAGGTCTATTTCGGGGTTCGAGATCTGGCACAGAGGCCCGCTCCCGCTGAATGTCACGGATGCGTCTACGACGAGCACTTCGAATCTCGTCGGACAATTCGACAAGCTCATCTATGTCATCCTGTGGCCGGAACGAGTCAGAATCCAAGGAAGCAGTCTACCCGGACAATACGTACCGACTTGAGGTACGAGAAGATGTAGTAGCACGTCCTCGTCTCTTCGTACTCGAATCCCATGTGTTCAATAGCTTCCCTCACTACCAATCTCTTCGCTATTTCGGTCCACCGATCGTTTCGTGTCTCCTCCGGGTCCGTGACCTGCTGGGCAATTCGTCCAATTTTTGCTTCAGCCACTGACGAATGTCGAGGTTTGACCTCAACAACGTCCAAAGCTCCGGTCATCTCAATGGGTTCGTCCGGGGATGGAGTATGCACCACAGACCAGTCGTCCGTACCTCTTGGGGCCTTGTTTACAAGCCTGGCGCTCTCAATCATTATATCCTTTTCAACGTCATGCATGGAAGGGGCATCTCTAATTTCGCGGCTGTAAGCTAACTCGCTCTCGTCTTCTAGCGGCTTGGGCCGACGACGAGTTGCGGTTATTGTTTCCCGCTCCCACGGGTCGTTGAAATCAACAGCTGGACCGCTAGTTGGAGATATTGAGTCTTCTGGAGCGAGAGAGTCTTCACTGTCACTGTGATCGAGGACTATGCTTTCATCCGACATTCGTCCACCTCGCATTTTTCTGAGACCAGATGTTAGCGCGAGGCTGAGATGAGGATTGATTTACACACCGATGGTGAATATCGATTTCATCAAAACTACCTCTCCGGGACCGCGGTTCCGGACTGCGCACACGAGGTGTACGGGCGTCTTTATAGTCTGCACTTGGTTAGAAGAATCTTGTTGTTGGGCTATCAAGACCAGTCTTACCATGGTCAATGTTCCTATCGTGGGTAAACACGTCTTCTTGGCGGATTGGGGGTGCATGTATGGAATCCAAAGAAGGCGATGGCTGGCGAGATGGGAGCTTGTCCTTTGTTTTCCGGATACTGGTCTCTTCCTTAACCTCTTCAAGGTCTCGGGAGCGTGACTTGGAGTCCAGCTGCGGGCGCACGCTAGGCTCTTCGTCCAGTGGAATCTGTTCCCTATCCTCTCGCCGAAGACCTCTTAATTCACGTTGGAGATCCTCCGAAGGTACACTGCGTCGTTTTTCACGTCCGCGTATGACTATCTCCTCTTCATCAACACGGTCTGCCGGTCGTGGCCCTTTATCCTTCCGCCGAATGACCACGTCATCCTCTTCAGATTCTGGATCTGGAGAATCGATCGGGCCTCGGTGTCGCCCTGGCGCATCGTCAAGGAGGACCTCTTCCACCTCGACCCTTTGGGGAGGTGGAGGCCGTGGCCGTGGTCGATGGTATGGCTCTTCCTCGAACTCCAATCTCCTATCACGCGATCGAATATCGAGTTCACTATCCCATCCGCGACGTAAAGGAGGCTCTTCTCTTTCTTTCCGTCGGACTACCATTTCCTCTTCCTCGAATTCGCGCCCTGGGCGGTGTCTTCTTCCTCCATGTTTCGCTCGCCCCTCAGCTAATAGGTCCTCATCAGATTCCCGTTCTGGACGTCGCCTGCGGTGACGTTTTTCTCTGTCCTCAAAGAGAAGATCGTCCTCAGATCTTCGTTCTGGGTGACGCCTGCTCCCTCTGTGTAGTTCTCTGTCTTCAATAATGAAAACCTCCTCTTTAAATTCCCGAGGATGGCGTCTACTTCCTCGGCGTCTTTCCCGTTCGAGGATGAGTTCATCGTCCTTCTCGAATTTGGGCTCTAGACGACGCCTCCTGCCGCTGTCTCTTTCCCTTGCTCTTTCCTCAAACAGAAGATCCTCTTGGGATGCTCGCTCCCGGCGATACCTCCTATCTCGATGCCTTTCCCTTTCATCAATGAAAGGATCGTCTTCGTCTTCTCGCTCTCGTTCAGGACGACGCCTCCCATCTTCACGTCTTTCTCTCTCCATGAAAATTAAATCCTCCTCGATGCCTCGCGGACGGCGTCCTGTGCCCCGACGTCTCTCCCGTTCCTCAAAAATAATATCCTCCTCGTCTATTTCACGAGGACGAGGTCTCACGCCGGGACCCGGACGGCCGCCTGTAGGCATCATCGTGGTCTAAAGGCATATATCGCTCAGGCGAGGCCATATCTACCTCCTCCCTTGACCGCATGAGAACCACGTCATCCCGTGTTCGCGGCGGCGCAAAGCTTTCTTCCATAAAGTCTCGCCTGGATCGTTCTCGGATGTGCATACGCTCCATATCCTCGGCTAGGGGCTCTGACCTTCGCCGACGATACTCAACATCATCCTCATAGTCGCGATGTCGTCGGCGCGGCCTATAGTCTCGCTCGCGCTCCCGTTCCATTTCGTAGAATTCATCTTGCTCGTCGTAGTCGCGGGGTGGTGCTCGGCGGGACATTGTGGGACTGTGCTAGCGACCACCGCATTGGATTTTTACGGTCGGAAATATATCTCGACCGCGATGAGAAGACTCTGAGATTCAGAGCTTTAGCGCAGGAATCTGTTAAGGGTTCAGTTCAAGGCAACGGTCAATCTTGGAAGCGAGATAGTTGGTGAATGGTGGGGTTTGCGAGGAAGGTGGACTGTGCTCTAGTCACGATCATCACAGTTGGGCAGCTAATCATAGTACGACAAACAACATAAATAAGCAGATAGTGATTCGACTAAGAGCACTGGCCCATACAAGATATGGAAACGAAAACGCAGCCCGTGTGACCTTGAAGGGCTGGCGAAAAGCAAAGTGATCCGACCCCGCGGCTGATGTCACTGGCTCTCTTAGAACACTGCAGATCTAGGAGCTGAACAACCATTCCGTTCAACATCTTCATGTTTGTTTACTCCCAACGCCTATAGTTCCAATCCATGGATGTTCTACCCCGGAATCTTAGCTAATCTTGCCACTGGACCTCGGGAACCTTGGTTCTCTTTTCAAAAACGGCCGATTTGGGGTTGACAAGTGTGGGGTCTATAGTGCTTGGCGTCAGAGTCCTTGTAGCCAGCCAAAGCCGCATAGTATACAACAACAACATAACTCCTTGAACATTCGAGCCTAATTGTGCATTGTTGGTTGATTCGCCACGTATAGATTAAATCGTATACGGAGTATGAAGCAATTGATATCAGTTCGCCCAATCAGACAATAGCATAGTTTTATTCAAGGCATTGGGTATATAGTAGCTAAAAGCCAAGTGAAAGCAGATCATATATAGGGCTCGTAGGTCACTGGAAAGCAAGTCGCATCTGTCCCTTTTCGGGCTTAGGCTTACCCCGACTCCCTCCACCTCGGCCACCTTTTCCACGAGCAGTTGCACCACGTGCACTGCTTTTCGTAGGCGGTGGCGCCTGTGAAGCCATAGCCTCCTCTCTGTCCTGGCTTGCAAGGTCCTTGGCAAAGTGCCAATCATCATGTTCTTCCTTTTCATACTCGAACATCGATTTAGAGCACCGTGGACATACGAAACGGGGAATTCCGCTCAATCCAGGGTCCTTTTCAACAGGTTCTTCGGGGCCATCGGGCTCATCTGTAGCAGTATCTTCAAGACGTGATGGATTTCCAAAGAAACTTTTTATCCCACCCCCTTCTCCGTCAAGCTTCCGTCTTTTCTCGGTTTGGGCTTGTTCACTGGGGGAACTACCGGCATCTCGAAGTCTTGACGAATGACTCAGAGCTTTCGCTTGATCACCGCGAATCAAGAATCCCTCAATAGCCTTATTGTTGCTCACGCCGTCTTCAAAGCTTGACACGCTCAACGACAAGTTGGAACAGGGCCATGCTTGTCCGTCAGCCACAACTTGACGAAGCAAAGTATTGGCCAGATCGTAGAGAAGGTTCTCGTCAATTGCATTGGAGCCTGGGATTGGAATTTGGCGAGAATGAGATTGCGCCGTTCGATAGTGCATCGTGATCACCTTCGGACGACGTCTATTTTCAAGCACGCCGTCTTCCACAAGCCGGCCATATATATCAGCTGCGAAGATACGGAGCCATTTCTCAGCTTGGTCAAGTGAGTTGATGCTCGGTCTGAAAGACTTCGCGGATAGCATAGATTTAATTTGTGTTCGGGGATTGACCTCGCTGCGGTCATCACCACGGATGATTCCGTAAAGCCAGGATGCCGTATGGTCAGCCAGCTTGGTGCGCAATTGCTCAAGCGGTACATTAAGAAGATCGCTGACTTTCTCTGTCCCAAAGGCGGCAGTTATTTGCTCGCCGAGTTTACCACCCAGCATTCTGATCTGAGTAAATTTATAACCACCTAGGAAATTCTGCACCGCCCGATTCCGCACTACAGTTTGTAGATTGGGCTTATTGCAAGCACTTCCTAGTTTTGCGATCATCTTATTGCGGCCAAGCCCAGCGGAACATGTATAGCCGAGCTTCTCCCAAACTGTGTTCCGCACCGATCGTACAATCTCGGATCCTATCAGCATGACAATGTCGTCCCAGTCTGGATCATCTTCCTCCGTTTCATGTTGATCCAAATCCACCAAGCAGTCGGTGTCCCACCGCAAGGCCGTGGTCGGCGGTGTAGGCAGTTCTGCATCCCGGGTCTCGTCTTGTGTTCCAATCAGAAGTTCTGGGTATCGCTGAAGAAGCGCCCTATATATCAACGGGGACAAATCAATGAATACTTCATCAATACTGGCTTTCTCTAACACAGCCGAAAGCTCTTGCCTCGAATTCTGGTTTTCGACTTCCGTATTATCGGCACCCCATGTAGCCAGAGCCTCCTTCATCGTTTGGAGGATCTTTCGCGATTGTGCTCGGTACGGATCCAACGACACCTTGTCCGTGCTGATGTTCTTGAATGAATCATCCCGATATGCCCACCGTCCTCCTTCCCCCTCTCGAAAAGTCGCGACATGCTGTAAGACGAGGTCTGGACAAAGTTTCCTGGCCTCCGCAACATTGATCAATCTGCTGATTCCGAAGGGTCGCGCAGCGTAATTGATGGCAATCAAAGAGTCCCATTGCCGCACTGCCAATGGTGTCTCCCGCGGAATTCCCAGGCGGACCATCTCACATTGCGCATAGAAGGCATCGAGATCGATATGCGCAATCACACGTAGCGGGGTTGCCGTGGATCCATGTCGCAAGCCTTGCAATTGTCGATAGGTAAAACGGGAGACCTTCAAGGGATCGGACGTCTCGGTAGGTTCGGACATGCTCGTACACGCGTCATGACGGTGAACACCAAACCATTGGGGTCGGTCAGATCAGAGCTTGGAATCTGATGCTCTCAACCTTGGGACGAGAACCCAAAATGGACTAGTGCGGGCACGTGTTAGCTTCAGCCTGAGGTTCGTGTTGTTCCTCATCTAGGTCTTCAATTCAACATTGGAATTTCCATTACACTTTACATATCAAGAATTAATACAATATTATATGTTCTTGTACAATGACTATACAAGTCCAGAGACAGCCACAATTTATTTTTTTCACATATTCCCCAGAGTTATGGACCAGGGATATCCAAATGACCCATCACTTAGTGCCTGCTTATTTTTTCTTCAACCCACCCCTGCACAGTCAGATGTTGTGTTCTCATGCAGGATTTTTCGACATTGTAACTCGCCCACTGCAGAGGTCTCGAACATGAAAAAAAGAAACGAGACAGGGTGATCTCCGATCTGTGCGATCCAGCTGACACAGGCGGGCTATGAGTGGACCAGAGGCTCGGAGGCTTCGCGCAGGTGCCCAAAGCCACGCATTCCTGCCCAACGGTCATCTCGTGTGGACATCGGCTGCCAGCTTTCCAGGTGGCAAGTTCGCAGGTCGCCACCGGTCCTTTCTGTCAACAGATTGGCCCTTGGCTGTCATGCTCGTTTCGCAGATGGTGTGTGAGGGATCAATCACAATGGGTCCTATGATTTGCCCCCTCGACATTGCCCTCTTACACCATACAGATGAACATCTGACGGCTTTTATCTTGTTTCCTCAACAGTTCTTGACCGCTGCTGAAGATCCACCGGTGGAGTCATGTTGAGTTTCGATATTAATCCAGTCCAGGGGCACAGACTAAGGAGCAATCCAAGCTGGTTGAATATGGGGGATCGGCCCTTATTTTTTTTTTTTGTCCCGACTAAAATCTAGTAGGAAACAAAGAGCAACCCTTTTAAGGTCTAGTTTTAGGGTACAAAGTACATCTCGAAGTATCCACTCTGTACGGAGTACAGCTGGCTACAATTGCTTACCATTTACTTTTTCCAACATTGGAAGTGTCAGGAGGGGAGTATATGCATACTCCGTTATATTGACATATGAGTACAATATATGTATGTACACCGTACTGGGCATATAGTCCTCTATAATAATACAAATAGAAAATGAAAAATTCTCAAGCGGCTACAGGCATAGGGTTGCACATCAGTCTAATCCACATTTGAACATGCATGCTTTTGCCTTGATCTCAGTGGGGAGTCGTGGCACCAGCCCAAGACGGCCCAACCGCCCTCTTTGTATGTCCACTTTACCCTTCCCCCCCCTCTTCTTCCTCTTCTTCTCTCTCGTCTTTCTTTCTTTTCCTTTCCATATTCCTCTGGCTTCTCTTGCCAGCACTTCTACTCTTCCTCTTTCCCCCCCAGGCAAATATCTAGTTCATCCCGAACAGATTACAGACAGCCCACAGGACCCCTCACCCGTGTTTCTCTTTCTCCTAATCCTGACAACTCATTCTCTCTTGAGCACCCTGTCAACCTCTTGTCGCTATTCAATCACCATTCTTTGAGGCCTTCTCAATTTCCCCAGGATAATTGCCCCAGTGGACAACCAGCCAGGATTTCTTCCCAGGATTACCCGGACTTTTCCCACTAAGGACATTTTACTATTCGCGACCAGGATCAATTTCTTTCTGGCCACTTCCCAAGGATCGTATCTCGTTTTCTGCTTGCCCTGGAATCGAGGAACCAAATCATTCAAGTCGTTGATTGTCGGCTTTGGAACCTGCTCGTCGCCTGATAGAATCTGTACATCCTACAATAAAAACGGACTCACCACCGTCCATCAACTTTCCCAGGACTCTCAAATCATCTACCATAACTCCGGACTTCTTCATTTCTGGCCATTTGGATCCGAGGACTTTAATTTTTAAACCGGATATTTTCCTCCCTCGGAATACATTATGACAGGCCGCTATGATGCACGCCCGGAGCGTCAGAATGAATATTTCATCCCTGGTGAAGGAATCAGCCGAGAAGTGATTCAAGCAGATATTTGTCGCTACCTTGGAAACGATGCCCTCGTGAGACCTGGCAACCACAATGTGCGTCTTCCGCTCTTGACCCGATGACTCGAAACAGGCCATTTTGACTGACAATGAACAGGGCCGCTCAGGATTCTTTATCCGTGCCTATCGGAATCTCACATCTGTAAGTGACTATGGACAAGCGACAACAAGCGGGATAAGTCAAGATGGCATTCTAACCACACATTGGATACAGGAGATGATTACTGATCTGAAGGCTGACTCCGCTCGTTGGGAGGCGGACGTCTCACGCCGGGCTGACCTAGGCTACCCGCGTGGGAATTATATTCAAGATACGAACGTATCTCATCCACCTAACACCGCTCCAGCGACCTATGCCCCTGCGCCCGTTCATGAGGTTCGCCAGTCACAGGGCCCATCCCCTACGCCATTCACTGCAGCGCCCGCTCAGTCATACATGGATCCCTACTCCCAGGGTTCCTACAGTGGATCCCAGAATGCCCCCTACACAAATCCTTCCTCATACACATCCACCACTCACTCGCCATATGCATCAGGTACAGCTCCGTACCCTCCACCCCAGGTTTCCTACTCTGGTTCCAACCAGCCCATTGTGACGTCTGCGGACATGCACCCACAATCGTACACATATGCCCCCACGGGCTATGGTTACGACACTGGCCGAAGCAATGCTCCCCGATACCCCGGACCTGGATATGATGCCGAACAGGAGTACTCTACTGTAACTTCCGGGATGTCCTATCCTACCACTACTGCCCCGGATCCCCGGATAGGAATGGAACCCAGATACACTCCAGAGTATGAGCGCAGGCCACAAGCAACCAGAGATAACCCCCACCGTCGGCGGTAAACAAGAATGACCGCCTCAAGGGTTTTCCTGCATTTATGATTCCTTTTCTCTCTCTCTCCATCCACATTGCGGTCCACTTGATGCTTTCTTCCTGGAATATCTCCACAATACTCCTAGGAATAATGTTGATGTCTACGAAAGTCTTCCTGGACAATCTTTACGCCTTTCTTTCCTCTTCTCGGCCACAATTCTCAAATTCCCAATTCGTCTCCAGTCCAGGAAATCCAGACCAAGCCAGAGATGTTCAATGTTTTACATCCCACTTCAAATGGCCTAGTCAAGGGAACTTTCCACTTCTCATTGGACATGAATCCCACTTCTATTTTTGCCCATGGACTCCCACTGGAATTGAACCCAATTGCTCTGTAGCAGGAGCTTGGACTTCCCGTGGACATCCGTCTTTATTTTGATTTCTCTCCCATGCTTTTGTGCGACTGGCCAGCCAGGAGTAGGAGTGATTTGCTTGATTGAGTTTACGAAAAGGTGGTCCGGACTTGAGCGTTTTGTTTGTTTTCTGGTCTCAGGATTCCGGGCATACTCACCCCCCACAATAATGTGATCCTTTTCGTTGGTTTAACGGTGTACAGGATTTGTGTGTTCTTAGCAACTTCTTTTTTTTTGGTTTCGTCTTTCCCTTGAAAGGAGGGATTTATTGTTCTACTTTTTTTTTTTTATACTTTGGTTTGCGAGAGCGTTGTGCTTCGATAAACTAAGGCTGGTGACCTACATGTAGATACGAGCATTTGCGGCGTTGGTCCGTCTTCTGTGATTGACGTTTTGATATGCAAGATCGTGGACTCCATGATTCTAATGAATCTCTTACTCTGCATAATTTCTTACCTTGGATGAATCAACATATCATATCATTACTAAATCACTGACTTTTTGTCCAGACCTGAGGCTGCGGCTTCGGAGTGTAATGCAAATTCTATAATGGATCGGATTTTATAGGTAGCACTAAATATGAGGGTAGCCTGTCTCTATTGTAGGAAGGTCATATCGGACCGTTGGTGCGCAAAAATGCAATTATTCCTAACATAGCCAAGACTCGAACATAGAAAAGCGAGCTGATGTCGATTATATTGCGCAAAACGTAGTACATACACTGTAGCGCCGGGCTCGACATTCGGCGTATGCGAAACAAATATTGGTATCAAAGCATGTTGATGGCCAGGAGAAGTTGCCCCGGAACAAGTCTTTTTCGGTTGCCCACACTGATGCGATGAGGCTTGTTCATCAGTCCAGTGGCACAGCCAACTCATCTCCTGCCATCCGCTGAATTTATTCTTCCCAGGCTCGGACAATACACGAGATTCTCTCTAACTTCCGATAACTTGACGTTTTCGTAGTTCTGAACCAATTTATTCGTCATCGTAGCCCTTGGGGATCACCCGCGGACCCTGCGGAACTGTGCGTATTGAAAACATTGGTCAGATTCAAAATTACTTATATATAGTTTTGATGCTCGTGCACCAATTTGTAGGGAATTGAATGGGTTCATACTGGGATATGTCAGAGGAACGGGCTCGGGGTCGACGTCACCGAGGGCGCGGCGGATGGGGGGAATCGTGGCCAGCGAAACGGGACCCATGAAGCCGATGCACAGAGAAGCGAGGATAGCTGGCTTCTCGTGCGCAGCCCAGCGGATGTAGCGGAAGGGGGTCGACCAGAACTGAGGGGTAGACATGTTGTAGCAAGAGGTCGTTGACGACGAGGTTTTTCCGATATAGGTAGGAGGTCAATGCTTGAGTAATAGAATAGTACTGTTCAAGCGCGCACAAATGAACAGATTCACCGGTCCCACTTAGTGGTTGTTGAGTGGCAGGAATCAGAGAAGCAAAATTGAAGCCGGAGGGACGAGGTGAAGTCGAAGTTCGGAGATGCGGACCCAGCGCTCTCAGGTCTTGGCACTCGCCCATTAAACACGTCGCCCTTTCTGGCTATCTATACAACTTGGATCCTCAACCACCTTTCTTTACTTACTTCTTTTTGATCCTTCCGCTCCGCTGTGCGGAATTTGTTCAAAATGAGGTGGTGTCTTGCGTTGCTCATTTGTTGCTTCTTGGCTGTGGTAAATGCGCTGAGTAGCTCCGGCAGTCGCCTGTTGGCCATTCTGGAAGACACAGAACAGAAGGACCTATACTCCACGTTGTGGGCAGACCTAGAGGGTAATTTACTTTTCCTTAGTCTACGGAATTATTTGCTAACTCTCGGATTCCAGCACGGGGATATGATGTCTCAATCGAATCTTCCAAGAGTGAACAGCTTGCCCTGTTCAAGCACGGCGAAAGAGCTTACGATCACCTCCTGATCCTCCCTCCCAAGTCCAAAGGTGGGAACCCCCGATTTAATTGGTTCAATGTTTAGTCAATTGACCCAAGAATACAGGCCTCGGCCCCTCCTTGACCCCAAAACACATCCTCGACTTCATGAACAAGGATGGCAACATCCTCCTCGCCCTTTCTGGCAAGACTGCCACCTCCAGCGCCATCAGCTCCCTTCTCCTTGAACTCGACATTCACCTCTCCACCGATCGCTCACAAGTCGTTGTCGACCACTTCAACTACGACACCCTCTCGGCCGCTGAGAAACATGACGTCCTTGTTCTCCAGCGCCCTGGACCTCTCCGTTCTGACGTCAAGGCCTTCTTTGATGGTGAAGGTGTTCTTGCCCTCCCCCGAGTTGCTCCCCAGACTCTCGGTGACAGCGCCCTCCTCTCTCCGATTCTCAGGGCCCCCGCCACAGCCTACAGCTACAACCCCAAGGAGGGCATGCCCGCGGCGGAGGATATCCTGGCTACCGGTTCGCAGCTGAACATCGTTTCCGCTATGCAGGCCCGCAACTCTGCCCGCTTCACTGTTCTCGGATCAGTGGAGTCGTTGGAGGACAAGTGGTTCTCTGCCTCCGTCAAGACACCCAGCGGCAAGAAGACTTCCACCGTGAACCGCGAGTTCGCTAAGCAGTTGACTGCTTGGGCTTTCAAGGAGACTGGTGTCCTTAAGGTTGACAAGGTCGAGCATCGCCTTGCCACTGAGGGCGCCGAATTGAACCCCTCGATCTACCGGATCAAGAACGAGACTGTGCGTGAAACATCCATATATTGTCCTTGTCTTCCAAACTAACCATCTATCTTTATTTGCCTGCAGATCTACAGCATTGAGATTTCCGAGTACGTCTATGACAAGTGGGTTCCCTTCGAAGTCCCCGGCGACGACGCTCTCCAGCTCGAGTTCACCATGCTCTCGCCCTTCCACCGTCTCACCCTCCAACCCACTCACCGCACCGATACCAGCACTGTGTTCAGCACTCAGTTTGTGACCCCCGATCAGCACGGTATCTTCTCCTTCCGCGTCAACTACAAGCGTCCCTTCTTGACCTCCATCGAGGAGAAGCATGAGGTCACCAACCGCCACTTTGCACACGACGAGTACCCTCGCAGCTGGGCTATTACTGGCGGCTGGGTATGGATTGCCGGTCTTTGGTCGGTGATTGGAGGATTTTTGGCTTTCGTCATTGTCTGGCTCTACTCTGCCCCTGTGACTGATAAGCTTAAGAAGACTCAGTAAATCTATATTCTGTATGCATTGGACTGTCTGTCCATGATTTTCAATTTTGTTGCATGATTCTTGATCTCCAAATGAACACATTAGGTCCAAAGATGACCAATTCTCAATGATATGATATTCTCCTGCTCCTTCTGTTTGCTTTGATTATTGCCAGGAGGGATCTAAAGAATGACTTGGTTCGCTAATACACTTGAGTGACTTGTCCGGGGTTTGATGGACTGAAACCGAAATTAAGGAACGTAGTACCATCCGCATTGGTATTGGCTGTTAATTCCCGATCTATATCTATTGGAATTTGAGTTCGGATTGGCATGTTTCATCCGTAATCGTCAGCCTGCAGCCTGTCTAACTCTGCGTCTACGGTCCAAGGGTATATCAACCCCAGTGATGAGAATGGTACTGAAGCGGCAGATGTTCGCGAAGACGGCACTATATTAAGCGCAATAGCCTTTACACGAAAAGAGGGCAGAAGTCTGATAGGATGTGAATTAAACTAAAAAATCCGCAAAGGATGAAATTGACTGCCGTTGGTCCCAAATATCCACAGCGGGCCATTTAGTTCATCCTAAATTGGTCTAACAATGATTACTAGCACTCACACTTGCCCGAAGCAGCAACTGGACTCGTCGCTTCTGGACGTGGCTTCAATGATAGGTGAGAAAGATTAGCCTCGATTCTAATATGTTCCGTTCTTTCGAACGTTGCCCTCCTGTATATACCCGTTACGCAATTGAATCTTTCGGAAATGGATAAACCGACTTTCGTCTTCTCCCTCGGTGCTTGGCTCACTCCCATCGTCTTCGATGCCGTGCGTGACCGTCTGAATACCCTCGGTTATCCTTCTGAGTGCCCCGCGCACCCCTCTATCGGCGCTGAGCCCCCTTCCCTGACATTGGAAGACGACGTTGCCTCTCTGCGTAGGGGTATTGACGATTCTAGCAGATGAGGGAAAGGACATTGTCCTTGTGGCACACTCCTATGGCGGAGTCGTAGCCTCCACAGCTAGCGAGGGGCTGGTGAAGCATGTTCGTGCGGAGAGTGGAAAATCAGGAGGTGTTGTGAAGGTTATCTATCTTAGCTGCCTTTGCGTTAGACAAAGACCAGAGCTTGCTGGGAATGCTGGGAGGAAATTATTTACCCTGGATGAAGGTCGAGGTTAGTCCATCCAGCATCATATGATCGGTATCATTGTCCAAGATCCAGCTGACCAAGAAAAAGGGCGACTACGCTCGCGCCGACGGCACCGGGGCCGTCGGCTGGCAGGACCTGACCGTCGAGCAGCAAGAAAAATGGAATCGCACGACAATGCACACCTCGCGTGCGGTCTTTTCGGGTGAAACCACATATGAGCCGTGGCGCGATATCCCCTGCTCCTACATCATCTGCGAGCAGGATCTGGCCCTGCCGCCAGCTATCCAGGAGTTCTTTGCCTCAAAAATGGGCGGGCCTGACACTACCCACCGTCTTCCGAGCTCGCATTCGCCGTTCTTGAGTATGCCTGACCGCCTGGTGGGTGTTCTGGAAGAGATAGTGAAGGTATAATATGTATTATCGGACTTGGGTATGAAGAATCTCAGTCGGTCTCGAGAGAAGTGAGTATCAGAGAAGAAATGTATGTTTTTGAGCGTAACCGAACTCCGGGCCATGCCAGCATGTAATCAGCGAATCCAAATACCCTTTTTACAGGCCCCTTGTCTTCTCTGGATCCATCTGTACTTCGTTTCCGTTGATTTCCTTGACCGTCTGGTATGCCGGTTGTCCAGCATATAGCTGCCCTCCAGACGAGTTACCAGATTTCCCGTCCATCTCCTTGGATAGCGAGATGGGTTGGTTGCCACGGAAGCGCTTGCGCATATCGATCATACCACGTCTGTACCGAGAGAAGGCGCAATAATTAGCGGATGTTCCTTTTGTCCATAATAGTCGGCCTAGTCGAGGCTCAGTTTCCGACTCACTTGCACTCGCTGAATCCTTTCCGCAGCTGCTGACATTTCGTGGGTAACTCCTCGGCGAGAGGAGAGCTGAGACATTCACGTGGCGTATGGCGCTGGACCATGATACAGTCCGACTCCTGGAGGCATTGGGCTAAAGCCTCCCCTGAGATAATCGATTTGTGGTCAGTTTCCGTCGGTAGATGGTCCAGCTGGGTCAGGAACATGACCCTCCCTTAGACTGTTGTGCGACTCGGGGGGTGTAACGTACGGATATCATTGCATGAGCTGGGCATGTTGACGCGACCTTGTGGACGAATGCGCAACCACAAGCAGCAAGAGACCAAAAGATCGAGGCCACGGCAAATTCGGGCTGTCAGATATCTCGACGCTGATTGGCGGATGTCGAGAATCCCCCGGATGAGATAAGCATCGCTATCACATGTTGGTAATGACGTCGGGGGATATTCATCGCTTGTTTTGCGCTTTTAAACATTTGCAGCATCTCTGTCGCTTGCATAGAATCTTCAAGAGTACCTGCACATATGCATAGCAATTGTTGTTGATTATGTCGCGAGTTCCGTTCATCGGGAGACTGTTCTGGTAAGAACTCCAAGCTTCCACAAAGAACGCAGCAATTGACATTCACGTCTCTAGGTATGAGTACCTAGCGCTCTTTGGGTCTTTGATCCTTGTTCTGCTGGAGACAATCATTCACTTGATTACTTGGTGCCTACGTTAGTGAAAATCACCGAACAATGGATGATGCCATTATTAACCCCTAACCAGCAAGCCCTATCATCAAGTTTTGCTATGGCCAGTCCAAGGCACTTTTCAATCTTTTAATTCCTAATGAATCCCGCCCCAAGCGCACAAAAGAGGAAACATTTGCATGTTCTGTTGCAGATGCATCCGATTTCACCGAGATATGTGCCCTCTTTGGGTATCAAGCGGAGGAGCACATCGTACAAACAAGCGATGGTTACCTCCTTGGACTTCATCGGCTGGCATATCGAAAAGGGGAAGAAGGCATGCGCGTCAATCAAGGTCCAAATGGGATTCGGAAAAAGGTCGTCTACCTCCACCACGGCCTGCTCATGTCAAGTGAGGTGTGGGTAGCCTTGACAGACGAACAGCGGTGCCTGCCCTTTCAGCTGGTGGAAAGGGGGTACGATGTATGGTTGGGGAACAACCGTGGAAATAAATACTCCAAGAAGTCGATTCGATTCTCGCCTGGTTCCAATGAATTTTGGGATTTCTCTATCGACCAGTTCGCCTTTTATGATGTCCCCAACAGCATCGAGTACATCCTCGAAGTGACAAATCAGCCGTCGTTGTCTTACATTGGATTCTCCCAGGGAACAGCACAGGCATTCGCTACCCTTGCTATTCATCCATTGCTCAACCAGAAGATTGATGTGTTCGTGGCACTTGCACCGGCCATGGCTCCTTCGGGTCTCCGCAACCGCATTGTTGATTCACTAATGAAAGCCTCTCCGGACTTTTTGTTCCTGTTATTTGGTCGACGCAGCATCCTATCCTCGACAACCATGTGGCAAACGATACTGTACCCGCCAATATTTGTGCGTATCATCGACACAGCCCTCCAAGCCCTCTTCAACTGGAAGTGTCGCAACATCAAACAAACCCAAAAGCTTGCCGCCTATTTGCATCTATATTCCTTCACCAGCACTAAATCCGTCGTGCATTGGTTCCAAATCATTCGGAATAAGAACTTCCAGTTCTACGATGATGAAGTCTATGCTCCATTCAGCGTAGCTGCTAGCGAGCGGTTTTACAAGCCGGTCAAATACCCTACTCGCAACATCAAAACTCCCATTGTCCTCCTGTACGGCGACAGCGATAGTCTCGTTGATATTGGAGTGATGCTGAAAGGATTGCCACATGATACTGTCGCCCAGGCGATTCCAACCTACGAGCATCTAGACTTTTTGTGGGCCTCCGACGTTGACCGCCAAGTCTTCGGTTATGTGTTCAATGCGCTTGAGACCTATAGCCGGGGTGGCCCGTTGGCTGCCAGCTGTACGGGGTCTGAGAAACACGGATTTTTAACCGACGGCCCTGTTTCCAATACATCGGTTGCCCGGAAAGCCCATGTCTTCCCCAATGATGTAGCCTACGGGGCTACTCCTGAACATCGTTACTTTTAAATGTACAACATACAAAATTTCCTGTGGACTTTTTGAGCGGGGTCATTGCGTGGCGGGTCGCTCGCCACATCCGTCCACGGGTGTGAGGGGATAATAGGATACATTTGTATGGTACCCATTCATAAACAGATGTGTCTTGTGTGTACGGATTGCCACCTAGCCAGGGCTTGGCACGATAAATGCCGACAGAGTTTTCTAGGAACCCGCTGCCTAAATCCACCGAAGTGGCGTCGAGAAGGGGAAGTCCCGGAGTCTGTGCCTGATTATTCACTCCGTACCTACGTACTACAACTCCGTAGAGTACCTGACTACTCCGTAGAGCATCGTTAATCAAACTTACCTAGGTATGTATGTGACCCAACTCTCGTATCCACAGTCTAGACTTGCTGGGCACGATACGGAGTACAAAATAGGCACTAGGGCAAAAGTGACGATCTATCCTCCTTCCTAACCCGTTGGAACCTAAGAATAAGCTTTGATTAAGTCGATTTCGGTCTGGAGAACTCGAGGAGATCTCTTATATTGATTTTTATATTGTGAACAGGCACAAAAGATGATATTCAGGGGCATGGTTCGGATGTCAGACAGGTGGCGCAATTCCACAAGCCCAATAAGTATAATAATAATAATTAATGACAGAGCATTGAAAACTTTTTGTCCGAGTTCTTTGTGGGTTCTGATTCGATCTAGACCGGGCGCCCATCTCCACCGTAGAAATTAGCGCTGGCGAACAAGTCACAACGAACAAGAGAAATCGAAAAGAAAAACAATGAAAAACTTAATTTCGTGGCTCAGGAACGACACGACCCATGGAAAGTCGTTGACCAGTCCACTCGGGTTGGCCGCACCAGATCTCTGTTCCTGGCCCTGACAATGGTTACCAATGGGATCATTGTAATAAACCCCATCTAATCAGGCACCGACCACATGGATACACATGGTCAATCCAATTTTATGGTTCAATGGGTTCGACGGCCTATCAAACGCCTGCCACCCCAAAATCTGACACACCCAATGCCCTATGCCTACGTACTCCACCCCAAAGAATAAAATGCCGCTTTACCCTCCTCCTTCTCCTCTTTCTTTCTCTCCTTTGACATCACGATCTTTCGAATCACACTCATTTAGATTCTTCCCTTGGGGCTGAGCCTCAGTACAACACTCTCCTTAACAGTCTGTAGATCAGACTACTGTCCCTCCTTCAAAGGATATCACTTGTCTTCAAACACCTTCCTTCAATATCGGATTCATTCAGCCAATATGCGCTTCAACGTTCTCACCCTCTCGGCCCTTCTGGCAGCGACTGCCTCTGCGCGCCCCGTCGCCGTCCCCGATGTCAAGTATGTCGAGGAGACCGTCTGGGAGACCGTCTATGAAACCGTCTACGAGACCGCCACTCCCATCAGTGCGCCCACCAACCTCCCCATCCAGGAGGTCGCCCTTCCTTCCAGCACCTCGTCTGTCATTTCCTCGACTTGGACTCCCGCTGTCCCGACTCTGAGCATTCCCAGCACCAGTGTCCCCACCATTGTCCCAACTACCACCAGCGCTCCCTCAAGCACCACTAGCGCCCCATCCAGCACCAGCAGCAGCCCCGCCGCCACCGGCAGCGGTGTCTCCATCGTCAACAACCTCCCTGACACCGTCTACCTGTGGGTCGTGACCGAGACCGCCGGTGAAATGCAGACCCTGCCCTCCGGCGAGACCTTCCACGACACTTGGCTCACGAACTCCAACGGCGGCGGTATCTCCATCAAGATGTCGACCACCGAGGTCTGCGACAGCGTGCTGCAGTTCGAGTACACCCAGTCCGGTGACGTCCTCTTCTGGGATATGTCTTCCATCAACATGCTCAAGAACTCGCCCTTCGTCAGCGCCGGATTCGCTGTCACCATCAGCGACGAGTCTTGCCCCACTTCGACCTGCGCCCCTGGTGATGCCTACTGCACCCAGTCCTACCAGAAACCCGATGATGTCAATACCCTGGCTTGCGGTATCGATAACGCTTACACTCTGACTCTGGGTTAGAGTGTTACTTGGGTTCTGGTTCTAGGTGTTTAGTTGGATATACCTTTTGGTTATGGGGGGGAGTTTTCATGCTGATCAAATTGCAAAGTACAAATTTACGAAGCACAAATCAGATTTCATTTTAGATATACCGTTGTTTATAGAGTTAAAAACGAAAATTAGAAAATTCTCAAACATGTCGGATGCCCATATCATGGGGATTATAGAAGAGCATTGTAGACTGTAGCCTTACCACATACCTTTCATCGCCTAATTCAATACATTCACCTGTCGTCACATGCGAAAAGTTATTAGGCCTACAATGGATGGGTTTTACAATGACTTGAGGGCCTAATGATTCATCCCAAGTCATTGACCCCCCAATGAGGGGTAATCGCCCAACGGCGACGGACACGCACATACTACATTTGCAAAGTGACCAACGCCACGTCCACCTTGTAAGATAAAGCAGATGATGAAATATCTATTGAGCAGAATATAATTACAGTAGAATCCCAACTTGGTCGCAAAATGAGACCTTTCTAGGGCTAAACTAGGGTTGATCAGCAATCTAATCTCCAGTCTTCAATCCAAAAATAACTCAAGCGAGAGACATCCTTGGCATGCCCAGAGCGCCTGGTACAGGAAATATACAACCTAGTACACAGGCACCTTGAAAGCAGGGAAAGAGTAAGTCCAGCTCTCAATGGAAGCCTTATCATCAACGCACTGGAAGGTGCTGTTACTCTTCCAGAGCGGACGAGTAGGCCACTGGCAAAGCATCTGCGTCTCACCCTTATAAGTACCAGACGAGACAGTCGCATTCAAACGAGAAGGCTTGACATCATTCTCCACCCAGTCGATCATAGTCTGCATGTTATTCTGGGGGAACGGGCCAGGCTGCAGTTTATTTGCGCCGCAGTGCGCAGCACCGGGGACGAGGTAGAACTGGTACCAATCGGCGAGTTCCTTGAGACTCTCCTGGGAAGACAGATGCGGGTACATGATCGAGCGGACGGACTGCCAGTAGTGCACGGAAGACGCAGCGGGAATACCTGGGGTCGGATTCACCGTGGTAGTGCAGGAGTTTTCCGCCAGAGGATTGGAATGGGGTTAGGTCCGGCAGGGTGGTTTGCAGACTGTCCATGTAACGGACCATGCCGGTATTCATCCAGTCAACGAGGGTGTCGTAGGTGACGTTGTCGAGGTCGGAGAGGTTGTCGAGATCAAGGAGCTGGATGAACTTGGTCACGTACTCGCCGCCCGTCGAGGGGATATTCATTTCCCACTTGCTGGTCGCGTTGTTCCAAGTCGTGTCGCCGTCGCTAAGCTCAGAGCCGACTTGCCAGGAGAGGTAGGCGCGCTCGCCCTTCGAGTTGTGTAGGCCGTCGTAGATGGCTTGTGCGACTTGCACACCCTTGGCAGTGACTTTGCCGCTCTGTTCGGGTTTAGTGGAGGTGCTGCTGCCGTCGGCACGCTTGCTGAAGCCGAAACCTAAGGAGGTGCTGGTTTCTGCTGCACAGTGGTATTTCTCGCCGATGATCGAGGTCAGATTGAACTTGAGCTTGCAGAGGTCGGTGCGGGAGATGACGCCGTCGGTTCGGCCATCGAGGGGATCGCAGGCGGCGATAGTGGCGTTGACTATCTTCGCCAGCTCGCAGGGAGGGGGGTAGTAGTCGAGGGTCTGCTCGGCTGCAGCTGAGAAGACGTGGTGGACTTGCTGTTGGGCGAAGCGGAAAGCCGGGGCTCCGGTGATCGCTCCATCGTACTCCTCGCCGTAGCGCTGGATTTGGCTCATACCCTCACGGCCGCCATCAGAGCAGCCTTCGTAGTAGGTATAGACCTTGGCGGAAGAAGCCATGCCATAGAAGCCCTTGGTAAGAACCTTTCCGATCTTGGTCATTTCACCCAGAGCTTGGTAGGCGAACATGTAGGTTGCGTCCCAGTTGATAGTTCCGTTTCCGTAGAGGACCACCTCGTCGTAGCTGTTGTTGAATGCATCATATCCTGCGCTAGTGGCACCGCCAACAGCACCGTACTCGAGACCACCGGTTGCATCGCTAGACAGAGAGAAGCCACCACCACCGGCAACATAGAAGCGCTTCTTAAAGTCAGAGGGCTTGGGGAAGGCATACTTGATGACGACGGAGTCTCCCTTGCCAGTGTGCTCGTAGGTGACGGTCACATTGCAGTAGGTGTAGGTCTCTGTGCTCCCCGTGCCAGTGCTGGCATTGTAGACAGGACTAGCAGTCACAGCAGAGGGGATCATGTTGATACCCAGCAGAGTGCCATTGGAGGGCAGGATAGATTGCACATTCGAGACGGTGCAGACATCAGCAAGCGAAGCAGCACTTGCCGATGCTGCCAGGGCTGCAGCAGACGCGCTCCGGGAGAGACGCATGTTGAAGTATATCAAATGAAGCGATATAAAATGTAACAAATGAGTGTCAAGAAGAAACTGTAACGAGTGTGAAGAACTAAAGGATCGACAGGAACGTTAGAGGCAAGCTATACTTATAAGATTTGCAGTACTCCATATTATTTTGCTTCCAGTTTCTGGCAACCAATGTGTAGATCATGCGTTAACCCGCTGCGTGCGTTGCCTGCAATCAAACTATGAAACCATACCTAGAAGCACGGATCACGCTCTTTCCGCATCGATTCTATACTGAATCGTCATCATCTAACACTTATCCCAAAAACTAGGTTCGGAATAAGTAGAACTTGAAGGGAAACGGATCGGTCTTCATAGCCTAACGCGTATTTAGTTCAATTCAATCTTCGGAATTAAGGGAAGGGGGTCGGTCCTCGTAGCCTAATGTGTATCTAGCTCCGTTTAACCTTCGGAATTAGGGAGTAATTATTTTCCTCAGGGACTTGTTCACCAGTAAATTGCACTAGCTTATTTAAAGTTTGATATGGCCGGGTAAGGTTTCTTCCCTTATATAACTCTAAACCCCATCCATGGTCCATAGTCCCGGCGACCACGTCATTCCCAGAGACGTACTCCGTACGCGTGGCCATTCTCAAAGCCCATAGGTCTGATCTAGGGTGTGGTGTCAGTTTATAGTCCACGGTTAAACTTCGGCCTAGGCAAATCTAATCAATCTCTATAGAAGGAAGCTATAATTGGCTTCAGGATATGAATGTTCAATCGAGAAAGGCTAGACTGTTGGATTATTCGCTTCAATAATTTCCACTAGTCCCTTGGCTTTGGCACTTCTTCGGAAACATTGACGTCCGGCCATTCTATTATTTATATGGCCCACAACCATAGCCTTGCCACTATCTGAGTTAAGGGGTAGGGCTTTGTAGTGACCCGCCATGAATAACACCGAGTCATCGGACATTACTCCGTATCAGATCAAGAATTCTTGAAAGAAGGAAGGTGTCCACTACCAACGCGGTTTAGTCCGGGAATTTGGCAACTCTATGGCTCCATAGCTGGACCTACCTTTAATTAACTTATTTACTTGGTACTCGGGCAGATGAAAGTAGAGCTCTTCAGGACGTTAAAGAAGGACATACCAGACATGCACCTTTCATACCTACAGACACATAGGTATTGTTAGGAATTCGAACACCTCCTCACATCAAAGTTCCCTTTCAGTTTTATAAGGAAGGACATATTCCCCCTACGGGACCGGATCATCTGTAGTGCCGTTATAAGCAATAATAAGACGAGGTCCAAGTAACTTAAATAGGTATGGATGGATACTGGCATTCGTGACTATTGAGAGGCCAGGAAAGAAGTTTAGGCTGATCATGATATCCCGGGCTAGTTTATGTTGTTGAGAGGTTAGAGGTTGGGTCAGTCACATTCTCAATCCCATCTACACCATATAAGCGCCACTAGAGACCTACCAAGAGCCCATTAAGCGACGAGATATTGATTCTTGACATTCACCGCAAAGATAGCATCGATGTCGCTGCCCCTAACCTCGGAGAGAACTCCAAAATGCTCGATACCTGAGTTACTGACTGCGATGTCGAGACGGCCGAATTCGCGGTGCAACGTCTCGAACATGGGTTTCACCTCTTCTTCCTGTGATACGTCGGCTTTGAGGGCGATGGCGCGTGCGCCTAGGGCACGAATCTGCTCAACGACGGACTCGGCTGCCGTGGCATTGGAAACGTAGGTTATGACTATGTCTGCTCCACGTTGGGGAAGTTCGAGGGCTACTGCCGATGCCGCGGTTGGAGCCTGTGACTATTGTTTTCTATTAGTGTGTTGGTTTTGAAAGTTGGGGCGTGGCCCGGGGCCTTGTTTATTGCGACTTTGCCGGCTAGATCTTTGTAGACATGGTCGTGAGGTGACTGTGGGAAAGTGCATCTGCATATCAACAGCATGCGTTTCGGGAGCCCACGCGTACAACCCGATTTCGGATTTTTGAAACCAGATGATATCTTCGAATTGCAAGACTCGGGATAAATAACTTTACAAAGTACATGGTTCAAATCGATCCGAATTGTTCCTAACTTGCAGGTACATACTCATCAAATACAAAGGGTGGTCTTGCACAAAATGAATCTTGTTGATGCAGTCAAGACAACGCACCCGAAATCAATCGCTTAGAATAATACAGCGCCATCCTCCGGAAGTCCATTCCCGATTTCAAAACAAAACATTCATGGAAAAAACGCCTTTCCTAGATGGCACAGAAGCGGGAGGGGGGAAAAGGTATTTTCGGATTACACATAAGAAGAAAGCACAAGCAACATAAAGGGAAGTCGCAGGCTCAATATGAAGCGTGCGGTGATTTAACGACGTTTTCAGGCACCACAATGTCGAACAATTCACTCTCCAAGGCCGTAGTCAGCACCTATTGAAGTGCTGGGGCTATCCCGGTTGGGATTGTTGAAGGTGAGCTTCAACTTCGGCTGGCCTGGGGTGCCAGCAGTAAGCGGTGTGTCAGCGCCCGAGGCATCACCGGCGAACCGATCTTCAAAGTTGGCGAGCTCGGGATGGTCCTCGGTCAGCCGTCGCAATTCCACCAAGCACTTGGTCTGTTGTACCATTAGTATGAGAAATCGTCATCAATAAAAAGTCAAACTTACCTCGATATCATTGGCATCCTGAAATAGCACACTGCCGTCCTCGTTGTAAGTGCGGGCATTCTGGCAAAGCAAGTGGATGTCATTGCGGAATTCCTTCAAACTCTGGTAATCGGCCCGCTTGATCTTCTTCTGTATCGCTTCCATCGCAATGGGATTTTGAATGATCATGTAGTAGTCGGGATAATAAGAACGCGGCGGGGGCTTCATGAATGGCTCGATGATTGAACGAACCATGGGGCCCTCTTCACTATCAGAGCCCTCCGGTTGTACCTCAGCCTCCATGTCCATCAACGACTGGACCACAGTGTCAAGGATGCGAGTCAAGTTGGCACGGTCAGTGGGGTTGAGAGTATCCGGAACCTTAGGCTGGCGACCTCTCTTGCGCTTAGGTTGTGGGGTTTCTTCCACAACTTCCTCAGCCTTGCGCTTGGGAGGAGGACCACGACGGCGCTTCTGTTTTTGAGGGGTCTCGTCATCATCAATAATCGATGGCTCAGGTGAAGACTCATCGTCATCACGTCCAGCCCTGTTAGCCTTGCGACGCTCAACACGAGCTTCCTTGCGTGCAATCGCCGCTTCAATAGAATCATCATCGGCATCAACTGCCATCAACCACTGCTCTTCGGTGAGACCATCATCGTACTTGGTCACCTTGCGCTCACGAGCACCACGGCCAGTGACCTCCATCTCGACTTCTTCGGTGACAGGGTTATCCTCCTGCATATATATGTCGGGCAGCTCTTGTTCGGACATCAGTCGAGGGTAGCGGTGGCCAGGACCATATGCGTCGTGGGCGATTCGCTGCCTGTCGATCTCCTGGAAAACAGGAATTTCTTCTTCGGATCGTGCCATGATTTCATTGAGTTCATCATCATCCATTTCGTCGTGATCACCGATCTGTTCCGCAGCCTCTGCCGAGTCCAGGAGAGTTCGAAGAAGTGCATCTCGCTCTTCATTAGTGGACTTGTTATCGAACTTTCCGGCCTGGATAACCTTGCCATCCATGTCCAACTTGAACTGGGCACGCTCGAGAATCTTCTCTTCGACCGAGTTGGAGCTGATAAGCCGCAAAATACGGACCTCGTTCTTCTGACCAATACGATGAGCACGATCCTGGGCTTGCAAATCCTGGTGAGGGTTCCAATCCGAATCGTAGATAATAACGGTGTCTGCAGTCTGCAGATTGAGACCAAGACCACCTGCACGGGTGGAAAGCAAAAAGCAGAAGTATTCAGAATCAGGAGCGTTGAACTGCCTCAAGAGGTCCGATCGGTCATCGGACTTGGTGGATCCATCCAGACGGAGGTACTTCATTCCACGAAGGCGAAGGAAATCTTCCATGATGTTCATGATCTGAGTCATCTGGAAGAACATCAAGACTCTGTGGCCCGTAGCACGGAACTTGGGAAGAATACGATCAAGCAGCTCAAATTTTCCTGCCGTACGCCAAAGAAGGTCGTTGGACATACGAGTGGGGTTCATCTGGTCTTCAACGGGCTCAAAGACGAAAGGATGGTTGCAGAGCTTTCGCAACTGCATGAGCATGTTGCTGAGACCACGCATTCCGGTCTTGCCGCCCTTACCATCAGTGACAGCCATCTTGTTGTGGGTAACAAGTTGCTTGTACAACTTGGCCTGCAAGGCAGAGAATCGGCACTTGATGACGCGCTCCTGCTTATCAGGCAAGTCTTTCTCGACATCCTTCTTCAAACGCCTGAGAAGGAATGGCCGAAGAACCTTATGCAGACGGCGAATAACGAGGAGTTGTTCTTCTTCGCTCAAATCCATACGGTCCTGGCCGCCAGTATTTGCGAAAGGCGTGTTAAACCATTCGTCAAATGACTTGACAGACTTGAAAATGTTGGGAAGGACGAAATTAAGAAGAGCCCATAGCTCGGGCAAATTGTTTTGCAGGGGGGTACCAGTCAAAATGATACGGTAGCGACTGGTGTAGTAGGTGGAGAGAGTGCTGCTGAGCTTGGACTGTGTGTTCTTCATGCGGTGACCTTCGTCGACAATCATGTGTGTCCACTTGATCTTGCTGAGAATCGGACGATCCTTGATGATGTACTCGTAGGTGGTGAGAAGAACCTGGAAGTTGCCCCAGCGGATCTGCTGCTGTTGCTGCTTTCTCGCATTGGGCGGGCCCTTGTAGACTACCTTGCTCACGGTGGGCGCCCACTTATCGAACTCGTTGTTCCAATTAGTGAGTGTGGACAGGGGAACAATGACCAAGAAGGGCCCATTGTTCTTCTTCTTCTTTTCAATGATGTGGGTAATCAAACTGATCGTCTGGATGGTCTTTCCAAGTCCCATCTCATCAGCCAAAATACCGTTCAGGTTATTGTTGTACAGCGAAATCATCCATTGCAGGCCCTTAATCTGATACTCCTTGAGAGTGCCTCCCACGAGCATTTCAGGCTGCGAGGTGACTTCTTCATTGATGCGATGAGCGACAGCGTAGTAGTCGACCTTCTTCTTTCCGGTGGCTGTACTGTCGTCCTCGTTTTCGCTATCCGCGAGCTCTTGGTCAGACTCCTCGTCGTACTCGTGAGCCTCGCCATAACGATTTGCCAGACTGCGCTGTTGTTCCTTGACGGATGCGGCAAGCTGCTTAAGGAAGTTGTCGGTCTGCTTGAGCAGATGAGAGATGCGTGAATCCTTGGCCTGTCCCAAAAGCTTCAGGTATGTCTCCTCATCGTTAGCCTTCAAGGCCTGCAGACGCTGCTTAGCGGTTCGCTCCACACGCCTCTGCTCTTCGCGTTCCATGTGTTGGTGGTGAGAGATCATCATACGACCCAGCTTCTGCGAGCGCGTACGTTGCTGGACGGAAGCATTAGCAAGATCAGCGCTGTGGTTGAGGATGGCCTGCAACTGGTCGTATTGCTTCTTCTTCTCTCGGGATTCGCGAGCATCACGTTGTTGCTTCTCGAGCTTCTCGGTGATACGAGCCTCACGTAGGGACTGCTTCTTCATGCGGCGGTGACTCGAGCGGTTGGCCGTCATTCCGAGGTTGCTGTAGTGGAACATCTCGCTCTGGAGCTGCTTGCGGTACTGTCGTTGTTTCGGCAAAAGATTAAGCGATTTGTACTCAATCAGGGCCTTCAGCTTGAGGGAGTCATCGTAGGTGGGTGCATCACTCTTGCTGGTATCCCACACACCGAGGTTGGCGGGGAGATGGGCAAGCTCTGCTTTGCGAGCGGTGATTTTATTGTACAGCATGATCTCACGATCCTCGCGCATCTGCTCCAAGTCAATGCCGGGTGGCAAAAGAGCGGGGATGCGCACGCGATTTGCACGGTTGGCGTGGTCAGTGTAGCTAATAGACTTGGAAAGCGAGTCATATGGAGACTGGAAGCTGTCATACCACTCCCTGGTCATGACTTCAGCATCCGAGCTTTCTGGAGGCTGGCTACCAGCGCCGTCAGTGGCAGCTTCAATGACCTTTTCGGCTGCGGCAACATTGTCCGTGGGAGTAGGTGGTTGAGACTTCTTCTGGTTTTGGAAAAGTTGTTCTTGGACACGAGGGGGGATGGCGAGGTTCTTCGACAGCATCTTGAAAGCCAAGATTTGGTTTCGAAGAGTAGCCAGTTGCTCTGGCGAAAAGCTACCGCTGCCAACCGTCGCATTCTTCTGGTTCATAGCAACTGCCGAAGTATTGGTGGCAGTGGGCGCGGCAGTCGAGGAAGCCGAGGGTGTGCGACCTGTGAAAACGTGTCAGCCCTGCAGAAGACTTTGGGCTTGGAGGGGACGAGGAGAGTCAATGGACAAAGCTTACCATGAGAGCCATTGGCAGCTTCAGGAGTAGCGCCGTTCATCTGTTGCTGTTGGCGCTGCTGTTGAGCCTGCTGCTGAGCCATGCGCTGTTGTTTTTGGAAAGCCTGCTGCCGTTGAATGGCGGCAAGTAGGTTGTGCGCCTTGAGGAATTCCGGGTCATCAGGGCGAACACCTTGTTCTTGCATTTGCTTGTATTTCTGCGACGAAGTTAGAGACGACAGCAAGGGCAGACGAGGCATAGGCAGGTGTGTTAAAGGACTGAAGAATTGATATACGCGAATTGTGTTGGTCGTAATGCGACAAACTTACCTGAAGAATCTCCTGGACATTTTGCTGCGTGAGGTTAGGCGGCAAGCTCACGTTGCCAGGCGCCATGTTTGGCGCCGGGTGTAAGGAAGCCATTGTGACGCGTATATTTCTTTTCAATTCATGAGCAAGCGAGGTAGCTTGGGGTGGGCAATGTCAAGGTCGATGCGGAGTTGTGGCAAGTCACGGTCTCCACCTGGTTTCAATTGCCAAGTCGCGATGGCAAGAGAAGGGGCGGTCGCGGTCGAAATAAATAGGCAACAACAGTCTAGGGTGAGCCTGATTATTGTGAATGCGATCGGTGAGCGACTTTATGGGATGCTTGGCGATGAAAAGCGTGATGTTTGGGGACGTGGTCGGAGCTTCCGATGCGAATGGGGGAGCGGGTACTTTCAGAGACAAGGGAGTCAAAGAAAGCGAGTAAAGAGGCGAGTTCCCAGGGTAAGGCAAGGTGGGAGGGGAACTCAAAAGTTGAAGGCGCGTTGGGATGGCGCGTTCAAAAAGTGGATGGATGAAAATGGAGATGGGGAGGGAACGGAGTTGCGCGACAGGCTCGGGGAAATCTGGGTGCTCAGAGCAAAGGACGGACAACAGCCTGGCAAGGAGTTTTTCGCAAAGGCACGTTAGTCAGCAGGCACGTGACTCCGTGCTGAATTGTTGCCTAGGGCAGCGCAGCTCTGGTACCGTACCGATTTGGGATAAGGCTACTATCATGTGTAGGAGTGAGAGAAAAGAGAAGAGTGATTTGATTAAAGGTCTTTGTGACCCGGGGATGTTTGGTCCATTCAACTTCATTGACTCTATTGAATAGTCTTCATACAATACAAATGACAATACATTGTAAAGCTAGACACACCCGGGTCCACCCTTGCTGTTGACGGGTATCTACACGATCGAAGATCATACCCTACATTACATACCTATGTACCTACATATCACACACTCAAATCCCGGAAATCCAAATTAAGTCTTGGGTGGATCTACCTATTCGCTAAGAGACGCATGTAACCACGTTTCTCATCATCCTACTAATTCTGGACTGAGACTAATAGTAGCCAGGGAATCCTCCAGACATCCATGGAATCAACGGACATGGCAAAGCAAACCAGAAAGCACAATTAAGGAAAGGACAGAACAACCCCATGTAAGTCTCAAGGGATTAGTGAATGATAAGAATAGATACCGCCGCCATGATCGATCATAAGCTCCCAAACTCCCAAACCCCATGCTCAAGATCAAGGACAGACGTAAGATGCACTTTCAGAGCAGTCCCTTACGCATTCGGTGCCGCAAGAAGGGACCGCTTCATCGGTGGAGGTGGAGGGGGTTTCTTCGCACGAGATGGCGGAGGTGGAGGAGGAGCTTTCTTCGATCCAATAGTGTTCAAGTTGGTTGCGCTAGGTCTCCGGGATGGCACGCTGCCGTGAGATGTTGCTGGGGATATAGACCTGCCCCCGCTAAACATCCGCTCGGGGCTGGAACGGCCATACGAGCTGACCTCTTCGGAGTCGGCGTAAGGATCAGCAGAGATTCGACCATTCCCAACTTGAGTGCTGCTTCGATGTCCAAATCCGCCTAGATTCTCGCTGGTAGTTCGCTGCTGAATCCACTGTGATGCAACTGGCGACTGTTCGTGTCGCAGCTGAGCCGGGCCTTCGAAGGTAGGAACTCTGTTGAGAACGGGACGTGAGACCCCACTGGTATTCCCATATGTCTCTCGCGGAGGCGACTCGGAGTATGGCGTGATAGATCTGTTTGATCGGATGGGAGGCCGAGTCTCCGTGGCGTTCATCAACTCTTCCTGCAATGGCTCATACCTTTCCTGGTACGAGTGGGCGGTGTTGGAACGAGGACGGGTCGGGCGACGGGGAGGGGCCTGTACTTGGCTGTACCTATTGCAGTGTTAGCATGCTACACGAGATGTTGCCAGAACCAATGCTTACCCAGCCCATTCATTCTTGAGCTGCAGGAGGGCCTCACGGGACCGCTCATGGTATTCAAGCTGGGCATCCAAAAACACCCCCATGTCCATAACATTGTCGGCTTCGGCTTCTTTGATGTCCTGCATGCGACGCAGCACGTCGTCGCTAGCTTCCTCGTACTTCACTTTTTGTGAGCGTAGTTCTTCCTCCACGCGGAAGTCCTCCTTCTTGGCCTTCTCCATCTTAGAGAGAGAAGTATCGTATGCCAACCGGCGGCTGTCAAGCTTCTTGCGAGCATGCTATGAGGCAGGTTAATACAGGACCTTCAGCCTTTGATCCATCGGGAGAGTCGAAGGACATACCTGCAAGTCTTTCATCTGAGTCAGGGATCGTTCCAGGGACTCAAGCCAGCTTGAAGTCGCCTGCGCGATGTAGCTTTCTTGGATGCGTGCAATGCGCTCCTCGGTACGTCCAAACACTGATCGAATTGTTAGCGATGCGATTCCTACCCCACATTGCCGATATCGTCTTTCAGGACTCACTGATCAGGCACTGCCCGTATTCCGAGTTCCCATCGAAGTCTTCGCCGTGGGCCACCATGCTAGTTCCCAAATGGGCAATCGGGAGGGTCTTCTCTTTATCGTCTCCCTCATTGCGTTTCGAGATGGCCTTGACATACGAGGTCATGGATTTATGAATGCGGTCAACGCCTAGAGATTGAGAGAGCTTTGAATCAGTATGGCTAACCTACAGGCGTGTGTGGTCATTTCCTACCTTCATGTCGCACACCCATCTCCGTCTCCATTGCCTTGAAATCATCAGAGAGACAGGTCTTGGCCTCTCCGCCCATGCGTTCTCCAGCCCATTGTTTGAATCTGCCGATCCTCTTGTTCACGTGCATGTTGGAAGTTGGAAGTGGGAAGTTGGGATGATGATGGTATGTGGAAGGATAATCGAAACCAGCGATTGTGTAGAGAGCAATAAGATAAATACAAAAGGAATGATCGACTAGAGTGCTCTAGGATAAGAGTAAAAGGAGAAAAGACGGGAGGAAAGGAGGTTGGGAACGGCTAGATTAAATCATCCTGGGGGGGCACGCAATTATGATAAAATGGGAAATGGGGAAAATAAGAAAATAAGAAAAATAAGGAAATAGGCTACATTTGCATCTCACAAAGTTACAAAAGACAATGCGTTTTTATGCATGCAGTAAATTGCCGATCTTGTCAATCAGTGGGGAAGGCAATTGTATTCTCAGTGTATTATTACCTTGAGCCCAAAAAGAAAAAAAAAAGAGAAAAAAAAAGCTGTATAGACCTCAATGCGACATCTGAAGACAACTGGAGATACAGTGTATTTCGCACTACGGATTAAGTGGTACTTGTCTTACCAGACATACTAAAATAGCCCTGAGACCAGGGACCAGGTTCAAAGCTGTGACACGCGTTAGTGGGCCAGTTGGTGGAGACTAAATCCCATTGGAAGCTTTGATTTTCCAGATTTAATTCGATTAATTACTATAATTATCTCTTTGCCACCCCAGTCTGGTCTGGAATATTAAACAGAATTGTGAGTTCATATATGTAAATTACATATGACATTAACCTATTAGATGACTATATTATAATACTTGCATATGGCTTGGAAAATGAGTTTCAAATCTGTTTCAGTTGATCCATAACCACTCTGGGCTCTCGGCTATGGACTCTGATGTACTCCGCACCGAGTACAATATACGAGTACGGAATAGATTAAGATTCATTGACTCTCAGTGGGTTGTGGGTTGCATCGCCGCAATGCCAATGTCAATCAAATCTAAAGCGGCACAAATCCTGAAATTGGATCCTATTCATCCGGTTCGCATTGGACTATATTATTGGTAGAAATATATACGTTGTTCTCCAGTCCAAATATCCATATCATAAACATTGAAATCATATGGTCTCATCAAAAACATCCAAAATCATTCGAGGGTCAATAGATAAGCCAGGCAACCACGTTTGTTCTGATTCAGAAGCTAGCAGAGCATCGAACTCATTCCAGCCATTCATAAATGGGAGTTCGCTCCTAGCCGCCGACAGACCGGCCCCTTTCTCACTATTCCCGTCCAGATCCAAGGTCTCACCACCCCTATCCCCAGAGGCTGACCGTGGTGTTTCAACTCCAGAAAAAGCATCGGATGGTGATGATTCCGGCGAGTGGAGGTTGCTTTGCACGAGGCTCTCTACATATTGCCCGGGCGTAACGCCCACACGTTTCTTAAACACACGATGGAAATGACTGGGTGTCAAGCCAGCCTCCATCGCCAGATCTCTTAATTTGGGTTTCATTCCCGCCGTCAGAATGTTCCGGATCGTCTCGCAGGCTTTGTCAACCATGGCGGTTTGAGGGTTGCTTTGAGCCGCCGTCTGACCCGAATGCGGCCGGCAGCGCTTGCAGGGTCGGAAGCCTGCTTTCTCTGCTTGCAGTGGGGTGTCGTAGAATTGGACGTTGGCACGGCGGGCTAGCCGTGCTGGACATGAGGGGCGACAGTAGATTTTTGTGGTGAGGACGGCGTAGACAAAGCTGTTGACTGTTATGTCACGGGTTGCGATGGCTTGCCACCGTTCTGTGTTGGTGAAGTTCGGGCTAAGTCGGGGGATCTCTTGGGGCTTGGGTATATCTGTCATATTCACGGGATATTCAAATTGTAGATATCTTCAAGGTATTGTATTCATTCTGGCATCAAACCCCAGGTAGAGGGGAACCTTCGGGAATCCTGATGTTTGATCCCAAATTGACCAATCAGCGTCTAGAGTGGCTCAACCTCAATATACAACAGTGTACATTACATCAGGGCCATCACCTACCTAGGTACAATATACAGTACCTAGGTATATATAGTATGTATATATGTAGGATTAATGGATTTTGTTACAGGATTTTATGGCTGCTTTTCTTTTCTTTCAAGTCTTAGGTTCCTAGGTTGAATATGTATATATAGTACAACCCTGGCCCCTAACTATACATCTCCCGACACCAACAAGTGAGAGCACCATAATTGCTTTTTGAGAAGCTGAGTTTATCACTAAGCTATAATTGTCCAAGTGTCCAAATGAAGAAGTCGGAACATATTGGACACTCCCTTAGACGCTCCCGATCCTTCTGATTCAATGGCTCTGCTGCAATTTCTCGAATCTGCTGATCATCCATGCCAAGTACAGTCTTGCCAGTGAATATATGCCCCAGATGGCAACATTATCAACAAATGCCACCAGCGCAGTCTGCAAATGCGGCCTGCTAGAATTACCCAATATATCATTTCGAATAGCATGCCTAGCTCACCTAAGTAGGCCTGCATTTGATCAACAAGTGCAGCTGCTCTGATCGCTGGATGACTGCAGCTATGATTTTGCTGGCTCCAGATCTCGAACATCGAGAGTTTTTCTAGTATCCTCCCTGTTGAGGGGCAAGAACCAGACAAGCGGAGGTTTCTTTTTAGCGCAGAAACTTGGCGGTTCTTTCTGGAATCCTGGACCTTGGAGAGTATTGATGTCCCACGGGTCTTTAGGTAGTCGATTCGCTGAGCTTTTCTAACGAAGACTCCGTCATCTTCTCCATTTCTAGTCCGATGAGGTGTCGTGTGAGCAAGGGGCGTGTATGATCGTCTGTGAGGCTCTTCAGTACCAGCGATAAAGTAGTCGAGTAAGCCCCAGGTATTCAACTCATGAGACTTAGCAGCTGTTTCCCAGGGCTCGCATTGATCCCGGAACAGGCTCCAAGCAGCTGCTTTGCATTACCTGGTAGCTCGATTCCTCTACTTTGCCGGGCCTGTTCTCTGATCTCGGCCACAAGGGCTCTTGGGAGTTGTACCTAGGTACTGCGGTGTCCAGATACATAAGATGTCCTTACACGATCCCGGAAGTGATGTCGAAACTATTCGTAAGAAAGCACTGGGTCTCGGTAACAGGCCATGATGACAACGATCATACAGCGCAATGTATATATATATGCCGATGAATTATGGCAGACTGTAATATCTACTAGGGTGATGGACAGGAACGAGTAAAAATTTAAAGGTGTATCATTCCACAGCCCGAAGGACTTTTTGATTTCGTTTCTGCCTGTAGAGGCCAACCCCGGACCTCTTTCCATCACCCTTTGATTTGTTCGACAAGAAAAGGGATAGTCACCACAACCTTAATTCGCTAAGGGCGCATGAGACGCTCATCCGCAGGCGCCTAAGTACATTTGTCTCATAGCAGAATTCCATTTTCAACCCGTCACAAGAATAACTCCAAGAAAAAGCACACTTAATCCTTGGTCTTCTGGGTACCGCGGAGCAGACCGGTTCTGCGGGCGGCAATGAGACCGGCCTTTTGACCCTGGGTGGCGTAGCGGGAGATGGTCGAGGCCTTACCGATGTGCTGGTGGTTACCACCACCGTGAGGCTGTAGAGAGATATGTTAGATACTGCGGTCCTGAATGTCGTCGGGTCTGTGTATAGACTGAAACTTACGTGATCGACGGGGTTCATGGCAACACCACGAGTCTTGGGCCAAGAGTTGCGCTTGACGGCGAACTTGTGCTTGGCACGACCAGCCTTGAGCAAAGGCTTGTCGGTACGGCCACCACCGGCAACGATACCAACCATACCGCGGGCAGTGTTCTTGATGACCTTCTTAGCACCGGGGGGGGAGCTTGACACGGGTCTTGCCATCCTCGGGGTTGTGGCCAATGACGGTAACGTAGTTACCGGAGGTACGGCCAAGCGCACCACGGTCACCGGACTTCTCCTCGACGTTGGTAATGACGGTACCCTCGGGCATGGAGGCGAGAGGAAGGACGTTGCCGACGGTCAGGGCAGCGTTCTTACCGGCGTAGATGAACTGGCCGGTGTACATGCCCTCGTTGGCGATGAAGGTCTCGGTGATCATCTTGTAGCGGTAGGGGTGGCGGAACTGGACCTTGGCGAGGGGAGCACCACGGCCGGCATCGTGGATGATCTCCTTGACGACACCACGGGTGTAACCGTGAGCCTCAGCGAAGTCGAGGGTCCGGAATTGGGCAGGGGCCTTGTTCAGGCGGGTGTTGGCCGCTGTAAAGTAGAGAAAAAAAATTCGATATCAGCACTCCAATCTCGTTGCGAATCTGTGTGGTTTCCTAATTGTCCTATTGATTTCCTCCTCGCTGCTCGGGGTGCGCAGCCTCGGAATTTCGTGCTGGAATGGTTTGCGGTCGCACTCACTGAAAATGGAGCCACGGCCCTTCCTCTGGTTGCGGATGACACGACCCATGGCGACTGTCTAGACGAGGATCCTATGTTAGTATGGAAGCCGGACAGAAGTGTCGTAGGAAGGTGGTAAGCGTACCTCGAAGTGAAATAGGCTTGTCGTTGACGAGTTGAGAAATCATCGGACATGGGGACTTGTGTGGGCTTTAGGGTGCGGTCGCTAATCTAACCCAATCGGGTATAGCGCACGGTCGCTTACTTGAATTGGCTTGAACTACAACAACACAGGCATTACCAAAATAGGCCTTTAATCGTTGGATTTATATCATATTTATGGATAATAATTGCTTGAATTGAGTATTTGGAAATACCTTGACTCAAAAATCCCTATAGAATGTCATTATACGCCCGAAAAAGCTCTTTCAGTGCAAGCCCTGTAGTTTCCTGGAGGGCAAGTTATGTCATCAAGCACACGTGATGGCCAAGACTACCTAGGTAGATATTGCCAAGACTTATCATCTTGAAGTGATACTCTCTTACTTGGACCTCGAAACAGCTATGCCTGTATATTCCATGCTTCTGTGTATGACTTTGATATGACGGGACTGTCAATGAAATAATATACAAAGCAGGTCTGGGTCATACTTGGCTCAGACATTATAGACGTCAATATCAAATGGTTGACAAAGCTTGTCGCGTACTTCCAAGTATTAAATCAACTGATAACTATGTGAAGTCGTCTCGACCAGTCGCATTCATTTCTCACGGGCTATTGCAACTCTCTATCTTAATTGATTTTTGAAAAGCCCACATAGAGCTTCATCAGTCCCTCATCAGCTCTTTTGAGCTCTATCTCTATAGTGGAATCCACAAAATCCAAGCTGCAATATCTCATTTGTTTGAATTATCCTCTTCTAGAACCTTGGAAGACTGCAAGAAGCCTTAGTAAAAATAATTTTTAGACAAAGGGAGCAGTTGTGTCTGGAATCCTTTAAATATTCGCCCTTCGGGCGCAAGCTCGGTGCAGACGTGACGCTCGATTGCGCGCAACTTACTTCTTTCCTTCACCACCTACCCCATCACTTCCACCATGCCTTCAGATTCAGAACTTTCATCATTATCATCGGCGCCTCCGACGGATGACGAAGCTACTATGGCGATTGATCGCCCGACTGGCATCGCAAAGTACTTCAAGAAAGAGTCTGAGACGCCGCCACCGAAGCGGGAACCGTCACCTCCGCATGAATACGTCGTGGCAGACAACCCCGATATTGCGGTGAGTTTACTCCATAGGAAGATTTTGCGCATTGCTTAATCTATGGACATGTATATGACGCGTCTGGTCAATAATAGGACACGCTTGCTGAGTTATCGCAATCTTTAGTTCATCGTCGCGTTCCGCGCGCGTTTCCATGAAGTGTTCCCCAAAGGAGTGCCACACTACGGCCCGCAGGATATTGAAAAAGGGATCGAGGAGTCACCCCCTGGAGAATACATCGAACGACTTCTATGCGCATTGCTTGGGCTTGTTCTGAACCGCAAGAAGGAAGTTGAGTATGGTCGCCACCTGTCGCCCGATACCGTGCGGAGTGCACAATAATGCGCGCTTTCTACCCCGACGTTATCGATTGTCAAGTTGAGTGCTAATATAATATGTGAAATATACAGACGAAACCACTTCACACGTCCCCTCGAAGAAGCAATCCATACACACCAGTCGCAGTGGCCAAAAGAATGGGAGGGCAAAAACCCCCTTCATGGGGGTGGCAGCTTTGCAACCATGTCCCCCGTGGAACGTGTATGTTTCTAATACCTGCCACGGCCCCCGATTTGTTATTCTGACATGCGTCGTCTTAGCTGCGTTTATTGAAGGCCTTGATACTGTGGTCACTTTCGTCGTCTGAAGCGGTCCAGGCGAAGATCAAAGAATCCTACAAGCAGGCGCGCCACGATGATGATCTTAATCAACCATTGTCTGTCCAACCCTGGGGCCGGGATAGCCTGAAACGTCGGTATTGGCTTATCGAAGGGCACGATGATACAAATTTCCGCCTCTACCGTGAAAGTAACCCGGCCCTCAAACACAACACTTGGTGGAGCATCGCGGGGAGTATTCCCGAGCTGGAAGCCGTCGTGGAGAAACTTGAGAGCGAAAAGGGCATACACTCTAAGAAGCTAAGCGAGAAAATTCGCGCTTCTATTCCCCGATTTGAGGCATCGGAAGAGGTGATTTTATACCCCGAGAGTAAATTGGACTTTGCTAAAAAAATAACTAGAAACGGAGACGTCGGGAATATCGTCTAGCACGAAAAGCTGCCTTCGTTCGTCCGGATCCTGGGTTATCCATGTATGAGGGTCGTACACGCGGCAAGAAACTGAAATACACGTACTCGGAAGACGAAGACTTTTCTGAGGACGAGCCTTCCGCCCGTCGCTCCACTAGAAATGCGGCTCCCACGGAAGCCTTCACGGAGTCTAGACGTCCTCGATTCACGGCAAGCGGGAGGCAGATTCGATCTCGTGCCGGGGGCCTCTATGGCGAGGCTCTGTTGACTGGTCAGCGTGACGGAGCTGATGATGATGAGTTCGATGAAGATGAGGAAGAAGAAGTAAGCAGACCGCAGAGGGCTCGAACTTCGACCCATCCCAACGGATACTCTGGATACGGCGCCGATGATTTGGAGGATGCTTCTGAAATCCATTCAAGCGGGAATGAAAGTGGCAACGAATGGCGAGGTGTCGAAGATGATTTGGAGGACGACTTCGAAGGCGACGATGAAGAGGAAGAAGCAAGCGCAGATGAGTCAACTGGAAATGAGGAGCCAGAAAGCCTTGTCGTGCAACTTCGATATGGCAAGGGAGATGCATCTAGCAATCCGGAGGTCCAGATTGAAAAGCCACCTCCTGCGGAAGACGTCGAAATGAAGGATGCTGGAGAAGCTGCAGCTTCCTCCGCCCAAGCACCGCCGAGGACCCTCCCCCATCAATCAAACTCCGGTACACAGCAGGCCCCGACCACGACTGCACCTTCACACCCTTCTGCTCCGATACCCCAAGTGCCGGCCCAATCTGCAGCAGCCGTAGCTGCGCCATCGGTTTCTTCAAACGGCGTGGATCAGATTTGAACCATCTGGCTGTTAAGTTTGGATTCACTTCAGCATAGGTATTTCCCCTCCAGTCCGACTAGAAAGAGACCAGGAATGTATATTCTACGAAATGTTGCTAGATAGATCTTTTTGGATTGCAATTGTACTTCTATCAGGCCGTGGGTATTTGGCAAAAACGGCATACGAAGTAATGGAATGGAGAAAGCATCAATTGCTCGATAAATTTAACACATGGTGAAAACACTACATACAACTAGCATGCACTTGAAATCTATAGCCATGTGTGCAAACCGACAACGCAAATGTTGTATTCTGACACGGCAGGGCCATGAGATCTGTCCGTCACGCCAGATATATGGCAAGAAAATAAAATAATCTACTAGATAGTAGTCGAGGATATAAGAAATTCAAATGGGAATCAACAACAGCAGGCGCCTCCAACAGCGCAAACGCCAAAAATGCAAGCAATACAGTGTACACAGAAGCCAGCCCACTAGACCCCCGAATTAAAATGCTAATAGGTCGCATCCAGCGCAGAGATGACCTCAGTCAGAGCCTGCATTGGAGAACTGGGCTGTGTAAAACTGCAGAAACTCCTCGAGCGTCAGCGTCTCCACTTCTGGTCGAGATCAGATGAGAAATCGAAGATTGGGGAAGCAGGTACTCACATCTTCAACCTGCGACGCTACTTTAGGATCCCTGGCTGAGCCCAATTGCGGTAGATGCCAGTTGTTCACTTCGTACCACCATCTGCGAACCCGACTACCGAGGGTGTGCCCGCTGACTGAGGCATTGCGGTTCCAGAAGCGCCAGCCAGAGAGCGCGAGTGTCCAGACTGTTCCTTGGATCAGAGGGAGAAGTACCTAGAAGGGAAAAGATTGATGTTTTAGCCAGATATTACCAATGATACTATCCCTGATACCCCAAAGGGATCAACAGAATCGCGGCACTGCATACCTGATCTCTAATAGTAATCCAGGCCACTCGCCCCCAGGTGTCAGCATCCTTAATGCTGGCCAGATAGCTCTGTTCGAAGCGCAGGTCCGGAAGAGGAGGAAGAGTCTGTCGCCGATGAACCGGCCGAATTACTCGGCTTGGATGAACAATGTCGGAGGCGATGCTGTTTGTTTCGGAGTCTGGGCCTACCGCGACAGGCTGTTTCTCTGAAGCTGCGGTGGCTGGGTTGATGTCATGAGCTGGGTCAGGATTTTGATTGATGCTTGCAGATTGGATAATCTGCGGGATTTCCATAGCATGACCGGCCATTTTGGTATGAAGCAATCAAGTCAGACACAGCTTGGGGTGAATAGAAGCAGCTCCCAAGGTGGTTCGGCTGATACCGGTGGGACCCGGGATACGCAGTCCGCTCTTTTCTGCCAACCCCTCCATATCCTATCCTCTTTCTCTCCCACCTTTTTCGCTTCAATTCCATTCTCATTCTCATTAATCATATCACAATGGCTGCTCCTCAAGGATACCCTCTTCTCTGTCTGGAGAACCCTCTCCTCGGTATGTCAACTAGTATCTGGACATGTTGATAAAATGCTGACATGCTTGTAATAGACATCCAGGCTCGTGGGTATGGTTAAAACTGGAGTAAAATGATGCTGTTCTACGTGCTGATGGTATTCTTTAGCGATGACGCTCTCCTGGAGAAGTATGGTCTGAAGGCAAATGATGCTATCCTCGCTGAGGACAAGCACATGGGTATCTACGAGGAACTGCTTGCCCGTGATGCCAAGCTGATCCCCGGTGGTGCCGCTCAGAACACCGCTCGTGGTGCTCAGGTATGCATCAAGAGGCTCTCATGATCCCCAATGTTGATATTGACAACGTTCCTAGTACATGCTCCCTGAGCAGTCCGTTGTCTACATCGGTTGTATCGGTAAGGACAAGTACGGTGAGGTCCTCAAGAAGACTTGCGAGGAGGCCGGTGTCCACACCGAGTACCGTGTCGATGAGGCCCAGCCCACCGGTAAGTGTGGTGTTGTCATCACTGGCCACCACCGCAGCATGTGCACCCACCTCGCTGCTGCCAACGAGTACAAAATTGAGCACCTCAAGCAGCCCGAGATCTGGTCCCTGGTTGAGAAGGCCCAGGTCTACTACGTCGGTGGTTACCACCTGACTGTCTGCGTGCCCGCCATCATCGCCCTTGGTGAGGAGGCTGCCGCTAAGAACAAGGTATGTCATGTGCATTCTAATACATTGGACCTCTTTGCTAACCTGTTTGTTTTCATCAGACCTTCATGCTCTCTATCTCTGCTCCTTTCATTGCCCAGTTCTTCAAGGACCAGTTGGATAGCGTCCTGCCCTACACCGACTACACCTTCTGTAACGAGACTGAGGCTATTGCCTACTCCGAGGGCCACCAGTGGGGCACCGAGGATATCACCGAGATCGCCAAGAAGCTCGCTCAGCTCCCCAAGAAGAACACCCAACGTCCCCGCGTTGCCATTGTCACCCAGGGCACTCTCCCTACCATTGTCGCCATCGGCTCTGCTACCGGTACCGTCGAGGTGAAGGAGTTCAAGGTCCGCGAGATCTCCAAGGAAGCCATCAACGACACCAACGGTGCTGGGTGAGTGATATTGATCTCAACAACCTCACATTAATCTATACTAACCTCTGTCCCATATAGTGATGCCTTCGCTGGTGGTTTCTGTGCTGGTATCGTCGCGGGCAAGTCCCTCGATGACAGCATCGACATGGGCCAGTGGCTCGCCAGCAAGAGCATCCAGGAGCTTGGACCTTCGTGAGTATTCCCCAAGGCAATGCATTAAGAATACTCGCTAACAATTCTCAACCCACAGCTACCCCTTCCCCAAGCAGACCTACACCCGCTCCTAAACGTTTATAATGTAGGCTACGAAAAAGACATAGACTACCAGGACACCTTCAACACATCTCCCAGCCTAATTTGGGAAGATTTTGTGCAATAATCCAGTTCAACAACCGGATGAGCACCACCTGACTTTGGATGATTCAACCCTCTATACCCAATTTTTTCCTTTTCTTAGAACCTGATGACTTCAACGTACTGTCTGAAAAATCCAACAAAGCGCATGCTTTCTTGAGAATATTGTTCTCAAATCATTATATTCTTATTACAGTGTGACCTCCGAAATATTGGGCTAAACATCCAAATTCTGCCGGTTCTGCCAGTCTAAAACCCCTAATATAGTTAGCGTATAGGCACGTGATCCAGCACGAAGGGTCAGCAGTCAAGGCTACTTACCTAAGGAGACTGCTAAAAAGGCCACTGAAAAGACATATGAAAAGACTATCGGACCACACTACCCGAGAAGATCATTAACGAGACTGCGGCCAAATAAGCGGCCAACTACATATTCTTATAGCAGTATGTTTAAAAGGGAGGCGGTATTTATTGAGTATATAATGGGCAGGCGGTATACAGGGCGGTATATCTAGAGGTTTAGCCCAATATTTCGGAGGCCCCACTATACAACCACTTGATGAATGAACATATTCGAGCGATCTATCTTTCTATTATTCATATAAAGAGCCCGTCCCATAAACTACTATTAAAGGAAGCACGTAAAATGCAAAATTGAATTTCGACTGCCTAACCGGCACGATGGGTGTCGAGAGAGTAATGGGCCCCCAAGCAATCTGCAGGCCCATACTTTTTTTCAAAGATCACCGTATATTCGTGCCGCACGATTCTTTTAACAACGGAAGAAAAGACGACAAGGCTAAGGTTGATGGGATAACGCGGTTCCAGGCCATGTTGCATGAAACGAAGTAAAGGCAGAAAACAGAACGAAACAAAAGTCTTCTCCAATGGCAGATTGCCCATGTTCATATCCTCGTATTGGTCATGTCGCGTGTTGAACGCACGTATCCGTCCAGACAAAATGCGAGAGCGAGGACCGAAGAAGTTCCTGCATTGTGAAAAAAAAGCCATAAACGTCCTCGTCACCAGAGGACTAGTGCGGGACCTGCCACTTGTGAACTGGCTAGTAGTAATACAATCTCGCCTGGTCATTGTAAAGGTGCATACTGTCAGAGCAGGCCTGAACCTGTAGACTCAACGCAACAAGTCGCATCGCAGTGCATAGGCAGTCATGCTCGCAGACAAACACGGTACACGCCAGTATAGTTGGAGGTCGAGTTGCACTGTTGATTCTGACAGTTTGCCCGGCTGGTAGTGTAATATGCATATGCACATAGAAGAACTAAAATTTGAGAGCTTGCATGTTCGAATCAGCCTCCTTGGCCACAGGGAGGAGTTTGACCGACTGCTCCAAGCTGCGTTGCAGGCTTGCGCCCTCCAATTCCCGAGTTGTAGGAGTTGCCCCAGCGAGGCTGCTGGCAATGAAAGCTTCATTGGCCCACGAGGGATGTCCCAGGCTGCTGGACGTTGTCTGGCTCGGCAGTTCAAATGCACCGAAGGTCGTTCGGCCATGATCCCAGCCGCTGACGGTGGGACGGTTGGATGATGTCCACGGCGTGGGCATTGATCCTACATCCAGCGAGTCTGAAAACTGGGTCTGGGCCATTAGGTGCTGTCGGAGCATGAGTTCATTTGCTATCTGATCTTGCGACGGTGAGCGCTCAGATGGCATGGTATTTCCAGCAGCCATGGGGTGAAGCGGAGCCCGTTGGCCAGGTTGTGGACCAAGGCCAGGAGGCGTTCGTGGAGGGGCAGTGTCTCTCAGCGGCGTCCAAATGCTGGGGAGGCTGGGGATGGCAGGCCGTGGGGTATATGATTGAGTCGATGGCACCCTGAGGGGCTCAGCTGTATTCATGGCAGGTGGACCAAGCCCAGGTGGAGGGGCAATTGGGGTGCTGAGTGGTGGAGAGTTTTCGTCACGGAACGGATAAGCATTGATATTGGGTGAGACATGCGTAGGTGTCGATATCTCCCCGGAGCTCATGAAAGCAAATTGGTCATTTGGCGGGGTTTCATACGTGTCCGAGTCAACAAGTCGCTCAACGCCCTCAACGATCTGATGCATGTTGGCGGACATGGATGCCGATGCAGACTGGGAACCGCCAAACAGACTTTGGGCTTCTGCCGCAGAGTATGGATTTTGAACGGCCTGGGGGATATCCTCGCGCTCGATGCTGGCAGCGGAAAGTGCATGCTGGCGGCCATGGGGGCTAGAATAGAATTGCGAAGGCAGATCCTCTTCCTGATAGATAAATGTCTTCTTATCTTCGCTATCCACAAGAGCCACCGGGATTTTCTAAACGAAATTAGCAATCTGCTTGTTTGTTTATGATATCTTGAGAGCTCTTCACGTACTCCTCTCACAACCAAGTCAAGTCCATCAATCACGAATTCACGAATTCGATAGAGCATTTCCATGTTGGGGTGGCTTCTTTCAATCCCAAGATCATGCATCCGGGGCTTTGGCTGATCACCACCTCCAATGTATCGGCGAGAAGTGGCATCCTGATCCAGAGGCGCAAAACCAAGACTTTCCTCATCTTCTTCCAATAGATAATCGATCTCGGGAAGGCTAACCACATCGAAAGAGGATGCGAGCAGGCTCAGCGTACCGGCATAAATTTTCCAGAACTCTTTGATTTGAATCGAGAGCGCCGAATCCTTTTCCTCTTTCTGCTCAACTAGGGACTGGCTATTTGTAAGTAGCCAGGAGCTGTAATGGCGAAGCGCGGGCAAGATTCGGCGAGCAACCACAGACACCTTGTCCGGGATAGGCGTTGCGTCTTTGCTGTTCGGATCTTCAAAAGAAGCAGTCCGCTCAAGTTCGACCAAAAGTATTTGTAGCAAGGTGAAGAATGTCTTCACATTGATGCGCTGGAAAAAGACGCGTGCATCCAAGACCGACTCCTCTGAGGGATGGGTAAGCAAATGTATGAGCAACGATAATGTTTCGAACTCTTACCGATGGACCGGACCTTAGCAAGGTCCTCGGCCGCAATATTGATGAGACAGAACTTTTGAAGTGTCCCTTCTAGTGACCGTTCTCTAATTTCCACTGCTAGTTGACTTAGAACTTCACTCTCTAACTCGTCGTGCTCTGGGAAGTCGGTTCCCTTGTAACATTTGGCATGGAGATATAGGAACCACGGAGTCAAGGCCCTTCCAGGGATACCGGCATCTTCGGGGGCGGATCAGCTCTCGTTTAGCCCAGGCGCTCATTATTTTTCGGAGTTCAATCTCCAAATTGCCCTTTGCAGTAGGATGAGGCTCTTGAGCTGAAAGAGCTCTGTAGAGATGGTATGTAGCACGAAGATGATTTCCATCTGCGAGAGCGATGATTGCCAATTGGTTCTGAGATGCACCCGATGCAGGGTTGATCACCGATGCCAAATCATAATAGCCGATGGCAGGGCCCCAGTTGCGATCTTTGCTGACGAGTTCCGCTTCGCGATAGCGGGAAAGGTCTCCTAGCCGGATAAGGGTTGCGTGGCATGACTGAAGAATGAGCCTGCGCAGATCATTGGAGGGCTTGATGGGAGGTTGGCCGGACAGATCTGGAGATAACATGGGGTCAGCGTGTCTAGAAACCTTGCGCGCAGCTTGTGTCTTTGACCTACTCTCAAAGTTGAATTTGCGCGCAACTCTCTCCAACTCAACAATGCCCCCAAAGCGCGACGACAGATGCTGGATGTATCCTCGGTAAAACCGCTGGCTTGACTTGATGAAGTCGAGGTAATGGCGTTCGAGTTTCCGCCTCTCAACTGGTTTCTTCTTGCCGTGCTCTTCGCGAAACTAATTGACACACGAACACAGTCAGTGAACCCACACTTGCAAAAAAGCTTCGGTGGGGTACTCACGCGAAGCAACTGCTTGCGAAACCGATTGTTCACTTTCAAGTGCGCATCCCAAAGGCGACTCTCCACATCGACCTTGCGGGCAGCGTTGAAGTCAAGAAGGATGGCATTTTGAGAAGAGGTCCGGAACCTATGTGAAAAGAGGTCAGCCTCGAGACGGCGTGCGCGCGGGGCTTATCACTGACTCGGAAAGGAAATGTTCGAATTCATCGAATGTGCGCCGTTCTTGCGAGAAACATTGCAGAAGCTCCTTCTCAGCTTCTATCGCAGTCCTGTATCACACAACTGGTCAATGTTCATAATCCAGCCGAAATCGAGGGGAAAGCACTGACTTCCAGGCATCCGTGAACGAGGGCGCCATCAGGAAGTTAGCCCGGGAATCCCGAGCGTCAACCTCGCCGGTCAGATGGCTATGGCTTGGAATATGAGCGGCGGAGGAGCCATCAGTATGTGAAAGACATGAAAGCGCACGCTGATGGGGATGAGAGCCGGGGTTGAGTATGAAAATGCATAAATGCGGTCCTTAGTATCCGCGATGATTGGTGTTGCCAAGGCGGGAGGTATCGTGGCCGTATGCCGATTACGGCGTTTTATTTCATCTGGTCATCAACACACCAGTTGACGGGGTAAAACAAGTTGGAATGTACTAGTAGTACGGAGTAAAGAAGAAGATAAATACGATTGTGATTCAAAGTACCTGGGTTATAGACCGTCTTTTACAACGCATTACCACATACGGATACGGTCGTAGCATCCATGGGGGAGACTGGGGTATTTTGGCCGATATTTTCAGGTGGTCTACAACAGAAGTATTATTTATAAGGGATTTTACCTACAGCATTGTTGACGTGCTATAAATTTACCCGAACCCTAACGTGACATCCTAAAGTAAGAGACCAGGAAAAGTTATACATAGGTAAGCTGAATGGAAAGTAATGGAAAATCGGCATTAAACACTACATATCTACACGTTACTGCTTTCCAAGGTCGTTCAAACTCCTAGCACAAAAATATTAGAACCTATGTGTTCTATACAGAGAAGGCGGAGAGTGGAAGAAATAAGTCTCGCATGGTCGCTGTAAACCTCCGTATCCTCGCCAAGTTGACCTATCAATCGTGAGACCTCATCAATCATATGCAAGGCGAATTAGATCATGTCTAAACGACCGCGAAGCCGCTCGAGATCCCCATCTCTCGATCAAGACTCAATATCAGTATCCTCAATCACAGTGAATACTACGACTCCCCCTTCTGAGCGCAACAAGCTCATCGACAGTGATACCAACATCCTCCCCGAGGTGATGCATTGCTCCTTACCGCCTCACCGCGAGACGCTCCTCGTTCACATCCTACGAGGATTACGAGGTCCATTATCTTCAATCCCATGTCAACCGCTGTTCCGAGTGCAGCAAGAACTTCCCCACTGGTCATTTTCTCAACATACATATCGAGGAGAACCATGACCCGCTAGCTGCTGCGCGGCGAGCCCGTGGAGACAAGACCGTAAGTCCTAGCTCGCCTCCTATCAGTCGGTTTATGCCCAGTTTACTAAGTGAAAGCACAAGTATGGATGCTTTATCGAAGACTGCGAGCGAAAATGCTCAACCCCTCAGAAACGAAGGCTACATCTTATCGACAAGCACATGTTTCCCAAGGTAGGGTTCCAGACCGAAACAGCGTCCCTATGTCCCTAACACATTCTACAGACTTACAACTTTTACATTGTTAACGATGGTATCGATAAACAAACATCTATGCTGCGACCCATGAATAGTCACAGACGACGCATCTCAACGTCATCTGCTCTGGAGGGCAGGTTGCGGCGCCGAAGCTCGGCGTCTCAGTCGAACCCACCGGAAACAGCAATCCCTGAAACGAAATCATCAAATGATATGGACATTGATGAGCTGGAAAAGTCTATGTCTGCTCTGAAGTTTGTGCCTACAAGCGTTACTAGAAACCGCAACAAGGTGTCTGGCAAATAGTCTTCTTGTCTGTAGACGTTGTGTTCGTGTGGATGTAAATACGCAATCATTCCTACGAGAGATGAAATAATGATCAAAACGGATAAACAGAGACGAATATACATTTCACTGGCCTTCTTTTGTCTATGCAGGGGCCATCCTCATCCATGTTGTACCACTCAAAGTCGAATAGGCAAAGTCTCGAAGAAAAGAAGCTCAAGAATAGAAAACGGACTTACTTTTGAGATCACCACTATATGCAAGTTCTAGAGAAACAAAAGGAGGCCCAAATGAAACAAGACAAGAAGTTGCTATTGTCCACAACAAACACCAGTAGGGTATAGACAACACTAAGCAAGTGACGAAGTCATAATACATATAGATCAAACAGACATTGAACGCAAATCACCGTACGTCCTAGTTCCCCCATATACAAAAACTCCCTGAGACATCATCCAAAAAAGAAAACATAGGATCATTAGTATGGCCATTGCAGGGAGGCCATGAATTTTTCTTTTTCCTTGGTAGAGATGTTAGTTGCATCTTTGCCTCGAAATTTGAATGGACCAAGCATCAGGCCCAATTTCCGTGCATCATGGTGGCACCGATATTCACCACACCTTGAGATTCTCTCCTCAATAGAACGAATACCATTCTCCCGAGGGAGATTCCTCGAAACACCCAAATTAGAATTCCAGAAGATCCGCATATGCATCCAAGCTTGAGCCGACCAAATCAACGATCGCCCAGCTAGTATTGCCCTTGAAAGTCCGCGCCCAGACGCGGACAATCGCAACACTTAGCTGCCGCACTTTGTAAGGATTCGCCATGAAATCCATATCTGGTGCGCCAGGCGGATCAACAGCCATTTCGGTTTCATCCATCATGCTCTTGATCCACAAGAGCAACTTCCGCTCATGCTCCGACAATCTCTGCTCAGACTGTGTTGTGGGAATGGCGAGGAGCCAGCGACTGAGAAGAAAAGCACACTCTAGACTGCAGAGCGAATGCTGAATACTCCAGAAGAACGAATGTGTCCTGGCCACAAAGTCAATTCCCAGTCGTACCGGGATTGAAAGAGCATGAGCTGAGTGAAGCAATGCCATAATCAGCCGTGGGCTACGTGCGATAGCAGGGGACTCAGTCAAAGCGCCTGCAATTTGGGCTGGATCTTGTGTGATGAGGTGGCGACAAGGACCCAAGTCAACATGTAAACGAATGTAGGCGAGTCCCAACAGAGCTGTGGAAGTGAATGCAATGGGACCGGCCGGATTCTGGGGATCGATACTGGACTCGGGTGTGCGCTTCCATAGAGCCTTCCACGCACTCAATGAATTGTCCAATACATTCAAGTCGTCAGGTCTCAAACTAGTGCCCTGCATATGCGGCGCAGAAAGACAGAGCTGTCGAGCAAAGAAGATCTGTTGGATGATGGCGTGGATGAGAATATAGTTTCCCAAGGGGAGATATAGGTGCCGATGGAATTGACATGGATGATTTCAGGAAGAGTCTGGCAAAGGCCTCTTGGAAAGGCACGTCAGATCCCTGCCTGGTGCGATGAACGCGGCGCCATTGTGGCGCATTGCTTGCTTTCCAGAGCTCGTGAGAGCACGGCATGTTCAATTTCAACTCCGCGTTCAAAATCAGAGGAGGGATGTTATACATGATTGAGTGGAGGTTGAAGAAACAGTACACAATAAGCTTTGTACGCCTGTTGCCTTCTCTCCGCACCCACTCCTCCCAGCTGATAGGGTCTGAGGTGGGAGGTAATTCAGACAAGCCATGTTCACGCACAAGCCTGGCCAAAGTACTCTGGAGCGAGAGAATCTCCCGCAGGAGTTCTGGATGTCGCTCCCAGGATGCGAACACAGTCAGCAGCAAAAACGTCCGAATCACTTCCATATGAGCATCTGAGTCATCTGGCGTGTATATCGACGCGTTGACTGGTGCGTTTGGCATTTGTTGATGATGTTGGAAAGGGCTGCTCGCCGTGTTAGAGATCATCGATGAACCACGAGAGTTAGGAAACCCAGATGGTGGGGAGATATAGTTCCATGACGGCTGAGGCACTTGCTTGCTGTCTCGCCGACGGAGTCGCTCCAATAAAATTGCTTTGGCCGCATGGAAAAGGTCGATGCCCCGGCTATTTTCAAACCGATAGTGTGAACCAGCAGCTGCCAGCGCTAGCGTAAGTTCAGGGGAAGTTTTAGCAACCGATAGCGTAGGGACATGTATAAACGGAAGATGTTCGTTCAATCCATTGATATATCCGGCGAAGAACCGAGATAGGGCATGCCGCGATGGCGGAACAAATCCTTTCGGAAGAACATATGAAAACTCTTCAAGCTTTGAAATGAACGCTTGGCGATCTGAATTAGAGATGTCCCATGCTGGTCGCGTACTCTCATCAGCAAGGCCGATACGATCGTCCATTTCGTGAGATTCCGGCTGTAGTGATGGCAGCCTGGATCCAAAATTCGAAAAGGACGGCTGGTCTTCGGCGGGGCCCCGCGGGTCATTCATGATATCCCCGCCAAGTCGTGTTGATATAGCCTCACGGGGCGGTTTCGAATCGATCGACATACCAGGCGGTAGCATGGGCTCCTCGACCGACGAGAACACACCTGAGTCCCAGTCAGACGACAAACCCACACTCTCCAAGAAAACCGTGAAATCCTGCACAGGATCCCCAAGATCAGTGAGATCAAGAATCGAAGGCTCTACACCGTAATTATCGGCAATTGCCCTCTCCTGGACATGAGGAAGTGGTTGTGATGTAGGAGCGGCTGTGTGTGATGGCTTTCTCATGGATTCTAGGCTCTCCTGTTGACCCTCCAAAGCCACATGGCTCGCGGCATGGGATAGAAGATTTAAATCATATCCCCATGAGGGATTAAAATGAGGTGTGTCTATAATCGATGGAGTTTGGACCTGGACTTCAGGTGGGGGCACTTGGGTGTGGACTGGGATGGCATCTGCAAGCTCTAACATGCGCGACTCATGATGGGCGGGTTGGATGAGGTTGGACTGAATTGGTATTTCATTGTTTTCGTGACCATTCTGAACCCGTTGTTCTCGACTGGCTGCACTTTCGGCAGGGTGGACTAATCGCTCATGTCGCACTAGAAGGTCACTGCAAAATTATATTGATAAGCGATTGGCATTCTATTCCGGAAATTAAGCGCAATAGGAGCCTACCTCCGAGCAAACGATTTGGAGCAAATGTCACATGAAAAGGGTTTCTCCTTTGTATCTGTTGTCCTACATTAGACGAATTCCAAGGAGCCGGGAGCAAGAGGGGGTTACTCAACGGGTGCGGAGATGGCGTTGGAGATGCTCTAAGCGAGCAAAAGATCGACTGCAATATTCACACGACAGGGACTTTCGGTGAGTAGCACCTTTCTTTTTAGATTTGGCTGATTTTTTCGTCCTCCATCGTTTTTGGGGTTTTGGGGATGGAATGGGGGAGCGCACTAGAGAGGGGAAGAATTTGAGGCCGCGGGCTGTTTGAGCGGGGAAATTGGCCTAAACCCCCACAGTGAGGGGACGGTCACGTGTTGTATAGAGCTCGACAAGTATACAACATACAATTCTTATTTTTTTTCATTCTACGTATGCAAAATGGTCTGATCTCCATGCTGTATTGCCCATGGCATGTTGGAGGCGAGCCTAGTGCTTGATGCTGATGCCCCAGGCCGGGTATGCATGCGCTCGGGTCTCCACTGGTGCGGAGAGCGTTATTTGATTGAACATTGTCCAGGATAGATAGGGTTGCCTGAAAAGTACGTATGAAGCATTGGCGGGGTAGATATTATGTCCATAGAAACCTGGGTAGTGGAAGACTCCAGGTAAAGGTTATAGGGCTCCCGTCTAAATGCCCTACAGCTTTATCGGTAAGTAGTAGAGAGAAACCACAAATACTTCATAAGGATTCCGCTTCGTGTTCTATCAAGTATAAATTATTATATAGCTAGAAGACAGAAAGATGCAGTAGTTCACAATAACGTGGTAGCTTTTAGTGTGGTATGGGTAGCACCCAGTATGAAGCGGATAGAACAGATATATATACTTCGTACACTGTCTTTCTTTTACTCCGTAAGAGAAGACATCACTCTTAATTGAGTTCAATATATCGTACAACATAGATCCAGCTACAGCATAGCAATTAAATGCATATGAACTAAATTGAACCGCCTAAGACGACCCTGTATATCCTTCGCTTGGGTAGTTTCACCTCATAGAGCCAGTGTTTCACTAGTGGGGGGCTCGCACCTTTTTTTTTTTTTTCGCCTTTCGTTTTAGTGGCTTCTTGCCGGTTTAGGGTTTAAATACCTACCTAGGTAGGTTGGTAGGATTCAAAGGTGGATTCCTGGAACTGATCGAAGAAACAGCCAATGCTAACCTTGGAAGGTTGAGGCAATCTCTACCCGAAACCTTGTCTGACTGGGAAGAGCCGAAAGGATGATGGAAGTATAGTGTTGATACCACTGAACATAAGGATACAAGACACTTCTGGTTTGTGCCGCTGGTTCACTATAGGATGCTAGGTGAACTCTGGCTTAGACAAGCCGGAGAAACTCATTAGACAGCACACTAGCGCTGTTGTGTCAGAATAGGAAACTTGTAGTTTTCCATCTTCGGACCATGAAGATTTAATAAACGTAAAAGCCGTGAGCCGATATTTACCAGTGTATCTTCTGGCTTATTACTGTTCAATTTATTCTAAGGGTTCTTCCATATTCATGGATGTCTTCTCAGCCGCACCATAAAAGCGGGCGAGACGACTACTATATATTGTACATTGTGAGTGGATATCGGCAAAAACAACCTCTAAAGACTGTCAATCCATAGTGTTAGGCAAGGGGGTCGACGAACTATATGTACAATCTATAGCTCATAACCTTATCAAAGTCTCTGAGTACAGACGTATATTTCCTGTAGACTTTGAAAGCAGAGAAAATGCCAGAGGGATGAACTTATAAAAGCAGCTATTATAAGAAAGTCCTTTAAATGCTGACGATAACTCGTACTAGAATAGAACAAAAGTGGATTTTTTTTATAGATGAAACGAGAGAACCTATACTGGTATGAGACAGTTCAACAGAAACGCGTGGAGAAAACATCGGGTTTAGCCTTCCCCCTTGATACGCCCAGGGCTGCCCAGGTGCACCTGGACATGTATCACCTTAGTCAGAGAGAACTCTCCCGATCCATGGATGTTCCAGCCCTGGAGGTTTCATATCTCAAACTCTACCCATCTCTCGAACCTTTGGCCTCCTATTTTTCTGTTCCAATCTCCTTCTCATTCCCAAGTGCGGAGTTGTAATCTCGATAACTCGATCACTAAGTGGCCCCGATCTCGCCCCCAAAAAAGCTCAGACGGTAAGTTGCATCGTTGAGGTCCCTCATTTCGATTTCGCCCGCTCTGCTAGAATTCACCCATTGTTTTACCCTGGTCAGTGTCTTTCAATATTCATTGTGGTTGTCTCTACTGTCTCGTTCCCTCTCCCGACCCCTCTCAGCAAGTCCCCCGCCGGGGCTGAGTGAGAATCAAAACCACTTGGAACATGCGGCTGACTGAATATCAGGGAACCGAGGTTATGTGTTGACCGGCGCCGCATCTTTCTTCGGATCCCCCGTTCAGCTTGACGCGAAGAACCCCCGAGAGTGTGGAGGAAAATAACGCTGTGCCGATCAATCGCAAGCGACCAGCACGTGAACCCGACGAGTCATTCGCTTGACCTGATTTAGCCATGTTGGCTCCTAAACAGTATTCTGCACCTACGAGTGTATCTGCGTCGCAAGCATCGACCGCATACCACACCAATTCGTCCCAAAGACCCGCGACGGCTACAAGAGCCCAGGATGGAATGGGGTTTACCAGCCCAACAAAGTCGGACCTTTCCGAGGGGCAAGATGAGCTTACATCGATCCGGTAAGGCCTTTTGAGAAATGACCCGAGATTCTGCAGTGATCCTGACTGTCCACAGGTCCTGGGATGAGAGACGAGTGGTCGCCTGGCTTCACAGCATCAAATGCGGGCAATATGAGACGATATTCAGAGGTACGCATATGCACGGCCGTCCCGACCTTGCACCCAGGATATCACTAATGGCTTACAGCCAACAATTTCAACGGGGACAATTTGCTTGAGTGCGACCAAAAGATCCTGCAAGAGATGGGCATCAAGAAGGTGGGCGACCGAGTTCGCATCTTCATCGCTATCAAGCAACTCCGAAACAAATCTGGAACAACGTCACGACAGAAAAACATGGTCCGTTGTGGTGACATTGTATTGGTCGTCTCTTCCACTTTATGCTGATCTTCAACACAGAATACCCTAGCTGCGCTCGAAGCCACGGCGCTTTCAAATTCCTCCCGCCATTCTCATTCCCGCCTACCATACCGACGCACATCTCAGCTGGCTGATGATGGTTATCTGAACAGCAAATCTCTGTCTCAGCCTGCGTCGCCACCCGCTGGGGACTCCGAAAGAGGCCCATGGCGGAAGGACTACCTTAATCATCCATCTTCAGGTGGCTCAAGTTCTGGCCGAAATACCGGTACGACGAACGAAGGTCGACCGAGCTCCCATCCTCGAAATCCTAGTCTTGATGGTCTCACAATGGGTCCCCTCCCGTCAAACTCCCCTGTCATCCGTGTTATCCACACCGGTGGACAAACCAAGGTCTTGGATGTTCGGAACTGCAGGACACCGGATGAAGTTATTTTGTGTGTCTTGAAGAAACTACAGCTTCCTGAACACCAATACAGAAATTATTGTTTCTATGTCTTGGACGGATTGGACCCAGAACAGTCAAATTGCCGGAAGCTCACCGAGTCGGAGCTCATGGAGATCTGCGATGGCTTCAACAAGTCCGAGCGAGGTCGTTTGATCCTGCGGAAGATCCATGCTGGGGAACCCGATGAAGATGAGCTTCGTCGTGCATCTCAGCTTGCGTATGATGAGAGTCAGGCCACCCACCAGCACGCTCTGAATAACTCCAACCAGCGCCAGAAACACAAGATCCAGCAACTTACCGGCGAATCTTGGCATAATATTAAGCAGCCGCTTTCTCCGCTGGGCCCTCGACATCGCCCATCCAACTCCAGTGTTGACGAATCGCAAGGTCCGAACAATGAACGCAATCCTGTGGCTAAACTCCGCTCGTTCTTCGGACAGAGACCTCCAAGTGAGATGATTATTCACGAACTACAATCATTCTTCCCCAGTCATGACCGAGAAAACATCGAGAAGACCATGCGCAGGTCTCAACGTTTGAGTCGTGCCGCAAGTCGAATGAGTGTCGTGAGCAACTACAGCGTTGCATCAAGTATGAAAGATGCCCCTCCTCTGCCGCCATTGCCCCAGTTACCTGCGATTCCCACCATTTCCGATGCATGGCTCCATGGCCCTGGAGTAGCACAGGCAGTACGAGCGCCGCGCCCCATTTCAGTTTCCAGGTTCAACCTACCTCAATCTTCATATCGTGATTCTATTGCATCTAGTTCCCTTCAGCCACTTCAGGAAGAATCACCCACTGAGCCTAACCGAAAGTCATATGTCTCCTTTGAGAGTGGCTCCGACGAAGCAAATCAATCGCGCCAGTCGCGCCAAAGCTTTGAGAGTCTCAGTGTCGCAGCCACAGATGGCGGTTCCTTTAACGATCGGATGAGCATGATAGTAGCCGAGGATGGCGAAGAAGAGGATGATGGCCTTGTGGATTTCCTGGCTGGAAATAATTTCGCACCAAAGAACTGGATGAAGGGGTCGCTGATCGGCGAGGGTTCTTTCGGAAGCGTTTACCTGGCTCTTCATGCTATTACTGGAGAGCTTATGGCTGTCAAGCAGGTTGAAATCCCGTCTGCTACTCAGGGCACAGAGTTTGACCAGCGGAAGAACCTCATGGTCAATGCTCTTAAGCATGAGATCGAGCTGTTGCAAGGCATGTCCCACCCGAACATTGTGCAATATCTTGGCACCGTCGCCGACGACCAGTACCTCAACATTTTCCTGGAGTATGTGCCTGGTGGGTCTATTGCTACAATGCTGAAGCAATACAACACCTTCCAAGAACCCCTTGTCAAGAACTTCGTTCGACAAATCTTGGCCGGTTTGTCATACCTCCACGGGCGGGATATCATCCACCGTGATATCAAGGGTGCCAACATTCTAGTTGACAACAAGGGCGGTGTTAAGATCTCCGATTTCGGTATCTCCAAGCGTGTCGAAGCATCCCACCTCCTCGGTGCCCGCGCAAGTGGCGGCGCTGGTGCCCATATCCACCGCACATCCCTTCAGGGAAGCGTGTACTGGATGGCACCCGAAGTCGTGCGACAGACCGCGCACACCAAGAAAGCCGATATATGGAGTTTGGGCTGTCTCGTCGTCGAGATGTTCATTGGTGCCCACCCCTTCCCGGACTGCAGCCAGCTGCAAGCCATTTTCGCTATCGGCAGCAACAAGGCTCGCCCCCCTGCCCCAGACCACGTGAGCCAGGAGGCTGTAGACTTCCTCGACATGACTTTCCACCTGGACTACGAGCAGCGGCCTAGTGCTGATGAACTGCTCCAGTGCGAGTTCCTGTCTGCGCCTATCGCATAATAAGCGGTAGTCACGGTTTCCTTGCCCTTTCTTCTCTTCTGTGTCTCTTTGATGCATGTATGTACTATGATTTTACGTATGATGGTGACTTGCCCGTCCACGGGTCTATTGAACGAGTATATCAGCCTTGGGTTCTTTCTCGGTAGTACTTGATGCAACTGAGCAAAGGCTCCTTTTGTCACTTTCCGATCATCCTGTGTACTGTTGTTCGCTGTAAATGTGTATTGAATTTAAGCCAAAGATAGTACACGATTCCGAATAATCACAACGACCATTATGTAGGTCTTCTCTAAAGTTACATGCTGGATATCACAAGACTATCCAAAAGGAGATATAATGAAAGACCTAGAGTAGTCACCAGGTAGAAACAACTTAGTTCACAATTTTGCCGTAGAAAGGAATACCCATGGCACTCAAGAGAAGTCGTGCATCCTTGTCAGTTTTGGCGGTAGTGTGGAGAGTGATGTGGCAACCGGGGATCATCTTGGGAGGATACCTATGAAGAACGGTTAGCCTTGACACAAACCATAGGAACGCGGAGAAGACTTACATATCGTAGTTGATCTCAAGCTCGGGGAACAGAGCAACATTCTCCGGAATCAGACCGAAAGTGATGTTACCACTGCTGTCACCACTGGACCCCTTGACACCTTCCCAATCCTTGATACGGGCAAGACGACATCAACCAGCTTGCCAAAGAAGTGGTACATATTCTCGCCATACAGCTCAGCCTTAACAGCGACAGAGTCACGGCCCGCCGCAATACCCCAAGGAGCAACGTTAGACTTGGACTTGAAAGTCTCAACGCGAACATTGGAGATAGCCTGGACGGCAATACCAGCGACATGCAGCCAAGACGAGTTCCTCTCAGCCGCGGCGTTCTTGACGTAACTGTGGATTGTGATGCGCTCGATTTCCGGAATGTTGTTGAACTTGATCGGCTTGCGGAGCAGACGCAGGACGTCGCCGCCACGGGGCCCGCGGAGGACACGGTTCTTGTGGTAGGGCGAGCTGTCGTCCCACTCGCGGAGACGGGCCGATTTAGGGGGGGAGGCTTGAAGCCTGGTGGTGTGTGCACGTAGCACAGGGTCATGATGTCGGGTGAGACTGTTGAATCGAAGGTCTGCTCTGCCCGGGGCGCGGAGAAGGGGCCTGGGACGAACAGCCTGGAGGAGGGGTGGGATGGTGGCGGCGGTTGGTGAGGGTGGAGGGGACCACGGTTGTATTTGGGGGAGCGGAATTGGTATCTGTAGTGAAGGGGTCGGGATTAGTTATTGTTCAATTGAATAGGTTCGATGCTGTTTTCCATGTCCGCAGATGCGCATGACTGGAGATGTAGCCGGAGTGCTCTTACCGGCCTCGGGGAAGCTGGTTCTTGCGAGCAGCTGCTCGTGCAAGCGGATCGAATGATGCTGCTGCGCTGTCTGGGACAGTCGTTGACAGAGAAGACGCCGATTCCAGCTCGGTCAGGTGGTCCGACAGACGCCTCGCCGGGGCTTCATCGGAGACATTGCGGCGCGATAAAAAGCCTTGAGGGCGAATTGATGGCACTGAGGTGCGGGGCAATGCCCTTGTTAGGTACCTGGATGGCTCTCTGGCAGCCATTCTGTGAAAAATGGGGTGTGATGGATTGGTGATCATCCCGGGCCCTTACCAAAAATTGTTCGCGCAGACAATCCCGTCACGTGAGCCATCATATAGTATCGCCTTACAAAACAGGCACTATATCCCGAGATCCTCGATAAACTGATCGGTATTGCTCGGCTCAGGCCTTGTTTCTTGATCGATGGTCCATTGCACTCCGTAGTGGTGAAACTGTCTATTTGCAATCCTAGGAAATATGCTACCACTTTGAGGACAGATGCTACCTATAGGTATCCTTGCAGACTTGGCTAAACATGGGGCTCGTTCCCAAGGTCATTTACCATACCTACTAGGGCAGAAAGAGACATTTGATGCGAAATATTACTCGGTGGATGAAGTTACTTGGCTAGAATATCTTATTCAACCTCAAAAATGATCTCGGGCTAGTGGGCAGTCTTTGCCCAATTGGAATAGGCCTCTATATAAGATGATACCTACATGTAGGTAGCCCTACTATGTACCTACCAATGTGTACTTTTCAACATGGATATCCTACCTTCGTGGTAAGCCTTGGACTAGGAGGAACACCACTGAAGTTAATACACAGCTACGATTAAGCCACTTACATAGTTTGGTTCCAGAAGAATCTATAGGATACAATGAGAATCAACCTAGATCTGACGATTGGACGGACATGCTGATCAAGACAATTCATTCTCTGTGATGAAGCGATAGTATATCCTGAATCTGTTATTGTCGTTTCTTATGGTGAATCCTACTACCCATCTATATATTCCAAGGCTCTACCTTGGAAGTGTTCTAGAATTTACCTGTCACCGCCGTCAGGCGGTGGGAATTAGGGCAAATGACAAGGCAGAAGCAAAAGACCGAGCTCTTACCTGAGGTGTCCCCGTGCCCCGCAGATCACCTGGACTTGAGGTTCATCGACTTCAAATCACTTGTCCACGGGTTTCAGTTGCTTACCTCTTTTCGACGCGTGCTCATGTCATAAGAGCTCTACTTATGATGTATCCTACATGCGCTCAAAAATCCTGCAGCCTTGACTAAGCTCTGAACTAGTCTACAGGTCTTATAATCCCCCGCATGTCTCCGATGCCTGGGATTTTTCGGTTCAATCTCGAAAGCCTGCTCTTGAGGGTGTTTTCTCTTTCTACCCGCGATAATGAGTGGAATCCATCGGTTTCTGACGCGTCGCGATCGACACAATAAGTTGAACAAGCAAAGCAAAGAAGAGGTAAGCGCGTATAGGACACCTTGATGGTGCTTAAACACAAGATCTTACATTGGCTAATGCTCCGTACTTCCCAGGCATCTCATATCCTTTCGCGTCCTCTATTCCATGGAATTTTCAAGTCCGATACGACTCTGTCAGATAATTCCGATCATGAGAAGAAGGTATGGCCTAAGCGCCTTGCGGTCAGCTTGCACTTGTCTAATATTCCAAATTCACACATAGGTCAAAGCCCTTGCTCAGCGAATTAAACAACTTGGAATCACTGCGTTGGAGGAAGCGCACATGAGTTATGCATTGCAATCCACGCAAGGCGACACAGAGAAGGCATTCAGCCTGCTGCTTCTGCTGTTAGACTCCATCGAGGGGGTCATTAGGAATTACACACCTAACACCAAGCTCCTAGGCGCAGAGAATCGTCAAGGTGTCACATGCTACCTGGACGCGTTGTTGTTCGCCATGTTTGCCCGTCTCGATTGTTTTGAGGCCATTTTATACAAATCGTTTAATGATGAGCCTCGTCGAAAGCTTGCAATCCTTCTGAGACTATGGGTGAATCTGTTGCGAGCGGGGAAGCTCATCACCACGGATATGGTTAGTTACGATACTTGTGATTGTCCTAATCCTTTATATTCATATTAACTAGTTGGCTTCAGACAAAACACCTGCAGGATGCCCTAGCAGAATGTGGTTGGGAAGATGCGGCTAAACTCCAGCAACAGGATGCTTCAGAAGCATTCACTTTCATTACCGAAAAGTTAGAACTGCCACTTTTGACTTTGAAGATGGACATTTATCATACTGGAAAGGAGGATGAAAGTGACGACCACAAGTTCATCAATGAGAGACTTCTCGAGGTTGCAATACCGCCCGAGCCAACTGATGGACAATCACTCACACTGGAAGACTGCCTGGAAGCTTACTTCAATAACATCATTGAAGTTAAGCGACACATGGAACGACGCAACACCACTAGCTCGATTCGGTCGGTGGATTCACTCTCCATATCTAAGGGATCCACCTCGCATGTTGAAACAGTGGAGATTGAGAGCACGCACACTGTGTCTCCCTCCCAAACCAATACGCCGCGGGCCGAAAAACCAACCCCCTGGTCATCGTTCAGTGAGTTCACCGAATCTCTCGAGGCATCTCGGACACCCGGTCGACGTGGTAGTATTGTGCGACAGCGATTCTTTCCTGATCCAAGTGACGATACGAATACTGGCCATTCGAATCCGGAAAAAGATGCCAGTGCAAATCAAGATACCAGTGGAGATACGCAACCGCGAAAGGGTTCATATAAGAAGGAGGTAATGATGCCTGCATGGCAATTTTTCAGTTTGATACGTATGTCATCTCCCTTTGTTCTATTCTTTGAGCTTTGCATGAACTAAGATGATTTTGCTTAGCGTGGTATACCGATAATACACCAACAAACGACGCGCAAGTTGCAGCACACTTTTCCGCAAAAAGGCCGATTCTTGGGATGTGTCTGAAACGCTATTCCTTTTTGCCAGACGGGAGGGCAGTCAGACTCAATACCCACATTGATATACCAACCGAGATCGGCCTGCCTCACTTCATCCAAGATGACAACTTGGATGCGAATGCTCCCATCTATGGGAGCTTCAAACTCTCTTTGCAGGCTCTGGTTTGCCACAGGGGAAAGTCGGTAGACTCGGGGCATTACATTTCCATTGTTCGAGGCACTAATTGCCACAATGCTGGCACTCCTGTCAGCACCGGCCCGGAAGCCCCGGAGACAACAAAACACTGGATGCGGTTTGACGATCTCGCTGCAGAACGAGTGACACTGGTTGACATTGACCAAGCATTGAAGACTGAATCCCCTTATCTTCTCTTCTACCAAATTCTTCCGATCGGCGAAGATCCATCTGCGCCCAACATTCCGAATGCACCATCCTCTCGGGCGTCAGACGGCAGTACACTAGGCGATCAAACAGATTTCAGCGCCGAAGACTTGTCTTCTGACCGACCAAGTGTTGAGGTCACGGGGCCATGCGAGACTAATGCACAAACACTAGCCAGTGTTGCAAGGCGATCAAGCACGGCAGTCTCAGAAACCAGCAATCCAACTGGTCTTCAGCCGCGCTCTATTCCATCCTCATCCCCTAGGCTGGCTCCGATGGAAGAAGGAAGTACAAAGGGGGCATCGTTTTCGCTCCGTGAGTCTCGATCAGCAAGAAGTAATCCCGGAAGCCGTACTGGCAGCCAAACGGGTGAAAATAGAATTAGTGCCACTTTTTCACGCTTCGCTGAACGGCTTAGCCGAGATAAGATTAGCAACGACGAATTCACTGAGGAAAATGAAGGTGAGTCTGCATTGGAGATTGATGACACTGTGGACGATATGAAACTCGGGCCAGCTGCCCTTGAGAACAAGGAGAAGCGTGGAAGAGGCCGAACGAAAGATCGTGAGAGGAATAAAGGGAAGACAAAGGAGAAATCCAAGGAGAAGAGTAGGAAATTGGATAGGGAATGTGCAGTGATGTGAGCCAAGCCGATGATGCTCCTTTTGTTTTGAGATACCCAGTCCAGCTGTTGCATGTTTCACAAACGATGATACCCATGATACATGAGTGTGACTTTGGTGTTTATAATATATGTTGAGATCAACAATGTGCCTATAGGCAACTATTTTTTCTTGTCTGTCTTGTAGATCTTCCTAGTGAGTACGGAGTACCTAGTACTATGTTGTATGTAGTTCTGATCTGGTGATTCAATGTCTTGGCCTCAGGTGTCAAGGCACCAGGCCTCCGCATTCCTTTGGACCGTGACGACCTCAAGAGTCCATTCTGTCCTGCATCAATTCGCAAGACCTTTGATTTGCCTCAACTATTGTATGAGCGGCATGCCATAGCGCCCCTACAGCTAGCGCACCATGGCGCTGGACGGATCCAGCAGTTATGTTGCTCCAAGCAACTTAATGGAGCCACCGAGCTCTTCCCTCCCCATGTTCGACGTTGAACGGGTGCAGTTGGCCTTCTCCGTTGCCGCGGACTTCGTTGCAGCGCAAGTTGCGAACAACGTGCTTGTGCTAGCCTTATCAACTAATCGCATTCTCCGAATCGATCTTGACTCCCCTGAAGATGTCGAAGGTAGGCTTTCAATCCTTCCCCGCAGCAAATGCCAGCCACAACGAGTTGACCTAACCATGCTCATGAACAACAGACATCGACCTCCCCAAGAAATCCTCGGAAGTTGGAGTGATTCGGCGCATGTTCCTCGACCCATCGGCATCTCATTTGATTATCACCACGACCCTCGGCGAAAACTACTATCTCCACGCCCAGACACCGTCGCGACAACCGAAACCATTGACACGATTGAAAGGCGTGTCAATCGAAAGCGTTGCTTGGAATCCCTCTTTACCCACCGCCTCCACCCGTGAAATCCTCCTTGGTGCCACTGATGGCAATGTCTACGAGACTTATATTGAACCCTCCAGCTACCGACAGGAGAAGTATACCACCCCGGTTTACCAGGTGCCAGGCGCCTCTCCAGTGGTTGGAATCTCGGCGGAGTCGGTACCATCTAAGCCTGACCAAAGAAGGGTGCTTGTGGCAACCTATGGGAAGCTACTGCATTTCATTGGCCGGACAGGAGTATCAAAGCATGGGAGGGAAAGCGGCGTGTACTCGGAGCTTTTCCAGCGCGAGACGCCAGTGATTCACGAGGTTCCAAACCCGTCGAGCTCTGCGCCATCTTCGCTGGTGATTTCGCCCACAATTTCAGAGAGCTACCCGGCCGAGGGGTATACCGAAAAGCAGTTTGCATGGCTCAGTTCCGAGGGGATATATCATGGCCAACTTACGTCGGAGTCTCCATTCAAGACCGCAAATATGCTTGCGCGCTCGGTATTTCCAGCTTCGGAGTCACCGCGAGGAGGGCGGAAGTTGATACAAGACCCCATTTCTGCCATGACTCTGTCACAGTGGCATGTCCTAGCACTTGTTGGGGGCAGAGTGGTTGCAGTCAATCGTCTCAGCCAGGAAGTTGTCCACGATCAACCTGTGTTGGAACCTGGGCAAAGCGCGCTGGGCCTCCTGACTGATCTCACCAAAAGCACATATTGGCTCTTCACTAGCAAGGCTATTTTTGAAGTTGTAGCAGGTGATGAGGACAGAGATGTCTGGAAAATCTTTTTGAAAGAGCAAAAATTCGATGAGGCCCTCCAGTATGCCCGAGGTGCTGCCCAGCGAGATGCTGTTATGACTGCTTCCGGTGATTTTCTGGCAGGCAAGGGTAACTTCATAGAAGCAGCCAAAGTATGGGGCAAGAGCAGCAAAGGGTTCGAGGAGGTTTGTCTTACCATGATTGATCATAAAGAGCATGATGCTCTGCGGAACTACCTCCTCTCCCAGCTGGCAACATACAAGAAGGCCTCGCTTATGCAAAGAATAATGGTCGCGAGCTGGCTTGTGGAACTGTTCATGTCAAAGTTGAATTCTCTCGATGACAATATCGCCACGAAAGCCGAATTGGCAGAAGGCACAAGCACTGGAGAAATCAAGGATCAGCTTGGCAGCATTCGAGCTGATTTTCAAGAGTTTGTGAACAGCCACAAAGCAGACTTGGACAAGAAAACAGTATACGATATTATCAGCAGTCATGGGCGGGAGGAAGAACTGTTATTCTTCGCAACCGCTACGAACGATCACAACTATGTTCTATCCTACTGGATCCAGCGCGAGAAATGGCTGGAAGCCTTGAAGGTTTTGCAGCGGCAAAGCGAAGCCGATGTGTTCTACAAATATAGCAGTGTGCTGATGACACACAAGCCGACAGACCTGGTTGATATTCTTATGCGACAGACGAACCTTGATCCCGAGAGACTGATCCCCGCGTTGTTGAATTACAACAAATCTGCCAGCGTCTCCTCCCTCAGCCAGAACCGAGCAGTCCGGTATCTGAACTTCATCATTGTCAACCACCCGAATCCATCCGCAGCGGTCCACAACACACTTATCTCAATACATGCCTCCAGTCCTTCACCGTCTGAGGCTGGACTGCTGACTTATCTCCAATCGCAACCATCATCACCCCCTCCGTACGATGCAGACTTTGCACTTCGCCTGTGCATTCAACACCAACGAATCCAGTCATGCATCCACATCTACAGTACAATGGGACAGTATCTACAGGCTGTAGAGCTAGCCCTGGAACACAAAGACATAGAACTGGCCGCGATCGTTGCAGACCGCCCGGAGGGCAACGATAAGCTCCGCAAAAAGCTATGGCTCCTCGTCGCTGAGAAAAAGATTCGCCAACCGGGCACGGGCATCAAAGATGCGATTGAATTCCTGCGGCGCTGCGAGCTGCTCCGCATCGAGGATTTGATCCCGTTCTTCCCCGATTTCGTCGTCATCGACGACTTCAAGGATGAGATTTGTACTGCTTTGGAGGACTACTCGCGCCACATCGACTCGCTCCGCCAGGAAATGGATAACTCAGCCCTGACAGCCCGCCAAATCCGCGGTGAAATTTCCGGTCTTGATACTCGCTACGCCATCGTTGAGCCAGGTGAGAGGTGCTGGATCTGCTCGCTACCAGTTCTCAGCCGTCAATTCTTCGTCTTTCCCTGCCAGCATGCTTTCCACAGTGACTGTCTGGGTCAGGGAAGTCTTGGACGGCGCTGGTGGCAAGAAAAAGTATATTCGGGATCTGCAGGCGCAGCTCAGCAGTGGCGATATCTCTGCCTCGCGGCGTGAGGAGATTGTTAAGGAATTAGATGGGCTAATCGCTGAAGCTTGGTATGTGTCTGTCCTATTGACTTAGTAGTATATCTCACTAACTATAATTTCTCGCAGTATCCTCTGTGGTGACCATGCCATCAAACAAATTGACAAACCCTTCATCGCAAGCTCCGAGACGGCCGAGGATTGGGCTCTCTGATATGCTCTCTTATGTCCGCCATGACATGTTGTTGTTTGATTCTCAGGCAATATTCCTGCAGGAACACTTTTTCTAGTTTCCTTTTTGACTTTTCGCAATACCCTTCCTTGTCTTGAGCAGATGCTACATGATAAATGAGGCCTAGCCCTCGTATATAGACATGGCTATGCTGAATGTGATTTGGACCCAAACATTGATTTTGTACACATTTCAAAGAGAAATAACATACCTGAATGCAGCAGATACACTGTGAATATTCTACCCAACTCCATGCGCAAATAAACAAATTCCCAGAAAGGCAGTTGGGAAGGATATAGGAATGAACGACAAATGACTCTGTCTCACAACATAGAATATACCTGTCGCATACGGAATGCCTAGTTCTCAGGCCATAGATACCGCAGCAGTTCCAGATCCTGCGCAACGGCCGGACTATGCGGTGCACAGTCCTCCAAGAATCCTAACATCTCCTCGTTCCAGCGTTCCCAGCCATCCGGCAGTGTCTCGCGAAGACGGGCACTTGGCGAATGGGCTATGCAATAGAAGAGCAGTATTTGGCCAAAGAATCTTTCGGCGAGGAAAAGTTAGTAAACCCCATCCAAAATATCGGTATGTAAAGAGAAATATAGAAGGGGCAAACTCACTGCGAGCAAAAGGCAAACCTAATCGGAATACAGCTCTTCATTTTCCGGAAGATGCCCTGAGTGATCGGCCAGTCCATTGCGTTCTGGAGACCACTTCGCACTTGCACAAAGTCTTCATCTGTTAGAAGATGCGGGATTCGGAGAGCTTTGTATAGATACGGGCGGCCGATGTGGAAGCGCGCGATCATGTGCCGACCTTTGAGCATGGCGTCTGCTACTGCTACTGCCGGTGAGAGAGGATGGTTCGGATCTGTATGTCTTGGTCTTGGTGATGAGATGTGGGCCGGAGATGCTACTGAGGCGGACGGGGAGGGGTGGATCGAGGGCGTTGCTGGGGTTGGATGGGATGAGTAGGGGGCGTTGTTAAATTGGATTGCTGTTGGGAGGTTGGTGCGCCATTGTTCTAGTTGATGGTGCAGCTCGGTGGTTATTGCCGGGAGGGGGAAGGTTCCTGAGTCCGCTAATGGAGGATGGGCGTTAGAGGATGAAGTTTGGCTTTTGTTTCGGTTATCTGGGTGAAATGGCAGGATAGCTCACAATAGAAGTAAAGAGAATGGCGGATCCGAGTGAGGATGATGCGGTGGGCTACTTGGGCCAGGAAATGATATTGGAAGTATGAGTCGTCAACTACGCTTGGTGCGTTGAAACGGTTTGAGGCGTAGCCGGTCGTTTCGAAGCCGATGAATTTGGGGATTGGGACTTTTTCTTCGAGTCGAGAGAGGCCGCTTGATGGGAGGTGCAGCTCTTGTACGAGAATGGTCTCGTTCATTAAACAGTTCCAGTATACGCGGGATTTCATATCGCCTTCCCACTCGTCAAAATTCACATTATGGCTGTATACGAGTCAGTATCATCCTAGGTGTTTGAGATGGATACGGCAGAACTCACTTCGTCAACATTGATAGACAGCAAGTAGCAGCGCGGGAAATCATTGTCCAGGAATCGATCGGACGGGGAATCTGGCTATAATATACACTGTAGAGTATGAGTATCAATCTGGATATAAGAGTAGGCTTGGGGCATGGATACGTACGAGGAAAGAAGGTAGAATTGACAACTTTGAAGATCGTTGTCGCACATCAAGAAGCCGATACGTCGCCGAGCCTCGTTGAAGAACCGCAGTCCAGGTTGCTCTTCGTAAACCACGTTCATCCATTCTGGAGGTTCAAATCGATGGCTCGGAGAGCCTGGCAAAGGGTAGTTTCCTTCTTGGTAGGCGAGAACAGCGAGACAGCCCAATGCTAGTACGTTAAGCACTAGGCAGCTCTCTATATTATATCCAAAACCACTCTCAATGGCTGAGCCAAGAGTGAAGGAAAAGAAGAACCCCTTGTCCATAATCGGCGTGGAGGGGTTGAAAACACTGAAGAATGCATCCGCCAAACCTCTGATCATTGCCAACGGAAGTACTTCTAACCAGTGATCTCCCGCTTGCAACGGATACGCACTGGTAAACATTGGCAGCGGAGGCCGCGCTGATTCCAGCTCAATGACATAGTTTTTCCCGAGCATTTCATAGGCGGCGAGCAATTGCTTCGGGAGGATCTGTCTTGCTCCAGGCCACACGATGACACCATGCTGACTGAAAGAGATAGAGATCCGGCCTGCTGAGTCTGACTTTGGTTGATTCTCCTCAAATTCAAAGTCATCTCCATCCCCAGCTGCCGCGGGTGTGAAGTTATCCCCGCTGGTGGGAAGCATTGGTATGGGCTGGTTGCCATCGCCACCAAAGGCAGGCGATAGCTGGGTCTGCGGTTCATAACTAGGAGGACGAATCTGGCTCTGAAGGGACTGCAGATCACTCAAAATAGACGTTGGTATGTTTTCCAACTTTGTCTCCAGTCGATGGAGAGTGCTCATGATCATCGTAAGAGATTGGTCGCGTCTGCAATTGTATAAGAAATTGAAATAAAACCCACCTAGGGTGACTTACTTTGAAGATTTACGCTCATTATAAACACACTCTAAGCCAAGCGACTTACATAGTCCACACCTCGGCCGCGATTCATCGCATCTCGTCTTTTTCAAGCGACATGTCTCACACGCCTATTACTGGAGGTTAATGGCTTCCGGAGGTCTCGGGCGCGTCGTAGAATATAATAGGCGAGGCAACAAGAGCACTTACAACAGTAGCGATGAAGTTCCTGGGTTTCTTGGAGGGTCCGGATGACTGACCGTGTTCCTCCTCGCCAGGAGAGAGCAGGTCCTGGATAGGCAGCAAGCCATTATTGTCGGCATCGGGTGACATGTGTGCACTTGCCCTGGACTCCTCGAGCGTCCGCTTGCTCATTTTGCATCATCGAGAATGGACTTTCTCTCGCGGCATCCTGGGTGATATTGAGTCGGTCGTTTTTTTTTAAATCGCGGAACGCTGGGGGGTTTTCGGCCAATCAGAGGCCATCCTGCTATGAATCATCGCCTCCGTCGTGACTTCAATAGGTGAAATAGATCAATCTACGATGTATGTGTGTTGGGATGTATAAGCTTTTGATTTATACATATATTTTGGTGGTTCATGGATTCTATAAATATGTTGGAGGGATGAGTTGATTATGAACTAGATATATATATCGTAGTAGATCTTCCAGGTACCAAGGACACATAAAACAACCAAGGGTCCTTCTTTTTCGGTACAATATAGACGTACTAGAAAGAAATAGAATAGAGATTAATTACCTACTACAATGCAAGTAAAATAATAAACGCTATTCTCCTTATATTGTAAGGTTGAAGACAACCTATGTGATCCACCTACGCCATGTACAGATCCACATAATGTCAATAGTGAGCTGGCTACGGAGTACAAGGCACTCCGTATATCCGTTTTCAATGTTAATTACTTACATAGTTATTCACAGTTGGACTAGACCCAACTCTAAGGGACAGATTGTGAATTTGCCGATTCCCAACACGACCGTTATTCCACTCACAGACTCGAAGTACAATATGTATCGCCAAGTAAAAACAGAGTCTAGATGCAAGCGGAGCTCAATGAGTACCAATCCGATTCGAAGTTCTCCATACACTGTAAATAGAAGAAGTGACTCCCAAAGGTCCATTTGGCCATGCCTAGCTGGTCTCCACCCTATTACTCATTTTCCGTTTCAATGGGTCTCTCAACGTCACTCAATTATGAGGACTTCCTTTTTTATTATTACAATCTGTATTTCTGAGTCATTAAAATGTAACAATGATCCACCTTGAGCGAAAAGGGGCATGTCAGGGTCGAATGACGTTGACAGGTCCCGGTGGAATGTGGCATGGGATTAAGAGGCCGAGGACGGTGTTTTGGTTATGGCTGCCTTCAATGTTGTATACCTATCTGTTGCCATCTATAGTAAACAACATTGCTTAACCAGCATAGCCGAAGCAATGATGGCTACAATGTTATAATAGGATCTCCGAACATCACATACAAGATAGAATAAACTCATAGGGTAAATGAACTACAATGGGGCTGCCGAAGGCAAATATGCTGCACATCGTAGTAGCCAATTCATCGACACAATTCCCCCGCTGACAAGGCGACAAACTCGACCTGTAAGGCAAAAAAGGAGAGGAGACATGCCCGTGTTGACTCGGCAACGGGGACGAAGAACTCGACCTGTCGAGCACGAACATATGTTGTACTGACACAGCATGAAATGTCCCTACGCACGATGCGTTTGAAAAAAAAGGCCTCAGGCAAGAAGGACCCTTGCATCGACCTTGAAAATTCCAATCTTTATTTTCTTTTCCTGCAGCAGCGCGGAGTTGCACACGGAGAAAAAGAGACCTACGGGAGGCTGGGATCGCCCTACAATGTACTCCGTACATGAGCGCGATGCAAATGCATGTCGATGTCCTGGAGATGTTTAGTATTCCGTACTCCGTAGTCGTACAGGCTATATGCAGTGTGCCGGTTCAACGTATCCTAGTCTCAAGTCACATTGAGCTCACACAGTCGGACTGAATGAATTTAGAATATATAAAGCTTTGGCTCCAGTTCATGTATATAGTGAAGGCAAAGAATGACACGGCATACAGTACATGTTTAGGTAGTATAACATATTAGATTAATATACGAGGTTAGTCCAATTGAGAAAAACCAGCTGAGACCAAAATCCGGGGAAGTGGCTCCTCAGTCTGCTAGGCTATCTCACCCCCTCTTTTGACTTGGCATGTCCATTCTCCCACACTCGTAGAATAGAGGATAGACATGATCTCATTATCTCAACGGACGTACGTATGCTACTTTGTATGTATACTAGTCCAATGCTATAACTGCCACACCAACTTCCATTATGGGACTTCCATAGCACTTGGACTATCATGACCCTTCAAATACCGTCTGACATGGATTCAAAATTCAGAACTCGTCCGGATATGATCATGGAATGACGATCGTGCGGGGTATGGCATGATAGTCTATGATAGTCCACGGTCTACGTATGATAATGATGATTCGGATTGAACCATGGATATCTTTGATCCATGGATGTTGAGAGATCTGACTGTTATCGTCCCTATCGGAGGATACTTCCTTCTCTCGCCCAGCAACGTCTTCGGGAGTATGCTCCGTTTGATAAGACAACTCGTATCTCATATCTCATATCATATCGAAAATGCCGGATTCGGAAGATAACTCCCGGTATCATGTTTATCACTACATGTTACATTGTAGTCATGTACCTGGCTACGCAGGCAAAACCGCGCAATCGTACCCCCGATGTAAATTCAGAGAAGAGACACGTTTCAACCAATATCTAGGGGGGGTAATAGGACGGTTGTATAATACAACACTTTGTCGTCGGGGTCCTGACACGCTGATCGCTTCCTTCTGATGCATGAGCAACATTAGATGACGAATGCTTTTTGGGGAGGGTTTAATGTAGACTATACTATAGAGTAGGTTTTACATATATGCAGCATATTAGTATATCAGCATATCAGCATATTGTGTACGGACGTTATCATTCATGTTATACGTTGTACTCGAGACTGCATGAAAGGGAACGGGAATGATAATCACAGAGCCAACGGCAATGGCTGATGGCTGATGGAGGGGGAGATCAGGACCAGACACTGAGCCGTGCACATCGCCTTTCTGCAGATCTCACTGCAATACGGAGTGCAAAGTAGAGAGTACTATATTGCGTGCGATGTACAATATGCTAGGCAGGACCCAGGGAACATTGTACCGAAAGGGGGTATGACCATATACAATGCACAGCCCAAGAATTCAATTGGGAGGGTTGCCATTTCCGACAGGAATGGGAATAGAATGGAATAGAATGGGGTGATGATAGACGTAAAATGGATGTGGACATCGCGTGATGCATAGGAGTTGCCGGACACCGAAGTCGTGCCACATATCCACATTAACTCTATCGTTTCAAGAAGTCCGGGTACTATGTACTTTTGAGAATGTTTTGAATGGAAAAACTGTCTGTACATTGTACGGAGTACCTATCAACATGAGACCTGCAAGGTTTGACCTTGCAGGTCGCAGGAGGCGGTCAAACCTGACCCAAGGCCAGACCTGGGCAGCGAGGGCGTTCCCCTTCACCGCTTGACAGGGCTGCGTGGGTGTCTGAAAGGTGGTTGGGACTGACAGTTGAAAGCACGCTCCACTCGAAGTACAACATACAACATACGTGGCTTGTAGTTCTTGGATTGAAATGGTTCTCCAACGTCCTTTTACTTGTACTGGAGACACATCAGTAACTGTGACCACTACGACGTATTCGTGATGATCGCTGATATACTCCGTAGAAGATAGTCGAATTTGCATCGAAAACCCCGCAAACCATGGATAATATCAAACGAATCTTGTCTCATAAATCCCGCGCGGCAAAGAATAACGTTAATAGTGCAGAAAGTGGTGCCACAGAGGATTATCAGAGAATCCGAACCCTTGGAAGCTAGTCCTGGTCTAAAATGGTCCCGAAACGAGTCCCGCTGTGCATGAGTACCTGCGGAAGGGTACCCATACTCCGTACAGCGCATACACCATAACCTTGGAAGAAAACATAAACCGGCTGCAGTAGGTATCCGGGGTGAGCCAATCAGAAGAGATCACGCCATCCCACTCTATCGCGTCATGCAGCCTGTAAATAGTGGCCAGATAATCTATTCTGATTGGTTGGTGGCCCCAGAATTAGCTGCGCAATTATACGCATCGGGAATAGCGCGCCACCTTGATCCGCCCTCGGCCGACGAAAAAAAACCACTCCCAAGGGAAAAGGGCTGCCCCTGCTGATGTCGACCGTCATTGTGACTGGCTTGTCTCTGAACCAGAACCTCGAAAGTTTGGGATGTTCGAAAGTCTGAAATCTGAAAGATCAGACTAGGTAGATGAATAGGGTCCAAACTTGAGAATGAAACGGCAACCAACAATGGAATTTAACGTTATCGCGTTATCGTAGACAATGATTGCATTGAACATTTGACAATAATCGAGATCACGTAGACGTTTGACGTCTTTGACCAAGGATAAGGAATGCCTGGAAGGTTCATGAAACTTGGAGAGACTGGTCGATTGGACCATCGCGTCAATACAGGTATCCATTCCATACGTTACAAGTTTCCCCGGGAGACGGAAACGGGCCAAGGACCTTTGGGTGCCAGTCAAATGCAGTCAAATTTGGTGGGCAATGCAGATCACACGGATGAACCGCCCACGAGGGAAGACTTGTATTTTACGGTATCAAACGGTATGGCCAATCATTTTGCCTCTCCAATTCCCCTCACGCCTTTACAACACCTCTCCTCCCTGGCTCCTTCTCTCTGTCCCCTTATACCATCAACATCCATCTTCCCTCGTTCCTTTATCATCTTCTCTTTCGTCTCTCCTACATCCCACCTCCCCTTCCGCCTTTCTACCCTTCCGAATCCTCTCTCTGCGCATCACTTATCCGTCACCTCTCTATCACTTCGAACGCTTCCAAGGTTACCAAGATTGCCGTGTCTGCTTGTCATTATATCAAGACATTGCCAACCCTTGACGGCCTATACTCTTCCATCGACAACTTCAAGCTTCGAAGGTCTGAACCCGATCTACCTTCAGCAGAAGAGTATTCCTCTCGCCTCTCCGTCCGAAACCCCTTTCCCTCGGTCTTCCGGGTCCACCCTGAGCTCGGGTGACTCACTTTCATCAACTTGATAAAGGAGTCCCAATCCCCGGTCTGTCAGATTGCCATTGTGCTATCAATACCTCCAGCCTTCGTCACTTCAATCCACACGAAGGGGTTCCCTGCGTTGTGGGTAATCCTACGTTTCGTCGGTCGAGCCTTATCGTGAGAGTACTTCTGGAGTTTCATACCTCAGGGGCAACCTGGCATCGAGTATCTCTACTTTTCCAACTTGGATTAGAAGGGTGCTCTACCGGATCCCTCAATTCGCCCAGCCAATTTGTCCCAACAATACCATCTGGCCTCTCATGACTCATTAATCCCAATTATCTTCAACTTGAGTCACGGCCTTCGACCTTGAACCCGGTGTTCATAGGATCTTTTCCGTTTTTTTCTCCTATACATCTTTGACTTTTTCAAATTACGATATTACGCAGCGCTTTGTCTCAACTCTCTTCGATTCATCCGGTATCAGGCCGACTTTCAAACACTTGTCCATCTCTTTTTTGACACATTCGTGTCGTCCACCTGGGACCCCTTCCCGTTAACCAACGAAAAACGACATACAAATGAGCACATAACGGTCTTTACCCATTTCCTTAGCGTCAACAACCCTCCTCGGGTTCATTCAACTACGCCATTGCGTCATCATTCTCTCCTCTTTTCATCTGTCCATCAACTTTCACCAGTACATTTTTTTATATGACAACCTGAGACGGTCCAGGATCACATTCATCACAATCTCCTGACTACACTCGGCTCTTCTTTTCGCCCGTCTTTATTTACCTCGGGATCCCGCGCCTGATACCTTTCTTCCTTGTTCTTTAATCTTCATTAGCCTGGTTGCTTTTTGCTTATCACACTTCGACGCATTCTTGACCCGCGTGAGTGTTCTTTTGAGCGGCTCATAGACTTGTTTTCACTTCATCTCTTTGTTGGAGCATTACATCAGTCCGTTCCCCCATTTCATCTCATCTCTGCATTCGTCCCTTTCTGGGTTCACATGGCCAACATGTCGACCATGGAGTGCTCGAAGGAAGAATTCGTTGAAGGCCAACTTTTGGATGGTCGTTTTCGAACTGTGGCCCCTCTCAACCATGGGTCTTTTGGAATAGTATTTCTTGCCACAGATACCGAGACCGGCCAAGATGTTGCTATCAAACGTCTAATCAAGGCTTCAGCGGGTTCCTCTGACGATCGCTTCGAAGAACTCGAGTGTCACCGCCGGTTTGGTTTTCATCCCAACCTGGTCAACCTGATTCATACGTTCGACACCGAGACTCACACATATCTTGTTTTGGAGTACTGTGCCAATGGAGATCTATACGAGGCGATCCGCCATAACCGTGGCCCACTGGAGACCGAGCACGTTCGGGATTTCATGTTGCAGCTGATTAGTGCCGTCGACTTCATGCATGCCAATGGCTTGTATCACCGTGACATCAAGCCGGAGAATATCTTCCTGACGCAAGATGGCTCCATGAAGCTAGGCGACTTTGGTCTCGCTACGCAAGACTCGTGGTGTCACGAGGCTTGTGTTGGCAGCGACCGCTACATGGCCCCCGAGCAATATGATCCGACAACGACGGGATACTCTCCCGCTAAGGCCGACATATGGTCTGTGGGTATCTGCCTGTTGAACATTCTGTTTGCTCGTAATCCCTTTGTCACCCCCACCGAGTCCGATGTACTCTTTGCGGATTACGTGCGCGATCGCCAGTCGCTCTTCGACATCTTCCCCAACATGTCTCAGGACACTTATGAGATTCTGACCCATGCCTTGACCATTGATCCTTCCAAGAGGTCTTTGTTGGATGTGCGTGATTGCATTCTCCGCGCGGTCTCTTTCACTACCGACGACGAATCTCTCGATGAGTTCTGTACCGAAGACCGTGAGGTGGTTCCTGCTAGCGCTAACCGCGAACCACTTCGCACCCCGTCTCTCCAGAGCCCCCATGTCAACCAGGGAGATTCTTTCCCGTGGGCAAAGGCGCTCCAGTCGAGCCCTCCTCAGGCTATCCGACAACTGTCTGCCATTCCGGACAACGAGAGCTACAGCGAAGATCTGTTCCCGGCCTCCGAAGCTGCGGGAACCTCGTGGTTCTCGTCCCGCATGGAAACCCCATCAGTGGCTTCTGTTTTGGACTCTCAGCTCAGTGAATCCTTCGTCTTGCTCAACCTTCGCAAGCGTGAGGTGCCGTCTCTTCCTCGCTCTGATCCGGTTTCCATCACTGGATCACTGCCGTCTCATGCAACAAAGCCCCTGCCCTCGTTGTCGATGGTCTTTGGAAACAAAAGTGCCGACAAGATCTCAAAGAGCTGGTGCGACATGTGGGACGAAGAGGAGTCTGAGAACGAGGATCTTGCCGTGGCCCAACGACGGGAGCAGAACTCTCGCAGCTGGAGCCAAGAGAGCCAGGGAGCTACCCTCCCAAGATTGCGTGAGCCGGACTCCGCTTCTGTCAACCAGCGCTCTCATGGCCCGGATGTGGATTCGAAGACGGAACCCAATATACTGGGGGATCTTTCTCTTGACGAAGACAGCGACTCGAGTACGTCGAGTAGCACGCCTCGCCCCTTACGGAACTGTCCAGCAGAGCCATCCAGTGCTGATAAGTGGTCGAAGCTTGGTGACGTGCGACGCAAGTACAAACCCGAGGACGAACCGCGCAAGTACAAGCCTCGCAAGTCGCGTGAGGTGTTTGGTCCCAAGAGTGTTGCTGCGAACGCTCGGCGACACGATTGGGGTCGAGGTACTTCCGGATATCAGACCAAATCCAAGCCCGCATCGCCTGTGGACGCTCGTCGCCGCCATTTGCTCGAACGGCAAGATTGGCGCAGCAATATCCCTGAGAAGCTTCCATCCTCCTGACGAAGGAAGCATTGACGACGATCTCGATCTCGTCGGTGGGTGGCATGAAACTCACTTCTAGGGTTCTCGACATTCACTCGCACTTTACTCCACCTTATATTCTCCCCTCATGTTGATGTCTGCTTGCGTGTTTCGATTCAGTTGGGAAAAAAAAGTTCAAAATTACCCACGATAAATTAATGTTGCGCTTTCTTGTCTTGTGTCTCTTTGTTATCGGATTGAGTGTTTCGTCTGTTTCCGTCTGTCCTCAACGAGGCATTGCCACGTGCATTGCATCATCCTCTCTGGTCGTCCAAACTGTTTCTTTCTTCTTCCTGTACAATATCAGACCAAGGGTCACGGACACTGGGCGGAGACGACGAATACGAAAAACCACAAAAAGGTTAGAAGGCTGGCTCGGCATGCGCTGGTGGATATTTGATTATGACGGGAAGCTTTGTTCGCGTACGGACTACAGGGAAAAGGTGGAATGAGTTGCGGTGAAGTCCTGGTAGGATGACTTGGTGGAATAACCGCGGCCGTTTTCTCTTACTTGTGTTATACTGTAGCTAGTTACGACAAGAGGGAAAATTGATCATCATCCGCACAGAATTTTTATCTTCAGTAAATTATAGATTATAGCCTGTACTCACACAGTTGTCTAAATATTATTCCCGTGTCCTGAGGTTGAAAGGCGGTCAGAGCTAACGTGCCGAGATGCCACCGATCCTGCCATTTGTTCCATTTCTGGAGACCGCCATTTGTCGCTAAGCTCGGGTTTGCTTAATCGCAGTTGTCGCAAATATAGTGAAATACGAGAAACTTCCCGAGTCGACTGCTCTTGCCCCCCAGCCACGATGCGCATCGCACGCATATCGAATTCATAGCTTGAACTCACCGAGCTATACAAGTACGACTATCTGATCATCAACTCGACAGCATGTTGACCGCGGGCCGGTCATTGATTTCCCGGATATACCATACCTCGATCCTTTTTGCTCTCTGCCACAACGCCCTCTCCAATGCGACCGCCCAACCACCCCCGAACGGGGCGCAAGGTGCTCTCCCCACGAAACCAGTGACAACATGTCCAGCGAAGAGTACCTGGCAGACGGAGGCAGAGCTCTTCCACCTGCCGCCGTGTCTGGAGACGCGCTGGGGACCGGGTCGCGACATGTACATTACTTCGGCATCACCCGATTCAAGTGTGGCAGTCAACGATCCGGTCATCAATTCATCTGCTGTATCGAGCGGGACGTCAGAAGAGACAGTGAAAACGACCCCAGACCAGAACGCAGAACAAGACCAAGATACAGACTCACTATTGGACGGTGCTAGTTTCCTCTCATTTGAGGACTGGAAGAAGCAGAACCTGGCGAAGGTCGGACAATCAGCCGAGAACATTGGAGGGAACAGACGTGCTGCGGCAGCTGGAAAGGAAGACCGTCGGCAGCCGACAGGAATCAATAATGCTTTGGATTCGCTGGGCGACGATTCCGAGATCGAGTTGGACTTTGGTGGATTTGGCGCTGAGACGCCTGAGGCTAGTCCTACCGCTTGGGGCTCGTATATCCCGTCGCGTGAGGCCGGACAGGCGGGGCACGTGGACGACAGAGGAACTGTGGATGTACATGCGCAGGGTGCATTCCACAGAGATGCGTCGCGCCGTAAGGATGCTGGCACTACTTGCAAGGAACGGTTCAACTATGCTTCCTTTGATTGCGCAGCCACGGTGCTGAAGACGAATCCGGAGTGCAAGGGTTCATCGTCTGTGCTCATTGAGAATAAGGATAGCTATATGCTCAATGAGTGCCGCGCTCAGAACAAATTCCTTATCCTGGAACTGTGCGACGATATTCTGGTTGACACGGTTGTTCTTGCCAACTATGAGTTCTTCAGTTCTATCTTCCACACATTCCGAGTTAGTGTCTCGGATCGGTATCCCGCGAAACCGGACCAGTGGAAAGAACTCGGTGTCTATGAGGCACGCAACACTCGTGAGGTGCAAGCTTTCGCAGTAGAGAACTCGCTTATCTGGGCTCGATACCTTCGAATTGAGTTCCTCACGCACTATGGGCATGAGTTCTTCTGTCCTGTCAGCTTAATTCGAGTGCATGGTACCACCATGATGGAAGAGTACAAGCATGACGAGAGCTCTGACCGCGCTGAGGTGGAGGAGTTGGAGACTAATGAAGCCAATCGGCTTTCTGAAGACCTGGAAAACAAGCCTGTCGAGGTGCCTGTCGAGAAATTCATTCCTGCGGTGGAACCTAGCCTTGCGGTTGGTGAAGTTTGTCCAAACCCTCTATTAGAGGCCGTGTCGCCTTTCGCGAAACACGGAGATGAAGACATATGCGGCATTAGTGATGGGCCGCCTGTTATGACTCCGTCAACGTCAGCCACAACGGACCAGACCAAGCCGGCACCGAAACAGAACTCTACTGCTGTAGTTGGAGGCAGTCCCTCCGCGACCAATGCTGGACCATCCGCACCCCCGAAAGCTGAGGATACTCGAAAGCAGGGTGAGCCTGCCAAAAATGTCGTAACCCCTCCAGATGCCTCAAGCGTATCATCGGAGCCTGCTCAGCAGAACGCCACATCCGAGATCACAGGGAAAGCCACTACCAATTCCAAAGAGGAGCAGAACAGCCCTCCTCCAGAGTCGACGAGACCTACAAACACTCAACCGCCATCTGCAAACCCCACGACCCAAGAATCTTTCTTCAAATCTGTCCACAAGCGGCTCCAGATGCTTGAGTCGAACTCAACCCTGTCTCTTCTCTATATTGAGGAACAGTCTCGCATCTTACGCGATGCGTTTAACAAGGTTGAGAAGCGACAGCTAGCAAAGACATCTACTTTCCTTGAAAACCTCAACGTAACTGTTCTCAACGAATTGAAAGAATTCCGCGAGCAGTACGATCACGTTTGGAAGTCTGTTGCTCTTGAATTCGAGCACCAGCGTATGCAGTACCACCAAGAAGTCCACTCACTCAGCGGCCAGCTCGGTGTCCTTGCAGATGAACTAGTTTTCCAAAAGAGAGTCACTGTGATCCAGAGCATCATGGTCCTTTGCTGCTTTGCGCTCGTTCTGTTCTCACGGGGGTCGGGAAGCAACTATATGGAGTTCCCTGCCGTTCAAAAAATGGTCGCTCGGTCCTACAGCCTGCGGTCTTCATCACCGATCTTTGCCTCTCCATCGGGTAGCCCCGGGTCGACCCGCCCAACGTCGTCCTCGTACCATGAGAACAGTGGCCATCGCAGAAACCTTTCTGACTCGTCGGACCAAGATAGCGCTGCTAGTCCGACCGCGGCCTATTCCCCGCCGACTCCTACGTCGTCGTCTTCTCCAACAGAACGAGATGCCGATGAGACGGACAAGGTAGAAGAACCTATCTCTCCGGAGTCTATGTCTGTGCCTACTCTGGCGACCCCACAACCCCGTTCTCAGAGTACGCCGCCTGTATTGAATGGCCGCCCCGTTGACCTGGATATGGCCTCATCGGCTGATGTCGACCTGGGTGCCGATAATCCACGGTCGCCTGAGCTGTGATCCTCCCTTTCTGGGCTATAATGGCTTTAGCCATACTTTATGACTCTTGCATTCTGATCTTTATTTACTAGCGCTTTGCATCTGTACACTGTACTATGTACCCTATTGCGTGTATGTTTTGGACGACGAGATGATTCCCGGTTTAATTTTGTACTATTTTGTGAGTATTGTTAGCTATTTCCTTTAAATCAGAATCATTAACACTATTAAACTATTAAACCCAATAAAACCCAATACTTAATACATGTACGTGTGCTGTAGTAACAGTATCCAGAATATGTGGCGTCGTACTCAGTTGCCCAGCCAACAATCGCCCATTTTTCCATAACAGCCCGTCAACGTTTTTCTTATCTTTGTTTTTTTCATTCTCAATCCTCTACAACAGTACAATACTACTCAGAACTACTCAGAAATCATCTATTCCCTTCAAATTCAAAATCCCTTCAAATCTCTACACATTCACAAAATGGACGCAACCACACAAGCTCAGCCTCTGGCCGACCGCTCAACCAACACCCACCTGTCTGCAGACAAGACCGACCTGAAGGGTTCAGACATTTCATCAATGGAGTACCACCGCCAGGTGTTGCAGGGCAAAGTAGTGAGCGAGGAGTGAGTATTCCCAAGTATTATCCTCTGTGCAAGGGACTGACTTTAACATAACAGACAACCAACCTCCTACGTCTCACCCTCCGACGATATCATGAGTCCCTGCACAAAGAAGTTGAGCGATATCAAGGGCAAGCGGTTTAAGAAGTATGTGATTCTCCGAATGCCTATATGTCTACACCTTGGACCTAAGCTAATTCACTACAGTGCCGGCAAACCCCAGTCGCTGTTCGCTAAGCTCGGCAAGAAGAGCTACGAGCAATCTTCAGCCGAGCAGGCCCGGACCGAAAACTAAAGGACTCGGTTTGAGATGTTGAGATGTTGAGATGTTCAGGTTTTTTATTTTCTATTCTTCTCCTTTTTATTTCCCTCTCGGACTTTGATTCTATGGTCTTTCCTTCAATCTCTTTTACTCGGCGCCGGTCGCTGTGTCGGATGCATTGAGGAAAGGCAGATTTGAGATCTTTATGATCAGGTCTGGAGTTGGATTTCTTATGTTTTTCTTTGATGACCTGCAATGCCTTTGTCTTTTTGGTGTGTACGGGGTATGGGATGGATGGAACTGTAATTGGGATATCTCATGGAGCACAGTGGAATCAATGCAACCTTTTCTTGGTATTTTGATATTTTGATTTGATATTCTGGTATATCTATGTGTACTATGTACAATACCTAGGTATGTAGGTATACGTAGTCTGATATATCTATATTGTGATATGTAGTTCTATGCCTCGGTCATCCTATATACAGACCTCGGGATACTGAACTGCCAATTTCGGACACTCGATGCAGAAGAAGTAGGGCTATCTACATACATGTATCTACGTACGCTGGCTAAGAGCTGTCTTTCCTTTGGTTTTTGATTTGACCCTTTTTTCCAAGGTTATTTCTGCTGAACTGCTGTCAATGTTCCCTTGTGTTAACCTTGGAATATCTTGACGGTTATTAACTATTTAGCGCCCGAACCGATATTGAACAATTGAATAGCAATATTCTTAATCCCATACATATTCCTAAACATTTCTAAACATCTACACAAAGTCTCGGAGATCTGGCCGTTGAATATGGTGAGATCCCAAAATCTCCAAGTCGGTTAGTCGCTGAGCCGAGGCTCGACAAAACCCCGTCGGCTTCTCCACCTTCTCCGCAATTCGATGGCCTGACTTCGTCTTCCCTTTATCCTTTATATTCGGTGCTTTCGGCTTATATTTTGCTTCAAATCATTCTTTTTCAAAATGTCCGCCTCTTCCCGTATTCCACCCATTGCCCAGCCGTTCGTGAGCGAACACGCCAAGCGGACCCTTGACTTGGTAACTCATTCCCAATACCCTACCCATTACAGCACAGGTGGTTTTGGTTTTTTTTTTAACACTCAGCGCTAACATGCCTCCAGGTCGAGGAATTCGTTGAAAAAGACTGCATCCCCGCCGACACCGTCTTCTCGGCCCAGCTCGGCGAAGGTGAAAAGCGATGGACCACCACCCCCGCCGTCTTGGAGGGACTGAAGGAGAAGGCCAAGAAGCTCGGCCTGTGGAACATGTTCCTGCCCAAGAACCACTTCACTCAGGGCGCTGGATTCTCAAACCTGGAGTATGGATTGATGGCTGAATTGCTCGGCAAGAGCAAGGTTGCCTCGGAGGTGGGTTATTCTATTCTTTGCCTGGCGCATTGTTTGACTCGTCGGGAGGTTTTGCCAATTGATATTGATCGCTGACCAACATTCCTTTTGTCACCAGGCTACCAACAATGCTGCCCCAGATACCGGTAACATGGAGGTATTCGCCAAGTACGGCAATGACGCACAAAAGAAGCAGTGGCTTGCACCCCTGCTGGAGGGCAAGATCCGCTCTGCTTTCCTAATGACCGAGCCGGACGTCGCGTCCAGCGATGCGACCAATATTGAGCTTAACATCCGCCGGGAGGGCAATGAATACGTGCTGAATGGCTCGGTGTGTACCTCTCCAATCCCAGACAACTTCCTCACAACTTCTAACAACCCAACTACAGAAATGGTGGTCCTCCGGCGCCGGCGATCCCCGCTGCGCAGTTTACCTGGTAATGGGCAAGACCGACCCCACCAACCCAGACACCTACAAGCAGCAATCCGTCATCCTCGTGCCCGCCGGACTCCCAGGCATCACAGTGCACCGCATGTTGACAGTATACGGGTATGACGACGCGCCGCACGGCCACGGCCACATCACATTCAAGGACGTGCGCGTCCCGGCAGCAAACATGGTCCTCGGCGAAGGCCGCGGCTTCGAGATCATCCAGGGCCGTCTGGGTCCCGGTCGCATCCACCACGCCATGCGGGCGATTGGCGCCGCGGAGCGCGCGCTCGAGTGGCTGATTGCCCGCGTCAACGACGAGCGCAAGATGACCTTCGGCAAGCCTTTAGTCGCGCACGGCGTCATCCTCGAGTGGATTGCCAAATCGCGCATTGAGGTCGATGCTGCGCGTTTGATTGTCTTGAACGCTGCTATCAAAATCGATCAGGGTGATGCTAAGAGCGCGCTCAAGGAAATCGCTCAGGCCAAGGTTCTCGTTCCCCAGACTGCGCTTACTATCATTGATCGGGCCGTGCAGGCTTACGGTGCTGCTGGTGTTTGTCAGGATACCCCGCTTGCGTACTTGTGGGCTGGTATTCGTACCCTGCGTATTGCGGATGGTCCTGATGAGGTTCACTTGCAGCAGCTGGGTAAGCGGGAGAACAAGGCTCGCAAGGATGCCGTTACTGCTAAGTTGAACTGGCAGCGTGAGGAGGCTGATCGCTTGCTTGCTGCTTCTGGGTTCAAGCCTAAGAGCCATCTTTGAAATAATGGAGATATAGTTTACGAATATAGTCTGCTGCTTGGTTCGGCTAAATAATGCATGGACATTGCTCCGTTTCTACTTGAATTTTGGCAGAAGCCCATGTTGGAAGACAGTCTTACGGTAGCAGAGAAGTGACACAATAACCAAGTGAATGAATGACTGGTATAAATCGTTATTCAACTCGTAAAAACCTAACGCCAAAAAGATGATTCCTGAACATGAACATGGACATGGACATAAACATTCAATCCCGACATGACATGAAAATCCCATATGTAGGACCGTTTATCAATTCATTCACCCAAAGCCCCATGAGCCCAAGAATGATACCTCGTAGAGCAGACAGAGAGAGAGAGAGAGAGAGAGTGCGTGGTATGATCTCCCTCGACTTCGCCTGCGAGCGCAAGCAACAATGCAACAAAGGAAATATAAAGAAAATCACTTTTTAGTAGTCGTCATCCTCAGGGTTGTTGCGCTTGCCCTTGGCCAGGCGCTTGTTTGCCTTGAAGTGCTTCTTCGAGTTGCCCTTAACCTCGGAAACATCCACGCCACGCTCAAGAGCAACCATCATACGCTCCTTGCGGCCTGTTGGCGCCTTGCGCATCTCCTGGCCCTGTTGGGTGTATCGAGACTGGAAGGGGAGGGTCAGACGACCGGCAGAGGGGCCGGTTTCTGAGCCGAAAAAGCCCGTATCGAGGTTACGGGAGGTACGACCGAGCTCCGGCTCAACGGACAGCTTGGCTAGGTTAGAGGGGTTCTCCAAGTTCTCCAAGTCGACATCGCCGGCGGACTCTGCAGTGGCGTCGTCTACTGCGGCATGCTTTCCATTTCCAATCTTGGCTTGTGTGAGCTGAAGTCGGCGTCTTTCGGGAAGATGGGCGAGATCGTATAGCTCGCTGTTGAACTCGACGGTATCATAAGGAGTTTCGTCCTCGCCAACTGGGGGAGGGTTGACCCAGAGAAGCTTGCCATTGACATAGTCCTTCAGAACGTATCGTGCAGCGCGGGACTCGTCGGGCTGACCAATACCCTGAGTAGAGAAACCGCGGGCGCGAGCGTAGGCACGCAGAATCTCGCTGGCAGTGGGGACGCCAGTGCCGCCTTCTTCGATGGGACGCATTCTGAGCTTCACACCGTACACTTGTTCAATGAAATGCTTGGGGATACGCTTGGCGACAATACCGGCGGGACCGGTGAATTCACGCTGCTGATCGATCGGCAGCACACCATTGACAACCAACTCGGCCTTAGTGGTGGCGAAGTTGGGGAACACGAGACCGGGACAATCGCACAGCATAATTTCGGGAGAGAGGTAGAGAGTCTGGAAATGCTTGGTCTTACCGGGTGTGGCAGAGACAGAGACCTTCTTCGCACCGAGAAGGGCGTTGATGGTACTGGACTTACCCACGTTGGGGTAACCGACCAGACCGATTGTGGTCTTACGCTTAGTCTCGCTAGACTCATCTTGCGGTAGTGATTCTGGGGAGTTGGCCAGGAAAAGCTCTTCGAGTTCTTCAGTGTCCAGAATGTGTGTCCCAAGCGAGCGCTCAGGATCGGCAAGCTTAGCTCTTTCCTCCTCCACTGTATCTTCCTTTTCTCCACCATCTTCATTGGCGTGCATGTTGATCTTACGCGCCGACTGGGCAAGTTCAGCATCGGAGTCATTTTCTTGCTCCTGCAAAGCGAGGGCTTCGTTCTTCTCTTTGGCAAGGTGCGCAGAGAAGAAACGGAAGTTGATATTGTTCTTCTCAAAGTACTTCGCCCAGGCTTCTCTCTGCTTCAGACTCAACATATCCGCCTTGTTGACCAACAGCAAGTTCTTCTTCCGAGGGTCAATCTCCTTGACGTAACTCTCCAGATCCTCCGAACGGAACTGCAACGGGTTGCGCGCATCGACAATCTGCACGATAAGGTCGGACCGCTCAATGACACGCCACAACTGGCGCCAGACCTCCAGGTTGCGCTCAAATGGGGTCATCAGCAGATCGTGGTTCTCAATCAGCTCCGCCAGTCCTCGTCGCCAGTCCAACAGACTTTGTTTCTCCATCGTTTCTAGTTCATTTCGAGTCGTGGACTGGTCCCACTTGGGTCGTCGGGGAACAGTGAGGCGGTCCTTATTCTTCTGGTGCTTAATGAAAGCCTTCTTCTCTTCGGTGGGGGTGAGAAGGAAGGGGTTCTTCTGATCGGAGTGGATGATCTTGACGTTATTGATTTTTTCAGCGGTAAAGTCGGTTCCGGCCAGTTCGGCGGTACTCAGGAATTCGTCGAGCGCTGCCTGCTCAGTGATACTGCGCATCTTGACCCATGAGGCCTCCTTTGCCTCGTTGGTGACGTAGGTTTCACCATTGACACCTGTGCGCTGGATGGCATTGTTGTGAGAGACCTTCTTCTGAGAGGATGCTTTGCCCTTTCCGAACCGATCGTTCATGAGACTGGAACCCAGTCCCACGGATTTCTTGGATTTAGCCAAAACCATGATGGCGATGACTCTGGATTCCCTAAAATTGAAAAAAGTTGTAGGAAGCAAAAAATCCAGCCGAAAGACACAACCCCCACCTGAAAAAGGGAATTTTGGATTATTCAGACGGATAAGATAACGCTGACTAAGCCCCCTCTATCGGCCGCTGCCCAGAGCCTTCAAGGCAAGTATATAGCCATGGACTGTTTTGCAGGTTTTTATCACTCTATTCATATTATATAGACGTAGATTATAGGAATATACAACAGATAAAAGCCATATAGGAACCACAATGGGGCCCATAACTATGATTTATGGTCCAACGTGACGAAGTAGTACTATTGATGCGGGCCTCGTTGAAGCGCCGAGCCCAACGAATACCCAAGTCTCCAAGCGAAGTTGCACAATGAAATCAAAATTAAACGAAGCAGAGTGGAACTTGAAAAGAAAAGACCCCATTAAACATCGTATACTCCGTACAGTTCGAAGATTCTGAGGACCCCGGAGAACGAGGGGCGATAAGCTACACGTGACCCTATCAATCCCACTTTTTTCCCTTTTTTTCTGCGATACCAAAAATTGACCAAATCAAAGATGCCGCCCAAACAGTGGATGTAAGTATCGCGCGAGGATGGTTAAGGCGCCCAAGCTGATATCTTCATAGTGATAAGAAGAACGCGAGCAAGTTCCAGCTCTTTCACCGGTCTCAAAATGACCCATTGATCCACGATACCAATGCGGACGACCGTTTCCTGTACCAGGTCGGAGGCCCCGCGCCCGCGCCCGCATCGTCTTCCGCATCGAACACTTCGAAGAAGACATTGCCAAATTTGTCTGATCTCCAGTCTGAATACGGTGACAGTGCTCGCAAAAATGAGGGCGAGGCTGCCAACTATGGCGTCTACTACGATGACACCAGCTACGATTACATGCAGCATCTCCGCGAGCTCGGAACCGGCAGCGGCGATGCGTACTTCGTCGAAGCTAAGACCGAGAAAGGCAAGGGCAGGGCCGGTCGAGGGATGAAGCTGGAAGATGCGCTGCGTCAGGTCTCGCTCGTGGATAAAGATACCTATGGTCAGGGCTCTTCCGTTGGTCCCAGTCTTTATGGCTCGCAATATGGCGATGTGCGCTCAACTGCTTCATCTTTTGTCCGCAAGCCAACCTACCAGGACCAGCAGAATGTTCCAGATGCAATTGCTGGATTTAAGCCTGACATGGACCCCCGCCTGCGAGAGGCGTTGGAGGCGCTGGAGGACGAAGCCTTCGTGGAGGAGGGCGACGCTGACGGAATCTTCGGCGAATTAACAGCCGATGCCGAGGAGATAGACGAGGGCGACTGGGAGGATTCCCTGTTCGACCACGATGTCGAAGATGACGGATGGGAGTCGGATGCTACGGAGAAAGCGCCCGTGCAGCCGGACAGCACTGACGTCCATCGCTCAACGGATGACGAACTACCGGAGGGGCCAGCGAAGCCACCAATGGAACCCGGAGAGTTGCCTGAGCATGATAAGCCGGCTCCCGATATGGAGCCCACTGACCAGAGTTGGATGAACGAGTTCGCCAAGTTCAAGAAAGATGCCAAGACTGGCAATGCTCCTGTGCCGGCTGCACCCACAATCGCACCATCGCAGACGATGGCGTCAACCGTCTTCACTGCTGGTGGAACACCAATTCGCCGCAAGAAGCGCAAGGGTGCTCTGACCAATCCGTCTGCGTACTCAATGAGCTCGTCAGCTCTGGCTCGTACTGACGGCCACCGTCTCCTCGACGACCGATTTGACAAGATTGAGCAGCTCTACTCTCTTGACGAGGAGGACGAATACGATGACAATATGTCCATGATCAGCGGAATGACAGGTGCAACCGGCATGACGGGCATGTCCACCGCATCATCCCAGGCCCCCAGTCTGGTCGATGCTAACGGTGAAGCCGTGCACAGCCGCAGCGCCTTTAACAACGTAATGGACGACTTCCTCTCCAGCTGGGACCCCAATACTAGTGGACAGGCCAAACGCCACGGCGCCAAGCACAAGCGTGGCAAGAATGGTAACGAGGCCATTGGCATCAGAATGCTCGACGAGGTGCGATCAGGTCTCGGCCCAGCTCGAATTCAAGGTGGTAAGGGCAAAGTCTCCGGAAGAGCTTAGATGAATATTTACACTGCATACGAGACGACGGGAATCCCAGTCATGACATGGCGTTTGGCTTTTATTATTTATTTTATTACGGCATTCCTGTGCGTTAGGGTTGATATCTCTTGATGGCTAGACCAAAAGTTGTGTTTATATCCCGATACTCTATTGTGTATCCTTACTCTCTATGGACGAGTATCTTTTCTACAACAGCCCACGAATCCACTCGTAATGTACTGGCATCATGCAAGCAAGTCTGCTGTTTTTCATCATAAAGAACAGCCAGGATCCCCTCCTCACGCGCAGCCTGAACATCGCGAATCCTATTATCGCCGAAGTATACAATATCTTCAGCGGCGATACCATACTTCTCCAGCACAATACCAAACATCCCATCCACCTTAGACTTGCCGATCTCGTTCGTCGTCACAAGAACATCGACGTAAGACTGTAGCCCGAGTTCCTGAATTGTCCACTCCTGCGCATCCGCTGGGCCCTCAGTAATGACAATGACTTTCTTTCCTAGCTCTCGCAAAGTCTGCAAGAGATGCAATGCACCCGCCTTGAGAGTCAAGCTTTTGCGTAGAGAGTCTTGATATACCTCTAACAGATGACCCAGCAGAGAGTCATCAATGAGCCTGTGCGCCTGAAGGAGACGCCCGAATCGTTCGCGTCGATACTCGCTTGAGGTCCTGCCATCTGTGAAGGCATTTGCGGTTGCGTTGCGCAGGATGTCTTGATATGTGTTCCTCAGGAAATCTACGCTGGTCTTGCTGTTTGAGGCGTGAACTGTCTCGAAGACGCTGGCCGAGGCATTGGCCGAAGCTCGTTGGAATTCGTGGAGCGTGTCATCTAGGTCGAAGCCAAACCAGGGTTTTGAGGCGACAATTTCTGGGATAGACATGGAGGTATTTCAGGCTGTGGTCACTCTATGTGACTTTTTGAAATCGAAATAGGAGTTGTCCACGGGTGGATCCATACATGTAGTGTATGACTCAGATGTTCTCGCACGGATGGTGTGATAGCCTCAATCACATCAATCTATACCCCAGTATATTACAGGTTCTCTATTATTTTCAAAGATATTTATACAAAAGACAAAGAAGTGGATCAGAAGGCGCCGCCAACCTTCTCGACAATCCACATGGAAAGTCTCACATTCCATCCGACTCGTCTCTCCGTTCGCATCAGGTCGCCTCTCGAGACAGGGCTGGCATCTTTCTGGAGCCGCTCCGTCTCTTCATTCAGCTTCTGCTTGAGATCAGGATCATTTGTAACGACCACCGCACCAGTCTCAAGATCTAGGCTGTAGCTGCGCTTTGTGTAGTTGCTGCTACCGACGAAGGTGAGGCTGGGGTGTTCCTCGCGCGGCAGTGTAACCCACAGACCTTTGGCATGGTAGGTCCATCCGCCTGGCGTGCCAACAGTGCCCTTGCGCCACTCCTTCAGTTGAATGGAGTCGGTGGCATGTGCATCGGCGACGCGATCAAGGAAGCGGGCAGAGAGATGTGTGTATGCGGCTGGTAGCATTCCCGAGATTCCAGAGGAGCCAAAGAATCCATTTGCCCACGGCGAGGCCGTCAAAACGGTACCTTTTGTGGTGGTAGGAGTCCTTGAGGCGGTGGTTGTACTAGAAATTAGGAGGGAGGAAAAGACAGGGTGCATATTGAAGTAACCAGCTGTGAAGAGCCAGCGGGCACCGGCAAAGACTGATGAGCTTGACAGGAGATGGAGAATTGTCGTCACCGCAGGGTATTCGGTAGATGTGTCATCAGGTTGCATGAGAGAAGTAAACTGCGATACAGGGTATACATATGTTTGACTTGATGAGGAGGGAAGCGCAGGTTTGTTGTCAGAAGCCCGAATGAGCGGGCTCAGGAACGTCGAAGAATAGGCAATAAATTTTTGAGGCTCATCAAGAGGAGAGGGGGCCTTGTTTGTGGCAGGCCAGTCCAAAATATAGCTGGATCTGTTCTGAGGGTCTGGCAGCACCTGGAAGCTCAGACTGCAGATTGCATGGTGGATCCCAGCGTAATATTCAGTGAGCGCCTTGGAATCAAACACATGGTATCGATCTAGGCGACTGGTGAAGTATTCCTCGGATAGATTTGCTCTGCAAATATATTAGTATCTCATGTTCGTCCGGTCCGCAGGTAACATACCCCGATAGAATGATCTCGTCGTCTATCCCGTACAGCTTCATGTGCTGCAAGCCCCAGCCTTCGTTGATGCGGCGAGGGATCCACTTCTTTCTTAGACCTGTCAAATTTGGAGTATGAAACATCCGAATTTCGACTCGTTCAGGTCCGTACTCTTCAACCAACGAACATAGGAGCGATGCGCATGAAGCATTCGGTGTCTCCCGTGTGCCGCGCAGAGCGTCTGTGAGAATAGAAACTTTGAGATCCGGATTTGCGCGGAGAGCCTCGCTCAAGGTGTTGATAAGATCGTGTTCTGTCTTGCCGATGTATAGTGTAGAGAGGTAAATGCGCCGCCGGGCATTGCGGATTTTATTCTGCAGAACTGGGAGTTAGTTGCAGAATATTTTGAGACAAACATAACAGAACACACCTTCAATGTAGAATAGAAATTGGCAGGAGAGTCAATGATATGAATCTGAGACGCAGGCACCTCGAATCGGGGAGCAATGCGGTCTAGCTCCGCGGTGATTCCTGCTAGAGGTGAAGGAGCGGGTGCTGCAGTGGTGGCGCCTGTACCGGTATGCGCAGAAAATTGGCGAGCGCACAGTCTCTGACGCGCGACCGGGCGACGCCCAGCGCAACGAAGCCTTTGCCCTCTAATGCGACCAAACATGTCTGAAATATCCAAAGTCGAGGGTTTTCTGAATCGGGACATCCATGGTAGAGTGGAGTGCAAACAGTGCAAACACACCGCCCTCCTGCAACCTCAAATCGCCAATCTCTCGCATCCCATTCGCTCTAGCACAATATACCAGCAAAGATGTCGACTATTGTGAGGACGCTGCGCAACCTTCGTCGGGTTGGCTTCAAGGTTCGTATAATTGCGGCTTATGCTCTATAAAATCTCGGTTGCTAACATACTTGTACAGGATGCCGCCCACCAGATGCAGGTAGGTTACGGACGCCTCGGCCGGAACAGCAGGTCAATTGGATGAGCTCGAGACTAACCAGTGTCCCTGTTCGCTGTGGTATAGTACATCGGTATGTAGCCACTTCATCGATGTCTGCCCAGCAGTTGACTAACAATACGCGCTCTTACAGGTGATACCAAGGCCGGAACTCTGATCGGAATCGACCGCTTCGGAAACAAATACTTCGAGAACCTGGAGGAATTGCCTCGTAAGAAGAGTCTTCTCATACTATCACATTGAAACACGAAGTTCTAATGGTACTTCCCCGATTAGTCCGAACACGATGGGTCGACTACAAGGAGGCCGAATACGACGCATCCCACATTGAGCCTGGCTGGTAAGCGCTTCTCTCGGTGTACTGGGTCACCAATGCACCTGCGATTATGTGAAACTAACCTGGTCAAGGCACGCCTGGATCTCCTACCTCGTTGACGGGCCCCCGCACGCCGACAAGATCATGCAGTCCGGTTTCCGTCCCTGGGAGCAGTCTGACCACCTCCCCAACCCGACTCTGAGCCGCGCTGCATACAAGACTTACTCCACGTACGTGCTATGTCCCTGTGTGCGACATTTCGGTCTTTTCCGTGTATTGACTAACATCACCCTAGCACCCGGCCCAAGATCGCTGCCTGGACTCCCACCGCTGCTCCGCGGTAGATTTATTTGCAGTAGCAGAATCAATCCACTTGTTTTGCCGTTCAACTGATCCCGTTCTCCGATTTTCACCCATTGGCAACACATTCGTCGATTTGGGAAATGTATATAAAGACGTTTTGCGAGTAGTGCTTATTTTTTTTTTACGAAGAAAGTCCGTTTTTAAAATTGCGCCTCAATGAAATTTTAGTAATAGGCCCTCATGGTATAAACAAGGTATCTCGTCGAACAAAAAGAAAAAATCCCGTTCCTAGAGGCGGGGGCAAATGAAGTAGATACAAGAAGATACAGGATTTTGTTGCCTTTATTAAAGAACATAGACACCGGAGCCGATATTGGACCAGTGCCGAATTGGCCGTCGATCCTCCAGTTCAATGCACCACCAAAGCACTTCTTTCAGCTTTTCGACCTGCTCACCAGCCTCATATGCTCTCGACAACGCATACCATGCCTCGGAGTTGTCCCATGAGCTTCCGAGCTTTGTTAAGGCGGAGAGAAGCCCATACGCGCGATCGCGGGCGGCGAGACGATGCAGTTGCTTAGGCTCGACATCATGTGCAGATAGAGGAGCCTCTTCCGGGCCCGCATTCTCGGTCTCGCTTGATACCTTGAGATCGTCGGTCGAGATAGCCTTCGCGGACTTGGGCTTAGGGGTCTCTGACAGCAATGACAGCCGTGAGGCATTAAGATCCACGTCGACATTCGATGGCTCTGGAGCCAATTTCTGGTCCCAAATGTCTAAGAGAAGATTGGCGAGTCCAATAGTCGCCGTGGGGTGGTCCTGATAGCGCAGCAGCGCTTCCTCAAAGTGCCTGATGGCTTGATGGGGGCTCGATCGAGCCTGAGACAGGAGACCTTGTTCAGCGTAGACATCAGCCCAGAGCTCCTCGGAGCTTTTTGAAGCACCCCAGCCGCGCTTGCTAAAAGATCGAGCCGAGGATTCATGCGATGCGACAAGTGCTTCCACTCGCGCAGCTTGTTTTGAAGCTTCTTCGCAAGCTTCACGGGCATCGTCAAACAGAGACGCTCGGCGATAAAGACCAGCGATAACAAGCCAGATTTTGATGAGAAGGCCTAAGGCGTGCTTCTGGGATTGAACTAGAGAAAACTTCGTGACGGCGCTTGTAGGGGAGTCGAAACGGTGAGAGATTGGGAGCCGGATATCCTGCTTAGGTGGTTGTTCCTCGTGACCCGCAGGGGAAAGTACTTGTTTATAGTCCATGTTGTGTGCCATCACCGGCAGTGCTTGTTTGCCTTTGGTAGGTTGGATCGTGGACTCTGGTGTTGTGTTACCAGAAAATGCAATGCCGACCATTTCTGCGGACGTTTCACCACCATTAGGAAGCGGGGGCTCTTCAACACGCGGCCTCTCTTTTTTATGAAAGCTTGAACTTCGCTTTTTCAATTTTTTGGAGTCTGCCCTCCCGATTGTTGGCGGTCTTCCCTGGCGGCTGTGGGGATCTTCGTCCGTGACTTGGATTGACGGGGCATCCGTCATATGACCATTGGGAATAGCTGGGGTTGGTGGAATGATGGCATCAGAACCATTACTACGATCTGGTAGCTGAGTCGTTCTGTTTCGGCCGAAAATGCTTCCACGGAAGCTCTTGGTAGTTCCGGCAGAGCTCTTTGGTGGTACTAGGTGATCTGCCTTGGCTTTAGTCTCCCCAGCCTCGAGGTCCAGGTCCTGGAAAAGAGTGCCAAAAAGACTCAATAATTGTGTGCTGTGGTTGACAGCAGCTTCGGGCCCTTCCAAAAGCTCGATGAACGCAAGCTGTGTAATGCGAGTTTGGACGATGCGCTCTTTTTCTCTACCTTGCAACCTTGTGACAAGCGGGCGCTGGTTGGGGTTTTGCGAATGCCTCGATGAACGCCGTTCGCGATGGCCTTTCGAGAATAGTTCCCGGGGAAACTGCTCGAATGCAGCCTCACATGAACGCCCAGCAATCTCGAACTCTTGCTTCGCACTCAGCAGCAGCGCAAGTAGATGCCACAGAGATACCAAGTCACGTTCTTTGGAAAGATCATCAGAAACCGCAGTGGACGAGCTGCTTGGCGTCAGAGCTGACTTGACATAGTCAATTGCAGTGTCCAAATCTCTGTTCTCGGCCAAGACAAGGCCTAGAGTATAAAGTGAGGAATAGTTTGAGCTATTTCCCAATTCTGGAGCAAGACTCTTTTCGAGATAGTCGATCGCATCAGCTCTAATTTCATCGCGTGATTCGTTCACAGGGGTCCAGCTTGCCCAGCAGGCAAGTCCAACACCGATGGCTCGGTAGGAGGAGGCCAGCACAGAGGGAGGGATGTTTGGCAAGTTAGTATAATTGCCATTGACCCGACCGTTTGTGGGGGGTGCCTTGTTCTTCTCAATATACTCTCTTATCATTTCAGTCAGGTCTCGGGCTTTCTCTGCTTCTTCGAACGAGCCAAGACAGCTCAATAATGTGACTCCTTCAGAGAGGGTCTGCAGCAATATTTCATCCTTTTCTAACTCCCCGGACTCAGCAGACTTCTCTGCCCTTTCTTTGGCTGCAGTGACAATCTCGATGTAGGAATCGAGGGCCTTGACAGCAAGGTCAAAGTCTGCCAAGGCAGAATGAACGTGGAAGAGACGTCGGAGTACCAAATGAGAGTGGTAGGTCTTTGCCGCTGCCCGGTACAGAATCTAGAACAACAAGTTTTAGTGCATGCGATTTGATGAGATCCGTTGTTGGACTCACCTCTAAAACATTACGACCAACCGCATTTTGGCCTCCTTCGCCAAGGTCTGAATCCTGCCACCCAGGCCCACACAAGACTTGCCAGTTACTGATCACCTGCTCCACCCATTCCTCGACCTGCGAGTTCTGCGAGCTGGCCGTAGGAAACATGACTTCAGAGAGAAGATTGCGTTCGTAGATAGTCTCTACGCGGCGCAATTCACTGCAAAGTTGCGGGCGGTCCGGTCCATCGTTGGGGCCTGTGTATGTAAGCCCGCTCTGTAGAACTGCGGTGAGAAACCTGTAATAAGCAGTCCATACCAATGCTCGGGGAGCCGGCCCGAAGGAACCCTCATTCGATGGGTGGTTAGCAGAGACCCCCTGTCTCACGGTAGGATGAGCCGCCCACAATCTGAACAATTGCAAGGCAATTTCCGCATGTCTCAGGATTCGAATAGGGTGTATGTTTGGTTGCTTCGGCACTGGCCAAAAGGGCACCATTGCCCATAAGTGACTCGGACCAGTTCAGGAATTGCGGGGTGGTGATTGAAGCTAATTTGCCGCCGCTTAGCCACGGAATTAGAGATGCAAATGTCTCCAGTGCCTCATTGGTGTCTGCAGCGGTGGATTGTGCGGTTGCTGTTTTGCTGTCAGATCTAGAACTGGCTACATCCGGAAGTAAACAAAGTAAACATACCCTTGATGTAGCATCCCTTCACTAAACAGACCTCGGTCCACGAAGTAGGTTGCTCGCCTCCACTGGCCAAGCTATCAAGTGTTGCCGCGAAATCCTTAGGAAGACGCGCTGCCGAAAGTCCAGGTTCATTCAAAGCCCAATGTACCCACCCCAGACAGACCTGCGCTTGCAATAACTCTTGTGGTGATCCGTCATTATTCTCGATTGTCATCAACAGGGCCGGAATCAGCTCGACAAGGCTAGGCGAGGAAGAAGATGAGTCGCCGGAGGACTTTTGTTGAAGATAAGCAACCACACGCGATTCCGCTGTTGCGGTCTGTATTTGGCCTAGAGGCAGTTCGGTTAGGCTGAGATCAATAAACTAGGGGCTGTTGGCGTACAAGTCTTTTGTGGTGCGTGTTTTGTGACTTTTCGGATCAATTCGGGGATTTCATCCCATTTGCCCTGACTCCGCGCCTGGTCCAAGGCCGCGATATAGGCCTGTCCCTTCTCGGCATTGCCTCCCTGGTTCGCACGTGTCAACATAAATACTGGGTGGTATCAATGATTTAGAAGAAAAAAAATAGACTAGCAGACGTTGAACAAGACACAAGAGGACACTTACAGCCATGGTTCAGGAGAGTTGTGAATGATATAAAAGGGAGAAGATCAACCAAGCTTCGCCAACATCCCGAGGTCGCGAGTGTGAACATTGAAGCCTGACGATCGTCCAGGGGTGGAGAGCGATTACGTACGTGACGGTAATTTAACCTTAGAATACCGACAGTTGACGTTGGTCCGAGCTTTGATGGGAAAAAAAAAAGTTATCGATAAGAGACTTCCACCTTTTGTCTGCACTCACTTTTCTAGCAATTGGACTGATTTTTCGAGTGAGGTCCTGTTATACAGGTCTGTTCCAATAGCTATGTCTTCCACTACTTTGCGCGCCATCACGCATCGCCTCACAACCACTCCGGTCGAGCAATTACCCTCGATAGCTTCCTTCCTTGCGACTTCATTGACCGATTGCGCTGAGCTGCTCTCTACCCCTCAAACTCAGAAATCTGGAAAACCCGACTCCGATAATGCTGTCCAGATCCACAAACTGAAGACTGAGACTGGCGAGTCTGTTGCAGGACCGCAGTGTTGAGGGAAGATGGACCGCCGTTATTTTAGTGAAAGCTACAGTCGAAGCCGGTCAATGGGAAATCTTGCGCGGCTATGAGCCTATTGTCCGCAGCTTGATCAGCATCCTCGCTGTATGAACTAATTTGGGCCCCGTTATCTATGTTGGCACCATTGACTTATGCGTTTCTAGAAACCCGATCCAATCTCCACGAGAAAGATGTGTATTATCACACTAACTCGTATTTTCCACCTCACATACCAGTACCCAACACTTGTCCGTGAAATAACAACCCCGCAGCTTCCGGGATTCATTACTGCCGCCTTGAACTTGGTCTCTACCATCACGAAGACTTCCTTGGGCTCAATTAGAAAGCCGAAGCCTAGCACTCCTTTCATGGAAATTGTCCTGCACGCCCTGTTGGAATTGATCCCAAGACATATTACCATCTTCCGTCCGTTTGGTGCCCAGCTTCGAACTCTCCTTGCCGAAGTAATTGGCTCTTCTTCGCCTGCGTATTTCCCGGGGCATGTGATCGACGCAGCTGAGCAGCTGCTTGTCTCTCTCCACAAGTGCGCACCCAAGGATCAGGCGGGTTCCGGATGGAAAGATGATTGCAAGTCTACCATTTTGTCCATTCACCGAACCACAGACCACGTTTTCCGAGCCGTTGTAGAGCAGTGGGAGTCTGTCGATGCGACTCTGATGCACACACGGCCAAACTATAGCCAAGAAATGGGTGATGGGAGCTCAGATGGCCTTGGACTTCCAGGTTGGAGCGGATTGCACTCGGGCGTGGATAGGTTGATTGCACTTCTGCAGATTCTTTCTGGTTTCATCTCGATGCCATCCGCAGCTGCAGTTGCACTTCCCATTGGCTCTATCCTTGATCTAACCTCCCGACTTACTTCTGTTACTGTTCCGCCCAATGGCGCCGCGTCATCTCAATCCGGTATTCAGTTCAACCAGGAAATCAGCCGTGACGAGCGAGAGGCACTTTGGATGGAGCTGCCTCGCATTCACATTGCATGCATGGGCTTGCTTTCCAACGTTGTGGGTATATTGGCAACCAGCGCAACCGCAGTGACCCACACTATTCTAGAGCAGGCTGTGTGGACTTTCAAGGGCGAAAGGTTTAATAGAGACCTGCGTTCGGCAGTCTATGGTCTGCTTCGTTCTCTGGTGCCGGTGAACGGACCTGCGATGACGAAACAGAGCGTGGTGTCTCTGACAGACGTTCTACGCTCCTGCTGCAATGATATATTGCCGCCGACTGGAGATTCCAGCTCCACGGCAAATTCGGGCTCTGATTCTAAAGCAAAGTCAAAGGGCGGACAAGGGCAGCCAATGCGGACGCCTTTCTGAACCCTGATCTTCAGAAATCCCGCCAGGCACAAGCGGCCACTCCATTTTGGACGTTCAGCAAAATGCATCTGGGCTTTTGCAGGCAGTGTTCGTTTCTATCCCCGCGGAGCTTGTTCCGCCCTCCATCAGGGCCGAAATGGACCGCTCCATTATTTTGACGTCCGACAAGGATGCGATGTTTGCTAGCGTGCTCAACCCTGTTCCGGCAGTCAAGGGCCGTGGAGCTGGCTCGAGTATCATTCCATTCTTGACTAGGCCTTATGCTGATCAGATGGAGGTGGAGGCCCTGGTTCGTCCTAGGATGCCTGTCCTGATGACTGCGCCCGAGCTTGACGCCTATGTCGATGAAGACGAAGAAGTAGAAGACGAGGACATGGCCGATGATTCATACAACGCCCCCAAAGACTGCCGAATTCCTGAAGCAACCTGTATCGGTGCCCCTGCAAGTCCCGAAGTCAGACCATTCGAAGGCTGCAATTCCGGTACCTACTTTCCACAAGCGAACCTTCACCGAGGAATCCACAGCCGAGGAGTCAACACCGCAGAAGCAGGATGTCCAGACTAAGAAGGCGCGATTCGACGAAATCATCCCAGCCACCTCGAGCCAACAGCCTTTCTCTCAGACAGCCCCTGCAATCACCAAGACTGAGGCCCCAAAGCTTTCAACGCATGTGACAACTACGTCTACGACCGTGACCGCGCAGGCTCCACAGGAGGCTGTTGAGGATAGCGATGATGAATTGCCCACGTTGAATATCGAGTCTGACACCGACGAAGAGGATGACGATGTCACAATGGAAGGGTAGACGATGTAATTATAGGCCTTATAACAGCTTGAATCGATCATGTAATTTACTCCATGCACATGAATGACTTCAAGGATCTTGAAAGTAATCTAAAATTTTATATCTATCAATTCTATAACACCCGTATGCCGCTCCCCCAGTATGTACCATCACTCCAGTACCGGAACCAGGGCTCATTCCAGCACCACCAACCTTGGCCCTGTAGGCCAAATCCCAATGCACGAAGTGGACTAATTGGAATAGGCTCCATCAACCATAAGCCACCCTTGGCAAAGTCATCCGCGATGAGGCCACCTGAAATCATCAACCAACAGAATACAAACACAAAGTTTGCCGTTCGTCTCAGCCATCTAGGAGTACGAGCAAAAGGCAATTTTGGCAGAACCGATGCCTTGAAAAACTGCTCTGCCATGATTGCAATACCCTGCAAAGCGAAAAATAGGAATGGCCCAGAGACCGGGGATGTATCTTCAATCTGAGTATGGCTTCCACAGGCATGCACAAAGCCGCTAAGACCAAAGGCCACCATCACGTAAGTGACACGACGGACTTGCAGATGGGAAGCCAAGCCGGCCGGAAGCACGGATAAGATCCAGCGTGCTGAAGCTACGAATCCGTACCGGAAAATTTGGTGCCACCAACGACCCCAGCAGCCCGCCAGCCCTCCATCAAGGACTGTGGTGAAGAATGGGCCGAATGCATCGGAATACAGCCATGAAGCACCCAATGGTGCGGCGGTCAGATTCTTAGCCCCGTTGGGGAATGCGAGAGATAGCCCCAGGAAGAATATCGGATTGAGTGATGTCACGAACTCAATAGCAACGTAAACGCTTATGGCACTGTATAAACGACGACAGAGCTGGGCTATGGCAGGATGCAATGTAATGCTTGTGAAGTAGAAAAATGGAAATGGTAACAGTGAATCAGCTGAAATGAAGCCTCGAAAGTAGGTATCTGGCATCAGGATTATGACTTTCAAGGCGTCCAGCACAAGGTAAGATATGAAGAACTTGCGAAAGGCAGCCTGCAGGCGGTGTTTGCCGCTAGGATATGTGGAGGGGTCATGTGCATTGACTCTGCCCATGAATCCTGAATGCAATTGTTTGTGGATTGGTCGTGGAAGAGGACCCAGATGGGAAGCCCGCCAGTTCCATTCTGGCCCCCTCAGGTTGAAGAGTAGCCCAGCGGACCACTCAAGACGATGCCAAAACTTTTCGGGATATGACCGCCAAACAAAAAGGTTGTTGTCCCGTTGGGTACACGTTGGGTCGCCCGAGTCGGTCGACTTTCTGACAGTACTATTTTCAACCTCGGCATCATTTTGAGACTTGATATCCAGAGGCTTCCGTTCAATGCGCTTGAAATCATTTTCAAGGTCTGTAAACACAAACAACGTGGCATTCCATACTAACCACCACGCGGTCATCAGGCCAAGCATGTAGCCATTTCCTCCTATAATTGCCCGTCGGTTTTGTAAATTTTCAATTGCAATTGCAATGCAGAGGACGAAAAGGCCCTTTCGAACAAATTGTCCGCCCCTGCTGCGAGGAATGACCAGACCTATCAAAGGTAAAATGTTGATGATGACAACATGATATAGGAAAACTGGCTTAAAGATCCCCTGTTCTAGTAGGCTATCTAGTCGCCCCTCATAGTTCTTGGCTAGATCCGTGTAGGAGCCATAGCGGGGATCAGCCATGTGGGACACAGGCCACTGTAATGCCTCGGTAGCACGAAGTACCTGGAGATGCGCTAAAAATTCACCGACTGGGTATTTGAGTAAATCAACACTTTCCACAGACAAATATCCTTCAGTGAGCGTCGGGGATGAGAAGATTTTATTGGATGTATGTTGGGCAATATATAACACGAAAATATAGGGGACGTTTGTTAAGAAAAAGGAAATATATCATCACGTGCCTTAAAGTAATGACTGCTAATGCCTTAGGCCACAATAAGTCCATTGTCCATTCCCTTTACAAGGTACACCTACCATACATACGACTTATCTCCTCGAAAACAGAAAGAACTTGGAAAACCAATTTGTGAAATTCAGGACCAATACGTTAGATAGATAATGAGGTTGATTCTACAAGAATCTATATTTAGCTGTTGAAAGCGTTGGGAGGAGCTCCTTCATTGACAAACCCACTACCCATCTGCACTATTCTTATTCTATGGAACATACTCCGTACTATGCGTGGAAATAGACGGCCTGCAGCCTGACTAACAGGAACGTTTTCGACGGCTTCTAACTCCGATAGGGTTATATTGGGGTCCAACGTTTGTTCAATATCTTCTTTAATCTTCTTGGTGGATCAGTATACTTCGGCTTCTTATATCCGCAAAAATGGCGTTTAACGACATTGGGGGTAGATTAGCCTTGATCACCGGCGCATCGGGAGGGTAGGCATGATACTGACCATTTATACAAGGACATGAGGCTGATTTGCGTCAATTCTCTGGTCTCAGAATCGGAGCAGCTTGCGCACACCAACTTGCACAACATGGAGTTCATCTCGCTTTGACCTACTCGACCAATTTGACATCCTTGAACAAAATTGTCGCAGATATACACTCCAAGAACGCCACGCAGAAGCTTCGCATTTCAATCCACCAGGTTGATGTTGGGTCTAGCGATGAAATCGAGACTATGTTTCAACAAATTGATGTTGAGCATGGTCAACGACCGGACATTCTTATATCAAATGCTGGATATGGCAAGCGAATTCCCGATGTGTCGAATATCTCGCTCGAGGAGTTTGATCACACTATGAACATCAACCTGCGCGCTGGATTCATTCTTGTCAAAGGGGTGGTAGAGCACATGAAGGCGCAGAAGTGGGGACGGATCATCTTCATGTCCTCCATCGCCGCTCATGGCGGAGGAATTAACGGTTGTCGTAAGTCCACTACCCTTGGTCTACTATCCTTGTATTTATCGAAAGCAACTTCTGATTCAAACTTCCATTCTAGACTATGCAGCCTCCAAGGGTGGTCTTACGGGTATGATGAAGAACCTCTCAACCCGCCTAGCAGAGCACAACATTAGCGTCAACGACGTGGCCCCAGCTATGATCGGTGACACCGGCATGCTTTCCTCTGCTGCGGCATTCCCCGAAGTGGTAGAGGGTATCCCCTTAAAGCGGCTAGGAACTCCAGAAGAAACAGCGAACGTTGTTACTATGCTAGCGAAGACTGGGTACATGACGGGCCAGAGTCTCCTCCTAGCTGGAGGGTTGAAATAGTTTCTAGAATTAAGGACAATGTATTTACACAATCTTGGATCTCAACAGCGCTCTTGATATCTTCTATGCCGGAAAAATAAAAAGTATTGTTTTACGCAGTTCATGGTGTTCATCAGAGGCGGTGTTGGAGATTTTATTTCAGAAATACTACTTTCGAAGACTGGGACAAATCACAAGGTGAGATGAGGCACAAATGCCATGTCCCTATAGGGATGTTGGGAGAGAAGCCGTGATAGTAATTGGTTGGTCCATCCGAACTTCCAATCTAAGAATATTGGCCAGGGATACATAGTATTTTATGATGGGATATGGCGATATTGAGTGACCCGAGTCCACCGTGGCTGTACACCTGGGTTGTCAGCTGCGCATTCTATACTACGTAAAAAATGTATGAATATAACGAGATATCAAATTGAAATTACATATATCTGAATCTTGCGTACAATCTGTGGGCATAAATCATCCAGAAAGGCTAAGGGTAATTAAATCAAAGCAACAGACCCTTCCAATCATTACCTGCCTCTTAGTTTAAACAGGCAGAACAACCTTGACGCCCATGTACTCGCGTTGGTGCATAATCTTGCCATCAATGACGACCTGGTCAGCACCGACTCTGTTGCGCTCTTGATCCGTAGGATCCGTAGCGGTAGCGATCTGGATTTCGCGCCATTGACGGTTGGTAGGCACAAGCTTCCCTTGGGATGTGAGATTCTTGAACTCCTTGTAGACACCCTGTTCCTCAACGCAGCCCACTCTTTGAATAAGAGGAGAATCTACGAAAGATGATGTTAGCGTGGTCCTTACCCATTTGCCTTGACCTCAATCTACTAACCTGTTGCAGGACCCATGCGCAAATCACCAACAGAACTGTTGAAAAGCACCAGCGAGAGACGCTCCTGCTGCAATTGATCGACAGGAGGCTTGTAAACACGGTGACGAGTAGCCTTAAAATGGCCACCAGAAACAATCTCCAGGGTGTCACCGATGTTAATGACAAGCGCACCGGGTTTGTAGGGTACGTAGTACCACTTTTCATCGCGGCCCCAGATCTGGAGACACGAAATGGGGACAGAGAAGAGCAATGTTGTCAGACCAAAGTCGGTGTGACCGTGCATACGCAGGCCCTTGGATGCCTCTTCAGTCTTCTTCTGGACGGGGCGGAAAAGTGCATGGCGGAAGTAGCCCTCGCCAGTTGGACAACCGTGTGACTGAACGTTGTCCCAGAGATAGTCGTCGGGTAACTCGAGGACGCGGGAGAACAGAGTCAACAGGCGACGGTTGACGGACTTCGTCAGATAGTTGGCGAACTCTTCGATCTCGTCCATAAAGGGGTGGAGGCACGTGGGCACACGGGTGATATCGTTCCAGTCTGGTTTGTACCAGTTGAACTGCTCAATGCCGTCTTCGGGTCCACGCTCGCGCTAATCACAAAAAGGGAGAGTAAGTACAGTGTTGGATTTTCTTGATGCATGAAGGAGACTCTCTTACCTTGAATCCGTAAGGGTGTTTGTAGCCTGACCAAACACCGGTTTCAGGATCGAACAGAAGGCGCTTCTTGTCCTCTTCGCTAATGTTTTGGTATAGGTACTGTGCAAGAGAGAATTGGCGGTGGAGCTATTGTAATGGATACGTTGTTAGCAACGTTGGTCTTCGAAATATCCTGGGAGCTAAGACTTACCTGCTCTAGGGAGACTCCGTAGTTTTCGAGGAAAAGAAATCCATCATCACGAATGGCAACCTTAACCTGCTGGACAAGCTTCTCGACAACGGCAGGGTCATCCGAGTCCATCAAAGAAAGATCAATGGAACTAAGCTCGGCAAAGTTCTCCTTTTGCTGGGTAACTGGCGGTGGTACCCATGTTGGGACAAAGGGTTTGCCAGGCAGGTCAGGCGCAGGAGGATTGAAAGGAGCTGAACGCGGCATGGTGATATGATATATATGCAAATAATGTCCAATGTTGTGATCGATGCTGTAGACAAAACATGGAAGATTGAATCTGTTCGAGTTTTATATCTTTATACTAATCTGATGAAGAGACTTGAAACCTTATCTGTGTATCCGATATCCGGGGAGGTAAGTCTGGCATGCTTCATTCAGTTAGATTGAATGAGATGAGAGCAGGAGGGTTATCGACATCCGCTAGTGCGCCACGAGTTTTGGGGGTGATAATCGTCATGTTTGGATGCTCCCTGTTGCATTCCCCATTTTCTCCGATATTTCAGCTCACTGTTTGTTATCATAAACTGAACCTTGGGGGCTCCTCTGCCTTAGCGCATGTATCGCCCTGGAGCCCTGGAGGTGTTTCCTAACTAGGTAAATCTTAAGCATAAACTATAAAGTTGGCGCTAGACCCAAGTTAGGAAAGGATTTACACCAGGGCATTGCCGAGGGTCAGAGGCGCAGACAAGCGCTGATTGCGGCCACATGGGAAATATTGATTACTAGGCGGGGATTTACGCACTGATAGACATTTCGAGGAACATGGCCGCAATTCTCTACCCAAAATCATGTGCTCCTCCCATTTCTCGCTCCTCCCACTCCTCCCGCCATACTGGAAGAGGGATATCGAATCAGCTAGTACCAAGAAAAGACTGCTCCTCCATAACGATAATGAGAATTGCCCCTCTCCTTGGTTGGCAAGATGCCTCGGATAGAAAGGAACGAGGGGTGGCTTGAGGAATTTAAACAAGCTTATTGTCTAGTACTTCTACATTTCAAATTTCCTGACACACTATTGAAACTGCACCACCAAGGAACTCCAATACCCTTCAAAATCATCAACGAAGATGTCCCGTCAACTCATCTCGAGCGAGAAGTTCCCTACCAAGCCTCATAACTGTGAGTATCTGCACGCAAAATACCTTAGATTCTGTTGAGGAATAAATATGGAAAATTACTAAACAATCTATTTAGGCCCTGCTGTCAAAGTTCCCGGGCTAGTCTTTTGCGCAGGCCAAACTGCCACGGGAGAGATTAAGCAGGCTACTGTAAGTTCAATTGCACAAGCAGTTATCGCATAAGGCAATGGCTGACTCTTTGTTGCTTTTACATAGAGAATCGTTCTGCAGAACCTGAAGGAGGTCCTGGAGCTTTCCGGTTCTTCCCTTGAGCAGGTCGTCAAGTACAATGTCTACCTCGCTGACATGAAGGATTTCGCCGCTATGAACGAAGCCTACATCGATTTCCTCCCACAGCCAATGCCATCGCGCTCATGTCTTCAAGCGGTTGCCCCTGGAAATGGTACCGTCATTGAGATTGAGTGTATCGCACAAGCTTAAGTTATGATATCATGGAAATGGCTAGAATATAGACGAAAATTGAAACTATTTTTGAATAGGATATCAAGCTTCCATATTAGGTAGAGCGAGATAACCAATATACTATGTAATTGTATATCATGTAATTGTAAACTAGTATAAACTAGTATATAGTTAGTTATCATCTTAATCAAGCGCAATATTCTACTAGGAGTTAAATCTAGCCCAAATTATGTATTGTGTGCCCACCTAAGCTTCTGTTCATTAAATAAACCAGGTGAACAGATAGGACGATGATTTCCTTGAGCAATGCGTATTGTCCTTTTTTCCCCTCCATTTTGGCTAGAGTAAGAGAGTCTGCTTTGGGGGATGAAAAGGACTAGTCTCTTACTTTCCCATATCCGAGCCAAGACATGGAGTCGGATCGGAGGTTCTCCGAAATTGAAGTTGGATTTAATTGAGTACAATTGCATTGAACCCCTATTCGTCTATTTAAAATTTATATAAAGTCTATCTTAAGGTATCACGCAATCGTCCTCTCATGAACGAGCAATATCAAACTCTGCCATGTACCAGTTTTGAATGGCCTTGGTGTCACCAGTAATGGCGACGGTATCATATAGCTCCCGAGCCTCTTTAGCCGCCGTACCATTGTTGACCATACGACCGGCCCACTTCCCATGTTTACGCGCAGCAGCAATAATCTTATCAACAGCAGAAACAAATTCAGGTTCATCGCCGCGAGCAGGTGTGTATCCAAGCAGAGACTGGGCAAGATCGTTGGGGCCAATGAAGACAAGGTCCACGCCTGGCACAGCGCAGATAGCATCGACGTTCATGACTCCGGCACGAGTCTCTATTTGGATCATGGAGATGATGGTCTCGTTGGCGGACTTCATATACTCGGGAGTTGTGAGGCCGTGGCCGATTGCGGGGAAAGCCGAGCCCTGGCCTCGCACACCCTGGGGAGGGAACTTGGAAGAAGCGACAATTTGTTCTGCCTCTTCAGCATTGTTGATCTGGGGAACCATAATACCATGGGCACCGGTATCGAGGGCCCGCTTGAGGATATCGTGGGCAGGGCCACGGATGCGGATGACCGGGGAGACGCCGAGGGCGGAGATGGCAGCGACGGAGTTATGCATGGCATCGTCACCAATGTGACCGTGCTCGCAGTCAATAATGATACCGTCGACACCGGTCAATGCAACGATTTGGGCCTGGCGGACGGAGGGGATGGCCATGAAGGTCATGAGCGGAAAATCGCCGGCCTTCATCTTGTTGAGAAGCCTCAATCGAGAGTTATCGATCGAGGTTGTGAGAGCAGTAGGGTAGGCCATTGTGATGGTAGAGGTATTAGAGAATAGAAGCAATAATTTGGAGTTATTGGAGGTTTGAGAGTGAGATGGAGAGGGCAGATGTCGATAAAAAGCCAGTTTAAATATCGTTTATTGACTTACGTATAATGAGACAGACCCCTCATTCTAGACTGAAGATAAATAAAATCGAATAAAATGAGGAGCTTTAAGATGGTAAACATGAGCTCTTGCATGTAGTTAGGGCACACTGGTAACAAACCTTTGGTGGCTTATTGCATTTTACCTAGATACAATTCGGATTAGCGGCCCTCCTGGCGTTCTCGGATATCGTAGGGGCTCATTCCCGTAAATGTGAGATTTGTCTTAATGGCCGCTAACAAGGTCTGTCCGAGAGCGGAGCCCACCTGCACCTCCTCCCCAAAACTTCTTACCGACATGCGAGAGCTCCTCCCAAGCCTAGCTCAATGCACCCCAGATTTCAACCAAACTCTACATCCAGGGTAATTGACTACAATTGGACAGTTAGCTACCGGGCCCCCCTTCGTACGCCTATCTTGAGGGCTATCTACTCGTCTCTCTTATCAACTACGAATGACTGAATCTCGACAAATCTCGACCAATCAATGCCTCGAAATTCTTTGAAACGGAGGTCAAAGGCAGCGACTGGGTTGAGCTATATAGGGGAGCTCAAGTATTGTCTATAAGACACAGCCTGCAACCTGCAACACTCCCTGTGCAACATACTCCATCGTTTATACTTGCTGTGGTCTTGGCAATCAGCAGAAGCACCACCTCCACCCTGACCCCCCCCCCATGTTCTCCCCTATGGACAAGAAACTGTCTGTCCTGAACGAAGACAATGTCTCGTCGACAGAAGGGCAAGTCGATGCCTACAACCGCTTGCCAGAATCCCTTCGCACACTCAGCGACGATGACTTGAACAATCTCAACAAGAAGATTGTCCGCAAGGTTGACTTGTTCGTCCTTCCAACCATTGGCATCCTGTATATCCTCAACTACATCGATCGCCAAAATTTGGCAGCTGCTAAACTTCAGGGCATCATGGAAGACTTAAACATGTCGAACGAGCAATTCGCCACGGCTATTTCCATTCTCTTTGTCGGCTATCTACCCTTCCAAATTCCCAGCAACCTCATCATTACAAAGGTCTCCCGACCAGGCATGTATATATGTGGTGCTGTGGTGCTCTGGGGCTGTATCTCGGCTTGTACAGCCGCGGTCACGACATATGGTCAACTCCTCGCTGTTCGAGCGATTCTCGGAGCTGCCGAAGCTGTTTTCTTCCCCGGAGCCATCTATTACCTCTCTGCCTGGTACACAAAGAGGGAGCTAGGGAAGCGTATTGCCGGGCTATATATCGCCCAGCAAGTCGGTAATGCCTTCGGCGGGCTTTTCGCCGCAGCTATCCTACAACTTGATGGGCACCACGGCATCCGCGGCTGGCAGTGGCTATTTATCATCGAGGGCAGCGCCACTGTCGGAATTGGCATTATCTGCGCCTGCATCATGCCAGAGTTCCCCCACAATAGCCGCGTCCTCTCCCAGCTTGAACGCGACTGCGCCGTGTGGCGTATTGAGTCTGAAGCTGGTGCTGCAGAGGGCACAGAGGACGAGAGCGCGTTGAAAGGGTTTTCCAAAGCCCTTTCAGACCCAAAGCTGGTGCTCCTCATCCTTTGCAACATGCTATCCCAAACCCAGGGCTCCATCGCCAATTACTTTCCCACCCTTGTGGGCTCGCTCAACTTCTCCAGCACTCTCAGCTTGCTTCTCACGGCACCTCTCCTATGTCCTTGCCGGCATAGTCTACTACGGTCTCATGTTCTACTCCGACCGAAAGAATACCGTCTACCCAATCATCCTCCTTTGTATCGCCATCTCGATCCCGATGTACATCATTCCCATTGCGAGTACAAACGTTGGTGCCCGCTACTTTTCCATGATGATTCTACCCTTCGCCTCCGTGGGTCCTCAGCTCCTCCTCTACAAAACCATCAACCTGCACCTTGCACGACCCGTCTCGAAGCGAGCGGCTGCCTCAGCTTTAGTTAACGCAATCGGTGGTACATCCAATATCTGGACCTCGTACCTATACTTCGGAGAGCCCCATTTCTATGCTGCATTTGGCACGCTTATGGGTGCTGCTATTCTGTTCGGATTCATAATTACTGTATACCGATGGCTCGTCCTGCGCGAGAACAAACGTCTGGACTCGGGCGACCCCTTGGAAATAGCCAAGGTGATCAAGGGTGGCGTCACAGAGGAAATGGTACAGCTCAACTGGCGCTACGAGATGTACTGATTACGTTGTTTTGTATTATATTACTCTTCTATTGCTGGAATCCATATAAGTTTGTGCCACATGGTTATGGTATATTCTAGCTTAAGTAGTAAATGAATATAACAATGGAATATAGTTGAAAATGACTGGGCCTCTCCAAACCTGCAAAATAAAATAACACAAGACATATACGTATCGATGAATTTCCAGAGCATAGGAAGGTTGTGGTTCATTTGTTTAACTCATCCAAACATGACAAGATGAGTTTCCCAAGCTGCCATTTCTGCCTTCGCTGAAATACCTTTCGCGCCCACATCAGAGCTCCCTCCATATCAGCATCATGGACGCCCACGGTGTCCATTGCGCCAGGTACACCAACATGCATTAGCTGCCAGGCAATCAAAAAGGCTTTATACGCATACAAAGTAACCCATGGGGCTTCGAAGTCCAGTACGAGCGTCTCATCGAGATATCGTAGGAACCAGTTGACATGTGGTTGTATAGCCTTTGCCGTGTTGATATCACACAGGAACTGCGACGGCCCTAGGTATGTTGAATGACTGAGAACGGCATCTATACTTCCTTCCACAATCCCGCCGGTATGAGATGGTGACCACATCTGCAGCTCGATCATGGCAGTCTCCCAAGTTGCAGCACATGGAGTCGCATGATTTGTTTGCGCCGTGTGATTGCCGGGGCAGATGAACGGGTTAAGTGCGATGAGGGATGTTTTTAATGCGCCGAATCGTTCCATACTGAGCATTCCCGTCATGGTAGACCATCCTGAGATTTCCCGGGCGCTAGAGATCAGAAATTGCGCAATGTTAATGGCGCCGTATGGATCAAATGCCGGAAGGGATACGATGTCCTCATCAGAGGAAAGGAAGCGTCGAACAGCATCGGTGTACGTGACCGAGGGGCCGGTATTTCTTGCAACAAGTTGTCGATGGGCCCATTCGGCAGCAGAGGATGATGACCATTGGTCTTCTGGGCAGGGCATATCATGCTTGATTTCCAGGTGTGAGATTGAGCGAGGAATAGAAAGGAATTGGTACCATAGCGCGTCGATTTGATGCACTGCGAAAAGGGTCCGTTTGTGCGACTCAGCTTTGACAAATTCCCGCCATAATGACTCCAAATCTGCGGTCGCACCAGATTCAACAGTCATCGGTTGTGTCATTCGGCCAGTGCGAGCCAGCGAGATCATATGCGAATGCATCTTGAGACCACATGCTGAATTGTCGCCGCAAAGGTACATCATGGCACATATTTGAAGGAGCAAGTATGATTGGACCAGAGTGGTGATCATTGTTGAAGCATCGGACCTCTCTTCTTCAGAAGCAAGGAGAGCTCGAGCCTTATGAAAGCAACGTATAGAAAAGCTTTCGCCTGAGCCTTCTTGGTCCCCACATTCTGGGTCCTCACCATATTGATAGGCTAGGCAAAGCATACTGAGCACCAAATGAGGAGCAGCTTGTGTTGGATCAAAAGTTGACGAATGGAGAAAGGGGAGGAAGTGAGAGACTGAGGCGAAAAATATATTGCAGCCTCGTGACATTTGTAAGGCAGTCGGGGCCCAATCGTCTTGGAGTTGGGGGATGTCATTTGGCGACAATCTATCCAAAATCGAGTGGTTGAAACTGTACTCAGCTAGACTCGTATCAGCTGGCTCGGCTTGTGTGGCCAGGATCGGATATATTTGGTTGTCAAGGTGGTTGGTGTGCCTCGGAAAGGATGCCCCTAATAGTAAGTTCCGCTCCAGATCTGTAGCGTCCTGGACAATCTGATCGATGAGAACAGAATCGCTCGTTGTCGATTGTCTTTGTAACGGGCCCTTTGTCGGTTGTGTCTCGGCTACCCCAGTCCTTGGCGTAGCAATATTTGGAATTTCCGCGGGATGGGCACGGTCAAACTGCTGCTGCTGTTGCAGCTGATGCTGCATCACTGGGCGCCAGATCGCATCACTGCTGAAGCTCCTCTCATCTCCTGGACTCAAACGCAGGGTTCCGGGAGAAGGAAAGCCACCATGACTTCCTACAGGTGAGACCGCTGTCGGCGATGCAGAAGAATGCAGACTGTCTTGTCTGGGTGCTGTTTGGCGTCGTGTCCTCTTGGTACTTCGGTGCTGCTCATGCTCTGGATGTTTCCTCTTCATGTGGCGATTGCGCAAGTCGGGACGGGAGAAGGTAGCGTGGCAAAAGTCGCAGGGGAGCGACGCTTCAGCATGAGAGCGGGAATGTAGCGTTGAATGTCGCTTGAGGTTCTCATGTCGAGTAAATCGACTTTGGCAGACAAGACATTGGAATGGTTGATAGGACGGCATCACTCTGACCTGCGAAACTGACATGATTTGTAACGAAAGACGTAGGGTAAAATGACTGTCAATGCATCAGTGGAACAACCTTGGAACGGATAAAATCCGGGGACGGGCATACCCACGCAAAAGTCGGGACTTCTCCGCACAAGAGCTTATAACCAGACCGGCAACAAGTGTATATATGAGATGGTATATTGCGGGACCTTGGAATATCCCTGAATATTTTTGATAAATTTTGGTTTCCGCGATCAGCTTGTTGTCGTGCTCGTTATATCAACACTAACCTTGGGAGGGTACCCCGTGGGGCTCTCGCCGTGTACTCCGCACTGAGCGTCCACTTACCGGCCCCGGAGTTATCAGCTTATCTTCTGCGTGCCTTGTGCCACGTGACTAGTCGGTTTCTTATCGGTCACGTGTAGCCGTGTCTAGACGCGTCGGGCGCTAAGCCTAATTGGTGATTATATGGCGTAATGTGACAGCCCTGAAGTAACAATTCGTTATCTGTTCATTGTCGTCCTTTGCTACTGAAACTTATCAATCGAGACGATACTGTTGAGAAACAGCCTAGGGACCCAGGTACATTATCACTTCGCCATCAGTCCACAATAACCCCCATCTTCATCATTGCCGAAGCTTGCACCAACTACGTTAGATGAAGCTGGAGAAACATGGCAGGAAAACGCAAGTCTGATGTCGCTTCCACCGGAGATGACTTGTACGCACAGTCTGGGCGTGTGCCAAAATCAACTCGCGCAGATCCGACTTTGAACACCGAAAAGGCCAGGTCAGGCCAAAGATTCGGCGAGTCTGTCGACTACATTCCCTTGGACCAGGATAATAGCCCAGGCCAGAGATTTGGCAAGTCCGCCGACTTCATTCCGCTGAATCAGTTGTCGCAAGTATTTGGCGCCGACGAAGAGGATGAAGAAGCGCTCAATGTGATTCAAGGATCTCAGGAAGTGGATGAAACCTCTCTAACAAGCTCCATCCTCTATGGTACGCCCCCTTTTTAATAATTTCGGTTCGCACCGACGTATGCTCTATAAATTATGCTAAATAATACCAAATAGGTATTGTTTCTACAAATATCGTTGGTGTACGCTTTTACAGGGGTCGTGCTAACCCAGGAGAACGGGTCATCATTAATCGGGATGCCAATAATAAATATGATAGCAATGCTATTAGGGTTGATAATGTTATGGGCGCCCAAATTGGCCACATTCCGCGACAAATGGCAGCCAAGCTGGCGTCATACATCGTAAGATTCCCTGATCATATTGCTTCCGAGACATTGCTGACGCTCGTTATTAAAGGATGCTCGCGATCTCATTATTGAAGGCACATTGACTGGCGTGATTGGCGCTTATGTGTGTCCGGTTGATTTGAAGCTGTTTGGACCGCGCGATCCTACCAAACGATCCAATCTGAAGCAACGAATGCAGAATGACAGGCTTCCTGTTCGGCAACTGAGTGACTTGGAACGCGAGGAGCGCAAGGCAGAGAAAGCAGCCGAAAAACAGCAGAAGGAGGCCGCAAAAAAAGCTCGCGCCATGGCTCTTGGAAAAGCTGCGTCACAATGGCAAGCCAACCAGAACTCAGAGTATGCGAACCTCTCGACCCGAACGGGACTTGGTGGCGAGCAAAATGAGAGCTTGGAGGAACTTCTGAGCCAGAGCTCCACCTTCAATCCCCGAGATATTGGCCAGGTTGTGGAAACGTTCGGACAGAAAGAGTCTGACATGGTCAATATGCCAATGGTCGACACCCCAGCCGGGCTTTCCACCCAGTTGCTTCCGTATCAGCGCCAAGGACTAGCTTGGATGATCAAACAAGAATCGCCAAGCTTTCCTGGAAGGGGCTCCGGTGATATCGTGCAGTTGTGGAAACGGGAAAACAATGAGTTCCTCAATGTCGCAACAAATTATGCCACGGCCACAGAGCCAGCCCTTGCCAGCGGTGGCATTCTCGCTGATGACATGGGCTTGGGCAAGACAATCCAAATCATCTCTTTGATTCTTGCAAATACAAAGACTCTTACTGCAGGCTCATCTAAGACCACTTTGATCATTGCCCCTGTCGGTGTCATGAGCAACTGGAGAAATCAGATCCAGGACCATGCCCACAAGGAGACCGCCCCGAGTGTGTTGATCTACCACGGCTCTGGGAAGAAGGAAGCTGCGAATTTGGCCAAGTATGACGTTGTGATTACTAGCTATGGAGCCCTGGCCCTGGACTTTAATCCCAATGCCAATAAGGTGCCTGTTAAGGGCATCTTTTCGCTGCACTGGCGTCGTGTCGTACTTGACGAAGGCCATATCATCCGCAATCCCAGTTCTAAGGCTTCCCTTGCAGCTTGTGGTTTGCGTGCCGACTCCCGCTGGACCCTGACCGGAACCCCCATTATCAACACTCTGAAGGACTTGTATGCGCAAATTCGTTTCCTGAAGCTTACCGGCGGCTTGGAAGATCTGGGGATCTTCAACAGTGTCTTGATTCGACCCTTGACTTCAGGAGAGCCCGAGGCTCGACTCCTTCTTGAGGCTCTCATGGGGACCATCTGCTTACGACGTAGGAAGGATATGGGCTTCATCAATTTGAAGCTACCGGAGATGACATCTCGTGTCATTCGAATCAAGTTCAACGCCCATGAAAGGGAGAAGTACAGTGCTTTCCAGTATGTATCGATTGATTACCCACACAGTAAAAACCCGTTTGCTAATAACAATCATAGGACCGAAGCCCAAGGTGCTCTTCTCGATTTCAAGGACAAAGATGGCAAAACTAAGTACTCTCACCTCCTCGAGGTTCTTCTCCGTCTTCGTCAAGTCTGCAATCACTGGGCGCTCTGCAAGAACCGCATTGACAAACTCATGGGCATGCTGGAGGAACACAAGGTCGTACCTCTGACACCTGAGAACGTGCGTGCTCTCCAAGAGATGCTGCAGCTCCAGATAGAAAGCCAAGAAATGTGTGCCATCTGCCTCGACAACCTTGACCAACCCGTCATAACCGCCTGTGCCCACTCCTACTGCCGGGGCTGCATCGAACAGGTTATCGAACGCCAGCACAAGTGTCCGCTCTGCCGCGCAGACATCAACGAAACAAGCACACTCGTCTCCCCAGCTGTGGAATTGGGTGAAGACACCGACATCGTTGAGGCTGACCCCAACAGTCCAAGCAGCAAGATCGAGACCCTGGTCAAGATCCTGACTGCTCAGGGCCAGGCACCAGGCACCAAGACCGTCGTTTTCAGCCAATGGACCTCATTTCTGGATCTCATTGAGCCGCACCTTCAGCAGCGTGGGGTCAAGTTCGCCCGCGTAGATGGCAAGATGCAGTCTGTGAAACGCGACAACTCCATCAACTCATTCTCCAGCGACCCTGAGTGTACCGTCCTCCTCGCAAGTCTGAGTGTTTGCAGTGTTGGTCTCAATCTTGTTGCAGCGAATCAGGTCATCCTGTGCGACAGCTGGTGGGCGCCTGCTATCGAGGATCAGGCTGTTGACCGGGTGTATCGGCTTGGGCAGAAGCGGGAGACGACGGTCTGGAGACTGGTTATGGAAGATAGTATTGAGGAGCGGGTGTTGGCGATTCAAGAGCGTAAGAGGAATCTTATGCTTGCTGCTTTCCGGGAGACAGCGAAAAAGAAAGCTGAGGATAGAGGTACTCGTGTTGCAGATCTTGAGGCTCTTTTGCAATAGAGGTCCGGTGGGGTGCTAGAGCTCGGATGCGGCTGACTCTTTGATAGTTAGTCGTTGACATAGGTGACGAGAAAATTGTTTCGTCTTCCTTCTTTTCTCCCATCTCCCTGTTTACGTTCTTCTCGTCATCCTTCTTTTAGAAAATTACATGGACTCCATCCCATTCAACGTCGACAATTCCGTGGCACTGAATCCCCCATCATGGCCCAATCATCTCATCCCTCCAGTCTTTGTTCGAGTTTCAGTCGCCTTTGCCTTGAGCACCATGACCAGCTGCTTCCACCCCATGCTCCGGGTCTATGTTCGAGCTTTGGGCAGCTTCGCCTTGAGGATCATGACCCATCAATGCAAACACAGCCAGCTGTTGACTCAACCACCATCTGCCCGTCTTTTTCTCCTCGGCCTTCGCGTCTGCGTTCGAGTTGGGCTATTCTCGAGCTTGATGGTTCTGGCCAGGTAATGCAAACACATGCCCGCCAAATGACTAGAGCGGCATGCTAATTACATGCAGGACCCTATCGCTCCTCACCGCCGTGGTAACTTTCTCTCTGCTGTGATCGTGTATCCTGAAGACAACGACCCCGCCAAGTGGACAGTCCCCGAGGTCATCAAGTTTTTTTTGCCGAGATAAACCAGGTCCATGGGCCTATAAGATCGCCTGTCCTGATCTTGTCGTGCTAGAGGCGATCATTCGAAACTACATCATCGATGGCAATTGTTTACTTTACCACGTCTGTTTCCGTAACCTGTTTGTCATTCCGGGGCTGCGTGTTATTTCCCATTGCCAGTATCTGCTGCATGCCATCGATTGGCTGCGGCAACGGTCCCCGCGATTCCTCGCTCTTGCGCGACGACTGCGTGGTTCAAATTCAGCACAAAGTACCCCTGTATTTTCAAGCCAAGCTGCTTATGTCTGTTGAGTCGGCATGAACAGGCGCCTGCAGGAATTTGCCCGATCGACCTATCGTGTCTACATATCAATTTTACCTATCAAACTCTTCTTGGGCTCTTCTCACTATTCCAAAGATAGTAGTCCATACGTAGAATGTCCATGTGTGCCCTTGGGATAGAAGGAGTAAACTGAGGAAGCTGCCAGTTATACCTGAGAGCTTGGCTTCCAGGATGTAACGGACACACTCAGATGGTTTTATTGACGCTTCTGCCAACCTAGCTCGACGTGAGATCAATGAAGTACATGGTGGCAACAACAAGACAACAACAAAGTGGACAGAGGAACAACCTTAGAAGATAACAATAGAAGTTGAACCACAAGAAGGAACCTCGAAGAAACAAAGTACCATTAGAAAGAAGTTCTTCGGACAACAAAGAGCTCTATGGAAAGGCTCCAAAAATTGCGTCGAAGGAGAGCAGAGCCCCCAGAAAAGTAGTCTGTATCCACAGAGGTGAGGTTCTACGCCAAGGTTGTTTACAGAGCGCAAGTCAAACTACCAGTCCGGCTACAGAAGCATTTACAAAAAGATATTGAAGTATAGGTAATATCAAGTTATATTTCAATTCTAGCTAAGAACTTGCTTGGTTTCACCATCAAGGCTACTTATCCTGGACACCACGTAAAAGTGCAAGTCTTGTCCAGGTGTTGCACACAGGACCCGTGCAACTGGGTAGGGGAAGGGGGACGGGAACAAAGGAAGAAGTAAAGTACCTAGGTAAGTAACAAAGAGACACACAGACAATAGAAATAAAGGAGAGAAGAGACGTACCTGAGTAAACTTCAGATCTCCTGATGTTCAGTGGAGAACCCAGAAAAGTACAGTCTGTTTCCGCAGAGGTGGAGGTCCTGGTAACCCAGTAGGGTCTCAAGGGATTCCCAAGGGTTCCCTGAGTGGTCCTATAGAGGGTCTCAAGGGATCTTTGGTTTCCCTGAGTGGTCCTTTAAGGCACCCACCCCACATGCTTCGTGCCATTCACAGCCTTAACTGGGCCGCATCAAAGAGCCATCAGCGCCCTCAAGGTCACATCCTTCACTGGACAACAGAAGACATATATCGGATATGACTCTGGAGCTGAAGTGGACCGTCACCTGCCGAGGGACGGGTGGCGCCGGGGAGAGGGGGGGCGGGGGGTGTGGCGTGAGGACGGATAGAAGAGAAAAAGAAGAAGAAGAGAGAAATGTGGGGGGGGGGGGGGTATTTATACTTTCCCAGTGGCTTAAGACAGGAAGGTACTGGGGTGGGGGACGAGTTTTGACAAACAGGGAAGCTGCGACACTGGGAAGGTACCACCCACGTACGTGGATAATTTCATCGAAAAGGTAGGCAGACCAGATCATATACCCAGTTATCTCATTGGGTATGTCAAAGTTACTACTAGTAGTAGTTAATACATGTAAAAATGTCGTAGACGACTATGCCTGTTTGCCCCCGCAATAGATGTTTCTTGCGCACTATTTCCTAATAAGTCGTTCAATATGGCTTCGTGTCTCTCAAGTAGATCTCCGCTTTCTGAATCTCGTCAAGTAGCTAGTGATTTTCACTCGTCAATTCCCTCCGGTGAGTAGAGGTTCTCCTATCATGTTTGACTCAGATCCCAACACCACGTCCGACTATCTTCTCAATTATGTCCGTCAGAAGGGTACACTTTTATATGAAACCAGGCTTTTGTGACACTAACGAAGAATCTTGGAAGCTAAGTCATATTAGAAGCTAAAGGAGGATCATTGGATAGGGTGACTCACTGGTTTCAATTAAGCTATCCAGGACTTTCTATAGGGTCTGCAGCCTCTTTCAACTCTTCTTGTCTCTTGTTGTTGATGTTTCTTTGTTGATGTTTCTTTGTTGATGTTTCTTTGTTGATGTTTCTTTGTTGATGTTTCTTTGTTGATGTTTCTTTGTTGATGTTTCTTTGTTGATGTTTCTTTGTTGATGTTTCTTTGTTGTTTTCTCTTCGTTGTTTTGTTTCCATATACTCCAAATTCTTTTTGAACTCATGACAATCACATTATAGACGACGTGGTAGGATTATCTCAGTAGAATTAAGGGCGCATTACGAGGAGAGATGACAAATTCCAAAATTTGCTTACTCAAATTTGTGCTAATTGCACTGGTCTAACCAACAAAGTAGGGGCCATTCAATAAGATGCATAAGGTTTCTCTTAAAGCCCTTCTCTTCCTCCGAGTTCTTCCATTGCACTAACTCTTTACTTCGGAAATTTTTATATGTAGCCAAACTAAGCCATATATGTTTTTTGCCGCATGAAGCCACCGCAGCGCATGATTTCACCACCCCCGTTATAGTACACAACTGCAAAGAGTAGATCAGGACTGTCGACATTATTGTGATTATACATTATGCCTCTAAATCTCCTTCACTTCTGCCAATGTGGATATATCTAAAAGCCTTGGCTTGGGAATTATCAGAACCAACACGAAGGTGATCGAAGTGGAAGAGAAGCGACGTACCCGAAATTCATTGATTTCAAAGTTCTCTAGTGATAGCTCAGGAAGCGGATGCATTTTTAGAGGGCTTCCGGTCATGGGGTGAATTTTCCCTGGTTGACGTCGGATACATAGTCACTCTCCCTCTGGTAGGGAAGCGGGTGGATAGAGGGAAGCCCACGATACCACACTCTGCTATCGTTTGATTGTAATAAAAGAAAACCCACTATATTCTCTTTGGGACTGCTTGGGAGTAAGGAAACAAGGCCGAAGAAAGTAAATTCTGCATGATGGACTCACCCAGACTTAAGTAGCCTGTGGGTGCGTTCTTATTGCGGCTGAACTCATTCGAGAAGTCTGTGTTTTTGTGCTCCAATTCATATATCAAGACAAGATTGCAGGCTATGCTTGTGGAGTGATCCCATAGTCGGCAACTGGGTCCGAATTCTATTTCCTGTCCCTGGAAGGAAGTGCCCTCGATACACGTAAAGAAAGTCCGAATGAAATTACGCAAAATAGCTCGAAGGTAAAATGTCGAGAGACATTCCATGACCATTCAGCTTATATTTAGAATGCAACGGTATCAATGGTGAAAACCTAGGGAGCATGATGGTACAAGGGCTTATAACCGAGCCTTGTCGACAGGTGTCTATGAACTGTTAATCTTTTTTTAGGATGCAGTCGTGGTGAATTCTCATGGATCTCTAACAACGACGTGGATATCTCAAGGCTGCGCTACAAGACCCAGCAAAGTCGCCCTGAAGAAAATATTTTACCTGCAACTTGACTATCCTCGCTTCTAGAAAGTGGAATCCTCTATAGACCCTTAGTGACAACACTAGCCTACTTCTACATGCTTTCAGGGCTACAGAAATGACGAAGGTTACGAGAGGACTCATGGGCCTGGTCTGAAATGCCACAGTGCTTTGAGTATGATACTGTTTTGAAACATTTTGAAATTAGCTCCATTTAACCCTCCAGAGAACTAATCTCCTTCTAGAGATGCGCCTGTGAAGGTGCTGTTGTTGAGACTTTGCAATGTAAGTATTAAGGAATGATGGGAGGGGCAACTCTGATAGACGATAATACACTTTTCTGCTAGTGACAAACTGGAGACAGGAATTTAAATTTGGCTCTCCAAACAAGCCAATTTATCAGTAGCACGGTTGTGACTTACGAGACCACTTCATCTAGGGTGTCACACCAAACATATTATTGGGCATGCTAATCAAAGACCCGAACCGAGAATGACAATAATTATATCCGCGTAGGATAAAATGGGTTTTGCATTACTGGCTTGCTCGAATTGTACAGCACCCACTTATGTATATAGTTATATAGTCATTGCCTCGTACAACAATTCAAACAGCCATCTTTAGCGCTGTACTGGCTTCATGTACACCTGCAGTGAAGCCTTGTCCCAAATGGAGTAAACTAGCTGCCCATGATACCACTTATCGAGACCATCACCCGGTAACAAATCGAAGTTGAAGAGAACACGAGCGAGAATAAGACGCATCTCAGAGATCGCGAGGCTTCATGACGGTGATCATGGTTAGCACAATCCTGGGATTACAAATAAACCAATCACATACTTTCGTCCAATACAGTTCCTTGGTCCAAACGAGAAGGGTTGCACAACATCCAATTTATCATTGGCGTACTTGGGATCGCCCAGGTACCTCTCTGGTCGGTATTCCCAAGGATCGGTGAAGTGCTGCTTACTATGGTTCATGGCAAACTGGGGGATAGCAGTAATAGTCTAAAACCGTTCATTAGCGCCTATATCATTTGTGCTGCATACCGTTTCATTCCAGAATGGAAACTAAACAAATAGCCATAGAGAATACCGGAGCTTACATTCTCCGGCAAATAGTGCCCGGCGATAGTTGCGCCTCCTTGAGGGACCAGGCGTGGCATTCCGCTCGGAACAGGAGGATAGCGTCGCAGACTCTCATTGATACACGCCAGCATGTAGTGGAGGTCAGCCACCGATGTCAGAGTGATCTCGTCCTCATTGTGGAATCTCGAGCGGACTTCTTCGGTGACCTTCCGCAGGGCTTCCGGATTGGTTAAGAGGAAGTACGTTGTGCCAGACAACGAGGTGGCCGTTGTTTCTGAACCCGCTCCGATCAATATGAAGCAGTTGCTTGTGAGCTCGTCCATTGTGAGACCCTGAAACCCGTGTGAGTAAAAAATAAAACAAGAAACCGTCGGACTTTGCATGTCGTATGAGAGTCTTCGGGGTTGGGGATGGGTGGGCTTTGAAAAGCAGTCATACCATTTCATCTTTTTTCTTCAGAAGGCCTGCGACAAGGTCATCCCTGTCAGATCTCGTCTCCATGCGCCTGAGAACTTTCTGGGTCACAAGTTCCATATTATCTGCTCGGGCCTTCCCTACCATAGCGAGCGCCCACTCCGCGATTACTCCCAGTCCAGTCAAAGTGAGGGCTCGGATATACGCGACCTCGCGGAGGCTTTCAAAGATGATCTTGACCCATGGATGATAGCTGGAGTCCTGGAGACAGTCGAATGACTCGCCGAACGCTAGGTCTCCTATAATGTCGAATGTGGTGTAGTTGTACCATGAGGCCATATCCAGGGGGATAAGTTGTCCGGTGATAGGATCCGTGCCTTTCTCATGCAGTCGCCGTATGAGAAGATCGATGTATTTCTTCATGTCAGGTTCTTGTGCGCGCATGATGCGATCTGAGAAACCATGCGCCAGCTGGCGGCGCAATGGGGCGTGCTCGTGCTTCAAGGCGTTGATGATGTTTGTCGGCTTTGTTAGACATCGGTAGAAAAGCTGATACTTGCCGATTTCTTCGTTCCCTTTGTTCGCGCCGATACGGTGCCCACAAATATCCTTCCACGCATCAGGTTCGGTGAACGAGATCTCGTTCGGAGCTATTCGCACCACATGGCCGTACTGCTCATGGAGATCGGCTACGGCGTGAGCCAGTTTGCCTCGGGCCAGCGCGTTCATGCTGGGAATGATCGAGGCGCGCCATAATAGCGGGCCGGGAAATTTGCGCAGCGGGTGAAAAAAGAGATTGTAGAATACCCGTAGGACGGGCATCAGGATGGTCTGTAGGTAAGTTGATTAACATGGACTACCCATATCCATACCACAGGGTCTACCGCCTTGGTCTGAGGGAGCTTTAGGATCCTACCAGAATAAGAATGGCCGCGGCGACATTGCCCGAGACATATTCAAAGCGCGAGTCATGCATTTTGACAGGTGATAGAAAAGTAGTGAGAATTTTATGCTTTGGGGCAAAACCTAGAAATATTACAGAGTTCGGACGTTATATACCCTCTGAATTCGGGGACGGTGCGCATTGCGGGACTGGCTTGTCCGCAGATCAGCTCATTATTTAGTGATCTTCTTGCGCCAGCCGAGGTTCAGTGAGAAGAAGCGGTATCTTTCTCCTATGGGACGTTGCGTTATCGGTCGACTGACGTGTCCGGATCCAATTAACAAGTGCCTATGCAAGTGCCTATGATTAGGGGTGGATACGATGGGCTGCGATGGGCCAGGTAGTTAATGTACACAACTCTGAACATAATTCAGGCACAAAATGCGGATCAACTGGCCTCGATGGATTCAAAATCATGGTCAAGAAGGCGATTGTCTCAAACTCAATGTTGAATGAACATGTTCAGGAGATCATTGGGCGGTATCTCGGGAAAGCCTTTGGACATAAATAAGGCATAAGCTGTGCATTAATGAGCTCTCATGGATTGGATTTGAAAATTATCTCCAAAACGACGATTGTCTCGAATTCAAGTATTGAAACAGCATCTCCGGGGAACCGTTGGGCGGGATCTCGGCAAGGCTTTTGGACATAAAGTACATACTGGGTATTAATAAGAACAGATTAAAAATTATGCCAAAACGATGATCTTTGAACTCAAACCACGGTCTGCATGTTCAGGAATGCTGTCAAAGGTTATTGGGCCCCGGAAGGAACAGGAATATTTGTGAATATTCGGTACAACCGCAAGCAATATATAAGCGATGTACCCAGATAGATAAATCAAACACTTCCACCCCCATAGCATAGGCATCTTCATTATGACATCCATTCAAGGCGCTATTCCAATCACAGAACTACATTCGATTCCCATTCACGCCACCCCTTATGGCCGTGGAAACACCGCACCTATCTTCACTGGTGTCGACATACTCAAAATCAAATATCGCACCAGTGGTGTGTCCGTTCGAGAGTTGGTCCCGGAACAGCTTTCCTTGGAAGAACATCCCATAATCACAACATGGGTGCTTGATTACGGATTCAGCATCATTGGACCCTACAAAGAGTTGATTCATCAAGTCGAAGTCACATACCAAGGAAAGAAGTACGACTACTCCATCCTTCTGGTTCTGAACAATGAAGATGCTGTGTACGGTGGACGGGAGGCATATGGCTACCCCAAGGTACTAGGCGATATTGATTTTGACCTGAAGAAGAATGCTGGCGTAATGGCGTTCGTCACTGCGACCGTCTCACGACCAATTGGTAACCCAATCGTTGAGTTCCTGTTCAAGCCTTCCAATTATATTGGAACTGGTCCTATCCCACCACCAGAAAATGTGGGTCTTAACTTGAGACTCATTCCCAACAGCATCACTGGAGCCAAGCCAAGTGTCCGCCAGTTTGTCCCAGTCACTTTCAAGGCGCTCGAGGGTGAGCGGTGGGAGGGTGTTGGCAGTCTTCGGTTCCCATCGACGAGCGCGTTTGATCCATTGCATAAGACTCCAGTCGTTGAGTATTTGGGGGCAGAATTGTTGAGAAATTGCACATGTGCGTTTGCAGGTCGGGTTACTGAGGTCTTTGATTTTTGATTACTACCGCCGCTGATGTCGCGGTGTTCCATCGAGTGTGCCCTGGCCGATCAGAATACAGCTTAACCCCAGACACTCTCGCTTTGTTTCTCAGCCCGTACTGGGTAATCACGCTAAGCTATGTTGTTTCCAACAATACTAGTAGATCTTCTTTAAGTTCAGAACGACCGCATTACCTATAGTATCGTACTTTACACAAAACTCCTATACAAATCCCCGTACCTCAGTAGCCCTCTATCCTGGACATTCCATCCTTCCGAGCACGACTAGTGAAAATTTTGATTACCAGATATCTGTATCTGGAGGGATCATTTTGTTGGCTGACGCTGCCCCTCCAAAGCCGAGACCTGGTTCAAGATGATATGGGCTTTCAAGGTAGTTGTTTGATTGTATTTAGAGATACCCGAGAGTCCGGATCATAGTCATCAAAGACCCCTCCCAGGCTAAGAGCCTGAAATATTAAACAGGATTCACTATGCGCACTAGTCCATTATACTTCTACAGCTTCTTCGCCGCGCGATTTATCCTCAGTATTACCTCGTCCTATAGCGTGAAAATGGGGTTCAGTTCATGGTAGCCATGTGTCGCCTTATATCGTTTGTATTAGCCTACCATGAGGTGTGGACTAATTACTGTACAAAGATCGATGATGAATGTTGAATCCCGGATTGACATTCTCAGAGCGCCCTGGAAATTGCCTAATGAGCAACCGGAGGGCTCACAGCCCCAATTTGCAGCATTATTCCAAACAGATCGGGCAAGCCAGTCTCCTCCACAATCATTCCATCTGTGAACCGATAAATGTTCATAGCTCGTGCTTGGACTTTTTTCCCGGAAGCCGGAACACCGAAGAATTCGCCTTCGTGAGTTCCACGCAGAGTGAACTGTGCTGCAACTCTATCGTCCTCGATGACTGTATCGTCAAGTGTCCACTGGATATCTGGGTAGGCGGAACGCATCATGCCAAGGATCTGCATGTATCCGGACAATCCTTTCAGTGGGGTATCTGAAAATGGAACGTGGAACACGGCTGATTTGGAAACCACCTGTTGCCCTATAGTTTCATCGCCCGAGTTTATGAACTCAACAAATCGACGCATCTTCTGTAGAAGGGGGTGAGGCATTATAATGCTAGAAGGATACATTAGCTTTTTCTGTACGGAATAAAGTATCCCACTTCGGCTCACATGTAGTGATTCCTTTCTGGCAAAGAGTGGGATGTGGAAATCGCTTTTTTCGCCAAACTTCTAAGACTGAAAATCAGTATATACCAAATGAGTCAAAAATAAAAAGGGAAAAAGGGGAAAAAGACAGATCCCTTGGTTTGACCGGAATCCAAAGAAGACCCATACAAAGATGCCTCTCGGGAAGTTTAAGCAAGCGATGGGAATTTACCTTTGTTTCCAAAGTTGAAAGTTGTAGTGTTCGATGATCAAGAAAACCAATTTGTCTATCTAGGAATCGAGGCATACTTATATACCTTGGACTTGGGTACTTGAAAGTATGAATGATCTGTACATCTCTGTTTGGCACGTTTGCATGATATGGAAGGTTTGCCTTGGGGCGATTCAACCAATCAGCGTGCGGTATCTCGGAAATCCCGGTCTCAGCTGGAGTGTTAGCATGTTTTGTATGTCTTGTATGTCTTGTATGTCTTGTATAGTTACATTAGTTTGTATTCACTCAAGGCTTCCCCTCTTCCCATGGTTCAATCAAGAATACACTGCCTTCCGGGATTTCCGGCATTCGCGCCGCTGTTTGGTATGTTTGTGCAGTTTGCAAATTTCGGGTATTGTGCCGCCCTTTTAAATATCGTGGGAAAAGGAAGCTAGAAACGACTACCCTGTCTTTTCCGTAGGTACTACTCAGGTTAGTGCTCAGGTCATCCTTCTATATAGGGTATAATGTTTCTTGTCTTCCCAAGGGTGGGTAACATCTGAATATTGTATATTGCGGCCCTCAAATAAGCGGCGGCTGCAGGGGTTTCGTAACACTGGGAGTTTGCGTTCGGAGCCGATGCTTTTTACCGCTTGGATCTAGCCAGCAGTAGGAGCCTAGGTGGCATACAGCTGAATTACATTTCATTAAACATAGACATGCCGCGGGCCTGGCATCCTGTCGCTGGTACCATGTCGTGTTGACGGGGAAGGGGATGTTTTAACGTAGGTTAAACAGGGGAGCAGGTACTAATCGGACTATAGCTTTACATTGGATGTAGAAGTGCCACCTATATATGACCATCTTGTACAGGGTAGAGCCAGGGCAGTGCGATGGTCTTGCAGTTCAGATACAGTATCGCACATCTCAACGTCATGTTAACTTCGTGATTACTAGAATTGACTTGATTGAAGAGAGAAATCAGGAATTGGTTGAATTGTTTTATTTGACTGGGGTGCATGCTTGAGTGAGGGCTCTTCTAAAGTTCCAGCTGACACCGTACCACGCCTGTTTCGCATCTGTCTTTGCCGCAAGTAAATTAAGCACTGGGGCAGTCAAATACGGCAGCAGTGAAGTTCACGGGACCCCTGTAGTGCTCAGTCTGGACAGCTCCGTTATTCTCCGTGTTGATCTGGCTGGCGGGGATGGAGTGGCAGTAGGTGATGTTGCTGCGGCTATTGAAGGGGTACCATATCGCGAAGTCGAGACCGCCGTCAACCTTGTCGGTTACGGACCAAGTGTAGGCGGCGTTGTCCTTGCAGCTGCCCTCGGAAATGCTGGGTAGCTGGTCGGGACCCTGGATGAAGGCGTTGCAATGGCTCTCAGGTAGGACGGGGTCCGAGGTGACGGTGAAGTCGTAGCTGCAATAGGTGCTGTGGGGAATGCAGTCGGCGTGGAACTTGCCAATTCCGAGGTTCAAGGCCTAGGAGCAGGTTAGGCGACAAACCAAATAAGTCTGGGAACCGGAAAAAACAGACCTGGCGGCTCTGGATGGTAGCAGCCGAGGCCGAGGCGGCCAAAGCGATGAGGGTGGAAACTTTCATTTCGATAATACTGGCGTTGAGGAGGATTGCTGCCGTGGTTGCTATTGCTTGCTTGGAGGGTGTTTTATGGTGATGATGCTAAGAGCTGGGAGACAGCATCTGATGTCTTTTATAAAGCGTCCTTTATGGTCGTCACGTTTTCATGGTCGTATTATATCATGACGGTTTCTCATGTATCACCCTTGTATTACGGGGAATTTGCTTGTTTGGGTCTGGCTTGCCATTATAAAAGTTTGTTTATACGCTATAATTCTCAACAACACTCTTGTCTTCCCCCATTTCGTCTCTTTTGCATGTGGTATAAGATTATGTATGATTAGAGCCCTCATGAAACCGAACTCCGGAATGGCGTATTTTTCCACAACAGTCAGTAGCCATACAGACTACCTGACGATGAAAACCTCAGTGAAAACCATGACCCCTGACTAACCACGCTGTTGTTTTTAGAACACCGCTGTGTATTTTTAGAGTGCGGAAGAGAGCCACAACAAGTTATCTCCCCAAAAGAAACGGTGAAAACAGGTTTGGGATATGTCTTAGACTGTTTTGTCCTCCGGTGCATGACGGGCCAGGTCGGGAAGGTCATGATTTAATTATAGAACATGGTTGGGCTTGTTTCAGGTGATGTGGAGAGAGAACCCTTGCATTCAGGGCCTGCAGAAATCGCAACACTTAGAAATGTCATTCAGAAGGATAATACGAGCGCTGGTAATATTCAACTGGATAGTTTGATATGAATCCTATAGTACGCTTTCATATGATAGGAGCAAAGCAAATAGATCCCCCAAAAAGACAAAAAGAGACCAGGATGGAGAAAAGCATATTCGGGGGCTGAGGGGAGCTCTTCGGAGAAATTAATGCATTATTATCTCTAAAACTGGACTGCCCCATACTCGTCGAATAGTGCATACTGGTGTCATTTAGCGGGATAGTCCGATGCCTAGCCTTGAAAATATGTACAGTTTTGCGTCGATTTGTGCCGCATACTATCCGTATTGCCGGCCTGTGTTGACCTCCAGGAAGATATAAAACCAAAAGTATTGCCTTTCATTCTGTCCATTGCCTAGCCTAACTTCCAAATCATCTCTCGACTAAACCAACTCGCACCTTTTCAGCCACCATCCCTCATTTCCAACCCGCCGTGATGCAAATCAGGAACATTATCCTCGCTGCCTCGGCCACCGCCGTCACTTTGGCCGCTCCTGCTACTCCGTCCGAGACCTTTGGTGTTGTCGCCATTCACTCTGGCAGTGGTGTCCAGTACTCTGCCTTCAATGCCGCTAAGGGCAGCATCCTCGCTGGCCTGGACATGGAGGATGCCACATTCTACATTATCGACGGTGTCCTGTACCTTTACGACAAGTCCACTGCCGCAGCCGAGGAAATCTACGTTGACCGCTCTGGCATGGGTAAGTTCCTCATTGCCATTATAAATTTGACCCTCCGTTAACCATTTCGAAAAGGCCAGGGCCTCATCGGATACACCACTGGCATTCAGGGTGCACCCAAGAACGGCGAGCGCGAGGGCTGGGCTGTCAACGATAATCACCTCCAGTTCATGGGCAATGACCTGATAGCCTGCCCCAATAGCATTGACGGTGCCTGGAGCATCTGGGCGTCTGCCGGTGTTGCTAACCCTGCTGGCAACACAGACTGTGTCGGCATTGCTGCTCGTGTTGAGTACACCTCCAACCCAACGGCTGCCTCTACACAGTAATTCTGGATTAGCGTTATCTGTCTTCGAGTACTATGATCGAATGTTTTGAAACCTGAGTGTGGTGGCCTGTGTATAAACCAAACCAAACCCTAGCTTTTAGAAACAGTGAGAGGTTTTGCACAAAATCAGAATATATTTTTTTTAGCAAACCTTAACCGTCGTTTTATTCACTAAGTAATGGTTGTCGTACATAGTTAGGTCTGTTACCGCGGAGCTTGTCTAGCCACAAAGGCTCAGAGTTCCCCATAGTCAGGCCTATCTAAGCAATCCTAGAAAGTTAGTTTTCATTAGCAAGCTTATAAATCTAGCTAATAGGAAGCTATCAAAATAAGGTCTATAGGACAGGCATACAGGGTCAGAACGTGTCGAGATACGATGCCAGAGCATTATGGACTCAAGACTTGTGCAAGATACTCATAATTAACTTATAGATGGAGGTTGCCAGGTAAATGCATGAGGACTAGAAAAGCACAATTACAATCCACCTTAACTAGTGCGTTCACCTTGGAACTATCATCAATTAAGCCACTAGTGCCTTTTCATGGGTTAAGCTCGGTTTGAAGCCATTGAAAAGATATATTTTCATCCTCTCCCTTGCTTTCAAGTGTCCACCTCCACCGGCGCAGATGGTCCCTGTCAGACAAGTCCAGCTTCTCGACTTCCCGAGGACAGATACCAACTACTCGAAAGTTCTCTCGCGCCACATTGTCATAGAGATCGGTAACAGCTAGACTTGGATTCAAACCGGAATCGGGCAAGTCGCCGCGCTTTGGACTACCAGGCGGAGGGGCCCTGAAGGAACCTAATAATAGGTTAGAGATCACGGTCGCAAAGCGGAGCCTCCTAGTTAGACCTGAAGTGCAGTACCTCTCATCACTGGGGAATGATTCGCAAAATATTTCGTCACGGCATGCTCGAAGGTCCAACCTGCGCTCGCGGAATTCGTGCCGGGCTTCAACCTTAATTCTCTTCGTATCGCAGCTCTCGCCTCTCTTTCGCCTTCATCGCACTCGCCGCGCGGATTCCCGATCGCAAAAGCCTTCCCCTTGACACGCCACTGGGATGAAACTTCTTTCAGCCAGAACAGCGCCTCAATTTCATGCTCTGAGGACTGTAGATGGGACAACTTTTCCATGCGGGCATCCGTTGTGAAGGTAAACAGGTCGCTTTCAAAGCTCGGTGGGTTTCCTCCGTTGATAACTTGCTCCTGCATGTCGTTTTCTCCATTGGGATGGAGTTCAACATCGGGGAAAAAGCCGCGAAAGCCACATATACGAGCGCGCGGAAAGTATTTACCCTCCTCACTTTGTTCGACTGTTGCGATTGTGAATTCGTATCCGGGCGTTTGCCGTAGTTGGAAATCTAGTAGTTCCCTCCATGGTGCTCGAGGGGGGTTGTTCGAAGACATAGTAATTTTGGCTGAAAGAAAAGAGCTTACTTTTTTAGGCAAGAAACCTTTGTTCTGCTTTTTATCGCGTGTGAACATCGACCTTTTTTATCCAACAATACGGAGTACGCGAACAACAGTTTATCAAGAAACTCCCGAGGTCCGCCGTGGATCCCAAATGTGGGTCTGGAGTCAAAATATTGCAGCCTCTCATTGGACCGGGAGATCGAAGTGCGAGGCAAGCAATCAGAGCTTATTTCAACGCCCCACATTCATTCTGCCCCTACATCGTCTGTTCCATTCTCTCTGCCAAGAGATCGGATCTTTTTCAAAGTGTACCAGCTAGACGCTCCCAGGCCTACCCTATTCAGGTACTTAGACAAGGTAAGTGGAAGTTGGCTTCTTTAGTAAGACCCTCTATACACCTGGGCATGGATCTTGAGGCCAAATGTAAAAAGTCACGAGATGTAGGAGACGGCTATACCGAACGGGAGATTATGGCAGGTTTCATGGAACGATCTACAGTGTGACTGCGTTCAGAGTCTTACACACAGTACCTATCGGTGGCAAGTTACTCCAGTCGACAACTCCGAAGGTGCTAATCGGGTTTTATTCGGCAAACTACCTGTCGGATTGGTCACTGTGACGCTTTCGGGGAAGGCACTCTCTCTTAGATTGGCAACGGAGATACGGAGTAGAAGCTAATCTTTAGCCACTCGGCATCCTCTTCATAATGCAAAAATGACAGCATGAAATATGGTGTTGAGGCTCCGAACGAGAATGGTCCAGGTAAGCCGGGCAAGCATAATACAAACCCGATTGATTTGCAATTACAAATCATCGTTTGAATTATTCCTTCATAACATTCATATTAAGATGAATTGTTTTTGACTGAAGATAGTTCTTAAGGCCCTCAAGCCCCAGTTCGCGTCCATACCCACTCTGCTTCCAGCCGCCAAAGGGTGTTTGCTGGTTTGTAGCAAATGTACCGTTAATGCCGACGGCCCCAGACTGTATCTGCCCGGCGATGCGAAGTGCTCGGGCAAGATCTGATGTAAAAACGCTCGCTAGGAACTGTCAGCCAATGCTTCGAAAATGGGGAGTAGTTACTTACATCCTAGACCGAAGGGTGTGTCATTTGCGAGCTCGATGGCCTCTTCCTCGGTTTTGAATGTCTTCAGGACAACAACCGGGCCGAAGATTTCCTCTTTCCACAACTTGCTGTCCTGGTCAGGTCCAAGCAGAACAGTCGGCTGGACGAATGTTCCTTTAGTTCCATGCTTCTCCCCTCCGACCAGCGCCTCGATGCCTTCTTCCTTGCTTTGGCGGAGAAACTCCATGACATGATTGAAGTGCATTTGATCGGCTAGTGGGCCAAAATCAGTTGTGGGCAATTGTGGATCACCCATCCTCTGAGCTGCATCTTCAAATGCTATCTGGATCGCCTTAATGAACTCAACGGCGACACTCGCCTGAACTAGAACTCGGGATGCCGAAAAGCAAATCTGGCCCGAGTTCCGCAGGAAGCCATCGGAGCAGTGAGCCACTGCATTCGGAATATCTGCGTCGTCGAAGATCAACGCGGGCGATTTTCCACCAAGCTCCAGTGTGACTTTCTTGAGATTGGATTTGGCTGCTGCGATTTGCACTGCACGCCCTGCAGCCGTAGACCCAGTGAAGGCAATTTTCGCAATTTCCATATTACCAGAAAGGAGCGCGCCGACTTTTCCATCGCCGGTGAGTATGTTAATAACTCCTGCGGGAAAACCGGCTCTCTGGATCAAAGCACCGTACTGCGCGATAGATATCGGGGATTTCTCACTTGATTTGAGAACAAAAGTGTTTCCAGCAGCCATGGCCGGTGCCATTTTCCACGCAGACAGCACATGAGAAGCGTTCCATGCGCAAATACCGGCGCAGACGCCTAGCGGCTCGTACTGAACGATCTTGTATGTGCCGTCGCCATCCGGAGGGTAAGCCTCACCACCGACCTTTCCTGCGTAACCAGCGTAATACCTCCATACGCCAGCAGATGCAAGAATCATTCGCTTAGCTAGTGAGATGGGCTGTCCCATTGCGATAGTCTCAAGGCGTGCCAAATTGTCAGCGTTGGCCTCAAGGAGCTCTGCAAGTTTGACCATTGTTTTCCCTCGCACTGTGGCGGGGGTATTCTTCCAGGAGGGGAAGGCAGCTTTGGCAGCTTTCACTGCCGTTTCCACGTCATCCTCGCTGGCGACTTGCATGTCTTCCACGACTATCGAGCCATCGTGAGGATTGATGATTTTCAACGTTGCCCCAGTACTCGAGGGGACATGCTGTCTTTGCTTAGTTAGTTGAAACGAACCTGAAGTGAATGTGCTTACCTGTCCATTGATGAAAAGGTTCTTTTGAAAAGACATAGTTATGATCTCAATGCAAAGCAAAACTGGTCAAAGGGTAGTTCAGGGGGTTGAAGGAAAAAAAACAAAGGGGAAGACATAACAGAGTAAGGGAAACTGGCGTGCAGCCCATCAATAAATATCCGAGACGTGCCGGGTCGACATCAAGTGGATAATCGAATAATCGCGATGATTTGTTTCTGAGTCATGGCTCAAGGTGGACTTCATGCGGGAGTAGCAAGCGAGGATTTGACATTTTCTCCGGAAGATAGACCTTCGGGGTCCCAAATGAGGTGTCGGCTCGAGTTGACCTCGTACGAAGGACTGATATCTGTAGCGAAGATCCCAATCGAAGTCTTTCGAGATAAATCTCCGGGATGATCTATGGATGATGGCTGGGGAATAGAAGCGTTATCCGAGCCGGCCAATCAAGAGCTATACTTGCTGTTGGATCTAGAGGCCCTTATGGAGTGGGTCGTTCAAGGTTATTGTGATCCATAGGTGGTCTAACTACCCAAGTTACCTAGGTAGGCCAATCGTTCACCTCCATTTCTATATCCAATCCGAGTGGCAGACTATTCGTGAATAGGGTACCTAGGTATCCGAGTGATCCAATAGGCACCCTGGTCATTTTAAGACTATTGTACAATTGCCCCAACCAGATCACGAAATGGGAGATCTTCATATGACTTTCTTTCTGCAAGCAATGTTAACCTTCTGTACAATTCCATGGTCTAACTAGACATGTACCTTGGTATCTGGTCTACCTCACAGGCATAACACCCTACGGATTACAATCCATTCGTTATACAGATCTCAGCAACAAGCCGTTCTCCTATTTAGCATGATTCAAACTTTCAAAAAGCGCGGTCAGACAAAGAAGGGTTTTGCCCTATCTCTTTAACTATACGAATCCTATTGAAGGCCAAGGAGATCAGATGCGTCCTGCAACTTGGCCACGTCCTCGTCGCTCTTGTTCCAAAATCATTCCGCGCCTGCCACCTCGTGTTCCGTCATCCGTTCCTTGGAAGGTGTTGGGAGCATCGGTCTTCCATCGCCACAGATCTTGCAGCTCCGGATCGAGTTTCCCTTCAATGGCGTCTGCAATCTTATCCCCGATGATGGGGAAAACCTTGAAAGCGTGGCCGCTGTCACCGGTCGCGAGAAAAAGGCCAGATGAGTGTGGAACGTAGTCGACAAGGAAATCGCCGGTCGGTCTATAAAGTAGTGTTAGAATTGAGGATGTAAGGTTGCATGAATAAAGTAACATACGTGTCACAATACCAGCACACCCTAGTTTTCGAGAAGCTCCGATTTTTCCAGCTTGGGAACATCTCAAGCAGGAAGTCCTTGCAAGCCTTCTCTGCTTCCGCAGGATGGGCAGGTCAGTGCGCGGCACACTGACGGTGGCTTCTACGGATTGGTTTGGATTCTCCGGTGTCGGTCGCGGAATAGTTACCTTTGTCGGGTTCTGGTAACCGAATCCGTGACGGCCCATCTTGAGCTCATTGTCATGGGGAGGAAGCATGAACATGCCTCGGCTGACATTGAAATAGATCGGGCTTGCGTTGAAGGCCTTTTGTTCGGAATTGGTAATGGGCATATATGCCAGAACTTGGCCTGTAGCAGCGGCACGCCCCTGAACATCGACCAGCGACGGTGTCCACGCGCCCGCAGCAACAATGACTAGGTCTGCATCAACACAAGAACCGTCAAGAAGCTCCACGCCGGTACAGCGAACCCCGCCACCGAGGTTTTTGCCATTGGTCTGATAGAGCAGTTGCTTCACCAGAGTGTTGGTTCGCACTTTGAAACGATCTCCCCCAAGGCGCCGGGCTTTCTGATACGCATATTTGACACAGGCCTCGGCGTTGACCCAGCCACACTGATCATTGACATAGCCAAAATTGCCACTGCACCCGGGGGCAAGGGACTCTCTGGCGACCGCATTCCGATCAGAAAGCTCTCGGAGGTCCTGCGGCTTGAACGCGTATTCGCCCGATTGTGCGAGCTCTTTCAGGTTCTCCAGACTTTCCTCCAAATAGCCATCAACGTGGCCTTCCGTCCCAGGCTCAGCGGTCAGGAGAAGTTTGGCGTCGTGGTATCTTCCTTCACCACCCCATCCGTCGTGCGAGACATCCTGCCACTTTTCCCGTGCGGCCGTCACCAGCCTGGTGTACGGCTTGATTGCATAGTCGGCACGCAGAATGCGGCTCGTGTCCACAGAAGCACCCTGTCCGTTTGGCACAGCGGGGGCAGCTTCCAGGATAGTGATGGAGGAGTTGGAATATTGGGGACGTTGCACGAGGGCACAAGCCGTGCTGAGCCCCATTACACCGCCACCTATAATGATGATTTCAGAAGGAGTAGAGGATAATTTCGACATGATGAGAGCCCCTCAGGATGATTGAATCAAACAGTCGTCCCGGACGTAGACCTATGCAGGGGACTTATGTATGCGGTATTGGCAATCGATCTGGTGTCGCCAAGAGTTGCTTCCAACGGTTCTGATTCATCGCGTCGCTACGGCACATCCCGGGCCAATGAGAAGCGTGGGATTGATAGCGATCTTTATCAACGGAGAAATTAAGCTCGCGCCCTGTGAACCACATTCGATGTCACCCCCAGAGCTAAGAATGCGGGGTTTGGGGCTGGGTCGCACTTCTCGTCTTGAGGTACAATGCTCTGAAGATAAACGGAAAAGCAAATTATAGTCACTTGGACCATTTTGGAGTCAACCTTGGAAGGAACCATCCATACCTGGGTAGATCACTGGCCACCTGGGCAGTTTCGCCGCTCCTTAGTCAGCACCGCTGGCGTTCACGGGTGTCGCCACGCCACGTCGCTCGCTGCGTTGATCACTCCCGACTTTCCCCTGCCTGCACGAACCCATCTGAACTCCGAGCGTGCAATTCGAAATGCCCACCGCTCGCTCAGCCGTCGTGAGACCTGGTCGCAAGACCCGGAGCGGCTGCTTCACCTGCAAGTACGCTATCCTGAATTAACCCTTTTGGCCTATCACTGACAGTCTTTAGGTCCCGGTGCGTGTACTCATCGAATCGAGCGGCGGTCCGCACGCTAACAATTTATTCTTAGTCATGTCAAATGTGATGAACAGAAACCGTCCTGTCTACGCTGCGTAGCCACGCAAAGGATCTGCGAGGGCTACCCGGCCCCAGTTAGCCGCAACCTGTCCCCTGATTGCCTGAGCGACGAAGAGCGCCGGGCCTTTTCGTATTTTCGCAGCCGAACTGCCCATCGGATTTTTGGCCTTCGGGATGCCAGCAATTGGATTTCCATCCTTCTTCAGCTCGGCTATAGTGAAGCACCGGTCAAGCATGCCCTGACGGCGTTAGCTTCCTTCCATGAAAGTCAAGAACCAGTCGATGCCTGTGCTTCAATTCGCAGATCAGAAAAGCAGGCCCAGATCATGGCCCAGATGCTGGCTCTGAAACATTATACGGCCGCAATCAAATCTATTCAGACCGAGTCTCCTAACATGTCATCACGACCTGATATCACCATGACCCTCTGTCTCCTTTTCATCTGCTTCGAACAATTTCGAAGCGGTGATGCTGCATGTTTACTCCATCTCACAGCCGGGTTGAGACTGCTCTATTGGTGGAGGTATCGCACCAACGCCTACAACAAACTACAAGAGTATTCTCGCCCCACCTTAGACTTTATCAACAACCAAATAACACCGACATTCCAACGCTTACGGGTGCAATTCTCTATATGTATGGATTCTCGCCACACATTAATTAACCTTGGCGTTCCGCTATGTCTACCATCTCCTAAAATCCCTCCGTTATATCCTTCCCTCGATTCTGCGCGGAACGATTTTGATCGAGAGATGAATTATGTCTTTTCCTACCTCGAGCGGGATCAGCAGAACTCAGATGGCCAATTACCATCGCAACCTCCTATCACCGTTTTACGTCAGTGGAAAGCAGCTTTAGACGCCTCCGACTTCTCGGCCGAGTCCCCGATCTTACGAGAATGCCACACGAAAATTGCTAGATCTATACTTCTATACCTGTTCTATTATTGCCGAAACCTATCATTCGGAATTTGAGGGTATTTTCGATCATTATACCGACCGTTTCCAAACCATTGTCGACCTCGCCGAGAGCGTGACCGAGATGTGGAAGAGAGAATCGCAGGCATTTAGCCTACTTTTTAGCTTCGATCTTGGAATCACACCCCCAATGTTCCTCGCAGCCTCCCGCTGCCGTCATCCCTTTATCCGTAGGAAGGCTGTTTCCTTGATGCTCCAGTCTCCATTCTACCACGGTGCTTGGCAGGACAGATATTCGGGACTCTGTGCGCAGCGAATGATCGAGATCGAAGAGCAAAATGTCGGAATCATTGTAGATCACATCAATGTAACTGAGAACCAACGGATACGGAAGGTTTCCGCGGACCTTCAAGAGGAAGGATCCCAAATCATGATGCGATTCATTCGATGGCCGTTCGCGCCAGATTCTCCGGTATGCACCACTTTTGTGCCGTTGGCATCCTGAGGTCTGTCTACCACCAGTGCAGGCCAACGGTGTGACAGCGGTTGTGTGGCAGATTATGAATAATACGCGTGGGATGTATAGCATGGAAAACAGGATTGGACATGCGCAAGACCGGATTACGAAGATAGTATCAATATTGAATCAAGATTGGATCGGCGAATTTACCATATTGTGCTAGGAACTTGATGCTAGGAACTTGGTCCATTGGTCTGTTCGTGATTCAAATTAAACAAATAGCAAAATTAAACAAATAGCAAAATTAAACAAATAGCACGAAATTGCTAGCTGCGGGTATGATCGGAGGCGAGATGAATGCTGCACTTCGGCGAATGTATCTTAATTGGCGTGAGGCATCTTTGGCGATGATGGGATCGCATGATAACAGAAAGTGATCCACATCCGTAGATCAGCGATGAGCATGGGGGGGCAAGGTGAGGGCCCATTCCGGGAGGTCATGATAGGCTCTATATTATGCATTGCGCATTGACCAATCGCAGCCCTCGTTCACAGTAGAGTCGCTCCGGCGGATGGAGTACGGGGCGAAAACGAATGGCTGCGCCGCCGGATCAAAAGGTGGAGAGTTCGGATTCGAAACGTTTGGAGTTTAATTACCCCTCTACTCTGCTAAGGATAGTCCATGATGTGATAATCGGGCATCCGGTTGCTGGCTGCTCACACGAAAGCCCGATAGAACCAATTAGGGGAGATTCAGATAGAACTCCACACTAGATCCAGGGACGTATATTTAAAGAGAGTCGATTCCAGCGAAGTAGAGACATCAATCAACACACAAACACCATCTGTTCAACTTGTGAGAACCTTTCCACCAATATATTCATCATGTCTGTCGAGACTTTCTTCAACAAGGACGGTGTCCATCGTAAGTCACTCATTACCTCGGCTCAAGATCACCATTTGCTAACTATTGCATAGCTATTGGCCCTTACGTGAGTTCTGATTTTGCAGCTATTGCAGCAACTGCTAGATGAATCTCTAACATGTCTTGTCATTCAGTCTCAAGTCACCCGCGGTGGTGGTTTTGTCTTCCTCGCTGGCCAAGTCCCCACCGACAGTGCTGCTAAGCCTGTTGGAAACAACACCACCGAGAAGGCCCGTCGTATGTGCCAGAACGCTCAGCTCATGCTCGAGACCGCTGGCTCTAGCCTCGATAAGGTTCTCAAGATCACCGTAAGTAGAGCAAGCATGCGTGCATGTATCAAGTTCAAAGACTGACGAAGCGTATTTAGATCTACTTCTCCGATATTGATCGCGACTTTGAGGCAGTTAACAAGGTCTTCGGCGAGTTCTTCACCTCGAAGCCCGCACGTACCTCTGTCCAGGTTGCGCGGCTCCCTCTCAACCTTGAGTTCGAGATGGATGTCACCGCTCTGGCTTAAAGGATCAAGGGTAAGAAGTGACGAGGCCGTTCGATAGCAATTTTGGAAGTCCGAATACCTAGTCTCCCCCGAAATACACAGAACTCGTCAATCATACAGTTTCTTTTGTAGTCGTCCAAGTGGATTGTCCAGAACTCCAAGGTTCTCCTCTCCGAGATGCATAAAGATTGAGCAATACGTCTATAAACATCCCATCTAGGGAGGATTCTCCAATGTGTATCTACCCATGGATATAAACACATAATCCATCACATTTTCAAAATAGCTATACATCTATAGTTTGAAATATAGGGAATAGCCACGAGAAATTCTGGCCCCTCAACCTACCTTTAATCACACTCCTTCGATCTCAATTAAATTGATATACTCCAATCTCACACATTATAAATGGCTGTGAGGGGTGGCAAATTTGCAAAAAAGAAAGGACACAGAAAATAAAATTCTTCAGTTACTGTGATAGACTTCCTAGAAATGTGTATGAAGTCAGCCTCTTCTCTGGACAAATGTAGTGGCTAGAGACTGCTATCTTCACACAAGGATAGCAAATATGGAAAAAAATGTTGCAAATCGGAAACTACTGTGGTTGCTTCTCTTTCAATGAGTGTAGCAGTGTGTGAATGGATTAAAACATTCTTTTGGATATACGTTGACTGTTCTGTCGAACTGGGATATGGGCTTCCCTAGGTCCTCAACAGGAACCTTGGATTTTGTGGTGGTCTAGTGGAATATTGCAACATTTTATTCCATCCTACCTACGTACATAGTATGGCATTCTTTCAAATTTAGGGACTTGAGACTGAGACAATTCACACTCTTCATTTCACACTGCTTAGTAGACAATCAAGCTCTTATTACATGTACGTTATAGATCACTATCCGAAAATTTATCACCATATTGTTAGCGCTATCGTCACATCCTATTTAGTTCCTCTTCGATCTTCGCCCAGGCCGAGGGCAGCAAGACTCCGGTCACCCAGTAGTTATCGTTGTTGTCCTTGCCCAGCACCACGAACACGTTCCTGGCTGTCGGACTTTGTCGCATTGATTGCGCGTGGTGAAACACCATGGTGCCGGGCGGGTTGCTTCTCGTTTCGGCCGTTTCGCCAACACGCACAATTGCAGGGCTAAAGTCAACCACCTTGAAGAAATCGGCTCTTGTCCAATTGGTGAAGGCTATTAGTATGGCGTTAGACTCACCACAGAGCAACGCCGGGTCGCTGCCGGCCTTAGAGCCCCGTCGCAACTCGCGCAGGAAGGCCACAACCTGAGCCTCCGTTGATTGCTCCATTAAATGGCGACGGTTCTCCAGAGCGATGGGTCCCAGAGGGCCCGTCGCGATCTCGGGGGACAAGAATGTGAAGGCTGCCACCGCCATGTTCTGGACGTAAACACCGGAGGCCTGAATCAAGGACGAGAGCCGAAATCGTGCGTTGAGCGCATGGAGTACCGTCACTGGCCGTGGTTGCGGCAGGGAGCATGCCACAGCGCGCGCTGCCCAAGCCGTCAGCACATCACCCTCGCTTATAAATGGCTTCACCTCTCCCATGCCCTGAACAGGCAAGTCGCCCTGTGTCTGACGTCTCAACTCGCTCACCACCCTCTTAGGCAGGAAGATGGTCCGGGTCTCAACAATCTGGTTCCACAGCATATCCCACACGAATCGAACCCCGAACACGAGCATACCCCATCCCCTCAGCCGCTTCTCTCTTACCCTAAACTCCTCCGGCTCCTCGGGTGCATCTGCCGCTACGCACACGGCGTCCTCTCGTGCTCCGAGCATGGGCGGCACTTCCGACTCCCGGCCAGCTAGCACAAGAGACCAGCCACGAAGGAGGGCCTGCTGACCCATGACGTCCATAAGTGTGTGCGGCCATGAGAGACCCACGAGCGTCGCATCGTTGAATGAAGTTATGTGGAGCGACAGCTGGGGCGTGTCCTTGTAGATAAAGTCTTCGAGTGTCGCCGGCGCATCTTCCCGAGCCGCAAATACTCGATATTCCTGAGGCCCGGGCTGGATGGATGGGGCCTCGGTAGCTTTGGGAAGAGTCTTTGCCAGTTGATGGTCTTCGATATTGACGGCTAGGACTTGGTGGGTGTAGCACACCGCAGGACGTTCCGCCGTGAAGGGCCGGGGGACATGGATCTCCAGCTCTCCATTCTACTATCGGGTCAGCAGCTATTGATTCGTCGCCGACAATCAGGACGACAAGCTAACCTTTAACCTCAGCCGACCGCCGAGCTTCCTCCAGTCTCCAATCTCCAGCAATTTGGACAGTGAAGCGTGCAGGCTGTCCGCATCTAGCACATCGTTAAAGCGCAGGGTCCATGTGACGACGATGTCCCGCAGCGTCTTGGTGTCGTCTAGCATGTGAACAGGATAGACATCGTCACTCCCAGCAAGCGGTGGTGGACTTTTTGGTGGAAATGCTCCGAGGAGGCGCCATAAGGCCTCCATTTTTCCGACGTCGAGGGGCCTTGGCTGTTAATCCAGGTTCGATTCTCGCAACTACGACTTATGTTGCAGAGCCACTATTTCCAAACCCAGGTTGCAAGTTTGCTACCCTTATATAACTATTCCTATCGTTGGTCTTAGAGAAATAGGGGTTCGCGGTCTACCATAAAGTTACCAATCGAAAGAATGCTAGGACGTACGGGGCCACGCGGGATAACGGGCATATCATTGGTTGATCAAGTAGGCCTTTTTTACGTCGAGCAGGTTCTTAGCATGTACTGTTATTTCATAAATTTATCGATCATGCATAAGTAATTCTCAGACTATAGGGAGTACTCTGTCGAGTATACGCAATTCGTGAAATCATGAAACATAATTAGTCCATAGTGTCCAATCTATTTCTGAATTCAGACTGCAATGAACTTGCAAAGCAGAATGTCCATTAAGCTAGGGTATTACATACAAATCCAAATCATGCACTGTTTTAAGACAGCGATGATTTTACCTTGCAGAAGTTCCAGGGCAGTATACGGTAGTTATTCTAACATACATACAACATAGGTAAGAGAAAAAACAAGAAGATGAGCCCTGGGGAAAATGTCGAATTAGTACTCCGTACAGTATAGGAACGTATATTGTAAAGCGACTCAGGGGCTCAGGGTCCCATATATTATAAGGACCCCGCCGTGCATTTTCAGGCAGAGACTTCCTAGGAGCGAGAAGTATAGGATGCCTATCCCGATGAGGTGTACTCCGTAGCTGCTCCAAGTATGAGGATGATCGTATTTTCAACAGACACCGATTCCAATCTTGGAAGGTTTCAAGTGACCTCCTTGGTTAGCGGCTCCACTATGAGAAGTGCCTTCTATTGGACTGGCCGCAATGAAACTGATGTAGCCAATAGAAGAATAGGTGGGTAATAGGGGGTTCAAGAGGGAATGCCGGGTAGGGCGTGCCTAATTGTTAGTGGATACAATTAGCTGTACGGAGTAAAATAACATACGAAACTTATATCACCGTACTCCGTACGGAGTATCTTACAATCCATTGCTGATCCATGCTAATCATTCTCGGCCGCTTCGATGTATGTATTTTCATTGCCTTCCAGGGCTATGGTCCTCATCGGTAGGGGCTTTTTTTAACCCCCGACAACCAGACAGACCGCAGCGCTTCGGCAAATGGCACCAAAATTTGCCGTATTCCCGCGCCCAAAGGAATGGTTGATTGATTCGGACGAATCTGAAAGCAGTACACCCGTACGAGATAGCAAATTCCGACTTGCATCTCTGATACGGAGTACTTACTCCCAACCCCTATCCTGCCGTCGAGATGGCTCCGTTTATCACGGCCGCCAATAGCGCCTCGACTACCACCGGAGGTAGTGGAGATGACTTATTCAGCATAGCCAGCGACATGTAAAAGTCCAGTGCCTGCTGAATAACTATGAAAGAGGGGAAACAATGTCATGGCAACATATATTGATGACCAAAGTGTACTAGCGCATTCTGTTGCAAGATTCTTCGTTAATATGTTACATTCCTGAAGCAAGAAACGATAGAAAGGCGAGGCCATAATCTACTTAAGAATATATATACGGTGTTGGGTTCTCTAGTTCGAAAGCAGGGACAGCTCTCTTTCTCATTTGCATAGCCGCCTGTAAAGCTCCTGCTTGGTGCTTCCATCTTCTTCGGTTCGCGGAAAGAGAGAGCGGCTCGTATCATTGAAGAAATGTGATGCTTGTAAGGTGACCATCCTAGCATTCGCTCACTATGTCAATTGATGCGGCCATCTCTATCGCTCGATGAAGCATTGTGTATCCGCAATTGCCGTAACCTGACATCAAGCATCTGTAGATCAAATACGTGAGAGCCAGAACATAGTACACGATTACTCTGGACAGTGCTACTTTCGATATAGCAGAAGGGTTGCGTGTGAGGACAACAGTATATTGCTTCTGCCCTCACTCATATTGGTGCGATATTAAATGCCATTCTGCTTCGGCTAGAAGATGGGCTCCCTTTATTTTCACGTCCTCGGGTAAACTGCACGCCTCCGTATACTCTGAGCAGAATTATATGTGGTTCGATCTGGCTGACTATAGTGTAGACCACAGATCCTTTTTGACTTACACACGTTGAGAGTAGGTCGTTGACTGGGAGGGACTACAGAGGTCTGAGCCCAGGTGGCTCAATGCATGTGTTTGATAAATGTACCACTGCGGAAGAATACGTAGAATAGGTAGCCTCAATTAAGGTAAAGTGATATAAACTAGGCCGTCAGTATCCGTGACGGCAGTCCACGTTCTTGCTTGAACTGGCTCAACTATCAATTTACCCGTTGTATCTAGCTCCTGAGCAAACCCAACTGAAGCCGTCCTAGAAAGTGCAGTGCTCAAATGAAGTATTCGAAATACTGCTTTCCACAGCCAAAGAGTTGACTTCAACAATCTAAACAAGCCGCGATAGACGACTGTTCGATCTTTGAATAGATCAAGAACTCGTCATTGACGGAGCTTCCGAGGGCCTTCTCGAATCCCTCCTTATCCGCTAAACCGGATTGAAGCTGCTCGCCGCCAGCACTCAGGTTCGAGTGGAAGATTCCCGCGGCACTCGCCGGCAGGAAATCCTCGTAGGTGATAGGTGTGAACCTCACGCAACCGGCCTGTACTAAGGAATCTATGTCGGTAACAATCTGTGGCCTCCTAGGACCTTCAACCACATAATATCTGAAGTATGCCAGTTTTTCGCGTCGAAGTGTGTCCAGGTCATCAGGGAAGCCCTCAAAGCACGTTCTCAGAAGGGCGGACTTCCACTCCCAGGTCGCGTGGGGAGGAAGCTGTGCGCAGGTACGGTTGAAGCGGTCCAAAAGCTCATCATACATCTGGCGACCCTTTGGTGTTAAAGCCATTCCTCGCTGCTCAATTTCTCCAAATCGCGCCCTATGTTTGCTGCCACCTTGGGATCCGCCCGAGAATGCAATATTCTCTTCAAGGGCGAGAAAACTTGTCTGTCGTAAGAGGATTTCGTTTTGACGAGGCGGGGGCCCTTCAATAGAAGACTTTGCCTTTAGACCATGACTCTGCATTGCTGCCTGTGCGGCATCAATGTTGAGAACACGAGGGGTGAGATGGTTGATGTGTGGACCTCGGAAGCAGACGACATCTGCGATTAGAGGGTGGCTTGCCTCGAGCTCTTTGTAGGTTCCAATGTCCACAGTGGACGTCTCATGCCAGCGAAAAGTATTCAATGCTTCCTGAATGAGTTCATCGACAGTTGGTCGAGGGTAGTCTGGGCTTTTTTCAAGTTGCTCAATAAGCTCAACACAGCGTGAGGTAAATATACTTCGCAGGCTGAGTATTTTCTTCACTTGATTGCGGAGAGCGTCATCTTTGATCAAATCCAGACGGAGCAACGAAGTGAACACACGAAAAGGATTGTAGAGGAGGGAGGCTTCATTGAGAGGTCTGAATCCGGTCGCGTGGACGGGGAGACCGGCGACGGTCAAGTCATAGTATCCAACTGGCTCCATTCCCAGGAGGCGAAAAAGCCGCCGCATCATGGCCAACTCCTCGGGTGTTCCCAGTCTGATGGCACCATGACGTTCGACCTCGACTCGTTTCAGAGTATCATGGTGGGGAGCCTCCTTGTTCACTTTCTCATTGATCTTGGACACCAGCTCTAGAAGCGTACCATATTGGGGGATTTCCTTTCGGTACATCTGCGAAAGCGAAGCGGCAAATTTTGCCCTCGCTTCGTCTGGTGAAACGTTGTCTGATGCCATCATGGTGGAAAGGGGAGGTCACGAAGGAACCGACGTTGAAGATGGGGAAATGTTCTCCAGATTACCGTGGTTTTCTCCGAAGGGTAGACGTTCGACCTCCCTGGTAGACGCCCCCTTTTAAAGTCATTGGTTAACTTCAGATGAGTCCGTGAACACCCTTCTGGACCCATAAATGTCATCTGTTAAAGGTTTGAAGAGATCATGTTAGCGAAGTATATTCGTCGAGGTTTGGTTTGGACTTTCGCGATCTTCTACCGAGCATCGGCTCATGGGACGGATTCTGATTTGTCAACAAATGAAATATCCGACCTGCCCTGTGGACTTGTCTGTCCGATGGGAACATTAGTCAACTATTGGGTCGAAGTCCATTGAATCTAGAGATCGTTCATTGATATGAGCTCCTGAGCTCTAAAGGTCATTGGCTGAGTCGACAGATCGAGTGAGAATCCAATCACACCGTGATTAATAAGTGTTGATCAAAGTCGAAGTAGGACGCTCTATTTGGAAAGTATTTTTTCGCATTATCTCGATGTGGTGGCACCACGACAAGCAAGGCATACAACATAATAGGCAGCATAAGGTTGCAAGGGTGTTGTAAAAGACAAGGAGTGCAGCATCTAATGTAAACTCAAGGCAGTATGAAAACGTTAAAAGGATGTTAATCATATCTTGTGGGTTGAGCTACATGCTCCGTGTACTCAACCAGGTAGGCAATCAAAAGTAGAGCCTACGAAATAAATCTCTCCAACGGTTGCAATTTGAGTGAACTAGCCAAATACCTTGGCGCCCAAACTTCCAAGATGCGAAAAGGCAAGCAAGGCCGCAGCCCAGGTAAAGAGAGAGAACCGCGATATATCGGACACTTTGTTGCGTGTCCCTAAATATGCCAGTGAATTTGGGTTCTTAACCCGACATAAACCCCTGACCGGCAGAAAAGACAAGATGTCAAGTTCGCAGCATTGAGAACACTAAGGGATTTGCTTTCCCCCGACACTCACTGGCTTCCACCGGCTCGGTCTGCGGTATGTGATAATGCGGTGGATATCTTTTCTGTTTTCCTATGTCATATTAATGGTCAATTGATTGTGAGGGCGAGCGCGCCAATCGGATGCTGATCAAGGGAAGTGGTCGGGGACCCAGGTGGCGTTTTAATAAGCGCACGATTATCCCGCGAGGTCCGACCTCGAAGAGTTCCAAGGTTCCCCAGCCGTCCCCAAAGAAGGTGAAATTTTCTATTCACCGCCTGCTGGCTACTAATGAAGCAACCCGATCAGGTTAGCGCGGCTGAATCGGCAGAATTACGCCTCATCATTGGCTGTGGTCTGACTGAGGGTAAACCTCCCGAGGTCAACCCTGGAGGCTTTGCGACATCATCAGAACCACTTGTAGATTATCAGATTATCTTGTCTAATTTCCGACCCTTAGGACCGGAGAGAAATATCCCACATATCCCATTCGTCACAACGTAGCCCGGGCGACCCAACCAACGATTTCCCCGGACAACCAGTCTCGTTTCTCCACTTGGAACTCCAATTTTCTTTCAATTCGCCTATCGAAATTCTTTGAGAAGACTTATTAGGACTTGAAGAAGGCGAATCTTTCGCGTTTCGATTTCGCTCCCTATTTTTACTTTCTCGTCTCACTGCGTTACCAGTCATCTCCGAATCAAACTGTCGTAATTTCTCATTGTTCAAGCATCCTCCCTCCCCTTTGCCTGCTTTGAATCTAGTCGTTGGCATCCAAAATGACCAGAACCGTCGGTCTAATTGGTGGAATGTCCTGGCAGACCACGGCGGTATACTACGAAGGCATCAACAACCATGTTCGCTCTGTGCTCGGTGGTATTCACTCTGCCAATCTACTCATCAGATCCGTGGACTATGCCGACATTGGCCGTTTTGTCACCAGCGGCAATTCTGAGGGCATGATAGAAATGCTATCAAGTGCCGGTCAACAGTTGAAAGATGGCGGGGCGCAGTCTTTGGTGTTATGTGCAAACGTTGCCCACAAAGCTGTAGATTCTCTCGAGGAGCGAACCCGCTTGCCGGTCCTCCATATTGTGGACTTCACCGGCCAAGCAATTCTAGACCGCGGATTTCGAAAGGTCGGGTTGATAGCGACTCGAGCTGTGATGGAGGAGGAATTTTACAAGTCTCGTCTTCAGGAGCGATACGGGTTGGAAGTTGTTGTGCCCAACAAGGAATTCAGAGATAAGGTGGACGGCTATATTTTCAACGAACTAAGCAAGCAGCCGATTGCAGAACATGTGAAGGCTGGTTTTGAAGATGCTTGCACCAGCTTGGTTCATGAGCACGGCGTTGATTGTCTCGCACTGGCCTGTACTGAGCTCAGACTTGTGCTTGATGCTAGTAAGATGATCGTGCCAGCCTTTGAGACCACCACTCTTCATGCCAAGGGGATTGCCGAATGGGCACTTCAGCACAAGTAATGCCAAATGGTTGGTCACTTGTAGTTATTCTGAGGGCGTTCCGAACACTGAGTGAATGTACCGTACCTATCATGCCGTTGAATTTGTTTAGTGCAAACCGCTTGGGTTTTCTTATGGTGGATAACATCCTTGTCATTTTGGGGATTTCTTCCGACCAATCCTGACACCTCCTTTAATACACTCTTGATGTCCTGATTCCCTGATAGGCGGGTACTAAAGGCGCACGGTTTTCGGCGAAATGATCCGCTTCCCGGTTGGTAACGCCGAATCTTGGAGGCTTTCTCGTGGTGTCGACGTTCTAGTGTCGCGATGCTAACCACTTATGAATAATATAGCGTCAACAAAAGTCATTTGTTTTAATTGATACTTTTGTGAGACCGAGATACTTGCCTAGTTGAATTGTCTTTAAACTCCAAGGCTTGATTTGTTGCGTGCAGTCCCTACTTAGCTATGTAACCGCAGATATATTTGTCGGATTATTGCTCATTGCAAGTATCTCAGTCTAGCATCCTACCTTCTAATCTAGCCAACACAGTCACCACTCCAGCCTCCGCGTCGACTCAGCTTTTGTTTTTTCACACCGGTGTAGGCACAACAATTGATCTGCCTACTATATTGCAACCATGCGCCACCACACCTCCCTCTCTATATGCATCTTCTGAAACAGACAAGTGGCCACATCTATGGTTCTAAATAGCGGGTTCATCCGCTTGCTGCTTCTTCCTTTTTTCCTCTCTGATCAAAAAGAACTTCGTTCCGATGGACTCCGAAGCCGAGGAAAGATATCTGGTCCCCTGCATGAAGAGTGCCTAACAAGGCGGGATCTGCCAAAGGCACTAGCAAAAGATCCAGGGACCTTGCAGAGGATCAAATCCTCTGAGTGCGCCAAAGATATTTCATCGCGCCTTCCTCATCGCCTCTGTCTGCACCGGCAACTTGGCATCAAAGGGCGAATGGAAAGAAGGTCAGAGCCTACTTTACGCACCATGGGACCCTGCGACCCTTGATGCAAATGGGTTCGTTAGCAAGCTCCGAGAAAGTGGTATTTCCAACAAACCCATTTTCCTGCCTTGGGCATCGTGGTCTTTCGACCTGTCTTATTTAAGAGACCGCCTGCAGGAAGAACGTTTTCACGATATCCTCCCCGGGATAGGAATGTCTGTCTTCTCCGAGTGTGCCCAATACATAGTCTCCTTCGAGCAGTTTGACAATAAAGGGAATCCAGACAACATTTTGGCCGCCGAAAAGCGACAAACAGTCGAGGGCCAGAAGATATATAGCACGGCTGTCTTCAAGAGCCAGCTTGTGCGCCGGCTAATTGATGACAAGCATATCACTTAGCTGGGTAACAAAACTTTGCAACAATACCTGGTTCCTTGGGAAGAGAGTTCTCACCAAGGTGGGATTGATGAAATTGCATTCACCAAGGATGCAGAGACGATGGAGAGACTGAAGTCTGAATGCACCGAGTCAATCCTGAGCATCAGACTTCACAGTGACCAACTCGACCCAGAAGACATATTGACGGCTCAAGAACAAAAATCCATGGAAGATGAACTGAACCTTACTGAGACTTTGTGGTTGTTTTCTTTTTTCTTTTCTTTTACGTTCTCGTTTTCCATTTCTGTTTGAGTGATACCCATGTGTAGGCAATTCTACCTGAGATTCTTTTGTGACCCTTTTCCTGTAAACACAGATTGATTCAACTTCCAAGGGACTAACAGATGGCATCTCACTTTTATCATTTCACTTTATTTCACTTTATTTCACCTTATTTCACTTTCATTTCACTTTCATTTCACTTTCATTTCACTTTCATTTCACTTTCATTTCACTTTCATTTCACTTTCATTTCACTTTCTTCTCACTTCCTTCTAAAATATCTATTATTTTAGATGTCTCAGGTTCAGCTCCTCGTTCGTTCCGCCAGCGATCAGTCGGTACACAAATACTGACTTTTTCTGTCCAACACGGTGGGCACGTCCGGCTGCCTGCTCCTCACATGTAGGGTTGAACTGGAAATCAAAAATGACAACTCGATTGGCGGCGGTAATGTTTAAGCCGACACCCCCAGCTTTAGCTGAATAAGAAAGACATGTGGAGTCATCGTTAAACTGGCGAATCATCTCAGGACGCTCAGCCTCGGCCGATGCGCCATAAAGTAGAAAATATTCATTTGCGCCCTGTCCATCAATTGCGCCAGATATTTCAAAAGTGGGACTGGATGAGAAAACCAGGACCTTATCCCCAACTGCGATTGCCTGGTTGACAATCTCATTGAGTGTCGGCAACTGGGTCCAGATCCTATTCCCTGTCCCTGAAAGGAATCTTGGAAGTTCCGTCGATACACGTAAAGGGAGTCCGAATGAAATTATGCGAGATAACTCTTAAGGAAAACGTCGAGCGATATTCCATGACCATTCAGCTTGAATTGAGGAAACAACAGTATCAATGGTGGGAACCTAGGGAGACAATTTGAGCGCTGAAGATCGGCAAACAGTCGAGGACCAGCTGAACCTGAGACGTCTAAGGATCACCTCAATAATGGCTGTTAGTACTTGTTTCTTTTTCATTTTTTAGTGTGCTAGATAAAATAATAAATATTTGAGATGAAAGTGAAATGAAAGTGAGGGTAGTAAATTACCCCTTCTATAGAACCTACACATGTACCTAGATAGACGTACAACCGTAACTAGTAAATGCGATATTTTCTACGCATATATCTCAACGTCGTTTTTATTTGATTTTGTTATTATTTGATACCTATTGATAACAATTTTTAACATATACCAAGGCATTGTTAACTTGAAAACCTCCCCTTATCCTTACGCGTCAAGTTAAGAATCCCCTATGTCGACTTCGAGGAAATCGACTCCCCCCCAGAGCGCTTTTCAATGAACAGCAACTTTCACCACCACACCTCCATGGCCTTCTGAATAATCCAACTGACCTTACTATATCCCCTGATGGTTTTATCAGCTTACTCCTGTACTTGATGGCCCTTCGGTGCCCCAAACAGGGGAGAAGAGACCTCGTCGAATGGAGACCACCGCGCTACGACCGTCCGCACCTTCTCTCCGGGGCCCCTCGCCCCAGAAGGACCATGTGCGCCCACCTTCGATGATGGGTTCTTTGAGCGTCTACTGAGCGCCTACCCACCTGACGATACCGATGTCCTCTCACTCCTTGGAGGATCCAGTTCGATAGAGCAACTTTTGAGACTTGAAAAGATATTGAGCTTATTTTTGATGAATTGCCATAGAAAACTACGCGGCTTAAGATATAAATGTACTACGTACACTTGCAAAATACGGTATCTCTGTATTGCTGAGTTTCATTAAAAGTTTCATATATGCAATATGCCATTGATCATAAATCCTATGCTTTATTTATCCCTAGTATCCCTGGTAAGAGCGCGCGGTGGTCAGCCACGGGTTCAATTCTTAATATCTAAGAGTTAAGTCCGGATGAAGATACTATGCATTCGCCTCTGATTCCTAAACTATCGAATACCACTAACACATGCTATATCCCGTGCTTTTATAAGGACATCGACATCGCTCTAAACCAATATAGTTTGGTGCTAGGAATTCAACGTTAGGTAACTCTCAGATATAGTAGACGGAAGTTTCTCCGATAGGCCCGCGAATTATCTGTTACAGAAATATACAACACACAAAGCCATAAAACTTCTTCAAATTCTCTAAAGACGGTATAGATCGCATCTCACGATATGTTTCGATGTCTACCTCCACCATCTGGACCCATTGGTGGTGATGTTTTCTATGGGAGGTGCGACTTTCATTGTTGACTCCGTGACATCTTCCAGACGGAACTTGGAGATCTCAAGGGTGATACCGCTGGTGATCGGTATCCATACATACATCTGTAGTAAAGCAAGAAGCCGGCGAGGTATTTTTTCTGCATCCCATATCTCCGCATTTTCTGCCGACAGGGTAGACATTCTACCTTGGGCTATTGCCAATCATGTTCATGCGGGTTGCTTGTATATCCCATTATTTGCACGCACTGCACCCTTGTTGCCATCTCCGGGTCCCATATTGCAAGTTCGAGTTCGGAGCCTCGAGATACCTATATGTACATATTTTGTACATGTATGTGTAGGTATGTAGGTATGTTTACTACGTCTGCGTTTACTGTGTGTACTAGGAAAAGGGGGGAAAGAAAATCTTACAAATCATCGCTACATACATATGGGTATCACTCGAACAAATAGAAAAGAAAAAGAACAAAAAAGCAAAAAAAAAAAGAAAAAAAGAAAAAGGGACGAGAAAAGGGGGCTCGAGAGGAACTCACAGTTCCTCGGAACTAATACGAAGACGTCTCAGTTCGAGCTCATCCTCCACAGTCTTCCGCTCCTCGGCAGTCAGAACATCGTCTGGATCCTCTTCATGGTCTACCTGCTTGATCGAGAGTATGTACTGGGCGCACTTAGAGGATTTTATCCTCTCCAGTGTTCCCGGGTCTTTAGCTAGCGCCTCGGGGCAAATTCCCTCTTGCTGGGCACTTTTCGACCACGGAACTAGGTACTTTTCTTCGGCCTTTGAGCCCATGCGAGCAACGTGCTCATCATCGAGAAGGCGGCCCGCAAGCTGGCTCTTGAAAATAGTTTTGCTAAAGATCTTCTCTTCGACGGTTCCAGCAGCGACCATTCGGTACACGAAAACTTTTTTCTTCTGACCAATGCGGTAGGCACGTCCGATTGCCTGCTGCTCCCATGTAGGGTTGAACTGGAAATCGAAAATGACAACTCGGTTCGCGGTCTGGATGTTCAAGCCAACGCCACCCGTTTTGGTTGAAATCAGAAACACGTAGGTCGAGGGATCGTCGTTGAATCCCCGAACTATCTCGGAACGCTTACCCGCAGGCATACTGCCCTCAAGGAGAGCATACATTCTCTGCGTTTTGTCCATGACTTGCGCCAGATACTTCAGTGTCGGAATACTGCCCGAAAACACCAGGACCTTGTCCCCGAGTGTGATAGCCTGGTTGATAATCTCATTGAGAATCATCACTCGGCTGGATAGGCTGGGATCCAGCAAGTCTGGAGCCTCCTTGAACGCATCATCCAGTTCAGGTAAAATTGATTTTGTAATTATTTGCTCTTCGACGGGCACATTAGAGCCAAGGTTACCACTGGGACCATCACTGCTAGGACCTTTTTGTTCGCCACTTGAATTCTTGCTCTTCCGGGATTCCAGATCTGCCTTGAAAATGGCCGGGTGATTACAGCAAAGCTTAAGAAGTGGCAGCCAAGACATAAGCTCCGGGCGGACACCCGCTTCCCTTCCCACACCTTGAACGAAGATGTTGTACAAAGCTTTTTGGAGGCTTGTCAGCTCAAAGTAAACAGAGAACTCGTACTTTGGTGGCAAATCGACTGCCAGTGCGGACATGTCCGCTCGCTGTACCTTGGGCTCGATGAGGCGAAGGAACATCTCCTGGCACTGGAGTGCCTTTCTTCTGTCGAAATTTTGGCTTTCAATCTGCGTGCCATTTTCGATTGGCTTGATGAAATCCTCATTGAACTTCGCAAAGCTTCCAAGGAACCGCGGGGCAACCCAATTAACCATCCAATAGTAATCTTCCAAACCATTGGATATCGGAGTGCCAGTGAGAGCAATCCGTTTCCGGGTGCGTAAGCGGGAGGCTGCCTCGGAAATTTGGCTTCCTTGGTTGCGTAAATTCTGGGCTTCGTCGACCACAACAAGAGTTGGGCTGTTCAACACCAAACTCTTGACACTTTCGTTGACCGATTGTTGTCCCTGGTCTTCCTTCCTTCCCACATTGTCCTTGGTAATAATGCGGAAGATGTTGTAGCTGAGGATCAGTATACCACCCTCGTCATTCCACGCGCGAATCTCTTCGGTTCGGTCAAGGGTCGGGTTTTTTGTTGGAATGGAGCGAATATTGCCAAGTTTGTGGTTCGTGGGTGGCCACATTGCGAACTCGTCGTGCCAATTTTGGATTAGCGATGCTGGGCACAGTATCAGAGTTTTGGACTGTCGCAATTCTTTGGGAATTTGATCACGAATTGCCGGATCCGGTGATGCCCCGGCCTTGGAAATTGTAACGAGAAGGGATATCCTATCCAGAAAGGGTTTAGCTGGGTCCTAGCAAATCAGTCAATATCACGATGATCATAACTCACACTTGCATGGTCTTGCCCAACCCCATAGTGTGGGCTAGCAAGCACCCTTCTTCACTTCTGTTCTCAACGATTTCTCGGAACATGAACCGAATCCCAGAGAGCTGGTGGGGTTTGACATATTGCGCAATGCGGGGGTCCAGGTATATCATGGGAATTCGGAAAGAAACCGGCTTTGAGAGATTTTCGAGATGAGCATGCCCGTGGGCAAGCCGAGACGTAAGAAATGCTTTGTCTTCCCGTTCTTTGCCTTCCTTCTGGACCGGTGTCAGGGTCATTTGGTCGTCGGTGAATTCCTGCTTGTCGCGCCGAATGGCTGTGTTCATTTCGTCGGATTGGAGACGATATGGCAAATTCAACCATTTTCTGTACCCCCGAAGAAGGTCATTCAAACATTTGAAGAACGGGGCGAATTGGTTTTCCTCTTCATCTCTGACAGCCACAAGCGCAGCCTTGACTTCTTTTGCCCTAAAGGCGCCAATAGGGACGTGGATAACATTAACCCAGGACACAAACAAGGCAGTCATCAACATTGTACAATGACTCTCCTCGGGGTCCCATCCTTCCATCGCCGACGAGTCTTCGCACATGCTTTTTAGCGCATCTCGCGCATGTTCTGGATACACACATGGCATGTACTTGACGAGAAATTCGAGAAGTTGGCGGAGACGATTCTTACGCAGGTCCATGAGAGCTTTCGCCAACAGGTGAATTCTGTTTCCACTCTCCTCAATAGTTGCCCACATCATGGAATAGACGTCGTCAAAAACCAACACAGCCTCATCGGTTTCACTGCCGTTGTCACTCGCCGGGTCCACGGACTCATGTGTTTTGAGATGCATCGGGTCGACAGGATATGTATTGGCCCCCGTCTGACCCCCTCCGTCACGTTCCTTCGAGGGTAGCGCAATGTCCGGTTTCAACGGCATGGTTGTTATCGGTGGCAATGGTGGTATTGGAGACCCTTGATCCAAGATATCCTTCTCCAGGCGGCGCCTCTTGGCCACTGGTGGCTCGTAATTTTCATCTTTGTAAAAAAGGTGACCGAGATCCTCATCTGAAGAGTAGTCACGGAACGGTCCGACTTGATAAGCTTCGCGAGAACGTGGCACCTCTTGGTCCTGTACAACCTGGTGCTCTTCGGGTTCAGAAATATCAGAACTCGAGACGAGACGGAGACCGTCTTCCGATTGTTCCGGAGACTTGTGTTCCATGTCTCCGATACCGTGCGTGGAATCCGAATCGGAACTGAGAGTTTCTTCACCGTCCGAGTTCACAGTGGGCTTTTCTGGTCGTGTGGTGCGTGGCGGGCGAGCAAGTTTGGGCGGCGGGCTAATCTGCTCGAGAATGGAAAGCTTCCATTGATACAAGCAAATATCGGCCACAGTGGGGTCGAGGCACGCGCATGCCTTGACTAAAGACGAGCGAGAAGAGTGTTGTGCCTCAGCAAGTGCTTTGCGAAGACTTTGGGAACGTTTCTCCAGGTGGGCGAGCTGGGTCGAAATCTCGTTCTTCATACCCGGGGACTTTTGGCCCTCGTTCCAAATGTAAAATCCTTTGGCCTGCTCTTTCGGCAGACGAATTTCGATGAACTGAGCTTTCCGTGTCTCGATGTATTGGTCCACTATTTTATTGAACTCAGCCTCTCCGAGGCCCCCAGCAGCATCCGGGGGAGTACCTGCGCGGGATTGCTCCCCATCCTCTCCGAGTTCTTCGCGGGTCTCCGTGTCGTACTCCCCTTCGGACCCGGATCCTCCAAGGAGTGGGAGGACCTCAGTGTCGTCCGGTGGGTAGGCACTCAGGAGACGCTCGAAGAACCCATCATCGAAGATGGGTGCACGTGGCCCTTCTGGGGTGAGGGGCCCCGGGAGAGAAGGTGTGGACGGCCGTGCCGCGATGGTCGTCCCGACCCGGCGTCTTTTCTCCCCTGTTGGGAGCAGTGTAGAAGAGACATTGGGGTGGGTGGGATGGTTTGAAGTCGAGTTGTTGTCATTGAGGCCTGCTGAACGTTGCTGTTCATTGACAAGTGGCCGCTGTTGCTCCAATTGGTCCAGTTGATATTTTGTCGAGCGTCGCTGTAGCCATTTACAGGCTTTCAGCACATACTGGCGCTGCGCAATAACTTTGATACCCAGCTCCTTCACATGGTCGTCCGTGATGTCAAGAAAACTTAAGCCTGAGATTGAATTCTCTCGGAGGGACGCCTCCAGCTTCACGAGATCTGGACAAACCAAATTGTAGGACCAGTCTCCAGGCTTGTCATGGCAGAGAAATGTAACAAGCTCGTCGACCGTCCAGTCTTGGGGGTCTTTCATTAACGACATATTTGTTCGGGGGGCCTGTATTGGATTAGTGGGCGGTTCAGACGAGATAGTCGCGCATTTATCTCGAGGACGTGACTGGGCAAGAGTCAATGTGAGACGGGCATGTGACTTACCATGTCGAAGCCCCCAGTGTAAGTCATTTCCGATGTCAATACAAATTCAAGTATGAAGCAAAGCGTTCAAAGTAAGATGGATGAAAGAAAGGAAGAGTTTTGGTGGGAGGATAAGGAGAGAAGAGAAGAAAGAAAAGAAAAGGGACAATAAAAAAAAAACACGTCCACAACCCTCCTCCTTCCCACCTAGGCAATCAATGCGTGTTATACGTGAAGCTCTTTTTTTGTGCCAGTATTTCAATAGGCGGTGAGCTATTTTAGGCTAGATCAGGGCAAACAATCTCGAAACGGAAGGCGGAAGATCCGGGCGGTCTCAGGTTCGCGTCTCGTATTTCTGCCTCAGGTGTCAACAATTGCCCCGCCAAATTACAAATCCCCAGAATTCCTTCGAAGCCCTGGAGCCTCGGTGAGGTCGGAATCTTTGAAAAGTCTACGCTTGCGCAACTTAGGTCATTGAGTGCGGTAAATCAGTTCTTGTTCACTAGAAATATGGCAGAATCAATTTATTCAAAATATCCGCCAGGCCTGTCCCCAGCTCAACAAAAGTTTCTCGTCACAACTGTGAAAGACTGGGCTATTCAAAATGGTCTTGCTGTTCGACCATCCCCAGCAATTATTCCAACTGAGGCAGATTCAAATGGTGTGCTGGCTACAAATGCGCCAGTGACGTTGTTCCCCAGTCCGTTTCCCAGAACTTGCTTCGAGGAAGCGACTGCTCTCCAAAAGATCTACAATGAACTTTATGCTGCGATCACATGCAATGAAGAATGGTTGAGGGAAATTGTGGAAGGGTAAGGACCTATCCGCTCCAGCATGGTAAATTGCTAATTACTGGCCATTGGCAGGCTCATTGAAGTTGATGACTTTGTCTCGAATTTGTGGAAGGTTCATCTGGATGTCCAAAAGGAGGGATATGTTCAAAACCTGTCACTGGGCCTCTTCCGGTCTGATTACATGGCCCATGTTCTGCCTACAGGTGTCACAGCGCTAAAGCAGGTTGAATTCAACACGATCTCATCATCATTTGGTGGTCTCTCAGCTCTTGTGCGACAGATGCACACCGAGCTTCTTGCCTCGCCGCCGGGTTCCCCAATCAACTATCCGCCCCACCCTCTGCTACAATCCGAGATTCCACCAGAAAACACCGCAGTGGAAACCCTCTCAGCAGGTTTGGCAGCAGCCCATGAGGCCTACGGGGTGTCCAAGTCCACCCCGGCTCTCCCTCTTTGTGTTCTCTTTGTAGTCCAGGAAACAGAACGGAACGTTTTTGATCAGCATGCGCTCTCCACACAGCTTAAGACAGTTCACAACATTCCAGTCTTCCGTGTTGCCAGCGTCGACGTCTTGGATCATACCTCCATTCCCAGCTCAAACTCCTCGCGACCACTGTTCTACCACCCCCCTCACTCTCCCGACTCAACCTTCGAGGTAACAACGGTTTATCTTCGGGCTTACTATTCACCAGACGAGTACACATCCAGCCGTGACTGGCTGGCCCGAACTCATCTGGAGCGCTCGGCAGCGATCAAGTGTCCCACCGTGCTCAATCAGCTGTCTGGCTGCAAGAAAGTCCAGCAGGTCTTAGCGGAGCCGACAGGACCAGATCATCTCTCAAGCTTCTTGAAGGGCATTGATACTGCGCTTGTTGAAAGGGTTCGAGGAACCTTCGCTCCGCAATATGACCTGTCGGTTAACAGTAAAGGCCGCGACCTAGCCCTCAATCCAGATACAGCCCTGAACCATGTGCTCAAACCACAGCGTGAAGGGGGTGGCAACAATGTCTACAAATCTGATATTCCAGAATTTTTGCGATCCATGCCAGAATCTGATTGGAGAGGCTGGGTGCTTATGGAACTCATCAACCCTGCACCCAATGCCCAGAATGTTGCCTTGCGGAATGATGGCGAGGTTATTCGAGGAAATGTCATCTCTGAGCTTGGTGTCTACGGTACCATTCTTTGGGAAAATACTGGGAAGATCTTGCACAATGAACAAGGCGGATATCTGTTGCGGACTAAAGGGAAAGAGGTGAATGAAGGTGGTGTAGCCGCAGGATTTTCCAGCTTGGACAGTGCTCTTTTGTTCTAGAGAATACATCTAAATATCTACAATCCACTGTCCACTCATACTGCATACATGAGCGGAAGGACCAAATTGGTAAAAGCTGCAGGAGTTGTGAATTATTCCATCGTGTTATGATCGTATTTCTTGTACTACAGAGTAATATCCATGGGTCACAGAGCTGTTCTAGCGTTCTCGAGAAGACGCACGTCTGCAGAGTGGCCTCTTAAACGGGCCCAGTCTAGCGGCGTCGAATAATACCCATCCATGGATACCTGGATGATTTATCATCCACACGTGTGAAAGGAGAATAGCGAACGTACAGCCTTCGATCTGCGTTGCATCCGGCATCCAGGCAAGCTCGCACAATCTTCTCAAACCCACAGGCCGCCGCCGAGTAAAGTAGCCAAGGTCATCTCCACTAGTAATTTTGCGTCGGACGTCAATCCTTTCCAACAGCAGTTCTGCAACCTTGACATGTCCTTTTTCTGCGGCAAGTCTTAGCGGCCATGGGATTCCGGGATCGGGATCGGCTCCACGGTCCAACAAGAATTCTACCGTCTCGACGTTGCCGGCATCCGCTGCGTACGCCAACGGGGTGTGGCCCCAGAGGTCTGGGTAGTTGACTGGACATTCTGAGTCGACAAGGAAGCGCATGACTTCGAGGTTACCGATTGAGTCATGAATTGCCAAGCTCAATATCCCGGCATACTGGTGTTCAACATGATATTCCCATTTGGGACAGCCTCTCACGAGAACTTTGAACGTCTCAAAGCCTTCAATGGTGTCAAAGTAGCCATCGCCATTAGGTAAGAGCTTGAAAAAATCGAAAAAGCGCGACACGAATCCAGCATCATCAATCAAGACTTGCAGGACTTCCGCGCGGTCTCTAACAAGTGCGGCTGTCCAGGGGGGCCAGTCTCGGATTGGACCTAAGCCGGTATAGTCCCAATCCATTACGTCCGTCCGTCTAGTGCCATTGTCATTCCAGTCCCATCTTTTCATTGGTTGGACTCCATGATTGAGGAGCAGCTTGACAATATTCGCGTGACCAGCCAATGCTGCAAGGGTTATTGGCTCTGGTGATTTACCTGCGCCGAAAGTAGATCTTGTCCAGGCGCCCTGCTCTAGGGCTTTTCGAACGGTTGCTTCCTGACCGTGGTAGGCGCCCCAAGCAATAGCAGGATTGGAAGGGTTATGGACATTAAGGCGATAGAGATAAGGGTTGAGGAGAGCGTAAAGATCCCGATTCACTTGGGCCAGAGCGTTGATATCTCTCTCGCACGAGTCAAGGCTCTTCACAATGAGCCAGAAGATCTCGAAGGGAAGGTCGGTCAGAATTCGTGAAGACATGATGTCAAAGAAGCCGAGATCATAAACGAAAGAACGACGGTAGGGGGGAAGTCGTTGAAAAATTGAGATCAATTAAAAGCCGACGAAACGAACGACCAAGATGGGACGGCAAGGCGAAAACAGGTGACAAGAGGATGAGGCGAGGCGAAGGAACGAGGGACAAGGCAAGAGGAACTTCCAGGTCCTTGTATGGAATATGGAATCTGAGAAGATCAGCTAGGCCTCGCTGCTGATGGTTTCGTATTCTAACCAAGCTGGGCAGAAGAGAGACAAAGTAGATCTAGAGGCAGCGAGACAAAATTTACGCAGAGGTGGGCCAAACTACCAAGAAGGTTTTTCTTTCACTGATCAGATTCCCCTACAGCAATTCGAAATATTCTACAGTTTCGGTCGGCTGATTGTCTGACAGGCTTCCAGACCAGATGGCCCATCATAGATCTGTTTCTCTACCAGTCGAGTGTTTATCTAGACGAACATATCGGTCAGTTCACTTGAAGCCTGAGGTATCAATCTAGCCAGCCAAGGCACATATGCAGACTTACATGTTGCTTCCCAAGTTCATCAATATTCTTCACTCCGAGAAGTCGCATACATGTCTTGGTCTCGTCAGTCAAAACTAAGATCTGTCAGCCAGTCGCTCCTCAGAAAGCCCTAGGCTTCGCTGGTCATACTTTGCAATGTTCTCTTTACGCCATTCACTCCACCGGCCCCCAAACCCCAGAGCGCAGCTCTTCCTATTCCAACGCCGCGGGCACCCAAACAGAGAGCCTTGACCACATCAGTTCCCCTCTTGACCCCGCCATCGACCCATACCTCAATCTTGTCGAAGACCTCAGGGCAGTATTTTCGGATTTCGAGCAGGGTGTGGACAGCAGGAGGAGCCGTGTCGAGAGATCGACCACCGTGGTTTGAAAGGATGATTCCTTTGACCTGGGGGTGTATATTGTGTGGCAATATACGCATCTTCGTGTGTTTGGATTCCCTTAAGAACAATCGGAAGTTCGGTGTGCTTTGCCAACCACGCCAGGGTCTCTGCCCATGTAAGAGAAGGATCCATCCCCTTGAATACTGGGTCTTCAGTCTGGATGATTGGACCCGTGCCATTGCTGTCACTCTGATATGGAGCCTCAGAACCGATGACGTTGCCGCTGCGCTCGTCATCCTCTCTTTTCCCGGTCACGGGGGGAATCCAGTGTCAAAGTAATGAACTTGATTGCACCCAGTTTTTTGATTCGAGCCAGCAAACGTTCGCTCTTGGTACGGTCGCTCTGCACATATAGTTGCCAGCCAAATACTTGGCCTGGGCGGCGCCCGCAACGATCTGTTCAGGCGTCATCGAGGCGCTGTTTGAAATTATCTGCAAGGCACCGAAGCTGCGACATGCTTCTGCGATTCCAGCTTCACCGGAGGGGTGACCCAGCCGGGCCATAGCTGCTGGGGAAACATAAATTGGGATAGAGACGTGGTTGTCTAGCAATTTTGTGTTTAAATCACATTCCTGCAGTCGACAAAGACCTTTGGCCTCAATTGGATGGAGCGGAAGACCTCGGTGTTTTTGTACTTGCTGATCTTGTCGTCGGATGCCGAGTAATAATAGGCCCATGCCTTTTTGTTCACTATTCTAGTAGCAACATCTTCAATCTCATCTAGATTTAGCAATGCTTCGACTGATTTTTGTTCATCCATTTCCCCTCTGACACCCGCGAAGTGGGAAAATGTGAAAGGCCGAGCCTCCGGGAAAACAGGGGTACATACGAACCGGATCCCTTTTCCTTTTTTGGGATTAGTGTGAAGCTGTCAGCTCCCAATTAGGAAATTGATATACGAAGTACTATAAATTACGGAGGTCCTCCGTACTGCAAATATAATATGAACTTGTGAACTTATGGGGTTTGCTGAACAATTAGGATCTGTAAACTCACAAAGTACCAGATGCGTGAGCTTAATTCTACCCCTTCCCAGTTCATAGCCTAGAGAGAAAACTTACATTGGAGCACTTAGAACAACTAGTAGATGACGATCAATACCTCTGTTTCAAATTTTATCCATTTTTAATTTATTTATCTTTTTTGGGCTTTTTCTTTTTGTCCAACAGGTCTGCCGCATCTAGGTTTATAATGTTCTACCCTAGTACTCCATACTCCGTACTTGAATCGATATTCTGTAGCACTAACCCTAGCACAATCTCGATCCCGACGATTCGCCAGAAATTGCCCCGAGAAATCTGCATAGACCAATAGAAACACAGAATATTTTCAAGGTTCCCCTGATGGGCTAAAATTAAACATGCGGACGTGTCCGTCGGCTCCACCAACAGTCTAGATCCCGTTGAAACGGCCCCTGTCAAGCGAACGCCGTTTCACTTTGACTTCCCCTGCTTTTTTCCCTTTTTTCCTTATTTTTGCTCTTCTTCTTTTCGCCCATTCTACTTTCGCTTTTATCTTTCCTTTCTTCTAGAATCTATTGAGATCAGAACCGGCCCAGTTCCGGCTTCATTCACCTTCTTTTTTTTTCCTTTCTTTTCTAATCTTTATTGTCTCACAATGACTGACGGCCACGGTGCCCCTTCGTCTGATGCTCCAGCACCAGCAGCAGCATCAGACTCCACTGCTGCGCCAGTCCCCGCAGATTTACGCTCGACCGCCCATCATCACGCGGCAGCGACCCATGAGAAGGAGCAGGCCTCCTCCATTGGCCGCATGACTCCTCGACCAACCTTCTTGGAAAATCTGGCTACCTCTAGAGACTCGCAGTTCCAGTTTGATCGACGGGATTCGAGCGAATTGGACCGATACTTTGTAAGTCAATGGGATGAGATGGTCTATGTAGCAGACGAACAGAAGGACAGGAACATAGTATAGGTTCATAGATTGGCGGGCTAACATAACATTGATTTAGCATGGCCCCCGGAACATGGAAAAGCACTCCAAATGGCCCATCATGATGCGAATGCACGGCAGCGTCATGCCGAAAATGATCCTGCCGCTTTTGACTGTCGCTATTTGGTCGACTGCTATTACTGTCTTTTCGAAGAAGGTCCATCCCCGTGAGTAGTCCCAAGTGATGTACGGAAGAACTGCCTGTAGTTACATACTAACTCAAACAAGTTGGTATCAACAACATCCTGCTCACCGTGCTGGGTTTCGTGGTGGGTTTGGCTTTGTCATTCCGCAGTTCAACTGCATATGAGAGGTATACTATTGACTCATTTTTAGCTTTTGACTCGAGTCATGCACTAACCCGGCTTGCACTACAGATGGGCAGACGGGCGCAAATATTGGGCCCAGCTTATTCAGACATCTCGCAACCTCTCGCGTACAATTTGGATCAATACCGCCGAGAGAGAAGGTGAAGAAGGAAAAGACGATGTCTTGAGGAAACTGTACGTGAGACCACTGCGGAGTGCATCTTGATATTGTTAATTCTAACAACCCCGTATAGCTCCGCGATTAACCTCATTTTGGCCTTCGCCGTCTCTCTTAAACACAAGCTTCGCTTCGAACCCGATATCGCATATGAAGATCTGGCTGGCCTGGCTGGGCACCTTGACACTTTTGCCCGTGATGCTCATGACCGCATGGTTGTCAATCCTCCACCTAAGTCTATCTGGAAGTCCGCAGGAGAGTACCTGGGTGTGTCCTTCGCCGAGTCAAACCCTCGGAAGTATGTTAAGCGGTCTAAGAAGCCTCTTGGGCATTTGCCCCTTGAGATCCTTAACCATCTGTCCGCGTATATCGATTCATGTGTAGCCAACGGTACTATGGTTTCAACTCTGCACCAGGGACAAGCTAGTAAGACTTCCACCCCCTATTTTTGAGGCACTCCAACACTAACCCAATAAAGTCACCATGATGGCCACCTTGAATGAGGTTTTGACCGGCACAGAACGTGTCCTGGACACCCCCTTGCCCACCGCATACAGCATTGCTATTGCTCAGATTTCATGGATCTACATCCTGGTACTTCCATTCCAGCTCTACGCTGCCTTAGAATGGATTACTATCCCAGCATCAATTGGTAAGTACAACTGAATCACCCCACTTACACAGGTTTACAAGATCAATTCTAATGGACCCTAAAGTGGCTGCCTATATCATCCTTGGCTTGGCTACAATCGGCAGTGAAATTGAGAACCCCTTCGGTCACGATGTGAACGATCTTCCACTGGACACATACTGCCGACAGATCGCCGTGGAAATGGACATCATGACTGCCACTCCCCGACCAGATGTCGATGACTTCATGTCACGCGCTGAAAACCTCGTTCTATTCCCTCTTAGCCAGTTGGGATACCCTGACTGGCAACAGCGGAGCGTCGAGGATATTCGTGGCGCCCTTAGAACCAAGGTGGTTGTCGGCCCGTCATCTGCGGCGTCCGATACATCTACAATGGTGGAAAGCCTCCGCCCCAAGACCACTACATCATCAGTCTGATATTCCTTGCAACTTTGTCATCAACAGCCAAGGGGGGATGCAGAAGGTAATCTTCTTGGCAGATGAGAATGAAATGAGCATTCAAATAAACGGCATCAAATTGTTTGTGATACTTGACCAGCGTGTGAGTTATGGCGTTTTCAGTCGAGTCATGTTGACTCGCAAATCGAACCACAAAAAAAAGGAGTTCTTTCTTGTCTTGCAGTTGCGTACATATATTGATATTGGCTCAAAATCGATTCATTTCCTTCCTTATTGCAAATGAACTTGCCAAAAGTGCTACGTATCTTCAGCCGCCGATGTAGGCTAAGTGTCATCTGTCTTACTCCATCCTAAGGAGCCTTGGATGATACAAACTCAGTATCAAGCACTCGATTGCGGCCGGGCTCACGGTACCGGACCGAGGCAATCCCGTTCCTTTTGGAGCTGGCATCGTTGTCGCATGTATCGTGGGGCTAAATGCAGCAGCCGTGCAGCTACACCTTCACCATGCCACTAGTCCCAGAGTCGCATGGGCTTCACCACGGTCAGAGGTCAACCATTTGACAAAGAGTCAAAATATAGACTAGCCATAGTTCAAAATCATTTTTCGTAGTACTCGCTTTGAAGCAGGAGTACAAACCACAGGCCTAGGGGACGAACAAATCGGCCCCAGAGCCCGCAACCAGGGCGCCTAGGAAGTTTCCCTTGGCGCAAACCCTCCATGCAACATCCGCAGAGCCAGCAGAATTATTTCCGCCGCCAATCCATGAGCTCACTGCGCTCACGACGGCCGAGGCATCCTCGCGAGCAACTCGAATCCACACGATATCGTGTTTCGTGGTTGCGGAAGGACCATTTTCGATTTTCAGGATGTCGATCGGGATGGCTGTTCCTGTCAAGCCGAGGAATTGCGACAATGCGGAGGAGAGGTAGGTTCGTGCGGAGAGGGGATCGAGGGGCTGTGGTGTACTTCCTGGTTGGGGGACACTAATATTTCATGTTTAGCTTGATTTCCGACAGGGAGTTCCCACCTAGTGTCAAAATGAAGAAAGCGGACGGGTAGCTTACAGCTTGAGCTTGAGGTACGTCCAGGGTGGATTGCGCGACGTAAAATGGAGAGACTTTGGCTTGGGCTCTGGCGCTTTGCGCTTCGCAGTTTCCGTTAAAGAGGCATCAGTGTCAATTTCCATGTCGCAGTGTGCACCCTGTGTCATACTGCTGGCTCTTTGGACTGTCGGGTGGTCGGACGTTGATGTTCGCCGGGAGCTCCGCCAAAAGAAAAAACAGGGGTCTTTGCGTCACGGGATCAAATAGTCGAGTTGTGTGAAAATATGAGGTGGGAACTAACAATCTCCAGATTCGAAGTTCTTGCTAGTAGTTTCGTATCTTGACAGCGGCCTTTAATTTCTGTGTCGCACGCTGCAAGTATGCTTGTTCGCCGTCGTCTCCGATCGCCAGGTCGGCAACACACAACGTCTTCTCTCGTGATTTCGCGCCACGAATAACTTCGACGCTCGATTTCGGAACTTTGAAGATCTAACAAATAGTCAATGGGAATTTGTGACCTTTTTCCATAGACAAGACGGGAAGGAAGGAAACACATCAAGGGTAATTCCCACCTCTGCAAAGATATGCGACACTGCAATATTAGCCGCCCCGTCGCGTGGAACAGCAGCCACGGAAATCTCGACTTTATCAGCGCCCACGTTCGTAATACCTGTACGGCGAGCAGAGGAGTTTGGCTTCACGTAACAAGGGATATAGAGGTTGAACAATTTGCGAGAACACGCGGTTTTGCTTGCGACGAGGCGGAGGAAAGAATACGGGGAGGACATTTCCAGTTGCGATCAAGCCAATACCTACGTAGAATTGGGGATGTGGAATAAAGAGGTATGAGGAAAATTGATTGAAAACTAAAAGCAATTGAATTGATAAAGTGGCCAAGACAAGTCATAGTTCAGCCCTAAATGGGCGAACCTCGCTGAAATCCACGGAAGATAAAATCCCATATGCATACAAGAACGGGAAAAGCAGGAATGATTTGATCTCAGATCATGACTTGCATCTTGAGCTGTGATCAAACATATTCGGCGTGACGTTCATTCTCGTCGGCCTTCATATGCTTCTGTGGAACAGCAACGGTCCCGGAGGCTCCGGAATAATCCTCGGTGACCTGGTAAAGTTCGGGGCAGACCGCATCCTTGCGCATGAGGACGTAGTTTTTAATCCACCATGGTAGAACCTGGGTAAGTTGGTATCTGGCATGAGTTCGGGTCGGAACGCCAAACACATAGTCCAGTTCTTCAAGAGAGCGCTTCATGGTTTCTGGCATAAAGAAGAATATCAAAGCAAATGCAACGAGATTCAAGCCGGCATAGAATCCAAAGGCACCCTGCGGACTAAATGCTCGCAGCATCCATGGAAACGTCAGCGAGAGAACAGAAGCCCAGAAGTTATTGGTTGCAACTGCCCAGGCCATTCCAACTTCACGGTGAGACAACGGAAACACCTCGGCGGAGTAGGTGAAAGGAACAGGTCCCTCTCCGGGAGAATAGAAAGCGTCAAAGAGGTAGACGAAGAATGCGATCATTCCAATATGCGCGTTGCTGCTTGTAGGAATCCAGAAACAGAACCCAGCTGCGAGGAGTGTCCAACACATTTGTGGGAAGGTGAAAAGTAGCAATCCTCGTCTGCCAAATGTATCGATCGTCCAAACGGCGGGCCAGGCAAATGCGAAATTGATAAGGCCGAACCCGAATGATGCAAGAAGTGCTCCAATATTTGAAGCACCAGCAAGTTGAAAGATAGTTGAGGAGTAGAACGAGATGATATTGACTAGAAAGCGGATATGTTAGTCCAGTGCTTCCCCTGTGTCGAGTTTGGTACTTACTTCCACACATCTGCTGGGCGATCATCACAATGCCAGAGGCTTGGACGGCACGACGCAGACGGGGCACCGTGAACAATTCCACAAAACGAACGAACATGTTGTCGCTCTTGGAGAATCCGGACTCGGCAATCAACTGCTTCTCCATCTCCAGCTGAGCATGGATCCGATACAAATCTCGAGCGGCCTGTAAAGGGCTATTTCGCAGTCTGAGAAGAGATGCAAAGGCTTTCTTGTGGTTTTTCTTGGTCATCAGCCACCGTGGAGACTCGGGGCAAAACCAAATACCAATGAGCAATGGCACTGCCGGAATAAATGCAGAGCCCAGCTGCAGTCGCCAAGCAATATCGCCAGTGTTGGCCACAATGAGGTTCGCACACGTTCCGAGGAAGATACCAAAGGCCGTCCAAAGCTGCCATGACATAACCAGGCCGCCACGAATGTTAGTGGGTGCGTTTTCTATTGAGTGTAGTTTAGCTTTAGTACGGTACTCATGGCTTCCTGAGATGTATAGATCAAAAGCACCTACCAGCTGAGTAAACAGGAACAGTAACTTCCTTGAGACCCATGCCAAGTCCGAGAAGAACACGGCAGGCAACGAGCTGACCCCAATTCTGAGTGAACCCGGAGCCCAGGGGAGCTAGGAGGCTGAAGATCGCAGCCAGGAAAATTGTACCACGACGGCCGAGGATATGATTCAGGGGGTCAGAGAGCCAAGCAACACTGTATAGTGAGATAATACGTTAGAAGATTGCTCGAATGTAGAACAAGTATATTACTCACAACAGACAGATCGTGATGTATGGGGACGCATTGATAAAACCAACAATCCATTGGTTACGCTTGCAGGTCTCCGGGTCAGGACATTGAGGGGAGTTATTCGGGATACCGAACTGGACATCAAACGTCAGGTTAGCACCGTTTGAACCTATAAGAAGCATTAGTCAAGACGGGCCTGTGCGCTTGAACGGAGTATTTTCCTGACCAGTCTGATCCCAGCCTTGAATAGCTGCCGAGATTGAGTTCAGAACGATGGTGTAGTACAATGCAAATGGGTGCTTCCAGCGCCGAGTGTGCTCCGCGTAAAGGATACCGCGGTCATCGTCATTGAGTTCGGAAATTCCTTCAATTCCCGCTGGTGACTGAGCTACCAGAGCACCTTTCTTCAAAAGCGGCAAGATACTCTCAAGATCATATTCGGTAGCATAAGCAGTCACATTCGCCATAAGCTGATCCTGGGGAATTCCGGCGAGGGGGGTTTTTGATCCTATTGCATGTCAGTTTTGCCTGAAGTCGAAGACAAGAGCCACGTCAGCTAGCACAGATTCGTGCTACATTACTTACTCCCCGGTGACATTCTTGGTCATTCTAGTTGATGGGTCAGTATCGTAGCTTCGGATAGAGTGTGGTCATTGTGAAGTTACATACCCTCCAACCGCGTCATTTCCGGTTTGGTTAGGCATTTTGATGCGTGCCAGCTTTCTCTTAATTGGAAAAAGCGAAGCAGATAGACTGTGGTTGGTTCTTGTTGCGTAACTCGGTGAAATGTGATCAAGCTCTGAATCTGGCTCAAAGGGTGAGAAGGTGGAGAGAAAACTACGATGGATGAAAAGCAAACGGAAAGAGGTCAAGGACAATTCAGATGGCAGTCAAATCAAACATGGAAGTATTTGGGATTATGTATGCACCTATGTGCTTTTACCTACGCTACCTAGTAAAAGATTGGAGGAATTTGTCAGACAATCAAAAAGCCTCAACTTATTGGTAGCCATGTTCGCCCTTGTGTGAACATGTAGTTGCTACAGATATGAATCCATCCGTCGTCCCCAACGCCCCGCTCCTACTTACCACTGACCCTGTATTCTGAGCATACTCGGGGTTATACTCTGGGGTGATAGCGTCACTGGGCAGAAGACCAAGGCTCAGCTGAAGTCAGCCTTTAGTATGGAGCTTTCGGATGCAAGCCTGATCGATGGCTTTGGTTCGAAGGGTTTCAGTTTATACAGTCAGCAAAGAAACACAGAAGACTCCTAGAAGGTGACTACATTGCACCACTTAGAGAGAAGCATGATATAAAAGCATATCCCTAGGCAAGGGACCAAGCAATTTCTAAGGCTACCATGTAAGCCCGTTTAGTGCGTGGCTTTTAAGCTAAAAAGGTATACCGTTGCAACTTTGGAGTGTTGATACTATCAGCAAGGGTACAGGCCTGCGGAGTACATGGTTAGCTAGGAAAATGCAAGGTCCTTGACATGTATCTGTCCAATAATGGGCAGGTCAGCATGCATATCCAGCCGCTATTCAATACCCAGACAGCTAGGAGTCTATGTACCTTATCTCAAATGGCCTATTAAAACCGCAGCACGTTGTGCTACACCATGAATTGGACCCAAGGCTGTGGTTACCTGTTCCACGGCAGTTACTACACTTGTTGCTTTGGACTTATACCAGGTACTGCCTGTCAATACTTCTAAACCCTCGTTTGGTGCGCGCGTTTTGTTACTGCCAGGGAGATTTTACTAGTTGATAAACTAAGATATCAAGCGGAGGAGCAAAAGGCGATAAAATCTATATACCGTTGAGATGAAAGACACGTTTGGAGCATCCAATGGCTCTTTCTGCATCCGAGCCTTGCATATGAACCTTTTACCCTCAGTACATGGGTATAGATAGAGTAGATACTCCGCCTTCGTACATATGTAGGTATTTAGCTGTCTATTGTTTCTTACTTCTCGCTCTTTATCTATAACTGGTCATCTATCTTGGGATTTATTTTTATTTTTGAGAATTGTCCGCCCTCCTCGTCTATAATGGTTTCTTTGTCCCTCGTATGAAGTGGGAGAGTGTTCGACTGGCGAGAAGTCACCTCATATTCAAAAGGTTTGATTAGGTCAATATAGGAGCACCATCAAAGTGCTCCAACTCCAACTGTAAGATTATTTTCCTTGGTATCTAGCCATGTATGCAAGTTGCTAAACTTGCCGTTCGCATTCATGGGAGGAATTTAACATGTACGCTTAATAACCTGATATTGAGCCTTCAATTTTCCTCCGATATTCCTGAGGATTCCTCGAAGCAAGTACAGTTTAAGACTCAGGTATACGAATTATCGATGAACTTTCCGGACTTGCCTAGAATGACTCCAATTGAGACACTAATTATTGGAAACTTCTATCAAAATAACGGTCAATTAGGATTTGCTGCCGCGAAAGCTTGTTACAGGACAAAGTTGAACTGCCCAGGTGGGTAACTATATGAGCTAATCCACTCACTGCCCAGGTGCTCCAGAGCTCCAGGGCTCTTAAATTTTCACTTTGCCGGCATTGAGGGGCTGGGCTTCATTTTTGAACACAATCAATGGGGGGCAAAAATTCGACATCAGAGCATGCCAGGTCTACAATTTGAAGTTGTCATCAAACTAAAGCGTTTCTAAAAACTAGCCTGGAATGAGATATTTTAAGTATTGGTAAATGGAAATTTTGGAATTAGCTATCTGCTAGCCTACGTAGACGTATGCTCCACAAGCACTGAAGATCATGTCCAACTTTATACTCTCGCCATTTTGGGTCTCAATTTTTGGGTGGCGACCATTATTATATAGGATGAAATTCCACGGTCTCGATTTTGGGTGGTCTAGAAAGGCAAATAGCCGGGAAATCAGCTTTCTGCCGAGCACCTTTTCCGCTTAGTCTCGGCCCATTGTTTTACATGTGCCAGATTGTTTCATATTAAATGCTCGTACGGAGTACTTATTTCGAGTCAGAGTTAGATGATAATTGCATTTCATGGTGCGAAAGCCAAGTGGAGAACGGGGAATCCAAAAAAAGTGAGCCCCGCACAGACGAACTACGGAGCTACGGAGTATATTGTATTTTGTATTCTGTATGTGCAAAGTGACTACACTTTATATACCTAAGTACTATTAGTCCTTTTTTTTTCCCACTAGAATTACATATCATATCCATCCGTACAATTCTTGGAGTCGAATTAATTTAAAAGCCTCGGCTCACCCCTGGCCTCGGTAGGGTAAACGCGGGGTCAATGCTTTTTGACTTTCTTCTCAGTTTCATTTGATGGCCCTCCGTGGCTGAAGCGAGCCGGAAGACTCTCGCATACATACCTAAGTACTTAATCTCTCAAAAGCCTCAGATCCCAGATCCAAACCATGAGTGGGGCCGAAGATGGAACTATGGGGCTCTAGATGCCTATCATTGTCCATTCCACTCCGCAACCTTCGGCGGTGTTACCATTTTTGATATAAGCGGATTTCGTATTTAGGGCTCATCTTCATGACGAGGCCTTTCCAAGGTTCTTATATGGATCTGTCCTTGAGGCACTAAACTCTATCCCTCACGAATCATGTTGTGGTTTTCTCCGGAAATTTTCAATGTTCCTCGATCGAGACTATAGTTCGGTATTGGGGAGAAAAATAGGTCCCGGCAATTCCTATTATATCTGCCCATGTCCCTAGTGGGGTGTATACTATTTCATTTCTCTTTCCCTGATCTACGCAATATATACCCATATGAGTTGCCTCTCTTGACTCTCTTCATTTCTTGATCTTCGACTTTTCCGCTAGCTTGGGTTATGGCGATGGCACCTGCCTAGGCACGGTACTTATTTATTTATTTTTTTGGCAATTTGATATCCCCATATTATTTTTCTTCCTTGCACAGATACGATTATGAAACTCCCCCCAGCAGCCATCGTGAACTCATGGCCAACCCCAAACTATATCGACCCTCCCACACGCGGGCACGGCGTTCTCATCGTGAATATCATCTGTTTCTCCTTGGCCTTCCTAGTCGTCTCCCTCCGTCTGTACACCAGGCTCAGGATCACATGCAGCGCCGGTATCGATGATGTCTTAATTGTCATCGGTCTGATCTTCGCTATCGCAATGGCCGCCGTCACCTCAATCGCTACGGAACATTGGGGCATGAACCGCCATGTCTGGGATATTGAATTGCTTCGACTCGTCACTGTCCAAAAGCTGAACCTCTGCTTCCAAATAATGTTCTCCTTGTCATCTTGCTTCACCAAGATATCTCTGCTGTGGTTCTGTCGACGACTCATCGGGAAGGGCAGCTTTGTGCTATATAACTGGGCGTTTATTCTGTCCATGGTTTTCGTTGGGCTTTCTAGTTTTCTATTCACTATTATCAGCATCTTTCAGTGCTCGTGAGTGTGCCGTCTTGTGTCATGGTGGTCTTGGGCCGTTGCTAATGTTTCCTATAGGCCTGTCCGTGCGTACTGGCAAATCAACCCTACCGAGTCATACCACTGCATGAACGATGGTGCGATTGTGTTCTCCGCCAGTGTCATCAACATCTTCACCGATTTCCTGGTCACAACTTTACCAATGCCATTGATCTGGAGTCTGAAACTCCCCGCTCGTCAACGACTCGCCGTTATCTCCATCTTCGCCCTCGGTGTGGTGGTTAACGTGGCCGGCTCTGTGCGAACCGTGTATGTATGGAAGAGTATGGTGACCGGCTATGATGCGACATGGCTCGGATGGCCGGTGCTGATCGCTGCCGCGGTGGAAATCAGCCTGGGATTGGTAAGAGACCAACAGTCTCGCTCTTGGAGATATCAAATGCTAATACTCAACAGATCTGCTCTTCCGCCCCAGCGCTCCGCCCCCTCATTGCAGCCTTCCTTCCCCGCCTCCTCAGCTCGACCCGCAACATCACCTCCTCCTACAACCAACGGACTCGCTCCCACAAGCTCTGGTATTCAACCGGCCGCTCTCGGACATCCCGTCTTGTTGCCGATGATTTGCATCAGCCCAGTTACAACAGCGATCGGTTTGAAATTATGCGCACTGTCGAGATGGAGAGCTGGACTGAGTCACGACTCGCGAACCATGACAAGATGGGCCACGGTTACGATATCACGTCCGACAATCATAGCCGTCCTGTCACCCCCGCGGATAGCATTGAGACAAAGAAGAGCATAATTTATACCTCTCCAACGAGTGCTGACTCCTGTGCGTCTGGGCCGAGCGACACGCATTTTCCTTCCGATGATGGAAGGCTGCATTAACCGCACTGTTTTAGTACACTACTTATTCTCTTCTTTTTGTATGTATGAACATTTATGTCACATCATCCAGTATGATTTTATTGTGTTCGAAGAACAACGACACAGTTTGTATACATGTGCATCTAATCTTGAGACCACCTGAGCATCACTACTCTAATGACCACTTCTTTAACAGATGGACATCACTAAACCCAATAATTCCAATATGGATTTGATGGAAACTAAAAAAATTAGAATTTATGAAATATTCTAAGACCAATTTGCCGTTCAAGTTTACGAAAGGATATATGTTCAGCAGGCCCATGACGCAACAAAAGCTTTCTATGATACTCGCGAAAGAAAAGGAAAATTGCACTCGATATTTAGAGGGACAAAAAGATCTGGACTCGCGGGGAATCGAACCCCGGACCACTCCCATGCTAAGGGAGTATTATACCACTAAACCACAAGCCCAGTTGATTGGTTGTTTGTGGGACATAGTGTATTAATAGCGAAAAATGGAATTTCTGAAATTTAGTAGGTGAGTCGAGGTCAGGTCACGGACTAAATACAGTCCAGACCAGCATAAATAAGATAGTTCTGCTTATTAGTTGATCCAGATGTCATATTATATTCTGTTCTCCGTGTTTTCTTGATAACATATGCGAGCGTAACTTTATATTGCATATTTGTCTACCAATATATATTAAATCCTACAGCAAGCCCTGTTGCAGAACAAGACCTTTATGATCAAATGAGCCAATATATTACCAAATAAAAAAGAATGCATCATGTACTCCGTGTACATATCCATGGACACCTGCATTCAAGGATGTACTACAAATTGCGGTGAAAGCCCATTGACCTCTGGATCTCGACATAGTCAAGACATCATACACCGGGGACTGTAGATAAGAAATGCCAAGACTCAAATTAGCTTATCGCAGATGGATCTACAGCACACGACCCTGACTTGGGCTTTTTGGTCATTTGCGCGTGACTCGACCCCAATTGAAATAAATACAATAACCGCCCGGGGATGTTCAAATGGAAACTCTTACCATATCGATTTGACCAAGAATCCACCAGCGTAGACTTTCTCAATTCGTCCAGATACCCCATCGGATGCTCGGCGTTTCGCTGTCGAGAACAGCTCCCGATTGGTCAATATCACCGACACAAAAGCTGCATACGCGGGGAGAAGCTATGGAGCTCCAGGATAAGGCCGATAACATAGTCCAACTGCACTTGGTATAAAGCCACGCTGCGCCTGTTTGTGTTCCATTATATTTCATCTGTCCTACACCTGTTGCTTTCTCCCAACTATATTGATCAACGAGGGATCCTTTCTCCTGCATCGGTTAGCTCATTATATTGTAGACTGCTATTCTCTCCCCGCATCACTCATCCCGACCCCCACTTCATATCAAAATCACAATGTCCTCGGTTTTCCGCGCCAGCACACGGCTGCGCTGTGCAGCTCGCCTCCCGGCAGCTCGCGCTCTCTCTACCACTGCCGGTCTGCGGGCAGCGGAGAAGCCATACTTCCCCAATGAGCCCACCGCACCTTCTGTCTCGGGGACAATCCCCGGGCCCAAGAACCAGGCCGCCGCCGCCGAGCTCGACGAGGTCTTCGATGTTCGCAGCTTGAACATGTTGACTGACTTCCACCAGTCTGTTGGAAACTAGTATGACAGACCCAACCCACCATCAAGTCCCAACTAACCGCGCCTCTAGCATCGCTGATCTCGATGGAAACAAGCTCCTTGATGTGTAAGTCACCAGCCTTGAGTCAATTGGAAATAGAGAAGCTGACCCCAGTAGGTATGCTCAGATCGCCTCCATTCCAGTTGGATACAACAACCCCCACCTCCAGAAGATTGCCGCCTCGTCCGAGATGGTGTCCGCCCTGATTAACCGCCCAGCCCTGGGTAACTTCCCCTCCTCCGATTGGGCTCATGTTCTCAAGACTGGCGTTCTCCGTGCTGCCCCGAAGGGCCTGAACCAGGTTTTCACGGCCATGGCTGGCTCTGATGCCAACGAGACTGCCTACAAGGCGGCCTTCATGTACTACCGCCAGATGCAGCGTGGTGGCCCCGGAGCCGAGTTCACCGAGGAGGAGCTGCTCTCCACCATGAACAACCAGAGTCCCGGTTCGCCCCAGCTGTCCATTCTCTCCTTCAAGTCTGCTTTCCACGGCCGTCTCTTCGGCTCCCTGTCCACCACCCGCAGCAAGGCCATCCACAAGCTGGATATCCCCGCCTTTGACTGGCCCCAGGCCTCTTTCCCCCAGTTGAAGTACCCGCTGGAGGACCACATCCAGGAGAACGCCGCCGAGGAGCAGCGCTGCTTGGCTGAGGTTGAGCGTCTTATCAAGGAGTTCCACAACCCCGTCGCTGCCGTGATGGTCGAGCCCATCCAGTCCGAGGGTGGTGACAACCATGCCTCGCCCGCCTTCTTCCAAGGTCTCCGTGACATCACCAAGCGCACCAACGTCCTCTTCATCGTCGACGAGGTGCAGACCGGTGTTGGTGCCACCGGTAAGTTCTGGGCTCACGATCACTGGAACCTATCCTCTCCCCCAGACATGGTCACCTTCTCTAAGAAGGCCCAGACTGCCGGTTACTACTTCGGCAACCCCGCTCTGCGCCCCAACAAGCCCTACCGCCAGTTCAACACCTGGATGGGAGACCCAGCCCGTGCCCTGATCTTCCGCGGAATCTTCGAGGAGATCGAGCGTCTCGGCCTCGTTGAGAACACCCGCACCACCGGTGACTACCTCTATGGTGGTCTCGCCCGTCTCGCCGAGAAGTACCCCCAGCACTTCCAGAACCTCCGCGGTAAGAACCAAGGTACCTTCATCGCCTGGGACACACCCAAGCGTGACCAGTTCATCGCTAAGGCCAAGTCCTTCGGTGTCAACATCGGTGGTAGTGGCCCCTCTGCCATCCGTCTGCGCCCTATGCTGATCTTCCAGAAGCACCACGGTATGTTAACCTACTCTCTCCCCATGCCCAAGAGCCATATACTAATGTATTTTTTCTCGTACAGCCGACATCCTCCTCGAGAGGATCGAGCAGATTGTCCAGGACCTCTAAACAAAATGCCGGCAATGACCTTTAAAAAGTGCCCGGGCGTTTTCAATTGGCTTAATGAGCGTTTTATTTTCCTCTTTTATTTTCTCTATTTTCTTCTGGAGGGTCCATCTTTCTCCCTCCACTGCCACGACTTCATGTCACCACAGAAATGCCATATATATTCCTGGACAATTGTGTCCACAAAATTGAGTTATTACTCAAACCGAATCATCGGGGCCGGAGTAGAGTCTATATATGTACCCCGCAAGCCCTTTTTTTTATGAAGAAAGCGGAACTATAAACTCCTAAGAAGTAATCCAAATCTGTTGTGTATGCCCCTGTAGTCCAATAAATATGAAGAAAAGTAGGTAATGCTTCCCATCCGAAACTCCGAACGACCAGCAAAATTGTCGAAACCACCCTCATATTGCATGTCTCAATTGAATCAATGGTGTGTGCACGGTAGGGGTATCCAGAACCAAGACTGTATGGGCGAGGGTGGGTTCGTGTAGCGCTAAAGACTCAAGGTGTAGGTGCTTTATGCATCTTCCTCGCCAGTGCTTCCGTCTCGTCTGGAACGAACTGTTAGTATGGTAGGGAGGACATCTCGGAAATAGTGGAATGGGTTCGAGTAACACGTACGGGACATATTTGATGCCGGAATCTTCCAGACTGTTGATAATGTACTCCGGAAGCTGTCAATGCAAAAGACACGATTAGCAATTCTGTGTTTCATCAGAGGAATAAGAGACCTAGTGAATTGAAAAAGTGTCCCATATCTCCAGTAATAAGGTACGCAAGTGTGCACTTACTGTCCCTGTGACCTTGGTCGCATACGTGCCCGGCACGTAGTTATCCAACCGTTGCCAACGGGCGACCCAGCTCGCAGCAGGATCCCGAACAGCAATCAGGCCCTCGAAGACCTGTGACGTGCATTCTTGAATAGCATCATTGTTTCCACGGAGTTGGAGAGTGCTCTCGCAATTTGGGCAGCCTTCACGCATGAATTTCTGGAGTAATCGGGATCGTTAGAGGCGCCCGCGGAACGGAGATGGGGAGTAGCTCTTACATTGTGAATTTGGACGACGGAGCAGACCATACACGCACGCAGAGTGCGCTGCTGATTTGGAGGGGCGTAGAAAGACATTTGGAGGAAGTATGAGGATGTGAAGAGAGAAAGAAAGCTATGAATGGGAGTTAAGCGTCAAGTCTGGATGGATGCCAAGACCCGTTGCGATCGGGGAAAAAGAACATGGGAGAAGCAGGAACAAGACTCTCTTCCCTCTCCCTTTTTTTTTTTGGGATCACGCTTTCGTCTTTTTCTTTCTTTCTCTCCTCGTCTATAGTGGATTTAGAGGAGTTCTGTTCTTTTTCTTTGACTGTGTCTCTCTCTTCCGGCTCGTATAATAGTCACATTTTCCTCCGTGCCCTTGTTTCGCACCGATAATCGCTGTCTCGTGCCCCTCGCATTTTCTCTCCGCCTAAATGGCTACCGATCAAGAAGTGGCCACTGCGCTCAAGGTGCAGGGAAACCAGGCCTTTGCTCAGCACGACTGGCCTGTCGCAGTCGACTTTTATACCCAGGCTATTGCCAAATTTGACAAGGATCCATCCTTCTTCTGCAACCGGGCCCAGGTGTGTTCCCGACGATCATAAGTGGCACATTCCAAGTGTCGCGTGAATGTTTGCTAGGATCAGCATAGCTAACGGTCTTTTTTGCTTGGTGTCACAGGCTCAAATTAAGCTTGAAGCCTTCGGCTTTGCTATTGCGGATGCCACCAAGGCAATTGAATTGGATCCCAACTATGTGAAGGTTAGTCGGTATTATTAGCTGGCAAGAGAGACAACTTGTTCCTGCAGATTGAGGCTTAGTGGAGATGTATGCTAAATCCATATCTATCACAGGCCTACTGGAGACGTGCCCTAGCCAATACTGCCATTCTAAGCTACAAGGAGGCCTTGAAGGACTTCAAGGCTGTGGTTAGACGCGAACCGGCCAACCATAATGCCAAGCTGAAGGCTGCCGAGTGTGAGAAGCTCGTGCGCCGCAAAGATTTCGAGCGGGCCATCGAGATCTCTGACCCGCCTTCTGCTTTTGCGGATTTGGACATCGATGCTATCAATGTCGAGGACGGTTATGATGGTGTGCGCCTTGGCGAGGAAATGTCGCAGGAGTTCATCGATGATATGATTGAGCGCTTTAAGAACGGAAAGAAGATCCATCGCAAATATGTCTTCCAAATCATCAAGGCTGTTAAGGATCTTGTATACAACGAGCCTACCATGGTCGAAATCGGCGTGGAATCGGGAAAGAAGCTGACAGTCTGCGGTGATACGCACGGTATGTATTGTCTTTTGTTCGGTGAGTTGAGCAGTTGCTGACTGAACAGGCCAATACTTTGATTTGCTCGAGATTTTCCGACGAAACGGTGCCCCCTCCGATACCCATGCTTACCTCTTCAACGGTGACTTCGTTGACCGTGGCTCCTGGTCCTGCGAAATCGCACTGCTGCTCTATGCATACAAGTGGTTGCGTCCCAACGGTCTTTTCCTTAACCGTGGAAACCACGAGACGGATGATATGAATAAGGTCTACGGCTTCGAAGGCGAGTGCAAGGCTAAATATAACGAGCGGGTCTTCAAGGTGTTCTCCGAGTCCTTCTCGGCTCTGCCTCTGGCCACCTTGATTGGTGAGAAGTACCTTGTCCTGCACGGTGGTCTCTTCTCTCCGACGACAAGATCAAGTTAGATGATATCCGCAAGCTCAACCGCCACAACCAACGGCAGCCTGGCCAAGCGGGCCTGATGATGGAGATGCTCTGGACAGACCCGCAGACCGAGGCTGGCCGCGGCCCCAGCAAGCGTGGTGTCGGTCTCCAATTTGGCCCTGATGTCACTAAGCGCTTCTGTGAAAACAACGGCCTGGAGGCTATCATTCGCTCCCATGAGGTGCGGATGGGCGGTTACGAGGTTGAACACGATGGTCGTTGCATCACTGTCTTTTCTGCTCCCAAGTACTGCGATGCGACTGAAAATAAGGGTGCTTACATCAACATCGGCCCTGAACTCGAGCTTGCATATGAAGTATTCGAGGCAGTACCACACCCCGATATCAAGCCGATGGTAAGATTATGACCTTCAACCATCTACATAATCGAGTCCCCTAGCTAACTGTCCCAGGCATACGCGAATAACTCTATTCTTTCGGGGATGTGATGGCATATTTGATTTTCAAGCGCGGCGTTGCCCAAGAGATCTACCTAGAATTGATATTCCAAATGTATTTATGTGCATGAATGATGTATTCCGAGTAACTCTGAGTAGCTCTGACGTCGCAGAACTGTATACTTCACACCGCTTTTGCCCCGCGTTCGTCCCCTCGATTCTGCCATTTTGACTTCTTTTTGCCCTCGGTCGAGATACATCTTGCAGAGTAGCCATGGAATTCGATCCTAAGACCCGTTAGTATTCTTGTTCGTCCATGAAATATAAAATACTAACCTGGACAGCCCAATACCTCACCTCCGACAAGTCGAGCTTCGCCTCGGTCTCGGCCAAAGACCGCTGGCCTGTCATCATTGTGAGCTTGCGGCAGACAATCGATAGCCGGAGGATCAATTGCTGAATATTGTGACCATTCTAGACTGGCGCTATTGATGACCTTCATCGCACTGTCTTAGGTGTCAATGACGATGAGAAGGCAAATGAAGGCAAAAGCATTATCGCCAACTTGGCCAAGTTGAAGTACGAGCTCCAGCATGACCGACAACTCACGTGAGTCCTTTCGCCGTCTATGCCAGAACCACAAGAGCTTTATCTAATATGATGTTGCGGCTAGCCCCCTGGATGATGATGGACACCCAGATATCGCCTCGTACAACGAGGAGCTGGAGAAGCGCGGAAACCCCCACTGGCACGATGTGGCCTGGCTTTATTCAGAGTGTTACCTCTGTAAGCTCAAGGTCCCTGTCTAACTGGAAACCGGACAAGCTACGGCAGTACTGACCAGACGACTATCATAGACCGCCGCATGGAAGCCCTCTTCGCATTGTCCCAGCATTGGAAGGGCTATGATGTATTTGCCCGCCAGAAGATGAATACATTCAAGTCGTCCCGTCCCGCCGTACTCGAACTCGCTGCGAGATACCGTGAATTAGCGATGGAGGCGGAGTCGGGAAAAGCAAGAGAAAACAAGTCGCCGGAGGAAATCGAGCAGGCAGAGAAGCTTATCTTCTCTGAGATGTGCGAGATCTGCTTGTGGGGTAATGCCACCGATCTGTCACTTCTAACCTCCCTCTCCTACGAGGATATCCAGAAACTACAGGGCTCCGAGGCGCGCAAAGCATCGCACAAGAACATCATTGTCAACGACCTCGACGCTGCTTTCGAGGCAATGCAGAGGGCCCGGAGAGAGAAGAAGGACGGTGAGCGCCGCGTGGACATCGTCCTAGACAACTCCGGGTTTGAACTATTCGTTGACTTAATTCTCGCTGGATACTTGCTGTCCGCCGGGTTGGCGACCAGTGTCGTGCTTCACCCCAAGCGCATGCCGTGGTTCGTGTCAGATGTCACGCCGAAGGATTTCTCCGATCTCCTCAACAGCATGGTCGACCCGCAGGCCTTTTACACAGCAGCAGATGACTCGGGCAAGACATTCCCCCCTCTTTCCGAGAAGGAGGTTTCCAACGTGCAATTCCTCTTTGAGCAGTGGAGCCAGTTCCACCAGGATGGTAAACTGATCCTGCGTCCGCACCCTTTCTGGACCACCCAGGGTGGTTACTGGCGCATGCCATCCGTGGCGCCGGAGCTGTTCGAAGATTTGAAGGAGAGCGAGCTTGTTTTGTTCAAGGGCGACCTGAACTACCGGAAGTTGGTCAATGATGTAAGTCCAGGCTTCTTTGCTTTTCGTTCTTTTACTTTGAGTTTCTTGCTAACAATATCCAGGCCCAATGGGATCCCACCACTCTTTTCACAGAAGCTATCGGCCCGCTTGGCCCCAAGTCGGGAATCCGTGTTCTAGCCTTCCGTACTTGCAAGGCTGATCCCGTTGTCGGTCTTCCCGCTGGCGAGGATGAGAAGATCCGCGCATTGCCCGGAGGCGGCGGCTCTGAGTCTCGCAAGTGGGCTTGGAGTGGGAAATGGGCTGTCATCTCGCTTTCTGACGGCAAGGCCTGAGAGCGCACTAGGCACAACCGCCCTTGTTCTACAGCAGACTTTGAAGTCCGTTGCACACTGGGTGAATATGCCAATATAGAACCCTTGTAGATGAATTAGGGTAGTAAGAGATCACAGCTGGAAGTAGACGAGTTAATACCTGATCTAGATCGTGAATAAAGGTGTGATATGATACAATATCTATGTGCCAATCTCTCTATGAGACAAATGAAGAGCTTGCGCCATAAAAGATACCACTGCCCCAGTCATTGGTTGCTCGTGCTAGATGCAGGACCATGCGTGCTCGCCTATGACCCATTCCCTATTCTGTGACTGGCACACTTTTTTGCATTATAGGTTATTGACGTCGATATTTCCCGAAGGACGAAGGTTGGGTAGCTATGTATATCACAGTGTGTCCGGATTTAGGATTATCGTAGTACATATAACTATAGATCTCTCTTCAACTTGAGTCAAGCAAATAAAGATCGACTATATAATGCATGATAACACTGGGGAGTTCCCCGTTCTTTACGAATGCTTGACACATCAATTATATAGATTGTTCATAGGCCCAAGGATCTTTCTTCGCGGAGAGAGGGACGCCGCCGACACCCAGGGAATCAACGTGGTCTGGTTTATGAGAGGTACTGTATGGAGAGTTTGGAAACGAGCGGTGATCGAGAGACTAGCGGGTTACTGGTCGAGAATAATTCAACAATTGTTTTTCGCTGAAAACGTAGATCGAAAGAACCTTGGAAGGTGATGAAAAAGAATAACGCTTATGAACCTGAACACCATCCCACCATGCTTAAAAGTCACTCCTTATTTGCAAATCAGAAAGCTAATCCAAACAATATGTGACAAGAAACCTCAAGCATTCTCTTTTCCAAGTGCTTTGATTTTACGACTGTCCTTCTGCCTGAGTCGTGACTTGGCAGCGGCAATTCGTTCAGGGAGAGAGCTTCACGCTGGACATCAGTCAACCCATACCGCTTGCCGACGCGTTCGCCCGCTGAAACGGTGTACCCAGAATACCGGCTGCGAGACGGTAGGCCTGACATTGAATCAAGGGTGGATTTGATGTGAGTTCGTTCACCTTGTGCCTGTCGGTTGCTGAGCCGAGTGTCATCGTCGGCGGGGATGTTCAAATTCCGATATGACCGCTGGCCTTCGCCGAGTCTACGTCTTGAGAACGTGCGATTCAACGACTTCAGGGCTGAGATATCGGGAGGCGAGGAGGGAGGAATTTCATCCAACGCAGTATTACGGGATTCATGTCGCGGCTTCAGTAGGATTTCGTTCAGATAATGTGTGACCTCGTCGTCATCTGCAGCCATATGTCGGGCATTCGGCCTCGTACCAAGTGTACCCATTGTGGCACTGCGCAAAGCAGGCCGCGAATCTCGTACTTTCGAGCGTGGACTCGGGCTTGGGGGAAGCTCGATGTCTTCGGTGGGTTCTTCTTCAGGTTTCTCAGGATCCTGACTAGCAAAGTCAAACACCTGCACGCCTGTGTGGTCTTTGCGAGGACTGAGAAATTGCCGTTCTGTGGAAGGTAGTGCCGGAAAGCGTTCAGTAGAGCCAAGTCGCAGCTTTAGAAGGTCTATCTGTTTCTGCATGTGGCGGCGCTCTGCATCAGAACTATTTCTCAAATTCTCCTCTGAGGCACGGTGCTCTTGCGTGACCGTTTTGAGTTTTTCTCTGTATTCTTGGATCCGCTGCTCCAGTCTCGCCTCTCTCTGCTTCAGTCTTGTTTCTTTGTCCTTTCGCCGACCTTCATATCGGGACATTTCCTGCTTCACTCGGGCCAGCGTTTGTTTCAGAGTGTTGTTCTCTTTCTCAAGTGCTTGGGCTTTCTTTTCTGAGCTCTGCACGAGATCCTGGAGGGTATTCAGTTCGGACTGTTGGTTTTTCATCTCCTCAATCTTGGCATTAGCTTGTTCCAATTCTTGCTGTGTTCTGCGAAGCTCGTCCGTTGGGGTGTTTGAAGGCAGCTCTTCCTTCTTCTTTTGTGTGATATTTGCCGCATCGCTTACGACATCGTGTCGTTCCAAGGCGTTGCGCAGCGAGGTAACCTGCTGTTTGTATTGTAATGCAAGAGCGGTTTGTTTAGTCAACCCCTGAACCAAGTGCTCCTTATCGCCTGTCGACCCCTCCCCGACCATGGAAGAAGCAAGCCGTGACACCTGCCTTTCCATCTCGGCGACCTTTTCTTCTTCTTCCTTCAGCTTGTCGGCCAGCCGCATAGCTTCTGTATCCTTCTTGCGAGCGTAGGATTTGGCAATCGACCGGTACTGGATCAACTTCTTGATCTCTCGATTGGTCCTCACACGGTAATTGTCGAATTCGGTTTTCCAGTACCTGCCTGACTCTGAGTGGGGGTCCTCCAGATTGGTAGTAACATCTTCATTGTCGAGAGTATCCTTCGACCCGGAGATTATGGCTGATTTCGCTTCTCCTGTGCTCTCATCAGAGCTGGCCGGTTCGGAGTTCTTGGATGCATTATCGCGTGCATTCATGAGTGTCTGGGTGAGTTTGCTCCTCGGCTTGCCACTTCCATCTGATGATCCGGACATCCACTGGGTACTGAGGGTCCCGGAAGGATTTGGTGGAGTCTTGGCTGGCTTACTGGCCGAGCCAGGGCGTTTCCCCTCATTGTCGATGACACTTTCGCCAAAGGATACCGTCTTACGACGCAACGCAGTTCCGGGTGTGACAAGTATGCTTTTTGTGGGGGGATCCCGTCGGGTTGTAAGTCGCGTCGGCTGGTTTCGCGTCGGTCTTGATCTCTGTTGGCGCTAGGTTTATCGTGTCACTCTTGCTTCGTTGGTGAACGGATTGATTTTGGGACGCGTTGTTTTCATCTTCCTCTGCTCCCGGAGTACCAAACAGAGCGCTCTTGAAAGCACGAATCGCAAAGACATGGCCTGGAGTCTCAGGGGGTTCTAGCAGCTTGGAGTCATCTGTAGCAACACGTTAGAGGGATAGCTTCAAAGGTCAAAATAACCAGCACACCTGTAGCCTGCGCAGTTTGCTCATTCCCCTTGATCCAGTCCAGCATTTTGGCTGCCAGCGTTGGAAGAAACCTCGAAATCCTTGTAACCAAGTTGAGAGTCCAATGTTTATGGTCCGGGCGGAAAAAGCAGAAGTGCCGATCACTTTATCGATAAGCTCGCGTTCCGCTTCACCTGGCTTTTGTTTACACTTGGCACTTCTCGGGACGTTTTAAAATTGGGATATTGTTTCTTTTACGTTCTTTTCTTTTTTCTTTTTCAGAAAGTTTGCTTGAAAGGTGTTGGACTCGGTTGCCAGAAGAGTCTTGTTGATTTCCCCAGATCAGGTGTGTGTGTACGGAATACACACGTGCGTGTACGAAGGACTCTGGGGTTACGGTGTATAGCCGCAGATCGTATTTTGCCAGCAGAACATTTCACGAAATCAGCATATGTGTTGTGTATTTCATTCCAAGGTTGGCTATAGAAATTGATATTGTAGAAATTGAGATCCTGTAAGAATTGGGATATCGTAGACAAGAACAGTCGGCCGCTTATATGGCCGTAGTCTGGTGGTCTTCTTAGGTGTTCTCCAATTTATATATCTTTTTAGAGGCCTTTCGGTAGTAGCCTCCCGAGGTCCTTAGTCTTCAGATATCTACATACAGTTATATAGACTTTTTCTCCTTCTTTGTTTGTTAGATATATAGTAGAAAAGGACCAAAAAAGGTTTCATTTGTACAATGGACTTTTCTATATATAACTTCTATTAAAAATAGCATATAAAGTGGTAGGGATTAGAATAAGAAACGGTGCGGAAGGCGGTCAAGATTTAAATGGGGAAAATACGATATGGCTACGGCCGTACGAGTACAATCAGCCCTGGAGCCTACAGCATTGCAGCCTGCAATCCTTCGTGCTCGGGTTCTGATACACTCTCACGGACTCCTTACAAATATGCTTTTCTTCTAGTGTATAAGAACCCCCTAGATTCTTACTTTTCCCATAACTTCGAATTCTACACTGTTGTTTGTCCTCTACAAGCGCTTGGATCTCCGAAAATTCCAAGCCACTACAGATACTACGCAAAACATCAAACATAAAGACTGACTTGGCACAGAAAGATGCCTCTTTCCCATTCGGTTGTTCTCCGCTTGGCTGCCACCGCCATTGCAACCACGTTTGTCGGATTCGGTGTCAACGCTATCCTACGTCCAGACCATGCTCTCACTTTCTTCGAGTTCCAGCCACCTACCTCTGTACTGGACAAGCAGATGGTTGACAGTCTAATGGCAATCTACGGAATCCGGGACATCTTCATGGGGGCGGCCATATATGCTGCTTCGTATTTCGGCACCCGCTCAACCCTGGGCTGGATCTTAATTGCCGCTAGCAGCGTTGCATTTGCAGGATGGGTCTGTTTGCTGGACCCATGGCCAAGGACATTGGAATCACTGGGGATACGCACCAATGATTGCTGTGGCTGGCGGCTTGTTGCTCGGTGCCTTCGATCGTGTGTGATGGTCACACTGGAACAAAGCCAACACCACTACGGAGTAGAGATGATCGACTATTGCGGTGACAATGATTGCCACCGTTCTCGGTATATGCCAGCTCAGCACATCACCACCTCATGATATTTGGGTCCACTATTGGGCAGGGACAATGGTTCTTTGGCTTGACGATGATGATACACTCAAATCTCCAGTCAATAGGCGAATGGGATATCTCGACTGACTTCAAAGCAAATAAAACATGCAAGAATCATGAAATACAATTAACTTCAAGTACAATATAAGCAATAAATCTATAAATCCACAGTTAGACCAACGGGGACGTCATTTATACTGGGCATCTCCACTCTATAAATGGAAGGGCGTATGATCTGACCGCCTGTTTATTCTAGCCTCAGAGGGGAAGGGAAAAAAAAGACTGCCCAATTTCTTTCCACCTCCCATAACCCTTTCATCTTTTATCACCAGCCCCCCATGTCGTACGACGCTCAGGGTCGCATGTAGGGCGAGCTTTCGCCACGCCCCGCGATGTCTCCCAAACAGAGGAAGAAGCCCTCCCGCCAGAAAAACCAAACCTCCGATTCCTCCGTGACGTCCCCCCATATTTACAACCAATTACCGAGAAATCCACCAGACAGAGGTGGAAGCTCTGCGTTCAATCTATGGCGATGACTTTGAAGAAGTAGAAAATAGGCGGTCGGCCTGGCAGGTGGGTGCACTCTTCGAGCCGTTCGAGCCCCTCATGGTCACTAACCCATACACTCTAGCAATCCTCCGACGTGACATTCAAGCTTCATTTGCGAGCCTCCTCAAATCCAGACGTACTGCTCATTTTGCTGGTTGAACTGCCAGCTACATATCCTAAGACAATTCCCAACCTCTCACCGGGAAACCTCGACGGCTTTCGTGATGGCGCGCGTTCCCGAATACAAGACATTCTGCGTAACAAGCCGAAATCTCTGCTCGGAAGTGAGATGATCTACGAACTGGCGGTGTCCATCCAAGATGTTCTGGAGGATGTTGCTCAGGCACAGGCACAGGACAAAGATCTACCCAGCCTTGAAGAGGAGCGTATGGAACAAGAGGCGGCTGCTCTTCAACGCGCAGACCTTGAAAAACAAGAGGAACTTCGGAAACAAAAGGCTGCAGCTGCTGAAGAGGAACGCGCATTACAAGAAATGCTTGAAGACAAGATGCGGCAGCGGAACAAGGCTCGCATTTTAAGACGAAAGAGTCGAACTGGCGGCGCGGATTTGAGTTATGTCGATGATCTTGTGGAAAATACACCCGGTGCCATCTGCTTCGATCCTCCGTTGGCCGTCAACGACACCGATGAGCAGCCGCTGGTCTTCCGCGCCATTCATGGCAAGACACTGCTGCAAAGCAAACAGTGCAAAAAGACCTTCACCGTCAGGCCTGTTGTGTCCGAGAACCGATGCCATGTGCCGCTGCTTGTTTTGAAGGAGCTTTGCCTCAGCGAGAATAATTCTGAGGGATTGACATTCCGTGAGCAGATGCGCACCAGTGAGGATAAGTTAGAGGGCATCAAGCGGTTGCGACACCCCAATCTTGTTGATTTCGTGGGGTTTAAAATCAATCGCCCAATTGGCCGCTTGGATCCACCCGATAATTCCTGGACCGTCCTCATGCTTTTTGAGTATGCAAATAAGGGTTCCCTTTCCGAGCTCCTGGATATCGTGGGCACCGTAGCTGTTGATATGCTTCGCGGCTGGATGATTCAGTTACTCGAGGCTCTGGAGTTCTACCACCGCAGCGGTTTTGTGCATGGGAACATTCATTGTGGCCGAGTCTTTTTGTTCAGGACTCCTTCTGGTGAAACTATCGTTAAGCTGCAGTCTAACGTCGAAGAAGCTTTGCCCGACGCTCCTTGTGCAAAGCCCTCTTTTGCGGCGTCAAAGTCGCCGCTTTGGCTACCCCCAGAGCTGACGCAGGACAGTTCTCCTCCCTCCATGAAGACCGATGTCTGGGATCTTGGAATTGTTCTGCTTCAGATGGGCTTTGGAAAGGATGTTCTCCTCAGGTACACCTCCGCCAATCAGTTGATGGTGTCTATGGGGCTCTCGCCGCCCTGCAAGACTTGCTTTGTGAATTCTTCCGCCCAGATCCCAGAAAACGTCCGACTGCTTTCCAACTCCAGCCATCTGAATTCTTCCGGGTGGATGCGCCGTTAAAGATGCGAGAAAGAGCGTCGGGATCTATGTCTTTGCAGAGACAGCCACGCCTCGACTCCTTTGGAGCCATGCCGGCTTTCTCGCGATATCACCAAGACTTTGACGAGGCAGGTCAGCTAGGCCGTGGTGGATTTGGACAGGTAGTCAAAGCCCGGAACAAGCTTGATGGTCGGTTATATGCAGTAAAGAAGATCTCCCAAACATCGGCCGCAGCGTTGAAAGACACGCTTTCCGAAACCATGTTGCTATCGCGGCTGAACCATTCCTATGTTGTCCGATACTACACTGCTTGGCTTGAAGAGGACTTCAATCACATTGAGGAAGAGGCTATGTCCTCCACCGAAGGTGACCCGTTTGCTAGCCAGGATCACCATGGATTCAGTACAGGAGGCCTTGATTTCATCAGCTCTAGTGGGTATCCAAAAATAGAGTTCGCCGCATCAGACAGCGATGATGAAAACGAAGGAACGTTATCCGACCCTGCTCACCCAGAGACTCCAGAGAGGAACAGAGTAAATGATACTGGTCTTGATTCTGGAAGTGTGGAGGACGCTGAGCTCAGCCGAGCGAGATCTGGCTCTAATGGCAGGCCCATTTTAACTACCCTCTACATCCAGATGGAGTACTGTGAGAAGCATGTAAGTGTTTTAATATCGCCCTGCTCGTTGTTCTAGACTAACATTGCTCAAGACGTTGCGCGATCTAATAAGGGATGATTTGTGCGATGATACGGAACGTTCATGGCGTCTCTTCCGACAGATTCTCGATGGCTTGAGCCATATCCATAGCCACGGCATCATACACCGTGACTTGAAGCCTGACAACATTTTCATTGACGTTGCAAATAATCCTCGCATCGGTGACTTTGGTCTTGCAACAAGTGGTCAATTCACTACGGCCGTGCGTTCGTCCGCAGCCGCGGACTTCGAAGGGGATTTTACTCGCAGTTTGGGTACAACCTACTATGTGGCGCCCGAGATGAAGTCAGTTGTCTCGGGGCACTACAATGAGAAGGTCGATGTGGGTAGTGGATATACAATTGGTGCCACACGTATATGCTCACGCGTTCTAGATGTTTTCGCTCGGTGTTATTTTCTTCGAGATGTGTCATCCATTACCGACTGGCATGGAACGCGATCAAACTCTTCGAGCAATCCGAGAAAAGGACCACACTCTTCCGCCAACTTTCCAGCAATCTGATAAGTTGCTCCAAGGCCAGATCATTGAATCCCTTCTGAGCCATACCCCGAGCGAACGACCAACAGCCTCCGACCTTTTGTCCAGTGGAAAGATACCTCTTCAGGTCGAGGAAGAGACGTTCAGGCGGGCTATTGTACATCTGCTCTCGGATCCAAATTCACCCGACTACAAAAAGATTCTATCAGCCATCTTTTCTCAGTCGCCTAAGAAGTTCGAAGATATTGCTTGGGACATAGACTCACATGCGGTACCCGCTGCCAACGAGCTACTTGTCCAGGGCCTGGTCAAGAAGAAGCTAACCTCGATATTTCGAAGACATGGTGCTGTTGAGTCAACAAGGCAAATGCTGTTCCCCCGATCCCAGCATTACAACAACGGTGCAGTACGTGTGCTGGATGCATCCGGCAATCTCTTGCAGCTGCCATATGATCTTACACTTCCAAATGCACGAGCAATTCCAAGACAAGACCATTCACTGGAGAAGACATTTGCATTCGGCACAGTCTACAGAGATTCAATCCATGGCAGCGAACCACGAACTCACCGCGAAGTTGACTTTGATATTGTGTCCCACAACACCCTGGATCTAGCCTTAAAAGAGGCTGAAGTGATCAAGGTTCTGGACGAAATCATCGAGGAATTCCCACCTTTGCGGTCTACTCCAATGTGCTTCCTTGTCAACCACTCCGATCTGCTCCAACTTATCATGGAATTCTGTCGCATCACGTCTACCCAGATCCCAAAGGCGAAGGAAGTTCTCAGTAAGCTGAATGTTGGAAAGTACACCATGCAAAAGATTCGAAGTGAACTTCGGGCCCCGGCAATTGGTGTCGCTTCAACTTCGTTGGATGACCTTGCCCGTTTCGATTTCAGAGGTACTTAAACTTACTTTCTCAGATTGGGGACAATCCGCTAATGAACGATACAGACTCGCTGAAAGAGACACAGCGCAGGCTGCAGAACATAATGGAAGGAACTGAATACGCAGAGCGAATTCCACCAATATTCGCTCGCTTGAACGTACTCATGACCTATTTGCAGAGTTTCGGCGTGAAACGAAGAATCTACATCAACCCACTCAGCAGTGTTCATGACAAGTTCTACCGCGGTAGCATTCTGTTCCAGTGTATTTTTGATAGCAAACGACGCGATGTGTTTGCTGCAGGTGGCAGATATGATCGGTTGATTCAAGAATTCTCACCCAATGTCCTATCGAATCGACCACAAGCGCATGCTGTGGGTTTCAACCTCGGCTCCGATCGACTACGGTCATCGATGATCGATTACCTGAAGGCCAAGGCTCCGTCAAAAGATCCCGAGACAAGTGCTGATTTGTACTGGGCGACCCGTCGGGTAAGTAACCTCCCATTTCCCCTCGTTTGATGAGTTTTTGCTAATCTTCAACGAAGTGTGACGTACTTGTTGCCAGCTTTGACCCAACCGTTCTCCGCACAACAGGAGTAAAACTCATCGAAGAACTCTGGTCAAACAACATAAGCGCAGAGCTTGCAGTGGATGCCTCGTCCCTTGAAGAGCTTCTAGCGAAATACAAAGACTCCAATCACCGGTGCATTGTGATCGCCAAGCAAGACAGCAAGGAGCGTGGATTCAAAGTTCGGAACCTGATGCGCAAGGAAGAATTCGACATCCGCACCGCTGAACTTGTGATGTGGCTGCGATCAGAAGTACAGGCGCGTCATCGCGAGGGAACTGTTGATCCCCGCCAATCCCGTCAAATGAGCCAACAGGAGGCTCTCGGATTCCATGAACGGGCAAATGATGTGCGCATCCTCATCCCCCAGCATAGAAGCAAGAAGACGAACCGAAGGAACATTGTTGAGTCAGGTATGTCTATGTTTTGAATCCATCCTCAATTTCAGTTTAATATACTAACTGATACCTTTTATAGCTCTACTTTCCTCTCGGGAAGTAGCCGAAAACGCCCGCAATGGTCCGGTCGCCGCCATCGACACCCGCGACGAAGTTCTCGATGCCATTCGGGGCACACGTCTGTCCGACGCAGAGAGTTGGCGCAGCGTGATCCAGAACGCACCGCTGACAGAGCGAAAGTATCTCAGTCAAGTGCATGAGCTACTCACTGACTTGGCCGTGGAGAATCGCACAAGTGATAACACAGAAAGCTACACGAATGCTTTCATCTACAATTACCGTACAGGCTCCTGCGTGTACTATGACCTGGGACCCTAGCGAGAAATGAATTTACGACTGATTGATCTCATGGGGAGAAGAGTGACGAAGTGAAGTTAGGTTAAGCATAAGTCTCAGATCAATGGGACTGATGGTGTTTGCATTTGTTTTTGTGGGTGGATGTATCTCATTTTGTTTGACACTCTAACTGCTGTCATTTAGCGAGTGCTCGGGATGGTACCATTCATATATAGTGATGAGTGACGCCCAGAAATAATATTTACGGATATCTTGTATGGAGAGAAATGAACATTTTGACAGAGGTATCGTTGCTGTTGTACATGAAAAAAATTCGGAATCATGATGGATGAAGGTGAACACAGACTTGCACGTAAATCAGTCACTCTCATCGTCGCTGCCGTACGCGACTAAAGGTCCACCAGTGGCTTTGGGTGTCTGGGTCGTCACCCTTCCACCGTTAAGACCCTGTAGAGCTGCAACAGCAGAGCTGGAGAAGATGCCATTACTCTGTGGCTGCTGCTCCTGTGCCGGAACCGAAGCAGACTCGATCATCATCGGTTGTTCAAGTGCCTCGAGCTGAGCGGCCTGACTCGCATCCTCCAATTGACGGGTCCTGGCATGCCACACATCATCTGGAACGTCATAACCCTGTAGTCCGAAAGTACCCTCGATCTTCTTCCGCTTCTTAGCCTCGGGATCTCGGCCTTCGATCTCTGCTACAAAAGCTGCGGGAAGAGCGCGGCGCACGGCCTCGGCAGCTTGTTCTTCTAACCGGCGTGCCTCGCGCTTCTGCGCCATTGGGTTCGGGTCGACTGTTGCCCATCGTACGTTAAGAATTTCCTACTTGCTGTTAGTACCTTTGTATCATATATCGCATTTCGGAGGTTGGAATGTTGAACTCACCTCATGGTCCAAGCTCTGGTTTGCCATCGCAACTAGTCTTTAGTCATGTATTAGTTCGGTACAAACATAGATCCTGAGGTGGGGAATCTCACGCAAACTGCGCGTTACTTTCTGACGAGTAGGTCACAAAAGCCACGCCCCGTCCGGTAAGTACTCTTGTTCTTTCGATTTGACCCCATTCCGCAAAATGCCTTGAGCACACTTCCTCGATGTCATCACTAGATATTGATTAGCAAGAGGACGAAGCATAAGATTTCAAGGGACTCACGTAACCGTGATTCGGCCAACGTAGATTGTCCTATTTTGGCGCGTGAACGATCCTACTCCGGACATATCCTATTTCAAGTAGCATTAGCGATATGTTCATACCGACAGCAACATCTCCAATCACAAAGGCATGATACGCACTTCTTTGTAATCACTGTGCTTGTCTCTCCCTATAGTCTGGAGTCAGTCGCCCGTTTTCAATTTATGAGCGAAGGTTGGAAAAGATACTAACCAAAGCAGTCCATGTTCGGATTGAACCTATAAATGACCTGATTAGCTGGGTTGTTTTGTATGCGATGACTCTAACAGTGGAAGAATCCTCGAGTCGTGTACGGCATAGGAATACACTAACATATCATGAATCGTCGGTAGACGATGAAGGTATTCACAGTCCTGACCTTTCACGCAGACACCCCGCGCAAAATGTATGCTAGATAAGATGGAAAAAGGATTAGCAAATGTCTACTGCAATGCGCAACATGGCCATGAAAGCCATAGATATATTTCCTTACCAGAAAAATGAGCCTGGAATGCGATCAGCGCGAGTGTATCCCGAGTCACGCGCGATATTGCAGCGACCAGGCGCAGGCTGGCTGAGGCCATATTTGTCGTCGTTGTCGCCGCTTTTGTTGTACCAAATATTATAATCGAGTCCGGGTTGCTGTGCAGGCTCCGCTTTGATGGTTGACGCGTCGACTTGTATCCTGGCAGGGCGTTTCTTCCTGCGAATAATCTTGGTCTTTTTGACCGGCTGGAGCTGCTGATCTCCTTGCAAAGTGTTATCAGCGGCGCCGGTTGTTGCCACAGTCATTTCTTCGGCATTGCGGTCAAGGGTTTCAGGAGTGGTGTTGGAAATAGGAGCTGGTGGCTCGGCAACCGAGATATCTGCCATGGTGGTGTTTGTGTTGGAGAGGTTGAGTTGAAAGGTCAAGCTTGAGCTCTCAAAAAAAAGGTTGACGTCCTGGACAGTTCCAACTGATGTGCTTACATAAGGCTTGGCAAATGCGGCGGGCACATCGACGGGATTTGGTATTTCCCTCTTGGAGGCACAACGAAAGCACCAGAGAAAAAGATTTAGTGATTTCGCAGGCGACAAGCCTCAGAAACCGACACGATGGTGAACATAACGGAAAAGATCAAGGAGTATGTTTCTTGTTAATCGTTGAATCTGCCACTTTGCTGATCTTTTACAGGATCGAGGATGAGATGCGTCGAACGCAGAGTAAGTGTTCTTATCTTCAGACCTAAACATATATCACCCCGCTAATGACCCACAGAGAATAAGGCGACAGGTAAGCTGCCCTTCTGATCGAAGGGGGATTTGATCTAATTTTCAAATCTTGAAATCAGAATACCATTTGGGTCTATTGAAAGGGTATAGTCTTAATCCTCTCTGACTTCGATTTCAAATATAAACTGACGACGTTTCCAGAAAGCTTGCCCGTCTAAGAGCCCAGCTTCTGGAGCCAGTAGGAGGTGCTGGTTCTGGCGGCGGCGCGGGATTTGATGTCAGCAAGAGTGGCGATGCACGAGTGGCTCTTGTTGGCTTCCCCTCTGTCGGAAAGTCTACATTCCTGTCTAAAATCACCAAGACCAAGAGTGAGGCTGCAGCCTACTCTTTCACCACGCTGACAGCTATTCCCGGAGTACTGGAGTATGGTGGTGCTGAGATTCAAATCTTGGATTTGCCGGGTATTATCGAAGGTGCCTCCGAGGGCAAAGGCCGTGGTCGGCAGGTCATTTCGGCCGCAAAGGTGAGCGGGCTAGCCTTTTTTGATGGGAAAGTGTGCAGAAACACTGACAAAATTTCTGCTTTTAGACAAGTGATTTGATCTTGATGGTCTTGGACGCCACAAAGCGTGCCGAACAGCGAGCCTTGCTCGAGGCTGAGCTGGATGCTGTGGGCATTCGATTGAACAAGGAGCCGCCGTATGTCATACCTTATCGAAGGCTTTGCGCGGGCCCAAATACTAATACAATCCCAGTAATATCTACTTGAAAATCAAGAAGGCCGGTGGCATGAAGATCTCTTTTGCGACCCCCCCAAAGAACTTGGACGAAAAGATGGTTTACAACGTGCTCCGGGATTACAAAATTCTTAACTGCGAGGTGCTCGTGCGAGATGAGAATGGTATGTGGTGCTTTGACACAACAACCAGCCCAAATTACTGATTTGCGACGTTCTAGCTACGATCGACGACTTTATCGATGTGATCATGAAGGATCACCGGAAGTACATCCGCTGGTAAGATTGACATTAACGATATCTGGTACTAACTAATACATCCATGGATGCTAATATTTCTCTTCCGTCAGCCTTTACGTCTACAACAAGGTCGACAGCATCGGCCTCGAATTCCTTGACGCCCTTGCCCGCGAGCCTTACACAGCCGTCATGAGTTGTGAACTTGATCTCGGCGTGCAAGACGTTGTCGAACGCATCTGGAAGGAATTGAGACTAATGCGGCTTTACACAAAACGGTATGATATATCCATGACTTTCAGTTTCACTGACATGCCTGACAATTATCGTATTTATAGAAAGGGAGAGGATCCCAACTTCGATGAGGCGCTCATCGTACGCCAGGACTCCACCATTGAGGATGTTTGTGACCAGATTCATCGTACAATCAAGGACACATTCAAGTATGCGATGGTGTGGGGGGCGAGCGCGAGACATGTTCCGCAGCGGGTAGGATTGGCACATATGGTTGCCGACGAGGATGTGGTATCCATAGTGGCCAAGTAGAACTTAGGGGACGAGAGCGATGATGAAAATATTGACACGGCTACAAAGAGCTTGAACACGAAAGTATGATTTTAATGCTGTTGATTTCATATACCATGTATGAACCTATGAACAAAATACAGAAAAGAATATCCACCTAACCAATCCAACCTTCGAAAACCAGAACTCCTACTGCAAGATACGTTGACATACTTAGGCAGCTCCAGCAATGGCAGCAGCGGCCACCACGTTCTGCTGGCCAATGGTAGGTTGAACACCCACACGTTCCTTGGCGAGCAGGTCAACCAGCAGAGGACTGGGACGGCTGTCACGCTGGGGGTAGAGGCCAGCCTGGTTGTTCTTGTACTTCAGCACAGAGTCCAGGTAGATATCGAAGAGGTAGGATGAGTCGAGAGGACCGCCCTTGGCCTCGGGGTGGAATTGGGTACTGAAGATGGGACGAGACTTGTGAATCATGCCTTCGTTGCTCTGGTCGTTCAGGTTGACAAAGTACGGCTTCCAGTCCGAGGGCAGAGTCGAAGCATCAACGGCATAACCGTGGTTCTGGCTGGTGATGTGGCAGCGACCAGTGCTAAGGTCAAGAGCGGGAATGTTGTGAGCCCGGTTTCCGTACTTCAGCTTGATGGTGCTGGCACCGGTAGCCAGAGCCAGGAGCTGGTGGCCCAGGCAGATACCGAAAATGGGGACCTGGGAGGTCTCCATCAAACGCTTGAGGTGGTAGACGGTGTCCTGGCAGTGGGTTGGGTCACCAGGGCCGTTGGAGATGAAGACACCATCGAAGTGGTGGGCGACCTTGTGGATGGGGTAGTCGAAGGGGAGGACAGTGACGCTGGAGCCACGGCCCACCAAGCTGCGGAGAATGTTCTCCTTCACACCACAGTCGATGACAGCAACGTGGGAGTGAGGATCAGCAGCAGCAACATGGAAAGGCTGCTTGGTGCTGACCTGGCGCACCAAGTGGATTTGCTCAGGGTCAGTGAAAGCCTCATCCTCGTTGGCATCATACTCCTCGCCGACGGTAATACGGGCCAGAGAAGAGCCTTGCTCACGCAGGTAGGTGACAATAGCACGAGTATCGACACCAGAGATGGCAGGGACACCTTCACGGGCACACCACTCGCCCAGGCTCTGAACAGCAGTCCAGTGACTGTATTGCTCGGCGACATCGGCAACAACAACACCAGCTGCCTGGAGATTGGGGGACTCGAAGTACTTCAGAAGTCCATTGGTGTCCTTCTCAGCAGAAGGAACACCGTAGTTGCCGATCAGAGGCTGGGTGAATACCAGGATCTGACCACGGTATGAAGGATCGGTCAGGGACTTGGGGTACCCAACCAGGGAGGTAGTGAAGACAGCCTCGCCGGAAATGTTGGAGCGGGCACCGAACGACTTGCCAGAGAACATTGGACCATCACGAATAGTGAAAGTGGCAGGCTCCATAGCGGCACGCTGACGCACAGTAGCCATGAAGCGAGCCTGAACAGGTCGCTTCATGGAGGCGAAGGCAGAAGCCCGGGGAGGCATTGCCTTGAAGAGGTTGAAGATCATTTTTTATTTTATAAGTAACAATTGTAAATCAGTAGAAAGCTTTGTGCTATTCAGTTGATGTTGGCTTTCCAAAGGTGGTCCGAGATATAGTCCTGGGAGGTGAAGATCGAGGGTGCCAAACACATAAGCGCGACTGAGCAGGTGGCAGTCAAGAGTATGGTAGAGAGAAAGGGGGGGGGTTGGCAATTTAGCGCATGGAGATATTTTGTGTTGGGATTCTGTAGAGAAATAATGGGGAAGAAAGCGGAAAAGAAGGGAAACAAGAGGTTTTTCATCCCCCGACTCCGTGGGCACGTGTTCTCACCGACTTTGCCGGTGTCGGCCAATCGGAGCGCGTCAAAATTCTGTTATCGCCTTAGGGGATCTGACTCATCCAATCGCCGGCTTCGGCATGGACAATGATATACCTAGATAGGGCTATCACAAAGAATTATTCAACTACTTATATATGGTTAACCTTTTCAATGGGATCATCACATTTACATAACTTCAAATTGAGATATACCTAGGTAGGTAATATTAATTTATCATTGAGGCGGCTTGGTCTGGATTCGGTCGGCTGTACACCGTACACCACACTATTGCCTCACCCAATATGGCACATTGCAGTAGCCCTGTAACTTGCCCACGCCATTGGCCACTAGGAGGTGCTCAATTATCGGGCTTCTATGTGTGTGCAGGAAACTCGCCGTTCAATTATAAAATTTCGGTAGGTTTTGTTGTGTCACACACGGGGTTCCTTTGGACTCAGGGTAACAACGTAGTGCTCAAGGGAAGCAACGGTGGCGACCAGGGGCAACATCACGGCACATTTTTGAAATGAAGGTAGCACCAGCTATAAGAACCAGTTTGAATATAGGGCAAAAGGGTCAATACAGGTAGCCTCTAGCATTCTCAGAACAAGAACTCAACAATGATTTTGTCTCAGTATCTATCCTATGCCCTATTGGCATTCCTCCTGCCCTCGGCGACTTCTGGACGCTCCATTTTCTCAACCTTTGGAGATAGAACCCAAAGCGCACTTCTGAAGTCAGGATGTGATGATGGCACGGGACTTGTTGACCCAGATGGCAAATGCAATGGCACTGGACTTGTGGACGACCCAATGCCCCATGACCGAGAAGGGTTCAAGTTCGAGAACCCATCCACAGATTGCAAATATGCATCTCAACCGCACATTTGGGACTCGTTCAAACACCTTGAGAAAGACATGAGCAAGTTATTCACGTTGATCCACAAAAATGTCAGCTTCACCGTTGTTGGGCATCACCCGATCGCTGGCCGCTATCACGACCTAATGCACTTTTACGTCAATGCCCTGCGTCGAGTCAGCATATTGTTTATTGACCATGCAGATCTGTTTGAAATCCACCCCCAGGGAATCTATGGCGGATGTAATGCTGAATGGTCGGTGGAGGAGATTCAGTTCAAAGGCGTGATGAATTCCGGTGAGCAAGAGACCTTCCTATCTTCAGCATTGCTGACTTGCTGACCCACTACAGGCGACAAGTTCGACATCATCAATGTCTGGTTCACACGTTGGCATGATGGCCAGATGGTCGAGATCCGCACGTACATAGATGCACCGAAGATCATGGATGCGCTGCACAAGAACGAAATATGGTGGAATGGCACGACCCTCCGCGACAATCTCCAGTATATGCCGGGGCCAGCGGGAATGCCAGATTTGAAGGAAATTGAGGGAATGATGGGATATCCGGACGGGAGCAAATACGAGGACTAAGCTGGAATGTGGATGGCTAAGAGAGGGGAAAAATAACTATGTATACCTCGTACATCGATGTAGTTTCGTGTAGTTCAAATTGGAAAGGGGAAGATGTCTAATTTGCTTGGCGCCGATTTAACCAATCCAACTCCCCGCACTGTTCCCCGTAGTTTTCCAAATATGTCCGAGCCAACGCCTCGCAAGCGCTCGCGTTTAGCCTGCACTTCGTGTCAGTCGCGAAAGCGCAAATGTTCAGGCGGGCAGCCTTGTAGCACCTGCGCCCAAACTGGTGCGGAATGCCAATACAGTGCGCGCAAGAAACGCGCCAGATCCCATAGTCTGTACCGAGCGAGCCTGTCACTCAGTGAACGACCAACAGATGGCTGGTCCGATGCAGTTCCAAATACTATGAGCGCTGCACCCAGCGCTACAATACAGGCCTCTCCTCGCCGCGCAAGCAGTCCAGGGGGCGTTACCCATTTCCCTACAGGCCAATTCTGGTGCCGCGTTTGTTCGCAAGCTTGGGCTCAATATTGACCCAGCGCATGCGCCAAGATTGCAATTGTTCGCCTGGAATGTCGGTGAGAGACGGGTATCGCCACCGCTATCGTCGGAGCTTCCCTCGATGCCTATCACGCCGATTCCGACGACTATCACCAAAGTCATCTCACAGGAAGAGATGCGGCGGCTAACAGCTATTTATTTCGAGAAAGTCGATCCATGCTATGCATTTCTGGACCGTAAGATGATCTTTACTCGAATTGCAAAACGCTGGGGATCTTCTTCATCTCCCATTGATTCTGCGGAACAGCCCTATGATGCTGTACTATGCGGCGTGGCTGCCTTCGGGTATCTATTTTCGCGTCGCGAGATCATAGCAACGGAAGTCCGACTCATTGAGACCGCCCGCACTCTACTGGATAAGAGTATCCTCGCGGCGGAAACACCGTCGGTCGACATAGTGACAGGCTGGGTGTTGCGAGCTGCGTATCTACGCATGACAGCCTCGCCACATGCTGCATGGATGGCCAGCTGTACATTGATGCATCTCATCGAAGCTGCAGGGTTACATCTTGAAACATCAGATCCAGAAGCAGCAGGCCTGCTTCAAGTATCATCGCCTGAGACGCGCAGTTGCCAAGACGACGATATAGGACACCAGGGGACCAGCGATCCTGAAACCCGGCGAAAGCTCTTTGGCATGGCTCGTCACCTCAACACATGGATTTCCTTTGACCTCGGCCGCTCCCGCGTTGTGCTTCACGGCGCCACAGCCCTCTACCCTACAAACAGACCCCAATCCCGCAATCCACCGCAGCAAGCACCGCCCCGAGCACCACGCGCAGACCTCTTCCATCTCCTCCCGCTCTCCGAAAACCTCGATCCAACAGGACCCTCACTACAAGATCTCCCAGAACTCGAAACAGCCCTCAGCTCCGTCCTGGATCTCCTCTATTCCGAGCCGTCGCTAATATTAGTTCAATGCAACCTAATGCTGTGCATTTACCGCCGTCTCCGCGCTCTAGATCCACACGGCCCATTATCCTCTAGCCTCCTTGACCGCGTCCTTGCACTGGCAGCCCGCGGGCTCTGTGCCGCTCGTGGAATGGTCGCCTCCACCTGCCCCTGGCACCAAGTTGCCAACGTCCCCTTTCAGGTCGTCTGCTCACTTCTAGCAATTGACAACCGGGCTGCGTTGGCGCTGCTCGCTGATGCGATGCGGACTCTGCGTGAAGTTCTCTCTGCCTATGATACACCTTCTATGCGTGAGGCATATTCCACGGCATACCTACTTATTGCGTTACATCAGCGGCGAAAGGAGGATGATACCCGTGCTCTTGGTGAGGTTCTGCGGGTCAATGCCGCTGCTGCGGCTCCACCGGACCAGAGAGATAGGCACATTGCAGCGACAGCGTTAGCCGAGCAGAGCCAAAGGCAGGAGCAGGCTGCGTCAGAGTCTCTGGTATCAGATGCGGAGTTCTCATGGCTCGGTGATTTGATGATTGATATGCCTAGTCTGCAGAATTTTGATCTGGACCAATTTCTAATGACGGATGTCCCATGGCCTTTACCTGAGATGGGGATTTGAGGTTTATGGGGGTTTCCTAGACCGATGCAGATTCCACTACTCTACTACAATTTCGAAATTTCGATCGTTGTTGCCCTTGCCTTGACTGGAGAGTACACAAACCCGCTTCCTTCCTGTTTTCAACAGGCCACGCACTATTACCCCCCCCCCCCCCTCATTTTCCTTTCTTTCTTTCGTCTTCATATTCACCTTAAATTTTTCATCCCAGGGTCTACTGTAAACTTGTGGAGGGATACATGGTAATTGAGAATTGAGAAAGTGACAGAACATAGCCATAGGTATCTCCGAATGCCATACTCCACAGGAGGCACGGAATTGTAGATCACATTCAAGTAGTCTCCGACTTCAACACCCAGTGCAAATACTGAAGAGCATAATTATCAAAATAAGCCTCCAAATAGCACCTGCTGTCCCCTGTTATGTTTTAGTCGAATCGGTCGAGTTGCTATGTCGAAGCTTCTCGAAACTTCGATTGACCAACATGTCACACGTCAAGACTTGATCCCTGACGTCACCCCACCTTGAGACACCTCGATGACTGACATTCAAGTACATTCAAGTCCTTTGCTGGCCTTTCGTGCCTTATTCCTTCTCCAAATCTCATGTTCTTGAATCTGTGCTTTTCCATATTCCTTTTAGTTCTCAATCCCCTCCATTGCGCTCGATCCGCCTTCCCTTTCGAACCTTCTACATCATTCGTGAAGTACACCCTCTCTCGTTTCCCAAGCGGGATTATTTTCCCTTCATAAATCACCGTCGGTTCATAAGCGTACACCTCCGATCTGAGGCTCACAGTTTCTGAATTCCTTTTTCCATTTTCCCATAAAACCCAAATTTACCCCACACTATGGTTGCCGAGACCAAGCTCTATGACGCCTTGAGCGTCAAGCCTGATGCCACGCAAGATGAGATTAAGAAAGCATACCGCAAGGCAGCATTGAAGCACCACCCGGACAAGAACAAAGACAACCCTAAAGCTGCTGAGAGATTCAAAGGTACGGTACCCCGCATGCTCTCGGTTTGCCACACATGACTAACAGTTTTTTTAACAGATGTATCGCAAGCCTACGAGGTCCTATCCGATCCCGAAAAGCGCAAGGTCTACGACCAGTTCGGCCTCGAATACCTGATGCGTGGCGGCCCTGCACCGCCCCCGCCAGGCGGAGGCGGAGGCGGCGCAGCTGGCTTTGACGGCGGCATGCCCGGAGGATTCAACTTTGGTGGCATGCCCGGTGGAGGAACGCGGACGTTCCACTTCTCAACCGGTCCTGGCGGTGGTGGTGGGTTCAGTTTCAGCGATGCCAACGATACTTTCCGCACCTTTGCCAAGGACAGCGGCGGGATGGGCGGGATGGGCGGCATGGACGACGAAGATTTTATCTCGATGCTCGCAGGAGGACTGGGTGGCGGCGGCGGTTTCCGTAGCAGCCGTCCGGGATACTCGAAACCGAAACGCGCACCTACCCCCGAACCAACAATCATCGAGAAAGACCTGCCACTAACTTTGGAGGAAATCTACAGCGGTACCTCCAAAAAGGTCAAGACGAAAAGCAAGGCTTTTGACAGTATGGGCAAGCTCACTACGAAGGAGGTGACTTTGGAAGCCAACATCAAGCCTGGGCTGCGTGCTGGCTCGAAGATCAAGTACAGAAATATTGGGGACCAGGAAGAAGGTGGACGACAGGATGTTCACCTGATTGTGAAAGAGGTATGAGAATGCTCCTGGCTGCAACAAATGCACTTGACGAATCATTACTAACAATCCATTACAGATCGATCATCCCAGTTTCAAGCGCTCTGGTGACAATCTTATCACAACAGTTGATCTCAGCCTGAAGGAAGCATTGACGGGCTGGGAGCGCATTGTCCGCACCATCGACGGGAAGTCAATCCGCGTGTCTAAACCAGGCCCAACCCAGCCCGGTCATGAAGAGCGCTATCCCGGTCTAGGAATGGTGAGCTCCAAGAAACCCAGCGACCGCGGCGACCTGATCATCCACGCAAACGTCAGTTTCCCCACTAGCTTGACTAGCTCCCAAAAAGACATTCTCCGGGATGTGCTGCCTTAGAGGATTTGAATTAATTGCATATACCTGGCGTTTGGAGTGAAATGGGGCGGAATATTTAATGACAATGACACGAACACACTTTTGTATGAGGTTTTTAATAAGGTCTTTCATTCGATAGGCTAGTCTTTATTCTTTATGCATATGAATACAATTTGCCCTGGACAGGTGAAGCGCGACCAAATAACGTAATATACTCGTGGACACCTGTTGCAGTCTAACCCGATTAAGCGAATGCGGAGAAAGCAGTGACACCTTGGAGAAATCAAGCTTGGAATTCATCACTTCTGTTTACCTTGGTCTGTTTACATAGAATCATGAAACAACGAATCACCTTCATCCAGCGCGTCGATGCCGGCTTCGACCCGCAGCAAGTCGTACTAACCACGTCATCCCTCTCCGTCCGCGGCCTGGACGCCGCGCGGGAGGATCGCATTACGGTCGGACTGGATGAGCTTCCAGAGGAGGTGAGAAAGGATTGTCGATTGCAGAACCTATTGAGAATCGGGAAACACTAACCGGTTTATTTGTTGTGTTTAGTTCCGTGCTGTGCTCGAGCAATCTCATGAGCTCCATCTCCGCTGGGCCTCCGAAAGGTCTTTTGATGCTGTCGCGCCATTCAGCAGCCGGGTTTCGCCTGGTCTGCATGTGCATTATACTCCGGTCGAGTCGGAATCATCTTCGTGAGCTCATACCCATATTCTGGGTTTGGGAAAAATGGGATTGACTGATTTGGTTATCGATAGGGAGGCGCTGTGCACGCTGCTCCGCACGGTAGTCGCGCCTAACAAAGACGCTCAATACAAGGATTGTTCGAAGCAGGAGGTATTCTATGATTATTCCTTTCCATTCGAGGGTACTACCTGGCTATGTTCTGGATGCGTTCGATCTGACCCGGAAACTGCTATACAGGATTCGTTCATTACACCCCCACTTCGCTCGACACAATTCGCTTCCTCGGCCTCCCTACAATATTACACATATCTTCCTTCCATCCAGTCTCTGGTCAGATATGTTCAGACCAATGTCTGTGACCATAATCGTGCAGATGGCCCCGAGTGCCACACCCGGGCCGATGCTCTCCTCTCAGCAGATTCGGTCGATATCGACTATGACAGCGTTTCGCGCGCCTTAACTGTGTCCGGGCTCTGGACTAGTCCACCGACGGGTGGTTGGACGGATCAGTTTCGGAAGCCAGCATCCGCTGCTGATCAAATCGAGTTCGGCCTCCTGGGCGCCGACGCAGGGCTTGAGCCAGAGGAGATCAAGATGGGCGGGCTGTTAGCGGTTGTCGGGCTTGACGAGAAGCTAAGTACGTGGCCTCTGCATTTCTTATATTGCTTGCCCTCTTCTAGCTCTAATTATCCGGAATGGTCGACTAACTCTTGTACAGAACCAACCATGTTCTCATTCCCCTCCCGCCACCAACCTCTCACTGAACCATCGACCTACGCCGTCTCATTCGCTTCCCCAACTGGTCTCCATCCAACAATGTCCATATCCATGCCCCGATCATCCCTCAAACGACCCCCAGCTCCCAGCGACACAACCTGCGCTCTACACACATACCTCACCCTCCCTTCGACCATTTTCGGAGATCAATACCAGCTCGCAACAACAGATCCACTCTTTCTCGAGTCACACAATCTTGTAGCCCTGCGTGCCTTAGCAGGCGAAATGGATCTTGAAGCCCCAGACTGGGTTGTTCAGCGCTGGGGCTCAAACTGGCTTCTCGAACTAGCAACTCTCAGAGAAACTGAAGACGCGACCACCACACCAGATCACTCAAATTGGACTGCCAGTATTCCTCTACACCTGCGGTACCAGCCGCCCTCCGAAACAGGCCACCGTACTGCCCACATCCCCTGGCCGGTCGTCTTCTGGGCCTGTACTGCCGAGGACGACACGAATATGGGTGTAAACCCCTTCGACCGCACAAATCTCGGTTGGGACAGTTTATTCGGTCCGCGAACTTTATTCTACCAGCTTCAACCTGCAGGCGATCGTCTTGTTGAGGAGGTCGATGTGCCGGTTCTACGACTGGAGGGCGGGGATGGCTACTTCCAAGGCAAACATATTGAGTTTGGCACTTGTGTGTTTATCTCCCTTGGGTTCATGTGGGTGCTTTGGCGGCTTGCTTGTGTTGCTTGGTCGTCTGATGTTGGAAATAAACGAACCAAGGGTGTGCATGATAAGAAAGAATAATTGGTTTATATGATATTGGATGCTTCATTTACTAGCGTTGACGTTTCTCACTGTCTTTTTTAACTCGTAATCCAGAATACTATCCTACCAGTTTCTTGATGAGTGACCTCTAAAGTATGTAATCCTTAGTAGCATATCTAGGGCCACACTGATGATGTTTCAACTTGATTAATGAGAAATTCTGGAATGTAGTTCGCAGAATACACAAGTAGAATGTCAGGCGACAGAACGATAGCAATATCTGATTGTGATTCTGAAAATGAGAGGTAATTGCCATTGATATCTGTGACTTTTACCAGAGGACCGAATGCAAAAAAGACTATCACGCTAGCTCCCAAGCTGTGGGCTAGATCTGCCATACTCCCGGAATGGTATACTGTCGTCGAGAAGGGTCCCACGGTGAGTAAATGCAGGTCCTGGAATGTGAGTACTCATTTGCACAAACGACGCTTCGTATAAGTCATGGCTGGCCTCCGGATGGTAGAAGAAGTTTCACAATCATGGTCTCATGGTCTCATTTTCCTTGCCCAATGGCATGTTTGGTCGCCATATTTGCAAGGAGACAGTGCCCGTGGATACCACAAAGCACATGCTGGGTGTTGATACTATCGGGTGTAATGGTCGAGGTTGGGTTTGTCCATTTGTTTCTCGGGGGTTCGGGATGGGGAGGACTGGGTGCCACAGTCTGAACAGGGCTTGACTGTGGTACGAACCCAAATTAGCGAGTGTCGGTAATTTGCCAAACAATGAGTAGTACTGACTTGAACAGATTCACGCAGCTAACGTGCTGGCTCGTCTTCTCGGGGGTACAGGTCTCCGTGGTCGATCCAGCGCTGATCATGAAGCCCCCATGTAGATTGAGATCCCCACATAAAGTCCAACTCAGAACACCACCGCAACCGGTCGAACAAGGGGCACTGCATCTCGGAAGTAATATCGTATGTCACCAATCGTCCGGTCTTGCTCAAGGTCAGCCGGGGCTGTCGAGGAGTAGCAAATGGCGATGGTCTCGCGAGCCAGCCAAACTGGCGTCGAAATGCCATTTTGAGTGTTGTGACTTGCTAGCTGCAGGGAGATTTGTTGTCTATAATATCCAACGTTAGTAGGCTCTCGTATGGATATGGTTGTCGAGGTGTCACACTTCAGGAGTCTGAGTCTGGTTGAATAGGGGAGGGAAGTGGACGATACATGTACTTGTGCACACTCACTGTAATGTAGGAGAAACCAGGTATTTGTGGAGATGTGCCTCAGTTCGTCGTGGCAACGGGTGTTTGAGAAAACAACTGTAGGGATTGGAGCTCGACATAAAAACTGGGATCAGATTTGCAATTTCTGAATGTGGGACATCGTTCAGTGCATTTGTTTATTCTAGGCTAAGGTTGTTTACACAGTGTAGGTTAAACTACTGGCTACAGAAGCATTTACAAACGCATCTTGAAGTAGAATACCAAGTTATATTGTAATTCTACCTAAGAACTTGCTTGGTTTCACCATAAAGGCTACTTATCCTGAACACCACGTAAAGGTGCAAGTCTTGTTCAGGTGTTGCACACAGGACCCGTGCAACTGGGTAGGGGGATGGGGAGGGGGAGGGGAACAAAGAAAGAAGTAAAGTACCTAGGTAAGTAACAAACAAAGAAACAAATAGACAATAGAAACAAAAGGGACGTACCTGAGTAAACTTCAGATCTCCTGATGTTCAGTGGAGAACCCAGAAAAGTACAGTCTGTTTCCGCAGAGGTGGAGGCCCTGATACCAAATCGGGTACCCAAGGGATTCCCAGGGTTCCCTGAGTTGTCCTGTAGGGCTCAAGAGATCTTAGGTTTCCCCGAGCTGTCCTTTAAGGCACCCACCCCACATGCTTCGTGCCATTCACAGCCTTAACTAGGCCGCATCAAAGAGCCATCAGTACCTCAGGGTTGTCCTTCACTGGTCAACAGTAGACATATCTCGGATATGACTCTGGAGCTGAAGGGGACCACGATGTGCAATGTGGATCCAGAGGAAGGAAGGAAGAGAAAGAAGAAGAAGAAAGAAAAGCTGGGGGGAGGGGGGGTATTTATAATTTTCCAGTGGCTTAAGGCAGGAAGGAACTGGGGTGGGGGACGAGTTTTGACAAACAGGGAAGGCACCTGACCGAGGACATGGGTGCCTGGGGGTCCCCTGCTTATGAGCCTCAGGATATCACAGCTTAGTCTATCTCCGAACATGAGCTTTAGCCCTAGCACACATTCTAGATAGTGACGTATAATATATCCTCCTGCTTCAAGTTCCAATTTCTGCCTCATGACTCAGGTAAGTGTTGTCCTATGCTTGACTCGCACTAAAAGATTGAATTTCTCATCTAATGAGAAGATAGGCCAGTACTTGGAATATTCCGCCAGCTCAGCTAAACAGCCCTTGCCTTCTCGAATACCCTTGCTGCCATCTCGCCGACGTGGACCGATTGACGAGGACGTCCCAGGATGATTTGACAGATTGTCCACTCAGAGCTTCCTGCCATCTCGCGCCTGCGTGACTTTCAGCAATGGACTGGAGATGTGATATAGCTCATAGCTCAATGCATCCACTGGACTTTGGATCGAGTACCCTCAGGCCACGCATGCACCATCGAAGAGAGCTCTTGTTCGAATTGAATCGGGCTACTGGAACCTTGGAACGATTCCGAATGCCTCATAAGACAAATTCAACCATCGCGGCCGTCGAACAGGCTACGACAAAAGAACTGTTCAACGTCATCCTCTATGACTATGCTCCCTATTCTGCTGGGATCAAAAACAGCAAGATCATACTTGGAGACGGCAAGGATAATTGTGCTGCCACATTGTTTGGCGATGTACACCCTGCTAACATGATAAGTATTCAGACACAAAGGACCATGTCCGAGACTCAAGCCAACTCACGTCGAGACCACTAGGAGACGAAAACCTTCGAACTACCTGCACGCCCAGTTTTCAGTGTTGCCGTCTGTCAAATCGGGTGCCACAACGGCTCGGGCCGGATCCACATGACCCGAACCTGCATGCGATGCAATACCTATAGGGCTGTCAGAGCTTGTGAAATCCCCCGGTCCCTCCATCGTGTTTAAAGTGTGAGACACCTACTTATGTGTCATGACCGTCTCAAATTGACCGAACCGTCACGCAACCGGCCGACCAGGTACATATGTATGTTTCGAGATCTGTGTCTTGGCGGGCGAAGAGCGTATCGAATACCGAACATGCGAGGACACAGTCACACAAGAGCTCAGTTATAGAAGAATGAATACGTGTTCTTTATGCACCTATGTGTACAAAAATTTCCCTGGAGGGTGGAGCTTTCTTAGCTGAGCTGCCGCCCCTTTTACGAGGGCAGACCCATTGACCCGCTAGATCGTAGGATAAGCGCAGTGACATCCTCTCGAGGCCAGCGAAAATTATAGTACGTTTTTGATGCATGTTCATGTTACAAAATTCCATCCAGGAGTGAAATCCAAACGGGTGTATGGCTAAGGCCTGCATCTGCGTGGCGAATTCGGATGTAAGGAACTTCTTGCACTGGGTCGATCCAAGCAAAGATATTAGAGATCTACGGGGCAATTTCAGAAGGACCTCGTACTCATCTTCCTTGCAGGAAGGATTAGTATGAGATATCTGGTGTCGCTAATTCCTATATACGTCGTAGTCTCGTTCTCTGCTGGGGTCGAAGTCGCGCTTCATCCAAGCAAAACGTAGTCAACCGCCCGGCTAGTTGGGACAAGGTAATGATGCTCCTTGAGGTGATCTGGCCATTGAGCAGCTAGTTGGGCGACTACTTCGGTAACCGACCTCATTACGGTGTGGTTTCTTTTGCTGGAAATTTTGGTGGAGGTGACAATGGGAAGGGGTATGTTATATAATACTACCAGACAATATATCTGCCTTAAAATTATCTGCTACTATTCCATGAGATCGCTATCGAATATTGGTTTCATCATTCTTCCGGGGTGTCGAAGAATAGCTCTCAGGTCGGCGGTCGGCGGCCGTGGAGTCAGTTTGGAAAGGCCCGAGTAAGTGCTGCGGCTGCCTGGGGAGGTCCTCGGCACTAACCTAAAGCTCGCAATAGCGCTTGCGTAGCTCCTTTGCTGCCTGCGCCCAGGAGGGGTGGGCGTGGGGGCCGAGAGAAAATTAGATAAATCGACCAATAGACCCCAGGGCCTCGTACTGAATGATTTTCTCTTCGTATTCACACTGTTCATCCAGAAGACTCATCATCAATCTTAAAACCCCCTTCACAATGCCGATCACCAGCGATTTCATCCTTGACGTCTCGAAGTTCCGCCCGGAGAACGTCACGGAGTCAACGAAGAAAGCTGCAGCTCTCCTAGAAGACATCACCACCAATGGCCCCCGATGGTGGGAGGTAGGCATCGAAAAATATCGTGAGATGCGGGAGCTTGGTCAAACACCGCTACCCAAGCCCGTCTATCTCCCAGAGGCTCTCGACGGCACTGTTCCTTCGCGCGACGCTGGTCGTGAGATCCCCATCCGTATCTACAAGCCCGACAATGGCCAGCCCAGCAAAGGCATCTTCCTGCACTTCCATGGGGGCGGTTTCGTGCTCGCAACGCACAAACAGTGAGATTCTCCCCTCCACTGGCTCCTCCCTCCGACCTGCAAATACTAACGTCTTCGACAGCTCCGATAGCACCCTCCGAGAATATGCCAACAAGTGCCAGCTCACAGCTATCTCAGTCGGATACCGTCTGGCCCCGGAACACCCCTACCCGGCTGCCGTGCACGATGCTATTGATGCCGCCGAGTACATGGTGGACCACGCGGTAGAGGAATACGGCGCTCCCCTCCGCTTTCTCGGTGGAGAATCAGCAGGGGCCTGTCTCGCCACCCTGTCAGCCCTACAGCTAATACGGTCACGGCAATCTTACAAACTGTCGGGTATCGTTCTTCCTTACGGCTTATTCGATCTGACCCTCGGGCTTCCCACGGTGGCGGCTTCCACCAAGCCCGTCATGATCAATTTGGCGATATTAGAGCGATTCAACGGCGCCTATGTGCCGGGAATGAGCACCGTCGAGCGCAAAATTCCTTCTGTGTCTCCACTATATGAGGACCTCCGGGCACTTGTTGCGGCCTCCGGAACATCGTTGCCCCCCGCTCTCTTCCTCTGCGGAACGGATGACCCGCTACTTGATGACACGATCTTGATGAGTTCCAAGTGGAGCATTGCCGGTGGCGAGGCTATCGTTAAAATCTACCCTGGTGCCACTCATGGTTTTACTGCGTTTCCCGGTCTGCCTGTGGCAGATGAGGCAAATGCGGTGACCCTAGGTTTCTTGCAGGAGAAATTGAGCGACTCGGCGTGATCAACGACAATTATAGATGTTTATGGAAGGGGGTCTATATCAATCAGACAAGTACCAGGTAGCAATGAAGTAATGGAAGCCTTGGTCCTATTTGCGTCATTAGTAGTTATCTAAATGTAATGTAACCCCTTATTCCCTTGATGTCTCCTATTCTGGGCCTTGATGTGCATAGAAACTGCACAAGTCTACTTCAACATTCAACCAACAACGATATAATCATGAATAACAGCTGTGCCATTGACCACACTTGCAATCTGGTCTTCAGTGCATGTCGATTCCAAAGCAAGAATATAGCAGACCGGACCCGGACTCTCCGGGACCTTGTTCTTGATATGCCAAGTAGATGGAGGCCCCTGTGTGGAATAAGAGGCATTATGAGCCGTATTTATCTTGCCTGTGGCCAGATCGCGATTGAAGAGCGCACGGTAGAAGATTTCATATGCAGTCTGTGGCTGGTAGGCCGGGACTTCATGACCAGCGTCGTAGACACGAGTGAAAGAAAAGTTACCATGCTGCCGGACCTGGCCGCCAATATACGAGGAGTTCGTGCGTAGAGGCGTGTATCCAGCAGACCGGAATCCAGAAGCACCAGCATGGTTAATCAGCAAACTGGCGTCTTCGCCCCCAATCCAGTTGCAAGCGTAGTCGCCGTCACCGTAGACGAGAGCGACCTTGATACCGGAGTCGAGCACGTACGCCAGGTCTTCAAGGTAGCCGTGCACGTCGGAACGCGGATAGTCTCCGACAGATTTGAAAGCGTTGTAAGCACCATTGCTTGATTCGGTGAAGTTGATCGGGACGCCCAATGCGCCTTGCACCCAGTGCTGGTTCAGCCAACCTAAGTAGTAGGACGGTGGGAAAGGGTCTGGGTTCCTGTGGGTGATGTCGTAGTAGCCGCGGTCTGAATACTCTATGTATGCACCTTCAACGTTGTTGCTACAGACCTTGTCGGCGTTGCGGCACGCTTTGTTGACGGTTTCATTGTTGCCGTACATTTGCGGATCTCCCTCTGCGGCCAGCGCGCGACAGTGCGTGATCAAGTCTTTGCATCCACCAGGGCGACTCCATGCGTCCATGGCGAGATCATATACGGTCTTGTTAATGGCCTGGATGTCGTAGGTATTGTTGTATGCCATTACTGGATATGTTGGTTCCTGTACTAGGAGATCGATGCAGCCGTTGATGATGCCCAGTGTATCCAAGTGAATGTAGTGTGATTCTCCCGGGGTATCGATACTGCCATTCTTTATCTTTTCGTTTTGTTCCTGGAAGAAGGCAGTAAAAGATGGGCCGTAGCGACCGCCGTATGACTCGGTCCAGATGCTGACCCGCTCATCATGGGGCTTGTAATGTGGAAACTCGGTGAACCAGGTCTGGGCAAAGTGCCACAGTGACCGTGCGGAGTTCTGAGTACTATTAGCCACAGTCGACTTATCCTGGCTAGCTGTCGTGCCGACGTAGAAAGTGTTATTCTGCTTGGGGACCCCGACCCACTCCGACAAGTTCCAGGCACCTTGAACTTGATCGAAGGTACCGTTAGTCGGGACATCATAACTGAAGCCGACCTGATTCGGCTGGTCAATGTATAGCATATTGACATAGTTATTCCAGGACCAAGGATTGAGCTCCGTGGAATTAGAATCCTCGTTGACTATACAAGGGCCATTTTCCTGCATGAGACCAATCATTGAGGAACTTCCTGGGCCTCCATTCATCCATATGGACAGTGGCGCATTCTTTGGGTTATGACGAGACTCGAAAAACCAGAAGAAAGTGTTGATCGGGTAGTCTTGATCAACATTTACATCGTCCAGAGACCCTGGTGGTAGATGGACGTAACCCGAATATGATCTCACCCCTGGAGTTGTTTCACAGATCCCAGGCTGTACAATTTATCAGTATCGGAGTTCAAATAATTGATCGTGTTACCTATAGATAGGAACTTCGGAGAGAATCGCACCTGTTTGTATGAAATCTTTACTCCCTTTTGATGCTGCGATTCAACTACCTTCAACCCATCTGGTGTGGGCGGAAAGTACTGCGCCGCAGCAGTTACTGCCAAAGCGGCGGTCCACAAATAAATCATGACCTGAACAAATTGGGGGCAACAAAAGAAAAGCCAAGAGAAGAGTTACAAGACCATGGACGTCCACGGGTTGTAGATCCCAAGTGTAAGCGGGGTGCGGGTACCTCGGGGAGTGCCAAGACAAGACCACCTGATATTTAATGCCCTAGTTATCTTATGCCTACAACAACATTTATAATCATAATCATCTACCACGCGACGTAATGGAGAAAATCGAATTGTATTGCACTAGCATAGGTTCAGACACATTCAAACAGGGAAAGTTCAACGCTCTGTAGTTCTCAATTTTCCCAAACCAAATCCCTCAAGCGTATTCCCTAAAGTCCTTGACATTTCAAACGACCTTGACATGGAACAAATACCGTTGACGAATCTGTGCTGGGTTTTCCACGACGTACTCACTGTGGTAAAAGCCCGAACGGCCACCTGCAGTCGTCGTTCCCACGCGAACATCTGGCACCCGGAACCCCTTGAAATCTGGGTGGATGTATTCAGCATCACGCCATTTCTTATGGACAGTGCCGCCACCATGGTGAACTGAAAAGGCCGAGGATTTGCCCAGTTCAACTTCACACAGCAAAATCAAGGCTTCCCCTTTCTGTTGGCAATATCCCGCAGACTTGGTGGATATGTCGGCAAAGTACCCCAGAAACGAAGTTCTTCCCACCGATACTGACAATTCCATCGCCACGCAGTCCTTGACTCAATATCCCTGCAAAGTTGCTGGATGCTGAGCCATGCCACAGAAGCCGCCGGTCTCCAATACTAGCAAGGTTTTCCTTTTCCCACTGGGTAAAACGCTCTGCCTCCCGGGACGTTCGAGACGGAACACGCCGATGACCCCCTAGGATGTGAAAGGGTTAGACTGGGTTTCTTACTACTATAATTTAAAATCAGCTTGCCTTGAATTGATAAGGGTGTTTGGAACTGGAAGATTTTTCCAAGTACTCCCGGAGCATCTTGAATTCTGTCGACTTCTCGTTCACTGTCAACAAGGGATAAAGGTCAGCTTCATGCTTTGGACTTTTTTTTTTTTTTTTTTTTTTTTTTTTTTTTTGCATAGCACTCGAAACTCAGAAAGGAAAAAGAAGAGAGAGAGAGGCACAAGGAATATGTACCTGGGGTCATCTTTGCCAGACCAAGTACTTGGGATATTTGGCTCATGGCCAACGAGGAAGACTGGGATTCTTTTTCCAGAATCTCGCCGGCATCGCGCAACTTGAGTAAGAGATCGAGAGATTCAAATTCCTGCCTGACAATATCATTTGTGTCTGAAAGAGTCAAATTTGTGAGAATCAAGCTTTCGTAGATCGTGCACAATCTCTTTCTCGCCTTGGAACTATAGACAGGCGCCAACTGAGGGTCGGTGAGATCCATCAGCTTGCCCAAGACTGCAATCCCAACCAGGAGCTTTTTCTTATCCACCTTGTTTTCAACCAAAACGCTGCGCCCGTGAGTGTGTAGCAGGTGGAGGTAGTTCTGCAAGTTTCCTGATGTGAATATGATTTTCAAAACATTTTCAACACTTGCGGGCAACGGGGTGGTCTTGCTGGTGAAGATCGGAGCTTCCCTGTGATGTGTTTCGAGGAAAATCCAGCCTTTAGCATTGGGAATAGCATGTCGGTCTTTCCAGGCTAGATGACTGCGCGACTTGAACTTCGACCTGAAGGTACGTTTGGCCGAGTCCAAGGTTCCTGCATTTCCAATCGAGTTTGATTCCTCAGATGATCCAAACTCGTACTGCAAGTCCCACGTGTGGAACGTCTGCGACTCGCCATGAACGAGAAGTTGGATGCGCGAAACTTCGACTGCTTTGTTCTGACCAGATCTGACCAACGTGGCGTCCCATGTCAATCCCGCGTCGTCCTGGTAAACGGAAAGCGTACTACCTAAGAACAAAACGTTAGACATTCAGCCCCCCCCCCCCAAAAAAGGAAATACTGTATATCACTAACTCGATGTTGGGTATCTTTTGTCAACCAAAGCGATCATACTCTTGAGCTTGATCTGTTCTTCATCCTTCGTTTTCTTTGAAGAGTTGCCTTGGTCATCCCCGAGCGAAGATTCTCGCGCACGCTTTTTGCCTTTGGGCTCAATGTCTGCATTCTTCTCTCGCTTGAGTATCTTTTCCTGAACGCTCTTTGGAATATCCGTTGCGATCTTCTGGAGTAACCAATCAATGTTCACAATTTGGCAACCTTCCAGTTTATCAGCCTGATCGACTGAAATGAAACCAACCTGTCAGTTGACGCCACGTCAGATGCGAAACTTGATGCTACTGACTCTTTTTCAATTTCCTCTTGACATTTTCCTCAGTTGTCACCAGATGAGTACAGTCACCGATATTCATCGATGCGAACTTCGCACCACATTTTTCAACCATCCGCTTGATTTCTCCTAGGTAATGGGGGGTCATTCATCAAATGATATCTAGAAAATGCCTCTCTCTTTATTCGACTTTGCTTTGGCTTGAGTAGGAACATACCATGTTGATACCCAGGAATTGTACCACTCGCACCGATGACCAAACCCTTCAGATTGTCGGCCAGCTTGTCCACCGGTTTTTCGGAAGCCATCTTCCCCGATGAGAAAAGATCCGCACTAATTCTAGCTCTATGAGGGCTCTATGGGAGCATCCAAAAGAAACCCAAAGACAAAGTACCAAAATTAAACCCAGAACATCGTCGTGGGAGAACTGGGCTACCCTTTTAAAATATTGATGGCACTGTAACAATGACATTGTCAGACAAACAAAGATGCTCCTTTCAAAGCCCCGGTCTTCTCCTTTGAAGCCTAAGGCTGAGGGCTACAAATTCATCCGAAAACATCTAGCAAATTCACAGTGGCTCGTTGAAAAGTTGAGAAGCCCTTTGTGCATCTATTACTGCCAAACACTAGAAGCAAGAGGAGATACATGTGGATGTCCTTTAAGATTTACAGTGTAGCATCTTACGTGGATAAATTGTGAGTTGTTGATTAATTTGATCAAAGCATAACAACATCCATTAGCTGAAATTAGTGAGACAAGGTTGTCCCCACAAGAAACGCTATACCCTCCTGATTGAAACTCATCAAACCGCAAATTTCATTAGAACAGATTAAAGATTCAGCTAGTTGCAAGTGAAGTAGTTGAAAGCCAAGACAGGACCAAGCTTGACCTCCTCTGCCCAAGCATCAAGATCGTACCGCATGCGATTCGAGTTGCTAAGCTTCTCGCCACCAGCAGGTGCATGGGCCTTGAGATCAAAGTCCGCAGGTTGTTCGTACAGGAGAAAGATGTACCGATGGGGAGCGCTCATAGGAGGGGGAGCAGGACCGATGTAGTTGGCGACGAAAGGCGCATCGAATTCGAGCGCACCATCCCTGGTGACCTTGATATCGGACTGTATCCAGTGGAGTATGGGGCTCAGAATGCCGAAGGAAGGGAAAGGTGCGTCAATGTCCAAGCTCACGACCAGGTAGGTGCTGGAGGGGTTGGCGCCGGGGAAGGAGAGCTTCGGAGGCTCTTGAGCTGCTGTGGCTTTTGTGAGTTCATGTTTCAATTGTCACACGACTCTGGGGAGAGGGAAGGTGACATGATGGAAATGAACCCGTCCGTACCTTTGAGGGGGAGCCATGTTCCTGGCTGCACGTTCTCATGGCTGCCAATGGTCAAGCCAAGGATCTTGGACTTGTCGTCGAGGAGGGACAGGCCCGCTTTGATGTGGCTATCCGAAGGCATTTTGGATGGAACCTTGATGCGATGAAAGAGAGATGAAATTTCGGATGTGTCCTTTTGATGTTCCAATGGAACAAGGAGTCACCTGAGCAGTTGGCTCCTTCCCAAAAGAAAGTTGCACATGCTTTCGGACTTAACGCGGAGATAACTGGCTCTTTCCCTTTTGGGTATTCTTATATCACTACATAAGGTATCTCGAATTTTGTTATAGCATCTATTCTTCCACTCATTCGGTGGATCATAGTACAACTATCCTCTCGTTTTTTGGCCTCTTTTCCCTTGCAATTTGAAATAAACATTACATTCCGATGAAAGGCTCACTCCTCGATCACCTTTGTGACCATAGCTCGCACACGGGCATTCCCCTCATCGGGGTACGGGGTTCCAAAATCACGCACAAAAGCAATATCCTTTTTACTTGTGTCAAACAATTCCATGTCGAAGCGACGGACAAAAGCCGCCAGTACAAGAAACAGCTCCGCGTAGGCCAAGCTGCAATATCATGTCAATAGATATTGGGAAGGAAGGAGAGGGGTCAAGTAACATACTTCATGCCCACACATATCCGACTGCCTTTGGAAAAGTTGACCATATATCTGTCGAGATGCTCGCCTTTCGCAGCGGCACGTAGCCATCGGTCTGGGTCGAAGGTGTGCGGATCGGGGAAGATCTCGGGGTCCGTGAGAACGAAGTAATTGGTCTCACTGACAGGAGTCTAGATTTGATCATGTCAACATAAATTCCGGGGTTGGAGCTAGTAGCAGTGACTTCACATACTCCGGCAGGAATGGTGTGATTCTTGTAGACCAATGCTTCATTAGGTGCGACACGAGCCGATCGACTCGCAATCCCAGTAGACACACGTAATGTTTCCCATACAACGGCGGACTATAAGAAGGAATCCATCAATTATTGTTAAGACCATAATAAGACCAGGGATAGACGCATCATCACACCATAGAAGAGAGGACTTACCAAATACGACAACTGTTCAAGCTGCCTCCATGTTGGTCGAGACTCAGGAGTGGGCATCACTGTCCCCAGTTCTTCTCGCAGCTTGGCTTTGATTGACTCATTCTTCAAGATGTGGAATGCCGCAATAACCATCGATCGGGCAGTTGTCTCGGTACCACCGATAATCATAGCAAATCCCTCATTGTTGAGGCGAACAGCGCTGCGCATATCCTCCGGCATAGTTGGGCCACACATAACTTCCATGACAGAACGAGTTCCCGAGCTTGTCGACTTGCTTTGCAGGAATTCCTCTGTCCGACGAAGAAGGTCCAACTTCTGACTCACCAGTGCATGCACGAATGGGTCAAGTTTTTGAAGCAACCACAACGGAAGCAAGGTCATGATAGTCTGCAGGACCGGGAAAAAGAATAGGACGTGACTGAACTTGAAAAGTCCGTTGATTCCATCTCTCACACTCGTGTTGAAGTCATCGTGATCAAGATTTCCACTGTCGAAACCATAGACATATTTGTGAATGACATCGGAAGTCAACCCAGCAAAGCCAGCACCGAGACTGACGACTTCGTGGAATTTAAACGCGCGTTTGAAATGATTGTCGAGTTTGTCAATATTTTCATATATCAAATGTCCTATGTTGGAGACGGCCTGCTTTGAAAAGTGTTTCTCAACATGTGAACGCCGCTTCCTGTGATCTTCTGGAGAGACACTAGAGAATCCCGACCCCTCGAGATCGAATCGAGCGACCAACTCAGCAGCCTTTTCGCGCCTGCGCTTGCTAGAGGCGTATATTTCATCGTAATAGCTTGAATCCTTGATATGCACCTCAAGAGGGGTAATGCGTATAATGGGTCCTAATGAAAAAATTAGACTCGTGATACTGCATATGTCTGGTAAGATTGACCGTAAATCTTATGTAGCCGCTCCATCTCCCAGATGAACATTCCTCCCTTGACCACATTGAAATAGAATTCATAGCCGCTTGTGATAGCTGCAAGTTTTGGCCCGGGAATTTTGCTGAGTGGATGGAAATACAACCGATAGATACTTTTGACGGCAATGTACATTACGAAGCCACATATTCCGAGTGCTAAAACACCGGCCATGTTGCAAGACTGCTCAACGAGTACAAACGAAGGATGAAATTTGCAAAACGATGTCAAATTTTCCAGGAATCATCTCGATTATTATAGCGGAGAAATAGTCATGCGCAATATGGACTATCAATTTGGCTTTCCCCACAAATAGTGACGGGATGAATGCCAACTCAGCCGGTGTGAAATCGCCGAAGGGCTATTGGTTGGATTACGCCCGTTTTGAATTGCCCATCTCTGACAATGACGGGGAAGGTGACAGACAGCATTGGCGTAATGGCACAGTAGCGGCGTCGGACTAGTTAGAGGACAGGATACTTGACAGCGCCAATAGGAAGAAGGCCAGGTATATCAATGGCTACCCTATACGGCCCTAATCCATATTGGATGCTTGGCGGTGGCAGTATCGGACAAGACGCCTAGATTGTGATAGTCCATGGCCAAGTTGCCGCTTTGCTTTCGGGTCCTGAATATGCCGAGGTTAGCCCAAGGTATCATTTTTTAGCGTCCACGGGTGGCGGAGTCGGTTAATAATCTACATATGTGAGTAAAACTAGGTAGCATCGTATTTATAATTACTAACTAGGAGTCCTAAGTGTAGGATCTAAGAAATCACAACAAGATACTAAGATAATATGATAAATCAGCGACAATAAGGACTGAGACACAAGAAGGTAGCCTTGCCTTGCAGGGTTAGGAAAAAGAGATAGTAAAAGTCACAACACATTGATTCACAGTAAACTCAATTCTTAAGCCAAAGTTGTTCGCAATTTAGTCACACACAGTTATCAATGTGTAGCTCCGAATACCGTGATGCAAATAGCAGGAACTTGTGCACGAGTGAGTCAAAACAATAGGCGAGTCCAGCCACTAATTTCAAGGAATGAGAAGAATACAAGCATTGAACATTGGGAATTCCGCTTTAGTTGAGTCAAAGATAATTCATAAAGTTGGAGGATGAATGAAATCAGAAAATCCCGGCCGAGAGTGATTAAATTACCATACTTGAAGAGCCCTAGAGACCTGGAATTGGGTCACAAGGTCCTTGAGGCCCTCCGAATCAATTCGAGGAGGGGTTCACATAATACTCGAATGCTTTGATTTTCTTCGTTTGGGCGGTTTGTTTCTTCATGAAACCTTCAACCACCGAATAGAGAAATTCCTTTGGAAGTTCTCTGTTCAGCCATACGGCTTCCGCAGCGTCCACATACATGTCCACAAACAGCTTTCGAATTGTAGCAGACTCAGTCGTACTGTTGTAAGCATGACTGATCAAGGCCCCACAGGGGTAATAACGCTTTCCATCGTGAGGATCAGGTGCAGAGGATTTCTCGATTATTGCGTCGATGGCTGAATTCTGGAACTTGACGTCGAGCAACTTGTCCCCGAGCACATATGCGTTGACAAGATCATAGTACTCCCTGTAATGATTGTTTCCTTTACCAATCACTGGGAATTTGCCAAAGTAAAGCCAGTGTGAATATAGCGCAAATGCCTGGGGGTTGTCTTCCGGGAGCTCAAGAGTTTGCTCCTTGGATTCTTTCCACGGTCCGGACATAGCCTTTTGAAAAAAGAGTGAAGATGTGCAGATAAGTGATTTGTGGATATGGAAAGGCGACTTTGTAGCTCCGACTGTGATTGTGACTGTCGGTCCTTGAACTCTGCGTCGAATTAGCAGCAGTAAACAAAGGGTTTCAGCCATGATACTTACTTGCTGAAGTCGCTTTTCTTGCTTCGCACAGTCCCTTGAGCCATTTCTTTTTGTGTTTTGAGTGAGGCCCAAGAGACTTGGAAGACTCGCTTGGAAGGATCGTACTTGGTAGGACTGAAGGTTCTCTCAAACTGTGATATCGTATGAGTTTTGCAAGGGTTGACTAGCGAGAGGATTAAACATCGAGGTGAAATCTCTGGGAGGAGTGGGAAGAGAGATGGAAAGATAGATGGAAAGAAAGATGAAAAGAAAGATGGATGGAGAGAGGAATGGTGAAGAAAGAGGAAGGGAAGAGTCGACAGTCGAAGAACTCAGTCACTTACCAAAGGCCAAACAACTTCAGTGATTATATTCCTCAACATATGTCGTTTTCTCTTATCGACTGTCCATTATTTTCCGTCTCTACCGACTCCATTTAACATCTAGATATTTCAGTGTCTTCGAAATTCCTCCCACCTCTAGAAGACTTTGCTGTCATAACAGGAGCATTCCCAGTAAAAAGGGGTATCAGCAATACGATGCAGCTATACAAAAGTGGTTTATCTGGTCTACTCAAGCTGTTTCTAAGAGAAAGATGCTATGCTCTTCTAAATTGTGATAAGTTATCTGTCCCGATGGCGAGGTGAGTCGGCAAAAAAAACTCAAGGATCCTTGAGTGCTTATAAGAGCTATATGTAGTGAGGAAGCATAACAGATTCGCAGGAAGTTATAGGTGCTTTAGATGAGATCTAATTCAGTTAGGGCTATTTTACAGTCCTCTGATAGCAAAACTTCAATGGCAACAGTATGCCAACATGTCAAATTAGAAAGGTTGGAGTGATATGATAGAAGATCCCAGAGGTCTCGGTTTCCCAACGCAGAAATTAACGCCTAAAGTTGCAGGCGACGAGGCACCAAGGCACCGACATGTACAATATGAGGATCCATGGGATAATGTTCAGATGGGACAGACTACTTGTAACCATTTAATAGACCTGTACCAGATAATTGGTGTAAAACAATTCAACCGACTAAAGTGGAAGATAAAATCCGAAGATCAATGTGCAAAAGAGTGTATTCCAAGTCCGGGAAACAGGATATAATGCAACTCGAGCGAAAGCTCTCCAAATAAAGGGCAAGGAACCCAAACACCCATTCTCCGACCTGGCCCAGGAACAAAAACAAATACCACCACTCGCTAAAATGCAGACACGCTAAAATCAATGGCAGGAAACCAACAACACGAAACTCTTGGTTGGAGGTGAGAGATGGGGATGGCAGAGGTATAGAAAGGGGAGACTGGATGACCCAACAACACCTACATGGGGTCAGATGTGTATATGGTATGTGAGGTATAGTGACAAGGTGTGCATCGAGAAAAATATGGAAACGAGAAGACCGAGGCAAGTGCAAAGAGGAAGCAGAAAAACTGTTGTTAATCAAGATGTGCAAGGTCACTCAGCCCTAGCATGGGGCAAGGTTGTATTGAGTTTAGTCCCACCAGGGGACTCGTCGTGTACTTCGCGGTCAGTCTGTGAATATGACTTTTCAGACTTCTGGCCTTCGGGTTGGTCGATCTCAGCTTCAAGCTTGGCTTCAATCTTGTCGAGGGTCTCTTCTACCTCCGGGGTGTCCTCGATATTGGGTGCGAGCTTGGGGACATCGGGAGACTTTTGGAGTCGAGGAGATTGTTCAGGTTCAACCCCCTTCTCACCTTCTTTGTTCGCTTTGCTGTCCTGCTCGGCGGCCTCGGTGCCAGTATGGTCTTCGAGGGTAATAACATTATCCTCAGCCTCCGACTCGCCGTTAGCAGAGTGGAACTCGTCCTTCTCAGCAGGGGCCTCCGATTTCGTGTCGACGAACTCCTCATCGTCGCTCGCAGTAGGAATGTCAGGAGTGGTCTTGGCCTTCTCTGGGGATGGAGGTGCCTTAGGGGATTTGTCCAAATGTTCGAGATTCTCCGCCTCGGTGACGTCTGTAGGTGAGGTGTTATTGCTTGAATACGAGAGCGCCGTAGGCGATGACGAGGCACGGCTTGAGCCAGAGCCCGGGACGTGGCGTGGATGCCGCGGGGGCAAGGTAGGTGGGGTGCGAGCCGGGATTGTGACCAGACGAGCCCGGGTGAAACTCGGCGACGTACGCTTGGTGTCACCGTTTGTCGTCTGGTCCTCCACCTTCGTGGGCGAGGCCGGGACACTCTCCCTTGGTGTGACCGTGGCATTGCCAACCTCGTGGATCTCAAAGTGCTCGTCGTCATCCTCAAACTCGGGGTCGTCGTGTGTATCTTCGCAGACGCTCGCTTTCGCTCTCCTATCCTCCGCCTCCTGGCCCTCCAATTGGCGGACCTTAACATGTTCTTCATCACCGTGGATAGCAATTGCATCCCAGTGTGAGTCCTCATCTTCATCCCAGGCATCCATCGGGGGACGGCCAAGAGACGATCTCTTCGCGCTGCGAGAAGATGCACGGCTGACTGATGTAGCCTCAGTTAATGGGGCGTCATCTGTCTGCGTGCCACGGTCGACACTGGCATGACTCCTGGAGCTCTGCACACTTGCACGCCAGCTATTGCGCGGCGAGCTATCCATGCTGCGCCGCGAGAAAGTGCTATAAACAGGACTGTCCAGGTTGGGCCGAAATTCAAATGTCTCGTAGCTTGGCCTCGCTTTCGTGCCGGCCTCCCGAATGAAAAGCCCCTCCGCTTCCAGCGCCTTCACTCCATACGGATCGGGGTCGTCAGCAGCCGGCACGCCGAAGATGTGTTGCCCGTCTTCCGTCAGCTCCAGATCGCCAGGTGTTTCGCCCGATGGCGGGACGAAACTCTCGTCGACGTCAGAGTCGCCCTGCGCGGCCTTCAAGGTTTGCATGAGGGTTTCTAGCTCACGGGGTGGATGTCGGACTTTGCCGGAAAGAATCTCGTCGACGGATATCCTCTCGCCGTAGAAGCGCTCGTTCTCGTCAGTTCGCTCAATGATGATCGTACCATCAACCGCGACGCCTGCGTATAGCCCTTTGCTCTTCATATATGTCCAGATGGGTGCCTGGCGTTTGTGCACCTCGGATTCGAGGACACCACCCACACCTACAGGCCCTGCGGATGCGCTGACCTCGCCGCCCAGCGTGCAGCGGAATTTCTTGAATGCGTCCAGCGCCTCGTATGTGTTTATGATTACCACGCAGTCGTAAATATCAACGCCAGCGAGGAAGCCTATTCCCGCCGTGTGTAACATGATACCAGATGGCGGGCTCCATTCGCCAGTCTCAGCGAGGCGGCCGATCAGCACGCCACTACCGCCAGAGCCACTCATCCACAGACCTGTGCGCATAGTCGTGAAGATGGCGATTCCCTTGGCATTTTTAAGGACTTGTGTTGGGATCTTTTGGATAACGCGCTGCTTGCCCTTGGGACGATTGATCTTGCCATTCTCATCGGTGCCAGGTGAGGAATCGGGGGCATAGAAGCCGTCTTTGCAGAAGCTGCGCAGGATGCGCGCGGCTTTATCGGCTTCCTTGTCGATTGTCATAGGCCAGAAGGCTTCGGCGCCCAACTTGTGCGATAGGCGGTTGACTGGGCCGCCGAGCTTGTCGACAGTATCCCACGCTTTATCGAAGCCCTTCTTCGAAATGGTTTTGGTCTTCTCCCACCGGTTTGGGGCCATGGCGAATGGCTGTCAGATAGAAGAGACTATAACGCTATTATAGGGTAATTGAAGAAGTAGCAAAAAGTTGGATGCGCTCCGCGCCGCAAAAGGCTGAACAAGGGCGAGATCTATACACGGGGCTGTATCTGAAACACGACTTGCGCCGCGAACATGAATCCCGGCAGATTCTTAATGTGATCGGGAATGTTTGCAGCGAGATCGAAGAGTTGGGATCTGCGGTTGCAGCCCAGGAATGCGGGGAGGAATGTGTTTGCGAACGTATGGAAAGTATACTCATAGGAATGTACCGGGGAGATTATAGAGAGAGAAAGTAAAGATAAAAAAGATTTCCCGGGTCAGACGGAAGAGTTTAAGAGGGCCTGGGCCAGAACAAAAACGTTATGCTCTTCCATGGTTCCAAGGTTCGAGGCAATGTCATCATCCATGGATCAGCTGTTTCTTTTTTTTTTTTCTTCTTTTCTTCTATTTGTTATATACTGTAACTGTGATGTATTGATGTATATGGAGTACTCTATACTATTATAGAAAACATTCTACTTATGATACTATTGCTTGTTACATTTGGAATAATATCTGAGATCTTGTACATCTGACTCTCAGAAATGACCAGTCCAGATAATCACATACCTCACACCCCCACCTGGAAAATTAAAAAGCCCTGGTCTCCAGGGCTAGAATGCGTGTCAAGGCATTTGCTTAAACTCTTTTATCTACCCCGTATTCCATCCTAAAAAAAAAAATAAACACTCATATGAAACACATTGTTATTGTTAATCTGTTCCCTTTGACCTGGGCTGCATCTTCAAGCCCCAGTGGATCCCATAGATGACAGCTCAATCGAGGCTGAGCAGATCCACCACGCTATAGGCAATGTCCGCATTCATCGGCTCGGTTTTCCTTATAACTACTCCGTATCCGTACTAGTAGCGATTCGATATTAGATATTATTCAGCTGAAATGTTCCAGGGTTGCCAGCGCAAACCTAGTGTATCCCCAGAGTAATGATGCAAGATCATCTTTTGTGCTGATTTCATAACCCATATACGCTAATGTGCTTGGCCTGATACGGAAACCCGAGAATTATGTGCTTTATTCTTGCCTACTTGGTGTTTCGCAATGCTAGTTAATCTGTAAGAAAGTCCTTCAGGCTGTGAGGCTCTCGGAACATTTCATCACAGCCAATCGGGGAGAGTTGGGCACTGTGGCTGATAATTGAAGTATATTATTGCCTCGGGCTGAGATGCAGCTTGGGCGCTATAGAGATCCGATTGGGTAGTTTTGCTAGGTTTCAATAAAGACACCATCCAAGGTTGGGTCGAAAGAGCAATACATCTATGTATGGCCATACCGATATGGGGTGGCTAGTACCTAGACCGTAGACGAGATCTAGCCACTCTAGCGCCGCTGTGGCGGATCGTGACCCACGATGTTGCAGTAGTGTGGCCCCTTGCAAACTATGACTATAGATGCGCGCAGAAAGCATACCTAGTCGTGCACAATGCTAACCGATTGGAACTATTGGGCTAGTACAAACTATTAATTATAAAGGATATGGTTTTCATTCATATGAAGATCTAGCATCCAATACATGCACACATGCCTCGCCACACAGCATAGCCATCAGAAACTGCGGGAGAAATGCGCAAGACGAATCCAAATCTAGTGGGGTAACATTTCAAAGGCGATGGTATAGAAACATAGTGCAATCAAGAACAAGCTTAGCGCAGTTACAACGCACCAAGCTCCTTAAGCTTGGAGACAAGGCCATCGACATCCTCGACCTTGCCACCACCCTTTCGTGGCGGGGGTTCTACAGAACATTAGCTCAATCCCACGAACAAAATAGCAGAACCACCAAAAACACATACCAGTAACCTTCAGAGTCTTCAGCCGCCGTGTATCTTCGACACCGAGATCGGCAAGGGTTTTCTTCTCAAGGGGCTTCTTCTTGGCCTTCATAATGTTGGGCAAGCTAGCGTACCGCGGCTCGTTCAACCGCAGATCCGTAGTGATAACCATAGGTAGCTTGGCGCGGAGAGTCTCAACACCACCATCGACCTCGTGGGTGATCTCAACAGTACCAGCATCATCCTTAATATCAACTTTGCTGGCCTGCGTAGCCTGGGGCCACCCAAGTAGACCAGCAAGCATCTGACCAGTCTGACCCTGGTCACCGTCAATGGCCTGCTTACCCAGCAGCACAAGGTTCACATTCTGCTCCTTAACGACGGCCTGCAGCATCTTGGCGATGGTCAGCGGCTCCGGGCCGCCGTCGCCCTTGTCTGGTACGTCAATGTGGAAGGCTCGGTCAGCGCCCATGGCCATGGCGGTGCGGAGGACATCAGGGCATTTCGGGCCGCCAGCGGAAAGTGCGAGGATATCTTCGACCTTAATGGGGCCCTTGCGCTCACGAAGGCGGACAGCCTCTTCGATTGAGAGCTCGTCAAAAGGGTTCAGGGAGTGCTTGACACCAGCGGTTTCGACACCGGTCTGGGCTTTGTTGATGCGGGGTTTGATCTATTTGGTTCAGATGTGGGTGTCAGTCATGGTATTCTAATCCCAGAGTGAGTGGCGGGCAGTTTCCATGACCTCGTCGGTCGAGATCCAGCTCCGAGCGTCGGTCCTCCGGAGCTGCACTTGGAGGGGTCATGGTGAATGGGTACTTGACTTACCGCATAGTCAATCACGCGCTTGACGGGCACCAATATCCTTAGGCCGCTCATTTTGTGTATATCAGTAGTCGAGCAACGGCCAATGAGTTGATGTAAGGAAGTTTGGAGGCTCGGAGGGAGAAAGCCTGCGGTGACGGAGTGCCAAGAAATCAAAAACGCCGACGCGGCCCGAGTTTAACCCTCGTCGCACCACTGACTCCTCAGAACACAGTGCGCTTTTGCGGCCATCATAACAACAAGCGCTTGGGATCGGAACATCAAGGTGGTGTAAGTCTGCAGGTACCTTGGTATTCACATACTTGTGATATTTGCATTGCTAAATATTGATTTTACTGAGTGCGGTTCCAAGTTGCCTATCCTACCATTTTTGGCTCACTTTTGTTATGTATACTAGTACTGATTGACCATCTCTTCCTTTATACACATCAACCATTCATGGTACATTTTATTGTACACTTGCTCTCTGGTGACCGTGATAACCAATGTGGCTACCCCGGGTAAAGGACAGCAAGGGCTTTACAGCACGAGAGCACCGAAGTAAGTTGTAGCATGTAGCGTACCTGACTAGAAATATATAACCATTTCTGTTCATAACCAAATAGACAGTATCAAAATAAACAGGGCTTCAAGGTCACCACAGCAATTTATCTTCAGAAACAGCAAGGACAATGAAAAAGCCACATGGGTAAGCCCAATGGAAAAGTACAAGACGGCAATTAGTTATGGGAGTAAGATAAGGTTGCTGATGGCCGCAATTCGTCGCCGTACTTATACCACCGAACCTGCCGAGGTTAACCATACAGCCTACATATATTGTGATAATGGATGTTGTTTTGCATTTGACAAGACTGAGAAGGATACCCTGCTGTAATCTGTTGACTTAGTCATAAACTATATAGCATGTAGTGTCAAGGCCTGGCCCTAATATTTTCTGGTTTGCTACCAGCCGAGTTGATCCCTCGCCCAGCTACACCATCGGTGTTCAACAGCTTCGCTGCCCTCTCCATTATATAAAGTATGTCCAACAAGGCTACTTCCTCAGGGCATAAAAAGGATTGGGATGAGCTAAAAAGGGGCGAAAAAAAGAGAAAAGAAGAAAACAACGGCTGCGACGCCCGCGAATGGAATTGTTCAAGAAGGTTCTGGTCAATCGTCTTGGACCACTCAATCAAAACGCGGTACTTTTATTGTTGAATAGAGATGCATTAAATATCAAATACTCGGGGTGAATATCGAGAAAGAAAGTAGAGCGCCGATATCATAATGGCCTAGCTACATAGTAGACAATGTTGTCATGGTACTGGCAATATTGGGAGGTTGCAGATAGATACATTTTTGAGACAATGGATTGTACCTTATGGTAAACTTAAACCCAAGGTGTCCATGCTAGTCTAAACCTTGAAATAGGATTGCATCGTAGATGGTGACCTTCCTATGTACGTTTTCCAACTTTGCTGATATGTGCAGTAGATGGAAAATATCCATATTCAGCTGTGGTCAAAGCTAAGTATTCACACCGATCACCAAGTTTCTTGTTTGTAACGGCCAGTTTGCTCCATGCCAATGAGATAGCCCTCGGCCTGGGAACGGGTGAAAGGCTGCCCTGGTAAAGGAGCTCCTCCATGTTGGAAGGCTTCGATGAGAGCCTCGCGCACAGCTTGAGGCATGCGACCCGAAGAACCACAAATATAAACAGACCCCTGCATATCGTGCAACACCCGGAAGAAGAGAGGGAAGTTCTCGCGCACGGTATCTTGCACGTAGATTTTGCGTTGCTGATCACGCGAAAAAGCGGCAAGTACCTGTAGGGGGATGAGCTTGCTGAGCTCCGTCCACTCTTTCTCAAAGAAGAAGTCAGATTCTCGGTTTCGGCCACCGTACAGGAGAATAGTAGGCCCGATCGGCGGGTTGACGCCAGGGTTTTGCTCGCGGTAAGCCTTCACAAGTGCCGCTTTCTCCCAGAGCATGGAACGCAGGGGTGCAATTCCAGTGCCCGGTCCAATGAGCACGGTTGCTGCGGTCAGTTGCTGGACTGAAGACTTGAGACCGCCGGGCTGGAGCTGGACTCGGAGGGTGCTACCTGGCCGGAGGACGGATAGATATTTGGTACAGACCCCCTCGCGGATTCTCTTGATAACTGTTTGGTATTTGACAATGGCAATGAGCAGCTCGAATTGTGTATTACCATCAGCAGTCTGTTTGCGTTTTCCGCCGCTGGCAATGCTGAATTGACGGGCTCGCATGGCCGGGAGAACAGATATCGCGTGTTGCCAGGGAATTTTGACAGTGTCGAACTCATGCAGGATCTCAAGTATACTACGTCGTGGGCGTGTCGTGTAATCCCATAGCTCGTCGAGATATTCGGGATTTGTAAATTCTAGTAACCGTTCTTTGTGCATTTCATCGTTGGTGTAGTGTGCGATTGCAGAAAAGAAGGATCGGCGGGGTATCCCTTTGATGTCGAGATAGTCTATGAGGAGGGCACGGAGTGTGAGGTTGGGATATGAGTCGAGGCCAAAAATTGGTGGTGGCGATGGAATATCTCCAGTTGAAACGAGACGGATTGGTCGATCTGCCTGATCGTTCCAACCCATCAAGTCAATGAGGGTTTGAACATCATTCGAAGAGCTTTTCGGTGTGATGGCGATCATGTCTCCCGGAGCGTAAGAGACAAAGTCTGGAACGGTCAAGGTAATATGGCGCACATCCTGCCAATGCTTTTGCGGAGTCACACGCCGATTTTCAGTCAATGTCGCACATAGAGCATGTGGGATGGGTCGGTAGTCATGGTCTAGATGGTGTAGCCCCGGATATTCATCCGTAGAAGGTTGATGTTTACTTGGGACGGCGGCTTGGGGCATTGGGACAGAATCGTTTCCCCCTACCGGTTCCAACTTCCACTTTGGTGGGAGGCGCACATCATCTGGGATCGGGTGCTGTCCAGCAGGAAGAGGATGTCTATCCAGTAAATGTTTTCGAAAATCCGTCATCCATGGTAGGAGGGTTCCCTCGAGTCTGTGTGTCAAGCCATGTAAGTCGTGAACAGGTATCCAAGGCGAGGGTCAGAAAACCTACCCTTCTGGATGTTGCTGGTCTGCTTCACCTGTGGGATAGATCTCATTTGCACCAAGTTGTAGTAGTCGTTTATAGAGCTTGCGTATCGCCCAATTGAATCTATCACAATCAGCCGTTGAAACCCACCACAGTAGCGTAACTTTCATACTTAGGATACGAGCTATCCCCCAGCCCAAAACAAGTGAAGTTTATGCCTTTCAAAAAGGTAGCAGGTAGCTTCTTCAGCAAGAGCGACTTCCAAAAAGACCGCGCATTGACCGGCAAATCGCCTTGACCAGTGGTCGATGCCACAAATATGGTGAGTGTGTATAAAAAAAGGGATTCCTATGGGTCCATTGGTATTAGGCCTCTAGAGGGTCATTGTCATTACAGAAAAGTGCATACCGGCTTGCATTGATTCAACTCGGATACATGTGTCGCAAAACGGAGCCGCTCGGTCAACGCGCCCAATTCCTCAGCCACTTCCTGCGCATTTCCCGTTTCTGAGCCATATAAAATGAGCACGGACCGTTCTAAGGGACGTGGACGTTGGGTGTCGCCCATTCTGCGCTCTGGTGTGGAAGTGTCTGAACAGTTCTTGCTGTGTGCCCCTCCGAAAATCGGCTGACGTCACCCAAAGACCAATCAATCTTATCGAACACCCACCGCCTTATCTACCGCCTACCTGAGTTGACATTGTAGGATGTACTGTCCCGTGAAGAATAGGCGTTGAGGAAGATAATCTAATTCTGTGCTTATATTATGTTGAAAAAGTAGGTCTAAGAAGTGTGGATGAAACCTTGCATAGGTGATATGTGCTTTTCATAGTTGAACAAGCATGCCAAAGGGACTAATGGAGGTAATGCCTATATAGTTATGATGAGTAGGCCCACTGCGAGATATCCTATGTTATTGGCCAATCTCTAATCTGGGGCTGTCTTTTTGTTGGCTCAAAGCGAACCAAGTCCCTTGTATACTGCCCTAATAATAGGCCTTATAGTTGGGAGTTACGAGCTGCTCGTTTCACTTGGAGTAAACATTGTAAGGCTAAATTGAAAGAATAAAGGGTATCGTCAATCTGCTTTTCAGAATTCATCGTCGCCGCCGCCGCCCCCACCGTCTTCATCACCAATATCATCTTCACCATCATCGAAGTACTGTTCGGCATTGTAATCACCGCCCATTTCGTCATCATCCTCAGAGAAGTCATCGTCCATGATCTCCTCTTCCTCCTCATCATCCCCCTCAAGCAATGCGGCTTCGTCTGCATCTGCGTCGCCTTCCTCCTCGTCTTCCCCACCAGCTGTGCGTTTCACAGGCCCAGCTTCGTCTTCCTCGTCCTCAAAACCGCGCTTCACTCCGGCGACTGAAGCCTGGGCCTGATAGCCATCCAGGGACGTGTCTGGTCGGAAGTTTGGCTGGAGGGTTTGCCATAGCTCGCGGGGGAAGAATTTCAAGACTGAACAGTCAAAGCATGCAGAGTCAGTAATCTGCAGCCATAGAAAAGTCAACGCTAACAGAAAACAACTTACAGTAAGATCGTCCGGTGATCTTGGGGAGGGTGCGCCGTTTCTTTTGATAACGGCCGGAATAAGTGGGCATGCCATGGAAAGCGTCGAAGTTGGCGCGTGCGGCGCTGCCTTTTTTGGCGCTGGAAGATGATGCATCAAGAACGGAGTAGAAGGGGCCCTCATGGAAGCTTTCACGTAACTCTCGGTAGTAGTCTACCTGGGTTTGTTCTGCGGGGCTCAACTTCCGAGCAAAGGGGACTGTGTATTTCTGAGGAGAGAGAGAGTTAGGCTCTGTGGATTTCGACATTATGGAGATTGGTGCATTGTAAGGGGAAGATTTCCTGGAGAGCCAGGCCAAGAAGCAAACATACAGGGTATAACGGTGTTGGAGCTGTGTCTGGCTCCCCGCCAGGGTCGGCATCCCAAGTAAACTCTGTGCCGGGAGGCTTTTTGCCCTTTGGTGCCCCACGACGCGACATTGCAGTAATAAGACGTGAATTAATATGGGCCAGCGAATTTGGGGATCATTCTTCATGATATAACTGCGGAAAGATGATAATGACTCCGGAAAAATACATTTCTTCACCGCCCACCCGAAACAGAACTAGGGCTGGCAGATTCCCTCAGTGCTTCCCCGCGTGGACGCTAAGATAACAATGCGCAGATCCTTACCGGGGACTCCGTGCACAATAGACTATTGAACTTATTGTTTTTAATTGAAAATGAGACTACATAATAATCAATAAACTGATTCATGTACTTTTCAAATTTATTGTGACATCATAGTCCGGCAGTCACTACCTGAGTCCCGCCAGATTGCACAGGTCCCCAGGGACCCTGGTTCACGCGCTGTTGTAACGTTTGCATGATATCTTCGAACCCTTCCATCTGGCCATCAGTTTCTTGCAACCGGCTATACAACGCGACGAGGACATCATGTTTCGCAGTGGCAACTTTCCAAACGACACTCTGGGAATCACCTGCACCACCCCCGACGAAGTCTGCGTAAGTGCGAGGTGGCTTAAAAAGATATGGAAGAAGGGTAGTCAGGGCAGGCGGGGTGAGAGCTGCCCATGCTCCTGACGTGGGGAAAAATCCATTAGTGGCTGGAGACAACTGACCCAGACCCTCTTCGGAGGGCAGCTGGAACCGTGACGGATTAACAGGTGCTGAAGGCGAAGGTTTCCAGTTCGCTGTTGTAATAGCCTTCATAAAATTGATGGCCGACAACGCAACATCTTTCATCACTAGCACGTCGGCAGCCCCTACGACATTGTCCCAGAAAGTGGGGTTTTGGTTCACATAGAGGAAGTAGAGGATGCGCGCTGCAGCTGCTTCGCGTTCCCAGTCAGTTGGAGTTGAGCCGGATGTGTTCAAATTCATTGAATCGGAAACCCCAGTTCGCTGAGGTCCGTGGAAAACTTTTGCCAGAACATCTAGAGCTTCGCTGTTGGGAGGGTTTGTGGGAATTGCGAGAACCGGGTTGGCACCATGTTTGCCCGCTTCTACGAGAAGCACTCGGGGGAGTGAAGCTAAAATAGCAAGGTGACCTGTGGGTACTTCACCATGTGCCCATTGCGCGCTAGGAATAGCGAGAGATCTGTTGATGCGGGAGATAATCCCATCAAGTAGGGTAGAAGGGTTCTGCAACAAGTGGTTGGGATACATCTCGGCGTACCGAGCCACATATGCCATCACTGGGCCAGATAGGTAGAGAAGATCCACCGAGTCCAGCTTGGACTCATCAAGGTAATAAGTCAGCACTTGGGAATGCAGTTTGTGTTCGACAAGGAAGTCGAGGGCAGGGGACGAGAAAGTGGAACTAGACTGCACAGAGCTGCGAGCGACGAGGCCCGGTCCATCGATCTCTAGCAGCTCGCGGAAGAAGTTGAGCAGCGTCATGTGCATCAAGACATCGGTCACTTGGACCATATGACAGGTTGCAAAATGCAGAAGACTACTGCTCTGGTATTTAGCCTCGATCTCCGGTACTTGGGCTGTTGAGATGATGTCCCAGCGTAGTTTTCCGGCTTTCGCCAAGAGTGTCATTAGTCTGCCCTGTGCGAGCGTTCTTTCGCGTTTAGAAAGACCACCGGGTGCATCACTTTGGAGGCTACATAGTCCGAACAACAGACCGTAGACATCCTTATCGGTGAATAGCCTCCTCCACAAGAGCCCCTGTCCGGCATAACTCTCGTCACCAGTGTGCTCATATTCTCCATTTTCCAGGTGATTAGCAACGTCGACCTCCAAAAGCGCCCATAATGTGTCGAGTGCAGCCTGTGCAACTTCGCCCGAAGATGTTGAAAGCCATAGCTCGACGAGCGAAGCCACCAAGTCTGAATCACCTGCCACTATGGCAGCTTCACTGTATTTTTGCCCAGCTTTAGCTAATAGTGAAAGAGCTAAGAGATTGATTGGTGGTGATGGGGCCTTGAAGCCAGCGACAAGATTGATCGGAGGATCGACAGCTTGGAGATCGGTGAAGGTGAAGTAGGCGGTAGCTCTGATTCCGAGGGTTGTAATAGGTGTAGGGTCTTCTTGCAAGATGGGAAGGAGCACAGAAATTTGCGATAGAAGAGTGGCAGGGACTACACGATCGGTGGATTCGACTAGTTGCAACTTCAACTTGTCGATGAGAGGAATGTCCAAGGCGACGGAGGGGTTCTCCTGGACTTGAGCGAGGTGTGATCTCACTGCATCAAACGTTGAAGGGACCGACATCGTGATTTCTTGCAATATCTTCAGTTGCAAAAGCCAGTCACAGACTTAAAACTGAAATGGATGCCTTCGTGACAGGTGAAGCTGGCCCTTCGCGCCGCCTCCGCCGCGGGGAAAGCTCATATCCGCCTCAGGCATCAACTCCAAACCGACCAAACATGACCGCATCAACCAACCGTCTCTACTACTCCGTCCCTCACCAGAAGTTCCTCTCGATTCCAGGATTGCAACCTACAATCATGGAGCCTCCACAGTGTCTAGTTTCTCAGAAGTCATCCGATTCGGGTCTCCATATCCAGCTACACCCACTCGTTCTCCTCACTGTCTCTGACCAAATTACCCGGCATGTTGCCCGACAGCAGCATGGGCCGATAATTGGCGGCCTCCTAGGCCAGCAGAATGGACGGGAAATAACACTTGAGCATGCATTCGAGTGCCCGGTTACTTGCGGACTGAACGATGAGATTATTTTGCCGGCGGCATGGTTTCAGGAACGTCTTCAGCAGTGTACGCGGAACCCCTCACAAGATCAATTAGATCTGCCCCTAGCGAGTACAAACTGACCATATAACAGTCAAAGATGTGCACAAAGACCCCGCTCTCGACCTTGTTGGTTGGTGGTCAACCACGCCATCGGCCGGGCCGAATGACGCCCATCTCCCCCTCCACCGACAAATCCTCCAGGACTACAACGAATCCGCCGTCTTCCTCGCCTTCCATCCCTCACAGCTCCAGGGTTCAAGTTCAAATGGCGGCAAGCTTCCCCTGACCGTGTATGAGAGTGTTCATGAAGGCGAGACCGCCCCGGATGCAGGCAAGGACATGCAGGTGGATGGCGAGGAGACGGGGTTGAATATCAGATTCAGGGAGCTGCCCTACTCAGTGGAAACAGGGGAATCGGAGATGATTGGTATCGATACTATTGTCCAGGCTTCGGGCACAGCTTCTTTGAATGCGACACAGGAGCCAACCAAGCGCGCGCAGCAGACAGAACAGGCAGAGTCAAATAAGCAGGACTCGCAGGTTGCGCTCTCACAAGAGGAAGAGGAGTGTAAGTTTTCAAAGATCCAACGCAACTGCTGCTTGGATGGTTGATACTGACTGTTTTGAAAAGTAATCGCAAGCCTCAGCACTCGTCTCAATGCCGTTCGCACCCTCGAATCCCGCGTCTCCCTCATCAAATCCTACCTCTCCAGTCTCTCAGAAGCGGATTTTAGCTCAGATCGATCAAAGGACAATACATCCGCCACCAAGCTGTCCCACCCAATCCTCCGCAACATCAACTCTCTCCTCTCGCACCTGTCCATCCTCTTTCCGTCAGAGCAAAGCACCTTCACCACCGAAGTGCTCTCGCAAAGCAACGATGTGCTATTAATCTCGCTACTCGGTCAACTCGGCGACAACGTCAAGGCCATGCGCGAACTAGGCCGCAAATCTGCGGTTGTTCAGACTGCGCGTCAAGTAGCTTCCGCGCGCAAGGATCCCTCCATGCTCCAAAGGAGCTTCAATGAGGAGTTCTATGGCCAGGGTGGGCGTGGTGGTCCTGGCAGTGGGATGTATTCGTGATACTAGTCACATGCAGTACTTGAGTGTTTCCACGATCAGCCCATGAAAATACCCCCACAAATGGCAATATGCTGGATCTTGAGCGGGTTCACTTGCTTTGCTTAGACAGTGTTCCTTTCCCGGCCCGTTTCAAGACCATCTAGACGAGATAACGAACTTTGATATGATTATTCTTCATTTCTCCTGTTTACTCAGTGACAGTAGAGGTCCCAGATGATACTATACAAGAAATGTAAACCTACAGCGATGCAAAGATGGGGATATGACAGATAAAGAAAAAGGGGAAAGGGAAAAAGAATATGTAAAGAATAAAGGACAAGGAAAAAAACACGTCGCTATGCAAACAGGCGGGTATCCATACCTATCCAAACAACGGGACATAAAGAGAAATGTAAAAGCGCAAAATTCTCGAAGTGCTCGTGGGTAGCGTGAGGTAAAAATAGTAATATGCTTGCAGCTCAATCACAGAGTAAACATGCATAACAAAGCAAGCCCTGTCAATATGAGAGGTCGAAGTCTACACCGAGTCATAATTGAATCATAGACATGGATCATGATTGACGGTTGCCAGGGTAGGGAGGAGGAGGATGGTAAGGGTCGGGCATGGGCATAGGGACTTGCTCACGGAGAGGGCCGTCGGATGGGTAAGGGTGGACCAGCGATTCCGAGTGCAGATTGTCATGACTGTGAAGCGAGGAATCCTCGTAGGGTGACGGGCTTCGCTCGTAAAACCTAGCTGACGGGTTTTGGACATGATCATCGAAGTCCGACGCATACGGCGAAGTGCTCGTGAGCGCGATCTCGGGGTTGGGTTGGGGGTGAGCTAGAAGCACATCGCCCTCTTCGTACGGCGTGTCGCCATAGCGGCCCGTTCGGCCTGCGGACATGGCCGTTCCAGCGCCATGATAAGCCGTTCCGTGTTCGGTGAGCTCGCTGCCATCTTGGGGTGGCTGGAGCCCGAGTGACTGGTCTTGCGGCTGATAACTGGGGTCCAGCATACGACTTTTGCGGCCGACGAACAGCCAGCGCGCACTTCGCCCAATGGCTTTGAAAAGGTCCAATGGGTTCATGGCATCAATCAAGGCCCTTATGCCGTACCGTCCACCTTGGTATGCAGACTTGCCGTTGCCGAAGAAATCGGTCACTTCACTTTGGTTGGCGAGGGTGTAAGACTTCCAGGAAAAGGCCCAGAGATGAAGTATACCAAATATAGCCATCTCACAGTTGATCATCAACTCCGGGAGCCCAACCTTGAGATCGTTCATAGCCATTTTATCAGTCGCTGTGACAGCACCGTTAGAGACTAGAAGGTTGATGAGTGTCTAAAACGTGGAAACAAAAGTTAATAATCCACTTTATCAGATGATCCTAAACCAAAAAAAAAAAAAGACTTACCGACTGCCAGAATGACAGGAAAATGACGAGCTTAATCGACAGGATCTTCAAGAATGGCTGATGTTGCTTGATGTCTTGGCTGGTCTGGTGGTAGAACTGGATCAGACAGTACATGGCGATGGTGACAGAGACCGATTCGATGACGATAGTCTATCAATAGGTTATTAGCGGATCGACAGGGAACGAAACCCAAGAGGTCACCACTTGAAACATACCCAGATATGCGCAAACGCGGGACTCAGTGACTCCTCGCAATACATTCCAAAAGCCTGTGCGACGACTGCAACGATAGTCATAAGAACGCGCATGAGACAATATTGGAAAACCCCGACCCAGACAATCTGCAAAATGATCAGTCCCGTAAAACTCCTCAACATGTGCTCCAGTCCATCATCTTACATTGAACCATGTCAATCCACTGCGCGGGGTTCGCCAGATGCGCTCACCACCACAGCATTTCTGAAGCCAACTCAACGGCCAGAGCCATGACTTTGGCTGAGTTCCACGGAAGTAATCCTTCTGGCTGTGTAGATCCGGGGCGATATAGTGGCACATGAGGGAGAAGAAGGCGGAGATACAGAAGGCTTCGTAGCAGTCACCGAGGACCTTAAAGTAGACGGCGTCATGGTAGAAATATATGCTAAGCCATGCAACGAGGGAATAGACGGGGACCATGAATAGGATGCGGATAATACTGCGACGGAGATGAGGACCATGTCAGCAATACTGTTGACACTTTAACCGCTACCCTGGAGAAGGAAACTCACTGTCGCTGTTCGATCGGCTTGCTGTAATGTGTGGCATGTAAAATAATGAGGGCAAAAGATACCACACATGCGATAATAGCGCAAGCGCCGCCCACCAGGAGCGCTAGAGCATGAAATGTAATACCGCCATCCCAGAGTGCGACCTCGTCAACTATCTCCGGTCAGTCACTGCAAATCTATTCAAGGCGGAAGGGGGCAACACACTTAATTCAGCCTCTGTGGTATTGCACACTGGCCAGCCCATGGTGGCTGGGTGCTAAGGTGAAAATGGCAAAGAGGGCTGTTGACCCTTTTTTTTTCTTCTTCCCTTTATCTTATCCGGATCGACAGGGGAAAACGCCACCGAATATCAACAAAAGAGGAAATGTTGAAGAAGCAACTATTTCCATATGGAGTATGGAAAGTAAAGGATTGGCGTTCTCTTGGCTGATTATGCCACGACCTGTCAGGTCTCGAAAATCGGCTGATTTTCTTGGGGATCATCGGATGCCGAAAGGCTTAGTCTTTTGATCTATTTTTATATTTTGATTTGCTTGGCTCTTACTTTAGGTGGACCCCTAACATATTCATACCTAAGTCTGTAACTAGTTGGCTATTCAAGTTAAAACTTTAGGGGACAGCTAGGAGTCAAGCTCCAACTCCAAATATCTCAATAACAAGCGTATTCGCGAGCTGGATTATGCGAATATCGGTTGGACAAAACTCACCGGTGCTGGAGGTGGAAAACATATGAGACTGTCCTAGGTGCCGACGGGGTTGGGGTGCTTTGGCCTGCTATATTCCGAAATGGCGATGGAAAGGCTGGCGAAGAGATTGATCAGGAGAAGTTTGAAGATTCTGACGGCGTTCAAGGTATCAACGAGCTGGTTTGAGTGGGAGCGCAGGAAAATCGGGAAGGCTGGGAGTTTTGGACGTTTCCTCCAAGATGAACAGAGGTCGTCCTGATGATCATTCTATCTCCTGTGAGTGTGCCATGCTTACTATACTACACGTCGTGTATGTATACTGTAGAAGAAGTAGTATAATTCATTTATCCCAGCCTTTCGGGCGCTGGATATGATATCGCGTGGTGCGTAGGTTTACAGAAGGGGCTAGTAGGAAGGCAGCTATTACATACTTTTGATATTTTCCATAGCATTTTGCAGTCGCTAAAAGTCTATTGTACATGGCCAATAACAAACAATGGCCCAACTGCAAGATGCTTTTAACCTTCGAAAGTTCAAGAGCGCCATGAATCACCGCGCCGCCCCCACGCCCCCGCCCGAGGTCCGGGGCCAGAGCGAGGTCCAGGTCCAAATCTTTCTGGCCCGATGTCCACGAACTGATCGTCATTTTCGAAAGTAATTCGTCGCATCTCATCGCCACCGCGACGTGGGAATGTGCCCTTCCGAATCAGCTCATCAAATTGGTCCAGACGTTTGTCGGCAACGGGACGTGGAACGGGAAGGTAGTACAGCTTGGGTTTTGCAGTGGTAGATTCAAACAATTCATCCAGAGGTTTAAAGCCCTGCCCAGGTCGTGACGAAGGTGCAGGAGCCGCAGGAGCCGCGTTGGAGGGACGACGGTCAAACTGCTCCATATCGCGGCGCGGGCCCAAGGGGGAGTGCGATTGAAACCTGATTCACGTCGTCCAGAGGGAGCGGAGCCCACCTCGGCGAGGGTAGCTGTTGTTCCGTCATCAGATGTCTCATATCTCACTTCCCAACGGGCAGCAGCGCCAGCTCGGTCTCGGGATTCATCTTCTGTCTGAATCCATTCCTTGATCTTCTCCTCAGGGATAAAATCTGCTCGGAGATTCTTGCGGTTGCGCTCGTTGGGCCACACAGTCCCATGGACGGCAGAACGAACCCGTGAGGCTGCTGTGATACTGGTGAAACTCACAAAACAGTGAGTTTTGATAGAATCGAGATGGAAGTCAACGATGGCGTCGGAGTCGGTGGTTCCGGGTGCACATGCGAGGCTGGCCAGGTGTTTGCGAAGAGCAGTCGGCTGGAGTGGGCGCATAAGGCCGTCGATATAGAGGGCAGAAGTTGCAGGGTGCAACGCTGGGGGGGATGTCTGCATCTTGCATCTCAATGTCTCGTGGGGGAGAAGCGAGTTGGGAGGATGCACCAGCAGGTGCAAATAGGTTGCGGAACCGGGCGTCTTGTTTGGTGGGGGTTTTGTGCGAGTCTGTTTGCGTCTCAATAGGTTGTTTGTCTGTGTGATCCTCCGCTGTTTTTTGGTCTTCAGACTTTAACTTGCTGAGCCCCTCATCACGGGAAGCCGCCACCTCATCGTCTTTCAGCAACACGCGTGGGGTCGTTTCCTTTGCGCGAGCTTTCCTATTCGCAATCTCTTCTAGAGTAGGAGCCGGGCTCTGGCTGCGGCGTTTCCGTTTGCGTGTATCCTCCACTGCCTCTTCCACCGGGAGAGGTGTCGATAACTCTGTGTCAACCTCGGAGGTCTGGGCAGCAGAGACCGATTTTTCTTGAGCCTTCACGAGCTCCTCCTTCTTCACATCTTGGACTGCTTCATCCATTTGCGGCTGGAAAGGTGCAGCTGCAGACTTTTGTTCTTCAGGGGCAGTTGCCTCTGTTTGTGCCTCCTCCGCAGGCTTTGCGACATCAACTTTTTGCGAATTCACGTCGGCTGCCGAAACTGCTTCTCCCTGGGTCGAGTCATCTGCCTGCATTTGTCCATCTTGGGCTGAATCTGATATTGGGACGGGTGCTGATGCCTCCTCTGTTTGTGAGATTGTTTCTTCCTTGGATTGTTCAAGCTGTTCATTCTCTGGTTGTTCGGGCTGCGGCTTTGGCTGCGAAGCAGCGTCTGGTGCAGGTGGCTGTGATTCGGTGGATTCTTCAGCGGGAGCTGCAGCTTCGGTCGTTACCTGGTTTGTTTGTGAGTCAAGCTCGATCAATTTGTCAACGAACTGCTGCTTGAGGCGGAGGCCAGTCTGAGGGATGCCGCGCTTCTTGCACTCGGCCTTCAAATCAGCCACTTTCAACGATGAATAGTCAATCATGATGACAAACTCTCCACATCAAAGGTCGATGTAAAAAGCGAAGTTGAGTGTGACGAGATCGGTTGTTTATATCAGAAATAAGGAAAACAATTGGTTGGAGCGCAGGGATTGGATCTGGGGACGCGATGGAAATGCGCGCCGATGATGTAGGACGCTAGCCACATATGGACTAGCGTTACTCTTGTCTGAACAAATCGGCATGCAACCGGACAACTACCTGCCTATGTAGGTGTCTCTTCAATCATTCAAGTGAATTATAGAAAGAAGAGTAAGATCTAATTGACAGGAGTCGAAGGGAATTTAAATAATTTGTCTTGTTCAAGCACATAACTACCCATCTAGAGCACTTCAACGGAGGAACAATCTTAGATGCGGCTGAAGTAAACCAGCATTGCTAAGTTCACTAATAGTCCGCAGCTGCGGCAACGTGGTCAAGTTCACATGCATACATAGTATAAGTGATATACATCAATACCATTGCTATCATCCAGAAAAGAGCATATTGATGCCAGACGGAAGGAGCTGTGTACAAGTGGGAGAATAGAATAGCCTTGACTCTGGTCTAAAGTCGGGACCAATGGAAAGTTTTCAGATGCTAGAGCAAGATGTGCATTATTTGCGTTGAATAACTCACGATGCTACTTCTACCACCTTTATTACTACGCTCTTCATTTATTTATTTTAGAAGATCGTCATACTAGTAAGCAGTCGGAGCGAAACACTGGCTTGGAGGCAATCAACATAGATATATTGACAGTGATCTAGTCATTCGACAAGGGTGCTTTTAATCCACAATCCCCGCTGGCAGCAGAGCCACGTAGTCTAATGGCGCCGGCTCATTGCCATTAGGCATACCGACAATCTTCAAAGTATCACCCTTGTGCACTTTGATGCCCCGGAACTTGATACGAATCGCCGAATGCCCATCTAAATATATAGAAGGCGTATGACTAAAGGTATCCTCACTATTGCCAATCCACTGGCCAATTTCCCGATTATTCAGATAGACCTTCCACTCTGACTGGCCACCGTATACATCGTAGTAATTCACGGCAAGGTCATAGGTTCCAGTGGGAAAGTCTATTTTGGTCGAAGCGGTGCCAGCTGTACTGTTGGAAGTTGTGACAATTGCAACCGAACCAGAGGCTGTCTCGAAGGGGTTGACGGCATAAGTTTTGTAGCCCTCTAGCTTCATGTCTTCCGCTTCGATGCGCCACGGGTGATGGCCAACGCGCTTGGCCTCATCAGGGATTCCAGAAAGATTGTGATAAAAGGTATTGATCGCATCTCTCCATACAATTGAGTGACCGCTCTGGTAATCTAGGAAGTGGCGCACATGGTTGTATCGCTCAGTATCAATTTTGCCCTCAAGTGATTCCCACTGCGTGAGGAAGGTCTGTGCAGTTTCGGCACCGCTGTAGTGTTCATCATAGAAGTGCTGAATAACGGTCTTTCCCGAGTGCAGACGATGAGTGTATCCCACATGATGGAACCATAGCAGAAGGTTGTCTGGTGTGGTGTCGATATTCTCATACATGGCAGCCAGTTCATCCGGATACTGGCCCGAAAAACCCGTGCCATTTGCCACCGTCCGGTCCATTCCAATGCTGTCTCGGTCTGCGCGGGTCCATTGGCCCCAGCCATTGTTATCTTGGGATGCAGGGCTTGGACCATAGTGAGTGTATATAATATCTGTCAATGTTTGGATGCCCAAGTTCCCACTATATTGTTCGTAGGCGGGCCATGATTCCATGGACATGCGAGTGATGGTGTCAAGTACCTTGCGATCCAGCCCAAACGTCAGCCTGATCCAGTCTTGCAAAATGTCCTGGGCATCGTCTGCCGGGTTCCAAGCCAAGCGACCATAGGCATATAGGTTTGACATAGATAGGTGGCTACCAAGCCAGGTGGTGTTCGTGCCCACGTTGACAACAGCTGCTGATCCGCCCAGTTTGCGATTGAACCGTTTACCAGCCACGATATCGCGAACGAGTGATGGCTGGTGGTCGACGCGGAGGTCAGTGTCTAAGATTGTCTTCCAAATGGGAGCAACATAGACCAAATGAGACTGTTGGCCGAGATATTCTTGCGTGACCTGCAGTTCAATGGCCATACTAGTGTTGAACAAATTCGCAAACAGCGGTGATGCTGGCTCACGGACTTGGAAATCAATAGGCCCATACTTGATTTGGATCACCACGTTGTCGTCGAATTCGCCATCTAGATCCTTGAAGAAATCCACAGCAGCATTTGCACGATCATCGGTCCAGATTGATTCGTTCAGCTTATTGTAGACGAACGCGCGATACATAACAATGCCACCGTAAGGCTGGACTTCTTTAGCGAACAAGTTCGCTGCATCTGCGAGGGTCCTGTTATACGTCTGGGGGCCTGGCTGTCCCTCCGAGTCAGCCTTGACGAGGTAGCCAGCCATGTCAGGCACTCGATCATAGACCTGGGCCGTAATTTTCGACCACCATTCGACGACAGATGCATCGAGGGGATCGAAAGTGCTGAGCCCTCCATAAGTCTGAGGGGATGCGAAATTGAGAGATAGGCCAACTTGTATACCGTATGGACGGAAGACATCGGCAATCCGAGCTACCCCATCGAGGTTTGTGGGACTCAAGAGGGTAGCATTCGCGTTGACATTGTTGATGACGACAGCATTGATTCTGATCGAGGCCAAAAGGCGGGCGTATTCAGCAACACGGGTTAGGTCGTCGACGATTTGACCGTCCTTGAAGAAGATAGAGGGGCCGCCATAGCCGCGTTCGATTCTTCCATCCATGTCATCCCATTGATTCACCCAGCGAATAGGCGCAGAAGGATTGGTTGCATAGGCGACCTTGGAGTGGTTCCCCTGAGCAAGCATCGACAAGTATTCAAAGGTGCCATAGAGAGCACCCCTTCTCGTTTTGCCCAAGGATCTGAACGTTTTCCCCCTTGGTGTCGAGCCAAAAGCCATCTTCTTCCAGCACAGGTACACCTTTCCCAGCACCGCAGATTTCCCGATATTGATCAACTGTGCCAACAACAACCGAGGAAGATGTCTTGCACTTGTTATGTTTCACTTGCACGCGCTTTCCATAAACACCCTTGAGACCATTCTGTAACTCCGTCCCGCAACATACACCGGACTTGTCTCAGTCGTATTGAGGATGACGATACTCGAAGGGAGGTTGGAATGACATTGACCTGAACAGGGTAATGATGCGTACCGCAGCCAGCCATTGAGGCCGTTCTCAGCGGCTGCAAAGCCCAAGGAGGCAAAGAAGAGGAGCGCACGCATTGTACTGGTCCGGGGGCATATACCCAATCACTCACTGCAGATCAAGTCCCCCTTTATATGAACTTCCCGCGAACATCGGAAGGCTCGCCGGTGGCACATAGTTCGCGGAAAAACTTCAGGCTAAATGAGTGATCCGTCCAAGCCAAGAAATACAGGCTAATGTACTTGCAGCGATTCCCCGCAAAGAGTGCGGAGTTGCGTGGGGGTTGATTCGGCACGGACATCAAAGCTGATTTTCTTCATGCCTAAAGTCGAGAAAGCCACCGAGAGAGAGTCTTAGCAAGAGCTAGCTCCAGTGGACTCGAGAAAAGCTCCATGAGACCAGTAGACTCTCCGGGGCTAATAAACTGAGTTACCGAATCGGGAGGAAGATGGATCCATCCATGCGTCTACAGGCGAGAAGCCTTTCGAGATTATATAGCCGTGAGTATCATCATGGCCTGTCGTGATTATGGGATTCATGTGGGATTTCAGGTGTCTCTGAGCTCAGATTTACAATTTACAATTTATCCGGGCTTTGCTTTTTGGTTTACCTGAGCTGCAAACAATATTACGATAGTACGGTCCTGCTGGTTACTGCCCAGGCGGGTGTAGCTTATTGCTAGCATGTAGCCAAAAAGAGATTTAGATCAGCGCCACGAAGCCTTATGTGGACTAAGGCCTAAAATGGACGGGTAGACTCATGATAATGAATTGCATTTTGGGTATTACATTTTAGGCTATTTCTATGAAATGGCCGAGTCCAAAGACAAAGCGCATTTAGCAAAGTGGTCAAGGAGCTTGGCACGCTTGCCCAGAATATGCCTAGTTCGAAAGATCCATAATTCATCACTATTCATGGGAGAAATTTTTTGTTCAAGAATGGTTCAAGATTCTATTTTTCATGGCTCGCAACAGGGCGATACGCTTAAGCCTCACGGCTCAGGATGTCGGAGTCACCGGCATCGAGGATAGCCATGGCGGAGCAGCGGAAGAGCTTACCGCAAGCGGTACCGAGCTCAATCTATAGGGCGAGTTAGTCCAATTCGCTCTCCGGGACGCCTTGCGGTGATCCCTTCGCTGAGCAACTTCACTCTCCGAAGTGGTAGTTTTGACCACTTCTTCTCTGAGTAGTGTAGCTGACTCCGAGGTGCGACAGCCAATGTCTCAGGCTGCCGACCCGAAGGAAGGGGGAATGAAACGTACGTTGTTGCCGTTGAAGTGGTGAACGGGGGTCTTGGCGAGCATGGCGTAGTACTCAAGCTCGGACTTGCGCAGAGGAGGGCAGTTGCCGGAGATGAGGACCAGCTTGGCCTTGCCAGAGCGGAGAGTCTTCATGGTGGACTTGGTACCCATAGTAACTGAGAGAAGTCAGCGAATTGCTCATTTGTGCGATCGAAAAAATGACCTGCTTACCCTTGCCAGACTTCATCACAAGCGCAAGGCGCGAGGAGAGAGTGTCACCGGACTTCTTAGTCTTGACCATTTTGAATGTTTTGGGGGGTTGGCTCGTAAGAAGGTTTGTCGGATGGTTGGCTACGGAAGAAGAAAAATTCGCACAGATGAAAATAAGATCAAGTGTGGAGCGAGCCCTAACCACACGTGACATGTACCACGTGATTGAATACCGCTTTCCGATGTTATTTTTCTGCCACCGAGACCGGAAGCCAAGTTCTTCCAAGGCTGCGGGGGGGTTTGACTCACTCCATTTTATTACAAGTACACCCTATTCTCCATTTCCATTCTCTTTTTTCCCTTTATTTTGCATACTTCTGTCTTTTTCACAATGGCTGAAACTACCAGTCCCCGTACTGCGCAATATCGTCAGTTATCTCCCCCGTTCTAACATAATGAACCGCTACTAAATCCCGTAGAGAGAGTCGATTCGCAACCTGAGAACCCTTATGCTCAGTTGATCGAGGACCAATCCATTGCGGTCATCCCTTCTTTCAAACTTGAATCCGGTGTCACCCTTTACAACGTCCCAGTCGCATACACCACGCGCGGAACACTCGCCCCCAATGGTGATAATGTGTTGGTGATTTGTCACGCTCTTAGTGGCAGTGCCGATGTCGCTGACTGGTGGGGTCCTCTTCTTGGTGGTCCGGGCCAAGCATTTGATGTCTCTCGTTTCTACGTCGTCTGCCTCAACAGTTTGGGCAGCCCGTACGGAAGTGCAAGTGCTGTGACTTACAAGGATGGTAAGCCTGAAAACGGCTACTATGGACCTGAGTTCCCCTTGACGACTGTCCGTGATGATGTCAACATCCACAAACTCGTCCTGGATGACCTCGGTGTCAAGCAGATTGCTGCGGTGGTGGGAGGATCCATGGGTGGAATGCTCACCTTGGAATACTCCTTTTTCGGCAAAGACTATGTGCGAGCTATTGTGCCCATTGCGACTTCAGCCCGCCATTCCGCATGGTGCATCAGCTGGGGTGAGGCACAGCGGCAGAGCATCTACAGTGACCCGAAGTATGACGATGGCTACTATCCATTTAACGACCCGCCATCTACCGGGCTCGGTGCAGCTCGCATGTCAGCACTTCTCACTTACCGTAGCCGCAACTCATTCGAGTCTCGGTTCGGTCGCAATGTACCTGATCCAACCAAGCCGCGTAACATCAACGGCACCGAGAAGCTCCCCACTCCCCCGAACGAGCACTGGGCCATCCACAACGACGGACACCGTGGCGGAGCAACTTCACGCTCGGAGAGCAGACAAGGCTCACCGGCCGCCGTGAACGAGGCCGAGGTCCAGTTCATGGACCCACAATTCTCCGGCACCAAAACATTTGCCGAGTCGATGCAAAGCCCAAGCTGACTGCATCCGGCCGTCCTCGTCCACCGACCTACTTCTCTGCGCAGTCGTATCTTCGCTACCAGGGTGACAAGTTCGTCAAGCGATTTGATGCCAACTGCTACATCGCCATGACCCGCAAGCTCGATACGCACGACGTGTCCCGCCGCCGCGGCAATGCTAGCACCGACACCGAGGATACCGTCCTTGAGGCCCTCGGGCGCGTAGAGCAGCCAGCTCTAGTTCTGGGCATCGAGTCGGATGGTCTGTTTACATTCGCGGAGCAGCAAGAGATTGCGGCTGGCATCCCCAATTCTCGCCTCGAGCGCATCGATAGCCCCGAGGGCCATGACGCATTCTTGCTTCAATTTGAACAGGTCAACCGCCACATTGTCGAGTTCTTCCACGAAGTCCTGCCCGATATCATGGCAAAATCAGGTGCTGATGGTGCCGCTGCTGTGGCCAGTGTCACTAAGATGACAAAGAGCAGCACTTTCGGTGAGGCCGAGGTGGAGGATATCACCGCTTGGTAAAGCGGCGAAATCCCAAAACAATATTGTCAGGCGCAGTTCTTTCTGCAGCCAATCCCATGCTCTAGTCTGGGTCCCGAATCCCTTTGGAGGGGTCCGCGACCGGATAGATGTCATGGCGCATCAGGGGAAGTAGGTTGCCGTTCTTTTTTCCGTTCCGCCAGTCAGGGAGATGAGCATCCAACTGCCTCTCCCGTCTCTCACTTGGCCTTTGCCCTCGTCCGAGAAGACTGTCAAAGAAGCATCCAACTGCTCTCCATCAGACCCGCCCTCTGGGTCAATTTCTTCCGGGAGGATACTCCGCGGGGGGTGATGGGTCCGTTTTCGGTATTGATAGCCATTGGTTATCTTCGCGACAAATATGTCGCATCATTTAAATAAAAGTATATAGAAAATAACAGATTTGAATATATTTTGATTGCGAAACTTTAATGAAGCTAAAGTGACAGATCCAGTTTATATTCGAATCGGATAGGGTCCCCACGGCAACTGTGACAGAATAACTATCTTAAAAAGATAAGTTTGGCCGAGCTGTATGGTCAGAAATAAGATTGGAGGTTTTAGAATAATTTATGAAACCTACGGAGTACTTATATCCTACGTCTGTATGTAGTTAGGATATGTATTTCAAGTATTATTGGTGAGCCTTTTATCTACTGTTAAAAGAAGACTAGATACTTAAAAAAAGGCCCAATTTGAGTCACACTAGTATAGATGCTCTAACTACATATGTACTTGGGCGCTTAAAGCCTTTGAACCAGGATTGGGTAGGATTTTGGAAATTGATGCCATTAATGTCTTGGATTTCTATTTTTTTTAAGTAGAAAACAAGGATATCCCAATATCCACTATCTCCCAAGTGGACTTAATACGATCTAGCCCTATCTTTTTTATTTTTTATTTATGCATACTAGCTCTAGTAGCATCACTATTTTTCCCTGTTAAGCGCTGGCATTATTTTAAGACATTTTTCTTCTTATCTCTTAATGTTATAATGTGACTCTGGTCTACATTCCCCCGCATACCAGACAGTTGTACCGACAACCGTTCCTGGTCCCTCTTCAAAAACACATTGGGAAATTGCCTTCGATCTGCAGTTGAGCTGTGGACTTCCCTCGGATTAGTGGCTTTTTCATTGTTTGCCTGCGCTCTTTCCTCCTCTCTCTTTTGATCTGTTTCATCGTTCGATCCCCTTGAGACCAGACCATCGGAGCATAACCACAGCCATTTACGACATGGAGCGCAAGCTATCAGAAAAAGCAACTGAAATACGACGCCGTCTGACCTTCACCAGAAGCAGCTCCACGCGAGGCCTAGAATCCACACTGGTCTCGCCTATTGATGCCAGCCCATCAAGCAGTCGCCCTCGGTCAACGACGAATTCCGAGTCTCCCACGCACGACGGGCCAACGTGGGACAGCAGTGACCCCAACCCCGAAGGGGGTTACAGTTTCACGGACGAGCCAGGCTACTTCCGCCCTGCATCGCCGCTTATCGACCGCCAAGAGATCGAAGAAGACCTCGAAGCTGATATCAAGCATGCATGTGCTATGCCATCCCACAGCATTGATCGTGGGCTTCCAACAGGATTCACCTACCGGAGTGATGTGCCAGTCCGGACAGATGGACAAAATCCCGCTGGTCAGCCAAGTGGCGATGCAGCTCCTTCACCCTTAAAACATCATGCCATTCTTCTGTCGGCGCCCAGACCAATCAAGCCCGAAACAGAAAGTACCACGAAACATGATTCCGGAGTCGGTACGAGCTTCAATTCTCCCAACCAACCAGGTAGACCATACGACCACAGCGTATCGGGCACAGATACCTCGGCACGGTTCTATAACAAACAACCCTCCGCCTCACCACCGCACAACGCATCAACAGGACCCCGCGTCCGGAGCCAGAGTCTAGCAACAACAGTCGAAGACAACCAAAGGGAAGGAGCCAACTCTTCAAGTCCGGTTCCATTCCCATACAGTCCTTCTCAATCCAACAGCGAGTGGATATCCAAGCCAACGACGCTCGACAGCCCAGTCAGCTCGCTCAATGAAAGCGAACAAAAGTTCGAAGCTACCGAGTCCGAGCTCGAGACAGAGCCAGAGGCCAACGAACCTGAGACATCCTCTTCAGCCATACCACCACACAAAGCGCCACACCTTGATGGGGCAGGCGGGGCCTGGCTTCCCGCTAGCAGAGAAATCCACCTCATCAACGCAGAAAAACCCACAGCAATCGAACCCAAAACGACAAAGCCATTGACCCGCTTCTACAGTTCCTGCAACCAAACGACAGGGTCATTCAACTCCCGTGAATGGCCGACGAATTTCCGGGAGGATCGGGAGCCGGGTGTTTACGGCAAGGTCCCATCAGATTCACCACTAGGCGCTGGAAGGGCCACAGTGTCAAGACCGCAAACAGGTAACCCGAGATTGGGCAGTGCTTCGACGAATGAGGAAAAATTACCTGGCAGATACCCGTACCAATCGTTTGGCGGGTCCAGCCGCGGGATGTCTTGCTCGTCTTCTTACTTGGGGGATAAGTCTAAACACCAAGAGCGTGTTTACTCTGATGTTATGCCCGGTTCGCCGCCTAAAAATAACCGGCGGAAGAAGGCTTCGCTTTTGTTAAGGAAGTTGGCCGGGTTTGGGGCGAGGACGAAGGGCAATGACAATGGGAATGAGGTTTGCTGATAGGAGCAGGTTGTGGGAGTTTGTGGGAGTTTGTGGGCATTTGAATATGCATTACTGGGATTGGAGCGGTTATCTTTTGATTCCTTTACCTTGGGAGGCGTATTCATGTCTTTGATATAGACGTCTGTTCTGTTCTATGTATATACCCTCTTATCATATCTAGTGCTTAGTTTCTGGGGACATGCGGATGTTTGTATTGTTCTATTTGCGACCTCATATTAGCTAGTTTCATTTCAAAAAGCATCGTTTTCAAAGTTTCACAGTGTATATATCCGCACTATGTATATTGGTGTGTCGTTCCCTGGCCTGGGATGTAAGACAAGACCACAATTTATCTACACGGTTAAGACACCAGGTCTACTTCAAACTACTATCTTCATGAATTCACAAGAATAAAATTGGAAATTGGATTCGGAATACCGAAATAATGTTGAATCGAAAAATCCTCGTATAACCAGATGCCAAGCCAACCTACCCCACCCACAGATAAAAATAACATCAATCGTGAGACATGATCCTATATAAAGAACACACATGCAATACCAACCACAGCCCTACAGACCAAGCCAGAACCTCGTCTTGCCAACCTCAAATTCGCCATGCAGCTCCTCAGCCCCCGTACCCGTAATGAGAACCTGGTACGTCCCCTTCTCAGAGATCCACTGCTCCCGCTCCTCATCCCACCAGCTGGTAGCCAACTTCTTCTCAACAACCAACTGCACAGTCTTAGTCTCACCAGGCTGCAGGAAGACCTTCTGGAAAGCCTTAAGCTCGCGCACAGGACGGCCAACATCAGTCTTCGGGGGCACGATCCAGAGCTGCACGATCTCGGCGCCAGCCACAGAACCCGTATTACAGACAGTCACCGACGCAGTGACAGGCTCACCGGACTCAGTGTACTTGGTTTGTTCAGGAACAGTGTCGATGCGTAGATCCGAGCGGGAGAAACTCGTGTACGACAGACCATGCCCGAAAGCGAAGCCCGGCGCAACATCGCTCTTCTCGAAGTACCGGTACCCAACGTAGATATCCTCGCCATAGAGGACACGGCCGCGCTCAGACCGGAAGTTCAGGTAGGAGGGGTTATCCTGCAGGCGGCGGGGGAAGGTGATTGGTAGCTTGGCGGAGGGGTTCACGTCGCCGTAGAGGACGTCCGCGATACCGTTGCCGCACTCGTTACCACCGAACCAGGCTTGCACGAGGGCTTTGGCGTTGTCTGCCCACCGCATTGTGACCGGTGTGCCCGACTGGATCACGACAACTGCGTTCGGGTTCACCTCCAGCACACGGCTGATCAGCTCATCGCTGCCAGGGGGTAGGTCCATATGTTCGCGGTCGTGGCCTTCGGTCTCCCATTCCAGGGTGAGACCGGCAAAGATGACGACTTGCTCGGCGGTTTTGGCTTGCTCAACTGCGTTGGCGATCAGTTCTTCTTGGCTCACTTGTCGGCTGGCGCCGAAACGGAAGCCGCCTGGACCGAAGGCGACAATTCCGCGTGTGTCTAGGTCTGAGGTTGGTGCGCTGCCGAACTGGAAGAGAACCTTGTATGTTTGGCCGGCCTTGAGCTCTTTGGTGCCGATCTCTTCGATGGTAGCTGTGCCAAAGAAGGCCGAGCCTTGCTTCTGGTTCTTGGTGTTGTCGACGACAACTTCGCCGTCGATGAGGAGTTGGCCTGTACCGACGACTGTCACGCCGAAGTTGTAGACCCCGCTCTCCTTTGGGGGTGAACGTTCCCTCCATATCAACGTAGTAGGTCATAGACTTGACCTTAGGGTTGACGTAGTCCATCAGGAAGCCGGAAGATTCGAGTAGATGCAACTCGTCCACGGCCTGTCGGTTCTCGCCAGAGTTGGGGTGTTCATTATAGACCTTGAATGTGAAGCCAGGTTTGCCGTCTGCAGTCTTCAGCAGTGGACCCAGAAGCGGTAGATCCTTGTGAGAGTACACGCCCTGGCTGTACTTGACCTCTCCCTTGCTCTTGGCAGAGACACCGTCGAACGGAGTGACAGTGTAGTAAGGAGCCAGAGAGGCTGAACCACCACCACAGTATGCAGCGATCTTAGCGTTGGGACCAATGACCAGGAGAGATCCATCTTTCTTAAGGGGAAGAATATCACCCTCATTCTTCATAAGCACGACAGACTCGGCAGCAGCGCGACGCATCAGAGCCTGGTCTTCCGGCCGGTTGAGGGCCTTCTCAGGTGCTCCTTCGGGAATTCCAAGGGGTTCAACCCAGTTCACCAGATTGAGGATATTGCGCACTCGTTCATCGAGTTGGTATTGGGCCACCTTGTTTGAAGAGACGGCGTGCGCAAGAGCCTCGCCACGCCAGCGGGTCTTACCGGGCATCTCGATGTCGAGACCAGCGACAATGGCATCAGAGGTACTGTAGGTACCAAACCTACAAATAAAAATCCAATGTAAGCCTCCAGATAAACATAAATTTAGCAAAATGAATCCACCACTGGTACTCACCAGTCACTCATAACGACACCCTCCCATCCCCACTCCTTGCGCAAGATATCATCAATAATAGCCTTGTTCTCACTAACATGTGTCCCATTAACCTTATTATAAGCGGTCATAATACACTGCGAGCGACATATCCGCATAGCCAACTGGAACGGCATCAGATAGATCTCACGCAGCGCTCGGTTAGTAAGAATACTGCTGACAGCCAGTCGCTCATGCTCTTGGTCATTGCAGACAAAGTGCTTAAGCGTGGCAGCAACCCCCTTCTCCTGCATTGCCTTGCAGAAGTAGCCGGCTAGCGTACCGGAGAGCACACCATCCTCCGAAAAGGACTCGAAGCCGCGCCCGCCTAGCGGCGATCGCTGGGTGTTGATCGTTGGGCCTAGCACGACGTGTGTGCCTTTTGCGATCGCTTCTTCGCCCATCAATGCACCGACCTCCGATAGCAGCTCGGTATCCCAGGTTGCACCGAGCGCTGTTGCGCAGGGGAGGCATGCTGCTGGGATACCGTTGAAGAAGCGAGTGCCACGGACACCATTTGGGCCGTCGGACATACGTAGCGCAGGGATGTTTAGGCGTGGAACTGATTCTGTGTGCCAGAAGTCACGACCTAGTGGGATGTGGTTAGTTTTGGATTGCATCTCTAGCAATGAGGATCGGATTTACCAGCTGTGAGGGCCACCTTCTCGCCGAGGGTGAGCTCCTCGATGACTTTTTCAACATCAATTCGAGCCATGCTGTAATGCAGTTCTCTTTTTGGGCGTATATTATCTGTTCTCCCTCTTGTTCAATTGCTTCAAGACAAGATGAGGCTATTCTGTATCGAGCTTGAGGTATATTGATCTCGAAAAAGCAGAGAAGGGATGCAATCCGTATCTGGAAGAAAACGGAAGACCAGAATCAACCTTTTATACCCAAAGGAGAGTCACTTTCCTTTTTCCGATGTATGAAGTGTCAGATTGTGAAACGAACTCGTGTAGGCGGGGAAGCTGTGGAGTAGTGTCCAATGACGGATGACAATATGAGATCAGGAGTTAGTTAAACAAATAATATTCCACGATACTCCAAGATGTTCAGTGGATAATCCACTCGCTATCTCAAAGGGCCACGGAGGTGGTTGCGAGACCGAAGTTTACCCGGCAGGGTAAAGGGCGGGGCAGAGGTGTCGGATGTCGGACCGACAGCCTGAAGAGCAACGGAGTACATATGGAGTACGGAGCAGGGCAATTATGGAAGATCCCTTGAATATTGCATTTCTGTTACGTTCATTTAGAAAAGAAGAAATAGTACATGTGAAGAAGTGAAGTGGTTTGTCCCCAAACACCAGGCAAAATGCAAAGACAAGATAGGAAACAAGTAAATAGTCCAGTGTAGGGGAAACTTGAGGTTTGGAGCAAAGAAAACATAAAAAAAAAAAGGTAAAAGTCCCATTCCTTTCAATAGGGTATCAGGGTGAATGGTGAAAATCACGCTCCTCGACGAGGACGTTTGTTATCATTTCCCATTCTCATGCCGCGTCCACCGTCAGCGCCATCATCAGGACCCTGTCGACCACGCTTACGGTGCCCAGAGCCTCCAGAGCCGCTGCCACCCTCGCGCTGGTGATCCCGGTCACGTCGGTCACCACGGCGCTCGCGTTCGCGATCCCGATTGTCCGACCGGCTACCCCGGTCGCCAGAATTGAAACGACGCTCGTTTCCATCCGGCATCGGGGGAGGTGGAGGGGGGAGGGGTGGTGGCGGTGCATCCATGGAGGACGGGGGGCGCAAACGGCCTTCAGCCTCATGGGGCTCACTGTTACTAGGTGCTGGTCCACTCATTTCCGACGGTCCATCCGGGCGATCACGTCGGTCTCGACGTCGCATCTCTTCGCGTGAGCTCTGAACCCGGCGCAGGGTCTCACGGGGTTCGCCAGCGCCCTTCTCGTCGCGGCTTCCACCACCTCCTACATCGCTGCGGCGACTGCGTTCCCGGTCATTTCGACGGCCATCACGTCGATTGCGACCGCTGCTGCTACCATCACGGCGCTCGGGCTCCTTGTCGCGAGTAGGTTCCATTTCACGGCTGCGATTGCCAGTCGGCCCAGAGCGACCCGCGTCGGGAACGATATCATCAATCAGGTCACCACCTCGGCCACCGTTGGGACGGTTGCGGGGTAGGTCTTCTTGGGGTCCTGCAGGGCCCATGGGTGGTCGATTTGCAGGCTGAGGCGATGGTGCCTCCATGTTGCTTGAGGGGCGATTGGCACCTCTGCCGCGAACAGGCGGAGGGTTCCCACCCCGGTCACCACCGCCACCACCAGACTGCTGGAGCATATTATTAAGGCCTGCGAAACGTTTATCGCCACGGCCACGTTCCCCACCGAAACCTTGTCCAGGCGGTCCAGACTGCCCAGACTGGGCAGAGGGTCCTCGAGGTGGTTGTTGTGGGCCTAATCCGCGAGGACCTGAGGGAGCAGCAGCGGGGGCTGCAGGTTCATTGACAAGATTCCGGAGGCGGTCCGGATGGACCCCTGGGGCACTACTCGAGCCCACGGGTTGTGTTGGAGCAGCGGGTTGCTCAGGTGCCCCACGCCCACTTTGTCGGGCAGGGCCAGTAGGTGTCTGGCGTTCCGGAGTGGGCAATGTAGCATTGCTCGAGCTGAGCATTGGAGGTGCCTGCCCAGGAATATTACGTCCACCGCGTCTTCGAGGGCCTGCAGGAATCTCAGACGGAGGTTCCGGCTGCCGAAGTCGACCATGAGTCATATCAGGACCTGGTGCAGTGTCCCTCGGATCAGCTTGTCGATCCGTGCGAGGGGCCCGGGGGAGATCATCGATGCGGGAGGACGAAGGGAATCCGCCAGATCTGCGATCATCGGGCGGAGGGAATCGGTCAGGTCGGTTTGGCAGGTCAGCAGGTCTGGGCGGCGATAGAGGACGTGGCGGATAGGGCCTCCGATCATCTTTCTCTGGTCTCTCTGGCCTTGATGGGTCTCCACGCCGAGGAATATCGACTGGTCGGTCCATGTGGTCAGGCATCAGCTCTCCCCGTCCAGAAGGATCGCGTCCATGGAACGAATCATTGGGTCCGGATCCACGCATGCGGCCAGGCCTATCCATAGGCCAGCCATTCTCGCGAGTAGAACGAGCATCGCGAGGTGGTCCACGCATGAGATCATCAGGTGGAGGTCTTATGGGGAAGTCGCGATCACGTTCGTTGAGATGCTCATTGAGACGTCCTCGAACATCGCCTAGAGAACCATCAAAGGAGCGGTTATGATCAGGACCACCATGACGACCGCGGGGTCCAAAGTCGGGATGTCTCTCTCGTCGATCATCCAATCCTTCAGGGCGCGGAGGGAGTCTTCCATCGCTGTGTCGCGGCGGGGACGAACGGGAGGATGAACTTGTTGACGAATATCAGGTCTTTTGGGAATATCAGGCTGGCGGGACGAAGTGGGGGCACGAGAAGTTGGTCGAGATCGCACACGGGGTTGTTCACCGGATGTACCGTCTTGGCCGGTATCTCCAGTGACCACGGAAGGCGTGGTAGATCCGGCCTGAGAGGGTGTTCTGGTTGGCTTGGCTTCACCAACCTTCCCTGCACCCACATCGGTCATTTTCGCATCCTCGATTTCACCATCCTCGACTTCAGTCTTGCCAGACTGTTCCTGCTTGGAAATACCATCGGAGCTGATGATGATGGAAAGATTAGTCACTCTGAGCACATCGAAATGGTCAAGGTTGTCACTTACATTGAGGATCCAGCGGGGTTAAACTCTGGGGCTGAGGCATTCAAGGGTGTGGCAGAACGTTGCGGGGTCCCGGGCTTTCCAACTGCGTCGGCAGATGTCTGAGAACCAGGCTGAGCTGCCACAAAATAGAAGGCCTGTGGCAGCATCCACTGCTTCTCACGCCGGTTGAGGTCACCGATCAAAGACGCGGCAGGAATTTTCACATCGTCTCGCTCATCGTTCTTGCTCAGGTGGTCAACGCAGTTCAAGATATCGCGACCAATCCAGTTCACAGCAGGGAAATGCTTCACAACAGCCTTGAGCACACTGATTGCGTTTCGAATATGCATGTATTCGCCACTGTTGAGACAGCTCTTCAGCGCGTTGGAAAATAAACGGTGCCATTTGTACAACAGACGGCGGAAGTCTTCGAATTCCAAGAACATCACTGGCACACCTTCGGGATCGACATTTTTGGCGAAGCCAGGAAGGTCTCTCTTGGTACCGAATGCCTCTTTCTCGTAAACTGCCTTGTCGGCATGCCACCTAGTAAGATCACGCAAAAGCTCATTCAAGAAACGGCCAAGATTGTCCGCTTCTTTGGAAGTGCACAAGAAGATGAGAGCAGTGAGTCTCTGCTCGCGGAAAAGCTGGTCGAGGAGACCAACGGTCCGGAAGTTGGGGGTTCCAGAGCTGTGCAGGAACTTCAACATCTTGAAGGAGAAAAAGGCATCAAGAGGGGACAAGAGGAGCCTAGGAAATGAAGCATTGCTCCAACAGAGCAATGTTGAGAGCGTCATGCTTGAGGCGCATGCCGGCGAACCACTTATCTTTCTCTTTCTGCAACCGAGAGCGTGTCTGCCCATATGCCTTCAGGTGATTCTTATTCTCATCCAGAATGCGTTCCTGTAGCTGAGTAACCTGGCGCTTCAGTTGCTCCTTTCGCGCCGTGCCCGCCATGCTAATATCAGATCGATCACTGTTGATAGAGACAACCCGCCGTTTGAGTCTGTCAATTTCATCCTCGTAGGATTTCTGCGGGATATGAACATCATAAAGGGCAAGCTGCCAGAATGTTGCATAGAAGTGTGCGCCGATAGTCTCCCATGTTTCGGCAGGAAGAGCAGTTCTGACATCGTCGATCAAATCTTGCATGACGGGGTTGGCTGCCAATGGTTCAGCATTGACCGCAGGAACGGGCGTAGCATCGGGTCCTTCCATCGGAGTCGTAATTGCGGTTTCGTCCTTATCGACATCCATGGAACCGTCTGCCGCAGCGTCTTCGGACTTTGAAGGCGCTTCTTCGTCCTCGGCAGTGTCCATCTTGTCGCCGTTCGACTTCGACGCAGAAGCTGAACGTTCTTTTTCTTGTTTTGATTCCTCGATGTCCGTGATTTTCCGGGCGATGCTGGGCCGCCGAATCCAGAAGGCGATTTCGGGCTGAATCCCAAACTCCGTGACGAGGGATGAAAAGTCTGGAACGAAGGAATCAAAATCATCAACCGAGAGATTGCTGCGAAGCAGGTCAAGGTATTGGGTGAGAATGCGGTGGATCTCGTCAAAAATATTTCCGAGCAATTTGAGCTCCGAAGAAGTTTCATTGTACACACAAGTCAGTCGTTCTTGGGCAATGGCAACCAACAGCTGACCGGCGAGTCTGGTGTGGGTCAATGAATGGACCAACCGTTTTGAGGTGGTCCTGGACTCATGACGCTTATCTAGTAGTTGCAAGATGGTCTGGGATTGGAGAACATCACCACCGGCCATGGCCTGAATTTGAGCGTCGTTGAAGTCGTTGTCTGAGATGATGCCAGCCATTGACCTGATCAGTTGCTCTAGCACAATCAGATCGGTCGAGTTGTTGTGCCGCAGTTGCTCCACCACATACTGGAGGACTGGGGTAGGGTCCATCACAGAGTACCGTTTGTAAGTTCGACCGGCGAATGTGGAGAGGGCGTTCAACCATCGACTAGTCAATAGTCCACCTTCCTGGACTCGACTTCTTCCTTTCTGGCCAAGGGAATTGATAAGAGACCAAGATAGGATGTCATAGCCAAGGTAAGTAAAATAGCGTGCGCATTCAACCACAACTTCGATGAGGTTTTCATACGACTCAATTTGGCTCATGGCGACATTAATGACAATTCCGGGATTGGCGTAAGCAATCTTGGCCAATGCACGGGCCATGGGTCGGATATTTGTCTTGCTGAGTCGTTTGAGGGTGTCCTTGGTCTCCGCCCTCGCCTGGTCGAAGGCCTCCTTAATGTCTGGCAGCCGGGACGTCTGTCCTGAGTACCACTCTGCGTACATGTTGTATCGCACATCTCTGGGGAAGAAGCTGATGAGATCAAAGACTTCATTGACCACACCAGGATTTGCTTTTGTTAGACTGACAGCGGGTAGGAGAAGACGCTTGCAAAGATCGCGCCAGCGTGTTCTGTTCTCTTCGGATCCGTCTTGGACCAAGCTTCCTTTTCCAATGCGTACAAGCTTCGCCAAAAGGCTGGCATCTTGTCCAATCTTGTGACCAGAAAGGTTGAGGAAAGACGAGCAAAGAGCAAAAACATCGTCGACAGACTGACAAATGGGGATGTTATCGGCCCAGTCATCCCAGTAGAATCGATAGTCGGTGCCGTCGTTAGTGTCTTCCTTATCCAGTTGAGCCCATCGCAGAACTCGTCTCGCAGGTGGGGGGTGTAAGTCCAACCTGCCCCTTCGCGCTGGTTTGATCGGAGGTCACTATATATTGAGCTCCGGGGAAGTCACCGGTAGATGCCAATGGTCGGAACTGGATGTAAACCTTGTTCAAAGAGTGATGGAGTATGCGGTGGATGAACTCGGGAAGCTCGGGGTAACCCTCCATCAACCAGGGGAACTTGCTGATGACGAAAAGGGATTCGGGAATGGCACCAATGGCGAGGAGACTCTTGAGGAGCAGTACTTTCTGGTCGGATGGGTCCGGTAACTCGTTTTCCGCTTTGGGTGTGCCCTTGTCGGATTCTTGGTCTTTACCAGGAGTCGCCACTCGCGGCTCGTCCCGCAAGCGAGAAGGGGAACTGTGTCGTCCGACAAAGCGCCAGCCATCATCAAAGCATTGATTCCACCACCCGGTCGGCCAGCCTTCACTCTTTCAGCTTTCTCTGCCATTTTTTCAGACTTCAAAATCTCCATGGTGTCGTCAGATCGCCAGAGGTGAGCGTAAAGGTCACGCAGAGAGATGAAGCCAACTTTGATGAGGAGGGCAGCAAGGTAAATGAGGTTATCAGGGAGAACATCGGCTTTGGTTCGAGCTGAAGAAGAATAGAATCGCAACTTGAAACCAAGCAACTGTGCTGCAACCCGATTGCCCTTTGGGGGTAGAGTGCCAGTCTCTTCAAGCCATGATCGTGTGGCATCTTCTTCAAAGGATGAACTATTAGTTTCTGAAAGACTTCGTTGCCTTTCCTCCTCTGAGATCGGTTTGCGGCCGATCTCAAAGAAGGCTTGAAGTCCGATTTCCCTTACTCGATCCCAGAATTGGCTATCGCGCTCCTCATTCGCGCGCACAGTAGTGGACCGCTCCTCATCCGTTGTGACCCACCCAGTTGATCCAGGAAGTGCCCAATTCGGAATGCCGGAGTGGCAATGGCTTTGCGCTAGGTTGTGGAAGGTGTCTTCCTTCGGCCACCAGGAGCTAACTCGCAGGAGCTTCACGAAGAAACGGTATTGCTTGACAAGAACTGCAGCGAACACATCCAGTGTGACGTCTAGCACACGGCCAACATCCATGTCAAATGCGCCAATCATAGCCTTGACTCTTTCAAATGTATCCTCAACCACCTCGCTCGAGGGCGGCTCATTGTTGCTTGTGGTGAATAGCTCGGTGATGAGTTTTGAGTATCCCTCCGATTCTTCTCGGAGAAGATTGTAGTTCGACTGTCGGTAGAGGAGATTGGTCTGCTTGCGAATTCCCATTCGCGCGAAGGTTTCGCGAACCAAGCCCAGAGCCTGCAACAACGGGGTCTCAAGCTGAAGACGCATCAAAGAAGGATCAATATCTGTCGCAAATACAAGTGGTTTGAGAGCCGGGTTCGAGGTATCAGCATCAGTCACGATGGAAAGTGTATCGAGGAACAAGGATCGCGGATCGATTCCTTGGATCGTAGGCTTTCCAGTGTCGGCCTCCATATCCACATCCTGGGACGCAGATTCTTCTCCGATGATCTCTTTGACAGCATTTCCTGCGTTTGATGGTGGCAGCCGACCATAGATGGCGGAGCGAATAAGCTCCTGGTAGACAGACGCAAGCCGAGCCAGATCCTGTTGCACGCGAGCCGCAATCCCTTCTTCGACTACCTTTTGCTTGCCCGCTGAAGTCCATTCCTCAACAGCATTATCGGTCACATATTCGTAATCATAAGGCGGGGGTGGGAGGGAGGGAGGGCGGGTGATGGTCTCCGAGCCAGCTCGAGACGGCGGGTTAGGTTGCGGCTGTGAAGCAGGAGTATTCGGCGCAGGAGACGGGGTAGGTCGCGACGTGGCTGAGTCGCCATTGTACGACGCGGGTTCGACAGGCTCCCTGGGCTGGTTCATTGCGGGAGGAGACATGGCGTTCGGTTCTCTATGCTGCGAATTCGAAAAATTCTGACCATCGTTGGATCCGCGGCGGGAACCAGCCCGGCTGCGATGCGATTGTCGGCGAGATCTGTCACGCGTGTCGTTTTGCTCTCGGGGAGTGGGGGATTGGTGTCCGGGGTTGGTAGGATGATGTGCCATGTTGAGGGAGCCAGGGCGATGGGGTGAAGGTCGCAGGTCATTGCTCCCTGACTCGCCGGACCACGAGCGATCAATGCGTTTCCGCTTGCCACCATGCCCGTACCCAGGCGCCATGATAGGTAGCCGGGTTAGACGCGAGGGGTTATGACGGTGGAACGAGACGCTGAAAGGTTGCAACTCATGCAGTCGTTTCTGTAGGAGCCCGGAGGAACGTATATCAGCGCTTGCAGCAAATTAAGCGGAGTAAAGAAAGAAGACAAATAACGCGCATAGCAAACTTACCAGCAAGGATCGTTCGTTGAAAGTAGGCGGCAAAGAAGCCAAAGGCGTGTAAGGTGAAGATAGAAGATGCTGATGGTCAAAGCTTGGTTGGACCCCAAGATGTCAACCGGTGCCTGAGGTGTCGATGATATGTTCAGCTGTTCACTCTCATTTACTACCTCAATCAATTATAACTTCAATTGTTCTTACTATTGATTGGGAAGCCAGCTCACCATTGAAGAATTTAAATGGCGAGCAATAATATCTCAAACACCTCGCTTTTGAAAGTTCTACGAACACCGCTGGGCAATATGTATGCTTTGTATACATGATGCTTCACGAGTATAGAACAGATCAAACCCATGCTTCATTGCAATAGAACCTACTTATGCTACAATTCAAGAGCACAAAATAATGGGCTACTTAATGAATTTGTATCATATGATTTTCTCACAAATTAACAAAAAGACTCGCCTTTCACAACAAGCCAAGAGCCTTAGCCTCACCCTCAACGATCTCAGGAATAAGATCAATCAGCTTAGGCTTCTGGGGTGTCCAACCAAATAGCTTGCGCGCACGGATCGAGTTGGCACGGGAGTTCGAGCCCCAGGCATAGATTCCAACAGAAAGTACTTCAGTCGTCTGAGCGCCATCGAGAGACTCAACATCGGGAGAAGCAATAAGCTTCTTATCAAAAGCAGACTTTGCAACCGCACGCTGGATATCGCCCCATACAAAGGACCCATTTTCAGCGAGGTAGTAACCCTCATTATTCCAGGTAGCCTTGCCGCCTCCCACTGAGGCTGCCTCGCCCAGAGCCAGGTAGACATTACTCAGATCCTGGACGTGGACCTGGTGCCAGACGTTCTCGCCTTTCCCAACCAGGAAGCCCTGCTTGCGCTTCAGCACCGCAGCGCTGAGCAAGTAGGCTTGGATACTCTTCGTGTTACCAGGGCCACGGCCAGGACCATAGATGGTAGGTGGGCATACGACTGCGACCTTCACACTGTCCGAGTTCTGCTGACCAGCTCCGATGATGATCTCATCCACGTTACGGTGGAAGGCGTCTGATGGAAGGTTGACCAGCTCACTGACGCCCTCCCAGTCGTTGTACTCCTTAGGTCGCTCAATGCCGTATGTGCCAGCACGCTGGTCCTCAACTGTCAAGATACCAGTGCCGGAGGTGTGGATCAGCCACAATGGACGCTCGGGAGTATGGTGCTGAGCGCCCTTGGCGATGGCCTTAGCTGCGGCAACATGATCGCAATCAGCGAAGTCTGGGTATATGTTGTTAGTAACGTGATATCTTGATACATGGCTCCCTGAATAAACATACGGAAGACGATGTCTGCGTTCTTGACTTCCTCTTCAATCAACTCGGACGAGTCTAGATCGCCGACCACAGTCCGAATCTGTGGGTATCTACTGGTGACCTGTGCGGACTTTTCCTCGCTACGGACAAGGGCTGAAAACTGCCAGTCAGGATGAGCGCTAGCAATGGCAAACAGGCCGTCACCGCCGATGTAGCCAGTTACGCCAGTCCTGTAGAAATTTATAAGATGGAATATTCGGTTTACCAGGTGTGGACAACATGACGACTTACAAGAAAACCTTGGGAGTCATATTGGAACAATGGAAGGGGAAATATTGCCTAAACAGAAAAGTGAAGCAATGCAAGTGACGGAAGTTGAATGCTTTGAAATCAACAAGAAATTTAGCCCGATATCCAAGTGGGGATGAGGGGATGGGCGGACTATGGATTTCCAACTTGTAGCCCAGATGTTGTACACCCCGGGCAGATTTAAATCAGCCTACATAGGTACATAGCTAATATCCTACATATGTATGTAATGGAACGAAACATCCATCTTGACCATTTCCATGTCCGTTTCCATGTCCGTTTCCATGTCTGTTTCGTAGATGGATATAGATGCAGAGCTACCCCACATGATGTCAGAGCGGCTAATATCTTTACCTCTCACATCCCACAATTTCCAACCCTCTATACATTCCAATACTATCGACAATGGCCTCCGGTAGCTGCGCTTGTCACTATATCAGTTACACAGCCTCTACTCCCCCAACCTGCCTGGTCAACTGCCACTGCACAACTTGCCGCAAACAAGCCGGCGCACCCTATCAAACCTGGGCATTCTTCGCAACTGACGATATCCGATGGCTTGTCAATCCCAGAGAACGGCAGTCAACCAACGTTTCGAAGCGTACCTTCTGTCCTAAATGCGGTTCGACTCTAAGTATGCTCCAGCATAGTGATCTGAAGAGTATCGCAATCGCTGCGGGAACACTCAATGAGGGGAAGACACAGATCCCGCCGCCAAGTCATCATATCTTTCTTAGTGAGAAGGCGTCTTGGTTTGAATTACCGGAGGGAGATGGTGCGAAGAGGTGGGATAACTGGGGGGGAATATGATAAGTTGTAGCATTGATGTGACTTGATAGCATTCGGGGGTTCTCACTTCGGTGCAGGAATAGATATCTACTACAGCGCTTTTCAAGTCATATAAAACAATTGCAACTATCAATTTGAAACCTTTGCATTGGCCAGAAAAGAGATACTGATTGTTCATAGGCTGAGATAACATAACAGGAGGACACGAAAAGGTTATAAGAGTAACAAAGGGGAATCACAGATTCGTGTCGGGGCTACATGTACAGACTCGTTGCATCCTAAAATCCGATCAGAAAGTGCTGGTGGCCAGTCGGCTTGCTGCATTTCGCGCATCGAGACGGTCATCGTCTTCCTCAGCGATTGACCCGACCTGGCTGGAAGCTCGGTTGCGTCCTTTACCAGAGCCCTGGCCATTCGCCTCATCATCATCGTCAGGAAGTGAGGGGGCAGTAAAGCTGCCACTCATGCTACGTCCAACATTGTCATTGCGGCGAGGAACACCGCTCCACGAGTCACCCTTAGGACCCTGGCTCGAAACCATGTTGGGCCGACGCGTCGCTGGATGGGACTCGCGACCCAGCCGGCTCAAACCACCAGAAGCGTCAATGGCACGGATGTCGGGTCGAACACTCTCCAAGGTGGCCAGAGTACGACGCTCGGCTTCGATCTGGCGGAGAGTGTACTCACGAAGGCTAAATAGAAGATCATGCGTGGTCCGGTCAAACCAGCGGCGCTTCTCCTGGAGAAGGTTTGAAGTAACACGCTGGGTCCGCTTGGTCAAGTAATCTTCATGGTTCTGAGCCTCCTCGAGAGCGTTGATCGCTTCGTCTACCTTATCCGGACGCACCGATGAGCTAACCTTCAAGCGATCTGCCGCGGCACGTTTGCTCCGCGCACTTTGCTGGGCCTGGAGTAGATCACGCAGGAGGATATGGCGGTTGGTCAGGGTTTCTTTGACAATGAAGGCATCTGAAGAGTGATAGCTCAACGGTTCACCGAGCGTGGTAGCTTCCGCGGTTGCCTGAACAGCGTGGTAATCGCCAACAGTTTGAACGATCTTGCCAAGTTTACGGTAAGCGGCACCCAGGCCGGGATGAGTCTCCTGTACGCTCATCTGACCGAGCTTGACGCCGAAATCAGCTTCAGCCAAGCCAAGCCCTAAAACAGTCAGATCCAATCGGTGCAATATGCGACGAAAACAGCTTGAAACTCCAGTAACGTACCGCGACGGGCCTTAACAACTCGGTCGACCTTGTGGCTCGAATCCATTGATCCCAGGTAGAACATCTTCGCAGTTGGACGGGCAGCTTGCAATTCAGGTGTGTCATCTGGAGGCGGTGCGAACTGCTTCAACATCTTTCGTCGCACACCTGTTGCCGGCTGCTTCATTCGCAGCACGGGGCTATACCCAAAGTCGCTCTCCACGAACAGCACAACCTCGTCGTCTTGGATGAGGACCTCATTGTTCAGCACAACATTGAGCCATCTCTGCATTGCCGATTTGATGCGAATCTCATCCTCCTCGGTGCCTGCACCGGCTGGCGTCACTGGCGATGGCACTGCAGGGACCAGAGCTTCCGGGTTGGCAGAGACTAGATGGTCTGCGAGCTTGACAAATTCGGAATGGGTCCGACGCACATCACGGTACTGGGTCGTGCGGAACTTGGGGATATTGGTCTGGATTCAATGCAAAAGCAGGAATTAGCTACGGTATAGGCGCACAAGACTCCGCAAGGGTAGAACCTACGTGGACGTCGAATCGCAGAATTGGGTCTTTCTTCCCCGTCCTCTCCAAACCAGTGATTTTTCCTTGGATCCTATAGGTGGGGGCTGGAGGCCGCGAGTCTTGTCGTGCTCCGGTCTGATATTGTGCGGGGGTAGGAGATTGCTGCTGTTGGACGTTTGGAGACTGGTGCACACCGAACGGGAAATGCGCATCGGGATAGTCCGGGTCTCCTAATTGTGCGCTCTGCAGCTGAGCAGAGAGGTCTGGAGATTGGGGGTCTCCATTGCCGATGCTGCCAACATCCGCCGATTGCTCCTGGCCGGGTAAAGGGGAGGACGGGATGTCATTGTTGGAAGTGGGGAAGGTACCTCGCTCAGCACGCGGCGAGCCCCAGGGTGAGGTACCAGTGGGGTGATCCGGGTCGGTAGAGATGGCAGAGTAGTCCATCTTGGTTGAAGGTCGGTGTAAGGAGTATCTTCGCTGACAAGGGGGAGTGGCTGGTCATGGTAGGCGTCAGTATTAAACGGCTGAAGATCGGACCCCCACAGCAACGGCCAACCTTCAAGGTAAGACCTACCTTGTGCAGCTTCAAAGCGAGAGAATAGCTAGGGTTATTTAAATTGACATAACAAGAACAGCAAAGGAACAGCAAGGGTATGAGCAAAAGGATCTGAGTAGTTGAAGAGAGGCAGGTGTCGGAGTGAGCTACGTATGAAGGAATGCGTGCGCCAAGCCTCGCGATCCCCAGTCCGCTTTGCGGTCCGATTTTCTTTGCTCTGGAGCTTGTTCCTCCAACGGTATCAATAACAATAACATACAGCCCCAATGCCAATTTCAACATAATTTCTCATCCTTTTATCCCATATTACATGAGCGCTTCCCCTTGGAATGCTTGTGGCTCCGTTGTTGCGCTTTCCCCCCGGGGTGCGCTGTATGAGCTCCATTCTATATAAGACACCGAGCAATGTTACATGCAAAAATACATGCTCCTCCCTCAAAGGTCTTCGCTCCAATTATAGACAGCTCCAACGCTTTTCCACGACATCGACATGCCAGGATGAAGCTTTGGACCGAACCCGGAACATCGGTATTATCGCCCACATCGATGCAGGCAAGACTACCACTACGGAGCGCATGTTATTCTACAGTGGCTTCACACGGCGCATTGGTGATGTGGACGAAGGCTCAACAGTGACTGATTTCCTTCCCGCCGAGCGCGCACGCGGCATCACTATCCAGTCGGCCGCCATTACCTTCCATTGGCCTCCTGGAGAGGTAAATGCAGCGTCAGGCCCCCAGTCTGGGGCGCAGAATGAGCCAACTCCGCGTTCTGCTTACCCACATACTATCAATTTGATTGATACCCCTGGCCACGCAGACTTTACATTTGAAGTCATGCGGTCGCTGCGCATCCTGGACGGCGCCGTCTGCATATTGGACGGTGTTGCTGGCGTCGAAGCGCAGACGGAGAAGGTTTGGAACCAGGCAAGCACATATCGTATTCCCGAGTCATTTACGTGAATAAGCTAGATCGTGATGGGGCTGCATTTGGTAGAACGGTGCGAGAAGTCGCCTCACGCTTGGGTGTCTATCCAGCAGTCTGCCAGATACCGTGGTTCCAAGGAGGCAACGGCCCTTTTATCGGGGTAGCAGATGCGATTCATCTCCAAGGGCTACGATGGAAAGAAGGCGAGGATGGCCGCACTGTGAAAGTGGCCGACCTCCAGCAATTAGAGGCAGAGGAGCCGGCCCTGGCCGCAGAGCTGCGGCGGGCACGAATTGCCTTGATCGAGCTGCTTAGTGAGCATGACGAACAAATTGTTGAGAAATTCTTTGAATGTGAAGAAGACCATCTCGCGGTCTCATCAGCTAATATCATTGAGAGCTTGCGCCGGTGCGTGTTGGACCAGACGAGTCGGATTGTCCCTCTGTTTGCAGGTGCCAGTTTCCGGAACATGGGAGTCCAGCCGTTGCTGGATTCTATCGTGAATCTTCTCCCCAGCCCACCCGAAGCTCCCGACGCAGAGGTGAGCATTGGGGGTGTCAAAGGAGGTCTGCGGGACCTGCTGTCAGGAGACTTAATTGTGGAGCAGAGCGAGAAGGCGTCCGCGCCCTCTAAAGGGAAACAACCAAAGAAAAAGAACTTGGCTTTGCAGACCAGCTCAAAAGACGCTATTAGCAAGCTCCAAAGCTGTGCACTAGCATTCAAAGTAGTCAACGACGCAAAGCGCGGAGTCCTAGTCTACGTGCGGGTCTATTCCGGCTCCTTAGATCGCAACAGCCTTCTCTTCAACACGAACCTCCACCTATCCGAACGTGCTCCACGTCTGCTGAAAATGTACGCCAACGATGCCGTGGAAGTGGACTCCATCCCCGCCGGGCACATCGGAGTCGTAGTCGGGCTCAAACACACCCGGACAGGCGATACACTCGTGTCCTATGCCGGGAACAAAGCAACTCCCCCGGAGCCACTCACAAGTCTCCAACTCCGACCAATTGCCGTTCCACCACCGGTATTCTTCACCAGTGTTGAGCCGCACAGCCTAAGCGAAGAGAAGCGCATGAAAGAATCACTCGCACTCCTCCTCCGTGAAGACCCCAGTCTCCACGTCAATATAGACGAAGAGTCAGGCCAGACGCTTCTGAGCGGGATGGGCGAGCTGCATCTCGAAATTGCGCGTGACCGACTAATCAACGATCTCAAAGCCAAGGCCACAATGGGCCGCATCGAGATCGGCTACCGAGAATCCGCACTTGGCGCCTCCATCCCAATAACCAAGATCTTCGACAAGGAGATCGCCGGGCGGAAGGGTAAAGCAGGCTGCACAGCAGTCGCAGAGCCACTGGACGAAGACCTCGAGTCCCAAGAGGTAGACGAAGCCACGCTCCTCGTCGAAATGTACGACGGCAATCAGATTGTCGTCCGCGCCCCCGGCCTACAAATTGACCGCCCCTCCCGTAGCGAAGACGAAACCAGTCCCTTCCTCCCACCAGGCATGGACCTCGTCGCGTTCCGCACAGCACTGCACAACGGAGCCGTGGCAGCGCTTGCCCGCGGCCCTCAATTCACCTTCCCAATGCGTAATACACGCGTCACACTAACTATCGACCCGGCCGCCGACCTCTTCGGCACCGAGACGACCACCTCAGCCCTCTCATCTGCCGCACGCCAAGCCACCGCCGCTGCGCTGCAGGACGTGCAGTTTGGCGCGGGGACAACAATGATGGAGCCAGTGATGAATGTGATTATCAGCATCGATGAGGCGAGCCTCGGCTCCGTCGTGCACGACATTTCTTCCTCCCGGGGTGGACATATCATCTCACTCGACGAAGAGGTACCGCTACCAGGTACGGACGCGTCGCCGACTTCTGCATCCGCACTTGAAGAGGAGGCGCCGCCCCCCATTGATCACAGTCGCGTTTATGCGCCACCGGACCCATTCGAGACGCCTTCTGTTGGAGCGGAGATCCCTGTTGCTGCAACTCGGCCGCGCACGATTACCGCAAAGGTGCCGCTTAAGGAGATGGTCGGGTATCTCAAGCATTTGCGGAGTTTGACAGCTGGTCGGGGAACTTTCGTCATGAGTGTTGACCGGTTTGAGAAGATGTCTGGCCAGAGGCAGAAGGCTGTGCTTGCGGAGTTGAGAGGCGGATTTTGATTGCTGACTCTTTGGCGTCAAAGCCAATAAACGTCGGATTCAGCTTGAGGATTTCTTGTATATCATCACATCTCATAGTATCTCATCATTGTATCAATACATATGTATTCTTCTACTTTGCGGCCACTTTCTATATCGCCGCGCCAATTGACACCAGGTCAAGCTAGTATAAGTATATGGACTATGCATCTGGCCTTCCCTTCACCAAAGAGGGAGATTCTAACAAGGTATATATGCGTAGTGCAGATAAAAGGCAGCTAGACACAAAAAAGCAATACGGGACATAAAGTCATGGGACCTGAGCAGCGGTCCACAAACAAACATAGAATATCGAGCAAAGTAAGTCGCTTATATGCTACCAGTTGTCATCCCATTCATCCTTGCCCTTACCCGTCGTCGAAGCCGTCGTATTCTTACTCTCTCCTGTCTCGGCACCAGACAAACCAGGTGTAGAGTTAGCCAGCGAGGAGGCAGTGGGGCCCTTGCGCATGGCAGCGGTTCCAACAACGTCAGACCGTTGAGACCGTTGTGATGCGCTGCGGCGGTGGTTGGATGTCTCTTGGTCGCCCAATGACGAGAAGTCGTCCCAGAAGTCACGGCGCTCAGGCTCCACACGGTTACGACGTCCGTCACCACGTCCATCTTCTCCTTCCACAAACTTATTGAACTGGTCGGCAGCGCCGCGGACCCCTGTCTGCAGGTTCTGGCCGAGTGCTGAGGCATGGACGCGGGCCTGAGCTGCGAATTCGGATTCGGCCAGCTGGATACTTATGTCAGTAAATGCACCGAGAGAAACCACACGCTATAAAACTCCTCAAGTGAGGTCGTACACATACCTGTTTAGCCGTTGGCTGTAGATAAGCATCATTAACCTGTTTTGCGCTCTTACCAACCGTTGATGCGAACCACCCAAATCCTTTGCTGAGAGTGCCCATTGGATCTTTCTGAAGATCTTCAAGCGGCTGACCACCACCGCCACCACCCCAGCCTCCGAATCCCCCAAAGGGCGAAGAGCGACGCTCACTCGCAGAGGGCGCAGGCATACCACCCCCAAAACCAGTAAACTTTCCACCCTGTGACGGTGGCAGGTTATCGGCACGACTGGCATTATCATTGCCCAGCTTCGCAAAGTAAGCCTCGTTCTGTTCCTTCTTGCTAGGCACACCACCCCGCTGGCTGTCACCGGAGCGAATGGATGACGCCGCAGGCGACCCAGCACGCCCCCCAGATGTAGCACTCGCGCCAGCGCCAGCAGCACCGCCCAAGCTCAAGGGAGTGCTCGAGCGCGAGGGATTATTCTTCTTCTCCTGACCCTGGACGTACTCGCGGCCGTCGACTTTGCACGATAACCGCTCCTTCCATTCCTCGCCCGACTCACTTTCGTATCGTTCTTTGATGGTCGAGTCTTCGAATGTGCGGCCTTCCGAGACAGCAACTGGGTGTTCGTCGTAGAAGGACTTCCAGGGATCGTTGCCTCCTAGCTCCATGCGCTGGATCTCGGCGTGTTTGAAGGCGTCCATGGTGATCGAACGAACGAAGGAAATGTGCACGCCGAGCCCGCGATGTGTGCCAGCGCAGTTGAGGCAAATGAATGTTCCGAACTTCGGAGAGGCCTAGTTAATGTGCCCATGGCAGGCAAAGAGTTAGCAGGGTGTGTGGCTTGCGGTGTGAGGTTGTGGGTTGTTCGGGGGTTATAATGCATCTTGAAGAAATCAGGGCGACGGGCGAGGGGAGATAGGTAACGCGTACCCATTGAGGCGAAGGGGCACCGCAATCGCAGCACTTGTCATTTCCATTCGTCTTGGAGATTTGGAGGAGCTGTGGCACATGCCTGTGTCAGTGACCATGTCGCGTTGCGGGAGTTGATCAGCCAGCACACCTTTGTCCTCGTTTCCGGGTCGACTTCCCACATGCGAGACATAGTGAGAGAATATACAAAGAAAAGGCGGCCAGATGAGACGTTAGGGAACGCAATCCAACGGAGTGCGCTAAGATGTTGTAGGGTTGAGGTGACCCGAAGTTGAGTAATTTACCCCTTTTCCCTCGCTTCAATGAGTTGCGCAGGGATTGAAAGGTATTGAAGACACAAAGTCGATGCAATTCGCTCGATGGTAGAATAAAAATCAATTAAAGAGAAGTGAAACAATATGGATTCTATGTTTTGCCTCTGATCGGCAAGGATCGGACTTCGCATCATCCCCAATCGAATCGGGTACAACCCACTTTGTATAGACATGTCTATTGTATAGGTGTGGACTACTCTTAAATCCAATATGCCGGGTGGCAGATCGTCATCATTTAGTAAATGTGTGCTAAGGTACAATACAGAAGGCGAAGTAAAAAAAAAAAGAAAGTCGTTAAGGACGGAGAGCGCATCAGCTAAGATGGCTCTCCTGCATGGTCAATTGATCCATGTTGTCCGATAAAAAGTCATGAATCCAACCCCTCCAGGGCTCTCCCCAATTTCCCCCGCAATCGTTGAGTAGCTAAGATATTCACGGTGATCTGTGGCTTACAGAGCACTATGATCATATCCATACGATCCTCCGTCGAGTCCTTCCCTTCTGTTTCTCAACTCCAAAGCCAATTAACAAGTACCTCATTCGGTCAAGTGGAAAGTGTTGGGCATTTAAGCCTGAGTAGTGACGGCAGGAGCAGCGTTCTCCTGAGCAGGAGCAGCAGGAGCAGGAGCAGAAGCAGGAGCAGTCTCCTCGGTCTCAGCCACAGCGTTGATATCTTCGTCTTCCTTACCGGGGCTGTCAATGGCGACCTTCACAGCGATGACGCGACCATCAATGTCCTTGCCGTTCATCTCGCTGACGGCCTTGGCCTGGAGCTCCTCCGAGGCAAGGTTGACGAAGCCAAAGCCACGGGTCTTGCGGCGCTCGTTGCGAGCTTGCAACTTCTTAATCATGAAGCGGGGGATCGGACGCAAGGCAACCTTGGCAGAGACAGGCTCGTAGGCAGCGAAGATCTCCTTGAGCTAAAGGGAGAAAAGGATGTCAGTCAATGTAACCTCAGGCGGAGAAAGGACGGAAGAAATAGATGTAACCCACCTTGTCCTCAGTCAAGTCGTACGGCAGGTTTGCGACCATGACCTTAGTCTTAGAGGGAATTCCATCCTCGGGAGGACCGCGCTGCTTCTGGGGGCGTGCGGCGCGGGCCTCACCGGCCTTGGAGGCAGTGTCCTTCTCGTTTGTGGTGTCAGCAAGGGGGGGTCTCGCTGACAGGGGCCTCGGTGGCTTCCTGGCCATCCTGGGCCTTTTGCAAGGTCAGCATCCATTTCAAAGTATCGATGTGGGTCGACTCGAGGAGGGAAAGAGTTCGGGCACATACAGCACGGCTACGACCGGTACGGCCACCACGACCGCGGGCACGGCCACGGCCACGGCCGCGACCACCAGCACGCTTGCGACCCTCGGCGCCACTGGCACCCTCACCGCCGCTGACAGCACCTTCCTTGGCCTCGGCGGGCTCGGGCTTGCGGGCAAGCTGCACGGACACCTTGCGCTGAAGGATCTCCTTGCCAGAGAGCGCCTCAATAGCGGCAGAAGCTTCAGCAGCAGTAGCAATATCCACAAATGCGTAGCCAACGGGACGGTTGGTGCGGGGGTTCACCGGGATCGAGGTGGTCTCGCTGAGAGATGAAATGAGTCAGAAATGGTCCAATAAATGATGGTTTCAAGCGCTTGGATGTTTGTTCAAGGTGGGGTAAACTGGGTGTGCTCCCACAGATCCCAGAGGTACTCACATGGTGTAGGCCTTGAAGAACTCCTTGAGCTCCTCCTCAGTGGTCGCGTATGCGAGGTTCCCGATGTAAAGACGACGACCCTCATCTGCACTGGCAGCCGCGGCATCGGCAGCCTGGGTAGAAGGGGTAGCACCGTTGGTGTCGGGCTTATCGGTCAGAGTGGTCGCAGCCACGGAGTCAGCAAGTGCGTCGACGGCAGACATCTTGAAGGTTGAGATGTTGATGGATGAAAAAGTGTCGGGTTGTTTATTTGCCTAAAGCTGAAAGAGACTTGACGGGAGGTGGAGCGAGGGAAGGAGCAGGGTAGCTTTGTGCCCTAGATACCAATTGAAAGAGAAGATGGGATTGAAGTTTTTGATGCACTGGATCTTGAAGAGAGGGAGGAGGAGGATGGGAGAAGGAGATGGAAAGGGAAAGGAGAGGCGGTGTGGCACTAGCCCAGTGAGAGCTCGAAGTGACGGGACAGGTGCGATCGAGGTACTTTCCTCGATACTCACCGCCTTGACCAGCCCCTAACCAGCCCTTAACCCGCCCATAACTAATCTAAAGCCCACCCCCTAAATGGCCCCTAATTTTAGGCTCTGGCCCCCCAAGATACTCCCCGAGCTCCTTCCTCAGACCCTCAGCACCTTTTCCCCCGCTTTAGAAGGAAAGTCTGACTCAGAACAGCTGGCCTGATGTCATTCTGGAGACCAGTTGAACCAATTGTGAGCTGTTCCCAGCTCCCATTTTCCATATTATTCCACTTATTCCACTCTAGTATTAGTAGTATTTTATTTCTATTCTTCTGCTCTGCACATCTGCATATCATCCAGATTCTGCATATATGCATATACCTGTATGACTTGTCTTATAAATAGTCAGAGGATCTTCCATTTCATCTATCTCTTCGTATTCTCTAAGTTGTACGCAGATGCATCTTACATTGTAGAAAATAGTAGACATGGATATACAATTGTCTACTCCGGACTCCATCCTAACTTTCATATTCAACTAAAATTATTCAGTCATAACAGAATATAAAATCTTGGACCAGGCTACACAAGGTGAGACACAGTGACAATATCCACACACAGTAGTTAATAGTTATCATAGTTGTCTAAGAAATCTCTGTTCAACGTGAGCTCGGATTTAGAGACAAATTCATTGCCTTTGGTTTATTTTCATCAGTTTATTCCCTCGTCTACCCGGTTTTTGACAAAAACATTCCCTAGTCCAAGGTTAAAATCCTTCACGGACAGCTTCGGTCTAGTTTAGTAGCACAAATATTCACTTTTCTGAATATTGCAGAGTCAACTAAAAGATCCTTGCCTCGGTAGATACCTAGGTACATATTGGATTCATTAAAATTATTTATTTGACAAGAAGCTTTCACAATGGGACTAACATGGGCCCGTCTCCTTGTCACCATGATATATTAAATAATTCAATAACCCCAGAATGACCATGGAATGAATTAATCTAATTTTATACGAACCAAACCCTGTTAACCACATACGAAATATCTAACGTACGATGTAGATCTACAACATTGTAAATGGGGTTCAATGACGTCCATCGCATAAGATCTCGACACCTTGATTATTAGGCGGACATAAAAGCTTGGCACAGTCGTAGTTTATTGTAGTAATTTATTGGCTATAAGTCCGGACTTTGCCACTGTGCGGAGTACCCGTGGACATCTACAATTGGACCTCAACCTTAGAAAAAGACTCCTTGACAAAAAAGGAGAGCAAAATAGAAACCTTGAAATGCAGAACAACTCATGGAGATCGACGGTTTAGCGTGATATTGACGGACTGCGAGCTCCACTGGCTCGTCACTGGCAAGAAAAACAAGATTCGGGAAGGGCTGAGTCAGCCTTGGATTTAAACAACCCCAGAGATCCAGAACATCCAGGCCTGTTTTCCATGTGGACCAAAACGGGGGAGTTTCAGGTCCTTGGTTAACTTATATTTTCGTTTTGGTCTTGGGGAGCTAATTGTATTGTGCGCAATCTTGTCCCCAACCTCCCGGACCTCGTCGCTCCAGCAATATGGATCGCATCGACCCGGTCGAGGACCCCAACGCCCCCAATGGGAGCCCTCAGGGAACCCAGCAATCCGCAAGGCAATCCCCAGAGTCCGGCCCCGTCAGGCCAACAGGTCCTACCCCGTTGCGCACTCGAGGCGACTCGCGCACGCGACGACCGAGTATTCGCCTGTCTCGCTTCCCATCTATCCCTTCACTAGATAACGTCAATCAACCGGCGTCTCAACCAGAGAGTCAACCACCGTCCTTCGAGCCGCGGCCTATACGATCCCCTCCCCCCTAATGAAGAGGACGAAGCATGGCTGGCAGGCCGGCGGCGCAGCAATTCGGAGCCGAATCGGGGACGATGGTCATCTCCCCCTCCTGATTCTCTCTCGCGAGTGGCGACTCCCATGCGAATGATGCCTGTGACCGAGGAATCCTCACACCGAAGTCCAGTACCACCCTCGCCAGTAGCAATATTGCCAGGTCAAGAGACTCACTCCGATGGTGAGCAACTTGATCCGGAGCTAGGCGAAATCCCTCCCGCAGCGCGACCGCCGGGCCGGCTTCGGCGAACTAGTCAAGCTGCGTTGAATCGCTTTTCTCGAAACCGTGCAAGTACAGTGACGGGAGCTGCACCAACTCTGGGCACACAGGAGGAGCAACGCCAGAATGAGTATGGATCTCACGTGGTCGACGTGCTGGACGTGATCGGTAAGCGCTGGTGTGCTGTGATACAGAAACCATAATCTTAACTTACCCGAATCTAGACCCCGAGGTATCTGCCCTTTCCACTCTCACCAATGTCCAAAACTCTCTCTTTGTGCCGAATTTGGGTGGGTTCATCAATCGCACGCCCACCTATACGATTACACGACCACAATATTCTTCAGATGAGGAACAGGGAATTACAACGGACGAGGGTGAACCGTCCGGTGGCGACAAGACTAAAGAGCGACCGACTTTAGAAGAACTCCGCACTTTCACGAGTATGTCCTCGGTGTTGCGTGGTCCCAAATATGCTGTTCTCCCAGAAGGACAGGGACTTGAAGGATGGACAAGAGAAGACTATGCCGAACTAAATGATCATGTTCGGCATATGCTTCACTCTCGGCGGTCCAAGTTCAAACGGTCCATGAAAGGATTTAGGCAATACGTACAGAAGCGTGAGTGATACTCCCCACCGCAACATTTTTGCTTAATACTGATCTCGCCTAGCCCTCGGCTTTCTTGTAACTCTATACGCGACTTTGATAACCCTGTTTGGTCTGGCCTGGGTTCTTTTCTTGATCGGTGAGATCCTTTGACCTAATTTTCTAGCCAGTATGCTAACAGTCACTTCAGGTTGGATCAATGTGGGTGGAAAGCAAACGTATGTTATTAATGTCATAGATAACGTTTTGGTTGCCCTGTTCGCCATCATGGGTGATGGACTGGCTCCTTTCCGCGCTGTCGATACATATCACATGAGTTTCATTGCCCACTATACATTCTTGTCGTGGAAGGTTCGTCGGAAGCGAGCACTACCAGGCCTGAAAGACAAGAATGACCTTCCGTCGAAGCCGGAGAAAGCCGTCGACATTGAATTTGGTGACACGGCCAAGGAAGGCGAACACGAATTCTCTGTTCTTGATGCTCGCCAACAGTTGCGATTGATGCATCACCAAAACAAGTTCGCAAAGTCGCATACTTTCTATAAGCCGCACGAAACCATGACCCACCACGCCTTCCCCCTGCGCTTGCTCATTGCTATTGTCGTTATCCTTGACTGTCATTCTTTGCTCCAAATGGCGCTTGGTGCCTGTACCTGGAGTATGGAGGACCCCCATAAGCGCCCATTCGCGCTGACGACGGTTATTCTTTGCTGCTCCATCACCTGTAACATCGCAGGTGGTGTGATGATCATGATTGGTGATCGGCGAACCCGAAAGAAGGATGTCGTCGAACGGCTCTTCCGCCAACAGCTGACCGAAGAAGCCATGAAGAAGATGGAAAAGAAGAAGATCAAGGAGGAGCGCCGCAGTGCTCAGATTGAGCGGTCCAGTGCCCAAATTGAGCGGTCTAGTGCACAGATTGACCGCTCTAGTTCTCAAATCGACCGCCCAGTGCCGTATGGCGGCACCTGATCACAGCAATTTCCATGTTCTCACTTACGAACGTCATGACATGGGCATTAGGGACGTTGGTGCAGCTGCATCATAGCCTTTCTTTAATTTTGCCCCACGTGTACAGATTACTGGATGTTAATAATTATGTTTTTTACATATTCTAGCGACGGAGTTTCGCTGGATGTCATATAGGGATGGCTTTCGCTTTTTGTGGTCTTGTTCTCTGGCCTACGGTGTTTTCCAAGGTTGCTTTTGGCTGATATAATGCAGTGGCTGTGCCCAGGTGATTTGGGTATATATGGTTGATCTTTGAATATACCAGATCATCTGATTACTTGGTGTAAAATAAGTGAAACTCTTCAGCCATGTGTTTCAATGTATATATGAATGATGTGAAACTCCCTCGCACGGAATATGTATGAATCTCATAAAATTAAGAGAAGGCCAGAACCTCAGGTAGTGATAGTAACTCTCCCCAACCCATTTCCCTCCACCACTCTTAACAATCTCCTCAAAAATCCATTCACCAACTAAAGCCCGTGAAATCGTATATCCAATAGCAGGATCCCTCTCCGTTCCAACCCTCACTTTCCCCAGTCCCACCTCTTGACCCCCTTCGTCCCCCTCACAAACAGGAACCCGATGATCCCCCGTCAAAAGGCTGGGTCTCACAACAACAACCCCGGCAGCAAGCACCCCAGCATATCCCAGCCTAACCTCCTTATCGAGCAATTTCTCCATCTGCAGCTTATCCGCATGCGGGATCGGCAAGAGTATAGAGTACATAGGCCTGAACAAGACCGGCACATCTTTATTACCAGGCAAATGCCCCGTCGTCGAGATCACAGTGACCCTTGGTGCAACATCGCGATACGCCTCGTATGAGGCAAACCGCTCCGAAGCAATCTTGGCCAGCGCCGCCAGCAGCGCGCGCGTCGTCTGTTCTGTGATATGCGGGTTCGAGAGCTCAATGTGCGGTAAAGCAGGCATGCGCATCTGAATTGTTGCGCATTTTGATTCCTTGGTAAAGGAGATTGTCGGTGCACCGCCTATGCCGGAAACTATACTTGTCACAAGAGTACAAGCCCCATTGGGTGTGCTGTTGGGATCGGAGTTGGTGATGAGGGTTTTCGTGATGCTTTCTACATCTGTTGCGTCGCCTTCAATTATCTCCAGCTGACGAGAGAGGATCTCTTGTGTTATGCCAGGCTGTGAAAGGAGCAGCGTAGTGAGTTTTGATGGGGTGCGGGCTAGGGCTCTCGCGTTGTAGCCGTTGAGAAGCGTGTAGGTCAAGCAGGCGTTGGCACAGCCGCCGGTTGCTCCGAAAAAGGCAATGGTTGCCATTTCAGGGATTGGCTGTGCAGATATCCGTGTTAGACTTGGAAATTGTAGATTTTATCTTGTAGAATTGAGCCCTGAAGTTCGATTGTATTGCCGCGAGATAGATAACCCTAGGGATTCAAGGATCCTTTATACTAGTGACCGGTATATACCAGATTTTAATTGGAATCATATTGACTGAATATCTGTCCGTCTCCGATTGGGCCTAAACAAAAGTGAGGTTATAGTACGGAGTACACCTACCTAGGTAGGAAGAGTGCGGCCGTGCAAGCTAAGCCCGGGACAACTGGCGTACGCTAGTCCGAAAGTGGCTTGGTGGCGGGGGAACAACTCCCCGATGCGGACGAACTCCTGCTCCATTGAACCTCAATTGTCAATGATCTGGATTGTTGGAAATATATGACAGCATGAAGCACTGCTTTTTAATTCTTGAAGTAGAGTACATGCTATCTAAAGTGTGGAGTGTGGGTGGAATAATAACCTTTTAACATCTTGTTCGAGATATATATCTACCTCAGACATTATAGCTCACCATAAATGCAGTAATCATTCCAACTATTCACTTATTGTTTTGATCATCACCAAGTGTCATCAAACTGTACTTTCCGAATTCATAACTACAAAGACCCTAGAAAACCAAGCGATATATGCTCCCGTGGATAAGATTCAGGTCAACTAACAACCAAGCTTTAGTTAGATCTAAACCCAAGTAGAAAAGAACCACAAAGTCTATTAACCTGGTCTGCTTTTCATGTAACTGTTGCATTCGACCCGGGCAGCAATTCTGAATTTTCACATAATATAGTACATGCATCGTATGCAGACACCAGACAAGACTTCTTGGACGGGGAATAGCCGTAGTTCAGCTATGATAAGGTACAATTTGAGCTACTCTACTAACAACCCTTTACGGCATATAGTTCGGATCCTTCCAGATTCCAGATGAGATTAACGAAGATACCAGATAAAATTTTATTAATCTCGTCTGGAATCTCATCGTCCTGGAATTATCGGATCTGAAAACGTTCGATCTAGATTTGCATCGAGAAAGGAGAGTGTAGATCACCGGTTGCCCATCGTAACATTACAGGGTGGAAAATCTGAACTCAGCAGGATCGACATGGGTCCGTTGATCTCGAATTCCCTGGGATTGAGACATAGGCGGACGGTGGATCCAAGTGTGGATAAGAGACTCTAATGTAACAGGGTCTCTAACTATAATGTGCGTACGAGTGCAAAGAGGCAATAATGTAGAGGGCGCCACAAAGACACGCTGCCCTAATCATGATTGTAATGAGAGATGGGCATCGGATAATTTTTGCCACCCGGACGCCCTAAACGCCTCAAAACGCCCTCAAGGTATGCTCTTTAGTGACACAGTTATCAAATGATCACATTTTTGCGCAGGGACAGTTTTGAAACTGCAGGGAATTCGTCGGGGATGACGGTAGGGGCTGTCCACGCCCTGCTCACTTCTAGAAGGACCCTGCATTCGGATATCTGGTTTACAAAGTATGTGTATGGTTGAGCCTGGTTTAATTGGGGAACCATGTGAGACTCGCACGGCTAGAAAGTATGTAAGTCCAAATTTGGATATCCTAGAACTAGATCAGGGAACAGGGTAGTCTTGACAGATACCGTTGCGTTGACAGGGCGGAATGCAGGGACCATGCATCACCAGGAAGGGGGAACATCTCATTGATTGCAAAAATTCCGGAATCAAGGGAGGGCCAATGATATTGCTAGGGAGGTAGAGATCATCGTGGCAAGTTCGGGACTAAACCCTTGCATAGTTACATTCCAGCAGCAAAAATGGGAGGGTTGTATTTGGCCTGTTTGGTGGATCACCTCGTGCCCGAACGCTGTGACTTGAAGATAAAAGGCTCGTCATCTCTATTCTCTTTTTATATATCATCTCTCTACTTCTCTGCCTCTCTCTCTGCCTTCTATCCTCCCAAACCTTCCAATCCCATTACACTTATACAAGATTTTAATCTTTCAATACCCTATCTTCAAGATGCAGTTCACTCTCTCCGCCGCTGTCCTCGCCTTTGCTGGCCTTGCCGCTGCCATCCCTGCTCAGCAGGATGCTCCTCGCTTCTCCGTCCCCGACAGCCTGACCGTCGAGCAGGCCCAGTCCAAGTGTGGTAACCAGGCTCAGCTCTCTTGCTGCAACACTGCCACCTACGCTGGTGACACCACCGATATCAACTCCGGCATTCTTTCTGGCGCTCTCTCAAACCTCATCGGTGCCGGCTCTGGTGCCAAGGGCCTTGGTATCTTCGACCAGTGCTCCAAGCTCGACGCCCAGAGTAAGTTTTCCCGATCAAATTTTTGGCCGTGTTCCTCACTAACTTTTCTCCAGTCCCTATCATTGGTATCGCTGCTCAGGACATCCTCAACCAGAAGTGCAAGCAGAACATCGCCTGCTGCGCCAACTCACCCTCCGAGGCCAGCAACGACCTCGTCGGTGCCGGTCTTCCTTGCATTGCCCTTGGCTCTATTCTCTAAGCGCATCGTCCCGGAGTCAGTCAGCTTTGCACGATGGAAAAATTACAGGAGCTCTGTGGTGTACTTTGTTCCTGCACTTGTTATTTCGTTCGCAGTGTGATCCTTTTCAGAGAGTTATAATATCTCGCCTAATACATAAACTTTGGAATTCTTATTTCTCATTAAGCTTCTAGCGTGACATGTTATTGTAGATACCAGGGTATATCAATCCTACGGATCTCTCGGCCATAAAGGTCATTAAACGAAAAAGGAGTGTTTTCCAAGGTTGCCCAAGGGAAAACTTAAAGGAGCCACTACACCCTGTGTACGAAGAAAGCCGCTAGTTCTCTACTGTAATATAAGACTTTCTAGGGTGTGCCTTGGTATTATAGAGGACTTTAACAGAGAGAATATCTGGTATTACATTATAAGGTAGTTCTTCAATACAGGAAGAGTGCTATACGGAAGGATAAGAATGGCAAAATCTACCACATGAACATCCTATTGGGCCAAGAGAGAAACGTCTGCATGATATATGACATATGCAAAGCATGTGCTAATGAAGATTATGACAATGGTACGTCGGGAGCGGGAACAGCAGGGAGAGGGAATGGTGGCAAAGATACGTGTAAGGAGAGTGTTGGGGAGAGGTGATGTTGCTGGACGATAAAATGCGGCGATTATTTGGGAGTAGGCCGAAAGCGAATGTGCATTTTCAATGATGCTTTCCTTGATATCAGTAGAACAAACAACAATAGACAAATGGGAATACGCTTGAGGAGTGCCCTCAGACCACTCGTATCCATTTCGAACGGTGTTCTCTTGTCATAAAGCACTGCCGTTTCGCGACGCAAAGCGCGGGCGTTGTGAAGACATGTGCCTATTCAACCCCTATGACCATAATTCTAGGCGCAGTGACTGAAGCAATGCAGCCCCGGAGACAAATGGCGATAGGATACTGTCAATACAAAGGGGCCAGTCGTCATCCCATCGCAAAGCACAAACAGCCAAGCAATATTCCCAATATCCTGGATACCATCCGGATTACCCCAAATCAGTTATCACGAGGCGTAGCCCTTCTTGGTCTTGTCGAAATTCCTCGCAGAGAATAATGTTCTTTCTTTGTAAATCACCATGGGTGAATGTCGGGTTATGGCCCTTTAAGACAAAAGGAAAGCATTTTCGAAGATATTCCACTCTATAGAGTGGGCCTCCGTTGTAGGTGTACTTCCGCAACATTGCTTCGTTGAGACCTTCTTCGGAGTCAAAAGGGCCATCTACCAATGGATCTAGCTCGTGTGCCCAGAATATCTCGTCTAGGAGCCGTCTTTTGTCGAAACTGCCATAGTACTTTGGAGATGGAAGCTGGCGCAGGTCGTCAAAGTATCTCCGTAGATCCTTCAGTATTTCTTGCTTCTCGGATGTTGTAAGTTGCGGCCATGCTGAAAGAAGAGTTTGACCGAGTATACGCTCCATGACAATGAAACTTTTGCCTGTCTCTGGGTCCGAATAGAGGGCGAAGACTAGCGGGACAGCGACATTGGTATTCTCCTGAACAAACAACATGTCTTGTCCTTCAATAAGATCGACACCCAGCCCAAATTTCCCAACCAAAAAATGTTGACCTACTCCGACTATTCTTCGCCCTCCATATTCCATGGATATGAGTTTTACTACGATGAGTTGGGACATCGATTATGAGACGATTCAACGCGAGCCGGGCATTGAATGCGATTCATTCGAACATTTCGTTGTTCCCTCTAGGTATTGGAAGGAGGGTAGGATTCGGCCCGGAAAAGAAGCCAAAGATGGCGAGTATCAGTACTGGCATTGGGCATCTTGGTCAGAGAGTGGAATCCGTCACTGGGATTCGGTGTGGGACTTTGTTTGTAGCTGGGTGGAGGAGGTAGAGGAGATGATTGAGAAAGGCGAAGAAGAGGACTGAGAACCAAGCCCGTATATGGATTATCCGGGGGAAGTTGACAAAGCCTGAGGCGTGGCAGCCAGATTCACCGTTTCGGGGATGGGGGTGTTTGCAGAATATCTGGAGTTTGTGGTCGATGAGCTGATTCAGAAGGTGAGGTTTCATAGTTCAGGCAGCAACACCGAACATCAGGCCTTTCTACGTTTCACAGAATTCGTAGAGATTTATGAATCTGTCCGACCTGGCCTTTGAAAGGTTGCATTCAAGTTGCTGATCGGATATTTTAAACCAACTACTGTACTATTTCTATTCGTCTTAGAGACACGGCCATTCACTGCATTTGCTTCAACATTTGAGATTGATAAATATAGGCATCCACTATTCGTCAAATCCATATGCTATCCAGCAACATCATCCACGCATCTAAATCAGTCAGAGATCAGCAGCGGTCCGAGGATCTCCCTTACAACATCTACAGCGTATCCCTCAACGAGAACCTTTACCGAATTGTGGCTAATGCAGACTAAATCTTGGACTGGATACAGAAAAAGAAAACATTAAGCAGAACCAGCCCATCCAACTCGAACGATCCAACTACTATCTTCACACCGTCAAATATATCCCTACAGTGGTTGAATCGGCATACTGACCATGACTTGGTCGAAGCCATTCTTGAAGCTTCGCGACCAGCGACCATGGCTGTTGCCGCTGAGGTCTTCACAATCCTTTATAGTGACGGCGATCTCTCTGTCAATGTTCACGGTATTTTCCCCGGCCTCCTGAGGTCGAGAAAAAGTAAACACCAGCTAATAAAATCCCATATAGGATCTCTTTCTCTATGCTATGGTACACATGTTCTGTCTAAGACTTTTGATCCTTTCAAGGCTACCTGACTGCTGCAGATTGTCCCCGTCATGCCTCAGGCATTAGTCTCACGAGCTGGAGTAGCATTCGAAGATAGTACGAAAGATTTACGAAGATAGATACTCATTTACTAAAAACAATCTCTTTCGATAGGAGAGTATTGGAACATCGTCCTCCTCATCTCCGAAGCCGTCTCGGCACTTATATGCTGTCCGATATTCGGATACATGCTAGACGTCTCTGGAACACGCCAGGGTCCCTATCTGTCCGGACTCGTGCTGTTATTTGCATCTATGCTCGTCTTGGCAACATCACACTCAGTGACATGGTACATCATTGCCAGAGTCTTCCAGGGCGCAGCAACGGCCATGGTTTCGGTAGCTGGTCTTTCCATTGTGACTGACGCAGTAGATAGAGCGAGTCTTGGACAAATGATTGGATATCTGGGCACCGCCATGACACTGGGATTTATGTCTGGTCCATTATTGGGCGGACTGCTATACCAGATTGGAGGATTTTATGCCATTTTTGGTATGGCTTTCGGCGTTGTTGGTCTTGACTTCTTTCTTAGACTCGCTGTTGTCGAGAAGAGGATTGCTGAACGTTGGCTGTGTCTCGATGATGGCGAGCGCCCCAGTCAGGAGAATGGCTATATCCCTGAGCAGCCGCCATACGGAACTCTGGGGACTATACCCACTAGCGGTCATACTGCCACAGAAATTTCCAAGACTACTTTTGCGCTGGGCAAGCTTTTAAAGCAGTCGCGGATTCTTATTAGTCTCTCGGCAGTTACTGTTGGGGCTCTTGTGGTCTCGGCATTCGATGCGGTATGGAATTCAGTCTTTTATATTGGAGTTGCATTGACACTCCTACACAGACCCTCCCAGTCTTTGTGGAAAACACATTCCACTGGAATGTTCTAGGCGCAGGTTTGATATTCTTGCCAGGTGCTGCAGCAGCCATTTTTCAACCGTTTTTTGGTATGCCATAATAGTACCAAATTCTACTGCATGATCCTGACCTGCGTTTCTAGGCTTTTTATCTGACCGTCTTGGATCGAGAGTTATTACATTCGCAAGCTTTGTCATTCTAGCCCCGAGTCTGATTTGTCTTCGTTTTGTCGGGGACAACTCACCATCCCACATAGGTCTTCTTTGTGTGATGCTGGTTCTTGTTGGAATGTGCATCGACTTAAGCCAGCCAGCCTTGATAGTGGAGATGCAACGTGTGCTGGATGACATGGAAGCTGAAGACCCCGGGGTCTTTGGAGGTAGAGGTGCTGTAGCTCAAGCTTTCAGTTTAGAGAACATGGCACATTTTGGCGGGTTGGCATTAGGACCTATGCTAGGTGGATTTGTGGAGGTTCGATACGGTTGGAAAAGTATGACTCTTGCTCTGGGAGTTCTTTCTGCGGTAACTGCTATGCCTATGTTATGGCTGAGTGGTCCTATCGAAGAAGTCTCTTGGACTGAGTCTGCCGATGAAGAGATGGAACGTCAACCCCTGCTGACAGAGTAGTATGCGTTAGGCTGTATATAGTAGCACAAATGTGGCTTTTATTGCATTTGTTTTGAGATCATGGATATATTTACTCTTCTTTCGCATCACTAAATGTACTAAGTGTAAAATTATTTGTCAGATATACATGAAGCCGAATCCATGTCCCTCGGTGATTTAATGGGGAAATACCACTCCGTACCAAGAACGCAAGTTGACAATTGTGAGTAACGTTGAAGTAGTCATAGTTACACCAGACGATGTACGAGAATGATGAGGACTGAGCAATTGAATTGCATCTTTAAGAAGGAGAGAAACTCCTCGACATGAGAAGGGTGAAAATACACGGACTATCAACATGAAGCTTTTTGAGCGATTCAGCAAGTTGCTAGCGAACCTCTATACTACCACACATACCTGGCTCCAACCCTCTCATATCAGTGATGGAATCAAAGTACAAGGCAGCTACATCTTCCCAGCAGAGTCAGAACCTCATGAAGCGACAATCATGGGATTACCATCTCGGTGTTCTCTACCCCCCGATCAATATGATGCCATGTGCAATGAATTAGCGCAACTAGCCGCAGCGATCACTGAGTTCGAACCAGTTCGGCTGTACGTGAGGCCCGAAGAGATCCAATTGGCCGAGTCTTTAGTCAAGACATTTGTGAAAGATGCATCAAAGATATCTATCATCCCATGTCCAATCAACCACTGCTGGGTACGGGACACAGGCCCCGTCTACGTGCGCGACATGACAGGCGCATTTCCGAATCGACGCTTCGCAATCAACTTCCGGTTCAATGAATGGGGTGGGAAGAGACCCGAAGACGACGGAATCTGCTGGGGTCAGCAATGGCCCTTGATGAACGAGAAAGCACTACAGGAAAACGCGAATTTTGCCCAGTGGGTAATCGAGCACGACCGCGAGCCCAGCCCTGTTGCGCAGGTCGAAACTCCGATTCGCGCCGAGGGCGGTGGTCTAGTTACCGACGGCGAAGGAACCCTGCTTATCACAGAGAGTAGCATTGTATGTGATGTGCGCAACCCGGGAATGTCCAAGGGCGAGATCGAGATTGAACTGAAGCGGTTGCTCGGGATTGAAAAAGTGATCTGGTTCCCTGGACGGCACAATGTCGACATTACCGACGTGCATATGGACGCTGAGGCGAGATTCGTACGCCCTGGTGTCATCGCTTACTCGAAACCCCATGCCATTGCGATTGACCTGTGGCAGGAACTGTCTACAGAGATCCGGGAGATTCTGGATCGTGAGACAGACGCTAAGGGTCGGCGCTTGCAGATCCACACCATCGAAGAACCCGATCCACGCGGCTTGGTGAAATCCGATCACGATGAACTATCGGCGAGTTATGTGAATTTCTATTTTGTCAATGGAGGACTGATTATCCCCAAATTCGGTGATCGGGAAAGGGATCAAAAGGCTCTGGAAATGTTTCAGGCGTTGCTCCCTGAGCGGGTGATTCGGCAGGTGTATGCCAACGCCATTCCCCTTACTGGTGGGGTGCTTCACTGCGTCACTCAGCAGGTTCCTGCAATCAAGTAAGAACCAATGAGTCAAGGACGTGGCATTGTGGAGGAGCACATTGGGGTTTCCAGTCCATTTCGAAATAAGATCCATTTTCAAAGCTGTGTCAACCTGCATACATCCATGGATACGTTTAGGTCTGGGAACCAATTCTTACTCAGACATCGCACAGCATATAAGCTATGGGACATGTATTTGAACCGGATATTCCATCTCCCGGTCATTCTGACTCTAACTAGTCCGTGAAACCAAAGACTTCGGGGGTCTGAGGAAGCTCCCAGCGGGGATTCCAATGTTATGTACACCCTACGCCGGATAGAGAGCTGACTCCCCTAGACGTCAGAGGCCACAACTAAGTGGGTCTTAATCTGCATAAAAGGAGCAAATACATGAGTACATCCTAGAGAGCTTAGGGCCTCCGAAGTTCGACATGTCTTGGTCCGAAGTGTAACAGTATAATTGCCCGACAAAGCCGATAAATACAGTTAAAGATCGAGGTCCTAGCGGAATGATCTGGGACATTGAAAACAACTCATCTCCGAGATAGTACGCTTCAGGTGGACATTAGTTCAGCTGCGCCCCATTAGATGCATCACATCTGGAAGTGAAGTGGTTCCTGCATGTCGAAACCGGAATTGGGTCAATTGGGATTCTCTGACAAAAGTATTGATCTGTACATCAGCCCATTATTATCTGATTGTTGTTCCAATACTGGGAATATCAGTAGAAATTGTATTCTAAGCTATTACCATATCTTGTCGCACTGTAGATATGACCTTGTACTCTGATGTTACTCTACTCCGTGTATTGTACTTGCATTCAGCTCCAAGGTAGCTATGTGCTCTTGAGCTGATCATATTCGATATATCGAGTACATCATATCCAACAATGATGCAGGATTGCCTCGATATAGTGATCTTCCTCCTGCATATAAAATGTAGAGCTGGAAAACACATGTCAACTTGTTCCAATTGGCTCTCTCACAGGTTAACCTGGGGAAGTGAGGCCTTTATCCCGTGCGACTTATTGCTTATTCCTTTCCGTGAGATCCAACGTAATGCAGACTTTCAATTGCGTGCAACTTGTCTTTTAACGGTGTTTCTTCACCTGTTAGTCCATCCGAGCCTCTTCAATCCATCTGGTGTTCACGGAAGAACACTGTACATCACTCTAAGCCATTTATATACTCCAGGGCTTTGTATTATAGTCCTATGTTCTGTAATGCTGTTTCAGTTACAGAACTCTCCATTTTCCCCAGCTCTCCTCGACCGACTACTCTCCACAATCATGGCTCTCCTCCCTGCTCCAAGTGAAGCTGTGACCGGCAAGGTCATACATGCCGGATATCGAAACCTCCCACCAGATGAGCTAGTTGATCTCGCAATTGAGAGTCACATTGCCCGTATAGTCAAACGCTCTCTGGTTGGTGGCGATGAATCCTTCTTCATCGCCGATTTGGGCCAGATAATTCGACTGCATCGTTGCTGGACCCAGAGTATGCCCGGAATACGACCGTATTATGGTATAACGCTTCTCTTCTACCACGTTTCCTGTTTTCGGAATAGAAAAAGTAACCCTTTTTATTTTGCAGCCGTCAAATGCAATCGTGACCCAACCTTCCTCAAAGTTCTTGCAGAGCTAGGGACGGGGTTCGATTGCGCCTCCATTGAAGAGATGCGCGCAGTCCTCAGCCTCGGCGTTGACCCAGCCCGGATTCTGTTCGCCAATCCATGCAAAGCACCCGCCGCCGTAGCCTTTGCACGCGAGGTAGGTGTCCTGCGAACGACATTTGACAATATCGACGAATTGGATACCATCAAGACACACATGCCAGAAGCTCAGTTGTTACTTCGGATCTATGCCAATGACGAGGGTGCGTTCATTTGTCTGGGCGGAAAGTTTGGTGCGCAGTTGGACACGACCGAGGAGCTACTTTCAAGAGCTTGGGAGCTTGGACTGAATGTGATTGGTGTCAGCTTTCATGTCGGTAAGCATTCCAGTACTTCGATGTTATACCTGGTCAGATTTATTGACCATTCGGAACTATAGGGACGGGTGCTACCAACCCAGCATCATTTTGCAAGGGCATCAAAGATGCACGTCTGGCATTTTCACAAGCTGAACGTCTAGGTTTCCATCCCAAGATTCTCGATATCGGCGGCGGCTTTCAAGACGATTGCTTTGAGTCCATGGCCGCCATTATTCGAGACGCGATTCGATCGGAGTTTCCAGCTGGTATCACAACGATCGCAGAACCAGGTCGGTTTTTTGCTCGTAACGTGTATACTCTTGTATGTCGAGTGATTTCGCGTCGCCGTCAGCTTGGAAGTGCTGCTCTATCTGGTGTTCCAGACATGCTTTATCAAAACGATGGCATATACGGGAATTTCATGAATGTGATTATGGAGAAAGAGATCATGGTTCCTTATTTGGTCAAGAGTAAGAAGGCCAGGGTTTTATTGCACAAACCAAAATCAGAGGATGCTTTGCAAGTAACAGACCATCGTTACTCGATCTGGGGACCTACATGTGACAGTACCGATTGTGTTGTGCGCGAGGTGATATTTGATTCCGAAGTCAAGGTTGGAGACTGGCTCAAATATAAAAACATGGGAGGTGAGTATTGTCCTCTTATACTTGGAGTTTTGATAGAACTGATCGAGTTCCAGCATATACAAGTACCACTGCTACTCAGTTCAATGGCTTCAGCAGCACCTATGACACATTTTATGTCAACAGTGAAACATTGCCTGACTATTAGCCGTCCTGGTGTTTTCTTCAAAGGGTATTTGTGGTCTTGAACCCATTAGTGTTGGGGTAGCTTAGTCTCTCACTCGAAGAGCCTATTGTGGATAAGCTGAAATGGTATCCATGGATGATATATGATGGCATATCAGCAGGCTTTTAGAACGAAAAGGCAAACATAGCCTTGGCTCATGTGAATGACGGCCTTTTTGAGCATGTTGACAGCCGGTACAATCGGAAAACATGTTAGCAGGATTTAGATCGCTTACACGATCTTCTGAAAATTCCAATTGTAAATCGATGAATAGCCTGCATTCATTCAGCTTGAGCGCGCAGCCTCTCGCATATATCTATACCGAAAACCATAACATCCATGACTATAATAGTAGGATGACCGAGCCCATCCCGAATGAAACAATAATCGCACGCTTAAAGAAACACCATAATTTCCGGGGGTTTTCCTATCACTCCAGATGGAATGAAGATAGCAGAAAGGATATCAATCATGAGAGAAAAAGAAAAGAGGACCTCAGAGGAGACATAAGAGAATTGCCGAGGTAAGAGGCAAGAAGTGACAGAAAAATTGAAAATATGTAAAGAAAGACGAGAGAAAGCCCTTGGACGATGTCATACCTTCTCCATCCCGGACATCGGGACGTCGTCCTGAATCGCATTCTCTGGGAGGGATTTCTTGATATCCATGCCATACGGTTGGGCATCCGAAGCAGACTCGCCTTGCTTCTCTGGCATGTCGGAGGAAGCTCCGTTCTCGGGTCGTTTCCGGCCAAGCCGCTCGCACCAGTGCTCAGCACTGACCAATGTGTCATTGACGACGCCGCTGACCTGCGCCATCATATCTAGACCCTCTTGGGCTAGCACCAAGATGCGATGGGCACTGATTGTGGCATCGGAGGAGGCAGCTGGGGAGTCTGGTGGCGGCTGCGAGGTGGATGCGACCTGGAAGCGGTGCGGCAGCGACGTCAGGTGTCGACGCACTAGATGGCGGGCATTCTCTGGCAGGGCGCCTCCTGCATATTTGGAAACCACATCAACTACTTGTTTCAAGGTCGATAGCACATCAGCCTTGACGGCTTGGATGCGCTGGATAAGCAACGAGGCATTTTCTCCACTGCCTCCTGCCTCGACATCCGACTGTGATCGTGATTTGTGGTTTTCCCATTCGTTGACAGCACCATGTAGTGCTACAATGGACTTGCCTAATCGACCGTTTGCCCATCGAAGCCAAGTCAGACAATATTGCAGACTACGCAGCGATTCCTCGCTCATGGCAACTCCAAGCCCAGAAGTCGAAATAACTAGTCGACTTTGCCATGTCGCCGAAGTACGTCTTTCTGGTTTCTCTTCATAGTGAGGAGACCTCATTTCATCGTACGGGGGCAGCGGCTCGGCCATGGAGAGGTCGGACGAGCTCCGTGTGCGCGGTGGCTCAGCCGAACCGTCCGGTCCCTTCTCGGCATTCATGGTTCTCGGCGACACATCTCCATCCATTTTTCGTCGCTTGCTGGAGTGCTTTGAGTCTTCGCTTGTAGAATCTCGTCGCTGCAGCGCCCAACGGAGACCGCTCTCGACACCAGTCTTGCGGCCTACCGTGCCGACGGTGTTCGCGACAGGTGATCCAATATTCCGCTCGATGAACTCAGCACCAGATTTGAACCGCGGCGAGTATGATTTCGACGTGGTGTAGGCAGAAACTGAGCCGTTGATGGCAGAGGAGATAAGTGGATGGGAAGAAGTTAACAGAGACAATAATGGCTCTGGCGGCGGTGGGTCCGGTGAAGTGATGGGAAGGGATTGTCTCGCGGTTCGAGGCGATTGTCCAAAATCTGTTGTCGAGATTAGTTGAATGTCCGTCGCACAGTCATCCGAATCCAGCGAAAAACCGCAGTCGCGACATTTTTAGTGGGCTGGTTCGGGATATCAGAGCCACGTACCGGAGCGAAGCCCCTCCAGGGCTTGTGCGGCTTCAAGATCATCCATGGATAATACACTGGCAGCTCGACGAGATCGATCTTCTGCTTTATCGACATCCATCACGGATGGGGCATTATGATAAGGCGGAGCGGTAAGTGATGGGGCGAGGCTACTTGTAAGCGTGGGAAGCGAATTGGTCGTCAGACCTGTGGCGTCAATCTTTCCAGGTAGTTTTGGCCTAGCAGTTTTTGGGGGTTCCATGGCGGGTCACTGATCGTCCATAGAGAGAGAGAGCAATGAACCCAAAGACGTCGGAGTTTCGCATCGAATCGTCTTTCACGTGAAAAAGTGTCACTTAGCCACTAGTCCCAATCAGGAAGGAAGAAGGGAAGTGAGGTAATCACATTCCAACGGTACCTGCTCGTCCATACATTGCACTATGGTTGCCCATGTACCTTTTCTCATCACATGTCAAACATCCAGTTGTCCCTCGCCCCAACAAACTCCTCTTGGAACTTCAATCTTACCCGAAAATGATTATTTGTCTTTGATTTGATATGAGTCTGAAATAACCGGCAATTGTGCCCTAGAATGTAGCGAACGTGACTGTGTATAGGGCATTTCAACAGACAATTCCTACTTATTCCGTCCAAGTATGATGTACACCCATTACAACGCATAGGTATTATACGGAATAGTATGCATTACAATCCTACGGAGAAGCCTCCATGCTCGGAAGGAGACATTATAACATTTGAACCCCTCCCTAGGTCCATCGTTTCCCTATGTTTCCATTTTTACTTCAATATGCATGTACCCCAACATGCGCTAAGATGTGCTCGATCGAATACGAGAACGATTGTGATGCTCTTGATCCCTGACATATTTTCTCCACGAACCGGACGTTGCAATTCTGATTATTCTGATTATGCATTGGTTTGGTTCGCTGCGTCGGTTGCACTTGTCTCTTTCTCTATTCCGTACGTTGTACGCCTACAATGTGCCAATGTGCTCCGGAAGACCTTGCTCCGTACTATCACATGTCTACCTGAAAGTCGACGTATCGTATTGATCTTTGGCCTTTTACCAGTACGAGATGTACTTAAGAGCCTGCTTTCTCTTAAGGGAATTAATGTATTTTAATATGGACGCAGCCCAAATATAATCCTTACAATTTATAGGCCGAAATTTTATATTTGTTGGGCCATATACCACCTATTTCGGCTCTTGAGCTCGGCATGTGATGTGGGGGGGCATCTTAGCAGTTGACATTTGGGGACTAGGATGAACTCTCTCTGCAGTATTTAAGCGTATTTAGGCAAAAGTCTGACGGTACTGTTGTATGATTTGTTAAAAGTACTCTATCTTTAGTGACATGTGATTGGAGCGATCTACAACATATCAACTCTAACATATGCATGCAACATGACAAGGTATCTACAGAGTATCTCATGCTATGTTCAACATTCACAGGCAAATAATGTATCGCTCAGAATCATAATGGGCAAATCAAATGCAGGGTCGTTGTTGGCGTCATTCGTACCTCATTCAATGGACAATCTGTCCAATCCATCATCCCTTCTAAAAGGATAGCATGGCTTCAATGGCTTCTCCGTCTTCATACTCATCTGCAGCGTCGCTCTCATCCCCGGGCAATTCATTGGCTGTGAGATGTGACACCATTTTCTGATTCACTCGGTAGCAGGCAACCACCTCATTAGTGATAAGGCGGGATGGCGAGACGGACGCCTTGATTTCGCACAATGTCTCGCCAAAGGCGTGAAGGATAAACCGGGAGTTTGGACATCGATGGTAGGCGTACGAAGCTACTAACCGTCGCCACTCATTGCGGCTGTTTTGCCAGGTCTGGATGAGCGGATGTCTGCCGGCGTGGGGAGGAGCGAGTGCACCCGCGCTCTCGGCAGCTTGGCGTGATATGGCAGAGAACTCGCCACCGGTAGAAGCAGAGTGTCCTTGGTTCCACTGCTTGTATAGTTCGTCTATCGACCTTCGAACTTCACCGAGGGCATCTTTTAATTCTTGACTATGCGCAGACTTGCTCTTCGAAGCTTCATCGGCTTCGTTCCAGGGACGAAGGAGGTCATCATCGAGCCGATTTTGGATATCGTTCTCGGGGAAGGCCTCGTTGAGACCCGAGAGAATTCTGCAAAGCTCCGATTGTGCGACGTTAAACTTAAGGAAATCGACAATGTTCGACGATTTCGACTTGCGCTCTGGATTTCGATACGCGGGAAGCACACGTTGCTTAGGGCTAATGGTTTTGCGGTATTCTTTCCAAGCTTGCTCTGAAAGATGCACTCCACCTTTCCGGCCATCCACAAGATGACCCAAGAGACAGGCCAACTCTTTCGCTTTCGGGGAGTCGACTGACTCATCGTACGCCAATTTCTCGTGCTCGACGGTACAACGACCGAGGTTTGAGACGTTGAGGTTAAAATCGAACACGCTTTCCAAAAAGTCTTCCGTGGACTCCAGAGAGGCCATTGGAACGGAGTGTTTCGTCAGCCCGTAATGCTCCGCAGGATATTCATGTGGGGGCATTGGGGAATTATGGAATCTCTCGACAATCATTGGATCCCAGCAGATCCATGGCGTGTCACCGTCGTAATCTCCCCCGGATAGCATACCAGCTAGAGGAAAGTTCCCTGTGGTGGGAAAGACAATCACATCTTTGAAATGGCGTAGTTCACTCTTCCATACGGCTCTACGCCGTTGAATATCAGACGGTAGATGGGCCGGGAGTCGGCCGACGAGAACATCTACTCCATCCAGGAGGTTGTCTTCGAACTGGCCCTGTGGATCCCGCCAGTTATTCGAGAAGCCGAAGTGAACTTCGTCCGGTCCGAGAACTCCATATGGGTCGGCAATGCAGTACGCATAGGTTGACAGAGGGACCTGGATTTTGAGTTCTTCGACATGCCGCTCAAGAAGCCAGGTCAAATATTGTCTGATCTTCATTCGGAGGGGAAAGAAATCGCGCGGGGCAAAGCCAGCCTCTGAGAAACGAATGATGGATTCAGCATCATTAGTCACCCACTGCTCTAATCGTCGGGCTTTGCCAGTTCCGTCCTCACCGGAGGGTCTGAGCTTCTGAAGGAGGGCTCGACAAACCACGGGGCTATTTGATCGAAGAACCTCAAGGAAGTCGTCATAAAGACTCTGCACACCATCACGCGTGAGCTTGGCAATGTACTCCTTCACGTTCCCTCCATATTCCAGAATTGCAAGAAGCTGGATATTAAGGTCAACAGGATGCAATTGCTTAGCCCAATTGACTACTTCGAATGTCAACTTCTCGTCATCAACTGGGTCAACCCATTCCTGTGGATGAGGGTGTATCTTCAACTGCGAGTCCGAGATCTGAATCCAGACGTCATCGTCATTCATGGTAGTGATACTAGATTGGTGGCAATCAACCATCCAAAGACCCTTAGCACCTGCTATTCTGCCCTGGAAGCAACTAGGCGTGGCAGTTGTTATGCCCAGTTGATCACAAATTTGGTTCGCAAGAGTCCTCGACATCAAAGCACATCCGTCATTCATGACAGGCCGGGTTGGATCGTCCCTCAAGCGAAGTACTTGCGTTGGCTTCAATTTAACCGTTGCAAACGTCTTCGACAAGCCCAGAGAAATACGCTGGAAGAGCTTGCAATTGCTTTGATTCGCGTTCGCAGTCTTTGGCATATGCCATTCCAGCAAAGCATCTACACTCATCGGAGTATAGCTGTCACTCTGCTGTCGGGGAGGGGCCACCACTGGTGGTAACTGGTGCCCATGATCAAAGTCGTCGCCATCAATGGCGAAGAGTTCGACCCGAAACCGAGGCTCACCCTTGGCTTTTCGCTTGGTCTTCACTTCTTCGACATAGAAAGCCCGCCACGTCCGCCCGAGGCAATGATGATCATTCCGTGTGAGCCAGGAAGCAATACTCTCGCGAAAGACAGATGGGTAGGAAGGTTGTTTCTGGTGGCTGGGAGGCCGATCCGGGGCTGGGATAGTAAGAGTCAGGAATCTATCCGATCCAAATCTTCGGTGAAATCGACAGGTTCGCTCTGGCTTGAGCGGGTTGAGACTCAATTTGAAAATACCCAGCTCGGACTCGCCACACCAGTCCAAGTCTCCTGACAGTACTACCACCTCTGAGTGCTTATCTGATTTGAAATCACCAACAGCAGCATCCCAGGCCCGGCGCGGCGATCTCTCTGGCAACGGACAACCATAACGTTGACTAAGCCTGCTGACCCATGACCAGAAATCATCTTGAGTGCTGAAGTTAACACTGTCACCAACAAGTATTTGTTTGAAAGGGATCCCCCATGCACGTCCAATACGTTCCAGCTCATATCGAAACCGCAATGGAATTTTCGCCGGGAAGGATTCTTCCACCGAAAACGGGCCGTGGGACAGGAGCTCATCAACAAACTCATGTTTGAGGGAATACTCCGTCTCAACCGGGTCCGCATTTACCATCATAGAGATGGCAGCTGCGTCCACGCTCCGTTGCATCTCGTCGCTAGCCATGTACCCGACGACCGAGTCTGCATAGGTTGACTGGGTATCCATTTGGCTCGGTCATGTCTGTCATGACCGAATCAAATGATTGCTCCATGCTAGAATCCCGAGACATAAAGATTGACGAAGTGACCGTCGTTGAAAAACTGGTATTGGCTGACTGCGTCATATTATTGTGCTTCGATTCATCAGATACCGCGCTAAGCTTTTCAAATAAAGTAGGCTTCTTGAACTCAATATCTTCCGGGGCAGCAGAGGGTTCTTTACCAGGGCTGTTGACAAATCCAAACGATCTAAGATCCATCTGTTTTAACGGTGACTGGGAGGGTGATTTAACTGATTTGGGCGTTTTGGATGGCGATTGGACAGATCCTGGATCCTTCGCTGATAATTGGGCACCCTTTGGAGTCTTCGCTGGCGACGAAGTGCTCGTCGACTTCCTCGCCAAAGGGGGAACATTGTCTTGAGGCATGGATGGCGGTTTAGGGACCACTTTCCTGGAGAGCGATTGGTGATACTTTTGGGGCTGTACTGGTTGTCCCTTTGCTGGCGGAGGAAAGGTCGCCGAATACTTCACCGGGGAATGGAAGTTCTCTTTGTTATTTACAGGCGACTGAACGGACACATTGTTCCTCCCGGGCGACGGGCGAACTTGACATTTTGCGGGCGACGCAATTCCCATCGACGCCCGCGCGGGAGACTGAATTACTCGATGATTGTTGACCGGCAAGTTCGCAGCCCCAGAATTCCTTCGAGGCCCTCGAAACGCAGCCTGCACCATCTCGGGAAATTGTAAAGCTCTATCTCCATTCTTTCCTAAAGGGGACTGGGCTAGCACAGATCCCTTCACGGGGGAATTTGGTGCGGTGTGGAAGTTCTCGTCTTCATCTTCATCATCAAACGTTTGTTTCTTTGGTGATAAGCCCGTGGCAGCTCCAACGGAATTAGCGGCTAACCTTTTTTTGGTGTTTACAACACGGCCATTCGCCAGAAGATATTCCTCGTCTTCCATGAGCGCTAGCAACTGCCTCATGCACATGTCCTTCTCAGGGCCGGTGAGTGAGAGCCGGGGTGCCGGTTCCTCGCTCTGGTGTCGTTGGCTTGCCCGGCGATCTGCGCTGGTTTGATATACATTGTTGTGGGCGGCTAACGGCAGGTTCCCACGGACCCATTCCTCGAGATTGTCAATTAAGCTTCTCTTGTCAACCTTGTTATTGAAGAACAGCGGGCGGATATGCTTGTAGATCTGACTTGGGAGGCTGGTATTTCTCTCTCTCGCCGAAGGGGACTCAATTCCAGGGAGGGGGATCTCGAGGCCGAATTTGACGTTCACTCTTGTGATAAAAGTGCGGAAATCCTCTTTTTGGTGTTGTGGGGTAATGGGATGATCCATGTTCACAAGGAATGTAGAGCACAGGAGCTCCCATTCAACCTTCCAGGAAAAGGAATTGGTCTCGTTGTGTTGGAGTGTTAGATGAAAAATGAAATGACAGGATTCGACTGCTTCTGAGGGTTCTTTGTTAGTCTCATGCGACGTGCATGGTGGGGGGGGGTAAGCAAACTGCAGATGCATTCATTGGGTTTCCTTATGTGCAGTCTTCTAAGAATGAAGAATTTAGGAACTGAGAGGGATGCGGTTCTTAAATCAGCAGAATGTCTTAACTTGTCTCGTCAACCTTGCAAATTCAACCTACTCCGTATTCCGGAGTAGGTCCACGGGTGGTTGCTGTGCAAGAGAGCTGTTTACCCGCGCCAACTTCGGGGTAGCTGCTATTAGCGTCCCCCACTCGACCTGTCACTGTGACAACTGTACATGTTGTAAATGAGGATGGTGAGGGCTTTTAGGGATTACGATAGGTTTGTTCTCTGGAGAGAATAGTAATGTACCCGGAAATCCATGGATAAGTCTAATTATTACCTAAGGAGTGCAATGGAAGTTGAACATGGAAGTACCCAAATGTAGGTTCAGAATAGACATTTAGGAGAACCTTCGAATAATTACTGTTGATAGGATCTTGATCCCCAATGATGAAACAGAGCCACCTATAGAATAATGTCTTCCACACGATCAGTTTCCTTAAGCTCCGTCCCTCTCCTCCCTGTCCAGCTCAATCTTATCTGTCCATAGATCAGCCTCCTTGGGGTCAACACGTTTACTGTGGACAGCGAGCTTGTAGCCAACCATCAAGCTGATGTAAACAGGAATGCTGATGTAGGACGCAATGAAAGATTTCACGTCCAATGTTCGAACGCCCGAATCATCAAAGCTGAAAGAGTCAAAGACAATGGCGACAGAGATAAACAAGCAGAGAAGGAGAGCTAAGCACGTGCCAGGCAGACCGAAGCGAGCTCTAAAGGCAAGAGCTTTGTCGGGAATGCCTTGAGCCTTTCGCGCCCGCACAAAAGAAATATGGGTGACGAGAATGGAGATCCATGTGAGTAACCCGAGCATCGTGACCATATCTACGAAGTATCCGAACACAACAGTCGAATCTTGGCGGACGTTAAGATATGCCAAAGTTGCAGTGGATGAGCACACAGCTAAAGCATAGATCGGGACGCCTCTCCGGGTAGTGCGTGACAGGAAGGCAGGGGCACGGTGCTTGACTGCGAGGTCGCACATTGCTTTGGTTGCCAGATAGAGATCGTAGTCTGCGATCGACAGCACGAACAACAGTATGCATGCATTCAGCAAATCCGGTAGCACGGAGATGCCTGCCAGATACAGAGCTGCAACAAATGCCGATGCGGCGGCCTCGTGGGATGCATCGTTGGAAAATGCCACAGATACTGAGTCATGGGGGGACAATCATCCCGAGAAGGGTGATTGCAAGCAGATGGAAAACCATGATTCGGTAGAATGTATTCTGGATAGCCCGTGAGGTAGCTTTTCGAACGTTGGGGAAGTGGGCCAAGCCAGACCGCTCGCTTCCGATGTATGCAAACGTGGCAGATGACATCGTGGAGCAGGTTATGTAGAACTTCTCCAGCAACCCGTGGTCACGATGGTGTCGAGCGCCGAAAGCACCGGGGTGCGACCAGTATCGAAACCCTTTTGCCTCTTGATCCGGACCGCCTCCCAGAGCGATTACGGTGGACAGTATCATGAGTCCAAGCATGACGACAAGCTTGAATGAAGAGACGTAGAACTCAATTTTGCTCGGGAGGCGGTGGTTGACGAAGTTGAGAGTCACAATGATCGAAAGGAAAACCGTGATCCAGATACCAGGATTGACTCGCTCCGCGCCCACCCAATAGGAGACTACCAGCGCTGCAGCTGTGAGCTGGTTCGGTGTGACAACAGCATATTTCAGCCAAAATCTGCGGACACGGTCAGGAAACAAAGCAATTAGATGCAGATCTCGTGGTGGAGACTTACATCCAGCCCAAGCTGAATCCAAGTGCAGGATGACAAAATCGAACGGCTTGGTCTGCAACGGTATACGGTTTTGGTAACCATGAACCCACTTCACCCAAGGCAGAGAGGACGAGGTAAACCGCAAATCCGACGATGGTATAGGAGATTATTATAGCTGCCGGCTATAACCGAAACCGATCAATATCTTCTCCGGTGAGGTTCTTGGAGAAAGTAGCATAACTTACGCCGCTCCTGTGTCGGAGTCAGCATCATAGAAGAAACCCGCTTGGTATGAGGAACCTTACATGGACAATGCCCTTCCAGTACCAACCATCAAGCCCGTTCCGATTGCTGATCCAATGGCTACAGGCCTGTGTTAGTAGATCCCCCGTACAAGGCAGGGGATACACACTGATGATGCTCACTTGACGGGGTGTTAATGACCCGTATATGTCGGTGAAGCCCAGGGCATGTTCACTTTGATGAGCTTCTGGTGTAGTATGCGGAGCCGCCGGCTCAGCGCTGATGGGTCCTAGCTCGCAAGCAGAGGATCGCGATCCCGGTCGACGTCGTGGAAACATCTCCGTATTTTCCAACAGAACAGTACGTATTCCTGGCGGTCGAGATTAGATATAGCAAATGAGTGAGGCACGAAACGTGAATCGAAGATGGATTAGAGCTCGAGTGGACAGGGAAGGGTCCAGGGAACTTGGGATGACAGTGGTTAGGCAAGTGCGAGTATGGGAAAGAACGAGACACCACTGTTTGGGAGGTCGGGATCACAGATGAGTGGGATATATTTTCTATATGCAGAAACCCAATCATGGGACAACTTTGGAATCGAAATTGAAATGGCATAAACAAAAAAAATAGAAGCATTTCCTATGCCAGCTCTAAGGATCGCCACCAAGCCCATCGAGGAGGCATCAAAAAGTAGCCAGCGTCTATCAAAAGGCCAAAATCACAAACGCCCAAAACGTTGTCAACACCCCTGAAAAAGCACCAGTCGGTTGCATACTGAGTTCCATGACCCATCAAATGGGGCCAGGGGGGAGGAGGAGAAATGTCATAAAGTCTTTGTCAAATATTCCCAGGCAGCAGTTCGGGATTGGCGTTTGTCTGGAACAGTCGCTCCCTGGGTGAGGCGGAGAGGTAACGCGATATACGTAAAATTTGTTCCTATTCATCAATTCATCGCGACATGAGCGAGTCGCTGGATTCCGTCCGGGGGAATATGCGGGTGTAGAGGGAATCGCTGGACTCGGTACGCGGGAAGTGTCGTTGGTGCTTCCTTGAGATCACACGATCGGTGTAAATACCCTTGGCCGAGCCACGAATGACCGACTCGAGATATTCGCGGAAATCCGTGGGTTGGAATTCGGGGTACAGGTCCTGTGTGGTGTGGTAGCCAAGATACTTGGCGTACTCGGGGTTGTTGTCGCCGCGAATTCCCCAAGACAGTTGATATTCGGCCAGATACCGTGGAATGAACTTGATCGGGTCGAAGGGATAGGTTTCACTGGCTTGTCGGGCCGCCACAACTCTGCTGCAGATGGTTTCTTCGGGAACCTGTGCTCCGGAAAAAGAAAAAATCGGTTAGCCACATTGACTCATTCCGGAGCCGAGAGGCTGTGCAACTTACGTAGTTTCGATCAATCTTCTCCTCACTGAGTTCCTCCATGAGCTCGTAGATCTTGTTTTGCGAGGAGACCAGGTTGTAGGCGAGGATCTTCTTGTTCAAAGTGCGGGGGTCGGAAATGATCATAGCCATGTAGCGACCGATGTCTCGTAAGTCGGTGAGTGCTGTGGGCATGTTGCCATCGCCAATAATTTCATCATTCCCGGATGTCATGGCGTAGTCGACACGACCAGAGGGGAGGCGGGGGTAGGCGAGCTGGTACCACCAGCCGACATCAACGACGGTGTAGGGAAGCCACAGCTGGCGGATCTGGTTGTAGACGATTTCTTTCTGTATGTAGTCAAAGCCTGGTTAGCCGCCGACCAAAGCATCATGCCACATTCCTCATACCTCATCACGCAACCACATGATACCGCCCGGTGGGCAAACGGTGATGAAACCACATGGAACGAATCGCTTCACACCGGTCTTTTTCGCTGCCTTGGCGAGGGGGATCTGGTCCTGCTGTTCGGCAGGACCGACGCAGCTGATAACCACATCAATACCAGCCAACGCCTCGATGAGCTGCTCCTCTGGGGCCTTCAAGTCGCATTTCCGAATCTGGCATCCTCGATCCTGGAGGCGCGTGATAGCTGGCTTTTGGGCAGAGATTGGGCGAACAAGAGCGATGACCTCCTGTGTAGCGAAAAAACGAGGCAGAATTAGTTTGGGGTCAATTGGTGGTCACGAAGGAAGTTCTTACGAAGTTACCGGTATCCAACAGTCCGTTGGCGATGGAACCTCCGGTTTCACCCGCTGCTCCAACGAGCAAAACCTTGGTGGACATAATTTATTCAGATTCAAAATGAAGATGGTAAGGGGATGTTCAGATAGAGGGTAAGATTTGATGGAGGGGGAAAGATCAAAGGGAAGAAAGAAAGAGAGACAGGGATTGGGTAACAGGTTTAGGACCTGACGACGTTATAAATTCCCAAAGGCTCAACCCACTTTCTCATCCGCAGCAGTGGGTCAGTGGATGTTCGTTCCCCTCGTTTGAGGGGGAGTCTCTTTTTTCTTTTTTTCCCTTTTTTCTTCTCTTTTTCCCCTACGTTATTATCACTCGTGACTACGTACATTATTAACATATATCATACTTCTATTAGGAAAATTCTACGAAGTCCAGTACATATTCTACACCTTTTCTCCTTCGCGGGCCGGTGATTCGGGGAAAACCCTAATAGGTCGGCGACGTTACGTCATATGTTACGGCTTCCCGGTCAAAGGAAATTCCATGGGATAATAATGATGTTTGGGATTTTTAACAGATCTGGTATATATATATTGAGTACATGGATTATTGCATACATAGATGATGCATTTGAAAATGGAAATATATGTCTTTCTGATCAGGAGATCATCGACTCTTCGGTCTAGTCCGAAAGTACGGAGACCTCGTAGCTAGCAAGGACCCCTTTATAGCCCCCTTGTTCGTCGTGCAGAATCTTGAATACCCACGTCACAAATCCCGATCTGCGTGGTCACAGCTCTGAAGTCAGGTTTCACGTAGTCCCATGGACAGGAGTGACGAAATGGCGAGGATTAGTCAGTGGGTTTCATTGGTGGCGCAGCGCCTCTTTTGGGAAGGCTTTGGGCCGCCAATCATGGAGAATTCATGGAGAATTCCAAGGGATCCTATATGTCGGATAGCACACGGGCTAATTGCTTGTGACCATCCCAAGACCGAGCCTTGGAAGTCTTGGGGGTTGATCGCAAATGATAACCTTGTAATTAGCCAAGGGGGGGTCAGCCACAACCGGGAGATCTGTGCCTGGCGTATTTCCCCTCCTTTTCCCACGGTATCAAAAGTCCAATATTCAACTCAGCGACCCTTGGAACACATATTAACACATTTATTCTCGTTGTTCGCCTGCATTTAATATTTGGATTTGGTGGGGTAAGGTTGCTCGACTTTGGGGATTCTTCCTAAACAAGTAACTCCAGGGGATGATCTCGGGTCCTTCTGGTAATTTTCGCGGGGAATGCAGCATGGTGGGAGGGCCTAAGCATGACGGTGTTCTGGGCCCGAAACACCTTCTAACCAATGTCATCATGTCGAAGATTGATCGTCGTTATGGGCGGCTAGTCAAAAGAAATGGCGAAAATACTGGAAGATTGGGCAAGAGCTGGAGCAAGGCAAACCAGGAGCATTCGAGAAAAATTCAATTCTCGAATCCCTTTTGACTTCCCGAGTAACATGCACTGCAGACCAATAATGCCTCATAGCGGATCAACCCCAGCTTGGCTCGGGCTTTCGTTGCAGCCGTTGCTAGTCCAGATTAGGGTACGGAGTACAGACGCCTTGACTTCTTCGATGCGACAAGATTCCACTTCTGCACGTGAGCATGTTTACTGTAGATTTGCTTGAAGATGTCGGCATACCTTCTACGATAAGCCACTCTAACAAACTCATCCTTGAAAATATCTATTTTATGATTGCTTGGCGGTAATGGAACTCGCGATAATTTGATGCTGTTGGCCTAGAGTGTAAATAGGCAAGATCATGCTTAGGAGGAATTTGTTCATTTATGGCCAGCAAAATGTCTTCAACTTGTTCGTACGAATTTTGAGATCTACACACCCTACACTGACTCAAGTCTCTCACATGTATGGATAGTATGAATGCCGAAAGTCTTGGCGAAATCGACAAGGGCTAAGTATATCTTGGCTTTTTATATGGGTACATCCATGGATATGTAGACATAAACAGGTCTCATCTCCATCTCTCATGACTCTCTACATTGTCTCTTCTTAACCTCATTTCGGTTTTACTTCTCTCTTACTACATCCTCGCTCTCCTTCGTACCTTAACCTGCAGACCGTCCCGAACCCCCAATATATGCACATTTCCTCTTATTTTAACGATCTTATCAGTTCTATTGAATTTCACAAGATGCGACGCAGAGATAGAAGATATAATTATTATTCTACGGAGTGAAAGTACCAAAGGCCCTTGGCCACTACCAAAGTTCGATTGCTCAAGCGGGCCATCGAACAACAGCCACAGCTTAGACCGCAGCAGCAATTCAAGGTGTTCACGTTCTGTACCGGGGCAGAAGAGCATTGTGGTGATAGTGACGAGCGGGAATACCTCTGGGCGTTTGATGACTGCTATACTCAGTACTGCGAGGAGGGGTCCGTCTGTTTTGAAAGCAGGGTCTTGCGCATAGGCTGTGAGGTTGAAGGAAGTGGCGTCTGAGATCCGGGTCATTGGTTAGCGTGGTTGTTCTTTTGTAAAGCCAAGATCCACTCAAATGGGTACATAGTAAGTAGCATTCAATAAACCATCTCTCCTCATGTATTTATAGCATCCACGAAGGATTCATAATGATCACCCCTTTGCATTGCAATATCCATAATCTCCTTCTCTGTCGGACATGGTCCACATAGCTCATACTTGTAAGTCCTAACATGCTTGCCCTTGAACAAAATTCTGGTTGTCCGCATTCTCTGCTTTCGTCTCTCGTCCTTGATCTCGGCCCACCGGGCCTGCACTTCCGCGAGATGCTTCTCTCGCCCTCTTTCTCCCATCCGCCATGCTGCAATCTGGTGGCCGAGCGAATTACTCGGCTCATGCACCCACCCCACACCCCAGTCGGGGAATTCTGTGAACGCGGTCTCATCTTCTACGGCGCACTTCCATTGCCAGTGGGTCAGCGACCTAATATCATCCTTTGAGCGGCATAGATTGAGGATACTTCCGGGGGCGAGGTAGTGTTGGCGGATGTGGAAGTCCACTTGATAGTGGGCGAAAATCACGGTGGCTTCATCTATTGGCTTTCCTGACTCAGCCTCGGCCTTCTTGAGGATAGTGTCGATCTTGTCGTAGTAACGCTGTTGTTGGGCGGGCGTAATATATTCCCAAAATGTCGTATTGTCATATTCGTGGGCTACTATGTCTGTGTCGGAAGGAGATATGTAATCATCGAGTGTGATTTTGCTGGTGAAGAAAGGTGGGTATTGCGACGTGATATATGAGCCTTTAGCAATGTCTGCATTCATCATATATGGGATAATATGTAGATCTCTGCATTGGGTGCATTCGAGGGCATCTTGTAGAGCTGCACTTTGTAGTGACTTTGGTCTCTCAGCAAATGGTCCACACAGTAGCTGTTCGGTGGTGAGGAACTGTACAATATTTCCCTTGACAGCTTCTGTCCACTTTTTTCTTGGTGCAAGTCTGCACTTGCTAATGCGGTTTCTATCTCGCGTAGGGATTCCCATGGTGGATAGCTGCGCGAGAGAGCACACGGCACGGTTGAAGGGATAATTGGAATAAGGTATATGCAAGGTTTTGTGGTCTGATCGCGGGGTGAGGAAGATCTGAGGGGAGGATGATGCAGATGGGCATGCATTTATACAATGCATGAAAGGCCTTTGTGTCGATGTCGTGGACAAAGGAATAGAGAGAACAATAGATTCCATGATTCTAATTTAGATCCAGACAAACAAAAGACGCTTAGTTCCCATTGATTCGAGTCAAAGAAAGCAGAGCGGGTAAACAATGAATAGTGATGCTTTACTGCACAATGAGATACTTGGATACATGTACCCCAAGTTCAAACCTGGGAGAGCTGTAGTATCAATCTAAATATAGGAAGCGTCCAGATGGCTTCTCTAGATATATCTCAATATTGTTGAAAATCCCAGTTAATTCTCATTAATACTGGCCTTTTTCGTAGTGCAACGCTAACCCTAACTCGGCATTAAGAATGCAGATCCCATACACGAAGGATCTGCACTCTAGCTCCTGCTAGAAGAAGTCTGGCTCCCTCGGCTATATGCAGTTTGATCATGACATTGCTGTCCTCAGTATATAGGTCGTTATCTCACGGCATCAGCGCTTCGCATTTCAATTGAGCCTGCTTTCAGTCAGTTTTTGCTTCTTCTTATTGTTGTTGTTTCTCACCGAGCCCTGTTTTCTCACCGAGTCCTTTCTATTCTACCATAATGGGGGTATACGAAAAAGGAGTATAAATAGATGCTCCTTTCTATGTATGAAGAAGATAGACAAATCATTCATTTACTTTCTATAGTATACAATTGGAATCTTTATATTTATAGTACTTTTCATAGTATTATTTTTGTCTTAATATATATGCTATACAGATCGTGTTTCTATATTCAACAGGTTATAAGCCCGGCTTAGCTCTATAAGCCGGATTTATACCATTACTCACCCCCGAGCAATTCATCTTATTGAAGCTTTTCTATAAGCTTTAGCCTTTGCTAAAGGTATCTGCTTGCTAAGTAGTATTTATCGAAGCTTTTCTATAAGCTTCTACTTTTTCTATAAAGCATCTGTCTTATTATAGACAACCTTTATTGAAGCTTTTTTATAAGCTTTATCTATATAATTATTAAAGCTTTTCTATAAGCTTTATCTCCCCTTTATCTATCTCTTACTTCTCTCTCACTTTACCTTTATTTTTTTTTACTATGGCTCTAACTACCTGTAGTAGTGTAGAGCAGCCTAGTGAACCTTCTTCTTCTCGCCGCCGGAATCCTCCTCTTCCTACTCCTTACAATCCCTCTTGTTGATAATAAAAATAAGGATATACTAGTTTATAGCGAAGACGCTGAAGATACTATAGAAGCTGTAGATGGCGAAGAAGAAGAAAGCGACGATGACGCTGATACTAAAGCTGAAGCTGAAGCTGAAGCTCGCCGCCGGCTTATAGAAACGGCCGATATGCTAATATAGGTTTAAACTGAATAAGGAAGATATATGCGAGAGTAAGAATAATAGATAAGAAATCTATAAAGAGAGCTCTCCTAAACTAAAGAAGCTCTCGTAGCTGCTAAGTATGTAGCTGTATAGTACGCCGCTGCCTAATCTGTAGCTTTCTAGTAAGCTGCCCCTATCTTAGAAAGTATTGAGATATATCTTTACACTAGTACTAGTAAAGGTAAGTAGCTAGCTAGACTATATAAAATTGACGATCCTAATAATATCAACGAATCGACTGTTAATTATCCTATCCTATAGGAATCAACCCCTCGAAGAGAACCGACTATGTTCTTTATAAGAGAGTAGACGCTAGTTCTCTCCGTAGTTTAATAAGAAGCTACCGCTATTAGATATCTCTCCTTTGTGGAAGATATGATAAAGTTAGGAAGAAAGAGAGCTTAATTCAAATTCCTTTCTCTTACCGGTAAAGCTAACTACCGTTTATAGGCCTAAAATATGAAGTAGTTTATGAACTAAAACCTCCTCGAATAAGTGATCGAGGGCTAGGTAGGAGACCTACCTATTGATCACCTCTAGTACTACTCTTTAAAAGTGCTAAAGGGTAATACGTAGCTAATGATAGCTAATACTATTAGCGTAAAGATTAATAAAAACCTCCGATTTTTAAAGGATCCCGAACTAGAGAGAATCTAGAAATCTCTCCGGGACCAATATAAGACCGAAGAAGTCTTTATTGTATAAGAAGGTATATTAGCTATTAAGAAGATAGCTAATTCTAAATATAGATCTATTTCTGATCTTATTAAATTATTTAAATCAGTTTGGAATAGTAAGCTTATAACTAGATAAAGTAAGATATATATCTAGGAAGAAATAGACGAAATCGAGAAATATATTAAACTTATATACTGCCTCGATAGCCCTGAATAGTATATATAGAGATCCAATTTCGACGCACTTATTAGTAAGATAGCTAATCCCGTCGATCTCTACTAATTTGACCGTATCTATAGAGAGCTCTATAGAGAAAAGAAGACCTTTACCGGTAAGAAATTATATAGATTATACGCTATAAAAACGGATAAAGTAACCGAGTCCTCTTCCGAGTCCGCACTCGCTACTAATACTAAATTTAAAGGTAAAAAGGGATTAAAAACCAGCTTATCGATAGCAAAATCAACCATCCTAATATATACAAACTGTAATAAGCGAGGCTATACTATCGAAAAGTGCTAGTAGAAGTATCCCGAACTAGCTCCGGCTAGTACTAACGTAAAAGCAACCGACATTTTTATTATAGATACTATATAGGCTTTGTCCGAAGCTCTCTCTACCTTAGTAAAACTAGATATGTTAAGATAGATTTGTGATACTGTATATAATGTATTTATGATTTGTTCTCCGGACTTCTTTATACTAGAGACAAGTAGACCTTATAGTACTAGTATATGTATAGCACTCGGTGCTAAAACAGTCTATGGCTTTATCGGAGATGTTATAATAACTATCGACGACGGGACTAAAGAGGGAAGAAACCTTAGGCTTTTAAACACGATATATATGCTAAACCTCCGGATCAACCTTATCTCTTAGTCTAAGCTTACTGATAAAGGAATCATAGCGGAATTCGGTAATAAAAACGTGCTTTTTAAAAGGCCGGATAGAGTTATCCTAGTAAAAGGGAAACGCTTAGGCTAAAACTAGCTTCTTAATGTTAGGAAGATTTATTAATTCTAATCTAGTAAGTAAGAAGCTGTACTATCGATAAGTATTAGCATATAATATCTCGCTTCCTAATAAGAGATAGTCTTCGACGACGAGACTTCTTAGGAGGAAGAGCTGATCTTCGACGACGAGGATATAGATCCTACTTATTTATATATTACTACCCGTAGTAAGCGGCTTATAACTAGAAATTCTAGCTAGGAATTAGATACTAATACTCTGCTAGAAACTATACCTATATATATACCGGAGCCCTCGCAAATTGGATTAATTCTACCGGCCTTCTCGGCTAATTTATCTTCGGATCATTTTTCCTCGGTCCTAATATATACTTTAACGGAGTAAGCCGCTCCCTAAATCATTAAATTGAAGAAGGACCGCGTCAATATCAATATATAGTATCGAAGGCTATACCACATTTATCCTAATATAGTTATAGAGATAGCTATAGTAGTAGATAGGATTAATATAAAGGGACTTCCAATTCCTAAAGAAAAATGCGAGTATTGTATAGTCGGTAAGGTTTAGCTAGCACCTAGACGCGCGCCGGTGCTATACCGATCTATAAAAATAGGAGATCTAGTATATCTAGATCTCGGTGGCGGCGGAAAGATACCCTATAGATTCGGCAGCTAGGTAAGATACTAGATAATAGATATCGACGATTTCGATAGATAGGGAGATGTCTAATTTACCTCTTATAAAGACTATATGATAGATCTCGTTATTAATATTAGTAAGCGCTATATAAACGAGAGAGAGCTCGCTATTAAAGCTTTTGTTACCCCGGATCTGCCATTGCTAGAGTAGACTAAGATTCTAGAAAGTAGAATAGAAATAGCTACTTTTTAAAGCGATAATAGCGGAGAATTCGATAATTACCGCCTATAAAAGTGGGCTAAAAACACTAATACGAGGCTATACTTCTTAGCCCCGTACGTATATAGTCAAAACGGTAAAGTCGAACGGATGATACGGATTGTGTAAGAGCGAACCCGATCTATACTCCACAATATAGGACTTCTAGACTATCTCTAGCCGGAGATTATAAAGATAGTAATAATAGTACGAAACCTCACTATTTACTATAGAAGAAAGTAGTAAGTAGAAAATCAATCTGCTAAGACGCTATACGAAATTCGCTACGGTAGGAAGCTAGATATTAGCTTCCTCTGTATCCTAAGATATAATATATATATTATACGCAATCCGGAAGAGATATATATAGTAGTAAAGAGCACTACTAGCCGGTATCTTTAACCTAGAGCCTAGCTAGGTAGGCTGATAGGCTATACTAGCTATCACAGAGCTTAGTATAGAATCTGGAAACTAAGCTAGGATCCGGACTAAAAGGGAGAAATTATCGTCTATAGAGACGTTATTTTCGACGAGAGAGACGACTAGACCCTATATAATAACCTAGATCTACTAAAACTGTAATTAGAAGACTAGATTACTCGAATAAGGACTCGATTCCTAAAACCGAGCGCCGAGGAAGCTTCTATTGAAGAAGACCTGCTTTTTAATTAAAACTCCGATAAAGAAAACGACGGATAAGCTATTGAACTAATAGATAAAATATCAGATATAGATTCAGATGCTTCTGATAGAGCTCCTCCTATATTAATAGAGGAGCTATAGTAGCTTAATAAAGATATACGGAATCATGTTTACGATACTATATCTCGAGAAAATAAAGCTAAAATGTAAGCTTTATTAATAGCCGCTATACTAAATCAAAAATTAGATCTCCCGGATCTCCCCCCCTTTATTACCTATACTATTAATACAATCTATCGATATAAAATGGCTTAACGATCCGAAGATAGTTTTAAAGGCAAAAGCTTCACCTTTTTGGCCTTAGTGGTATCGTGCTATGAAGATTGAGATGGCTTAGCTAGATCTTATCGGCACCTAGGAAATGGTCCTAAGACTAAAGCCTTCTCCTAATATCAATATCTTTACTAGTAAATGGGTTTTTAAATTGAAAATTGATATAGACGGCCTACTATTGAAATTTAAAGCTCGCTAGGTAGTAAGAGGCTTCTAGTAAAGAGAGTATCTAGATTACGAAGACACCTTTGCTAGCACTAGACGATACGAAATATTTCGAGTACTCTTTACTATAATAGCTAAAAAGAGACTCGAGACTGTATATATCGATATCGGAAATGTATATTTAAACGCTCTCCTTAAAGAGACGCTCTATATAAACTATCTAGATAGTCTCGAAGATAGATTAGACGATAAAGTATGCTTACTAAAGCGTAGTATATATAGTCTTAAATAGTTAGTAGCGAATTGGTCTAATACCCTCGGTGATTTTCTTCTAAAAAACGGCTTTATGAAATCCTCTATAGACCTATATCTTTATATAAAGCGCATCCTAAAATCTCGCTCTAATTAGGGGGGCGGATCTTTATCCTTATCTTTATCTATTATCTATATCTTTATTTATATCGACGATATGCTGATTGTAGCTTCGAATATAGAACTGATTAATAAAACGAAAAAGCTAATCTCGATAAAGTGGATAACGTCCGATCTTGGGGAGATATATTATTATCTCTCTATAAAGATCTCCTACTAAAAGCTCGCCGGCGTACTATCTATCTTATAGAAGATATATATCAATCGGATTAGTAAAGAAGTAATGATACTAGATACTCTAACTAGTAAGAGCGAGAAAGCTTTTTTAAGAGCAATTCTTAAACCCGTTATCCCACTCTCCTATATACTAACTAAGGAGTAAGATCAGATAGTAATAAGTAAAGCTATTAAGTAGTATCAATCTGATATTGGTTCTGTGAACTACGCTAATACCGTCTCTCGTCTAGATCTCGTATTAGTAGTGAGTATGCTATCCCAATTCCTTATTAACCCTAACGAGGAGTATTAAAAGCTAGCAACTAGGTTGCTTACTTATACTAGGGGATAAGTAGCTATACCCTTATATACAAATCTGATAACAATCTCAATCTATAGGGATAAGTCGACGCTTCCTATATATCTAGAGCTAATATGAAAAGCCGCACTAGCTTTATCTTCTTCTTCGCCGGCGCTCCTATCTTATAGAAATCTTAATAGTAGTCTAGTACTACTAAATCTAGCGCTAAAGCCGAATATATAGCCCTTTCCACTATAGGAAGTGAGGCTATCTAGCTAAGGAGATTGATTAATGACCTCGATCTATAAAAAGATCTTATACCGATCCCGTTATATAGCGATAGCTAATCTGCTATCTTAATAACGCTTAATCCGAAAAATGTAGGCCGTATAAAATATATTAATATACACTAGTATTAGATTAGAGAGTAAGTTAAGAGAAAAAGGATCATATTACACTATATTAAAGGCGTAGAAAATATCGCCGACGGCCTTATAAAGCCGCTCCCTTTTCCCTAGTTTAAGCTCTTTATAGCTAGACTAAAACTGGATCCTATATAGCTAGATTTATTGACCCCTTCTTCTAATTAGGGGGCGTCAATTGGCGTACCAAAAAGCATCTATATACTTTTTATCTATAGCCTTTATACTACTTTTTCATACTACTTTTTTATTTGTAGTTTTTATACTACCTTTTTAATTGTAGTTTTTATACTATATTGATCTTCTTCACCTTCGTTTTTATACCTTATACGGCTTCGCATTAAGGGGCGTGTTGAAAATCCCAGTTAATTCTTATTAATACTGGCCTTTTTCGTGGTGTAACGCTAACCCTAACTCGGTATTAAGAATATAGATCCTATATACGAAGGATCTGCACTCTGGCTCCTGCTAGAAGAAGTCTGGCTCCCTCGGCTATATGCAGTTTGATCATGACATTGCTATCCTCAGTATATAGGTCGTTATCTCACGGCATCAGCGCTTCGCATTTCAATTGAGCCTGCTTTTAGTCAGTTTTTGCTTCTTCTTGTTGTTGTTGTTTCTTACCGAGCCCTGTTTTCTTACCGAGTCCTTTCTATTCTACCATAATGGGGGTATACGAAAAAGGAGTATAAATAGATGCTCCTTTCCATGTATGAAGAAGATAGACAAATCATTCATTTACTTTCTATAGTATACAATTGGAATCTTCATATTCATAGTACTTTTCATAGTATTATTTTTGTCTCAACATATATGCTATATAGATCGTGTTTCTGTATTCAACAAATATCACCCCAATATCACCCCTTTCAATGTTTTCAGTTATGACGTGTGGGCGTGAAAGGTCATATGGGGAAGGTGCAATTAAGGGTGTGACCGGACATCGTGAACGGACATCGTGACTACGAGATCCTCGGGCGGGATACTTGTGAAAACTATGAGGCCCTATGATAATTTACAATGTAACTCGGATTCAATCTATATGTTGATGTCAGTGATCGAGTGTCAGGACTTGCTATCTTATTGTCCTTAGGCAAATTGATATTAGTTTATATAGGTGAGTAGACGTAAGGAAAATAGTCGACTCTCGCTGTTGAATGAGCTTAGATACCTTTGTTTTTTCCAGTTTGACAAGTCCATCATGCTATTGTTCATCAATTCGCAGTAGCTGTTAAACTGCCGATTTGTGTTCCTTTTCAGCGTTGCTTCTACTTCCCTTTCTCCTCCCCAAGTTCACACGTGCATTCTTGTATCTCCAACATCGCCCCTTCACTCTCAGGAACCATTTGCGATCAGCAAAGTTATCATGGCAGAAGCTTCTCTTGCATTCCCGGCAATTTGCCTGGCCCTTTCATTCCTCTTCGTTGTTGCCGTCTATAATGCTTCGATTATGCAGCATCTCCGTGCCGTCCATCGTCGTGCCATCCTCCCCGCGTACCAACAGATTGCGCACAAATTCTTCAACTGTAATCCTGGCCGCCAAAGCCCACCAAACCACATGTCCAGGGCAGGATACGAGCCAGTTAACCTCGATACCAAAGATGAAGAAGAACAACATCCTCCACCTCCCACAACTTCATCCATGTCATCACCTGACTACCATCGATACGCCGATAACCCTGCTCTCGACACAGTCAATGTATTCCGAGAAAGTGGTAATGAAACCCAAGTTGACGGCCACGGCTTAACCACATCATATGCTGGAGGCCCATACCGTCCGCGACACCGTCCCACCTTCGCGGAACTCGGCGAGTCCCCCACCAACAGCCCATCCCCAAGTCCTCCTGGATCTTCAGTGTCCTCCGACGAGTACGGCTCTGACTGGTCCAACTCCGCTGTTGACGAGGCGGTCTTCGAGCCACGGAACCCAGTCGAGCATATCCCCGTCTGGGAATTCGAAGTCCAGCGTCCTATTTATACTATCGACCACGAGGAACAAAGTGGACCGGTAGCCTGGTTGGATGATGTTGTTGAGTGGACATCGCAGGGTGTTTTTGCCTTCGATACACCCGATATCCTTGAACGACGTGGGTGAGGAGTATATGAGGCTTTGGGAATACAACGTCCATAGGCTTGGCAGCATGTCCGAGCACCTGATGACCTGAGCGATGATCCTACCCGTGGACTGTCCGATGTCATTATTCACTTGACTAGAAAGAAACGTCACTTCAATATCCAAGTCCCACCCTAGTATACCTTCATGTTGCAAGTTACCTCGTAGGTGGTAGGTATTTTGATCGAAGCAACTGATCGACTCGGTCACATCGGTCTATGAGCCCTGTCACGCGGGGTTAGATCGCATTCCAGGATGTCATTGGCGGGGCTTTATCAACACTAAAGCGCCACGCAAGGGATCGAGCCATTTCTTCCTATGGTGTACAAGGATGGCATCGTCTCGTAGCGTTATTGGCTCGGCAATCGCGCACAAGTTGAAATTTGGCTGGTCGTGCCGGCGATGAGAAAATGCTTCCGTCGGGGTCTGGCATCGGTGTCTTAGACACCATTTTACCATGCGAGTCATTCTGGGCATGGGGAAATCTTGCAAATACAATTTTTTTATTCAGATTTGTCCATCTAAACTGTCTTTTTATCGTTACGTTCATCTATCGTAGCGTTTAGATTAAAACCGCTAACATCTCCCCAAGAATTACGCTTCAAACCGAAGATCCCGCTTTTCTAATTTGTATGAGAGAGAATTTACGGGGCGCAGTAGCCGCCGTCGACTATGAGATCAGCCCCAGTGGTATAGGTGGAAGCATCGGAGGCGAGATAGAGATAGGCACCCTTCAGCTCATGGGCTTGGCCCTCACGGCCCATGGGGATCTTGTCGCGCCAGATGTTCTTGGTATCCTCAGGCACAAAGTTGGAGATCTCAGTCGCAATGTAACCCGGGGATACGGTGTTGGCGCGAGCGTAGCGGACCCATTCGACAGAAAGAGACTTGCCTAGGAAGGTGTTAGCAGCGTGCTGGAGCCGATGGATCTAAACTAAAACTTACACAGATGAATGACGGCAACTTTGGCGGCATTGTAGGCAGCCTGCATCTGGGGGAAATTGACAATATGACCGCTCATAGAGGCCGTAGCGACGAAGCTACCGTATGTGAAATTGGTGAGCTTGTTGCCGTTGGCATCGGTGCCCTCCTCCTTCTGGCGGCGCCAGTGTTCAGCAGCAGCCTTGGCACAGTAGAAGGTACCATCAAGATCAATGGCAACGACATCGCGGTAGTGGTCGAGGGGACCGTCGACCATGGGGCCCTGGGTCCAGGGAACACCGGCGTTAGCAATAAAGACGTCGAGACGGCCATTGAATTCCTTGACAACGTCGTTTACGGCCTTCTCGACAGCCTTTGAGTCGGTGACCTGAACTTTATATGCCTTGGCTGTGAAAGAAATTGTATTAGAATGATGTGGAACCAATCACAATGCGTGGATTCGTTACGCACTCTGAACACCGTACTGTTCAGCGATCTCGGCGGCCCTCTTGATACACTTGGTGTTGCTATTGTACCACATGGCCACATTGGCACCAGCCTCGGCCAGACCTTGAGCAACGGCCAGACCGATACCGGCGCCAGCACCGGTAACAATTGCAGTCTTCCCCTTGAGGGAGAACATGCTCATGAGACTCGGGTGCTCAGGAGCAGTGGTGTTGTTGTGGACAAAGAGTCCATTCTTAGTAATTGGGTTAGCTGCCATTGTAGCAAGAGGAGAGAAGAGAGGATAGAGAGAAAATGACAAAAGTGAAAGAGGCGAAGTAAGGGCAAGTCCGGGAGGTCACTTAAATATAGAGCTCATGAGGGGCAAATCCAGAAACCACAAGGTGATAGACGGTGAGTGATGCGTTGGCGGGGAAATCGGACTAGACCATTGGCCTTCTCCCTTCCCTCCTATGTATACATACACCTTGGGAGCTCTCGCATTGTGTCTCGATGGCACTGGTTCATGTGGATCGTGGGTAATGGCACTATGCAGAGTAGTCAATTTGACAGGATGCAATGAGATACATCATAATTTGATATGATTAAATAGACCTGTAAACCTGTTTCCAAGGTCAGGTCTATCAGAAATTGGAAGAGGCTATTCTCACCTGGGGTCTTCCCACATGAGGCGGTGAAACCAAGACCTGGGGTAACGATCATCTTAGCCCGTTCAATGTGGGAACTTGCACTCCACACTTTCCACTACAATAATACATATGTACTCTTCAATCTTCAATGTGGATTTACCCTAGGATTGGAGGTTATAGGGAACAAACCTACCCCGGAATAATACTTGGCCATTCTCCTGGAAATGGCGAAGGACGCCGAGGTTTCAGGATACTTGACCCCAAGACGACATCCATCCAGGTCCACGACCGCAGAAAGAACTGCAGATGCTTGAACTGGCTTTTTATAAGGTTATATTGGAAATTGTAGAAATTCAAATTTCTGCTATCGGTAGGATCCAACTGTCTCGAAAAGTATGCGCCCAAGGGGTAATTATCCTGGTCAATGCATTATCACGGTACAATCCAATGCAAACTCCGCAATTATTACGTATACTAATCTATATTCCGGCATTAACAAAGCCACTCAGTTAGAATCAAAATGGATCACTTATCCGGACATTAATAGGGTCGGCCAAGGTTGTGCACTGATCATATTGATCGCCGGAGTATCGTCAAAGGCGACCAGTGCGTTATTCCATGGTTGGACGGCTTCTTGGGGCTGTTAACCATTCATCTAAACATTAGAAATATGTCTAAAAAGGCACCCTAGATTCCACCGAACAAGGGTATCAAATAAGACGTGGAAAGGGCACTCGAAAGATGGCGACATGTCCGTGTCAAGTATAGACTGGATTCGATTGGGCACTCAACATCCAACCAACCTATACTGATTCGCAGATGTGTCGATGGCCTGCTCACACAATTATATTTGGTGGCGTTGTCATTGTTGAAACAAGATTGAAGGGGGTATACCGTGTGGCCGCCAGCATTCTTTGCACCGGGTGGTGATGAATGAGCATTCCTCGGCTGGAATTAATGTTCCCATAACAAATGGTGGCCCCCCCTTAATTGAATGCTAGCAACTCTTGTTTTTCCTTATTCCTGTGAGGTTTTGTTCTAGGAGGATGAAGATTCCAGCTCTGTGAAGCCTCACTGTTGCCGTTTTGATACAGCGATAATCCCCAACATCGCATGTTCAAACCCAATCCGATACTCACGGATCGTCTCCGCCGATTGCGTCTTCACAGTCTCCGAGTCAGTTCAGTGACACACCAGCGAGGCGATCATGCTGGCCCTGCCCGCCGTCATCGCCATAGCCGCTTGCGGCGCGGCCATCTTCATTGTCCTCTCGGTGGTCAGCATCATTGTCTGGGTCAGGTATCGCAAAGAGCGCCATACAATGAGGCTGATAGGCCTCACCCAGAGGCAGGGATGGAGCAGTGGGGGCTTGCGATCTGCCCCGGTGGACACCTTGACTGAACTGAGCCGGGCAGAAGGGAGTATATTGAGGGCTCATGGGCAGCTTCCATATGGCAAACCATCAGAATGGGGACAATTAACGTCGAGGGAAAGTTTGCATCGTCCGAAAAGCGACTCAGAGTCATCTTTTCCCTTCACTGAGAAGGCACGATCTCTCCGCAATTCCCTTTCTCGATCTCGTTCAAAGCGCTTATCACGATCGTCCCACAAACGTATGAGCTCGTTGGCTACGTTGAGTGAATCAAATCATCTTCCTAGTCCGCCAACTAAAGCATCAATATCAATATCAAAACAAGACGTCCCACTTTCGGCTGTCGAGGGGGTTTTGGAATTACCAGCAGAACGAACTCCAACGCAAACACCAGATCTCAACGAGAATGATACTGGATTCCATCTAGGTATGAAGCCTGTTTCACCTGGATGGCCTCTTCCAGCACGCGAGCGGTCAAGTGTATTTCCTGTTTCGGAAGATCGTAACTCGTCTGGGTTTGATCCAACCGAAGAGTCTCCTACTCGTCTTCGTGGGGGAAGTATCGCTAGTCAAACTGCCGGGGTGATGCCTGGTCACCCGGTACCTCCTCCCCACCAACTGCATATCCCCCAGACAGATTTAGTTACGCTAGGAATGACTCTGTGATGAGACTTTCCTCCATGAGTCTGGATACTACCAATAGTTCAATTTTGGATGACGGTAGAAATGGTCCTAGGTCGGCTGACACTGATATGACCTCACCTGACTTCCCTTCAGGCACGTTTGTGCCTTTCAGCGCTGCCGACGTTGGAGTCAAGGATGGTCGGAGGAGTTTCATTGCCACCAACACCTCCATCCCTCCTATGCATAACTTCCCTGTCCGCTCCTCCTCGACGACTGAAACTCGTCATAAATCTGCGCCCTTGTCACCTCGACGAAGTTTGACGACTCATCATTCGGGCCTCTCCAGTGATCGTCTTTCTGGTGCCCCACGTCGAACTGACTCCATGTCTTCATCTAATCCCCCTTCAAGACATGCCTCCCTGCGGTCTGGGACTCCAGTGGGACGTCTGGGATATCCAAATTCAGCCCCGTCCTGGCGATCATCGGGCTCTCACATGCCCTTTGGACCACATGTCAATCAATTCCAAAGCTGTACGGACTACGAGAATGATGAAATAGTGAACGACCCATTCTACGTTGGCTCACCTGGGGGTGGGACTCTGTTCCAACCGGTCAGATCACCAGGCAACGCAGGCAAGACCGCTAAGCCACCAAGTCCGATGCAACGTACCAGTCTCTCCCTAAAGGGCAATCCTCCCTCCGCACTCAAGGGTGGAAATCCTCAACGCAAGGGTCACCGACGCCAAAACTGCGTCCGTATTTCTATCCATCCACCCATGACGTTTGGGTCATCGACGTTTTCTCCTACCGTCGAAGAAGAACCAGAAGACTTCGACAAAATGGAGGAGCTGGATCTGCGTGAGTCCGCAATCAACAACCCACCAAAACCCTTGCCTTCGCTGCCACCAACTCCACCGTCTCCTCTGTCCTCTTCAAGGCGCAGCAAGTACGGCAGTCGACATGGCAAGCCCGGACTAGGCTCTCTCGGACCCCTAGTCGAGGAGCCGCAGCTCCAAATGTATGACGACGACAGTCCTTGCAAGAAGAGGAGCCGTGCTCCTTCTGCAATGGCTGGCAATAAGCTTCCATTCGAAGACAATCGCGCTCTCCCTGAACTTTTCACATCCCTCCCTGTGTCTCACGGCAACTCTCTCACTCACACTCCCTCTTCCGAAAAAGTACCACCTGTATGGGAGCTGTCCGATACTCCATTGCCATCACATGAGAACTCCCCTGCCATGGGTAGCCCACGACGCTCAGCGGTAAAGGGGCCTCGCAGCCAACCCGGCGCCATTCCAGCTCGCAGACAGACGACTTGCGCCCCCTTAACCTCCTCCCATCATACAGATAGTCCTTTGGCCTCGCCCAACCGCCTCCCTCTTGTCATGAGTATCACAGGAACAGAAGGCAGTGACTGGCGCAGATCCGCAGACTCACTTCAACGCACGAAAACGGATGCTCCAAATCGCTCATCCCGGCGAGATCGTGTCTCAGTGTCTAGCATGGACAACGGACTTGGTCCCATTGGCGGGTCTGCACTCTACGGCTCCCGCCGGTCCTCAATGGTCAAAGATCGTGTTACTATCTTCGAGGATTCCAACCAGACTATCTCCCCTTTCAAGACCTCCGTGCAGGCCCCGATTGGATCATTCCCGCACGCCTGAGTCCTCCCCCACCCGTGACAAGAACAGTGTTCCCCGTTCCACGCCAACCAACCAACAATTACCACCTCATATGTCGAGCCACCATGCACCCCCGACTCCTACTTCTCCCCGTCGAGGGATGACTACTCCAACGGGCAAGGGTCTTGGACTTGGAATTGGAACTGCCACACCTGCTAGCCTTTACGACGGCGATGGGTTCCTACGGGAATGAGCGTGATTTTGCTGTGTCTTTTGTGAGCTTTGAAAGCGACAGTTTTCTTTTGATTCATTTTGATTTCTTTTTATTGTGCAGTATCTGATACTGATGTTGGCGAAAAGCTTCAGTGTCCTTTTCTTCTATCTGTCTTTTATTTGTTTTATTACTTCTTACTTTGTGTCGCCTGGTGGTCGGTCTTTCTTTTGTTTTCATATGTATGTTTTCTAAGGTTGATATTCATTAAAGAAATCTAACCATTCTCTACTATGTTTCCATTCTACAATAGCAAAATGATCCATTGGCAGTATAGTACATAACTACCCAAGTATTTTGAACGCCAAATCATACACCGAGTATTTCATATTTTCCTTCGTAGCAGTCTATACCAAATCAATCCGTCTTGCGCCACTTCGTCTCGTCCTCATCTCCATTCTCGTCGACGCCATTCTCCCCCTCTCGAGCCCTAACAGTCCCAGCCCCAGGCCCAAGAGGGAAAGAAGGCGGCTCACCAGCAGCAATCCAGTTCCCATCCGCATCAAAGAACTGATCCATGTTCTCCGCAGTGATCCATCCGGAGCTCCCATCAACAGGCGGGGGCAGACCGCCATTACCAAGCTGGAAGACTCCATCGTGCTCCTCAGCCGAAATGAACTTAGGTCCATCTTCCTCGTCGTCCTCATCTCCCTGCTCGACAGGGTCAGGGTGTAAATTGGAGCACGCCGAGACAGCGTTGTAAAGCTGCTGCGTAGGTGTCTCCGCCTCCTCCGCGGCCTCAGTGGACTCTTGTAGCGTGGCGTCGGCGGGCAGCACCACAGTCATTGCAATGCATTCCTCTTCGTCGTCGGCAGAGGGCGCACCCGGCGTCGCGACCTGCATGTACAGACCCTGGACTTCGGCGTCGGTGTTTGGGACGCGTAGCCGTTGGAGTGCATGTAGTGAGATCGAAGGGTAGGGGATTGACACGCCTGTTGAGACGGTGCGGGAGAAGAGGAAGAATTTGCTGTTGAGTGAAGAGTTAGTCAGTCGGTATACTCATTTTGGGATGTAAAGGGAATTGATACACTCACTCGGATGTTACCCAGATATCCACGTCTGAGATTGCGACCTCTTTCTCATCGCCGTCCTGCTGGTTCCGGCTTGCGGCACTGTCGTTAGCACCATCCTGGCCGCGCAGGGCACTTAGTGCTGGAGTGGCAAGTAGCTCGCGCTCAAGGATGACGATCTTGCAGCGCTGGCTGTGGTGGTACAATACTGGGGGTCCGGAGTAGAAGGAGCTTGGGGTGCGCGACTGGTGTTCGGCGAGCGGCACGAATGAGGAGGCTTCGGGGGAGCTGTTAATGGCCTCCATATCGTAGTATATATGTAGTTATAGAGAGGGAGGGGGGGAAAAGCTTGAATGATATATATGGAGTTGGGGAATGAAAAGAGCTTCCGGCGCGGGGTGGAGCTACGGCAATGTGTAGCCGCCAGTGCGCCATATCGTATTTTGCTAGCAGAACATTTCATAGGACTAGTATTCGTGTGTTTTATTGACTATAGAAATAAAAATTGATAGAAATTCATGGCGTAGAAATTGACACTATAGAAATTTTGAGATATTATAGAAGTTGAGATATCTAAGGTCATATATAGAAAAGCTCCCTTTATAAATTAAGCCTTTTTTTGGCCCTTTTCTACTATCTACCTAATAAATTGAGAAGGGGGAGAAAATATCTAGAACTACCTAGGTAGATATTAGATAGCCTATGTACCTAAGTAGTCTACTAAAAAAAGACCACTACAACATAAAGACTACGGCTGTATAAGCAGCCGACTAGTCTTGTTATAGAAATTGTGATATTATAGAAATTGACCCTATAGAAGTTGATATTATAGGAATTAATCACTAGAATTTGTAGGTAACAGGAAATTGGCGGTATGACAGTCAAAATTCAATATAGAAAAATACGATATGGCGCACTGGCGGCTATACACTGGTAGAGGGATCTTTTCCGTGAGCTTGGGAGCCGCTCTATTATAATCCATTCTATAATTCTGGTAACCATGCACTTTCTCCTAGGCTGTGAGGAATTTAGCTGAACTTATTAAAAAAAAACCACACATCTCATCTAGTGTAGAAGCGACCGCCGTACTGGAGGATCAGCTATACGCATCCTAGAGGCTCTCACCTCCAGAGGACTGACGGTATATATTGCAACTGGGGCCATGCGACCCTCCATTGGAGCAACACAGGCCTCCACACACCCTACAAGACGAAGTATGCATTGGTCCATTAGATTGAACATCCGATCTAAAGGAGAAGTAATTGCAATAGGAAAGTCTACAGGTAAAACATAATAGTGAAACGTTAAGTGAACATCCGGTGTATCCCTGGGCTTTTCTAAAACTTAGTAAAACGGGAAACGATTGGATTCCTAGGGGGGCAAGATTAGTTATGATTTGATATGACCTCGGGATAATACCTAGGTAATGATTCAATTCGCTTAAGTCACGATATCTTTAATAATCTTAGCGCTGACAGTCAAAGTCCCACTGCCACACGGCAGGTGAAAAGTCGCAGACTTGAACTGCTTTGACGAGGCCTTAGAAGAGCCCAGCGCTGGTAAGGCAGCCTGAACCATATCCTTTAGAGACCTTGTTTCGAACGGTTGATCCACAGTGCCACGTTGAGAATTCGATCCCCAGGCACTCCTGTAATGTAAAGAGCAATGAGGGATGAACCCCTTTCAAGATCACCCTTCATCATTTCACGCCTAGGCCACCAAACGCTCTATCCAACTCTTCCCCATCGTTCTGCGGTGTCATTGTCGGCAATTGTGGAGAGCTCTGATCAGGGGTAGAGCTATCCAGAAGGCTTGGATGGGCATCGCCCTGGACGTCAGGGGAGGCACTGACCCGGCTAGGCTGAAGCAGCTTTTCCTCTCGGTCGAGCCACCCAGGAGCGACGCGTCTTTTTTCAGCCAGCTCGCGTTGCTTGATTGACTCTTTCCATTCGTTGATCGCTTGGTCCGCGTTGGCGCGAGTCTTATTCAAATGTTGTTCGAGGGAGTGGCACGTGGCGAGGATGTCGTCTGGGTGAGCTGCGTGCCCACCGCTTGGGGAGACAACATAACGGGCCTTACCATCCGGGCTGCTTGGATCGACTGTCACTGAAGGAGGTAGAGATGAGGGGACAGATTTGTATGTGTAGGGTAATGTGACGGAGGTCGGGAGATTGATGAAGGGAGAGACGGTCAGTGGGACCTGGGCGAGGAGAGGGTGTGGACCTAGAAGATTGTTAGCTATTTAGACATATATTAGCATGATAGAAATACTGATAGAAATACTGACGATAGGAGTCGTACATGGTCCAAACGTTGAGTTGTCGAAGATGAGGCTGAGTGCGGAGTAGCGGAGTAGCGGAGTAACGGATATGGCACATCACGGCCCCCGGAGCCGCAAAGCACAACACTCACGTATTACCCGATGCACTACATGATCTACTAGATAGTAATGATTAGCTCAAGCAAGGTATGCCAGCCATGGACTTGTCTGTCAGAAAAGGGAAAATAATAATAATAATAATAATAATAAACTTGATCATTCTAAGATTCTAAGATCCCAACATCCTTCAATCTCCAGCGCTACTGGCTTAAATTACTCACATCCAGAAACTACCTGGGTGCCGAAGACTAGCGGATAAGATATCCCATCAAAGTCAATTCCCAGTTGAGATAGAAAGGGAGGCATTGGAAGGATAAGGGATTGACATTGTAGATATAGGAAGGAGACAGCAGCAACAAGAGACAACAACGTAGACAAGAAACAAGACAACAATATGAGTGGAACCATGAGAAGGAACCTTGAACCAAGTGCCCTCAGAAGGACAACAGAGAGCTATCACCGTGGAAAGGTTCCAAAAATTGGGTTCAAGGAGATGAGAGCAGAGCCCCCTCGGAGGTTGGTTTAGATCCAGATCTCGTGATGGACAGTGGAAAGCCTAGGAAAGTATAGGCTGGGATCCGTAGTGGTGAGATTATAGGCCAAGGTTGTTTACAGTGAAAGCCAAACTACTAGTCCATAGGCTACAGAATACATCTTAAGTAGAAGATCAAGTTATATTGTAATTCTACCTAAGAACTTGCTTGGTTTCACCGTAAAGGTTACTTATCCTGAACACCACGTAAAGGTGCAAGTCTTGTTCAGGTTTTGCACACAGGACCCGTGCAACTGGGTAGGGAAAGGGGAGGGGGGGGGGGGGGAGGGGGGAGGGGGGGAGAATAAAGCAAGAAACAAAGAACCTAGGTAAGCAATAAAGGAACAAACAGATAATAGAAACAAAAACAAAGGAGAGAAGAGACGTACCTAAGTAAAACTTCAGATCTCCTGATGTTCAATGGAGAACCCAGAAAAGTACAGTCTGTTTCCGCAGAGGTGGAGGCCCTGATACCAAATCGGGTACCCAAGGGATTCCCAGGGTTCCCTGAGTTGTCCTGTAGGGCTCAAGAGATCTTAGGTTTCCCCGAGCTGTCCTTTAAGGCACCCACCCCACATGCTTCGTGCCATTCACAGCCTTAACTGGGCCGCATCAAAGAGCCATCAGTACCTCAGGGTTGTCCTTCACTGGTCAACAGTAGACATATCTCGGATATGACTCTGGAGCTGAAGGGGACCACGATGTGCAATGTGGATCTAGAGGAAGGAAGGAAGAGAAAGAAGAAAGAAAATGGGGGGGAGGGGGGTATTTATAATTTTCCAGTGGCTGAAGGCAAGCAGGAACTGGGGTGGGGGACGAGTTCTCGAAAAGGGAAGGCACCTGAGCTGGGACGAGACAGCAAGCATGAAGAGTCAAGGCCCACTATCTGTTGCTCTAGATCCTCTAGCTCATCTCAGGTTCACCTTCAGGTGTCAACTCATGAGCTGCAACCTACATGTACCCTGAGACTCTCGTATCATATGCCTAAGAAGTTCTCACTGTAATCCATGCCATGATGATGATGATGATGATGATGATGATGATGATATTATCACTTGCCTGGTCTATATATGTTGCTTTATATACACGCTGCGATGCACAATGGATATCAGACCAAGTCCGTAGCTATGAATGATGAAGTTGAAGTTATGGGGTATCAAAGGAAAAACAGGGCAATATACGTATGACGACGATGTCGAGGGGTAATCGGCGGAGAGTGGACGTTGGAGTATATTTCGGCGGTTGCTTGAGAATGTCTCGGGGAGTAGAGGGCCTCTCCTCCATAAGCAGGGTCGAGAATGTACAAGACAGGCCATGCGGGAGTGCCGACAAAGGAGGCGAGAGAGTTTGGGGATATCGACTCTATCCAGCTTCATATCAGAGAAGAAGGATATTCGTCTGAACTTCCTCCAAGGTCTGGATCCAACCGCCAGGAAAGGAGCGTCGCTTGAACCAGACTCCTTCTAGGACCTCGAGTGCTTTGTCGACGTTCTAGATTGTGAGATATTAGCATTCGGACTGGCCTCTTGATGAAGTTGAATTGCGACATACCCTGAAACCAAACCGCTTCAGCTCTTGCATGGTTTGGCGAACGTATTTCTGCTCACTCTCGTTCCGAGTCTCCTGCCCGGCGATGAAAAGCGGCCATAGAAAAGCCAATTGGCCGACATCTTTTGGCAATTTGTAAGCCAGAAGAAGAATCCGACTGACAAGCATGTCCATGTACGTCCAATCGGTGATCCAACCGACACGCCCAGCTCCAGCGACCTGAAGCAGATGAACGAAGGTCGCCTTCTCGTATGCTTCAATGCAACCGGCATGCTCAAGAACGTCGGGATATGGATACTGAGCAAGGCTCTCGTCATCCAAATCGGTGAGCAGCTGTAGACAGGGTGGGGTCATCGCACGCCATACAACCAGCTGGTTGAATATGTCTTTATACATAGCGTCCGACTGCTCGATTGTCATCCACGTTTTCTTGTCATATGCAAATGTACTGATAGCTGCTTGCACTTCCATCAGACTTGACCATGCCTGCCGTAGCTCGACCAGACGCGGGTTATCCGGAATCGTTGACAATAAGGTTGGTGTCCCGAGATTGTATTCCCACCCTCCGCCCATGGTCTTCCAGTAATTACCTTCGACCACGGTACCGCCGGGGGTTGCACACGCACCCGCCACATCGAGATAGGATAGTAGGGAGACGAGGAATGGACGGAGTGGGTGGTTCGTCTCGGCGACGCGTTGTGCTTCACGTGCCGAGTCTCCGGGTTGCGGGTAGAAGAGGATGTTGTAGATTTCGCGAGCTCCTTTGAGATGTACTGCCCAGTTGTGGTGTTGGGAATCCATCATCTGCAGGAATGTTAGTTAGTTGACGACTGGCAAGTCCGCAAGAGGTGGGGAAACGAACCTCGAACAAGGAGAGCAATAGGCATGTCGCGAAATCCGTTAATCCAAGCTGCTGGCTAGGATCGGAGTATCGTGCGCGGAAGCCCTTCACCACCACACCGTATTTGCTCATTGCCTGCTGGAAATGCCTATTCCGCTGCGACCCCACCGATGTATTTGCGAGATGTAATGCGCCCAATGCCTGCATTGCATTGGCCATCGTTGGCGACGAACGGGCGAAATCCGGAAAATGTGTGCGGTAGGGATTGGCATTGTGCGGGGTGTTGTAGATGATCAGGAGAGTTGATACCTGATCCGCAAAATGAGCGAGATAACGCTCCTCGGTACGCTGAATCGATTTCGCGATGCTGGTGAAGGTAACAGGATCCTGGAAGCGGAACTTGGTTGCTGGTTGTGGTCGCGTTGTGGGGGCGATCATAGCCTGGCAAGTTTGCGGGCTGTCAACATCTTCCCCTAAGGGAGAGGCCGTAGAAGCGTCGCTTGAATCTGGGCTAGAAGTTGAATTGTTGTTCTGCCTCTTCGGTGCCCTGGATAACTCTGGCGGTGAACTCGTCGGTGTCTGGGAGGGTCCGTAAACCTTGAAGGTCATCCGCCCTTGAGCGCCATCGCACTCGCGTCCAAGACGGACACAGTTATTACAGGCGGGAGAGGCCTCGTCGCAGCGAACATGGCGGCGGCGACAGGTGGAACAGCCTGTAAATCCTCGGTGATGCCATCGGCGGATTCGTTTCGGGGGTCCTTGTGTATCCGTGTCTGACAACGGTGCGCCCTCGGTGCGTGTCTCCATCGGGCGCGAACGGTAAAGCAATGGTCAGACATGGACACTTATGAAGATCAATCGGCCATGGTGGATGTGACAAGATATAAGGAGAATCCAAGATTGTCTCCGCAGGCTCTCTGGGTCTGGAGGGGCGCTAACGGCAAAACGCATCAGCTCTGAGCCAATGGCTTGTCAACTTTTATATTAACCCATCTCATCACTCAAAACTAAACACTTTTATACCCCTGCATGTCGGTTTTCTAACGCTTAAAATCTCCTAGCTCGACTTTAGCGCCGAGGTTATCCATATAGGCTGAAGACAATGTCATTCTTCATGTTAGCAGTTTTGAATTAATGCCACACAATCAGGGGAAGACTCGAAGGATTGATCTCAGTAGCCTAAACCATTCCTTCTTGGGAGCTGAGGCCCCCTACCTCGTGGGGGCCGTTTTTGTATGTGGACCATTACTGATTATACGCATCGAACTGGAATGAAGATCAGCCTCAAATCTTAGTAGAGAATACAAGTTCACTTACAATGCATTGTTCAAAAGGCACGCTGGAGTTTAGAATGGCCCCTATGGCCGCCCGGGCAATCGTCACTGGCACCCCAATATGAACCGCCTGCTGCTCTGCCTGTTTGAGGACGGCCTCATTGCGCGAGGGGACGTTCACAGAAGCCCGGGAGGACTTGAAACGGGTCGCCTCGCGGACATATGCGGCTCTATATGAGTCAAGATGTCAATGTTAATGTTATGACTAACTAACCTTAGATCATAGGGTTCTAGATTATAGAAGCCAGAGAGGGTACGGAGGCAGGAGTACAAACCGCCGGTTTAGAAGATCAAGTATTTGATCGTCGATGTCATCGAGCGCAGTGCGGATCTCGTCCAAAGAGTCACAACATGTAGTTATCGTACCATTTAATGACGAAAAATGGACACTCGGGGTGCCCCATGGCACAGGGCGATGGTCGGCTGAAGGTGCTGAGCTGACATTGGAACCATAACAGGCATTATTGACATTTGCGTTGGTTGTTGAACCAATAGCAGTGGACAGGGTTAGAAACCCGAAGAGAACCCGGGAAATCATGATAAGAAGCTAAGGCACGGAGAAAGAACTAAAATTTCGAGGGAATAATACTAATGACAGCCCTAGATTTCCTTTTTTTCCCTCTTGATAGCCTACCCTAACGGGTTAGGATAATCATCAGACTAAGACTAATACGATATTTCCCCTCCAAAGATATACCTTCATACACCAATGCGGGGAAGGTAAGCGGATTTCTCTCCGAGTTTCGTGCCGAAAACCCCCTCTTCGGCTTCTTGGAATTACTTTAAAAGCAGTTGCTTTTCTATTACTTCTAGTCACTATCAATTATCTTATAACTATCCTGCCAAGATGCCCCAAGGTTCAAGACTCCAAGGCAAAGTTGCCATCGTCACCGGTAAGACCGTTATTCTACCATCCCGTTACAGATACTAAAACACACTCATTTTAGGAGGAGGTAATGGATTTGGCGCAGCTATCGCTCGACGATTCGGCGAAGAAGGTGCCAAAGTAATCGTTACCGATATCAACGTTGAGGGCGGCGAGAAAGTCGCCGCTCAGAATCCTTCCAACCTCATCTTTCAGCGCCAAGATGTCACCCAAGAATCGGACTGGAATATGGTGTTAGATCTGGCATTCTCCAAGTTCGGACGAGTGGATGTGTTGGTGAACAATGCGGGCACTACTTATCGCAACAAGGTGGGGGTTTAACATACTGTGTGACGAGACTTTGCTAACTTTCCTTCAGCCGACATCAGAGGTAACAGAGGAAGAGTGGGAGCGTGTATTCAAGGTCAACGTGAAGAGCATTTATCTCGCCACGAAGGCCCTAATGCCGCGTCTCATCGAGCAAGGCCAGGGTGGCTCGGTGATCAATATCTCCTCCACGGGAGCGAGTCGACCACGGCCTGGATTGGTTTGGTATAATGCAACTAAGGGGGCAGTCACTAATGTGAGTAAATGTTTGGGCAGTGGACTTGAATGAATAATTAATCGCTAACAATCTATACAGGCCACGAAAGGTCTCGCCGCGGAGTACGGCCCCCACAATATCAGATTCAACACAGTCGCTCCTCTTCTTTCTGGCACTGGGTTATTCTCAATGTTTACCGGTATGGAAGATACCCCCGAGAACCGAGAGAAGTTCATCGGAAATGTGCCACTGGGCCGCCTCACCGACGTGGATGATATCGCCAACATGTGTCTGTACTTGGCCAGTGATGAGGCTCGTTTTATCAACGGCACTGAGATGGTGGTGGATGGTGGAAAGTGTGTTTAAATGTTTGAGGGTCAGACAAGCAAATTCAACCTTTGTAATTAATCTTTCCATGACGATCTCCCCGCAGAAACGTGTGGTAGAAGTAAAGCTAGTGGACGAAGGTCGTGGGTGGCGGAGGCTCGCGATATATATTGTTAGACAGGGGAGCGAAATGCATAAGGAACAGTTTCAAGATTTGACAGCTATTAACCATTGAAGCCTACGAACATGAAGCCTCTTAATTTGCTTTTCCATTCTACCTTCTACTATGCTACTTTTTATTGCTCTATTTGATACTGATTCGGGCCTCTCGTACACAATCACCTTGGACAAACTTGTAGGGAGAATATCTAGATTTTGGAAACGTTAGGTATTTGAAACGGACGAAAGGGAAATTATGGTGCGTAAATGGGAGAATAGAATCGGCTTGATAATAGAAACCTCCATCTACCTTTCATGAAGTTTTTGTACAAATGCAGCCTGTTTTGAGATCTTTTTTATACTTCATGTGATATTGAGCTAGTTCCCTGCAGTTCTCGACTCAGTTGAACCACCCTCGAACCCCCATATAGCCCCAATGAGAAATCGGTGAAAGCCGCTATGAGGGCTGGATATCTGTGTACAAAATAGGTTTGATTTGGATTGCAAAAGCGCCAGATCCGATTATCGTTAGCAATCTCACTGGTTAAGCAGGGGATGAACCATCCAGAGATGAAACGTTGCAGCCAGGAAAGGTTGCACAGACATGAGAAAGGGACACTTACCGAGTGTTGGAATGTAGGTCTCATTGTGGATAGATGATCATTCTACATGATATAGTAGTATGCATCATACTAACGATCACGGCTAACCTGCCATGAAGGGAAGGCTGGAGTAAGGCAGAACTTTGCGCGATTCAAATTGATATGTCATGGTAAAGGGTAAAGCAGGGGTGTACTACATAGTTGTATGAAATAGGTATCTTCGCATGCAGTACCCTCTAAACCCTGAATGCTGAAAGAACAAGAAGCAAGGTAACTGTGTATGGTTGCACTAACCTCAAGATATACCATGAATCATGTATTTCGTATTTCTCCGGGCAGATTCTAAGCGGGATTTAAAAGAATATAGTCTATTTTGTTCAGCTCTGGTCGTTAACCCGCCTCTCGAAGCTATTGTGTCCCATCCAATTTCCATCATAAACGATCAGCGAACATGAATGTAATGGCCAACCAACATTAGCATTCTGCCATCACCCTGCTTGTCTAAGCTACATTCTAAGATGAAATATTGTGATCGCTCACATTGCATGGGTTTGATGCACCCACATTGATACGGACCAATGGTTGGCTGATAGTAAAGACGGTGAAATATTTCAGCTCCTCATGTTAGGTGGTATGCACTTCATGCCTCCAGTTTACACGGAGAGGCACATGATGCAAACAATTCTGTTCTATATTCGAAGCTCCGGAATAGGATAAATAGCTGAATGTATTATCGTGTATGATTTGTAACTTTCCTATATAAGAGAGGCCTGCCTTCCTCGATCTCACGAAACTACAACCCTCTTGAGTCAATTCCACTCATTACCACTCACTACCCAATACCTCAAAATGAAGCTTTCCACCTTCCTCCTCGGAGCTCTGGCTTGTGCTGTTTCCGGCTCTTATGCCGGCTCCCTCGGCCCTAATGCGCCTTACTGCGCTCTCGGCGCCACCTGTGAAAATACTCCGCAGGACTGCTCGGATCTTGGAGCAACTGGAACAGAGTTCGTACGTATTCACTGCACCTTGATGAGATTTGGAATATATCTGACATGACGGACAGACATCGACTCCTATTTACAATGATGCCGGCGAGGTGAGTCCAAATTTGCCTTTTTTGCTTAGAAGATCCAGTTGCTCAGACGTATTAGGTTTGCTACCAATGCTGCAAGGGCTAGGCGTTGTCGTCACCAGTGTCAGCTCGTTCGTTGAGCGCCACCTCTGGGTTAAGATAGCTGAAAAGAAAATAGAAACATTTTTGCTTCTTCGTATCAGGCAAGATCGTCTTGGGCTGTTCTTGTCATATATTGTATATCCATCTAGACAAGAAAGTGCTGGTTCCGTAAAACATATAAAATATATAAAATGCATAAACAACATAGTTGTGGAAAGCTCTCTAAGCTTTAACGTTAACCAAGATCCAAGGATCGGTCCGGGGCGGCTACTCGGGTCGGCTAAGCAAGGGGGTTTTGGTATGTGGACATGTTGCACAAGCATGCCCTTATACTTGACGATCTACTCCGTGCTTGGCAATCTACTTTCCGATAATTTCATAAAAATTCAATTTAGAAAACTAAAAACCCCGAAATTGAGTGCAATCTGATAATCAGTCGGTCAAGCCAGAACGATACAAATCCCTCTACTAGACACCAATAATCTCCTTTATACCCGAGATAGAAGGAGTGAAGAAATACTCTCCACCCTCTGCAATGACACAGCGTTGGAGCTTCCACTTCTCCGCCACGCTGGGATCGTCGAACCTCGGCATGCTGATAAAATTCGATTCATCATCATCCTCGGCCCATTGACCGATGATAGGATCGAGCCCAGGCTCTGGCCCGCCGTTCCTGGTCTTCCCAGGAGGGAAAGAGGTTTTGTTGGCCCATTCTAGAATACATGTTAGTCAATGCCTATGCCACATGAACCTTCTGGGAGCTTACCATTCTGCACCTGACGGAATCCGTTGTGAAGGTTACTCTGATAGGACACGAATAGAAGGCCACGATCGTGCGTCGTCACCCCATTCCGTTTCTCCTCATCACTGGTAACCGGCCCAAACGAGATACCGCGACGAATCATTGCATGGGTGTCATCCAAGGTGCCGTCGGGGCGCATAAGTTCAGCTCGAGGACGCACTTTTCGGATGTGCGACGCAAATGGACATTTGTTTTGGTGCTGTATGTCCTGGAAATTGAAGTTGTTCGATGACAAGAGCTTACGGTCTTCAGCGCTGAGTTGACCATCATCCTCGGGAAGAGCTTTGTCAGTGAGCACATCAGTTGGCGCTGGTTTCTCCTCAAAGGAGATACCTACAATCGACATGTCAGCCCAACCTCTGCACAATGTGCTTTAGAAGTAAAAACCAAACTTACCGTTGGGCCATCTTCCCACTAGACGAGAGGACAAGGTGGAAATCACTCCCAATTTCAAGCCGCCTTCATTTGGTAGCGCCGCTTGTGGCATAATGTTTTGTACCGCCCAACTAGAAATTGTGGTTAGTATCAATCCACGCAATGCTTGCCTGTAACTTACTTGGTGAACTCGGGAACCAGCTGCTTCAGCCTGCGGAAGACCATGAAGCTACCATCTTTCGCCCAGTCGGGATGCGATTGAGTATCACCCTCCTCTCCGACGATGATGTAACTGTTGGTTAAACGTTAGTCTCCTATTCCTTTGAAGAATCTATCTTCGAAATCTCACCCAGGATGAATGTTGCCAGGGGACAGCTTTTCGGTGTTCTCTGGATCCAATCCCTTGATCAGAGGCTGGGACACACCGTCTTTCCATCCGAAGCTGGGGCATTATTAGCAGCATCGACATATATTAAACAGACTTCCACATACTGTTCAATGTCATATTTGTTCAGAACCGCGCCACTTTGAGTGAACAACCATCTCACGGTCTTAGAGAACCTAGGATTAATGCCGTCGGTCATCCAATTGTTCACAGTCCCCTCTGAACTGGCGGCCAAGGTAAAAACTCCGTCAATCTGTCCACGCGATCCCTTGAACTCGCCCAGCCACTCGGCATCTCTGTCAAGTCCGTCGTGGACCATGTCATGATACATGCCACTTTTGAAGATATAATCTCCAAGGTCTGTCTTTCCAAGCTAGATAAAAACCAATTAGCTGGTGAACAAGATCTACAACCAATGTAGCTTACTTTCTCGAGGCCAGCGGCAGAAAAAGAAATGTTTGTGCAAATGGTCTCGACCAATTGGCTCCAAAGCCCACACCACTTCGCCTCGTAGAGCTTGCCACGGAGGCGGTGCGCGGTTTCTGCGGTGGTGAGATGCTTCAAAAATATGCCAAGTTCATGTTTGAACTGCTCCACGTCCACAATCTCAAAGAATAAGAATGTCTCATATTTCTTGGGCAGCCGGGGCCTGGAACGCTGTCAGTTTAAGCCTTCATTTACCTGAGGGTTTACTCACCAAATGTCACCCTGGATGTTTTTGATGTTTGGTGCCATTTGGAAAGGATAATTCTCGGTATTCCTTTACACGGTAACTGAGAAGATGATCTGAAGTTGGATCTCTTTGGAGTGTGTTGAGGCACCTTTTATATCCCACTGTCTGGGTTGAACCCCACTATCTAGAGGGAAAAATCGGTCAATATGCTACGTTGCAAAACATGATTATCAATGTAGTACCATCAGATGGCCGGATGTGCTTATGCATTGCATTCGAACAGCATCTGAACACGGATTCGACAAGTGAATGACGGTGCCTATATGTCTCTGATATTATACGCCCAGACTCTCTATGCAATCCACGTGGATATGCAGCAAGCATTAAGTTATGCATCCTTCCTGATGGCGTCCAGCATAATCGATGTTGCCCTAATGCAAAACTGATTCATGTTCCATGTGATAAACCAATCATAGCCACAATAATAGGGTCACCGAAATTAGAAAGACGGGAAGTGGCATGCACCATTCTTATGTCCTCATTCTTAGGAAGAACGTGCACAGTACGTGAAAGCGTAGGAACTTGATATTCTCGCTATTTATCAAGACAGCGCTGGAGGGCATATGTACCATGATTCAGTCTATAGGGAGGGACAAATTATATGCAAGCAATTTCAAAATTTGCACGAGTATCCACCCCCATGTTGCATAGATCTACATTATTCGGGCGGGCATCGATCCCACGGTACCAGATCCATCATTTCTTTGTGCTGGTCTTTCTTCTCGCATTCCCTTGCGTAATTATCTGCCGCTTTAGGAGGTCCCGGGTCATTGGCAAGCATTAGGCGTAACGATGCTGGGGACGATGCTCCACTATGCCTGGCCAGTTACACGACATGGGTAGGTCAGAACTTCTGCAATGCTCCAAGGTTACAGTTATTACTTTCTTTTTGAGAGAGATCGGCGTCATTACAGATGCCTGCTCAATGAGGAATAGGCCATCGCCATACCTGCCTACGGAGTAGGTATATGTAGGTAATGCGTCTGACCCACCTCTGAGATCGGGCTATACAGTATTATCCTCTGGTTTGATGATCGATAAATGAGATGTAAGGTACAATGACATTTTCATCGATCAGAAAGCGAGTCTAAGGGCCGGTCTTGAGCAGGTATGGTAGATACCGTGGTCTTAACCATCTGTAAATTGAAAGTATAAATATACATACACCGGACCGGCCCGTAGAACGAACTTAATCAATTACCTAGGAGAATATACCAACGTGCTTACGGGTAAGGCGTTTTACTTCCACATTCCACATTCGTAGATAAAAGATTGGGCTGAGCTGAAACGCCTTCGGATCGTCAAAGAAATGTGCTAGAGGCAAGGGCATGTGAACTGAAACGGACAAATTCCAGGGCCAATCTCCCATTATCGAATGCTCTCCTTGCAGAAGGAATCCGATCAAGATTGTTACGATATACATTCAACTAAAACGGATCTTCGTAGTTCGCCTGTAGAGATATAATATTTAAGTCTGCCTATGGTTAAGCCTCTCTTGAGCCTGGAGTAGCAGAAACGATAACGGGCAAGATGCACCTCAGGTGGCTCACGGGATTCTTGCTGCTGGGTCTCGCCCAGGCAGACAACGACAACTCAGTTATCTCGGATAAGCAGGTCGCAAACCAAGATCACTCTGCCACCACGGATCCTTATGCTACAACCCAAGCACCACCGCGTGGAGAGAAGCTCAGCCGTCGCAGATGGTCTGTTACCTGCGACAGCAGCCAGTCGGGCAATGAGTGTGAAAAGCTCTTCGACAACGACCTCCAGTCCTTCTGGTTATCAGGAGCCGCGGGGGAAACCCATGAAGTCACCATCGATCTCAGTCGGGCTGAAAACGTTCATGCCATTTCCGTGGTGTCGCGCCAGGATGGCAAGACGGACGGGCAGATCGCGGCCCATCAGGTTTTCGTGAGCGGAGACAAGGATAACTGGGGCGAACCGGTTGCTTATGGGACATGGTATGAAGGCACAGGCGAGAAACTTGCCATCTTCGAGCCTAAGGAAGGTCAATACGTCCGCCTGGTGTCCCTCGGCAGCAATGTGGCCAGTATCTCGGAGCTGAACATCTATGATGGTGCCGACCCCAAAACCGTCCCCAACGGAGGTGCCTGGGGCCCTACCATTGACTTGCCTGTTGTGGCTGTCTCAGGCGCTGTCATCCCCGAGACAAACGAGGTCCTTGTCTGGTCGTCATGGGCAAAAGACGACTATCTTCACTCTCGTGGGTACACCCTCACGGCCGTCTGGAATATGAACGACAACTCGGTCACCCAGCGCAAGGTCCAAGAGACACACCACGACATGTTCTGCTCTGGCATGTCTTACGACGGCAAGGGTGAATTGCTTGTTACTGGTGGCAACAACGATAAGTCTACTAGCATATTTGACCCAGCCTCCGGCAACTGGACGGAAGGTAATACCATGATCATTAGCCGCGGCTATCAAGCCTCCGCAACTCTTGCCGATGGTCGCGTGTTTATCATCGGTGGCTCTTGGAATGGTGGTACGAATTACGACAAGGACGGCGAGATCTACGATCCTAATACCGAAAAATTCAGCTTCCTAAAAAACGCTTTAGTGAAGCCCATGTGGACGGACGACCATGACTCTGGTTATCGGCGCGATAGTCATGGCTGGCTCTTTGGATGGAAGAACGACACTGTGTTCCAGGGCGGACCCAGCAAGAATATGAACTGGTATTATACCCAAGGAGATGGCGACCAGAAGCCTGCAGGAACACGCGCCGATGCCAACGATTCTATGTCTGGTAACGCGGTGATGTTCGACGCAGTGAATGGCAAAATCATCACCTTCGGCGGCTCGCCCTCTTACGAAAACTCGTACGCCACCACAGATGCCTATCTCATTGAGATCGACGAGCCAGGCTCTCAACCCAAGGTGACCGCAGCAAAGAATCCCAACGGGGAGGGCATGGCCTACGCCCGCACATTCCACACTTCAGTGGTTCTCCCTGATGGTGGTGTCTTCACTGCCGGTGGGCAGTCATATGGCGTCCCATTCAACGACAGCAACGCACATTTGACCCCCGAGTTGTACGATCCTAAGACCAACCAGTTCAACGAACAGCAGCCCAACAGTATTGTTCGCGTTTATCACAGCATTTCCCTCCTCCTTCCTGACGGCCGTGTCTTCAACGGTGGCAGTGGTCTGGGTGTCTCGGCCCCTACCAACCATTTCGATGCGCAGATTTACAGCCCCCACTATCTGTTCAATCAAGACGGCTCACTCGCTACCCGTCCCACCATCAACGGTGTGGCTAATAAGAACCTCCGTGCCGGCGACAAGCTCAGCATCGGCGCCAGTATCGATGTCAAAAATGCATCTCTAATCCGCTACGGTACGACCACCCATACTGTCAACACCGATCAGCGCCGCATTGCCTTAGATTCGTGGACTGCGAATGGAGATTCGTATGAAACTACTCTCCCTGCGGATAGTGGTATTCTTCTACCAGGTCCTTGGATGCTGTTCATCTTGAATGACGACGGTGTCCCGAGCGTCTCTCAGACCATCCACATTCAGGTTTGAGGGCTTTTCAAATTGGTTGCAAGAGTATTGCATCGCAAGGCCTTTGCCATTCCAATGCATGGATGGCTTTCTCTGATGAGTGATCGTGAAGTGATGTTTGGAGACTAGTTATTTTTTTATTTCTTTTTACTTCCTTTCTTCTTGGCTTGTATTATCACAGTCTTCGGCGTGAACAGCCGTGCTTGACTCGAATTCCTTCAGCCAATTTCCCCTTCGGCAACACATCTTTCTTGGTTTGCATGTATCAAAATACCAAAATAATTAGATAGTAACATGGCATGCTACATGACCTTTTTGCACGTATCCCTGAATATAGCGTAGGATAGATACAATGTGCCCTAATATTTTCTCTTAAAAAAGAGATATCAACAACCAGCCTACATCATTACGTGATATTACGAGCCCCTCCAACAGAAATTTTTAATCTAAATGGTTAATCTATATGACACCAGATCGGGCGGATGATATAAAACTTCCGATCGGCATCGGCATTTTTGGCGTAAATGCCGGTGCCGCAGTCCCCGCCACTTCAATTTCTGACCGCCTGACTTACCGCCGGTTTTTAATTGTTTCCGGGTTACCAGTCCTGTATCTTGGACTTAATCGTGCCAAGCCCACCAACACTACTACCCAGTGTTGGCCCACACCGGTCCGAATGATGTAAAATTGGTGGTGCTAATTGTATAGAATACTGAAATTACACAATATATTGCAGGCAGAATATGAACTGCCGTGCGGGGATCGAATGACATGCCAAGGAAAAACACGGGTCGGAAACGATTCGCTTATGTCTATAGCGCGAACTGAAACCAGAGGTGATATTCAGGGACCTGCCATTTTAGACTACTCGAATGGAGACATGTATACTACGTGAACATCTGGTAGACATATGAACCTACTGGATGTAGGATTTGGACATGCAGATCTGGACATTTGCCGCCTGTACCTGCATAACCTCGTTCGTATTGGGACACGGGCAGGGGTAGTACTTTGGACATCGCACATGGCATAGATGGGATAGACCAGATCTCAAGGAACCTTGGAAGTTTCAGGGTTTCATCCCTGTGAACGATCAAGTTAGGCCCACTTATTCATCCCCACAAAGTGGATTCGTCCACGGGTCCAAACAACCTACCGAAATTGGAAGGAACCTTTCACCATATCCATGGATCTGTCCATGTGCCCATGGTACTGGAATTTACCATCTTGGTAGGTACCATTGTATCTAAGTACATAGGTACCTAGTCCACGGGTGTAGAGGCTGCTGCTGACCTCGAGTTTTGATATTCGGCCTGCAAGCAGCATATAGATGTGAAATGCCCGATGTTGTGGATAGATTTATTGGCTCTGCATGGTTCATGGGGAAAAAGGGGGAGAGAATAATAGGTGCCTAATATATTAAATTGCCACTCAAGTGCAATATAGACATACTATCATGTAGTACTTTGTACATCATGTATAGTACCCTAGGAATGGGTGGCGTCGGAACAGTATAAAGCAGTTTGCAGATCATCGTTTGAAATAAACACTTCAACGTTTCGTGTTTATCAACTTTCAAAGTACAAGGTAATACTCCATAATGCAATAAGTCTATATAAAGGGCCTTCCCAACCCGACAGAAGACTTCGGTCCACACAACCAATCCTCTCAAACCATCAAAATGAAGTTCTCTCAATCCCTCCTCTTCGTTCTCCCATTCCTCCAATCCGCCGCAGCCCAGGGCGGTGGCATGGTCGGCATCGGCTGGTCCGTCGAGAACGTCCCGGACGAGGGCTTGTCCGAGATTTTCTTCCCAATGGACATCCCCGGCGCTCCGCACGAGGGCGGCTTCTACTTCGCCCAGCAATTCGGCTTCGTCGACCAGGATGACGTGGGCTACACCGGTCTGCAGCCCCGTGAAAACGACCACGGTCTTCCCGTCATCCACGGCGTCTTCTCCAGCTTCCAAAAGGGCACCACCTCCGACGACCCCAACTGCTCCGACGGTGCCGACGGTGGTCCCGGCGTGAGCTGTGCTGTTGAGATCGTCAGCTCTTACGATCACCAGTACCAGCTGCACATCAAGAACACCGAGGGAACCAAATGGGTCGGCACTTTGGTTGATGTTGTCAAGGGAAACAGCACCCAGATCGGCTCTTACACGCTTCCTGCTGGATCGAAGGGTATTCAGAGCTCCCAGATGGGCTTCGTCGAGTTGTACGGCTGGAACGACAACAAGAAGGAGCACGTGTGCTCCGATGTGCCCAAGCAATCTGTTATTTTCGGCGCACCTATCTCGAAGGGTTATGATGGATCCCTGAGTGAGCCTTATGAGTACGGTGACTGTGTTGGTGAATCCCAGTTCGAGACACACAGCCACTCTGATGGCAGCTACTCGGTCACTGTTGGATGGTAAATGGAGGAACTCTGTCTGGTTTATCGGGCATGAATTGAACTTGGACAATCCCCAAAATCTCCATCTGTCAATGGATTCTCCATGAAGGACATCCAGAATTTATTTCTCTTGCTGGATGAAACCACGAAACGATGTCTTTATATCCTGGGTCAACTACATACAGGGGGGGTATGGGTGTACGGATTTTAAGTCAAACAACCTTTTTAGAAGCTTGAAAGAGATAATACTGTTCAAGTTCAATTCAGTGCACACTTTTTTCCTATGTAAAATATCTGTCTTATTTTAGAAAATATCTAGGTCTGACTATGAACAGTCCCTCAGAACTCGAGACCGCGAGTCTCTCAGAACAAACCCTTTATCATCTATTATCTAAAACCGCCTGCTCTCAACGGCAGGCTTATTTCCAACAGCAACCTCAATCTTCTCAATAACCTCATCCGTCAACTTCTCCACCACCTCCAAAGCCCGAATATTATCAAGAACCTGCTGCGGTCTCGACGCACCGGTAATCATAGACGAGATATTCGGATTCTTCAAAATCCACGCAAGCGCCAACTGCGCCGTCGAAACCCCAAGCTCCTCAGCAACAGGCTTCAACGCCGCAACCTGATCCAGCTGACGCTGCCACGTATCATTACCAACCGTCTTCCGCAGACTCTTCACATAACCATCCTCCGACTCCGCCAGCCGCGACCCAGCCGGAGGCGCAGCAGTATCATTATACTTGCCCGTCAAGACACCACCCTTCAGCGGTGAGAACACCGTGAGACCGAGTCCGTGCGCCTCGTACAGCCAGCGGTACTCCTTCTCCACGCGCTCGCGCACGAGGAGATTATACTGCGGCTGCTCGACGACGGGACCAACAAGACCGAGTCTGTCGGCGATGCGCCAGGCATCCGCAATCTCGCTGGCTGACCACTCCGACGTACCCCAGTAGAAGGCCTTGCCATTGTCGATGAGGTAGTTGAAGCCGCGGACGATCTCTTCCATGGGCGTGTCGCGGTCTGGGCGGTGTGCGTATACCACGTCTACGTATGGCAGTGCTAGGCGTTGCAGGGAGAGGTTCATGCCCTCGATGATGTGCTTGCGGGAGAGTCCGTTGTTGTTGAGTGGTTTGTCGGGGTTGGCGCTGTTGGCTTTGCCCCGGTAGATCTGAAAAGGAGTTAGTGGGGATAGGGAAACTGGATGGGCAATTGTGTTTCTTACTTTAGTGGAAATGACCAGGTCGTTTTGCTTCCAGCCGAATTTCTTGATTGCCTCTCCGAGGACAATCTCCGATTGTCCGCCTGAGTATACTTCGGCGGTATCGAAGAAGTTGACGCCGGCATCGTAGGCAACCTTCATGCATTCAAGGGCGGTTTCTGTTGTCTGTTAGCTTTGATTAACTACATTGATAGAGGTGGCCATACCATTCCCGACGTGGCCGCCATATGTGAGCCAGCTGCCCAGCGAGATAACCGAGACTTTCAGTCCGGTCCTACCGAGGAACCGGTACTGCATTTCAGGAAGAGCGTTAGGCATTGTGAACTGTGTAGAATCAAGATAAATCAAAGGAAGTAAGAAGTGAATTCCCAAGGGAGAAGACTTTATATATGTTTTGTAGGTAGACGGGCCGATGCGGGGTTAAGACGCGGAATCCACCTCGTGTTTCCCCGATTGGGACCCCGAGAGGTTAGACCTTCCGTCTTTTAGGCTAATTAGATTGTGTTGAACTACCTAGGCAAGAATTGTGCAATATGTGGTGACAATGACCTCAACAGTACGATTCAATTAATGTTTACTACACATTACTTAGTTCTCTCAATTATTCCCCCTTACTTTCAATAACATCAACGTTGCCCTCATCAAACCCAATTGGATACATGTACTCATCGAGTTCGGTATTCACACCCAGTTGGATTAGCACCAGACCAGTCAGGATAGACTGGAGTCTGCGCCGGGGAGGCACATTGACAAAGATTGGCTTCCAGAGGTATATCCGAGCAAACGCCTACTGGCTGGGTGGCGCAGTACTCATTGATCGACACAGAGGTCGTCACCGTGGACAGTAGCTGTACGGCATACAGAAGGTATCATAGGTTGACGAACCTGGTAATAGGGTCATGCTGTACCATTGATTTGTGGCACAGGAGCAGGAGACACCTACAAGAAGCGAGGACATCCAAATTAGCCTCGACGCTCGAGTTTTACCTCGTGGGAAAATGAATAAGAACGAAGACAGAGAAAACGAATCAAGAAACTCACCCCTAATCACAGTCGATTCTCCTCCCACCAACGTGCCCTGGTAGATGGTCGACGTCGAATACGGGATAGCCCCATTCGAGCACTTCGTGGTGATCCAGGGTTCACTGAGAGGGAAACAGCTCGATTGCTCCATGCAATGATCTGGATGCCAAACCGACGGGAAGGATCCCTGTGGGCACTCGAGTGGAGGCTCCTGGCTAAAGCAATACGAGATTGGGGTTCCCATTGTACAGTCTGTCGTGTAGACGGCAGTCTGTCCATCTGAGCATAAGAGCTCGGGGCCTTGGGTGATCACCGCCGGAGCTGCAGCCGTGGTGATCGAGCCGGTTTGTTGAGGAACAGCCATTGTGGCCGAGAGGTAGAACGCGAGAAAGAGATAGACTCGGAGGGGTCCCATTGTGATATTGTCAAAGTTCATCAAACAGGTGTAGAAGAACTTGATATGAGAATTCCACTAGTGTGGTGTGCAGCAGCTGCTGTAATTGAGCCAGAAACAACTTTCTCTTCGGAGCGTAGAGCTGGATCTTGTTTTATATTGTCGTAGATCCAGCAGGATAGCCCGATCTGGGCTCTTGAGGTTCGAGAGTCGCTCAGCTTGGCTGATCGAAGCTACCACGGTAAAGTAACAGTGATAGATTTGCTGGCACGTCAGAGGCAGTGAAGCTCAGCTCATACTACCTCGCAACTGCATGCAACCCTTTGATACATAGCGTTCACTAGGTCGAGAACGCTCTTTCCAAATTCCTCGGCCTAGCTGGGCATAGTCTTAAAAATAGTAGCTTACCCCTCGTCAACAAGGCAGGGGATCCTTATTCGGGAAGTCCATGACACAGAAAACACTTTCGCAGTAACGGGATCAGTGGTTATCGATGTCACTTCAGTGGCCAAGTATAACAAGGTCTTGAAATGACACTGGAGCAGAGAATGGGTTTCCATGTTGCGCGATTTAAGTGTGCTACACGGACAAGTGGTCGGGGGGAGATAAACCGTCGCAAGATACATAGTTGGCATCGTTGCGACGCTGACTTGACTTATCTTGGGTGAAGCGGCTGGATAGATGATTGCGAATATTCGTGTTCTTTGTCACCTTCTAGACCATCCATTTTTGTTCTGTCTTGGAATTGATGGTCTCGCCGCTCTTGTCGGGGCTCATTATGTCCCATCTGTCCCACAAGGTTGTCGCACGGAATATGTACAGCATGGCTTTTGCCAACGGAGCTAAGGTAGGCTGGTCTTTGTTTTGTATGGAGATACTGAGACACCTGTTGGAAGGTTGAGTTGAAATGAGACATTGGAAAATGGTTAAAATGCGAAAGGCGGAGCTCAACTGAGACCTACAACATACGTTGTACATTGCTGAGACCCGGAGATAACCAAAATGGTGCACAGGGATGGAATGCAGGCAACTCGCAAAGAAGCTTGTACGTTTTACCTCGATTTACCTCGATTTACAGAGGGATTATTATCGACCAATGCGATTCAATTGTACCAGCCAGGACTATTTAAAACTTTATCACGAGAACGACAGTATGGTCAATGTACACCCTCCCCGACTGACTGGAGGATGTCCAATCAGAACAAAATAAATGTACATGAATCAAAAGGCTCCCAGGGTACAATCCAGCAAGTTCAAAGTCCAACTTGATATAGAAGCAGAAGATATATCCTTTCGGTCAAAGGCGACAGAAAGGAGATGCGCTGCGTACTTTGCGCATTGGGTTCAAGTCACCCACAGAGGTTGTTAAACCTAGTTGTGCATGTGACCGTGACGGTGGTGAAGATGTCTACGGGCATGGCCAGCAGCCTGCACCGGTTCCACAGGTTCCGGGACAGTGTCCTTCTTCACGTAGGAAACGGCCGTAGAGGTCTCCATAATGGTGCTGCGGGTAGTGGAGACAGTTCGCACGGCGCCAGAGCTAGTCGAGTAATTGTTACCCTTTCCATCACAGAGGACGACAACATCGCGTTCGAGATAGATGATCTCTTCGGTGAAAGGATCAACAACCGTAGATGTGACAGGAGTCGGGGTTGGCGAGGGTGTCGAAGTGGGGGTGGAAGTGGGAGTGGAAGTGGTAGTAGCTTGGGCAGTGCTAGTAGCTTGGGCAGTGCTAGTAGTTTGGGCAGTGCTAGTAGCTTCGGCAGTGCTGGTAGCCTCGGCGGTGCTAGTCGCACGAACCAAGGTGTTGGGATCAACCGAGACCTCAGGAATAGAAGGAATAGAGAGATTGGGAACCACGGTGTTGGGGTCGATCGAGATACCACCAACGGAAATAGTGGGAAGCGAAATCACATTGTCGGTGGTGGTGGGCTTCGGCTTCATCGAGGCAGGCTCAGGACCCCACTCGACAGGCATGCCGCCAGGCAATCCGCCATGGTGCATTTCACAGTTTTCGTCCTTGATCTCGGATGGGATGGAGAACTGGCATTGACGCTGCTCATCTTCAGTCTGGATGTTGAAGACTTTGCACTCGTCAATGACACCGCTCTCGCTGGTGCAAGTTTCGATGGCCTCCTGCAGCACACCCGAATCCCAGGCCTGCATGAAATCACCGTGGTATCCGAATCCTGTGGGGTCACCGTTGGCCAGCGCGAAGTATCCGTCGTAGTCCTTGAATGCGTAGGTGTCCCAAATAGTCTCGTAGAAGAGCGATACCAGGCGAGTTTCGAAACCCTCGGGGCAAGTACCATCCATAACAAGCGACGGGTATGCGACGTGGGACTTGTGGTCAGGGGAGTCGGCATCCTTGCCATTCCAGCAGGACGGGAACATCAACTCGATACGGATTCCATCGGTACAATGCTCATCGAGGAAGGCCTTGTCGGGCAAGAAGTGGCGGTGGAGGGAGTCTTCAGCGGCAGTCTTATAGTTCAGACAGTTGAAGCCAATGGCCTTCTGGCGCAGAGCAGCCTGCGAGGCCTGGTCACCACTCCACTCGGACTTGGGAGGGTCGGGAACGGGCCAGCTGAAGTTGCGCAGGAAGGGGTCACCTGCCAGCATGCGGAAGTCATCAGGGAAGGCCTTGATGTTCTCTCCAGTAGAGAAGATAGTAGCTAGCCGAGCGATGTTAGTAGAGCTCCACCACGGGAGCCAAAATCGGACTTACGCAAGCATGCCTCCAACCTCGTCAACTACCTGGGCACTGCCATTGGTGTGCATGAAGTACAAAGCGGGAGCCCAGTAAGCAGACTTGTCCTGGGTCACTGCGCACGAGGTGCAATCACCGCTGAGGAGCGAGCTCTGATCCGAGCTCATGCCAAAGTCTAGCCACAAGTCAGCACATCCGTTGGTGACAATCGAAGCTTTGGGACAATGCGCGCTTACTTCCACCTCCATGGACCGCGTGAGCGTGACCTGAGATCTCACCCGGCTCCACAATGGGGTCCAGTCGGGCGAGACCAGATCTTCCACGGCAAGGAAGACGCCAAAAAGCATTCGTATAGCTTGGGAACAGCGCGAAGCAGGCCATAACAACGGCCGTCAGTTTAAGGTCCTGCATGTTGCAATGGTTGAGCCGCGTCCACGGGCTCGATTGGATAAAAATAAAGAATGAATGATCTCAGGGACACAATTGTAAATGACAGACTCGCCTACCGAATCAATCGGTTATAGCGTGGAGAAAGGAGCGAGAGACAAAGTGTACTAAGCAATATGTTAGGATGTAAAGTCAAGGCATTAAGCACAACCCCATGCAGATTCAAGATTCCATGCCAATCGTCATCTTATACCCCCTTCCAGTACAAGGGTAGAGGAATGATCCCTTGCTTGGCTGGACACACCACTTCCGAGGGATCGAGTAAAGAAGGTAGCAAGGTATGCGACTTACCGATCTAACGCGTTTCTCCTGACGTCAGTAAACAAAGATGATTTCTGGCGATTGACGATGTCTGTTGCGATCCCTGATGCGCCCATTTTATCAGCCTCAACTCTATTTTTTTTTTCAATAAAACGCCCCCTAAAACCCCCCAAAAGCACTTACTTGGATTCCAAGTATAGAAAAGAGCGAAATAGTAAAAAAGAGCGACAATAATAATGAGTGACAGACCCTGAGATAGGGCAAAAAGAGGGAGACGCAAGTAAGAGAGGGGAACAAAGGGAACAAAGGAGCGGACACGGGGATCAAGTACTTCAAAGAAAAGTTAGAAAAATGCCCAAGACCCTCAATAATGAGGCGCCAATCCCCCCCCTTAACGAGTTAGTGCTTGGAGAGGGGCCTGAGTTTAATGAGCCGACCAATCCCTTGATATATGGGATATTAGGGATATTAGGTACGGAGTATACTATTACAATATCATCTCCCCTGTCTATGTCCCTACTATGTTACAATCGGATTCCGGGATAAGTTCATGGGATTTAATATAAAATGTTAGAACACGAGGGAAAAGAGAGGGGAAGATTCTCCAGGCATCCCGTGTGTTCAAGCCGACTGAAACGAACGGCGCGTTCCTGGGCTAAATCACTAGCGTCTTGGAGAACCCCACGTTGAGAATGTGGATTGGCTGAAAGGGGAGATGAAACGACCCCGTAAAATTATATATAAAATTATATAAAATTATACCCCTATTTAGTCGGGAAATTTGACATTCGATATAAAATTAATCGTACGGAGTACTATAAGTTGCATATGTTGTGCGGAGTAGAGTTCGTATACTCCGTTCGGATATAGATGGTTAACTATCTACATATGTAGTTTAATGGTCAGACTACAGACGATAACCATTTGAGGTTTAAGGGAAATATCATTCCAATGCAATGTCCCGATCCTATAACCCGTAATGTCTCAGATCTCACATAGTGAAACCATGAACGTAATGAAGCTTTTTAGTATTAGTTAACGGACTCCGTAGTTCACCGGCACTCCGCTATTCGATATATATTCTAATAATAAAGTCGTCTATGGATATGTTTTATTATTAGATCTGCTGTGGGGATAGCAGTTTTGGAAATCCTACTAGGATTCCAGAGTATATATATATTCCTCCGAAGTTGCAATTAGGTCTTAGTTAAAATAGAAGGCTCCCATGGATACCAAGGTTCCAAATTACTTCTTTGCGGGATACCTTTGAAAGCGTAGTAGAGTAGAAAGTGAAGATTCGTTCAATGATTCTGATGGTCTTTCCTCATCGGGACCCCAGCATCGGAACATCGGAAAGCGGCAGATGGCAACATTGGCGTTAATAACGAATATCATACAGATCAGAGTAGATTTCGAAGCTCTAGGGGTCTACCATAAGAAGGCAATCCATATACAGTACACTGTTCCATGTTGTACAACGCAATTACACCTTCACCTCCTCGAGTGCCTTTCTGGCTCTCGCAACGCACTCTCGTGCACGGGATTCAGATACATCCTCGACAGCCTTACCACCATCCCGCACAATACCACGAAGAGCAGATTCAGTGTCCAGCAGCGATGTACGTCCTTCCTCGCGGACCTCCTCTTCCCAGAAAGTACGGGCGACATCCCACCGCTTCTGCTGGCGACGCAGAGAGTAAATCAACCCCACGGCGGCAAGGGTACATGACTCGTACACCCCGGCCGATGGAATAGCCACATACGTCAGAGCGGAGAGAGCAGAAGTCAGAGTCGTGGTCGACACACTGAAAAGCACCAGACTCTGGGCGAGGGCTTGAAGGGATGGCACAGTGCTGGTGAGGAGCTTGGTACGCAGGTCGGGGATCTGGGTTGGCCAGGGAGGCATGACAGAATCCTTGGTGGAGTCAGGACTTGAAGATGAAGGCTCTTCCAACAGGCCGGCCTGCTGGTACTTGCCCACGGTCCAGATGACCTCCTGTTCCGCCCGGCGAAGGAATTTCTTTTCCAAGATCTCAGATGTAATCATGCTGACATCGTCGACGCGCCAGAAGAGTTTCCACCATGCAAGACCGCGCCAGCGTGGACTGGCCAGTCCTTCCTCGAGGGCACTGCGGAGCTCAGAGTGAGCACGCTCTGCCCAGCCAGTCACGGCCCGGTCCAAGTCAAACCGAACCTCTCCAGGGGTTACGCCGACGGTTTGATCATGGAGCGCCTTGGCGTCTCTGACGATTACACTAGCGTCGGCTGCGTCGATAAGGGACTCCACTAGAGGGACCAATGCCGGATTCAACGCGTTTCCAGTGGATGCTTCTGTGGAAGTTGCAAGCCAATCAATGAGAGGTTGCACGCCACTGCCATTCCACCCACGTTCGTAGTCGGAGGCATTGTGGGCGGATTCACGGAATTTATCCAGTGCTGTGCTGGCACGGTCAACATCTACTAGGGACACGCGCTCGTTTGTGGATTTCTGGTCTGCCACTGGAAGTTCAATGGCCCCACGCACTGAAGAGGCCTCGTTCTTCAGGTCCGACCGACCTATCATTGTGCTGTACGACAGCAGGCCATCCACTCCACGTCCGCATACGATCGTGCGGTGCACGGGATACCGAACAACATTATGCCGACCGGAGTGAGAGGTCTGAATGGTAACTGTGGGGACGAGGAAGGTGTCGGCGTGCAACGTAGGGGCGTGGTTGTCCGGCTCAGAGCCTAGGGTGCTGACCAGGATCTCTAAGTTGCCTTTCCTCAGGATAGGTGATGGCACTGATATAGTCGGTAGCAAGTCATTGGGGATAGATTGTGAGATTTCGCCATATCTGTAGGATAAATCCTTCCAATCAGTTCTGGTCACAGAGGATCAACACGCAGATAGCAGACACGTTCATACCTAATCAGCAGCCCGCGAGATGAATCGGCATCATATGAGTCGAGAATGTCTTCCCAGGTTTCTCGCGGTGACAATGGGTCGGCAAGTAGTAGTCGAACAAGTTTGCGTGCAGATACCGCATCATTCAATCCAAGAACTAGGGTCCAAATCGAGAAATCAGTGCCATTATTTCTTCGAAGGGGAAGATCCATTGCCGAAGAGAGGAATAGCCTGATCGTATAACCAGAAACTCACCAGCTACTCTAATAAGAGGCGTTTCAGACTCCAATCCCCGCAATGCAAATTGCAGCCGACTCAGATTCACCTGTTCCAAGGCAGCATCCTTCACTCCCTCGAGGGCGGCATGCAGCTCCTTGAACCGCGGCGGCACGCTCTTCGCAGTGATAACAGAGGATGTGGTAAATGCCCGTGGAGCTGAGCCTGTGATAGTGTTTTGAGCTCTGGCGACCCGTCGAGATGTGTCGGGTTTCTCGATGCTGCGACTGGTGTTGGCGCGCGTGGACAAGGTTCGTCGCCAGATCGCGCACGAGGGGCAGAAAAATACAGCGCTGCTATCCAGTGGACGCGACAGGCTCTTTGCGAGCGCGCTGCGCAATCTTGGAGCCATTGAGGCGCGGCGAAGCGAGGTTGTAGAGGATGTAGTTATCGCGATGTTCACTTTCGGTGGATGAACTTGGTTGAGCGGAAGTGAACGCGGGAACAAGGCTTGGCATTCCATCACCGGCTTTATCGTCTTATTTTACATCTCAGACCATCAGATAAATTGGTTGAAATGAGATTGACCATTATGTTAATTTTACAATCAAGTAAACCCCTTTCCCTACTATAATTGCAGATCTGGCTACGAAACGTGGGGAAAAAAGCACACATGTTTAAATGAACTGTCCTATTTATCGCTAGAGTTGTGGATTCACAGGTTAAATTGCCAGGCGAGGGGTAGGATCAAGCAGATAGATAGGGTATCGTATCGATCGTGTCGGGACAAAAGGCGTGTGCGCTGGAGGATAGGAAGAAGAAATGCATAGATCGTGTCATAATATCAACTCGGTCAAATCATAGTTTAATCAGACATCCTTAGGAGGATGGATCCCTCTGTCGAGGACGGGGGCGACCTGAGCCAGCAGACCTGGTGATTTCGATTAGTATGTGAAATGGGATGGTGGCAAACTCTCTCAAGCGAACACTTACATGCTGATCCGTCGAGCAACTGTGGCGAGTCCGGCATCGTTGGCAGCCTCATGTTCAGCCCGCTCCAGGGCGATACGACGACTCTCCTCGCTCTTTGCGATAACTTCTTCCTGGGTAGGAGGCATGTGCTCATTTTGGATATCAACCTTCCGGGCATCCTCGAAGTTGTGAATAGCCTGCTTGATACCTTCCGCACCCAGCATCAGGGTTCCAGCAGGAAGACGACCGCCAGCCGCCGTCTTCAGCTCAGTGACACTCTCGGACTGTTCGCGGAGAACCTGGAAGACACGAGAGAGGCGGCCAATGGCAAGAATTTTGTTTTTGATGGCACGTCGCTTGAACTCGGTGGATTCAGGGTCCATCGACGGAGACGTGATTGAATCCTTATCCATGCTTTCACTAGCAGAGACGGGTGTGGGGGCCTCGTCCTCCAACTCTTCCTTCGAGCATGTGTTGAGAATGGCGATGAGCATATCCGTAATTTTCTCACCAACGAATGGCAAAGACCAAGTGAAAACATCCATGAAGTTGGGCAGCCAATATGGGTGGGGGGTGCAGTTGAATTGGCGGATGTTCATCACATTGTTCTCATATTTGAGGACAGCTGCCTTGTTGTTGTAAACATCCAGGTAGTTGGGCGCACTGAAAATAGTCATAACACTGGGGAAGCCGGTGGTTCGTGTCTTTCTGTACATGCGATATCCGGCATCCTGAGCCTCATGTGCTCTGATGATGGAGAGCAAATTGTTCTTCTCCAAAAACGCGCATGCCGCGGGATAAGAGAAAAAGTAGGAGCAACCGCGGACACTGTTATGAATAAAGAAATCGCCTGTCTTTTCTTGACCAAATTCCTCCAGAGGGTCGGCCCAAAGGATGTCGCACATGAGCCCGTGGGTTGGAGGTTCGCGGAAGCGATCAATCTATGTCTTGTAAGCTGTCTGCTAACACTATCATTCAAAATGTGCATAGGGAAGATACATACAGCCTTGATATCTTCGAGGGTATGCAACTCGGGGCTGAGACCACCGTGAATGCAGAGGAACTGTTTGTTCATAACCGCCGCCAGCGGCAGCGCACAGAAGGATTCCAGGCATGCCTCGTAGATCCGTTCACTATATTTGTGCTTACACTCCAACTTGAAGGTGAAGTAGTCTGTCAAGTGGCGACATTCGTGATTACCCCGCAGCAACCAAAGTGAATCGGGATACCAGATCTTCAATGCCCAAAGGTAGAGGACGCACTGCAGAGACAAAGGGTTAGGGTAGTTCTTCTAGATTCGAGGAAACTCGGCATGACCCACCTCAATACTGAAATAACCACGGTCCACATAGTCACCCAAAAAGAGATACCTCGTTTCTGAAGGGTCACCGCCAACCTCGAACAGCTTCATCAAATCGTAGTACTGGCCGTGAACATCGCCACACACCGTAATGGGCGCATCCATTTCGAGCAAATTTGGCTCAGCCTTCAAAACCTGCGTACCAGCGTGGATGATCCATAGCGCCTGTTCTTCTGAAAGACGACCTTCACGATAGAGGTGTTGCTTGAGGTACTGGAGATTGGGCTTGGAGGGATCCTCTGGCGACCAAAACATATCATCCGGAGGATAGCTGAGAGCGGGCGCTTGGACCTCTAAGATTACGAAAGAACGTTAGCGATCAGGTTACCAGGTCTTGTGAAAGCGATCGAGACCACTGCGGCATTTACCTTTGACCACCCTTTCCATTGTTGACACCTGCGTGTTGTCCTCCATCGTGTGCAATGTGAAATCGATCTCCGGGACCGGCTGCTTGTCGGTCACGGCGCGTGCTATAGCCCGATCCATTTTGGCGGAGACTGAAACGTAATTTGGTTTTTGAGTTCGGAGTAAGGGGGGAGGGTGATGGAGAGAAGCGCGGAGTTGTGGCGGGGGTGAGTTGAGCGCGGGATAGAGCTCCCACGACGAAGCAGAGTATAAGATTGATAGAACTCAGATCAAGCCAAAGTTTTGAAACCGAAAAAGGGGAAAAGGAGAACCGAGCCCAGAATGTAAAATGCTGGGGGTTGTGTGTTTTGGGGGGGGGAAATGTGAAGTTGGGAAAAAGAGAAACAAATTGGATAAGCGGCTTCTGGGCCGTCCTTAGATTGGTGGGTCTCACACCAACTTTGATGGTAACTGTATCTGAGATTTTGACTTATTTTGATTTTTCTTTTCTGGGGAAGACAGTGATTGAGATCCGGGGATGACACGAGAGAGAATTACCAAGTTCAGCCTCATGTCAACGTGATTGACCCGGTGCCTAAGGCAACAACGGCTTTTACCCCACGCTATCAGATTCATTCGATTCCAAATTTGGATTATTTCCACATTTCACGTTTTCATCTAAACAGTGTGGTAATTTACTATTGTGAATAACGTATTCAGTTGTTGGCCTCGGCTTTGAGTTTTCATCTGAAGTTGCGATTAGCGTCTATTGCGCTTAGTCCCAATTTGCCTAGACCGCTAGACTCGAGGTATATGCACGACTGATGCTCTGCATGGGAAATTCTTCATAGCTGCACCTATTGCTCTTTAATATTACCTGCTGCCTCGATAAAATGGGTTAGGTCTACTACAATACTACAAAGCTCAAGGTAAGCTTAACTGTGTAGAGTCTAGACCCGAGGCTCTGATTTTGGTGATAACTGGTGACACTAAAAGGACGTCGGGAATATTCCCAAGGTTTACGAGTCTTGAGGCCCGCTCGAATATATGTACGTCGCTCAGAAGACATAAGCCATCGAAGGATAATAGTCATAACATACGCAGAAGGGATTTGAAAAACAAAGAGAAGAAGTTGATCCTATCTTGCCAACTGATATAGGTCATCAAGTGTTGAGATGACGGTGTTGTCTATCATAAGGAAGTTACTGACTCTCCTTCGGAGATAAGTCTCTCCCTCCGATCAGCATCCCTTCAGCCTGTTTTCTAGCTCTTGAGACGTTATCTCAACAGGATCATCACCGGCATACTCTTCATATCCATCCATCCCGTCCCCGGTCCAGGGCTGACCTCGGGAAATACCTCATGACTCAGCCTCCTGCCTGAGGCGACAACCCGAGTCTCGCTCTGCGCTTCTGTTCGGATGTTATGTTTATGCAGTTGATTTTTACTACGATCGAAATTTCTCTGGCAAACTGGATGTTGTGGTAACAGGAAATATAGGTCGCTGTTCGGCGCAAAGGATCGTGTCTCTTGTCACGCAGATATTGATTTAGAAGAATGACATACTTCTCCATCAGGGTCTACGTACGTGTTTTCGCAGTGCTCCCGTCAAGCTAAATCCTTATAAATGTTCTGTGGCAACATGGGTTGAGCAGCAGAAGTTCGGGAATCTTCTCGAGCATTTCAATCCATGTAGGGTAGGTTGATCTCTTGATACAGTAAGAATGAAGCTAGGGCAGAGCTAGTTTCCTAGCTGACTTCAACTGTCAATGCAGCTGTTAGAATTGACAAGTTCGCATCTATCGCGCATTGGACAGTTGCCACCTGGGCCACTGCGAGGCCATGCATGAGGGCTAATTGTAAGGTGATTTTATAGAGGTGTCCGGATTCACATCTCAGGGACAATTTGCAGCATGTCTATGGCATTCCTTCACATATAGGGAGAGCGGAGAAGTATACTATCTTGACCAAAAAAATTACAAACTGACAGTCGCTAGAGCGAGATGCAGTACGGCCCATTCAAGGCATGATATATATCAGGATCCCCACCCCTCATCTTCCACACGACCCCAGAGAACGCTCCTATTCACCTCCCAGCGTAGCCTTCATCTGTCGGCTCCACTCATCCCGCTTAATACGCAGAATGATCAAAGGAATACCACTGAGCAGACAGAATAGACCAACCGCCGTGAACGACCAACCCGTGCCAATCGCGTCGAATAACGGCTGCGCAATGACCGCACTCACGCACGACAGACTATTTCGCATGAGATTATTCACGGCCACACCGATGGTGGAGTTCTTCGGTGTAAATTCTGTGAGCATCGTCATGGTAATGTTGGTGACAATCATTCCACCAAACCCGTAGAAGAAGTTTCCGAGGAGCTATTACAAACCAGATCAGTCCCCGCTCGAAGCTGGAAGGGAGAAAGGAGCGATGGAATGAATAAACTTACCGGGACCAGCCAGAACTCATGTTTGTCGGCCGTCCATCCCCACCACAAGAGTGCCCCGGGGAAGAGAATACCCCCAAGGAGGCAATTCTCGCCCAGACGGTCAACCGGATGGAGGATCAACTCGCCCTTGTCATTGTATCGGCCCTCCTTTCGAGCAGTCCGCGCCATGATATAATCCTGCCAGCGGCCACCAATGATCGCACCGAAGAGTAGCCCCAGGCCGCTGGGGATATAGGCCACACCGACAATGATAGGACTCCAGGAGTATGGTGGCAGGGCGAAGGTGTCTTCGATGGAGACGCAGATGAGGTAGTACGTGGCGAAGACGACACTGGTGTAATAGACCGTAATCAGGATGGGAGGGTATTGGAGGAGCGTGGCGGCTTTTATGGGCTTTAGGAGGAAATAGAGGGCTTTCTTGCCAGGGCTGGTGGCGTCGTTTCGGTGCTTGCGGCGGTTCACTTCGAGGTTTGTGGCTGTCTCCGGCATGAAGAAGAGCATCACCGCAAACACGGTCCAGCCATATATGACCATAAACCACTGTGTGCTGCGCCAACTCCAATTCATGGTGAGCGCCCCGCCAATGATGGGGCCAAACATGGGGCCCAGCATGGGACCAAGCATGAAGACACCCATGGCCTTGCCGCGATCTTGTGTTTCAAACATGTCTGAAATGGTACCGGCGCTGACGGCTTGAAGGCACGCACTGGAGGCACTCCCAAGGAGTCGCATGGCGATAAACATGCCGATGTTGGGGCTGATAGCAGCCAGAATATTGAAAATCCCAAGGAAGAAGAAGGAAAATATGTATACCAGTCGACGACCATAGAGCTCGGCCAGGTATGACCACCACAAGGGCGTGATGGCTACAGCGAGTGAGCCGAAAGCGATAGACAAGTTCACCACTGACACGGTGGTATGCATATCCTCGGCGATCTCTAACAGGCAGGCTGTTTGGAATCCGGCATATCAGCCTCTTGTTCTGGCTAGGGAATAGGACGTCGTACGGAATAAAACACCGCTACTCAGCGGAACTACCAACCCTCCCATTGCCACAATGAAGGTCAGACCCCACTTCGTCCCCGGGTATATTGTCTGGGATCCTGCAAGGCTGGGACAAAACATAACCATGGGAGGAATCCTCTACAAACTTTTGCCGAACCATGATGATCAACCTTTTGCCTGGTTCCGAATTCTGCCTTGGTGTCGTCTTGCGTGAGTTGCTCGGGCGAGTCAGTTCGTTCGGTCTGTGTGCTTTTCGGGGATTGCATCGTCTTAAATGCTGGAGACTCCGGTGTATCGGTCCTATGCACGAGTGATATTTTGACTGCTTGTGAAGTTGAGTCCATTTCCACCCTCTTCTGACAAGCAGTATATATACTCGAAGTCATCAACCCTATATGATCCACCTCGGCGAGGTGTGGGGCCTCCCGCCTCGCACGAGGCCCACTCCTCGTCCGGTCAAATCAGGGCCTCGGGAGCAGCCTTAACCTTTTCTGAGGTGATGAGCACACGTACGACATACCTAGCAGGGTTAGTTGGATGAGTTGGTCCAAAGGAAGACTGACTCATAAAACTGACAGATTGCCGAAGAATTGCAGAGGCAAGGAGAATCCCGGACTTATTTCGGAGCAAAAGCAGTTTGTCAATCCTTGCAAGTAGCCACATGGCCCCAAGCTTATTCTCCGAGAATAGTCCCCATCGTCATGCTAAACAGCGTGTGTGTGTGCCATGACTGTAGATGATAATATCTCTCTTATATACCGGCATTCCACAAAACAATGCTTCAGTTATGTATGACAATAACATGCCAACGTTCTCAGCAACCCTAGCAATCTATAACTATGCCAACCCATGAAACCCCATCTGATCCAAATTGGCCAAGTCCGCAAAATCGAAGTCCTCCAGATTCACCAATCCCATGAAATCCGCCGTATCAAAGCCCCCCCACCGAGCCTGGAGGAGCAGCAAAATTATTCATCGGCATAGAATGATTATTTTCAGATGGACTGGTCCCAGTACGTGGATTGTCAACCATATCAGAACTGAGACCCTGTTGTAATCTAATGCGATTAACCAACCAAATAACTGCGGGCCATGCACCCGCGGTATGCTCACCCCGGATCTCGTAGATGGCGTTAGCTAACCGGAGGCCTCGCTGGCGGAGATCGGCCCACTCTGGCGATTGGAATCCGGGGCTGTGGAGTTCGGAGAGTACGTAGAGAATCAGGTAGAAGCCGGCGTGTGAGAATATATGCCATCGGAAGGGTTCATAGGCCTTGCCGGAGGCGATGGTACACCAGTTCTCTATGGCCGTGGCTGCGTCCGTGAATACACTTGATGTTTGATACTGTCAGCCAAAACATATCTACTTTCCCTTTCGGGTGAGCCGTTAGGAGGGGGAGGCAGGAGGGGCTAACCTTCTTCTCATAGGGGGGCTGATGACCTTCTCGCGATCTTGTCGAGGGATTTGAATCCAGAACATGACCCAGGATTTGGATTTCAAGTAGTCTTTCAAATCTAAGGTCATTGATTGTATACTCACCCTCTTGTCGCAGTATCGAACAAGATCATCCAGGTTCCTCTCAAACTCGCTGGCGAGATTCTCAGCAGTGTTCAACAGGCCCTGCAGCTCCGCTAATTTTTCACTCTCTCCCACAGGACCGCTGGCGCGCAAACGCTTCCGCGAAGCATGCGTCAACTGAATGATGCGCCCATAATACTGGATCGCGGTGATCCGCAGGAGATAGATGGTCATATCGGTGAATTTGGGGACATCTGAGAGCCCGGCCGAGGGGGATACCCCTTCGACCAGGTCGACATCATCCAGGCTGAGGGGTCGACGCGTATCAAAGTCCGACTCGTGAATCGAGGGGGCAAGCCCGTGATCCTCCGCTGTGCGGAAATCCAAGTAACAGATTTGCGCCCACAAGCGACGGCGCAGCTCCACCTGTACGACATCGATCGTCCCCAACGGTAGAGCTAAGGGGTCCCGGTGGAGTCCCTGGACTGTCGCCATCCGAATAGCCAGTCCAGTCAACGGCCATGCCTTCCCCATATCATCTTCCCGATATTGCGCGGTCTTTGGGGTATTATTGCTTAGCCCGATACTAACGAATTTTGTTGCGTTCTCGCTGAAACATACCAGGAAAACCACAAATGCCTGCAGAACCTCAAAGATCCTTGATGTCATAAACTTCTGCCGTTTTAGATGCACTTCCGTTCCCGTTCGGTATCGATTCAGGAGGTAGGACTTGTCCGTGCCGAACATGATGGCCACGTCGGTATCCTTCATGCTGTTGACGGCCGCGTAGAAGATGGACATGGCTAGCGGCTCGAATGCATCCATATTATTCGGGTGGGAAGTCATACTACTACTGCTCTCCGTTATGATAGGGGTGTGATCATTCTCTAGGAAGTAGTGAGTGCGAACAAACGCGTCAAATCGACGGGCTAAACTCGGACGATGGACAATTCGGTGAATCGGGTCTACATTTTCCAGGAAAACATTAAGGAGTAAATAGCAATCCTCTCGGGTATCGGGCCAGAAGGTAGTCCCGCTAGTTACAGGGGAATCGGCGTCCCAGATGACATCTTCGAGCGCGTGTTCGGGGGCGGAATTCTGAGATTCAGCGAGAACCGATTGGATATCTTGGAGCTAAGGAGCAGACGAGATTTGGTTAGTACCTCGGAGCCTTGGTTTGAGCGCAAGGTTCAACGACAATAGGAGGCGTACCTCTGCTGCCATCCAGGCCCAGTGCTTACCGGGGACGAAGTGGGGCACTCCGTTATCGAGAATCAGTGCATCGTCTTGCGATCGCGACTGTGGGGGTGACGCATTATGGGGTGCGGGCGTCGATTGTGTAGGTGTGAATGAGCCCAGCAATGAAGTGTTATGTTCCGATGCCTCATATGCTTTCGCTTGCGCCATGAAGTTACCAAGACGCTGCAGACCGGGATTGATTCGGGCTAGCGTGGATGAAGAGACCTTGGGGGCACTGCTGGGTTTGGTGATCCGGCTCGATTCCGGGGCCAGCCCCAGCGGCTGAGGCGGCTTCGACACGTAAGAACAGGCATAATGGCCTCGCTCACACACCAAACATAGTGGTTGTCGGCGGTCACATTTGACCTTGCGACTACGACAAGGCAGACAAGAGGTAATGGGACGAGAGAGGCTACTCAGGGCCGGAGACGAAATAGATCCCACAGGATACTGTGTGAATGAGGGGTCAAGGGAAGAGGCATACATGGTGAAAGAGACGGAGGAAAAAAGAAAAATGTGGTGCGAACTGCTAATTAAAACTTCCGCACGCTGCTAGCGGCAGCAGCTAGAGATGGCCCCAATGTGGGACTGGAACGACATCCACCTTCGACGCGAATAAGACCTATGAAACTTAAGGCCATAGGAGGCGAATATAGATATTCTCTTTTGCATGTTCTGGGTTTAAGACTTCGAAACAAGACCAAAATGCAAAAAGAACGCGAAGACTCGGGCACGAGTGCTTTTAGGGGCCAGCACGGCAGCCTTTCTGATGGGGCTACGGCCTTCATCACGCCTTAGCCCTTAGCCTTTGCGCCCAATTTATACCGATGTAGTAAATAAGAATAGTTAGCTACTTATACAGCCTTGATATGCGTGTTTGACCATGTTTTTTGGTAGTCTTTTTAGTAGTCTTTTTAGTAGTCTTTTTAGTAGTCTTTTTAGTAGTCTTTTTAGTAGTCTCGATAGTAGTCTTTTTAGTAGTCTCGATAGTAGTTTTTAGATATATTTTAACACACTTACATGGATATCTATAGATTTATATATTCCCTTCCTTTTCTTGGTGCTATATCTAGAAAGATAGCAGGCTCAGCCAATTCTGCTATTTGACGAACTGTCACATCCATGAATATATCTGGAAGAGGCGTTGATTGAGAGTTTGAGTAACGCTACTTTTAACGATAGCAATAATGTCAAGCCTTGACGACGTCAAATCCCTCCTCCCAGTTATCTAGGGCCGCCCGAATCTCAGCGGCATAAGCAGGAATACCACCGGAGTAGCATACTGGCTCATAAACCTTGCCAGGGATACTCCCACCCATGTAGGTCGAGTGCGTTCGTGGGGAAGAGAGTCTTATTATTGAGCTCCACAACATGGTCCTTCCACTTATCAGCAGCCTCAATCTTGGGATTGATGTACTTGATGTTATTGGCCTCGATTTTAGCTATGGCGTCGGAAATCCACCGGCCCTGCACCGCGACTGACGTGGGTCCATTACTCAGGAGCGTCGGGCCGTGTGCGCCATAGATGTGGAACATATTGGGGTAGCCGCTCACGGTGGTACCGAGGTAGGTATTTGCGCCTGTAATCCATTCCTTCTCGAGCTCGGCGCCGTCGATGCTCTTCAGGCCAAGTTGGGTCATGACGCCAGTAACAACGTCCTATGAGTATTAGCGCTTGCGCTACTTGCTGATGCATCAAACAAAACTTACAAATCCAGTCGCGACAGCAATGACATCAAGCTCATGGTGAGTTCCGTCCTCGAGGGTGATACCAGTCTCAGTAAACTCCCTGATCGGGTTATTCTTGATGTCAACCAGATGCACCGACTCCCGATTGAACTGCTCGTAATAGGTGCTTTCAAGACATGGCCGCTTGATGCCGAAATAATGCGGCATTTTCCGAGGCGCAAGCAAGTCTCTCGCCACGGGGTCACCGATACGATCACGCGTCTTCGTAGCCCAGAAATTGTAGGCCTCTTTGTTTGACTCAGGGTTGATCAGGGTATCCTTATACACAGCAACCCAATAGCGGAAGCCACCTTCCCTCCAGATTTTCTCGTAGAAGGCTTGACGCTCCTCGGGTGTGTCGTCAAAGGCGTTGCGCTCGCACCAACCATACAGGAAACCGGCAAAGTTTGTCTCGCGGTAACGGAACAACTCTGGATAGTAGGGCTTGATGCGCTCCTGCTCCTCAACAGTGAGGTCGCGTTTGCGCATAGGTATGGCGAGGTTAGGAGTTCGTTGAAAGACCTTGAGGTCACCAGCCTTAGGCCCCCAGGCCTGTGTTATTTGCACGCCCGAGGCACCGGTGCCGATGATAGCACAGCGCTTGCTTTTCACGTCAATTTCCTCCTCAGGCCAGAAAGATGAGTGGTGCACGACGCCCTTAAATTTATCCATGCCAGGCCATGGGGGAATATAACGCTTGGCGGCCTAGGCAGTGCATTAGTAGGTTTTTCTCTGACTGACGGGTGTAATTGAAATTACTCACGAAGCCGGTTCCAAGGACGAGATACTTGGCCTTGGTATTGCGACCATCTGCAGTTTCTATATTCCATCTCCCCTCGTTCGTATCGAACTGGGCTCCAACCACGACGGTGTTGAAAGCGCAGTCCTTCTTGATACCAACTACTTTATCCACGTGATCAAAGTAATTACGCAGGTCTTTGTAGTCAGGGTAGTTGTTCGGCCAGTTCCACGTGTTGTATACCTCGGGCCAAGGCAACTCGTACTCGGGGACTTCAGAGTCGACACCAGCGCCGGGGTAGCAATTCCATCGCCAGGTGCCACCCATGTCATTGCCGGCCTCGAAAATGGTCGTTTTCAGACCGCGATCCCGAAGGGTCTTGAGCATAAACACACCAGCTATCTCGTTAGCTGGCGAATGAATGAGCCCTATACTACCAACTTACCAAAACCAGCACCGACGACCAAAGCATCGACCTCGAGATTTTCGGCATATGGCCCAGTCTTATTGACATGAACAACCGAGTAGTCGGTAAGCTCAGTGTTATACTTCTTCGGTTTGAAGGATGTCTCTGCTATGCTACCCATCTCGATTAAAGATTGATATCACCAAGTATTGCAGTTGTGACTAATAAAAGGATTGACTGTTGGAATGTCGTAGAGATTTCCTTTTCCACCTCGCCCTATTTATATGTACCTTTGTTAACATCTTAGTGCCGATGCTAACATACGCTGTCAATAGTGTCCTCTTCACTAGTGTGCCCATGATACAGCTAACCGCAGGGTACCCCCTCACTCATGCACGACGTGTGGCAGACATTTGGGGCCATCGTGACAACGTGGTCTTTGCCCAGGAATTTAATCCTGGGGTTAATGGATTATGATTGGGAGTATCGCCTTTGAAGACCTTTCAATTCCAAGCCGCCCTTTATGGAGTGTTTTCCCCATCATCTGGAAGGGTTAGAATAACCGAGCCCAAGCAATGTAAACTCCCAAAAGGACCAAAGCGCCTCAAATCTGCATCGTCGCTATGGCCCCAAAAAGCTACCGTACACCACATCACATTAGGGCTTTCCTAGGAATGCATGAATTGGGGAGTTAGGTCACCTAGTCACCAGGTCATGGGTATTACTGGTAGGCTATAGGAGTTACCATGATTGACCTAGTAGGTAAAAGTACAGAGGAACCTCCGAAATATTGGGCCAAATATTGTAGTGCCATGTACTGCCTTTGGCCAATATCTAAGAGGTTCCACTAGACATCCATCGAAATTATCATGTGGAACCGACCTCTAGCTCCTATGATCTACCAATAGTTGCTAGTGACCCTTACTATTATTAGTACAGGGTGGCCTGATGACCGAGCGAAACGCCTTGTATGCATTCCTCGTATCATCACATCCTAAGCTGCAACTGTGACTGGACCTCTTTTCGCTAGCGGACCTCGGGACATCGGGAGCGAGCCGAGACATGAAAGTTCCCCGCTTCCGATTCTGCAAGTCACAGTTCCGTACGGTAAACCTAGGTACCTTTGCGCAACTGTATGAGTAGAACCCTGCAATTTTTGCCCTTAGATTGCTCTAGTTTGAATACACGTCACCCTAAAAGTGGAGCATTCGTGGGTTCAATGTTGCGAGTCCCTACATGTAGGTAGGTAGGCGCTACGGTTGACTTCCCCCGCACACAATCCACTGTTTGAACCCTCTTTCTGTTCATTTTGGTAGGACCTTTTCCCAACACATACACGACTCCCACAATTGCCTATTCATTCCTATACAGAGATCAAAAATATGTCTCTCAATGCGCAAGTGCATTCGCATATCTGTGATATTATAGACAAAGCCTGCGAAGACCAAAAGACCGGTATTCCCGGAACCACAGTCGTGGTCGTCGGCAAAGATGGCAATGAACTATTCGCCCATTCTGCGGGCAAGCGAGGCACGTCATCCAAAGACCCTATGACCTTGGACAACATCTTCTGGATTGCATCTTGCACTAAGATGCTGGTTGGTGTTGCTTGCATGCAATTGGTTGAGCAGGGTATTCTCAAGCTGGATGATGCAGAGCAGACGGAGAGTCTTTGCCCTGAATTGAAGGGTCTCCAGGTTCTGCTGCCAGATGGTAGTTTTGAGGAGAAGAAGCATGGAATTACCCTGCGTATGCTGTTAACCCATACTGCCGGATTCGGGTATTCATTCTTCAACGAAAGATTGAGGCAGTGGTCGTACCCGGTTGGCATGGATGAGTTCTCTGGGAGGATTGAAGATATGAAGATACCTCTGCTATTCCAACCTGGTGAAGGTTGGGAATATGGTGTAAGTATGATATGTTCATAGTCATGAGATGCATTGCTAATGTGTAAAGGTCGGTATCGACTGGGCGGGGATCGCACTGCAACGCGCAACTGGTCTGACCCTCAACGACTACCTGCAAAAGAACATCTTTCTGCCCCTTGGCATCAAGGACATGTCCATGATCCCAAGTCACGACATGCGCCAGAGGCTGGCGTACATGAATGCTCGAAGCCCTGATGGCACCCTGAGGCCCCGAGACCATCCTCTTCGGGCGCCTCTGGTTGTTGACCCGGAGAACGAGGCTGAAGTCGCCAGAGTGTTTAACAGCGGCGGTGCGGGTGTATTTGCCAAACCGCAGGAATATTGTAGTGAGTTGCGAGTAGCTCCGGAATACAGTCAGGATCCCACAAACTGACTTCTCTCCGCAGAGGTCCTCGCTGTGCTGCTAAACGATGGAACGTGCCCTAGAACGGGCAGCAAGTTGCTTCGCAAGGAGACCGTGGACGAAATGTTCTCTAACCAGATCCCACGGTTCCCCAACTACAGCCGTCAAAGCATTCCAGCTGCCAAACCGGACCTGACCAACCCCATTGCTGAGCAATACCCAGTTCCCGGGAACCCACCACAGGGTTGGGGCCTCACTTTCATGTTGAGCAATGGCGGTGTGACTGGGCGGTCGACTAGCACAGGGCACTGGGCTGGCCTGCCGAACTTGTGGTGGTGGGCGGACAGGGAGAAGGGTGTTGCGGGCATGGTGTGTACACAGATTCTGCCATTTGCGGACGTCAAGGTGATTGAGCTGTGGGTAGCAGTTGAGGCTGAGATTTACAAAGCCCTCAGTGAGGCTTGATGTGGAAGGTAGAGGAAGACCTTACTCCAAGGTTGTTCCAGGATTGTTTGTCAGGCTCTTACAGGCTGCTTTATAAACGCTAGCCTTGATTATGAGAATAAGACATTTTCTTCTACTTCTTCTTCTTCTTCCTCCCTCCTCCTCCTCCTCCTCCTCCTCCTCCTCCTCCTCCTCCTCCTCCTCCTCCTTCTCCTCCTCCTCACTCCTATGTTGTAGCATAGAGTTACATATGTCGATCTTATCTCCGGTTTCACATAACGCCCCACGGAATCCTGTCTCCTGGAAAAGAGCAGTGCTCAAAGTTTGGCGAAGAATACCTTGATAAAGTTACACGAATACAAAAAGAAAGACCACCGATATACATGAAGAGAGCAGCTCATTAATATGAACGCACTGAAATATCGCTGCGACACGCTCGAGAAGGGCCGGGGAAAGAGCGGCCCCACAGCGTTGTTGAGGTTTCACTTCAACTAAGCTTGAAACATCCATATCGAACTGAAGATACAGACTCCACCAGAACGCTTTTCTTCGGGCTATGTGGGACGCTTGTCTACACCACGTGTTACCGAAATCCTACAGCAGCAGACCGACCGAAAATAATCGGTGATGATGCATTACCGGCCGCAACTATGATGGCTCACGGCCCGAGAATCACAAGTCCATAGAGTGCTACTCCGTACATTGGCGAAGCTTCCCACAAATGACTTCACCTGGCAGGTCTTGCTTTGCCTACACGTTAGCAGCTGTCCCACTAGACGCTCCGATTGGAAAGGATACGGGAGTGCCTGAAGGAGACCAAGAAAGATTACTAGATCGGTCCACGACAGCGAACCTTTGCGCTTGGTGGAAGCTTCACAGAGGTGCCGAGATACATTACGGCCAGGAGCTCTTTTCGGCCCACTTATCTGCATAGTTTGACAAAATTAGATCCGGGTAACAATCGGGGGCATATCGGGAGAGGTGAGTCTATTGCCTAGCATGGACCCTAACTATCCTTTCAACCAGTCCAGTAATCATTGATTAATATGTACCTGTTTCAGACTCGTCACTGTTGATCCACATGTTTAGGTCTGTGAAGCTTACAGTAGGCTAGGTCAATACTAATTTTATCATGTTTGTGTCGAAAGAGAACCAGACCAGAAGGGTATCGCCAGGCGTGGACATTGATTCAGTTCCCTTTCCATTTGCTAATAGATATACATATAGGGGTTCTTTCAAGGCTATGCATATATCGATGAAGCGTTACTGCAGGTCAAGGACTGCGCCTTCCACATCTAGGCGTAATGTCTTGATAGTCATAACCTGTGGAGCTTAACAATCTATTTACGGCAGCTTGAATTCGGATTGCCCGATTGGACATCATTTGTCTCGGGTTGACCATGAACCTCCAGATAACACGTACACTCTTACGTGCCGTCTAGAGATAGGAGTGCCGACCCTAAAAGTACCAGTCTAGACAGGCGGGACAAAACGGCGTTATAAAGGGAAGCCTTTCCCTGGTCAATGGGTGCATATGCCCTCGAATCACCTTTTCATTTATCATCAACCTTCCATTTCTTACGAAGTCGGTAGCAATGCGTTTCTCGGCTCTTTTCTTCACGGCAACCCTGGCCCTCTCTGTCGTTGCCCATGAAGGCCCTCATAGGCTACCAACCGACAAGGAATTTTCTCGCAAAGCGTCTTTGTCTGCTCGTTGCTCGGAGCATGTTGCTGGATTCAACACGCGACGTGTGAAGCGTGCCTTCACTCCCCATGTCCGAGGAAACACCACTGTTCAGATCCAGACCCAAGCCCCTCTTTACGAGACGATCCAGAATGATACCTGCGTTCTCAGTCCTGAAGTTACAGCCGGCCCCTACTACTGGCCTCACTCTCAAACCCTCCGTCAAGACATGACAGAGACTCAGGAAGGTGTTCCTCTGTGGCTGGACATCGGTGTTTTGGACATGGCCACCTGCAAGCCGTTGGAGGGAGTGATGGTTGATCTATGGCATTGCAATGCCACTGGAAGCTATTCTAGCTTTACTGAGTTGTCCCCCAACACCAAATTCCCGGACCTTCTCTCTGAACTAGGAAGGGATGCTTCAGACTTTGAGGTTGGCACCACCGATATCCACACCGACTCGGAGACTTGGCTGCGAGGAATGTGGCCAACTGATAAGCATGGAATGATGCAAATGAAGACCATTTTCCCAGGTGTGTCATTCTTTTAATTATTTGTTATTTCTATAATTCTTTACTCATGCAACAGCAATAGGATTCTACATTGAAAGGTCTATCCACATTCACGTCCAAGCCCATACAGACTGGACCACACAAGAGAATGGCACGCTTGTCTTCGAAAACACTGTGAGCACTGGGCAACTGTATTTTGAGGAGGAGCTCGAGGAGAAGATCATGGCTCTGCAACCATATGCCTCTCATACGGAAATCAACCGCACCCGGAATGACGTCGATATGGAGTTTTCTAAGGGTCAAAAGAATGGTTATAACCCGGTCGTCTCTGTGGTCGCGGTGGACGACGATGATCTCACTAAGGGATTAATCGGGTATATCACCATCGGCGTTGATACCACTGCTATTTCGGATGAGCGTTGGTCTGCTGCATAGGCTCGAAAAGCTCTCCGCAATACTTGGGCTAGGAAGGTTATTCTTTCAGTTCTGGAAGAAAGACACCTATCCGAGGTTTGGATCTAGTTGGCGGTTGTTGGTACAGGAAACAGATGATTTGTTTATATAGCCCCATCTGTTCAAAATGGGTACGGATTTTAATAGGTTCCCTGCTAGACTTATGAATTTGTCATCGAGTTTAAGAGCGGGAAGTGAAGGAAGTGACAGATTCGAAGAGAGTATAGTTCTGTTGGGAAAGGCAGATAGATGCGTGGGAATATAGCTTCTAGAGCCTTACATATACCAAATAGACAAAGAAGCTATCTCTCTACGCGCCTTTACTATGCCTTGCCTTTATGAAAGCCCAGCGTACACGGAAAGAAAAGTATTTACACATGCAAGTACGGAGTAGTTATAAACCGACACAAACCCCACAGCCCTGATCCCATCCCTCTGAGGAGCGGTACCTCAAGCGAGAAGCCGAGAAGAAAAACCGACATAATAGTCCCGCTTGCCTAGCGGAACCCCCTCCTTCCGAAGAATACCATACGCAGTAGTAAGATGAAAATAAATGTTCGGCAAGGCGATGGTATGGGCATAGGTAGCACCGCTGATTTCCGCCGCATGATCCGGGCCCAGTTGAGTGAACTTCAGCTTATCAGGGTGCTGGTTGACGAGCTCCTTGTCGGCCTCTTTAAGGGCTTTTAGCACCTTCTCAATCCGCTCGTAGCATTCGGCGTATGTGGTGGGTTTGCCTTCAGTGATTACCGGCTCCCGACCGGTTAGTCGCGCGACGAGGTTTTCTGAGAATTGGGTTGCGAGGCGCACTTGGTCGGTCACTGGATACATGTCCTCACAGAGACGTGCGTCGAGTAGATCGGTGGCATTGGGGCGTTGCTCGGCTTGTTGGAGAAAGTGGGAGAGGGAGCACAGGATGTGTTGGGCCACCACAATGGTTCCGTCGTAGAAGGTGTGGACCATGATGGAGTAAGAGGTTTGTTGTATGGGATCTTGAGAAGAGGAGGATTGAAGAGTGCAGACATGAGTGAGATCAGTTTCAGTTTGTTTTCGCCGTGCGGAGGGGTCGGATCTAACCAGTTAAAATTTGGGGGCTGAAAATGCTACATCATTAATGTCTACAGAGTACCTAGGTAAGATGCTAGCTAGGTGACAAATCCTTTAAGTGTGCCCAGACGTGAAGTGGTCTGAGTCTGGTGCCATGTAGCTTCTCATATGCTTCTATCGGTTAGCTTTTTTGATTCCTCGAGCTTCCCTTGCTCTTACGAAGGCATAAAGGCGTCGATTACGTTGTGATCATATACTCTTTAAACCAGATTTCCTGTCTTGTCGAAAGACTCTGGGAGAACGTGTGTGCAGAATCGAAATCTATCCACAGGGCCTTGCACTGATCCGCAGAGATCATCATATTCCTTGGGTAAGGATCACCATGGAGAACCCCCGCATCGTGAATCTCGTCGAGTATGTGACGAAGTTGGCGCAGGTATCGCAATGAGAAATTGGAAAGGTCTATTTGTTGCACGTTCGGGACATACTCAATAAGGATAGCATTTGGAGGCAACTTGTCGTCAAGAAACATATCCAGACCGGGCCAGCTAGCCGGTTGTATGTTGGTTATTATTCCGTAGAAGTCCGGAATGACCCCTCGCTCGCATAAGCCTTTCGCTTTCAGTCGCGCATAGGCAGTGGATTCGCGCACAAAAAGGTTCACTTCTCGGTCGGGGGGATCCCATTGAGAGGGACCTCTATCACGGAACTGAAGGTCATCAGAGAAAATGTCAGGCCAAGGAAAGTGGTACTTACCACCTTCATTACACATATCGTCCCATGGACTTCGGCCGTGAAAACCACAGAGTTCTTCGACTCTTTAAGCTTTTCAAGAAATTCCACATCGCCAGGCTTCACTTCACGAGCGTCCAGAACCATGAGGGTCTAGTTAAGTAGAAACGAAGATAGGAGAAGGATATTGGTGACAGCAGCCGAAAACCTTTTAAGGTACTCCGTAGACCTTCATCAGACACCGCCTTTTTGACCAGGATAATAAGCTAAGACTCTTCTAATTTTAGGTCTCTGTCCAGCAATCCCGTGTGCCTTTATTTCCAGTTGGAGCCAAGAAAACAGCTGAGGGAGACTACCTACCTAGGTAGGTACCCGGCCCATGGCCCAGACGTGGGCCACGTCGATGCCTACGGGCCGTCCCGCAAAAAGTTTTGGCAAAATTGCAAAAATTTAACGACGGCTGCATGATTCGAACATGCGCCCGCGAACGGAATTGATTTCTAGTCAATCGCCTTAGACCACTCGGCCAAACCGCCGTATTGATTGAATTGACGATCCGATAGATGACTCAGGAACGACTTGGAAGCTACCTACCGCCCCGAGGTCATGTACTTTTGCGTACATAGAGCGGTCAAGGATAGAAGGCCAATGAAACGCCACTGTAGCCCGTAGGGCGGTGAGTCCAATCGTATCTGCCAGGGGACATATGTACTCCGTTCATTGTTTAGGTGCCCAAGTGCAGGATGTCCATGTTTGCCCGACACACGGTATCTGGTGTACTCTTCACCCTTGTGGAATTTGTCCGGAATACGCTGAATGTGGATCCTGTTGTCTTTGTCAACTCTGGACTTGTTGTAGTCGGTCTCATCACTTCGCTCCGCTCCGCTGGGAATGTATTATACACCTACGCAGAAAAGACATGCTTGTCAACTGTACACGTGAGGGCGGAGGACCCCCTCTACGATGATATCGTTCGCTGGATGAAAGATCATGCTTTCCAGCGTCGCAATTTTCTTTCAGTCTTGGCACAAACTACCAATCGCTCCGACAACGATAAAGCTTTAATACAAGCTCCGCTGGCGCATCCAAATTCCAACAGGCTGGTCAGCTATCGAGAGGTAGACGATAACTCATTTTTGGAGCTCAAACCTTTCCGTGGATCACGTCTCTTTCGGTTCAAGCGAACATGGATGCTTTTCAGCCACGCAGCGAGCAGTCCTGAAAGTGTTCCACAGGTTGATACGAATCCCCCGTTGAAGTTGCAGTGCCTCAGTCTTTCACTCGCTCCACTCAAGAACTTCCTTGACGAAGTTCGTGCCTACGGTCGTAAGGTCTCTGTGTCTAGCATCACAGTCTACCGCACTAAGCCCAATTCCCGAGACCACATACGTTGGAGCTCAGCCGCTTCGCGACCATCCAGAGACATCTCCACTGTTATCCTTGATAAGCAGAAGAAACAAACTATCTTGCGGGATATCAATGAGTACCTTCATCCGCATACAAGACAATGGTATGCCAACCACGGCATCCCGTACCGGCGTGGGTATCTGTTTTCGGGGCCTCCGGGAACAGGCAAGACGAGTCTTGCATCTGCGATTGCGGGTGTCTTCGGTCTGGATATATATGTGCTGAGCTTGCTGGATCCTACCATGACAGAATCACAATTCAGCCGGATGTTCTCCGAAGTGCCTACACGGTGTGTGGTGCTTTTGGAGGATGTCGATGCTGCAGGGTTGAACAGAGGTGACTTGGGGTCGAGCGAAGATTCCAGTCAACCAGGATCAGCGACCAGAACACTAGCAAATACATCTGTATCTCTTTCCGGCCTGCTCAACGCAATTGACGGCGTTTCGTCCCAAGAGGGCCGCATCTTGATTATGACAACCAATTCGCCGCAGCGGTTGGACCGCGCGCTGATTCGGCCGGGTCGTGTGGACATCCACATTCGATTTGAGCTTCCATCTCAAGAGGAATTGCGAGATCTCTTCTTGAGCTTATACAGCGACATGTTCCACAACACTGAATTCTCTCCAAAAGAACAGGAGAAGGAGGCGGCAAGGCTGAATGAACTGGCAGTGCAGTTTGCAGGGTGTCTACCTGAGAGGCAATATAGTCTTGCAGAAGTGCAAGGCTTTCTTCTGCAGTACAAACGTCAGCCGGAGGAGGCTTGTGACAATGTTAAAAGCTGGGTCGAGGAGATGGATTATGAAAAATAGACATGCAGCTGTTTTGGCTGGATGATGTCGAAGAAATGTGGCAGTTTTGGGAACATGCTCTTCGCTTTTTGTATTACATGGATCTGTATCATAGATGGACTTTTATTTAATTTCACTCAATTCCCAAGTTTTTGCATGGCTGATGGCATAGGCAATGTGATGGAGTCTGTAAGAGTCTGTGTCCACGGATCTATACAGATCCACAAAAAGAGAGAGAGAGAGGTAGCAGAATCAATAATAATAATAGACGCTGGTGATCTCTATCTAGTTCCATAAAGCTCACTATTATATAGCTTCATGGGACAGAGGAAACAAAAGCACAAAGCCTGGAAAGATCTAGCAAGAAACGATCCATAAGCAGCTGCGATCAGGCCAGCAACAGCAGTGGCGACAATATTGCCAGTGTATAGGATGGAAATACGCAGAGCAATTTCCTTGCGCGTGTAGAAAACTGACAACAGGAACAGCGCACCTGGATAAAATGGAGCCTCCGTGACTCCTAGAAAGTATCGGACACGCAGAAGGCCAATATGGCCTTTTGTCAAAGCTGTACAGGCCGAGACTATAGCCCATGTTGCCATGCACGCGCTCATGTATAGAGACGGTCGGAACTTCTTTGGTAATAGGTAACTCGGTATCTCGATATAGTTACCTACCTACATATATGTAGGCAGTGGCCTCCGTATCTTAGTAATATGGCGTAGTTCACAAGGTAAAAGTATGACTTGATCTATTTGGTAAAATGTCGAACGGCTAGAGGAGGTTTATATAAGAGCTTCCACAATTTATAAACAACTTCACATATGCATTTTAATGTCCATCTTAGTATCGTACTGATCCGGTGTAGAGCACTTTGCTTTTTCCCCCTCTCTCTCCCCCCTTTTTCTTACTTTAAGCCATGGTCCAAATGGCTAAACGCTGAATGAAAGTAACCTTCCAGTAACGAAAATAAAAATTAAAACAAGATAGGAAATATACAAAGGCCGAGAATCTCCAAGTCGCACCCTCTCAGCTGAGCTATAGGATAATATTATTGGATGCCCTAGTTTTATCTGCAAACACTATCTCTCTTGGCATCTGCACATACTGTGTAAGTGATAGACAGAGAAAGGACGTGCTACTGCAGGAAAAAAGCTCTTTTCCCATCACTATTTTTATGTTTAGGCCATTTTTGAAGCAATCCATCCGCACCATATTGGATTTCTCACCTGGTACCTTTCGTTCCAGGCTCCTTGTCCCTTAGCATCACAGCAGATGGGTATAAGACATATTTTTCTGAAATTCAGGTGCACACAAGTCTGATTTAAATGGGGTTGATCAGCATGGACAAGTGCCAATAGAAATAAATGCTGTCCCCGGCCTCAGTTGGTTAGCGCTTACTATGTACGCACACGCATAGCCTACTCACAGCTTCTTCGCCCCCGTTACTGCTCACACTCCAGATTCTATCTTGACATAAATCTCGACTTCCTATTTGCATCGTGAATTTTCCAGGGACCTAGTCAGGACAAAATTCCGTCTGGCTCAAGAATCACCATCTGAAAAGAGAAATCGACAAGTCTAAAATGTGCAGCCCGTACCCCCGCTGTCCCGACGAGAGAGAATTGACTACGAAAATACGAGTATGGGAGTTTGAAGGTGATCCCGATATTGTGAGTCTCTGAGCTCTCCAATTGACAAACGCTTGCTATCGAGCACCAAACTCATAGTGTACATCTAGGCTGGCATAGGGTTATAATTGATGCACTCGCTTTAGGGCTCCTAGAAATTTATTGACAGCTTCAGCTATAGGTGATTACTTCATTCTTTGTCTACGCGATATTGACCAACCTCCTCGCTTTCTATGCCTACTTCTTCGCTGACGGGATTGTCCCAGGCGACTTTTACAACAACCTCGACTCGCTTATGCGTACGAAAGCGCAACAACTTCTCAGCTTTACTAAAAAACGATGCATCAACCCTCTGTTGGAAAAATTATCGAGCTGCATCCCGTTCTCAATCCGCCGTCTATGTCTCTCAATTTGGCACAACCGAGTATTAAGCATCCGCACAGAGCGCTTGCAGATAATATGTCTCCAACTTACTGACATGCAACTCATCACCGGCGCGTCCATTCTCATAATCTTATACTCAACCCATTGCACTATCACGCAATACCACTTCTATATCGGATCCCAACTGGCTTATCTATCTTTCGTTACTTTTCAAGCAACATTCATGACAGTTAGGGATTATTTACAAGGAAGTCTCTCCAAACGACTCTGGCGCTACCTCTGGATCGTGGTGATATTTGGCGCTGTGCTCCCAACGAGGATTCTGACTTGGAATGACTATTTTCTCCTCGAGGACCTATACGGGGCATCCGTGCAATGCGTCCTAGACAGGATGAATGAAGGATGGGATACACAAATTGTGCTCTTCGTGGTAGTGGAATGTTTTATGTTGCTCTGGTCTTTCTGCGCTATCACGGTGTCGTTATTTCCGCGCGTGTCATATTTTGCCCCTTTTGCTCTCATGGAACGTTTTATACATTGGACATTCTCATGGCCGTCTCGTCATTTGCTTCGAGCACAGAGCCCCGACGTGTCCGCCCCAAAAAAAGCGTTTTGGGTCGTCATGTTCTTTGTAATCATTCCGTGTCGGGAGTTTTTCTTCTCGGCGGCCTTTGGTCTCCTGAGGATATACGTGATGCTGGTGTATGCTGCAAACAACGTGCTTTATGAACGAGCAGAGGCTGCCCACCAGGGGCGCCAGGGTGACGAGAGCGAATGGGGGTTCGGCCAGGTCCTGCCTGTCCTTTTACTAGCAATCCCATTTTCCCAATTCGTGGAAGAACTTTGTCGTATGTACTACTCTGTTCCCTACCTGACCACAGCGGCACCATTGACTAAACTGGCTTTTGTGGGCCGATCAGGAATTGAAGATGTTCCTTCTAAAGGACGCAAGCTTAGCACTGAACGGAGACCTTCATCTAGTCATACCATCTCAGGTCACAACCAAGAGTACTACGAGCTTGCTGTCGCCTCCAATCGAACGGGACTTGCAAGAGCATGGACAGCGCCATCGCGAACAGCATACCTTGTAAGGAAGCTCGACAAGCCGCGTATGGCTGCAGAAGTCCATGAACACAGTATTGACCCTATATTATAGACTCGAAAGCAAAGAACGTTGCCCTGGTCAGTACGTACAGATACTACTCATCAAGTATCTGGTCGTGAATCTCGGGTCTTGACGGCAGAAGACGATATGCAAGACAAGCTTGATCAACTTGAAAAATCCTTTTTTGCGAATGGTATATTCCAGACATGGATGATTTTTCTTTTTATTTCTGTCTATGCCGTCTCAACCTGGGTAACGCTTTCATTAGGGTTGCCATTTTAGCAGCGTCGGCCAGAGGTATACGTATATAGGGCCATAGTGCTCAACACAAACGCGTCGCTCTCCAATTCCTTCCGTTGTTGTATGACGTTGGTAGAAGTCAGTTTCACCTTGCACAAAATGAGGAATAAAGTTATGTTCATAATTGAATTGATCAATATATTGGATGGCAATGGATCCAATACTAACTGGATATCTATCCACGAAGATTCTGGGGAATTCTTTAACTATTAAGGGCGACCACGGCTAAAACAGACGTCGAATCCTTCGTAGAAGCAGAAATCACGTCCTCCGAGACTGGTCCTGTTCTGAACATCCCCAATCCTACAAAACGCCCGTTCACAGAATAGTATGTGCCTACACTGCGACTCTTGCGAATTTGGCGCCCTTCATCCCAGTACCACTCAAACGACCGTAAGTTCAGCATTGGCTGCAGCACATATTGGGTCGTCAACGAATGGGTATTTTGGCTATCCATGGAGGTTAGAGTCGACTGCCATTTCTCGGTGGAAAGATTTCTTCCTAGCAGGATCCCGGCTCCGCGAGCGTCCCGGGCGGGTTTCAATATGTACTGGTCTTTGATTTCGGGGTTGGTCTGGGTGCGATAGAGCAGGTCTCTGAAATCAGCTGTTTTGGGGAGGATGGTAGGGATGATATGTTCGCGAAGGGTCTGCGCCTGTGCAGGAGACAATGCCCGTTGCGTATCCACGAGGCTGTCTAACTCCTGGAGGATAATGCCTAATATGCGTTTATCATGGGCGAGGAACACGCTCCGGGGGTCATTTATGCAGCACCCAGCGATGTGTCGCACCATCCCGGGGGATAGAGAGAAGAGCTCAAAGTCGTAGAGCTGAAGGCCCACCATGTGCACAGGTTCCAACACCTCACCATCTACTTCCAGCAGGGAGTCAGGGGGAGTTTTGACCGTGGGATCCGCACCCCAGACACAGCATAAGATAAATCCGGTTTGGCTGGTTGCACTGGGCACCAGACGAAGATCGCCAGGCCTGACGGTTCTCGGCCTCCACCCAGTTCGCTCTTCGATAAAGCCAAATAGAGGGCTGTCGGACGGGAAAGTTTGACTTTCCTTGACAAAGTGAATGGGGCCATCCGAGTCGAACAAGTCAAACAGGCTCTCTTGAAGTACATTGTACTTGGTGGCTGGTTCGATCGAGGGAGTATTCCATGTGCTGCCGGCTAGTGCCTCATAGGCGGTTGCGACGTAGTGGAGAAAACTGATCGGAAACCGGCCGTTTATTTCACAGACGCGAAATTCTGGGATTTCACGGTCCGTCACTGGGAGCAAGATATCTGGTCGCAGATTGCCCTGGTGGCCTTGGAAGCGTGGCATGATACCATCTGCAGTCGCCTTGTCTACCCACTGCAAGAGCTCCTCGACATGGGCTTCCAATGGCATTCGACTCGGTAGATCAGCCTCCTTGTCTCTCCACCATCTTTCGACGATGTTATTCAGAGCTATGGCCAAGGCTTCATTAAAGGTCTCCAACTCCTTTACAAACTGCCACGGCAGGAGTGCTGGGTGGGGATTAAGTCTTTTCGCGGCCCCGGGAAGTGCACCATACGGACCAACAAAATCCGCCAGTCTCTTTTGCAGTGCCTCGCTTTCACGAATGCGAGTTTCTGCATGAACCTGTTCCGGTAGGACGGGGTGTTGCGGATCCTGGGTGCCACTCAAGGAGATTTGAAGCAACCACGGGGACTTTTTGGCGAGAACACTAGGTACCTCTTTTTCAACGATCGCCATTGACTATATCACAGGTCAGTCTATTGCTGGCGCTATCAATAAAATGCACTCACGCTTTTGAATGAGGCACTCATTCTCATTTTCAAGAAGCATTTGAATGGCATCGTATCTTTCGTAAAGTAGCGATACATCTCCTTTCCGATGGGGCCCCGGCCCGTCTCGAGGACTTCGGAGAGCGTCGACCGCACGATGGCCCATCCGTCTTCTGCACCTTCCAGGCCGAGCGCATATAGCATGTAGCCGACGTTGTTCTGCAGAAGGGCATGATGAACCCTGTTCCACACTTGATCGAGGTTTTCTGTGCAGAGCCCGGCAACATCTACATCAAATCCCTGCTTTTTCAGCGTCGGCCCATGGAGTTTCACTCCGGCTAAGTCTCGAATTGCAAATCCTTTGATCGCCTTCGACTTGCGGCAAATTCGAGCGACGGTATTCTGGGCATGGAGCTCGCATCCAACGCTATAACGCAGTAATGGATCCAACCCAAGGCGAAAGAGGCATTTGATATAGCTATTTACCGTATCAGCTGAAATCAATACATGGATTTTGAGATGAACGAACCCGGTGAACCAATTTTTCTTTTCGGCTGTTGTTTTCAAGTCAAACAAGATTTCTGCGTACGTCTGTTGCCTACCTAGTGGTCTTTCCATTAGTGCCGAGACCAATACCAGTGTTTCGTCATTTTCTTGCGCCTTTGCCAGCAGGTTCTCCCTAAGAATACATGTCAAGTGGCGGGCTTCACTCTTGTCTTCCTGACTTCCAGTCACAGCAGCCACCTCTCCAAACAGCCATAGGTCCTCCGGAAGAATCTTCTTCATTAAAGCAGTCATATCCGGTGCTGCAGCCGCAGACCAACACGGCAGAACTCGTAGCGCGGAGGTAATCTGACACGCAAGAGAGAATTTCACGTCAAGTTCATAACCAGTAATAGAGACTGTTCGGATAGCAGCATGCGCCTTTGCAGCACCCGGGACAGACTTGACATGTTTTGCTTCTGGGAAGTAGTTCAAGACCGCTGGCAATTGTCGGGAAAGGCAAGGGATAATAATCAAGTCAGTAGAAACCGGGGAGAAGCTCCCAATCCTTTTACCAGAGAATCGGTTAGCTCCTCGAACGGTCCATACGTATGAACTGAAGACCGCTGGAGGAGGACCAGTGATATACCCGGATTGAGCATATCAGGTAGATCCTCGGGTCCAACTGGTTCTACCAGTTTATCGGCGAAGCATGTTCGATGGAACTGTATTTCGAATTAGCAATTATTGATCACATCTGCATTGGAGTCCGAATATACCGGGTGAGTCGGATGTCCTAAAATGAGAGAAGCTTCCCATTCCAGAAAGGAAGAATTCAGATCCAGCACTGGCTTCGTGGCAGCAATCTCCAACCATTTACCTTCTATCCATTAGTCAATTTGACACCGTTATGAACTAGGATACAGACTAGACATAGAAGCGCTGTTGCGCAGTTCGCGAGTAATTGCGTCCTTTGTTGACTCATCACACGCAAACCCTGGTGCGAAGAATTCAAACACAGCTCCAGGATCAATTTGTTGAACTTCATGGTCTGCACCATCCAAGAGGACGGGGAGTTGGAAATCATTCGGTCGCCAGTGATGACAACTGAGAGGAGTTGAGAAAGAAGATAGGTCCACTTGTGCTCGTCGTGTCGTGTTGCTGCCTTCTGTAGTCAAAACACATGACCATGTCTGAGATTGAGGAGGTGGTGGCAGTAAGTGAACGTTCACAAGTCCTTCGTTGGCCAGTTGTGCAAGAAGACGCTTGGTAGTCTCAGCCATGGCTTGGGACTGGAACGTTGTGACTGTCATTTTGAGAAAGATGACCCCAACATGGAGGACTAGGACTACTTTCTTAATCGCTTCCACAGACACAGCTGACTCAATATGCAAGGTCAATACAATGTGTATTTGTTAGCTGCATATGTACGGTATTTTCCTTTTTGTTTGTAATTTCTCTTCAGTAAGTGGAGACTTAATGAGTTGGTTACACTTGGTCGGGTTTGTCGATTACTCCCAATCCTCTTTGTACTCTGTGCCACCAGAGCTGTATTACTGTGTTGGTTGGGCTTGATAGATCAGGTAGATCGCTCGCGCTCTTCACCGCTAGGTTCAATACATCATCTGCAATGCACGTTTACCGAATCAACAGGTCAATCGAAGATCTCGTTCGCCATCGGGCTTGGATCCTCAACCTTTTATCTAATGGCATTGCCTTGCATGATTAGCTCCAACAGAAGGTTCCACTATGTTCCTGTGGCTGAATTCCAGCTTCAGCTCAAGAACCGAATACGCATGACAAGTATTGAAATGGAATCTTGGGAATTCACCCTAGTGATTCATTCAGTGCATTTTAACTGGGTATTTAGAATTTAGAATTCGGGGTATTGGGCATTTACTCAGCTCCTTCTTCTTCTTCTTCTTCTTCTTCTTCTCCCCTCACAACAGCAAAATCCTTGGGGAAATATATTTATTGCTTTACAGCACAGGTGACAATGCCTTCCGTCCAACCTTTAAAACACGTGCCTGGATCTGTCGTAGATTTTGGGGTAGCAATCGACGTGGATTTGGAGAACCTGACCGGTATCACTGTCAGCACATTGTGAGATGCCAAGCTAAACGGTTTAATAGACGATGACTTCGCCATTGTTCGTGACGCTCTATACCACCACCATCTTGTTTTATTCAAAAATCAACAGAATCTCTCCCCCAAAAGCCCAATATGAGCTGACCAAACGTTTTGATCCGGCCTCCGAAGCGTACGGCCACGACAAAACTGCTGATAATTTTATCCACGAATATTTCACGGGGATCCCCGATCAACCCCAGGTCCAGATTAAGGGACACGGCTTTATCGAGTCTTTCATGGGCCTCGAAGACATCAAGCTGCGGCATCCCCATCACCGCCGTTCCCACCGTGAGGTGATTCCCGAAGACAAAGCCGACGCATATACCCGCTTCAATCGCTGGCACATCGACGCGGCGTTGTATGATCTCAACCCGCCAAAAGTCACCACCCTCATGGCGGTGCAAGTGCCCAAAGGTCGTCGCCAGACGATATTATACGACGATGGTTCAGGAGAGGAGCTGGATGCACCCCTAGCAACCACAGCGTTTATCTCTGGTCAGAAGATGTTCAACATGCTTTCTCCGGAAGATCAGGAATTCGTCCGTACAAGCAAGGTGGAATATGCACCACATCCGTACGTTATTTCACCATAGATGGATACAAATTGTAACCACATGTAATGAAAAACAAGCCGCTGATTCGATGAACAGATACAACTGGATCAAACCCGCTAAAATGCACCCCACCGGCCTAAGCGTATATACCGAAGGCCGTGAGAAGCCTGAATCCGAACTACCTCCTGTCGACCCTTCCAAGATCCAAATTCTACCCATGGCCTGGAAGAACCCTGTAACAGGCAACCTATCTCTACAGGTCCACCCGGCTGCAATTCGCAGGATCCATCTCGCCGATGGAAGTACTATTGACAATTTAAAAGAGGTTCGAGATATTATGTACCGTCTTCAACGTCCCGCAATCAGTCCACAGTATGTATATGCGCATAACTGGGAAGAGGGAGATATGGTGCTTTTCAATAACCATGGCTTGCTGCATACCGTTGTGGGTTCGTTGAGGCCGGATGATATAAGAGTCTTTAGGCAGTGCAATCTGGCTGCGTCGGAGCCACCAGAAGGGCCGTGATTGTTTCCTTTGACCCCTTCTCTGTTGCATATATCGAGTTCTTGAATGCAATACTTTTTTAAAAAATTCGTCTACATGGGTCTTGACCCAGGATGTACGACATGAAATTAACTTCTAGGCACTTTACACCGAGCGCGTAAACACCAAAGCCCTGACCTCAACACTGATCCTTGGGCGTGCATCATTCGGGGTATCCGGCAGTGCGAATGACGTGTGGGGGTATCTATAACACAAGATATGCTTCGCTAGGATAATATTGCTCTCATTTTCCGTCTTCGCATCTTCGAATGAGATAGCATGGAATCCAGGGTTGGAATATTACTCAAGTTTCACACTACCCTTTCCGAGTCAAAACTAATCAAAACTCTTGAACAGCAGCACATCTTCAACGCCTTGTCTGCTTAAATAGTACCATTTGCGAATGTTACTATTAGGCAGTGCGGTTACCATTGGCGTGTGGAGTAGATGAAAGTTCGAGCGAAAATGGAGCTGGACAGGGGAGAGCAACAGGCTTAGCCCTGGGTACCTGGGCCCGCCATACGTCTGGATGACTAACGGATCCGGGAGCTCGGGCCCCTTCACCATTATTATATAATAGGCGGTGGGTTAGGCGGTCAACCCTTTACTATGGGAACTTTTTGATACAACTGGTTTGATACTGCCGGTATATCGGACGGACCCCCTCCGGACCTTCCAAGATTGGGAAAGTTAATAAACCTTGGAAGTTCCAAGGTTACCTAGGTATTAATCCAGTGGACTCTTTTTCTACGTTATACTTACCCGGACAATTCAATAGCAGGTATATAAAGGAAATTGGAGGACTCTTTGTATATGTAGTGATATCTACTATATTCTATAAAAGGAGACACAAATAATAGTAGTCATAGCCATAGTTGCAATCAAATCCAACTGTGGGGTCCTAATCTTCCCGGTGGATCATTCTGAGCACGTTTTGACCGCGGGACTAATAACCTTAGAAAGTCTATCTCTAAAATCTCTGATCTCTTCTCAACCTGATACAGAAGCTTGTCTTTCTTTTCCCTATATATCTGTCATCCAGACATGGCCTCTCACGACCCTGTCGCTGGTTCTGCTGACCTCTTCACCAATCAAGGTGAAGGTGAAGCTAATCGGGCTGAGCTCAAGGATCAGGATGATGCCGCCTTGCTGGTAAGTGCTGCATCCAGGTCTATAAATCTCAAACTAACGTAATCTTCTAGCGGACCTTGGGTTACAAGCCGGTAGGTCAAATCATATAGATTAAGATGATCGGTGGTCAGCAACTGAGTCACGAAACAGGTTCTTCATCGGACATACAATTTGTTCGAGAATTTTGCGACCACATTCGGTACGTTTTTCGCCTGTTCACCACTTGGTGCATGCATTCATACTGACTTTTGTCAAGCTGCTCTTTACTTTGTCGGTGGTGTTCGCGTTACTTTCAGCACTGGTATTGCCGCCGGTGGAAACCTGGCCTATTGGACTAGTTATGTAGTGACCATGGTGTTCACGTTCATTACTGCTGCTGTCATCGCTGAGGTTTGTTCGGCTTCTCCATCCGCCGGGTCAATTTACTTGTGGGCCGCCGAAGCTGGTGGGCCTCGATTTGGCCGACTCCTTGGCTTTATCGTCGCCTGGTGGAGTACAACGGCTTGGACGACCTTCTGTGCAAGTGTGTTGCGTATCTATCCCCCAAGGCTTGCATGATGCTAATTTGATCATAGGCAACACCCAGGCTGCAGTAAACTACATGCTTTCGGTAAGCTCTCTTTTTTCTTCGTTCCCCGGGATCTAGACTGATACACCGCTTTTAGGAAATAACCGTATTCAACCTCGATTTCCCATCGGACGTAAGCAGTGTCAAATTCCGTGCAGTCCAGTGGATCTGCACTGAGGTCTTGCTTGCTCTGGCCGCCCTGTTGAACTTTTTGCCTCGTATGTACAAACGTGTAGCTGTTGATTGACTGCGTCTGACAGCATTTTAGCTCGATATTTCAGATATGTCTTCTGGTGGTCCGCTGCAGTCGTGATGCTCGACTTTGTCCTGAACCTTATCTGGCTGCCCATTGGCACTGCTCAAACCTGGGGATTCCGTACCACCCATGAGGCCTTTATGACCACATACAACGGTACCGGGGCTCCGGCTGGCTGGAACTGGTGTCTTTCTTATCTGGCTACCGCTGGTATTCTGATTGGATTTGATGCGTCGGGTCACGTTGCAGAAGAAACCAAGAATGCCTCTATCACTGCTGCTCGCGGTATCTTCTGGAGTACCGTTGCCAGTGGGTTCGGCGGTTTGGCTACGATTATTCTTTTCTTGTTCTGCGCGGTTCGTCTCGTGTCTCCATGGATAGCAAACTTCGAATTTCTGACCTCGTTTTTCTCTAGCCCGACGCCGACACACTTATGGGCTTCGGTTCCCCCAACCCTTCGTGCCTCTTTACGCCGTGGTTCTAGGCAAGGGCGGCCATATCTTCATGAATATCATTTGCATTTTCGCTTTATGGCTGGTAAGCTATCATCTGTTTGTGTGTGTGGATATTTCACAGCTGACTTTGCTCCTCAGAACACCGCAATTGCCATCATCGCTGCCTCTCGCCTTGTCTTTGCCGTTGCCCGTGATGGTGTACTCCCCTTTGCGGGTTGGGTTTCCCGTGTAAAGAACGGTCAGCCACGGAACGCAGTTATTGTTGTCTGGGCTGTCGCCGCTATAGTCACTTGCTCCATTCTTCCATCCTCCACGGCTTTCACTTCTCTCGTCTCGGCAGCCGGTGTTCCCAGTGCTGCAGCTTACGGTTTGATCTGTTTGGGTCGGCTGCTTTGCACTCCGAAACGGTTCCCGAAGCCGCAGTGGAGTCTCGGCCGCTGGAGTAAGCCGTTCCAGTTTATCGGTGTCTTCTGGAATGGCTGGGTTGTCGCTATCCTGTTCTCGCCCTACGCGTTCCCTGTCACTGCCGAGAACTTGAATTGTACGTTGTTCTTTTTCATATGTTTTTATCCCGCTAACTTCCTGGATAGATGCCCCCATTATCATGGCTGGAGTCACCATCTTGGCATTGATCTCCTACTTCGTGATGCCTGAGAGTGCCTGGCTTCCTCGTGATCGCATCACTCACTTCATTGATAGTAAGGGTGCTGTTGAGACTGTGGATGAAGTCAGCTCCGACCATGGTGAATCGAGCACTGGTCGATGATGGAGGAATGCGGAAGTGTAACTGGCTACCAGTTCCTAGTACCGGGCATATAATGCCATAGAGATTGCAGTAGATGGCTTTCGGGCTTTAGACCATATAATATTTTAGTTAAGTCTAGCTAATTCAACTTGCTATACTATCATTGTTCCTTGTTCCTGAAATGGGTACATGTGGAGAATCAAGGGCTTATCTTCTCCAACGCCCCCCGCGTTTTATGATTATGCGGGGGAGAAAGGCTACAGTTTATTAGTATAGATTATAGGCTATAGAGGTACTTAATAGCTCACACTATAAATTACAAATATCCGGGCGTTTCATCGCAAGGTAGGAATCGTACATAGCCGCTTCCCCTCTTTACTTGGACATTCTGCCGAGAATCGGTGCCTTGACTCAACTTGAACTTCCCCTCCTTTCTCTTCTTTCTTTTCTTTCTTTCTGTCTTATTGCCTTTCTGCTGTGGCTTTTAACGCTTTCTGAAACTTTTGTTTTTTAAAGCTCTTTAGCGTTGCTTCTATTTCCCTTTCAGTCCGGGCTGGATGCGGTACCCTAGTCCTGCTCCCCCTTCCTGGGCCCAATAGGCGTTAGATGAGACAAAGACCCGGCATAACGTGCAGCCTGCAGGATCACTCGCAATGAGCGCTCCAGTATCGCTGCGGTCAGCTCTGCGGCCGTGTTTTGGGGCGTCCATCGCTCGCGCGGGGAAATCTTTCCTTCCGGTGACGTCGGGTAAGCTTCTCCAAATCGCGGTGTCTGAAGCCAAAGTTGAGCTGTTTTCTGACCACTTTCGTCTAATTAGTCTCTCAAATTCGGCAAGCTACATCTTTCACGTCACAGAATAATCGTCCGTTCATTTGCCAGCCGCGATGGCCCTCCATTTCCAAACGTACCGCTACAACCGCACCTGAGTCACCTCCCTCCGAGCCCGTATCTACCACCCCTTATTCAGCCTTGACCGTTGGTGTCCCTCTGGAGATCTTTCCGGGCGAACGCCGTGTGGCGATTACCCCGCAGAATGTCGCCCTTCTGTTGAAGAAGGGGGTCTCCCGCGTGCTTATCGAACGTGGTGCAGGCGAGCGCGCTCAGCTACTGGATCATGCCTACAAAAAGGCCGGCGCGACAATGGTCGACCGGGATACAGTCTGGTCACAGAGTGAAATCGTACTGAAGGTCCGCAGCCCCCAGTCGGAGGGACCATTCAATGAAATCCAGGCTTTGCGCAAAGGCTCGACCGTTATCTCTTTCATCTATCCCCTCCAGAACAAGCCGCTCGTCGAGGCACTCGCGGCTCGTGGTGTGACATCCTTTGCAATGGATCGGATCCCGCGAATCTCTCGTGCACAGACTTTCGATGCCCTTAGCTCCATGGCCAATATTGCAGGTTACAAGGCGGTCCTGGAGGCCTCTAATCACTTCGGTCGCTTCTTGACTGGTCAGGTTACTGCAGCTGGAAAGATTCCCCCAAGTAAAGTCCTCGTTATTGGTGCTGGCGTAGCTGGTTTGAGCGCAATCGCGTCTGCCCGTCGCATGGGTGCTATTGTTCGTGGCTTTGATACTCGCCCTGCTGTGCGCGAGCAAGTCCAGTCTTTAGGCGCTGAGTTCGTCGAGGTTGATTTCCAGGAGGATGGTTCTGGTCAGGGCGGATACGCCAAAGAAATGTCCAAGGAATTTATCGAAGCTGAAATGAAACTGTTCATGGAGCAAGCTAAAGAGGTCGATATCATTATCACCACGGCCCTGATTCCAGGCAGGCCTGCACCGAAGCTCATTACTAAAGAAATGATTGCTGCAATGAAACCCGGCTCTGTTATTGTTGATCTTGCCGCTGAAGCAGGTGGAAATTGCGAAGCTACTGTTCCTGGAGAATTGAGCAGCTACAAGGACGTTACTATCATTGGCTACACGGATCTTCCTTCGCGTCTTCCTACCCAATCTTCCACGCTATACTCGAACAATATCACCAAATACCTTCTCTCCATGGCCCCCGAGGAGAAGTCGTTTGGGATTGACTTTAAAGACGAAGTTGTGCGCGGTTCCATCGTGACTCTAAACGGTGAAATAATCCCCCCTGCTGCTCCACCCGCTCCACCCCCAACCCCAAAGCCAGAGGCACAAGCTGTCGCGGCGAAGGAGGAAGTCGCTTTGACGCCGTGGCAAAAGGCAACACGCGATGTGACAGCGGTCACAGGTGCAATGGGCACGACCCTGGCCCTAGGTAAGGCAGCCGGTCCAGTATTTATGGGCAACATGATGACCTTCGGACTTGCTGGTCTGGTCGGCTATCGTGCTGTTTGGGGCGTAGCACCTGCGCTCCACTCGCCGCTCATGAGCGTAACCAACGCCATCTCGGGCATGGTCGGCATTGGTGGACTATTCATCATGGGAGGAGGCTATGTGCCGACTACTATCCCAGAATACTTCGGCGCTGCTTCCGTGCTTCTGGCTTTCGTGAATATCTCTGGCGGCTTCGTTGTCACGAAGCGTATGCTGGATATGTTCAAGCGTCCAACTGACCCTCCCGAGTATCCATGGCTGTACGCTGTCCCCGCTGTGGTGTTTGGTGGTGGCTTCATTGCGGCCGCCAGCACTGGCATGTCAGGTCTGGTTCAGGCTGGATATCTCGTCAGCACAATTCTGTGCATGGGCTCAATCTCTAGTCTTGCATCGCAACAAACAGCCCGACGTGGCAATATTTTCGGTATCCTGGGGGTAATCTCCGGTATTCTGGCTTCACTGGCTGCGGTAGGCTTCTCTACTGAGACGCTGACGCAGTTCACTGCTGTTGCTGGAACAGGTGCCTTGATCGGAGGCTTGATCGGCCGTCGCATCACACCAACAGGTCTTCCCCAAACTGTCGCTGCTCTCCACTCGGTGGTGGGATTGGCTGCTGTTCTGACTAGTGCCGGAAGTGTAATGGTCGATATTGGTGACATCACAACTCTCCACCTGACGACAGCGTACATGGGTGTTCTGATTGGTGGTGTTACCTTTACCGGCTCGATCGTTGCTTTCCTGAAATTGGCAGGGCGCATGTCTTCCAAGCCGACGATTCTGCCCGGCCGACACATTGTCAATTCAACACTATTGGGCGGTAATATGGCAACCATGGGAGCGTTCATTACAATGGCGCCAGGAAGCCCTGCAATCGCAGCCATCTGCCTAGGAACAAGCACCATCCTCAGTTTCCTGAAAGGATATACCACGACAGCAGCCATCGGCGGTGCCGACATGCCCGTCGTCATCACTGTGTTGAACGCTTATTCCGGATTCGCCCTTGTGGCTGAAGGCCTGATGCTTGACAATCCACTTCTCACCAGCGTCGGATCCCTGATCGGTGTTAGCGGTTCCATTCTCTCGTACATTATGTGCATCAATATGAACCGGTCGCTAACAAATGTCCTGTTCGGCGGAATCTCGAGTCCGGCTGCGCAAAACCAGAAGAAGATGGAGGGCGAGATCAAGCAAAGCAGCATCGATGACACCGTGGAAGCTTTATCCAGCGCTGAGAATGTCATCATTGTAGTTGGCTATGGTATGGCTGTTGCCAAGGCTCAGTATGCTCTTTCGGAGATTGTTCGCTTGCTGCGTGCCCGTGGTGTCAACGTTCGCTTCGCTATTCACCCTGTTGCTGGCCGAATGCCCGGTCAATGCAATGTGCTGCTTGCGGAGGCATCTGTGCCCTATGATAGTAAGACTTTTATGGTTGAAATCTGTGAATTACTCGCTAACAATCGATGCAGTTGTCTTGGAGATGGAAGAGATCAACGAGGATTTCTCGGACACAGATGTTACCCTCGTCATTGGCGCCAATGATACCGTTAACCCAATTGCCATGGAGCCAGACTCCGCTATCTCCGGCATGCCTGTCCTCCATGCGTGGAAGAGCAAGGAGGTTATAGTTATGAAGCGGGGGATGTCCAGCGGATATGGTATGGTCTCTTCGTCATTCCTGATAAATGAAACTAACATTCTTCACAGCGGATGTTCCAAACCCCATGTTCTATATGCCCGGTACTCGGATGTTATTCGGCGATGCCAAGACCTCTTGCGATGGTAAGTGTCACTTGCGTGAATATCTACAGAAGAGAAGATGGTGCTAATTCATTTCGAACAGCCATCAAAGCTGCCCTGGAGGCACGGAAGTAGGCTTCGACTAGAACTCATTATCCTTTTACGACTGCATGCTATTTTTGAATTTTTCCTTGTTAACTGCGAGATTTCGTGCCCCAGTGGCTATTCTATTGTTCTATTCCACGCTCATGCTGGATGAATTGCTATTTCGTCATCGGTTTACTTCCCCCGGGGCCAGTAGGTCGAGTTACTTAACGCACGCGCAATCCTTTTTTATTAAAGATACGACACTCTGAATCCTGTAAACACCCAACTTGGCATTGACATACATAGTGAAGATCTTCATAGTGGAGTACCCAGCCGAATCCCTAGCGGGCGAGTTGAAGTGGGCGCTGAACCGTCCTGTCTCGGATGATCGGGGCAGTGGGTCAAATAGACACGAAATTTTCGCAAGCCCCTCTATGTGATACGAAGTATGGAGTAGAGTATAGCGCATTCCCCACTCGAGGACAACATTCGCCCTTGTTGCTGGAGAAAGCGGCGAATTTACCTGTATCAAGTCAACTCAATTCCAGCGGGTCCTCCGGGTCTACGCTCGTACTCGGGGGCTGGTACTCCTCGTGTACCCCTTGCTAAGGTTCTATGCGCTGTCGAGACATGTAATTTCCCTTAAAAAAAGATACGATACCGCTTGCGTTTTAAAATGATGATAGTAGGGAACTACGGTGTCTCCTTTTGTATGTGTACGGAGTACCGGGAAATTGATCACCATGTACTCCACATCCGGGGAGTATACAAGTTGAGGATACGTGGTAAATTAGATATAAGATACCTACTAGTATACTTGAATGGAACACGATCAGGTTGTATGAATAGACACTAATATCAAACTGCGCCAAGATGTCTCGATAGCTATTTAGCTATGTAATTCAGAACTAACCATAACAAAAACCACCCAATAATGTTCCCAAAATCAGATACCATGCGCCAACCATTAAAGTAGACATTAGCCATCCCAGAATTCGACTTGATGCAGCCCTTGACGAAGTCAAGGACCGTCATACATTAGCTGATCGAAACAGAGGTGAGAGGGAAAGAAGTGAAAACAAATAAACGCCATATACCAAACACCAGAATAAGAACCCAAAAACCAACATCCAAGAGATTCCCCATAAAAACATTACTAGATCAATATATGTTAAGTACCAGAAAGCAAAAAAAAAAAAAGGTAGAACCCATCTCAAGCCTTAGCTTGCGACTTCTTCCCCAGCTTCAACCCCATAAATCCCCTCCCCGGCAGAACGCTATTATGCCGTGAACGGCGACGCTGGCTAGACTTGCGCACAACATGGGAATCAGCACTGGGCAGCGGGGTAGGCTGAGTAGCGACCGAGATCTGCGAAGCAGAGGCATCATTAACGCCGACCTCAGAACGCAGACTACTTAGCGAATGCACGCTGGAGGAAGAGTGTTTCCTCGTCATGCGCCGCATCATAAGTGGAGAGCGGCTTGAGATCATATTCGATACACTGTATGTTGAGCCGCTGCGTTTCGAGGAGATATATGGCGGTGGTGAAGAGGCGGATGAGATTGAAGCCGGGCTGCAGACTCTGGTGAGTTGGGAGGGTGTATCGTTGTAGTTTGGTTTGCTGTCCTCGGCTGAGAAGGGTGTTGAAGGGCGGGAGGTGTAGCTGGGCACGCTGTTGCTGCTTGTGCTGCGCATTGAGGGGGGTCGACGGGTGCGCGGGTTTAGTGGTGGTGGCATTGCGTTGTCTTGGCCTGAGGTTCGGGGTCGTCGGTACTCTTGTGTTGGGACTGTGCGTGGTGGTGCTGGGAAATAGAGGACTGAGGGGATTTCGGAGACGCGGTTGATGGTTGCGCTAGGTGCGAACTGTGTATCTTCTTCTAGGGTTCCGGTTGGGGTTGTGGTTGGAGCGGTAGCTGTAGCTGTCTTGGGCGTCGGCTTCATGCTGGCCCTTTTCTCAGATACTCGCGGTGACTTGGTTGCCGAGGCTGACGAGTGTGGCAATGTAAGTCGGCGGCTGTCAGCCCTGACAAGCATAGAGCGGGTGCGGCTGCTTTCGCGGGAGCGGGAATGGCTCGAACGAGATTTTGAGGTCTTGGACCGTGACCCCAGAGCGTCAATCAAGACCACTGTAGGACGAGTTCGGGGCTCCATGAAGGTCACTTCCTTTGCAACCTGAATATCCGCCTCCTCTACCGAAAAGACCGATGAGGGCGAAGTAGAGCGAGACCTTGAGCTGGCCGGTTGCGGTGGTTTTGGCCAGACGTATATCGATGGCTGTAGAAAGGTGTTGGATGCCAGTTGTGGCGAAGAATCTGACGGTGGCAGTTCAAGAACCATCTGCTCCTCCGGATCAAACACATACGTATCTTCGTCAAAGGTGGCATTGCTGTTTCTCTTGATAGTAGCAGAGGAGACGGGGCGGGCTCGTTTGACTGTTGGTGGAGCCAGAATATCTTCATCCCGGTCAGAATCAGGGTCCATGTGAGAGTGCTCGTCGGCACTGAGATCTGAATCAAAGATTTCAGTTTGTGAGCCCACGGGCGAGGAAAGTAGATCCTGGGGCCCTGTATCGGATTCAGACACAGCCTCCTCGTCTGACTCGTATCTATCTTGGAGGCTATGCCTGCTCAAGCGGTGTAGGCTCAGCGAGGAAGTAGGTTCGAACATGTTCCCGGCAGTGATATGGTTGTAAATGGTTGTAATCGGTAATAGGGCAGAATAGGAAGAGTAAGTGTTCCAAGTAGGCAGTTCTAAAGCAGAAAGGAAAATGCAAAACCCCAAGGAACCCAAGGAACGACTAAGAATACCAAGGTAAAAGGGAGAAGGAGACGTAATGTCAAATATCCCAAAGCTGCAAAGGAGATTCAAAAATCCAGGGCGACCAAAGGGCTCTTTAAGTGGAGAGTGGGACCAAGGAGCTATATATTGTATGCAGATATCATATATAGTACTCCGTATGGCCACCCTGTACGGAGTACACGTGTAGAAAGGTAAAAAAAAAATTGGAAGGTTCGTTATAATTTTGTGATAATCTTTTATTTTTGATATATTTTTTATTATATTTATTATATTTTATAATTATATTTGTACTAAATTTGTACAGCGCGTAAGAAGAAGAGAATTGTGATTGGTGTCTCACCCTTGCAGGACTAAATAGGGCCAGTTTCAGCAGGGGGAGAAAACGCGTTACACTGGATATCGTGGCAGGACGGCTGATTTCAAACTTTCAGAGATAAATAGATTAAATAGATTAAAAGGATAAATACCTACATAGAAGAATAATCAGAATAATCAGAATCTGATAGATCACCATGAGCTATCCTTGGTCAAGGTCCATGCGCCTAATCCTCCGTTATTCCTTGGACATTTATGCATATCAGGATCTCAGGGGGGGCATGGGATCATGCAGGGCATTGGAAGAATTTTCATATCCAGGGAAGTACGGGGTCCCAACAGTGTAAGAAAAGAGCGGGATGTTGAGGGTCCATGAATGAGACATCCGTCCCTAAAAGCATTCCTCCATGTGGAGCAAACTACTTAAGCTGAACAGATTACAACATAGATTGGAATGGACACGCCCACGGGAATAAGGAACGGGGGAGTCATGACCAACGAGTGATCGGATCAAATCACATCAGGCGTTTAACAGCTCTGCCAAGTCAATCAGTGGGGCCCAAGTGTATAACTCAAACACACTGAACTCCCCTTAGCTTCAAATGGGCTAACTCGGCATACGGTGGATTCTCCTTACTATGCCAGGAGGTGTTAAACCTTGGGGGTTGGTTAGAGGTTGGAGGTATATTACCTACATACGTACCTAGGTATATTGTAGGTATTCTTCAGGAATCAGGGGGTTATACATGAACACTGAAGGATCAGAACACGCCTAACATGGGAAAAATGAAAAACTCTCTCCATCTTCTCCTTACATGAACATATCTCGGCGATTTTTCAATCTCACCTGTCATCCATATCTATCATCTGTCCACGATGATATTACTCCGTACAGAGTACGGAGTAGTAGTGTGGAAGATACTAGTGCAGCCACCAGCAAGGACTCAATATTTCCCACTCTTTTATGCATACACTTTCTGCATGTCAAGCTCTTGACACTTGATTCAACTAAGTCGACCAACCAGTACTCCATATCCAGTGGAGCCCCTACGCTAGAAGGATCCGGCATCGCTCCGTGTACACATCTAACCCGTTTCAAATCCAACCAGGGCCACACTGGATGCTCATCGGCCGATCTTCACTATTAATGTCGGCCACTACTGCACGCCCATGCGATTTTTTCCCTGTTCTTTTTCAAATTGGCGACCATGCTCCGGCTGCAAAGCCCAGCCCTGCATGTCCGTCCAGTCTCCGAATAAACCACGCGCATGACATCCAAGCAAGGCGCTTGTAACTTTCGAGAATAAACCATATCTCCTGCCTTTGACTTTATCTCTTGTCCTGGTCTATTGAGTTTTGCCCAGCCCCATTATATCAATGGCTGGGCTGGGTATCGAGAGATGTGATGGCCACCGCCCTTTCAATCTCGGTGGCTGGATATAACCAGCCTTGCTCCTCGCCTTGCGAGTTCAGGTCCTTTTTTCGGGGAGGTTCGGGGCTTCTCTCTGGAGGCTGAGGCTCTGTATGTTTCGTTACGCGACGCGTTGATCGCCTTGCTAACTGGGCACGTCCGGGGCATATCAGATACATCACTTTCGTGGCGTTGTGCCTCGTCGCACAGGCCATGATGAGCATCTAAACTCCACCTGGCGGTTCCTGTTCCTGCGTTTCTGTTTCTGCCGCGGCAGTCCAGTATGATACTGCACATTGTGGTACGGAGGTCAGTATATAAGCTTTATGTTGCCATATCAACAATTGGCGTTAATGGTGTGGCGAAATGGATTGGTTTGAATGGATAGCCTCGAGATATGGTCTGGCTGAATTGTCTCTCGAGATACAGACCAGGTCTGCATGGATGATGCATCTTGAATCCCGCTTGTGCTGAAGGTGCTGACAGCATAGGCAATCAACCTTCCAAGGTTGAAAGCAAACATGCCTTGCTGACCAGATGCGAGCCATGGATATGGTATCTGACCTGCCGATCGTCTGCTCCCAATCACACTATTGTCTAAAGAACAGACATGATTACATTTATCTTGATATTATGAGCTAACGTCTATCAATGGATACTTTAATAACAATAAGGGCGAAAGGTACAATCCCATGGCCTGCCACCAAACGGGGGTGATAACGACAAACATGAACAGAAGAAGAAAACGACATTATAAAATACAACCATGACGAGACCACTGGGGCAGGGTAATCCAACAGCATTGCCCCTGTAGGTTTTCCGACAAAAGTTCCGGCGCACTCCAAGGCACATACCCCATGCTCGGGCAATGGGCAATGGACCTGGCATCATGAGGTGGTCATTCATTAAACAAATATAGGGACGCATCACCCAATAGCAGCCACTCTGCCCTGCGCTGCTTTGTTTGGCCACAAGCATTGGATGAATTTCGAGTTCGATGGCTCATCCTAGGATGATTCAACAATCAAAACTCGGGGGGCAATATAATTCTCCCAAATCACACGCTGAAAACATTCAGACGCGACTGTGCTTTGGTTGATTATTTAGGCCTTGCGAGAGCGTGTCACAGGGCCGTTGGAGCGGCCAGTGGACTTGGCGCTGCCGTTCTGGGTACCAGCCGGGGAAGGAATTTCGAAGTTCTTCATGTCGATCAACGATTTCTGGCCAGTGTTGCGGCGGGGACGACCGGTCTTGGCGGTCTTGTTGTAGGTGGCGATGTAGAAGGAGATGAACAGGACCAAGTAGGAGCTGATGATGCCGATACCAGCCAAGGCAGCGAATTCCTCACCGGCACACTTGCCCATGTTAGGGAGCCACGGGAAGTAGGCAGAGGTGAAGTAGGTGTACGAGGCGAAGTAGATGAAGCCTTGAAACTGTCAGTATTCCATTCTTTTCATGTTTCTGGAGGCTGAATCACTTACCGACGTCAATGACGAACTGGAGGATCTGCAGCATGGTGATGTACTTCTTCCACCAAATGCGAACACCGCGGGCGCTCTGGAAGTAGTACCAGTACATCACGACATGGACCAGCAGGTTGATGGTGATGGGCACCCACTGCACAGCAGTCACGCCGATAAGCTGAGTGTAGCAGAGTAGGGCGGTGGCACCGTGGTGGTAGGTGTGGAGGAAGGTCAATGGCTTCTTCTTGAGGACCAGGAAGACGGTGTCAATGAACTCGACGTATTTGTTGATGTAGTTGAGCTAATCGAGGTTGTGAGTTTCTCTTCTTCGACGGTACAAGCGCTTTGCAACTTACGTAGTACAGAACGATCAGAGGACGAGTCCAACCACCCTCCTGGTCACAGATAGTGTAGAAGACTCCGTGTCTCCAGAGGGTGGGGACCAGCTGCTCAATGAACAAGACCAGCAGGATAGCGCTAACGGTGGTCAAAACGAAGTTGTGAATCATGAACAAGGTGTTAAGCTTGAATGCAGGCAACTTCTTCATGACCTCGCGACCACCGAAGATGACAACGTAGTAGGTGATAAGCATCATTGTAGTCTCCTTCAGGGTGGACAGAGGGGTGACACCCTCGGTGAAGTTGAACTCGCTGGCGGGATACCCCATGACTTTCTCGTAGGCCTGGTCGAAGAGGGGCCACAAGTGCACACCGAAGGGTCGATCGACGGTGGGGACCGAGACATGTTTGAGGATTTCGGACGCCATTGTGACAGGACTAGGTTGTTCTCTCAAACAAAGATGGATCGAAGATAGAGATAGCGGAAGGCAACTTGTTCTTTTGACGGGGGCAGTAATCTGCAAGTAAGCCGCCAAAACAAGAAAAGCCAAATGAAGGAAAGGAAAGGAATGAAAGGAAAGAAAACCAAAGAAATGAAAGTAGGAAAGGGGGTAAAAGAAGAGAGGGAAAAGCTGGAGAAAGAAGAGAACCATTACTTTTTGCGTCCGGCGCGTCCGTTGAGGACCCAAAAGGGTTTAGCGTCTAAAAAAGGGGAAGATCAGGTTCCGATCGCATCTACAACATACAACATACGGAGTACTTTGTTCAATTATATGAAACATTGATCATGGAGTAAATAGATTAGAATTAGATCTTATTTATTCTTAATAATAATCTGAGATAAAATAACTATGTAGTGTTGCTGAATACAATAATGCCCTTGGTGTGAAACTATCACATGAATTCCAATAGTGCAGTATCCATTACAAAGAAATGAACTATATAAAATTGCCGAGGATTATCCAAATCCACTATGGATTATGTCCTATGCACATATCTTCGGAAATTGACGACCTTCTGCACTCGATGGCTAACTCATGAGGTGGATTCCAGTCCCCGCCTTAACTAGATCCATACCCGAAGCGTTGCATTGGAATTATATCGAGACATTTCCTATTATTGGGCTACAACTAAATAACACGGAAGTCTGACATTGCAAGTAGCCTTAGCAGGTGTATAAATGTCATTTATGTATACTAGGTTGCGCCAATCCCCGCATAGGTTATACGTAGAGCATATCCACAGAATAGACATGTGGATCATAAACAATATTTATTCTGTTGTCCATTTTTCTGTCTGGGTAGAAGTGGGAGTATATCCATGGATCTACTCCGTACCTAATTCAAAGTTATCAAGATCTTAGATTGCGATGTCGCCACTATTAATACCCTCAATTCCCATTCTAACCGAGGTCTACCTAGGTAAGCTCGAAAGCCAACACATGTATCTAGTCACATTCTCCAGTGCCTGCCTACCTTCTTGGCGTATGCAGTAACAGATTCATAACAGAATAATTGAATTGGGGCCAATTGCTCGAATAATCATCCAAGTCAGTTTCTCTGCGTAGCCATTGGGGACAAAATATATATTTGAACATCCAATTACCATGATAGTTTGGCTTGGGTGTTTCGAGAGACTCCTCCAATGTTTAGCCTTATCATATAAAACATATCCATAAATAGACATAAGCAATCTAAAGAACAATGGAATATCGCATGAACCGACTGCACTCGACCGTCATGACCTTAAGACTCGGCCAATGACACACATCCAGAAAGTGACAACCATTCAACCAATCAGGGGCCACCATTAGAGATCAAGTCAACTTGGAACGGGGTCAATCGGATGATGACTCAGCACCCGTATAGCTGCCTCAGGCGTCGACACCACACCACCCGCAAAATCCTAGAGGCACTTCACACCTCCCCTTCCCGTCCCCATCCACACCTCTCCCCTCACCATTGCTCCTGTCCGGTCCACCGTGGTCCCCTTCTAAAAATGTCGTCCCTCTCCATCTTCCGCGTGGCGACCCGCGCCGTTCGCCCTACCGGCTTCTTTAGAGCTCCCCAATTGACCCGGTCCCGGATGCAGTCCCCAGTGACTCTGGCCGCCGCCCGCGCCCACAACTTCGGTACCACCGCCATTCGCCGCTCCGGCCACGAGGATGAGACATACGAAGAGTTCTCTGCCAGGTACGCCCCCAATCGCAAGCCATTGAGGCCGGAGGAGTCGGACAGAAGCGTCTTGCATCTCCATGTTAGGCGCTTCCCGGAACGAACATCGGCAATCGTCTGGACATGATAGGGGCGTCCCATGCTGACTGTGTATCCCAATGGCAGATTCGAGAAGGAATTCGATGGTGTGCAGGACGTTTTCGAGCTCCAGGTATGACTATCTCGACTTCACCCGAGACATATTGATCGGCATGCGATACATGGCATCAGCCACACCCGTCACTTCAACATGCGGCTCCTATATCCGCACCAATCCAACAATTGACTAATGCATATCCTTTGCAAACAGCGCAACCTGAACAACTGCTTCGCTTACGATCTCGTTCCCTCCGTCGAGGTCCTCACTGCCGCCCTCAAGGCCGCCCGCCGTGTTAACGACTTCCCCACCGCTGTTCGCGTCTTCGAGGGTACGCTTCCACAGCATCCCTTATTTGAGCACTGGTGTATTTCGTCGCTGAACCCAAGCTAACGTCACTTCGTTATTAGGTGTCAAGGCCAAGGTCGAGAACCCCGACCAGTACAAGCAATATCTCGAGTCTCTCGAGGGTCTGCGCGTCGAGCTGGGCGTCGCTCTCCGGGAGGAGCTCTACCCCCAGGAGGCGTAAATTCCCATCATCAATTCTACTTTTACGTCAATTTTCTCTTAAACAAACAGTACCCCCCTCGCATGTTGTTTATCCAGCACTGTTTGACTGGCTGAGGACTCGGTCAGGTCGAAGAGAAAACTGTATACATACTTTAGAGATCTCTTGTGTTGTTAGTGCTGCTGTTGTCTGGAAAAAGGTCCTCTGTGCCTTACTTGGTTGGTGCTTAATCTATCTTGATTCCATCTTGTTCAGCCATCTTGCATTGTTGTATTATCAACCGCTCAAGTCAGTCCTCAGTCCTCGACCCTCAATCCTCATTCCTTAATTATCAATTTGCCAACACTTGGTTTACGGAGGACATTTCCTCAACATGGTAGAATAGCCAGACAGGTCTGAATCTCGGTTTGTTCCTAAATAGCAAATATATCACAAAATGACCTGCGAAAGCAGGCCATGGGGCACTAGACAAACAGAGCCTCCAACAATGACCATGCGCAATCGATATAAGTACAATGTAGATAGGTCTCCGTAGCTCTCTAGGAGACAGCAACATGGCCGAAAACGAATTTCGTGACAAGGAATTAAACCAAAAATAGGAAAGAAAAGGGAACACAAAATCATCAATACACACAGGTATGTGTCCGCTCAAACGCCGGGTACCAAGCCACTGATTTTCAGTAATATAGTCATAGGGGTATGCAAGGTGATGCAAGGAATCGAGTCATGAGGCACTGTCCAGAATGACAAGAGACGAGAGAACAGATCAAACGAGACATCATGATAACTAGTGCGTCCCAACATACTTGAAGTAAGTAGGTCGGCAATCCTCCTTGGCAAGGAAGTCTGCGCCTTGGAAGAACTGGCCCGCTTTGCAGCCGGAGCACTTGGGAGAATTGGGGCAGTTGAGATACGGGATGTGGTTGTACCCGATATCACGGAACCTAGTGAAGATACAAGTGAGTGAGGGTTCCAAAATGAGAGAAAGTCCATATGACTTACCAGTGGACGTTGGCGGCATCGGCGAAAAGACCAATGCCAAGGGAGTGGACGGGAGCATCACCCCAGCGTTCGTAGAAGAACCCACCGGCGCGATCCAGGTGCTGGAAGTAGGCCTCGTACTTTTCGCCGCGGAAGAAGTCGAGATCGCCAATTTCGAAGTTGGACCAGAAGTGGCAGGTGGAGTATCCATTGGCGCCCTTGGTATGCTCCGGACGAGCCACGTCATCCGTAATCCACTCCCACATGTTGTTATCGCTGAGGTACGACGGGTTGGCGGCGAGGAATCGCTGAGTCTCGGGCCATAGGGAGGGGATACTCTGTGGTGCATCGTAGAGGTTGATGGTGAAGCCGTAGGTCTTGTTGCCATCCTCCATGTATCGGAACACATCGTAGTCGACATCGCAGAAGAACTTGACATTGGGCTCGATGCGCCAGTAGTAGCGGTAGCCTGCAAGGGCTGGGTGTTTGTAGAACATGCCGCTATTCCAGCGACACATCTGGTGATAGGAGATCTTGGAGCTGTACTGGATGTCTTGTTCCTCCAACATCTTTGCGGACTCGTGGAAAAGGTCCATATTGATCCAGTCCGGGACATCCCAGTGTTCCTTTGGTACAGTTTCTGTATCTAAAGTTAGGTATGGTTCCCTCTCGTTCTAATCCGACTGGAATGCATACCATATTGACACTTGGCTTTGGTCATTGCCTGAGTCTTCTGCTTGAACTCATCGGTGAAGGGCACATCGTTGAAGAAGATATAGGGATAGTTGAACTTTTTGTTCCATGTTCGCTCCAGGTCACTCATTGTCGAGAGCAGCTGATCCAGCTCCTCATTGCGGACGAGGGTAATAAGCGCAGCATTGGTGCGGGCCGATTGTTCGCTATCGGGGGAGTAATCGTGTTCTTCGGCTCGCCATAAGTTTCCCACAGGTTCTCCGGTTGCTATAAAAGTAGTTAGTATGGCATTTAGGGTGCGATGGTTGTAATAGGAGGCGTGGCAAGAAACTGGGGTCACGCACGATCTACAAGAGGATCCTTTTTCATGCCATGGGCCAACTTAGACCCTTCTTCAGAGGAGCTTTGGTGTAATTGGAAGACAAGAAATAGACAAAGAAGAATGCATGCCGCACCCAGCATGCGAATCGGTCGCGCGATAGCCATGATGGTTGTGTTTGCTTAAAGGGGGAGATGGTCGGAGGGAGAAAGGCGCGCATAAGAGTGGCCATCTTACCTCATCGGGACTAGTGTCATCCAAGCAAAACATCACTCTTCACTTTATGTTTCTTCACTTCTTGACGTCTGGAGGCATCTCGATGTGATTTAGACCTTGGATCTTGGATAAGAGCCTATGTCTGAAAATGGCTCTCGCGGCTGATCTAAGTACGCTCATCGATGCCTTGATCACTTCAGTTGCTAAGATATCACCGGACCACAAGGTAATATATTGGTTTTCCATTATTCTCGTCTCATCATGCATGGTGTCTAATATATACGTAGGGGTCTGCGCGTGTCCAGAGTCTGAAGCGTCGTGTACAAGGTGGTCTCCGAACTGGCTCTCATACGCGCACCGACCAGTTCGCGGTCGCCAAGCAACTCGAGGGACTACAGGAAAAGTTTCAGATCTTGAATAGAGATGAGCTTGCGGAAGCACTTCACATTCACCTTGCGGAGTTGGAGAGCAATCGAAACCCCTGGCTCCCAGAGATCCTGAGTCTCTTACTGCAACTCTCAGATCGCCCCGCTCTGTTGTCTGCGGTCAAACCTCCGGAGGAACGGGCCAAGGCACCAGAAGCAAAGGAGACTCTTTCTTGGTCAGAACTTAGAGCAGATGGGACGGCATTCAGTGACGAAGAAATCTGGGAACAGGTAGACTTTGCTGGCGACTCATCAGATGACGACTTTTCGTCCGTTGTCAGTGATGTATCTCTTCCAAAGCACAGGCCTCAGTCCGCCACAACGGTGGATGACGAGTACATTATCCCAGATGACACTTTTGTGCCAGCAGAGAATGGGGATCTTATTGCCTCTTTAGAAAAGGCTCAATTCTGGAGAGCCGAAAATCACCCTTCGGCAACCACCTCGCGACTTATCACAGAATCTCAACTTGCTAGAGAGACTATCTTTATGCTTCAGGGCCTTCCGACCTCCATTTACGTACGTCTGGACGATGATTTTGGGGTAGATCGAAGATACGCACTCGAACATTCATCCAGCGAAGCCCTGGCATCGCTTTTACAGTGTTTCAGCGAGATAGGCGCCAAACTCAACGATGTACGGTCTTTCACTAAGCTCCCACAGACAATTCCATATATGCAAACATTTTGCCGGGGTTTAGAAGATCGTCTTCTTGAATTTGACAAAGTCTTATCTCACGTTCAATGCAAATACCTTTCCGCGGGGTCAACTATCAGTCTCATCCAGCTTCTTGCTGACGTTCGTCAACACTCTCACGAGCTAGTATTGCTCGCAGAAATGATTGCCAAGCTAGGCAAAGACTCGACTGATCAACCAATGTGCTGTCTTGATTCGCTATACGATTTAATATGCATGCTTGAAGCCCTTGGCGACGAAAGTTCGTCTCAGCGCCTAGCAGGGCTATTCTTTATGTGTTTCAAAACATATGCAAGCTCGATCCGACGCTGGATGGAAACAGGTCAGGTCGATGTTTCAGACAGCACTTTCTTCGTGCGAGCCAATCGTGAGAATGGGGATCTACGAACTCTTTGGCATGACTGGTTTATACTTGATACGGGTCACAGGCAGCAGAGGATCCCTCAGTTCCTCGAGACTAGTGTCCAGAAAGTCTTCACGGCGGGGAAGAGCATGGTATTTCTACGCCATCTAAATGCTCTACCAGACATTGAGGCCATGAGATTCGAGGACCTCTATTCCTCTTCGCAATTACTTCCTTTTCCCGCATTAGTAGAGTCTGCTTTTGAAAAGCTTGTGGATGTGGACCATTCACTCAGTGCTAGTCTATTACGCACGGAGCTCGACCAACAATGCGGATTATGGAGCTCCCTTGACGCTCTTCAGCATGTCTATTTCGCCAAAGATATGAGCGTCGTCAGCATTATTGACGCCAAAGTCTTTGAGTTGATCGATCGGGGTCGTTCATGGGATGACAGGTTCCTACTCACTGAGATATCAAGGACGGCTTTCAGTTTAGTACCCGTCATTGACACATCAAGGCTCCTAGTGCGGCCGGCTAGTACCCCGATGCGGGTTTCTCAAGGTGGTCATCGAAGCGTGGGGATTTTTGGTTCGATAACAATCGACTATGGCCTCCCATGGCCCATTGCAAACATAATCACCGAGGACGCAATACACACTTACCAACGAATCTCGACCTTCCTGATGCAAATCAGACGCGCTAAATATGCTATTGTGAAACAGCGTGTGCGCGACGCCCGCATTACCACACCTGACGACAATGACACATTGGTGCACGCTCTACATCACAACATGCTTTGGGTCCTTGATTTCATCTACGGCCATCTGACCTATCTCGTAATATCCACCGCAACCCGATCTCTACACAAGGATTTATCTGGCGCACAAGATGTTGATGCCATGATATCCGCCCACCAATCTTACATGTCCTCTTTGGAAGCACAGTGCCTCCTCTCTGAAGATTTATCACACATCCATGATGCAATTATCAATTTCCTAGATTTGTGCGTTCATTTCGCAGATCTACAAGCCGCGCACTTGCTCGGCGACGAAGAACAACATATGGAGAATCCGCACACAAAGAAAGAGTTCGAAAACGAGTTCGACTCCGATGATGATGATGATGATGATGACGATAACGTGAACCATGAACACACACTCACAGTCTCATTTCATGATTCGACCTACAGCCAGCAGCTGAAAACGGTCAACAACCACTTCAACCATTTGACAACTTTTGTCACAGATGGCTTGAAAAATTTAGCTCGTGCAGATGGGCTTCAAAGTTGGGAAATTCTTGCCGACAGGCTCGAATGGAGACGGAATTGGCGCAGGCATTGATACACGATACAAATACCCTTTGGTTTCCAGCGGGCGTTGGCGTTACATAGCTCAAGAATTGACGTAGCTTAACAATTGGGATAGCTTAATAGGCTAGAAATGACACTAAGTAGTGGAAGATGCAATAATGACTTTTTCGACTAAATTTCTGTCTCAAACTCAAACGGCCAACCAATCCGTTTTGGCCCGGGGCTGTAAACATCTATGGATGCTAACCCCGTCCGATTGGAGCCTGGTGTATGATCTGCGCTCTATTATTTTGCGCGAAAAGCCAATTGCTCTGAAGGTTGGGCGGCCTCTTGCTCCGAAGGCTGGGCTGCTGTCTCTTGCTTGGCGCCCGGGAAGCGAGAACCTCTGTCCTTAACCTTCTTTACCTTCTTGTGCACAACTGGTGGCGGGTAAGCCTTCAATGTAACCTCCTGCCATTCAGCGGAGGCTGCGTAGGCCGCCTGGATAGGGGCCATAAGGTCGACCATACCGGCCGAGACAGCAGGCTTAAGCAGTTGTGGAGTCAACTATAACGGAGTTAGTTAATGATGTAACCCTTTCGAGATAGGTATACATACAATATCAGCTCTGTAAGCGTCTTGCAGCTGCTTCATATCGGTAAAGACCAGAGGTTCAGCGTCCTTACGCTCGACGCGGAATTCTCCATGGCCCTTGAGGACCGCTGCGGGCAATAGAATGTGTTCGACCAACGAAATCACACCGTTGTCTTCGACGACCTTAGGGATACACTCTGCCTTCCGAATTTTCTTTGAGATGGCCTCGGCAGGGTCGAGCAGGTCGATTTTACTATCTTATCGGGGTTTAGCATTCTAATAACTGTAATAAGAGAGGGGAGTGCAAATACCTGGGTTATCACTAGAGCTCATCTTGCCGGAGGATAATGAGGCCATCATAGGGTTTAGAAGATGCGCGCGCTAGACATAGGTAAGCTTCTTATAGTCAACGTTATAAGACCCGGATTTTGCCCCTAATCTCCAAAAGACGGCGGCAGGTGCGGTGCCCGGGTGCGAAGCCAAGTTGAAGGGTGAAAAACTTACAACACGGTATCCAAGTTTGGGGAGCCACTCTGTCGCAGCGGTAAAGAGCTTCCTCTGATCTACTCCTCCAAGCTGAGCATCACAATTCAAATGTTGTTCATCCAGAACCTGGAGAACTGGGTACAATAGTCTGGTGGACGGTTAGTATCTTACGCAACCCGTATAGGCCGAGAGTGTATAGGCCGAGAGTGATCAGATATCCATACCCACTCAACGGAGCATTCATTGTCTGCTTTACCACTTCTGCCCCTGCCTTCTTAGCCTGACCTTCGGAGATCAGAGAAGACAATTTGTACACATCGAATACATACTCGGGACTCTTCTGGTACGAGCTGCCGAGCACGAAGGTGAGCTTTTCAATGGGAACCCCGACGGCCTGAAGGATAGCGGTGATAACGTTTCGGTAACTGTTTATCTCAAGCGGTTTGGTTAGATCGGGATCTGAACGAGCCATTCCAAAAGGTATGCACTGACTAAATCGCGCGATTCTCCACAAGCTCGAGTGGCGCCTTTAACTGTTTACCTCAAGAGGGTTGGTTAGATCAGGATATAAACGAGCTAATTACTCCAGAAGGTATGCGCTTACGTTGTCGAGGAAGGCGTGGACATCGGCCAGGAGAATAACGACATCACAGTCTGCAAGTAGCAGCTGGGCAATCTTCAGCGCTGGCACAAAGTAACCAATATGAGGGCGACCGGTTGTCGCTGTACCCCAATAGATCCTAGGAGCGCGTCCTTCCTTCAGAATGTCCTGGATTATCTCTGGGTTTAGAAATTCTGCGAGGTTCGAGTTGATCTGTAGCAAGTTAGTATTTGAAGTAAGAAGAGTTTGCGCGGGTTCTCACTAGATCGAATTTTGTTTGCGCCGCGGAATCCATGACGGGCTGAAAAGCAGGAGAAAGAGAGAGATAGAAAGAAAGAGCGTAAAAACCACGAAGCCAAAAGCACAGAAGACCTGGAGAGTTGTCCAAAGGAGATCTCGGCAAAAAGCAAAAGGTGGGATGACTCAGATGCCCCTCTATCTCCGCTAATCTCCATTCCTTCTGAGTCTCGGAATCCTTCCGTTCTGCTATCTATGTTTTGTTGATATAACTGCATGGAATTCATATTCATATGGAAATATTATTGATCAATTTTGCTATATACTGATTTGGGAGGTCATTTTGGCATGTTATTTTTTCTTAAACTCCAGCATGACAAAGAGAATATGGACAGGAACTTGGAACAAATAAGGGAAAAAACGGTTTAAAGAAAAAGCTTCGTAAATAAGAACTAAAAATTCTAACCAACCCAGCGTCTGGCGCTGTAGAAGACACGTCCCCAAGGGCCAATCTCGCCCCAGGACTCGGCGTTCGGAGGCAACCAGCTGGCGATACCGTTCAGGACAGTACGCTCAGGGTGAGGCATGATGGCAAGGACACGACCATCGGGGCTGCGCACACCGGCAATACCCTCGGGACTGCCGTTAGGGTTGAAGGGGTACTTCATGGTGGGCTTGAGGGTGGAATTGTCGACGAATCGGACGGGGGCAAGACCCTCGCGAACGAAGTCGGAAGCCGAGACGCCCTGGGAGTTGGCGAAGGAGGCACGACCCTCGCCGTGAGCAACGGCAATAGGGAGCGAAGTGCCGTCCATGCCGTGGAAGAAGACGCTGGGGCGGGATGGGTCGGGGTCGGAGATGCGGGCCATGCAGACACGGCCTTCGTACTGCTCGCTGGCGTTGCGCTCGAAGCTGGGCCAGTAACCCGCACCAGGGATCAGCTCCTTGACACGAGACAGGAACTGGCAGCCGTTGCAGACACCCAGGGCAAAAGTATCCGGACGCTCGAAGAACTCCTGGAACTCTTTGCGGGTGTTCTCGTGCAGCAGAACGGACTTGGCCCAGCCCTGACCGGCACCCAAGACATCACCGTACGAGAAACCACCGCAGGCAGCGAGACCAGCGAAGGTGGAGAGAGACACACGACCGGAAATAATATCGGTCATGTGAACATCGACGGCGGAGAAACCAGCGGTGTTGAAGGCAAAGGCCATCTCAGCTTGACTGTTGACACCCTGCTCACGAAGGATAGCAACGCGGGGCTTGTTGGCGAAGGGGGAGTATTGGGAAAGGCTAGCCATCATGGGCAAGGCCTTGTCCTTCGGATCGAAGGTAGGGTTCCAAGAGAGACCGGGGTTGGCGTCGTCAAGGATGTTGGCATACTCCTGCTCCGCGCAGTCGGCATTGTCACGAATCTTCTGCATGTGGTAGGAAGTCTTGGCCCAGGTCTGCTGGAGGCTGGAACGGGTGTTGCGGTAGATCAAAGAGGCCTTGTGGTAGATGGCAAGGTTCTGCTTGGGCTGTTCAGAGACACGTCCAATCCTGTGGATCAGACCTGGAGGAGGACCGCAAGTGGCGAAGCATGAGCGGAACTGGATCTCGTGCTCCTTACGGACCTGGAAGACAGCACCAAGCTCTTCGGTGAAAAGGGTTTCAATGACATCCTTGGTGTTGAAAGAGGCACAGATGTTATCGAGCATGATCTCAACACCGCAGCGACCGGCGAACATCATCTCAGCAAGAGTAGTCAGAAGACCACCATCGGAGCGATCGTGGTAAGCCAAAACAATTCCGGCTTCTTGAAGTTGCTGCGTAGCATCGAAGAAGTCTCGGAAGAGATCGACGTCGCGAACGTCAGGGCACTCGGAACCGACTTCATTGAAGACCTGAGCAAGAGCCGATCCACCAAGCGTCTTACGACCGAAGGAAAGGTCCACAAACATGAGGACAGTCTCACCAACTTCTTCGAAGCTACGAAGAGCCGGGGTCCAGGTTTTGGTGAAATCGCCAACCGGCGCGAAGGCAGAGATGACACAGGACATGGGAGCAGTAACCTCCTTGGCCTCATTCGAGGCCTCATCCTTCCACTTCATCTTCATGGACATAGAGTCCTTACCGACGGGAATGCTGATGCCAAGCTTAGGGCACAGGTCCAGACCGACAGCCTCCACGGCTTCATAGATAGCAGCGCCCTCTCCAGGGTGGCTACCGGCAGACATCCAGTTGGCAGAGAGCTTCACTTGGCTGAGACGATCCACAAGATCGGAAGCAGCCAGGTTCATGAGCGACTCAGCAACAGCCATACGAGCAGATGAACCAGAGGAAATGAGAGCCAGAGTAGGCTTTTCACCCATGGCGAAGGCTTCACCGGTCTTCATACCTAGGGCCAAGGAGGTGGCAGTAACTGAGACATCCGACACGGGTGTCTGCCACTTGCCAACCATCTGGTCACGGGCTGTCAGGCCACCGACAGTGCGGTCGCCGATGGTGATCAAGAAAGACTTAGAGCCGACTGCAGGCAGAGACAGAACTCTGTTGATAGCCTCGCCGACAATCTCCGTCTTCGAGGTGAGAGAGGGAAGATACTTGGTGAGGCTAGAGTCCACGGCGGGCAGCTTCAGCTTCCGCGAATCGACAGTTCGGGTCATGCGAGGAGTCTTTCCGAAAAGCACAGACAAAGGAAGGTCAATCGGGGCTGGGTACTCCTTGGACTCTCGATCAAGCAGAATGAGTCTTTTTTCCTCCTCGGACGAACCGCCACCACGACCGACAACGGAGAAGCCACAACGCTCACGGTGAGCGATAGCAGTGAACTTGTTCATGCTCTCCTCGCCAACGGCCATGACGTACCGCTCTTGGGCTTCACAGCACCAAATTTGCATGGGGCTCATGCTACGGTCTGCGTTATCGATCTCACGAAGCTCGAACGTAGCTCCCAAGCCGGAGTCATGGATCAGTTCAGGAAGGGCGTTGGACAAGCCACCGGCACCAACATCGTGGATGAACTTGATGGGGTTGTTGTCTCCCATGGCCACGCAGGCGTTGATAACCTCCTGGGCTCTCCGTTGAACTTCGGCATTGCCTCTCTGGACACTGGCAAAGTCGAGCTCCGCGGATCCTTCACCAGAAGCGATACTGGAGGCAGCACCTCCTCCCAGACCAATAAGCATGGCCGGACCGCCAAGGACGACAAGGAAAGCACCGGGCTTGACAACATCTGGGTGTTTGATAGCGTGTTGGGGGCGAACAGTTCCAACACCACCAGCGATCATGATGGGCTTGTGGTATCCTCGCACTTCCTTTTCGCCGTTGCCCACATCAATCTCGGTGAGCAGAGTGCGGAAGTATCCACCAATGCAGGGACGGCCGAACTCGTTGTTGAAAGCAGCGCTACCAATGGGTGCCTCCAACATGATATCCAAACTGCTGGCAATGTGGTTTGGCTTACCGACATCGAGCTCCCATGGCTGCCTCAACTCAGGAATCAAAAGGTCTGACACACAGTAGCCGGCGAGACCGGCCTTAGGGCGCGAGCCACGACCGACAGCACCCTCATCACGGATTTCTCCGCCGGATCCTGTAGCCGCACCAGGGTAAGGTGAAACGGCAGTGGGGTGGTTGTGGGTCTCAACCTTGGCCAGGAAGTGCACAACTTCCTTGGTGTGCATCCACTGTCCGGTTGTCGGATCGGGGGCCCAGAACGCGGCCTCGGGGCCCTCCAGAACAGCGGCATTGTCACTGTAAGCACTGACGGTGTGCTCGGGATGCTTCTTGTGTGTGTTGCGAATCATGGCAAACAGACTGTTTGGCATGGGCTTGCCATCAATCACCCAGGAGGCATTGAACTGCTTGTGTCGGCAATGCTCCGAGTTGACCTGAGCGAACATGAAAAGCTCGACATCAGTAGGGTCACGGGCAATTGCGCCATTCGGACCATAGGCCTCAGCAAGATAATCAATCTCTGTATCATCAAGGGCCAAGCCGAGCTCCGTGTTTGCCTCTTGGAGGATTTCTTTGGGGGACTTAGTACCGCCTTGGAGGGAGATGGTCTTGAGGGGCTGGGGAGCGTGCTCGGAGAACATAAGGCTTAGCTCGGGCTCATCCTTGCTAATGATCTGAGTCATCCGATCATGAAGTGTGTCCATGTACTCCGGCTTGTAGTCCTCCGCGCTGTTACGGAGACACGAAATCTTCATACCCCGTTCGATCCGCTTGACGTATTTCTGCAGGCCACAGACGTGCGAGATGCCCGTTGCCTGGGAGCTCCATGGTGAGACGGTACCGGTTCGGGGGAAAATGTAGAAGGTATCGAATTGACCGTCGGTGGATTCGAAAGTGGGAGGGATGTCTGTGATGTCGCCGTACTGAAGCAATTGTTCGAGTACCGCACGCTGGGGCTCGTCCAAGGGCTGGGTGGCATGCACATAGTGAATCCACTGGGCTCGAACGTCCTGGACACCGATGCTGGTAGCAATAGCATGCCCCCGGGAGCGGGAAAAGGCAACGGAGCCTGGGATGGCCAGGTAAGTATCGGTAGAAGTCATCGTGAAGCAATTTGGGGATTCTCCCAATGAGTCAAGTATGACACAGGAGATAGGAATTGGTTCTCCTGGATTGAAGGAGATTGAGTGGCTCGAGTGCCTCTCTCAAGTGGACTTGAGAAGATCGCTAGAAGAGACCGGCGATGACTCTATCGCCGCTTTTTTTTGTCAGAGAAATGAGTTTCCCCGCCCTAAGCCTGATTCGGCTTATCATGTTGGATCACGTGCCGATAACGGATTTAAAGTTTGACACCAACAAATTCTTCATTCTCTTATACAATAATAGATCCATTAAACGTACTTTTTTGAAGGAAACCGTTGGTATATAAAATATAGCAATTTTTAGGCTTTCTCATCTGATTTGACAGTACTGAAAGGAGAGCGGAGGGATCGAATGGAGGAGATTGTGGGGCACCGAGTCAACAACATCGGCCGGGGAATCACCTCAGTACAATACAACATAAGCACCACAACAACCTTGAAAGGTGATTTGTTTTTCTTTGGCTTGTCAGAAGCGGTGCACAGGTACCCTCCAATTTGGTTAAGAGGAAGGAAGGAATTGGAAAAAAAAGTACACGTGTATAATAACCCCAAAAAACGAACGGAGATACCTTATTAGATCTCCACACTAGAGGCAGCCTGGGTTCGTTATATCAACTCCCCTAGCGTATTCTTCATTATATGTGTAATACTCTGCACCAGAGTTGGGGATTGCTCACAGAGAGCTGTATAACACAAAACTCCATGTGCAATGCTTGACCGGAAGATACCCCAAGGCTTTCAATTTGAAGACCAATAGATCGAGCCATTTCAATAAGTTGTGAGAACATGGGCAACTTGGTTTTTTTTATAAGCCGCCTTCGGCTATGGCAACTAGAAGACACAATTGCCAGCCGCTGGGAACCTCGATTATAAAATGGCCGAGAAGCCGAATAAAAATTGCCCGTCCTTTACTGTTGACCTTAGACCCATTTGTCTCTTGTAACTAATACCAAAGTACCTTATAGTTAATAAGAACTTTAGAGAGGTATACTTGTTTTCTAAATTCCAAGTTGTCCCTACCGAACTAGATGGCGGTAAAGCTCTCAGAGCCTAGCTTATGAACGACTCGCATTCGAGGCCAGCATAATGGTGAGGGGGTGAATCTCATTCTTCTGGTATCCAACCAAGTCCTCAGCGAATGTCGAGGGGGAAGGGCCATATGTTTATGAAGACATTAGATTTATGTACCTGAAAAGCGCTAATATCTCAACTTAAAGAACTGATGAAAAGTGACTCAAGGTATAATCGACTGGAGAAAAGCTGCCTATAAGGGTACTGGCTGCAGGGTGAAAGGACTTGCACAAGATGCCAGCATAACCAATACCGATTCGGCGTCATGCCATTCTCTGCGTCCCAGGCTCTTGCATCATGACGATATCCGGGATTTTCAAACACAGCTGGGGTGTAGATCACTCCGAAATGGTTATTTCCAATGCAGTATATGGATATTCTATGATTGCAAACGTGTTTTGTACGTGCTATAAATACTGAACACTCTTCTAAAGGCCGGGTTTGTGAATAACAGCAATGGGAAAAACTGCACTAGATAACTAGTAGGATGATATCTAACATTTGTAATCCAGATGTTGTACTTCGTACTAGGACAGAGTACAGAAGATTTCAGGAAACAAACAGAACATTTTATAGGGACAGGGGTAAACCCTGCATCAAGAGGCATGGGGAATTCTCTAAGAAATAATTAAACGTTCTAATCAAGCCCGGAAAGCCATAGTTCCACTAATTCTGGGAAAATAGGACTTGAATGCTGTATGTATCTTTGATATGTGTGGACAACATCTAGAAAAGATATCTAACCTATAGATGCATGTTAGATGCGACCCACAACCGTTGGGAAGTACTGTGCCCAGGTCTGATGTGAAGAATCTAGAACAATACAAAAAATGCTGTGGTGGCGGAGGTTTTGATTCCCAATAAGGAAACCCACTTTAACTTCCAAATATGGTAATATGTTCCGTTCTATACAGGGTTGCGGTGGAAGCAAAAAGATAATCTTGTTTAATATTTGACCTCCACCCGCCCACCGTGTCATTGGAACGAGACTTATATGTTGTATACATATGAATGTGACACTACAAGACCCCGAGGCTGAGCTGATCTAAACAAGTTCAGCATTGTTTCCGAGATCGTCTCTTCACTACGGAGTATGTTGTAGTAGATACGACTATTAGATACACACATCTTAGATACCTTTCTAATTCTATATATTGCATTCTCCTTAATTGAACTTCTCACGATGCGCGGTGGCCACAGCCAGACCCGCTTTCGCGTGATGCCAAGCTGGAACTCGGGAAAGTACCCTTGAAGAAGATAGGAAAATTAAGTATACAAAAGAAGCATTGAAGTTCTCGGGCTACGATGTGCTCAACTGCTCATTAACAATATTATTGATCGACATATGAGATAGTTAGGACATTCACGAGTGTGACGGGAATACTCTCCTTAATCCAAGGCAAGCAGCTCTGGGGTTCCACTTACCAATGTCTCAATGAGTAGAGTTACATACATGCACTGATTTAGTTCTAGAGACTTAGATAGCTAATGGAAAAATTTAGCAAGAGCTTTTTGTTTTATTCTTTCTCAAGAGGAAAATGAGGCATCTAGAATCAAGCGATAAAGCCAAGGGGTCCTCGTAGCATATTACCTGATAAGGCTAGCGCCACTATTCTCTATCAGGCAATCCATCTGCGGGCCGATATCAAAGGTTCCGCTGTAGGAAAAATGTATGAGCGTCTTCATTCACGGGCGGTTCCTGTTGCCTTTCTCGTTTTTTAAATGACCCGCTCGTTAAAAACTCGGTGCCGAATTTTACTGAAGATGATCTATAAAAGAAAGCTACCCCAGGGGGTCCAAAACAATCTATGTTGTATGACCACACGTTGCTACCCACTACAACACCTTGCACCTAGAACCACGACACTTCATACTTTTGTCTGGGTGTAGCCCCATTACCAGTCTGATATATTTCAACATGGAGGCTCCACGGTCAGACCAGGCCCACACAGATGCAACTACCCCGATGGAGGCTATCCCGACAACCTCCCTCGGGACTAACAACCATGGACCCGTACCCGATGATTACCTCGACCTACCAGTCCGCGAAGTCAATGATGGCGCCGATTTACGTGAATACATCACCGAGACGAGGACAGGTGAAATCATCAAGCCGATCAAGTCCAATGTCACTGGGAAGACCGAAGATTGGAAGATGGTGACTTTCACCATCGACGATCCCGATAACCCCAAGAACTGGTCGAAGGCCTTTAAGTGGTACTGTACCATGGTGGTTGCATTCACCTGCTTTGTCGTCGCCTTTTGCAGTAGCGTCATTACAGCCGATGTTGAGGGACCTATCGAGGAATTCGGTATCGGTCGTGAAGCCAGCTTGGTTGTTATCACGGTTTTCGTTATTGGATTCGGTCTTGGTAAGTAATTCACAAACGTGATGTGATTTGTATAAGCTCTAACCATATTTCAGGACCCATGGTCTTTGCTCCAATGTCAGAGATCGTCGGACGTCGGCCTGTCTACGCTCTGACCCTTGCACTCGCTGTTATTTTCGTCATCCCATGTGCTGTTTCAAAGAACATTGGAACTCTCATTGTCTGCCGTCTGATCGACGGAATTGCTTTCAGTGCCCCCATGACTCTGGTCGGTGGTACTCTGGCTGATTTGTGGAAGAGTGAAGAGCGTGGTGTTCCCATGGCAGCATTCAGCGCTGCTCCCTTCATTGGTCCGGCCATTGGGCCACTTGTTGGTGGCTACCTGGCTGACAATTGTGGTTGGCGCTGGCTTTACTGGATCCAGCTTATTCTGGCCTTTGTCGCCTGGGTCATGATCACATTCACTGTCCCCGAGACTTTTGCACCAATTTTGCTGAAGAAGCGAGCCCAGAAACTTCGCAAGGCTGAGGATGACCCTAAGTATACCACTGAAACCGAGCTCGATGCTCGTCCCATGGGCGAGAAGCTGCGCATCTTCCTCTTCCGTCCCTTCCAGCTTCTGTTCCTCGAGCCCATCGTCTTGTTCATTTCTCTATACATGTCGGTCATCTATGGCTTGCTGTACATGTTCTTCGTTGCGTAAGTCGTCAACATCTCTTGTCAACCCAGACTAGATACTAATGATACTTTTAGCTACCCAATTGTTTACATGGGCGGCAAAGGATGGAGCGCGTCTAATACCGGTCTCATGTTCATCCCTCTGGCCATTGGTGTGATCTTCAGCGCATGCTGTGCTCCTTTTGTCAACAATCACTACCTCAAGGTCTCTGTGGCATACGGCGGCAAGCCTCCAGCTGAAAAACGCCTGATTCCCATGATGTGGGCTTGCTGGTGCATCCCTTCTGGTCTTTTTGTCTTCGCCTGGACCTCCTACCCCCATCTTCACTGGATGGGACCGGCGATGGGAGGCTTCCTTATTGGAGTCGGTGTTATCCTGCTCTATAACTCTGCCAACAACTACCTTGGTATGTACAAAAATCACGAAATCGTTCTTGGTTCCTGTCATTGCTAACTATCTTTCAGTTGATACCTACCAGCATCAAGCAGCTTCTGCTCTCGCAGCCAAGACCTTCATCCGTTCTATCTGGGGTGCCTGCACCGTCCTGTTCACGGAGCAAATGTACGAACGTCTGGGTGACCAGTGGGCCAGCACACTTCTTGCATTTATCGGCTTGGCTTGTTGCGCCATTCCCTATGTATTCTACTTCAAGGGAGAGTCCATTCGTCGTTTCTCAAAATTCGCCTTCAGTGACGATGAGGAGAAAGCTATCAAGGCATAAATTGTTTCCAAACTTGATGTCGGGGAATTTTAGAAAGAGGAGGTAATTTTTTTTTCCTTTTTTTTCAGCTTATCCAGCATTGTCGGAATGATTTGCTGGTATGACTGATGTGGAAAAGAACATGGATGACATTGGCACGGCGTCTTTTGATATCCATTGCTTATATAATAGAACGAGTTTTTACTATATTGATAGATTCTTAATACAAAATTTGTTCAACACACATATATCATGATTATATGTACTTTTTGAATGGACCGAAATCGGTTTGATCTAGCAGGATGGTTGGATATGTTAGTGAACGCCTGATGTACGGAGCCTAAACAGCCATCAACCTCTCTGCTAGGAATTTCGCTGTCGCCAACACGAGCCCAGTCTACAGACATTAGCGTCAAATAGACGTGGAGGTAAGTTGAGGTTCTGAAATTGGTTTCCAGCTAGGAGAGTAAACAGACGGACGAGCTTGGCCCGGCGGGGATACAATCTGCTGACATAATCTACGTGATGCCCCGGCGAGCTCATCAGGACCATCATATCAACTTTAGCCTCTTTTACTTTGCCCTTTTTCCCCAACATCAAGAGTCAACACGAACACGGACACAGCTATTTAAAGATACAATACAACTGTTCAGTCTTTTCCGATCCTAATAATGGCCTCCGACGCCGCCTCCGCCTCGCCCGCCGAGCTCTACGACTCCGCCATGACCGTCCCCTCCGACTCAGAGAACTACTCCGCGAACCATGAGATGTCCTCCTCGGCGCCATCAACCGAAAGCTCACTCATGATGCTATATAAGCCGCCAAGTGTCTGGGGTCTTCTGCGTGGAGCAGCTATCAACCTCTTCCTCCCCTTCGTCAATGGTCTCATGCTAGGCTTTGGAGAGCTGTTCGCACACGAGGCTGCTTTCCGACTTGGGTGGTCTAACACTAAGGTATGTGGAATGTTATATGAGCTCACGTTGATCCTGGTGACTGATTAGCTGCTCTTCATTATATAGATCTTCCCTAACCATCGCCGCTCACATGCAGTGGGCCCGGGTGTTGAAATGCGGGAGCTTCCTTCGGAGCGGAGACGCCCTGGACTGAGGGATACTGCTTCTCTGGAATAACTTATCCATTCGAGAATGACTGCATTTACGCGGGCGACAAAACCGAAGCATATGTGATTTGGGATCGATACCTGGCTTACTGTGCACACCTAACTTTAGTGGTTGTACATAGACCTGTTGGCTCAGGGGGGGCGTTTGGCGAATTAGGATTTACATTTTGCAACCAGCTTTTGTTACAATATTAGAATATCCGAGTCCATGAATTTTTATATTTCCACATTTCCATATCCGAGTCTCTGTGCCTGTCCCTGTTCCGTAGCCGTGGTCCGGGGATATTTACCGCCCGGGCAGAAAAAGTCGCGCCGAAGAGGCAGGAGAACAACTCTTCCATACTGGTTATCACCCCATCTATAATTATCCCAAACCACGATGATGGGACCTGTTGGCCTGAAAGGGTCCGGCGCAGCCGCTGCCCTTGCACGTCAGAGGATGACCGCCATGTCCCGCTCCTCTCGATCTGTCTGTACTCCCGTTTACTCGGATTTGCAAAAACATCGAAATTGACTTGGCTTTGCAGATGTCCACCTTACGGTCACAAAGCCTGCGGTTCCCTAGCCAGCGGGGCCAGTTGAAGTCAGCACTATCCGGAAGTGCTCCCTGGCGCATGACACCAGCTGTTGTCGGCCCGGCCGCAGTCCGATTCAATTCCACCTCCTCCGACTCGACATTCCCCGAATTTGCGCTAGACGGCTCACTGAAGAACGCAGTCAACATACACGATATTACCACGATTCCGGAGAGCATTGGATACCTTAAGCAGCTTGGGCTGGACTTCGGCTGGGGCTTCACGTCGACGATGCAATGGCTTATCGAGCACACTCACATTTGGACCGGTTTGCCATGGTGGGCTAGTATCGTGGCTGTCGGTCTTCTAACGCGTGTGGCAATGCTGAGGCCCGTCCTTAGCGCATCTGAGAACGCAGCAAGAATGACCGTCGCCAAACCCGAGACTGAACCCCTCCGACACCAAATGGTCGCTGCTTCCACCGAAGGGAGATCGCAGGACGCCCAGATGGTGAGGGCCCAGCTCCAGGAGATCAACAATAAGCACGGAATCAAGGCATGGAAGTCATTGATTCCCATGTTGCAAATTCCTCTTGGTTTTGGGTGCTTCCGAGTCGTGCGAGCAATGACTGCGTTGCCAGTGCCGGCCCTAGCCACAGAAACAGCGGGATGGATCAAGGACCTGACTGTTGCTGATCCTACTTACATGTTGCCCATGATTGCTGCGGGCACATTGTGTCTATCTCTGAGGGTAAGTCGGTCTCATGTGGTCTAGTATAACTGCTATACTAACTAAAGATAATAGAGAGGTGGTGAATCCGGCCAAATGCCCGTGATGCAAACCGAAGCAGGGAAGTACATCATCTATGGTTTCCCTGTCATGTCTTTTGCCTTCATGGCATTCATGCCGAGTGCCCTACAGCTCTACTTTGTGGCAAGCGGTCTTTTTCGGCCTGGGTCAAACTTACTTGATTAACTCGGAGGCCTTCCGGAAGTGGATGCACTTGTCGATTGCTCGAAAGCCATCGGATGGGCCGAAGTACTCGGCAGTCACCGAAAACACCCAAAGCAAGGGCCTTCGCCAACTGCTGGAACGGCTTGAGAAGGAAAAAGCCGCGCAAGAGAAAGCACGCAGCGAAGTCTCCGTGTCACCCGCACACGAAGACGCGAACATCAGCTTCATTGACCGCATCTACAAGAAATTCGGGAAAGCCGGCTCCGGCCTCTCTGAATCAATCTCAAAAACCATGGGTACTGGAACGCTTGAGGAACGTCTTGCGAAGGACAAGAAGAAGCGCGCAGCTGAATACGAACAACAGCGAAAAGACGAGGATGAACTTATGCGGAGAGAGCGTAACGAAGCCCGCCGCAGGGAGCACATGCAAACCCTGGAGAACGAAAGGGCGAAGGCAAGCAAGTCTTTGAAGAATAGCCAGACGGCTGGTCGCAAACCTAACGGGCCGCGTGGCTCTCGCCGTGCTTGATCGGCGTGTGTTTATACAAACTGTAAAATATGGCGCAGTGGCATTTGCATTTTCTTTTTGTGATTTGAAGAATAGAATTTAGTTCGACCACAATCTCCATTTGGCTATGTACACTTCTTCATCTTGTTTTCACATTGGATAAAGATTCGAAGAGCCAGAAAGGAAAAGCCAGAACATACTATGTACACCCATGGCCATGGACCAGCCATGTCAAGGAAATGCAAGTCCTCTAATCAGACAACCGGAAAGCCGGTTTCAACCCAACCCAGTCCACAGCAACACGCTGCACGTGGAGAAAACAAGAAGATCATGTCGTCTGCATAGGAACCGATTGCAAGGGCAATGGCGTCTTCTCGTCCTCAACAAAAACAGCCCTCTCCAGCTTCTGGGTCATCGAAGCACAGAATGTATCCACATACGCCGTCCACAGGGCAGCAAGGAGATAGACAAGCCCGATCCAGACCGGAATACTAATAGCAACGACCCACGGCGGCCGGATAGGCAACCAGTCGTCGCGCTCGTCATCAGTCAATGGCTCAGGACCCTCCCACGGCTGACCGCTGATACCATATAGCATCCAGCAGAGCACAACACGCAGCATGGTGCCGTGGACGAGGTAGACGGCGAAACTCTGCTTTCCGAGCCAGAGGAGGAGCCTGCTGGAGAGGAAGTCTTTCGTCGAAGGGGAGAAAAAGATCGCAAGGATGATCATGTCGATTCCAAGTGCAGTGTAGCGTTTCCCGACGTTGACTTCTGGCGGGAATATATATTGGCTTGCCTTGAGCATTACGTTAGACCAACCGGCCCATTCGGGGTGTTCACCAGGGTATGAAGCAATGAGCAATCCGATAATAGTGAGCGGGATGGTGAGGAACTTCCGACCTCGCGGGTGTTTTTCTATGAAGTCTTTGAGGGCTGTGTGGTAGGAGAAGTCACTGAGGAGCATGCCGTAGATAGCTTGCATTTGGAATGTTTCTATAGAATCGGCATTAGCAATGGGTCCTTTTATCCCCCGCAAGTAGTTTTTGAATCTCATATGTTGTTTCTTCCACGAGAAACGCTTACCTATGTCCTTCGCTGCATTCTGATGGAAATACAACAGCAAGCCAATATAGACCAAAACCCTATACCGAAACTTGACGAACATGGTCGCAAAAAGCACAAGATAAACCAACATAGACGACAAAAGCAGCGGCAGAAGCGCCCACTGATGATCATCGTATGCCATATATCCCGTCGTCCAAGTCGACAAGAAATTCATCGGCAGACGAATAAGTTCTTTCCAAAAGGAATCCGCTAAATCCGGTGCTGCATATCGACACCACCAGCAATCGGACCTATTGGCAACTATAAAACCACCGAATTGCGCGACAGACCACGAAATGAATAGAGCAATTGTCGCGGGGAAGATCAGACGTGGCGGTCGACGAAAGGCGCTCTTTGCTATTGTTTCGAATGCTCCTGTTGTATCACCTGCTCGCGACAGCTTGAGTGGTTTTAGCGCGCAGACATAGCCGGTTAGGAAAGCGAAGATGGTTACGCCCAGGCGGCCTTGCCAGGGGATGCGGAGGATGGGCCATTGGAGGATTCGTGGACTGGCGTTTTCGTTGTCGCGTGGTGAGAATAGAGCATAGTCCCAGGCTCGGGCGAGATGGGTTAGCACTACTAAGAATGAGGCGATTCCTCGAAGGCCCTAGACGCCCAACGTGTTAGGTTCGTATCATGGGTTGTCTACTTTCGGAACATACATCAATCCATTTGACACTCTTTTTGGGATCTCCTTTCACTGATGGGTCCCCCGAGGACCAAGGCACGACTGTAGGTATTGTGTCTATTAAGCGAGTATATAAATGAGAGGGTTGGAGGTATTGCATTATAAATAAAAGTCAAAGATGCAAACATTCGAATAAGAACCAGGCTATGAATTAGAAAGGCAAATTGAGCATCGAATCGCTCCAAAAATGAAGTTATGAAAAGAAGGACTATGGCAATACGGAGTAAAAGAAACCCAAAGAGATGTCCCCTTCGATCAAGAAAGAGGCTGCCAAGAAAGAAAGGAGTTGAGTCGACGCGGCCCTGCAAGTGCCAGCCCTGATAAGTTCAGATCCAATCGCATATTCCCTGTGAAGCAGGTGGACTATGGATTATGGGGATGAAAATACCAATAAATGGTTAAAAACGCCACTCGGATAGCAACCCTTGCTGCATGCGTGGCTTTCTGCAGGGTCGAATGATCTACGTCAATTCCTGTTTTTTGATTAGGAATAATCTAACCATTTGCGATGTAGTCTATCTCTATGCTGTACCTTGGGACAAAGAATTCTACTATTGCCATCTGGTCCATTTCTACTCCGTTACTCCGGATATTGTACGACATCGAGAATAGCCCTGACGCCGAAAATGCCAATCAAACCACCTACATATATAGGCAGCAATATAGAAGTTTTGAAAAACACCAAGCTTCCATAAATAGTGGCTAGGAAGTTGACTGATTGAAAAAAAAAAATGCGATTAGATATGATATCATAAGTGAGAGCCCAGAGAAAGGGAATGGTATACACCCCTACGTAGCCTTATAATACGAATCATGTTTCCTACATGGAGCACACACAACCGTTATAAATGACACGGGCATTCTTCACCCCCTGCCAAGATCGAGGCCTCTCCACTTATTTTTCTCTGGGCTTTCTGTGAGGGCAAAAACGACATTCTCAAGAAACGATACTATACGGAGTAATATTTAGGTACTTTGGGAAGCTTAGGGTAATTTAATGATTTGGGTAGTGAAACATGAGAGATATTTCCTACTTCTGCTTGGTCGAGGCCGTGATGGCAATGAGATACCCGCTATCTACAGTAAAAATACTTATTACTGCAAGCAATGGAATAGACCAAATGCTCTTTGATATATGACTATGGCATATCTCACATTTACTATGAATTACGTTAACTTCGCATGTATTGGCCTTGATTGTCAGGCAAGTCTCAAGTCTGTCCCCGCACTCCGCACTTTCTCCGCACTTCCTATCTCAAACTTGAACGGACCCCAGTCAATACGACACGGCAGTATATATACTGGAATATATAACCCATGCCTACTCGCAAGCGCTACACGTCAAATCCATGCGAACGGTGCAAAGGTGGGTCTTTTTCTGATGTGACGAAGGGTCTCGCTAACACACTGCATTAGTCCGTCATCGAAAATGTAGCATCGCACTCAAGAATTAGGCAAATGAAAATGCTGACAGTGTTGGAAAGGTGATGGCAAAAGGCCTTGCTCGACTTGCATAAAGTCCAAAACACAATGCGGATTGTCTCCATCCAATTTGAAGTTCAAGGATGCTCGCCAAAAGCGTCGAGGTTTTGACTTTTCTCCCATTCAGAAATGGGTTAGTCCTAGTCGGAAAGGTATTTCAGTTTATCAACCGTTTCCACTATTGACTAGCTGATGGGGTTATAAGGGGAACTTCAGTTTGTGCACACCACACAGGTCGCAGAGCAAGAAGAGCAATGTCCAGCAAGTCTCGACTTCAATCCAATACTCCAAAACTCGAGTGGTGAGGTGCAAGTAATCCCACCCCAATCGGAGCGGAAAACTACTGCACCGGCCATAACTTCGAGTGACTGTGTACTTGATGAAGTACATTGCACGCATTCCAGCGTTGTGGACGAATTTCATACCACAGATGCACCGGCCGCATACCGTCTCTCAGGTACTCGAAACGATCTGTTAACTGCTACAACGGATTCTGCGCCATCTTTCTCCCCCAATGCACCCTCTATCCAAGATCAAAACTACCCATCACCCCGATTGCAATCATTTCCTTTTCAGCGGGATCAATACCCAACTGGCCCCTTGAAAGGCCTCCCTTGCCATAGTACCGAGATGTCATATACTAGTCTCGAGGAAGCATGCTTAATGCGCCATTTTGCCGAAAACCTGTCATTTTGGGTAGTTTCACCGTCACCATATTTTGGATATCACCATACTAACTACACCATCAGTTCGACACATGTGATCGTGATCGCCATTTCCAGTTGAATGTCCCAGAAAGAGCACTGTTTTGCCCCGTTTTGCGATTCGCCGTATATACTGCTTCCGCTGGCCATTTGACGCGATTAGCGGCTTGTCGAAACAATACTGACTGTATAGTCTTTGAGGGTATTAGGCTTCCTGGGCTTACAGCAGACTCTGCTGTGCGATATCATGATACTTGCATCTCATATCTCATCCAACTATCAAATGACCCGAGTGAGCAGTACAATGAGGATGTCCTTACAGCTGCCACCATCTTGAGGTTTTATGAGCAAATCGATGGTATGGTGCCACCTTTCCGCGTTTTCTGGCATGTCTAAGTACCATTGGCAGCACCATCCTTGGGGATCGACTCTGAAGCTTATCTCAACACTGTTCAGTTCATTGTCAACACTCAGCACAATGACTCATTCTATGCCTACAGCTCTATTCAAGGACCTCCTAGGGATCATGACCTCCAAGTTATTCCCTCGGCATCCTTGCGCCATTCAGCCTGCTTGATCGCCCTGCGACAGGAAATTTGGAGCGCTTTTCTGAACCAACGCACCTTTCGCCTACCCCTGTGTCCAACAAACGACTACACGGTCTTCGATTTTGCGGGTGATTTCACCTGGACGAACCGGATTCTCGTCTGGTGCGCCGACCTCCTCAAATTCTGCTTCGGGGAGGGAAAATCAATGTCTCCCCAACAACAGCTTGAGAGATGGACTATACTCAAGGCGTTTGAGCTGAAGTGGGAGACAAGCAAGCCATTGGGGTTCAAACCTTTGTATTCCAAGGAAGCCGATCCCCCTAATGGACAATTCTTTCCTGTTATCTGGCACAATAACGCGTGTCAAGCGGTGGGGGCACAGCATATCGAGTTGTCTCGAATTCTACTAGCTGTCTCTAATCCAAAATTGTCTCGACTTGGACCAGCCGCTCGTGCGGCGAACCTGGCATTGGAGGAGGAGCTGAAAGATATCATTCGTCGACTATGTGGGATTGCGCTCTCGAATTCCAATCCGGTATTGATGGTGGATGCCGCAGTTGGCATTTCCGTCTGCGGGGAATATTTCACTGATTTTGCGGAGCAAGATGCCATTTTGAAGTTTTTGGCTGATCTCGAATATCGCCATGCATGGCCAACGGCCGCCACTTCGGCAGTTTTGAAGGAGGCCTGGAACAAACGATCACCCCTTTGATCTGGCATTTAGTTTTTGGCATATGTAATCTTCTGTATAGTCGTTAATACGTCGCTGTCGCTAGATTTAGGCCTCAGACATGCTATTCATCGCAAGGAACATCGTAGTCCCCGGCATGACAAATGTATGGTTCCGGCCGTTTCAGAGTATGGCCTTTACCATGGGGTCTTGGGAAGCATCCAACTGGTATGTCTACATGGCCGTAATCATCCTAAGGCAGCGGGTATCATTTCCCATGCTCAAACTAACCTACCCATTTGGGATCAATTTTGAACCTCATGACCAAATGCTGAAGTCCCACTTAGGACATGGGACATCTACGAATGAGATCCATGTCCAACTGTGCAAGCAGTGTTTATCAATGATGTTCCTATAAAAGCCAATGATCGTGGCTATGACTTTCCGAAATTGCGTTTAAATTTCCGCAAATGCCAATTCGGGATAAAATTTCCGCAGGCATTCGGCCCCTCCAGAGTGTGTCTGACGACAGGAGGATATAGGTCCCACCGATAATTGGTTTGCTTCATTCACCCTTCGTAGCTCCTCGTCTGAAAGTATGGAAAGCCTTTGAATATGAGGCAAAAATTTCCGCCGGCTGCTACGCGTCTGAAAGGAGCAAGTTGTTCAGATCAAGGATGCATCTTGGGGATCCATCTCATACGTCGTAACTACTAACTTTCACCGTGAAATATATAATCAGCCTTGTCCTACTGGTGTTTCCTAAGGAGAAACACGCGTGAAGGGCGACATTTCGCAACTATGCTATCAACTATCATCATCTTTGCAACACTGCTTTACCTAGCTACATATTGGCTGGCTTTGCCAGTTATACGATACTTTCATGATCCAAAAGGCCTCCGAAGATTCGAAAACTACTCCACCTTCTCTGGCATCACGGATATTCCTTATTGCTACTTGAGTGCCTGTGGCTTTCGATCAAGAGACCTCACAGAGGCCCACAAACGTTCAGACATTCTGCGCATCGGACCGAATAATCTATCGTTTGGTAACATTCTTGCTATCCGGGATATCTATGGGCACTCAACAAATTGTGTGAAGGATCTCAAATACGCAATCACCGGCGGTCCTCATCCCAATTTGTTCGATGTGGTGAACAAAGCAGATCATAGCGCGAAGAGAAAACGGCTATCAGCTGCATTTGCCATCAAGAACCTGGTGCAATGGGAGTTCAAGGTCGCATGCACCACAAAGCGTCTTTTGCTTGCCTTTGACAAGCTTTGCACGCAACCATTGCCCAGAGACTCCTTTCCCGACCCGTCCGACCTTACTGTGGAATTCAATCACTGGATCAACCTTTTCACAGTTGAGGCAATTAACAATATCGCACTTTCCTCAACATTGGGCCTTCTCGAACAAGGAGACGATGTCGTGACGGCGCAACGAATGGACGGTTCAACATACCAGACACACTACCGCAAGGCCCAAAATCAGAGTGCTTTCGCGGCCTCTCATTTTGTGTGGGACTACAACAATTTCAAGGCGTTCAGCTGCATCTCGAAGCTTTTTCCCAGGTGGCGTAGAGTCTGGAAAGATGCAGAGCCGTGGAAAGACGTTATTTACCACCAAGCTGTGACTCGCATGAACCGACATGAGGAAGAAGAGCTTGATGATTTCTTCTCGGCATTGATGAACGACAAAGCTGGCCAGCCACACAATCTAGAATGGGGCGAGATTGTCAGCGAAGTGGGTGCCATCATCGATGCCGGCGCAGATACCACAGCTATTGCCTTGACGCAAGTCATGTATCTTTTAATTCGCCACCCAGAGCACCTGGAGACTCTCAGACAGGAAGTCGATGGCATTCTCGCCGAAGATGAAATTGTTGCTTCGTATGAAGCTGTCAAGCATCTCCCCTTCCTCCGCGCCTGTCTTGATGAGGCTATGAGGATAATACCTCCTACGTCAGCAGGACTACCTCGTCGAACGCCCCCAGAAGGTGCGATGATTCTGGGTGAATGGATACCAGGAAACACGAGTGTATCTATGACAATCTACGGTGCACACCACGATCCGACTGTCTTTCCGAACCCGGATGAGTTCCAGCCCCATCGCTGGATGGACCCTGAAGAGAGAAAAAGGATGGAACCCTACTTCATCCCGTTCTCGACAGGTGCAAGGGGTTGCATTGGGCGTAATATCTCTTATCTGGAACAAACTATCTTGTTGGCTTCGCTGGTGCATCGGTATGAGTTTGCACTGCCGGATCCTGAGTGGGAGTTAAGGCGACATGAGGCATTCAACCTTTTGATGGGCGATATGCCTATCAAGGTGTGGCGGAGAGAGATGTGATTACCGGGTACTAGTTTACTGCCTTATATAGATATTAGTTATGTTGATGGAATGGGATCAAGAGTGAATTTAAAATTAACCCACTGTGCAAGACGCCATTGAATTCGTTCTAATATTTATGTCCATTCTAGTAACTTTTCAACCGAGTTAATAGGCTTTCATAGAATAAGCCTATCGAGCACTCTTCAAAGTCTTCAGTCATTTCTTGTCGGCTTTTGATCATACCTAAATTACCGTCCAACATTAATTTAATAGCCGGTCTATGTACATGTCGAAGTATCCAAAACGGTCATAATTTCCGCAACCCCATGGGGAGCTCCCCCCGCATGATCTCACCAATTACAACTCAAAAAGGAATTGGAGATATCACGTTCTATATTATTCTATATTCCATCTTATAGCTGTAGTAGTACTATATAAACCCCTCAAATGACCCCCCAAAGGGGTTACAAGGGCTACAATTGACCAAATTTCAGGTCAATTCCCAATTCCACTGAGCTACAGTTTTCGTATCTGAATCATGCATGTCGAGGACAACCCCCGAGCTGTTAAGAAGACTTCTTTTAGTCATGAAGATCGAATTGATGGTCACTTCTTTGCAGTTGGACAAATGGCCTACGAAAGCAATGGCATCAGAGGAATCCTCAATTCGCCATTCGTCTGTGGTGCAGCTCTACTAGCATCGTTTGGCGGGTTATCCTTCGGCTATGGTGAGCTTTCCATAACAAATGACCGATTTTGTGCTGACCATTCTCAGACCAAGGTGTCATCTCCTTAATCCTAGTCATGCCTCAATTCATCGATCAATTCCCTGAGATTGACACTGATGCCCCCGGCTACGGCTTTAACGTCGGCTTCCTTACTGGAATGCTAGAGCTCGGCGCTTTCGTGGGATGTCTATTCTTCCCATACCTTGCTGACCGAATCTCAAGGAAATGGGGCATCAGCATTGCCACTGGATTCTTCTGCGTCGGTGCGATTATGCAAACCGCAGCCAATGAATATGGTACACTTGTTGCAGGCAGGTTTATTGGCGGAATAGGTGTTGGCACATTGGCTATGGGTGCACCACTCTATATCTCGGAAATTGCACCTCCCAATTTGCGAGGCTCTCTGATGGTACTCGAGGCCATCAGCATTGTCATAGGAGCTGTTGTCGCGTATTGGATTACATATGGCACAAGGTAAGTCGCTTTTTCCCCCTCTAACGGCGGCCTATGTTAAATGTGAACAGAGCGATTGATGGAGATTGGGCGTTCCGGTTGCCATTCTTTCTCCAAATGATACCGGCCTTGGTCGTTGGTTTTGGAATCCATTTGTTTCCATTCTCGCCTCGATGGCTCGCCCTTCGTGGCCGGAAAGAGGAAAGTCTACTATCGCTAGCTCAGCTGCGACGATTACCTCCGTCGGATGAGACAGTTCAGTCAGAATGGAGGGGCATTATCACAGAAGTCCGATTTCAAAGAGAGATAATGCACAATCAATATCCTAACACAGCACCAGCAATGTTGGAGCTCAGGGGATGGTTAGATCTCTTTCGTCCTCGATATCTCCGCAGAACAGCTGTAGCCATTGCTATCCCTTTCTTCCAACAGGTACTTTTCTTTTCTGTTGAAATCGAGAGCCGCACAGAAGCTTACAGAAACCAACACAGTTTTCTGGCATCAACGCCTTTATGTACTATGCGCCTACGTTCTATTCGAGACTCGGTCAGAGTTATGACATGTCTTTGATTCTCTCCGGGTTAGTGAACGTCGTCCAACTCGTGGCTAGTGTCCCCACGCTACTCTTTTTGGATGGCATTGGCAGACGAAAGCTTGCCATTATTGGCGGGGTTGCTATGGCTATTCCACATCTCATAATGGCAGGTATATATGGGAGCTTCAGCGATAGCTGGACTTCTCATAAGGGGGTCGGTTGGTTTGGTGTGGCTCTTATATGTAAGCCGTGACTTGATATCAACTTAAACTACTCTGTCTAATGATATTTAATACAGATATCTATGTTGCTTGTTACGCAGCTTCATACGGACCCCTCGCTTGGGTCCTCCCGGCTGAAGTATTCCCAAGTTCAAGACGAGCAAAAGGCGTTGGTCTCGCGACTGCAACTATTTGGTTGGCCAATTTCATAATTGGTGTTGTGGTTCCCCAAATGCTAGTTTCACTTGGATGGGGCACTTTTCTGTTCTTCGGCCTATTCTGTGTTGCTGCTGCCTTATTCTCGTTCTTGTTTGTCCCGGAAACATCAAATAAGTCTCTCGAGCAGGTTGCAGGTGTGTTTGGTGATGGTTTTCGTCACGACGAGCAAGAGATTCAGGCACGAATTGAACGAGAGGTATGGAATGAAACCAGTATGCAGGCTTAGTTAAGACAGGGGCATTCTTCACTCCTGCCAAGAGCGAGGGTCCCCTGGTTAGATGTATCAAATTGGATATCGAATCTAGTGGAATGTGTGGTTGGATACGAGCGTTTTCTAGAATTTAAAAGTAGGGCTCCATCTACAAGGATAATAGTGAATGGAGGCCCAATGAAGGTATGTCAAGTCAAGTCGGTTAATAGTACATAGTATGTTGTGGAGAATAATCATGATATCAAAGCCGAACAGACCCAGTCTGCCGTAACAATTTCCCCCCAAAGACCAAATCGCCAATCCTAGTGTATTAGACATGAAAAGAAAGGAAAACAAAGCTCGCCGATATGTAATGAAAGACTACTAAGCTATTATCGGAAAAGCCTTCTCCCACCTGCACTTCCTGAGTTCCACGTGAACGAGCCACGAACTCCTAGGTTCTCCAGACTCAATCCCGAGTAACCGACTCCACCACCTTCGCCATTACGCTTTGTCCGCCGTACCGCTTCACGCAGATGTGATGGTAGAAGCTGGCCACGGTGTGGGTTTGGTGGGGACGGAACTCGCGTCTGGGACGGAGAGGAGTGGGGGTTGGGTGAGGAGAGGATGTTGTTGAGTTCTGATGAGTAGGGATAGAGGGTGTAGGTGTACTGTTGGAATCATGTGGTTCTTTCTTAACTCCGTTACTGAAAGAGGCTGACGCCGAACCGGGGACCGGTGTGCCAGCTGGAGTTGGCGTAGAGGGTTTTGAGTTTGCGGTCACGCCCGAGGCCTTCGCCTGGGCTGCGGCCTCGGCAGCGGCTTCTTCGGCTTCAAACGCATCGCGCGCAGCAAGGTCGTGTGCTTCGGCCCACTGGGCCTGGACTGTTCGAGCCATTTCGATCACCTCACCGGCGAAGACCTTGGTGAAACCGTTGACGGTCGTCACGACGCTGGCTGGGACGGATTGTGAGAGGGCGTGGTTCACGATGCGGCGGAGTGTTTCTTTGCGCAGCTTTGCTCGCTTGAAGAGGTCATATCGTTCCGATTGCACAGGGTTGAAAGCATCGACCAGGATCCTGCCCAAGACCAACGTTAGCTTCATCCAATATTACCAAAATGGCAGGAGAAAACGTACGCTAGGTTCTTCTTCTCAGCCTCTGTATCCGTAGCTCCTTCTTGCTGCCCAAATAGCTCTGCCTCGTCCTCCTCGTCATAGTCGTCCGCATCGTCAGCACCCCCACCGCCCCCTCCACCGCCAGAAGGACCACCTCTGACTGAACCCTCGTTATCGACTGATCCGAACCGTGTGGAATCTCCCCCTCTGGCGCTGAGAGCATCATCACGCTCCCGTTCCCGCTCTTTCTCGACTTTACTCTTGCGTCCTCGTTTCTTTCCCCCGCGCAGCACCAGAGAATACTCCGTCTGCACTTGCTCCGCCCAGACTCCCTGTAAAACTGCCTGTCACGCTCCCGGCTTCACTGGTCCCAGCGAAACTGCGATCGCCAGCATCGACGCCAGTCGGAAATGAAGTCTGGCGGAGTGGGTGCATGCGCTGCTTCTTGCCGAGCGGCTGTGAGGCGGAGGAGGAGATGGAGGGTCGTTTGAGGGGGTTGGATGATGACTGGTATGGTGGTGGTGACGACATTTTGAGAAGCTGTAGCGGATAGATTGGGGCAGGGTGTATTGCGTGTTCAATTGTTCGATAAACTTGTGTTCGAACAGCCCAGCTGTGGGGATTTTCAGTCTACTCGGTAGAGTATGAGCGCAAGCTAAAGCTCTTTCGGGGACGAGGATTCACGCTGCGCCGTTGCGCCGGGCGGGGAAGGTGGAAATCAGACTCGGATTGGAATGAATGAATTTTAGCTTCGAGGCTTCAAGCGATAGTAAGATGGCTCCCAAAGGACCATAGATAGCGATGTAAATTTACGGCGGGGTTTCAGTGAAAGTAGCTAGTGTAACTGATTCAATCAGGAAGCAATTTGGACGAGACACGAGATAAGGACGCATCTCACCGCCTTCCATCCTAGGTCAACCATAGCCCTACGTACATTGGATGCTCACGTTTGGGAATCCTAGAATTTACTCTTTACACTGAGGAGAATATGAATGTAGAAAATGATGATCATGTGGTTCAAGATGCTTAAATTTACCCCGCAAATGAGTCTCCGAAACCAGGTATGAGGTATGATCAAAAGAATGACAGAACGACGAAATTCTGAGAAGAACCGAAGCTCAATATACCCATGCTTCAAGATTTCTCGACTGAACCACTGTAACAAATGAGGAAAGAATGAGTCGCTCAGCTTAATCATGCGATGCTGTGCACTATGTAAGGAAACAATATTGCAAAAATGAACAAAACAGAGAGAACTGTGCAAAAATCGAATGTCAAATTAACAGAAACCGAAACGGATGGAAAGGTCGCAGCCGCGAAGGGAGAACGGTCCAATGGCAGATGGCTGAAGAACCAAATCACCTTAGAACCCCTTCTCTCCAATTCGTGGTGCCCCCCCCTTTCCAGTCATTGCGTTCGTAGTAACGGAACACAAGATCATAACCGTTCAGGTCATGGACGATGCGGTCGACACGACGGTAGCCTTCGACGTGCTCCATCTTGTTGCTACGGCGGAGAGATTGGCGCTGAGCGTGTGCCACATCATGCTGCCCATTCGCTTCGTCGAGCTCATCCAACGCGGGCTTAGTCTCGAACAAGGTGATGCTGAAACGACCAGGCTTGAAGATGCCAACGACCTGCTGGATGATGTCGGCGGTGGCCTTGCCGTTCTGGGAGTGCGGCACGTTGGTCTCAAAGGACGCATACGAACACTGAGGCTCTGGTGTGACATGCACAGTGAAGTAGTGGGTCGGGGCGTTGCCATCAGGAGCCGGCACAACACCGTTGGCAGAGAAGCCACATGGAGTGAAGAGATACGCATCGATGCGAGCATCCGGGAACTTGCTCTTGGCGTACACGTCGGACAGGCCGCAAGACTCAGAGACGACAGTGCCCAGGGCATGGCCCTCGGTGGTTAGCTCCGGCGGCAGGATGTTACCCGTCTCCTCATCCATGTCGGAGCTGTTACTGAAGACGTCGAGGTGATCAGTACCATCGTCTTTCTCCGAGTTGCGGTGACGCTTCTCTGCCACGGCAGTGGCGTTCTCGAGGTAGAATTGCTTCGCATTTTCCTCGTCAAGGTCGGTCATCAGAACCTCGAGGGTCTCATCGTGCTCATCACAATCAGTGCGGAGCTTTGCGTCAGGGAAGTTGAGGACCTTAGTTTCGGTCTCGTGGAAGTCAACCTCCTCCTTGGGACTCGCCGGTGGGGTGAGGATGGTGCCCGGCTCGGTAAGGTAGAGATACCAATGTTCTCCATTCATCTTCCCGATCATGTAGGCGCTGCCATTGACGAACAACCTGTCCATAGAACGCACCTCATCGCGCCAGCTCCGGTGGGGGCCACGCTGACGGTCAGGGAACAAAAAGTTCTTGCGGCTGTAGAAGACTCGGTAGGGAGCCGCAGCAACCGTGATACCCCCGGGATGGGGGAGCCGTGGCGCGTGGGAATCCTGCGAACAAGGCAGCGATTTCCAGGATGCGGGGAAGTCCCGAAAGCAAGGTGGTAGTTCCGCACGTCTTGAGAATCAACTTGTGCGGCCAGACAAACATGCTGGACTCCGATAGCAGGTAGGCGTCCATCTCATCGGAGGAGATAACGGAAAGCACCTGGCAGTTGACCAGGTCCAGCATATCCTTCCAGATCTCCCCGGGCACTTTCTTGAGGCCTTCGGGACCGGCGGCGCCTAGCTCGGCGGCAGACGGCGCAAACCATACCTCGAGAAGCTTCTCAGGACCTTCGAAAGCATTGGTCGAGTCGAGATCCTGAGTGGCCTCATAGTTGATTGTCAGAGATGGTGTCCCCGCGAACGAGGACGGCGAGGCGGTGTAGTTAGTTGGAATACCGACGTAAACCATGATGACTGATGTAGCTTGAGCTGTTATACTTGTGTGTGTTAAACGAAGCAGAAACAGTGACGTCGGACCGCCCTATGGACTTTGGTGAAGATAGGCTATAGAAGCACTGTCTACTTACCCAGACGAACAAGGGGGCGATGCCCGTCTGAGAAGAGAAGGCCCTGAAACAAGAATTTGACTGGTCAGACCAGGCGGATATAATCTCCAAACAGACCGAAGGGCTGCTAAGGAGGGCGGAAGGCGAAGGACAAAAAGAAGATGCTAAGAGAAATGGTGACTAGCAGTCGTTACCCTCGTCCTGGAAGATACCGATACCGGTCAAAGTATCGGGTCTAGCAGACGAGAATTCTGCTTTTTTAAAAAAGGGATATTGGAAAAAGTGGGAGCTGGTGACGACGGGAGTCGTGTTATCGAGGCCTAGGACAGTATGGTGATTAGAAGGAGTACTATAAGAGAGGATAGACGCATTGAAATTTATTTGTCGTATCAGAGGTCATGGCATTGACCCTGATATTTGATCCAATGGCTTTGATTGCTTTTCGCAATCAACGGTTTTACCAGGACAAAGGGAAAAATCACACTTACTTCGCGGGCTTAGACAAGAATCGCAGAAGGTCAGATGGGCTCATGGAAGGCGAAAACAAGTTCGGCTTAGATCAACACGAGGTAGCGAAGGGCCACAGTCGTGAACATCGGCGGGGTTTGTCTGTAGGACAGTCTCACCCAGAAGCCCAATGGGTGCCCGAGATCAGGATTACTCAGTGTCTAGAGAGAGCAAAGAATCTCTCGCTTCAAAGGATTTGCGAAGCACTTTTTTTTTTTCCTGGCCTTGGTGACCTCGAGTGGGAGGGGGAAGTGCAAAATGTTTGCTGAAGGCCAGTTCGGTTGGTAATAAGTGATTTTCTCTGTGGGCCCGGCGATAGGGTGGGGCAAAACGGATCAAAATCTGTCTGACATCAGGGAACAGCAATGTGTGAGCTGAAAGTCTCAATTGCAGGGGATGTATTGGACTGTAATGTGATACATACTAGGTTGGTAAGCTGAAAGCTGCAGTAACATGCAGACCGTCACCGATGATTTTCGACCTGTCAGAGAGGAAATAGAAAAAAAAAAAAGGCGGAAAAGAGCACAAGCGGGGCGAGGCCCCGGTCCTCACACGAGCGGTGATGCCTGGCAGAATTAAACTTTGTTCCTGAAGTTGTTATGTAACACCTGACTCAGCAGCGGGGAGGCCTAAGCGGGGAGATTTGACGATATACGTAGTACGTCTCTATATTTACAGTTGCAAGTATGAATGTACTGCTAAGTAAACTGTAGGAATGCCGATACCAAGCTGCTACCTATGGAGAAATGCGAGTGACCACAGACGAGCACCGAAAAATCATGAGTCGACTGGGCCACCCAACCTTCGAAGAGAGCCCTCCAAGATTAGCTCAAGCGTACTCAGCAAGCAAAAAGCGAAGCCATTCATTCCCTGAGCACCAGGACTGGAAAGAGACCCCAATTTAGGTATCGCAGAGGCAATCAATCCACTACGTAAGACGGATATCTATGGGTGGTGTTACCATATGAAACACAATGATCACTGTCATGCAATTAAAAAACATATTCAGAGCCTGAATATGTCTACCTAGGTATCCATAACCCGAACCAACGCCCGAGATAACGCCATGTCGCATGAACAAATCGTCGCGACCTTATTTGTAAAAGCACCCGAGAGATACCATGGAGAAAACCCAACGTCATTCATGCCTCCAAAATGATATGCGCTAACTGCACCTCACCGGCCTCCACGATCCTTGCCGCGATGAGATCACCGACCTTGTCAACTAATCTGGAGCGGATATCATCTGTGACAGTATGACCATTGGTCAAAAACGGTTGGCTACCACGCAGAGAGGCCAACACAGCCACAAGTGCATTCAGAACTCGCTCCGCAGCTGGCCGGCGGGCAGCATCGTCCAAGCCATCGCTGAGAAGCTTGGTGTATTCGTGCAGATTAGGAATGACGAGGACACGGATTACTTCAGAGCCGCCCACAGATTGAAGGCCAATCACGGCACCATAGTGAGCACCGAATGGCTTTGAAGGGTCAAGGAAAGTCTTTAGACAGGAGCGCACGAGCCGAGGCTTGAGCATGTGAGAGGAATGGGAGTATTTTTTGGCAATAAGGCTGAGGAGAGAGGCGGCCATATCACGCAGAGCGAATGACTCCACGAGATCCGCAGTTCCACCAAGCTGTCGGCCGATGAGGCAGGTAAGAATTGATGGTACAAGAGAGGCGATCTGATATGCGGTTAGCGTTTGAACATGTTCTCCAAAAATCACAGGGTCTGCTCACGTAAGGGTCCACATAAAGTGATTGGTTCTGGACCAATGCCTCGGCCATGTGCATCACCTGAGTAAGAACGAAAACATTCTTGAGACTGTGTGTAACCTTCTCGGCAATGAATTGGACAAAGTATGGCACCAGCTGGTGCAGACCTGGGTCCTCGCGAAGGCTGGAATACCCAGAGGTGCGATAATCCTCGCTCGTTTCGTGCAAAAAGGCACTGCAGACCTTTTCGAAGTAGAGCTGGAGTTCCCTTGAAAGCACATGCTTGACCAGTGGCTTGACAGCCACATCGCCCGTGCCACTAACTGCCGCCAGTGTGGAGTTGGCGTTCGGACCCTTCGAGACTAGTTCGAGGTTACGAGAATCGGCAGCGGTTGGGTTCTGAGGGATTGACGGTTGCACACCTTCGACAGCCAACCAGTGGGCTAAAGTAGACGGTTAGTGACGGAACAGCACATCGAAGTAGGGAATGGTATCCACTCACCAGTGAAGGAGACTTCGCGGGGAACCTTTGGTAGGGGCGCATTTATCAGCTTCTCAAAATCGACCTCCTCATCTTCAACGTAGAACAGCGGTTGGCCAGGTCCTAGAGAGGCTTCACCGAACTTCAGCGGGCGGGTGGAGTCGTAGCCATACAATGGCTCCACGTCCAGGTTGCGCAAGGCCAGCGCGATGTCTTGAGTGGTAAGAACCGTGCGCTTACAGTGGCGCATACACTTCAGTGCTTCCTCAAGAACCTGCGCAACTCGATATTCGACGTCCCGGGCGAGATTCTCAGTCACATCATTATTGAGGTTGAGGATACCGACGGATTCGGCGACATCGCGGATGTTATCGGGGTTCCAGACCGACATGATGAGAGGGCGCAATCTGCAATAGATGTGTTGAGGGAAAGATCGAGATAAATTCGGGTTTAGATAATAATGGTGCTATCGCGAAAAGTGAGGTGAAGCGCGAGGGACGAGGGGCCAGATGAAGTTTAGAAGGCTAGTCGCATCCTGAGGCCACCGCCAGCGGATCCACAGATTGAACAAAAGTAGCACTTTCTATTGAGTCAGTTTTGCGTATATACGATGAATGAAACGCGGCAAACCTCAATGGATAGAATGAATAAAGTGAACAAGCGCCGTCTGGAAGATGAAAGCTTGTCGATAAGAGCTGCGCGAATGGTTCTGCAGTCACCCGTACAAGCTAGCCTACAGCCTATACTGACATACTTGTTTCACGAAGACATCAAATCAATCTTCATTGTAATTCACAGACAGAAAATAATAAAATTAGATATTGCTAACCATGAGGTACTAACAATACAGTGCATCTTGATAAAGCACACCAATGACCTGAAACCAGGTACACAAGAGCGGGGAGTGTTATTCACTGCTCCTCCGGGTATCATAACAGACAGCACCAGCCAAATATTGATCTACTGGGCTCCATCCTTGCCAGGTTCCTCCTTCAGAGACTCAGTCTTGGGAACAACTTCTTTGGCAGGCTCCTTAGCAGTCTCCTCCTTGGGTGCCTCCGCCTTGGGAGTTTCTTCTTTCAATGGCACCTCCTCGGGTTCCTTCGCAGCCTCCGCCTTGGGGGGGTTCTTCCTTCGAAGGCGTCTCCTCCTTGCTAGGCTCAGCAGCAGTAGGCTCCTCGGCAGACCTGCCCTTGCCCTTGGTCTCCTGTTCTTTGTCCTCAACCAGTGGGACGAACCTAGCATTCTCCTTCAGCTCCGGACCCTTGCCACCATAAGTTTTGGGGATTTTTTCGACGATCGAAGGAGAGAACTCCCGAGCCAGGTTGACGCCGTTCGTGATCGGGTGGAACTTGCGCGTGGTGTTCCGGCTCAGGATAAGCTTCATGGCGGTGAACATCCAGCCCATGATAGCAGGAACGTTGACGAAGAACTTCTCCCTCAGGAGCTCTGGGTATGCCGTAGCGAACACATCGATGACCTTCTTTGTTGCGGCACGGACAGATGGATCCATACGGAAGAACTTGACATTCATGTAATCGTGGACTTGGATCATCTGATAGGGATCCTCGCCGTCGTACTCAATGACCTCGGTAGCATCCTTCATCTTCAGGTCCTGCACGGCGAGTTCCATGAGAGCGGCGCGCCATTGGACGAATCTGCATGCAGTTAGAATTGATTGCAATTGTACTCTTCATGCCCGGTTCTTACTCATCGGTGTCCGCGAATGTCGCACTGATATCCTTCACGGCCCCGTAGATATTCCAAGTAAACACCAAGGGCCGTCCATTCTCCTCATAGGTCGTCAGGTATCCCAAACCCTCGAATTTAGCCGCGCTGTATTTTGCGGACTCTGCCAATGCTAGCGGGTTCACGTCCTTGCGCCATTGGAGTGCCTTGCTGAGCTGCGTCTCGGCGGCTTTGGCATTGCCTTCGTTTGCGCGCAGGAACTTGATCAACACGTTGACGGTGGGGATATCGTCGCTGTCTTTGAGAGACACTCCCCACATCTCAGTGTGACCAATGTTTCCGAGAATGGTTGGCAGGCGGCTGAACAACTCGCCCAACGCCGGGTTCTTGCTCAGGTAGGCTGGCTTTTCAACCTTGGGTTCTTCAGGCTTTGCCGCTTCAGACTCTGTAGTGGCAGTGGCGGCGGCAGTAGCATCATTTGTAGGCGCTTGCTCCTTAACTGGGGCACTCGCAGGTTCATCTTTTGCTGCAGTCTGTTCGGTGTTTTCGACAATCGCGGGTGTTTCCACGGGCTTATCGACTGCTTCCACGGTTTGCTCACGTTTCTCGATTACGGGCGCACTAGACGCAGGCGCATTCTGATCAGCAGTGTCCGCCATGGTGAGATTGATGGTGTTGTTGAGGTTCGAGGAAATAGGGGGTTTTGAATTCACAGGGGTCGCAGTTGCCTTGTCAATAATCGGGCCACTTATCAACCCCACCTGTCACCTGTCAGCCCTGCTATATATTATATTGTGTTTCATGATCGACATGTCACATCTTCTATTTCTATTTTTATTTATTTTTCTAATCTCTCCTTTTTGTTCTTGACCCTTTTAAACCATAACATATTAATGTCAATGTTGTGCTTGGTTTGTGATGAACGAAAGCAAGCGCTAAGCTATAAGGAGTTTTCTCTACACAACTTTCCAGAACGGAGTACTCTGTAGTGGAATCGCTAACATGATCTGAAAAATGCTTAGCTCTAAAGAAGCTACTAAGGAATACCGAAGAAGCTATATATTTAGCTGATATGTCTAATTTTAATTAAATATAGAGCCAAACGGTAGGATACATAACTACAATATTAGTTGGTAATAATTTAGCTAACAGACAAACATCCAATGGAAATGGATTGACTGGTCTAGTTGATTTACTTTTTATCTTGGAAATGTCATGGCATAAAACATCGTCATCAAAGAGCAGTTCGCTCCAGTACCAAATTTTACATGAAAAGAATATGTGCATAGGCCCTTTGTATATACATAGTTCGTGGTTGTTCACTAGGCTATTATATAGCATGAATACACATAATTGTCTGCAGTGCGCTTGAGGGCAAGATCAGCTTTATCCATTCATGGTATTCATCTGGAGAGATGCAGGTCTGAGGTTGATGTCATCCCGATGTCACCATAACATCAACCTACAATGAAATCTTGGAATCTTGGAATTCCAAATCTTGGTAGCTGGAGAACCAATCTATGGATATATCAAGGTCTACATACCTAGGTATGTAGGTATAAAGCCAACAATTAACACTATCTTGGTCTTTACTTCATTTTTCTCTACCCTGAAATACCATGGTCTCCAACGCTCAAAAAACCTTCAAACTCTCTACTGGTGCTCAGATCCCTGCCATTGGCCTGGGAACTTGGCAAGACGAGTCTGCCCAAGAGGCAGCAGTCCTTGTAGCCCTCCAGGCAGGATATCGCCATATTGACACGGCAAGATGGTAAACTTTCTCAACTTGACGCATAAAACTAGGCTGACTCCCCTAGCTATGGTACTGAGGTTGCTGTCGGTAAAGCTATTAAGCAAAGCGGCATACCCAGGAGCGAGATTTTTGTTACCAGCAAGCTGTGGAACAACAAGCACCATCCTGACGATGTTGGTCAGGCACTGCAGGCCAGCTTGGATGATTTGGGTATGGAATACCTTGATCTATTCTTGATGCACTGGCCTGTTGCCTTCAAACGTGGAGATGATCCATTCCCATCTGACAAAGACGGGAATCTGATAACCGAAGACATTGACTACCTCGATGTAAGTCCTGTTTGAAAACCAACGGCAAGATTGCCTACTAACTGCTCAAAGACCTACAAGGCAATGGAAGGCCTTGTCAAATCCGGTAAAACTAAAGCTATCGGGGTTTCCAACTTTTCCCAACAGGAAATCGAGCGTATCCTTACGAATGCGACGATCAAACCAGCCGTTCACCAGATGGAGATGCATCCCTGGCTCCAGCAAAAGGATTTCTTTGAATTCCACCGGAAGCATGGCATTCATGTGACGCAGTATTCACCATTCGGCAACCAGAATGAAATCTATGGTTCTCGCGAGGAACATGGTCAGCTGGTAAATGATAAGACCTTGGTCGAGATCGGAAAGAAGTACGGAAAAACTTCGAACCAAGTCGCACTCGGTATGTGTTCCATTTGATCGTCCAAAAGGGTATTCCTAGAGCTGACTTTTCGGAGCCTGGGGTATCGCACACGGCCGTTCCGTCATCCCGAAATCAAAGTCGCCAGAGCGGATCACACAAAACTTTGATATCGCCTTCGAGCTTGAACCTGAAGATATCGAAAAGATTAATTCGATCGACAAGAAGATCCGGTTCAATGATTCGAGCAAAGACTTTGGCTACGAGCTCTTCACTGGTCTTGACGGGAAGCAAAAGTGAGAGACAGGTATTGACGCATTGCGGTAATGTTAGGTGCAGCTCACATAGGGTGTAATGCTGGGAACTTTGGCGAGGTTATACCTTTAGAAGAAATTGAAAAGCTTATTAGTCTCACATCGTTATCCTATACAGTATCACCTCATAGGTCACCTCTGGTAGGACTCAACGAGGACTAATGCAGTACTATCGGCCCATTCTAACATAGAATGCTTTGGTTTCCTACATTAAAAATGACCAAGGGTTGCTTGTATTTGCTTGATACTTTAGTTATAGTTGTAGATTCCAGCGATCTCGCGCTCCCATTGCGCCATCCGGGCCTGCGAGGATCGTAAGAGTTAGGCACTTTCTTTTAGTGGCGCTAGCTAATGGCCATGAAGGGCCAAGGATTTTGAAATAACCTTACATTACACCATGCATCTTGGTATTTCCGTAGACCTCTCATAAGAAGATTGATTTGGAAGATTATTATACTATTATTATACGATTATTATACAATTATTATACGATTATTATACTTAAACTAGATTCGTATACAGATGGTGATCCTAGTAAACCTACCGAGTACTCCGCCCACCGGTATAAAACGGAGCGCAATGCAGTCAGGTTCAGCCAAGCCACCTGCTCGGAAATGGACGCACGCAGATGTGACCAAAACCTTCGACCTGCGTATGCGGAAGCACATTGGCCAAGCAGCGGGACGAATTGACGAGGTGCAGATGCCAGCAATGTACGAAGTACTCTGTAGGGAGTGCTCCATAGCATCCAACCATTGCAAGTGGCTTCCGTTCGTATATTTCTGGCTGTCTAGTCCTGTAAATTGGTTCTTATACACATTGAGCGCATTCACTAAACAAGCCGAATTAATATTATTACTCTATATTTCGTATTCCCTCGGACATGTATCAACTAGAGCTCATCCGTCCCAAAGTCACTATCACACTTTTCCCTTTTCCCACTGGTTGAACTGAGGTTAAAGGCAGCGTTAATGCTAGCCAGCAAAGAAATGACCACTAGATATCGTCAGAGTGGGAAGCCAGCCATTAATATCAATAACTTACTGAGTACACACTGCAGCTCAAAGTACCCAAATCTTTCGACTATAAATCCAGCCAAGATAGGTCCGACCAGTAGACCAGACATCCAACTCATATTTGTGACTGCAACAGCACGAGAATACCCTCCATAGTGACCGAATATGCCAGGATGCAGGTCCTCCAACTCATCAACAGTTGCTACAAAGAACATATCAGTATTCCAGTTCCCAGAAATGACACCTCAAGCTTACCAGTTGCTTCCATCGTGCCAACCCCCATAAGCAAGCACGTAAAACACCCGATCATAGTCGTACCGACTCCAAAAATGATCTTCCCTCTAGATCCCAAAGTAGCCCACGGAAAGCGCTCATCACCAGCGACTCCAAGAACCCATAGGAAAGGCGCAACAAGGATAAATCCAATGGTAGTAGGAACCCTCGACCCGACACGGTCTTTCAACAACCCAACAAGAGGAGCCAAGATCATCCCAGGACCCTGGATAGACGCGAACAAAAGCCCAACAGGGAAAACGCCCCAACCAAAAGCAGACCGGACATGCATGGCGATCGTAGACTCGAAACTGGCGATAAACAGCGCAAAGACAAAATAGCAGACAATCCCCGCCGTAAAGCGAGGCTGACGGAAAAGACAGACATAGAAGCGCCAACCGCCGATTTCCTCTGTACTCGATGACCGATCTCCGTTGAGAAGTGGTTCTGCTTCCAACGACGGTCTATCCTCCTCAGCGCATAGAGATCCATTTCGACTGCGACAAGTGTTACGGCGCTTCTGCGGCTTTTCAATCATGAGCAGACGCATAATGATATCCACCACGAGAAACAGAGTCGCGCCACCCCATGCTGTCCAGTATCCTCCAATTCCGAAGAGAAACCCAGCAATGACAGGTCCAGAGCATGTCCCAGCTGCTGTTAGGGTCGAGCTCAAACCTGCTATCTTGCCCATGTGTTCTGATCCGATGTTCCCGGCCATTGTGGCCATGCCGACGATAAATAATGCGTTGCTGACGATGCATTGGAAGAATCGACCGATGAAGAGCCAGGTTACTGGGAATGAGTTAGTACAATGGGTGGTAGTGCGACTCACAGTATAGAAAATTGGACCTTACGGGATGTTGTGATTGATAGACATAATACGCTGATTAGCGTTAGTACCAGCAAGGCCAGTAGTAGGACCTTCTTGGAGCTGGCTCGGTCGGATATATCCCCAACAAATGGGCTTGAGATGATAGATATCAATGCCCCTTCAACTAGAAATATGGAGGTCAATCGCTGGGTGAGGGATGTGTCTAGCCCTAGGCGGTTCTCGAAGATATGAGGGAGCAGTGGGACCATGAAGGCGAAGAGCATTTCATCTACAGAAAGAAATTGTAAGATAGGACGACTCAATGTTCACTCCTCATTGTAATTCAATGCACGAACCCGTAAATAACGCCATGGACATGCTGCTGAGAATAAATGTATCGGACGAGCGCCAGCGATATCCCCATGTTGACAATGAAACCTGCTTCTTGGTATCCGGTAAAGGAAACATTTTAACGCGTACTTTATCAATCAAACGGGCTGTTTTGGATCAGTAAAACAAAGCAGAAGAGAAAAAGGTTGGGATTGAGCCAGAAAAAAACCCAAGCAAAATACATTTACCAGAAGTAGATGGCCTGGGAGGGACGTGGCCTATATTTGCCCCAAAACCAAGCAAATAATGAGACAATAGCACTCCGTACGCCGTACGGAGTACACTGGCTGCAGATCTCAGGTAATGTTATGATTGCTTTTTCCCTCTTCCGACCAATCTGAACCCTCTGTTCGACGTGCATTGATGCCCAGTGGCTCGAGCGAATAACAGCTGAATGTCAGTGATGGCCTGGGCCATTCTTAAATTACTGGCGTTGATAGTATTATAACGACCATAGGGTTGTCTAGTAGCACAATAAACATACTTATTTTCGCCTTTCTATCTATGTAGGACAAGCCCGGGGACGATCTCTAGAGTTTACGAGCTTATTCAGACAAGAATCATCCTACGATGTTACATATAAGGTCCGGTAATCTAGAGATCATGTATTCATTCCTGTGAATCAAAGGGCCACAGGAGGATAGAATTCGGTCTGAAGCGAAGAGATCATTTGCTAAGTGGAAACTCAGAATAGGAAACGAGCAAGAATAAAAATCCCGGTAAACAGGGATAGCACTGGGGGAATATACACAGAAGAAGAGAACACACAATTAAAAAAGAAGGGATACTAGCGCGAGGGTGACCTGAGATCAACTAGCGCCACCGTAAGGGCAAGAACTAGACCCAAAGACACCAAAGCACGGGAAAAGAACCAGAAAGCCAACCTATCTCTATAGTCCGTTGCTGCGGAACCGTTCAGGCATCGGAGGCATAGCGGACGGGACACCAGACTCCGATTCATCATTGTCTTCCATTTCCTCATCCAAATCCTCGGGATGGCTAGATATAAAGTTAGCTTAAAATCAAAGTATTAGGCTGGACCAAGATCAACATACGCAAGTAGCTCCTTGATATTCCTCATCTCATAGTGCTTTTTACGCTGCTGCTCGAAATGAGCATGCTTCGCGCGGGCCTCTTCAGTCGTCAAGAGCGGATCATGATCAGGCGCATCGGCACCATTTGTATCCTCCACACCGACATGAACATGTTTCTCACTCTTGTGCGAGTCCATGCTCATGCTACGGTCACGGAAGACACGAGGGTCGTTCATAGCAACGTCCTGCATGTGTTCCTCTGGTTCACCGAGCTCCAGGTCAGGGATTTCATCCTCGGACACACCCTTCCGGTGTTGGGCGGGCTTAGTCGGCTTGTCCAGCTCATCGACGACAATGCCCTGCGCGTCAAGTAGGGTTTGCTGTGCCTCCTCGAGCCGCATCTGCTCATCATCTTCGCTGGGGTCGTAGTGGGGAGCGTATGGAGTCTTGGGTTCGTCGATCTTCATCTTCGCTGTTTTCTCCTGCTCGGCCAGGTACAGGTTTGCTTCGTCCCACTTTAGACGAGGCTCGTTCTCGTCATGGGCGCTGACTGTCGACTGTCGGCGCGAGCTAGAGCCTCGGCGGGCGGTGGATGAGGATCTCCGGCCTGCATTCTGCAGGGTGTTTTGGAGTGTGAGTTCTTTGGTCTCCTCAGGTTCGGGGATGGTGGGAACGGAGGGTGGGGAGATGGATGCCATCGGAGCGGTAGTGCCTTGGAATGAGTTGGAGTTCTTGAGGATGCCTGTTTAGTTGCGAGAATGCGCTGGTCAGATCCCATCGTTGCTTTTGGTCACCGTTTGGTGCTGACGTAGTCTGGACTCACCTTTTGGCCGATGATGCACATCATCGGAGCTGTGCGCCTTGGCCGGCATGTGCGGTACGGTAGTCATGGTTGGATAGTAGCTAGGAAAGACTGTCGCCCGATTTGCAAGTAGACGATGTAATAAGAAGACCGATTTCCAACGGTGGGGAAGGGAAATCAAAAAGGTGTTTTTATTTTGATTATATCACAGGCCTCAAAAGTTCAGCTGCAATCCAAAAGAAAGGGAGGCTGAGCACCGCCTGATATAGCGGGTAAAAACGGATAAATCGAATGAACCTGAGTCAGATAGCTCAGTCACGAGTTGAAAAAGAAAAGAAAGAATATAAGGTCAAGTGGTGGGGTGCTCGATGACGTCGGCCCGATCATCTACCCGACCAGCTTAGCTAACATTTATCAGATGCCCTTGGACGTCATATTACAAGGTCCAGTAACTAGAAACTTCTACATATGTATGCTACATGATATGAAAATAATCTGCACTCTCACGCTTTTGTCCTGACTCCAAAAGAGACAATGTATAGAGCTCGAGTATGGAGGGACGAATATACTTGAAAATATGTAAAGGAAATATATCATTAAACTAAGATCAAGACAGCAAACCGCCCAGTCTTTCAATGTATTCAAGAACGCCAGTCATGTTCCAGAGCCAAGCCCAGACAGAAACCCGAGGCAAGAGCCCCACAGTCCACGGTAGTCCACGAATGCCTTAAAACACCCAACTAGATCGCCCGAACGGGGGTATATGGATATATATGCAACGTAATAATCACGATGTAGAGTTAAGAAAGGAAAAGAAAGTCAAAATGAAAGGGGAAAAAAAGGAAAGAAAAGAAGGGGAAAAAAAGGAAAAAAAAAGATCGAACCAGCGAAGAAAAGAATGATAAAAGAAAAAGCACATTAAAATCAGAAACCCAATCATGCAATGGAGTCAAACTCCTCACGCTCACGAAGCCGGTTCCGAGCAAGAGTATCGCCACCGCTGGCCGACAGCTGCATCCAGTGCAGCGCCAGACACATACTCTGCGGGTCCGATTTAGAGTCTTTGTCTCGTCGATACATCATCTCCGCCTTGAAGGTATCCCGCGGGAGGGTCAGAGGGAGAGTCACGCGTGGAAGAAGCTCTGGGTGAGTCAGATAAAGGATGGCAAGTTCGCGCTGTGCGACCGGGTTGCCCTCTTTAGCAGTGATGATCCACATTCCCGCTGCATCTTGGATAGCATGACCGGGGCGGGATTGGAAGTCCGAGGCGAAGGGGGATGGCGACGGGAGAGTTCCTGGAAGACGATTCGGTCGGCGATCTCGACCATGCTGTGGCAGATCTCTTCTTTGAGGCTTAATGCGGCCAGACCGAATTGAAGGAATGCTGTCCCGCGATCCGTCTTGTTTAGCTGATCTCCTGGGACAAACGCGGAGATAAACTGCAAGTCCCTGAAAAGGGTCTTTGGCTTCACATCTAGAATCAGATCACGCAAGGTTGCTACGATTTGTGCTTCCGACGGAGTGGAGTAGTCAGATCGTCGGGAGCCACATGTGACTGACTCGGGAGGAGAGGAAGGTAGCATTGGGTCCATCTGGGGTAGGTTGTTGGGGCGCACCTCCGAGAAACTGTGGCGATTGGCCCGATGGAGTTGAGGACTGCTCCGCATCCTGTCACCTTCTCCCGGGGAAGAACTGAGAGTTGTAGGGGAATTGGCATCTTGTGGCGAAATGAGGGATGCAACCACCAATGAACGCAAGTCCCGCAACGCGTTAAGCTTTACAAAGGGGTTTCCATGGCGTGAAAACACTTCGATCAGCCGGTGGAAGACTGTCTTGTATGAGAATGGCGACTGCTCTTCCGGTTCCAAGACTGCTTGCGGTAGCTGTGACGAGGCCTCCACATGAGGAGCTTTGTGTTGGGAGACACGCAGGTTGCCCAGAGACCTGCTCCGGCGACCTTTCAATGAACCACGTTGCTGACCAAGATGCTTGGAGCGCTCTTCATAATCGGCGTAGAATTTCTGGACAGCGGCTCGTCGGCGCATTTCCACCTGAATGCGTTTCTGGTCCAGCGCATTGGTGAACCAAGCGTCAGTTTCACTACCGCAACTCCATACCGGAGAGCCCAAATCGCTCAGAAGCAGACTAGTCAGTGTCTGTCTCAAGCCATCCATGAACGCCGTCTTCCCTTGAGTTTTGCGTTCAACACGACGGGGCTGACGAGCTGCCGTCTCACTGAACATAGATGGTGGTCGTGAGTAGACACTCGACGCGCTTGTGGCATACGTAGGGTGCCGCTGGGGTGCGGACCAGAATGTACTGTAGGTATCACCGGTAGATGTCGAAGCAGCGCGACCAGGTGAACCTCCAAGAGAAGACATGTCAATTGAAGGAAAGTCACGCTGCGGCCTCGATTTATCGGACATTATACTTTGGATAGAGGGCTTGCGACCTAATGACGGTGTATCTTGATAAAGACGAGACATAGGATCAGGCATTGGCATATTGGCACCATAGAAGTGAGAAGCAGAATTTGTGTCCTCGCTTGTTGTCGTTGAAGGTCGAGGAGTGATAGGCATGGACATTCCTGGGAATGTGCGAGATCCGTAACCCTCGAACCTTGAGCGTTCCCCCTGGAAAAGCTCACTTGCCCATAACACCGGTGTCTCGGCCATCGTTTCACCCACTAGTTTATTGATGCTCATCCGGACTTCGTAACAGAACCGATGGATTCTTTCTTCTCCCTTGCAGAAATTGTCGATTCCGTTGTGCGACAACCATTTCTGGGTCAGCTCGACTTGCTCGTCAGACAGCTTATTCGGCCCACCCTGGCTACTGGGTGCCTTCATCATGTTCATAACTTGCACTTCAGGCTTCTGGAACAAGGAGCCACCCAAAGACCTTGCTCCGTAACGGGACCGCTGTTCTTCGGGGAACTGACTGAAAAGTCGGGCCGAGTAGATCATCGTTTTCAAAGCCATAGCCACGTGTTTAGCTTCCTCATATCTGATGGAGTTTTTGACGTCGTTCATGTACCACATCTTGTCTCGGATCTTGCAAAAGGTAGCCGTCAGGTCCTTGACTTGAGTTTGGAGTCGGCGGAAACTGTGATCGAGAGACACAAAGTCACTCTCGCAACGCTCAATGACAGCTCGCGATTGGATCAGTGAACGACTATAGTTCTCATGCATCGGGCCCAATATCCATGAATCGTCCGTGTTCCTCGATGAGCTAGTCGTCCCTCGTTGCCCGAGCTGCTGTGACGCGTTCCACCAGTAGTGCGCACCGACAAAATCGGAGTCATGATGGCAGCAGAACATCGCTTCGTTGAACCGCTGCTTCAATGACATGGCGACTGGTTGCGCAGCATTTTGTGAAAGGAACCCATAGTCGCCCGCGTCTTGAATGCGGTTCTCGTTGACAAGTCGAACAATAGCTGTCTGCAACGCTTCATGATTTTCCTCCAGTCCTAGCGTCGTGGAGTGCGAATCATCGTCACTTTCAATTATCGGGACTTTGGACGTTTCATATCTGCTATCAGGAAGGAGGCTCCAAGTTAAGCCATGGCCGTCTGCTGCAACTGAGAAGATGGTCCAATGCTCGTTTGAAGGGTGCTCTAAGCTCAACCGCTCATTGGGATGGTCTAAGTCAGTTAGCTCGAATCGAATGCGAGCGGCCTTTTCAGACAGGCTATTTTCCGGCGCTAAAATAGAATGAGTCTCCACTGAGAATATGGAGCCATTATGTGACATAGGTTTTGGACTTGTGTCGTGCTTGAAACGAGCGAATCCAGAATCCGTAAGTGAGTCTGGCCGGAGGTTGACAGATGGTGGCGAACTGGACGGCCAAGAATGAACTCCTGCAGAGGCTGGTGAGGAATGCAAAGAAGAGGGGGTATGTTGGAAGAGAGTGTCTAGGAGTGTGAGAACATCCAAAGCAGACATCATCAGGAAAGTTGAAGACTTTCGTCGATGAGGAAGTCGTGCCTGTAATGAGGGAATAGAAGGGTCACCCGATACCTCCGGCAGCATCGTGTCATGGAACCGAGAGAGCATGCTTTCGACACGGCCCTTGATTATCGGACGAGGGATTGAGAAATGATGCCTTGAAAAGATCAGCAACAGTGTCAAAATCTGCACAGAGTTCAACCTAGGATGACGTACATTGAACGCAAAACAGCAAAGACTTGAGCGTAGGCACGGTGTCCAACCTGGTTCAACAATTTCTCGCGAGCATCTTTTCTGATATGGAAGTCTAGGAGAAGACCGTGGGTCTATCACAGCAATAGCAGATTGGGGTCAGCTTCGCAAGTTCACCAAGGGCCAGAGGCTCATATACCTCAGGATACGTCAATGCGCGATAGAGGAACTTTGAAAAGAACCACTGGAGGAATAAAAACTCCAAGAAACGGCTGCGGGTCTCGGGATTATCCAGCTTCCGCAAAACGGCCTTTGCAAACTGTAGCACAGCGTGAGGAAAGCCGCCGTCCGGGTCATCAAGTACACGGAACAAATCATCAACGGCAGCAGCAAAGAATTCCTCCGCAACATCCGTTCGCAGGGGGTCCAGGGAATCCATGGCAAAATCCAGGCCGGGTGGTGTGGCTATAGGCTCTAGGAGAAAAGCACCGGTTTGTAAAATGTCCATTAGGTAGAGTTCAAATTTGGGGCGGGCTTTCCAAGTGCTGCCGGTGGTCCAGGAAGAAAGAATCTGGCCGATAAGAGGATAGTATCTACTACTTCCGTTGGAGATTAGTTGAGCGCAGACAGACGACCACACTTCCATACGCAAGCGGGCTTCAGGCGTCTCTGGATCCAATGGAGCGGCAAAAACGTTAAAAAGAAGTATAGATAGTGGGTCAGTCCTCTCAAAGGCATATGCGTGGTCCTTGAATGCAGCGGACTGAGTCTGGCTCCTGTTTAAGAAAGTCTGGGCCCGAGCCCGGGAGGTAGAAGGGAACGCAGGATCATTGGTATCCAAAGCCGTGGCGGGAGAGGTAAAAGCAGCCAATTGGGACGAAGACAGGCTTTGTAACCGGTCAACCAAAAACTGGGGATCAGAGCGGACCAGCCGCAAAATCTCCAAAAAGTCCGTCCGGGACTGGGGGCTCAGCTGATGAAGGAAATCCGGGAAACGGCCAATGTCAGTTCCCAAGGATGGCTCCCCGTCCACGGAGTCAGTCTGGCCATCGCTGGGAGCAGGTGAAGAGCATGATTCCTGGAGGTCTTGTAGTGTATGGTAGAGAGCAACAAAACTGGCCTTGTCATCATGGCGGAGAGCTTCAACGAGACCTCGCTGTGCAGTCAGCCCGACACGAACCATACGCGCAGAGACACCAATGGACACCTTGGTGGCACGCAGGCGTTTCTCCAGTCGCTTCCTTTGGGCCTGCTTGCGCTGGTTCTGATGATAACGAGTGGCAAAATCCTCGAATGAAACTTGGGGCGCATCTTCCACTGGTACAGGTATTATGGAAGGCGTCGGCCCGTTGTGTCCAGTGGAAAGAGCGGCCTCTACCATGGGACTGGCACGGCCCGAGCCCAACTCACCTGGCCCCACGTTCGAAGATTCAAGTGCGCGCATGGCTGGCGATTCCGGAGGTGAAGGAGGCAAAGGCACAGATGCGGGATCTTGCGCCCCATGCGACGAGTCAGACAAGTCACATGGTGTATTAACCTTGGGGAAAGCAGGTATTTGCTCGGCTGGGAGCTGGTCAGATTGGGCTGCAATCGTATGGGGAATATAAACGATAGGAGCACCCCTCTTTTCTCATCCCCATAGAAGGGAGAAAACGCGCAAAAATGAATATTATGACGTACTGGTTGTAGAATGCAAAGAGGACGAAGAATGATCCTCTTGGTGTTCTACCATCTTGCGATTAGCGACAGACAGTCGCAAACCCCCCCCTAGCCGACGAATCCCTATCGCATTCTGAAACGAAAACTAAGTTCTTAGAGTGACGATGCACTCGATCGGCTGAACAGTTGGCTTCCAGGATGAATGTGTGGGAAGAAAAAAGGCGGGGGAAGAGAAGGGAAATAGGAAAAGGTTAAGGAGGGGAGATTTAAAAGAGTCCAAGTAAATGAAACCCGGAGTATAAAACAAATATAAAAAGGATTAGAATAGCAAGACTCGAAACGGACAGTTGCAGACTACAAAAGTGCCAAAAGCCAAGTAGAAAAGACTTGTCAGAAATATGGCTAATAGCGAAAAGGACCAGGTACCGAGTACAACGAAGACGATGCGTTGGCAGTGCAGGAATGAGGTGTCCATGCGCCCCTCATGCGCCCCTCAGATTTTATAGACGTGTTCTCTCTCTTACGTATTTATATGTTATAGAGCATTTTTATACTAATTTTACATATATGTACAACATAATATATATGGATCTGACATATTAAATCGCCACTTTGGTCTAAAATCCAAATATCGAGTTGTCAGCGTTGTCAGTGGCAATATGCTCATATGCAAGGATGTTATGGCTATACATCGTCCTACGACACACGCGCACAACCGGCATTTATTTCATGCAGCTAACCCGGGATACCCCGACTTTTAAATAAAAGAAGGATAAAAAAAAAGCAAATATGCTTGATCACAATTATGTGAATCATTCATGATGGCATTACAAATGCTTAGACACCCAAACTCCGTTCATAGATACTCGTGTAGGGAAATTCCATCATGGTATCACCGGCAAACCCATTTCTTGTCAACTTCTTTTTGTCCGACACGAGCAGCAACCTGGTCAAGGGTGGCTTTGAGTGTATCCTTGGACACCTTGGGGAATCTAGATATATCCGGATTAGCATATATGTTCTAACAGAAGACACCGTGGGAACCAACCGTTTCTTCAAGATTTCGACCAACCCAATCTTACTGAGATCACTGCCTTCAACTGCTTCCTTGAAATCAGCAAGTTGATCTGGCGGGAATGGCCGTTTCGCTTTCGATGTGGGAGGTAAAGCACTGCCCGTCGCCGGTGCTCCAGGGACTGCAGGAACAAGGAAGCCGTCTATGGCTGTCACGGGTCGCGCTTTCGCAGGTACTTGATCCACGGGCTTGGGCTTAGGTTTCTCCCAGTATGCAGTCGAGAACGGGTCGATGGGGAACTTGACCGCATCAGATATAGTCTCCATCCGATAGGCCTCCATTTCAGGGTCGACTCCATTGCCAGCCCACTTGATTCCGGTAGAGACAGGCTCTAAATCACCAACAATAAGACGACGTTTGCCCCCGGCAAGGACATCATCCTCGTCATCCAGGAAACCTTCAAGATCATCTTCGCCCTCATCACTGCCTTCATCTTCTTCTTCAGAGTCCAGCTCTTCACCTTCCTCGGGTTCCTCCCATTCTGCCTCGGAATCATAATCATAATCGGTATCCGGCAGCCCTCGGTGATAGGGATTCCGCGCAAGTCTTCTCATGGATAATTCGGACACATGGCGGGTATAAGTTCCCTGATAGGGAGGGCGGATGTCCTCGCCAAACTTGAGAGATTTCATCGGGACCTTGCGTAGAAGCTCTTGTGGTTTTAGAGTCGGTATTGCGCTTTGGTTTTGAGTAGATTGGGTTGAATCGTCAGATATTTGTAGTTGCAGCAGTATGTCCTTGATTGAGATTGGTTGACGCCCACGACGGAAGGGGATTATCTGGAAGACTTCTGACGGACGGAATGGATGCGTCTGGAATGTAGTTTCGTTGCGTAGGCATGTATCGATGGTTTCTCGTACATGCTTGAGCGCATCGGAGTCACGCTCGAACCGATGGGGAGGTGCTACGCTTGTATGAGACTGCAAAAAAAATGCGGGAAACTCTCGCTCATATTCTGACTGCACGCCATGAGTTTCGCAAGAGGACTCGCCGGTGGTAGATGCCTTCTTCGGCGAGGGAGCGCTGATAGTCTGTCCTGCTGACGAGGAAGCCGAAGGTACAGGTGGTTTCGCGAAGAAGGAGTTTAATTTCATTTGGGACTGTTCGGTTAGTATATGGACATCTTCCTGTTAGGACGATTGTGGATGCCACTTACACGAATTTTCTTCTCCTTCTCCTCGTCCTTTTTACGCTTCTCTTCTTCCCTGGCAGCCTTTTCGTCTTCCTTGGCTTTCTTCTTTTCATCGCGCTGCTTCCGCTCCTCCTCACGTTGGGCTTCTTTCTTACGTCTTTCTTCTTCCCTGTGCCGTTTCTCTTCATCACGTTCAGCGTCGCGCTTCTTTTTCTCCTCTGCCTTGATGCGTCTCTCTTCTTCTCTCTTGGCTTTCTCCTCTTCTTTCTTCGCCTTCTCTTCCTCCCTTTTCGCTTTCTCCTCGGCCTTCTGGCGCTCTTTGGCTTCCTTTTCTTTTTGCTTGGAATCTGTGCCAGCAGAGACTACCTTGCGCTTCTTAGGGGCCGGGGCATCGGGATCAGGATTAGAAGTGGCATTGGTGCCTGGAGATGTTGATCCCCCGTCATCAGCTTCATTTTGCTTGCGCGGTGTCCTTCTCATCACGATCTCAACCGAGGGGGAGGTGGAAAACTATTTTTGGTTTCAACTGGTGGGGAGGTAGTGTCGTCAGGTTGGGAGGGGAGAGACGGATCGCAATTTTCTTGGTCTTCGCCGGCAAACTCAGTCAATGGTCGCTTCCCGTTTGGTGAGGGTAGGTGGGCATCATCAATCTCGTGAATTGAGCGTTTTCGGGGACCCGATGAAGGTGATGCGGGCAAGGACGGAGCTGACTGCATCGGCGATAGAGATGTGCTGGGCACCATTGACCCAGAAAGATTGTAAAGAGCTGATCAAGAACCCGAAGTCTGAGGAGTGAATGTGGGCGAGGGAAGGGGCGATGGGGACAGGCTGTCGTGTGATAGATCGCAACTTCACTTCATAGGTGGTTTAGGTCGTGAAAACTAAGGGAAAGCACGACTTGGAGAGAGAAACGATAGAAGTCACTCTAATTGGACGATTTGTCTTCAATCACGGAGTATTGACCTCGTTGTTTAATGCGTGTACGGAGTAGAGTGGTAACAGTTGGGCCAACACTGGGACGCGTTAATCGTTTCGCGCTCGCGACCGATAAGCACGTGTGTGCTTATGTAATCACTATATGACCCCGGGCGCCCCGGGCCTCCAGCCGGCAGGGTTGGAGGTGCCCAAGGGACATTCCTGGACGTGGGGTCTTGAGTACTAGTATGGCATCATTTTGACTCCCAGGATCAATATGGTATGAGCGTACTTTGATATTTACTCAAGTACTTTTGTTACTGTCATAATTCAATTACCTAGCACTATATGAAACAGCAATGAAGCTGCAAAGAAACCCATGGACTACTCCACGGAAGCTATTCTAAATGCGAGATGAATTGAGATAATCTTTGGGTTGAAATTAGGTACAACCTCTAAATTAAGACAAGCTAGGCCATATAACCAACGCCAGGATGGCCCCGTATGCAGCCGCAGAAGGACGAACGCAACAGACGAACGCAACACAGAGAGCCAGTCTATATAGACCAGCAATGCCATCGAGGATATACAGCAAGAAAGAAGGATGCCTGGAGAAAAGCAGGGATGTGGCGCTTTAAATAAAAAGGAGTAAATCAGACAGCAAACGTGCAAAGATATAGACAAAGCAAAAGGACGCATTGGTCTAAACCATCAAGATTTGCCGAATGGGGCCAGGTGTGGAGTTGCAACGAGATAGGTATTATGTGCAATTGACGAGGCGTTAAGAGAAATCACGTAGAAATCATGAAAGATAGAAGGTGGCGGGATATGAGGATGAAGATGAAGGATAACAAGAGTTGATAGACCCTGCATGAGAACAAGGGCCTCAGTCGCTGTCTGAATCGGGATTTGCGACGAAAAGTCGCACATTGGTCATGGTAGTAGTTCGCTCGTCTACACTGCCGCGTCGTCGCAACTCGGCTGCCCTTTGGGCTTTCTCGGCAGCTGTAGTGGCGGCATTCGGAGCCTGCATGTCACCAACAAAGTCGTCTTGCTCTTGCTCGCTGCTGTGTGTTGTCGCGGCATCATCTTTGTGGAGTGATGGCAGTCCACTCTTTTTCTCTTCATGTATCTCCGCGGGTGTATTTTCCGACACTTCTGGGAGATCAGTCTTCTCATTCGGGGGTGTGCTGTTACTGCCCATCGTTCCTGTGGCCTCGAATATCCACTTGGGTAACGGTGGGTACTTCCCAGAGAGCTGCGACCGCTGCCGGTCCGTCTGTGAATAGCACCACCATCACTGCTGAGAGTGTCATCATCCCCATCGCCGACTTCGTTCGCACTGAGTCGCACGGGGACCTTGGCGCCCACTAGGTTTGAGGGCGAGAACTCCATAGCTCCCTTAGGACCGTGCTTGATCTTGCCACTAGCCAAGGTTCCTGCCCGGCCAGACCCTGCGCCATGAACTTCAAGGTATGCTCTCTTCTTGTCCCGTAGGGCTTGTTCTCGCATTCTAGCGTCTTCAGGTTGTGCCCGGTCACACCATACGGTAGCTTTCTGCCGCCGCATGAGGGCCACATATCCAAGCTGAGAGTTGGCAGAGCGGGACGAAGCAGTTCGCCGGATGTCAGAGACACCTTGCCCCGCATGTACTGTAGGGTGGTGGCCGGTACTCGAGGTCGAGGTAGTGGTGCTAGACATGCGTCGAGAGGGTTGATGAGGAAGCGTCATTTGGGGAACAGGAGGTGGAGGAGGAGCGCCGTAGTAGTGCTGAGAGCCACCTGAGTAGGGCAGCACGCTGGAGGATGTCGTCCGAGTCCGGCTGTGCGTGGTCTGTGGGCTCGCTAGATGGGGCGCAAGTTGGGGTCGTGGAGAATCGTAGGACTGATATCCACCATACCCGTGCTGGGCACCAGAGAGGGGCTTCCGGGCAGGAGGCCCTTGATGGAGGGGCATTCGAAAGTCTGTCATGCTGGGCGGACTGGTACACCAGCCTTAAAATCCCAACGTGCGGAAGTTATAGGAGAGTACTGTTTGCTCGCGTGCTGAGTGTTATTTTGGGATATGGGATCCTGGTCCGCGTTGGTGACCTGGAAGGCGGCGTTTCCGATGCGCGCGGCTGACGGATAGGGAAATAATGCGGCCTCAGCGCCCACTGCAGTATGCAGCCGCCACAGTCCCTTTTGCGAGGTCTCAAGCGGAAGGCTCAGAGTGGATGCCTTAAATATGCAGCGACACCACTGTGTTGTAGACGTGCAATGGGCTGATCCTCGGGGTGATCCTCGGGGTAATTTTGAGGCGAGGGTGACGATGTAGGAGCGCACACACGAAGTCCCGCAACTCAATCGGTCGGCGATCCGGTGACCGTAGTGCAAGCGTGAGGTTACAAAAAAGGACACAACAGTCCTGCCCAATAAATGTCGAATGTAGAGGAATGGTCGGGATGGGCAGGTCTTAAGGGGAGGGCAGATCGGGGGAACTTGAGGACTTTGACCGGCCGTTCCTTGGTAGAGCAAGGTGATTGGACAATACGGAACACCGCGGAGGAAGTACTTTCCCACATAATTTGGCAGGTGGAGTACTTTGCTCAGCCACACCTGAGGCTGGGTGAAACTTACGGTATAGGGGTTACATTTCAAGGTTCAGATCACACTGGCAATGTTTCAAATTGTTGTCTCTCTCCAGCTCTCCATGTCAAAATGTCATCATTATTTATTTCTCATAGGTATTTCCTGTGGATCGATGCTACATTGACATGCCAGCCCTACGAAGTCGCCTCCCGCTGAGCACGTGAATGCTTGCAAGCGACATCATATTAACGAAATCCTTGGTTATTGTCAATGAGGATAACGGCTTTGGTACGGAAATGTTAAATAGGATGGCACAAATCGTGGATCTACAGACCAGCCGACGTATACCACACAGCAGGGGGCTACAGCCATCAAATGGCTCCACCATCCAGCCGCCCGTAACCACAACGCACTACGCTATGGACAATGCCAGTCCACAGTGCCCACGTCTTATCCCATGCTTCGGTGTCTGAGCCAGGTAGATCGTTGTCTCCATTACTCCGTACATGCGCGCCATTTCTCACGGAGTATAGCTTTCGGGTTAGGCGAGGACTCGGAAATCATAGCATGGCAGCTAGCGTCGGAGACCGCAAGCGGCTTCAAGTTGGTGGTAATCTGTTGCTACTCGTGCGGCGAGAAGTGCATAATATTGGTCCAAAGTGGTCCAACTAGACGCCTAGTGGCAATTACTTTCATGCTTTCTCACTTCCACGCCTACCTCGTTGGATTTACTAACCTATGAAGATGGACCTGGCTCGACTCCTGCACATGCCATCCCCGGTAGAGACAATGGGATTCTGGCCAGCGTTCTAGAACACCTAGTATCTGCGACCAGACCTGGCCCTCGATGGTGAGGGAATATCGAAGTTCAAGACCTCTTTGATAGGCAGAAAGACCATCTGAGTGGGGACAGCCGCGTGTGTCATATTGCTCAAATGCTTACCTGGGCATTTAATTGCATGTAAGCCACGTACCGCTGAATATAAGGACAATTGGCTTTTATTATGTGATGTGCTAGCTTCCATATGCATGTTTCCAAGTCTCTATAGTTCAAGTATGTATCACCATATAATACGGACCGAGACCGATGATAGCGGGTTGATCGATGGCCCTGGGGGCTTCATTGACCTGTGCGCCATGCGGGGTATACCTCGTATACCTCGTATACGAATGAAGACAGTGGAAGCGAATTTCTATCATATACATGGAATGTAGTAATACTCCCATCCACAGTACATATGTATGTACTCATTGGTTCCAATTCTTCTAGAGTTGTATCGATAGAATGACCCTTCGAAGAAAGGGCGTAAGCATAAAGCGTTTCTATAACCCCTTCGGTTAAATACGGCGCAAATCCGCCCTTGAAAGCGCTACGTCAACATATTCTAGTAATTCTTGTAAAACAGCTCATGCCTCAGATCAATACGGTAAATTTCAACAAAACGGAAACTGCGCCACACAAGTGGGCTGTATTAGCTCATTGGTGGAGCTCAGGAAAGCTGCCGTGGGAAAAAATCATAGTCGTGACGTCAAGGTGTTTCAGCGTACCCAAGTTTGTACAAAGAGACAAAGGAAAAAGTGCCTGTGCCTGATGATACATTGACATTCAGAAAGAGGCACAACCTTCAGAAGCCGAAGACGGAAATTGTCCCAGTGGGGATAATAAACAAGTTGCGAGGCACTAGTATGAACTATTTTTTTAGACAAGTCTAACATTTGCATATCACTTGTAGTCCGAGACTTGCGGTATTAGAGGGTATGTCCAGCACATATCTTTGCTTTCCAAAGGTTTTATTTGCGGATGTGTGTATAATAAGGCTCCATAATCTCTCCGTAATCTCACATCTAGCCCTATGATCCTTATATGTCTTTCAGCGCCACTCTCCCCAAGTATCAGGCCCCCGCCGCTCCACCCACGCTAGTCTACTTTGGTCTTGGGTATAAAATTGTACAATTATGCAGTCCTCGCGAACAATAGCGCACTTATGCCTGATTCGTCGTAGAGAAAGTATGCACCGCTGTGTTATGCTAATAGTAATCTACGAGGGACCGTTAGGAATAAAGAATTGAGTTGGCATATATCATTAGCATAACTCCCAGGTCAATTCTATCGCAAAGATAATGTATGTGGTGAAGATAGAAGCCAGATTCAGAGCGACGTGCGAGAAAACAGGGGTGTAAGGTTATAGAGAGAATCACACAAATCGCTAGCAAGGAAGATTTCTTCATTGCCTTAACTGTGTTGGCTGCTTTTCTTCAGATGATGAGGCGTTCCCATCATCCGTGGCCTTGCCCCAGGCCTCTTCAAAGGCCGGGTCCGCCAAAGCCTCAGGCCCAGGCTCATTGAAGGCTGATTCCTCGGGCATGGCACTAGGAACAACACCGCGTGATTGTGGTTCGATGATCTCCTCCTCCTCCTCCTTTAAGTCAGCGTCAACTTCCTTCTCAACTATCACCTGGGAGAAAGACGATGAAGCAGCTTCAGTATCGACCAGATCCGTCTCCCTAGTCGGCACCGCTTTGTTATTGGCACCAAGAAGCTCGAGGTCAAAGTTCGAACTATAGACCACGGCAGAGAAGGCTTCAAGTTCACGCACGTTCTGGTCCATGGCGACCAGATATTCATTTGGTGGATGGGCGCCATTACCGATCACGTGTGCCTGTCGAGTCATGACAGCCAGGAGGTTGGCAAGCTTTGTCTTGCGCTCGGAGTTGGCAGCCAAGGGCACAACAGTGGCAACTGAATCGAAGGATTGCAAGTGAGCCTCCGGGGCGGAGGTGGGCGCCTTGAAGGCGTCAGCGGCGCATCTTTGGTCAATGAGGGTTGAGAATCCCTCGTTGTTAAGAAGTGTGAGCACGAGGGAGAAAGAGGGAGAGTCGATCAAATCCGCTGTCTCATCTAGGAGGTGTCGAAGCTTCGATGCTGTCTGGGAAGAGGAAGGGTCAGCTACGCCTTCCACGCCCGACTCCTGTAAGACGTGTTCCTCTTCCTCCGCAGGGGGGAGCAGGCATGAAAGCCATTTTTGAGATCGTCGCTCGTCCTCGGTGCTGCCTTCCACCTTCTTTCGGATTTGCAAGGTCAGCTCAGAGAGCTTGGCCAAACTGATATCCTCACGCGGATTCAAAGGTCCAAATACTTCCTCTACGGCGGCTTGCACTCTTCCCATCAGGTCCTTCCACCCGCGGTGAAGCAGCCACCAACTGAAGGCGAGGTAACGTCGGTTGGTCTCGAAGTCATCGCCCAATGTTTGAGTGAGTTCATCATCGTGGTCTTCAAGTCTGATTGTCGAGGCATTGGCAGGTGGTGTAGCAAGTGAGATCACGCTGGACAGATAGTTCCGACGGCCGAGCAGGTTGAGTTGAATATGTGTGAAGATAGTGAGCAAGGAGAGAGTGTAGATCATAGTAAAAGACCGAGTGACCGCTAGAAAACGTTAGCCTCTCCTCTGACACAGACACTGTCAAAATAAACACTCACAGGTAATCTTCACCTCATTCCACAGCTGCGTCTTGTTCCGTTTGGGCCGAGGTTGTCCGTCCGAGTTCACAGAAGAGTCGCCGACCTGGCTTGCGTGCACATATCCCTCGCTCTGGAAACTGGAGAGGCTTCTTCGATCATCGTCCGGCAGACTCGGGATACCGAGCTCAGATCTGACCCAGGCGCCTCCCCTGCATTGAGCCGAGCCAACCTCTCCGCTCGCTTCTGCTGAAGCTCCTTGGTCAACTCCTCAACCGGGAGGGCATCGATGATATTCTCGGCGGCAGTCGGCAACAAGGCGAGGACTGTATATGTGCAATCGGTTTGGTTTTGTTCGAATCGTCGGCGTAGGCTATTGCCATGTGTTAGTGATTCCGGTTCGGGGTATTCTGGGTAAGGGTTGCACGCGTTACAAGCTCGCGTGCTTGCTAGTGGAGAGATAGGAGTCATCAAAAAACAAGGGGAACTGACTTTTCGCGAGCAATCCGATCGCTGCTCATGCGCTCGCGTGCCTCGGAGATCTTGGACAGCACATATTGTCCGGCTAAGTAGCCAGCTCCTATCACCCCAGCCCCGATTGCAAGACCTTTGCGATTGCGCTGGAACCAGCGCCTCGTCGCACCGATCATATTTATGTTTGGTGCTTCTCTCCGAAGAAGTTAAAATGACAATCGATCTCAAATCATGATAGATCCAGGAGATGGATGGGTTCAGTAGATGGGGAAGAAAGGCTTCGGGCGCTGATCGCCAGTTTCAGGCCTCGGCTAGAGCCCGCCGTCATGCAATGTGAGTGAACCGAGCCTATAACCAAAGCACCATACAGGATTTAAGTACCTACAGCATACTACATGCTATTGACACCTGACTACAACATACATGTATTTTCCCATTCCCATAAGTCCTCCTGCAATTACCGTGTCCCACTAGAGCTTTCTCCCCCGGATTTGGCATGGTCATCCCGCAGCAACCCGCTAATCCCCTTCAGTCTTCTTTCCTGTTCTCTTCTCATTGCTCTTTATACTCTCCGCGTACTCCGTATATTCCGTACTTCTTATAAATGTTCTCTAATGTTCTCTTTCAAACTGGTTCCATCCCAGTTCGATGATAAGCGATAAGCTTCAGTCGGCTACGCCCGATACAGGCCCGCCCCCCTTGCCATATCAGCCAGCCTTGGGAGTCATCACTCCACCTTACATCCATCCAGCTCCATGCAACAACTTAATTACTGACTGCCCCCTCTATTCGGTATCTACGAACTACTTCCCCCCCTTTGCCAACAAGAACCGTCCGAGACTGCACCCAACCGACCTGGTTGTGAGCTGCGTCATGGCGGGGATGGAGCCCCGCAAAACCCCTCCGGAGTACTTCCTGGAGATCTTCGCCGATACCACCCATGTGCGAGATGTACTGAAGGGTTAGTGGTGAGCTGGAGACATTATAAGCATGTATTTCGTACTAATAATTCGTGCCAGGTGTCCTGAACCTCATCTTCTTCCACCGTTACTTCCCTTCTATCCGGCCGGTCACCTTTGACGTGCTCGACTTCACACTCCCCGCTATAAATGATGCAGATCTAGAGACGCTGATTGAATCGCGCGTATCGGCTCTGGTCCGGCAGCACCTGTCCTCCGCAGCGGGGCAGGATGGCCAAATTGTCGGTGGCGGCGGGGGTGTGCGAGGACGGATCGCAGTCGAGTTCTACGAGAAGAAACGGCGTCGCTCGGGCCACTGGTTTGGCGGACTGACAGGGAAAGGCGACGAAGAGGTGTGCTGGGAGATTTGGACACTTGATGTGACGATCGCGACACCGCGCACTGAGTCCGGTATGTACAATCTGCGGGTCCCTTTATCCAGAGCTAATTTGGTTACAGAACGAGCCAAGGTGCGCAAGGCAATGGGGAATATGTTGCAAAAGGCAGCTCTGAAAATCTTGAGCGTTGTCAACCGGGATAAAGACCATATCCCGCCCATCACCACTAGCGATTCCAACCCGTTCCCCTATCGGATTGTCGTTAACCCTCGCGCTGATGGCTGGGGAAATCGCATGGGGCTCTACTGAGCTATGCGGTTTGACTAAGGACTTGGACGGTACACCTCGGAATCGTCCAGTCTGGTACGTTCCCACTCCGATTATTGTTCAACCAACCGGACACGTTGCTTTTATTTCCTTCAGTAGAACATGGCATCGGGCGATCGATCCCGATACGATTTACGAGATTTTCACATATTATAAAAAGGGCTATTACTATAAGTCTAGGGAACCCTTGTGTGCTGTGCTTGGACTTGCAAGCGATGGCCGTACGGAGTTCAGGGCTTAGGTGTTTGTTTATTTCTCGGATTCCTGAGAGGGTTGGGCTGTTCCTTTTTGCATTGCGGCGTAAGTACATATGGTTCTCTTTTTTTAACTCAATTACGAAAATCGATACGAATATCCTGTCCCATCTGTTGAGCCCTAACGAGATAGCATAGAGCAGCAACGTGTGATATCGGCATGCAATGTCTCTTCAACCAGACCACCATGGTAATTGTCATGAAGTAGTGCCTTCCGTGGGAGCTGCGCCCTGCATAAAAGCCTGCAGGGTGTAAGCAAAATATATCTCTGGGCCAATAATATTTCATCTGATCCCAACACCCAATATTTAGCCGCAAATACAACTGCCCCTCCATGCAGTGTGCCACCAACCCGATGCAAACCCAAAGAGACATCACATTGCTCCAAGCAGAAGCCGACAATGACGACGAGAGTTATTTCCGACTCCTGATCAACGGGTCAGTCAGGTATATCACCATTGCCCAAGGGATCTGGAGCACAGATGATATGTGCTTCGGCCCATCTCTAGCCACGATTCTCCCCGATCTTCCTACAGGAAATTGGAACGATGGGCTAGTGGCCAAACACCCAGAAACCGGCAAGCCATACTTTGCACGCGCCGCTCGAACCTCGTTTCCTGGAGTCAAGAATACATGGCACAACACCTTTATTGATTACATGGATCTTGGGAGAGAGCAGGAGACTTCGAACGGGTGTTTACGAAGTCAAATGTCCCCAGTTTGAGGAACTTGTTGTCGTCAAGTTTGCTCGCTTTGATTGGGAAATTCGATACATGGAGGGCGAGACTGCTGCATACCGGTTGATTGAGGGCTATGACATTGGTCCCCGGTTCCTGGGACATCTCACTGAAGATGGTCGGGTCATTGGTTTCGTGATGGAGCGTATTGCCAATGCACGGCATGCTGGGCCTCAGGATCTTGATATTTGCCAGCAGACTCTCGCTCGGTTACATGCTTTGGGGATTAGGCATGGTGATGTGAATCGGTTCAACTTCCTGATTCGTGATGAGAAAGCCATTTTGTTTGATTTTGACACGGCCCGCAAGTGTGATGATCCTAAGTTGCTTGCTGAAGAGCTCCGCAACTTACAAGAAGGCTTGGAATCTTCGTCGGACAAGGGTGGTGGAGGGTATCTTTGCTAGCACTGGTTAGCGTTTGTTGTCGGTATACAGCGTACGATGCAGTTGGCTTTAGACTGTCTATTTCGGAAGGGATTCTTAGGAACTGGACATCAATATTAGTTGACTGTGTCGTTGCATTTTTCCTTGCTCATATCAAGTAAGCACAGCATGCTAAAACGATAGAGGCCAAGACGATTGTGACTGATAATCGTAATGAGAGGATGGAAACGGCGTCTTTACTGACTGCACATCTCAGGCCTACTAGCCCGTTTGTTGTTGACTTCTCTATTATTGAGCACGATGTTATTCAGTCTTCATTCTAGATGCGAATCCGGTCCGGGGATGGTGACCACGTTGTCATCCATGCTGAGGTGCGCGGCTTGTTCAAGTTTTACAGCAGCTCCTTCGAAAGCGAATAAGAGCTTGAACGATACACCTCGGGATCGTCAAATGGCTTGACCCAAGTCATGTGGCTTCTGTGGGGACGCAGCTCGATGGTGCATAGCGCAACCCCGAAGATACATGTAGATGACGTAGATCTCGAACATCTGAAAATAACTGCATCCACATTCGCAATGTACGAACTAAACAACTAGTCCCCTTGAGTATGACAAAATGGCAAGAACCAAATAAAACATTCTCATTCGGATATCCAACCCCGGACCCGCCGCAACATTTCTCGGGTCCTCTCTATTTCATGTTCCAGCTATTGCACTGCTCCTATTTAATCATGGCAACGAAGCTTTGAGCCAACTACTTCACTTCGTGCTTAGGGCCCCGCCTGGCACAGAGAATCGGATCCACGACCCGCGCGCAAGCAGGTTCCGCGGAGCTTATATTGTCGATGCGATTCTCAGTTGAGAGGTGAAACTACACCCTTTAGGTGGAGTGGGGCTTGCTCGCAGCCTCGGCCTGGGCGCGGAGGTTGGAGGAGGTACCGTTGGAGGAGAAGAAACGGCCAACCACGGGCTGGAGGAAGGAGTGGAAGACAACTTGGGCACCGCTGCGAAAGAAGTCAGCTACCGGTCTCAACTTGGTCATGAGATAGTAACATACCTGGTCTGGGGAAGAGCCATCCACATGATCAGGACGAACTTGAAGATGTAGTAGAAGGCTGCGATCAGTTAGCAAAATAGTAGGAAAATTGGCGTCTTGTGGGCACGTACGGAACCAGTAAGCAGCACTGATGGCGCTCTCAATGACAGTCAGGAAAGCGAAGACAACCCAGTACTATCAGGTCATATGTTAGAATTACTGATCGCATGCGAGCGGAAAAGATGTCACGTGGATGGTGTATGATAATCCCCAACTGGCGGTGATTTCATACATCCGCATGATTGCGACAACAAGCTAATAGAATCATATGAACATACCGTGAGCCACTATTAGTTAAGAAAGACAAAGTTAGCAATTTGTGCTTGGAAAGGAAAAAGTTTCCCAAAAAAATCTTACCTGAGTATCGTCGTGAGTGCTTGAGGTGAAAAGCGCCTGAAGGGAGTAGTAACCGGGGATCAGGAAACCGGCAAAGTTGACGAGGAACTCGCCAGCAATGTTAAAGAAGACAAGGAAGAAGTAGATTCCGACAAGGCCGAGGATGACATAGACCTTGGGGACATTGGTCTGACGCTCAAGGTTGGCAAGGACAGGGTACTTGGAGAGCTACAAAATGACGGATGTCAGCTCGAAATCATAGCAATAGATAGCACAGTGAAGTAACTATCAGATAATGGGATTGTAGTCGCTCCTGCTGTGGTGGCTGGCGCTGAGGAACACTGCAGGCACAAGGCGAGGGCTAGACCTGAGGCGCCAGCGAAACACACAACAATGGCTGGAAACGTACCTCCTTGTCAAGCTGAGAAATGGAGTGCTGGGCACGCTCCTGGAAAGAGGCCATTTTTGCTTATAAAGGGTATTTGTGGGAGAACAAGTCAAAGAGCTAATAGGATGACAATGGAGCGAGGGATGGTGAGAATGCAACCGGTCAAGCTGGCGGCAAGAAGACAGAGGCTAGCCTGTGTGTATCACGTGATGTGCATGACGTATCCGTCCCTGCCATGTGAAGCTGCATCTGGTAATTTCTTATTGGTTTGAGTATATGAGAGTATATCAGTAGTGTTATGTATCAGGAGATCTAGCCCAGAAGATCATGCAGATATGGTCGCTTACATCTTAAAAAAAAATACTGTCTACTGGAGTGTTAACTGAGGGGCTAAGGCAAACATATTGATGGCCTTAAAATGTAGCGAGGTTTAAGCTTCAGAAGTGCTAGGGTTAATGTACTAATGTATCGATGTATTAATGTATCTTGAAACAGATCTCAAATGGAACATATGAATCAAGTTGATTGTATCAGAAGCCAGTTTCCTCTCCACAAATCCCCCGAGATAGTCATACATCCCACACATGACGTACGCGGCTTTTCCCGAAATCATCGAGCGCCGTTTGCTCTATAGATAAATACATACATATGTACCCAGCCTGGTTGCCTCCCGTTTCGAATATTTTCTTCCCTTACATCATGAAACCGGGGAGAGTTCCAAGGTTCCTTTGTGGGCCTCCCCCTGCAGCAGTTGGTCTGTTCGAGCCTATATGATGCATCCTTCTCCTTCTCCCGAGGTCCCCGCCTATAAACATTGACCAATTATGGAACATGGCATTAATCCCACACTCTTTGTCTCGTACATGAGGTATCAATCTGAATTTAAAAAACTGATAGTTGCTGAGCCTCTTGAAACACAAATGACCTCGGGATTGTGCTTCACCCTCCACATGATAGTCACGTGACTCGTATTCACAGGGATGGCAATTGAAACCGGCAAAGAAAAGATTAAAAACCCCAGAAAAGACCAAAAAAAGATTCAAACATTGCCGAGAGGACAGAATACACTTACAGTTAGTGCCTGACCGCCAGAGACGATCTCGGCATATGATGTGATTGGGTCGAAGGGCTAAACAGAGAGAGGCAATTAGCCTAACACCCCGTTATCAGACTTTCTCCCCCTAAAACAAACCCCCCCATGCAGCAACGTCTAAATATCTACGCATTACTTTATTTGTGTTGATACTCCTCAGTGGACCCTCGAATCCTTCGAATCCCTCGAATCTCCATATCCCGTGCTCGAAAAGGCGGGCCATGTAACCGCACCCGCGTACCGCCCTTCTAAGCTCTTCCATCCCCGAGGGAGCTACACAATACAATTGAAAGCATTCAACGTGGTTTATGCGTCAATTTATCACAGCCAACTGTTCTACGATTTGAGATCGTCATCTACACCACCATGTGGGATCCACCTTTGGTCCTCGAGAGCTATTTCGATTTCCATTCCGCATCACTAAACTACATCGATACACACTTTTCTCAATGCGGCCACAGTGAGTCCATGGATACTCCTCGAATACCCCACGGAGACAATTCTAATTGTTTGTCTGCGCCCTGCTTAGACGCGAATACCATATTGTTGTTTTGGGTGCTGGTAGGAACATTTCCTCCTGAGATATTTCCATAGGTCACAGGCTGACCACAGGCATTCCCATGCGACGCGGTAATAGGAGGTGTTGGAAAAAGTTGCCTGACAGGTTTGTTCCACGTCTTCCCAGCTCTGCCCTGAGTTCCCAAGCTGATCAACAATTATCTTCCAGCCCAATTCGTGCAAAATGTTTGGATCGAAAGCTACGACCCCACGATCGAGGATTCATACCGGAAACAGATCGAGGTAGACGTAAGTTGTCTACAATGCGCTGGAAATTGCTCGGCCGTTAACCAATCTTGATAGGGTCGACAATGTATACTGGAGATGTGAGTAACTCGGTGGTTCGGATATGGCATGATGCTAAATTTTCGAAGTCTTGACACCGCAGGAACAGAACAATTCAGTAAGTCACCCCCAAATCAGCACATCTACCCGTGAGAGATCAAAGCTAACAATCCACAAGCGGCCATGAGGTAAATCTAGCCATCCACCCACCCACGATTGATTCCGCGGACCAACCAGGGAAAAGCACACCGTACTAACAGCACTCCCTCCAGAGAGCTCTACATGAAACAAGGTCAAGGGTTCCTCCTCGTCTTCTCCATCACTAGCATGTCCTCCCTAAACGAACTCTCCGAGCTCCGCGAACAAATCATCCGAATCAAAGACGACGAAAACGTCCCCATCGTGATCGTGGGCAACAAATCTGACTTGGAGGAAGACCGCGCCGTACCACGTGCTCGTGCCTTCGGTCTATCCCAGAAATGGGGTAACGCCCCATACTACGAGACCTCTGCCCGCCGCCGCGCAAACGTCAACGAAGTCTTCGTCGATCTGTGTCGCCAGATCATCCGCAAAGACTCCGAGGGCTCAAGGTCCAGCAGCGATCCCAACCGCAAGCGCGAGGGCCCGAACCGCCATGACCGCAAGAGAGACAATCGCCGGCCGAGACGCCGCGGGCCGTGTGTCATCCTTTGATTCAACAGTTCGAGGGACCCCTCTGTGACTGAGGGCCCTTGTCTTGTTTCATTTTCATGCGATACGACCCTCTGCGACATATGCCCCCACCCGACGCTGCTATGCATCTTGACATGTCATGTATGACTGATGTTCTTTCTATATGTTGCCGATATTTCTGTGCCTCTCCTATAGAACCATGCTTCGCTGCTACAGATTTGTATCTTTTCTTTTCTTTAGGCTGTGCACAATTGGTGTCATCCTCTTTTTCTTTTCATATTTGACATATTTGAGGTTTGGTTGATCTGGACTCTAAAAAGGTTACTTTCACGAGATGGATAAAAAAAGTGCTTTCTTTTCTTTTGGTCATGTTACGCTAGATCACTTGTTGGGCATGTGGTTGACCCCTTCGCCATCGAGACAGAAAGGCATTGAATTATAGTACAGGATATGATGTGCGATCCCGACCATTTCCATCTATGAGCTCATTGAGCCGGCCGTACAGTTCTAAGGGCCCACTAGACTAACGAACGATAGTCTGCAGAGGGCTGTAGGCTACATCATGTGATGCGAGGTGACTATTCACCGCATATTCCTATTTGACTATTCCAAATATCACATAAAGTCAATGACACGTGAACATATATCTTCCATCCTATGCTTTTTTCAAATGTATCCTACATGAAAGCTTGCATACCTCGATCCAACCCGTCGGCGCTCTACATCCGGAACACGCCAAACCTAGTTTGCACATCCGGCTCAGCCTTACCACTGAGCGCAGCTGCCAGACCCAACCCTAGCATTTTCCTCGTCTGAGATGGCGGGATGATACCATCATCCCACAAACGAGCCGAAGAAAATGTCGCTTCAGATTCACGGTCAATGCGATCTTTCAAAGCCGGATCAGCGGATCGTCCGACAGCCTCCATAACGGCAGAGAGTTGCTCAGAGCCCATGACACCGATCTTCGCATTAGGCCACATGAAGAGAAGACGAGGCGAGTAGGCACGACCACTAAAGCAATGCCAGTTAGAGGAGAACTAGAGACAGCCTAAGGAAGAAACTTACCACATCCCGTAGTTACCAGCACCAGCACTGGACCCAAATACAACAGTGAACTTGGGGACATCGGCGCATGCAACAGCAGTGACAAGCTTGGCACCGTTCTTCGCGATACCGCCCTTCTCGGCATCAGCGCCGACCATGAAGCCTGAGATATTCTGCAAGAAAACAAGAGGGATCCGCCGTTGGGCACAGAGCTCAATGAAGTGTGCTCCCTTGAGAGAGGACTCGGAGAACAAGATTCCATTGTTAGCAACGATACCGACGCGATGGCCGTGGATGCGGGCAAAGCCAGTTACCAGGGTCGAGCCATAGTCACGCTTAAACTCGGCGAATTCACTGCCATCGACAATCCGCGCGATGACCTCGTGTACAGGGATCTGGCGACGTAGATTCGTGCCAACGATCCCGTTTAGCTCATTAGGGTCGTACAGCGGTTCTTTCACGACAAGTGAGTCTCCATTACCGTTCTCCAGCTGGAGCGGAGTTGTCGTGGTAGGGTAGTTGAGATTCGCGACGGAGCGGCGAGCAAGGACAATAGCGTGTGCATCGTCGACAGCCAGGTAGTCCGTTACACCGGAGATGCTCGAATGCAGCTGGCCGCCACCCAGGTCCTCGGCAGAGACCTCCTCGCCCGTCGCGGCCTTGACGAGAGGCGGGCCTGCCAGGAAGATTGTACCCTGGTTCTCAACGATGATGGTCTCATCGCTCATAGCAGGCACGTATGCGCCACCCGCTGTGCAGGGACCCATAACAACAGAGAGTTGTGGGATACCGAGGGAGCTCATGCGGGCTTGGTTGAAGAAGATCCGGCCGAAGTGATCGCGGTCTGGGAACACATCTGCCTGGTGAGGCAGGTTTGCGCCACCGGAGTCAACCAAATAGATACAGGGCAGGCGGTTCTCTTGAGCAATCGCCTGTGCGCGGAGGTGCTTTTTCACTGTGATAGGGTAGTAGGTGCCACCCTTGACGGTGCTGTCGTTGGCGACGATCATGCAGTTGACACCCTCGACCATTCCAATGCCGGTAATAATACCACCTGCTGGAACGTCCTCGCCTTCGTAGACGCCGTGTCCTGCCAGTGCTGATAGCTCCAGGAAGGAGGTGCCTGGGTCGACTAGGCGGAAATCCGGTCTCTTGGGAGCATTTTACCGCGGGCGATGTGCTTCTCGCGCGCTTTGTCGTTTCCTCCGCGTGCAATTTTCGTGTGTAGGCTGTTCATCCGGTCTAGGAGCTCTTGCATTTGTTCGCTGTTTTCGCAGTACTCCTGTGAGGAGGTATCGACTGCTGTGGGAAGGACGGAGAGCGCTGACGCATGGTGAGGATGTGTATAACTTGCTACTGTTCTATAAGCTGGTCGCATAATATTTGTCGGCTGGCGGAATGAATTGAGACATTTGCGTGGACCAAGTCGTGAGCCCCAGCTCCGAAGGACGAGCGGGGACGGGGCACGCATTGCGGGGAAGATGGCGAACTGTAGCTGGTTCTGAAAACAGGATGGCAGAGGCTCAATTCAAAACAAAGAAGGATTCATAGGTGTGTGATGAGGTTCGCGAAGTATTTAAACTCATACGAGCAGTGGCAGGAGAGAAGCGAGGCACAAAGCTGGGGTTTCTCCAAATGCGGAGATGCGACGATTGCCGCATGTACCCGAGGGCCATCATCATCCCGCCGAGAATGCTAGAAAGGACCAAAAGACGTGGACAATTGTTGAGGCAGAGAGAGGATAGAATACACAGATCAATTAGTTTGTGGTTGTATTATTATACTGTCGGGCAGATGTCCAAAAGAACGTGAAGACTTGCATGTTCCAAGGTGGGAAACTCGTACATATGTAGTGCAACAAGCCCTGGATTGCGCGCCGAGGACTACCGCTCCCCACTGAGGGCATACTTAAAAGGTCCACTTCCCCAAAGACAATTCCCCCCGGATTTTGCATTTTACATCGATTCTCCTATATAACCATGGCTTCCTTAACCCTCCCTTCTCTCCTTCGCACATCAACGCGAGCGGTGCGGCTAAACCGCGTCCCCGCACTCACCCCATGTTTCCGCTCCATCTCAACAAAACACCCCAAGGGCTTCGTACCTCCGTCCGAGGATGATCTTCTAGAGCTGCGAGAGCGCGTGCAAGATTTCACAAGTACGTTACCCATGCTCTTGCCCAAGCCGCATTTCTAACCTTGCTGTAGGGCGAGAGATCCCAGCCGATGTTGCTGCGCGGACAGATGAACAGAATGAGTTCCCAGCAGAAATGTGGAGGAAGATGGGTGATGCTGGGTATGGGTTCTCAAATGGTTGATTCTCTTCTTCAAGAAGGGAGTGTGTGGGTTATACAGCGCATGCTAACAGGGATGAAGGTTCCTCGGTGTTACAGCCAACGAGGAGTACGGTGGCTTGGGTATGGGCTACCAAGCACATTGCGTCGTGATGGAAGAGATCAGCCGAGCATCCGGTATGTCCCCTAGTATATGGCAGTCTGAAAATCGATCTAACGATTCTGGATAAAAAGGAAGCATCGGTCTCTCTTATGCCGCCCACTCCCAGCTCTGCGTGAATCAGCTCTCCCTCAATGGCTCAACAGAACAAAAAGAGCGCATTCTCCCCGGTCTCCTATCAGGCGAGAAGATCGGTGCTCTTGCAATGTCGGAGCATTCAGCTGGCTCCGATGTAGTCAGCATGAAGACCACGGCGAAGGAAGTTGATGGAGGCTGGCTCTTGAACGGAACCAAGATGTGGATTACCAACGTAAGTCGGTTTGGTATAGATGAGATTGGAAGTTCCGACCTCGTTGCTCACACTTTCTTACAGGGCCCCGATGCCGATTACATTGTCGTGTACGCCAAGACAGAGCCTGAACTCGGCTCCAAAGGTATCACGGCGTTCCTGGTTGAGAAGGACTTCAAGGGCTTCTCGTGCGCACGTAAGCTAGACAAGCTGGGTATGCGTGGCTCTAACACAGGCGAGCTCATCTTCGAGGATGTCTTCGTTCCCCGGGAGAACCTCCTGGGCGAAGTCAACCGCGGTGTTCGCGTATTGATGGAGGGTCTGGACTTGGAGCGACTAGTCCTGAGTGCGGGACCACTAGGGTGAGCCATCCCACACCACAGCATACGTCTCTCATTCTAACACTCTCTAGAATCATGCAAGCCGCACTTGACCTGGTCCTTCCTTACACACACGTGCGCAAGCAATTCGGTGCACCGATCGCCCACAACCAGCTGGTCCAAGGCAAGCTTGCGGACATGTACACTAAGCTAGCTGCCTCGCGTGCATACACCTACGCCACGGCACGGCAGGTAGACAACGCCGCCGTGGAACCTGGTGAGTTAACCGTCCGCACTCAGGACTGTGCGGGTGCGATCCTGTACGCCGCTGAACGCGCGACTGAATGCACGCTTGATGCCATCCAGCTCATGGGGGGGCAGTGGATATATCAATGAGATCCCTGCTGGGCGTCTTCTGCGGGACGCGAAGCTGTACGAGATCGGTGCCGGTACAAGTGAAATCCGCAGGATGGTTATTGGTCGCGCATTCAACAAGGAGTATGCCTAAGCATGAGTATTATACAATGGTACACAAAATTATTCATTTGGGAGGATGCCATCTCTTTAGAGAGTATATGCAAATTTATTTTAATCGTTGTACGTGTCATAAATAGCCCTATATCCAACATTACCAACAACATTACCAACACAACAGTTCTACTTCTTCTGTCTAGCCGATCTGCGCACCGGCGGTGCCGCACCACGCTTTGTAGCCCCATCACCACGCTTTATAACCCCGTCACCACCGCCTTTCCGCAACGCAACCCTCTTCGGACGGGGCGCCTCCGTGTCCTCGTCGGTGTCATCTTTCTGTGCAACAACCTTCCGTTTGCTCCCTCTCTTCAATGGAATCACGACCTTCGGCGGCGAGGACAGTTTGAGAGAACGGACAGAGTCCGGGTCCGGGTCTGGAGTTGTATTTGAAGCATCCCCAGTATCCCCAGCATCAACACCTGAAGTGTTCGGCGAGTTAACATCAGACATCTCGTCCGAGCTATCAGTCTGGTCATGGGCACCGTCACCAGCGAACATTTCATCGTCAGCCAGAGACGGATCGACGGGCTTGGGTTCAACCACTTGTCGCTTTTTCAACCGTGACTTATCCAACGCCGGCTGGGCAGATTTGAAGACTTCCCGCCAGTTCTCTAGAAGCGCGACTTTCTCGCCCGTGTCCGGCTCATACAAAATGGCGACGTCCTGGTCCCGGTCCAGCGCCGGTGTTTTCCACACCACGCCCTGAAAGGAGGCGATATCAGGCACTAGGGGGGATTTCGTCGGCGGAATTCTGGCCGTGTGGCTCTTTGGACGAGACGAGGTCTTCGTTCGTCGTGGTGCTGTCGCTGCGATCTCGGTTCTTTTCTTTCTCTCTGCGCTTTGGTCGACAGTGGCGTCATCGTCGTGGTAATCGTCTGAATAATAGTCCCAGTCGCTGAAATAGTCTTCAACATCGATCCCCGGGTCTTCATATAGGGCGGCTTCGTAGTGTGAGGAGGCCGCGAGATCGTCCTGGGCAAGCAAAGTTTTGGTTAGTGACTGAATTGATGCTGTTTTTCTCGTGCAGACGTGGCACAAGTAGGTCTAGGCATCGCCTTTGGAATTCAACTTACGACCATATCTGGGCCTAAATCCTCGTACATGTAGTCATCCTCGAATTCATAGTACTCATCGTCGTCGGACATGTTGGAGTGGATACCAAAAAAAGTTGAAAGAGATCGAGTGGTGAGGGTTTCGAGGAGACGTTTGTTAAATGAATGACAAGACTTGAACGAAAGCAAATCGAGTAAAGGGATGTATAGCGCAAGCAAAACAAGGATGCCCAGTTGACATGACAGAGCGAAGATCGGGCTGATCGTGCATTGAAGAAGATGGCAATCCTGCTAACATAAGCCTTGGCGTTTCCTCAGATCTACATCGCATCTACCGTATGGGCTCATCTTTGTTGTCCTCTGTCTTCGAGTCTTTAGTTCGGAGAAAAAGAATGAAGAAAACGAGAAAAAGGGGTTCTATTCATTGAATACCGGGGTATACCTATTGGCTAGTTATCAAAGAAAGCAGAGTGAATGCCTGAGAAACAAGGCATCAATGTGACTTTTCATGAGTTCGATAGAGACAAGGACTTTACGCTTCTTTTCTTTTTTCTTGTTTTTTTTTTTTTTCTGCTTCATTCTAAACTTTCTTCTCCGGGGTTTTCTTTGGGCTTTCTCTGCATGAGATAGCTGTCAGGTCTCGTGGTCCGCATATATTTTTGGCTTCGCCCTCCGTTCTATATACAGCAGCGGCCAACAATTATATCAACAGCGCACGTAATACTTAGGATTCGGACATCCAGTGACTTCGTCCATTTCTACTTCTTATGATATCACAAGCGCTCAGGTGATATGTTCAGATGTGCTGGCTCATTCCATGAATTCGAATTACTATGCCTTTTTCGGTATACACTTCATCGCGGACCGGACATGTAAACTATACAGCCTATTCATCACACAGAATACACGTCGATTACTTAAATAGGTGTCGGACACCATGGAGGCCTTCGTCATAGCAAGTTATATATACCAGCCCTGTCCCGCTCCCCTCCTCTTTTTTCTTTCCTCCTACAACCATCCCACACGATGTACTACAGCGGGCCCCCCACTATTCGTCCCAACTGGGACTCCCACCTTTTGAAGAAGATTGATTTCAACAAACCCGCCAAAATATTCTGGAAGAAACTACCTGTTTGCTTTGAATTTTGAGAACCTCATCACCTCATTGCTTGGGTAGGGGCGAGGGGCCCTAGCCTTTATTCAAGTTCTGAGCATCCGCAATTTCCAATATCTGGGTTTGACGTGACCAGTGAAGACTGCGGCGCCTGCGGTCTTCGCTGGTGGCTGATAACTTGGACTCTCATGGTGTTTGGGGAGAGACCCAGGGCCCCGGGTCTCTTTCAGATACCGAACATCCGCATTCCTGATACCCCTGATCCCCCTGATGTCCCGAATGAAGACTACGGCGCCTGTGGTCTTTGTTTGGGACTGGTAGATGGTGACTTGATACCTACTTCCATGTTTCGAGACTTCAATGTGTGAAGGAAAACAACCGCACCCGAAGTTGACATCGTGTGGGATTGGTCCATTCTATGTCTGTGAATGCCTCTCTCATCCCATCCAGCCCGGCAGCTTTTCCCACAGGGTTTTCTGCCCGCTGGACTTTGTTGAACATCTCTTGGTGAACAGCCCCCGTTCAACTGGGAGCTTTTCCCACGTGGTTTTCTCCCAGTTGGACATTCACCACGGTGTCATTGATACCACAATGCTCCTACTACAACACACGAGCATTCGAGGCACTCTTTCCGGCTGGAAGCTTTTCCCCCGCGGGGTTTTCTCCTGCCCGGTTTTAACGAGGCCTCAATTCCACAACTCAAGACAATCTCTCAAAGACATTGACGGCTCGGCACTGCCGTCCTGGAACGGGAACCCCTTTCGGAGGAAAATCGAATCGGTCCGACATGAAGGAAAAATGGGCACGGCAACCCGTGCCACCCGACGAGTCCTGGAACAAAGTACTCAACTGCCCACTGCACGCGCTGAAGAAGAAAATGGGCACGGGTTGCCATGCCACCTGCCCATCGAACTTGCCTTGGAGGAGGAAACTGGCCTGGGTTGCCATGCCCACCATTGCCCGTCGAACGGGCCCCAAAGAAGAAAACATATGGCAGCCCATGCCACCACTGGGAATCAAACGAGGAGGAAATGGGCGGGGGCTGCCATCACTGCCCGTTCGACGGGCCCCAGGGAAAGGGGCATGGCAACCCATGCCTCCAACATTCAAAAACACCAAAAAAAAACATCCCCATCCAAAAAACATCCAAAAAACATCCAAAAAACATCCGAACAAAACCGACGAACAAGTCAACCGGCACGATCCAAAAAAAAAAAATCAAAAAATCAAAAATCAAAAATCAAATCAAACAACCACAAAACATCAAAAACAAAATACGGGGGAAATTCAAGGGAAAACAAAGGGAAATTGGATTCAATCTATGTACGAGGTACTCTTTCCAGCTGGTTGTATTTGTCCCACAGGGTTTTCCTCCAGCTGGTTTTAACGAGGCCTCGAATTTATGTTGGAGGAGAGATGGGTATTGGGCTCTACTTTTTGTATTGAATGATACTCCATGTATTGTTGCTGGACAGTCCGAGGAGGGCATGGCACCTCTCTTTCGGCCTGTTCGGTGACAAAATCAAAGGTTTATTATAGTTGTTGCTGGACGGTTCGGGGAGGGCATGGCACCTCTTTCCGGATTGTCTGGTGACCCAACAAGAATCAAATTTATTATAATTACTTGGGTTCTTCATGTAGGTATAGACATCGCACTATATTAACAGTATAGAAAGACAATCATCGTACATTGACTCAATTCTTTCCCAGTCAAATGGTGCAGTAAAGTTCCCAGATACCCGAGCATCCCAAATAATCCAAGAATGCCTCATTAAGTCCTTGTCGCAGAAGTTCATCCCCCATGTAATACCTTTTCGTCTTCTCCCGCACGGCAGTTCCGAGAGCACTGTGAAGAGGCTTCCCCAACCGAATCGTTTCAATGGATCTCCAAAGGTCCATCCAATAGATACTCTCCGGCTTCCAACGTCGTTCATCATCTGCGGCCGATGCAAGTCTCTCAAATCCCGGTAGTGATTGAACAGTCTCCCAAATACTAGGTGCGTCATAGTATGCCGGCCTGCCATACTTCCTCAAAACTTGCTGAGTATACTCAGGGTCAACCATCTGTCGAGAGGTTCGTTGTAAATAATCGATCTGCTGGTCTACAAGGTTTTGGATATCCTTCCTCGCTTGGACAGGGTCTTCTTCTTTCTCCATCAGGTCGAGGTGATGGGTAAGTTCATCTCTCAGTTTGCGCAGACGGTATTGTGTCCATTCGGGATAGAGAGAGTTTGTATCCGCATAAGGTCGGACGTTGGTAATATAGCTGGAGTCATAGACGTTTGGCATTTTCGAACGGTATGAAGTGATAGTTGATATCCGCTCCTTCACACCTTTCGCGCGGGCAGCCAGATGACAGACTTCGCCGCCTTGGAGCATGACGGCATGACCAATCTGAGGCCCCTCAACCTTCACAGGGTTAGTGAGAATATTTCAGTTTCAGTAAGATTAGATTCCTACGCACCTTCTGTACCTCCCCGTCTCCCTTCTTGATATATGTCTCGCCTCCGATCATACCGTCCGTATCGCTCAGCATCAATACACAAACGTAAGGATATGAGTCGTGGCTTTGCTCTAATCAGTACAGTCTGCTACAAGCAAGATGGCTAGGATGAACTTACTGCCACGGAATGATAGCACTATCGTCTTTCAGAGGGTCGTAGTGTCGTTCCTCGTCACTCAACTCGACTTTCTCTACCGCCGGCTCAACTTTGAGGTTACTAGCCATCTGTGCGATAGTAGTGCCTTCAACTTGTATATTGGTGTGTCCTATCTCCGTTGGCATCGCCACCTCCAGAGGTACACCGACTGTTTCGGACACAATCCTCATTGTCTCTGGGTGCGTCCAAAAGTCATTGATGAACTTGGACTGTTTCACAGCGTCACGGAGAACCAATGTCCCTGGGAATGGTGAACTGGCACATTTGCCTATAACATCTTCTTGGAATAACGCCCTTCGGTAGGCTTTGACTCCCTCGGCTGACAACAGTGGGAATGGCACTGTTCCGGCAATGGGCGAGGCAGCTGGACTCTGCCTTAGAAGCAACTCTCGCATTGTAAATTTCTTTGAAGGCGGGGTGTAGTTGAGGTGCACCTGTTGGATGAAACCTTAGTGGCAAAGCTTTGGCTAATCGTCGAAATTTGTCTAGATTCACATACCTTTGGATCGAATACATCTTCCTTGATGGGTTTTTGGGAAGAGTCCCAGATATATTGCTTTAGCAGGCTGAAAGAATTCATCATGGCTATAATGTGTTGACCAAATAGCCAGAACCTAACAAGGTAATTGTTGTTGGTTCTCAAATTAGAAAACAGGTGTTATGGCATAGGAGCAAGAAAGATATAATCGAATCTCAAGCACCCTTCTTTAATAGTCGGTGCGACAAAAGCAGGTATAGTTACAAAGTACTCGGCTTGGATTGACTCAGTTAGGCAGTGTGCTACAGCACAGATAAGACATTCCTATCCAGGAAGTCCTGTCCGGGGCATATCGCCGGGATTACATCAGTATTATAGGATCGCATGTCCACGTTTGGATGCTCGCTGTTCTATTAAGATCCAAGCTGGCAATAGAGGTTGCCCTCGTGAGCTATGTATGGCTTTACAATTATTCCATAACCCTCCAGGACAAGAAGATCCCCCACTACTATTGAGATAGATTTATCATTCTTTTTATCTCCCGAAATTCAACCAGGGACTTGTCGCCATCGTCAGCTTACTTTACCTTATCAAGGTTTTGCTTAATGATTTGGAAGCCTGAGACTTGATATCACGGGAGCAGAGGTGAGGTGGAAGTCCGCTAAACCATCCCAGAGTGTGTTCGTACCACACAGCGTTCTGTCTTTCCATTTACATTCCTTGTACTATCAGCTTGGCTCACTTGCTTATGTTCAGGTTTATCGGGAACTGTGTGACGCGACGGCATCCGTTGGCCAGTGCGCTGGCTTATCACTTGGCCTTGTTCGCGGGACTCCCAATTGTAATGTTGTTGAGATTGCAATAAAGCAGAGGAGGTAGAGGTATGGGTACATATTTTCGGATATACCCAGCGTATAAATCCATAGATGGGCTGTTAAAGTAACAGGCGGGTGTATATGTCCCAAGTAACCCACCCGGAATCCAAGACTTCCCAGTTTTCCCATGCGTTTTCAACAATAACGAGGCATCACCCATAATGCCTCGTTTGGTCGGTACCAATATCCCCTGTGTTTTATACACTTGGCTAGCCATACAAAAATTTCAGCAGACATCCACTCCGTACTAGTACTGTGGAATGCCTCGTGACCATACACTTCCCAAAGCGGCTGATTATGTCATACCCTCGGCTTTCCCCGCAATCTCGCTTTGCGTCGGCTCAACAGGAGCTTCTCCAAATCCCTTGAGATTTTCCCATTCTTCTACTTTATCCCTTCGAATTACCTCGATTATGCTTACATTGTGATCCAAATTACTCTCTGTAAAAACCTCATAGCAGCTGAAAGGGCTGCTCTCCCACCGTCATGACCCTCTCATCCCTTCTCCGCATTACGCCCCGCCTAACCCCAAATGCGGCCCGCAGAACATCGCGAGCTGTATCATCGGCCACCAACACATCAAATACAACCAAGCCGTTGGATTCAATTCTTATAGCTAATCGAGGAGAAATTGCTTTGTATGTTGGGCACTGAATTAAATGAAATTGGTGGTGCTAACTTTGACATACTAGACGAGTTGGACGCACTGCCGCCGAACGTGGGATCCGCGTAACAACACTCTACACCGACCCGGATAGCCGAGCTCAGCATGCCTTGAGCTCTCCCTTCGCCTTTAACTTAGGGTCTGTGTCAGCATACCTCGATGGTGATAGAATTATTGAGATTGCAAAGAAACAAGGGTGTCAAGCGATACACCCTGGTTACGGCTTTGTAAGTTGGCTGTGCATAGTTTAATGATGGATTATAGGTACAATACTAACTTAGAGCTTGGTACACAGTTGAGTGAGAACTCTGCATTTGCGCAAAAATGTACCGAGGCCGGGCTGGTCTTCATTGGTCCGCCGTATAAGGCCATTGAGGATATGGGTGACAAGAGGTACGTTCATTGTGCTATTTGAATGCCCACTTACTCACGAGATTTCCCTACCAGTCGTTCCAAAGAGATTATGACAGCTGCCGGTGTACCATGTGTCCCAGGCTATCACGGACAAAATCAAGACCCTACCTTCCTCGAGGAGCAGGCGGACCGTATCACATACCCGGTGCTTATCAAAGCCGTCAAAGGAGGTGGTGGAAAGGGCATGCGTATTGCCAGTTCCAAGGCGGTGTTCCAAGCTCAGCTTGAGTCGGCCAAGTCAGAGGCCATGAGCTCGTTTGGAGATGACAATGTGCTGGTGGAGAAGTATATCACCACACCGCGGCACATCGAAGTGCAGGTATTTGCAGACAAGCACGGTAACTCCGTTGCACTAGGAGAGCGAGACTGCAGTATTCAACGGAGACACCAGAAAGTTCTAGAGGAATCCCCTGCGCCTCATCTCCCCGATGCAACCAGAAAGGACCTCTGGGCAAAGGCCCGGGCAGCTGCAGAGGCCGTCGGTTACGAAGGTGCCGGTACAGTGGAGTTCATTTTTGATAATGACTCCGGGGACTTCTACTTTATGGAGATGAACACCCGTCTGCAGGTCGAGCATCCCGTGACTGAAATGGTCACAGGACAGGATCTTGTCCACTGGCAGATCCTAGTGGCTGAAGGAGCCAAACTTCCCCTTACACAAGAAGAAGTGGAAGAGCATATCGCCCAGAGTGGCCATGGTATCGAGGCCAGAATTTACGCCGAAAACCCAGAGCAGGGATTTATCCCTGACTCAGGACGGCTACTCCATGTTCGAACGCCAGCTACATCGGACGACATTCGCATTGACGCTGGATTTGTGCAAGGAGACGAGGTCTCAGCCCACTATGATCCCATGATCGCCAAGCTTATCGTGCGCGGCGCGGATCGTGAGGAGGCTCTCCGCAAACTGGCTGCTGCTTTGGAAGAGTATGAAGTCGCAGGACCCGTGACCAACATCGAGTTCCTAAAGACCATCTGCAAGAGCCCGGATTTCATTGCTGGTGAGGTCGAGACTGGCTACATTGAGAAGCACCGCGAAGAGCTCTTCCCTCCAAAGATTATCGAGGAAGAGGTGCTTGCCCAGGTCGCATTGGCCTGTCTACATCGCGATGCCGTCTCAGGGGCGCGATCCTCGGCAGGTGTTGCAGGCTCAACGGTCGGGTTCACGCCTAGTTACCAAGAGCGACAGTTGTCATTTACCGAGACCACCGTCCCAGGATCTAGCGACGGCACTACGTTCAATGTGCGAGTGCAGCAGACGGCAGATGACACATTCAACGTTGAAGTCGGCGGGCGAGTCTTTGAGCAGGCTGTGAGCCGCATGGATCAGGCATCACACATTGTTACATCATTTTTCGCACACACCCGGCTAGATACAACAGTGATTCGAGACGAGGACACTCTGATAGCATTCCAGCGTGGGACTCAGTACCGGCTTACGGTGCCCCGGGCTAAGTGGATGGAGAAGGCGTTGGGACTGAAGGATGTGACCAACAGCGTTCTGGCCCCGATGCCGTGTAAAGTGCTGCGGGTCGAGGTGCAGGCGGGAGACGTGGTGGAGAAGGATCAGCCGTTGGTTGTTATCGAGAGCATGAAGATGGAGACGGTGATTCGCAGTCCACAACGGGGGACCATTGCGCGGGTCGTGCATAAAAAAGGAGTAAGTCACGCGCCTTTCCCCCTGACTAGAGACCCCCGTGACATCTTTTCTGTTTCATTTGAATCTTTGTCTTTTTCTGTGACCCTATTAGCTGCCTGGGCCGTTTTTCTTTTCTTCCTCGGAAGTTACACTTGGGAGAGAAAAAAAAGACCCTACAATGAACGATTCAAGAACAACTGACTAACATTTGCCTTGCAGGATCAATGCAAAAGCGGAACACCGCTGGTGGAATTCGCCGAGTCCGAGTAGAGTGGTACCTAGGTACTTTTCAGTTGTTATTAAGACGTACAGATTCCAGGTTATATATCCTGATGTCTATACTATTGCGGATGGCTTCCAAGGTCAATACGCAAATGTGGAGTTAACCTACCTAGGTATCAATTTCGATCTCGCCTTGCAATTATACATGATTAATGACTGTTGATCCCATGAAAGTTAGATAGGGACAATGTCGTATTAAATTCAGTATTATATGAAATGAATAGTAAAATAGCAGCTTAATAGCAAATACCGAATACCTCAATAAGGATTGTCTGACTTGTCCACACAAAACTGGGTCCAACGGGGTTCCCCACACAAAGACGGTCCACTATTTACCATTTACCCCATACTTTCAGGCATCTATGTATAGAGATGGCCCCGGTGAAGTACCATGTATGGGCTTTATTTATTCACCGAGTAATCCCTACAAGTAACTACTCGGTGGCAAATTGCAAACTGCATGACACAAAAATGACCACAGAGGTAAATCCGAGCTCGCCATTGGCCTATGTGGCCACGTTGCCCCCCGAAGTGCAGAAAGTGACTGGTTTGGCAAATAATAGGCAATTCCAAGGAGCAAGCTCTAAAATATGGAGATATTGGAAAATATTTGAAAGAATATTAGCGTACGAGGTACGGAGTACTCCATAGTTTAATAAACAAAAGCACGCTATAATGTGATACCGCGAAACTGGTAACCGCCGATCGATCTGACATCACGGTCTCGCCCTTTGACTTTCTATATTTTCGAGCTCTGATTCAAGTTAATAAATAAAAAAAAACACCTTAAGACCAGAATAGGTAGTCCGTAGACCCACGCCAGCTATCCATTGGCTTGTTTTCACCGCAATTGTCGCATTCCCCAGCCCTTGACCTGAAAATAATGAGGTCCGATGACCTGCTTTGTTTGCTATCCCCCTAGCTAGGCCCTTTCCTCCTGCCGACACCTCATATCTTCCCTTATATTCTTCCGTACATACATTATATATCGCGTTTCTCTCAACCTAATACCTCCCCAGCTCCAGGGCATTTGAACCTGTGACCTTCAAAATGTTCAAGCCGGCAGTCGCACGCAATGCCATCAAGGCCCTGAACACCGCCCGCCCTGCATTTGCAGCCGCTCGCCCAGCTACAGGCTTCACCCGCCCTCTCTCATACACAGCCTCACTCGGAAAGAAAAAGAGCGATGACCCCGCAAAGGACCCCATCCTGTCCGCTACGACCGCAGCTCCTGAGGGTGCTTCTGGTGAAAAGGAGGGCCAATTTGCTCGCACTGATGAAAGTGTCCAAATCGAATACCCTCCCGACAGCGAGATGCCCACTCAGCCCGTGGCCCAGGGGCGCGGCGGCATGCATTTCAAGCGTACACTGGCCCAATTCTCACTTGAGAAGAAAGTCAGCATGGTGACCGGTGGTGCTCGTGGCTTGGGTCTGGTCATGGGCCAAGGCCTAGTCGCTTCCGGCTCAGATTTGGCTATCATTGATCTTAACAGTATGCCATACAACCCCCATACATACCCGGAGAAAATGCAGTTATCCTAACATCTATCTCAGAGGACGAAGCCGAGTCCGCGGCTGCCTCGTTGATCGAGCAGTTCCGCAAAGAGAATCCTGGTCTGGAAGAGTAAGTCCATTGCTATATCATTTCAGCTTGCCGCAGTGGCTAATTCCAAACAGAATGCCCAATGTCACCGCCCATTATGCGGACGTCGCCAACCCCGACTCTGTGAATGCCGCCATGGCCGAAGTCCTGGCCAAGCACGGCCAGATCGATAACCTGGTCACCTCGGCGGGCTTCACGGAGAACTTCGAGGCCATAAACTACCCTTTCGATCGTATGCAGAAGCTGTGGGGCGTCAATGTGGATGGCACATACCTCTTCGCTATCAATGTTGCCAAGCATCTGATCGAGCGCAAAGCGCCCGGTAGCATCGTCATGATCGGCTCTATGTCCGGCTCCATCGTTAACGTTCCCCAGCCCCAGGCTCCTTACAACGCCGCAAAGGCTGCTGTGCGCCACCTTGCTGCTTCACTCGCTGTGGAGTGGGCTGGACATGGTATCCGTGTTAACTGCATTAGCCCCGGCTATATGCTTACTGCTTTGTGAGTACCCCCAAATGACAGATATACTTGAGTAGAGAATCGAATTGTTGCTAATGTTGCCTTCATCATTAGAACCCGCAAGATCCTTGATGAGAACCCCCAGCTTCGCGACCAATGGACAGCTCTCATCCCCGCCGGTAAGATGGGTACACCGGAGGACCTGATGGGTGCCGTGACCTTCCTGCTCAGCGATGCCTCCAAGTACATCACTGGAGCGGATCTCCGCGTTGACGGCGGCTATACCGTAACCTAAGCACGTTACCTGCGCGATATTTAATCTCGCTTTGCGATATCCCTATTGCATGATACTGGCTTTTCTTTCCTTTACGGATGTGAATCCGACATATAGACCGGTCAGATTTTACGGCATAAGCTGCGGGATAATCTGTCCACGCATCTTGCGTTTTGCATTTTTTGAAGCCACGAAATTACCGAGGGATATATGTACTTCGGTTAAAAAGCACATTGAACTTTGACTTGCTTTCAAAAATACCACTGTATAACTTGAATCATGCAGTTGTGGGAGCCCATAATAATAAATAGCTCCCCACAAAAAAGAGCTATGACACGATAGCTGGTCTAGACCTTTGTGTCCTACCCAGGAAAAGGAAATCTGAAACATCCACGCCCTGTCTAGCTAATTAGATATCTCGGCACCTCCTTGCGGAATGTAAGATCCAACAATTAATAGACCTAATCTGACGCACCTACATTCCGGGATGCACCTCGGATGACTGGAACTTGGATTCCGGCGGAACCTGTTCCGATCTCCCCGTTACGATCGTGCAAAGTACTTGGTGTGGGTATCAGGAATTGATGAAATGTGTGCATTGTGGATTGCTTGCTAGTATGAACATACAAGACAACCCCAAAAAAGAAACATCTTGAGCCAAATGGAACAGATAATTAAAACGGTATGTGATCAAGGACAGACGCCAGTAAGCGACTGACTATTCTTGTAGATGATCCTTCGAAAATGGCTACATATTCGAATTACTACTATCTTTTGTAGCCTGAGCCTTGGAAATTAAAGATGATGGACCTTTATAGTTCCAAGGTTTTGTCTGTATGGATCCATGGATACAATCTTTAAGCCGCAAACCTAAAAAGTATCAGTGTCCAAAGCGCCCCGGCCGATGATTCCAAGGTTGTGCCACTTGCCGTTATTGTCCGACTAGATACATCAAGGAGTCCTTTAACCACTCTGGCAGCTCTCCAACCTTTAAGATTGACCAATTTATCTTTCTCATCGGTTCAATGACCGTAACAGGAAGACAAGTCGACTACTATGCATGTATTTCTAAATGAGGCTCTTGGTAATGTTGATGCCTGATACTTTGGGTGTCAGTACAGGTGATGCCTTCCGTGGAAAGCGGGGAATTTCCCCTATGCAATCAGTATTCCTTACCATTTCCCATCAGCATGCTGGCGAAAGATTGCCTTCCACTTATCGATCTGACTAGAAAGCAAACCTCTTCTACTATCTCTAGTACACAAGCAGCTTTACGCCAATTTGGCGCTTTTCGCGTTGTGGCCCCTCACCTCACTCGAAATCTTGTACAGAGTGTTTTCCAAAATGTAATGGCCTTTCTTTCTATAAAGCCAGCTTTGAGTTCTGCTTCTAACCTCTGGCCGTAGGCTCGTGAATTCTTTAATCTACCAATCGAAGTGAAAGAGAAAACGAATGGTTACTCGGGCTTCGACACAGAACTCATTCGTGGGAAAACAGCCATTCCTAAAGAAACCGTTTGCTATAAAAAGAGCGCGGAGAACTATCACACTCATTCTCCCCCTTCAGGATTTCAATCTTCTGTGGAGGAGTTACAGCGTGTAAGTCGTATCTTGGCGTTGTGATCCAGAACTAATTCTTCCCTCTAAGGAGTGGGCCAATATGCGAAGTCCGCTATTCGAGACATTGTCTACTATACTAGACTCGACCGAGCCCTTGGTAGGCACACCATCTCTCGACTATGAATCTCTAGGTGTCAACTTTTATGACTCTGATAAACTGGGTTCCGATAGAGTCTATTTCAGTCCAGCTCATATGGACAGTAGCATAGTGACAATTTTGATCCGGGCCACAGAAGAACGTGATGGGCTGGAAATCGCCGATCTTAGCACAACGGATAAGCTTGATAGCGAGAGTATAGGACTGGCTGCCTCCTTCATTTCTGTCCCAGCAATGCCTGATGAAGTTATCGTACTAGCAGGAACTCGTCTGCAGCGGCTTCTCGGCAAAAGCAAAGTACGTGCATGTGTGCACAGAGTTCGCAGCCCGACGCATACAAGCAATAGGTGTATTTCAAACGAGAGGCTGAGTCTTGCAATTTTCTGCGGATCTCCTATGAAATAAATTGGCATATCCATTATCTCTTATCGTGTGTTGCTGGCGGCGGTGATAGTTAGACTTTTACTGGAGCTGTTTCTGTGCAAATTTTACCGGTGAGGAAATTGGGTCATGTTACTGCTCATGGTGATAAGTGGGGTGTCTCTTATGGCGGCCAGGTTTGTCGCTCTGCGGTTTCGCGAGAAGATGTCTACATGCAAGAATGTATAGATAGCTGTAACTACAGGAATTATTTAGGGCTTGTGAATTTGACGCATAAACTGGGCTGCACACCCAACCACCAAATAGATGAACTTCCGCTTTTGGTAGTCTCTCTACTGGCCTGCTTCGTCTACTTCCCTGTGAGCTCAATATCTGACGGACCAACTAGGAAGTTGAAGATTTCCAAGACTACCGTTTTTACTATGGATCTTCTAGATCGTTTGCAGTGGATTCCGGAGAAGCACACCAGGCCCAATCACAGCCTCCCCCGGGATTTCTCCGCATACCACATACTTGAGAGATGCTCCCTTAGTGGATGTACCGAATCCAGGATGTGAATGTCACCTCGGCAAAGCTCCTTGATTTGCTCTGAAGGGTTTTCCAAGGTTCTTTCCTAGGTCGTATTTAGGGTGTTCTGTGTCATATTTAGCAAGTCGGCCGCCGATAGGGCTGTGTCTGCTATATCCCTGCTTGCAAAAAGGACGCGCAATTCGGAATGTAACGATGAGGAGGCTTCTTTCAGTCTTTCTCTTTTATGTTTTAGTCTTAGTTGTAGCGTTTTAGTCTTATTCGCAGTTGTGAAGTAGTAGTCGCTTCTTTTTCCTCTATCATATAGACTTCACGTCTATAAGACCGGTGAAGCCCAATCCCGGCCCGTGCCGGTGATCCGGAGATGAAGTTCGGGAATTAGGAGATTTAGGAAGATTTGAGGAGATTTAGGAGATTTAGGCAGATTTAGGCAGGAGAGAGATTAAGGGAGATTTAAGGAAGATCTATTCAGTCCGATTTGGAATCGAAGGGGTTCCCCCACCTTGACCGCTACAGGCAAGGGCGAACCCTGGGGTACTACATTCCTCAAATTCTTTGTCCCCAAACTTCTTTACTTTTTACTTTTTTTTCCCCTTTGTGGAGTGCGGAGTGCATGAAGCGTTTACAGTCATGATCTTCATACCTAAAAACCAGTTGAGCATGTCTGAAAGCTCCAACTGACGTACCTCAGCTTCAAGTTGACCTTGAATATCTTGGAGCCTCAAAGTTTCGACTTGCTATACAAAGTAGTACGACACCTTGGGAATAGAGAAAACTTCTATCTTCGAAACTCACCGGTTGAACTGGCTCTTCGTTTCTTCTTTTGGCTTCTTTCTTCTTTTTCTCTTGCCGGCGTTCGGTTTGTGCTGAATACAAAGGATGATATCGAGCCTTGACTTTACATCAGCACGACTGGTACAGCCGCCATTCAACAGTATCACTTGATTCGTTCTTTCGATCGCCAATTCTCACGTCACTTGTCTCGGACTTCTCTCCCTGCACAGTCAACGTCTCAGAATATCCCAAGCTCGACTTGTCAGAACAAACATACAAGATGGAGCCAAAGCTCCCCCAAGGTCTGGTTACCATGTCAAGTGTGTCGCCTAGCGAGATCTTGGAGCAGGGTACATTAAATAATGGTGTTTACAAGAACCTTTGGCAAGGTAACGTAACACCCCTACATATCTAGACGGGCTGACTGACGACAGACAGCCTACTCGACCTCGCACCAGGCTAGTAAGGATGAGACCGACCGTCGCCTAGAACATCTCTTCTGGAGGATTTGGGGTGCTAAAAACCTCTCCAGCCACATGAATCCCCATACACTTGACCGTCTTATCCTACGCATCAAGGCATCGGCAGTATTAGTCGGACAAAGGGTGATCATCCCACCGTTGCCTGGGACTGCTGGGACTGGCGACAAAGAGGAAAAGGTAAACACAAGTTTGTTCTACATCGCACCATATCAACCCCATATTGACGGTTCATACAAGCTCATCAATAATAATCAGCCAGGCTGCGCTGCCGTAGCCTGTTCTCCTCAACCAATATTGAAAAAGCCGCAGCCTTCACAGGTTGAAATACAGAAAGCAACTCGGTTGCTTCTTGACACTCCCCATCGGCACAAAAATAACACTCGACCCTTCCAACTCTCCCACCGCAAATATGGCTGCTGAGCCCACTCCCAATCCAGGTACCGTGGGCCATCAGCGTCGCAAGAAGACCTCGATGGATTCCGAGTCTACACTCGTGCCCGAGAAGGTGGGCAACCAGGGTTCCAGGAAGGCATCCGTATCTACTGAGTCAGCTGCCACTCCAGAGAACGTGGGCCAGCAAGGTCCCAAGAAGACCTACCTTAGTGCGGCACGCACCGGACGTGGCCCGCGCCGCCGTCCAGTCTTCAACCGCCGCAAGTCCTCGCAGACATCCATCCCGAAAACTGTACCCTCAAGTCGCCGGCGCTCCGAGCCCACCAACAATGCCGATGGAGCTGACACCCTCTACGAAGACAGCTATGTTGAGCTGGGTCTATTGCAGCACCTCAGCTTCCGTGACGAGGAGGACCAAATCGCGCGTGATCTGGGACGTGAAATTGCGCCTGAGCCGAAGCCCGTCAAGCCGTCTGTTCCACTATTCGACGACGAATTCCTCGATGAGCCTTCCGCCATCGAGGCTGCGAAAGCAGCACCAAAGACGTCTCCTGTTCCGTTTCCCCGGCCTCTTCCCTCCGGCACCCGATGTTGAGCCCCGAGGACTTTTGCAAGATTACCCCATCGTTTGGGGTTATGGAGAGCCACCTCGACATGCCTGGTGGGCCGCAGCTGGCTTCTCCGGATGATGTTGAGGGGGACTGGACGGATATCGATGCTCTGGATTCGACACTTCCTGTGTTGCAGCCTTTCAAGAAGTTGGTCTCGCACCATGAGAATGTTGACCAAGGCCTCCCGGCTGTACAACCGACTGTTGCACCCGTTGTGAAGGAGGCTTCGTTGCTGTCATCTGCGATGAAGAGAGTGGGATTGTGATATCTCACTGGAACACAGAGTCTTGACCTGGAGGTTAATGACTCCTCGGGGAAGACACATCTGTTTCAGCGATGACTTTGGCAGCTCAACATACTGTACATTACCATGCCTCAGAGCATACTGACCTGAAGATCTCGGAAATACTGGACGTGTGAAGGGATAGCTCCACAGCAGATGCAGGTTACTATGGAAGATATGGAAGATAAGGAGGTGGCATTCGCTCACTGTATCGAAATTGAGTGTCTCCAATACCAAAAACATTAATATGCATGATATGCAAGTGACTCCTTGGGGGTTATCCTGTGTATTCTAATTCAGCATTTGCGCAGTAAACGACGTCAGCCTCTACAGATGAGTCTAAATTCTAGCCGGAGTCACGGAACTATGTCTCGGAAGTAAGCTTGATTCCTTGTATTGGAATAACGCCATCATGAAAAGAGGCAAAACCACTATACACCATGACTCCCGAGCCCAAGCACCAGATACAAAGAACAAACGAATGAAAATGTGATCACCCCCTTTTCCATCCGATGCCACCAAGGCATCTATCCATCCCAGATACCTAGTAAGCCCACTATCGAAGCGAGCACGCACCCCCTCAAAACCACCTAAATCTGCCCACCCTTCTCAGCATCAAACCCACTAGCAACAGCCGACCTGCGACTCTTCAACCAACGCACCAAAACCCAAGAAGCAGTCATAACCCAGAACGCCAAGTTAACAACATCAACGTAAACAGCATGACGCATACGATTAATCTTCGACGCATCACCCAGCGCCGAAACAGCATCATCCGTCTTCTCCCCCTTCTCCACAGGATGAACACCAATATACATCTTCCCAAAGATACCAAACAGCGTCAACCACAGCACGGTAACAACAAACTCCCACACAAACTGCGGCAGCAGCAGCTGTCCAGCACTGGTCTTAGCCTTGCGCATCACGAACGGCAAGACGAGGTGGATGGCTGCGGTGACGGTTGCCAGGAACGCCGTGACGAGCGCATACACCCATTTCGAGTGCCAGACGTGTTTCTCTGCGTGGTCGTGGTGCACGTCTTTGCCGTACAGGCCGATGACGGTTAGGCCGAAGACGAATTGGAGGAAGCGGAGGCCGGAGAAGAACATGAAGGTTATTTTGGTGCTTTTGGTTTCTTCGGGTGGGTCGAAGTGCATGGTTGTGCCGGGCGTTGCGCCGGCTGGATACCCGCTCATTGGGTGTTGCTCGACGTAGGTTGGGGGATAGACGCCGTTTTGGGCTTGGTATTTTTGGGCGTCTTTTTTGGCTTTGTGCTTTTTGGCTTGGGACCAGCCCAGTTTGAGGAGTGGGACGGCGAGGAAAGACATTTTGTTTCTTTTGATTTGGTGATTTGGTGATTTGGTGATTTGGTGATTTGGTGATTTGGTGATGGAGTAGCTGGTAGTTGGAAGGTGCGGATGAAAGCAAAGGGAAATGCTTAGGATATGGCGCACAGCGCAGCGATTATGTTGACAAGTAGAGAAATATGGATTCGAATGAGACGAGTCTTCAAAGATTCAGCAGACCAGATGCCAAATAAGGATGAAGCTATTGTATTGTATAGCTGGATAGGAGGATAAAGAGAAGCCCCGTATTCAAAAGGTATAATAGAAATAGAACAAAAGAATGAAGAATGAGAATAGAATGAAAGTGCCTGATTCCATCAATAGCATAGCCGGGGCTTTGATCTTTATAGACCAGCCCTATGCTCGTTTCCTGTATATTCTTCAGAACGTGAAGACAAAGCCCAATGTTGCTATTTTCTTACATCTGCAGTCCAACATGAAACGCATATCCTTTGAGCGCGCGGTACTGGGGGTTCCCCACTGTGTATCCTCGTCTTTCATCCAAAAACAACCCATCGGGGATGAGAAGATGAAACGGGTAGATCAAAATAGAATGCCGAGCACCCCCTGGAATCAAAAGCTAACACCAAGCTAGCAGTCTGGGGTCTTGTAGGGCTTAGAATCCTGGCATCTTAGTGGGGGCAGCTTCAGTTCGCGCGCGCCAATTCGGGTTTGAGATTGTTTCAAGTGCAAGTTGCTCGAGGTCCAATCAAAATACGATCTATTTTTGGGATGGGTTTACTGCAGAGTATACAAATCAAGTTAAGATAATTAAGATAATTAAAACACATACATGCTACAAGGACATTGGATCATTTCACATCTGACTCAGTACATATCATGGATGGACATTACAATTACAAAGAATAACGGACTCCAACAAGGAACTTTCATCAGTGGCTCGCCATAACATCTCCTTGAGAAGGGGATTTCCTTCCAAGAACACCCCTCAAAAAAACACCCAAACACCCTGTCAACCCGAGAAAAATAAAACATTTGCAATGATGAAATGATGAAATGCGATGTTATGGGAACGCGGTAGATCGACTACGCCGGTCGACTTGCTCCGGAATCCGCTGCACCCTTAATGCCGTGAACAGACGCTGCAACCTTTGGATGGTTTCCATTGGGCAGTGGAGGCTTGAGTTCTACGGGGGACGCAGGGGCGGAGGGTGGGATCGGCGAATTTTCATCATCATCATACTCATGTCCTTGGTATTCATCATCCGGAAGACCTGACCCACCGGAGGAGTGGTCAGCCGAAGCGCGGTCGTATCCCTGCTGGTACGGCTGTGAGCCATTCTTCGATGCGTTCTTCGTCGCCTTCTTGGTCTTGCGACCCTTCATCTTGGCCTTCTCCAAAAGGCGCTTCTTCTCCGCCAGTCGCTTGCGCTCTTTGCGGTCTTTCATTTCATACTGTCGGATTAGGGCTTCGGGCGGATGTCCGAAGATGCTCTCGTATTCACAGAATTCACAAATCCAGATGTCCTCGAGACTCGGGGGATGATGGAAGTTTGCGTATTGCTGCTGGATCTTACGTTGACGTGCAGACAGTGCGTATGTGCTGCTTGGAGATCGTTTCTTCTTGGGGCCCACGGGAGTTGGCTCCGCACCTTGAGCGGGTGCTTGCGTACTGGGTGGGGCCTGGTGGTTCACGGGGCTAGTCTGTGTCCCTTGTGTGGAGGAGCCCCTCTGCTTTTGGTTTGCCGGACCGAGGGGTGAAGTGGGGGATCGATAGGGGATTGAATAATTTCGCTGCATCGCCATGCCCTTGGACGAGTCGGACTCACACGTGAACGTGAATTGTGTCTTCGTCGGAGTGGTATTTTCTTTCTCTTTCTCCAACAGGCTGACGTTGCTGGGACCTCGAGGTGGGGATGAGTGTGTTGCGGCATTGGCAATGGCGGTGGAGATAATTCCCTGGTCAGAAGCAGAGTCACCTGGGGCAGAAGTTAGAACAAACAGTGTACTAGAAATGGAGGGGAAATGCATACCAGAAGGGCCAGGGGATGACATCAACCCGTCCCGCCGACTGGGCGTCCGGGCATTCAACCATCCATGCTGGGCATTGGGCGATAACGGGTTCCTGCTGCTGCTACGAACAGTAGGACGTCCCAACCGACCTCTCCCTGAACCAGATATCCCATTTCCTAGAGGTGATGCAGGGTTTCCACTCCCATAATATGTGCCAGTGGCTTCAGTCGGGGTGGGAACCCGTACGGGGTGGAGTTGACCAACCCCATACTGGCGAACTCCGGAGACAACGCAGAATGGTGTCCTCCCAAGTTCCCAGGTGTAGGTATCTTTCGCTTTTTCTTGTTGTTCGTATTCTCAAACGCGTCGTAACCGTCCCCGGTTGAAGATTTTGTGTGTGGTGTGTCGTGAGGGAAGCTATGTGGATTTCCAGACACGGGAGGTGACAGAGAAGATCTCCGAATAACACCACTCCTCCGGACAACCATCGGACCGCCTTCATCACCGCTCTCCAAGTCTACTGACGTCTCAAATTCATGGTTATCAGCCTCCGGTGACAATTCAGTCTCCACGGTCTGCTGCACATAAACCTTGGACTCATTCACCGCTTCTTCGGAATCCGCAGAGACACCATAGAATATTTGAGACGCCGGCGGTGTAGGAGGATAGAATAGATTGTCGGCAGCATCAGAAGAAAGGCGTGAACGGAGGGTCCGTCGAGGCAGAGGACGGATCAGACGATCAGGGTAAATGGTAGAGGGTGTATCAGGGGACGAATTGAATACCCCGTCTACATAGCATCGTCAGTATTCCGTCAACTAGTTCATCTTTGTCCTGAATTGGGGAATCCCCGATCATCCGGACCAGATGTCCCTGAGCAGGCATACTCAATGTAGCTGTCATCATGCAAGATATCCACGCTCGCCATCAACCGCCGACGATGCTACGAGGATAATATTCCAGCCCTTTGGCTCTGTCCTTTTATTTCCCCGCCACCGTATTTGCTTTTGAAGGTGCCAATAAATCAAAAGTCGGGTGTGGTGTCGAGTATCGAATTGGGGGGTAAGGTCTTCAATGTCTGTAGTCCGAGGTCATGAGCTTTTCTTCCTTTCAACAACAACTTCCGAGAAGTGCATAGGCGGTGAGGTCAACATGTAACTGGGACTCGATCCAATCTATCCAATCCCCGCGTTCCTCGCGCTGTCCACAATCCCGGAGACACGAATATCAACTTACCCACAGAAATAGTGCTATTACTCAGCACTTTGTAAATTCAAGATAGGATAGGAACCAAGGTAGGAAATGCAACAAACTGGAACCCAGACTCTGTGCTAGAGACAAGGCAAATGAACAACTGGAATAACTACTTAAGAGGGGTTCGGAATATGAAGAGAAAGAGACAAGTCACGGGAATTTAGAAAGCACGCTAATCTACTTTTGGTAATCGTACCCAATGACTTCGGGGAGAAATGGCAATACCAACCTACTTACGGATATATGATTCTGAAGAACTACAATGCAGATCAGGGACCTGGGATGCTTATGTTTGGTGTGATACGTGCTAGGTACCACCATGTACTATCATCGGACTACATAATGCCATTGCATTGACAGGTTCTCTGCTTGAGAGAAAAGAAAATTCCAGCTCTCCGATCTTCTCCCAGATAGGTACTCCCGGTACCTGCATTCATAGGGAATTTGACATCTAAGAGCTGGTGGGAGTGATTGATTAATGCTGGCCATGACTTGCTGATCTTACCACGAACGATAGCCCTAACTCGCGCAACGAACCTCGACCGCGCGTAATCGGACCTCTTGGAACCCCTCCGGAAGGCTTTGCCCACTGCCTCATTTCACCTCTCCAACCACCCATCCACCCTGGAGCTTGTCCGGAAGAATAATCACATCATCTATATGTTGGGAAGAATCGATGCCATAAACTTCAACACACAACTAGACGAATGTTGTCTTGCCGATGCTGAAAACGGGCTCGGCTCGGAATAAGAGGGACTTTTCGTACGAAGGATGGTACAGACATACAGAACTTCAGGCGATAGGAATCATAGGATCAGTCATTATTATCGTTCCTATCCTACAGCATAGGAAGATCCAGAGTCAAGTTTTGCGGCTTAAGCCTCCCAAGGCCATTGACCCTTGTTGAGCCCTTCTTGGCCTCTCTACGTTATTCCCACTGGGACACATTGCGTCGGTTTTTTAAAGGAGAACATCGGCAGCCCTATACAGTATCGCATTTTACATATGTATGCTTGTACCCTGGCCAGCTCCATTTCGCTTGGAAGCTCGTTCATTGTTTTATCGTGTTGTGATAGTGGAAAAAATACAACCCTCAATTAGTGGGCCACAAAGCCATTGTACACTGTAAATATCTGATTGAAAGAATAGCAAAAAAAAGCCGCATATAAAACCGAGCATTAAATTCCTTCATAGGCAAGGAGGGGGAAAAAAGTGAAACACGAACAGCATGAGTGGTGAAAGATTCGCGCGTCGAAAGGCGTCGAGAGCGGGGAAGCCGGCGATTGGATCTTTTGGAGTCCCGTTCCGGCGCTTTTCTCCTTCTCTTCTTCCTCCCCGCCATTACAAGGAATCATTTCTCGGACTATGTAGTCATCGGGCTCTTCATCGAGCCTTGTGACGCCTTTATACAGATCTGTGATTTCCAATTGTCCTGCTCCTTTTCACTTGACTCTGCACCCTCCAAGAGCTCTCAATCGCGCGCGAGAGCTCCCTCGCAAACGGCTTTTTTTCGAGTTACTGCTGGAACCATACCAGTCAGCGTCTCGAGAACCTGTTGATTTTTCCTAATCTAGTCTTCAGAACTCTCTTTTATACTCTCCTATACTCCTCAGCCCTCTCCCACCATGACTCCTCGTCGTTCCTCTCGGGCTCGCACCTCTCAGCCCTCTCCTGCCCTCCCACAACACACCAACTCTTCCTCCAGCTCCTTAAATTCTCTTACTCGAGAGAGAAGCACTCGATCAAATCACAAAAATAATTCCCCTCACGAATCGACCGGTCACCGCTCTCAGTCCATCGATGATGCTGAGGGTGGCTCGAAGGACCTTCCACATACGCGGCAGCGCCAGCGCGCTCACGACGACGACGATGATCCACCCCGTGAAGAAGACGAGGATGACCTGGATGATGAGGAGGAGGAAGTGACTCGATGTCTCTGCGGTCAGCAAGACTATCCGGGCTTGCCTGCTTCTCGTCGCGAGGCCCTCGGTCGCGGCACTATCAAGCTGGAGTCGGGACAAGTCCCCACGGATCCATCTGATCCTCTGTCAGAGGAGATTGGGAGCATGTTCATCCAGTGTGACTTGTGTAAAGTCTGGCAACACGGTGGTTGTGTCGGAATCATGGACGAGGCGACGAGTCCTGACGAATATTTCTGCGAGGAGTGCCGGAAGGATTTGCACCAGATCAAAGACGAACCTGATGGGTGAGTGAAACACCATTATTCATTGATTCACTCGGCTCTACTATTCCTGCATTTGCTGTCTATATTTTCGCCGGTTGTGCTTTGCTCTTTCTGCTTGGAGGGGCTGTTTTTCAGACGCAGCTTTGTGCACAATTAGTCCGCTGAGCAGTTATAATACCCAAACGACTACTCGATATCACTACATTGAACACCTTGAAGAAGCATACTGACAATCCGGCAGACAACGCTCCTCTACCTACCTTCCTGTTGCACCTGAACCAGTTCCGCCGCCACCACCACCTCCTCCAGCCCCAGCTCCGGCCCCGGCGGTGCCCGAGGTACCTGAGGTGCCAGCAGTGCCAGTTGGACCTGTCAGCTCCACGGTGGCCCCGTCACCCGGCCCGTCTTCTCGTGCCTCCTCGAGAGATATATCACGGCGTTCCAAGGATCCCAAGTCCCGGGCCAGCGAGAGTGCCGCCGCGCACGCCAAGCGGCGATCAACAATGAACAGCCGGGATGCTGCTTACGACGAAGAAGAATTGATCAGACGCGCAATTGAGGAAAGCAAAGCCGAGACCAAGAGCAATGCGGATGAGGCAGACACGCATCTAGGCAAGCGAAGTCGAAGTGACAGTGTGACGTGCGTATTCCCAGACTGGACAGCATTGACTCGAATAAGGTGGCTAACCAGTTACCCAGGAGCAGAGAACGCACGAAACGTCCGCGAACTGCTTCACCGTCACCTAGCGCCATCTCGAGGCATAGCAATATCGCATCTCACCCGCCCTCTGATGATGAGACGAAACCAAAACAACCGGTAAACGGGACTCGCAGACAAAGAACTGCATCTCGAGGCCAGCTGGAGAAGGAGCCAGCGAACGAGCCCGATGAGGGCGAGACGGAGGCTCCGGAAGCGGCCAACCGTTCGGAAAGAACGATCAAGCAGGCGCAAAGGAGATGGTAAGTAACATAGCCGCAGTGCACAACTGTCCATTTTCTTACACCGCTATAACAGAATCCGAGCACGAAATCGGTTCCCCAACCAAGACAGCACCACCAGAGCGTGAACCGTCCCAAGCGAGCCCTAACACGCCGACTCCCCAAGAGCCCACACCTGTTCGACCGTCCACTCGCAAGTCCGGTCGACCTCCCGCTCGTCGTGGTCGTGTTGGGCGAAACCAATATACGAAAGACCGGGACACCAATGGGAATGGAGATTCCGGATATATGGCAAACTCGCCGCGTCGCGGCCAGTCCCACGAAATCGGCGGAGACTCCCTCGAGTTGGCTACGGAGGTGCCAACGGAGCACACATCAATGGTGGGGAGTCAGGACGGCCAAGCAAGCCACGCCACATGCACCCACAGCGAACAACGATGAACGAGATGAAGCGCCGAGTAGCAGCCATCCTGGAGTTCATCTCGCGCATGCAAGTGGAGATGGCCGTTGCCAGCGAGAATTCCTCCACGCCTACGGGCAACGGCGACCGGACCCAGGGTCTGCTTTTGAAGAGTATGGTTGATCAAATCGACAGTGCCATGCCATCCACACGCAGTGACGGCGGCGAGTCTGGCCCTGCAACCACAGACGGCGGCTACGGCGAGTCGTCGACGAACCATGAAAAGGATTTCAAGGATCTCAGCAGCGTCGAGATGATGGACGTGCTAACTCGCCATCTTCTCAAGTGGCAGCAGGAGTACGGCAAGTTTGGAGAACGGTAGTCTCCGCGACTACCACACTGCAGGGTTCCCTCTTTCGCTCTATCCCATCTTTTGAGCTTATCCGCTGCTTCGCATCACGATACCCATCTTAATTTGCTTTTCTCGTCCTATCGATGTACACTAGACCTCCTCTCAGTTGCTTTTCCTTTCTTATATTTTGTCTTCTCCTTGTCATTCCATATTGGTCCGGCGTCATGATCATACTGGGAACAATGATGGTATGGACCTATTGGCGCCTCATCGTTTTGCTTGGTTCCAAAGTTTCATTGCCCGTCGTTTTCTATCTGTTTATTTGTGATCCATGCTTTGCTATGACTATTATGTCTTGCTGTCTGGCTCTTACTTGCGTCTTTCGTTATTCTGGTGCCGGGTTTCATTTTTGGTGTTGGGGGAAAAGTCAGGGCCTATATATGCCTGTTTGTCTTGTAAGAAATTCCTTCTTTTTCTAGTGAGAATAGTATCACTACTCTTTTGTCCACTACAGATATTCGAGGTGCTAGGAACGGAAGGGTGTTCTCGCCCAGCATTGAGTATGCTATACATAGATAACTTGTCTATAGGAGATGACGCTGTTTCATAGCTGAACAGCCGAAGACTCAACGTGTTTAAAAGGCCATGGCGCTCCCGAGGTCACTCGTGGGCAGCTTGCTTGGCCTTTATTAAAGGTTCTGCCGAATAACCCTTGAATATATTCTGTCTTGGTACGTTGCAAGGCTGCATCAGCATAAACCCGGATCGCCGGCTATATTTAGAGTAAGGATGCATGGTTACCTTTCCACTGCCTTGCATATTACATACAATAGACTCGGAATTGGGTATCAATTATGTATTCCAAGAGTGTATTTCGGGGTTTGTAACTTATGATATACAGAGTCTAGACTTTCAAAAGTACATTTTTCAACCAATTAGGTATATTTGATTACAGCAGTTTAGTATTTATCTTTCATTTCTCATAGGGACTATGGGTACGGTAGGACGTCTCGAGTTGAGCTCCAACAACTTGTCAACCTGAGACCAGCTATAACCATAAGAAAATTGAGTTGATAATCCAGTATACTTGATTCAAACGTTCCTCCTGTATTCTAGTAGTCACATCCTTCAAGATTTCGCCAGCAGCCACAAAACCTTGACCATAGCAGAAATAGAAAACAAATGTGCCAGTGACCTTATCGGTGCGAAACCGACAACGTATGAAGGATAGAAGACGAAGACTTTCAGCAACACATGAAGACCCAAGAGATTCAATATCTGCTGATCACCAGGAGCCAGTACTTGAGCGAGACATGCCCCAGCCGCAAACAATGGGAAAATTTCAACCAGCGAATGATGGGCCGACATCAGACGCAGTGGGAGACCCTCCATATTCCCGCGGTGCTTCCGAGGATGATCGTTGTCGAGACCGTTTGGTCTGGACATGGCTTGTCCGGCAACGGACAAGGAGCCGCTGCCGGCAAAAGCCCAGAATGCATATAGGACTGCAAGCGCGGGGATTGCACGACCAGATTCTACATCGCTGCCAACTGTGTAGTCGAGAACTGCCTCGACGAGCTTCTGGACTGTGCTTTCGGGCTTTGTAATCGCGGCTGCTACAGGTGCGAATGCCTTTATTTGTTAGTTTGTAACTAGTATATCCAAGTATGAGGCATACTCACTATGTATGCCGGTCCAGTCGCGGCGAGGAAGATACCGGATGGGTTATTTCTTGATGCCAGGATCTGTGTTAGTATATGTATCTTTAAGTGACAAAGGAATATAGACTTACATGCCGTTGGACATGATGTCTCGAAGGATGATATAGAAGTCGTGGTAATGTTGGGTGGATGAATTGGAAGATGCGTGAATGTCGTTAACGGTTGATGTAGCTAGATTTTATACAACGCCTAGGATCTATTGTGAATGGCGGCCAGAAGATCGTCCGTCGGTTGTTCTCCAGCCGAGGAACTGTAGCATGATTGATGCGGGGTCCATGTCAAGCCAGAAGCTCGAGTCCTTAATTCCGACTACAAGATGATCGAAACTGTTACTATATGTGCTATAGAAGGGGGATATCCGGATACTGACGTAGCAAAGAGTGTTGCCTGCGGTACTGTAGTAAACTCATCAGATATATATTCCACGGTTCAATAGGACAATATCATCCGGACATATGCATACGGCCTACTGTCATGAAAAGCGCATAGGGTATATCTCGATAATTATAGAGTTACGCCATATAAATAAACAAGCCTGATAAGGCAATGCGGCCTACTCCCATGGAGATCCAAGATACAATATCCGGAGCCATTCCGGTGAACCGGAAACATCCCGGGGATTTGAAGCTATCCACACTGCGACTTCTCAAAGATCATAGATTTGGTTGGGGAGGCAGATTGATGTTCGCCCTGTTGATCCAACAATATCTCAATGGATGGTTAATACCAAAAAGATGTTACCTATATCATTGTTGTATCGCTGGTATCACATATAGAGACCAATAACCAGAAGCTCAACGTAAGACCTTTCTAACATCGAGACTTCCATTGTCGCACTGCACATGATAGGAAATACCTCGAAGGCGGAGTCATGTACAAATCCATGCCTCGAGCGCAACAAACCAGAAACTTCTATCTCTTGGTGCGGTTCATCGTCCCTAGAACTTGCAAAGCAACCCATGACATCGTTATATGGCTGCTGGATGAAGAAATAGGAGACTTCTTGCATTTATACGCCTTTCACCTTTGTAGTAGTGCAACATCGGTTTCTCGTTACACTCGGGTTATTAAGTCTCCCAGAGAACGAAAAGATAGCCGCTCATCTTTTTTTTTTTGGCGAGTAGTCTCGACATTCTTTCTCATGAAAGGGGGAAAGCCTCGACGGCCATGCTTCGAGGGCTGAGACGAGATTATAGCGCATATGGAGATGAATGGGTATTCGCGTGTCTAAGAACCAAGCACTCGCGTCTGGCCGCTGAGACCTTCGATCAATTCGCGTTTCAGTACTTTTCACAGGGCTATTATATCATCGCATGTTAGTAGCCTGGTCACTGGTACCAATCTGAAGCATTGAATACTCAGCTATATGCGCCACAACTTTTAGAAACACTGTTTTGTGTAGAAGCAGATAATTCATATCGTTGACCCAACAATCCGGAGTACCTTGGTCGATGATACAAGACACGAAAGGCAATTGGCTATACATAGCAGCGTTTCACAACCGATTGCAATTTTGTTACTCAATGATTATTTTGCTTTCAAGACAACATTATTATATAAGTACGGGGACTACCTAGGTAGCCGTGAACTCCACGACCCCAGTACCGATTTCCTAGAGCTAGCTGCCATAAGAAACCATCCAATCGTAAAATAATCACACTTTGTATGTACATGTATAGCTCAGTTGACCCCGGAAAGAGGTATGTTGATCCTATACTCCATACTCGGTACCCCGTACTCCGCAGCCCGGAGGGATCTAAGGGAACCACAATAACACAAGTGGAAGAACGGTGGAGCCGCTGTACAGCCGACCTTTCAGGGCGTCGAACAATTGGAAAAAATAAATATGTCGTACAAAATTGCTAGGCCGGACTCTTGATTACTGTTCTTGGGCTCCCAGCTGAAAATCCATGGGATTTATCGATGTACTCCGGACGTCGTACTTTGTTTGGAACTCCTCCACTTAGATTGGACACGATTGGTCCCAGCCCCATAGGGTTGTACCATGGTACGGGTACCCCGTGTACCTCGGAAAAGGGGCAGGTACATTATCAAGATCCTCCATTGGACGATCCAATGGCGATGTAACTCAAGTCAAAACACGCGTCTGTAATCACGCTCTTCGGTCTCATCATGAAGGAAACAAAAGTACGGAGTACACTGTACTTCGTACGATAATTACCGTTATTTGAAAAACATTTCCCAGCCTCTTTGGCGGTAAGACGGTCTAGACATGAGCTGCATGCGTTGGCTGGCGCCTCACAGTGGTTGGGCCGGGGCTGGGGACCCAAATGAGGGTCTAATGATCTCGATGAATCACTTTCCAGTGGAGAAAGTGCATTGGGCGGTATTGGTATTGGTATTAATGTGCCGTAGCCTGTAACGTGTTGTGTCGTGAATAGAGTCAGATATGGGCCAATGACTGTCTAGCCAACGCCGAGCGGCAGAATCAAGGCAACAGGACACTTCATAAGCCGAGGGAATTACGGAGTACAGTGAACGTGTCTCCGCAACCCCAATGCAATTGTGCCGATGTGATGGAGCCAAACAAGATCGGCGCCAAGAGGATCCAGATGTCCGATTCGACCCGGAGGTTGCCATGGCGATGGGGTTTGTGGCGCGGTGACAATACGCGCAGGCTGGCCAGCCCCCCCATGTGAAAGGGCCCGATGTGTACGGAGTATATTGTATTGCAGCTCGGTATCCATCAATGGAGACACAGTCCTGGATGGTTTGGAGTGATTGACAAAATGTAAAAAAGAGAATTCAATTAGAGACATTGCACAATTCTAACAGGACAATTCAAATACCGTAGAGAGACAGTAAGGAGAAGAGGTAGCCTCGGTGATCAGCGGAGGACCCAAACCGGCAAGGCGGCGTAAACAAATGGACTGGCATAAATAATCGTCATGCTCGCCAACAGCGCTGGTCTCTTTCTTCTTCTTCTTCCATTCCTACGATCTAACATTCTTCATCTTAAGCTTATCTTTTCCCCTCTATTCCAATCTCAGGATAAAAAGATCTTCTCTTTTTCTCCTCCCCCACTTCCGAGAAAGACTTCCCTTTCAAGTCTTTTCTTGTTTAGTCTTTCGAGTTGTTTAACGACAGTTCGAAAGGCATTCGAGAAAAGACGCTAAAAGTCCGTCAATCTGGACTTTGACGCCCGTGTTCCCATCCCCTTCAGTGTCTTCCCGTCGTCGTACCGGAGTGACGCTGTCTCTGAAACTACTCAGACGAGAGTAGAGGGAGAAGTCAATTTCGATCGTACTTCGCGCGTCGAACGGGAAGATACTCGAGGTTCTGCTCCCCTTCCCGCTCCTGTTCAAGGAAAGCAAGAAGTCGAGTTCCGCATTCAAGAAGAGCGTCCGCGCATTCAAGAAGAGCACCCCCAGTACACGCAGCAACCGCAGCAGTACTCGCAGTCGTCGTACCAGCACTCCCAGCCTTCGCACAACTACGCCCCTGAAGTTGAGCTTACTCGTGAACGGTATGTAACTGTTTTTCTGTATTTTTCAATTTGTGTTTTTTTTTGGCCCAACCTCCAGAGATCCACCGAAAGTGGAGACCTGCAGCTGAACTACCATTATTTGTTGTGAGATCTCCTATCTCGGTTTAGAGTGGTTACGGATTTAGTCGGGGACTAAAATTACGTGTCATCAAAACCTGATCCACTTCAATTAGCGGTGACTGGCTTGTTTTGTTTATATGTTTACGGTACCCATGTGGACTGACCCTTTTCCAGCTACCCCAGTTACCAACAACCTTCCGTTGACTACGAGGACCGTACTCAAGTCTACGATAAAGTCGTCGAGAACCAACTCGACCTAACTGAGAGAGACTACCGTCAACGTACCTCTCCTTCCTACGACCTCGACGTCTCTTACGACCGTCGTTATCGTCAACCCGTAGACTCCGCCTACGGTTACCAATCCCAGTCCGTCGACGTCTCGTACGACCGGGCCTACCAGTCTCAGACCGACTCTTACAAGGAAGACGACGTCTACCTTCGTGAAGTTCAGCCCCGTGCTCGTTACTCCACCCCGACCCAAGTAAACGTCCCTCAGTCCACTACCCGTGACACCGCCCCCACTCGCAAAATGGGTTACTACGACGACGAAGGCCAGTACCACTCCTTCCGCCGCGGCGTTGAGCGCGCTGCCGACCGTGTCCTGCACCCCTTCTCCCACTCCGAGCATGAGGAGTCCCACGCCGGTGAGGTTGCTGCTCCCCGTGAGAACGTCCGCATCGTCGAGCCCCGCAACCGCGGCTCCGCTGGCGAGACCGTCCCCATCCCCTGCCACTTCATCCGCGTCGGCGACATCCTGATCCTTCAGGGCCGCCCTTGCCAGGTGATCCGCATCTCGGTCTCCCCCCAGACTGGCCAGCACCGTTACCTCGGTGTCGACCTCTTCACCCGCAAGCTGCAGGAAGAGTCCAGCTTCGTCGCCAACCCCTCTCCCTCCGTGGTTGTCCAGACCATGCTCGGCCCCGTCTTCAAGACCTACCGCATCCTGGACCTCCGTGATGACAACCGCCTCGTCGCCATGACCGAGTCCGGTGATGTCAAGCAGGGTCTCCCCGTCATCACCCAGGGCCACCTCTTCAAGCGCATCAGCGATGCCTTCGCTGACGGCCGTGGTTCCGTCCGTGCCTCGTCATCAACGACGGTGGCCGTGAGCTCGTCGTCGACTACAAGGTCATCCACGGCTCCCGTCTGTAAATTTTTTTCTGGGTTTCTCCTAGAGGGGGGTCTGGATACGTTTGTCCCTCATCCATGGTATGATGAATAGTTATTTAGTTTTCTTTTTCCTTTTGCTTGTGTGATTTAATTTTCCTTTGTATGATGATCTCATGTATGCAACCCCTTATTTGTGTATTGGTAAAAAGGTCAATGAATTTATCTGTACTCAATTGGTCTTGCTTCCTTGTAACTAGCCCATAATACTCCGTACAAAAATCAGGCTCATGTTCAAACACCTGCTCCGCTTGTTTACTTTCTGAGCTCTTATTGAACTTGGGCAGAAACCCATCTTGCATATGTATTATTTGGCTTGGCGAGCAACAAGGTTTTCTTGTCTTTTGTCTTTGATGTTCCTTTGACTTGAAGATATATATGTTGTATGTTGATACTGTCGTTCTCTTCCACCGTCAAAATATAGTTGCCACACATCCCTGGGTATATATTTCACAGCCATGGTAGGCTTTGAGTTACTTCCAGACTCGACTCCCCATTCGCTGAGCTGTGTCATTGGAGAAACATTAGATCGATAAATATTGACCGAAAATTCTATAGCACATGAATACTTGCTATTTTCTACGATAGGGCGCACCCACACAGTATTATATCCTCAGGCAGTGCCATTCGTATCCACAGCGGTACCCTTCCCAACGGCCGAAATATGTCCGGAGCAGATCCGGCATAGGGTCCAGAAACATTGAGAAGCAACTGGCTGAAATATCAATATAGGCTCAATGAAGTAATCACTGTATTTTCTCCCGATGACAACTAGAATAAACTTATATATCTGGGCCATATTTCTCCATACAAGTGCCTTTTCTTTAGCGTCGCTAGACAACGACTTTCACATATTCGCGGCCGTGGATAACATCGGAGTTAAGAGCAAGTTGATTTACCTGTTAGCCAAGGGTCTTGTAGGAGCTCTTTGACAGTTGCTCTCCTCTTGGGTATCCAGGTCAGTATTCTTCGAATGAATCGAAGAAAGCCTGTGTTATCCTCCAAGCGGGTCTCCAGAGCTTCGATTGTCCGGTCGTGCAAGGCCTAGCCATTTCCCTGTAACAATGGTTAATATTGAGAGCAAGAAGCAGAAGCCTACCTCGGGCGTTTCTCCTTATTTACTCTATTACAGGAGTAACATACCTTGCTCGTCCCAGAAATCGACTTTCCTTTCTGAAATCCTGGTTAGGAACTCAGGCGGCGGCGGTCCCAGCGCGGCGATGAATTGGGCTAGGTGAGCAGCGTCATAAAGATCTCCATCCTCATCACGGGCTGTAAACAGCTTTTTTGACTCCAGAACGATAGCTCCATCCCACATAATGCAGTGTTTCCGGAGCGCGATATTCCAGAGGCATTATATCGCCACCGTGTGGTCCTGGTCCGATCCTCGCCTCGCCGAAATCTGATAGAAGCATTGGGCCTTCCTTAGGTCGCATGAGACGCGACAGATAAATAAGCCGCGTTGGAGAGACCAGCTTGCGAGGCACCGGCGATGAGAATTCCCTTTCCTCGAAAGGTTTCAGCAGGTCGTTGCCATCGACGCCAAGTAGTAGGTTTCCAAGGTGCACATCTGTAGCGCGTCAGCAGACAAACGGGACAAGAAATGGGGTGGATGGAAGCGCAGTACCGGTATGTACAACTTCTCCATGGGTATGAAGGAAATCCAATGCTTCAAGAAGCTCAATAATAGTACCCCTGGCGAAGTCTTCATCGAATCCACCCAGTCGAAAGACCAACCTCATGTCACGCAAGCTCATTTGCGCAGGTTCGAAAACTAGAACAACATGTTGTCCTTGCGGACCAGGAATTTCAAAGGAATCCAACAATCTTCGGATATTACCTCGTCCTCGGTGTGAACTTTCTGCCATACGGCGAGCAATGTGATGATAAACAGGAAGTTCACGGTGAACCAACGATGTATGGACATACAACTTCAGCGTAACATACTGATGATCTCTGCACACGTTAGCTGAGAACCAAAGTTAATATACAGACGCTCACTTCAGATCCCTAGCCAGCCAACTAGTCGATGGAGTACCAAATCCGAGCTTTGAAATTATTTGATAGCGATTTTGAAGAACCTCTCCTAGTCGAGCTGGATAGAACCGGTGAACCTGATAATCAGGCAATCCCTCCTCTTCGACTGGTTGATCGATCCCGATGGTTCTGAAACCTGTGGTAGGAAGTGTCCGAGGCTTTTCTGGAGGACTTGCCGCCGTTGCTTTACTACCAGACTTAGTTGAAAATAACTTCAATGAAGAGGTGGCTGCAGTCCATAGAGGCATCCTCAGTTTCTGGGGAAAAGCGGCGTGAATACACACTGCAGGGCGCGTAGTGTTTGACCGTAAGCCAATTGTAAGAGTAGATGTTTGAATAAAGTAGGATGCCATCCTTAACAGGCACCGCGGTAGGTGATTAGGCGCAGGACCACGTTTAAACTGGCGTTGTTCGAACGCGTCGCGAATCGGCAATCCGAACTGGCGTCATCCCTGGTTTACTCGCGCCTCGCTGTTGGCTGCTTCAATACCTAGTCTCAACAAGCTTGAATAGTCAGGTGCATTATTTGGAATATATGTTCCAGGTTAAAACGAGAGAACGCTCGCTGCGCTTGATTGCTAGGATCATGGACCACCGCAGGCTGGAGACTAACAAGGCTTGGCGGGTGCAGAATAGTGGTGTGAGGTATCAAGTCATAGATGACCAGAACCTTTCTCATAGTTTATTGATTAATTTCTCCTGCCTCCCGTAGTAGTCAAGCTCGAGGGGGAAAGAGCCAGGAATGGTAGCCTAGAAAGATTAATTTGAATCTAAACAAAGGCAGTCTGCTATTTTTTCTAATCTTCTAAGCAGACTCTTGACTAAATCTAAAAGGAAGGCTTTGCCATATAAGGTGGGAAATAGGGTGAACTATAAGAAGGAAATCTCCTCTATTATAGTAAAATAGCGGGCATCGCCTTCCAAGTCAATCTCATATTGATTGGCCTAGATGGTTTGATCCGAATAGCTTTAACATTAGAATTTACTATGTTGACCTTTCGATCACAAAGAGGTATTGGCCTTATTGTAACTGATATTCTGAGCAAATACCAACCTGTGGCTACGTATGGACTTGAGATCTTGGGAGACTGTCTAGTATTTGAAGGATCTGTCGACTTAGAGCAAGTTGAGAACATACAACACTACACATATGTACGTACGTTCAACTTAATAAGCTATGCTCTGGACGGACAACCTTGCCCAGGTGGAAGTGTCCCCTTAGATATGACTATAGAATGTGTCCGGATGACTTGGGTGGCTCCTGCAGCTTTCCAATTTGCTCTCTCTTTCCTCTCTTCTTCCACTCTCCTTCCACTCTCCTTCCACTCTCCTTCCACTCTCCTTCCACTCTCCTTCCACTCTCCTTCCACTCTCCTTCCACTCTCCTTCCACTCGCCTTCCACTCGCCTTCCACTCTCCTTCCACTCGCCTTCCACTCTCCTTCCACTCTCCTTCCACTCTCCTTCCACTCTCCTTCCACTCTCCTTCCACTCTCCTTCCACTCTCCTTCCACTCTCCTTCCACTCTCCTTCCACACACTCTCTCTCTGTGTGTGCTTCTTGCCTCTTTCAAAACCATCGATGTTGTATACCGCGCAGAGACACGGCGGTCATACCAGCTGGGACATCTACAAAGAGTGTTGACTGATCAGTATCTGGTTCAGTCAGAGGGGGCCCGTTCCATCAGCAGAACTGATAAGCCCCGCGTGACTACAGTCAATAAGCAATATGGGAACTGCTTGAAAGTTTGATTATTAACCATGTGTCTGTGGATAGCTCGAGTCTCCTCACATACAACCATCGCCCAGTTCACTTTTCGCCCCTGTGGGTCGGATATGCTATACTCCGTTCGCAAAAGATCGTGGTACCTCAGCTCCCATACCCCGGTGGCGGCAAAATTGATGACCATGTGCACACCAGACGCTGCACTCCGGCCTAACAACCGGGCTTTATGGATCCTGCCTTCTGTGATTTCCATTACCTACACCTCCTCTACGTCCACTGTTTCCGGTCTCCGGCGTGTCATTCGCCGCTTTCTTGAACATCAGATTGACGCCCAAGGCATGGCAAGAATCCTGGTGACTACCTCGTTATGGACTAAAGTACCCCCACGAGGAGGGAAGGATATCCTGAGCTAAGAGCTCCTGGACAGTGACGAGCTCTCGCCCGTAACAGTGGTTAGTCCGAAGAAGATGATCGACCAATTTCTTGCGGAAGCGAAGAGGATTTCCGAACAGGTGAATAGAACGTCGGCTCCCCTTCTCCTCCACATCTTCTGTCACGGATTCCTAAACTTTGACCTGCCTAACAATGGGATAGACATAAGGGTCTGCATGTCATGAGGGTCATGAGGCTTAAAGGCGTGCTGGAGCCCGGAGTACGTGTCACGCTTATCACCACGGCACATTACTCCGGCGGATGGGTCACGAACCCAGAGTTTCCGAGACAGTAGGGGAGCGGGGAACATCCAACACCTGGGAATCTCGCATGGTATCGGCCGGAGTTGCGGCTCCGTTTTCGCCAGAACCCTTGGAGAGAGACTGTCGAGCGCAGCAAGCCCACTCCTTGAGCCTTGTGAGGATCTCACTCATCTAACTCCCCTGGAGACCCGACGAGAGCCAGGTCATGACGTACAACGTACGTCTGTATACCTTTTATACCTTTTTAGGGTTGATATTATACTATCAGGACCTTATTATTGTCCACACCGCTCTTAATTGTACGCCTACACCACAACCTAGGACCATGACTGACTTTCCTCGTTCCGAACCAACAGGAAATGAAACCATAACAGCACCTGTGTAAATGACTGACACCATTGCATGCAGTAGGATCTCAGATATAAGATTTCCTCCTAATGACACTTTCTGAAAGATCCATACAATTACCGTATTAGTTCACCTTCACCAAGTTGGAGACAAACAGGTAATATGATATACCAAACTTCCAAGCTTGCCAGTTATATATGTGACAAAATTGCTAAGTTTGATAAGATGATCATAATATTGCTGTTAAGCGGGCATCGATCTATACTGCCTTGCCTCAGATGAAAGCAACAATGTGAGTTTCAAACACAAATTCCTTAGGGAACGGTATCATGCGATATAATCCGGTGCACGTTCCAAAGTTGAGTTCTAGGCTTTAAAATCGCGCTGCAACCAACGGTGAGGCTTTCGAGACCGAGTAAACAGCTATACTAAATTGTACATATATATTTCTTTAGGAGTATACGAACAACTATATTATGAAAAAATACCACCGATGTCAGCTGTATAAAGCCTAAGCACGGCATAGGGCCCCGGGGTCCCCCCACAACATAAAGGCGATCCGCTAGTGACAACATTTCCGGCTGTCTGTGCCATAGGGAACTAGTTTGCCCTCCTCGGAAATGTGCTCTATCTGCTTGGAACGGAGCTCTTGCATTGACTGGTCTTCATCCACTATTCCTGATCTTCTCCCACTGACAGAGGGCAATTCGATCTTTGAGGGATATCTAAACCAGAAGCCGGAGTGATTCAATATTTGTCAACTGGTATCATTGCTGGCTGAACGACTGTATTGCTCGACTTTGGAATTATCTATAAGTGATTATACCCCATGATTTTATCAGAACCTTGGAACCTTCCAAGGTTGGAAGTAGGGCAACCAATCCACGATAATTGCGCGGTGGATCACCCCCGCATTTGAGGGGTCCCCACGGCCAATGCGAACATTAGAATAGATAGAGCCTGAGGTGCAAATGCTTATCACGAGACCTGCGAGTCTTCTACCTAGGTAGGTCAGGAATCGGTAAATGACCTCAGAAACTACCAGGTCACCCTATTATGAAAGAAGCATATACACTACTAGACCCCCCTCCACGCCATGCCAACCTCAACCTGGAAGTCCAAAGCCCGAGTGCGCACCCGCACCGGCTGCTTCGAATGTCAGCACTAAATACACCGCTTGGAGTGGCTTAACTGACTTGCGATAGGTCGCAAACGCCGCAAAAAATGCGATGAGCAAAGACCAACCTGCCAAAGATGCGTCAACCTTGGCTCTACCTGCACTTGGCCCACAACTACTACCCAGCTCATGGACGGCCGAAGGCGTGAAAGACGTCAATGGAATCCTAAGTGCCCAGGTTTATCAAATGACGATAAAGCCTTGTATACACATTTTGCGACAACCGTGATGCCGCGGCTTGTGCGACCGAATTGTCCATCTGTGTACAGCGATCAATCGCACATACTACGACTAGCCCAGGAATTCTCTCCGCTGATGGCGATTATGATAGCCATTGCAGCTCTTGACCTCGGTGACGATGCACTCGCAATGCAGCACTACCTACACGCACTGCGCAGCCTGCAGGATTGCATAATAGATGCCCCCGGCACCGGGAACGAAGATGGCTTATTGGCGACGACGATATGTCTTTGTGTGTTTGAAGTAAGCTTCCTCCTTCCTTATTTGCATTAGATTCTATGCATCAACCAGGACTAAGACAAATAAAGAATGCCCGGTCAGATGTACCCCCAAATATCGGTCTACATGCGAAGGCTGCTGGCGAGCTCCTTTGGCGACGACGCCCAGAAGAGACCATCCAATCTCCTTCCCAGCCAGCAGTAATATTTCAACGCACCTGTGTGGAGTCGTTTTTGTACCATAGTACGCTTACGATGCTGTTTACCCCCTCTCTGGATGCGACAGCAGGCAACATACCTCTGTATTTGGCCTTTGCAGTCAATGATGGACAGGCTGTTGCACAACCTATCTTGGATGAACCTTATCATTTCTTCATCATGATTGCAAATGTGACCCGCATCGCTCGGTTAGCCCGCGACCTAAACCAAGAAGAACGCCAGATGTGGACACGCCTCCAGAGTGACATCCTGCAATATGAGCGTCAGGATGATACCAATAATCCCATGAGGAGGCTCTACTCACGAGCTGTCCGAATTTTGCTACTTAAGAAAGATCATATGCGGACAATGTCAGAAAGAATATCCGGAATCAATTCCCTCTTGCGCGAAGGGCTGAACATTTTGGAGCCAATAGACATCCCAAACTGCCTACTCAGTTATGCTCTATGGCCTGTGGCCGTGCTTGGTGCTGTTGCCGTGAATGCATATGAACAGCATATCATCAACAGCAAGATTACCCCATCGGCTAGCTTGAGACGCGGGCAGGCAGTGCGATTGCAAGAGCAACTGATGCATGTTTGGGCCTCATCACGGGAACCCGAAGACATACTGCCGCTGCAACAATTACAGTTATTGATGGAACCATCCTGAACGACATAGTATCATTTGCTACCCAACGGATCTATCACTTGGCCAAAACTTCCTCCACAATCAGCGCATGCTGGACCAACGCCTCGTCTTTCTGGCGACGACCGATAAGCTGCACGTGGCAGGGTGCATTTTTGACCTCTTTGGGAAGATCTGAGCTCAGTCAGCATATGTGATTGCGATATATCCGGGATAGGACTTACAAGGAGGATAATAGTTCACGTCGCGCACGAACTCGGCATCAGCGGTCTCCTGAGAGGAGCCATAGGGAATGACACACGCGGGATACTGGTCTTTGAGTTAGTGTAAATATTCACAAATGATACAAAGGAAACATACATCAACCACATTAGCAAGAACTGTGTATACTGGGACACCATAGGTGTCATGAGGGACTGCTGTGGTCTGGTATCCCGGCCCGATAATCACATCCAGGTGGTTGTTGAGGAACACGCGGCGCATTTTAGCCGCGATCTCTGATTTAGAGGCGTTCAAGTCAAAGAATTCCCGCAAATTCGGCTCTCCTGCCTTTCCTTCCATGTCGAACGTAAATCGAAGAGACGGGATCGGCGGCTCGCCAGACTTCCGGATATGCTGCAAAGCTGTTTGGTCTGGGTCAATACGAAAGAAGCGGAATGCCAGGTCTGCGGCAGCTCCCACGAAGTCAATCTGTTTAGATAGATCCACAATGTGATGACCAGCATTTCTTAGCTTCTCAATGGCTATTCCAAGAGTGCGCTGCATATTTGGGTGCAATGGAGTTTGGGGATCTTCCGGCAAGACCCCGATTGTGAGCTGCGTGGGCGCTTTCACGGGCTGCATCCAGGGGAATCCTAGAGCCATGTCGTCCATATCATCAGAAGCTGCATCGAAGACCACCCGGAGAAGCATGTCCGCGTCGCGAACAGAATGGCACAATGGTCCTGCGCATGGAGCAATCCCGGCCATCCCTGGTCTACCTGCGCTCGTCTGCCCGGCATACGGCACGCGACCGATACTAGGCTTGAAGCCCACGGTACCACAGCAGAGTGCTGGAATGCGAATCGATCCAGCAATATCAGTGCCAATTCCTAGGATGGATCCACGCATTGCTACCAAAGCTCCCTCACCACCACTGCTGCCACCAGCCGTGAGGGTACTTCGGTGTGGGTTCCGCACACGTCCAAAGACATTGTTGTGGGAGTCCGCGGTCATCATTGTCTGGGGCACGTTGGTCTTCACGTACAGCACTGCACCTGCTTCCAGAAGAATATCTACCAAGACAGAGTTCTGGGTGACGGGCTCACGATCCAAGAAAGACGCAAACCCGAGAGAGGTCGGTACACCCTTGATGTTGAAGGTTTCCTTCATACTAATTGGAATACCGTGAAGTGGTCCAACAGGTTTTCCAGTAGACTTGATATGTGCGTCTAGCTCTTGCGCTCTAACAAGAGCCTCGGAGAACATAGTCTCCGTCAAGCATGAAGTCAACTGCTGCGCAATGGCAGCACGCTTGGAGAAGGCGGTGGTCACCTCAACAGCGCTGAGCTCTTGAGCAGCGAGCTTGTCTCGTAGCGAGGTTGCATCAGGCAGCTCAGTAATGGCGAGCTCTGCTTTGCTAAGGATGCCACACTTCGAGGGAACATCGAGGATCTCCAGCTCATTACTATCGACCTGCTGGAGAATCTCTGTTGCCAGTCGCCATTCAGTGGGAATCTTAGCGTCTGCCTCGGCTTGTTTGGCAGCACACTTGTCTTGCCAAGTAAGGTTGGTCATATTGTTCAGCTTTCCAAAGATAACTTGGGGTAAATGGGCGATGAACGATGTGGAGGCGATCGATTGCAAACAGTTCAAAGTGACAAATAGGAGAGCGGGGAAGCAGAATCTGATATTCAGGTCGAGACTGCGGACATCCGTCGTCATATTTATAGCCCATAGTCCCGAGGTCCGGTGCGGAGTGTGGGGGATAAGCCAATCAAATACTTTTGCGCCGATAAGGTAGCCCTGGAGGGTTCATCCGGCACACGGCAGATGCATCGGGCTGCGGCTATATTTCTTTTTTGCTGAAGTCCCATAAGAGAGCAATAACCACCATGGGCCATTAACTATTCGAAGCCTTCAAATCCAAGCACAAGAATCAACCATGGCTACGCCATCCAAGAGCGCAGTCCAAACGGCCATCGACCAATATATTGATAGTTTAGCAGAGCCATTACGCATGCTAAATCAGAAGGTAAATCCCCGGCTCTATGTGATATATTCTTTCTCACAATAAATCATAGATTCACGAAAATCCAGAACTGGCGTACGAGGAACACATTGCCCACGACGCCATCTGCGACTTCCTCCAATCCCAGGGTATCCAGACAACGCGCCACTCCTACGGCCTCAGCACTGCTTTTGAGGCCAAGGCTGGCAATGGAGATGGTCGCTGTGTGAACTTCAACGCCGAGTATGATGCACTCCCCGGGATTGGCCATGCATGCGGTCACAACCTTATTGCAATTTCTAGCATTACCGGCTTTTTAGCATTAGCTTTTGCCATTTGCCAATTTGGTATTCCTGGCCATGTCCAGCTCCTGGAAACCCCGGCCGAAGAAGACGGCGGCGGAAAAATTGATCTGATTCGCTCTGGGGCGTACCAGAAAGCCGATGTGTCTTTGATGATGTATGACAGTTCCGTCGTTTCGACACCACAAAGCAAGACATAAGCCGACTAACTAGGGCAGTCACCCATTCTCCGAGGAAGAATTCAGTAAAGACGTCCTTGGTATCGCCGGTCGCTCGTCGATTGCCTGCTACGACATCACAGCAGTCTATCGTGGCGTCAGCGCTCATGCCTCTGCCAGTCCATGGGAAGGAGTCAATGCCCTTGACGCCCTAGTCACTGCCTACAACAACATCTCCATGTTACGCCAGCAGATGAAGCCTGATGAACGAGTTCACGGCGCAATTCTCGAGGCGCCCACCGTTACCAACGCAATTCCCGAGCTCACGCGCACCAAATACTCGATCCGCAGTCCGACAATGAAAGGCGCGAGGGCATTGGGAGACCGCGTACGGCGGTGTCTGGAATCAGGCGCTCTTGCCACCGGATGTACGGTTGAACTGGAGGAAAGTCAAATATTTGCCGATTTGGCTGTGAACCCTCCCTTATGTGAAAGCTTTCAGGAATGTATGCGTGAGCAAGGAGAACACATATTGGCCTATGATGAGATTCAGATGCCAGGGTCCACTGATCAGGGGAATGTGTCGCAGCTTATCCCGGCCCTGCATGGCATCATTGGGATCCCGGTAAGTGATGGGGCTAAGAACCATACGCGGCAGTTCACTGCGGCAGCTGGCACGAGCGTTGCTCACCAGAGAATGGTCACTGCTGGAAAAGCCATGGCGATAACCGGGTGGAAGCTGCTGGTGAATGAGGAGTTCTATGGCAATGTACGCAATGCTTTTACCGAAGCGAGTGGCCGGACCGGGACTCGTTCGTAGGTCTTCCCCGGTTTGTCTCCACAATCTCCGCGACCATTCATTTTGGGGAAGTGGGGCACATGGATACCCAATCAGGGGTAATTGCGCTGCGGGACGAACAACCTTGGGAAGCTTTCCCCAGATCTTGATATCATTTGAGTTTATAGGTACATAGCAGACATCCATGAATGTATCATCAATGTATGAATGTATGTTGGTACTGACAAACGGAAATAAACACAAAAGACAATATAAATACCATGATATCTCTCCCTGTCCGATAATTTTCATCCTAACACTTTGCCTACAACCATGACATCCGTTGACCCCAAGACAAAACCATCATGTCCCCCAGAGGACCCGAAACGAGAGATTTCTTTAGGGAGCATCACCGATGTCTCCCCTGAGGAGTCTCGCCGAGTACGAAGAAAAGTTGATTTCATCCTTTTACCAATACTCGGATTCTGTTACTTTCTCCAGTTCCTGGACAAACAAACACTGAGCTATGCCAGCTTGCTGGGAATGATTGAAGACACGCACCTAGAGGGCACACAATTCTCATGGACGGCCTCGGTGTTTTACTTTGGATATATATTCTGGTCATACCCAACCATGTACCTGTCGGTGCGTTTGCCAATTGGAAAGTACTTAGGTGCCACAGTGTACGTATTGCCTCACTTCTGAGTTTCTGTGAATCCAGTAGAGGAACCAGACTAACAAATCACATTCTATAGACTCCTCTGGGCCGCTGTCCTGATGTGCCATGCAGCCTGCCACAACTTCACAGGCCTGGTCATCACCCGATTCTTTCTCGGTGCCCTCGAGGCATCCATTGCCCCAGGGTTCTCCCTTATAACTGGCATGTGGTATACGCGACGCCAGCAGCCTCTCCGGTACGGGCTGTGGTTTGCCGGTGGTTCCATAGCTTCCTTGTTCGGAGGTTTGCTTTCCTACGGCATCGGACACCTCGACAGCGGCCTCACTGCGTGGCAATATTTATTCCTGATTTTTGGCGCCGTGACTGCTCTATGCGGGATCATCATGCTTGCCTTTCTCCCGGACACACCGTCCAAAACCTTCTGGTTGACCCCCGAGGAGCGATCTACCGCAATAAACAACGTCACGGCTGATGGCCAGGCCGGCATAAAGGGCTCCTACAAGATGTCGCAGGTAGTCGAAGCCCTACGTGACCCGGTGACTTGGTTCCTAAGTCTGTATACATTCTGCGTGAACATCGCCAACGGGGGCCTGACAGCCTTTGGGTCGCTTGTTGTGCAAGGATTCGGATACGAAGGCCTTCAAGCCCTCTTGATCCAAATGCCTACTGGCGGTGCCCAGCTATGCTTCGTGATCATAAGTGCCGTGCTGTGTTCGTCAATTCCCAATATCCGCACGCTGACTATGATGGCACTTACGCTGACCAGCCTGCTGGGAATGGTGCTCATGTACGCCCTGGAGGAAAGCAATCAAGCTGGCCGCATGGCGGGTTTCTGCCTCAGCCTGGCTTTCTCGGCCAACATGCCGATTTCCATGTCTTTGGTCACCAGTAATGTGCGTGGGCTCACCAAGCGGGCAGTGGTCAATGCAAGTGTTTTGGTGATGTATTGCGCGGGAAATATCGTTGGTCCGCAGTTCTTTAGTGTGACTGAGGCACCGAGGTATAGAAAAGGTATTACGGCTAGCCTGATAGGGTTTGGGCTGGGATTTTTCTGGGTGGTGTGCCTACGGCTGTACTTACAGTGGCAGAATAAGAAGCGAGCCAGCGAAGTGGCATCGGATGTGCCACAAGAAGTGCTGCTTTTGGAAGATAGGACTGATTGGGAGACTCCAGGGTGTCGATATGTTCTATAGGGAGACCGGAGGATACTAGCTTCTGTCGGAGTTTTCATGGTGATAGTCAACTCCATGCACAATTTTGTTGTATATTTAGTCATTTCCCGTCTACCCAGGCCGCCGATTCTTGACCTGCGTATCCAGCGATGTCGGTAGATAAAAATACTAAACGGACTTAATTTCTTGGGCTTACGGCAATGTACGCTACGTTTTTGCCGGAGTGAGAGTGGTATATACACATGTCCCTATCTCCACTGCCGCGACTGATCTTGCAACTCTGTTATTGTAAGCAACCGGTTGTCATGAAGAATTGGGCTGGGACCGGGCCGGTGGCCATGCCAATCAGTGCTAATTGCGCTCGCGCCGCAGAGTCTGGAGACAGGACAACACCTAGAGCCAAGAAGCCGCATGGATTATCTTTGTGAGAGATAAAAAAGGATCCGGTTATTGGCCAAACATGTATCCAACGGGTCTCAAATACGGCAGTTCGTGGGCCTCTTGAACCCCAGGCTCTGTCTCTGGAACTAGCATTCCATAGGGAAATTCGGGGTATATTTTCGCTCTACAACCTGCTCCGCTTCAGATGTTCGATTAACCAGTTCTAGATATAGCTGATATTGATATGCAGAAGGGGTCCCGTCTGTGGTGTCAATTTCATAGATCATCAGATTGTGGAATTACATGCTGGGCACTCCACCACAGCCTTTGTACTCTGCACTGGGCGTTGTCCTTCCACATTGGATCATGAGGATGCTGTGTATACATACTATCGTGATCCTATCAGGATTTCAAGGATGTATTTGAGCCTGATTTGAGCGCCCGAATGTGAATTGGGACGATATGATTGAAATGGGCATTACCAAAGAGGATATGGATTAGGTATGCTAACCTCTAATAAGCAGTCGGCTAAGTTAGCCCTCGACCTTCGGTATCTGGCCATAATATCCAAATCAACGGATTAATGCAAACCCGTTACGAATACGGACTAAACAATTAGTCCTAAGGTTTATAGTGTTGGACAATGAGCGCAACCCCCCGCAATAATGTTATCTACCCCTAGTATCTTCCCGCCTCAGATGCCTTGGCACTGTAACCTCAGCCGTGATGTTATCAAGTGCCGTCGGGCTTCCGCCTGCAAAACAATAGCCGGCCCTATGAAATTGCTTCCCCTTTGCCAAGTGCAGCAAGCCAGGCTCTTGGCTTACCCCTCGCGCCCCTGCCAATCACGCACCATCGCACTCTATCGTCGCGTGATGGTCACAAACAATATGAAGAAGAGGTATAAAAACACCGTCCCTACCCCGGGATGGGTATCGATCCACGCATTACTTGACGATGAAGTGGTTTTTGTTGATAACCCACCTGTCTGTGGCCTTTGCTGAAGCTGGTCGGAGGAAGCCCCTTGTTTCACCAGTATGTATGCATGGTGTATCCCCGCCGCCGTTATCAAGTAGTCTGACTTATTAGGATGAATTCCCCTCTGCCATTCGGCTGAAGGACCTCCTGAAAGGGACCCAACAGCTTGAGGATTTCGCTTATGCGTATCCCGAGCGTAACCGTGTCTTTGGCAGTGCAGCACACAATGATACTGTTGACTACATCTATCGCGAGTTGAAGAAGACTGGCTACTATCATGTGTGGAAACAGCCACAAGTGCACACATGGACTACTGCAAAGACCTCCCTGACGTTCGATGGCGAGTCCATCGAGGCGACCGCCATGACATACAGCCCCAGCGCTGATGTTACTGCGGAGATGGCAGTGGTCTCGAACCTCGGATGCAGTGCATCAGACTACCCGAGTGAGGTGGCTGGTGGAATTGCCCTAGTCCAGCGTGGAGAATGTACTTTCGGAGAAAAGTCGGTTCTGGCTGCTGCGGCCAAGGCGTCTGCAGTGATTATCTATAACAACGAGGCAGGGCCTGTTAGTGGAACGCTGGGTGGAGTGACCAATGAACTCGGCCCTTATGCAGCCATTGCTGGAATCTCTGATGTCGATGGGAAGACCCTACTCGATGCAGCAGCGAAGGGTGCTGTCACTCTGTCTGTTTCGATAGACAGCAGAGTCGAGAATCGCACCACATTCAACGTGATTGCCGAGACAAAGGGCGGTGATCACAATAACGTCGTCTCACTCGGAGGTCACACCGACTCAGTCGATGCCGGTCCCGGTATCAACGATGATGGCTCTGGTGTTATCAGCAACCTCGTGGTCGCAAAAGCGTTGACGCGATTCTCTGTCAAAAATGCCGTGAGGTTCTTCTTCTGGACGGCGGAGGAGTTCGGCCTGTTGGGTAGCGAGTACTACACCTCGCACCTGAATGCTGATGAGCTAGCGAAAATCAGGCTTTACCTCAACTTCGATATGATTGCCTCACCCAATTACGCACTCATGATCTATGATGGCGACGGAGATGCCTTCAACCAGACTGGACCGGCGGGTTCTGCTGAGATCGAGGCTTTGTTTGAAGACTATTACAAATCCAAGAAGCTACCGTATATCCCAACCGAATTCAATGGCCGCTCCGACTACGATGGTTTCATCTCGCGTGGGATTCCCGCCGGTGGCATTTTCACTGGTGCTGAAGGCGCCAAGACCGAAGAAGAGGCGAAACTGTTCGGAGGCGAAGCAGGTGTAGCCTACGATGTGAATTATCATGCTGCCGGGGATGACTTCAAGAATCTCAACCACGAGGCATTCCTGATTAATTCAAAGGCTACTGCTTACGCTGTTGCAAAATACGCCAACAGCCTTGCTTCGATCCCCCGACACAGTGCAACACCCACCAAGCGGGTGGTCAAGAAAAGAGCACCTCGGTCGCATGCGCACACTAAGAACACTGGATGTTTCCATTCTCTGGTCGAGATTTAATAGGTGTTTTCACCTATTACTGCATATGTACCTAGATGGCTAGGTGGCCACCAATGTTGTTATATAAGCAAGTATTCAATTCGATCTCTCTCTTGACTGATTGCAATTGTTGTCAACGATGAGTATCTCACATACTCTGTCAAATATGGCTTTCAGCGTTGTGCTTTTAGTTCGCACGAGTAGAGATACGTAGTGTAGACACAAAGAGTATGTACTTATTTTGAGGATGTATTTGTATAGTATCGAAAGTATAGGTATGATCCTATAGGAAACGTCTAGCGTGGGAGACTAGACATGGGAGACTAGACATGGTAATGTAGTATGGACACAATAATGGCTCCCCAGTGCTATTCCTGAGGAGTCAACGCTCCTCTTATGCAAATGTAAGATGTCCAGTTTGTTCAAATAATATTTCTTGTCATCCTAACTCTCATGATACATATGTAATGTTCTCATATCTCCCGGAACCTTCTTTCTCAGTTCCCAATGGCTATCTACAAAGCACGTAGCTGTCCAATAGTGTATATGCATACATTATAAGGACCTAGTCACGCAGACCTCCGATCAGATCCAAAATCGCTCGTGTCACCTCTTCCGGACTTTCCTGGGGTGTCCAATGCCCAACTCCATCCACAAACCGAAATATACGCAGGTCAGCACACGAAATCCCGTTCTTCATCTTCTCGATAGCACCAGGCTCCTGATAGTTACCCCAGTCTAGCTTGCCCGAGACAAAAGCACAAGGCGGCTCGAGCTTCTTTCCAGCAAAGACATCAAAGTCCTTTGTGTACCGGCCCCCAGCAGCGGTGCGAACACGATACCAGTTCAGTCCACCCTGGAAGCCCGTGCGACCATACTCACCCGCATAAACAGCGAGCTCCTCATCCGGCAGCCACGAGTGCGAGGCCAGACCATCGGACGGCTCATGCGACATATCGCGCGCCACAGTCGCAGGCATCGTCTCATTCAACGGCATAATATAATACCCAGGTAGCTCAATCAGGTCGGAGGCAGACCACTTCTCCAGCGGATGCGGCCGATTCCCCGGCCACGAACCACTTTTTAGATGAAAGTATCCCCTCAAGAAGCGATGCATCTCGTCAGGCCCCAGGTCTGACATTTCAGGCCCAGCCTGCTTAGTCGAATAATACCACTTATAATGTTTACGGCCGAGCTCCGCAAGCGTGTCATGAATCCCCGCAGCAGCCGACCCCTCGGCACCACCCGCCCCACCTGCGGCCACCGTATCAGACCCAGCCGTGGCATCCGCATTCGCCGTGTTGAACGGTAAATCCGGGGCACCACTAAACGGATGGCTCATGAGCACAACGCTCTGAAAGAAATCTGGCCGCATTAGGGCGCACATGGCTGCCGATACAGCGCCGCAGTCGTGGCCGGCGACGCAGCGCACGGAGCGGTAGCCTAGCGCGTGCACGAGGAGCACAATATCACGCACTAAGCTTGACAACGAGAATGTTGTCAGGTCGACGTCCTCATAGCTGCGTGTGTCCCAGCCTGTGGTGCGGCCAAAGCCGCGCTGGTCTGGGGCTACGGCGTAGAAGCCTGCTGCTGCTAGTTTGGGGAGCACACGACGCCATGAGTAGGCAATTTCTGGGAAACCATGGAGGAGGACGATTAGTGGTTTATTGTTGTCTGGGGTTTGGCCGGCTTCTAGGATGTGGATATTTAGATCGTTGGTTTGGATATTGCGGCTTGTTATGCCTTCAGGGAGGGGTAGAGGTAGGAGGGCCATTGTTGGGATTAGAAGCTGGATTGAATCTATGGGATATGTAGGAAAGGTATGAAGTTGAATAGGAGTCAAGTCTACGGGGAGTATGCAAGTTATACCTGTAACCCCCATAATAAGCCCTGGAGCTAAAAAGGGCAGGTCCACAAAGGCGGTAAAGTGTGTACCTGACCCATCAAAGTCATGACGCAAGTTCCTCTCCATCTCGGATCTGCCTGGATCTGGACTTTTTTATCTTTTTTCTTTTCCTTTCTTCCCTTCCAGCTCTCGTTACCTGGCGTTGCCTTCCTATCTCCTTGTTCTTCGCCGGTTCTAACTTGGTCGATCACTCCCGAGTTGCTCCCCTTCAACCTCTCTGTTTCCCTGTTTCCCAGATTCCACTTCTTCCTATAGCTACCCATCGCATCGTCATCTGGAGATCCACATTCACTTCATCCACCTCAATTCGGGATCCCGGCGCTGCACCAAGCAGTGTCCGGCCATCCGATCATTGACCTGTTCCAGTCCCTCAAAGGCCCCAAGACTCTAAACAATGGTTTTCGGTCGTCGCAAGAGAAGTGCCTCTGCCCATCACCAGGTGAGTTTCGCGCGTCGAATATCAAGAATAGCAGAGTTCCCTATCTGCAAATGGGTCCCGTTGCAGCATTTGATGCAACCCAACGGGTACCTGCAACCTATGCATGAAAATCAAACTGACAGCTCCCCTTCCTTCCCACTAGCCACTTTCCAGTCCCGCCGCGCAATCCGCCCAGTCTGCCGCCAGCCATGCGTTCCTGAAATCACAACCCTCCACAACCAGCTTGTCCTCCGCGGCGGCAGCAGCAGCACTCCGCAACTGCACACCCACGCCGACCCCCATTGAAAATGTCCAGACCAAACGCATGGTCCAGCGGCGCAGCTCGACCCAGTCACAGGTTAATCCCGTTGGCGGACGCCGTTCGGCCAGCGTGAGTGGGACGCTGCGCCGCTCCAGTAGCAATGGTTCGATGAGCGCACGTACCTTTCGCGATCAGTCCCCCCATCGCCCAGCTACTAGCTCCGGGCCCCTCGGGCCTGCAGCTCCACCCATGGATGTACCTCCATTACCTGCGCTCCCGACGCAATTGTCGTCGCGGAAACTGCCGAGTCGACGTGCAATGAGTGTGGAGCCATCGATGCGTTCCACTCCATCCTCTCCGCCGCGCTCTGGGATGAGGGGCGTCGATCGGGAACTTGGGCGAGGATCTCCGATTCAGCTAGCTACGCATGAACGTGTAACTGGTCTCGGGACCGTTCCAGAATTGGAACGCTCGACGAGCCGGAATTCGGTCAATTTTTCGTATCCCATGGGCTCGCGACCTACCTCGCCGATTGCGATATCTGGGAATAATCCGATGAGCCTCCACAATGCTATTCAAGAATCAATTGCTGAGGTATCTGACAAATTCCCTAAAGGGAAGCCTAGGGCACAGCCATCTGGCAGTCTAGTGGAAAGCCCGGTTGCCAACAAATCCGGTCCTTTGGCTGGCACCGCGGGTGCTGCAGCCCAAGCGGTTAGCATACCAAAGGACGGCCCAGTTGCCAATGGTCGGACTGGGAAGGTGCGAAATTCGCTTATAGAGACCGATCCTCTAGACCAGTATACCAGTAACGCAGTACCTACTGTGGCCAGCGTCGAAAGTGCACACCCATCCTCTCGAGCTCTTCCTGAGCGGTGGCCATCCACCGTTCGAGAAGAAGAAGAGCCCGAAGATGATAACACGAATGTCGAAAATATCTCTATACGGCAAGGCAGAGACCGGATGACGAGTGCATCGCCAACTGTTGATCACGTAGAGGCAGCGCCAGTGCCCTCATCACCCTCGTCGGAACTGCAAATCAGGGCAGCAGCCGCACCGTCAGTCAAGTAGTCCGGGTCGAACTGCACGGTTCTCCAGGTTGCTCTCTGTAGCTGGAGCTGGAGATCAAGTTCACCAGCCTCCGCCCAGATCAGTATCTCCCGTGAAATCGGCATTGAAACACCCACGAGGAACCTCCTTGTCGCCTGATGGGAGGGTTGGGGCAACCGCTCGAGTCCTACCACCGAGCGAGCTATCAGATGGTACCTCAGTGGCATCAGATGAAGGATCCCGGGTTGACACCAGGAAGAAGCCTGTCAAGGTCAGCTTCGATGATGAGGCTGAGGTTGTCAATGCAGCAGCCAGCCCTCCTACCTCGCTGGAAGAATATACGCCTGATTCTCCACCCGGCGGTAAAGCCAGGCCCCGCATGAGTTGGCTTGGTGTTGGCAAGAAGAAGTCACCCGCGGAGTTTGCAAGCGACGATGACTGGGATGTAGTCATCAAGCCCCGACAAGTTCTTCCATCTTTCGGTAGCATTCGGGGCAGCCGAGGCGGTGCCCTTGAAAGGTCGCCAATTCCAGATTTCAGTGACAATGAGTCCACCTCTTCATCTGCATCTGATGTGGCGCGAAGGCGGGATATGTCGCTGTCAAATGAATACTTCCAACCACGCGGTTTGGGCACTCTGGAGCAGTTGTCTGTCAACGGCACTTTGCCTACTTCGCATTCCGATACCGACCCTGGGGCTAAGCAAGAGACTGGGGCTAAGCAAGAGGGCAGAGTCACAGACGACATTACTGAGAAACACCCGTATTCTAGCGTGGGCTCAAAATTATATGTGCCTGCTATTGCTGTTGAGCCTGCTACGCCCCCAGCAGACGGAACCAAGCAAAGTTTCGACATGAAGAGATCTAGCATGGACCAGTATAGGATTCCGGGTGGGTTCCCGCCCTCCAGCTCAGACCGCAGTCTCCATTCGACCGCAAAGAATACTAGCACCCAGGCCGTGGCGAGCGCTGTTTCAAAACTGGACGACGTGGATACCGAGGAGGAATCTGGTGATAGCGTCTACAGCGATGCAGCTGAAGACATGGACGGTGATGGGTTTGGGTCCATCAACGCCATTGTTGATAGCCGGTCAGTTCCGAGGTCGGCACCGACTGAGGAGAATGCGAGCGAATCTCGGGACGCAACACCGAGGCCCGTAGGTCGAGCCGCCATCGTGGATAGTCAGTCACAAGATGTGAAAGCTCAGCCACTTGAGCAGGAGCGCTCCGTGACACCGACTCCAGGCTCGGTCAACCGTCTGGTAGAGGAACCCCCTGCCTCTTCGGCTGGCCATGTGATTGGTTCTGCATACCCGCCAGTGCCAATCCAGATGCAAAGCCGTAATACGACTGCTCAAAATGGCACCGTCCAAGCACAGCCCACCACGCGAGCTCGGCCTATGTCGGTGGATGTGAATGGTATGTCACGTATGCAAGATCCGCGGTGGTCGAGCAACGATACTTCTCCGCGAGGTGGCAAGGCCAAACCTCGTCCACTGTCTCTGGGTCCAACATTCCACAATCTAGGAGGACAGACAGGTATCCCTGGCACTCTCCGCCGGAAAATGTCGAATGGAAGTGATTCCTCAAGCAGCTTCAAACGCTCTTCTCCGCGCGGAGATCACCACTCTATGCGACGGACAATGAGAGCCGGTACTGCTAGTGCCAACGTTCGAGTCCAATCTCCAACAGAACACAACGAGTTTCCCCTTGAACATCGTCCTCTTTCATCTGGCTCCTCGAATGGCACCATGCGCAAGACTCTCCGAGGACCTACTGGAGGTGAGCGATATTCGTTCTTCTCGACTAACAAGAAGGCCCCGCCAAGAGCGAAGTTTACCAAGTCGCCCCCTAAGTCTTTGCGCACGACCCGGTTCGCAAATTCGGATGGCGAGGATGAAGCCCGGCCACAGGCCTTCACCAGTCGATTCGCAGATTCCAGCGATGAAGATGAGCCTGGAAACAATAAGCTACGTCCTGTCCGCGGTATCCCCGCCCACAAGGTGCCGACGACGGTGACTCGACAGAGTTGGACGATAGTTCAGAAGAAAGCGCCCGGCAGCAAGCGCAGCCAGTGCTTGCATCCCAGCCAGTGGCCTCTTCATCGAAGAACGCAACAAATATGTCTGGAATGGCAGCTGTGGCCAAACAACGTGGCATGTCGCAGAGGGACTTGGAGGAGTTCATCATGGCTCCTCCCCGTGGTCGGAAGCCAGGACTTCTCGCCCGACTTGGCATCAAGAAATCCAAGAACTCGGATCATAGACTTCGCGAAGCTGAAAGCCCCTCGCGGAGAGACATACCCCTAGAGCGGTCGCGCCTGGAACTCGATCAGTTACGTGGCGACGGCATGGTTAATGGAAACCACGGCATCACAACAACCATAGTGTCTGCCGGGAATCCCGAGCCGAGTCGTTCGTCCAAGTTGGTGAAGAGAAACTCTAAACGCCAGTCGACAGGAGCAGACTTGTGGCCCCTTCGCCCCAATGCCAAGGAAGAAGAGTCTCTCCAGCCGGTCGTGGAACAGCCATACAGCGCCCCTTCATCTGCTCTACAAACGCAGAATCCCGCACCGCCAACAGATGGTGCAGGCGCGACACACAACGGAAGCATTGTTGTCAATGGGAATGGCGCTCACAGAGCGTCTCCAATTGCGAAGGGGACCGAGGCACCCCGCGACGGACCAGATCCGAATAATGACAGTACCTCCGAAGTCACGAATCCTGATGACCATGGGCCTTCGGCACGCGACGTCGTGATCGCTGGCTCGGGACGAAAGAAACGATTTCCTCTTCTTCGGAAGGCATTCGGTCTGCACGCTTGATCATATGTTGCAGGTCTGAAATGGCTCCTTTTACCTTTTGAGTCGGACGATTGAGCAGATACCCATGTTTCACGTTCCAGTTCAAACGCTTTTTAATTCCCTCCTTCTCTGTTTCCCCTTTGCTATAAGGAAGACTTGTGGTCCACGGTGGCTGCTGTTGTCTTTCCCTCAAAACTCGATTCCATCTTCGACAATATCTAATCTCTAATGACTGATATACGCCCTTTGGTTTGCTGCTTCTGGCTCACCCTTTCCTTTTTTTTCCTACTTTGGCTGTGGCTTGTATTCCACTTTTTTTCGCTCTCCTTGGGAAAAGTTTGCCTAAAACTGGGCATTATACTCTCGCTCCTACTCTTTCTCTTCTTTCCTTCTATTTCTTTTTGATCTTCCGGTGTGGCCCATTGGAGTTGTTCGCTTCCATGATACCCTCGTTTTTCCTTCCCACCCTGTACTATTGTCGTTCTTTTATATCTCAGCCCCAGTCCCTTACTATGATTCGGTGAGTTCCAAATGAGATGGTGTGTCCTTCTGGCTGTTTTCAGACTTTTTTTTTTAATATAGATTTGGTCATGAAACAACACAATATGATCTAATACTTCTGTTATATTTCGCAAGTCAGGTCAGTAAATGTTGGGATTGAAATACATATATATGTAACAAGCATGCCGTGCTGGTCCCGTTAGAAATTACATGATTTTCTCTACTTAGCGGCATATTATGGGCACGTAGGTTGGGATTCTGGTTCTATATAATCAACTACGTGTCTTACAGATTTAGTTTTATTCGTGCACACATGTGGTCTTGTTGATGTTTCCATATGCAAATCCTGAATTACCGGAATAATCAACAATGATTTCTGCATTTGAAGCCCTGCAGGATGGAAAGGGCTCCGAGGTAGAATATCGCTGGCAACCATTCATAAGGATATTCCCACTCTCCCTGTATCAAAAAGATCTTCATTATCACGAGATGCCGAACATTCCCGTAGTTCATACTGGCCCCGTAATAACGCATCTCGAATAGCACGTTGATGCTTTCTGAACTGGATAGTTCCCGTCTGCATTCCTGCCAACACATCAAAGTGGAACTGCTGGTGTTCATATTTCATCTGTTCGGCGAATGACCGCTGCTTCAGGGCGGGTACATATTCGTAAAGATAGGAGATGTGGCAGGCCAAATGAAGCAGCAACATTGCATCATCACTAGGACAGTCCAGCCAGCTCTCAATCAGTGCATCAAGGAAGCCGGGTAGTGGTGGGAATGACACATTCTCGTGTGAGTCTGTTGTCAACGACGCATCGTCAGGTAATCCCAACAAAGGGAACTTCCACTCTTGGGCCGGAAGAAGGACAGTTATTGTCTTGCTGGTTGGAAAAACGAGCCGCTTTTGTGGGAGTTCCACTCTCGCATTGCCGATTTGATGTGGCCCTTGCGAATCAATAGCCCATCCAGCCTTGACAAGTAATTCTGCTGCCTTGTCAAGATCCGAGACAAGGAGGTAGAGATCGAATTTCCATGTAGGAACGCCATAATGGTGAAGAGTATCTTCGAACCAGATGGCGTAGGGGACTTGGTGGTCAGATAACACTTGACAAGGTTTATATCTTGGCTCGGTGTCGGACTTGTGATGGGGCATGGCGCACGTGGAATCCACAACGGTGACGTGCAGGTATTGGTTTAAAGTGGGAAGTCGTTGGAGAAGGTGTCTGATGTTGTAAATTATGACAGAAAGTGATGTCGTCAGGTCTTCAAAGGAAAGACTGACACGATACAAAATAAACCCGACCCACGTGACTTGATGAGGCATCAGTCTTGTTCTACCTGGGCAAGATAAATCATTGAATGATTAGAAGATAGACAAATATATGGAAATATATTTCCGATTCTAATCTCACTGCAATGAGGGTTATCACGAGGGTAATGGATAACCTACCCATTCTGCTAGCGGATGTCTCACCCATCGTTCTAGATAGCTTCATCCATTGCCTAATTTAGCTTTCTTCTTCTTGCTTAGTTTCCCTGTGGTCCCATTCCTGGTAGCACTTCTACGGCTATTGAGTACGCTTCAAGCTATAACACCGAGAAGAAAATGTACCTGAAAATAAAGGAATCCAAAAAGACATTGTAATAGTGAATTCTGAGAAGGAAGAATAATGTTCATTCTGCCAAGGAAAGGCCAGAGAAAGGATAGTTATTATCATCGGTAGTCCGTGACGTATTTGAAATTAGAACCATTGAGCTTCGAGACACACTAGGTCCTTGTAAAGCAGCCTATAGGTTGTTAGTATGAGTGCCGAGTGCAAACCTGAATCAGATACAAGCCCATTTGCAGGTCATATCCAGCTCTAGTCCAAGACTCCTCAGCGCCGTACTTTTGGACAAATGCTTCAACAAATTCTTTGCTCGCGTTAGGAACCTCAGGCCCCTTTGGAAGTTCGGCAGAGTTGCCAGCGCAGTAACTAAGAAGGAAGATGATATCTTGAGCATCGGTTCTCCTCTTAGCTTCACTGGCCCGACTGACGATCGACCCGCATTTTGCATTGAGAAGTAATGCCGGCTTCAGAACCTTCAAGTTTCCGATTGCGATCACTTCGGTGGTTTCGTCGAATGTTTCCCGGAACAAAGCAGGAGGCGCGAGGATCTCGATCTCCACAGCCTCCGCAGCCCTGTAATAGGTGTGAGATGTTCTTGGTTCAACCTCAAAGTCGGGGGAGTTGCGTAGCAGCTTTCTCGTATCAGGAGTGTGGCCCCGAAGGACAACAATGTCGATGTCTTGGGTTGCTCGCTGGGAGCCTAACGCCACACAAGCACCGCCTCCGACAAGGGCGTACTTTTCACCACCGAGTGCATTTCCGAGCGCTGTGAAAGCTGCACGGAGTGCTTCCGGGGATGTGGCTTGGAAGCCATCATCAATAAAGTAATGGTAGACGAGTTCAGACGCGAATGTTTAGGTGATGATGGTTGCAAACATTGGAGGACTCGAGAGAGGGAAGGAAAAAACTACAATCTAGCGAAGACCGCTTATAGGCTGCACTAGCAAACAAGCGCTTAGCCTGCTAGCAAAATAGGCATCCATAGAATATGGTACTATCTCAATAGTAGGTGATGATGGGGTCTGCCAACCTCAGACGCCTATGCTAGGCAGTAGCTTATATATAAATGGCTTCAAGGATATTTTAGCAAGAGACATCAAAAGGACATCTGCAGGGAATCTGGAAAGACATCTGAAAAGACATCTAAATAATCACCACAAGTATAACACTGAGAATAAATTAGATGTTACTCCCCATTCTTTAGCTACTACGTACCTAAATACGACCATAATTAGTTCACGAAATACGTATCTGGAGGGATAATAATTACTTACAGAAATGCCACTAGTAATGGGACTAATAGTACAGTGTACCTACATAGGTTGACATGTTGGGGCTATCTGACTATGATGTACAACGTACTCAAGTCCGATAATAGAATAGTAGAATACCAAGAAGACGGCAAATCATGAAGCGTACAGACCACATTTCTATACATGATCAGGGACCATCTTTGGCTTTAGGGGGTCTCTTACCGTACGAACTCGGAATGAGTATAAGCAGCAACTCACCTGTCTCACCTATAGTCGTCTAACTATAAGGTAGCGCTCACTACTTCCCACCGGGACCTAGTAGCCGCATATAAGCCGAATTCTACGCGACTAATTGTCAATGTTCCCAGCACTCTTATCATTAAAACAGCGACTTAGTACCAGTGTGGGTAAGAGAGGGCTAATGCACTACGCACATCTTCCGTGAGACGAAGGGTGGAAGATACAATGCCAATACCAAGGCGGGTGAGCGAGATACCATCAAGTGTGAATCAGTAGCTACAGGTAGAAATAGCCTTCCGCTCGGGGGTAATTGCACATAAATTGCAGATAATTAGATGTACTCGATGGGACAGTCAGTTCCTATTTGTTTACACAGTTCAATAGATCTCTCTTTGTTATTGTAGTGTCAACGTCGACCGTTTGTGCTATTTGCGATGAATTCGGACGATGCAAAACAGCTAGTAAATACCCACTTAGGTGGCCGCTTGGCCTAATGGTTAGGGCACCCGACTCCTAATCGGGAGATTGTGAGTTCGAATCTCACAGTGGTCGCTCTTTTTCTTTTTTGCCAATCTTCTGATTGGCTACCGGTTACCGTTAATGCTGAATCCTGAGAGGGCATTGAAGTTATAGAATATTAAGAAAGACGTCAATATCGTCAGGAAGGGAGGGTAGAACAAGTACATATTGAGGTTGGGATCTACTTCAAAGGATCGTCAAGAAATTGGGCAGGTATATTCGTTGAACTATAGAAATAAATCCCAAACACCAGTCAACGCCAGAATGACCCAAAAGGTCAATTATATAGTCCATTTCAGAAAGACATAGACATGCAGTATCATCAGGACTGATTTTGAAGCGTCATAGACTAATAAAAACCAGGGGTATGGCGCAAAGGAAAGACAAAAGCAAGGCGCGCGGAAATGCAATCAAGACAACCCAAAAGATCTACATGTACACGCCAAAGGCGACAGCCAACAACAGCGACACGACAGCCGCAGCCGATAATTTCGGAGGCTGTAGCATCGCCGCGCCCGAACCAATGGAGGCGGTGGTGTACATGTACTCGAAGCTGATATCCGAGGAATTGAAGCAATTGTCGCGAGTCACCGTCTCCACGGACGGGTCGCCATCTTCTGCGAACTCAATGTCCACACACTAGAGACAAGTTAGTACATTGATTGCCGGGTCGGAAATAAGGGGGCTGGACATACATTGTATAGCGCAGCGCCGTGCTTGGCGGTCTCGACCAGCTGAATCGTGGCGTAGTCACCTGGACTGACGGAGATATTGGCCGGTAGGGGCACCTGGGGCAGACACACGGTACCAGGGTAAGGGTTGTTGGTCGGGCCGACGATCTGGAAGGGTGGGACGACCGGGTGGCTCATGTTAAGAGGAACCTCGCCGAGGCCGAGATTGACGTAGATCAGAGCAGTGGAGTGGCCTGGGAACCAGCCCGGCTGGAAGGCGACAGCACCACCGCTGATGGGCCACTTGGTTCGGTTGGTCGACCTGGGCATACCACCACCTTGAAAATTCGAGTCAGTCATTGATAACTAGCGACAAGTAGATAGTTTTGGCTTACAGGGATAAATCCATTCCATGCCGTATGGGAAGATGTATGAGCCATTTTTCACATCGTAGGAAACACCAAGTCCATTAGACTGCTGAACAGTGCCGTTGAGGTGGAGGTTGTTTCCTCGATAGCCAGGGTAAGTAATAACGGTGTGAGCTTGCGCCAGGCCCAAGCATAGCAGGAGTAGGACAGAAGCCCATCGCGATATGGATTGTGTGAAGCTCATGGTGAGATACAACAGCGACGGTGACAAGTTGCAAGAGTTGAACAGGAATCCTGTCGCTGAGCAAGACTCAGACTGAAATTCTCCGATCGCAGGATAAACGAAGCAGAAAGGAGATGGAGGGCAACAGTAATGGGAAAATGGACACCAAAATCATAGAAACTCCAAGACCAAGACCAAGCCATGATTTTCGAGGGCTAAATGGGCTTTTTGAGGGGTACTGGCCTTCACCAGGGCGGACGAGTCAGAACCCTGGAAGGCAGATGTGACCGAGACTGCATGATGAGACAGCTGTGACTGGCTCCGAGTCGTGATGAAGAGCAGGGGTGGCCTGGGATCATCACAGCCCGCTGCAAGTGCCATCACCTAAAGGGTGATACTGCATGATGATTTGCTGAGCGACCAGCGGTGGAAGCGCCGAGGGGGTACGCTAACGTTCGGGGGAACAACTTGAGCGCTTACAGAGTGTCCGAGTGTGCTCAGAGGGTAAGTTCTAAATTGTTGGACTTTGTTTCCTGCAAAGCATTTCACCCTTTTCACCCGAATATGTATCTCTATCTCACCCTAACCTTGCCTTGGAATATCCATGGATGTCCAGCCAGTCTCCTTAGTAAGCCCATTGGAGTCCCGCCAAGCATTTCCCCCGCATCTCCAAAAAAAAAAAGCTTCAATAAGTCCAATCCATATACATTATCCCAATACATCAATAATCCACTATATTTATATAATTATACATATATAAAATATGCCCCACACATCCCGTACCTCCCGTCCAAAACGACAAACCCAGAAAAGAACCCAAGTGACCGACGACGATGGCTGGACCCATGTCGCGAGCGGCGGCAACGTGCGGCGCGTAATGCGCACACGCCCGCGAGGCACAACTGCAATCAAGGAATCGGAGTCCGGGATATTCTCTGACCAGCCCGAAGAACCCACTCTGACCCCCGCAGAGGCACCGGGTCGACTCACGCTGTCTGAACTGCAGGCACAGTTCCAAACTCATCGTGAGAGGTGGGAGGGTTCGGAGAGCTGGACTAGGTTGACTGGCGTTTTGGATGAACGGTTGAAGAGGGCACAGGAACAAGCTTCTTCTTCTGGTGCTGATCCTACTACTTCCGCCTTGGCCCGCTGCCCCGTTGACGCCATTGTCTGCATTGGGCTTGGGAGCCCGAGTGGGTTCTTGCGCGATGGATGGGTTGATCGGCGCTCTGTGTCGCTTTATCAGCTTGCTGCGCTGGCGAGTATTAAGGATCAAGTTGCTTGTTCGTTTCCCATCTTCTTGGATTTGGATTTCTTGCTTTGGTTTCGTTTTTTGCATACATTTTCTTTAGATATATCTAGGGTCCACTTCCCATCGTCCTCTTATACCCCACGCTAACCGTACACCCGGATTACAGGTACAACTTCGTCCAATGTCAAAGTCTACGCTCAAGACCCTGTCTTCAACACACTAGATGAATCCCTTCTCGCAGCCCTGAATATAACAGTCATAAAACACCCAGAGGCCTTCTCTCACATCACCGCGAACACAATGCTCTTCTGTCCCGGCGCAGAACGCAAACACCTCGAATTACTGCTGCCATCGAAGCCGTGGCTGTTGTTCGGTGGTCCGCTTGAGCATGCAGACTCTGGTGGTGTACTGCAAGGTTATGTGGATGGGGCTGGGTCTTATTCTTTGCCGGTGTTTGAAGCGCTCGAGCATGCTTTTTGGAACATGAGACTCTATTGGGTTGAGGAGGTGAGCAGGGAGTGATATCTATATAGATCTTTTTGGCATTTTGGTTTATTAGAGATGCATGGGGTTATAGACTATAGGTATGCATGGGATGGCGTTAGTTCTGTTAGTTCTTCAGATCGAGTCGAATACCATGATATTTTCTGTATACGCCCGATGTTCCTTCCAAGGTCGAAGTACACGTTCCTTCCCAGTGTTGCAGCTTCCCTGTTTGTCAAAACTCGTCCCCCCAGTTCCTTCCTGTCCTTCACTGGAAAAATATAAATACCCCCCCTCCCCCCCAATTTCTCTTTCTTCTTTCCCTTCCTTCCTCACACCACTCCAGGTCCACATTGCACACCATGGTCCCTGTCGAGTCTTCAATTCTTTGACCTCAGCTCCAGATTCATATTCAACATATGTCTCCTGTTGTCCAGTGAAGGAAGAGATACCCTGAGGACACTGATGGGTCTTTGCCGACTCAGTTAAGTCTGAAACTAGCCCTGGGCCCCGGCCCTGGTCTAATGGCACGAAGCATGTGAGGCGGACGTCTTAGAGAACCACTCGAGGAATCCAGAGGGACTTCTCTTGAGACCCGCAGGACCCCTCAGGGAACCCTTCTGGACTTCCTTTGAGACCCTTAGGGGGCGCTCTTCAACCTCACCGCTGCGGATACAGAGTGTACTCTCCTGGGTTCTCCATTGAACATCACGAGACCTGAACAAACGGAAGGGGCTCTGTTGTCATCTCCTTCGACTCAATTTTTGGAACCTTTCCACAGAGATAGCTCTCTGTTTGTTTTTTCAAGGTTCCATTCTATTCGTGGTTCCACTGGCATTGTTGTCTTGTTCCTATTTTTGTACAATAACATCGGAGGGCTTGCTTGAGGGTAAAATAATGATGATCAGTGAATGAACCGATGGCATACGTATAATATATTAGTTCCCTTAGGTATTCCTAGGCAATTCAAACTTGATGCATTGACTCATTATGTACATAAAGGCTGAGGATAGCTGTATATAGGATAGCTACGGAAAGCAAAACACAAACGCAAATGATCCCAGTGAATATCCCATGAAGACAAATTTCCGCGAAAGCAGGCATTGAAGACCTCCTCATCAACGGAACGGAAAATAAGAGGAAGAAGCAGGCCCAAGGAAGATATGCAAGGTAAAATCATGCATGGCTCGAAGACAGGCAACAATGTAAGGACTGCACGAAGGAAAATAGGACAGGAACGATGATGAACCACCAGACAGAGAACCCCCGAGATTGTGAAATCGAAATGGAAGGGTGTAAATCCGGGAAAAGGTATGAGGATGAGAGGTGAGGACTTCGGGGGTTCCTTTGTGATGAATTGATGGTATTGAATGGTATCGAAACACGAACGCCAGTGCAGAAGAGAAAGCAACAAGACTAAGAACACGATACCTATGCAGATAAAAGAAAATTTCATGATCATGATTCCATAAGAGAGCCACGGCTGGATCTGATAGCATTAGGAGGCCGTCTTGCCGCCACAGTCTGGGATCTTGAGGCCCTTCTTCAGCTTGCGTGCCGAGTCCATCAGACCCCATTTATCCTCCCATTCCTTGCCAGGCGTGTTGAACTGGATTTTCCATGGTTCATCGAAGGCCTCGAACCTGTAGAGTGTTAGTGATCTGAGTAAACCGGTTAATGAACAGTAGACAAAACATACCAGAAATAATCAGTTCCATTCTCGAGCGCCGGACAGATCCAGTCAGCCATGAAAGTGTTCATGTTGTCGACACTGGCGACGGAACCAGGCGTGTTCTCGTCACAGACCTTGCTGTCACCGCAGTCCTTGCCGCCGCCACTGGGCCATCCGACCTCTGAGATGATCTGCTTCTTGTTCGTGCCCTTGGTCAAAGGGACGTCGTGGTTCTGCCAGAAATCCCATGTCCACCCGACAGCAATATCGACGCTGACACCGGCGAAGAAGGGGTGGACGTTGGACATGACAACATCCACTTCATCTACTAACTGCGCATTCCAGTTATCACCAAGGTCGGAGGTCGCAATCGATAGATCTAGGTTGCGCTTCTTGACCTCTTTCGTGACGTCTTTGATGTACGAGATCAAGGTCGTCTGAGCAGATTGCTTGCTAGCGCCGGCGCGGTAGAGGGCTTCGTTGCCGACAATGATACCCTTATAGATGGATGTGTCCTTGGTGTCATCGAGGATCTTGTAGAGCTGCTTGATCTGCCGCTCGGTAGAGGTGGTGTTGGAGTCAATCCACACGCCGAGCCAAAGTTTGATATCCTTCAGCTCGAGACGATCGATGGCATGGAGAACCATTTCAGTCTGATTGCAGTCCGTACCGTAAAGACGGACCGTGTTGGTCAACTGCGACAGCACAGCCATATCACGGGTGACATTGTTCTGCGATGGAGGCCACTTCAAACAGTCCGGGTACTGCACGCCCCACGGCGTGTAGTCCATTCCAGGGAAGACCTTGTGCAGATCCTTGTTACCCATCAAGGCCTTGATCTCCGAGGAATCCTTGTCGAGGTCGCCATTAGTCTCCGCATCACCGGAAGCAGTTTCAGCATTAGAAATCTTCGACTTGTTCTGGTGATGTCTGTTCCCAATCGTACCACCCACCGCACCACCGATGATGGCACCCAGAATCACGAACCCAAGAACAAGACCGACAATCCAGCCCATCTTCTTGCGCCCGTCCACTCCATTACTTGCCGATCTCCCCGACGATCCCTCGCCACTCTCCAAACCACCGGGAACGGAGTTGTACGCAACATCAGCATTCTTCTCGCGACCAAAGAAGCCCGTCAGAATCCCACCAGCAGCGGCACCACCAGTCGCGCCAGCCGCAGCAGGCGCAGCCCGATTGCGCGGGGGACCAAAGTCCTCATCCCCGTCATCGGCAATGTCCTCGGGGTTAATATTCGACATCTCGCCATTACTGTACGCAGTCGAGTGACGCTGGTAAGGCCCATCAGTGAGACCAGAGTAAGGCGCGGGGTATTGGTATGTGCTGTGTGCGGGATCGCTCAGATGCGACGAGGATTGACTGGGAGTCTGCATGGGGGGGCGAAGCGAGCGGGCCGCCCCTCGCCATGTTCAATGCGTGGGAGTGTTCGGGACGAAATGAGTCGCCGCTGGTGTAGCCTGCGGAGGGCACGTAGGGTGTGTCGGAGCCGGTTGTATTAAAGTCGCGCTCGGCGGGGCCGGTGTATCCGTCGTTTACGCCGTGGGACGCTTCGATTCCGCTTTGACGACTGTGTGTATTGGCGATTCCTAGGGCGATTCCACTGATTCCGCCGCCCGGTGAACTGGGACCGAGATTGTCCATGCCTGGTGTGATGGTGTTGTGTTCACGGGATCCGTGTGAATAGCGATGGACTGGAGGAGGTGGAATGTCCATGCCTATACTATGAAAGGATTTGAGGTGTCCGTAGACCGGACTTTGAATAATAAGAACTTTGGAGGTTGGAAGGGTTGGACCCGCGAACGGGGAAAAATGCAGGGAAGGTGCCAAGGCAGAGATTTAGATTGAATGCAGGAATCGACGGAATTCGTTCTGAGACAAAAGGGAAACTCGAATCGTTTTAGAAAAGACAGTCGATCAAAGAGTCAAGAGTCAAAGAGCCGAGTAGAACTTAGGATAAATAAGGCGTGGCCGGGACAACGGGAGATGGGTAAATCGCTCAGCTAAATCACCACCATCCATACCTGTGGTAGTATCTTATATTTTATCAATTCTATTCTATTATTGTGTACCTTCAAGTACAATAATATACAATCTCAACATTCCAGGCTCTTTTCCAGGGTCCCATGTGGACCGCAGTGGATTTGTGTCCCTTGCGTTACTATTTTTATCTCGTCAATGTCAAATGTCAACATGGCGAACTGTCAATTTCAGTCAATTTCAGTCAATTTCATCAACTCCAATTCCTCTATATAAACACATTCATATATCTCATTCAACGTTAAATAAAAGTCGTGGTATCATCTGAGGCCTATCCTCGATCATATCAATCGTATCCCCCCTTTTGTCTGTTTTTGGAATTTTCGTGTTTTTCTTCCGCAAACCGTCAACGCCATGGCATACCTCGACCGAAAACGATATCTCCCAAAAAGGAAAAAAAAAAACCAAAAAAAAAAAAACAGCAGCAACAGAGCTGAACTAAGAAAAGTAAATATCAAAACAAAAAGAAAATTAACCTTTCAACCTTCGACCTCCTCCGCACTCCGCCGCGCAGCACTCTCACCAGAATCCAGCCGACGCCCGCGCTCCAGGAACCGTCGCTTACCACGACGAGTATCGAAATGATCCGGGATATCTCCCGCCTCTTGGCCGGCAGCGAGCATACTGCTTCGCATTTTATCGCGGTAAGCATCCACTATTCGCAAACGGTTAGCGGAGGTCTCTGATATGTCTCAGCCGCAGTCAGATCGTTCCATGGGCACGTGTCGAACGTGATGTGTTCGGGTGAGACAAAAGGAAGTCAAAAAAGGGTAATACACGAAAACAAGACAAAAAGAAAAAAAAAAAGCCCTTACACGATCGCTGCAAAAATAACATCCGTCCCGCAAACACACGACTCTGACTCCAGCTCATACGGTAGCCGAGATCATTAAGCATCAACTCCTTACGGTGTTTTCTGCGCGAGATCTTCGGCACCGCGATTTCAGTCTCGCCGTCAAGCGACGGCGCAGGCACTGTCGTGCGGCCGATTGTCGACGCTTCGGGATCGTCAGCTTGCTCGGCGTCATCGCGGAAGAACCGCTTGGCCGGGACGACGCGGTTCTCGTCGCGCATCTGGATGGGGAAGTAGGTGCGTGGGTAGACGGCGTTGGACTCGCGGTAGGAGTCCGGGATCTCGTCCATATTGACCTTGTCGAGGACGACCTTGACGCGGACGCGGCAGCCGCGCTGTGGGTCGTCGACTAGGATGAATTTGCGACGTTTGCCGTCTGGGAGATGGCTGAAGAGGTCGTCGTTCGTTGGACCTTTCTCGCCGATGTCGTGGTCGGTTGAGTCCATGCGCGCGGAAGTTGCGATTGTGTGACGGCTTAGTGAGGTGAGGCTGTTGTCGCGGAGGAGCGGGGGCATGGAAGGGCCGCTGGCGCTGCCACCTGGGGTTAGGGTTGTGGGGGCGTCACGGAAGATGTGGGCGGGACGTAGGTCGGGGATCGAGGGCTGTGGAAGGCGTGTGTCCATGCTTCGATGGCCCGGGTAGTCTGTGCCTATGGGGAAGGGGACAATAATTAGCCTACGCTGTACAATTGCATGTTTGACATGTCGGGGAAAGGTTGAGTTCCAAGGAAAGAAGAGCCAAAGCACAAGAAGCGCAGTGTGAAATGATAAAAAGGCGACAATGCAGTGAAGTTGAACAGGGTATGAAATAAAACAGATAAGAAGAACACAGACGGCGGATCAGGTAGGGATACAAGAGAGAGAAGAGTAGAAGAGTACACGTCTCATACAACCGTTGACACATCTTCATACACATACAAACACACACAAATCAGACCAGACAAGACATGGAACTCCCACATATACACACACACACGAGACATAGATCCGATCCAACAAAATTTAAAGCCCCAAGAAGAAAATACATGAGTGATCCCGCCGTTCTTTGAAAGTAAAAGGAAAAGGAAAGAAAAACATCGAACAAGGCACAATCACATGTGGTGAAACATACCGCTAACTTCCTCATTAGGGCTACCATCAGGTTGGTGGTGATGATGCATCTGCGGCGGGCCCATAGACATGGGACCCAAATTCGGGCGGGGAACAGGAGCTGGCATAGCACTCATGCCCGGACCAGGAGGACCAGGCGGAGCAGGTGGGCCAACAGGGCTTTGCTGCGCCATATGAGCAGACTGAGCAGGGACCGACTGTCTTCGGTTAATCTTAGCCATACGGCGGACACGTCTGCTGCGCAATCTCGGGTCCTGATTGCTGTTACGCCAGCTGTCGACAGCACGCTGGATCAATCCACGCTTGCCCCTCAGAGCAGGATTCAGTTCAGCCAGTGCCCAGCCGACGGCATTGCATTCTGTTTCGTAGACCAGTCGGTTCCCGCGATACTGGTCCTTACTGCAACAGGCGCGCGGGTACACGCAGTTCTCAGTCTTGAATTCTTGCGTGAGCGTGTCCACGATGACGGATTCCACGTCACACCGGATGGTGTATTCCATTTTCACCCGGTCTCGGGAATATTCGAAGGCGATCCACTGCACGCCGTTGCTGTCTTGTCGCACGACTAGCGGGGTCGTGGCTGGGATGGGGCCTGGTGCCGCGCTGGAGGTGGTGCCGCCTAGTGGTGGGCTGGCGTGGGGATTGCTGGCAGACATTGAGTGGGTGTTGGTTGCCGTGAGAGGAGGGTTCAGCATTGTTTGCTGTGGAGTGGTGGGGTTCTGGGAGGAATCGAGTTTCATGATGGGGCTGCTAGACATGCCCGACGTAGGGAGGTGGGGGGGACTGGTGTGGTGGCGCCTGGGATGGGGCTTTCTGAGGGGGCATCATTAATGGCTGTGTCGTAAGAGGATGCTGCTGGGGAGACTGGTGGGCCCCATATGGTGAGGGCTGAACCGGGTTCATGGCCGAGTATGGAGGATAGCCGAACATCTGCGGTGGCATCTGTGGTGACTGCGAGTACATGTTGCGGCCATGTTGTTCATGTGGTTGAGAAGCTACCGAGGCTGGCGAGCTTGATTGCGGGGTGTGGTAAATAGAGGGATAAGGTCTCTGCATTTGAGCGGTAGATGCCATGAGGTCAGGTGGCCCTAATCCTTGAGTATTAGTTAATGTCTTCGATATGCCGAATGAAGTGGATGGCCACGAGCGTCATCAAAGTCAAACACCAGTGCGCCACTTCTCAACTCCGACGATTTCCTGCCAACTACTAAGAAAGAAGAACTAAGCTTACCACTAGAAGGGTAATGCGCCGACACCGGGGTCGATGTATAGGGAGAATGGGTGGTGTAGTAAGGCGACTCCTGAGGTGGCGGTCCGTAGGGATTATGATGGTGTAGGACTCCGTTTCCTAGTTGGTGAGGTGGAGGGGGATATGTGGTAGAAGGAAGAGACAGAGAGGGCTGAACAGGCGAGGCAGGGCCTTGCTTCTGTGGTTGTGCTGTGTTTGATAGAGGTTGTAATGTCTGAGCCTGTTGAGAACCGAGACGCCCAGAGTTGTGTCGAAGCTGTAGCAGAAATACACATCAGTTACTGGGACTCCGATAGCCAGCCCCGAAAGGTTGAAAGATACGATAAGCAAGATTCGAGCCGAAAATGCACAGTGCTACAAGCTGAGAACGTGGACGTAGGAAAGAAAGAAAAGGAACTTGTGAACACAGCTAGAAGTGCCCAGAGTGACATCAGCGTATGACCCCTCTGGTCTAGCGTGGGAATTTGAATCTTGCAGGTATGCAGAAGCTCATCATCATGGAGGGGAGGGGTTGGATTGGGCCACAGAGCCATGGAAATCCTCGAGCAGGGATGGCCTTAGGTGAGTAACGAATGGGCCAGGGTATAGCCGGGATAGTCCGTCCAGGACCAAAGAATAGCATGGATCTGTGTAGCGTTGGTGTGTCCTTGATATGGCGAGTGGGGGGGTTTTCTTTTTTGCCGGAGGGACAAAGCACTCATAAGCCGGATCATGTAGATAGCACTCCTAAGCCGCTACACAGACTGTAGGCATTGGTTCTCGTTGCTCCTCTCAATTGAAACCATTTCCTTTTGGTCGATGTGAGGCTCTAGTCGGAGCAGAGCTCTGGTGGGTCCGGAGGAGATACAAATGGGACAGGGCTCCATAAATCATGGCCAGCAGACGCCAAAACTACCAATGTCGGCATCCTGAATTGGCGGCTGTCTTCTGGTTGAGGTATTGACAACGCTGCTCACCCCGCACAAGATCCAGACTGGCGATAGAGAAGCAAGTCGAGAGAAGAGAAATCCAATGTCGTAACAGACATCCAAGCGTTGGCCGGAAAAAAAAAGCCAACCCCACTGGGCATAGAGAGCTGCCCGAGACATAGAGAAATGACCAAGAAAGATAGGAATGATATTGAAGTAGGAAACATCTCACAAAATCTATAGGGCAGACAGGAACTCGAAAGGAAAAAGACAAGGTACCGCGCAATATGGAAATGATACTCACGGGATCATCAACGGGGTTTTCCTTGTACTTCGCTGGAGGGCCAACGTCGGGCTGTACCATGCCGGTCATGAACGACCTCTTTCACGGCCCAGGACAGAATCTTGCAAGGACTTGGGAAGAGTACAAGATTGAGGAAGAAAGAACTGGGATGGGGTTCCTTTTGGGGGGAGTGGGTAAAATAAAAAAATAAAAAATAAAAAATAAAAGGTAAGGTAAGGTCAGGTAAGGTCAACCACGAGGATCTAAACTGAGGCTAAACAGAAAGCTGCGCGACACACTAAGTGACTGGGGTTCAGGGGGACCGTGTCAATGTGAAGGCAAGTGGAGGGTCCAGGGTCGTTTATCTAGCTGCACTCTCCATTCTTATTTTATTACTTTGGACCTCGAGCCTCTGAGAGCTAGAATAAAATGGTCTTAAAAAAAGAGAGAAAATATCAAATAAGAATTAAAAAGAAAAGAGAGAAAGAAAAAAGAAAAGAAAAGAAAAGAGAAAAAAAGGAAAAGAAAGCAAAAAATAAAATAAAAAGAATAAAAAGCCCAATATGGAAAAGAATTTAAATAAAAAAAGAAGCCTTCCAGGAGCAATAGGTATCAGGATCTAAAGTGTAATGATGCAGGAGATTACCTCGAGTCCGGTAAACATCCGATTAAAATTAAATGTGTCATAGTCCAAGATGAAAGAAAAGAAAACAGATGATGTGCAGACAAAGAGAGTGGGGAAAGGATGTGCTGCATCTTTCCAATCTATACCTTAGGGCAAGGGGATTTACAACGGTTTGGACTTCTCGGATCCGGTGGAGCGATCGTGATACGTTGTTCGTAATTCATTTCATATATGTTGGAAAGTGTAATATAATATAACTCTGGGAGGATTTTCAGGGATTGCGATTGCGCAGTTCACTGTCAATAGCCCCATAGACTCTAAACTAATATAAAAGGAAAAGAGGGAAAATACTCATCTCTACGGAGTACCAATAGCGTAAATACGTAGGAATTTGTCCCTCTATGTACTTTTACATGTTTACATTGTACAGAGTACCTATACCGAGATATGTACTCAACATCCATACGGGTAAACCTGTTTGCTCGTGACGTTAAGATCGAATAACGTCCAACGACCCACAAAGTCTAGAATATTACCTGACCCATGAAGATTAGCGTGTGGACCTCGGGATGGACTCGAGGCTAAAAAAGCGAGCTAGTTGACGTTGTCCTCGGATCGTGCAGAGACCAGTTTCAGGTACGGCTTGGGCTGAGAAATTCGCGTCGGAGTATATCGAAGGAGATCGGCGAAATTATACTTGAAAAGAGTAAATGAATGAGAAAAAAAAAATGAAAGGAAATAAATTGCCTTCTTTAGAAGACGCGTACGACATAGTAAATCTAGTAAGTTACACCGATCTCTCAGCTTCTTTCCACGGCCCAATTGTCTCAAGAGAAAACTCATTCAACTAAATAAACTCGAAACAGCCTAACGGCGCCCATCGCCATTTTCTCTCTCTGCGTTCGTGGGACCCGTGTAACCCTGTCGATCTTATGAACTAGTACTCCGTATGGAGGATTATAGGCCATGTTTGACAGAAGGTTAGAAACACACTCTGATATACGCATTTATATTTCAGAACAGGGACTCATCCCTCTCTTAGACGCTAACGCTAGAAAGAGCATCCGTGATAATGGCCAATCGAGTTGAGATTCACCCCAAGGATGCGGGCCATCCGGGTTCGCTCTATCCCAGAACTATTCTAGCGGCATCTTAGTCAATCTTGGCATTTATTTTTCAATCCGCTCGGATTCGAGAAAAAAAGAGAAAGCAAAGCGAAAGAAAAAGAAATGAGAGATGCAAGCCCCAACCTTCCCCCTCCAATTTTCTCCGGGCTCTGTCACCGATACATGACACTCGAATCCTTTCAAGCATTTTTTGTTGGCCCCTGTGCTTCATGTGAAATGGCCGGAACGCTAAATTGGCGCCTAGGCACCCGTTTTCGATGTCCATAAAGGTACGGACTACGGAATAATGGCTCTCAAGTGGATTTAATTAATTTTTATACTCTTGTCTCTCCCCTTCTTTGTCGGGGTGGAGACATCCCGGCACGAGTGGACTAAGACTTATGGGCTATCCTCGGCGGTTATTGGACTATCCTCGGGGGCAATAACGGCGCCCACAATGATGACTTTGATATCGAAGATTTGAGTTTCTCTTTTCACTTTGGTTCTCGTATGGCCAAGGGACGGGTAACCGGCTGCGGCTCTCGCCTACTGTATCCATGGAAGTCCAAGGGATACGGAGTACGGAGTACAATATACCTGTGAACAACGTTATAATTTGGTCAGGAAAGGGAAAATATAGTGCCGATTGTTGCGCAGTGACTTTGCATGAAGGTGAAATTATGGGCGTACAACAATCCAACTTCGGAGGTTTAGACCATGCACAATTTAAAAAGTAAAAAGTAAAAAAATAATTAAAAAGTAAAACTCTCTATATTGTATACTCTTTTGAGAGTGCTTCCAGAATCAGGCTAGTCTCATCCATTCAGCTACACAATAAAGACACGGAAAAAGGTATTGGAAATGCACCAATGAAGTTCTGCCCAATGGGTCGTCAAATATGGGGGGGATTCCACAGTGTTTGAGGCACAATCAGGAACTCAGAGACTCAGCCCTGAAGGTTGGAGCTAAAATCAGCACGGTTGCATGGCCCCCTTTTCTTTTCTTTTCTTTTTACTTTTTCCCTCATTTCTTAGGGCTAAGAGAAACGATGCCATTTCCACGAAGGCCTGTCATTGGCATCTATGATTGATGATCCCGCGGTCTTCCGTTAAGCCGTACCCGCAGTCCCACAGTAATTTTGGAGTCAAGCTTGATCAGAGAGCAATTTAGGAAAGGAAAGGAAATTGTGACCCACATGGTCCATGCGGACAACTCCGGAATATGGCATGAGATTTATTTAGATATGTCAAGATACTTATGTTATTTTATTTTTCTATTTCTCGAATATCTCAATTCCAACCAAAGCTGAGACGAAGCCAATGTGTCCACCTGACAATTGTTACACACAGTATCACTGATCAAAGTGGCTGGGGCTGACGGGGACGCAATCGGGGACGAACCAGAGGGCAAACCCCTGGGCGGATCAACCGACAATCCTGGCCCCCTTTTTGCTCTAAATTGTGCCACTACCGCCCCGGATCGACTACGGACCTGGAATGGTCCAGAGCATTATCAACCTTGGAAGTCTTTGACATCGTGAAGCTCCCTATTTGCCGACAAGGCTAAAACTTCGCTAATGGATGAACCAAATTTCTTTTCTTGGTCTCGGTCTCGATCTCTTGTCGATCTATGGAAGCGTGCGTCATGTTCGGACAGACAAAGACCAATGAACCCAGGTGGCCTGTGCGAGAGAGAGAGTGTGTGTGTGTGTGACACCGTTTGGATATGGGATTTTCATTATGCGGGAGACCTTCACCCTAAACCCGATCAAGCAAGAGAAAGCTGGGTTTGCAATCACTTTGTCATCAAGTGGCTTGAGCTAACCAGTAGAATGTCCTCGAGCTCCTGCTGGCTGTGGATAGAAAGTACATATCAAGATAGTTCAAACGCGCCATCTAGCGCCAACACCCAAGCGAGTGACGAGTGACTACACCTTACTGGAAGTAGATAACAAGCAACACTCCGTTCTGAGGAGGTTGTGTTCACCCGGGGGCTTGAAGCCCCGAATTAGAAATATCCGGGACGAGTCTTCCGTGATCTTTTAGTCAATCGCTCGATTCCTTGTTTCTGATCGACAGAAGAATGATGCAAAACCAAGTTTGATAAAGCAGACTCCCCGACTTCCACGTTGGCCTAGTGTAACCCTTGCTTCTTGCAGCTACAGAAATGCAGGCGAGCTGTCTTTCTCCCTTCACCTCCAGAACTAGCTCGAATTTCTGCGAGAAATTTTCCTGTGCGAAGCCACTCCGAACTTCGGGGAGATACATGCTCACCGGAGCTCGGCAAGATGTCGACACCGGTACGACCGTATGTCCGATTACTCAATATCGACGCTCGGCCCCGAATATGGAAACAGACACCAATGGACACGGGGCAATTGAGGGGCTGTAAGCCACAATCTAGTAGATCGCGGGTCGGGCTATCGTACAAGGGAAGGTCGAGTTGAAGTCTTGATAGTCTTAGCCGCTTGGCAGACGCCCATGGTTACGTTGGCTGCGCCCATGGGACCCTGCCCAGATGCCGAGGTGAGTTGGATATTAGTTTTCTTCATTTAGCCATTCATTAAAACGAAATACAACATACATATTTTTGACAATGCATATTTAGGAATTCAACCCCAAATTAAAGTTGACACACCCCGGTCTTTCGTCCATGCGGATATTGACCACCCTGCTTAGTCTGCTTAGTCTGCAATGATCTGCCCCAGGGCTGTCAACGGCTTCAAATCCTTGAAGACTCAGCTTATAATTAATACTTATAGCTTATATCATTATGACTCCTTCCAAACTTTACAGGCCCATATGCCAATCAATGAGAAAAAGAGAATAATAATAATAATAATAAAAAAAAAAAAAAATGAGTAAAACATTCTCCGCATTCCGGATCGCCCTAAGACGGATATGGACCCCCCCTTCGAACCAAACGGGATGGCGCCGAGAAGAGGAAATGATAAACCCCCCCCAAAAAAGAACGCACAAATCGAATATGTTGCATTGCCTCTCTCACAGCTGGTTCCATCTACTTCCTACGTTGTATATTGTACATGTACTTATTATCTCGAACATCCATAATCCATAGACGCGATATACCACCTGGGCAGGTGGATGGATCGTTTTAACGGCCCCACCATCCGGATCCAAACAGAGCTTCGAACGTGCGATGAGGTATTTTCTATTATTTTTAGCCGAACCTCGATGTCTCTAGCTTTGTGCAGCCAAGGTCCGGCACAAATTGAAGATTACCACACCGGTCTACTCCGTACTCCGGCCCCAGCCGCCAAAAGCCGTAAGAAGTCGGGGAAAGATCATAACCCGGGGCGCCGACTGATATTATTTGGTACAGGGATTGTATCATTTGCATCCAATGGAAAAGGCAACCAGGAAAGGGTGGTCAGTGGTAAAGACATGCAGATATTATGATTCTAGTTGCAACGGCGATATGTGGCCATAATTAATATACGGGTTTCAGCTCTTCCACGCGCTCTCTTTCATACACCGAATGTTCCCTCGAATCCTTTCGAAATGTTTCTAGCCTGAACCATAAAAAGCCAAAATACAAAGTTAGTCCTCACCGCAAACTGAAACTTTGTGAGCCATCCCATGTGGAAGAATGTTGAAACCTGCATGTACGCGGTAGCGCGTCGCGTGGCCGGAGCGAATTGTTTCAGATCTTCCTGTGTTATCTTGAGGCTGGCAGGTGCGTGGGAAAAAGACAATGCAAAAAATAATAAGGAATTTTTTTTTTTCATTACTCGGTATTTATGAAATATAACACAATTTCGAGGATCACTACAAAGATGGGCAATTGCCATACACACACCGATCTTATGGGAACTGTACCGCATACACTGAGTTGTCTGCATACTGCACCGTTTAATCGAGGATCATAGCTATCCCATGTCTACGTCAGAGCCTCGGGGAAGAACAACACCGAATACGAACCTTGTATCTTCCGTCCCATATCCTATAATAAGCCCTGATATAGCTCTGGAGGTGATAAGCACTGAATCACTGGCTCCGGAGTACGGAGTCGATCGTAACTAATTCGTCGCCCCGGGCCCCCTTAACAACCTTATGACACAATCGGGGCAAGTGAGCGCGTTGTGTTTGCTTTTTTTTTGGCTTTTGCCCCCATGTGCCACGACGATCTTGGACAGGTTCGGGATGGTTGCACCCAGTCAACCAATCTTGATTTCTGTACTCCATAGGAGGCGTAAATGCAATATCAAAATTCGCTGAGCCAAAGTAAAGGTTCGGCTGATATCATAATCATTTCGGAGATACTCCATACGGACTATGGAGCCACGGAGTCCCCAAAAAGACCTAGGATAGGAAATTATAAATCACATTGTGACGGGAGAAGATCGTATCAGGGATCAGCACGTTCCCGTAGGTTTCATCTCCGCAACGGAGGTAAGCACTGTATATGGACAATTTATAGAATCGAGATCGGATTGGACAATTCCCTGCCCTTTGATGTACCAATATAGTCATTCCAATAGCAAGATCTCTCCCGACAGCCAAGCACGCGGACCCAGACGCCCTGGCCCAGAAACAAGCTCTCTCTCCACCTTCCTTGTTCTGATTCATATGGAGATCGTCTTTCTAGATTCCAAGATAGCTTTTAGCTTATGATGTTGTCTACTCTCATACGCTGTTATACTCCGTTCTATGGACTGCTTTATCGTGGAGACCTGTTCTGCCCTTCGCCACATCCATGACTCGCGGCATAGATTGCTACCTGGTTTCCTCGCCATCCATTAGCAAACGGCTGACCCACAGGTTCTGGATCCTCAAATCGGATGTGATTTCATGACTGCATCCACAGTAATCGTAAATCGGACGTCGTATAATCTACTCTATACGGAATACAGCAGGCAGCATAGCAATGGTGCTCTGCAACACTATGTCAATGGTTCTTGGTCTTTGGTTCTTGTTTACATGAGGCACATTAAATGCCGCATACAACATACGTATGTTCCATAACTAGTCCTAGTCCCGGGGACTTTCGACTCCGATGTGATGAGAATGTCTCCGACTTGATCAAATCTCCTCTTGTAACCCTACTATAACCTTTTGGGTAGGTGCTCCCAATATCTGTTGACGCGATGTGGAATAACAAGTGTGTACATAAACACTTAACCAACACTGGTACCTATACGGAGTACCGATACTCGTGGTGCAAGGCGTACGTACTCCGCACACATAACATAGGTAGTTACGACCAATTCCCATCCCAGCCTATATCCCTATATTCTACTATGACTATTCACCCGTGCAAAATGGAAAGTACCAACAAGGGGGCCTCAAACATCGAACAAGAGAGGGGTAGCTTTTGTTCTTCTACGTATAATCCCAAGGCAAGGTGTATACAGGGTATCAAGTTGGGAGTATTACTCGGGATACTCTGTACGCAGTATTTGTGTCCATAACAACTTGCCATAGACATCTGTAGATTTACAACTTTATGCCTCTTGATTTCTAATTACCAAATCCCCACTTTATCACCAAAAGAGCTTCGGTGAAATCCGACAAGGATCCAATATAGGAAATCCCTAATTGTTTGCCAGGCGTATGTCTAGAACCTGCAGCCACAATGCAACTACGGTAATCTCAGTGTCCCCCCTATTTTATTTCTGCTTTTTAGTTATCTGCTTCCTTTTGGGGAGGGGTTTGAAAATGATTGGGATTTAGGCGCTGTTGGATAATTTCCCGTTGGGATGGCACAGACACTACGGGGTACTCGATACTCTGAAAAGCGGGATTAAAAAAAAAAAAAAAAGAAAAAGAAAAGAAAACATTGAATCCTGACACAATTGCATTTGGGTGATGCTCTTATTTGCTTTTTGCTTGACATTCCCCCTCCTGCGCTTTTAGGAAGGGCGCTTGATTTGTATTTTCCTTAGCGCTCTTGTGCTCTCCAGAGGTGCAGACGCACATACCAACGCAAAAGTAAACATCTAAGAATGCAGGTCTGCTATCTCTCTCCGGGGCTCTTTCCATCGGGATAATGTAATGGAATTGACTCCATCTGCAGACTCCATTGTATCCACCGATCCAGGAATAGGTAACACAAGCTGAGAAAGCAGCGCATGCGTGGAGCAAAAAATGGACCACAGCATCCATCCAATGAGCCGCACCACTCCGAGGTAACCTCGTGTTCGTTGTGTCCAGTCCAATATGGATTACTGTGGATGCGGGCGCGGGTGGCCTAGCAATTGATCATCGTTGGGTTCCGCAATCAAAGACTCCGGGGCCTCATTGGCTCGGAAAGAATCCAGCGGCGCGTTGCGTTGCATGCGCAGGCGTTGTTGATCTTGGGCATCCCCTCAAACAATATGACAGATGCGTACGGAGTGCATTCAACGCAGCCATAGATTGGTATGGAGGCGGTGTACTTTGAGATAAACCGGAGGAAAAGATACGACTCGAGACTGAGATTATGGAGGACCTTGGGACGCGCGTAAATTGGATGGGTGCTTGCATTTTCGCCTGCAGGGGCTGGTCGCATGGTCTTCGTCCCCAGAAGGATAGCTGCATTAGTTACATTTGTTGGAGCCAACATGTGAATCGACATGTGAACCGACGGTTTCCTTCGCCCCTATGCACTGCGCGAACGCCATTGTGGTTTCAACGGGCTCGATGCTAGTTGCAGGCCCTGCCAGGCGTATCGAAATCTTGAGCCATTGAATGATTCTCCTATACCGGCGCAGCAGGTGGATTGCTCATTCTAGACCTTTCAGCCTCATGCATTGAGTTGGTCGAGGCGCGTGGTCGCGACGGCAAGGTCATCTTCTGTGCGGTTGGTGCAGGAGCGGCTTCGAGCTCCTTCCAGGGTTCTTCCTCGCCCTCGTCCTCGTCGTCGCTGGAAGACTCCTCGCCCCGGCGTCCGTGGCGTTGGGTCTCATCTCTGGACTTGCGTCTCTCGCGCAGCTGTTCCTTGTGTCGGGTATCTATGGGACTCAACTGTGAGTATTTTATTTCAAATGCGATTCCAGGATATACACAGCAGCGTGACTTACCTCTAATCTCCTGTGTCTTCACAGCATACTGCTGGATTTCCTCCTTGCTCAAAACCCTCAAGACAATCACATAATCCGATCGCTCCTCGAACCGTTCATTGCCCGCTTCCAATGCCTCCGGATTCACGAGTCGCCGGTCGATCTTCGTCCAGCGAGCTCCCGGTGGGATTCCCTGCTTATGGGCGTCTTTGAGGGGAGCGACGCCCTCCCTCACCGGATTGGGTTCCTCCGGGAATGCCTCACGCGGAGGCTTGAGGATTCCTTTAGGAGGACCCTCGGGCTCCTTTGGAGCAGGCGGATCGACAGCAATAAGTCTTCTGGGGTCATCTTTGGCCATGTCAAGTGGTGGCGATCGTCGCGGCTCAATAGCGTGGCCATCCTCCAGCATGCGGTGGGAGCGAGAAGAACGGTATCCACGCGAGTGGTCTCGGTCTCGCCTATGGTGCGAGCGGTCCCGACTGCGATCGCGGTCACTTTCGGTGTCTGTGCTGCTGTGTCTGCGACGTGCGGGCTCACGCCTGTAGTTTCGCAAGTCTTCGTCTGACGTGTCGGCATAATCGCTGTGCGTCCGGTGCCGCCGTGATCGACCGTGGCGACGAGCGTCGGCGGGATCCAGGTAGGCCTTGGTTCTTTCATCGCCTGGAACGGTTTCTACCAGCTCTTGCGATGGGTGCTGAACGGCATCATGCTCATGATCGCGGTGTGGGCGTCTGTGCTTCCGTCGCGACGGACGGAGATTTTCGTAGTCTGACATGTCGGAGTATCCGCCTCCCAAGGCCGCTGTTCCAAGCCCCATAGTAGCGAGAGCGCCCGCGTCATGTGGCTTCGCATGGTGGTCTTCTGGATAGTGGTACTCCCGATCATTCGCATGGCGCGCTCTGTGGGCACGGCGACGGCGGCGCTCGTCGTGTCGAGAGGGGTATTCATCGTCAGAGTCTTGAGGCACGGCAACCAGGGCTTGATCGTGGAATCCATCCTTCGATCTGTGCGGGTCCCGATGATCATCCTTGCCATGCGTTGAGCCTCGCGGCCGTTCACGCCCGATCTTGTCAAGGCCCCACGATGTCGGGGGTGGGCCATATTGACGGTCTTTCCGCGCTGTCCACTGAGGATTTTCTTCTGCGCCAGTGATACTGAGCGGCCGATCGAGTGAGTATCTCGGTCCGCGATGGCGCGGCTTGACAGGATAGTCCCGGTCGAATTGCTCACGGGCGTTGGTGTATGAATAGGCATCAAAGTCGTCGATGT